>NW_028136541.1:0-2677967 GCF_964662115.1 Mustela nivalis
GACTAAAGAGTGGGAATATGAGGTGGCGTTCCCAGGCATCCATGCTTAGACACCTGCTCTCGAGTCTTTCCATATGGGGCCTCTTGGAACTATCCAATAGGACTCGACTGTCGTGCAGAAGGTAACCTTCAGTTTTGGAGCAGTTCACAAATCCCATCGTAGGCAACACTTTCTGGCCTCATGGAGCCCCCACACCCTTCAGGAAGAGGCCATGCTGGACAAAAACTCTAGCCTGAGGCACGTCTCATAGTTGACATGACCTCAGTGCAGGAGATCTCGATTCAGCCTCTGCAGAGTGGGCCTGCCGTGCCCTCGGTCCCAAACCTCACGCTAGCTTGTGTTTTCCGACTTCCTTCCTCACACTCCTTGCAAACAAGCCCTCCGGACTAGGAACTCTGGAACCAAAACCCAGCCCAGTGTCTGCCCAACGGAAGAAAAACGTTTCCCTGTGGGGCTCTCCAGAACACCCAGATGAGGATCAACCTTCTCGGGCCTCGACGGTACCCAAACTGGATAGGCTGCTCTGGGCACTCATGCTCTGCCTGACACAGCCTGAAGCCAGACGTCCAGACAGACAAGGAGACAGCTGGCCGCACACCCAGCACTTCGGAAACGCCATGGTCTTATGCCGTCACCTCATCCTAACCTTGGTTTTCAGATATCTGAACCTAGACATTAGATCAATTCTCCACACAGCTGGGTATAGCAAGCACAAAACAGAACTCCTCCTTCCCCATGGCTGTCAAGCTTGCTCTTGGCATGGAGTCACACCTTCAGGGTGGGAGAAACCTTCATGGCCCCTGATGCCACGCCCAAACTTGAGTGCTGCTTGGGCACAAATTCACACTGTGACCCTCAGCATGAGCCCCATGTCAAAGAAAGGCCTGTCAGGGCCTGGACCAAGAGCCCACATATGGGGCTTGCCAAGCCCCTATGCACCCAATCCTCACCACGGTTTGAATTTTCCAGTCGCCCCCCCGTACCTAGAGCTCTGCTCTGGAATCCCTTTCTTGGAGAGACCCATGAGCCAGACAACACGACTCCACCCTTCCCACAAAATGACCCCAAACTCTTGGGAGCTGGGACAAATCCCCAGAGAGGGATACTCGTCCACAGTACCTGAGGCCACCGCTCCAATCCACGGCTATCCCGGACACAACATCCAGAGACAAAAGCCTGAAGGAACGCCTCCCACTCGCCCTTGTTTCAGAGGCCCAGGAGCTCCCTCTCGGGCTGTACATCCGGCCTGCCATACCCTAGGCGCCACTCATAAGCTGAGTTGGTGTATTCCGACTTCTGTGCCCACAGCCTGGACCCACACAACATCCAGGCTAGGGCCTCTGGACCAAACAGCGAAAGATTGTGCGTGCCCTCTCCAAGGAAAGTGTGCCCAATCCATTGACCACAACCCTACAGGTTAGGGAAAAGCTCCAAGGTCCCTGAGGCCATCAATAGTATAGGCCACCCTGGACTAAGAGGGGCTCTCTGACACCAGCGGAGCAACTATCTCCACTTAGACTCTCAGACAGTGTTCCCAGAGACAGAAGGTTGAAATGGACAGGCCCCCAGGCCCTAATCTGAACCTTAGCTTTGGTTTCCATGTTTCCGTTCTCAGAGGACTGTTTTCGTAGACCAGCACATGGGGCTTTTCTGAGGCACCAAACCAAACATCTCTCATCTCCACATGGGCATCTTTCTTACTGGGATGTATCAAACACTTCAGGTAGGAGAGTTCCGCAGGGCCACTGAACAACCAGCACATTCCAAGGTCTCCATGGACCCAAACGCACATTATGATGCATCCTCAGGAGAGGCCATTTCATCTCAGCGCCCTGGGTCGCGTGTTCCAGAGGCAGCAGATCAAACATATCTTGTCACTAATAGCCAATGGGAATGCGAGGCATGCTGTACAGGGATCCATCCTTCGAACCCTGCTCTCCAGTCCTTCCATATGGTATGTCCTGGAGCCATGCAACAGGACTCGAATGTCCCGCAGAAGGAAACCTTGTGGTTTGGGGCAACCTCCAAACTCAGCGTGGGAAAACTTCCTTGGCCTCATGAGGCCCCCACTTCATGAAGGTGCCATCATGGACACATACTCCAGCCTCAGCCAACGTCTGATCCTCAGCCTGACTTCAGATGCAGGAGATTTTGATTCAGCCTCTGCAGAGTGGGCCTGCTCTGCCCTTGGCTCCAAACCTCACACTAGCTTGTGTTTTCAGACTTCCGTCCTCACACTCCTGGCCCACAAACCCTCCCTACTGGGAATTCTGGGGCCACAATGAAGCACTGTGCCTGCCTCCCAGGAGAAAAACATTGTCTATGGCGCTGCCCAGAAACCCCAAATGAGGATCAAACTGCTTGGCCCTCGGCAACACCCCAATTGCATAGGCTACCTTAAACAGTGATGCTCTGTCGCAAATAGCCTGAGCCCAGACCTTCCAACAGACACCGACACAGCTGGCTGCACACCCAGCACATTGGACCCGCCACTGCCTTAGGCCACCATCCATTCCCAACCTGGGTTTTCAGTCATCGGAACCTAGACCTTATCTCCAATCCCTGCACTAGGGGGAACCTGATGCACAAGTCAGAACCCCTCCTTCCCCCTGGCAAGAAACCTTGCTGCTGGCAGTGAGTCAAACCTTCAGTGTAGGAGAAAACGGCATGGCCCATGAGGCCACGCCCAAGCGTGAGGGCCGCCTTGGGCACAAACACACATTGTGACCCTCAGCGTGAGTACCTTATTCAAGTAACGCCTCTCAGTGACTGGACCAAGAGCCCGCATATGTGGCTTGCCATGCCCATAGGCACCCAGGACTAACTAGATGGTGTGTATTCCAGTTGAGGGAACCCACTGCTGTGCTCTAGAGTCCCTCTCCTGGGGGGTCCCCTGTGGCAGAAAACAGTACTCTTCATTCCCACAGAATGAACACAAACACTTGGGAGCTTGGACAATCCCCCGAGAGGAAGGCTCTTCCTCGGCCTCTGAGACAACCCCTACCCTGACCGGACACTGTAAACGCAACACCCAGAGACAAAATCCTGAGTGACTGCCTCCCACTTGCCCTACTTTGATTTCCAGAGGATCTCCCCTCACGGACTAGAGATCAGGCCTGCCATTACATTGGCCCCTAGCTGAGCCAAGTTTGCTTTTTCAGACATCTGTCCCCACAGCCCTGGCAAACACAGCCTCTAGGCTGGGTCCTCTGGAGCCATACCACAGGACCGTGCCTGCTCTCTCCTGGGAAACTGTGTCCATTCCTTTGGCCACACACCTCCAGAATATGAGAAACCTCAAGGCCTCCGAGGACATCCCACTACTGGGAGCCTCACTGGACTCACAGGGGCATTCGGACACAAGCTGAGCAGCTACATCCATGAATGCATGCACACAGATGTCAACAGAGATAGAAGGTTGAGCCGGACAGGCCTTTAGGCCGTAGTCTCAACTCTTGCTTTGGTTTCCAGGTGTCACTCCTCAGAGGCTTTGGTTCGAAGAACAGGGTATGGGGCTTTCCTGAGGCACGGAACAGAACTCCTCTCGTCTCCACATGGGAAGTTTCCTTGTTGGAGCCGTGTCAAACACCTCATGTTGGAGAATCCTGCAGAGTCCCTGAGCCACCTCCACATTCCAAGGCCTCCCAGGCCACCAAGCCACAGTAGGACTCATCTTCAGGAGAGTCCATTTCAACTCTCCCCTCTGGGTAGCTCACCCAGGAGCCCGCAGATTGAGCCTGCCTTGTCCTGACTAAAGAGTGCGAATATGAGGTGGCGTTCCCAGGCATCCATGCTTAGACACCTGCTCTCGAGTCTTTCCATATGGGGCCTCTTGGAACCATCCAATAGGACTCGACTGTCGTGCAGAAGGTAACCTTCAGTTTTGGAGCAGTTCACAAATCCCATCGTAGGCAACACTTTCTGGCCTCATGGAGCCCCCACACCCTTCAGGAAGAGGCCATGCTGGACAAAAACTCTAGCCTGAGGCACGTCTCATAGTTGACATGACCTCAGTGCAGGAGATCTCGATTCAGCCTCTGCAGAGTGGGCCTGCCGTGCCCTCGGTCCCAAACCTCACGCTAGCTTGTGTTTTCCGACTTCCTTCCTCACACTCCTTGCAAACAAGCCCTCCGGACTAGGAACTCTGGAACCAAAACCCAGCCCAGTGTCTGCCAAACGGAAGAAAAACGTTTCCCTGTGGGGCTCTCCAGAAAACCCAGATGAGGATCAACCTTCTCGGGCCTCGACGGTACCCAAACTGGATAGGCTGCTCTGGGCACTCATGCTCTGCCTGACACAGCCTGAAGCCAGACGTCCAGACAGACAAGGAGACAGCTGGCCGCACACCCAGCACTTCGGAAACGCCATGGTCTTATGCCGTCACCTCATCCTAACCTTGGTTTTCAGATATCTGAACCTAGACATTAGATCAATTCTCCACACAGCTGGGTATAGCAAGCACAAAACAGAACTCCTCCTTCCCCATGGCTGTCAAGCTTGCTCTTGGCATGGAGTCACACCTTCAGGGTGGGAGAAACCTTCATGGCCCCTGATGCCACGCCCAAACTTGAGTGCTGCTTGGGCACAAATTCACACTGTGACCCTCAGCATGAGCCCCATGTCAAAGAAAGGCCTGTCAGGGCCTGGACCAAGAGCCCACATATGGGGCTTGCCAAGCCCCTATGCACCCAATCCTCACCACGGTTTGAATTTTCCAGTCGCCCCGCCCGTACCTGGAGCTCTGCTCTGGAATCCCTTTCTTGGAGAGACCCATGAGCCAGACAACACGACTCCACCCTTCCCACAAAATGACCCCAAACTCTTGGGAGCTGGGACAAATCCCCAGAGAGGGATACTCGTCCACAGTACCTGAGGCCACCGCTCCAATCCACGGCTATCCCGGACACAACATCCAGAGACAAAAGCCTGAAGGAACGCCTCCCACTCGCCCTTGTTTCAGAGGCCCAGGAGCTCCCTCTCGGGCTGTACATCCGGCCTGCCATACCCTAGGCGCCACTCATAAGCTGAGTTGGTGTATTCCGACTTCTGTGCCCACAGCCTGGACCCACACAACATCCAGGCTAGGGCCTCTGGACCAAAGAGCGAAAGATTGTGCCTGCCCTCTCCAAGGAAAGTGTGCCCAATCCATTGACCACAACCCTACAGGTTAGGGAAAAGCTCCAAGGTCCCTGAGGCCATCAATAGTATAGGCCACCCTGTACTAAGACGGGCTCTCTGACACCAGCGGAGCAACTATCTCCACTTAGACTCTCAGACAGTGTCCCCAGAGACAGAAGGTTGAAATGGACAGGACCCAGGCCCTAATCTGAACCTTAGCTTTGGTTTCCATGTTTCCGTTCTCAGAGGACTGTTTTCGTAGACCAGCACATGGGGCTTTTCTGAGGCACCAAACCAAACATCTCTCATCTCCACATGGGCAGCTTTCTTACTGGGATGTATCAAACACTTCAGGTAGGAGAGTTCCGCAGGGCCACTGAACAACCAGCACATTCCAAGGTCTCCATGGACCCAAACGCACATTATGACGCATCCTCAGGAGAGGCCATTTCATCTCAGCCCCCTGGGTCGCGTGTTCCATAGGCAGCAGATCAAACATATCTTGTCACTAATAGCCAATGGGAATGCGAGGCATGCTGTACAGGGATCCATCCTTCGAACCCTGCTCTCCAGTCCTTCCATATGGTATGACCTGGAGCCATGCAACAGGACTCGAATGTCCCGCAGAAGGAAACCTTGTGGTTTGGGGCAACCTCCAAACTCAGCGTGGGAAAACTTCCTTGGCCTCATGAGGCCCCCACTTCATGAAGGTGCCATCATGGTCACATACTCCAGCCTCAGCCAACGTCTGATCCTCAGCCTGACTTCAGATGCAGGAGATTTTGATTCAGCCTCTGCAGAGTGGGCCTGCTCTGCCCTTGGCTCCAATCCTCACACTAGCTTGTGTTTTCAGACTTCCGTCCTCACACTCCTGGCCCACAAACCCTCCCTACTGGGAATTCTGGGGCCACAATGAAGCACTGTGCCTGCCTCCCAGGAGAAAAACATTGTCTATGGCGCTGCCCAGAAACCCCAAATGAGGATCAAACTGCTTGGCCCTCAGCAACACCCCAATTGCATAGGCTACCTTAAACAGTGATGCTCTGTCGCAAATAGCCAGAGCCCAGACCTTCCAACAGACACCGGCACAGCTGCCTGCACACCCAGCACATTGGACCCGCCACTGCCTTAGGCCACCATCCATTCCCAACCTGGGTTTTCAGTCATCGGAACCTAGACCTTATCTCCAATCCCTGCACTGGGGGGAACCTGATGCACAAGTCAGAACCCCTCCTTCCCCCTGGCAAGAAACCTTGCTGCTGGCAGTGAGTCAAACCTTCAGTGTAGGAGAAAACGGCATGGCCCATGAGGCCACGCCCAAGCGTGAGGGCCGCCTTGGGCACAAACACACATTGTGACCCTCAGCGTGAGTACCTTATTCAAGTAACGCCTCTCAGTGACTGGACCAAGAGCCCGCATATGTGGCTTGCCATGCCCATAGGCACCCAGGACTAACTAGATGGTGTGTATTCCAGTTGAGGGAACCCACTGCTGTGCTCTAGAGTCCCTCTCCTGGGGGGTCCCCTGTGGCAGAAAACAGTACTCTTCATTCCCACAGAATGAACACAAACACTTGGGAGCTTGGACAATCCCCCGAGAGGAAGGCTCTTCCACGGCCTCTGAGACAACCCCTACCCTGACCGGACACTGTAAACGCAACACCTAGAGACAAAATCCTGAGTGACTGCCTCCCACTTGCCCTACTTTGATTTCCAGAGGATCTCCCCTCACGGACTAGAGATCAGGCCTGCCATTACATTGGCCCCTAGCTGAGCCAAGTTTGCTTTTTCAGACATCTGTCCCCACAGCCCTGGCAAACACAGCCTCTAGGCTGGGTCCTCTGGAGCCATACCAAAGGACCGTGCCTGCTCTCTCCTGGGAAACTGTGTCCATTCCTTTGGCCACACACCTCCAGAATATGAGAAACCTCAAGGCCTCCGAGGACATCCCACTCCTGGGAGCCTCACTGGACTCACAGGGGCATTCGGACACAAGCTGAGCAGCTACATCCATGAATGCATGCACACAGATGTCAACAGAGATAGAAGGTTGAGCCGGACAGGCCTTTAGGCCGTAGTCTCAACTCTTGCTTTGGTTTCCAGGTGTCACTCCTCAGAGGCTTTGGTTCGAAGAACAGGGTATGGGGCTTTCCTGAGGCACGGAACAGAACTCCTCTCGTCTCCACATGGGAAGTTTCCTTGTTGGAGCCGTGTCAAACACCTCATGTTGGAGAATCCTGCAGAGTCCCTGAGCCACCTCCACATTCCAAGGCCTCCCAGGCCACCAAGCCACAGTAGGACTCATCTTCAGGAGAGTCCATTTCAACTCTCCCCTCTGGGTAGCTCACCCAGGAGCCCGCAGATTGAGCCTGCCTTGTCCTGACTAAAGAGTGGGAATATGAGGTGGCGTTCCCAGGCATCCATGCTTAGACACCTGCTCTCGAGTCTTTCCATATGGGGCCTCTTGGAACCATCCAATAGGACTCGACTGTCGTGCAGAAGGTAACCTTCAGTTTTGGAGCAGTTCACAAATCCCATCGTAGGCAAAACTTTCTGGCCTCATGGAGCCCCCACACCCTTCAGGAAGAGGCCATGCTGGACAAAAACTCTAGCCTGAGGCACGTCTCATAGTTGACATGACCTCAGTGCAGGAGATCTCGATTCAGCCTCTGCAGAGTGGGCCTGCCGTGCCCTCGGTCCCAAACCTCACGCTAGCTTGTGTTTTCCGACTTCCTTCCTCACACTCCTTGAAAACAAGCCCTCCGGACTAGGAACTCCAGAACCAAAACCCAGCCCAGTGTCTGCCCAACGGAAGAAAAACGTTTCCCTGTGGGGCTCTCCAGAAAAGCCAGATGAGGATCAACCTGCTCGGGCCTCGACGGTACCCGAACTGGATAGGCTGCTCTGGGCACTCATGCTCTGCCTGACACAGCCTGAAGCCAGACGTCCAGACAGACAAGGAGACAGCTGGCCGCACACCCAGCACTTCGGACACGCCATGGTCTTATGCCGTCACCTCATCCTAACCTTGGTTTTCAGATATCTGAACCTAGACATTAGATCAATTCTCCACACAGCTGGGTATAGCAAGCACAAAACAGAACTCCTCCTTCCCCATGGCTGTCAAGCTTGCTCTTGGCATGGAGTCACACCTTCAGGGTGGGAGAAACCTTCATGGCCCCTGATGCCACGCCCAAACTTGAGTGCTGCTTGGGCACAAATTCACACTGTGACCCTCAGCATGAGCCCCATGTCAAAGAAAGGCCTGTCAGGGCCTGGACCAAGAGCCCACATATGGGGCTTGCCAAGCCCCTATGCACCCAATCCTCACCACGATTTGAATTTTCCAGTCGCCCCGCCCGTACCTGGAGCTCTGCTCTGGAATCCCTTTCTTGGAGAGACCCATGAGCCAGACAACACGACTCCACCCTTCCCACAAAATGACCCCAAACTCTTGGCAGCTGGGACAAATCCCCAGAGAGGGATACTCGTCCACAGTACCTGAGGCCACCGCTCCAATCCACGGCTATCCCGGACACAACATCCAGAGACAAAAGCCTGAAGGAACGCCTCCCACTCGCCCTTGTTTCAGAGGCCCAGGAGCTCCCTCTCGGGCTGTACATCCGGCCTGCCATACCCTAGGCGCCACTCATAAGCTGAGTTGGTGTATTCCGACTTCTGTGCCCACAGCCTGGACCCACACAACATCCAGGCTAGGGCCTCTGGACCAAAGAGCGAAAGATTGTGCCTGCCCTCTCCAAGGAAAGTGTGCCCAATCCATTGACCACAACCCTACAGGTTAGGGAAAAGCTCCAAGGTCCCTGAGGCCATCAATAGTATAGGCCACCCTGGACTAAGAGGGGCTCTCTGACACCAGCGGAGCAACTATCTCCACTTAGACTCTCAGACAGTGTCCCCAGAGACAGAAGGTTGAAATGGACAGGCCCCCAGGCCCTAATCTGAACCTTAGCTTTGGTTTCCATGTTTCCGTTCTCAGAGGACTGTTTTCGTAGACCAGCACATGGGGCTTTTCTGAGGCACCAAACCAAACATCTCTCATCTCCACATGGGCAGCTTTCTTACTGGGATGTATCAAACACTTCAGGTAGGAGAGTTCCGCAGGGCCACTGAACAACCAGCACATTCCAAGGTCTCCATGGACCCAAACGCACATTATGACGCATCCTCAGGAGAGGCCATTTCATCTCAGCCCCCTGGGTCGCGTGTTCCAGAGGCAGCAGATCAAACATATCTTGTCACTAATAGCCAATGGGAATGCGAGGCATGCTGTAAAGGGATCCATCCTTCGAACCCTGCTCTCCAGTCCTTCCATATGGTATGTCCTGGAGCCATGCAACAGGACTCGAATGTCCCGCAGAAGGAAACCTTGTGGTTTGGGGCAACCTCCAAACTCAGCGTGGGAAAACTTCCTTGGCCTCATGAGGCCCCCACTTCATGAAGGTGCCATCATGGACACATACTCCAGCCTCATCCAACGTCTGATCCTCAGCCTGACTTCAGATGCAGGAGATTTTGATTCAGCCTCTGCAGAGTGGGCCTGCTCTGCCCTTGGCTCCAATCCTCACACTAGCTTGTGTTTTCAGACTTCCGTCCTCACACTCCTGGCCCACAAACCCTCCCTACTGGGAATTCTGGGGCCACAATGAAGCACTGTGCCTGCCTCCCAAAAGAAAAACATTGTCTATGGCGCTGCCCAGAAACACCAAATGAGGATCAAACTGCTTGGCCCTCGGCAACACCCCAATTGCATAGGCTACCTTAAACAGTGATGCTCTGTCGCAAATAGCCAGAGCCCAGACCTTCCAACAGACACCGACACAGCTGGCTGCACACCCAGCACATTGGACCCGCCACTGCCTTAGGCCACCATCCATTCCCAACCTGGGTTTTCAGTCATCGGAACCTAGACCTTATCTCCAATCCCTTCACTGGGGGGAACCTGATGCACAAGTCAGAACCCCTCCTTCCCCCTGGCAAGAAACCTTGCCTCTAGCAGTGAGTCAAACCTTCAGTGTAGGAGAAAACGGCATGGCCCATGAGGCCACGCCCAAGCGTGAGGGCCGCCTTGGGCACAAACACACATTGTGACCCTCAGCGTGAGTACCTTTTTCAAGTATCGCCTCTCAGTGACTGGACCAAGAGCCCGCATATGTGGCTTGCCATGCCCATAGGCACCCAGGACTAACTAGATGGTGTGTATTCCAGTTGAGGGAACCCACTGCTGTGCTCTAGAGTCCCTCTCCTGGGGGGTCCCCTGTGGCAGAAAACAGTACTCTTCATTCCCACAGAATGAACTCAAACACTTGGGAGCTTGGACAATCCCCCGAGAGGAAGGCTCTTCCTCGGCCTCTGAGACAACCCCTACCCTGACCGGACACTGTAAACGCAACACCCAGAGACAAAATCCTGAGTGACTGCCTCCCACTTGCCCTACTTTGATTTCCAGAGGATCTCCCCTCACGGACTAGAGATCAGGCCTGCCATTACATTGGCCCCTAGCTGAGCCAAGTTTGCTTTTTCAGACATCTGTCCCCACAGCCCTGGCAAACACAGCCTCTAGGCTGGGTCCTCTGGAGCCATACCAAAGGACCGTGCCTGCTCTCTCCTGGGAAACTGTGTCCATTCCTTTGGCCACACACCTCCAGAATATGAGAAACCTCAAGGCCTCCGAGGACATCCCACTCCTGGGAGCCTCACTGGACTCACAGGGGCATTCGGACACAAGCTGAGCAGCTACATCCATGAATGCATGCACACAGATGTCAACAGAGATAGAAGGTTGAGCCGGACAGGCCTTTAGGCCGTAGTCTCAACTCTTGCTTTGGTTTCCAGGTGTCACTCCTCAGAGGCTTTGGTTCGAAGAACAGGGTATGGGGCTTTCCTGAGGCACGGAACAGAACTCCTCTCGTCTCCACATGGGAAGTTTCCTTGTTGGAGCTGTGTCAAACACCTCATGTTGGAGAATCCTGCAGAGTCCCTGAGCCACCTCCACATTCCAAGGTCTCCCAGGCCACCAAGCCACAGTAGGACTCATCTTCAGGAGAGTCCATTTCAACTCTCCCCTCTGGGTAGCTCACCCAGGAGCCCGCAGATTGAGCCTGCCTTGTCCTGACTAAAGAGTGGGAATATGAGGTGGCGTTCCCAGGCATCCATGCTTAGACACCTGCTCTCGAGTCTTTCCATATGGGGCCTCTTGGAACCATCCAATAGGACTCGACTGTCGTGCAGAAGGTAACCTTCAGTTTTGGAGCAGTTCACAAATCCCATCGTAGGCAAAACTTTCTGGCCTCATGAAGCCCCCACACACTTCAGGAAGAGGCCATGCTGGACAAGAACTCTAGCCTGAGGCACGTCTCATAGTTGACATGACTTCAGTGCAGGAGATCTCGATTCAGCCTCTGCAGAGTGGGCCTGCCATGCCCTCGGTCCCAAACCTCAGGCTAGCTTGTGTTTTCCGACTTCCTTCCTCACACTCCTGGCAAACAAGCCCTCCGGACTAGGAACTCCGGAACCAAAACCCAGCCCAGTGTCTGCCCAACGGAAGAAAAACGTTTCCCTCTGGGGCTCTCCAGAAAACCCAGATGAGGATCAACCTGCTCGGGCCTCGACGGTACCCGAACTGGATAGGCTACTCTGGGCACTCATGCTCTGCCTGACACAGCCTGAAGCCAGACATCCAGACAGACAAGGAGACAGCTGGCAGCACACCCAGCACTTCGGACATGCCATGGTCTTATGCCGTCACCTCATCCTAACCTTGGTTTTCAGATATCTGAACCTAGACATTATATCAATTCTCCACACAGCTGGGTATAGCAAGCACAAAACAGAACTCCTCCTTCCCCATGGCTCTCATGCTTGCTCTTGGCATGGAGTCACACCTTCAGTTTGGGAGAAATCTTCATGGTCCCTGATGCCACGCCCAAACTTGAGTGCTGCTTGGGCACAAATTCACACTGTGACCCTCAGCATGAGCCCCATGTCAAAGAAAGGCCTGTCAGGGCCTGGACCAAGAGCCCACATATGGGGCTTGCCAAGCCCCTATGCACCCAATCCTCACCACGGTTTGAATTTTCCAGTCGCCCCGCCCGTACCTGGAGCTCTGCTCTGAAACCCTTTCTTGGAGAGACCCATGAGCCAGACAACACGACTCCACCCTTCCCACAAAATGACCCCAAACTCTTGGGAGCTGGGACAAATCCCCAGAGAGGGATACTCGTCCACAGTACCTGAGGCCACCGCTCCAATCCACGGCTATCCCGGACACAACATCCAGAGACAAAAGCCTGAAGGAACGCCTCCCACTCGCCCTTGTTTCAGAGGCCCAGGAGCTCCCTCTCGGGCTGTACATCCGGCTGCCATACCCTCGGCGACACTCATAAGCTGAGTTTGTGTATTCAGACTTCTGTGCCCACAGCCTGGACCCACACAACATCCAGGCTAGGGCCTCTGGACCAAACAGCGAAATATTGTGCCTGCCCTCTCCAGGAAAGTGTGCCCAATCCATTGACCACAACCCTACAGGTTAGGGAAAAGCTCCAAGGTCCCTGAGGCCATCAATAGTATAGGCCACCCTGGACTAAGAGGGGCTCTCTGACACCAGCGGAGCAACTATCTCCACTTAGACTCTCAGACAGTGTCCCCAGAGTCAGAAGGTTGAAAAGGACAGGCCCCCAGGCCCTAATCTGAACCTTAGCTTTGGTTTCCATGTTTCCGTTCTCAGAGGACTGTTTTCGTAGACCAGCACATGGGGCTTTTCTGAGGCACCAAACCAAACATCTCTCATCTCCACACGGGCAGCTTTCTTACTGGGATGTATCAAACACTTCAGGTAGGAGAGTTCCGCAGGGCCACTGAACAACCAGCACATTCCAAGGTCTCCATGGACCCAAACGCACATTATGACGCATCCTCAGGAGAGGCCATTTCAACTCAGCCCCCTGGGTCGCGTGTTCCAGAGGCAGCAGATCAAACATATCTTGTCGCTAATAGCCAATGGGAATGCGAGGCATGCTGTACAGGGATCCATCCTTCAAACCCTGCTCTCCAGTCCTTCCATATGTTATGTCCTGGAGCCATGCAACAGGACTCGAATGTCCCGCAGAAGGAAACCTTGTGGTTTGGGGCAACCTCCAAACTCAGCGTGGGAAAACTTCCTTGGCCTCATGAGGCCCCCACTTCATGAAGGTGCCATCATGGACACATACTCCAGCCTCATCCAACGTCTGATCCTCAGCCTGACTTCAGATGCAGGAGATTTTGATTCAGCCTCTGCAGAGTGGGCCTGCTCTGCCCTTGGCTCCAATCCTCACACTAGCTTGTGTTTTCAGACTTCCGTCCTCACACTCCTGGCCCACAAACCGTCCCTACTGGGAATTCTGGGGACACAATGAAGCACTGTGCCTGCCTCCCAGGAGAAAAACATTGTCTATGGCGCTGCCCAGAAACCCCAAATGAGGATCAAACTGCTTGGCCCTCGGCAACACCCCAATTGCATAGGCTACCTTAAACAGTGATGCTCTGTCGCAAATAGCCTGAGCCCAGACCTTCCAACAGACACCGACACAGCTGGCTGCACACCCAGCACATTGGACCCGCCACTGCCTTAGGCCACCATCCATTCCCAACCTGGGTTTTCAGTCATCGGAACCTAGACCTTATCTCCAATTCCTGCACAGGGGGGAACCTGATGCACAAGTCAGAACCGCTCCTTCCCCATGGCAAGAAACCTTGCTGCTGGCAGTGAGTCAAACCTCCAGTGTAGGAGAAAACGGCATGGCCCATGAGGCCACGCCCAAGCGTGAGGGCCGCCTTGGGCACAAACACACATTGTGACCCTCAGCGTGAGTACCTTATTCAAGTAACGCCTCTCAGTGACTGGACCAAGAGCCCGCATATGTGGCTTGCCATGCCCATAGGCACCCAGGACTAACTAGATGGTGTGTATTCCAGTTGAGGGAACCCACTGCTGTGCTCTAGAGTCCCTCTCCTGGGGGGTCCCCTGTGGCAGAAAACAGTACTCTTCATTCCCACAGAATGAACACAAACACTTGGGAGCTTGGACAATCCCCCGAGAGGAAGGCTATTCCTCGGCCTCTGAGACAACCCCTACCCTGACCGGACACTGTAAACGCAACACCCAGAGACAAAATCCTGAGTGACTGCCTCCCACTTGCCCTACTTTGATTTCCAGAGGATCTCCCCTCTCGGACTAGAGATCAGGCCTGCCATTACATTGGCCCCTAGCTGAGCCAAGTTTGCTTTTTCAGACATCTGTCCCCACAGCCCTGGCAAACACAGCCTCTAGCCTGGGTCCTCTGGAGCCATACCACAGGACCGTGCCTGCTCACTCCTGGGAAATGTGTCCATTCCTTTGGCCACACACTTCCAGATAATGAGAAACCTCAAGGCCTCCGAGGACATCCCACTCCTGGGAGCCTCACTGGACTCACAGGGGCATTCGGACACAAGCTGAACAGCTACATCCATGAATGCATGCACACAGATGTCAACAGAGAAGGTTGAGCCGGACAGGCCTTTAGGCCGTAGTCTCAACTCTTGCTTTGGTTTCCAGGTGTCACTCCTCAGAGGCTTTGGTTCGAAGAACAGGGTATGGGGCTTTCCTGAGGCACGGAACAGAACTCCTCTCGTCTCCACATGGGAAGTTTCCTTGTTGGAGCCGTGTCAAACACCTCATGTTGGAGAATCCTGCAGAGTCCCTGAGCCACCTCCACATTCCAAGGTCTCCCAGGCCACCAAGCCACAGTAGGACTCATCTTCAGGAGAGTCCATTTCAACTCTCCCCTCTGGGTAGCTCACCCAGGAGCCCGCAGATTGAGCCTGCCTTGTCCTGACTAAAGAGTGGGAATATGAGGTGGCGTTCCCAGGCATCCATGCTTAGACACCTGCTCTCGAGTCTTTCCATATGGGGCCTCTTGGAACCATCCAATAGGACTCGACTGTCGTGCAGAAGGTAACCTTCAGTTTTGGAGCAGTTCACAAATCCCATCGTAGGCAAAACTTTCTGGCCTCATGAAGCCCCCACACCCTTCAGGAAGAGGCCATGCTGGACAAGAACTCTAGCCTGAGCCACGTCTCATAGTTGACATGACCTCAGTGCAGGAGATCTCGATTCAGCCTCTGCAGAGTGGGCCTGCCGTGCCCTCGGTCCCAAACCACACGCTAGCTTGTGTTTTCAGACTTCCTTCCTCACACTCCTGGCAAACAAGCCCTCTGGACTAGGAACTCCGGAACCAAAACCCAGCCCAGTGTCTGCCCAACGGAAGAAAAACGTTTCCCTGTGGGGCACTCCAGAAAACCCAGATGAGGATCAACCTGCTCGATCCTCGACGGTACCCGAACTGGATAGGCTGCTCTGGGCACTCATGCTCTGCCTGACACAGCCTGAAGCCAGACGTCCAGACAGACAAGGAGACAGCTGGCCGCACACCCAGCATTTCAGACACGCCATGGTCTTATGCCGTCACCTCATCCTAACCTTGGTTTTCAGATATCTGAACCTAGACATTATATCAATTCTCCACACAGCTGGGTATAGCAAGCACAAAACAGAACTCCTCCTTCCCCATGGCTGTCAAGCTTGCTCTTGGCATGGAGTCACACCTTCAGGGTGGGAGAAACCTTCATGGCCCCTGCAGCCACGCCCAAACTTGAGTGCTGCTTGGGCACAAATTCACACTGTGACCCTCAGCATGAGCCCCATGTCAAAGAAAGGCCTGTCAGGGCCTGGACCAAGAGCCCACATATGGGGCTTGCCAAGCCCCTATGCACCCAATCCTCACCACGGTTTGAAATTTCCAGTCGCCCCGCCCGTACCTGGAGCTCTGCTCTGGAATCCCTTTCTTGGAGAGACCCATGAGCCAGACAACACGACTCCACCCTTCCCACAAAATGACCCCAAACTCTTGGGAGCTGGGACAAATCCCCAGAGAGGGATACTCGACCACAGTACCTGAGGCCACAGTCCATCCACGGCTATCCCGGACACAACATCCAGAGACAAAAGCCTGAAGGAACGCCTCCCACTCGCCCTTGTTTCAGAGGCCCAGTAGCTCCCTCTCGGGCTGTACATCCGGCCTGCCATACCCTAGGCGCCACTCATAAGCTGAGTTTTTGTATTCCGACTTCTGTGCCCACAGCCTGGACCCACACAACATCCAGGCTAGGGCCTCTGGACCAAACAGCGAAAGATTGTGCCTGCCCTCTCCAAGGAAAGTGTGCACAATCCATTGACCACAACCCTACAGGTTAGGGAAAAGCTCCAAGGTCCCTGAGGCCATCAATAGTATAGGCCACCCTGGACTAAGAGGGGTTCTCTGACACCAGCGGAGCTACTATCTCCACTTAGACTCTCAGACAGTGTCCCCAGAGACAGAAGGTTGAAATGGACAGGCCCCCAGGCCCTAATCTGAACCTTAGCTTTGGTTTCCATGTTTCCGTTCTCAGAGGACTGTTTTCGTAGACCAGCACATGGGGCTTTACTGAGGCACCAAAGCAAACATCTCTCATATCCACATGGGCAGCCTCCTTTCTGGGATGTATCAAACACTTCAGGTAGGAGAGTTCCGCAGGGCCACTGAACAACCAGCACATTCCAAGGTCTCCATGGACCCAAACGCACATTATGACGCATCCTCAGGAGAGGCCATTTCAACTCAGCCCGCTGGGTCGCGTGTTCCAGAGGCAGCAGATCAAACATATCTTGTCGCTAATAGCCAATGGGAATGTGAGGCATGCAGTACAGGGATCCATCCTTCGAACCCTGCTCTCCAGTCCTTCCATATGGTATGTCCTGGAGCCATGCAACAGGACTCGAATGTCCCGCAGAAGGAAACCTTGTGGTTTGGGGCAACCTCCAAACTCAGCGTGGGAAAACTTCCTTGGCCTCATGAGGCCCCCACTTCATGAAGGTGCCATCATGGACACATACTCCAGCCTCAGGCAGCGTCTGATCCTCAGCCTGACTTCAGATGCAGGAGATTTTGATTCAGCCTCTGCAGAGTGGGCCTGCTCTGCCCTTGGCTCCAATCCTCACACTAGCTTGTGTTTTCAGACTTCCGTCCTCACACTCCTGGCCCACAAACCCTCCCTACTGGGAATTCTGGGGCCACAATGAAGCACTGTGCCTGCTTCCCAAAAGAAAAACATTGTCTATGGCGCTGCCCAGAAACCCCAAATGAGGATCAAACTGCTTGGCCCTCGGCAACACCCCAATTGCATAGGCTACCTTAAGCAGTGATGCTCTGTCGCAAATAGCCTGAGCCCAGACCTTCCAACAGACACTGACACAGCTGGCTGCACACCCAGCACATTGGACCCGCCACTGCCTTAGGCCACCATCCATTCCCAACCTGGGTTTTCAGTCATCGGAACCTAGACCTTATCTCCAATCCCTGCACAGGGGGGAACCTGATGCACAAGTCAGAACCGCTCCTTCCCCATGGAAAGAAACCTTGCTGCTGGCAGTGAGTCAAACCTCCAGTGTAGGAGAAAACGGCATGGCCCATGAGGCCACGCCCAAGCGTGAGGGCCGCCTTGGGCACAAACACACATTGTGACCCTCAGCGTGAGTACCTTATTCAAGTAACGCCTCTCAGTGACTGGACCAAGAGCCCGCATATGTGGCTTGCCATGCCCATAGGCACCCAGGACTAACTAGATGGTGTGTATTCCAGTTGAGGGAACCCACTGCTGTGCTCTAGAGTCCCTCTCCTGGGGTGTTCCCTGTGGCAGAAAACAGTACTCTTCATTCCCACAGAATGAACACAAACACTTGGGAGCTTGGACAATCCCCCGAGAGGAAGGCTCTTCCTCGGCCTCTGAGACAACCCCTACCCTGACCGGACACTGTAAACGCAACACCCATAGACAAAATCCTGAGTGACTGCCTCCCACTTGCCCTACTTTGATTTCCAGAGGATCTCCCCTCACGGACTAGAGATCAGGCCTGCCATTACATTGGCCCCTAGCTGAGCCAAGTTTGCTTTTTCAGACATATGTCCCCACAGCCCTGGCAAACACAGCCTCTAGGCTGGGTCCTCTGGAGCCATACCACAGGACCGTGCCTGCTCACTCCTGGGAAATGTGTCCATTCCTTTGGCCACACACCTCCAAAATATGAGAAACCTCAAGGCCTCTGAGGACATCCCACTCCTGGGAGCCTCACTGGACTCACAGGGGCATTCGGACACAAGCTGAACAGCTACATCCATGAATGCATGCACACAGATGTCAACAGAGATAGAAGGTTGAGCCGGACAGGCCTTTAGGCCGTAGTCTCAACTCTTGCTTTGGTTTCCAGGTGTCACTCCTCAGAGGCTTTGGTTCGAAGAACAGGGTATGGGGCTTTCCTGAGGCACGGAACAGAACTCCTCTCGTCTCCACATGGGAAGTTTCCTTGTTGGAGCCGTGTCAAACACCTCATGTTGGAGAATCCTGCAGAGTCCCTGAGCCACCTCCACATTCCAAGGTCTCCCAGGCCACCAAGCCACAGTAGGACTCATCTTCAGGAGAGTCCATTTCAACTCTCCCCTCTGGGTAGCTCACCCAGGAGCCCGCAGATTGAGCCTGCCTTGTCCTGACTAAAGAGTGGGAATATGAGGTGGCGTTCCCAGGCATCCATGCTTAGACACCTGCTCTCGAGTCTTTCCATATGGGGCCTCTTGGAACCATCCAATAGGACTCGACTGTCGTGCAGAAGGTAACCTTCAGTTTTGGAGCAGTTCACAAATCCCATCGTAGGCAAAACTTTCTGGCCTCATGAAGCCCCCACACCCTTCAGGAAGAGTCCATGCTGGACAAGAACTCTAGCCTGAGCCACGTCTCATAGTTGACATGACCTCAGTGCAGGAGATCTCGATTCAGCCTCTGCAGAGTGGGCCTGCCGTGCCCTCGGTCCCAAACCACACGCTAGCTTGTGTTTTCAGACTTCCTTCCTCACACTCCTGGCAAACAAGCCCTCTGGACTAGGAACTCCGGAACCAAAACCCAGCCCAGTGTCTGCCCAACGGAAGAAAAACGTTTCCCTGTGGGGCTCTCCAGAAAACCCAGATGAGGATCAACCTGCTCGATCCTCGACGGTACCCGAACTGGATAGGCTGCTCTGGGCACTCATGCTCTGCCTGACACAGCCTGAAGCCAGACGTCCAGACAGACAAGGAGACAGCTGGCCGCACACCCAGCATTTCAGACACGCCATGGTCTTATGCCGTCACCTCATCCTAACCTTGGTTTTCAGATATCTGAACCTAGACATTATATCAATTCTCCACACAGCTGGGTATAGCAAGCACAAAACAGAACTCCTCCTTCCCCATGGCTGTCAAGCTTGCTCTTGGCATGGAGTCACACCTTCAGGGTGGGAGAAACCTTCATGGCCCCTGCAGCCACGCCCAAACTTGAGTGCTGCTTGGGCACAAATTCACACTGTGACCCTCAGCATGAGCCCCATGTCAAAGAAAGGCCTGTCAGGGCCTGGAACAAGAGCCCACATATGGGGCTTGCCAAGCCCCTATGCACCCAATCCTCACCACGGTTTGAAATTTCCAGTCGCCCCGCCCGTACCTGGAGCTCTGCTCTGGAATCCCTTTCTTGGAGAGACCCATGAGCCAGACAACACGACTCCACCCTTCCCACAAAATGACCCCAAACTCTTGGGAGCTGGGACAAATCCCCAGAGAGGGATACTCGACCACAGTACCTGAGGCCACAGTCCATCCACGGCTATCCCGGACACAACATCCAGAGACAAAAGCCTGAAGGAACGCCTCCCACTCGCCCTTGTTTCAGAGGCCCAGTAGCTCCCTCTCGGGCTGTACATCCGGCCTGCCATACCCTAGGCGCCACTCATAAGCTGAGTTGGTGTATTCCGACTTCTGTGCCCACAGCCTGGACCCACACAACATCCAGGCTAGGGCCTCTGGACCAAACAGCGAAAGATTGTGCCTGCCCTCTCCAAGGAAAGTGTGCACAATCCATTGACCACAACCCTACAGGTTAGGGAAAAGCTCCAAGGTCCCTGAGGCCATCAATATTATAGGCCACCCTGGACTAAGAGGGGTTCTCTGACACCTGCGGTGCTACTATCTCCACTTAGACTCTCAGACAGTGTCCCCAGAGACAGAAGGTTGAAATGGACAGGCCCCCAGGCCCTAATCTGAACCTTAGCTTTGGTTTCCATGTTTCCGTTCTCAGAGGACTGTTTTCGTAGACCAGCACATGGGGCTTTACTGAGGCACCAAAGCAAACATCTCTCATATCCACATGGGCAGCCTTCTTACTGGGATGTATCAAACACTTCAGGTAGGAGAGTTCCGCAGGGCCACTGAACAACCAGCACATTCCAAGGTCTCCATGGACCCAAACGCACATTATGACGCATCCTCAGGAGAGGCCATTTCAACTCAGCCCGCTGGGTCTCGTGTTCCAGAGGCAGCAGATCAAACATATCTTGTCGCTAATAGCCAATGGGAATGTGAGGCATGCAGTACAGGGATCCATCCTTCGAACGCTGCTCTCCAGTCCTTCCATATGGAATGTCCTGGAGCCATGCAACAGGACTCGAATGTCCCGCAGAAGGAAACCTTGTGGTTTGGGGCAACCTCCAAACTCAGCGTGGGAAAACTTCCTTGGCCTCATGAGGCCCCCACTTCATGAAGGTGCCATCATGGACACATACTCCAGCCTCATCCAACGTCTGATCCTCAGCCTGACTTCAGATGCAGGAGATTTTGATTCAGCCTCTGCAGAGTGGGCCTGCTCTGCCCTTGGCTCCAATCCTCACACTAGCTTGTGTTTTCAGACTTCCGTCCTCACACTCCTGGCCCACAAACCCTCCCTACTGGGAATTCTGGGGCCACAATGAAGCACTGTGCCTGCTTCCCAAAAGAAAAACATTGTCTATGGCGCTGCCCAGAAACCCCAAATGAGGATCAAACTGCTTGGCCCTCGGCAACACCCCAATTGCATAGGCTACCTTAAGCAGTGATGCTCTGTCGCAAATAGCCTGAGCCCAGACCTTCCAACAGACACTGACACAGCTGGCTGCACACCCAGCACATTGGACCCGCCACTGCCTTAGGCCACCATCCATTCCCAACCTGGGTTTTCAGTCATCGGAACCTAGACCTTATCTCCAATTCCTGCACAGGGGGGAACCTGATGCACAAGTCAGAACCGCTCCTTCCCCATGGCAAGAAACCTTGCTGCTGGCAGTGAGTCAAATCTCCAGTGTAGGAGAAAACGGCATGGCCCATGAGGCCACGCCCAAGCGTGAGGGCCGCCTTGGGCACAAACACACATTGTGACCCTCAGCGTGAGTACCTTATTCAAGTAACGCCTCTCAGTGACTGGACCAAGAGCCCGCTTATGTGGCTTGCCATGCCCATAGGCACCCAGGACTAACTAGATGGTGTGTATTCCAGTTGAGGGAACCCACTGCTGTGCTCTAGAGTCCCTCTCCTGGGGGGTCCCCTGTGGCAGAAAACAGTACTCTTCATTCCCACAGAATGAACACAAACACTTGGGAGCTTGGACAATCCCCCGAGAGGAAGGCTCTTCCTCGGCCTCTGAGACAACCCCTACCCTGACCGGACACTGTAAACGCAACACCCAGAGACAAAATCCTGAGTGACTGCCTCCCACTTGCCCTACATTGATTTCCAGAGGATCTCCCGTCACGGACTAGAGATCAGGCCTGCCATTACATTGGCCCCTAGCTGAGCCAAGTTTGCTTTTTCAGACATCTGTCCCCACAGCCCTGGCAAACACAGCCTCTAGGCTGGGTCCTCTGGAGCCATACCACAGGACCGTGCCTGCTCTCTCCTGGGAAACTGTGTCCATTCCTTTGGCCACACACCTCCAAAATATGAGAAACCTCAAGGCCTCCGAGGACATCCCACTACTGGGAGCCTCACTGGACTCACAGGGGCATTCGGACACAAGCTGAGCAGCTACATCCATGAATGCATGCACACAGATGTCAACAGAGATAGAAGGTTGAGCCGGACAGTCCTTTAGGCCGTAGTCTCAACTCTTGCTTTGGTTTCCAGGTGTCACTCCTCAGAGGCTTTGGTTCGAAGAACAGGGTATGGGGCTTTCCTGAGGCACGGAACAGAACTCCTCTCGTCTCCACATGGGAAGTTTCCTTGTTGGAGCCGTGTCAAACACCTCATGTTGGAGAATCCTGCAGAGTCCCTGAGCCACCTCCACATTCCAAGGTCTCCCAGGCCACCAAGCCACAGTAGGACTCATCTTCAGGAGAGTCCATTTCAACTCTCCCCTCTGGGTAGCTCACCCAGGAGCCCGCAGATTGAGCCTGCCTTGTCCTTACTAAAGAGTGGGAATATGAGGTGGCGTTCCCAGGCATCCATGCTTAGACACCTGCTCTCGAGTCTTTCCATATGGGGCCTCTTGGAACCATCCAATAGGACTCGACTGTCGTGCAGAAGGTAACCTTCAGTTTTGGAGCAGTTCACAAATCCCATCGTAGGCAAAACTTTCTGGCCTCATGAAGCCCCCACACCCTTCAGGAAGAGGCCATGCTGGACAAGAACTCTAGCCTGAGGCACGTCTCATAGTTGACATGACCTCAGTGCAGGAGATCTCGATTCAGCCTCTGCAGAGTGGGCCTGCCGTGCCCTCGGTCCCAAACCTCATGCTAGCTTGTGTTTTCAGACTTCCTTCCTCACACTCCTGGCAAACAAGCCCTCCGGACTAGGAACTCCAGAACCAAAACCCAGCCCAGTGTCTGCCCAACGGAAGAAAAACGTTTCCCTGTGGGGCTCTCCAGAAAACCCAGATGAGGATCAACCTGCTCGGGCCTCGACGGTACCCGAACTGGATAGGCTACTCTGGGCACTCATGCTCTGCCTGACACAGCCTGAAGCCAGACATCCAGACAGACAAGGAGACAGCTGGCAGCACACCCAGCACTTCGGACATGCCATGGTCTTATGCCGTCACCTCATCCTAACCTTGGTTTTCAGATATCTGAACCTAGACATTATATCAATTCTCCACACAGCTGGGTATAGCAAGCACAAAACAGAACTCCTTTCCCCATGGCTGTCATGCTTGCTCTTGGCATGGGGTCACACCTTCAGTTTGGGAGAAATCTTCATGGCCCCTGATGCCACGCCCAAACTTGAGTGCTGCTTGGGCACAAATTCACACTGTGACCCTCAGCATGAGCCCCATGTCAAAGAAGGGCCTGTCAGGGCCTGGACCAAGAGCCCACATATGGGGCTTGCCAAGCCCCTATGCACCCAATCCTCACCACGGTTTGAATTTTCCAGTCGCCCCGCCCGTACCTGGAGCTCTGCTCTGAAACCCTTTCTTGGAGAGACCCATGAGCCAGACAACACGACTCCACCCTTCCCACAAAATGACCCCAAACTCTTGGGAGCTGGGACAAATCCCCAGAGAGGGATACTCGTCCACAGTACCTGAGGCCACCGCTCCAATCCACGGCTATCCCGGACACAACATCCAGAGACAAAAGCCTGAAGGAACGCCTCCCACTCGCCCTTGTTTCAGAGGCCCAGGAGCTCCCTCTCGGGCTGTACATCCGGCCTGCCATACCCTAGGCGACACTCATAAGCTGAGTTTGTGTATTCAGACTTCTGTGCCCACAGCCTGGACCCACACAACATCCAGGCTAGGGCCTCTGGACCAAACAGCGAAATATTGTGCCTGCCCTCTCCAGGAATTTGTGCCCAATCCATTGACCACAACCCTACAGGTTAGGGAAAAGCTCCAAGGTCCCTGAGGCCATCAATAGTATAGGCCACCCTGGACTAAGAGGGGCTCTCTGACACCAGCGGAGCAACTATCTCCACTTAGACTCTCAGACAGTGTCCCCAGAGACAGAAGGTTGAAAAGGACAGGCCCCCAGGCCCTAATCTGAACCTTAGCTTTGGTTTCCATGTTTCCGTTCTCAGAGGACTGTTTTCGTAGACCAGCACATGGGGCTTTTCTGAGGCACCAAACCAAACATCTCTCATCTCCACACGGGCAGCTTTCTTACTGGGATGTATCAAACACTTCAGGTAGGAGAGTTCCGCAGGGCCACTGAACAACCAGCACATTCCAAGGTCTCCATGGACCCAAACGCACATTATGACGCATCCTCAGGAGAGGCCATTTCAACTCAGCCCCCTGGGTCGCGTGTTCCAGAGGCAGCAGATCAAACATATCTTGTCGCTAATAGCCAATGGGAATGCGAGGCATGCTGTACAGGGATCCATCCTTCAAACCCTGCTCTCCAGTCCTTCCATATGGTATGTCCTGGTGCCATGCAACAGGACTCGAATGTCCCGCAGAAGGAAACCTTGTGGTTTGGGGCAACCTCCAAACTCAGCGTGGGAAAACTTCCTTGGCCTCATGAGGCCCCCACTTCATGAAGGTGTCATCATGGACACATACTGCAGCCTCAGCCAACGTCTGATCCTCAGCCTGACTTCAGATGCAGGAGATTTTGATTCAGCCTCTGCAGAGTGGGCCTGCTCTGCCCTTGGCTCCAATCCTCACACTAGCTTGTGTTTTCAGACTTCCGTCCTCACACTCCTGGCCCACAAACCCTCCCTACTGGGAATTCTGGAGCCACAATGAAGCACTGTGCCTGCCTCCCAGGAGAAAAACATTGTCTATGGCGCTGCCCAGAAACCCCAAATGAGGATCAAACTGCTTGGCCCTCGGCAACACCCCAATTGCATAGGCTACCTTAAACAGTGATGCTCTGTCGCAAATAGCCTGAGCCCAGACCTTCCAACAGACACCGACACAGCTGGCTGCACACCCAGCACATTGGACCCGCCACTGCCTTATTCAAGTAGCGCCTCTCAGTGACTGGACCAAGAGCCCGCATATGTGGCTTGCCATGCCCATAGGCACCCAGGACTAACTAGATGGTGTGTATTCCAGTTGAGGGAACCCACTGCTGTGCTCTAGAGTCCCTCTCCTGGGGGGTCCACTGTGGCAGAAAACAGTACTCTTCATTCCCACAGAATGAACACAGACACTTGGGAGCTTGGACCATCCCCCGAGAGGAAGGCTCTTCCTCGGCCTCTGAGACAACCCCTACCCTGACCGGACACTGTAAACGCAACACCCAGAGACAAAATCCTGAGTGACTGCCTCCCACTTGCCCTACTTTGATTTCCAGAGGATCTCCCCTCACGGACTAGAGATCAGGCCTGCCATTACATTGGCCCCTAGCTGAGCCAAGTTTGCTTTTTCAGACATCTGTCCCCACAGCCCTGGCAAACACAGCCTCTAGGCTGGGTCCTCTGGAGCCATTCCACAGGACCGTGCCTGCTCTCTCCTGGGAAACTGTGTCCATTCCTTTGGCCACACATCTCCAGAATATGAGAAACCTCAAGGCCTCCGAGGACATCCCACTCCTGGGAACCTCACTGGACTCACAGGGGCATTCGGACACAAGCTGAGCAGCTACATCCATGAATGCATGCACACAGATGTCAACAGAGATAGAAGGTTGAGCCGGACAGGCCTTTAGGCCGTAGTCTCAACTCTTGCTTTGGTTTCCAGGTGTCACTCCTCAGAGGCTTTGGTTCGAAGAACAGGGTATGGGGCTTTCCTGAGGCACGGAACAGAACTCCTCTCGTCTCCACATGGGAAGTTTCCTTGTTGGAGCCGTGTCAAACACCTCATGTTGGAGAATCCTGCAGAGTGCCTGAGACACCTCCACATTCCAAGGTCTCCCAGGCCACCAAGCCACAGTAGGACTCATCTTCAGGAGAGTCCATTTCAACTCTCCCCTCTGGGTAGCTCACCCAGGAGCCCGCAGATTGAGCCTGCCTTGTCCTGACTAAAGAGTGGGAATATGAGGTGGCGTTCCCAGGCATCCATGCTTAGACACCTGCTCTCGAGTCTTTCCATATGGGGCCTCTTGGAACCATCCAATAGGACTCGACTGTCGTGCAGAAGGTAACCTTCAGTTTTGGAGCAGTTCACAAATCCCATCGTAGGCAAAACTTTCTGGCCTCATGAAGCCCCCACACCCTTCAGGAAGAGGCCATGCTGGACAAGAACTCTAGCCTGAGGCACGTCTCATAGTTGACATGACCTCAGTGCAGGAGATCTCGATTCAGCCTCTGCAGAGTGGGCCTGCCGTGCCCTCGGTCCCAAACCTCATGCTAGCTTGTGTTTTCAGACTTCCTTCCTCACACTCCTGGCAAACAAGCCCTCCGGACTAGGAACTCCAGAACCAAAACCCAGCCCAGTGTCTGCCCAACGGAAGAAAAACGTTTCCCTGTGGGGCTCTCCAGAAAACCCAGATGAGGATCAACCTGCTCGGGCCTCGACGGTACCCGAACTGGATAGGCTGCTCTGGGCACTCATGCTCTGCCTGACACAGCCTGAAGCCAGACGTCCAGACAGACAAGGAGACAGCTGGCCGCACACCCAGCACTTCGGAAACGCCATGGACTTATGCCGTCACCTCATTCTAACCTTGGTTTTCAGATATCTGAACCTAGACATTATATCAATTCTCCACACAGCTGGGTATAGCAAGCACAAAACAGAACTCCTCCTTCCCCATGGCTGTCAAGCTTGCTCTTGGCATGGAGTCACACCTTCAGGGTGGGAGAAACCTTCATGGCCCCTGATGCCACGCCCAAACTTGAGTGCTGCTTGGGCACAAATTCACACTGTGACCCTCAGCTTGAGCCCCATATCAAAGAAAGGCCTGTCAGGGCCTGGACCAAGAGCCCACATATGAGGCTTGCCAAGCCCCTATGCACCCAATCCTCACCACGTTTTGAGTTTTCCAGTCGCCCCGCCCGTACCTGGAGCTCTGCTCTGGAATCCCTTTCTTGGAGAGACCCATGAGCCAGACAACACGACTCCACCCTTCCCACAAAATGACCCCAAACTCTTGGGAGCTGGGACAAATCCCCAGAGAGGGATACTCGTCCACAGTACCTGAGGCCACCGCTCCAATCCACGGCTATCCCGGACACAACATCCAGAGACAAAAGCCTGAAGGAACGCCTCCCACTCGCCCTTGTTTCAGAGGCCCAGGAGCTCCCTCTCGGGCTGTACATCCGGCCTGCCATACCCTAGGCGCCACTCATAAGCTGAGTTGGTGTATTCCGACTTCTGTGCCCACAGCCTGGACCCACACAACATCCAGGCTAGGGCCTCTGGACCAAACAGCGAAAGATTGTGCCTGCCCTCTCCAAGGAAAGTGTGCCCAATCCATTGACCACAACCCTACAGGTTAGGGAAAAGCTCCAAGGTCCCTGAGGCCATCAATAGTATAGGCCACCCTGGACTAAGAGGGGCTCTCTGACACCAGCGGAGCAACTATCTCCACTTAGACTCTCAGACAGTGTCCCCAGAGACAGAAGGTTGAAATGGACAGGCCCCCAGGCCCTAATCTGAACCTTAGCCTTGGTTTCCATGTTTCCGTTCTCAGAGGACTGTTTTCGTAGACCAGCACATGGGGCTTTTCTGAGGCACCAAACCAAACATCTCTCATCTCCACATGGGCAGCTTTCTTACTGGGATGTATCAAACACTTCAGGTAGGAGAGTTCCGCAGGGCCACTGAACAACCAGCACATTCCAAGGTCTCCATGGACCCAAACGCACATTATGACGCATCCTCAGGAGAGGCCATTTCATCTCAGCCCCCTGGGTCGCGTGTTCCAGAGGCAGCAGATCAAACATATCTTGTCACTAATAGCCAATGGGAATGCGAGGCATGCTGTACAGGGATCCATCCTTCGAACCCTGCTCTCCAGTCCTTCCATATGGTATGTCCTGGAGCCATGCAACAGGACTCGAATGTCCCGCAGAAGGAAACCTTGTGGTTTGGGGCAACCTCCAAACTCAGCGTGGGAAAACTTCCTTGGCCTCATGAGGCCCCCACTTCATGAAGGTGCCATCATGGACACATACTCCTGCCTCAGCCAACGTCTGATACTCAGCCTGACTTCAGATGCAGGAGATTTTGATTCAGCCTCTGCAGAGTGGGCCTGCTCTGCCCTTGGCTCCAATCCTCACACTAGCTTGTGTTTTCAGACTTCCGTCCTCACACTCCTGGCCCACAAACCCTCCCTACTGGGAATTCTGGAGCCACAATGAAGCACTGTGCCTGCCTCCCAGGAGAAAAACATTGTCTATGGTGCTGCCCAGAAACCCCAAATGAGGATCAAACTGCTTGGCCCTCGGCAACACCCCAATTGCATAGGCTACCTTAAACAGTGATGCTCTGTCGCAAATAGCCTGAGCCCAGACCTTCCAACAGACACCGACACAGCTGGCTGCACACCCAGCACATTGGACCCGCCACTGCCTTAGGCCACCATCCATTCCCAACCTGGGTTTTCAGTCATCGGAACCTAGACCTTATCTCCAATCCCTTCACTGGGGGGAACCTGATGCACAAGTCAGAACCCCTCCTTCCCCCTGGCAAGAAACCTTGCTGCTGGCAGTGAGTCAAACCTTCAGTGTAGGAGAAAACGGCATGGCCCATGAGGCCACGCCCAAGCGTGAGGGCCGCCTTGGGCACAAACACACATTGTGACCCTCAGCGTGAGTACCTTATTCAAGTAACGCCTCTCAGTGACTGGACCAAGAGCCCGCATATGTGGCTTGCCATGCCCATAGGCACCCAGGACTAACTAGATGGTGTGTATTCCAGTTGAGGGAACCCACTGCTGTGCTCTAGAGTCCCTCTCCTGGGGGGTCCCCTGTGGCAGAAAACAGTACTCTTCATTCCCACAGAATGAACACAAACACTTGGGAGCTTGGACAATCCCCCGAGAGGAAGGCTCTTCCTCGGCCTCTGAGCCAACCCCTACCCTGACCGGACACTGTAAACGCAACACCCAGAGACAAAATCCTGAGTGACTGCCTCCCACTTGCCCTACTTTGATTTCCAGAGGATCTCCCCTCACGGACTAGAGATCAGGCCTGCCATTACATTGGCCCCTAGCTGAGCCAAGTTTGCTTTTTCAGACATCTGTCCCCACAGCCCTGGCAAACACAGCCTCTAGGCTGGGTCCTCTGGAGCCATACCACAGGACCGTGCCTGCTCTCTCCTGGGAAACTGTGTCCATTCCTTTGGCCACACACCTCCAAAATATGAGAAACCTCAAGGCCTCCGAGGACATCCCACTACTGGGAGCCTCACTGGACTCACAGGGGCATTCGGACACAAGCTGAGCAGCTACATCCATGAATGCATGCACACAGATGTCAACAGAGATAGAAGGTTGAGCCGGACAGGCCTTTAGGCCGTAGTCTCAACTCTTGCTTTGGTTTCCAGGTGTCACTCCTCAGAGGCTTTGGTTCGAAGAACAGGGTATGGGGCTTTCCTGAGGCACGGAACAGAACTCCTCTCGTCTCCACATGGGAAGTTTCCTTGTTGGAGCCGTGTCAAACACCTCATGTTGGAGAATCCTGCAGAGTCCCTGAGCCACCTCCACATTCCAAGGTCTCCCAGGCCACCAAGCCACAGTAGGACTCATCTTCAGGAGAGTCCATTTCAACTCTCCCCTCTGGGTAGCTCACCCAGGAGCCCGCAGATTGAGCCTGCCTTGTCCTTACTAAAGAGTGGGAATATGAGGTGGCGTTCCCAGGCATCCATGCTTAGACACCTGCTCTCGAGTCTTTCCATATGGGGCCTCTTGGAACCATCCAATAGGACTCGACTGTCGTGCAGAAGGTAACCTTCAGTTTTGGAGCAGTTCACAAATCCCATCGTAGGCAAAACTTTCTGGCCTCATGAAGCCCCCACACCCTTCAGGAAGAGGCCATGCTGGACAAGAACTCTAGCCTGAGGCACGTCTCATAGTTGACATGACCTCAGTGCAGGAGATCTCGATTCAGCCTCTGCAGAGTGGGCCTGCCGTGCCCTCGGTCCCAAACCTCATGCTAGCTTGTGTTTTCAGACTTCCTTCCTCACACTCCTGGCAAACAAGCCCTCCGGACTAGGAACTCCAGAACCAAAACCCAGCCCAGTGTCTGCCCAACGGAAGAAAAACGTTTCCCTGTGGGGCTCTCCAGAAAACCCAGATGAGGATCAACCTTCTCGGGCCTCGACGGTACCCGAACTGGATAGGCTACTCTGGGCACTCATGCTCTGCCTGACACAGCCTGAAGCCAGACATCCAGACAGACAAGGAGACAGCTGGCAGCACACCCAGCACTTCGGACATGCCATGGTCTTATGCCGTCACCTCATCCTAACCTTTGTTTTCAGATATCTGAACCTAGACATTATATCAATTCTCCACACAGCTGGGTATAGCAAGCACAAAAAAGAACTGCTCCTTCCCCATGGCTGTCATGCTTGCTCTTGGCATGGGGTCACACCTTCAGTTTGGGAGAAATCTTCATGGCCCCTGAAGCCACGCCCAAACTTGAGTGCTGCTTGGGCACAAATTCACACTGTGACCCTCAGCATGAGCCCCATGTCAAAGAAGGGCCTGTCAGGGCCTGGACCAAGAGCCCACATATGGGGCTTGCCAAGCCCCTATGCACCCAATCCTCACCACGGTTTGAATTTTCCAGTCGCCCCGCCCGTACCTGGAGCTCTGCTCTGAAACCCTTTCTTGGAGAGACCCATGAGCCAGACAACACGACTCCACCCTTCCCACAAAATGACCCCAAACTCTTGGGAGCTGGGACAAATCCCCAGAGAGGGATACTCGTCCACAGTACCTGAGGCCACCGCTCCAATCCACGGCTATCCCGGACACAACATCCAGAGACAAAAGCCTGAAGGAACGCCTCCCACTCGCCCTTGTTTCAGAGGCCCAGGAGCTCCCTCTCGGGCTGTACATCCGGCTGCCATACCCTCGGCGACACTCATAAGCTGAGTTTGTGTATTCAGACTTCTGTGCCCACAGCCTGGACCCACACAACATCCAGGCTAGGGCCTCTGGACCAAACAGCGAAATATTGTGCCTGCCCTCTCCAGGAAAGTGTGCCCAATCCATTGACCACAACCCTACAGGTTAGGGAAAAGCTCCAAGGTCCCTGAGGCCATCAATAGTATAGGCCACCCTGGACTAAGAGGGGCTCTCTGACACCAGCGGAGCAACTATCTCCACTTAGACTCTCAGACAGTGTCCCCAGAGACAGAAGGTTGAAAAGGACAGGCCCCCAGGCCCTAATCTGAACCTTAGCTTTGGTTTCCATGTTTCCGTTCTCAGAGGACTGTTTTCGTAGACCAGCACATGGGGCTTTTCTGAGGCACCAAACCAAACATCTCTCATCTCCACACGGGCAGCTTTCTTACTGGGATGTATCAAACACTTCAGGTAGGAGAGTTCCGCAGGGCCACTGAACAACCAGCACATTCCAAGGTCTCCATGGACCCAAACGCACATTATGACGCATCCTCAGGAGAGGCCATTTCAACTCAGCCCCCTGGGTCGCGTGTTCCAGAGGCAGCAGATCAAACATATCTTGTCGCTAATAGCCAATGGGAATGCGAGGCATGCTGTACAGGGATCCATCCTTCAAACCCTGCTCTCCAGTCCTTCCATATGGTATGTCCTGGTGCCATGCAACAGGACTCGAATGTCCCGCAGAAGGAAACCTTGTGGTTTGGGGCAACCTCCAAACTCAGCGTGGGAAAACTTCCTTGGCCTCATGAGGCCCCCACTTCATGAAGGTGTCATCATGGACACATACTGCAGCCTCAGCCAACGTCTGATCCTCAGCCTGACTTCAGATGCAGGAGATTTTGATTCAGCCTCTGCAGAGTGGGCCTGCTCTGCCCTTGGCTCCAATCCTCACACTAGCTTGTGTTTTCAGACTTCCGTCCTCACACTCCTGGCCCACAAACCCTCCCTACTGGGAATTCTGGAGCCACAATGAAGCACTGTGCCTGCCTCCCAGGAGAAAAACATTGTCTATGGCGCTGCCCAGAAACCCCAAATGAGGATCAAACTGCTTGACCCTCGGCAACACCCCAATTGCATAGGCTACCTTAAACAGTGATGCTCTGTCGCAAATAGCCTGAGCCCAGACCTTCCAACAGACACCGACACAGCTGGCTGCACACCCAGCACATTGGACCCGCCACTGCCTTATTCAAGTAGCGCCTCTCAGTGACTGGACCAAGAGCCCGCATATGTGGCTTGCCATGCCCATAGGCACCCAGGACTAACTAGATGGTGTGTATTCCAGTTGAGGGAACCCACTGCTGTGCTCTAGAGTCCCTCTCCTGGGGGGTCCCCTGTGGCAGAAAACAGTACTCTTCATTCCCACAGAATGAACACAGACACTTGGGAGCTTGGACCATCCCCCGAGAGGAAGGCTCTTCCTCGGCCTCTGAGACAACCCCTACCCTGACCGGACACTGTAAACGCAACACCCAGAGACAAAATCCTGAGTGACTGCCTCCCACTTGCCCTACTTTGATTTCCAGAGGATCTCCCCTCACGGACTAGAGATCAGGCCTGCCATTACATTGGCCCCTAGCTGAGCCAAGTTTGCTTTTTCAGACATCTGTCCCCACAGCCCTGGCAAACACAGCCTCTAGGCTGGGTCCTCTGGAGCCATTCCACAGGACCGTGCCTGCTCTCTCCTGGGAAACTGTGTCCATTCCTTTGGCCACACACCTCCAGAATATGAGAAACCTCAAGGCCTCCGAGGACATCCCACTCCTGGGAGCCTCACTGGACTCACAGGGGCATTCGGACACAAGCTGAGCAGCTACATCCATGAATGCATGCACACAGATGTCAACAGAGATAGAAGGTTGAGCCGGACAGGCCTTTAGGCCGTAGTCTCAACTCTTGCTTTGGTTTCCAGGTGTCACTCCTCAGAGGCTTTGGTTCGAAGAACAGGGTATGGGGCTTTCCTGAGGCACGGAACAGAACTCCTCTCGTCTCCACATGGGAAGTTTCCTTGTTGGAGCCGTGTCAAACACCTCATGTTGGAGAATCCTGCAGAGTGCCTGAGACACCTCCACATTCCAAGGTCTCCCAGGCCACCAAGCCACAGTAGGACTCATCTTCAGGAGAGTCCATTTCAACTCTCCCCTCTGGGTAGCTCACCCAGGAGCCCGCAGATTGAGCCTGCCTTGTCCTGACTAAAGAGTGGGAATATGAGGTGGCGTTCCCAGGCATCCATGCTTAGACACCTGCTCTCGAGTCTTTCCATATGGGGCCTCTTGGAACCATCCAATAGGACTCGACTGTCGTGCAGAAGGTAACCTTCAGTTTTGGAGCAGTTCACAAATCCCATCGTAGGCAAAACTTTCTGGCCTCATGAAGCCCCCACACCCTTCAGGAAGAGGCCATGCTGGACAAGAACTCTAGCCTGAGGCACGTCTCATAGTTGACATGACCTCAGTGCAGGAGATCTCGATTCAGCCTCTGCAGAGTGGGCCTGCCGTGCCCTCGGTCCCAAACCTCACGCTAGCTTGTGTTTTCAGACTTCCTTCCTCACACTCCTGGCAAACAAGCCCTCCGGACTAGGAACTCCAGAACCAAAACCCAGCCCAGTGTCTGCCCAACGGAAGAAAAACGTTTCCCTGTGGGGCTCTCCAGAAAAGCCAGATGAGGATCAACCTGCTCGGGCCTCGACGGTACCCGAACTGGATAGGCTGCTCTGGGCACTCATGCTCTGCCTGACACAGCCTGAAGCCAGACGTCCAGACAGACAAGGAGACAGCTGGCCGCACACCCAGCACTTCGGAAACGCCATGGACTTATGCCGTCACCTCATTCTAACCTTGGTTTTCAGATATCTGAACCTAGACATTATATCAATTCTCCACACAGCTGGGTATAGCAAGCACAAAACAGAACTCCTCCTTCCCCATGGGTGTCAAGCTTGCTCTTGGCATGGAGTCACACCTTCAGGGTGGGAGAAACCTTCATGGCCCCTGATGCCACGCCCAAACTTGAGTGCTGCTTGGGCACAAATTCACACTGTGACCCTCAGCATGAGCCCCATATCAAAGAAAGGCCTGTCAGGGCCTGGACCAAGAGCCCACATATGGGGCTTGCCAAGCCCCTATGCACCCAATCCTCACCACGTTTTGAGTTTTCCAGTCGCCCCGCCCGTACCTGGAGCTCTGCTCTGGAATCCCTTTCTTGGAGAGACCCATGAGCCAGACAACACGACTCCACCCTTCCCACAAAATGACCCCAAACTCTTGGGAGCTGGGACAAATCCCCAGAGAGGGATACTCGTCCACAGTACCTGAGGCCACCGCTCCAATCCACGGCTATCCCGGACACAACATCCAGAGACAAAAGCCTGAAGGAACGCCTCCCACTCGCCCTTGTTTCAGAGGCCCAGGAGCTCCCTCTCGGGCTGTACATCCGGCCTGCCATACCCTAGGCGCCACTCATAAGCTGAGTTGGTGTATTCCGACTTCTGTGCCCACAGCCTGGACCCACACAACATCCAGGCTAGGGCCTCTGGACCAAACAGCGAAAGATTGTGCCTGCCCTCTCCAAGGAAAGTGTGCCCAATCCATTGACCACAACCCTACAGGTTAGGGAAAAGCTCCAAGGTCCCTGAGGCCATCAATAGTATAGGCCACCCTGGACTAAGAGGGGCTCTCTGACACCAGCGGAGCAACTATCTCCACTTAGACTCTCAGACAGTGTCCCCAGAGACAGAAGGTTGAAATGGACAGGCCCCCAGGCCCTAATCTGAACCTTAGCTTTGGTTTCCATGTTTCCGTTCTCAGAGGACTGTTTTCGTAGACCAGCACATGGGGCTTTTCTGAGGCACCAAACCAAACATCTCTCATCTCCACATGGGCAGCTTTCTTACTGGGATGTATCAAACACTTCAGGTAGGAGAGTTCCGCAGGGCCACTGAACAACCAGCACATTCCAAGGTCTCCATGGACCCAAACGCACATTATGACGCATCCTCAGGAGAGGCCATTTCATCTCAGCCCCCTGGGTCGCGTGTTCCAGAGGCAGCAGATCAAACATATCTTGTCACTAATAGCCAATGGGAATGCGAGGCATGCTGTACAGGGATCCATCCTTCGAACCCTGCTCTCCAGTCCTTCCATATGGTATGTCCTGGAGCCATGCAACAGGACTCGAATGTCCCGCAGAAGGAAACCTTGTGGTTTGGGGCAACCTCCAAACTCAGCGTGGGAAAACTTCCTTGGCCTCATGAGGCCCCCACTTCATGAAGGTGCCATCATGGACACATACTCCTGCCTCAGCCAACGTCTGATACTCAGCCTGACTTCAGATGCAGGAGATTTTGATTCAGCCTCTGCAGAGTGGGCCTGCTCTGCCCTTGGCTCCAATCCTCACACTAGCTTGTGTTTTCAGACTTCCGTCCTCACACTCCTGGCCCACAAACCCTCCCTACTGGGAATTCTGGAGCCACAATGAAGCACTGTGCCTGCCTCCCAGGAGAAAAACATTGTCTATGGTGCTGCCCAGAAACCCCAAATGAGGATCAAACTGCTTGGCCCTCGGCAACACCCCAATTGCATAGGCTACCTTAAACAGTGATGCTCTGTCGCAAATAGCCTGAGCCCAGACCTTCCAACAGACACCGACACAGCTGGCTGCACACCCAGCACATTGGACCCGCCACTGCCTTAGGCCACCATCCATTCCCAACCTGGGTTTTCAGTCATCGGAACCTAGACCTTATCTCCAATCCCTTCACTGGGGGGAACCTGATGCACAAGTCAGAACCCCTCCTTCCCCCTGGCAAGAAACCTTGCTGCTGGCAGTGAGTCAAACCTTCAGTGTAGGAGAAAACGGCATGGCCCATGAGGCCACGCCCAAGCGTGAGGGCCGCCTTGGGCACAAACACACATTGTGACCCTCAGCGTGAGTACCTTATTCAAGTAACGCCTCTCAGTGACTGGACCAAGAGCCCGCATATGTGGCTTGCCATGCCCATAGGCACCCAGGACTAACTAGATGGTGTGTATTCCAGTTGAGGGAACCCACTGCTGTGCTCTAGAGTCCCTCTCCTGGGGGGTCCCCTGTGGCAGAAAACAGTACTCTTCATTCCCACAGAATGAACACAAACACTTGGGAGCTTGGACAATCCCCCGAGAGGAAGGCTCTTCCTCGGCCTCTGAGCCAACCCCTACCCTGACCGGACACTGTAAACGCAACACCCAGAGACAAAATCCTGAGTGACTGCCTCCCACTTGCCCTACTTTGATTTCCAGAGGATCTCCCCTCACGGACTAGAGATCAGGCCTGCCATTACATTGGCCCCTAGCTGAGCCAAGTTTGCTTTTTCAGACATCTGTCCCCACAGCCCTGGCAAACACAGCCTCTAGGCTGGGTCCTCTGGAGCCATACCACAGGACCGTGCCTGCTCTCTCCTGGGAAACTGTGTCCATTCCTTTGGCCACACACCTCCAGAATATGAGAAACCTCAAGGCCTCCGAGGACATCCCACTACTGGGAGCCTCACTGGACTCACAGGGGCATTCGGACACAAGCTGAGCAGCTACATCCATGAATGCATGCACACAGATGTCAACAGAGATAGAAGGTTGAGCCGGACAGGCCTTTAGGCCGTAGTCTCAACTCTTGCTTTGGTTTCCAGGTGTCACTCCTCAGAGGCTTTGGTTCGAAGAACAAGGTATGGGGCTTTCCTGAGGCACGGAACAGAACTCCTCTCGTCTCCACATGGGAAGTTTCCTTGTTGGAGCCGTGTCAAACACCTCATGTTGGAGAATCCTGCAGAGTCCCTGAGCCACCTCCACATTCCAAGGCCTCCCAGGCCACCAAGCCACAGTAGGACTCATCTTCAGGAGAGTCCATTTCAACTCTCCCCTCTGGGTAGCTCACCCAGGAGCCCGCAGATTGAGCCTGCCTTGTCCTGACTAAAGAGTGGGAATATGAGGTGGCGTTCCCAGGCATCCATGCTTAGACACCTGCTCTCGAGTCTTTCCATATGGGGCCTCTTGGTACCATCCAATAGGACTCGACTGTCGTGCAGAAGGTAACCTTCAGTTTTGGAGCAGTTCACAAATCCCATCGTAGGCAAAACTTTCTGGCCTCATGGAGCCCCCACACCCTTCAGGAAGAGGCCATGCTGGACAAAAACTCTAGCCTGAGGCACGTCTCATAGTTGACATGACCTCAGTGCAGGAGATCTCGATTCAGCCTCTGCAGAGTGGGCCTGCCGTGCCCTCGGTCCCAAACCTCACGCTAGCTTGTGTTTTCCGACTTCCTTCCTCACACTCCTGGCAAACAAGCCCTCCGGACTAGGAACTCTGGAACCAAAACCCAGCCCAGTGTCTGCCCAACGGAAGAAAAACGTTTCCCTGTGGGGCTCTCCAGAAAACCCAGATGAGGATCAACCTTCTCGGGCCTCGACGGTACCCAAACTGGATAGGCTGCTCTGGGCACTCATGCTCTGCCTGACACAGCCTGAAGCCAGACGTCCAGACAGACAAGGAGACAGCTGGCCGCACACCCAGCACTTCGGACACGCCATGGTCTTATGCCGTCACCTCATCCTAACCTTGGTTTTCTGATATCTGAACCTAGACATTAGATCAATTCTCCACACAGCTGGGTATAGCAAGCACAAAACAGAACTCCTCCTTCCCCATGGCTGTCAAGCTTGCTCTTGGCATGGAGTCACACCTTCAGGGTGGGAGAAACCTTCATGGCCCCTGATGCCACGCCCAAACTTGAGTGCTGCTTGGGCACAAATTCACACTGTGACCCTCAGCATGAGCCCCATGTCAAAGAAAGGCCTGTCAGGGCCTGGACCAAGAGCCCACATATGGGGCTTGCCAAGCCCCTATGCACCCAATCCTCACCACGGTTTGAATTTTCCAGTCGCCCCGCCCGTACCTGGAGCTCTGCTCTGGAATCCCTTTCTTGGAGAGACCCATGAGCCAGACAACACGACTCCACCCTTCCCACAAAATGACCCCAAACTCTTGGGAGCTGGGACAAATCCCCAGAGAGGGATACTCGTCCACAGTACCTGAGGCCACCGCTCCAATCCACGGCTATCCCGGACACAACATCCAGAGACAAAAGCCTGAAGGAACGCCTCCCACTCGCCCTTGTTTCAGAGGCCCAAGAGCTCCCTCTCGGGCTGTACATCCGGCCTGCCATACCCTAGGCGCCACTCATAAGCTGAGTTGGTGTATTCCGACTTCTGTGCCCACAGCCTGGACCCACACAACATCCAGGCTAGGGCCTCTGGACCAAAGAGCGAAAGATTGTGCCTGCCCTCTCCAAGGAAAGTGTGCCCAATCCATTGACCACAACCCTACAGGTTAGGGAAAAGCTCCAAGGTCCCTGAGGCCATCAATAGTATAGGCCACCCTGGACTAAGAGGGGCTCTCTGACACCAGCGGAGCAACTATCTCCACTTAGACTCTCACACAGTGTCCCCAGAGACAGAAGGTTGAAATGGACAGGACCCCAGGCCCTAATCTGAACCTTAGCTTTGGTTTCCATGTTTCCGTTCTCAGAGGACTGTTTTCGTAGACCAGCACATGGGGCTTTTCTGAGGCACCAAACCAAACATCTCTCATCTCCACATGGGCAGCTTTCTTACTGGGATGTATCAAACACTTCAGGTAGGAGAGTTCCGCAGGGCCACTGAACAACCAGCACATTCCAAGGTCTCCATGGACCCAAACGCACATTATGACGCATCCTCAGGAGAGGCCATTTCATCTCAGCCCCCTGGGTCGCGTGTTCCAGAGGCAGCAGATCAAACATATCTTGTCACTAATAGCCAATGGGAATGCGAGGCATGCTGTAAAGGGATCCATCCTTCGAACCCTGCTCTCCAGTCCTTCCATATGGTATGTCCTGGAGCCATGCAACAGGACTCGAATGTCCCGCAGAAGGAAACCTTGTGGTTTGGGGCAACCTCCAAACTTAGCGTGGGAAAACTTCCTTGGCCTCATGAGGCCCCCACTTCATGAAGGTGCCATCATGGACACATACTCCAGCCTCAGCCAACGTCTGATCCTCAGCCTGACTTCAGATGCAGGAGATTTTGATTCAGCCTCTGCAGAGTGGGCCTGCTCTGCCCTTGGCTCCAATCCTCACACTAGCTTGTGTTTTCAGACTTCCGTCCTCACACTCCTGGCCCACAAACCGTCCCTACTGGGAATTCTGGGGACACAATGAAGCACTGTGCCTGCCTCCCAAAAGAAAAACATTGTCTATGGCGCTGCCCAGAAACACCAAATGAGGATCAAACTGCTTGGCCCTCGGCAACACCCCAATTGCATAGGCTACCTTAAACAGTGATGCTCTGTCGCAAATAGCCTGAGCCCAGACCTTCCAACAGACACCGACACAGCTGGCTGCACACCCAGCACATTGGACCCGCCACTGCCTTAGGCCACCATCCATTCCCAACCTGGGTTTTCAGTCATCGGAACCTAGACCTTATCTCCAATCCCTTCACTGGGGGGAACCTGATGCACAAGTCAGAACCCCTCCTTCCCCCTGGCAAGAAACCTTGCCTCTAGCAGTGAGTCAAACCTTCAGTGTAGGAGAAAATGGCATGGCCCATGAGGCCACGCCCAAGCGTGAGGGCCGCCTTGGGCACAAACACACATTGTGACCCTCAGCGTGAGTACCTTATTCAAGTAACGCCTCTCAGTGACTGGACCAAGAGCCCGCATATGTGGCTTGCCATGCCCATAGGCACCCAGGACTAACTAGATGGTGTGTATTCCAGTTGAGGGAACCCACTGCTGTGCTCTAGAGTCCCTCTCCTGGGGGGTCCCCTGTGGCAGAAAACAGTACTCTTCATTCCCACAGAATGAACACAAACACTTGGGAGCTTGGACAATCCCCCGAGAGGAAGGCTCTTCCTCGGCCTCTGAGACAACCCCTACCCTGACCGGACACTGTAAACGCAACACCCAGAGACAAAATCCTGAGTGACTGCCTCCCACTTGCCCTACTTTGATTTCCAGAGGATCTCCCCTCACGGACTAGAGATCAGGCCTGCCATTACATTGGCCCCTAGCTGAGCCAAGTTTGCTTTTTCAGACATCTGTCCCCACAGCCCTGGCAAACAGAGCCTCTAGGCTGGGTCCTCTGGAGCCATACCACAGGACCGTGCCTGCTCTCTCCTGGGAAACTGTGTCCATTCCTTTGGCCACACACCTCCAGAATATGAGAAACCTCAAGGCCTCCGAGGACATCCCACTCCTGGGAGCCTCACTGGACTCACAGGGGCATTCGGACACAAGCTGAGCAGCTACATCCATGAATGCATGCACACAGATGTCAACAGAGATAGAAGGTTGAGCCGGACAGGCCTTTAGGCCGTAGTCTCAACTCTTGCTTTGGTTTCCAGGTGTCACTCCTCAGAGGCTTTGGTTCGAAGAACAGGGTATGGGGCTTTCCTGAGGCACGGAACAGAACTCCTCTCGTCTCCACATGGGAAGTTTCCTTGTTGGAGCCGTGTCAAACACCTCATGTTGGAGAATCCTGCAGAGTCCCTGAGCCACCTCCACATTCCAAGGTCTCCCAGGCCACCAAGCCACAGTAGGACTCATCTTCAGGAGAGTCCATTTCAACTCTCCCCTCTGGGTAGCTCACCCAGGAGCCCGCAGATTGAGCCTGCCTTGTCCTGACTAAAGAGTGGGAATATGAGGTGGCGTTCCCAGGCATCCATGCTTAGACACCTGCTCTCGAGTCTTTCCATATGGGGCCTCTTGGAACCATCCAATAGGACTCGACTGTCGTGCAGAAGGTAACCTTCAGTTTTGGAGCAGTTCACAAATCCCATCGTAGGCAAAACTTTCTGGCCTCATGGAGCCCCCACACCCTTCAGGAAGAGGCCATGCTGGACAAATACTCTAGCCTGAGGCACGTCTCATAGTTGACATGACCTCAGTGCAGGAGATCTCGATTCAGCCTCTGCAGAGTGGGCCTGCCGTGCCCTCGGTCCCAAACCTCACGCTAGCTTGTGTTTTCCGACTTCCTTCCTCACACTCCTTGCAAACAAGCCCTCCAGACTAGGAACTCTGGAACCAAAACCCAGCCCAGTGTCTGCCCAACGGAAGAAAAACGTTTCCCTGTGGGGCTCTCCAGAAAACCCAGATGAGGATCAACCTTCTCGGGCCTCGACGGTACCCATACTGGATAGGCTGCTCTGGGCACTCATGCTCTGCCTGACACAGCCTGAAGCCAGACGTCCAGACAGACAAGGAGACAGCTGGCCGCACACCCAGCACTTCGGACACGCCATGGTCTTATGCCGTCACCTCATCCTAACCTTGGTTTTCAGATATCTGAACCTAGACATTAGATCAATTCTCCACACAGCTGGGTATAGCAAGCACAAAACAGAACTCCTCCTTCCCCATGGCTGTCAAGCTTGCTCTTGGCATGGAGTCACACCTTCAGGGTGGGAGAAACCTTCATGGCCCCTGATGCCACGCCCAAACTTGAGTGCTGCTTGGGCACAAATTCACACTGTGACCCTCAGCATGAGCCCCATGTCAAAGAAAGGCCTGTCAGGGCCTGGACCAAGAGCCCACATATGGGGCTTGCCAAGCCCCTATGCACCCAATCCTCACCACGGTTTGAATTTTCCAGTCGCCCCGCCCGTACCTGGAGCTCTGCTTTGGAATCCCTTTCTTGGAGAGACCCATGAGCCAGACAACACGACTCCACCCTTCCCACAAAATGACCCCAAACTCTTGGGAGCTGGGACAAATCCCCAGAGAGGGATACTCGTCCACAGTACCTGAGGCCACCGCTCCAATCCACGGCTATCCCGGACACAACATCCAGAGACAAAAGCCTGAAGGAACGCCTCCCACTCGCCCTTGTTTCAGAGGCCCAGGAGCTCCCTCTCGGGCTGTACATCCGGCCTGCCATACCCTAGGCGCCACTCATAAGCTGAGTTGGTGTATTCCGACTTCTGTGCCCACAGCCTGGTCCCACACAACATCCAGGCTAGGGCCTCAGGACCAAAGAGCGAAAGATTGTGCCTGCCCTCTCCAAGGAAAGTGTGCCCAATCCATTGACCACAACCCTACAGGTTAGGGAAAAGCTCCAAGGTCCCTGAGGCCATCAATAGTATAGGCCACCCTGGACTAAGAGGGGCTGTCTGACACCAGCGGAGCAACTATCTCCACTTAGACTCTCACACAGTGTCCCCAGAGACAGAAGGTTGAAATGGACAGGCCCCCAGGCCCTAATCTGAACCTTAGCTTTGGTTTCCATGTTTCCGTTCTCAGAGGACTGTTTTCGTAGACCAGCACATGGGGCTTTTCTGAGGCACCAAACCAAACATCTCTCATCTCCACATGGGCAGCTTTCTTACTGGGATGTATCAAACACTTCAGGTAGGAGAGTTCCGCAGGGCCACTGAACAACCAGCACATTCCAAGGTCTCCATGGACCCAAACGCACATTATGACGCATCCTCAGGAGAGGCCATTTCATCTCAGCCCCCTGGGTCGCGTGTTCCAGAGGCAGCAGATCAAACATATCTTGTCACTAATAGCCAATGGGAATGCGAGGCATGCTGTACAGGGATCCATCCTTCGAACCCTGCTCTCCAGTCCTTCCATATGGTATGTCCTGGAGCCATGCAACAGGACTCGAATGTCCCGCAGAAGGAAACCTTGTGGTTTGGGGCAACCTCCAAACTCAGCGTGGGAAAACTTCCTTGGCCTCATGAGGCCCCCACTTCATGAAGGTGCCATCATGGACACATACTCCAGCCTCAGCCAACGTCTGATCCTCAGCCTGACTTCAGATGCAGGAGATTTTGATTCAGCCTCTGCAGAGTGGGCCTGCTCTGCCCTTGGCTCCAATCCTCACACTAGCTTGTGTTTTCAGACTTCCGTCCTCACACTCCTGGCCCACAAACCGTCCCTACTGGGAATTCTGGGGACACAATGAAGCACTGTGCCTGCCTCCCAAAAGAAAAACATTGTCTATGGCGCTGCCCAGAAACACCAAATGAGGATCAAACTGCTTGGCCCTCGGCAACACCCCAATTGCATAGGCTACCTTAAACAGTGATGCTCTGTCGCAAATAGCCTGAGCCCAGACCTTCCAACAGACACCAACACAGCTGGCTGCACACCCAGCACATTGGACCCGCCACTGCCTTAGGCCACCATCCATTCCCAACCTGGGTTTTCAGTCATCGGAACCTAGACCTTATCTCCAATCCCTTCACTGGGGGGAACCTGATGCACAAGTCAGAACCCCTCCTTCCCCCTGGCAAGAAACCTTGCCTCTAGCAGTGAGTCAAACCTTCAGTGTAGGAGAAAACGGCATGGCCCATGAGGCCACGCCCAAGCGTGAGGGCCGCCTTGGGCACAAACACACATTGTGACCCTCAGCGTGAGTACCTTATTCAAGTAACGCCTCTCAGTGACTGGACCAAGTGCCCGCATATGTGGCTTGCCATGCCCATAGGCACCCAGGACTAACTAGATGGTGTGTATTCCAGTTGAGGGAACCCACTGCTGTGCTCTAGAGTCCCTCTCCTGGGGGGTCCCCTGTGGCAGAAAACAGTACTCTTCATTCCCACAGAATGAACACAAACACTTGGGAGCTTGGACAATCCCCCGAGAGGAAGGCTCTTCCTCGGCCTCTGAGACAACCCCTACCCTGACCGGACACTGTAAACGCAACACCCAGAGACAAAATCCTGAGTGACTGCCTCCCACTTGCCCTACTTTGATTTCCAGAGGATCTCCCCTCACGGACTAGAGATCAGGCCTGCCATTACATTGGCCCCTAGCTGAGCCAAGTTTGCTTTTTCAGACATCTGTCCCCACAGCCCTGGCAAACACAGCCTCTAGGCTGGGTCCTCTGGAGCCATACCACAGGACCGTGCCTGCTCTCTCCTGGGAAACTGTGTCCATTCCTTTGGCCACACACCTCCAGAATATGAGAAACCTCAAAGCCTCCGAGGACATCCCACTCCTGAAAGCCTCACTGGACTCACAGGGGCATTCGGACACAAGCTGAGCAGCTACATCCATGAATGCATGCACACAGATTTCAACAGAGATAGAAGGTTGAGCCGGACAGGCCTTTAGGCCGTAGTCTCAACTCTTGCTTTGGTTTCCAGGTGTCACTCCTCAGAGGCTTTGGTTCGAAGAACAGGGTATGGGGCTTTCCTGAGGCACGGAACAGAACTCCTCTCGTCTCCACATGGGAAGTTTCCTTGTTGGAGCCGTGTCAAACACCTCATGTTGGAGAATCCTGCAGAGTCCCTGAGCCACCTCCACATTCCAAGGTCTCCCAGGCCACCAAGCCACAGTAGGACTCATCTTCAGGAGAGTCCATTTCAACTCTCCCCTCTGGGTAGCTCACCCAGGAGCCCGCAGATTGAGCCTGCCTTGTCCTGACTAAAGAGTGGGAATATGAGGTGGCGTTCCCAGGCATCCATGCTTAGACACCTGCTCTCGAGTCTTTCCATATGGGGCCTCTTGGAACCATCCAATAGGACTCGACTGTCGTGCAGAAGGTAACCTTCAGTTTTGGAGCAGTTCACAAATCCCATCGTAGGCAAAACTTTCTGGCCTCATGGAGCCCCCACACCCTTCAGGAAGAGGCCATGCTGGACAAAAACTCTAGCCTGAGGCACGTCTCATAGTTGACATGACCTCAGTGCAGGAGATCTCGATTCAGCCTCTGCAGAGTGGGCCTGCCGTGCCCTCGGTCCCAAACCTCACGCTAGCTTGTGTTTTCCGACTTCCTTCCTCACACTTCTTGCAAACAAGTCCTCCGGACTAGGAACTCTGGAACCAAAACCCAGCCCAGTGTCTGCCCAACGGAAGAAAAACGTTTCCCTGTGGGGCTCTCCAGAAAACCCAGATGAGGATCAACCTTCTCGGGCCTCGACGGTACCCAAACTGGATAGGCTGCTCTGGGCACTCATGCTCTGCCTGACACAGCCTGAAGCCAGACGTCCAGACAGACAAGGAGACAGCTGGCCGCACACCCAGCACTTCGGACACGCCATGGTCTTATGCCGTCACCTCATCCTAACCTTGGTTTTCAGATATCTGAACCTAGACATTAGATCAATTCTCCACACAGCTGGGTATAGCAAGCACAAAACAGAACTCCTCCTTCCCCATGGCTGTCAAGCTTGCTCTTGGCATGGAGTCACACCTTCAGGGTGGGAGAAACCTTCATGGCCCCTGATGCCACGCCCAAACTTGAGTGCTGCTTGGGCACAAATTCACACTGTGACCCTCAGCATGAGCCCCATGTCAAAGAAAGGCCTGTCAGGGCCTGGACCAAGAGCCCACATATGGGGCTTGCCAAGCCCCTATGCACCCAATCCTCACCACGGTTTGAATTTTCCAGTCGCCCCGCCCGTACCTGGAGCTCTGCTCTGGAATCCCTTTCTTGGAGAGACCCATGAGCCAGACAACACGACTCCACCCTTCCCACAAAATGACCCCAAACTCTTGGGAGCTGGGACAAATCCCCAGAGAGGGATACTCGTCCACAGTACCTGAGGCCACCGCTCCAATCCACGGCTATCCCGGACACAACATCCAGAGACAAAAGCCTGAAGGAACGCCTCCCACTCGCCCTTGTTTCAGAGGCCCAGGAGCTCCCTCTCGGGCTGTACATCCGGCCTGCCATACCCTAGGCGCCACTCATAAGCTGAGTTGGTGTATTCCGACTTCTGTGCCCACAGCCTGGACCCACACAACATCCAGGCTAGGGCCTCTGGACCAAACAGCGAAAGATTGTGCCTGCCCTCTCCAAGGAAAGTGTGCCCAATCCATTGACCACAACCCTACAGGTTAGGGAAAAGCTCCAAGGTCCCTGAGGCCATCAATAGTATAGGCCACCCTGGACTAAGAGGGGCTCTCTGACACCAGCGGAGCAACTATCTCCACTTAGACTCTCAGACAGTGTCCCCAGAGACAGAAGGTTGAAATGGACAGGCCCCCAGGCCCTAATCTGAACCTTAGCTTTGGTTTCCATGTTTCCGTTCTCAGAGGACTGTTTTCGTAGACCAGCACATGGGGCTTTTCTGAGGCACCAAACCAAACCTCTCTCATCTCCACATGGGCAGCTTTCTTACTGGGATGTATCAAACACTTCAGGTAGGAGAGTTCCGCAGGGCCACTGAACAACCAGCACATTCCAAGGTCTCCATGGACCCAAACGCACATTATGACGCATCCTCAGGAGAGGCCATTTCATCTCAGCCCCCTGGGTCGCGTGTTCCAGAGGCAGCAGATCAAACATATCTTGTCACTAATAGCCAATGGGAATGCGAGGCATGCTGTACAGGGATCCATCCTTCGAACCCTGCTCTCCAGTCCTTCCATATGGTATGTCCTGGAGCCATGCAACAGGACTCGAATGTCCCGCAGAAGGAAACCTTGTGGTTTGGGGCAACCTCCAAACTCAGCGTGGGAAAACTTCCTTGGCCTCATGAGGCCCCCACTTCATGAAGGTGCCATCATGGACACATACTCCAGCCTCAGCCAACGTCTGATACTCAGCCTGACTTCAGATGCAGGAGATTTTGATTCAGCCTCTGCAGAGTGGGCCTGCTCTGCCCTTGGCTCCAATCCTCACACTAGCTTGTGTTTTCAGACTTCCGTCCTCACACTCCTGGCCCACAAACCGTCCCTACTGGGAATTCTGGGGACACAATGAAGCACTGTGCCTGCCTCCCAAAAGAAAAACATTGTCTATGGCGCTGCCCAGAAACACCAAATGAGGATCAAACTGCTTGGCCCTCGGCAACACCCCAATTGCATAGGCTACCTTAAACAGTGATGCTCTGTCGCAAATAGCCTGAGCCCAGACCTTCCAACAGACACCGACACAGCTGGCTGCACACCCAGCACATTGGACCCGCCACTGCCTTAGGCCACCATCCATTCCCAACCTGGGTTTTCAGTCATCGGAACCTAGACCTTATCTCCAATCCCTTCACTGGGGGGAACCTGATGCACAAGTCAGAACCCCTCCTTCCCCCTGGCAAGAAACCTTGCCTCTAGCAGTGAGTCAAACCTTCAGTGTAGGAGAAAACGGCATGGCCCATGAGGCCACGCCCAAGCGTGAGGGCCGCCTTGGGCACAAACACACATTGTGACCCTCAGCGTGAGTACCTTTTTCAAGTATCGCCTCTCAGTGACTGGACCAAGAGCCCGCATATGTGGCTTGCCATGCCCATAGGCACCCAGGACTAACTAGATGGTGTGTATTCCAGTTGAGGGAACCCACTGCTGTGCTCTAGAGTCCCTCTCCTGGGGGGTCCCCTGTGGCAGAAAACAGTACTCTTCATTCCCACAGAATGAACACAAACACTTGGGAGCTTGGACAATCCCCCGAGAGGAAGGCTCTTCCTCGGCCTCTGAGCCAACCCCTACCCTGACCGGACACTGTAAACGCAACACCCAGAGACATAATCCTGAGTGACTGCCTCCCACTTGCCCTACTTTGATTTCCAGAGGATCTCCCCTCACGGACTAGAGATCAGGCCTGCCATTACATTGGCCCCTAGCTGAGCCAAGTTTGCTTTTTCAGACATCTGTCCCCACAGCCCTGGCAAACACAGCCTCTAGGCTGGGTCCTCTGGAGCCATACCACAGGACCGTGCCTGCTCTCTCCTGGGAAACTGTGTCCATTCCTTTGGCCACACACCTCCAGAATATGAGAAACCTCAAGGCCTCCGAGGACATCCCACTACTGGGAGCCTCACTGGACTCACAGGGGCATTCGGACACAAGCTGAGCAGCTACATCCATGAATGCATGCACACAGATGTCAACAGAGATAGAAGGTTGAGCCGGACAGGCCTTTAGGCCGTAGTCTCAACTCTTGCTTTGGTTTCCAGGTGTCACTCCTCAGAGGCTTTGGTTCGAAGAACAGGGTATGGGGCTTTCCTGAGGCACGGAACAGAACTCCTCTCGTCTCCACATGGGAAGTTTCCTTGTTGGAGCCGTGTCAAACACCTCATGTTGGAGAATCCTGCAGAGTCCCTGAGCCACCTCCACATTCCAAGGCCTCCCAGGCCACCAAGCCACAGTAGGACTCATCTTCAGGAGAGTCCATTTCAACTCTCCCCTCTGGGTAGCTCACCCAGGAGCCCGCAGATTGAGCCTGCCTTGTCCTGACTAAAGAGTGGGAATATGAGGTGGCGTTCCCAGGCATCCATGCTTAGACACCTGCTCTCGAGTCTTTCCATATGGGGCCTCTTGGAACCATCCAATAGGACTCGACTGTCGTGCAGAAGGTAACCTTCAGTTTTGGAGCAGTTCACAAATCCCATCGTAGGCAAAACTTTCTGGCCTCATGGAGCCCCCACACCCTTCAGGAAGAGGCCATGCTGGACAAAAACTCTAGCCTGAGGCACGTCTCATAGTTGACATGACCTCAGTGCAGGAGATCTCGATTCAGCCTCTGCAGAGTGGGCCTGCCGTGCCCTCGGTCCCAAACCTCATGCTAGCTTGTGTTTTCCGACTTCCTTCCTCACACTCCTGGCAAACAAGCCCTCCGGACTAGGAACTCTGGAACCAAAACCCAGCCCAGTGTCTGCCCAACGGAAGAAAAACGTTTCCCTGTGGGGCTCTCCAGAAAACCCAGATGAGGATCAACCTTCTCGGGCCTCGACGGTACCCGAACTGGATAGGCTGCTCTGGGCACTCATGCTCTGCCTGACACAGCCTGAAGCCAGACGTCCAGACAGACAAGGAGACAGCTGGCCGCACACCCAGCACTTCGGACACGCCATGGTCTTATGCCGTCACCTCATCCTAACCTTGGTTTTCAGATATCTGAACCTAGACATTAGATCAATTCTCCACACAGCTGGGTATAGCAAGCACAAAACAGAACTCCTCCTTCCCCATGGCTGTCAAGCTTGCTCTTGGCATGGAGTCACACCTTCAGGGTGGGAGAAACCTTCATGGCCCCTGATGCCACGCCCAAACTTGAGTGCTGCTTGGGCACAAATTCACACTGTGACCCTCAGCATGAGCCCCATGTCAAAGAAAGGCCTGTCAGGGCCTGGACCAAGAGCCCACATATGGGGCTTGCCAAGCCCCTATGCACCCAATCCTCACCACGGTTTGAATTTTCCAGTCGCCCCGCCCGTACCTGGAGCTCTGCTCTGGAATCCCTTTCTTGGAGAGACCCATGAGCCAGACAACACGACTCCACCCTTCCCACAAAATGACCCCAAACTCTTGGGAGCTGGGACAAATCCCCAGAGAGGGATACTCGTCCACAGTACCTGAGGCCACCGCTCCAATCCACGGCTATCCCGGACACAACATCCAGAGACAAAAGCCTGAAGGAACGCCTCCCACTCGCCCTTGTTTCAGAGGCCCAGGAGCTCCCTCTCGGGCTGTACATCCGGCCTGCCATACCCTAGGCGCCACTCATAAGCTGAGTTGGTGTATTCCGACTTCTGTGCCCACAGCCTGGACCCACACAACATCCAGGCTAGGGCCTCTGGACCAAAGAGCGAAAGATTGTGCCTGCCCTCTCCAAGGAAAGTGTGCCCAATCCATTGACCACAACCCTACAGGTTAGGGAAAAGCTCCAAGGTCCCGGAGGCCATCAATAGTATAGGCCACCCTGGACTAAGAGGGGCTCTCTGACACCAGCGGAGCAACTATCTCCACTTAGACTCTCACACAGTGTCCCCAGAGACAGAAGGTTGAAATGGACAGGCCCCCAGGCCCTAATCTGAACCTTAGCTTTGGTTTCCATGTTTCCGTTCTCAGAGGACTGTTTTCGTAGACCAGCACATGGGGCTTTTCTGAGGCACCAAACCAAACATCTCTCATCTCCACATGGGCAGCTTTCTTACTGGGATGTATCAAACACTTCAGGTAGGAGAGTTCCGCAGGGCCACTGAACAACCAGCACATTCCAAGGTCTCCATGGACCCAAACGCACATTATGACGCATCCTCAGGAGAGGCCATTTCATCTCAGCCCCCTGGGTCGCGTGTTCCAGAGGCAGCAGATCAAACATATCTTGTCACTAATAGCCAATGGGAATGCGAGGCATGCTGTACAGGGATCCATCCTTCGAACCCTGCTCTCCAGTCCTTCCATATGGTATGTCCTGGAGCCATGCAACAGGACTCGAATGTCCCGCAGAAGGAAACCTTGTGGTTTGGGGCAACCTCCAAACTCAGCGTGGGAAAACTTCCTTGGCCTCATGAGGCCCCCACTTCATGAAGGTGCCATCATGGACACATACTCCAGCCTCAGCCAACGTCTGATCCTCAGCCTGACTTCAGATGCAGGAGATTTTGATTCAGCCTCTGCAGAGTGGGCCTGCTCTGCCCTTGGCTCCAATCCTCACACTAGCTTGTGTTTTCAGACTTCCGTCCTCACACTCCTGGCCCACAAACCGTCCCTACTGGGAATTCTGGGGACACAATGAAGCACTGTGCCTGCCTCCCAAAAGAAAAACATTGTCTATGGCGCTGCCCAGAAACACCAAATGAGGATCAAACTGCTTGGCCCTCGGCAACACCCCAATTGCATAGGCTACCTTAAACAGTGATGCTCTGTCGCAAATAGCCTGAGCCCAGACCTTCCAACAGACACCGACACAGCTGGCTGCACACCCAGCACATTGGACCCGCCACTGCCTTAGGCCACCATCCATTCCCAACCTGGGTTTTCAGTCATCGGAACCTAGAATTTATCTCCAATCCCTTCACTGGGGGGAACCTGATGCACAAGTCAGAACCCCTCCTTCCCCCTGGCAAGAAACCTTGCCTCTAGCAGTGAGTCAAACCTTCAGTGTAGGAGAAAACGGCATGGCCCATGAGGCCACGCCCAAGCGTGAGGGCCGCCTTGGGCACAAACACACATTGTGACCCTCAGCGTGAGTACCTTTTTCAAGTATCGCCTCTCAGTGACTGGACCAAGAGCCCGCATATGTGGCTTGCCATGCCCATAGGCACCCAGGACTAACTAGATGGTGTGTATTCCAGTTGAGGGAACCCACTGCTGTGCTCTAGAGTCCCTCTCCTGGGGGGTCCCCTGTGGCAGAAAACAGTACTCTTCATTCCCACAGAATGAACACAAACACTTGGGAGCTTGGACAATCCCCCGAGAGGAAGGCTCTTCCTCGGCCTCTGAGACAACCCCTACCCTGACCGGACACTGTAAACGCAACACCCAGAGACAAAATCCTGAGTGACTGCCTCCCACTTGCCCTACTTTGATTTCCAGAGGATCTCCCCTCACGGACTAGAGATCAGGCCTGCCATTACATTGGCCCCTAGCTGAGCCAAGTTTGCTTTTTCAGACATCTGTCCCCACAGCCCTGGCAAACAGAGCCTCTAGGCTGGGTCCTCTGGAGCCATACCACAGGACCGTGCCTGCTCTCTCCTGGGAAACTGTGTCCATTCCTTTGGCCACACACCTCCAGAATATGAGAAACCTCAAGGCCTCCGAGGACATCCCACTCCTGGGAGCCTCACTGGACTCACAGGGGCATTCAGACACAAGCTGAGCAGCTACATCCATGAATGCATGCACACAGATGTCAACAGAAATAGAAGGTTGAGCCGGACAGGCCTTTAGGCCGTAGTCTCAACTCTTGCTTTGGTTTCCAGGTGTCACTCCTCAGAGGCTTTGGTTCGAAGAACAGGGTATGGGGCTTTCCTGAGGCACGGAACAGAACTCCTCTCGTCTCCACATGGGAAGTTTCCTTGTTGGAGCCGTGTCAAACACCTCATGTTGGAGAATCCTGCAGAGTCCCTGAGCCACCTCCACATTCCAAGGTCTCCCAGGCCACCAAGCCACAGTAGGACTCATCTTCAGGAGAGTCCATTTCAACTCTCCCCTCTGGGTAGCTCACCCAGGAGCCCGCAGATTGAGCCTGCCTTGTCCTGACTAAAGAGTGGGAATATGAGGTGGCGTTCCCAGGCATCCATGCTTAGACACCTGCTCTCGAGTCTTTCCATATGGGGCCTCTTGGAACCATCCAATAGGACTCGACTGTCGTGCAGAAGGTAACCTTCAGTTTTGGAGCAGTTCACAAATCCCATCGTAGGCAAAACTTTCTGGCCTCATGGAGCCCCCACACCCTTCAGGAAGAGGCCATGCTGGACAAAAACTCTAGCCTGAGGCACGTCTCATAGTTGACATGACCTCAGTGCAGGAGATCTCGATTCAGCCTCTGCAGAGTGGGCCTGCCGTGCCCTCGGTCCCAAACCTCACGCTAGCTTGTGTTTTCCGACTTCCTTCCTCACACTCCTTGCAAACAAGCCCTCCGGACTAGGAACTCTGGAACCAAAACCCAGCCCAGTGTCTGCCCAACGGAAGAAAAACGTTTCCCTGTGGGGCTCTCCAGAAAACCCAGATGAGGATCAACCTGCTCGGGCCTCGACGGTACCCGAACTGGATAGGCTGCTCTGGGCACTCATGCTCTGCCTGACACAGCCTGAAGCCAGACGTCCAGACAGACAAGGAGACAGCTGGCCGCACACCCAGCACTTCGGACACGCCATGGTCTTATGCCGTCACCTCATCCTAACCTTGGTTTTCAGATATCTGAACCTAGACATTAGATCAATTCTCCACACAGCTGGGTATAGCAAGCACAAAACAGAACTCCTCCTTCCCCATGGCTGTCAAGCTTGCTCTTGGCATGGAGTCACACCTTCAGGGTGGGAGAAACCTTCATGGCCCCTGATGCCACGCCCAAACTTGAGTGCTGCTTGGGCACAAATTCACACTGTGACCCTCAGCATGAGCCCCATGTCAAAGAAAGGCCTGTCAGGGCCTGGACCAAGAGCCCACATATGGGGCTTGCCAAGCCCCTATGCACCCAATCCTCACCACAGTTTGAATTTTCCAGTCGCCCCGCCCGTACCTGGAGCTCTGCTCTGGAATCCCTTTCTTGGAGAGACCCATGAGCCAGACAACACGACTCCACCCTTCCCACAAAATGACCCCAAACTCTTGGGAGCTGGGACAAATCCCCAGAGAGGGATACTCGTCCACAGTACCTGAGGCCACCGCTCCAATCCACGGCTATCCCGGACACAACATCCAGAGACAAAAGCCTGAAGGAACGCCTCCCACTCGCCCTTGTTTCAGAGGCCCAGGAGCTCCCTCTCGGGCTGTACATCCGGCCTGCCATACCCTAGGCGCCACTCATAAGCTGAGTTGGTGTATTCCGACTTCTGTGCCCACAGCCTGGACCCACACAACATCCAGGCTAGGGCCTCTGGACCAAACAGCGAAAGATTGTGCCTGCCCTCTCCAAGGAAAGTGTGCACATTCCATTGACCACAACACTACAGGTTAGGGAAAAGCTCCAAGGTCCCTGAGGCCATCAATAGTATAGCCACCCTGGACTAAGAGGGGTTCTCTGACACCAGTGGAGCTACCATCTCCACTTAGACTCTCAGACAGTGTCCCCAGAGACAGAAGGTTGAAATGGACAGGCCCCCAGGCCCTAATCTGAACCTTAGCTTTGGTTTCCATGTTTCCGTTCTCAGAGGACTGTTTTCGTAGACCAGCACATGGGGCTTTACTGAGGCACCAAAGCAAACATCTCTCATATCCACATGGGCAGCCTTCTTAATGGGATGTATCAAACACTTCAGGTAGGAGAGTTCCGCAGGGCCACTGAACAACCAGCACATTCCAAGGTCTCCATGGACCCAAACGCACATTATGACGCATCCTCAGGAGAGGCCATTTCAACTCAGCCCGCTGGGTCGCGTGTTTCAGAGGCAGCAGATCAAACATATCTTGTCGCTAATAGCCAATGGGAATGTGAGGCATGCAGTACAGGGATCCATCCTTCGAACCCTGCTCTCCAGTCCTTCCATATGGTATGTCCTGGAGCCATGCAACAGGACTCGAATGTCCCGCAGAAGGAAACCTTGTGGTTTGGGGCAACCTCCAAACTCAGCGTGGGAAAACTTCCTTGGCCTCATGAGGCCCCCACTTCATGAAGGTGCCATCATGGACACATACTCCAGCCTCAGGCAACGTCTGATTTTCAGCCTGACTTCAGATGCAGGAGATTTTGATTCAGCCTCTGCAGAGTGGGCCTGCTCTGCCCTTGGCTCCAATCCTCACACTAGCTTGTGTTTTTAGACTTCCGTCCTCACACTCCTGGCCCACAAACCCTCCCTACTGGGAATTCTGGGGCCACAATGAAGCACTGTGCCTGCCTCCCAAAAGAAAAACATTGTCTATGGCGCTGCCCAGAAACCACAAATGAGGATCAAACTGCTTGGCCCTCGGCAACTCTCCAATTGCATAGGCTACCTTAAACAGTGATGCTCTGTCGCAAATAGCCTGAGCCCAGACCTTCCAACAGACACCGACACAGCTGGCTGCACACCCAGCACATTGGACCCGCCACTGCCTTAGGCCACCATCCATTCCCAACCTGGGTTTTCAGTCATCGGAACCTAGACCTTATCTCCAATCCCTGCACAGGGGGGAACCTGATGCACCAGTCAGAACTCCTCCTTCCCCCTGGCAAGAATCCTTGCTGCTGGCAGTGAGTCAAACCTTCAGTGTAGGAGAAAACGGCATGGCCCATGAGGCCACGCTCAAGCATGAGGGACGCCTTGGGCACAAACTCACATTGTGACCCTCAGCGTGAGTACCTTATTCAAGTAACGCCTCTCAGTGACTGGACCAAGAGCCCGCATATGTGGCTTGCCATGCCCATAGGCACCCAGGACTAACTAGATGGTGTGTATTCCAGTTGAGGGAACCCACTGCTGGGCTCTAGAGGCCCTCTCCTGGGGGGTCCCCTGTGGCAGAAAACAGTACTCTTCATTCCCACAGAATGAACACAAACACTTGGGAGCTTGGACAATCCCCCGAGAGGAAGGCTCTTCCTCGGCCTCTGAGACAACCCCTACCCTGACCGGACACTGTAAACGCAACACCCAGAGACAAAATCCTGAGTGACTGCCTCCCACTTGCCCTACTTTGATTTCCAGAGGATCTCCCCTCACGGACTAGAGATCAGGCCTGCCATTACATTGGCCCCTAGCTGAGCCAAGTTTGCTTTTTCAGACATCTGTCCCCACAGCCCTGGCAAACACAGCCTCTAGGCTGGGTCCTCTGGAGCCATTCCACAGCACCGTGCCTGCTCTCTCCTGGGAAACTGTGTCCATTCCTTTGGCCAAACACCTCCAAAATATGAGAAACCTCAAGGCCTCCGAGGACATCCCACTACTGGGAGCCTCACTGGACTCACAGGGGCATTCGGACACAAGCTGAGCAGCTACATCCATAAATCATGCACACAGATGTCAACAGAGATAGAAGGTTGAGCCAGACAGGCCTTTAGGCCGTAGTCTCAACTCTTGCTTTGGTTTCCAGGTGTCACTCCTCAGAGGCTTTGGTTCGAAGAACAGGGTATGGGGCTTTCCTGAGGCACGGAACAGAACTCCTCTCGTCTCCACATGGGAAGTTTCCTTGTTGGAGCCGTGTCAAACACCTCATGTTGGAGAATCCTGCAGAGTGCCTGAGACACCTCCACATTCCAAGGTCTCCCAGGCCACCAAGCCACAGTAGGACTCATCTTCAGGAGAGTCCATTTCAACTCTCCCCTCTGGGTAGCTCACCCAGGAGCCCGCAGATTGAGCCTGCCTTGTCCTGACTAAAGAGTGGGAATATGAGGTGGCGTTCCCAGGCATCCATGCTTAGACACCTGCTCTCGAGTCTTTCCATATTGGGCCTCTTGGAACCATCCAATAGGACTCGACTGTCGTGCAGAAGGTAACCTTCAGTTTTGGAGCAGTTCACAAATCCCATCGTAGGCAAAACTTTCTGGCCTCATGAAGCCCCCACACCCTTCAGGAAGAGGCCATGCTGGACAAGAACTCTAGCCTGAGGCACGTCTCATAGTTGACATGACCTAAGTGCAGGAGATCTCGATTCAGCCTCTGCAGAATGGGCCTGCCGTGCCCTCGGTCCCAAACCTCACGCTAGCTTGTGTTTTCAGACTTCCTTCCTCACACTCCTGGCAAACAAGCCCTCCGGACTAGGAACTCCAGAACCAAAACCCAGCCCAGTGTCTTCCCAACGGAAGAAAAACGTTTCCCTGTGGGGCTCTCCAGAAAACCCAGATGAGGATCAACCTGCTCGGGCCTCGACGGTACCCGAACTGGATAGGCTGCTCTGGGCACTCATGCTCTGCCTGACACAGCCTGAAGCCAGACGTCCAGACAGACAAGGAGACAGCTGGCCGCACACCCAGCACTTCGGAAACGCCATGGACTTATGCCGTCACCTCATTCTAACCTTGGTTTTCAGATATCTGAACCTAGACATTAGATCAATTCTCCACACAGCTGGGTATAGCAAGCACAAAACAGAACTCCTCCTTCCCCATGGCTGTCAAGCTTGCTCTTGGCATGGAGTCACACCTTCAGGGTGGGAGAAACCTTCATGGTCCCTGATGCCACGCCCAAACTTGAGTGCTGCTTGGGCACAAATTCACACTGTGACCCTCAGCATGAGCCCCATATCAAAAAAGGCCTGTCAGGGCCTGGACCAAGAGCCCACATATGGGGCTTGCCAAGCCCCTATGCACCCAATCCTCACCACGGTTTGAAATTTCCAGTCGCCCCGCCCGTACCTGGAGCTCTGCTCTGGAATCCCTTTCTTGGAGAGACCCATGAGCCAGACAACACGACTCCACCCTTCCCACAAAATGACCCCAAACTCTTGGGAGCTGGGACAAATCCCCAGAGAGGGATACTCGTCCACAGTACCTGAGGCCACCGCTCCAATCCACGGCTATCCCGGACACAACATCCAGAGACAAAAGCCTGAAGGAACGCCTCCCACTCGCCCTTGTTTCAGAGGCCCAGGAGCTCCCTCTCGGGCTGTACATCCGGCCTGCCATACCCTAGGCGCCACTCATAAGCTGAGTTGGTGTATTCCGACTTCTGTGCCCACAGCCTGGACCCACACAACATCCAGGCTAGGGCCTCTGGACCAAACAGCGAAAGATTGTGCCTGCCCTCTCCAAGGAAAGTGTGCCCAATCCATTGACCACAACCCTACAGGTTAGGGAAAAGCTCCAAGGTCCCTGAGGCCATCAATAGTATAGGCCACCCTGGACTAAGAGGGGCTCTCTGACACCAGCGGAGCAACTATCTCCACTTAGACTCTCAGACAGTGTCCCCAGAGACAGAAGGTTGAAATGGACAGGCCCCCAGGCCCTAATCTGAACCTTAGCTTTGGTTTCCATGTTTCCGTTCTCAGAGGACTGTTTTCGTAGACCAGCACATGGTGCTTTTCTGAGGCACCAAACCAAACATCTCTCATCTCCACATGGGCAGCTTTCTTACTGGGATGTATCAAACACTTCAGGTAGGAGAGTTCCGCAGGGCCACTGAACAACCAGCACATTCCAAGGTCTCCATGGACCCAAACGCACATTATGACGCATCCTCAGGAGAGGCCATTTCAACTCAGCCCGCTGGGTCGCGTGTTCCAGAGGCAGCAGATCAAACATATCTTGTCGCTAATAGCCAATGGGAATGCGAGGCATGCTGTACAAGGATCCATCCTTCAAACCCTGCTCTCCAGTCCTTCCATATGGTATGTCCTGGAGCCATGCAACAGGACTCGAATGTCCCGCAGAAGGAAACCTTGTGGTTTGGGGCAACCTCCAAACTCAGCGTGGGAAAACTTCCTTGGCCTCATGAGGCCCGCACTTCATGAAGGTGCCATCATGGACACATACTCCAGCCTCAGCCAACGTCTGATCCTCAGCCTGACTTCAGATGCAGGAGATTTTGATTCAGCCTCTGCAGAGTGGGCCTGCTCTGCCCTTGGCTCCAATCCTCACACTAGCTTGTGTTTTTAGACTTCCGTCCTCACACTCCTGGCCCACAAACCCTCCCTACTGGGAATTCTGGGGCCACAATGAAGCACTGTGCCTGCCTCCCAGGAGAAAAACATTGTCTATGGCGCTGCCCAGAAACCCCAAATGAGGATCAAACTGCTTGGCCCTCGGCAACACCCCAATTGCATAGGCTACCTTAAACAGTGATGCTCTGTCGCAAATAGCCTGAGCCCAGACCTTCCAACAGACACCGACACAGCTGGCTGCACACCCAGCACATTGGACCCGCCACTGCCTTAGGCCACCATCCATTCCCAACCTGGGTTTTCAGTCATCGGAACCTAGACCTTATCTCCAATCCCTGCACAGGGGGGAACCTGATGCACCAGTCAGAACCCCTCCTTCCCCCTGGCAAGAATCCTTGCTGCTGGCAGTGAGTCAAACCTTCAGTGTAGGAGAAAACGGCATGGCCCATGAGGCCACGCTCAAGCGTGAGGGACGCCTTGGGCACAAACTCACATTGTGACCCTCAGCGTGAGTACCTTATTCAAGTAACGCCTCTCAGTGACTGCACCAAGAGCCCGCATATGTGGCTTGCCATGCCCATAGGCACCCAGGACTAACTAGATGGTGTGTATTCCAGTTGAGGGAACCCACTGCTGTGCTCTAGAGTCCCTCTCCTGGGGGGTCCCCTGTGGCAGAAAACAGTACTCTTCATTCCCACAGAATGAACACAAACACTTGGGAGCTTGGACAATCCCCCGAGAGGAAGGCTCTTCCTCGGCCTCTGAGACAACCCCTACCCTGACCGGACACTGTAAACGCAACACCCAGAGACAAAATCCTGAGTGACTGCCTCCCACTTGCCCTACTTTGATTTCCAGAGGATCTCCCCTCACGGACTAGAGATCAGGCCTGCCATTACATTGGCCCCTAGCTGAGCCAAGTTTGCTTTTTCAGACATCTGTCCCCACAGCCCTGGCAAACACAGCCTCTAGGCTGGGTCCTCTGGAGCCATTCCACAGGACCGTGCCTGCTCTCTCCTGGGAAACTGTGTCCATTCCTTTGGCCACACACCTCCAGAATATGAGAAACCTCAAGGCCTCCGAGGACATCCCACTACTGGGAGCCTCACTGGACTCACAGGGGCATTCGGACACAAGCTGAGCAGCTACATCCATGAATGCATGCACACAGATGTCAACAGAGATAGAAGGTTGAGCCGGACAGGCCTTTAGGCCGTAGTCTCAACTCTTGCTTTGGTTTCCAGGTGTCACTCCTCAGAGGCTTTGGTTCGAAGAACAGGGTATGGGGCTTTCCTGAGGCACGGAACAGAACTCCTCTCGTCTCCACATGGGAAGTTTCCTTGTTGGAGCCGTGTCAAACACCTCATGTTGGAGAATCCTGCAGAGTGCCTGAGACACCTCCACATTCCAAGGTCTCCCAGGCCACCAAGCCAAAGTAGGACTCATCTTCAGGAGAGTCCATTTCAACTCTCCCCTCTGGGTAGCTCACCCAGGAGCCCGCAGATTGAGCTTGCCTTGTCCTGACTAAAGAGTGGGAATATGAGGTGGCGTTCCCAGGCATCCATGCGTAGACACCTGCTCTCGAGTATTTCCATATTGGGCCTCTTGGAACCATCCAATAGGACTCGACTGTCGTGCAGAAGGTAACCTTCAGTTTTGGAGCATTTCACAAATCCCATCGTAGGCAAAACTTTCTGGCCTCATGAAGCCCCCACACCCTTCAGGAAGAGGCCATGCTGGACAAGAACTCTAGCCTGAGGCACGTCTCATAGTTGACATGACCTCAGTGCAGGAGATCTCGATTCAGCCTCTGCAGAGTGGGCCTGCCGTGCCCTCGGTCCCAAACCTCACGCTAGCTTGTGTTTTCAGACTTCCTTCCTCACACTCCTGGCAAACAAGCCCTCCGGACTAGGAACTCCAGAACCAAAACCCAGCCCAGTGTCTTCCCAACGGAAGAAAAACGTTTCCCTGTGGGGCTCTCCAGAAAACCCAGATGAGGATCAACCTGCTCGGGCCTCGACGGTACCCGAACTGGATAGGCTGCTCTGGGCACTCATGCTCTGCCTGACACAGCCTGAAGCCAGACGTCCAGACAGACAAGGAGACAGCTGGCCGCACACCCAGCACTTCGGAAACGCCATGGACTTATGCCGTCACCTCATTCTAACCTTGGTTTTCAGATATCTGAACCTAGACATTATATCAATTCTCCACACAGCTGGGTATAGCAAGCACAAAACAGAACTCCTCCTTCCCCATGGCTGTCAAGCTTGCTCTTGGCATGGAGTCACACCTTCAGGGTGGGAGAAACCTTCATGGCCCCTGATGCCACGCCCATCTTGAGTGCTGCTTGGGCACAAATTCACACTGTGACCCTCAGCATGAGCCCCATATCAAAGAAAGGCCTGTCAGGGCCTGGACCAAGAGCCCACATATGGGGCTTGCCAAGCCCCTATGCACCCAATCCTCACCACGTTTTGAGTTTTCCAGTCGCCCCGCCCGTACCTGGAGCTCTGCTCTGGAATCCCTTTCTTGGAGAGACCCATGAGCCAGACAACACGACTCCACCCTTCCCACAAAATGACCCCAAACTCTTGGGAGCTGGGACAAATCCCCAGAGAGGGATACTCGTCCACAGTACCTGAGGCCACCGCTCCAATCCACGGCTATCCCGGACACAACATCCAGAGACAAAAGCCTGAAGGAACGCCTCCCACTCGCCCTTGTTTCAGAGGCCCAGGAGCTCCCTCTCGGGCTGTACATCTGGCCTGCCATACCCTAGGCGCCACTCATAAGCTGAGTTTGTGTATTCAGACTTCTGTGCCCACAGCCTGGACCCACACAACATCCAGGCTAGGGCCTCTGGACCAAACAGCGAAAGATTGTGCCTGCCCTCTCCAAGAAAAGTGTGCCCAATCCATTGACCACAACCCTACAGGTTAGGGAAAAGCTCCAAGGTCCCTGAGGCCATCAATAGTATAGGCCACCCTGGACTAAGAGGGGCTCTCTGACACCAGCGGAGCAACTATCTCCACTTAGACTCTCAGACAGTGTCCCCAGAGACAGAAGGTTGAAATGGACAGGCCCCCAGGCCCTAATCTGAACCTTAGCTTTGGTTTCCATGTTTCCGTTCTCAGAGGACTGTTTTTGTAGACCAGCACATGGGGCTTTTCTGAGGCACCAAACCAAACATCTCTCATCTCCACATGGGCAGCTTTCTTACTGGGATGTATCAAACCCTTCAGGTAGGAGAGTTCCGCAGGTCCACTGAACAACCAGCACATTCCAAGGTCTCCATGGACCCAAACGCACATTATGACGCATCCTCAGGAGAGGCCATTTCAACTCAGCCCGCTGGGTCGCGTGTTCCAGAGGCAGCAGATCAAACATATCTTGTCGCTAATAGCCAATGGGAATGCGAGGCATGCTGTACAAGGATCCATCCTTCAAACCCTGCTCTCCAGTCCTTCCATATGGTATGTCCTGGAGCCATGCAACAGGACTCGAATGTCCCGCAGAAGGAAACCTTGTGGTTTGGGGCAACCTCCAAACTCAGCGTGGGAAAACTTCCTTGGCCTCATGAGGCCCGCACTTCATGAAGGTGCCATCATGGACACATACTCCAGCCTCAGCCAACGTCTGATCCTCAGCCTGACTTCAGATGCAGGAGATTTTGATTCAGCCTCTGCAGAGTGGGCCTGCTCTGCCCTTGGCTCCAATCCTCACACTAGCTTGTGTTTTTAGACTTCCGTCCTCACACTCCTGGCCCACAAACCCTCCCTACTGGGAATTCTGGGGCCACAATGAAGCACTGTGCCTGCCTCCCAGGAGAAAAACATTGTCTATGGCGCTGCCCAGAAACCCCAAATGAGGATCAAACTGCTTGGCCCTCGGCAACACCCCAATTGCATAGGCTACCTTAAACAGTGATGCTCTGTCGCAAATAGCCTGAGCCCAGACCTTCCAACAGACACTGACACAGCTGGCTGCACACCCAGCACATTGGACCCGCCACTGCCTTAGGCCACCATCCATTCCCAACCTGGGTTTTCAGTCATCGGAACCTAGACCTTATCTCCAATCCCTGCACAGGGGGGAACCTGATGCACCAGTCAGAACCCCTCCTTCCCCCTGGCAAGAATCCTTGCTGCTGGCAGTGAGTCAAACCTTCAGTGTAGGAGAAAACGGCATGGCCCATGAGGCCACGCTCAAGCGTGAGGGCCGCCTTGGGCACAAACACACATTGTGACCCTCAGCGTGAGTACATTATTCAAGTAACGCCTCTCAGTGACTGGGCCAAGAGCCCGCATATGTGGCTTGCCATACCCATAGGCACCCAGGACTAACTAGATGGTGTGTATTCCAGTTGAGGGAACCCACTGCTGTGCTCTAGAGTCCCTCTCCTGGGGGGTCCCCTGTGGCAGAAAACAGTACTCTTCATTCCCACAGAATGAACACAGACACTTGGGAGCTTGGACATTCCCCCGAGAGGAAGGCTCTTCCTCGGCCTCTGAGACAACCCCTACCCTGACCGGACACTGTAAACGCAACACCCAGAGACAAAATCCTGAGTGACTGCCTCCCACTTGCCCTACTTTGATTTCCAGAGGATCTCCCCTCACGGACTAGAGATCAGGCCTGTCATTACATTGGCCCCTAGCTGAACCAAGTTTGCTTTCTCAGACATCTGTCCCCACAGCCCTGGCAAACACAGCCTCTAGGCTGGGTCGTCTGGAGCCATTCCACAGGACCGTGCCTGCTCTCTCTTGGGAAACTGTGTCCATTCCTTTGGCCACACAACTCCAGAATATGAGAAACCTCAAGGCCTCCGAGGACATCCCACTACTGGGAGCCTCACTGGACTCACAGGGGCATTCGGACACAAGCTGAGCAGCTACATCCATGAATGCATGCACACAGATGTCAACAGAGATAGAAGGTTGAGCCGGACAGGACTTTAGGCCGTAGTCTCAACTCTTGCTTTGGTTTCCAGGTGTCACTCTTCAGAGGCTTTGGTTCGAAGAACAGGGTATGGGGCTTTCCTGAGGCACGGAACAGAACTCCTCTCGTCTCCACATGGGAAGTTTCCTTGTTGGAGCCGTGTCAAACACCTCATGTTGGAGAATCCTGCAGAGTCCCTGAGACACCTCCACATTTCAAGGTCTCCCAGGCCACCAAGTCACAGTAGGACTCATCTTCAGGTGAGTCCATTTCAACTCTCCCCTCTGGGTAGCTCACCCAGGAGCCCGCAGATTGAGCTTGCCTTGTCCTGACTAAAGAGTGCGAATATGAGGTGGCGTTCCCAGGCATCCATGCTTAGACACCTGCTCTCGAGTCTTTCCATATGGGGTCTCTTGGAACCATCCAATAGGACTCGACTGTCGTGCAGAAGGTAACCTTCAGTTTTGGAGCAGTTCACAAATCCCATCGTAGGCAAAACTTTCTGGCCTCATGAAGCCCCCACACCCTTCAGGAAGAGGCCATGCTGGAGAAGAATTCTACCCTGAGGCACGTCTCATAGTTGACATGACCTCAGTGCAGGAGATCTCGATTCAGCCTCTGCAGAGTGGGCCTGCCGTGCCCTCGGTCCCAAACCTCACGCTAGCTTGTGTTTTCAGACTTCCTTCCTCACACTCCTGGCAAACAAGCCCTCCGGACTAGGAACTCCAGAACCAAAACCCAGCCCAGTGTCTGCCCAACGGAAGAAAAACGTTTCCCTGTGGGGCTCTCCAGAAAACCCAGATGAGGATCAACCTGCTCGGGCCTCGACGGTACCCGAACTGGATAGGCTGCTCTGGGCACTCATGCTCTGCCTGACACAGCCTGAAGCCAGACGTCCAGACAGACAAGGAGACAGCTGGCCGCACACCCAGCACTTCGGACACGCCATGGTCTTATGCCGTCACCTCATCCTAAACTTGGTTTTCAGATATCTGAACCTAGACATTATATCAATTCTCCACACAGCTGGGTATAGCAAGCACAAAACAGAACTCCTCCTTCCCCAAGGCTGTCAAGGTTGCTCTTGGCATGGAGTACACCTTCAGGGTGGGAGAAACCTTCATGGCCCCTGATGCCACGCCCAAACTTGAGTGCTGCTTGGGCACAAATTCACACTGTGATCCTCAGCATGAGCCCCATGTCAAAGAAAGGCCTGTCAGGGCCTGGACCAAGAGCCCACATATGGGGCTTGCCAAGCCCCTATGCACCCAGTCCTCACCACGGTTTTAATTTTCCAGTCGCCCCGCCCGTACCTGGAGCTCTGCTCTGGAATCCCTTTCTTGGAGAGACCCATGAGCCAGACAACACGACTCCACCCTTCCCACAAAATGACCCCAAACTCTTGGGAGCTGGGACAAATCCCCAGAGAGGGATACTCGTCCACAATACCTGAGGCCACCGCTCCAATCCACGGCTATCCCGGACACAACATCCAGAGACAAAAGCCTGAAGGAACGCCTCCCACTCGCCCTTGTTTCAGAGGCCCAGGAGCTCCCTCTCTGGCTGTACATCCGGCCTGCCATACCCTAGGCGCCACTCATAAGCTGAGTTTGTGTATTCAGACTTCTGTGCCCACAGCCTGGACCCACACAACATCCAGGCTAGGGCCTCTGGACCAAACAGTGAAAGATTGTGCCTGCCCTCTCCAAGGAAAGTGTGCCCAATCCATTGACCACAACCCTACAGGTTAGGGAAAAGCTCCAAGGTCCCTGAGGCCATCAATAGTATAGGCCACCCTGGACAAAGAGGGGTTCTCTGACACCAGCAGAGCAACTATCTCCACTTCGACTCTCAGACAGTGTCCCCAGAGACCGAAGGTTGAAATGGAAAGGACCCCAGGCCCTAATCTGAACCTTAGCTTTGGTTTCCATGTTTCCGTTCTCAGAGGACTGCTTTCGTAGACCAGCACATGGGGCTTTTCTGAGGCACCAAACCAAACATCTCTCATCTCCACATGGGCAGCTTTCTTACTGGAATGTATCAAGCACTTCAGGTAGGAGAGTTCCGCAGGGCCACTGAACAACCAGCACATTCCAAGTTCTCCATGGACCCAAACGCACATTATGACGCATCCTCAGGAGAGGCCATTTCAACTCAGCCCCCTTTTTCGCGTATTCCAGAGGCAGCAGATCAAAAATATCTTGTCGCTAATAGCCAATGGGAATGCGAGGCATGCTGTACAGGGATCCATCCTTCGAACCCTGCTCTCTAGTCCTTCCATATGGTATGTCCTGGAGCCATGCAACAGGACTCGAATGTCCCGCAGAAGGAAACCTTGTGGTTTGGGGCAACCTCCAAACTCAGCGTGGGAAAACTTCCTTGGCCTCATGAGGCCCCCACTTCATAAAGGTGCCATCATGGACACATACTCCAGACTCAGCCAACGTCTGATCCTCAGCCCGACTTCAGATGCAGGAGATTTTGATTCAGCCTCTGCAGAGTGGGCCTGCTCTGCCCTTGGCTCCAATCCTCACACTAGCTTGTGTTTTCAGACTTCCGTCCTCACACTCCTGGCCCACAAACCCTCCCTACTGGGAATTCAGGGGCCACAATGAAGCACTGTGCCTGCCTCCCAGGAGAAAAACATTGTCTATGGCGCTGCCCAGAAACCCCAAATGAGGATCAAACTGCTTGGCCCTCGGCAACACCCCAATTGCATAGGCTACCTTAAACAGTGATGCTCTGTCGCAAATAGCCTGAGCCCAGACCTTCCAACAGACACCGACACAGCTGGCTGCACACCCAGCACATTGGACCCACCACTGCCTTAGGCCACCATCCATTCCCAACCTGGGTTTTCAGTCATCGGAACCTAGACCTTATCTCCAATCCCTGCACAGGGGGGAACCTGATGCACAAGTCAGAACCCCTCCTTCCCCATGGCAAGAAACCTTGCTGCTGGCAGTGAGTCAAACCTTCAGTGTAGGAGAAAACGGCATGGCCCATGAGGCCACGCCCAAGCGTGAGGGCCACCTTGGGCACAAACACACATTGTGACCCTCAGCGTGAGTACCTTAGTCAAGTAACGCCTCTCAGTGACTGGACCAAGAGCCCGCATATGTGGCTTGCCATGCCCATAGGCACCCAGGACTAACTAGATGGTGTGTATTCCAGTTGAGGGAACCCACTGCTGTGCTCTAGATTCCCTCTGCTGGGGGGTCCCCTGTGGCAGAAAACAGTACTTTTCATTCCCACAGAATGAACACAAACACTTGGGAGCTTGGACAATCCCCCGAGAGGAAGGCTCTTCCTCGGACTCTGAGACAACCCCTACCCTGACCGGACACTGTAAACGCAACACCCAGAGACAAAATCCTGAGTGACTGCCTCCCACTTGCCCTACTTTGATATCCAGAGGATCTCCCCTCACGGACTAGAGATCAGGCCTGCCATTACCTAGGCCCCTACCTGAGCATAGTTTGCTTTTTCAGCCATCTGACCCCACAGCCCTGGCAAACACAGCCTCTTGGCTGGGTCCTCTGGAGCCATTCCACAGGACTATGCCTCCTGTCTCCTGGGAAACTGTGTCCATTCCTTTGGCCAAACACCTCCAGAATATGAGAAACCTCAAGGCCCCCGAAGACATCCCCTACTGGGAGCCTCACTGGACTCACAGGGGCATTCGGACACAAGCTGAGCAGCTACCTCCACGAAGGCATGAACACAGATGTCAACAGAGATAGAAGGTTGAGCAGGACAGGCCCTTAGGCCCTAAACTCAACTCTTGCGTGGTTCCCAGGTGTCACTCCTCAGAGGCTTTGGTTCGAAGAACAGGGTATGGGGCTTTCCTGAGGCACTGAACAGAACTCCTCTCGTCTCCACATGGGAAGATTCCTTGTTGGAGCCGTGTCAAACACCTCATGTTGGAGAATCCTGCAGAGTCCCTGAGCCACCTCCACATCCAGGTCTCCCAGGCCACCAAGCCACAGTAGGACTCATCTTCAGGAGAGTCCATTCCAACTTTCCCCTCTGGGTAGCTCACCCAGGAGCCCGCAGATTGAGATTACCTTGTCCTGACTAAAGAGTGGGAATATGAGGTGGCGTTCCCAGGCATCCATGCTTAGACACCTGCTCTGGAGTTTTCCGTATGGGGCCTCTTGGAACCATCCAATAGGACTCGACTGTCGTGCAGAAGGAAAAACCTTGAGGTTTGGAGCAGTTCACAAATCCCATCGTAGGCAAAACTTTATGGCCTCATGTAGCCCCCACACCCTTCAGGAAGAGGCCATGCTGGACAAAAACTCTAGCCTGAGGCACGTCTCATGGTTGACATGACCTCAGTGCAGGAGATCTCGATTCAGCCTCTGCAGAGTGGCCCTGCCGTGCCCTCGGTCCCAACCTCATGGTAGCTTGTGTTTGAGACTTCCTTCCTCACACTCCTGGCAAACAAGCCCTCCGGACTAGGAACTCCAGAACCACAACCCAGCCCAGTGTCTGCCCAACGGAAGAAAAACGTTTCCCTGTGGGGCTCTCCAGAAAACCCAGATGAGGATCAACCTGCTCGAGCCCCGATGGTACCCGATCTGGATAGGCTACTCAGGGCACTCATGCTCTGTCTGACACAGCCTGAAGCCAGACGTCCAAACAGACAAGGAGACAGCTGGCCGCACACCCAGCACTTCGGACACGCCATGGCCTTATGCCGTCACCTCTTCCTAACCTTGGTTTTCAGATATCTGAACCTAGACATTATATCAATTCTCCACACAGCTGGGTAACGCAAGCACAAAACAGAACTCCTCCTTCCCCATGGCTGTCAAGCTTGCTCTTGGCATGGAGTCACAGCTTAAGGGTGGGAGAATCCTTCATGGCCCCTGATGCCACGCCCAAACTTGAGTGCTGCTTGGGCACAAATTCACACTGTGACCCTCAGCATGAGCCCCATGTCAAAGAAAGGCCTGTGAGGGCCTAAACAAGAGCCCCCATATGGGTCTTGCCAAGCCCCTATGACCCAATCCTCACCAGGGTTTGAGTTTTCCAGTCGCCCCACCTGTACCTGGGGCTCTGCCCTTGAATCCCTTTCTTGGAGAGACCCATGAGCCAGACAACACGACTCCACCCTTCCCACAAAATGACCCCAAACTCTTGGGAACTGGGACAAATCCCAGAGAGGGATACCCCTCCACAGATCCTAAGGCCCCCCTCCAATCCACGGCTATCCCGGACACAACATCCAGAGACAAAAGCCTGAAGGAACGCCTCCCACTCGCCCTTGTTTCAGAGGCCCCGGAGCTCCCTCTCGGGCTATACATCAGGCCTGCCATACCCTAGGCGCCACTCTTAAGCTGAGTTTGTGTTTTCAGACTTCTGTGCCCACAGCCTGGACACACACAACCCCCAGGCGAGGCCCTCTGGAGCCACAGCGAAAAATTGTGCCTGCCCTCTCCAAGGAAAGTGTGCCCAATCCATGACCACAACCCTACAGGTTAGGGAAAAGCTCCAAGCCCCTGAGGCCATCAATAGTGGAGGCCACCCTGGACTAAGAAGGGCTCTCTGACACCAGCGGATCAACTATGTCCACTTAGACTCTCAGACAGTGTCCCCAGAGACAGAAGGTTGAAATGGACAGGCCCCCAGGCCCTAATCTGAACCTTTCCTTGGTTTCCATGTGTCCGTCCTCAGAGGACTGTTTTCGTAGACCAGCACACGGGACTTTTCTGACGCACCAAACCAAACCTCTCTCGTCTCCACATGGGGAGCTTTCTTACTGTGGAGGTATCAAACCCTTCAGGTAGGAGAGTTCCGCAGGGCCACTGAACAACCAGCACATTCCAAGGTCTCCATGGACTCCAAACGCACATTATGACGCATCCTCAGGAGAGGCTTTTTCAACACAGCCCCCTGGGTAGCGTGCCCCAGAGGCAGCAGATCAAACATATTTTGTCGCTTATGGCCAAGGGGAATGCGAGGCATGCTGTACAGTGATCCATCCTTCGAACCCTGCTCTCCAGTCCTTCCGTATGGTATGTCCTGGAGCCATGCAACAGGACTCGAATGTCCCGCAGAAGGAAATCTTGTGGTTTGGGGCAACCTCCAAACTCAGCGTGGGAAAACTTCCTTGGCCTCATGAAGCCCCCGCTTCATGAAGGTGCCATCATGGACACATACTCCAGTCTCAGCCAACGTCTGATCCTCAGCCTGACTTCAGATGCAGGAGATTTTGATTCAGCCTCTGCAGAGTGGGCCTGCTCTACCCTTGGCTCCAAACCTCACACTAGCTTGTGTTTTCAGACTTCCGTCCTCACACTCCTGGCCCACAAACCCTCCCTACTGGGAATTCTGGGGCCACACTGAAGCACTCTTCCTGCCTCCCAGGAGAAAAACATTGTCTATGGTGCTGCACAGAAACCCCAAATGAGGATCAAACTGCTTGGCCCTCGGCAACACCCCAATTGCATAGGCTACCTTAAACACTGATGCTCTTTCTCAAAAGCCTGAGCCCAGACCTTCCAACAGACACCGACACAGCTGGCTGCACACCCAGCACATTGGACCCGCCACTGCCTTAGGCCACCATCCATTCCCAACCTGGGTTTTCAGTCATCGGAACCTAGACCTTATCTCCAATCCCTGCACAGGGGGGAACCTGATGCATAAGTCAAAACCCCTCCTTCCCCATGGCAAGAAACCTTGCTGCTGGCAGTGAGTCAAACCTTCAGTGTAGGAGAAAACGGCAAACCTGACGGGCCTCATGAAGCCCCCATATCTTTCAAGGAGAGGCCATCATTGTCAAAAACTCTAGCTTGAAGCACGTCTCATAGTAGACATGACCGCAATGCAGGAGATCTTGATTCAGCCTCTGCAGAGTGGCCTGCCTTGCCCTCGGTCCCAAACCTCACGCTAGCTTGTGTTTTCAGACTTCCTTCCTCACACTCCTGGCAAACAATCCCTCCAGAGTAGGATGCAGAACCACAAGCCTGCCCAGTTACTGCCCACCGGTAGAAAACGTTTCCTTGTGGGGCTTTCCATAAAACCCAGATGAGGATCAACCTGCTCTTGCCTCGACGGCACTCAGATTTGATAGGCTGCTCTGGGCACTAATGCTCTGCCTTTCACAGCCTGATGCAGACGTCCAGACAGGCAAGGAGACAGCTGGCCACACACCTAGCACTTCTGACACGCCATGGTCTTATGCCGTTATATCTTCCTAACCTTGGTTTTCCAATATCTAAACCCAGATATTATATCAATTCCCCACACAGTTTGGCATCTGAAGCACAAATCAGAACTCCTTCTTCCCCATGGCTGTAAGGCTTGCTCTTGGCATGGAGTCACACCTTCAGGGTGGGAGAAACCTTCATTTCCCCTGAAACCACGCCCAAACTTGAGTGCTGCCTTGGGCACAAATTCACTCTGTGACCCTCAGCATGAGCCCAATATCAAAGAAAGGCCTGTCAGGGCCTTGACCAAGAGCCCTCATATGGGGCGTGCCAAGCCCCTATACACCCAATCCTCACCAGTGTTTGAGTTTTCCAGTCTCCCCCCTGTTCCTGGGGCTCTGCTCTGGAATCACTTTCTTGGAGAGACACATGAGCCAGACAACAGGACTCCACCCTTCCCACAAAATGACCCAAAAGTCCTGTTAGCTGGGACAAATCCCCAGAGAGGTTACTCGTCCACATTCCCTGAGGCCACCCCCTACAATCCACGGCTATCCTGGACGCATCCAGAGACAAAAGCCTGAAGGAATCTCGCCCTTGATTCACAAGCCAAGGAGCTCACTCTTTATCTGTACATCCGGCCTGCCATACACTCGGCGCCACTCATAAGCTGAGTTTTTGTTTTCAGACTTATGTGCCCACAGCCTGGACACACACACCCTCCAGGCTAGGGCATCAGGAGCCACAGTGAAAGATTGTGCCTGCCATCTCCAAGGAAAGTGTGCCCAATCCATTGACCACAACCCTATAGGTTAGGGAAACGTTCCAAGGCCCCTGAGGCCATCCTGATAGTGTAGGCTGCCGTGGACTAAAAGGGGCACTCTGACACCAGCTGAGCCATTATCACCACTTAGACTTTCAGACAGTGTCCCCAGAGACAGAAGATTGAAATGGACAGGCCCTTGGGCTTTAATATGAACCTTAGCTTTAGTTTTCATGTGTCTGTCCTCAGAGGACTGGTTTCTTATACCAGCATATTAGGTTTTTCTGAGGCTCCAAACCAAACCTCTCTCGTCTCCACATGGAGTGCTTTCTTACTGGATCTGTATCAAACCCTTCTGGTCGGAGAATTCCGCAGGGCCACAGTACAACCATCACATTCCAAGGTCTCCATGGACAGAAACCCACATTATGACGCATCCTCAGGAGAGGCCATTTCAACTCAGCCCACTGGTTAGCTTGCCCCAGAGCCAGCAGAACAAACATATCTTGTCGTTAATGGCCAAAGGGAATGCGAGGCATGTTGTTCAGGGATCCATCCTTTGAACCCTCCTCTTCAGTCCTTCTGTATGGAATGTACTGGAGCCATTCAACAGGACTCGACTGTCTCGCAGAAGGAAACCTTGTGGTTTGTGGCAACCTCCAAACTCAGCGTGGGAAAACTTCGTTGGCCTCATGAGGCACCTGCTTCATGAAGGTGCCATCAAGGGCACAATCCAACCTCAGCCAATGTCTGATCCTCAGCCTGACTTCAGATGCATGAGATATCCTTTCAGCCTTTGCAGAGTGGGCCTGCTCCCCACCTCACCCTATGTTTTGTTTTCAGACTCTACCCTAGCACTCCTGGCCCAAACCCTCATGATTGGGAATTCTGGTTCCAGAACGAAGCACTCTGCCTGCCCCCCAAAGAAAAACATTGTCTATGGCATTGCTCAGAAACCCCAAATGAAAATCAACCTGCTCAGCCCTCGGCAACACCCCAATTGCATAGGCTACCCTAAACACTATGCTCTGTCTTACATAGCCTGAGCCCAGACCTTGTGAGAGACATTGAGACAGTTGGCTTCACACCCAGCACATCGAACCTGCCATGGGTTAGGCCATTTCATCCCTTCTCATTAACCTGGGTGTGTTCCTGGAGGTATATTCTGAGGCTGTGTCAGACTATGCATTTTTTCTGGAGCTTCCTATGGAATTGGGGTGGTATTAGGGGCCTTGCAATTTTCTCTTAATATAGTGGGTTGGGAAAATGAGACAGGCTGACATTCCTTGGGAGAGCTGGCCCAGTGCTGTTGTGTGTTCCTGGAGGCCCCATCCTGGAGGGCATATGGGTCAACACTCTGGGTCCAAAGTCTTCAACACAAACTCGGTAAGAGTTAAGCTCGAGGTGATGGCAGACCCAATCTGTAGACCCTGAGCGAAGCATCTCCAGATATGAAATTCGGACGGCTGTGAGGCAGGAGCACAGTCTTTTCTGTCTGACTTGTTTGTCTATGATGGCCACGAAATGGAGGGGTGGCCTCATGGGTCCATGTGAGATTCTACCTCTCTGGGAATTCTGCTCGGCACCCAAGAGTTTGGTGTATTTCTGGGGGATGGGAGGAGCGCAGTTTTATGAGTCAGGGATCCCGTCCAAACAGCCATTCCAGAGATGGGTCCTGGGTTCTGGAGCCTGGATCACCGCAACAAGGCTTAGGATTTGGGCCTAGGGTCCTGCTCTATGTTTTCCTGGTACAGCTCCCGAGTGTTCTTGTTGGAAATGGGTCTCATTCTGAGGGTCACAATGCCTGTTTTTGCCCAGATGCCCATGCTGAGTGGATGTGACCTCATGGGCTATGCACTTGGCTCCCACTCTGAGGGTTGGACTGCCATCTCAACATTCAGTTTTCCTGCCATGGGGAAGGAGGGGTACTTTTTTATGCTTCAGGTTCCCCCATGGGCAGGAATTTGAGCTAAGTTCTGGGACAGGGGCCTGAATACCCAGTTCACTTTGAGATGAGGTCCTCGGGCCAAGGCAGGACCCACCTGCAGAAAATGAGGCCTGCTTTCCGGGTGGCTGTCAGGAGCTCGGGCTCGAGCTGTGTCAGACAGAACATTCGTGGAGAGTTCGGCCTATGATATTGGGGTGCTTTTGAGAGCTGTGCAACTGGATCCTCATGGGGGATTTTTGCACAGACCCTTTTTTCACTTCTTCTATCTGGTGAGCAGGCAGATGGCTGCATTACGGCTCCAGAATATCCAAGTTGGAGGGTTTGCAGGCGAGGAGTGTGAGGACAGAAGTATGAAAACATAAGCTACGGATACGCTCAGTGCCAAGCACATGTCTATTCCAATGTACAGCAGTTGTTTCGAGATCTTCAGCACCTGGGCAAGGGGAAGATGTCTGCTCACGCTGGAGTTTGTATCCATGATGGCCAACAAATGGTGGGGAGGCCTCAAGAATTCTTGGAGGTTTTTCCAAGCTGGAGCTTGTGAGCTGCTCCAAACATCAAGGTGTCCTACTAAGGGACAGCAGAAGTCTTCTTACAGGGCTCCAGGGTCCCCCATATGGAAGATTCGATAGCAATGCTCTCTGAATGGAGGCCTGGGAAGCCAATCTCTTGTTACCATTGCAGCTGAGGAACAGGGTAAGCTTGAACCAATGACACTGATTCCAAGTTCCAAGTGATTTGCGTTGATGGAAGTTCTCAGTCTAACAGGTCCCAATGCTGCTTGGTGTCCAGGGAGACCTTAGAATGTGGTGGCGGCTCTCTGACCATTGAGGATTCTCTATCCTTAGGATTAGACCCAGTACCCAGGAGCCAGGTTTCCTTCTTGGGACAGGAGGTGTGCTCTTGTATGGCTCACGGACCACAGGTTGGACCATATGCTTGAATTTCCAGAACAGCCCTCTAGGGAGAGAGACCTCAAAACACAAGCTAGGGTTCTGATGAGGTTTTAGGGCCATGGAAGTTTCAATCTTCGGACTAAGTGCCATTGGCCTGCATGTCATCCTGGAGGTAGGTGCTGAGGCTGTGTCAGGCTGTGCACTTTTTCCAGAGTGGCCTATGATATTGGGGTACAGTCAGGGGCCTTGCAGTTTTCTCCTAATCTGGACATTTTGGGAAACTGAGATGGGCAGGGTTTCCTCAGGAGAGCAGGGCCAGTGATGTCATGTGTTTCTCGAGGCCCCATCCTGGAGGTCATGTGTGTCAGGACTTTGGGACCAAAGACTTTAGACACAACCTCGGATAAGAGATAGGAGTGAGGTGATGGCAGTCCGAATCTGAAGACCCTGAGGGAAGCTCCTCGGGATTTGTAATTCAGGTGGCTGGGAGGGAGGAGCACAGGCTTTTCTGTCTGGATTGTGTGTCTAGGATGGCCACTAAATGGAGGGGTGACCTCATGTGTCCATGGGATATTCTTCCACTCTGGTGATTCTGCTTGGCACCCAAGAGTTTGATTTCTTTCTGGGGAAGAGGAAAAGACTGTATTCCATCTCTGGGATCCTGTCCAAACAGGGATTCCAGAGATGGTTTCTGGGTCCAGACACTGGGAAAACTTAACCAAAGCTTCGATTTGGGTTCCTGGTCCAGATCCCAAGGGGGATCTTTGGAAAGGGGTCTCATTCTGAGGGTCACAATGCCTGTTAGTGCCCAGCTGCCCATCCTGTGTAGGCGTGGTCTCATGGACCATGCACCTGGTTCCCACTCAGGGTTGTACAGCCATCTCAACATTCAGTTTTCTGGCCATGGGGAAGGAGGAGCACTCTTTTGTGCTTCCGAGTCCCCTATGGGCAGGAATTTGAGCTAAGTCTGGGACAGGTACCTGAATATCCAGGTTGCTTCAAGATGATGGCCTCGGGCCAAGGTTGGACCCACCTGCAGGATATGGGGCCCACTATCTGGGTGGCTGACAGGAGGTCGGGGATCAGGCGATGTCAGACAGACAATTTATGCAGAGGTCGGTCTATTATATTGGGGTGCCATTGAGGGCCGTGCAGGAGGATCCTCATGTGGGTTTCTGCGAAGACCCATAGGGCACTTCTTCTTTCTGGTGGGCAGGCAGAAAGCTGCACTGTGGCTTCAGAATTCCCAATATGGAGGGCTTGTAGGCGAGGAGTGTGAAGACAGAAGTCTGAAAACACAAGCCACGGATAAGCTCAGTGCCGACCACAGGACCATTCCATTGTGCAGTGGTTGTTTCGAGATTTCCAGCACCTGAGTATGGGCGAGGGTCAGATGTCTGCTCACGCTGGGTTTGCATCCATGATGGTCAACGAATTGTGGGGTGGCCTCAAGAATTCTTGGAGATTTTCCCAAGCAGGACCTTGTGAGCTGCTCCAAACAGCAAGGTGTCCTACTGTGGGACAGGGGAAGTCCGCTTACAAGGCTCCAGGGTCCCCCATATAGAAAGATTCGACAGCAGAGGTCTCTGAATGGGGGCCTGGGAAGTCTTCCTTGCATGACCATTGCAGCTGAGGAACATTGCAGGCTTGATCTGCTGGTTTTTGTTCAAATTTCCAAGTGATCTAAGTTGACGGATGTTCTCGGTCTAATGAGTCACAATGCTGCTTGGTGTCCAGGGAGACCTTAGAATGTGGTGGTGAGGGTGCCTGGGTGGCTCACTGGGCTAAGCTGCTGCCTTCGGCTCAGGTCATGATCTCAGGGTCCTGGGATTGAGTCCCGCATCGGGCTCTCTGCTCAGCAGGGAGCCTGCTTCTTCCTCTCTCTCTCTCTGCCTTCCTCTATGCCTACTTGTGATCTCTCTCTGTCAAATAAATAAATAAAATCTATATAAAAAAAAAAGAATGTGCTTGTGGGTCTGTGGCCATGCAGGATTCTCCTACCTGAGGGTTAGACCCAGTTCCCAGGAGCCAGGTTCCCTTCTCGGGACAGGAGGGGTTCTCTTGTATGGCTCAGGGACCACATGTCGGATCATATGTTGGATTTCAAGACCAGGCCTCTGGGCACAGAGGCCTGAATATCTAGGCTAGGGTTCTTATGAGGTTGTAGGGGCATGTCATCTTCAACCTTCGGACTTAGGGACTTTGACCTGTGAGTCTTCCTGGAGGTAGATGCTCAGGATGTGTCAGACTGTGCATTTTTTTCCAGAGTGGCCTATGAAATTGGGGTGGGCTCAGGGGCCTTGCAGGCTTTTCCTAATCAGGAGGGTTTGTGCAACTGAGACGGCAGAATTTCATCCAGAGATCAGGCCCAGTGATGTAGTGTGGTTCTGTCAGCCCCATCCTGCAGGGAATGTGGTTAAGGGCTCTGGGACCAAAGTCTTCAGACACAAAATTGTGTATCAATTAGGAGGGAGGTGATGGCAGCCCCGATCTGCAGACGCTGAGGGCAGCTCCTCAGGATTTGAAATTCGTGTGGCTGGGAGGCAGGAGCAAAGGCTTTTCTGTCTGGATTGTGTCTAGGATGGCCTTGGAATGGTGGTGTGTCCTCATGTGTCCATGGAATATTCTACCTCTCTGGGGATTCTGCCCAGCACCCAAGAGTTTGGTGTCTCACTGAGAAGGAGAGAGCGTGGTTTACTGTTTCACGGTTCCCATCAACACAGGGATTCCAGAGATGGGTTATAGGTCCCTGTGCCTGGATAACCCTACAAAGGCTTAGTATTTGGGCCTAGAGGCTTGACTGCCTGGCTCTGTGGGGCTTTGGTTCAGCTCCCATGGAGACTTGTTGGAAATGGGTCTCAGGGTAAGGGTCACAATGCCTGTTTGTGCCCAGATGCCCATCCTGAGTGGGCATTGGCTCTTGTTCCATGCACCTGGATCCCAATATGAGGGTTGGACCACCATATCAACATTTAATTTTCCTTCTATGAGGAAGGAGGAGTACTCTTTTGTGCTTCAGATTCCCCCATGCACAGTAATTTGAGCTATGTTCTGGGACTGGTACGTGAATAACCAGGTTGGTTTGAGATGAAGGACTCAGGTCAAGGCAGGTCACACCTGCCAGATATGGGTCCCGCTATCTAGGTGGCTACCAGGAGGTCGGGGCTCGAGCTGTGTCAGACAGAGCATTAGTTCACAAGGTGGCCTATGATATTGTGGTGCTATAGAGGGCTGTGCTGGTGGAACCTTATATGGAGTTTCACGCAGACCCATAGGGCACCTCTTTTTTCTGGTGGGCAGGCAGAAGGCTGCATTGTGGCTCCCAAATTCCCAATATGGGGGACTTTAGGCGAGGAGTGTGAGAACAGAAGGCAGAAAACACAATCTATGCTTAATCTCAGTGCCGAGAACATGGCCGTTCCAATGTGCAGTGGTTTTTTTCGAGATCTCCAGCATCTGAGTACAGGCGAGGGTCAGATGTCTGCTCATGATAGAGTTTGTATCTATCGTGGCCAACAAATGAAATATCCAGCACCTGAGTAAAGGTGGATTTCAGATGTTTACGCACACTGGAGTTTGTGTCTCTGATGACCGAATGGAGGAGTGGCATCAAGAGGCTGATGCATGTGAGATGCTCCAAACAGCAAGGTTGTTTTTTCTACTGGACAGTTAGAGTCTGGTATGTTTTCTGCAGGGCCCCCCATGTGAAAAGTATGGGTAGCAGAGCCCTTCCACATGGATGCCTGGAAAGCACACCTCCATTGACCAATGCAGCTGAGGAACATGCAGGTTCTTTACGGTGCTTCTGGGGCGAAGCACCAAGGTCTTGAGTTGACATGGAATCTCTTGAAGATGGGTTACAATGCTGGTTTTTTTTTTACCAGGTAGATCTTAGAATGTGTTGGTGGCTAAGGTGCCTGCAGGATTCTCCTACCCTGAGGGTTTAACACAGGTCGAAGAGCACGGTTACCTTCTGGGGACAGGAGATGTAGTGTTTTGTGGCTCAGGGACCACATGCCGTATCATAAGTTCCTATTCAAGAACAGGCCTCTGAAGACAGATGCCCGACAACCTAATCTAGGGTTCCAATGAGTCCCAGGGGCATGAGAGGTTCAATCTTCAGACTTAGGACAGTTGACTTGGGTGTCTGCCAGGATGTAGGTGATCAGGGCGTTTCAGACTGTGCACTTATGTCCAGAGTAACCTCCAATATTGGGGTGGCCACAGGGGCCTTGAATGTTTCAACCAACTCTGGAGGGTTTGGTTAACTGACATGCACAATTTCCATGGGGATGGCAAGCACAGTCCTGTGGTGTGGCTCCAGAGACTCCACCCTGGAGGGCATGTGAGCCATGGTTCTGGGAGGGAAGTCTGCAAACACAAACTTGGGTTAGGTTTAGTGGCTAGGTTATCACAGGGCAATGTGTAGACCTGGAAGGCTACTCGTCAGGAACAGTAACTGGAATGACCCGAAGGCGGAAGCACAGGCTTTTATATCTGGATTGTGTGTCTAGGGTGACGTCAGAATGTAGCTGTGGCCTCATGGGTCCATGGGAGATTTTTCCTCTAAGGATACAGGCGGCTCCCAATATTTTGATGAATTTTGGTATGGGAAGACTGCTATTTTCGATCTTAGGTGTGCCCCAAAACAGAGATTCCAGAGATGGGCTCTTGGTCTAGGCGCCTGGAAAATCCCACCAAGGGTTGGGATTTGGGCTTATGGGCAGACCAGGCCTGCAATGCAGGATCTTGGTGGTGCAACTGAGAGGGCTTGTTTGGAAACATGCTCAGGCTGAGCATTAAAATGCCTGTTTGTGCTCAGGGTGGCCCTCAGGAGTGGGCGTGGTCCCATTGTCCATTTTCTGGCTCCCACACTGAGGGATGGACACACATTCCAATGTCCAGGTTTCCAGCCATGGGGAAGGAGGAAATATCTATTGTGCTTCATGTTCCCCCATAGGCAGGGATTACAGCAAAGGTCTGGGGACAGATGCCTGAATACCAAGGATGCATAGAGATGACAGATTTGGGCCATGGCCGTTCTCACATGCTGGATATGGGCCCCGCTCTCTGGGTGGCTGACACGAGGTCTGGGCTCAGGCTGTGTCAGACACAGCACTAGTGGCCAGAGAAGTCTATATATTGGGGTTCTCTCCAGGGCCGAGTAAATTGATCCTCATGTAGGGTTTCTGGCCAGACTCACGAAGCACTTCTTTCTGTGGGGCAGGCAGAATGCTGCCTTATGGATCCAGAATTCCCTATCAAGAGGGTTTGGGGACAAATAGGGTGAGAATGCAATTGTAAACACCAGCTATGCTTAAATTGAGTGCCAAGCGGAAGTCAGTTTCAATGTGCAGCAGCTTATACGAGATATCCAGCACCTGAGTAAGGGCAGATGTCAGATATTTGCTCACACTTGAGTTTGTGTCTAGGATGACGACTAATGGAGGGGTGGCTTCAGGAGGCAATGGAGGATTACCCACGCTTAAGATTGTGAGATGCTCCAAACAACAAGGTTTCCTTCTAATGGACAGGAGGAGTCTGGTTTTTTTTCCTCCAGGGTCCCTCAAGTGGAAGTTTGCGTAGCAGAGCCCTCCCGCATGGATGACTGGAAAGCACACGTCCAATGACCATTGCAGCTGAGGAACATGACAGGTTCGTTTTGGTGGTTCTGGTGCCAAGTACCAAGGCCTTGAGTTGACTTGGAATCTCTTACAGATGTGTCCCAAAACTGGTTTGTTACAAGGGAGGTCTTAGAATGTATTGGTCACTATGGGCCACGCTGAGGGTTTGGCACAGGTCGATGTGCACAGTTTCCATCTTGGGAGAGGAGATGTTCTGTTTTGTGGCTCAGGGTACATATGTTGTATCCTGACTTGGTATTCAAGAACAGGCCTCTGAGGATTGATGCTGGCAACCTAATCTAGAGATCCAATGATGTCCTTGGTGCCCATCAGGTTCAATTTTCTTACTAAGGACCATTGATATGGTTGTCTGACTGGATGTAGGTGATCAGGGTGTTTCAGACTGTGCATTTGCATCCAGAGCCACTTCCAATATTGGGGTGGGCTCAGGGGCCTTGCAGGTTTCTCCTAACTTGGAGGCTTTGGGGAACTGTGATGGGCACAGTTTCCTTGGGGATGGCAGGCCCAGTCCTGTGGTAAGGCTTCAGAGACCACCTCCTTGAGGATATGAGAGCCATGGTTTTGGGAGGGAAGTCTGCAAACACAAATTTGGGTCAGGGATAGCGGCAAGGTGATGGCAGGTCCAATGCATAGACCTAGAAGGCATCACGTCAGGAACTGTAATTAGGGTGACTGAAAGCTGGTAGCACAGGCTTTTCTATCTGGATTGTGTGTCCAGGATGGGCTCTGAATGTAGACGTGGTCTCATGGTTCAATGGGAGACTTTTCCTCTCTAAGGATCCTGGTGGATCTCCATAGATTGGTGGTTTTTCAGAGAAGAAAAGAGTGCTCTTTTCCATCTTAGGGGTGCTCCAAAACAGGGAAGAATGCTGTTTTCCAACTTAGGCTTATGCCAAAACAGGGATTCCAGAGACGGGCTCTGGGTCTGGGTGCCCGGATATCCCACCAAGTGTTAGGATTTGGGCCTAGGGGCATTCCAGGCCTGCAATGCAGGATCCTAATGGTGTAACAGAGAGGGCTTGTTTGAAAGCATGCTCAGGCTGAGGGTCATCATGCCTCTTTGTGCCCAGGGGGGCCCTCAGGAGAGGGCGTAGTCTCATTGGCCATATAGCTGGATCCCAATTTGAGGGTTGGACACCCATTGCAACAGCCAGGCTTCCTGCAATGGAAAGAGGAGTTCTCTATTGTGCTTCAAGTTCCCCCATTGGCAGGGTTACAGGAAAGGTCTGTGGAAAGTTGCCTTAATACCAAGGATGTGTACAGATGACAGGCTAAGAATTCCCAGGTAACAAAACAGCATTGTTACCCATATTCATGACATTCCATGTAAAAATAAGCCCTTAGTACTTCGCCCCAGAGCCACCAGAATGAACTTGCCATGTTCCTAAGCTGCAATGGTCAGTGGAGGTGTGGTTTCCAGGCAACCATACGGGGGTGCTCTGCTACACAAACTTTGCAATTGGCTGGGACCCTTGAGACAAAAAAACAGAATGCCCCTGTCCGGTAGAAGGAAACCTTCTGTTTGGAGCATCTCACAAGCCCCAGCGTGTGAAATCCTCCATTTCCTCTTGAAGCCACCACTCCATTTGTCAGTCATCATAGACACAAACTCCAGCATGAGCAAACATCTGACATCTGCCCTTACTCAGGTGCTGGATTTCAATTCGATTGCTGCACACTGGAACTGCCTTTAGTTTGACTGAATTAAGCCATAGCTTGGGTTTACAATTCCATCCTCAGCCTACTGGTCCACAAGCCCTATAGTGAGGGAATTCTGGAGCTACAACACAATATTCTGCCTTCCCCATAGAAAGAAAAAGGGCCTGGAGAGTCTGCCCAGAAACTCCATATGATGGTCAATATTCTCGGTGCTAGACGGAACCCTGATTCATAGGCTGCCCTGGGCACTAGTGCTGTGTCTGACATAGCCGTAGCCAGGACCTAGTGTCAGCCACTGAGAGATCAGGGCCCATATACAGCATGTGAGACCAGCTATGGCCCAAGTCTGTCTTCTCTTCTATTCTTGGTATTCAGGCATCTGTACCCACACCTTTGCTGAAATCCTTGCCATTGGGGGAACCTGAAGCACAATAGAGAACTCCTCCTTCCCCATGGAAGGTATTCTGACAGTTGGGATAGTTGCTCAACCCTCAAAGTGGAAGGCAGCTCCATGGCCAAGGAGACCATGTGCACTCATGATGGCTTCCCCGGGCACAAGCAGGCATTGTGACCTCAGCCTGAGCATGCTTTCAACCAAACGCTCTCAATTGCATCTCTGGGATCCCGAATTGCAGGCCTAGTACACACCTAGGCCCAAATCCTAACCCTGGTGGGATTTTACAGGGGCCCAGACACAGAGCCCATCTCTGGAATCCCTATTTTGGGGGACCCTTAAGATGGAAAACAGCACTCTTCCCTTCCCCGAGATAGTCACCAAACTCTTGGTAGCCACCAGGATCCTTGAGTGGAAAAATCTGCCATAGACCCATGAGAACACACCTGCATTCCGAGGCCATCCTGGACATACAATCCAGATACATATCATGTGCTATCACCTTTGAGTCATCGGATTTACAGTTCCTGACGAGCTGCCTTCCAGGTCTATGCATTGGGCCTGCAATCACCTTGCCATTAACCTAAACTGAGTTTGTGTTTGCAGACTTCCTTCCTAAAACCATGGCTCACATGACCTCCAGGTTCTGGCATCTGAAGCCACACCACAAGACTGTGCATGAGATCCTCAAGGAAACTGTGCCCATCACTTTTGCCCGATACCTTTAGATTAGGAGAAACCTGCAAGGCCCCTGAGCGCAGCCAAATAATGGAGGCCGCTCTGGGCACAAATGCACAGTCTGAGACACCCTGATCACCTCCATACAGGCAGACACCCAAGTCAATGCTCCTGAGTCAGAAGATTGAACCTGACATGCCCCGAGGACTTCATTGGCACACTAGATTAGGTTTACAGGTATCTGTCATCAGAGGCCTGCTCTGGAATATCAACTTATGATAAAATATATAGTCCCTGAGCCACAGAACAGAATATATCCTCCCCAAAAAGGAAGCCATGCTCCTGGAATTGTGTCATACCCTTAGGGTATTTGGATCCTGAATGGCCCCTTAGCAACCAGCACATTCTGATATTCCTGGTAACAAACCATCATTGTGCCCCATCTTCATGAGACTCCATGTCAACTTAAGGTCTCGATATATTGCCCCAGAGCCACCAGAATGCACCTGCCATGTTCCTCAGGTGCAATGGTCAATTGAGGGGTGATTTCCAGGCATCCCTGTGGGGTTCTCTGCTACAAAACTTTCCACATGGAGAAACCAGAGAAAACAAACCAGACTTCTCCTGTCCGGTAGAAAGAAACTTTGCTATTTGGAGCATCTCACAAGCCCCAGCATGGGAAATCCTCCATGGCCTCTTGACGCCACCCTTCCATTTGTGGGTAATCACAGACACAAACTCCAGTGTGAGCAAACATCTAACATCCACCCTTACTCAGGTGCTGGATATTCGAAACGGCAACTGCACACTGGAACTGCCTTTTGCTTTTCACTGAACTTAACCATAGCTTTGTATTACTATTCTATCCTCACCACACTGGTCCACAATATCTCTTGATAGGGAATTCTGGAGCCACAACGCAGTATTCTGCCTTCCACATAGGAAGAAGAAGGACCTGTTGAGTCTGCCCAGAAACCTCACATGAGGATCAATCTACTCAGACCACGAGGCAACCCTGATTAATAGATTTCCCTGACCACTAGTGCTGTGTCTGACAGAGTCTAAGCCCCGACCTCGTGTCAGCCACCCAGAGTTGAGGGCCCATATTTAGCATGAGAGATCGGCCATGGCCCTGGGACATCATCTGTACCCATCCTTGGTATCCAGTCATCTGTCCCCCAAACTTTGCTGGAATTCCTGCCAATGGCGAACCTGAAACACAATAGAGAACTCCTCCTTCCCCATGGCAGGAATATTGGTTGTCCAACCCTCAGCGTGGGAGCCAGCTGCATGGCCAAGGAGACCATGCCCACTCCTGAGGGCCGACATGGGCACAGGCAGGCATGGTGATCCTCAGCCTGAGCATGTTTTCCAACAAACACTCTCAGTTGCTCCTCCAGTACCAGCATTGCAGGTCTGGTATGCCCCTAGGCCCAAATCCTAACCCTTGGTGGGATTTTCCAGGTGCCCAGACCCAGAGTCCGTCTCAGAATCCCTGTTTGGGGCACCATTAAGATGGAAAACAGCACTCTTCCCTTCCCTGAGAAAGGCACCAAACTATTGGGAGCCGCCAGGATCCTTAGAGAGAAAAAATCTCCCATGGACCCATGAAAACAAACCTGCATTCCGAAGCCATCCTGTCCACACAATCCAGAGAGAAAAGTCTTTGCTACCGTCTTCGAGTCATCCTATTTACATTTCCTGACGAGCTGCCCTCCATGTCTATGCATTGGGCCTGTGATCATCTCGACACTAACCCTAACCCCAGTTTGTGTTTGCCGACTTCTCTCCCAAAACCATGGCTTACATGCCCACCACGATGTGGTCCCTCAAGCCACATCACAGGAAAGTTCCTGCCATCCCCAAGAAAACTGTGCCCATCAGGTTGTCCAAACCCTCCAGATTAGGAGAAACCTGCCAGGCCCCTGAACCCACCCCAATATTGGAGGTTGCTCTGGATGCAAACGTGCAGTCTGAAACACCCTGAGCACCTCCATCGAGGCAGAAAGCCAAGTCAATGGTTCTGAGTCAGATGATTGAGCCTGACATGCCCCTAGGACTTCACTGGAACCCTAGATTGGGTCTTCAGACATCTGTTCTCAGAGTCCTGTTCTGGAATACCAAGTTATGATACAACATGTGGTCCCTGATTCCCACAACAGAACATCTCCTGTCTCCAGAAGGAAAATGTGCTCTTGGATCTATGTCCAACTTTCAGGGTAGATGGATCCTGCATGACCCATTAGCCCCAGCACCTTCTATGGTCTCCCTGGTAACAAACCAGCATTGTGACCCAACTTCCTGAGACTTGATGCCAACTCAAGTTGTTGGTACTTTGCCCAAGAGCCATGAAACGAATCTGCCATGTTCCTCAGGTACAAAGGTCAATGGACGTGTGCTTTCTAGGCATCCAAGAGGTAGTTCTCTGCTACACAAAAATTCCACATAGGGAACCCTAGAGCAAACAAATAAGACTGCTCCTGTCAGGTTGAAGGAAACCTTGGTTGTTTGGAGCATCTCACAAGCCCCAGCCTGGGAAGTCCTCCACATTCTCTTGATGCCAACCCTCCATTTGTTAGTCATCATAGACACAAATTCCAGCATGAGCAAACATCTGACATCTGCTCTTAATCAGGTGCTGGATATTCGAATCAGTCACGCACACTGGAAATACCTTTCACTTGACACTGTATTCTTGCATAGTTTGGTTTTACAATTCCATCCTCACCCTACTGGACTGCAAGTCCTCTTGAGAGGGAATTAGGGAGACAAAACGCAACATTCTGCCTTCCCCATAGAAAGAAGAAGGGCCTGGTGAGTCTGCCCAGAAACTCCCCATGAAGATCAATCTACTTGGCCCTCGAGGGAACCCCGATTTATACTTTGCGCTGGCCACTAGCGCTGTGTCTGAGAGAGCCTGAGCCCCAACCTCGTGTCAGCCACCCAGAGTGTGGGGCCCTTATCCAGCATGTGGGACTGGCCATGGCCCAGTCATCTCTACCCATCCTTGATATTCCGGCAACTATCCCAGACCTTTGCTGGAATCCCTACCAGTGGGGGAACCTGAAGCACAATTGAGAACTCCTCCTTCCCCATGGCAGGAAGCCTGGCTGTTGCTATGGGTGCCCAACCCTCAGAATTAGAACCAGGTGCATGGCCAATGAGACAACGCCCAATCATAAGGGCCGCCTGGGCCAAAGCAGGCATTGTGTCCCTCAACCTTAGCATGCATTCAAACAAATGCTCTCAGTTGTTTCTGCAGGGTCCCGCATCGCAGGCCTGGTATGCCCTTAGGACCAAATCCTAACACTTCGTGGGATTTTCCATGCCAACATAACCAGAGCCCGTCTCTGGAATCTCTGTTTTGAAGCACCCCTATGATGGAAAACAGCACTCTTCCCTCCCCTGAGAAAACTATTATGAGCTGCCAGGATGCATAGAGAGGAAAAATCTCCCAGGGCTCCATAAGACCACACCTTCATTCCGAGGCCATCCAGGACACACAATCCAGATACAAGAGACTGTGCTACCACCTTCGAATCACCTGGTTTACAGTTCCAGACGAGCTGCCCTACAGATCTACGCATTGGGCCTGTGATCACCTCGCCATTAACCCTACCCCAAGTTTGTGTTTGCAGACTTCTTTCCCAAAACCATGGCTCACATGCCCTCTATGATGGGTCTCTGTAGCCACACCACAGGAAAGATCCTGCTATCCCCAATGAAACTGTGTCCATCACAGTTGCCCAAACCCTCCAGATTAGGAGAGACCTGCAAGTCCCCTGAGCCCAGTCCAATATTGGAGGCCACTCTGGACACAAATGCACAGTGTGCAACACCCTGATCACCTCCATCCAGGAAGACACCCAAGTCAATGGTCCTGAGTCAGAAGATTGGTCCCTGAACCCCACAATAGAATATCTCCTGTCCCCAGATGGAATTCGTGCTCTTCAACTTGTGTCAAGGGTCGGGGTATATGAATTATGCACAGCCCCTTAGCCCCCAGCACATTCTAAGATCTCTCTGGTAACAAACAAACAGCATTGTGATCCATCTTCATGAGATTCCATGTCACTTCAAGTCCTTGGTAATTCGCCCCAGAGCCACCAGAATGAACCTGCCATGTTCCTCACCTGATATGGTCAGTGGAGGTGTGCTTTCCAGGCATCCATGTGGGAGTGCTCTTCTACTTATTCTTTCCACATGTGGGACCCTGGAGCAAACAAACCAGACTGCCACTGACCAGTAGAAGGGAACCCTCTGTTTGGAGCATCTCAGAAGCACCAGCAGGAGAAATCCTTCATGGCCCTTGACACAACCCCTCCATTTGTCAGTCATCATAGACAAAAACTCCAGCATGAGAAAACATCTGAAATCTGCCGTTATTTAGATTCTGCATTTTCTTTTCCACTACTGCACACTGGAACTGCGTTTCACTTGACACTGAATTTAACAATAGCTTGGGTTTAGAATTCCATCCTCAGCCTCCTGGTCTGCAAGCCCTCTAGAGAGGGAATTTGGAGCCACAAGGCAACATTCTGCATTCCCACTAGAAAGAAATAGGGCCTGGTGAATCTTCCCAGAAACTCCACATGAGGATCAATCTACTTGGCACTCGATGGAACCTTGATTAATAGGCTGTCCTGGGCACTAGTACTAGTACTAGTACTAGTACTGTGTCTGACAGAGCCTGAGCCAAGACGTAGTTTCAGGCACCCAGAGATATGAGCCCATATCCAGCATGTGAGATTGGCCAGGGCCCAATTACATCATCTCTACCCATCCTTGGTATTCAGGCACCTGTCCCCAGACCTTTTATGTAATCCCTACCAATGGGGTAACCTAAAGCACAATAGAGAACTCCTCCTTCCCCATGGTAGGAATCCTGGCTGTTGATATGGGTGTCCAAACCTCAAAGTGGGAGCCAGCTGCATGGCCAAGGAGACAATGCCCACTCATGAGGGCTGCCCTGGGCACAAGTAGCCATTGTAACCCTCAGCTTGATCAAGCCTTCAAAAAAATGCTCTTAGTTGCACATCCAGGATCCTGCATTGCAGGCCTGATATGCCCTTAAGCCCAAATCCTAACACATCGTGGGATGTTCCATGTGCACATACCCAGAGCCCGTCACTGGAATCCCTGTTTTGAGGCACCCCTAAGATGGAAAACAGCACTCTTCACTTCCCTGAGAAAGCCACCAAACTAATGGGATCCCCCAAGATCCTTGAGAAGAAGAATCTCCCATGGTCCCATGAGTCCACACCTGTATTCCGAGGCCAGCGTGGATATGCTATCCAGATACAAGAGACTGTGCTACTGGCTTCGAGTCACCTGATTTACAGTTCCTGACATGCTGCCCTCCAGATCTTTGGATTGGGGCTGTGAACACCTCTCCATTAACCTTATCCCGAGTTTGTGTTTGCAGATCTCTCTCTAAAATCCATTGCTCACATGTCCTCCAGGATGGGGCCCCTAGAGTCACACCACAAGACTGTGCTTGCCATCCCCAAGGAAACTGGGCCCATCACAGTTGCCCAAACCCTCCTGATTAGGAAAAACCTGGAAGGCTCCTGAGCACATCCCAATATTGGAGGCTGCTCTGGATGCAAATGCACAGTCTGAAACACCCTGATCACCTCCATCCAGGCAGACACCCAAATCAATGGTCCTGAGTCAGATAATTGAACCTGACATGGCCCTAGGACCTCATTGGAAGAGGGATTAACTTTTCAGGCACCTGTCCTCAGAGGCCTCTTCTGGAATACCAACTTATGATACAAATTATGGCCCCTGAGCCCCAGGGTGGGAAATCCTCCATGGCCTCTTGACGCCACCTCTCCATTTGTTGGTCATCATAGACACAAACTCCAGCCTGAGCAAACATCTGACATCCGCCCATATTCAGGCGCTGATATTGGAATCAGCTGCTGCACACTGGAACTGCCTTTCGCTTTGCAATGAATTTAAGCCTAGCTTCAGACTACAATTTCATCCTCACCCTACTGGTCTGCCATATCTCTTGATAGGGAATTCTGGAGCCACAACGCAACATTCTGCCTTCTTCATAGATAGAAGGACCTGGTGAGTCTGCCCATAAACTGCACATGAAGATCAATATACTCAGCCCAGGAGGGAACCCCTATTTATAGTTTGCCCTAGCCACTAGTGCTGTGTCTGACAGAGCCTGAGCCCCTACCTCGTGTCAGCAACCCAGAGGGTGGGGCCCACATTAACCATGTGAGACCGGCCATGGCCCAGGGCTGTCATTACTACCCATCCTTGGTATTCAGGCATCTGTCCCCTAGATCTTAGCTGGAATCCCTACCAATGGGGGGACCTGAAGCACAATAGAGAATTCATCCTTCGCCATGGCAGGAATCCTGGCTTTTGGATGGGTGTCCAACCCTAGGAATGGGAACTGGCTGCATGGCTGAGTAGACATCGCCCAATCCTGATGGCCTCCGGGGCACAAGCAGGCATTGGGACCCTCAGCTTGACCATACTTTCAAACAAACGCTCTCAGTTGCACCTCCAGGATCCCGCATTGCAGGCCTGGTATGGCCCTAGGCCTAAATATTAACCCTTGGTGGGATTTTCCAAGCACTTAGACCCAGAGCTCATCTCTGGAATGCCTGTTTTGGGGCACGCCTAAGCTGGAAAACAGTACTCATCCCTTCCCTGAGAAATCCAACAAACTATTGAGAACCGCCAGGATCCTTGAGAGGAGAAATCTCCCATGGACCCTTGAGACAACACCTGCAATAAAGGCCATTCTGGAAATTAAATCCAGATACAATTACCTGTGCTACCACCTTTGAGTTACGTGATTTACAGTTCCAGACTTGCTGCCCTCCTGGTCTATGGATTGGGACTATGATCACCTTGCCACTAACCCTAACCTAAGTTTGTGTTTGCAGACTTCTCTCTCAAAATCATGGCGCACATGTCCTCCAGGATGGGGTCTCTGGAGTCACACCACAGGACAGTTCCTGCAATCCCCAAGGAAACTGCCCATCACAGTTGTCCAAAAACCCCATATAAGGAGAAACCTGCAAGGAACCTGAGCCAACCCTAGTATTGGATGCCACTCTGGACACAAATGCACAGTCTGAAACACCCTCATCACCTGCATCCAGTCAGACACCAGAGTCAATGATCCTGAGTCAGAAGATTGAATGACATTCCCCTAGGGCCTCATTCAAACCCTTTATTAGGTTTTCAGGCTTCTGTCCTCAGAGACCTGTTCTGGATTACCAATTTATGATACAACATATGGCCGCTGAGCCCCACAACAGAATATCTCCTGCCCCCAGAAGCAATCCGGGCTCTTGGGCCTGTGTCAAATCCTCAGGCTAGATGAATCCTGCATGGCCCATTAACCACCAGCACATTCTAAGATCTCCCTGGTAACAAACCAACATTTTGACCCATCTTCATGAGGTTCCATGTCCAATCCAGTCTTTATTTCTTCGCCTCAAAGCCACCAGATGCCATGTTCCTTCGCTGTCATGGTCAATGAAGGTGTGCTTTCCAGTCACCCATGTGGGAGATCTATGTTATCCGATCTTTCGACATGGGGAACCATGGAGGAAACAAATCAGACTGCCCCTGTCTGGTAGAAGGAAACCTTGCTGTTTGGAGCATCTCAAAAAAACCAGATTGGGAAATCCTCCATAACCTCTTGACGCCACCCCTCCATTTTTGTGTCATCATAGACACAAACTCCAGCATGAGCAAATATCTGACATCCACCCTCACTCAAGTGCTGAATATTGGATTCAAACATTGCACACTGGAAATTCCTTTTGCTTGATACAGAATGTAACCATAGCTTAGGTTTACAATTCCATCCTCAGCCTCCTGGTCCACAAGCCCTATTGATAGTGAATTCTAGAGCCACAAAGCAGCATTCTGCCTTCCCCTTACAAACAAGAAGGGCCTGGTGAGTCTGCCCAGAAACCATACATGAGGATCAATCTGCTCGGCACTTGAGGGAACCCCAATTTATAGGCTGCCCTGGGCACTAGTGCTGTGTCTGACAGAGCCTGAGCCAAGACCTAGTGTCAGCCACCCAGTGATCGGGGCCAATATCCACGATTTGATACTGGCCATGGCCCATGTCCATCATCTTTACCCATCCTTGGTATTCAGGCCTCTGTCCCCAGACCTTTGCTGGAATCCCCGCTAATGGGGGAACCTGAAGCACTATAGAGAACTCCTCTTTCCCCATGGCAGGATTCTGGCTGTTGGGATGGTTTTCCAACCCTCAAAGTGGGAGCCAGCTGCATGGCCAATGTGACCACGCCCACTAATGAGGGCCACCTGGGCATAAGCAAGTATTGCGACCCTCAGCCTGAGAATGATTTCAAACAAGCCCTCTCAGTTGCACCTCCAGGATCCTGAATGCAGGCCTGGTAAGCCACTAGGCCCAAATCCTAACACTTGGTGGGATTTTCCAGGGGACCAAACCCAGAGTCCGTCTCTGGAATCCATATTTTGGGGCACCCCTAACATGAAAAACAGCACTCTTCCCTTCCCCGAAAAAGCCACCAACTATTGGGAGCCACCAGGATCCTTAGAGAGGAAAAATCTCCCATGGACCCATGAGGCCACAACTGCATTCTGAGGCCATCCTGCACACAATACAGAGAAAAAAGCCTGTGATTCTGCCTTTGAGTCACCCGATTAACAGTTCCTGAAGAGCTGCCATCCATGTCTATGCATTGGGCCTGTGATAACCTTGCCACTAACCCTAACCCAAGTTTGTGTTTTCAGACTTCCCTCCCAAAACCATGGCTCACATGCCCTCCAGTTTGTGATAACTGGAGCCACACCACGGGATTGTACCTGTCTTCCCAAAGGAAACTGTGATTGTCACTATTAAACAAACCCTCTAGATTAGGAGAACCCTGCAAGGACCCTAAGCCCAGCCCAATATTGGAGGCCACTCTGGACGCAAATGCACAGTCTGACACACCATATCACCTACATCCAGGCTGATATCCAAGTCAATGGTCCTCAGACAGAAGATTGAACCTGACATGCTCCTAGGATTCACTGGAACACTAGAATAGGTTTTCAGGTATCTGTACTCAGAAGGCTGTTCTGAATATCAATGTATGATACAATATGGTCACTGAGCCACACAAAAGAACATCTCCTGTCCTTAGAAGAAAGCTGTGCTCTGGACCTGTGTCAAACACTCTGGGTAGATAAATCCTTCAAGGCCCCCTGACAACCAGCACATTCTATGATCTCCCTGACAACATACCAGCATTGTGACCCATCTTCATGAGACTCCATGACAACTCCAGCCCTTGGTACTTCGGCCCAGAGCCACCAGAATGAAACTGCCATGTTCCTCTGCTGCCATGGTCAATGTAGGTGTACTTTCCAGGCATCCAGCGGGAGTGCTCTGATACCAACTTTCCACATGGGGAACCCTGGAGGAAACAAACCAGACTCCCCTGTACGGTAAAAGGAATCTTTGCTGTATGGAGTATCTCAAGCCTGAGGGTGGGTAATCCTCCATGGCCTCTTGAGGCCACCCATCCATTTGTTGGTCATCATAGACACTAACTCCATCGTGAGCAATCAACTGACATCTGCACTTACTCAAGTGCTGGATATTTGAATCAGCTGCTACACACTGGAATTGCCTTATGCTTGGCACTGAATTTAAAAGTAGCTTGGCGGGACGCCTGGGTGGCTCAGTTGGTTAAACAGCTGCCTTCGGCTCAGGTCATGATCCCAGCGTCCTGGGATCGAGTCCCACATCAGGCTCCTTGCTCCGCAGGGAGCCTGCTTCTCCGTCTGACTCTGCCTTCCACTCTGCCTGTGCTTGCTCTCGCTCGCTCTCTGACAAATAAATAAAATCTTGAAAAAAAAAAGTAGCTTGGGTTTGCAATTCCATCCTCACCCTGGTGTTCAGTAAGCTCTCTTGATAGGGAATTCTGAAGCCACAACACAGCATTCTGCCTTCCCCATAGCAAGAAAAAACAGCCTGGAGAGACTGCCCAGAAACCCTACATGAGGATAAATCTACTCGACCCTCGAGTGAACCCCATTTATAGGTTTACCTGGCCACTAGCGCTGAGTCTGACAGAACCTCGTCTCTGACCTCGTGTCAGGACCCAGAGACTGGGCTCCAACTCCAGAATGTGAGACCAGCCATGTCCCAGGGCTGTCATCTCTACCCATTCTTGATTCAGGCATCTGTCCCCAGACATTTGCTGAAATCCCTGCCAATGGGGGAACCAGAAGCACAATAGGGAAATCCTCCTTCCCCATGGCAGGAATGATGGCTCTTGGGATGGGTTTCCAGACCTCAGAGTGGTAGCCAGCTGAATGGCCAATGATAACCCGCCCACTCATGAGGGCCGCCCTGGACACAAGCAGGCATTGTGACCCCCAACATGAGCATGCTTTCAAACAAACACTCTCAGTTGCATTCCAGAATCCAAATTTGCAGGCCTGATATTCCCCTAAGCACAAATCCTAACACCTGGTGGGATTTTTCAGGGGCCCAGAAACACAGCCTGTCTCTGGAATCCCTGTTTTGGGACACCCCTAAGATGGAAAATAGCACTCTCCCCTTCGCCAAGAAAGCCACCATAGTATAGGGAGCCGCTAGGATCCTTGAGAGGAAAAATCTCCAATGGATCCATGAGACCACACCTGTATTCCGAGGCCATCCTGGACACAAAAGCCAGATACACAAGCCTGTGCTACCACCTTCAAGGCAACTAATTTATAGTTCCAGACGAGCTGCCCTCCAGGTCTATGCATTGGGCCTGCGATCACCTCACCGCTAACCTTAACCCGAGTTTGTGCTTACAGACTTCTATCCCGAAACCATGGCTCATATTTCCTCCAGGATGGGGTCTCTGGAGCCACACCAAAGGACTGTGCCTGCCATCCCCAAGGAAAATGTGTCCGTCACATTTGCCTAAAACTTCGAGATAAGGAGAAACCTGCAAGGCCCCTGAGCCCACCCCAATACTGGAGGCCCCTCTGGACACAAATGTGCAGTCTGAAATACGCTGATCACCTGAATCCAGGCAGATACCCAAGTCAGTGTTTCTCAGTCAGAAGATTGAACCTGACATGCTCCTATGACCTCATTGTAACCCCTGATTAGGTTTTCAGGCATCTGTAATCAGAGACCTGTTCTGGAGTACCAACTTAAGATACAACATATGGTCCCTGATCCCCACAACAGAACATCTCCTTTCTCTAGATGGAAGCCGTGCTCTTGGAACTGTGTCAAACCCTCAGGGTAGATGAATCCTACTTGGCCCGTAGCCACCAGCAGAATCTAAGATCTCACTGGTAACAAGCCAGCATTGTGAGCCATCTTCATGAGATTCCATGTCAACTACAGGCCTTGGTACTTCACCCCAGAGCCTTCAGAAAGAACCTGTCATGTTCCTCAGCTGCAATGTTCAGTGGAAGTGTGCTTTCCAGGCATCCATGTGGGAGTGCTCTGCTACCCAAACTTTCCACATGGGGGACTCTCGAGCAAACAAATCTGACTGCCCTGTCCTGTAGAAGGAAACCTGGCTGTTTGGAGCATCTCACAAGCTCAAGTGTGGGAAATCCTCTATGACCTCTTTTCAACTCCTCTCCATTTGTCGGTCATTATAGACACAAACTCCAGCTTGAGCAAACATCTGACGTCTGCGCTTACTCAGGTGCTGGATATTCGAATCAGCCGCTGCACACTGGAAATGCCATTCGCTTGTCACTGAATTTATTCATAGCTTGGGTTTACAATTCCATCCTCACCCTACTGGTCTACAAGCCCTCATGATAGGGAATTCTGCAGCCACAACACAGCATTCTGCCTTCCCAATAGAAAGAAGAAGGGCCTGGTGAGTCTGCCCAGAAACTCCACATTATGATCAATCTACTTGTCCCTTGAGGGAACCCTGAATTATAGACAGCCCTGGCCCCTAGTGTTGTGTCTGACAGAGCCTAAGCCCCGACCTCGTGTCAGCCACCTAGAAGGCGGGGCCCATATCCCGCATGTTAGACTGGCCACGGAACAGAGCCGTCATCTTTACCCATCCTTGGTATTCAGGCATGTGTCCCCAGACCTTTCCTGGAATCCCTACCAATGAGGGAACCTGAATCACAATAGAGAAATCCTCATTCCCCATGGCAGGATTCCTGTAAGTTCGGAAGGGTGTCCAACAAATCCAGCATCCGGTCCTGATTAAAATGCTTCAAATTATAGGGATAGAGGGAACATTAGTCAACTTCATAAAATGTCTATGAAAAACCCACAGTGAATATTATCCTCGATGGGTAATAGCTGACAGGCTTCCCTTTGAGATCAGGAACATGACAAGGATGCCCACTCTCACCACTCTTGTTCTACAAACTATTTGAAATCCTAGCAACAGCAATCAGACAACAATGAGAAATAAAAGGTATCCAAATTGGTAATGAAGAAGTCAAACACTCTCTCCTCACAGATGACATAATTTATATGGAAAACTCAAAGCACCCCACCTCCAAACTACCAGAACTCATACAGCAACTCAATAATGTGGCAGGATACAAAATCATTGTACAGAAATCAGTGGCCTTCTTCTACATTATCAGTGAAAATACAGAAAGGGACATTAGAGAATCAATTCCATTTACTACAGCACTGAAACCATAAGATACCTGGGAATAAACCATACCAAAGAAGTAAAGGATTTTTCTTGAGGAACTACAGAACACTCATGAAAAAAATTGAAGAAAACAAAAAAGACAGAAGACCATTCCATGCTCAAGGATCAGAAGAATAAACATTGGTAAAATGGATAAAAGACCTCAATGTAAGACAGGAATCCATCAGAACCCTAGAGGAGAACATTGGCAGTAATCTCTTCTATATCAGCCACAGCAACTTATTTCAAGATATGTCTCCAAAGGCAAAGGAAACAAAAGCCAAAATAAACTTTTGGGACTTCATCAAAATCAAAAGCTTCTGCACAGCAAAGGAAAAATTCAAAAAAACAAAGATGCAACCCATGGAATGTGATAAGATATTTGCAAATAACAGTACAGACAAAAGGTTGATATCCAGGATCTATAATGAACTCCTCAAACTCAACACATAGGAAATAGGCAAACATATCAAAAAATGGGCAGAAGATATGAACAGACAATTCTCTAATGAAGACATACAAATGGCAATCAGACACATGAAAAAATGTACATCATCACTAGCCCTCAGGGTGATTCAAAATAAAACCACAGTGAGATATCACCTTACACCAGTTAGAATTGCCAAAGTTAACAAAACAAGAAACAACATGTGTTGGAGAGGATGTGGAGAAAGGGGAACCCTTTTACACTGTTGGTGGGATTGCAAGTTGGTGCAGCCTCTTTGGAGAACAGTGTGGAGATTCCTCAAGAAATTAAAAACAGAACTTCCCTATGACCCTGCAATTGCACTCCTGGGTATTTACCCTAAAGATACAGATGTCGTGAAAAGAAGGGCCATCTGTACCCTAATGTTTATAGCAGCAATGGCCATGGTCGCCAAACTATGAAAGAACCAAGATGCCCTTCAACGGACGAATGGATAAGGAAGATGTGGTCCATATACACTATGGAGTATTATGCCTCCATCAGAAAGGATGAATACCCAACTTTTGTAGCAGCATGGACGGGACTGGAAGAGATTTTGCTGAATGAAGAAAGGCAGAGAGAATCAATTATCATATGGTTTCACTTATTTGTGGAGCATAACAAATATCATGGAGAACAAGGGGTCTTAGAGAGGAGTAGGGAGTTTGGGGGAATTGGAAGGGGAGGTGAATCATGAGAGACTATGGACTCTGAAAAACAACCTAGGGGTTTGAAGTGGCGGGAGGGTGGGATCTTGGGGTACCAGGTGGTGGGTATTATAGAGGGCACAGATTGCATGGAGCACTGGGTTGGTGAAAAAAATAATGAATACTGTTTTTCTGAAAATAAAGAAATTAATTTAATTAAAAAAAAAACATTGTTAAAATGTTATACTGGAGACAAGATGGCGGAGAAGTAGGAGGAGGCTCCCTTTCAACCTGAACCCTACTTCTATTGAACTCCACTCACCGACAAAATCAGCCTGAGACCCGAATTATACACATCTGGATCTCTACCAGAGCAGAAAACGCCAGTGGGCAGGTAAAGCAGAGTGGGAAAGTCGGACTGATATCGGAAGATAAACAAAAGTGGGAGGGTGCTACCAGAGGTGACCCACTGGAAAGTAATATCCCAATACGAGAGTGCCCTGCGTCTGGGGACCAGCATTATCTCAGAAGTATGGTAGAAAGCACTCAAGAAGAGCAAGGGATCACTGGGAAGAAATTGCAGGAATCGGGGTGTTAGGGTCAGGGGCTTAAGTCCCCAGACCCAGGACAGCCACCCCTGGTGCAGAGCCAGAAAGAGTGCTGCAGAGAAACCAGGTCTTGGTCCCTGAACCACCAGCAAGCTCGCCTGAGAGCGTGTGGCTCCCAGCTCCCATGAGGGGCTGGGAGCCTCGCCAGCCAACAGAAGCACAGCTTTTTTGCAGTCCCCATGCAAGTGCCCTGCCATGCCATCAGAGTCCGAGTCATGCCCTGCGCCCTCCAGAGAGAGAGGTGGCACAGGCACCAGCCTGGTGCTCTCGGACCTGGAAATACCAGGCACTCCCAGCTTGTGCCAGGGGGGAAATCTCAGTTTGCGATTGCTGCTTGGAACTTCTCTGGCAGTCTGGAGCTGCCCAGACAGCGGCCACTGCTGTGGTTTTGGTACAAGCAAAAAATCTTGAGTCCCCAGGGACCGCGACTGGGAACCTGCTCTGCCAGTGTTGAAGGGGGATTTTATTTGGGCTCTTCGGACAGATTGAGGCTTCTCTCTGAGACGAAGGACAGGGTACAGTTTGCTTTCCTCTAAACCTACAAAAACCATCAAAAGCCCTCAAGGCAAGAGAAAAACAAAAGTGAACAAATATAAAAACCTCCAGAGAACAAAAGCCTGAAAAAAACAGTTTCCTAAGAGCACACCCCCTTGAGGGGGGTGGGAGGACTTAACTCAGAGAACATCATTGACTGAAATCCCACGTGGCAGACCCCTCCCCCAGAAAACCAACCGGGAAAGGAAAAAAAAAAAAAAGACAACAAGAGATCAACCACCACTACTTCATAGGACAATTTTTATTATTAATTTGTTCCCACTATCCTGGCTCATTTTATTAAAGATAATTTTTTATTATATATAGAAAATTTTTTAACCTATTTACCGTCACAGTGAGATGTCCAGTACATCAAATTCCATAAAACCTTCTAACCTGAACATTTTGATACATACACCTGTGTATTCCTTTTGCCTTTCTGTTTTTTAAATTTATTTTTTTTAATTTTAGTTTAGTTTAGTCTAGTTTATTCCTTTTTTTAATTTTTATTTTCTAATATTCATATAGAAATAAACTTCAAGGTAATCCCCTTTTCCCAATCAAAGCCACCCCTATAGGTAAAACAATTCCTAATCCCCATTTATCTTAGGAAAGTGGAGTCTTTAACAAATACATCAAGATACATCCGGAAAAAAAAACAAAAAAACAAAAAACAAAAAAACTTCCTCACCCACACTGAGAATTTACAACCACTCTACAATCTTTTTCTTCCACCAGTATTTCTGTGTTGTTTTTTATTTATATATTTGACAGAGAGAGATCACAAGTAGGCAGAGAGGCAGGCAGAGAGAGAGAGAGAGAGAGAAAGCAGGCTCCCTGCTGAGCAGAGAGCCCGATGTGGGACTTGATCCCAGGACCCTGAGATCATGACCTGAGCCGAAGGCAGCGGCTTAACCCACTGAGCCACCCAGGCGCCCCTATTTCTGTGTTTTTGTGTTTGTCCTGATAGTATATAAATCTTACACTCGGGGTTCTTTCTGATGAGGTTATTCCTTTATTTGCATTTATATATGCAAATATATATATATATATATATATATATATATATATATATATAATTTTCTCTTCTCATATACTTTTATCAGTCTTTTTGTTTGTCTGTTTTTGTTTGTAAACTTCATAAATCTTACCTTGGAACCCATTTGGGCTGAACCTTCTCTTTTATCTCACCTTTCATTCTTGTCTCTCTCCCTCTCTCTTTTTTTTCTTTTTTTTAACCTCAGGTGTCCCAACAAATGAGGGATTCCAGAGTAGAACCCTGGGGAGGGGCGACTGGACAATCAGAAATCTGATTAAAAATTGGGGCCTAGGGACATGTCAAGCCCATTATGACACCTAATGGTCCAGCCACTGAGAGGACTTACTAGAGGACAGGAATCATGCTGAGGGTCACAATGCGTGTGTATGCCCTCGTCGCACTCAAGAATGGGCGGGGCCTCAGGGTGAATGCTGGTTTCTCCTACACTGAACTTTGGACAACATGCCAACCACAAGGGTTCTTGCCATGGGTAAGGTGAAGTTCTGATTTCTGCATCACACTCACCCCTGGGCAGTGATTGGAGATAAGGTCTCGGTTCTGTAGCCTGAAACCTGAGGTAGGGAAGAGGTGATGACCTAAGGCCATGGCGGGTTTTATGTGCTCAGTGTGCGGTCAACTTTCTGGGTGTTGGTCAGGAGGTCCAGGCTCAGGTTGTGTTCGACAGTGCATTAGTGCCCAGGTTAGACTATATAATTTGGGTAAAGTCGAGTGCTGTGTAGGTTTACCCTCATTTAAGGTGCCTGGGCCGCTATGAGGCAATAATTTTTTTTCTAGAGGGCAGGCAGAGTGCTGCATTGTGGGTCCGGAATTTCCAAACTTGAGGGCTTCGGGGCCAGGAATGTGAGGACGGAAGTCTGAGAAGACAAGCTAGACTTGGCTTTTAGGGCGAGGGCACGGCAGGTACCCCCTGCAGATCTGAACCAATATCTCATGCATTTGAAGTCATGGCGAGGATCAGACGTTGGCTCAGGTTGGAGTTCTGAGCATGACGGCCGCTTCATGAAGGGAGCGGAATCTCGAGGCCATTGAGGTTTTCCCACGTTGGGAGTTGTGGGATGACCCCTTCAAGGATTCCTTCTGCGGGACAATTGAGACCTGTTGGACAGCTCCAGGACATCCCATATGGAATGACTCCAGAGCACCGTTCGCGGATGGATGCCTGAGAAGCCCGCCTCGCATTCCAATTGTCTCCTAGACACAGGACAGTTTAGATTTGATGGCTCTGCCGGAGCAACCGGGGTGGCTGAGTTGATTGGACTTTCCTGAGGATGGGTCCTAATGTGTTTTTGTGTCCATGAGGGCCTTGGAATGGGGCGGTGGCACCGGGACCCTGAAGTACTCTCCTAAGCTTTGGACATGGCTCCCATGCACAGGTTTCCTTGTGGAGACGAGATGAGTTCTGATGGGTGCCTCAGAAAAACCCCTATGCTCGTATTGGAATCAGGCTTTTGAGGACACATGCCTGTAACCCAAAGCAATGGATCCTATTAAGGCCTAGGGTCCTGTCTGGTTCAATCTTCTTCTCTGGGGACATCCATCTATGGTATGAGTGGAGGACGATTATCAGCTGGTGTCAGACAGCCCTTGTTTGATCCGGGCGACCTACACTATTGGGATGGCCTCAGGGACTTTGGACGTTTCTCCTAATTTGTACGATTTTGGACCATGGAATGGGCAGAATTCCCATGGATTGGTAGGCACAGTCCTAATGTGTGGCTCTAGGAGCCCAGCCTGGATGGTGTGTGGCCCAAGACTTTGAGGACAGAAGTCTGAAAACACAAACTCAGCTTACGTTTGGGGACGTAGGTATGGCAGGCCCGATCTACAAACCATGAGAAGAACTCTTCAGGATATGAAGAAAGTGCGAGTCTGAGGCGCTTGCTCAGGCTTTTGTCTCTGGATTTTGAATCAGCGATGGCCGTGGAATGTCGAGGAGGCCTCATGGGCCATGGAGGAATCTTTCTCTCTGAGGATTTGGCCCGATTCCCAATTGCTTTTCGTCAATCTGTGGGATGGGAGGTCTCCTTTCAGGTTTGTTACCTCAGGTGTCCCACCAAAAGAGGAATTCCAAAGCCAAGCCGGGGGAAGACTGAAGGGACAACCCGAACTATGGTTAAAAATTGGGGCATAGGTACACGGCAAGCCCAATAAGCTATCTCTTCATCCAGCCACTGAGTGGCCTTACTTGAGGACTGGGCTCAGCCTGAGGGTCACAATGTGTGTTTGTGACCAATGTGGCCCGCGAGCATGGGGTGGCCTCATGGGACACACTGGTTTCAACGACACTGAACGTTGGACAATATGCAAACCACAAGGTTTCTTACAATGGGGAAGGAGTTCTGATTTCTTCATCACCTTCAACCTGGGCAGTGATTGGAGATAAGGTCTAGGTTCTGAAACCTGAAAACCGAGGATGGGAAGAGATGACTACCTAAGGCCATGGCGGATCGATGTGCTCAGTGTGCGGCCAGCTGTCTGGGAGGGTCCAGGGGGTCCAGGCTCAGGCTGTGTCAGAAAGGGCATTAGTGCCCTGGTCAGCCTATGTATTTGGGGTACAGCCAAGGTCGGTGCAGGTTGATCCTCATTTGGGGTTACTGGGTAGCCCCAGAGGACAATGTATTTCTTCTGGAGGGCAGGAAGAGTGCTGCATTGTAGTTCTGGATTGCCAAAATGGAGGGCTTGTGGGCCAGTAGTCTGACGACAAAAGTCTGAGAACACAAGCTAGGCTTAGGTTTCTGGGCGAGGCCATGGCAGGCACAATCTACAAACCTGAATCGAGATCTCGTGCATCTGAAGTCATGGCGAGGATCAGACGATCGCTCAAGTTGGAGTTTCTGTCCCTGATGGACCCTTCATGAATGGGGGGGCATCACGAGGCCATGGGTGTTTTCCCACGATGGGAGTTGTGAGAAGCTCCAAACTGTGGAGAGTCTCCTGCAGGACAATTGAGACTTGTTGTTTGGCTCCAGGCCAATGATTCTGAGCAGGGTTCTAAGGATGAATGGCTTGGTAGCCCACCTCGCATTCCAATTGTCTCCTAGCAACAAGACAGGTTAGATCTCCTGGATCTGTGAGGAGCAACCGAGGACGCTGAGTTGAAATGGACACCCCTGGGGATGGGTCCTAATGTGCTTTTGTGTCTATGGAGTCCTTGGAATGAAGCGGTGGCACTGGGGCCCTAAAGGGTTCTCCTAAACAGAGGCTTTGACACAGCTCCAACGTGAAAGTTTCCCATGTGTAGATGAGATGTTTTCTGATGGGTGAGTCAAGAAACAGCTATATGCTGCTTTTGAAATCCAGGCCTCTGAGGAGAGATGCCTGGAAACCAAAGCAATGGATCTGATTAGTGCCTAGGGGCCTGTTCTTTCCTTTTTACCTCTGGGGACATCTGTCTATGGGTCTGAGTGCAGGTAGGTGCTCAGTTGGGCTCAGATTGCCCCTGTTTTTCCTGGGAAGCCACCAATATTTAGATGGATCAGGGACTTTGGAGGTTTATCCTATTAGAAGGGTTGTGGCCATTGGAATGGGCACACACAATTCCCTTGGAGAGGGCTAGTACAGTCCTCAGGTTTGGCTCCAGAGGCCTGAGCCTGTAGGTTGTGTAGGCCAGGGCTGTTTGGACAGTTGTCTGAAAACACAAACTCGGCTTATGTTTCGGGTCATAGGTATGGCAGGACTGATCTACAGACCATGAGGAGAACTCTTCGGGATTTGAATGAAGGGCTAGTGTGAGGCTCCTGCTCAAGTTTTTGTCTCTGGATATCGTGTCACTCATGGTCGTGGAATTTATGGGTGACTTCATGGGAAATGGACGAGTTTTACTCTCTGGTGGTTTGGCCCCGTCCAAAGAGTTTGGGGTCATTCTGTGGGCTGGAAGAAGTCCGTTTTTTTTTTTGTTGTTGTTGCTGTTGTTTTCTTTTTTAACCTCAGGTGTCCGACCAAATGAGGATTCCAGAGTAGAGCCCTGGGGAGGGGCGACTGGACAATCAGAAATCTGGTTAAAAATTGGGGCCTAGGGACATGTCAAGCCCATTATGACATCTAAAGGTCCAGCCACTGAGAGGACTTACTAGAGGACAGGACTCATGCTGAGGGTCTCAATGCGTGTGTATGCCCTCGTAACACACAAGAATGTGCGGGGCCTCAGGGTGAATGCTGGTTTCTCCTACACTGAACGTTGGACAACGTGACAACCACAAGGGTTCTTGCCATGGGTAAGGAGGAGTTCTGATTTCTGCATCACACTCACCCCTGGGCAGTGATTGGAGATAAGGTCTCGGTTCTGAAGCCTGATAACTGAGGTAGCGAAGAGATGATGACCTAAGGCCATGCTGGGTTTTATGTGCTCAGTGTGCGGTCAGCTTTCTGGGTGTTGGTCACGAGGTCCGGGCTCAGGTTGTGTTCGAAAGTGCATTAGTGCCCAGGTTAGACTATATAATTTGGATAAAGTCGAGTGCTGTGTAGGTTTATCCTCATTTAAGGTGCCTGGGCAGCTCATGAGGAAATAATTTTTTTTCTAGAGGGCAGGCAGAGTGCTGCATTGTGGGTCCGGACTTGCTAAACTTGAGGGCTTTGGGGCCACAAGTGTGAGGACGGACGTCTGAGAAGACAAGCTAGACTAGGGTTTTAGGTCGAGGGCACGGCAGGTAACCCCTGCAGATCTGAAACAATATCACATGCATCTGAAGCCAGGGCGAGGATCAGACGTTGGCTCAGGTTGGAGTTCTGAGCATGACGGCCGCTTCATGAAGGGAGCGGAATCTCGAGGCCATTGAGGTTTTCCCACGTTGGGAGTTGTGGGATGCCCCCTTAAAGGATTCCTTCTGCGGGACAATTGAGACTTGTTGGACAGCTCCAGCACATCCCATATGGAATGACTCCAGAGCACCGTTTGCGGATGGATGCCTGGGAAGCCCGCCTCACATTCCAATTGTCTCCTAGCAACAAGACAGTTTAGATCTCCTGGTTCTGTGGGGAGTAACCGAGGACGCTGAGTTGAAATGGACACCCCTGGGGATGGGTCCTAATGTCATTTTGTGTATATGGATACCTTGGTATGAAGCGGTGGCACTGGGGCCCTAAAGGTTCTCCTAAACAGAGGCTTTGACACAGCTCCAACGTGCAAGTTTCCCATGTGTAGATGAGATGTTTTCTGATGGGTGAGTCAAGAAACAGCTATATGCTGCTTTTGAAATCCAGGCCTCTGTGGAGAGATTCTTGGAAACCAACGCAATGGATCTGATTAGTGCCTAGGGGCCTGTTCTTTCCTTTTTACCTCTGGGGACATCTGTCTATGGGTCTGAGTGCAGGTAGGTGCTCAGTTGGGCTCAGATTGCCCCTGTTTTTCCTGGGAAGCCACCACTATTGAGATGGATCAGGGACTTTGGAGGTTTATCCTATTAGAAGGGTTGTGGCCATTGGAATGTGCACACCCAATTCCCTTGGAGAGGGCAAGTACAGTCCTCAGGTTTGGCTCCAGGGGCCTGAGCCTGTAGGCCTGAGTCTGCTCCGTAGTCCTGAGCCAGGGCTGTTTGGACAGTTGTCTGAAAACACAAACTCGGCTTATGTTTCGGGTCATAGGTATGGCAGGACTGATCTACAGACCATGAGGGGAACTCTTCGGGATTTGAAAGAAGGGCGACTGTGTGGCTCCTGCTCAAGTTTTTGTCTCTGGATATCGTGTCACTCATGTTCGTGGAATTTCTGGGTGACTTCATGGGGAATGGACGTGTCATACTCTCTGGTGGTTAGGCCCCGTCCAAAGAGTTTGGGGTCATTCTATGGGCTGGAAGAAGTCCGTTTGTTGTTGTTGTTGTTGTTGTTGTTGTTGTGTTCTTTTTTAACCTCAGGTGTCCCACCAAATGAGGGATTTCAGAGTAGAGCCCTGGCGAGGGGCGACTGGACAATCAGAAATCTGGTTAAACATTGGGGCCAAGGGACATGTCAAGCCCATTATGACATCTAATGGTCCAGCCAAGGAGAGGACTTACTAGAGGACAGGACTCATGCTGAGGGTCCCAATGCGTGTGTATGCCCTTGTCGCACTCAAGAATGGGCGGGGCGCCAGGGTGAATGCCGGTTACTCCTACACTGAACTTTGGACAACGTGCCAACCACAAGGGTTCTTGCCATGAGTAAGGAGGAGTTCTGATTTCTGCATCACACTCATTCGTGGGCAGTGATTGGAGATAAGGTCTCGGTTCTGAAGCCTGAAAACTGAGGTAGGGAAGAGATGATGACCTAAGGCCATGGCGGGTTTTATGTGCTCAGTGTGCGGTCTGCTTTCTGGGTGTTGGTCAGGAGGTCCGGGCTCAGGTTGTGTTCGACAGTGCATGAGTGCCCAGGTTAGACTTTATAATTTGGGTAAAGTCGAGTGCTGTGTAGGTTTATTTTCATTTAAGGTGCCTGGGCAGCTCATGAGGCAATAATTTTTTTTCTAGAGGGCAGGCAGGGTGCTGCATTGTGGGTCTGGAATTGCCAAACTTGAGGGCTTAGGGGCCAGGAGTGTGAGGACGGAAGTCTGAGAAGACAAGCTAGACTTGGGTTTCAGGGCGAGGGCACGGCCGGTACCCCCTGCAGATCTAAACCAATATCTCATGCATCTGAAGTCAGGGCGAGGATCATACGTTGGCTCAGGTTGGAGTTTCTGTGCATGACGGCCGCTTCATGAAGGGAGCGGAATCTCGAGGCCATTGAGGTTTTCCCACGTTGGGAGTTGTGGGATGCCCCCTTCAAGGGTTCCTTCTGCGGGACAATTGAGACCTGTTGGACAGCTCCAGGACATCCCATATAGAATGACTCCAGAGCACCGTTCGCGGATGGATGCCTGGGAAGTCCGCCTCGCATACCAATTATCTCCTAGCAATAAGACAGTTTAGATCTGAATGCTCTGCGGGAGCAACCGGGGTGGCTGAGTTGAAATGGACTTTCCTGAGGATGGGTCCTAATGTGTTTTTGTGTCCATGAGGGCCTTAGAATGGGGCGGTGGCACCGGGAACCTGAAGTACTCTCCTAAGTTTTGGACATGGCTCCCATGCACAGGTTTCCTTGTGGAGACGAGATGAGTTCTGATGGGTGCCTCAGGAAAACCCCTATGCTCATATTGGAATCAGGATTTTGAGGACACATGCCTGTAACCCAAAGCAATGGATCCTATTATGGCCTAGGGTCCTGCCTGGTTCAATCTTCTTCTCTGGGGACATCCATCTATGGAATGAGTGGAGGTCGATTATCAGCTAGTGTCATACAGCCCTTGTTTGTTCCGGGCGACCTACACTATTGGGATGGCCTCAGGGACTTTGGAGGTTTCTCCTAATTTGTACGATTTTGGACCATGGAATGGGCAGAATTCCCATGGATTGGTAGGCACAGTCCTAATGTGTGGTTCCTGGGTGCCAGCCTGGAGGGTGTGTGGCCCAGGACTTTGAAGACAGAAGTCTGAAAACACAAACTCATCTTAGGTTTGGGGACGTAGGTATGGCAGGCCCGATCTACAAACCATGAGCAGAACTCTTCAGGATATGAAGAAAGTGCGAGTGAGAGGCGCTTGCTCAGGCTTTTGTATCTGGATTTTGTATCAGCGATGGCCATGGAATGTCGGGGATGCCTCATGGGCCATGGACGAATCTTCGTCTCTGAGGATTTGGCCCGATTCCCAATTGCTTTTCTTCAATCTGTGGGATGGGAGGACTCATTTCAGTTTTGTTACCTCAGGTGTCCCACCAAAAGAGGAATTCCAAAGCAAAGCCGTGGGGAAGACTGAAGGGACAACCCGAACTATCGTAAAAAATTTGGGCCTAGGGGCATGGCAAGCCCAATATGCTATCTCTTCATCCAGCCACTGAGTGGCCTACTTGAGGACTGATCTCAACCTGAAAGTCACAATGTGTGTTTGTGATCAATGTGGCCCGGGAGCATGGGCGGGGCCTCATGGGCCACACTGGTTTCAAGGACACTGAACGTTGGACAACATGCCAAACACAAGATTTCTTGCCATGGGGAAGGAGTTCTGGTTTCTGCATCACCTTCAACCTGGGCAGTGATTGGAGATATGGCCTAGGTTCTGAAACCTGAAAACCTAGGTTGGGAAGAGATGACGACATAAGGCCATGGCGGCTCGATGTGCTCAGTGTGCGGCCAGCTGTCTGGGAGGGGCCAGGGGGTCCAGGCTCAGGCTGTGTCAGAAAGGGCATTAGTTCCCTGGTCAGCCTATGTATTTGGGGTACAGCCAAGTTCGGTGCAGGTTGATCCTCATTTGGGATTACTGGGTAACCCCAGAGGACAATATTTTTCTTCTGGAGGGCCAGGAGAGTGCTTCATTGTAGTTCTGGATTGCCAAATTGGAGGGCTTGTGGGCCAGTAGTCTGACGACAAAAGTCTGAGAACACAAGCTAGGCTTAGGTTTCTGGGTTAGGCCATGGCAGGCACAATCTACAGACCTGAATCGAGATCTCGTGCATCTGAAGTCAGGGCGAGGATCAGACGATCGCTCAGGTTGGAGTTTCTGTCCCTGATGGACCCTTCATGAATGGGGGGGGGGCATCAAGAGGCCATGGGGGTTTTCCCACGATGGGAGTTGTGAGAAGCTCCAAACAGCAGACAGTCCTTTCCATGACAATTGAGACCTGTTGTTTGGCTCCAGGCCAATGATTCTGAGCAGGGTTCTAAGGATGGATGGCTGGGTAGCCCACCTCGCATTCCAATTGTCTTTTAGCAACAAGACAGGTTAGATATCGTGGATCTGTGGGGAGCAACCGAGGACGCTGAGTTGAAATGGACACCCCTGGGGATGGGTCCTAACGTGCTTTTGTGTCTATGGAGACCTTGGAATGAAGCGGTGGCACTGGGGCCCTAAAGGGTTCTCCTAAACAGAGGCTTTGACACAGCTCCAACGTGCAAGTTTCCCATGTGTAGATGAGATGTTTTCTGATGGGTGAGTCAAGAAACAGCTATATGCTGCTTTTGAAATCCAGGCCTCTGAGGAGAGATGCCTGGAAACCAAAGCAATGGATCTGATTAGTGCCTAGGGGCCTGTTCTTTCCTTTTTACCTATGGGGACATCTGTCTATGGGAATGAGTGCAGGTAGGTGCTCAGTTGGGCTCAGACTGCCCCTGTTTTTCCTGGGAAGCCACCACTATTGAGATGGATCAGGGACTTTGGATGTTTATCCTATTAGAAGGGTTTTGGCCATTGGAATGGGCACACACAATTCCCTTGGAGAGGGCTAGTACAGTCCTCAGGTTTGGCTCCAGGGGCCTGAGCCTGTAGGTTGTGTAGGCCAGGGCTGTTTGGACAGTTGTCTGAAAACACAAACTCGGCTTATGTTTCGGGTCATAGGTATGGCAGGACTGATCTACAGACCATGAGGAGAACTCTTCGGGATTTGAAAGAAGGGAGAGTGTGAGGCTCCTGCTTAAGTTTTTGTCTCTGGATATCGTGTCACTCATGGTCGTAGAATTTCTTGGTGACTTCATGGGAAATGGACGAGTCTTACTCTCTGGTGGTTTGGCCCCGTCCAAAGAGGTTGGGGTCATTCTGTGGACTGGAAGAAGTCCGTTTTTTTTTTTGTTGTTGTTGTTGTTTTTTTCTTTTTTAACCTCATGTGTCCCACCAAATGATGGATTCCAGAGTAGAGCCCTGGGGAGGGGCGACTGGACAATCAGAAATCTGGTTAAAAATTGGAACCTAGGGACATGTCAAGCCCATTATGACATCTAATGGTCCAGCCACTGAGAAGACTTACTAGAGGACAGGACTCATGCTGAGTGACACAATGCGTGTATATGCCCTCATAAAACTCAAGAATGGGCGGGGCCTCAGGATGAATGCTGGTTTCTCCTACACTGAACTTTGGACAACGTGCCAACCACAAGGGTTCTTGCCATGGGTAAGGAGGAGTTCTGATTTCTGCATCACACTCACCACTGGGCAGTGATTGGAGATAAGGTCTCGGTTCTGAAGCCTGAAAACTGACGTAGGGAAGAGATGATGACCTAAGGCTATGGCGGGTTTTATGTGCTCAGTGTGCGGTCAGCTTTCTGGGTGTTGGTCAGGAGGTCCGGGCTCAGGTTGTGTTCTACAGTGCATTAGTGCCCAGGTTAGACTATATAATTTGGGTAAAGTCGAGTGCTGTGTAGGTTTACCCTCATTTAAGGTGCCTGGGCAGCTCATGAGGCAATAATTTTTTTTCTAGAGGGCAGGCAGAGTGCTGCATTGTGGGTCCGGAATTGCCAAACTTGAGGGCTTTGGGGCCAGGAGTGTATGGACGGAAGTCTGAGAAGACAAGCTAGACTTGGGTTTCAGGGTGAGGGCACGGCAGGTACCCCATGAAGATCTGAACCAATATCTCATGCATCTGAAGTCAGGGCGAGGATCAGACGTTGGCTCAGGTTGGATTTTCTAGCATGACGTCTGCTTCATGAAGGGAACGGAATCTCGAGGCCATTGAGGTTTTCCCACGTTGGTAGTTGTGGGATGACCCCTTCAAGGATTCCTTCTGCGGGACAATTGAGACCTGTTGGACAGTTCCAGGACATCCCATATGGAATGACTCCAGAGCACCGTTCGCGGATGGATGCCTGGGAAGCCCACCTCGCATTCCAATTGTCTCCTAGAAACAAGACAGTTTAGATCTGATGGCTCTGCCGGAGCAACCGGGGTAGCTGAGATGAAATGGACTTTCCTGAGGATGGGTCCTAATGTGTTTTTGTGTCCATGAGGGCCTTGGAATGGGGCGGTGGCACCGGGACCCTGAAGTACTCTCCTAAGCTTTGGACATGGCTCCCATGCACAGGTTTCCTTGTGGAGACGAGATGAGTTCTGATGGGTGCCTCAGGAAAACCCCTATGCTCGTATTGCAATCAGGCTTTTGAGGACACATGCCTGTAACCCAAAGCAATGGATGCTATTATGGCCTAGGGTCCTGTCTGGTTCAATCTTCTTCTCTGGGGACATCCATCTATGGTATGAGTGGAGGTCGAATATCAGCTGGTGTCAGACAGCCCTTGTTTGTTCCGGGCTACCTACACTATTGGGATGGCCTCAGGGACTTTGGAGGTTTCTCCTAATTTGTACGATTTTGGACCATGGAATGGGCAGAATTCCCATGGATTGGTAGGCACAGTCCTAATGTGTGGTTCCTGGGTGCCAGCCTGGAGGGTGTGTGGCCCAGGACTTTGAAGACAGAAGTCTGGAAACACAAACTCATCTTAGGTTTGGGGACGTAGGTATGGCAGGCCCGATCTACAAACCATGAGCAGAACTCTTCAGGATATGAAGAAAGTGCGAGTGAGAGGCGCTTGCTCAGGCTTTTGTATCTGGATTTTGTATCAGCGATGGCCGTGGAATGTCGGGGAGGCCTCATGGGCCATGGACGAATCTTCCTCTCTGAGGATTTGGCCCGATTCCCAATTGCTTTTCATCAATCTGTGGGATGGGAGGACTCATTTCAGTTTTGTTACCTCAGGTGTCCCACCAAAAGAGGAATTCCAAAGCAAAGCCGTGGGGAAGACTGAAGGGACAACCCGAACTATGGTAAATAATTGGGGCCTAGGGGCATGGCAAGCCCAATATGCTATCTCTTCATCCAGCCACTGAGTGGCCTACTTGAGGACTGATCTCAGCCTGAAAGTCACAATGTGTGTTTGTGACCAATGTGGCCCGCGAGCATGGGCGGGGCCTCATGGGCCACACTGGTTTCAAGGACACTGAACGTCGGACAACATGCCAAACGCAAGTTTTCTTGCCATGGGGAAGGAGTTCTGGTTTCTGCATCACCTTCAACCTGGGCAGTGATTGGAGATATGGCCTAGGTTCTGAAACCTGAAAACCTAGGTTGGGAAGAGATGACGACATAAGGCCATGGCGGCTCGATGTGCTCAGTGTGCGGCCAGCTGTCTGGGAGGGGCCAGGGGGTCCAGGCTCAGGCTGTGTCATAAAGGGCATTAGTTCCCTGGTCAGCCTATGTATTTGGGGTACAGCCAAGTTCGGTGCAGGTTGATCCTCATTTGGGATTACTGGGTAACCCCAGAGGACAATATTTTTCTTCTGGAGGGCCGGCAGAGTGCTTCATTGTAGTTCTGGATTGCCAAATTGGAGGGCTTGTGGGCCAGTAGTCTGACGACAAAAGTCTGAGAACACAAGCTAGGCTTAGGTTTCTGGGTAAGGCCATGGCAGGCACAATCTACAGACCTGAATCGAGATCTCGTGCATCTGAAGTCAGGGCGAGGATCAGACGATCGCTCAGGTTGGAGTTTCTGTCCCTGATGGACCCTTCATGAATGGGGGGGGGCATCAAGAGGCTATGGAGGTTTACCCAAGATGGGAGTTGTGAGAAGCTCCAAACAGCAGACAGTCCTTTCCATGACAATTGAGACCTGTTGTTTGGCTCCAGGCCAATGATTCTGAGCAGGGTTCTAAGGATGGATGGCTGGGTAGCCCACCTCGCATTCCAATTGTCTTTTAGCAACAAGACAGGTTAGATATCGTGGATCTGTGGGGAGCAACCGAGGACGCTGAGTTGAAATGGACACCCCTGGGGATGGGTCCTAACGTGCTTTTGTGTCTATGGAGACCTTGGAATGAAGCGGTGGCACTGGGGCCCTAAAGGGTTCTCCTAAACAGAGGCTTTGACACAGCTCCAACGTGCAAGTTTCCCATGTGTAGATGAGATGTTTTCTGATGGGTGAGTCAAGAAACAGCTATATGCTGTTTTGAAATCCAGGCCTCTGAAGAGAGATGCCTGGAAACCAAAGCAATGGATCTGATTAGTGCCTAGGGGCCTGTTCTTTCCTTTTTACCTCTGGGGACATCTGTCTATGGGAATGAGTGCAGGTAGGTGCTCAGTTGGGCTCAGACTGCCCCTGTTTTTCCTGGGAAGCCACCACTATTGAGATGGATCAGGGACTTTGGATGTTTATCCTATTAGAAGGGTTTTGGCCATTGGAATGGGCACACACAATTCCCTTGGAGAGGGCTAGTACAGTCCTCAGGTTTGGTTCCAGGGGCCTGAGCCTGTAGGTTGTGTAGGCCAGGGCTGTTTGGACAGTTGTCTGAAAACACAAACTCGGCTTATGTTTCGGGTCATAGGTATGGCAGGACTGATCTACAGACCATGAGGAGAACTCTTCGGGATTTGAAAGAAGGGCGACTGTGAGGCTCCTGCGCAAGTTTTTGTCTCTGGATATCGTGTCACTCATGGTCGTAGAATTTCTGGGTGACTTCATGGGAAATGGACGAGTCTTACTCTCTGGTGGTTTGGCCCCGTCCAAAGAGGTTGGGGTCATTCTGTGGACTGGAAGAAGTCCGTTTTTTTTTTTGTTTTGTTTTTGTTTTTTTCTTTTTTAACCTCATGTGTCCCACCAAATGATGGATTCCAGAGTAGAGCCCTGGGGAGGGGCGACTGGACTATCAGAAATCTGGTTAAAAATTGGGGCCTAGGGACATGTCAAGCCCATTATGACATCTAATGGTCCAGCCACTGAGAAGACTTACTAGAGGACAGGACTCATGCTGAGTGACACAATGCGTGTATATGCCCTCATAAAACTCAAGAATGGGCGGGGCCTCAGGATGAATGCTGGTTTCTCCTACACTGAACGTTGGACAACGTGCCAACCACAAGGGTTCTTGCCATAGGTAAGGAGGAGTTCTGATTTCTGCATCACACTCACCACTGGGCAGTGATTGGAGATAAGGTCTCGGTTCTGAAGCCTGAAAACTGAGGTAGGGAAGAGATGATGACCTAAGGCTATTGCGGGTTTTATGTGCTCAGTGTGCGGTCAGCTTTCTGGGTGTTGGTCAGGAGGTCCGGGCTCAGGTTGTGTTCGACAGTGCATTAGTGCCCAGGTTAGACTATATAATTTGGGTAAAGTCGAGTGCTGTGTAGGTTTACCCTCATTTAAGGTGCCTGGGCAGCTCATGAGGCAATAATTTTTTTTCTAGTGGGCCGGCAGGGTGCTGCATTGTGGGTCGGGAATTGCCAAACTTGAGGGCTTTGGGGCCAGGAGTGTGAGGACGGAAGTCTGAGAAGACAAGCTAGACTTGGCTTTCAGGGTGAGGGCACGGCAGGTACCCCATGAAGATCTGAACCAATATCTCATGCATCTGAAGTCAGGGCGAGGATCAGACGTTGGCTCAGGTTGGATTTTCTAGCATGACGTCTGCTTCATGAAGGGAACGGAATCTCGAGGCCATTGAGGTTTTCCCACGTTGGGAGTTGTGGGATGACCCCTTCAAGGATTCCTTCTGCGGGACAATTGAGACCTGTTGGACAGTTCCAGGACATCCCATATGGAATGACTCCAGAGCACCGTTCGCGGATGGATGCCTGGGAAGCCCACCTCGCATTCCAATTGTCTCCTAGAAACAAGACAGTTTAGATCTGATGGCTCTGCCGGAGCAACCGGGGTGGCTGAGTTGAAATGGACTTTCCTGAGGATGGGTCCGAATGTGTTTTTGTGTCCATGAGGGCCTTGGAATGGGGCGGTGGCACCGGGACCCTGAAGTACTCTCCTAAGCTTTGGACATGGATCCCATGCACAGGTTTTCTTGTGGAGACGAGATGAGTTCTGATGGGTGCCTCAGGAAAACCCCTATGCTCGTATTGGAATCAGGCTTTTGAGGACACATGCCTGTAACCCAAAGCAATGGATCCTATTATGGCCTAGGGTCCTGTCTGGTTCAATCTTCTTCTCTGGGGACATCCATCTATGGTATGAGTGGAGGTCGAATATCAGCTGGTGTCAGACAGCCCTTGTTTGTTCCGGGCGACCTACACTATTGGGATGGCCTCAGGGACTTTGGAGGTTTCTCCTAATTTGTACGATTTTGGACCATGGAATGGGCAGAATTCCCATGGATTGGTAGGCACAGTCCTAATGTGTGGCTCCAGGGGCCCAGCCTGGAGGGTGTTTGGCCCAAGACTTTGAAGACAGTAGTCTGAAAACACAAACTCAGCTTAGGTTTGGGGACGTAGGTATGGCAGGCCCGATCTACAAACCATGAGAAGAACTCTTCAGGATATGAAGAAAGAGCGAGTCTGAGGCGCTTGCTCAGGCTTTTGTCTCTGGATTTTGTATCAGCGATGGCCGTGGAATGTCGGGGAGGCCTCATGGGCCATGGACGAATCTACCTCTCTGAGGATTTGGCCCGATTCCCAATTGCTTTTCGTCAATCTGTGGGATGGGAGGACTCATTTCAGTTTTGTTACCTCAGGTGTCCCACCAAAAGAGGAATTCCAAAGCCAAGCCGTGGGGAAGACTGAAGGGACAACCCGAACTATGGATAAAAATTGGGGCCAAGGGGCATGGCAAGCCCAATATGCTATCTCTTCATCCAGCCACTGAGTGGCTTTACTTGAGGACTGGGCTCAGCCTGAGGGTCACAATGTGTGTTTGTGACCAATGTGGCCCACGAGCATGGGCGGGGCCTCATAGGCCACACTGGTTTCAACTACACTGAACGTTGGACAACATGCCAACCACAAGGTTTCTTGCCATGGGGAAGGAGTTCTGATTTCTGTATCACCTTCAACCCTCGGCAGTGTTTGGAGATAAGGTCTAGGTTCTGAAACGTGAAAACCGAGTTTGGGAGAGATGACGACCTAAGTCCATGGCGGCTAGATGTGCTCAGTGTGCGGCCAGCTGCCTGGGAGGGGCCAGGGGGTCCAGGCTCAGGCTGTGTCAGAAAGGGCATTAGTGCCCTGGTCAGCCTATGTATTTGGGGTACAGCCAAGGTCGGTGCAGGTTGATCCTCATTTGGGGTTACTGGGTAGCCCCAGAGGACAATGTTTTTCTTCTGGAGGTCCGGCAGAGTGCTGCATTGTAGTTCTGGATTGCCAAACTGGAGGGCTTGTGGGCCTGTAGTCTGACGACAAATGTCTAAGAACACAAGCTAGGCTTAGGTTTGTGGGTGAGGATATGGCAGGCACAATCTACAGACCTGAATCGAGATCTCGTGCATCTGAAGTCAGGGCAAGGATTAGATGATCTCTCAGGTTGGAGTTTCTGCCCCTGTTGGCCCCTTCATGAATGGGGGGGCATCACGAGGCCATGGGGGTTTTCCCACGATGGGAGTTGTGAGAATCTCCAAACTGCAGAGAGTCTTCTGCAGGACAATTGAGACCTGTTGTTTGGCTCCAGGCCAATGATTCTGAGCAGGGTTCGAAGGATGGATGGCTGGGTAGCCCACCTCGCATTCCAATTGTCTCCTAGCAACAAGACAGGTTAGATCTCCTGGATCTGTGGGGAGCAACCGAGGACGCTGCATTGAAATGGACACCCCTGGGGATGGGTCCTAATGTGCTTTTGTGTCTAAAGAGACCTTGGAATGAAGCGGTGGCACGTGGGCCCTAAAGAGTTCTACTAAACAGAGGCTTTGACGCAGCTCCAACCTGCAAGTTTCCCATGTGTAGATGAGAAGTTTTCTGTTGGGTGAGTTAAGAAACTGCTATATGCTGGTTTTCAAATCCAGGCCTCTGAGGAGAGATGCCTAGAAACCAATGCAGTGGATGTGATTAGTGCCTAGGGGCCTGTTCTTTCCTTTTTACCTCTTGGACATCTATCTATGGGTCTGAGTGCAGGTAGGTGCTCAGTTGGGCTCAGACTGCCCCTGTTTTTCCTGGGAAGCCACCACTATTGAGATGGATCAGGGACTTTGGAGGTTTATCCTATTAGAAGGGTTGTGGCCATTGGAATGGGCACACACAATTCCCTTGGAGAGGGCAAGTACAGTCCTCAGGTTTGGCTCCAGGGGCCTGAGCCTGTAGGTTGTGTAGGCCAGGGCTGTTTGGACAGTTGTCTGAAAACACAAACTCGGCTTATGTTTCGGGTCATAGGTATGGCAGGACTGATCTACAGACCATGAGGAGAACTCTTCAGGATTTGAAAGAAGGGCGAGTGTGAGGCTCCTGCTCAAGTTTTTGTCTCTGGATATCGTGTCACTCATGGTCGTGGAATTTCTGGGTGACTTCATTGGAAATGGACGAGTCTTACTCTTTGGTGGTTTGGTCCTGTCCAAAGAGTTTGGGGTCATTCTGTGGGCTGGAAGAAGTCCGGTTTTTTTTTTTTTTTTGGTGTTGTTGTTTTTTTCTTGTTTAACCTCAGGTGTCCCACCAAATGATGGATTCCAGAGTAGAACCCTGGGGAGGGGCGACTGGACAATCAGAAATCGGGTTAAAAATTGGGGACTAGGGACATGTAAAGCCCATTATGACATCTAATGATCCAGCCACTGAGAAAACTTACTAGAGGACAGGACTCATGCTGAGGGTCACAATGCGTGTGTATGCCCTTGTAGCACTCAAGAATGGGCGGGGCCTCAGGGTGAATGCTGGTTTCTCCTAAACTGAACTTTGGACAACGTGCCAACCACAAGGGTTCTTGCCATGGGTAAGGAGAAGTTCTGATTTCTGCATCACACTCATTCCTGGGCAGTGATTGGAAATAAGGTCTCGGTTCTGAAGCCTGAAAACTGAGGTAGGGAAGAGATGATGACCTAAGGCAATGGCGGGTTTTATGTGCTCAGTGTGCGGTCAGCTTTCTGGGTGTTGGTTAGAAGGTCCGGGCTCAGGTTGTGTTCGGCAGTGCATTAGTGCCCAGGTTAGACTATATAATTTGGGTAAAGTCGAGTGCTGTGTAGGTTTATCCTCATTTAAGGTGCCTGGGCAGCTGATGAGGCAATAATTTTATTTCTAGAGGGCAGGCAGGGTGCTGCATTGTGGGTCCGGAATTGCCAAACTTGAGGGCTTCGGGGCCAGGAGTGTGAGGACGGAAGTCTGAGAAGACAAGCTAGATTTGGGTTTCAGGGCGAGGGCACGGCAGGTACCCCCTGCAGATCTGAACCAATATCTCATGCATCTGAAGTCAGGGCGAGGATCAGACGTTGGCTCAGGTTGGAGTTTATGTGCATGACGGCCGCTTCATGAAGGGAGCGGAATCTCGAGGCCATTGAGTTTTTCCCACGTTGGGAGTTGTGGGATGCCCCTTCAAGGGTTCCTTCTGTTGGACAATTGAGACCTGTTGGACAGCTCCAGGACATCCCATATGGAATGACTCCAGAGCACCGTTCGCGGATGGATGCCTGGGAAGCCCGCCTCGCATTCCAATTGTCTCCTAGCAACAAGACAGTTTAGATCTGATGGCTCTGCGGGAGCAACCAGGGTGGCGGAGTTGAAATGGACTTTTCTGAGGATGGGTCCTAATGTGTTTTTGTGTTCATGAGGGCCTTGGAATGGGGCGGTGGCACCGGGAACCTGAAGTACTCTCCTAAGCTTTGGACATGGCTCCCATGCACAGGTTTCCTTGTGGAGACGAGATGAGTTCTGATGGGTGCCTCAGGAAAACCCCTATGCTCGTATTGGAATCAGGCTTTTGAGGACACATGCCTGTAACCCAAAGCAATGGATCCTATTATGGCCTAGGGTCCTGTCTGGTTCAATCTTCTTCTCTGGGGACATCCATCTATGGTATGAGTGGAGGTCGATTATCAGCTGGTGTCAGACAGCCCTTGTTTGTTCCGGGCGACCTACACTATTGGGATGGCCTCAGGGACTTTGGAGGTTTCTCCTAATTTGTAAGATTTTGGACCATGGAATGGGCAGAATTCCCATGGATTGGTAGGCACAGTCCTAATGTGTGGCTCCAGGGGCCCAGCCTGGAGGGTGTGTGGCCCAAGTCTTTGAGGACAGAAGTCTGAAAACACAAACTCAGCTTAGGTTTGGAGACGTAGGTATGGCAGGCCCGGTCGACAAACCATGAGCAGAACTCTTCAGGATATGAAGAAAGTGCGAGTCTTAGGCGCTTGCTCAGGCTTTTGTCTCTGGATTTTGTATCAGCGATGGACGTGGAATATCGGGGAGGCCTCATGGGCCATGGACGAATCTTCCTCTCTGAGGATTTGGCCCGATTCCCAATTGCTTTTCGTCAATCTGTGGGATGGGAGGACTCATTTCAGTTTTGTTACCTCAGTTGTCCAACCAAAAGAGGAATTCCAAAGCCAAGCCGTGGGGAAGACTGAAGGGACAACCTGAACTATGGTTAAAAATTGGGGCCTAGGGGCATGGCAAGCCCAATATGCTATCTCTTCATCCAGCCACTGAGTGGCCTTACTTGAGGACTGGGCTCAGCCTGAGGGTCACAATGTGTGTTTGTGACCAATGTGGCCTGCGAGCATGGGCCGGGACTCATGGGCCACACTGATTTCAACTACACTGAACGTCGGACAACATGCAAACGCAAGTTTTCTTGCCATTTGGAAGGAGTTCTGATTTCTGCATCACCTTCAACCCTGGGCAGTGATTGGAGATAAGGTCTAGGTTCTGAAACCTGAAAACTGTTGTTGGGAAGAGATGACGACCTAAGGCCATGGCAGCGCAATGTGCTCAGTGTGCGGCCAGCTGTCTGGAAGGGGCCAGGGGGTCCAGGCTCAGGCTGTGTCAGAAAGGGCATTAGTTCCCTGGTCAGCCTATGTTTTTGGGGTACAGCCAAGTTCGGTGCAGGTTGATCCTCATTTGGGATTACTGCGTAACCCCAGAGGACAATATTTTTCTTCTGGAGGGCCGGCAGAGTGCTGCATTGTAGTTCTGGATTGCCAAACTGGAGGGCTTGTGGGCCAGTAGTCTGACGACAAATGTCTGAGAACACAAGCTAGGCTTAGGTTTCTGGGTGAGGCCATGGCAGGCACAATCTACAGACCTGAATCGAGATCTCGTGCATCTGAAGTCAGGGCGAGGATCAGATGATCGCTCAGGTTGGAGTTTCTGTCCCTGATGGCCCCTTCATGAATGGGGGGGGCATCAAGAGGCCATGGGGGTTTTTCCACGATGATAGTTGTGAGAAGTTCCAAACAGCAGACAGTCCTCTGCAGGACAATTGAGACCTGTTGTTTGGCTCCAGGCCAATGATTCTGAGCAGGGTTCTAAGGATGGATGGCTGGGTAGCCCACCTCGCATTCCAATTGTCTTTTAGCAACAAGACAGGTTAGATATCGTGGATCTGTGGGGAGCAACCGAGGACGCTGAGTTGAAATGGACACCCCTGGGGATGGGTCCTAACGTGCTTTTGTGTCTATGGAGACCTTGGAATGAAGCGGTGGCACTGGGGCCCTAAAGGGTTCTCCTAAACAGAGGCTTTGACACAGCTCCAACGTGCAAGTTTCCCATGTGTAGATGAGATGTTTTCTGATGGGTGAGTCAAGAAACAGCTATATGCTGCTTTTGAAATCCAGGCCTCTGAGGAGAGATGCCTGGAAACCAAAGCAATGGATCTGATTAGTGCCTAGGGGCCTGTTCTTTCCTTTTTACCTCTGGGGACATCTGTCTATGGGTCTGAGTGCAGGTAGGTGCTCAGTTGGGCTCAGATTGCCCCTGTTTTTCCTGGGAAGCCACCACTATTGAGATGGATCAGGGACTTTGGAGCTTTATCCTTTTAGAAGGGTTGTGGCCATTGGAATGGGCACACACAATTCCCTTGGAGAGGGCTAGTACAGTCCTCAGGTTTGGCTCCAGGGGCCTGAGCCTGTAGGTTGTGTAGGCCAGGGCTGTTTGGACAGTTGTCTGAAAACACAAACTCGGCTTATGTTTCGGGTCATAGGTATGGTAGGACTGATCTACAGACCATGAGGGGAACTCTTCGGGATTTGAAAGAAGGGCGACTGTGAGGCTCCTGCGCAAGTTTTTGTCTCTGGATATCGTGTCACTCTTGGTCGTGGAATTTCTGGGTGACTTCATGGGGAATGGACGAGTCATACTCTCTGGTGGTTAGGCCCCGTCCAAAGAGATTGGGGTCATTCTGTGGGCTGGAAAAAGTCCGTTTTTTTTTTTTTTTTTTTGTGTTCTTTTTTAACCTCAGGTGTCCCACCAAATGAGGGATTCCAGAGTAGAGCCCTGGGGAGGGGCGACTGGACAATCAGAAATCTGGTTAAAAATTGGAACCTAGGGACATGTCAAGCCCATTATGACAACTAATGGTCCAGCCACTGAGAAGACTTACTAGAGAACAGGACTCATGCTGAGGGACACAATGCGTGTATATGCCCTCATAAAACTCAAGAATGGGCGGGCCTCAGGATGAATGCTGGTTTCTCCTACACTGAACGTTGGACAACGTGCCAACCACAAGGGTTCTTGCCATAGGTAAGGAGGAGTTCTGATTTCTGCATCACACTCACCACTGGGCAGTGATTGGAGATAAGGTCTCGGTTCTGAAGCCTGAAAACTGAGGTAGGGAAGAGATGATGACCTAAGGCTATGGCGGGTTTTATGTGCTCAGTGTGCGGTCAGCTTTCTGGGTGTTGGTCAGGAGGTCCGAGCTCAGGTTGTGTTCGACAGTGCATTAGTGCCCAGGTTAGACTATATAATTTGGGTAAAGTCGAGTGCTGTGTAGGTTTACCCTCATTTAAGGTGCCTGGGCAGCTCATGAAGCAATAATTTTTTTTCTAGAGGGCAGGCAGGGTGCTGCATTGTGGGTCCGGAATTGCCAAACTTGAGGGCTTCGGGGCCAGGAGTGTGAGGACGGAAGTCTGAGAAGACAAGCTAGACTTGGGTTTCAGGGTGAGGGTACGGCAGGTACCCCATGAAGATCTGAACCAATATCACATGCATCTGAAGTCAGGGCGAGGATCAGACGTTGGCTCAGGTTGGATTTTCTGAGCATGACGTCTGCTTCATGAAGGGAGCGGAATCTCGAGGCCATTGAGGTTTTCCCACGTTGGGAGTTGTGGGATGACCCCTTCAAGGATTCCTTCTGCGGGACAATTGAGACCTGTTGGACAGCTCCAGGACATCCCATACGGAATGACTCCAGAGCACCGTTCGCGGATGGATGCCTGGGAAGCCCGCCTCGCATTCCAATTGTCTCCTAGCAACAAGACAGTTTAGATCTGATGGTTCTGCCGGAGCAACTGGGGTGGCTGAGTTGAAATGGACTTTCCTGAGGATGGGTCCTAATGTGTTTTTGTGTCCATGAGGGCCTTGGAATGGGGTGGTGGCACCGGGACCCTGTAGTACTCTCCTAAGACTTGGGCATGGCTCCCATGCACAGGTTTCCTTGTGGAGACGAGATGAGTTCTGATGGGTGCCTCAGGAAAATCCCTATGCTCGTATTGGAATCAGGCTTTTGAGGACACATGCCTGTAACCCAAAGCAATGGATCCTATTATGGCCTAGGGTCCTGTCTGGTTCAATCTTCTTCTCTGGGGACATCCATCTATGGTATGAGTGGAGGTCGATTATCAGCTGGTGTCAGACAGCCCTTGTTTGTTCCGGGCGACCTACACTATTGGGATGGCCTCAGGGACTTTGGAGGTTTCTCCTAATTTGTACGATTTTGGACCATGGAAAGGGCAGAATTCCCATGGATTGGTAGGCACAGTCCTAATGTGTGGCTCCAGGGGCCCAGCCTGGAGGGTGTGTGGCCCAAGTCTTTGAGGACAGAAGTCTGAAAACACAAACTCAGCTAGGGTTGCGACGTAGGTATTGCAGGCCCGATCTACAAACCATGAGAAGAACTCTTCAGGATATGAAGAAAGGCTAGTCTGAGGCGCTTACTCAGGCTTTTTTCTCTGGATTTTGTACCAGCGATGTCCGTGGAATGTCGGGGAGGCCTCATGGGGCATGGACGAATCTTCCTCTCTGAGGATTTGGCCCGATTCCCAATTGCTTTTCGTCAATCTGTGGGATGGGAGGACTCATTTCAGTTTTGTTACCTCAGGTGTCCCACCAAAAGAGGAATTCCAAAGCCAAGCCGTGGGGAAGACTGAAGGGACAACCCGAACTATGGATAAAAATTGGGGCCAAGGGGCATGGCAAGCCCAATATGCTATCTCTTCATCCATCCACTGAGTGGCTTTACTTGAGGACTGGGCTCAGCCTGAGGGTCACAATGTGTGTTTGTAACCAATGTGGCCCGTGAGCATGGGCGGGGCCTCATGGGCCACACTGGTTTCAACTACACTGAATGTTGGACAACATGCAAACCACAAGGTTTCTTGCCATGGGGAACGAGTTCTGATTTCTGTATCACCTTCAACCCTGGGCAGTGTTTGGAGATAAGGTCTAGGTTCTGAAACCTGAAAACCGAGTTTGGGAAGAGATGACGACCTAAGTCCATGGCGGCTCGATGTGCTCAGTGTGCGGCCAACTGTCTGGGAGGGGCCAGGGGGTCCAGGCTCAGGCTGTGTCAGAAAGGGCATTAGTGCCCTGGTCAGCCTATGTATTTGGGGTACAGCCAAGTTCGGTGCAGGTTGATCCTCATGGGGTTACTGGGTAGCCCCAGAGGACAATGTTTTTCTTCTGGAGTTCTGGCAGAGTGCTGCATTGTAGTTCTGGATTGCCAAACTGGAAGGCTTGTGGGCCAAGAGTCTGACGACAAATGTCTAAGAACACAAGCTAGACTTAGGTTTCGAGGTGAGGATATGGCAGGCACAATCTACAGACCTGAATCGAGATCTCGTGCATCTGAAGTCAGGGCAAGGATTAGACGATCACTCAGGTTGGAGTTTCTGGTCTGATGGCCCCTTCATGAATGGGGGTGGTCATCACGAGGCCATGGGTGTTTTCCCACGATAGTAGTTGTGAGAAGCTCCAACCTGCAGAGAGTCTTCCGCAGGACAATTAAGACCTGTTGTTTGGCTCCAGGCCAATGATTCTGAGCAGGGTTCTAAGGATGGATGGCTGAGTAGCCCACCTCGCATTCCAATTGTCTCCTAGTAACAAAACAGGTTAGATCTCCTGGATCTGTGGGGAGCAACCGAGGATGCTGAGTTGAATTGGACACCCCTGGGGATGGGTCCTAACGTGCTTTTGTGTCTATGGAGACCTTAGAATGAAGCGGTGGCACTGGGGACCTTAAGGTTTCTACTAAACTGAAGCTTTGACACAGCTCCAACGTGCAAGTTTCCCATGTGTAGATGAGATGTTTTCTGATGGGTGAGTCAAGAAACAGCTATATGCTGCTTTTGAAATCCAGACCTCTGAGGAGAGATGCCTGGAAACCAAGCAATAGATCTGATTAGTGCCTAGGGGCCTGTTCTTTCCTTTTTACCTCTGGGGACATCTGTCTATGGGTCTGAGTGCAGGTAGGTGCTCAGTTGGGCTCAGATTGCCCCTGTTTTTCCTGGGAAGCCACCACTATTGAGATGGGTCAGGGACTTTGGAGGTTTATCCTATTAGAAGGGTTGTGGCCATTGGAATGGGCACACACAATTCCCTTGGAGAGGGCAAGTACAGTCCTCAGGTTTGGCTCCAGGGGCCTGAGCCTGTAGGTTGTGTAGGCCAGGGCTGTTTGGACAGTTGTCTGAAAACACAAACTCGGCTTATGTTTCGGGTCATAGGTATGGCAGGACTGATCTACAGACCATGAGGAGAACTCTTCAGGATTTGAAAAAAGAGCGAGTGTGAGGCTCCTGCTCAAGTTTTTGGCTCTGGATATCGTGTCACTCATGGTCGTGGAATTTCTGGGTGACTTCATGGGAAATGGACGAGTCTTACTCTCTGGTGGTTTGGCCCCGTCCAAAGAGTTTGGGGAAATTCTGTGGGCTGGAAGAAGTCCGTTTTTTTGTTGTTGTTGTTGTTGTTGTTGTTGTTGTTTTCTTTTTTAACCTCAGGTGTCCCACCAAATGAGGGATTCCAGATTAGAGCCCTGAGGAGTGGCGACTGGACAATCAGAAATCTGGTTAAAAATTGGGGCCTAGGGACATGTCAAGCCCATTATGACATCTAATGGTCCAGCCAAGGAGAGGACTTACTAGAGGACAGGACTTATGCTGAGGGTCTCAATGCGTGTGTATGCCCTCGTAACACTCAAGAATTGGCGGGGCCTCAGGGTGAATGCTGGTTTCTCCTACACTGAACGTTGGACAACGTGCCAACCACAAGGGTTCTTGCCATGGGTAAGGAGGAGTTCTGATTTCTCCATCACACTCACCCCTGGGCAGTGATTGGAGATAAGGTCTCGGTTCTGAAGCTGAAAACTGAGGTAGGGAAGAGATGATGACCTAAAGCCATGGCGGGTTTTATGTGCTCAGTGTGTGGTCAGCTTTCTGGGTGTTGGTCAGGAGGTCCGGGCTCAGGTTGTGTTCGACAGTGCATTAGTGCCCAGGTTAGACTATATAATTTGGGTAAAGTCGAGTGCTGTGTAGGTTTATTTTCATTTAAGGTGCCTGGGCAGCTCATGAGGCAATAATTTTTTTTCTAGAGGGCAGGCAGGGTGCTGCATTGTGGGTCCGGAATTGCCAAACTTGAGGGCTTCGGGGCCAGGAGTGTGAGGACGGAAGTCTGAGAAGACAAGCTAGACTTGGGTTTCAGGGCGAGGGCACGGCAGGTACCCCATGCAGATCTGAACCAATATCTCATGCATCTGAAGTCAGGGCGAGTATCAGACGTTGGCTCAGGTTGGAGTTTCTGAGCATGACGGCCACTTCATAAAGGGAGCGGAATCTCGAGGCCATTGAGGTTTTCCCACGTTGGGAGTTGTTAGATGCCCCCTTCAAGGATTCCTTCTGTGGGACAATTGGGACCTGTTGGACAGCTCCAGGACATCCCATATGGAATGACTCCAGAGCCCCGTTCGCGGATGGATGCCTGGGAAGCCCGCCTCGCATTCCAATTGTCTCCTAGCAAAAAGACAGTATAGTTCTGATGGCTCTGCGGGAGCAACCAGGGTGGTTGAGTTGAAATGGACTTTCCTGAGGATGGGTCCTAATGTGTTTTTGTGTCCATGAGGGCCTTGTAATGGGGCGGTGGCACCGGGACTCTGAAGTACTCTCCTAAGCTTTGGACATGGCTCCCATGCAGAGGTTTCCTTGTGGAGACGAGATGAGTTCTGATGGGTGCCTCAGGAAAACCCCTATGCTCGTATTGGAATCAGGCTTTTGAGGATACATGCCTGTAACACAAAGCAATGGATCCTATTATGGCCTAGGGTCCTGTCTTGTTCAATCTTCTTCTCTGGGGACATCCATCTATGGTCTGAGTGGAGGTCGATTATCAGCTGGTGTCAGACAGCCCTTGTTTGTTCCGGGCGACCTACACTATTGGGATGGCCTCCGGGACTTTGGAGGTTTCTCCTAATTTGTACGATTTTGAACCATGGAATGGGCAGAATTCCCATGGATTGGTAGGCACAGTACTAATGTGTGGCGCCAGGTGCCCAGACTGGAGGGTGTGTGGCCCAAGACTTTGAGGACAGATGTCTGAAAACACAAACTCAGCTTAGGTTTGGGGACGTAGGTATGGCAGGCCTGATCGACAAACCATGAGCAGAACTCTTCAGGATATGAAGAAAGTGTGAGTCTGTGGCGCTTGCTCAGGCTTTTGTCTCTGGATTTTGTATCATCGATGGCCGTGGAATGTCGGGGAGGCCTCATGGGCCATGGACGAATCTACCTCTCTGAGGATTTGGCCCGATTCCCAATTGCTTTTCGTCAATCTGTGGGATGGGAGGACTCATTTCAGTTTTGTTACCTCAGGTGTCCCACCAAAAGAGGAATTCCAAAGCCAAGCCGTGGGGAAGACTGAAGGGACAACCCGAACTATGGATAAAAATTGGGGCCAAGGGGCATGGCAAGCCCAATATGCTATCTCTTCATCCAGCCACTGAGTGGCTTTACTTGAGGACTGGGCTCAGCCTGAGGGTCACAATGTGTGTTTGTGACCAATGTGGCCCGCGAGCATGGGCGGGGCCTCATGGGCCACACTGGTTTCAACTACACTGAACGTTGGACAACATGCCAACCACAAGGTTTCTTGCCATGGGGAAGGAGTTCTGATTTCTGTATCACCTTCAACACTGGGCAGTGTTTGGAGATAAGGTCTAGGTTCTGAAACCTGAAAACCGAGTTTGGGAAGAGATGACGACCTAAGTCCATGGCGGCTAGATGTGCTCAGTGTGCGGACAACTGTCTGGGAGGGGCCAGGGGGTCCAGGATCAGGCTGTGTCAGAAAGGGCATTAGTGCCCTGGTCAGCCTATGTATTTGGGGTACAGCCAAGTTCGGTGCAGGTTGATCCTCATGGGGTTACTGGGTAGCCCCAGAGGACAATGTTTTTCTTCTGGAGGTCCGGCAGAGTGCTGCATTGTAGATCTTGATAGCCAAACTGGAGGGCTTGTTGGCCAGTAGTCTGACGACAAATGTCTAAGAACACAAGCTAGGCTTAGGTTTCTGGGTGAGGATATGGCAGGCACAATCTACAGACCTGAATCGAGATCTCGTGCATCTGAATTCAGGGCAAGGATTAGACGATCGCTCAGGTTGGAGTTTCTGTCCCTGATGGCCCCTTCATGAATGGGGGTGGTCATCAAGAGGCCATGGGTGTTTTCCCACGATGGTAGTTGTGAGAAGCTCCAAACTGCAGAGAGTCTTCTGCAGGACAATTGAGACCTGTTGTTTGGCTCCAGGCCAATGATTCTGAGCAGGGTTCTAAGGATGGATGGCTGAGTAGCCCACCTCGCATTCCAATTGTCTCCTAGCAACAAGACAGGTTAGATCTCCTGGATCTGTGGGGAGCAACCGTGGACGCTAAGTTGAATTGGACACCCCTGGGGATGGGTCCTAACGTGCTTTTGTGTCTATGGAGACCTTAGAATGAAGCGGTGGCACTGGGGACCTTAAGGTTTCTCCTAAACTGAAGCTTTGACACAGCTCCAACGTGCAAGTTTCCCATGTGTAGATGAGGTGTTTTCTGATGGGTGAGTCAAGAAACAGCTATATGCTGCTTTTGAAATCCAGTCCTCTGAGGAGAGATGACTGGAAACCAAGCAATGGATCTGATTAGTGCCTAGGGGCCTGTTCTTTCCTTTTTACCTCTGGGGACATCTGTCTATGGGTCTGAGTGCAGGTAGGTGCTCAGTTGGGCTCAGATTGCCCCTGTTTTTCCTGGGAAGCCACCACTATTGAGATGGATCAAGGACTTTGGAGGTTTATCCTATTAGAAGGGTTGTGGCCATTGGAATGGGCACACACAATTCCCTTGGAGAGGGCAAGTACAGTCCTCAGGTTTGGCTCCAGGGGCCTGAGCCTGTAGGTTGTGTAGGCCAGGGCTGTTTGGACAGTTGTCTGAAAACACAAACTCGGCTTATGTTTCGGGTCATAGGTATGGCAGGACTGATCTACAGACCATGAGGAGAACTCTTCAGGATTTGAAAGAAGGGCTTGTGTGAGGCTCCTGCTCAAGTTTTTGTCTCTGGATATCGTGTCACTCATGGTCGTGGAATTTCTGGGTGACTTCATGGGAAATGGACGAGTCTTACTCTCTGGTGGTTTGGCCCCGTCCAAAGAGTTTGGGGTCATTCTGTGGGCTGGAAGAAGTCCGTTTTTTTTTTTTGTTGTTGTTGTTTTTTTTTTTAACCTCAGGTGTCCCACCAAATGAGGGATTCCAGATTAGAGCCCTGAGGAGGGGCGACTGGACAATCAGAAATCTGGTTAAAAATTGTGGCCTAGGGACATTTCAAGCCCATTATGACATCTAATGGTCCAGCCACTGAGAGGACTTACTAGAGGACAGGACTCATGCTGAGGGTCTCAATGCGTGTGTATGCCCTCGTCGCACTCAATAATGGGCGGGGCCTCAGGGTGAATGCTGGTTTCTCCTACACTGAACGTTGGACAACGTGCCAACCACAAGGGTTCTTGCCATGTGTAAGGAGGAGTTCTGATTTCTCCATCACACTCACCCCTGGGCAGTGATTGGAGATAAGGTCTCGGTTCTGAAGCCTGAAAACTGAGGTAGGGAAGAGATGATGACCTAAGGCCATGGCGGGTTTTATGTGCTCAGTGTGCGGTCAGCTTTCTGGGTGTTGGTCAGGAGGTCCGGGCTCATGTTGTGTTCGACAGTGCATTAGTGCCCAGGTTAGACTATATAATTTGGGTAAAGTCGAGTGCTGTGTAGGTTTATTTTCATTTAAGGTGCCTGGGCAGCTCATAAGGCAATAATTTTTTTTCTAGAGGGCAGGCAGGGTGCTGCATTTTGGGTCCGGAATTGCCAAACTTGAGGGCTTCGGGGCCAGGAGTGTGAGGACGGAAGTCTGAGAAGACAAGCTAGACTTGGGTTTCAGGGCGAGGGCACGGCAGGTACGCCCTGCAGATCTGAACCAATATCTCATGCATCTGAAGTCAGGGCGAGGATCAGACGTTGGCTCAGGTTGGAGTTTCTGTGCATGACGGCCGCTTCATGAAGGGAGCGGAATCTCGAGGCCATTGAGGTTTTCCCACGTTGGGAGTTGTGGGATGCCCCCTTCAAGGATTCCTACTGCGGGACAATTGAGACCTGTTGGACAGCTCCAGGACATCCCATATGGAATGACTCCAGAGCACCGTTCGCGGATGGATGCCTGGGAAGCCCGCCTCGCATTCCAATTGTCTCCTAGCAACAAGACAGTTTAGATCTGATGGCTCTGCCGGAGCAACCGGGGTGGCTGAGATGAAATGGACTTTCCTGAGGATGGGTCCTAATGTGTTTTTGTGTCCATGAGGGCCTTGGAATGGGGCGGTGGCACCGGGACCCTCAAGTACTCTCCTAAGCTTTGGACATGGCTCCCATGCACAGGTTTTTTTGTGGAGACGAGATGAGTTCTGATGGGTGCCTCAGGAAAACCCCTATGCTCGTATTGGAATCAGGCTTTTGAGGACACATGCCTGTAACCCAAAGCAATGGATCCTATTATGGCCTAGGGTCCTGTCTGGTTCAATCTTCTTCTCTTGGGACATCATCTATGGTATGAGTGGAGGTCGATTATCAGCTGGTGTCAGACAGCCCTTGTTTGTTCCGGGCGACCTACACTATTGGGATGGCCTCAGGGACTTTGGAGGTTTCTCCTAATTTGTACGATTTTGGACCATGGAATGGGCAGAATTCCCATGGATTGGTAGGCACAGTCCTAATGTGTGGCTCCAGGGGCACAGCCTGGAGGGTGTGTGGCCCAAGACTTTGAGGACAGAAGTCTGAAAACACAAACTCAGCTTAGGTTTGGGGACGTAGGTATGGCAGGCCTGATCTACAAACCATGAGAAGAACTCTTCAGGATATGAAGAAAGTGCGAGTCTGAGGCGTTTGCTCAGGCCTTTGTCTCTGGATTTTGTATCAGCAACTGCCGTGGAATGTCGGGGAGGCCTCATGGGCCGTGGACGAATCTTCCTCTCTGAGGATTTGGCCCGATTCGCAATTGCTTTTCGTCAATCTGTGGGATGGGATGACTCATTTCAGTTTTGTTACCTCAGGTGTCCCACCAAAAGAGGAATTCCAAAGCTAAGCCGTGGGGAAGACTGAAGGGACAACCCGAACTATGGTTAAAAATTGGGGCCTAGGGGCATGGCAAGCCCAATACGCTGTCTCTTCATCCAGCCACTGAGTGGCCTTACTTGAGGACTGGGCTCAGCCTGAGGGTCACAATGTGTGTTTGTGACCAATGTGGCCCGCGAGCATGGGCGGGGCCTCATGGGCCACACTGGTTTCAACGACACTGAACGTTGGACAACATGCCAACCACAAGGTATCTTGCCATGGGGAAGGAGTTCTGATTTCAGCATCACCTTGAACCCCGGGCAGTGATTGGAGATAAGGTCTAGGTTCTGAAACCTGAAAACCGAGGTTGGGAAGAGATGATGACCTAAGGCCATGGCGGCTCGATGTGCTCAGTGTGTGGCCAGCTGTCTGGGAGGGGCCAGGGGGTCCAGGCTCAGGCTGTGTCAGAAAGGGCATTAGTGCCCTGGTCAGCCTATGTATTTGGGGTACAGCCAAGGTCGGTGCAGGTTGATCCTCATTTGGGGTTACTGGATAGCCCCAGAGGACAATGTTTTTTTTCTTGCGGGCAGGCAGAGTGCGGCATTGTAGTTCTGGATTGCCAAACTGGAGGGCTTGTGGGCCAGTAGTCTGACGACAAAAGTCAGAGAACACAAGCTAGGCTTAGGTTTCTGGGTGAGGCCATGGCAGGCACAATCTACAGACCTGAATCGAGATCTCGTGCATCTGAAGTCAGGGCGAGGATCAGACGATCGCTCAGGTTGGAGTTTCTGTCCCTGATGGCCCCTTCATGAATGGGGGGGCATCACGAGGCCATGGGGGTTTTCCCACGATGGGAGTTGTGAGAATCTCCAAACGGCAGAGAGTCTTCTGCAGGACAATTGAGACCTGTTGTTTGGCTCCAGGCCAATGATTCTGAGCAGGGTTCTAAGGATGGATGGCTGGGTAGCCCACCTCGCATTCCATTTATCTGCTAGCAACAAGACAGGTTAGATCTCCTGGATCTGTGGGGAGCAACCGAGGACGCTGCATTGAAATGGACACCCCTGGGGATGGGTCCTAATGTGCCTTTGTGTCTAAGGAGACCTTGGAATGAAGCGGTGGCACTTGGGCCCTAAAGAGTTCTACTAAACAGAGGCTTTGACACAGCTCCAACCTGCAAGTTTCCCATGTGTAGATGAGATGTTTTCTGATGGGTGAGTCAAGAAACAGCTATATGCTGCTTTTGAAATACAGTCCTCTGAGGAGAGATTCCTGGAAACGAAAGCAATGGATCTGATTAGTGCCTAGGGGCCTGTTCTTTCCTTTTTACCTCTGGGGACATCTGTTTATGGGTCTGAGTGCAGGTAGGTATTCTGTAGGGCTCAGATTGCCCCTGTTTTTCCTGGGAAGCCACCACTATTGAGATGGATCAGGGACTTTGGAGGTTTATCCTATTAGAAGGGTTGTGGCCATTGGAATGGGCACACACAATTCCCTTCGAGAGGGCAAGTACACTCCTCAGGTTTGGCTCCAGGGGCCTTAGCCTGTAGGTTGTGTAGGCCAGGGCTGTTTGGACAATTGTCTGAAAACACAAACTCGGCTTATGTTTCGGGTCATAGGTATGGCAGGACTGATCTACAGACCATGAGGAGAACTCTTCGGGATTTGAAAGAAGGGCGAGTGTGAGGCTCCTGCTCAAGTTTTTGTCTCTGGATATCGTGTCACACATGGTCGTGGAATTTCTGGGTGACGTCATGGGAAATGGACGAGTCTTACTCTCTGTTGGTTTCGCCCCGTCCAAAGAGTTTGGGGTCATTCTGTCGGCTGGAAGAAGTCCGTTTTTTTGTTGTTGTTGTTGTTGTTGTTGTTGTTTTCTTTTTTAACCTCAGGTGTCCCACCAAATGAGGGATTCCAGAGTAGAGCCCTGGGGAGGGGCGACTGGACAATCAGAAATCTGGTTAAAAATTGTGGCCTAGGGACCTGTCAAGCCCATTATGACATCTAATGGTCCAGCCTAGGAGAGGACTTACTAGAGGACAGGACTCATGCTGAGGGTCACAATGCGTGTGTATGCCCTCGTCGCACTCAAGAATTGGCGGGGCCTCAGGGTGAATGCTGGTTTCTCCTACACTGAACATTGGACAACGTGCCAACAACAAGGGTTCTTGCCATGGGTAAGGAGGAGTTCTGATTTCTGCATCACACTCACCCCTGGGAAGTGATTGGAGATAAGTTCTCGGTTCTGAAGCCTGAAAACTGAGGTAGGGAAGAGATCATGACCTAAGGCCATGGCGGTTTTATGTGCTCAGTGTGCGGTCAGCTTTCTGGGTATTGGTCAGGAGGTCCGGGCTCAGGTTGTGTTCGACAGTGCATTAGTGCCCAGGTTAGACTATATAATTTGGGTAAAGTCGAGTGCGGTGTAGGTTTATCCTCATTTAAGGTGCCTGGGCAGCTCATGAGGCAATAATTTTTTTTCTAGAGGGCAGGCAGGGTGCTGCATTGTGGGTCCGGAATTGCCAAACTTGAGGGCTTCGGGGCCAGGAGTGTGAGGACGGAAGTCTGAGAAGACAAGCTAGACTTGGGTTCCAGGGCGAGGGCACGGCAGGTACCCCATGCAGATCTGAACCAATATCTCATGCATCTGAAGTCAGGGCAAAGATCAGACGTTGGCTCAGGTTGGAGTTTCTGAGCATGACGGCCGCTTCTTGAAGGGAGCGGAATCTCGAGGCCATTGAGGTTTTCCCACGTTGGGAGTTGTGGGATGCCCCCTTCAAGGATTCCTACTGCGGGACAATTGAGACCTGTTGGACAGCTCCAGGACATCCCATATGGAATGACTCCAGAGCACCGTTCGCGGATGGATGCCTGGGAAGCCCACCTCGCATTCCAATTGTCTCCTAGTAACAAGACAGTTTAGATCTGATGGCTCTGCCAGAGCAACCGGGGTGGCTGAGATGAAATGGACTTTCCTGAGGATGGGTCCTAATGTGTTTTTGTGTCCATGAGGGCCTTGGAATGGGGCGGTGGCACCGGGACCCTCAAGTACTCTCCTAAGCTTTGGACATGGCTCCCATGCACAGGTTTTTTTGTGGAGACGAGATGAGTTCTGATGGGTGCCTCAGGAAAACCCCTATGCTCGTATTGGAATCAGGCTTTTGAGGACACATGCCTGTAACCCAAAGCAATGGATCCTATTGTGGCCTAGGGTCCTGTCTGGTTCAATCTTCTTCTCTTGGGACATCCATCTATGGTATGAGTGGAGGTCGATTATCAGCTGGTGTCAGACAGCCCTTGTTTGTTCCGGGCGACCTACACTATTGGGATGGCCTCCGGGACTTTGGAGGTTTCTCCTAATTTGGACGATTTTGGACCATGGAAGGGGCAGAATTCCCATGGATTGGTAGGCACAGTCCTAATGTGTGGCTCCAGGGGCCCAGCCTGGAGGGTGTGTGGCCCAAGACTTTGAGGACAGAAGTCTGAAAACACAAACTCAGCTTAGGTTTGGGGACGTAGGTATGGCAGGCCCGATCTACAAACCATGAGAAGAACTCTTCAGGATATGAAGAAAGTGCGAGTCTGAGGCGCTTGCTCAGGCTTTTGTCTCTGGATTTGGTATCAGCGATGGCCGTGGAATGTCGGGGAGGCCTCATGGGCCGTGGACGAATCTTCCTCTCTGAGGATTTGGCCCGATTCGCAATTGCTTTTCGTCAATCTGTGGGATGGGATGACTCATTTCAGTTTTGTTACCTCAGGTGTCCCACCAAAAGAGGAATTCCAAAGCTAAGCCGTGGGGAAGACTGAAGGGACAACCCGAACTATGGTTAAAAATTGGGGCCTAGGGGCATGGCAAGCCCAATACGCTGTCTCTTCATCCAGCCACTGAGTGGCCTTACTTGAGGACTGGGCTCAGCCTGAGGGTCACAATGTGTGTTTGTGACCAATGTGGCCCACGAGCATGGGCGGGGCCTCATGGGCCACACTGGTTTCAACGACACTGAACGTTGGACAACATGCCAACCACAAGGTATCTTGCCATGGGGAAGGAGTTCTGATTTCAGCATCACCTTCAACCCCGGGCAGTGATTGGAGATAAGGTCTAGGTTCTGAAACCTGAAAACCGAGGTTGGGAAGAGATGATGACCTAAGGCCATGGCGGCTCGATATGCTCAGTGTGTGGCCAGCTGTCTGGGAGGGGCCAGGGGGTCCAGGCTCAGGCTGTGTCAGAAAGGGCATTAGTGCCCAGGTCAGCCTATGTATTTGGGGTACAGCCAAGGTCGGTGCAGGTTGATCCTCATTTGGGGTTACTGGATAGCCCCAGAGGACAATGTTTTTCTTCTGGCGGGCAGGCAGAGTGCGGCATTGTAGTTCTGGATTGCCAAACTGGAGGGCTTGTGGGCCAGTAGTCTGACGACAAAAGTCAGAGAACACAAGCTAGGCTTAGGTTTCTGGGTGAGGCCATGGCAGGCACAATCTACAGACCTGAATCGAGATCTCGTGCATCTGAAGTCAGGGCGAGGATCAGACGATCGCTCAGGTTGGAGTTTCTGTCCCTGATGGCCCCTTCATGAATGGGGGGGCATCACGAGGCCATGGGGGTTTTCCCACGATGGGAGTTGTGAGAAGCTCCAAACTGCAGAGAGTCTTCTGCAGGACAATTGAGACCTGTTGTTTGGCTCCAGGCCAATGATTCTGAGCAGGGTTCTAAGGATGGATGGCTGGGTAGCCCACCTCGCATTCCATTTATCTGCTAGCAACAAGACAGGTTAGATCTCCTGGATCTGTGGGGAGCAACCGAGGACGCTGCATTGAAATGGACACCCCTGGGGATGGGTCCTAATGTGCCTTTGTGTCTAAGGAGACCTTGGAATGAAGCGGTGGCACTTGGGCCCTAAAGAGTTCTACTAAACAGAGGCTTTGACACAGCTCCAACGTGCAAGTTTCCCATGTGTAGATGAGATGTTTTCTGATGGGTGAGTCAAGAAACAGCTATATGCTGCTTTTGAAATCCAGGCCTCTGAGGAGAGATTCCTGGAAACGAAAGCAATGGATCTGATTAGTGCCTAGGGGCCTGTTCTTTCCTTTTTACCTCTGGGGACATCTGTCTATGGGTCTGAGTGCAGGTAGGTGTTCTGTAGGGCTCAGATTGCCCCTGTTTTTCCTGGGAAGCCACCACTATTGAGATGGATCAGGGACTTTGGAGGTTTATCCTATTAGAAGGGTTGTGGCCATTGGAATGGGCACACACAATTCCCTTCGAAAGGGCAAGTACAGTCCTCAGGTTTGGCTCCAGGGGCCTTAGCCTGTAAGTTGTGTAGGCCAGGGCTGTTTGGACAATTGTCTGAAAACTCAAACTCGGCTTATGTTTCGGGTCATAGGTATGGCAGGACTGATCTACAGACCATGAGGAGAACTCTTCGGGATTTGAAAGAAGGGCGAGTGTGAGGCTCCTGCTCAAGATTTTGTCTCTGGATATCGTGTCACTCATGGTCGTGGAATTTCTGGGTGACGTCATGGGAAATGGACGAGTCTTACTCTCTGTTGGTTTCGCCCCGTCCAAAGAGTTTGGGGTCATTCTGTGGGCTGGAAGAAGTCCGTTTTTTTTTTTTTTTTTTTTTGTTGTTGTTGTTTTCTTTTTTAACCTCAGGTGTCCCACCAAATGAGGGATTCCAGAGTAGAGCCCTGGGGAGGGGCGACTGGACAATCAGAAATCTGGTTAAAAATTGTGGCCTAGGGACCTGTCAAGCCCATTATGACATCTAATGGTCCGACCTAGGAGACTACTTACTAGAGGACAGGACTCATGCTGAGGGTCACAATGCGTGTGTATGCCCTCCTCGCACTCAAAAATGGGCGGGGCCTCAGGGTGAATGCTGGTTTCTCCTACACTGAACATTGGACAACGTGCCAACAACAAGGGTTCTTGCCATGGGTAAGGAGGAGTTCTGATTTCTCCATCACACTCACCCCTGGGCAGTGATTGGAGATAAGATCTCGGTTCTGAAGCCTGAAAACTGAGGTAGGGAAGAGATCATGACCTAAGGTCATGGCGGGTTTTATGTGCTCAGTGTGCGGTCAGCTTTCTGGGTGTTGGTCAGGAGGTCCGGGCTCAGGTTGTGTTCAACAGTGCATTAGTGCCCAGGTTAGACTATATAATTTGGGTAAAGTCGAGTGCGGTGTAGGTTTATCCTCATTTAAGGTGCCTGGGCAGCTCATGAGGCAATAATTTTTTTTCTAGAGGGCAGGCAGGGTGCTGCATTGTGGGTCCGGAATTGCCAAACTTGAGGGCTTCGGGGCCAGGAGTGTGAGGACGGAAGTCTGAGAAGACAAGCTAGACTTGGGTTTCAGGGCGAGGGCACGGCAGGTACGCCCTGCAGATCTGAACCAATATCTCATGCATCTGAAGTCAGGGCGAGGATCAGACGTTGGCTCAGGTTGGAGTTTCTGTGCATGACGGCCGCTTCATGAAGGGAGCGGGATCTGGAGGCCATTGAGGTTTTCCCACGTTGGGAGTTGTGGGATGCCCCCTTCAAGGATTCCTACTGCGGGACAATTGAGACCTGTTGGACAGCTCCAGGACATCCCATATGGAATGACTCCAGAGCACCGATCGCGGATGGATGCCTGGGAAGCCCGCCTCGCATTCCAATTGTCTCCTAGCAACAAGACAGTTTAGATCTGATGGCTCTGCCGGAGCAACCGGGGTGGCTGAGATGAAATGGACTTTCCTGAGGATGGGTCCTAATGTGTTTTTGTGTCCATGAGGGCCTTGGAATGGGGCGGTGGCACCGGGACCCTCAAGTACTCTCCTAAGCTTTGGACATGGCTCCCATGCACAGGTTTTTTTGTGGAGACGAGATGAGTTCTGATGGGTGCCTCAGGAAAACCCCTATGCTCGTATTGGAATCAGGCTTTTGAGGACACATGCCTGTAACCCAAAGCAATGGATCCTATTATGGCCTAGGGTCCTGTCTGGTTCAATCTTCTTCTCTTGGGACATCCATCTATGGTATGAGTGGAGGTCGATTATCAGCTGGTGTCAGACAGCCCTTGTTTGTTCCGGGCGACCTACACTATTGGGATGGCCTCCGGGACTTTGGAGGTTTCTCCTAATTTGGACGATTTTGGACCATGGAATGGGCAGAATTCCCATGGATTGGTAGGCACAGTCCTAATGTGTGGCTCCAGGGGCCCAGCCTGGAGGGTGTGTGGCCCAAGACTTTGAGGACAGAAGTCTGAAAACACAAACTCAGCTTAGGTTTGGGGACGTAGGTATGGCAGGCCCGATCTACAAACCATGAGAAGAACTCTTCAGGATATGAAGAAAGTGCGAGTCTGAGGCGCTTGCTCAGGCTTTTGTCTCTGGATTTTGTATCAGCGATGGCCGTGGAATGTCGTGGAGGCCTCATGGGCCGTGGACGAATCTTCCTCTCTGAGGATTTGGCCCGATTCGCAATTGCTTTTCGTCAATCTGTGGGATGGTATGACTCATTTCAGTTTTGTTACCTCAGGTGTCCCACCAAAAGAGGAATTCCAAAGCTAAGCCGTGGGGAAGACTGAAGGGACAACCCGAACTATGGTTAAAAATTGGGGCCTAGGGGCATGGCAAGCCCAATACGCTGTCTCTTCATCCAGCCACTGAGTGGCCTTACTTGAGGACTGGGCTCAGCCTGAGGGTCACAATGTGTGTTTGTGACCAATGTGGCCCGCGAGCATGGGCGGGGCCTCATGGGCCACACTGGTTTCAACGACACTGAACGTTGGACAACATGCCAACCACAAGGTATCTTGCCATGGGGAAGGAGTTCTGATTTCAGCATCACCTTCAACCCCGGGCAGTGATTGGAGATAAGGTCTAGGTTCTGAAACCTGAAAACCGAGGTTGGGAAGAGATGACGACCTAAGGCCATGGCAGCTCGATGTGCTCAGTGTGCGGCCAGCTGTCTGGGAGGGGCCAGGGGGTCCAGGCTCAGGCTGTGTCAGAAAGGGCATTAGTGCCCTGGTCAGCCTATGTATTTGGGGTACAGCCAAGGTCGGTGCAGGTTGATCCTCATTTGGGGTTACTGGATAGCCCCAGAGGACAATATTTTTCTTCTGGCGGGCAGGCAGAGTGCGGCATTGTAGTTCTGGATTGCCAAACTGGAGGGCTTGTGGGCCAGTAGTCTGACGACAAAAGTCTGAGAACACAAGCTAGGCTAAGGTTTCTGGGTGAGGCCATGGCAGGCACAATCTACAGACCTGAATCGAGATCTCGTGCATCTGAAGTCAGGGCGAGGATCAGACGATCGCTCAGGTTGGAGTTTCTGTCCCTGATGGCCCCTTCATGAATGGTGGGGCATCACGAGGCCATGGGGGTTTTCCCACGATGGGAGTTGTGAGAAGCTCCAAACTGCAGAGAGTCTTCTGCAGGACAATTGAGACCTGTTGTTTGGCTCCAGGCCAATGATTCTGAGCAGGGTTCTAAGGATGGATGGCTGGGTAGCCCACCTCGCATTCCATTTATCTGCTAGCAACAAGACAGGTTAGATCTCCTGGATCTGTGGAGAGCAACCGAGGACGCTGCATTGAAATGGACACCCTCGGGATGGGTACTAATGTGCCTTTGTGTCTAAGGAGACCTTGGAATGAAGCGGTGGCACCTGGGCCCTAAAGAGTTCTACTAAACAGAGGCTTTGACACAGCTCCAACGTGCAAGATTCCCATGTGTAGATGAGATGTTTTCTGATGGGTGAGTCAAGAAACAGCTATATGCTGCTTTTGAAATCCAGGCCTCTGAGGAGAGATTCCTGGAAACGAATGCAATGGATCTGATTAGTGCCTAGGGGCCTGTTCTTTCCTTTTTACCACTGCGGACATCTGTCTCTGGGTCTGAGTGCAGGTAGGTGCTCTGTAGGGCTCAGATTGCCCCTGTTTTTCCTGGGAAGCCACCACTATTGAGATGGATCAGGGACTTTGGAGGTTTATCCTATTAGAAGGGTTTTGGCCATTGGAATGGGCACACACAATTCCCTTGGAGAGGGCAAGTACAGTCCTCAGGTTTGGCTCCAGGGGCCTTAGCCTGTAGGTTGTGTAGGCCAGGGCTGTTTGGACAGTTGTCTGAAAACACAAACTCGGCTTATGTTTCGGGTCATAGGTATGGCTGGGCTGATCTACAGACCATGAGGAGAACTCTTCGGGATTTGAAAGAAGGGCGAGTGTGAGGCTCCTGCTCAAGTTTTTGTCTCTGGATATCGTGTCACTCATGGTCGTGGAATTTCTGGGTGACTTCATGGGAAATGGACGAGTCTTACTCTCTGTTGGTTTCGCCCCGTCCAAAGAGTTTGGGGTCATTCGGTGGGCTGGAAGAAGTCAGTTTTTTTTTTTGTTGTTGTTGTTGTTGTTTTCTTTTTTAACCTCAGGTGTCCCACCAAATGAGGGATTCCTGAGTAGAGCCCTGGGGAGGGGCGACTGGACAATCAGAAATCTGGTTAAAAATTGGGGCCTACGGACTTGTCAAGCCTATTATGACATCTAATGGTCCAGCCAAGGAGAGGACTTACTAGAGGACAGGACTCATCCTGAGGGTCACAATGCGTGTATATGCCCTCGTCGCACTCAAGAATGGGCGGTTCTTCAGGGTGAATGCTGGTTTCTCCTACACTGAATTTTGGACAACGTGCCAACCACAAGGGTTCTTGCCATGGGTAAGGAGGAGTCTGATTTCTGCGTCACACTCACCCCTGGGCAGTGATTGGAGATAAGATCTCGGTTCTGAAGCCTGAAAACTGAGGTAGGGAAGAGATCATGACCTAAGGCCATGGCGGGTTTTATGTGCTCAGTGTGCGGTCAGCTTTCTGGGTGTTGGTCAGGAGGTCCGGGCTCAGGTTGTGTTCAACAGTGCATTAGTGCCCAGGTTAGACTATATAATTTGGGTAAAATCGAGTGCTGTGTAGGTTTATCCTCATTTAAGGTGCCTGGGCAGCTCATGAGGCAATAATTTTTTTTCTAGAGGGCATGCAGTGTGCTGCATTGTGGGTCCGGAATTGCCAAACTTGAGGGCTTCGGGGCCAGGAGTGTGAGGACGGAAGTCTGAGAAGACAATGTAGACTTGGGTTTTAGGGCGATGGCACGGCAGGTACCCACTGCAGATCTGAACCAATATCTCATGCATCTGAAGTCAGGGCAAAGATCAGACGTTGGCTCAGGTTGGAGTTTCTGTGCATGACGGCCGCTTCATGAAGGGAGCGGAATCTCGAGGCCATTGAGGTTTTCCCACGTTGGGAGTTGTGGGATGCCCCCTTCAAGGATTCCTTCTGCGTGACAATTGAGACCTGTTGGACAGCTCCAGGACATCCCATATGGAATGACTCCAGAGCACCGATCGCGGATGGATGCCTGGGAAGCCCGCCTCGCATTCCAATTGTCTCCTAGCAACAAGACAGTTTAGATCTGCTGGCTCTGCGGGAGCAACCTCGGTGGCTGAGTTGAAATGGACTTTCCTGAGGATGGGTCCTATTGTGTTTGTCTGTCCATGAGGGCCTTGGAATGGGGTGGTGGCACCGGGACCCTCAAGTACTCTCCGAAGCTTTGGACATGGCTCCCATGCACAGGTTTCCTTGTGGAGACGAGATGAGTTCTGATGGGTGCCTCAGGAAAACCCCTATGCTCGTATTGGAATCAGGCTTTTGAGGACACATGCCTGTAACCCAAAGCAATGGATCCTATTATGGCCTAGGGTCCTGTCTGGTTCAATCTTCTTCTCTGGGGACATCCATCTATGGTATGAGTGGAGGTCGATTATCAGCTGGTGTCAGACAGCCCTTGTTTGTTCCGGGCGACCTACACTATTGGGATGGCCTCAGGGACTTTGGAGGTTTCTCCTAATTTGTACGATTTTGGAACATGGAATGGGCAGAATTCCCATGGATTGGTAGGCACAGTCCTAATGTGTGGCTCCAGGATCTCAGCCTGAATGGTGTGTGGCCCAAGACTTTGAGGACAGAAGTCTGAAAACACAAACTCAGCTTAGGTTTGGGGACGTAGGTATGGCAGGCCCGATCTATAAACCATGAGAAGAACTCTTCAGGATATGAAGAAAGTGCGAGTCTGAGGCGCTTGCTCAGGCTTTTGTTCTGGATTTTGTATCAGCGATGGACGTGGAATGTCGGGGAGGCCTCATGGGCCATGGACGAATCTTCCTCTCTGAGGATTTGGCCCGATTCGCAATTGCTTTTCGTCAATCTGTGGAATGGGATGACTCATTTCAGTTTTGTTACCTCAGGTGTCCCACCAAAAGAGGAATTCCAAAGCTAAGCCGTGGGGAAGACTGAAGGGACAACCCGAACTATGGTTAAAAATTGGGGCCTAGGGGCATGGCAAGCCCAATACGCTGTCTCTTCATCCAGCCACTGAGTCCTTACTTGAGGGTGGGTTTAGACTGAGCGTCACAATGTGTGTGCGAGCATGGGCGGGGCCTCATGGGCGGGGCCTCATGGGCCACACTGGTTTCAAGGACACTGAACGTTGGACAACATGCCAACCACAAGGTATCTTGCCATGGGGAAGGAGTTCTGATTTCAGCATCACCTTCAACCCCGGGCAGTGATTGGAGATAAGGTCTAGGTTCTGAAACCTGAAAACCGTGTTTGGGAAGAGATGACGACCTAAGTCCATGGAGGCTGGATGTGCTCAGTGTGCGGCCAGCTGTCTGGGAGGGGCCAGGGGGTCCAGGCTCAGGCTGTGTCATAAAGGGCATTAGAGCCCTGGTCAGCCTATGTATTTGGGGTACAGCCAAGGTCGGTGCAGGTTGATCTTCATTTGGGGTTACTGGATAGCCCCAGAGGACAATGTTTTTCTTCTTGCGGGCAGGCAGAGTGCGGTATTGTAGTTCTGGATTGCCAAACTGGAGGGCTTGTGGGCCAGTAGTCTGACGACAAAAGTCTGAGAACACAAGCTAGGCTTAGGTTTCTAGGTGAGGCCATGGCACGCACAATCTACAGACCTGAATCGAGATCTCGTGCATCTGAAGTCAGGGCGAGGATCAGACGATCGCTCAGGTTGGAGTTTCTGTCCCTGATGGCCCCTTCATGAATGGGGGGGCATCACGAGGCCATGGGGGTTTTCCCACGATGGGAGTTGTGAGAAGCTGCAAACTGCAGGGAGCCTTCTGCAGGACAATTGAGACCTGTTGTTTGGCTCCAGGCCAATGATTCTGAGCAGGGTTCTAAGGATGGATGGCTGGGTAGCCCACCTCGCATTCCAATTGTCTCCTAGCAACAAGACAGGTTAGATCTCCTGGATATGTGGGGAGCAACCGAGGACACTGCATTGAAATGGACATCCCTGGGGATGGGTCCTAATGTGCTTTTGTGTCTAAGGAGACCTTGGAATGAAGCGGTGGTACTTGGGCCCTAAAGAGTTCTACTAAACAGAGGCTTGACACAGCTCCAACGTGCAAGTTTCCCATGTGTAGATGAGATGTTTTCTGATGGGTGAGTCAAGAAACAGCTATATACTGCTTTTGAAATCCAGGCCTCTGAGGAGAGATTCCTGGAAACCAAAGCAATGGATCTGATTAGTGCCTAGGGGCCTGTTCTTTCATTTTTTACCTCTGGGGACATCTGTCTATGGGTCTGAGTGCAGGTAGGTGCTCTGTAGGGCTCAGATTGCCCCTGTTTTTCCTGGGAAGCCACCACTATTGAGATGGATCAGGGACTTTGGAGGTTCATCCTATTAGAAGGGTTGTGGCCATTGGAATGGGCACACACAATTCCCTTGGAGAGGGCAAGTACAGTCCTAAGGTTTGGCTCCAGGGGCCTTAGCCTGTAGGTTGTGTAGGCCAGGGCTGTTTGGAAAGTTGTCTGAAAACACAAACTCAGCTTATGTTTCGGGTCATAGGTATGGCAGGACTGATCTACAGACCATGAGGAGAACTCTTCGGGATTTGAAAGAAGGGCGAGTGTGAGGCTCCTTCTCAAGTTTTTGTCTCTGGATATCGTGTCACTCATGGTCGTGGAATTTCTGGGTGACTTCATGGGAAATGGACGAGTCTTACTCTCTGTTGGTTTGGCCCCGTCCAAAGAGTTTGGGGTCATTCTGTGGGCTGGAAGAAGTCCGTTTTTTTTTTTTGTTGTTGTTGTTGTTGTTTTCTTTTTTAACCTCAGGTGTCCCACCGAATGAGGGATTCCAGAGTAGTGCCCTGGGGAGGGGCGACTGGACAATCAGAAATCTGGTTAAAAATTGGGGCCTAGGGACCTGTCAAGCCCATTATGACATCAAATGGTCCAGCCAAGGAGAGGGCTTACTAGAGGACAGGTTCATGATGAGGGTCACAATGCGTGTGTATGCCCTCGTCGCACTCAAGAATGGGCGGGGCCTCAGGGTGAATGCTGGTTTCTCCTACACTGAACGTTGGACAACGTGCCAACAACAAGGGTTCTTGCCATGGGTAAGGAGGAGTTCTGATTTCTGCATCACACTCACCCCTGGGCAGTGATTGGAGATAAGGTCTCGGTTCTGAAGCCTGAAAACTGAGGTAGGGAAGAGATGATGACCTAAGGCCATGGTGGGTTTTATGTGCTCAGTGTGCGGTCAGCTTTCTGGGTGTTGGTCAGGAGGTCCGGGCTCAGGTTGTGTTCGACAGTGCATTAGTGCCCAGGTTAGACTATATAATTTGGGTAAAGTCGAGTGCGGTGTAGGTTTATTCTCATTTAAGGTGCCTGGGCAGCTCATGAGGCAATAATTTTTTTTCTAGAGGGCAGGCAGGGTGCTGCATTGTTGGTCCGGAATTGCCAAACTTAAGGGCTTCGGGGCCAGGAGTGTGAGGACAGAAGTCTGAGAAGACAAGCTAGACTTGGGTTTCAGGGCGAGGGCTCGGCAGGTACCCCCTGCAGATCTGAACCAATATCTCATGCATCTGAAGTCAGGGCGAGGATCAGACGTTGGCTCAGGTTGGAGTTTCTGTGCATGACGGCCGCTTCATGAAGGGAGCGGAATCTCGAGGCCATTGAGGTTTTCCCACGTTGGGAGTTGTGGGATGCCCCCTTCAAGGATTCCTTCTGCGGGACAATTGAGACCTGTTGGACTGCTCCAGGACATCCCATATGGAATGACTCCAGAGCACCATTCTCTGATGGATGCCTGGGAAGCCCGCCTCGCATTCCAATTGTCTCCTAGCAACAAGACAGTTTAGATCTGCTGGCTCTATTGATGCCCCCCACCATCATGAAGGGGCCATCCTGAACAGAAACTTCAACCTGAGCCTACGTCTGATCCTCGCCCTGACTTCAGATGCATGAGATTTAGATTTAGCTCTACAGAGTGTGCCTGCCATGATCTTGACCCAAAACCTAAGCCTAGCTTGTGTTCTCACACTTCCTTCCTCACAATTCTGGCCCACAAGCCCTCCAGTGTGAGAATTCCGTCTCCACAATGTAGCACTCTTCCTTCCCTCCAGAAGAAAAACGTTGCCCCTGGGGCTACCCAGAAACGCCAAATGAGGATCAATCTGCATGCCATCAACTTTACTCCAATTATACAGTCTAAGCTTGGCACTAATGCCCTGTCTGACACAGCCTGAGCCTGGACCTCCTGGATGACACCCAGAAAGGTGGTGTCACACCTAAGGACTGTGCCAGTGCTCTCCAAGGGAACTCTGCCCGTTTTATTTGCCACAACCTTACAGATTAGGAGAAACCTCCAATTCCCAAGACCAGCCCAATAGTGTTGGCCTCCCCCAACAAACATGGGTGATCTGACACAAGCGGAGCAGTGACCTCCATTCTGAATCTTAGACAGAGACACTCAGAGGAGAATATTGAAAAGGACAGGCCCCTAGACCGTAATCAGATCCATTGCTTTGGATTCCAGGCATTGTTCCCCAGATGCTTGGTTTCCAATACCAGGTTGTGGGGGTTTCAGAACAAATCTCGTCTCTACATGGGAAACTTGCTCTTTGGAGCTGCATCAAAACCTCAGGTTAGGAGAATTCTTCAGGGCAACAGAGCCACTGCCCCATTCCAAGGGATCCATGGACACAAATCCACATCGACTGATCCTCATGAGAGTGCATTTCAATTCAGCCCCCTCGGTTGTTCCCCCAGTGACAGCAGATAAAATCCTCCTTTTCACTAGGACACAACTGGAATGCAAGTTGGACTGCCCAGGCATCCATAATTAGAACTGTGCTTTGGAGCATTTCTTATGGGACGTCCTTGATCCATCCAAAAGGTCGTGACTGTCCCGCTGACGGAATCCTTGTGGTTTGGAGCATCACACACTCACAAAGTTGGAAATCTTCCATGGTTTCCTGATGCCCCCCCCCACCTTCATGAAGGGGACATCATGTACAGAAACTCCAACCTAAGCCAACATCTGATCCTCGCCCTGACTTCAGATGCACGAGATCTCATTTCAGGTCTGTAGAGTGTGCCTGCCATGTTACCGCTGCGAATTCTAAGCTGAACTTGTGTTCTCAGACTTCTGTCCAAAAACACCTGGCCCACAAGCCCTGAAGTTGGCAATTCTGGAGCCAGAATGCAGCACTCTGCCTGCCCTCCAGAAGAAAATCTTTGCCCTATGGGGCCAACCAGAAACCCCAAATGAGGACCAACCTTCACATCACTCGACTGTACCCCAATTATACAGTCTAGCCTGGGGACTAATGCCCTGCCTGACACAGCCTGAGCCCAGACCTCATGATGGACACAGACATCTGGCCGCACACTAAGTGCATCGGACCCACCATGGCCTTAGGTCGTCATCTCTTACCAACCTCGGTTTTCAGGCTTCAGAATCTAGACCTTATCTCTACTCACTGCCATGCCATGTACGTGATGCAGAAATCAGAACTCCTCCTTCCCCATGACCAGAAACCCTGTGGTTGGCATGTTGTCCAAAGTGCAGTGTAGGAGAAACCAGCATGGCCCATGAGGCCTCAGACATGCTTGAGGGCTGCAATGGGCACAAACACATATTAGGACCCTAAGCATGAACCCTGGCCTCAAGTAAAGCCTCTCCGGGGCTGGACCAAGAGCCCACATATGGAGATTACCATGCCCCTACTCCCCAAACCTTAACCAGTGCTTGAGAAGTCTAGTCACCCCTACTCAGATCTCTTCTCTAGAATCCCTCCTTGGTGGGACACATGAGGTTAAAAAAAAATAGAGAAAGGACTTCTACCGTCCAAAGAATGACCGCAAACACTTGGAATTGGGCCAAATTCACAGAGAGAAATACTCGTCCATGGCTGATGAGGCCATCCTGACATTCCACGGCCACCATTGACACAAAATCCGGAGACAAAAGCCTGAAAAAGCGCCACACACTCGCCCTTTGTTCAAAGCCTGAAAAATTCTCACGGTCTGTAGATCGGGCCTGCCATACCTATGTCCCCAAACCTAAGCCACGTTTGTGTTTTCAGACTTCTGTCTCCATTGTCCTGGCCCACACACCCTCAAGGCTTGGCCCCATGGAGCCACACCTCAGGACTGTGCCTGCCCTCTCCATGGGAATTCTGCTCATTCCTTTGGCACAACCTGACAGATTAGGAGAAACATCCGAAGTCCCCGAGGCCACCCCAATATTGTAGGATGTCCGGGACAAACAGGGACCATCTGCCACAAGCTGAGCCACTACCTCCAATCAGACCTGTAGATAGATATCCATAGAAAAGAAGATTGAACAGGACAGGCACCTAGGCCCTAAACGGATCCATTGCTTTTGTTTTCACGTATCTCTCCTCAGAGGCCTGGATTCCAATACCAGCACATGAGGGTTTCTGGAGCTACCAATCAGAACAAATTGCATGCCACATGGGAATCATGCTATATGGAACTGTGTTTAAATCTCCAGTTAGGAGAAAATTTCACGTCACTGGAGCCACCGCCCCATTCCAATGTCTCAATGGACACAATCCCACATTATGACCCATCCTCAGGAGAGTCCATTTCAACTCAAACCTGGCGGTTGCTCACCCAGTGCCAGCAGATCAAACCTGCTTTGTCACTAGGAGACAATTGGAATGCGAGTTTGTTGCCCAGGTATCCGTTGTTAGAACTCTGCTCTGGAGAAATTCCTAATGGGGTGTCCTTGATCCATTCAACAGGTCTCAACTGTCCTGCAGAAGGAATCCTTGTAGTTTGCAGCATCACACACTCGCACCGTGGGAAAACCTCCATGGCCTCGTGATGCCTCCACCTTCAGGTAGAGGACATCATGGACAGAAACTCCCGTCTGATTCGCCCTGACTTCAGATGCATGAGATCTCAATTCAGCTCTGCAGAGTGTTCGTGCCTTGCCCTTGCCCCAAAACCTAAGCCAGCTCGCGTTCTCAGACTTCCGTCCTCACACTCCTGGCCCACAAGCCTTCCACTTTGGGAATTCTGGAGACAAAATGCAGCACTCTGCCTGCCCTCCAGAAAAGAGACTTTGCCCTAGGGGTCTACCCAGAAACATCAAATGAGGATCAACCTGCAATTCTCTAGACTGTACCCCAATTATACAGTCTAGCCTGGGCACTAATGCCCTGTCTGACACAGCCTGACCCCAGACCTCGTGACCGACACCCAGACACCTGGCCTCACACTGAACACATCGAACATGCCATGGCCTTAGGTCATCATCTCTTCCCAACCTTGGTCTTCAGGCTTCAGAACCTAGACATTATCTCCACTCACAACTAAGTGATGTACGTGATGCAGAAATCAGAACTTCACCTTCCCCATGACCAGAAACCTTGTGGTTGGCATGTTGTCCAACGTTCAGTATATGAGAACCCAGCATGGCCCATGAGGCCTCAGACATGCTTGAGGGCCGCGATGGGCATAAACACACATTAGGACCCTAAGCATGAACCCTGGCCTCAAGTAAGCCTCTCCGGGGCTGGACCAAGAGCCTGCATATGGGACTTGCCATGCCCCTACTCCCCCAATCCTAGCCAGAGCTTGAGAAATCTAGTCAACCTTATTCAGAGCTCTTTTCTGGAATCCCTCTTTGGTGGGACACATAAGGTAAAAAAAAAAAAAAAAACCAAGATAAAGAAAAAAAAAAAGTAAGGACTCCTACCATCCAAAGAATGACCCCAAACACTTGGAATTTGGCCAAATCCACAGAGAGAAATACTCGTCCATGGTCGATTAGGCCAGCCTGACATTCCCCGGCCACCGTTGACACAAAATCCGGAGACAAAAACCTGAAAAAGCGCCACACACTTGCCCTTTGTTCAGAGCCCCCAAAATTCTCAAGGTCTATAGATCGGGCCTGCCATACCTATGTCCCCAAACCTAAGCCGAGTTTGTGTTTTCAGACTTCTGTCTCCATTGTCCTCACCCACACACCCTAAAGGCTGGGCCCCATGGAGCCACACCTCAGGACTGTGCCTGCCCTCTCCAAGGGAATTCTGCTCATTCATTTGGCACAACCTGACAGATTAGGAGAATCATCCAAAAATCTCTGAGGCCATCCCAATAGTGTAGGATGTCCTGGACATACAGGGACCCTCTGGCACAAGCTGAGCCACTACCTCCAATCAGAACCTTAGACAGATATCCATAGAAAAGAATATTGAACAAGACAGGCACCTAGGCCCTAATTGGATCCATTGCTTATGTTTTCAGTCATCTCTCCTCAGAGGCCTGGATTCCAATACCAGCATAAGGGGGTTTCCAGAGATACCTATCAGAAAAAATCTCGTCTCCACATGGGAATCTTGCTCTATGGAGCTGTGTCATAACCTCCAGTTAGGAGAAAACTTCAGGTCACTGGAGCCACTGCCCCATTTGAATATCTCCATGGACACAATCCCAAATTATGACCCATCCTCAGGAGAGTCCATTTCAACTAAACCCCCTCGGTTGCTACCCCAGAGCCAGCAGATTGAACCTGCCTTGTCGCTAGGAGACAATTGAAATGCGAGTTGGGCTCTTCAGGCATCCATCCTTAGAACCCTGCTCTTGCGTCATTCCTTATGGGACATCCTTGAGCCATCCAACAGGTCTCGACTGTCCCACAGGAGTCCTTGTGCATGGACCACCTAACAACTCATATCATGGAAAGCTTCCAAGGTCACATGATGCCCCCAATCTTCATGAAGGCAGATCATGGAAAGAAACTCCAACCTGAGCCAACAGCTGATCTTCGCCTTGACTTCAGATGCACGAGATCTTGATTCAGCTCTTCAGAGTGTACCTGCTGTGCCCTCACCCCAAAACCTAAGCGTAGCTAGTGTTCTCCGACTTCCGTCCTCACTCTCCTGGACCACACGCCCTCTATTTTGGGATTTCCGATGACACAGTGCTGCACTCTGCCTGCCCTCTTGAAGAAAAATATTGCCCTATGGGTCTAGCCAGAAACCTCCAATGAGGATAAACCTGCACGTCACTCAACTGTACACCAATTATATAGTCTAGCCTGTGCACTAATGCCCTGTCTGACAGAACCTGAGGCCTGAATTCCCAACCGACACCCAGACAGCTTGCAGTACACTGAGAACATCTGAACCGCCATGGCCTTAGGTCGCCATCTCTTTCCAACTTCGGTTTTCAGGCTACAGAATCCTAGACCTTATCACTACTCACTTCCCATGGGTGAACGTGATGCAGAAATCAGAACTCCTCCTTCCCTCTCGCCAGAATCTTGTGGTTGGCATCTTGTCCAACGTTCAGTGGAGGACCCCTGTAGGGCCTACAGGGGTAGTAGTAGGGCCCCTGAGGGTAGTGTAGGGTCCCTGAGGCCCTGCCTATGCTTAAGAGCTGCGGTGGGCTCAAACACACATTGGGACCCTCAGTTTGAGCCCTGTCCTCAAGTAAAGCCTCTCAGTGGCTGGACCATGAGCCCACATATGGGGCCTGCCATGCCCCAAGTCACCCAATCTTAACCAGAGGTAGAGACATCTAGTCACCCCTACTCAGGGCTCTGCTCTGGAATCCCTCTTTGGTGGGACATTTGAGGTAAATAAACACAGAAAGGACTCCTCCCACTCACAGAATGACCCCAATCACTTGGGATTGGGCCATCCCAAGTGATTGGGGTCCAGAGAGAAAGACTCGTCCATGGCCCATGAGGCCAGCCCGACATTCCATGGCCACTATTGACACAAAATCCAGAGACATAAGCTTCAGCAAGCGTTCACACTCACCCTTAGGTCATAGCCCAAAAAATTCTCCTCATAGTCTGTAGATTTGCCACCATACCTACGTCCCCAAACCTAAGCCGAGTTTGTGTTTTCAGACTTCTATCCTGACATCCCTGTCCCACACACCCTCCACACTGAGGCCCCTGGAGCCACACCTCAGGACTGTGCCTGCCCTCTCCAAGGACATTCTTCCCATTCCATTGGCCACAACCCTACAGATAAGGAGAAACCTCCAAAGTCCCAGAGGCCATTCCAATAGTGTAGGCCACCCAGGACAAAGAGGGGCGATCTCTCACAAGCTGAGCAACGACGTCAACTCACCCGTAGACAGATAACCCAAGAGAAGAAGATTAAACTGGACTGGCCCCTAGAATGTAATTGGTTCCATTGCTTTTTTTTCTAAGCATCTCTCCTCAGAGGCCTGTTTTCCAATACCAGCATATGGGGGATTCCAGAGATACCAATCAGAACAAATCTTGTCTTCACATGGGAAACTTATCCTTTGGAGCTCTGTAAAAGCCTCCAGTTAGGAGAAACCTTCAGGTAGCCGGAGCAACCGCCCTATTCCAAGGTCTCCATGGACACATACCCGCATTATGACCATTCGGCAGGAGAGTACATTTCAACTCAGCCCCGTCGATTACTCCCCCAGAGGCAGAATATCAAACCTGCCTTGTCGCTAGGAGACAACTGGAATGCAAAGCAGACTCTCTAGGCATCCATCCTTGGAATCCTGCTCTGGCGCCATTCCATATGGGATGTCCTGGAGCCTTCCAACAGGTCTTGACTGTCCCACAGAAGGAATCCTTGCAGATTGGAGCATCTCACAACTCCTATCGTGGGAAAACCTACATGGCCTCATGAGATGCTCCCCTTTATAAAGGGGCCATCATGGACAGAAACTCCAACCTGAGCCAACTTCTGATGCATTGCTTTGGTTTCTAGGTATCTCTCCTCAGAGGCCTGGTTTCCAATATCAGAATATGGGGGTTTCCTAAGGAAACAATCAGAACAGATCTCATCTCCACATGGGAAACTTGCTCTTTGGAGCTGTGTCAATACCTCAGGTTAGGAGGATCCTTCAGGGCGCTGGCGCCATGGCCCAATCCCAAGGTCCCCAAGGACACAAACTTACATTATGATCCATTCTCAGGAGAGTCCATTTCAAATCAGCCCCCTCGGCTGCTCACCTAGAGGCAGCAGATCAAACCTTCCTTGTCACTAGGAGACAGTTAGAATGGGAGGCGGGCTGCCCAGGCATCCATCCTTAGAACCCTGCTCTGGAGAACTTCTTTATGGGACGTCTTAAATCCAACCAACCTGTCTTGACTGTCTCGCAGAATGTATCCTTGTGGTTTGAAGCATCACACAATAACACTGTGAGAAAACCTCCATTTCCTCATGATGCCCCACACCTTCATAAATAGGCCATCATGGACAGAAACTCCATCCTAAGCCAAAGTCTGATCCTCGCCCTGAATTCAGAAGCATGAGATCTCGATTCAGCACTTGAGAGTGTGCCTGCTGGGCCCTCTCCCCGAAACCTAAGCCAAACTTGTGTTCTCAGACTTCCGTCCTCAGAATCCTGGCCACACCCCTCCAGTTTGGAAATTCTGGAGACACAATGCAGCACTCTGCCTGCCCTCCAGAAGAAAAATGTTGCCCTATAGGGCTAACCAGAAACGCCAAATGAGTAACAACCTGCATGCCACTCGACCATACCCCAATTATACAGTCTAGCCTGTGCACTAAAGCCCTGTCTGACACAGCCTGAGGGCAGACCTCCAGTCCAACACCCAGACAGCTGGCCGTACACAGAGCATATCACACCCACAATGGCTTTAGGCCATCATCTCTACCCAACCTCAGTTTTCACCTTCAGAACCTAGACCTTATCTCCACTCACTGCTCAGGAGAGAACGTGATGCAAAAATCAGAACTTCTCCTTCGCCATGGCAAGAAACCTTGTGGTTGGCATGTTGTCCAACGTTCATTGTAGGAGAAAGCAGCATGGACTATGAGGCCCCACCTATCCCTGAGGGCCACAATGTGCACAAACACACATTGTGACCCTCAGCGTGAGCCCTATCCTCATGTGAAGCCTCTTAGTGACTGGAACAACAGCCCACATATGGGGCTTGCCAAGCCCCTAGTCACCCAATCTCAACCAGATTTTGAGATGTCAAGTCACCCGACTCAGGGCTCTGCTCTGGAATCCCTCTTTGGTGGGACACCTGAGGTAAAAAAAAAAAATACAGAAAGGACTTTTCCCATCCACAGAATGATCCCAACCCCTTGGGGTCAGGCCAAATCACCAGAGAAAGAATTGTCCATGGCCCTTGAGGACACCCCGACATTCCACAGCCACCGTTGACACAAAATCCAGAGACAAAAGCCTGAGCAAGCGCCACATACTCGCCCTTTGTTCATAGCCCGGAAAATTCTCACGGTCTGTAGATTGAGCCTTCATACATACAGCCCCAAACCTAAGCTGAGTTTGTGTTTTCAGACTTCTGTCCCCACAGTCCTGGCCCACACACCATCCAAGCTGGGGCCCCTGGAGCCACACCTCAGGACTGTGGCTTCCCTCTCCAGGGGAATTCTGCCATTTCCATTGGCCACAACCCTATAGATTAGGAGAAACCTCCAAACTCCCCGAGGCCATCGGAATAGTGTTGGCTGCCCAGGACAAACAGGGATGATCTTTCACAAGTTAGGAAACTACCTCCACTCAGACCCAGAGACAGATATCCCCATAGAATAAGATTGAACTGGACAGGCACTTAGGCCCTAATCAGATCCAATGCTTTTGTTTCCAGGCATCTCTCCTCAGAGGCCTGGTTTCCAATACCAGCATAGGGGAATTACTGTGGCACTCATCAGAAAAATCTCGTCTCCACATAGGAAATGTACTCTTTGGAGCTCTATAAAAACCTCTGTTTAGGAGAATCTTTCAGGGCCCCGGATCAAGCGCCCAATTCCAAGGTCTCCATGGACTTAAACCCACATTATGATCTATCCTCGGGAGCGTCCATGTCAACTCAACCCCCTTGGTTTCTCCCCCAGGGCCTGCAGATCAAACCTGCCTTCTTGCTAGGAGACAACTAGAATGGGAGGTGGGCTGCATAGGCATCAATCCTTAGAACCCTACTCTGGAGTCATTCCATATGGGACATCCTAGAGCCATCCAACAGGTCTCAAGTGTCCCACAGAAGGAATATTTGCAGTCTGGATCATCTCACAACTCCCATTGTGGGAAAATCTACATGGCCTCTTGAGACGCTCCACTTTATAAAGTGGCCATCATGGACAGAAACTCCAACCTGAGCAAACGTCTGATATTCGCCCTGACTTCAGGTGCATGAGATCATGATTCAGCTCTGCAGAGTGTGCCTTCTGTGCCCTCACCCCAAAAACTAAGCCTAGCTTGTGTTCTCAGACTACAGTCCTCACACCCCTGGCCCAAAAGCCCTACAGTTTGGCAATACTGGGGCCACAATGCAGCACTCTGCTAGCCCTCCCAGAGAAAAACGTTGCCTAATGGAACTACCTAGAAACCCGAATGAGGATCAATTGAACGCCACTCGACTGCACCCCAAATATACAGTCTACCCTGTCTAATGCCTTGTCTGACACAGCATGAGCCCACACCTCCAGACCTACGCTCAACAGCTGGCCACACACTGAGCTCATTGGACCCAACAGGTCCTTAGGTCTTCATCTCTTCCCAACCTCGGTTTTCGGGTTTCAGAACCTAGACCTAAACTCCAATCACTGTCCAGCGGTGAACGTGATGCAGAAGTCACAACTCTTCCTTCGCCATGGCCAGAAACCTTGTGGTTGGCATATTCTCCAACGTTCAGTGTCGGAGAATCCAACATGGCCCATGAGGCCCTTCCCATGCTTGAGGGCCTTGTTGGCACAAATAGGCATTGTGACCCTCAGCATGAGCCCTGTCCTCAAAAAAGGCCTCTCAGTGTCTGAATCAAGAGCCCACTTATTGGACTTGCCATGCCCCTAGGCCCCCAAACTAAAACAGAGGTGAGGTTGTCCAGTTGTCCCTCCCGAGGACTCTGCTCTGGAATCCCTCTTTTATTGGGACACATGAGGTACAAAAAATAAAATAAAATAAAATAAAAAACAGAAAGGACTCCTCCCATCCCACAGAACGTACCCAAACTCTTGGGATTGGGTCAAATCCTCAGAGAAGGAAAGCCGTCCACAACCCATGAGGCCACGCCAGCATTCCACCCACATTGTTGTCACCAATCCAGAGACAAAATCTGAGCAAGCAACTCAAACTCAAACTTTTTCATATCCTGAAGTGTTGTCACGGTCTGTAGATTGGGCGTGCCATAACTATGTCCCCAATCCTAAGCAGAGTTTGTGTTTTCAGATTTTTGTCCCCACAGGCCTGGCCCACACACCCTCAAGGTTGGGGCCCTAGAGCCAAACTCAGAACTTTGCCTGCCCTCTCCAGGGGATTTCTGCCCATTCCATTGGCCACAACCCTATAGATTAGGAGAAACTCCAAAGTCCTGAGGCCATCCCAATATTATAGGCTGCCCAGGACAAACAGGGGCGATCTGACACAAGCTGAGCAACGACATCCCCTCAGATCCTTATACACGTATCCTCAGAAAAGTGATTGAACCGGACAGGTACCTAGGCCCTAATCATCTCGATTGCTTTTGTTTCCAGTCATCTCTCCTCAGAGGCCTGGTTTCCAATACCAGCATATGGGAGATTCCTTAGGCACTCATCAAAACAATTCTCTTCTCTACATAGGAAACATACTCTTTAGAGCTCCATCAAAACCTCCGGTTATGAACATCCCTCAAGGACCCAGATCAAGACCCCATTCCAAGGTCTCCATGGACACAAATGCACATTATGACCCATCCTCAACTCACCCATTTCAACACACCCGATTCAGTTGCTCCCCTAGATCAGGCAGATCGAACTTGCCTTGCCTCTATGAGACACCTGGAATGGGAGGCAGGCTGCCCAGGCATCCATCCTTAGAACCCTGCTCTGGATAACTTCCTTATGGGATGTCCTGGAGCCATCCAACAGGTCTCGACTGTCCCACAGAAGGAATCATTGCGGTTTGGAGCATCTCACAATTCCCATCGTGGGAAAACCTCCATGTCCTCGTGACACGCTCCCCTTCATGAAGGGGCTGTCATGGACAGAAACTCCGACCTAAGCCAACGTCTGATCCTAGCTCTGTCTTCAGGTATACGGGATCTTGAATCATCTCTGCAGAGGGTGCCTGCCGTCCCCTCACCCCGAAATCTAAGTCTGGCTTGTGTTCTCAGAATTTTTTCCTCACACTCATGGCCCACAAGCCTTCCAGTTTGGGAATTCTGGAGCCACTATTTGACACTGTGTCTTCCCTAAAGAAGAAAAACGTTGACCTCTGGGGCTACACAGTAACCACAAATGAGTACCATCCTGCACGAAACTCGCCTGCACCCCAATGATACAGTCTAGCCTGGGCACTAATTCCCTGTCTGCCACAGCCTGAGCCTGCACCTCCTAACCCACACTCAACAGCTAGCCGAACAATGAGCACATCAGACACACCATGGCCTTAGGTCTTCATCTCTTCCCAACCTCAGTTTTCAGGCTTCAGAACCTAGACCTTAAATCTAATCACAGTCCAGGAGTGAAAGTGTTGCAGAAATTAGAACTCCTTTTTCCCCATGGCCAGAAAACTTTTGGTTGCCATATTGTGCAACGTTCAGTGTAGGAGAAACCAGCATGGTACATTAGGCCACGCCCTGCCTTGAGGGGCTCATTGGGCACAAAAACACATTGTGAAACTCAGTGTGAGACCTATCCTCAAGGAAGGCCTCTCAGTGTCTGGACCAAGAGCCAAAATATGGGGCTTGCCATGTTCTTAGGTCCCAATGTTAACCAGAGGTCTGGTTGTCCAGTCGCCCCTCCCCAGGACTCTGCTCTGGAATCCCTCTGTTGGTGGTACACCTGAGGTAAAAAAAAAAAAAAACACAAAGGCCTCCTCCCTTCCGACACAATGACCCCAAACCCTTGGGATCGGGTCAATCCCCAGAAAGGGAGCCTCATCGATGGCCCATGAGGACAACCCGACATTCCATTGCAATCGGTGACACATTTCCAGAAAAAAAAAAAAAAGCATGAGCAAGCACCTCACATTCGCCCTTTGTTCATATGCCGAAGAGTTCTCCTCACGGTCTATAGATCGGGCCGGCCATACCTACATCCACCAACCTAAGTGGAGTTTGTGTTTTCAGACTTTTGTCGAAATAGCCCTGGACCACACAAGCTCCACACTTGGGTCCCTGGAGCCACACCTCAGGACTCTGCTTCCCTTTCAAGGGAATTCTTCCCATTCCATTGGCCACAACCTTGCAAATGTGGAAAAACATCCAAAGTCACTGAGGCCATCCCAATAGTGTAGGTCGCCCAGGACAATCAGGGGTGATCTCAAACCAGCTGAGCAACTACCTCCACTCAGACAACAGATGTCCCCAGAGAAGAATATTGAACCGGACAGGCCCCTAGGCCCTAATCAGATCCATTGCTTTGGTTTCCAGGCATCTCTCCTCAAAGGCCTCGTTTCCAATACCAGCATATGGTGGTTTCCTGAGGCACCAATAAGAACAAATCCGTCTCCCCATGGAAAACTTGCTCATTAGAGCTTTGTCATAACCTCTGGTTAGGAGAATCCTTCAGGGCCCTGGTGCCACTGCCCCATACCAAGGTCTCCATGGACTCAATCCAACATTAAGACCATCCTCAGGAAAGTCCATTTCAACTCAGCCCCCTCTGTTGCTACCCCAAGCCAGCAGATCAAACGTTTCTTGTTGCTAGGAGACAATTGGAATGTGAGGCTGGCTGCCCAGCCATCCATACGTAGAACCCTGTTCTGGAAAAATACCTTATAAGACGTCCTGGAGCCATCCAACAAATCTTAATTGTCCCACAGAAGGAATCCTTGCGGTGTGGAGCATCTCACAACTCCAATAGTGGCAAAACGCCCATGGCCTCATAATCCCCCCTCTTCTTGAAGGGGCCATCATGGACAGAAATTCAAACCTGAGCAAAGTCTGATCCTCGACTGACTTCAGACGCATGAGATTTCAATTCAGCTCTGCAGAGTGTGCCTGCCATGTCCTTGCCCCGAAACCTAAGCCTAGCTTGTGTTCTCAGCCACGTCCTCACTCTCCTGGCCCACAAGCCCTCCAGTTTGGGAATTCCGAAGCCACAATGCAGCATGCTGCCTGCCCTCCAGAAGAAAAACTTTGCCCTATGCTGCTAATAAGAAACCCCAAATGATTTTCTAATGCATGTCACTCGATGGTAAAGCAATTATAGAGTCTACCCTGTATACTAATGCCCTGTCTGGCACAGCCTGAGATATGACATCCCAAACAAAACCAAGACAGCTGGCCCCAACCTGGACACATAGGACCCGCTATTGCTGTAGGTCGTCATCTCTTCCCAACCTCGGTTTTCAGGCTTCAGAACCTAAACCTTATCTCCAATCACTGCTCAGGGGTGAACGTGATGCAGAAATTAGAATTCCTCCTTCCCCATGGCCAGAAACCTTGTGGTTGGCATGTTGTCCAACGTTCAATGTGGGAAAACCTGCATTGTCCGATGGGCACGCCAGTGTTTGAGGGCCGCCTAGGGCACAGACATGCATTGTGACCTGCAGCGTGAGTCCCGTATTAAAGTAACGCCATTCAGTGGCTGGACCAAGATCCTGCATATGGGGCTTGTCATATCCATAGGCCCCCAGGCTTAACCAGAGGGCGAGTATTCCAGTTGTCAGTACCCACTGCTATGCTCTAGAATCCCTCTACTGGGGGGACACATGAAGCAGAAAACAGGACACTTCCCTTCCCACAGAAGGACCCCAAACTCTTGGGGGCTGGACAAACTACCAGAGAGGGAGACTTCTACGACCCATGAGGCAACTCCTACATTAAACGGCCATTGTGGACAAAACATCCAGAGACAAAAGCCTGAGCGACTGCCTCCCTCTCACCCTTCTTTCATATCCAGAGGAACTCCCCTCATGGACTGTAGATCAGGCCTGCCGTAACCTCGGCCCCAAACCTGAGCTGAGTTAGGGTTTTTGGATGTCTGTCTGCACAGCCATGGCCCACACAGCCTCCAGGCTGGGGTCTCTGGAGCCACACCACAGTACTGTGCCTGCTCTCTCCTAAAAAACTGCCCATTCCATTGGCCACAACTCTACAAAATAGTAGAAACCTCAAGGTCCCCAAGGACATCCCACTACCGCAAGCCGCACTGGACAAATAGGGGCATTATGACACAAGTTGAGCAACTACTACCTCCATGCAGACACAAAGACAGATATCCGAAGAGACAGAAGATTGAACCAGACAGGCCCCTAGGCCCTATTATGAACTCTTGCTTTGGTGTCCATGTATCACTCCTCAGAGGCCTGGGTTCGAAGACCAGCATACGGGGCTTTCCTGAGGCACCAGACAGAAGACCTCTCATCTCCACATGGGAAGCTTCCTTGTTGGGGTTGTGTCAAGCCCTTCGGGTTGGAGAATCCTGCAGAGTCCCTTAGCTACTGCCACATTCCAAGGTCTCCATGGCCACCAACCCACATTATGACTCATCCTCAGGAGAGTCCATTTAAACTCAGCCTTCTGGGTAGCTCACCCAAGAGCCCGCAGATTGAGCGTGCCTTGTCTCCACCAGGCAATGGGAAGGTGAGTTGGCGTTTCTCCGCATCCATGCTTACGGCCCTGCTCTCGAGTCTTTCTGTATGGGGCATCCTGGAACCATCCAATAGTACTCGACTGTCCTGAAGAAGGAAACTTTGAAGTTTGGAGCAGCTCACAACTCCCAGCGTAGGGAAACCTCCCTGGCCTCATGACGCCCCCACCCCCTTCAGGAAGGGGCCGTCATGGACACAAACTCCAGCTTGAGGCAACATCTGATACTCGCCCTGACCTCACCTGCAGGAGATCTAGATTCAGCCTCTGCAGAGTGGGCCTGCCATGCTCTTGGCCCCAAAACTCGTGCTAGCTTGTGTTTTCAGACTTCCTTCCTCACAATCCTGGCCACACACCTCCAGTTTGGCAATTCTGGAGACACAATGCAGCACTCTGCCTGCCCTCCAGAAGAAAAATGTTGCCCTATAGGGCTAACCAGAAACGCCAAATGAGTAACAACCTGCATGCCACTCGACCATACCCCAATTATACAGTCTAGCCTGTGCACTAAAGCCCTGTCTGACACAGCCTGAGGGCAGACCTCCAGTCCAACACCCAGACAGCTGGCCGTACACAGAGCATATCACACCCACAATGGCTTTAGGCCATCATCTCTACCCAACCTCAGTTTTCACCTTCAGAACCTAGACCTTATCTCCACTCACTGCTCAGGAGTGAACGTGATGCAAGTATCAGAACTTCTCCTTCGCCTTGGCAAGAAACCTAGTGGTTGGCATGTTGTCCAATGTTCATTGTAGGAGAAAGAAGCATGGACTATGAGGCCCCACCTATCCCTGAGGGCCACAATGTGCACAAACACACATTGTGACCCTCAGCGTGAGCCCTATCCTCATGTAAAGCCTCTTAGTGACTGGAACAACAGCCCACATATGGGGCTTGCCAGGCCCCTAGTCCCCCAATCTCAACCAGAGTTCGAGATGTCTAGTCACCCCTTCTCAGGGCTCTACTCTGGAATCCCTCTTTGGTGGGATACCTGAGGCTAAAAAAAAAAAAAAATACAGAAAGGACTCTTCCCATCCACAGAATGATCCCAACCACTTGGGATCAGGCCAAATCATCAGAAAAAGAATTGTCCATGGCCCTTGAGGACACCCCGACATTCCGCGGCCACCGTTGACACAAAATCCAGAGACAAAAGCCTGAGCAAGCGCCACATACTCGCCCTTTGTTCATAGCCCGGAACATTCTCACGGTCTGTAGATCGAACCTTCATACATACATCCCCAAACCTAAGCTGAGTTTGAGTTTTCAGACTTCTGTCCCCACAGTCCTGGCCCACACACCATCCAAGTTGGGGCCCCTGAAGCCACACCTCAGGACTGAGGCTTCCCTCTCCAGGGGAATTCTGCCATTTCCATTGGCCACAACCCTATAGATTAGGAGTATCCTCCCATCTCCCCGAGGCCATCCGAATAGTGTTGGCTGCCCAGGACAAACAGGGATGATCTCTCACAAGTTAGAAAACTACCTCCACTCAGACCCTGAGACAGATATCCCCAGAGAATAAGATTGAACTGGACAGGCACTTAGGCCCTAATCAGATCCATTGCTTTTGATTCCAGTCATCTCTCCTCAGAGGCTTGGTTTCCAATACCAGCATATGGGAGATTCCTTAGGCACTCATCAAAACAATTCTCTTCTCTACATAGGAAACATACTCTTTAGAGCTCCATCAAAACCTCCGGTTATGAACATCCCTCAAGGCCCCGGATCAAGCACCCCATTCCAAGGTCTACATGGACACAAATGCACATTATGACCTCTCCTCAACTCACCCATTTCAACACACCCGCCTCGGTTGCTCCCCTAGATCCAGCAGATCGAACTTGCCTTGGCTCTATGAGACACCCGGAATGGGAGGCAGGCTGCCCAGGCATCCATCCTTAGAACCCTGCTCTGGATAACTTCCTTATGGGATGTCCTGGAGCCATCCAACAGGTCTCAACTGTCCCACAGAAGGAATCATTGCGGTTTGGAGCATCTCACAATTCCCATCGTGGGAAAACCTCCATGTCCTCGTGACACGCTCCCCTTCATGAAGGGGCCGTCATGGACAGAAACTCCGACCTAAGCCAACTTCTGATCCTAGCTCTGTCCTCAGGTATACGGGATCTCGAATCATCTCTGCAGAGGGTGCCTGCCGTCCCCTCACCCCGAAATATAAGTCTGGCTTGTGTTCTCAGAATTTTTTCCTCACACTTCTGGCCCACAAGCCTTCCAGTTTGGGAATTCTGGAGCCACTATGTGGCACTGTGTCTTCCCTCCAGAAGAAAAACTTTGCTCTTTGGGGCTACCCAGTAACCAGAAATGAGTACCATCCTGCACGAAACTCGACTGCACCCCAATGATACAGTGTAGCCTGAACACTAATTCCCTGTCTGCCACAGCCTGAGCCTGCCCCTCCCAACCCACACTCAACAGCTGGCCGAACACTGAGCACATCAGAAACACCATGGCCTTAGGTCTTCATGTCTTCCCAACCTCAGTTTTCAGGCTTCAGAACCTAGACCTTAAATCCAATCACAGTCCAAGAGTGAAAGTGTTGCAGAAAATAGAACTCCTTCTCCCCCATGGCTAGAAAACTTTTGGTTGCCATATTGTGCAACGTTAAGTGTAGGAGAAACCAGCATGGTACATTAGGCCACGCCCTGCCTTGAGGGGCTCCTTGGGCACAAAAACACATTGTGAAACTCAGTGTGAGACCTATCCTCAAGGAAGGCCTCTCAGTGCTTGGACCGAGAACCCACATATGGGGCTTGCCATGTTCTTAGGTCCCAATGTTAACCAGAGGTCTGGTTGTCCAGTTGCCCCCACCCACGACTCTGCTCTGGAATCCCTCTTTTGGTGGTCCACCTGAGGTAAAAAAAAAAAAAACAAAAAACAAAAAAAATAAAAAAAAAAGAAGGCCTCCTCCCTTCCGTCAGAATGACCCCCAACTCTTGGGAACGGGTCAAATCCCCAGAAAGGGAGCCTCATCGATGGCCCATGAGGACACCCCGACATTCCATGGCAATCGGTGACACATTTCCAGAAAAAAAAAAAAATGCATGAGCAAGCACCTCACATTCGTCCTTTGTTCATATGTCAAAGAGTTCTCCTCACGGTCTATAGATCGGGCCGGCCATACCTACATCCCCCAACCTAAGTGGAGTTTGTGTTTTCAGACTTTTGACCAAATAGCCCTGGACCACACACGCTCCACACTTGGGTCCCTGGAGCCACACCTCAGGACTGTGCTTCCCTTTCAAGGGAATTCTTCTCATTCCATTGGCCACAACCTTGCAAATGAGGAAAAACCTCCAAAGTCACCGAGGCCATCCCAATAGTGTAGGCCGCCCAGGACAAACAGGGGTGATCTCAAACCAGCTGAGCAACTACCTCCACTCAGACAACAGATGTCCCCAGAGAAGAATATTGAACCGGACAGGACCCTAGGCCCTAATCAGATCCATTGCTTTGGTTTCCAGGCATCTCTCCTCAATGCCTCGTTTCCAATACCAGCATATGGTGGTTTCCTGAGGCACCAATAAGAATAAATCTCGTCTCCCCATGTAAAACTTGCTCATTGGAGCTTTGTCATAACCTCTGGTTAGGAGAATCCTTCAGGGCCCTGGTGCCACTGCCCCATACCAAGGTCTCCATGGACTCAAACCAACATTAAGACCATCCTAAGGAAAGTCCATTTCAACTCAGCCCCCTCTGTTGCTACCCCAAGCCAGCAGATCAAACGTTTCTTGTTGCTAGGACACAATTGGAATGTGAGGCTGGCTGCCCAGGCATCCATACTTAGAACGCTATTCTGGAAAAATACCTTATAAGACGTCCTGGAGCCATCCAACAAATCTTAATTGTCCCACAGAAGGAATCCTTGCGGTTTGGAGCATCTCACAACTCCAATAGTGGGAAAACCCCAATGGCCTCATAATGCCCCCCCTTCCTGAAGGGGCCAACATGGACAGAAACTCAAACCTGAGCCAAAGTCTGAACCTCGACCTGACTTCAGAGGCATGAGATGTCAATTCAGCTCTGCAGAGTGTGCCTGCCATGTCCTTGCCCCGAAACCTAAGCCTAGCTTGTGTTCTCAGCCGCGTCCTCACTCTCCTGGCCCATAAGCCCTCCAGTTTGGGAATTCTGAAGCCACAATGCAGCATGCTGCCTGCCCTCCAGAAGAAAAACTTTGCTCTATGCTGCTAATAAGAAACCCCAAATGATTTTCTAATGCATGCCACTCGATTGTAAAGCAATTATACAGCCCACCCTGTATACTAATGCCCTGTCTGGCACAGCCTGAGACAAGACATCCCAAACGACACCCAGACAGCTGGAGCCAACCTGGACACATAGGACCCGCTATGGCTGTAGGTCGTCATCTCTTCCCAACCTCGGTTTTCAGGCTTCAGAACCTAGACCTTATCTCCAATCACTGCCCAGGGGTGAACGTGATGCAGAAATTAGAATTCCTCCTTCCCCATGGCCAGAAACCTTGTGGTTGGCATGTTGTCCAACGTTCAATGTGGGAAAACCTGCATTGTCCGAAAGGCCACGCTAGTGCTTGAGGGCCGCCTAGGGCACAGACATGCATTGTGACCTGCAGCGTGAGTCCCGTATTAAAGTAACGCCTCTCAGTGGCTGGACCAAGATCCTGCATATGGGGCTTGTCATATCCATAGGCCCCCAGGCTTAACCAGAGGGCGAGTATTCCAGTTGTCAGTACCCACTGCTATGCTCTAGAATCCCTCTACTGGGGGGACACATGAAGCAGAAAACAGGACACTTCCCTTCCCACAGAAGGACCCCAAACTCTTGGGGGCTGGACAAACTACCAGAGAGGGAGACTTCTACGACCCATGAGGCAACTCCTACATTAAACGGCCATTGTGGACAAAACATCCAGAGACAAAAGCCTGAGCGACTGCCTCCCTCTCACCCTTCTTTCATATCCAGAGGAACTGCCCTCATGGACTTTAGATCAGGCCTGCCGTAACCTCCTGCCCCAAACCTGAGCTGAGTTAGGGTTTTTGGATGTCTGTCTGCACAGCCATGGCCCACACAGCCTCCAGGCTGGGGTCTCTGGAGCCACACCACAGTACTGTGCCTGCTCTCTCCTAAGAAACTGCCCATTCCATTGGCCCCAAATCTACAAAATAGTAGAAACCTCAAGGTCCCCAAGGACATCCCACTACCGCAAGCAGCACTGGACAAATAGGGGCATTATGACACAAGCTGAGCAACTACTACCTCCATGCTGACACACAGACAGATATCCGCAGAGACAGAAGTGAACCAGACAGGCCCCTAGGACCTATTATGAACTCTTGCTTTGGTGTCCAGGTATCACTCCTAGGGGCCTGGGTTCGAAGACCAGCATACGGGGCTTTCTGAGGCACCAGACAGAAGACCTCTCATCTCCACATGGGAAGCTACCTTGTTGGAGTTGTGTCAAGCCCTTCGGGTTGGAGAATCCTGCAGAGTCCCTTAGCTACTGCCACATTCCAAGGTCTCCATGGCCACCAACCCACATTATGACTCATCCTCAGGAGAGTCCATTTAAACTCAGCCTTCTGGGTAGCTCACCCAAGAGCCCGCAGATTGAGCGTGCCTTGTCTCCACCAGGCAATGGGAAGGTGAGTTGGCGTTTCTCGGCATCCACGCTTAGGGCCCTGCTCTCGAGTCTTTCTGTATGGGGCATCCTGGAACCATCCAATAGTACTCGACTGTCCTGAAGAAGGAAACTTTGATGTTTGGAGCAGCTCACAACTCCCAGCGTAGGGAAACCTCCCTGGCCTCATGACGCCCCCACCCCCTTCAGGAAGGGGCCATCATGGACACAAACTCCAGCTTGAGGCAACATCTGATACTCGCCCTGACCTCACCTGCAGGAGATCTAGATTCAGCCTCTGCAGAGTGGGCCTGCCATGCTCTTGGCCCCAAAACTCGTGCTAGCTTGTGTTTTCAGACTTCCTTCCTCACAATCCTGGCCACACACCTCCAGTTTGGCAATTCTGGAGACACAATGCAGCACTCTGCCTGCCCTCCAGAAGAAAAATGTTGCCCTATAGGGCTAACCAGAAATGCCAAATGAGTAACAACCTGCATGCCACTCGACCATACCCCAATTATACAGTCTAGCCTGTGCACTAAAGCCCTGTCTGACACAGCCTGAGGGCAGACCTCCAGTCCAACACCCAGACAGCTGGCCGTACACAGAGCATATCACACCCACAATGGCTTTAGGCCATCATCTCTACCCAACCTCAGTTTTCACCTTCAGAACCTAGACCTTATCTCCACTCACTGCTCAGGAGTGAACGTGATGCAAGTATCAGAACTTCTCCTTCGCCTTGGCAAGAAACCTAGTGGTTGGCATGTTGTCCAATGTTCATTGTAGGAGAAAGAAGCATGGACTATGAGGCCCCACCTATCCCTGAGGGCCACAATGTGCACAAACACACATTGTGACCCTCAGCGTGAGCCCTATCCTCATGTAAAGCCTCTTAGTGACTGGAACAACAGCCCACATATGGGGCTTGCCAGGCCCCTAGTCCCCCAATCTCAACCAGAGTTCGAGATGTCTAGTCACCCCTTCTCAGGGCTCTACTCTGGAATCCCTCTTTGGTGGGATACCTGAGGCTAAAAAAAAAAAAAATACAGAAAGAACTCTTCCCATCCACAGAATGATCCCAACCACTTGGGATCAGGCCAAATCATCAGAGAAAGAATTGTCCATGGCCCTTGAGGACACCCCGACATTCCGCGGCCACCGTTGACACAAAATCCAGAGACAAAAGCCTGAGCAAGCGCCACATACTCGCCCTTTGTTCATAGCCTGGAACATTCTCACGGTCTGTAGATCGAACCTTCATACATACATCCCCAAACCTAAGCTGAGTTTGAGTTTTCAGACTTCTGTCCCCACAGTCCTGGCCCACACACCATCCAAGTTGGGGCCCCTGAAGCCACACCTCAGGACTGTGGCTTCCCTCTCCAGGGGAATTCTGCCATTTCCATTGGCCACAACCCTATAGATTAGGAGTATCCTCCCATCTCCCCGAGGCCATCCGAATAGTGTTGGCTGCCCAGGACAAACAGGGATGATCTCTCACAAGTTAGAAAACTACCTCCACTCAGACCCTGAGACAGATATCCCCAGAGAATAAGATTGAACTGGACAGGCACTTAGGCCCTAATCAGATCCATTGCTTTTGATTCCAGTCATCTCTCCTCAGAGGCTTGGTTTCCAATACCAGCATATGGGAGATTCCTTAGGCACTCATCAAAACAATTCTCTTCTCTACATAGGAAACATACTCTTTAGAGCTCCATCAAAACCTCCGGTTATGAACATCCCTCAAGGCCCCGGATCAAGCACCCCATTCCAATGTCTACATGGACACAAATGCATATTATGACCTCTCCTCAACTCACCCATTTCAACACACCCGCCTCGGTTGCTCCCCTAGATCCAGCAGATCGAACTTGCCTTGGCTCTATGAGACACCCGGAATGGGAGGCAGGCTGCCCAGGCATCCATCCTTAGAACCCTGCTCTGGATAACTTCCTTATGGGATGTCCTGGAGCCATCCAACAGGTCTCAACTGTCCCACAGAAGGAATCATTGTGGTTTGGAGCATCTCACAATTCCCATCGTGGGAAAACCTCCATGTCCTCGTGACACGCTCCCCTTCATGAAGGGGCCGTCATGGACAGAAACTCCGACCTAAGCCAACTTCTGATCCTAGCTCTGTCCTCAGGTATACGGGATCTCGAATCATCTCTGCAGAGGGTGCCTGCCGTCCCCTCACCCCGAAATATAAGTCTGGCTTGTGTTCTCAGAATTTTTTCCACACTTCTGGCCCACAAGCCTTCCAGTTTGGGAATTCTGGAGCCACTATGTGGCACTGTGTCTTCCCTCCAGAAGAAAAACTTTGCTCTTTGGGGCTACCCAGTAACCAGAAATGAGTACCATCCTGCACGAAACTCGACTGCACCCCAATGATACAGTGTAGCCTGAACACTAATTCCCTGTCTGCCACAGCCTGAGCCTGCCCCTCCCAACCCACACTCAACAGCTGGCCGAACACTGAGCACATCAGAAACACCATGGCCTTAGGTCTTCATGTCTTCCCAACCTCAGTTTTCAGGCTTCAGAACCTAGACCTTAAATCCAATCACAGTCCAGGAGTGAAAGTGTTGCAGAAAATAGAACTCCTTCTCCCCCATGGCTAGAAAACTTTTGGTTGCCATATTGTGCAACGTTAAGTGTAGGAGAAACCAGCATGGTACATTAGGTCACGCCCTGCCTTGAGGGGCTCCTTGGGCACAAAAACACATTGTGAAACTCAGTGTGAGACCTATCCTCAAGGAAGGCCTCTCAGTGCTTGGACCGAGAACCCACATATGGGGCTTGCCATGTTCTTAGGTCCCAATGTTAACCAGAGGTCTGGTTGTCCAGTTGCCCCCACCCACGACTCTGCTCTGGAATCCCTCTTTGGTGGTCCAACTGAGGTAAAAAATAAATAAATAAATAAATAAAAATAAACAAAAAAAACCAGAAAGGCCTCCTCCCTTACGACAGAATGACCCCAAACTCTTGGGATCTGGTCAAATCCCCAGAAAGGGAGCCTCATCGATGGCCCATGACACACCCCGACATTCCATGGCAATCGGTGACACATTTACAGAAAAAAACAAAAAAGCATGAGCAAGCAACTCACATTCGCCCTTTGTTCATATGCCGAAGAGTTCTCCTCACGGTCTATAGATCGGGCCGGCCATACCTACATCCCCCAACCTAAGTGGAGTTTGTGTTTTCAGACGTTTGACCAAATAGTCCTGGACCACACACGCTCCACACTTGGGTCCCTGGAGCCACACCTCAGGACTGTGCTTCCCTTTCAAGGGAATTCTTCCCATTCCATTGGCCACAACCTTGCAAATGAGGAAAAACCTCCAAAGTCACCGAGGCCATCCCAATAGTGTAGGCCGCCCAGGACAAACAGGGGTGATCTCAAACCAGCTGAGCAACTACCTCCACTCAGACAACAGATGTCCCCAGAGAAGAATATTGAACCGGACAGGACCCTAGGCCCTAATCAGATCCATTGCTTTGGTTTCCAGGCATCTCTCCTCAATGCCTCGTTTCCAATACCAGCATATGGTGGTTTCCTGAGGCACCAATAAGAACAAATCTCGTCTACCCATGGAAAACTTGCTTATTGGAGCTGTGTCATAACCTCTGGTTAGGAGAATCCTTCAGGGCCCTGGTGCCACTGCCCCATACCAAGGTCTCCATGGACTCAATCCAACATTAAGACCATCCTCAGGAAAGTCCATTTCAACTCAGCCCCCTCTGTTGCTACCCCAAGCCAGCATATCAAACGTTTCTTGTTGCTAGGACACAATTGGAATGTGAGGCTGGCTGCCCAGGCATCCATACTTAGAACCCTGTTCTGGAAAAATACCTTATAAGACGTCCTGGAGCCATCCAACAAATCTTAATTGTCCCACAGAAGGAATCCTTGCGGTTTGGAGCATCTCACAACTCCAATAGTGGGAAAACCCCCATGGCCTCATAATGCCCCCCCTTCCTGAAGGGGCCAACATGGACAGAAACTCAAACCTGAGCCAAAGTCTGAACCTCGACCTGACGTCAGACGCATGAGATGTCAATTCAGCTCTGCAGAGTGTGCCTGCCATGTCCTTGCCCCGAAACCTAAGCCTAGCTTGTGTTCTCAGACTTCCGTCCTCACTCTCCTGGCCCATAAGCCCTCCAGTTTGGGAATTCCGAAGCCACAATGCAGCATGCTGCCTGCCCTCCAGAAGAAAAACTTTGCCCTATGCTGCTAATAAGAAACGCCAAATGATTTTCTAATGCATGCCACTCGATTGTAAAGCAATTATACAGCCCACCCTGTACACTAATGCCCTGTCTGGCAGAGCCTGAGACAAGACATCCCAAACGACACCCAGACAGCTGGCCCCAACCTGGACACATAGGACCCGCTATGGCTGTAGGTCGTCATCTCTTCCCAACCTCGGTTTTCAGGCTTCCGAACCTAGACCTTATCTCCAATCACTGCCCAGGGGTGAACGTGATGCAGAAATTAGAATTCCTCCTTCCCCATGGCCAGAAACCTTGTGGTTGGCATGTTGTCCAACGTTCAATGTAGGAAAACCTGCATTGTCCGATGGGCACGCCAGTGCTTAAGGGCCGCCTAGGGCACAGACATGCATTGTGACCTGCAGCGTGAGTCCCGTATTAAAGTAACGCCTTTCAGTGGCTGGACCAAGATCCTGCATATGGGGCTTGTCATATCCATAGGCCCCCAGGCTTAACCAGAGGGCGAGTATTCCAGTTGTCAGTACCCACTGCTATGCTCTAGAATCCCTCTACTGGGGGGACACATGAAGCAGAAAACAGGACACTTCCCTTCCCACAGAAGGACCCCAAACTCTTGGGGGCTGGACAAACTACCAGAGAGGGAGACTTCTACGACCCATGAGGCAACTCCTACATTAAACGGCCATTGTGGACAAAACATCCAGAGACAAAAGCCTGAGCGACTGCCTCCCTCTCACCCTTCTTTCATATCCAGAGGAACTCCCCTCATGGACTGTAGATCAGGCCTGCCGTAACCTCGGCCCTAAACCTGAGCTGAGTTAGGGTTTTTGGATGTCTGTCTGCACAGCCATGGCCCACACAGCCTCCAGGCTGGGGTCTCTGGAGCCACACCACAGTACTGTGCCTGCTCTCTCCTAAGAAACTGCCCATTCCATTGGCCACAACTCTACAAAATAGTAGAAACCTCAAGGTCCCCAAGGACATCCCACTACCGCAAGCCGCACTGGACAAATAGGGGCATTATGACACAAGTTGAGCAACTACTACCTCCATGCAGACACACAGACAGATATCCGCAGAGACAGAAGATTGAACCAGACAGGCCCCTAGTCCCTATTATGAACTCTTGCTTTGGTGTCCAGGTATCACTCCTCAGAGGCCTGGGTTCGAAGACCAGCATACGGGGCTTTCCTGAGGCACCAGACAGAAGACCTCTCATCTCCACATGGGAAGCTTCCTTGTTGGGGTTTTGTCAAGCCCTTCGGGTAGGAGAATCCTGCAGAGTCCCTTAGCTACTGCCACATTCCAAGGTCTCCATGGCCACCAACCCACATTATGACTCATCCTCAGGAGAGTCCATTTAAACTCAGCCTTCTGGGTAGCTCACCCAAGAGCCCGCAGATTGAGCGTGCCTTGTCTCCACCAGGCAAAGGGAAGGTGAGTTGGCGTTTCTCGGCATCCATGCTTACGGCCCTGCTCTCGAGTCTTTCTGTATGGGGCATCCTGGAACCATCCAATAGTACTCGACTGTCCTGAAGAAGGAAACTTTGTAGTTTGGAGCAGCTCACAACTCCCAGCGTAGGGAAACCTCCCTGGCCTCATGACGCCCCCACCCCCTTCAGGAAGGGGCCGTCATGGACACAAACTGCAGCTTGAGGCAACATCTGACACTCGCCCTGACCTCACCTGCAGGAGATCTCGATTCACCTTCTGCAGAGTGGGCCTGCCATGCTCTTGGCCCCAAAACTCGTGCTAGCTTGTGTTTTCAGACTTCCTTCCTCACAATCCTGGCCACACCCCTCCAGTTTGGCAATTCTGGAGACACAATGCAGCACTCTGCCTGCCCTCCAGAAGAAAAATGTTGCCCTATAGGGCTAATCAGAAACGCCAAATGAGTAACAACCTGCATGCTACTCGACCATACCCCAATTATACAGTCTAGCCTGTGCACTAAAGCCCTGTCTGACACAGCCTGAGGGCCGACCTCCAGTCCAACACCCAGACAGCTGGCTGTACACAGAGCATATCACACCCACAATGGCTTTAGGCCATCATCTCTACCCAACCTCAGTTTTCACCTTCAGAACCTAGACCTTATCTCCACTCACTGCTCAGGAGTGAACGTGATGCAAGAATCAGAACTTCTCCTTCGCCTTGGCAAGAAACCTAGTGGTTGGCATGTTGTCCAATGTTCATTGTAGGAGAAAGCAGCATGGACTATGAGGCCCCACCTATCCCTGAGGGCCACAATGTGCACAAACACACATTGTGACCCTCAGCGTGAGCCCTATCCTCATGTAAAGCCTCTTAGTGACTGGAACAACAGCCCACATATGGGGCTTGCTAGTCCCCTAGTCCCCCTATCTCAACCAGAGTTCGAGATGTCTAGTCACACCTACTCAGGGCTCTACTCTGGAATCCCTCTTTGGTGGGACACCTGAGGTAAAAAAAAAAAAAAAAAATTACAGAAAGGACTCTTCCGATCCACAGAATGATCCCAACCACTTGGGATCAGGCCAAATCATCAGAGAAAGAATTGTCCATGGCCCTAGAGGACACCCCGACATTCCGCGGCCACCGTTGACACAAAATCCAGAGACAAAAGCCTGAGCAAGCGCCACATACTCGCCCTTTGTTCATAGCCCGGAAAATTCTCACGGTCTTTAGATTGAGCCTTCATACATACATCCCCAAACCTAAGCTGAGTTTGTGTTTTCAGACTTCTGTCCCCACAGTCCTGGCCCACACACCATCCAAGTTGGGGCCCCTGGAGCCACACCTCAGGACTGTGGCTTTCCTCTCCAGGGGAATTCTGCCATTTCCATTGGCCACAACCCTATAGATTAGGAGTATCCTCCAATCTCCCCGAGGCCATCCGAATAGTGTTGGCTGCCCAGGACAAACAGGGATGATCTCTCACAAGTTAGGAAACTACCTCCACTCAGACCCAGAGACAGATATCCCCAGAGAATAAGATTGAACTGGACAGGCACTTAGGCCCTAATCAGATCCATTGATTTTGATTCCAGTCATCTCTCCTCAGAGGCCTGGTTTCCAATACCAGCATATGGGAGATTCCTTAGGCACTCATCAAAACAATTCTCTTCTCTACATAGGAAACATACTCTTTAGAGCTCCATCAAAACCCCCGGTTATGAACATCCCTCAAGGAGCCGGATCAAGCATCCCATTCCAAGGTCTACATGGACACAAATGCACATTATGACCCATCCTCAACTCACCCATTTCAACACACCCACCTCGGTTGCTCCCCTAGATCCAGCAGATCGAACTTGCCTTGGCTCTATGAGACACCTGGAATGGGAGGCAGGCTGCCCAGGCATCCATCCTTAGAACCCTGCTCTGGATAACTTCCTTATGGGATGTCCTGGAGCCATCCAACAGGTCTCGACTGTCCCACAGAAGGAATCATTGCGGTTTGGAGCATCTCACAATTCCCATAGTGGGAAAACCTCCATGTCCTCGTGACACCCTCCCCTTCATGAAGGGGCGGTCATGGACAGAAACTCCGACCTAAGCCAACTTCTGATCCTAGCTCTGTCCTCAGGTATACGGGATCTCGAATCATCTCTGCAGAGGGTGCCTGCCGTCCCCTCACCCCGAAATCTAAGTCTGGCTTGTGTTCTCAGAATTTTTTCCTCACACTCCTGGCCCACAAGCCTTCCAGTTTTGGAATTCTGGAGCCACTATGTGGCACTGTGTCTTCCCTCCAGAAGAAAAACTTTGCCCTTTGGGGCTACCCAGTAACCACAAATGAGTACCATCCTGCACGAAACTAGACTGCACCCCAATGATACAGTCTAGCCTGAGCATTAATTCCCTGTCTGCCACAGCCTGAGCCTGCACCTCCCAACCCACACTCAACAGCTGGCCGAACACTGAGCACATCAGACACACCATGGCCTTAGGTCTTCATCTCTTCCCAACCTCAGTTTTCAGGCTTCAGAACCTAGAACTTAAATCCAATCACAGTCCAGGAGTGAAAGAGTTGCAGAAAATAGAACTCCTTCTTCCCCATGGCCAGAAAACTTTTGGTTGCCATATTGTGCAACGTTCAGTGTAGGAGAAACCAGCATGGTACATTAGGCCGCGCCCTGACTTGAGGGGCTCCATGGGCACAAAAACGCATTGTGAAACTCAGTGCGAGACCTATCCTCAAGGAAGGCCTCTCCGTGTCTCGACCAAGAGCCCACATATGGGGCTTGCCATGTTCTTAGGTCCCAATGTTAACCAGAGGTCTGGTTGTCCAGTTGCCCCCACCCACGACTCTGCTCTGGAATCCCTCTTTTGGTGGTCCACCTAAGGTAAAAAAAATAAATAAATAAATAAAAATAAACAAAGAAAAACAGAAAGGCCTCCTCCCTTACGACAGAATGACCCCAAACTCTTGGGATCTGGTCAAATCCCCAGAAATGGAGCCTCATCGATGGCCCATGAGGACACCCCGACATTCCATGGCAATCGGTGACACATTTCCAGAAAAAAAAAAATAAAGAGCATGAGCAAGCAGCTCACATTCGCCCTTTGTTCATATGCCGAAGAGTTCTCCTCACGGTCTATAGATCGGGCCGGCCATACCTACATCCCACAACCTAAGTGGAGTTTGTGTTTTCAGAATTTTGTCCAATAGCCCTGGACCACACACGCTCCACACTTGGGTCCCTGGAGCAACACCTCAGGACTGTGCTTCCCTTTCAAGGGAATTCTTCCCATTCCATTGGCCACAACCTTGCAAATGAGGAAAAACCTCCAAAGTCACCGAGGCCATCCCAATAGTGTAGGCCGCCCAGGACAATCAGGGATGATCTCAAACCAGCTGAGCAACTACCTCCACTCAGACAACAGATGTCCCCAGAGAAGAATATTGAACCGGACAGGATCCTAGGCCCTAATCAGATCCATTGCTTTGGTTTCCAGGCATCTCTCCTCAGAGGCCTCGTTTCCAATACCAGCATATGGTGGTTTCCTGAGGCACCAATGAGAACAAATCTCGTCTCCCCATGGAAATCTTGCTTATTGGAGCTTTGTCATAACCTCTGGTTAGGAGAATCCTTCAGGGCCCTGGTGCCACTGCCCCATACCAAGGTCTCCATGGACTCAATCCAACATTAAGACCATCCTCAGGAAAGTCCATTTCAACTCAGCCCCCTCTGTTGCTACCCCAAGCCAGCAGATCAAACGTTTCTTGTTGCTAGGAGACAATCGGAATGTGAGGCTGGCTGCCCAGGCATCCATACTTAGAACCCTGTTCTGGTAAAATACCTTATAAGACGTCCTGGAGCCATCCAACAAATCTTAATTGTCCCACAGAAGGAATCCTTGCGGTTTGGAGCATCTCACAACTCCAATAGTGGGAAAACCCCCATGGCCTCATAATGCCCCCCCTTCCTGAAGGGGCCAACATGGACAGAAACTCAAACCTGAGCCAAAGTCTGAACCTCGACCTGACTTCAGTCGCATGAGATCTCAATTCAGCTCTGCAGAGTGTGCCTGCCATGTCCTTGCCCCGAAACCTAAGCCTAGCTTGTGTTCTCAGACTTCCGTCCTCACTCTCCTGGCCCATAAGCCCTCCAGTTTGGGAATTCCGAAGCCACAATGCAGCATGCTGCCTGCCCTCCAGAAGAAAAACTTTGCCCTATGCTGCTAATAAGAAACCCCAAATGATTTTCTAATGCATGCCACTCGATTGTAAAGCAATTATACAGCCCACTCTGTATACTAATGCCCTGTCTGGCACAGTCTGAGACAAGACATCCCAAACGACACCCAGACAGCTGGCCCCAACCTGGACACATAGGACCCGCTATGGCTGTAGGTCGTCATCTCTTCCCAACCTCAGTTTTCAGGTTTCAGAACCTAGACCTTATCTCCAATCACTGCCCAGGGGTGAACGTGATACAGAAATTAGAATTCCTCCTTCCCCATGGCCAGAAAACTTGTGGTTGGCATGTTGTACAACGTTCAATGTGGGAAAACCTGCATTGTCCGAAAGGCCACGCCAGTGCTTGAGGGCCGCCTAGGGCACAGACATGCATTGTGACCTGCAGCGTGAGTCCCGTATTAAAGTAAGGCCTTTCAGTGGCTGGACCAAGATCCTGCATATGGGGCTTGTCATATCCATAGGCCCCCAGGTTTAACCAGAGGGCAAGTATTCCAGTAGTCAGTACCCACTGCTATGCTCTAGAATCCCTCTACTGGGGGGACACATGAAGCAGAAAACAGGACACTTCCCTTCCCACAGAATGACCCCAAACTCTTGGGGGCTGGACAAACTACCAGAGAGGGAGACTTCTACGACCCATGAGGCAACTCCTACATTAAACGGCCATTGTGGACAAAACATCCAGAGACAAAAGCCGGAGCGACTGCCTCCCTCTCACCCTTCTTTCATATCCAGAGGAACTCCCCTCATGGACTGTAGATCAGGCCTGCCGTAACCTCGGCCCCAAACCTGAGCTGAGTTAGGGTTTTTGGATGTCTGTCTGCACAGCCATGGCCCACACAGCCTCCAGGCTGGGGTCTCTGGAGCCACACCACAGAACTGGGCCTGCTCTCTCCTAAGAAACTGCCCATTCCATTGGCCACAACTCTACAAAATAGTAGAAACCTCAAGGTCCCCAAGGACATCCCACTACCGCAAGCCGCACTGGACAAATAGGGGCATTATGACACAAGCTGAGCAACTACTACCTCCATGCAGACACACAGACAGATATCCGCAGAGACAGAAGATTGAACCAGACAGGCCCCTAGGCCCTATTATGAACTCTTGCTTTGGTGTCCAGGTATCACACCTCAGAGGCCTGGGTTCGAAGACCAGCATACGGGGCTGTCCTGAGGCACCAGACAGAAGACCTCTCATCTCCACATGGGAAGCTTCCTTGTTGGGGTTGTGTCAAGCCCTTCGGGTTGGAGAATCCTGCAGAGTCCCTTAGCTACTGCCACATTCCAAGGTCTCCATGGCCACCAACCCACATTATGACTCATCCTCAGGAGAGTCCATTTAAACTCAGCCTTCTGGGTAGCTCACCCAAGAGCCCGCAGATTGAGCGTGCCTTGTCTCCACCAGGCAATGGGAAGGTGAGTTGGCGTTTCTCGGCATCCATGCTTACGGCCCTGCTCTCGAGTCTTTCTGTATGGGGCATCCTGGAACCATCCAATAGTACTCGACTGTCCTGAAGAAGGAAACTTTGAAGTTTGGAGCATCTCACAACTCCCAGCGTAGGGAAACCTCCCTGGCCTCATGACGCCCCCACCCCCTTCAGGAAGGGGCCGTCATGGACACAAACTCCAGCTTGAGGCAACATCTGATACTCGCCCTGACCTCACCTGCAGGAGATCTCGATTCAGCCTCTGCAGAGTGGGCCTGCCATGCTCTTGGCCCCAAAACTCGTGCTAGCTTGTGTTTTCAGACTTCCTTCCTCACAATCCTGGCCACACCCCTCCAGTTTGGCAATTCTGGAGACACAATGCAGCACTCTGCCTGCCCTCCAGAAGAAAAATGTTGCCCTATAGGGCTAACCAGAAACGCCAAATGAGTAACAACCTGCATGCCACTCGACCATACCCCAATTATACAGTCTAGCCTGTGCACTAAAGCCCTGTCTGACACAGCCTGAGGGCAGACCTCCAGTCCAACACCCAGACAGCTGGCCGTACACAGAGCATATCACACCCACAATGGCTTTAGGCCATCATCTCTACCCAACCTCAGTTTTCACCTTCAGAACCTAGACCTTATCTCCACTCACTGCTCAGGAGTGAACGTGATGCAAGAATCAGAACTTCTCCTTCGCCTTGGCAAGAAACCTAGTGGTTGGCATGTTGTCCAATGTTCATTTTAGGAGAAAGCAGCATGGACTATGAGGCCCCACCTATCCCTGAGGGCCACAATGTGCACAAACACACATTGTGACCCTCAGCGTGAACCCTATCTTCATGTAAAGCCTCTTAGTTACTGGAACAACAGCCCACATATGGGGCTTGCCAGGCCCCTAGTCCCCTAATCTCAACCAGAGTTCGAGATGTCTAGTCACCCCTACTCAGGGCTCTACTCTGGAATCCCTCTTTGGTGGGACACCTGAGGTAAAAAAAAAATACATAAAGGACTCTTCCCATCCACAGAGTGACCCCAACACTCTTCCCATCCACAGAATGATTTGGGATCAGGCCAAATCATCAGAGAAAGAATTGTCCATGGCCCTTGAGGACACCCCGAAATTCCGCGGCCACCGTTGACACAAAATCCAGAGACAAAAGCCTGAGCAAGCGCCACATACTCGCCCTTTGTTCATAGCCCGGAAAATTCTCACAGTCTGTAGATTGAGCCTTCATACATACATCCCCAAACCTAAGCTGAGTTTGTGTTTTCAGACTTCTGTCCCCACAGTCCTGGCCCACACACCATCCAAGTTGGGGCCCCTGGAGCCACACCTCAGGACTGAGGCTTCCCTCTCCAGGGGAATTCTGCCATTTCCATTGGCCACAACCCTATATATTAGGAGTATCCTCCAATCTCCCCGAGGCCATCCGAATAGTGTTGGCTGCCCAGGACAAACAGAGATGATCTCTCACAAGTTAGGAAACTACCTCCACTCAGACCCAGAGACAGATATCCCCAGAGAATAAGATTGAACTGGACAGGCACTTAGGCCCTAATCAGATCCATTGATTTTGATTCCAGTCATCTCTCCTCAGAGGCCTGGTTTCCAATAACAGCATATGGGAGATTCCTTAGGCACTCATCAAAACAATTCTCTTCTCTACATAGGAAACATACTCTTTAGAGCTCCATCAAAAACTCCGTTTATGAACATCCCTCAAGGCCCCGGATCAAGCACCGAATTCCAAGGTCAACATGGACACAAATGCACATTATGACCCATCCTCAACTCACCCATTTCAACACACCCGCCTCGGTTGCTCCCCTAGATCCAGCAGATCGAACTTGCCTTGGCTCTATGAGACACCTGGAATGGGAGGCAGGCTGCCCAGGCATCCATCCTTAGAACCCTGCTCTGGATAACTTCCTTATGGGATGTCCTGGAGCCATCCAACAGGTCTCACCTGTCCCACAGAAGGAATCATTGCGGTTTGGAGCATCTCACAATTCCCATCGTGGGAAAAACTCCATGTCCTCGTGACACGCTCCCCTTCATGAAGTGGCCGTCATGGACAGAAACTCCGACCTAAGCCAACTTCTGATCTTAGGTCTGTCTTCAGGTATACGGGATCTCGAATCATCTCTGCAGAGGGTGCCTGCCGTCCCCTCACCCCGAAATCTAAGTCTGGCTTGTGTTCTCAGAATTTTTTCCTCACACTCCTGGCCCACAAGCCTTCCAGTTTGGGAATTCTGGAGCCACTATGTGGCACTGTGTCTTCCCTCCAGAAGAAAAACGTTGCCCTTTGGGGCTACCCAGTAACCACAAATGAGTACCATCCTGCACGAAACTCGACTGCACCCCAATGATACAGTCTAGCCTTGGCATTAATTCCCTGTCTGCCACAGCCTGAGCCTGCACCTCCCAACCCACACTCAACAGCTGGCCGAACACTGAGCACATCAGACACACCATGGCCTTAGGTCTTCATCTCTTCCCAACCTCAGTTTTTAGGCTTCAGAACCTAGACCTTAAATCCAGTCAAGGTCCAGGAGTGAAAGAGTTGCAGAAAATAGAACTCCTTCTTCCCCATGGCCCTTTTTTCATATCCCGAAGAGTTCTCCTCACGGTCTATAAATCGAGCCGGCCATACCTACATCCTCCAAACTAAGTGGAGTTTGTGTTTTCAGACTTTTGTCCAAATAGCCCTGGACCACACACGCTCCACACTTGGGTCCCTGGAGCCACACCTCAGGACTGTGCTTCCCTTTCAAGGGAATTCTTCCCATTCCATTGGCCACAACCTTGCAAATGAGGAAAAACCTCCAAAGTCACCGAGGCCATCCCAATATTGTAGGCCGCCCAGGACAAACAGGGGTGATCTCAAACCAGCTGAGCAACTACCTCCACTCAGACAACAGATGTCCCCAGAGAAGAATATTGAACCGGACAGGCCCCTAGGCCCTAATCAAATCCATTGCTTTGGTTTCCAGGCATCTCTCCTCAGAGGCCTCGTTTCCAATACCAGCATATGGTGGTTTCCTGAGGCACCAATAAGAACAAATCTCGTCTCCCCATGGAAAACTTGCTCATTGGAGCTTTGTCATAACCTCTGGTTAGGAGAATCCTTCAGGGCCCTGGTGCCACTGCCCCATACCAAGGTCTCCATGGACTCAAACCAACATTAAGACCATCCTCAGGAAAGTCCATTTCAACTCAGCCACCTCTGTTGCTACCCCAGGACAGCAGATCAAACGTTTCTCATTGCTAGGAGACAATTGGAATGTGAGGCTGCTGCCCAGGCATCCATACGTAGAACCCTGTTCTGAAAAAATACCTTATAAGACGTTCTGGAGCCATCCAACAAATCTTAATTGTCCCAAAGAAGGAATCCTTGCGGTTTGGAGCATCTCACACCTCCAATAGTTGCAAAACCCCCATGGCCTCATAATCCCCCCTCTTCTTGAAGGGGCCAACATGGACTGTGATTGAATTTAAGGTCTAGGTTCTGAAGCCTGAAAACTGAGGTTGGGAAGAGATGAAGACCTAAGGCCATGGTGTGTCTGATATGCTCAGTGTTCGGCCAGCTGTTGAGTGTGGGTTAGGAGGTGCAGGCTCAGGCTGTGGCAGACAGGAAATTAATGCCCAGGCTAGACTGTATCATTGGGGTGCAGTCGAGTTTCGTGCAGGATGGTACTCATTTGTGGTTACTGGGTAGCCCCAGAGGGCAACGTTTTTCTTTGGAGGGAAGACACAGTGCCACATAGTGGCTCCAGAATTCCCAAACTGGAAGGCTTGTGGGCCAGGAGTGTGAGGAAAAAATTCTGAGAACACAAGCCAGACTTAGATTTCGGGGTGAGGGGACGGAAGGCACCCTCTGCAGAGATGATTCGAGATACTGTATACCTGAAGACAGAGCTAGGATCAGACGTTGGCTTAGGTCGGAGTTTCTGTCCATGACGGCCCCTTCATGAAGGGGAGGGTGTCACGAGGACATGGAGGTTTTCCCACGATGGGAATTGTGAGATGCTCCAAACCGCAATGATTCCTTCTGTGGGACAGGTGAGACCTGTTGGATGGCTCCCGGACATCCCATAAGGAAGTTATCCAGAGCAGGGTTCTAAGGATGGATGCCTGGGCAGCCTGCCTCCCATTCCAGGTGTCTCATAGAGCCAGGGCAAGTTCGATCTGCTGGATCCAGGGTAGCAACCGAGGCGGGTGTGTTGAACGGGTGAGTTGAGGATGGGTCATAATGTGTATTTGTGTCCATGTAGACATTGGAATGGGGTGTTTGATCCGGGCCTTGAGGGATGTTCATAACGGAGGTTTTGATGGAGGTCTAAAGAGTATGTTTCCTATGTAGAGAAGAGAATTGTTTTGATGAGTGCCTAAAAAATCTCCCATATGCTGGTATTGCAAACCAGGCCTCTGAGGAGAGATGACTGGAATCAAAAGCAATGGATCTGATTAGGGCCTAAGTGCCTGTCCAGTTCAATCTTATTCTCTGGGGATATCTGTCTCTGGGTCTGAGTGGAGGTAGTTTCCTAACTTGTGAGAGATCATCCCTGTTTGTCCTGGGCAGCCAAAACTATTCGGATGGCCTCGGGGAGATTGGAGGATACTCCTAATATATAGGGTTGTGGCCAATGGAAATGGCAGAATTCCCCTGGAGAGGGAAGCCACAGTCCTGAGGTGTGGCTCCAGGGGCCCCAACTTGGATGGTGTGTGGGCCAGGACTGTGGGGACAGAAGTCTGAAAACACAAACTCAGCTTAGGTTTGGGGATATATGTATGAAGGCTCGATCTACAGACCGTGAGAATTTTCCGGGCTATGAACAAAGGGCGAGTATGTGGCGCTTGCTCAGGCTTTTGTCTCTGGATTTTGTGTCAATGGTGGCCGTGGAATGTCGGGGTGTCCTCAAGGGCCATGGACAATTCTTTCTCTGGTGATTTGGTCTGATCCCAAGTGGTTGGGATCATTCTGTGGATGGGAGAGTCCTTTCTGTATTTTTTTTTTTACCTCAGATGTCCCACCAAAGAGGGATTCCAGAGTAGAGCCCTGAGTAGGGGTGACTAAACATCTCGAACTCTGGTTGAGATTGGGGGACTAGGAGCTTGGCAAGCCCCATATGTGGGCTGTTGTTACAGTCACTAAGAGGCTTTACATGAGGATAGGGCTCACGCTGAGGGTCACAATGTGTGTTTGTGCACATTGTGGCCCTCAGGGATAGGTGGGGCCTCCTAGTCCATGCTGCTTTCTCCTACAATGAACATTGGACAACATGCCAACCACTAGGTTTCTTGCCAAGGCGAAGGAGAAGTACTGATTCTTGCATCACGTTCACTCCTGAGCAGTGAGTGGAGATAAGGTCTAGGTTCTGAAGGTGAAAACTGAGGTTGGGTAGAGATGATGGCCTAAAGCCATTGTGGGTGTGATATGCTCTGTGTACGGCCAGCTGTCTGGGGGTTGGACTGGAGGTCTGCCCTCAGGCTGTGTCAGACAGGGCTTTAGTGCACAGGCTAGACTGTATAATTGGGGTATGGTCGAGTGGCATGCAGGTTGTTACTCATTTGGCGTTTCTGGTTAGCCCTATAGGGCAACATTTTTCTTCTGGAGGGCAGGCAGAGTGCTGCATTGTGTCTCCAGAATTGCCAAACTGGAGGGGTGTGGCCAGGATTGTGAGGAAGGAAGTCTGAAAACACAAGCTAGCACGAGTTTTGCGGCCAAGAGCATGGCAGGCCCACTGTGCAGAGGCTGAATCGAATCTCCTGCAGGTGAGGTCAGGGCGAGTATCAGATGTTGCCTCAAGCTGGAGTTTGTGTCCATGACGGCCCCTTCCAGAAGGGGGTGGGGGCGTCATGAGGCCAGAGAGGTTTCCCTACGCTGGGAGTTGTGAGCTGCTCCAAACATCAAAGTTTCCTTCTTCAGGACAGTCGAGTACTATTGGATGGTTCCAGGATGCCCCATACAGAAAGACTCGAGAGCAGGGGCCTAAGCATGGATGCCGAGAAACGCCAACTCACCTTCCCATTGCCTGGTGGAGACAAGGCACGCTCAATCTGCGGGCTCTTGGGTGAGCTACCCAGAAGGCTGAGTTTAAATGGACTCTCCTGAGGATGAGTCATAATGTGGGTTGGTGGCCATGGAGACCTTGGAATGTGGCAGTAGCTAAGGGACTCTGCAGGATTCTCCAACCCGAAGGGCTTGACACAACTCCAACAAGGAAGCTTCCCATGTGGAGATGAGAGGTCTTCTGTCTGGTGCCTCATGAAAGCCCCGTATGCTGGTCTTCGAACCCAGGCCTCTGAGGAGTTATACCTGGACACCAAAGCAAGAGTTCATAATAGAGCCTAGGGGCCTGTCTGGTTCAGTCTTCTGTCTCTGCGGATATTTGTCTGTGAGTCAGCATGGAGGTAGTAGTTGCTCAGCTTGTGTCATAATGCCCCTATTTGTCCAGTGCGGCTTGCGGTAGTGGGATGTCCTTGGGGACCTTGAGGTTTCTACTATTTTGTAGAGTTGTGGCCAATGGAATGGGCAGTTTCTTAGGAGAGAGCAGGCACAGTTCTGTGGTGTGGCTCCAGAGACCCCAGCCTGGAGGCTGTGTGGGCCATGGCTGTGCAGACAGACATCCAAAAACCCTAACTCAGCTCAGGTTTGGGGCCGAGGTTATGGCAGGCCTGATCTACAGTCCATGAGGGGAGCTCCTCTGGATATGAAAGAAGGGTGAGAGGGAGGCAGTCGCTCAGGCTTTTGTCTCTGGATGTTTTGTCCACAATGGCCGTTTAATGTAGGAGTTGCCTCATGGGTCGTAGAAGTCTCCCTCTCTGGTAGTTTATCCAGCCCCCAAGAGTTTGGGGTCATTCTGTGGGAAGGGAAGTGTCCTGTTTTCTGCTTCATGTGTCCCCCCAGTAGAGGGATTCTAGAGCATAGCAGTGGGTACTGACAACTGGAATACTCGCCCTCTGGTTAAGCCTGGGGGGCCTATGGATATGACAAGCCCCATATGCAGGATCTTGGTCCAGCCACTGATAGGCGTTACTTTAATACGGGACTCACGCTGCAGGTCACAATGCATGTCTGTGCCCTAGGCGGCCCTCAAGCACTGGCGTGGCCTTTCGGACAATGCAGGTTTTCCCAATTGAACGTTGGACAACATGCCAACCACAAGGTTTCTGGCCATGGGGAAGGAGGAATTCTAATTTCTGCATCACGTTCACCCCTGGGCAGTGATTGTAGATAAGGTCTAGGTTCTAAAGACTGAAAACCGAGGTTGGGAAGAGATGACGACCTACAGCAGTAGCGAGTCCAATGTGTCCAGGTTGGGGCCAGCTCTCTGGGTGTCGTTTGGGATGTCTTGTCTCAGGCTGTGCCAGACAGGGCATTAGTATACAGGGTGGGCTGTATAATTGCTTTACAATCGAGTGGCATGCATTAGAAAATCATTTGGTGTTTCTTTTAGCATCATAGGGCAAAGTTTTTCTTCTGGAGGGCAGGCAGAGTGCTGCATTGTGGCTTCAGAATTCCCAAACTGGAGGGCTTGTGGGCCAGGAGAGTGAGGACGGAAGCTGAGAACACAAGCTAGGCTTAGGTTTCGGGGCAAGGACATGGAAGGCACACTCTGCAGAGCTGAATTGAGATCTCATGCGGGTGAAGTCAGGTCGAGGTTCAGACTTACCTCAGGGTTGAGTTTCTGTCCATGTGGCCCCTTCAAGAAGAGGGGGGATTATGAGGCCATGGGGGTTTTGCCACTATTGGAGTTGTGAGATGCTCCAAACCGCAAGGATTCCTTCTGTGGGACAATTAAGATTTGTTGGATGGCTCCAGGACGTCTTATAAGGTATTTTTCCAGAACAGCGTTCTAAGTATGGATGCCTGGGCAGCCAGCCTCACATTCCAATTGTCTCCTAGCAACAAGAAACGTTTGATCTGCTGTCCTGGGGTAGCAACAGAGGGGGCTGAGTTGAAATGGATCTTCCTGAGGATGGACTTAATGTTGGTTTGAGTCCATGGAGACCTTGGTTATTTGGCAGTGGCACCAGGGCCCTGAAGGATTCTCCTAACCAGCTGTTATGACAAAGCTCCAATGAGCAATTTTTCCATGGGGAGACGAGATTTGTTCTTATTGGTGCCTCAGGAAACCACCATATGCTGGCATTGGAAACGAGGCCTCTGAGCAGAGATGACTGGAAACCAAAGCAATGGATCTGATTAGGGCCTAGGGGCCTGTCCGGTTCAATATTTCTCTCTGGGGACATCTCTTGTCTGAGTGCAGGTAGTTGCTCAGCTGGTTTTAGATCACCCCTGTTTGTCCTGGGCGGCCTACACTATTGGGATGGCCTCGGTGACTTTGGAGGTTTTTCCTAATTTGCAAGGTTGTGGCCAATGGAATGGAAAGAATTCCCTTGAAAGGGAAGCACAGTCCTGAGGTGTGGCTCCAGGGACCCAAGTGTGGAGCGTGTGTGGTCCAGGGCTATTTGGACAAAAGTCTGAAAACACAAACTCCACTTAGTTTGGAGGATGTAGGTATGGCCGGCTCGATTTATAGACCGTGAGGAGAACTCTTCGGCATATGAACAAAGGGCGAATGTGAGGTGCTTGCTCATGCTTTTTTTTTTTTTTTTTCTGGAAATGTGTCACCGATTGCCATGAAATGTCGGGGTGTCCTCATGGGCCATCGATGAGGCTCCCTTTCTGGGGATTTAACCCGATCCCAAGGGTTTGGGGTCATTCTGTCGGAAGGGAGGAGGCCTTTCTGGATTTTTTGTTTATTTTTTTTATTTATTTTTTTTTTACCTCAGGTGGACCACCAAAAGAGGGATTCCAGAGCAGAGTCGTGGGTGGGGGCAACTGGACAACCAGACATCTGGTTAACATTGGGACCTAAGAACATGGCAAGCCCCATATGTGGGCTTTTGGTCCAGACACTGAGAGGCCTTCCTTGAGGATAGGTCTCACACTGAGTTTCACAATGTGTTTTTGAGCCCAAGGAGCCCCTCAAGGAAGGGCGTGGCCTAATGTACCATGCTGGTTTCTCCTACACTGAACATTGCACAATATGGCAACCACAAGTTTTCTGGCCATGGGGAAGAAGGAGTTCTAATTTCTGCAACACTTTCACTCCTGGACTATGATTGGATTTAAGGTCTAGGTTCTGAAGCCTGAAAACCGAGGTTGGGAAGAGATGACGACCTATAGCAATAGCGGGTCCTATGTGTCCAGGTTGGGGCCAGCTGTCTGGGTGTCGTTTGGGATGTCTTGTCTCAGGCTGTGCCAGACAGGGCATTAGTATACAGTGTAGGCTGTATAATTGCTTTACCATCGAGTGACATGCATTAGAAAATCATTTGGGGTTTCTTATTAGCAGCATAGGGCAAAGTTTTCTTCTTGAGGGCAGGCAGAGTGCTGCATTGTGGCTTCGGAATTCCCAAACTGGAGGGCTTTTGGGCCAGGAGAGTGAGGACGGAAGCTGAGAACACAAGCTAGGCTTAGGTTTCGGGGCAAGGACATGGCAGGCACACTCTGCAGAGCTGAATTGAGATCTCATGCATCTGAAGTTAGGTCGAGGATCAGACTTTGGCTCAGGTTTGAGTTTCTTTCCATTTTGGCCCCTTCAAGAAGAGGGGGGATTATGAGGCCATGGGGGTTTTGCCACTATTGGAGTTGTGAGATGCTCCAAACCGCAAGGATTCCTTCTGTGGGACAATTAAGATTTGTTGGATGGCTCCAGGACGTCTTATAAGGTATTTTTCCAGAACAGGGTTCTAAGTATGGATGCCTGGGCAGCAGCCTCACATTCCAATTGTCTCCTAGCAACAAGAAACGTTTGATCTGCTGGCTTGGGGTAGCAACAGAGGGGGCTGAGTTGAATGGACTTTCCTGAGGATGGTCTTAATGTTGGATTGAGCCATGGAGACCTTGGTATTGGGCAGTGGCACCAGGGCCCTGAAGGATTCTCCTAACCAGAGGTTATGACAAAGCTCCAATGAGCAAGTTTTCCATGGGGAGACGAGATTTGTTCTTATTGGTGCCTCAGGAAACCACCATATGCTGGTATTGGAAACGAGGCCTCTGAGGAGAGATGCCTGGAAACCAAAGCAATGGATCTGATTAGGGCCAACGGGACTGTCCGGTTCAATATTTTTCTCTGGGGACATCTGTTGTCTGAGTGGAGGTAGTTGCTCAGGTGGTTTGAGATCACCCCTGTTTGTCCTGGTCGGCCTAAACTATTGGGATGGCCTCGGTGACTTTGGAGGTTTTTCCTAATTTGCAAGGTTGTGGCCAATTGAATGGGAAGAATTCCCTTGAAAGGGAAGCACAGTCCTGAGGTGTGGCTCCAGGGACCCAAGTGTGGAGCGTGTGTGGTCCAGGGCTATTTGGAATAAAAGTCTGAAAACACAAACTCCACTCAGGTTGGAGGATGTAGGTATGGCCGGCCCGATCTATAGACCGTGAGGAGACCTCTTCGGGATATGAACAAAGGGCGAATGTGAGGTGCTTGCTCATGCTTTTTTTTTTTTTTTTTCTGGAAATGTGTCACCGATTGCCATGGAATGTCAGGGGGTCTTCATGGGCCATCGATGAGGCTCCCTTTCTGGGGATTTGACCCGATCCCAAGAGTTTGGGGTCATTCTGTCAGAAGGGAGGAGGTCTTTCTGTTGTTGTTTTTTTTTTTTTTTTTTTTTTTTTTTTACCTCCGGTGGACCACCAAAAGAGGCATTCCAGAGCAGAGTCCTGGGGAGGGGCGACTGGACAACCAGACCTCTGGTTAACATTGGGACCTAAGAACATGGCAAGCCCCATATTTGGGCTCTTGGTCCAGACTCTGAGAGGCCTTACTTGAGGATAGGTCTCACACTGAGTTTCACAATGTGTTTTTGTGCTCAAGGAGCCCCTCAAGTCAGGGCATGTCCTAATGTACCATGCTGGTTTCTCCTACACTGAACGTTGCACAATGGCAACCACAAGTTTTCTGGCCATGGGGAAGAAGGAGTTCTAATTTCTGCAACTCTTTCACTCCTGGACTATGATTGGATTTAAGGTCTAGGTTCTGAAGCCTGAAAACTGAGGTTGGGAAGAGATGAAGCCCTAAGGCCATGGTGTGTCTGATGTGCTCAGTGTTCGGCCAGCTGTTGAGTGTGGGTTGGGAGGTGCAGGCTCAGGCTGTGGCAGACAGGGAATTAGTGCCCAGGCTAGACTGTATCATTGGGGTGCAGTCGAGTTTCGTGCAGGATGGTACTCATTTGTGGTTACTGGGTAGCCCTAGAGGTCAACGTTTTTCTTCTGGAGGGAAGACACAGTGTCACATACTGGCTCCAGAATTCCCAAACTGGAAGGCTTGTGGGCCAGGAGTGTGAGGAAAAAATTCTGAGAACACAAGCCAGACTTAGATTTCGGGGTGAAGGGACGGCAGGCACCCTCTGCAGAGATGATTCGAGATCCCGTATACCTGAAGACAGAGCTAGGATCAGACGTTGGCTTAGTTCGGAGTTTCTGTCCATAACGGCCCCTTCATGAAGAAGAGGGTGTCACGAGGACATGGAGGTTTTCCCACGATTTGAATTGTGAGATGCTCCAAACCGCAATGATTCCTTCTGTGGGACAGGTGAGACCGGTGGATGGCTCTAGGACATCCCATAAGGAAGTTATCCATAGCAGGGTTCTAAGGATGGATGCCTGGGAAGCCTGCCTCCCATTCCAGGTGTCTCATAGAGCCAGGGCAAGTTCGATCTGCTGGATCCAGGGTAGCAACCGAGGCGGGTGTGTTGAACGGGTGAGTTGAGGATGGGTCATAATGTGTATTTGTGTCCATGTAGACATTGGAATGGGGTGTTTGATCCGGGCCTTGAGGGATGTTCATAACGGAGGTTTTGATGGAGGTCTAAAGAGTATGTTTCCTATGTAGAGAAGAGAATTGTTTTGATGAGTGCCTAAAAAATCTCCCATATGCTGGTATTGCAAACCAGGCCTCTGAGGAGAGATGACTGGAATCAAAAGCAATGGATCTGATTAGGGCCTAAGTGCCTGTCCAGTTCAATCTTATTCTCTGGGGATATCTGTCTCTGGGTCTGAGTGGAGGTAGTTTCCTAACTTGTGAGAGATCATCCCTGTTTGTCCTGGGCAGCCAACACTATTCGGATGGCCTCGGGGAGATTGGAGGATACTCCTAATATATAGGGTTGTGGCCAATGGAAATGGCAGAATTCCCCTGGAGAGGGAAGCCACAGTCCTGAGGTGTGGCTCCAGGGGCCCCAACTTGGATGGTGTGTGGGCCAGGACTGTGGGGACAGAAGTCTGAAAACACAAACTCAGCTTAGGTTTGGGGATATATGTATGAAGGCTCGATCTACAGACCGTGAGAATTTTCCGGGCTATGAACAAAGGGCGAGTATGTGGCGCTTGCTCAGGCTTTTGTCTCTGGATTTTGTGTCAATGGTGGCCGTGGAATGTCGGGGTGTCCTCAAGGGCCATGGACAATTCTTTCTCTGGTGATTTGGTCTGATCCCAAGTGGTTGGGATCATTCTGTGGATGGGAGAGTCCTTTCTGTATTTTTTTTTTTACCTCAGATGTCCCACCAAAGAGGGATTCCAGAGTAGAGCCCTGAGTAGGGGTGACTAAACATCTCGAACTCTGGTTGAGATTGGGGGACTAGGAGCTTGGCAAGCCCCATATGTGGGCTGTTGTTACAGTCACTAAGAGGCTTTACATGAGGATAGGGCTCACGCTGAGGGTCACAATGTGTGTTTGTGCACATTGTGGCCCTCAGGGATAGGTGGGGCCTCCTAGTCCATGCTGCTTTCTCCTACAATGAACATTGGACAACATGCCAACCACTAGGTTTCTTGCCAAGGCGAAGGAGAAGTACTGATTCTTGCATCACGTTCACTCCTGAGCAGTGAGTGGAGATAAGGTCTAGGTTCTGAAGGTGAAAACTGAGGTTGGGTAGAGATGATGGCCTAAAGCCATTGTGGGTGTGATATGCTCTGTGTACGGCCAGCTGTCTGGGTGTTGGACTGGAGGTCTGCCCTCAGGCTGTGTCAGACAGGGCTTTAGTGCACAGGCTAGACTGTATAATTGGGGTATGGTCGAGTGGCATGCAGGTTGTTACTCATTTGGCGTTTCTGGTTAGCCCTATAGGGCAACATTTTTCTTCTGGAGGGCAGGCAGAGTGCTGCATTGTGTCTCCAGAATTGCCAAACTGGAGGGGTGTGGCCAGGATTGTGAGGAAGGAAGTCTGAAAACACAAGCTAGCACGAGTTTTGCGGCCAAGAGCATGGCAGGCCCACTGTGCAGAGGCTGAATCGAATCTCCTGCAGGTGAGGTCAGGGCGAGTATCAGATGTTGCCTCAAGCTTGAGTTTGTGTCCATGACGGCCCCTTCCAGAAGGGGGTGGGGGCGTCATGAGGCCAGAGAGGTTTCCCTACGCTGGGAGTTGTGAGCTGCTCCAAACATCAAAGTTTCCTTCTTCAGGACAGTCGAGTACTATTGGATGGTTCCAGGATGCCCCATACAGAAAGACTCGAGAGCAGGGGCCTAAGCATGGATGCCGAGAAACGCCAACTCACCTTCCCATTGCCTGGTGGAGACAAGGCACGCTCAATCTGCGGGCTCTTGGGTGAGCTACCCAGAAGGCTGAGTTTAAATGGACTCTCCTGAGGATGAGTCATAATGTGGGTTGGTGGCCATGGAGACCTTGGAATGTGGCAGTAGCTAAGGGACTCTGCAGGATTCTCCAACCCGAAGGGCTTGACACAACTCCAACAAGGAAGCTTCCCATGTGGAGATGAGAGGTCTTCTGTCTGGTGCCTCATGAAAGCCCCGTATGCTGGTCTTCGAACCCAGGCCTCTGAGGAGTTATACCTGGACACCAAAGCAAGAGTTCATAATAGAGCCTAGGGGCCTGTCTGGTTCAGTCTTCTGTCTCTGCGGATATTTGTCTGTGAGTCAGCATGGAGGTAGTAGTTGCTCAGCTTGTGTCATAATGCCCCTATTTGTCCAGTGCGGCTTGCGGTAGTGGGATGTCCTTGGGGACCTTGAGGTTTCTACTATTTTGTAGAGTTGTGGCCAATGGAATGGGCAGTTTCTTAGGAGAGAGCAGGCACAGTTCTGTGGTGTGGCTCCAGAGACCCCAGCCTGGAGGCTGTGTGGGCCATGGCTGTGCAGACAGACATCCAAAAACCCTAACTCAGCTCAGGTTTGGGGCCGAGGTTATGGCAGGCCTGATCTACAGTCCATGAGGGGAGCTCCTCTGGATATGAAAGAAGGGTGAGAGGGAGGCAGTCGCTCAGGCTTTTGTCTCTGGATGTTTTGTCCACAATGGCCGTTTAATGTAGGAGTTGCCTCATGGGTCGTAGAAGTCTCCCTCTCTGGTAGTTTATCCAGCCCCCAAGAGTTTGGGGTCATTCTGTGGGAAGGGAAGTGTCCTGTTTTCTGCTTCATGTGTCCCCCCAGTAGAGGGATTCTAGAGCATAGCAGTGGGTACTGACAACTGGAATACTCGCCCTCTGGTTAAGCCTGGGGGGCCTATGGATATGACAAGCCCCATATGCAGGATCTTGGTCCAGCCACTGATAGGCGTTACTTTAATACGGGACTCACGCTGCAGGTCACAATGCATGTCTGTGCCCTAGGCGGCCCTCAAGCACTGGCGTGGCCTTTCGGACAATGCAGGTTTTCCCAATTGAACGTTGGACAACATGCCAACCACAAGGTTTCTGGCCATGGGGAAGGAGGAATTCTAATTTCTGCATCACGTTCACCCCTGGGCAGTGATTGTAGATAAGGTCTAGGTTCTAAAGACTGAAAACCGAGGTTGGGAAGAGATGACGACCTACAGCAGTAGCGAGTCCAATGTGTCCAGGTTGGGGCCAGCTCTCTGGGTGTCGTTTGGGATGTCTTGTCTCAGGCTGTGCCAGACAGGGCATTAGTATACAGGGTGGGCTGTATAATTGCTTTACAATCGAGTGGCATGCATTAGAAAATCATTTGGTGTTTCTTTTAGCATCATAGGGCAAAGTTTTTCTTCTGGAGGGCAGGCAGAGTGCTGCATTGTGGCTTCAGAATTCCCAAACTGGAGGGCTTGTGGGCCAGGAGAGTGAGGACGGAAGCTGAGAACACAAGCTAGGCTTAGGTTTCGGGGCAAGGACATGGCAGGCACACTCTGCAGAGCTGAATTGAGATCTCATGCGGGTGAAGTCAGGTCGAGGTTCAGACTTACCTCAGGGTTGAGTTTCTGTCCATGTGGCCCCTTCAAGAAGAGGGGGGATTATGAGGCCATGGGGGTTTTGCCACTATTGGAGTTGTGAGATGCTCCAAACCGCAAGGATTCCTTCTGTGGGACAATTAAGATTTGTTGGATGGCTCCAGGACGTCTTATAAGGTATTTTTCCAGAACAGCGTTCTAAGTATGGATGCCTGGGCAGCCAGCCTCACATTCCAATTGTCTCCTAGCAACAAGAAACGTTTGATCTGCTGTCCTGGGGTAGCAACAGAGGGGGCTGAGTTGAAATGGATCTTCCTGAGGATGGACTTAATGTTGGTTTGAGTCCATGGAGACCTTGGTTATTTGGCAGTGGCACCAGGGCCCTGAAGGATTCTCCTAACCAGCTGTTATGACAAAGCTCCAATGAGCAATTTTTCCATGGGGAGACGAGATTTGTTCTTATTGGTGCCTCAGGAAACCACCATATGCTGGCATTGGAAACGAGGCCTCTGAGCAGAGATGACTGGAAACCAAAGCAATGGATCTGATTAGGGCCTAGGGGCCTGTCCGGTTCAATATTTCTCTCTGGGGACATCTCTTGTCTGAGTGCAGGTAGTTGCTCAGCTGGTTTTAGATCACCCCTGTTTGTCCTGGGCGGCCTACACTATTGGGATGGCCTCGGTGACTTTGGAGGTTTTTCCTAATTTGCAAGGTTGTGGCCAATGGAATGGAAAGAATTCCCTTGAAAGGGAAGCACAGTCCTGAGGTGTGGCTCCAGGGACCCAAGTGTGGAGCGTGTGTGGTCCAGGGCTATTTGGACAAAAGTCTGAAAACACAAACTCCACTTAGTTTGGAGGATGTAGGTATGGCCGGCTCGATTTATAGACCGTGAGGAGAACTCTTCGGCATATGAACAAAGGGCGAATGTGAGGTGCTTGCTCATGCTTTTTTTTTTTTTTTTTCTGGAAATGTGTCACCGATTGCCATGAAATGTCGGGGTGTCCTCATGGGCCATCGATGAGGCTCCCTTTCTGGGGATTTAACCCGATCCCAAGGGTTTGGGGTCATTCTGTCGGAAGGGAGGAGGCCTTTCTGGATTTTTTGTTTATTTTTTTTATTTATTTTTTTTTTACCTCAGGTGGACCACCAAAAGAGGGATTCCAGAGCAGAGTCGTGGGTGGGGGCAACTGGACAACCAGACATCTGGTTAACATTGGGACCTAAGAACATGGCAAGCCCCATATGTGGGCTTTTGGTCCAGACACTGAGAGGCCTTCCTTGAGGATAGGTCTCACACTGAGTTTCACAATGTGTTTTTGAGCCCAAGGAGCCCCTCAAGGAAGGGCGTGGCCTAATGTACCATGCTGGTTTCTCCTACACTGAACATTGCACAATATGGCAACCACAAGTTTTCTGGCCATGGGGAAGAAGGAGTTCTAATTTCTGCAACACTTTCACTCCTGGACTATGATTGGATTTAAGGTCTAGGTTCTGAAGCCTGAAAACCGAGGTTGGGAAGAGATGACGACCTATAGCAATAGCGGGTCCTATGTGTCCAGGTTGGGGCCAGCTGTCTGGGTGTCGTTTGGGATGTCTTGTCTCAGGCTGTGCCAGACAGGGCATTAGTATACAGTGTAGGCTGTATAATTGCTTTACCATCGAGTGACATGCATTAGAAAATCATTTGGGGTTTCTTATTAGCAGCATAGGGCAAAGTTTTCTTCTTGAGGGCAGGCAGAGTGCTGCATTGTGGCTTCGGAATTCCCAAACTGGAGGGCTTTTGGGCCAGGAGAGTGAGGACGGAAGCTGAGAACACAAGCTAGGCTTAGGTTTCGGGGCAAGGACATGGCAGGCACACTCTGCAGAGCTGAATTGAGATCTCATGCATCTGAAGTTAGGTCGAGGATCAGACTTTGGCTCAGGTTTGAGTTTCTTTCCATTTTGGCCCCTTCAAGAAGAGGGGGGATTATGAGGCCATGGGGGTTTTGCCACTATTGGAGTTGTGAGATGCTCCAAACCGCAAGGATTCCTTCTGTGGGACAATTAAGATTTGTTGGATGGCTCCAGGACGTCTTATAAGGTATTTTTCCAGAACAGGGTTCTAAGTATGGATGCCTGGGCAGCAGCCTCACATTCCAATTGTCTCCTAGCAACAAGAAACGTTTGATCTGCTGGCTTGGGGTAGCAACAGAGGGGGCTGAGTTGAATGGACTTTCCTGAGGATGGTCTTAATGTTGGATTGAGCCATGGAGACCTTGGTATTGGGCAGTGGCACCAGGGCCCTGAAGGATTCTCCTAACCAGAGGTTATGACAAAGCTCCAATGAGCAAGTTTTCCATGGGGAGACGAGATTTGTTCTTATTGGTGCCTCAGGAAACCACCATATGCTGGTATTGGAAACGAGGCCTCTGAGGAGAGATGCCTGGAAACCAAAGCAATGGATCTGATTAGGGCCAACGGGACTGTCCGGTTCAATATTTTTCTCTGGGGACATCTGTTGTCTGAGTGGAGGTAGTTGCTCAGGTGGTTTGAGATCACCCCTGTTTGTCCTGGTCGGCCTAAACTATTGGGATGGCCTCGGTGACTTTGGAGGTTTTTCCTAATTTGCAAGGTTGTGGCCAATTGAATGGGAAGAATTCCCTTGAAAGGGAAGCACAGTCCTGAGGTGTGGCTCCAGTGACCCAAGTGTGGAGCGTGTGTGGTCCAGGGCTATTTGGAATAAAAGTCTGAAAACACAAACTCCACTCAGGTTGGAGGATGTAGGTATGGCCGGCCCGATCTATAGACCGTGAGGAGACCTCTTCGGGATATGAACAAAGGGCGAATGTGAGGTGCTTGCTCATGCTTTTTTTTTTTTTTTGTGGAAATGTGTCACCGATTGCCATGGAATGTCAGGGGGTCTTCATGGGCCATCGATGAGGCTCCCTTTCTGGGGATTTGACCCGATCCCAAGAGTTTGGGGTCATTCTGTCAGAAGGGAGGAGGTCTTTCTGTTGTTGGTTTTTTTTTTTTTTTTTTTTTTTTTTTTTTTTTTTTACCTCCGGTGGACCACCAAAAGAGGCATTCCAGAGCAGAGTCCTGGGGAGGGGCGACTGGACAACCAGACCTCTGGTTAACATTGGGACCTAAGAACATGGCAAGCCCCATATTTGGGCTCTTGGTCCAGACTCTGAGAGGCCTTACTTGAGGATAGGTCTCACACTGAGTTTCACAATGTGTTTTTGTGCTCAAGGAGCCCCTCAAGTCAGGGCATGTCCTAATGTACCATGCTGGTTTCTCCTACACTGAACGTTGCACAATGGCAACCACAAGTTTTCTGGCCATGGGGAAGAAGGAGTTCTAATTTCTGCAACTCTTTCACTCCTGGACTATGATTGGATTTAAGGTCTAGGTTCTGAAGCCTGAAAACTGAGGTTGGGAAGAGATGAAGCCCTAAGGCCATGGTGTGTCTGATGTGCTCAGTGTTCGGCCAGCTGTTGAGTGTGGGTTGGGAGGTGCAGGCTCAGGCTGTGGCAGACAGGGAATTAGTGCCCAGGCTAGACTGTATCATTGGGGTGCAGTCGAGTTTCGTGCAGGATGGTACTCATTTGTGGTTACTGGGTAGCCCTAGAGGTCAACGTTTTTCTTCTGGAGGGAAGACACAGTGTCACATACTGGCTCCAGAATTCCCAAACTGGAAGGCTTGTGGGCCAGGAGTGTGAGGAAAAAATTCTGAGAACACAAGCCAGACTTAGATTTCGGGGTGAAGGGACGGCAGGCACCCTCTGCAGAGATGATTCGAGATCCCGTATACCTGAAGACAGAGCTAGGATCAGACGTTGGCTTAGTTCGGAGTTTCTGTCCATAACGGCCCCTTCATGAAGAAGAGGGTGTCACGAGGACATGGAGGTTTTCCCACGATTTGAATTGTGAGATGCTCCAAACCGCAATGATTCCTTCTGTGGGACAGGTGAGACCGGTGGATGGCTCTAGGACATCCCATAAGGAAGTTATCCATAGCAGGGTTCTAAGGATGGATGCCTGGGAAGCCTGCCTCCCATTCCAGGTGTCTCATAGAGCCAAGGCAAGTTCGATCTGCCTGATCTAGTGGAGCAACCGAATCGGGTTTGTTGAAATGGGTGAGTTGAGGATGGGTCATAATGTGCATTTGTGTCCATGGAGACCTTGGAATGGGGTCTGATCCGGGTCCTTGAGGGATGTTCATAACCGGAGGTTTTGATGGAGCTCTAAAGAGTATGTTTCCTATGTAGAGAAGAGAATTGTTTTGATGAGTGCCTAAGGAATCTCCCATATGCTGGTTTGGAAAACAGGCCTCTGAGGAGAGATGACTGGAAACAAAAGCAATGGATATGATTAGAGCCTAGGTGCCTGTCCGGTTCAATCTCTTTGCTGGGGATACGTGTCTAAGTATCTGAGGTGAGGTAGTTGCTCAGATTGTGTCAGATCGCCCCTGTTTGTCCTGGGCGACCTATAATATTGGAATGGCCTCGGGACTTTTGAGTTTCTCCTAATCTATAGGGTTGTGGTCAATGGAATGGGCAGAAATCCCCTGGAGAGGGCAGGAAAAGTTCTGAGTATGGCTCTAGGGGCCCAACCTTGAGGGTGTGTGGGCCAGGCCTGTGGAGCAAAAATCTGAAAACACAAACTCCGCTTAGGATTGGGGACATAGTTATGGCACGCCCAATCTACAGACCGTGATAACACTTCAGGATATGAAAAAGTGTGAGTTTGAGGTGCTTGCTCAGATTTTATCTCTGGATTTGTGTCAACAATGTGGGTGGAATGCTGGCGTGGCCTCATGGGTTGTGGACGGCTTTCCTTCTCTGAGGATTTGACCCATCCCAAGAGTTTGTGTATGTTCTGTTGGATGGGAGGAGTCCTTTCTGTTTTTTATTTTATTTTATTTTATTTTTTGTACCTCATGTGTTCCAATAAAGGAGGGATTCCAGAGCAGAGTCCTCGGGAGGGATAACTGGACAACCTCACCTCTGTTTTAGTTTGGGGGCCTAGGGGCATGGCAAGTCCAATATGTGGGCTCTTGATTCAGACACTGAGAGGCCTTCCTTGAGGACAGGGCTCATGCTGAGGGTCACAATGCCTATTTGTGCCAACAAGGCCCTCAAGCATGGGAAGGGCCTCATGGGCCACGCTGGATTCTCCGACACTGAACGTTGGAGAATATGCCAACCACAAAGTTTCTGGCCATGGCGAAGGAAGAGTTTTGACTTCTGCATCACGTTAACCCCTGGACAGTGATTGGAGTTTAGGTCTAGGTTCTGAAACCCGAAAACCGAGGTTGTGTAGAGATGAAGACCTAAGGACCTGTTGGGTCCAATGAGCTCAGTGTGCGGCCAGCTGTTGAGCGTAGGTCTGGAGGTGTGGGCTCATGCTGTGTCAGACAAGGCATTAGACAGGGTAGACTGAATATTTGGGGTGCAGTCGAGTGGCGTTCAATTGATCCTCATTCGGGTCTCTAGGTAGTTCCATAAGGCAACGTTTTTTCTCTGAAAGGGCAGGCAGAGTGCTGCATTGTGGCCCCAGTATTGCCAAACTGTAGGGCTTTTGGGAAGCGGTGTGAGGACTGTAGTCTGAGAATACAAGCTAGGCTTAGTTTTTGGGGTGAGGGCACAGAAGGCACACTCTGCAGAGCTGAATCATGATCTCATGCACCTGAAGTCAGGGCGAATATCAGACGTTTGCTCAGGTTGGAGATTAGGTTTGGGGACATAGGTATGGCAGGCCCGATCTACAGACCTTGAGAATTTTGGGGGCTCTGAACAAAGGGCAAGTGTGTGGCGCTTTTTCAGGTTTTTGTCTCCAGATTTTGTGTCAATGGTGGCCGTGGAATGTCAGGCTGGCCTCATCGACCATGGACGAGTATTTCTCTCTGTGGATTTGGCCAAATTCCAAGTGTTTGGGGTCATTCTTTGGATGGTAGGAGTCCTTACTTTTTTTTTTTTTTCTTTATCTTGGTTTTTTTTTTTTTTTTTTTTAACCTTATGTGTCCCACCAAAGAGGGATTCCAGAAAATAGCTCTGAATAAGGTTGACTAGACTTCTCAAGCTCTGGCTAGGATTGGGGGAGTAGGGGCATGGCAAGTCCCATATGCAGGCTCTTGGTCCAGCCCTGGAGAGGCTTTACTTGAGGCCAGGGTTCATGCTTAGGGTCCTAATGTGTGTTTGTGCCCATCGCAGCCCTCAAGCATGTCTGAGGCCTCATGGGCCATGCTGGGTTCTCATATACTGAACGTTGGACAACATGCCAACCACAAGGTTTCTGGTCATGGGGAAGGTGAAGTTCTGATTGCTGCATCACGTACATCACTTAGTTGGGAGTGGAGATAATGTCTAGGTTCTGAAGCCTGAAGACCAAGGTTGGGAAGAGATGATGACCGAAGGCCATGGCATGTTCGATGTGTTCAGTGTGAGGCCAGGTGTCTGGGTGTCGGTCACGAGGTCTGGGGTCAGGCTGTGTCAGACAGGGCATTAGTGCCCAGGCTAGACTGTATAATTGGGGTACAGTCTAGAGCATTGCAGGTTGATCCTCATTTGATGTTTCTGGGTAGACCCCTAGGGCAAAGTCTCTCTTCTGGAGGGCAGGCAGAGTGCTGCATTTTGTCTCCAGAATTCCCAAAGTGGAAGGCTTGTGGGCCAGGAGTGTGAGGACGGAAGTCTGAGAACGTGAGCTGGCTTAGGTTTTGGGGCGAGGGCAAGGCAGGCACACTCTGCAGAGCTGAATTGAGATCTCATGCATCTGAAGTCAGGGCGAGGATCAGACGGGAGTTTCTGTCCATGATGTCCTCTACCTGAAGGTGGAGGCATCACGAGGCCATGGAGGTTTTCCCACGGTGCGAGTGTGTGATGCTGCAAACCACAAGGATTCCTTCTGCAGGACAGTTGAGACCTGTTGAATGGATCAAGGACACCCCATTAGGAATTTCTCCAGAGCAGAGTTCTAACAACGGATACCTGGGCAACGAACTCGCATTCCAATTGTCTCCTAGTGACAAAGCAGGTTTGATCTGCTGGCACTGGGTGAGCAACCGCCAGGTTTGAGTTGAAATGGACTCTCCTGAGGATGGGTCATAATGTGGGATTGTGTCCATTGAGACATTGGAATGGGGCGGTGGCTCCAGTGACGTGAAATTTTCTCCTAACTGGAGGTTTTGACACAGTTCCATATAGCATGATTCCCATGTGGCATGCGATTTGTTCTGATTGGTAGCTCCAGAAACCCCTATGTGCTGGTATTGAATCCAGGCCTCTGAGGAGAGATACGTGAAAACAAAAGCAATGGATCCGTTTAGGGCCTAGGTGCCTGTCCTGTTCAATCTTCTTTTCTATGGATATCTATCTACAGGTCTGATTGGAGGTAGTGGCTCAGCTTGTGGCAGATGGTCCCTGTTTGTCCCGGACATCCTACAATATTGGGGTGGCCTCGGGGACTTCGGATGTTTCTCCTAATCTGTCAGGTTGTGCCAAAGGAATGAGCAGAATTCCCATGGAGAGGGCAGGCACAGTCCTGAGGTGTGGCTCCATGGGGCCAAGCCTTGAGGGTGTGTGGGCCAGGACAATGGAGACAGAAGTCTGAAAACACAAACGTGGCTTAGGTTTGGGGACATAGGTATGGCAGGCCCGATCTACAGACCGTGAAAATTTTTCAGGCTTTGAACAAAGGGCGAGTGTGTGGCGCTTTTTCAGGCTTTTGTCTCCGGATTTTGTGTCAATGGTGGCCGTGGAATGTCAGGATGGCCTCATCAGCCATGGACGAGTATTTCTCTCTGTGAATTTGGCCCAATTCCAAGTGTTTGCGGTCATTCTTTGGATGGTAGGAGTCCTTTCTCTATTTTTTTTTTAACCTCATGTGTCCCACCAAGGAGGGATTCTAGAGAAGAGATCTGAGTAGGGGTGACTAGACTTCTCAAGAACTGGTTAATGTTTGGGGAGTAGGGGCATGGTAATCTCCATATGTGGGCTCTTGGTCCATCCCCGGAGAGGCTTTACTTGAGGCCAGGGATCATGCTTAGGATCCTAATGTGTGTTTGTGCCCATCGCAAACCTCAAGCATGTCTGGGGCCTCATGGGCCATGCTGGTTTCTCCTACACTGCACGTTGGACAACATGCCAACCACAGGGTTTCTGGTCATGGGGAAGGAGGAGTTCTGATTTCTGCATCACGTACACGGCATGGCAGTGAGTAGAGATAAGGCCTAGATTCTGAAGCCTGAAAACCGAGGTTGGTAAGAGATGACGACCTAAGGCCATGGTGGGTCCGATGCACTTAGTGTGCGGCCAGATGTCTGTGTCCATCATGAGGTCTGGGCTCAGGCTGTGTCAGGCAGGGCATTAGTCCCCAGGCTAGACTGTATAATTGGGATACAGTCGAGTGATGTGAAGGTTGGTCCTCATTTGGGGTTTCTGGTTGGCCCCATAGGGCAAAGATTTTCTTCTGGAGGGCAGGCAGAGTGCTGCATTCTGGCTCCAGAATTGCCAACTTCAGGGCTTGTGGGCCAGGTGTTTTAGGACAGAAGTCTGAGAACACAAGTTCAGCTTTGAATTCGCAGCGGTGACATGGCAGGCACACTCTACAGACCTGAAATGAGATCTCGTGCATCTGAAGTCAGGGCGAGGATCAGATGTTGGCTTAGGTTGGAGTTTCTGTACATGATGTCCCCTTCATGAAGGTGGGGGGGGGCATCAGGAAACCATGGAAGATTTCCAACTTTGTGAGTGTGTGATGCTCCAAACCACAAGGATTCCGTCAGCGGGACAGTCACGACCTTTTGGATGGATCAAGGACGTCCCATAAGAAATGCTCCAAAGCACAGTTCTAATGATGGATGCCTGGGCAGTCCAACTTGCATTCCAGTTGTGTCCTAGTGAAAAGGAGGATTTGATCTGCTATCACTGGGGGAACAACCGAGGGGGCTGAATTGAAATGGAATCTCATGAGGATCAGTCGATGTGGATTTGTGTCCATGGATCCCTTGGAATGGGGCAGTGGCTCTGTTGCCCTGAAGAATTCTCCTAACCTGAGGTTTTGAGGCAGCTCCAAAGAGCAAGTTTCCCATGTAGAGACGAGATTTGTTCTGAAACCCCCACAACCTGGTATTGGAAACCAAGCATCTGGGGAACAATGCCTGGAATCCAAAGCAATGGATCTGATTACGGTCTAGGGGCCTGTCCTTTTCAATATTCTCCTCTGAGTGTCTCTGTCTAAGATTCAGAATGGAGGTCACTGCTCAGCTTGTGTCAGATCACCCATGTTTGTTGGGGGAGGCCAACACTATTGGGCTGGTCTTGGGAATTGGAGGTTTCTCCTAATCTGTAAGGTTGTGGCAAATGAAACGGGCAGAGTTCCCTTGGAGAGCACTGGCACAGTCCTTAGGTGTGACACCACCTTTCTGGGTGTCATCCAGGAGGTCCAGGCTCAGGCTGTGTCAGTCAGGGCATTAGTGCCAAGCTTAGACTGTATAATTGGAGTAAAGTTGAGTGGCATGCAGGTTGATCCTCATTTGGCGTTTCTGGGTAGCCCCAGGGGCAACGTTTTTCTTCTGGAGGGAAGAAAGAGTGCTGCATTGTGGCGACGGAATTCTCACACTGGAGGGCTTGTGGGCCAGAATTGTGAGGAAGGAAGTGTGAGAACACAAGCTAGGCTTAGGTTTTGGGTCAAGATCATGGCAGGCACACTCTGTAGAGCTAAATCTAAATCTCATGCATCTGAAGTCAGGGCGAGGATCAGACGTAGGCTCAGGTTGAAGTTTCTGTTCAGGATGGCCTCTTCATGATGGTGGGGGGCATCATGGGGCTATGGAGACTTTCCCACTATTGGCATTGTATGTTGCTCCAATCGGCAAGGATTCCTTCTACAGGACAGTCGAGACCGGTCATATTGCTCCAGGACGTCCCATGCGGAACTCCGGCAGTGCAGGGTTCTAAGGATGGATTCCTGGAGTGCCCGCCTCACATTCCTATTGTCTCCTAGTGACAAGGCAGGTTCGATCTGCTTCTTTTGGGGAGCAACCAAAGGGGATGTGTTGAAATGGACTCGCCTGCGGATGGGTCATAATGTGGGTTTGTGTCCATGGAGACCTTGGAATGGGGTGTTGGCTGCTGGGACCTGAAGGTTTCCCTTAACTGGAGGTTGTGACACAGCTCCAAAATGCATGTTTCCCATGTGGAAATGAGATTTGTTCAGACTGGTACCTCCAGAAGAACACATATGCTGTTATTGGAAACCAGGCCTCTGAGGAGAGATGCCTGGAATCAAAAGCAATGGATCTGATTAGGTCCTAGGTGCCTGTCCGGTTCAATCTTCTTCTCTGGGGTTATCTGTCTATGGGTCTGAGTTGAGGTAGTTGCTCATCTTGGGACAGATCACCCTGTTTGCCCTGAGTGGCCAACACTATTGGGATGGCCTCAGGGACGTTGGAGTGTTCTCCTAATCTTTAGGGTTGTGGCCAATGGAATGGGCAGAATTTGCTTGGAGAAGGCAGGCACAGTCCTGAGGCATGGCTCCAGGGGCCCCAGCCTGGAGGGTGTGTGGGCCAGGACAGTGGGGACAGAAATCTGAAAACCCAAACTCAGCTTAGGTTTGGGGACGTAGGTATGACAGGCCTGTGAGGAGAATTTTTCAGGCTATGAACAAAGGGCAAGTGTGAGGCATATCTCCAGGCTTTTGTCTCTAGATTTTGTGTCAATGGTGGCCATGGAATGACGGGATGGCCTCTTTGGCCATGGATGATTCTTTCTCTTTTAAGATTTGGTCAGATCCCAAGTTTTGGGGCTCATTCAGGGGATGGAGGAGACCCTTCGATATTTTTTTCCTCAGGGGTTCCAGAGCAGAGACCTGAATAGGGGTGACTAGACCTCTCAACCTCTCATTAATATTGGGGGACTAGGGATGGCAATGCGGGTTCTTGGTCCAGCCCCTGAGAGGCTTTACTTGAGGACAGGGCTCACACTGAGGGTCCCAATGTGTTTGTGCCCATTGCGGTTCTCAAGCATGGGCGGGGACTCATGGGCTACACTGGATTCTCCTACACTGAACGTTGGAAAACATGCCAACCACAAGGTTTCTTGCCTTGAGGAAGAAGGAGTTTAATTTCTGCATCACGTTCACCCCTGGGTAGTGAGTATATATAAGGTCTAGGTTCTGAAGCCTGAAAACCAAGGTTGGGAAGAGATGATGACCTAAAGCCATGGCAGGTCTGATGTGCTCAGTGTACAGCCAGCTGTCTGGGTGTCGGTTGGGAATTCAGACCTCAGGCTGTGCAAGACAGGGCATTAACGCCGAAGCGAAACTGTATAATTGGGGTAGAGTCAAGTGGCATGCAGGTTGATCCTCATTTGGTGTTTCTGGTTAGCCCCATAGGACAACGTTTCTCTTCTGGAGGGCAGTCAGAGTGCTGCATTGTGTCTCTCCAGAATTCCCTAACTGGAGGGCTGGTGGGCTCGGAGTGTGAGGACGAAGTGTGAGAACAATAGCTAGGTTTTGCTTCGGGGCGGGGTTTCGGCAGGCACACTCTGCAGAGTTGAATCAAGATTTCGTGCATCTGAAGTCAGGGCGAGGATTAGACGTTGGCTCAGGTTGGAGTTTCTGTCCAAGATGGCTCTTTCATGAAGGGGACGGTGCACCACGAGGCCACAGAGCTTTTCCCATGATGGGAGTTGTGAGGTGCTCCAAAGCGCAAGGATTCCGTCTGCAGGACAGCTGTGACCTGTTGGATGGCTCCAGGACGTCCCATATGGAATTACTTCAGAGTAGTTTTCTACAGATGGATGCCTAGCCAGCCCGCCTCACAATCCAATTGTCTCCTAGTGACAAGATAGGTTCGACCTGCTGACTCTAGGGGAGCACCCAAGGGCACTGAGTTGAAATAGACTCTCCTGCAGATGGGTCCTAATGTGGGATTGTGTCCATGGAGACCTTGGAATGAGGTGGTGGCACCGGGGCCCTGAAGGATTTTCCTAGCCGGAGGTTATGACACAGCTTGAAAGAGCACGTTTCCCATGTGGAGAAGACATTTGTTCTGACTGATGACTCAGGAAACCCCCATAGGGTGGTATTGAAAACCAGGCCTCTGAGGTTCTGACATAGCTCCACGAGCAAGTTTCCAATGTGCAGACAAGACTTGCTCTGAAGGGGCCTCTGGAAACCCCATAGGCTGGTATTGGAAACCAGGCCTCTGAGAAGAGATGGCTGGAAACCAAAGCAATGGATCTGATTAGGGCCTAGGGGCCTGTCCAGTTCAATGTTCTTCTCTGGGGACATCTGTCTCCGAGTTGGTGTGGAGCTAGTTGCTCAGCTAGTGTCAGATCACCCCTGTTTGTTCCAAGCGGCCTACAAAATTGGTATGGTCCCAGGGACATTGGAGATTTCTCCTGATTTATATGGTTGTGGCAAATGGAATATGAAGAATTCCCTTTGAGAGGGCAGGAACAATCCTGAGGTGTGGTTCCAGGGGCCCTAGCCTGGAGGGTGTGTGTTTTCAGACAACTGTCCAAACAGCCCAGGCCTACACAACCTACAGGCTCAGGCCCCTGGAGCCAAACCTGAGGACTGTACTTGCCCTCTCCAAGGGAATTGTGTGTGCCCATTCCAATGGCCACAACCCTTCTAATAGGATAAAACTCGAAAGTCCCTGTTCCATCTCAATAGTGGTGAATTCCCAGAAAAAACAGGGGCAATCTGAGCCAAACTGAGCATCTACCTGCACTCAGACCCATAGACAGATGTCCCCAGATGTAATAAGGAAAGAACAGGCAACTAGGCACTAATCAGATCCATTGCTTTGGTTTCCAGGCATCTCTCCTCAGAGGCCTGGATTTCAAAAGCAGCATATAGCTGTTTCTTGACCCACACATCAGAAAACATCTCATCTACACATGGGAAACTTGCACGTTGGGGCTGTGTCAAAGCCTCTGTTAAGGAGAACCCTTTAGGGCCCCAGTGCCTCCGCTTCATTCCAAGGTCTCCATAGACACAAAAGCACATTAGGACCCATCCCCAGGGGTGTCCATTTCAACTCGGCGTCCTCGGTTGCTCCCCACAGATCCAGGAGATCTAACCTGTCTTGTTGCTAGGAGACAATTGGAATGCGAGGTGGGCTACCCAGCCATCCATCCTTAGAACCCAGCTCAGAATCATTGGCCTGGATCCAAACGACAGGTCTCAATTGTCCTGCAGAAGACTCTCTGCAGTTTGGAGCTTCTCACAACTCCCATAGTGGGAAAACCCCCATGGCCTCGTGATGCCCCCCCATTTATGAAGGGGCCATCAGGGACAGAAACTCCAACCTGAGCGATCGTCTGATCCTCGCCCTGACATCAGATGCACGAGATCTAGATTCAGGTCTGTAGATTGTGCCTGCCATGGCCTCACCCAGAAACCTAAGCCTAGCTTGTGTTCTCAAACTTTTGTCCTCAGACTACTGGCCCACAAGCCCTCCAGTTTGGCAATCCAGAACTACAATGCAGCACTCTGCCGGCCCGCCAGAAGAAAAACATTGTCCGCTGGGGCTACCCAGTAACCCCAAATGAGGATCAAACTGCACCGACCTTGGCTGTACCCCAAATACATAGGCTGACCAGGGCACGAATGCCCTTTCTGAGACAGCCTGAGCCTGGAACCCCTGGCCCCTCCCAGACAGCTGGCCGCACACTGAGCACATCGAGCCGCCATGGCCTTAGGTCGTCATCTCTTCCCACCCTCGGTTTTCAGGTTTCAGAACCTAGACCTTATCTCCAATCACTGCCCAGGGTTGAAGGTGATGCAGAAATCAGAACTCCTTCCCCATGGCAAGAAACCTTGTGGTTGGCATGGTGTCCAACGTTCAGTGTAGTTGAAACCAGTGTGGCCCATGAGGCCCCGCCAATGCTTGCGGGCCACATTGGTCACAAACACACATTGTGACCCTCAGGCCGAGCTCAAACCTCAAGTAAGGCCACTCAGTGGCTGGATGAAGAGATAGCATATTGGGCTTGCCATGCCCCTAGGCCCCAATTTTTAACCATAGTTCGGGTTGTCACTTCAGTCTTCCCCACGGCTTTGCTTTGGAATTCCTCTTTTGGTGGGACACCTGAGGTAACAAAACTGAAATGAGTCCTCCCATCCCACAGATTGACGAAAAGCAATTGGGAATCGGGCCAAATCCTCAGAGAGGAAGATTCGTCCATGGCCATGAGGCCGCCCCGACATTCCACGGCCATCGCTGATACAAAATCCAGAGACAAAAGCCTGAGCAAGCGCCTCAGACTCGCACTTCCTTCATATCCTGAAGAGTTCGTCTCATGGTTTGTAGATCGGGCCTGCCATACCTACGTCCCCAATCCTAAGCTGAGTTTCTGTTTTCAGACTTCTGTCCTCAAAGTCTTGGGCCACACACCCTCCAGGCTGGGCCCCTGGAGCCACACATTAGGTCTGTGCATACCAATCCATGGGAATTCTGCCCATTCCATGGTCCAAAATCGTACAAATTACGAGAAACCTCCAAAGTCCCTGAGGCCATCCCAATAGTGTAGGTCGCCTGGAACAAACAAGGGCTGTCTGACACCAGCTGATAATCGACCTCCACTCATACCATAGATCAATATACCCAGAGAAGAAGATTGAACCAGACAGGACCCTAGGCCATAATAGGATCCATTGCTTTGGGTAACAGGAATGTGTCCTCAAAAGCCTGATTCCAATACGAGCATAAGGGTTTTCCTGAGGCACCCATCAGAACTCATCTCGTCTCCACAAGGAAACCTGTGCATGGGAGCCATGTCCAAAGCTTAGGAGAGTACTTCAGGGTCCCGGAGCCACCGCCCCATTCCAAGGCCCTCATGGACAGAAAAACACATTAGGACCCATCCTCAGGAAAGTCCATTTCAACTCAGCCACCACGGTTGCTCCCGCAGAGCCATCAGATCTAAACTGTCTTGTTGCTAGGAGACAATTGGAATGTGAGGCGGGCTTCCCAGGCATCCATCCGCGAACGGTGCTCTGGAGTCATTCCATATGGGATGTCCTGGAGCTGTCCAACAGGTCTCAATTGTCCCGCAGAAGGAATCCATGAAGGGGGCATCCCACAACTCCAACGTGGGAAAACCTCAATGGCCTCGAGATTCCGCTCCCTTCATGAAGCGGCCGTCATGCTCAGAAACTCCAACCTGAGCCAACGTCTGATCCTCGCCCTGACTTCAGATGCATGAGATATTGGTTCAGATCTGCAGGGGGGACCTGCCGTGCCCTCGCCCTGAAACCCAAGTCTAGCTGTCTTCTCAGACTTCCGTCCTCACACTCCTGGCCCCGAAGCCCTCAAGTTTGACAATTCCGGACCCACAATGCAGCACTCTGCCTGCCCTCTAGAAAAAAAATTATTGCCTCATGAGCTGCCCAGGCACCTTAAATGAGGGTAAACCTACACAGCACTCGACTTTACCCAAATTATATAGTCTAACCTGGGCACTAATGCACTGTCGAACACAACCTGAGCCCGGACCTCCTGACCAACACCCAGAAAGCTGACCGCACACTGAGCACCTAAAACCCGCATGGTCTTAGGTCATCATCTCTTCCCTACCTCAGTTTTCAGGCTTCAGAACCGAGACCTTATCTCCAATCACTTCCCAGGGGTGAGTGTGATGCAGAAATCAGAACTCCTCCTTACCCATGGCAAGAACCCTGTGGTTGGCACGTTGTCCAACGTTCAGTGTAGGAGAAACCAGCATTCACCCTGAGGTCCCGCCCATTCTTGAGTGCGACGAGGGCATACACACGCATTGTGACCCTCAGCATGAGTCCTGTCCTCTAGTAAGTCCTCTCAGTTGCAGGACCATTAGATGTCATAATGTGCTTGACATGTCCCTAGGCCCCAATTTTTAACCAAATTTCTGATGGTCCAGTCGCCACTCCCCAGGGCTCTACTCTGGAATCCCTCATTTGTTGGGACACCTGAGGATAAAAAAGAAAAAAACAAGAATAAAAAAAAAAAACGGACTTCTTCCAGCCCACAGAATGACCCCAAACTCTTTGGACGGGGCCAAACCACCAGAGAGTAAGGCTCGTCCATTTCCCATGAAGTCACCCAGAAATTCCACGACCATGAGTGACACGATATCCAGAGACAAAAACTTGAGCAGGAGCTTCACACTCGCCCTTCTTTCAAATCCCGAAGAGTTCTCCTCATGGTCTGTAGATCAGTCCTGCCATACCTATGACCCGAAACATAAGCCGAGTTAGTGTTTTCAGACAACTGTCCAAACAGCCCTGGCCTACACAACCTACAGGCTCAGGCCCCTGGAGCCAAACCTGAGGACTGTACTTGCCCTCTCCAAGGGAGTTGTGTGTGGCCATTCCAATGGCCACAACACTTTTAATAGGATAAACCTCCAAAGTCCCTGATCCATCTCAATAGTGGTGGCTTCCCAGGAAAAACAGGGGCAATCTGAGCCCAACTGAGCACCTACCTGCACTCCGACCCATAGACAGATGTCCCCAGAGGTAAAAAGGAAAGAACAGGCCCCTAGGCACTAATCAGATCCATTGCTTTGGTTTCCAGGCATCTCTCCTCAGAGGCCTGGATTTCAAAAGCAGCATATAGCTGTTTCTTCACTTACCCATCAGAAAACATCTCATCTACACATGGGAAACTTGCACGTTGGAGCTGTGTCAAAGCCTCTGTTTAGGAGAACCCTTTAGGGCCCCAGTGCCACCGCTTCATTCCAACGTCTCCATAGACACAAAAGCACGCTGGACCCATCCCCAGGGGTGTCCATTTCAACTCAGCGTCCTCGGTTGCTCCCCACAGATCCAGGAGATCTAACCTGTCTTGTTGCTAGGAGACAATTGGAATGCGAGGTGGGCTACCCAGCCATCCATCCTTAGAACCCTGCTCAGAATCATTGGCCTGGAGCCAAACAACTGGTCTCAATTGTCCGGCAGAAGACTCTCTGCAGTTTGGAGCTTCTCACAACTCCCATCGTGGGAAAACACCCATGGCCTCGTGATGCCCACCCCCATTCATGAAGGGGCCATCAGGGACAGAAACTTGAACCTGAGCGATCGGCTGATCCTCGCGCTGACTTCAGATGCACGAGACCTCGATTCAGGTCTGTAGATTGTGCGTGCCATGGCCTCACCCAGAAACCTAAGCTTAGCTTGTGTTCTCAGACTTTTGTCGTCAGACTACTGGCCCACAAGCCCTCCAATTTGGCAATCCAGAACTACAATGCAGCAGTCTGCCGGCTCTGCAGAAGAAAAACATTGTCTTCTGGGGCTACCCAGTAAGCCTGAGCCTGGACCCCCTGGCCCCTTCCAGACAGCTGGCCGCACACTGAGCACATCGAGCTGCCATGGCCTTAGGTCGTCATTTCTTCCCAACATCAGTTTTCAGGTTTTAGAACCTAGACCTTATCTCCAGTCACTGCCCAGGGTTGAAGGTGATGCAGAAATCAGAACTCCTTCCCCATGGCAAGAAACCTTGTGGTTGGCATGTTGTCCAACGTTCAGTGTAGTTGAAACCAGTGTGGCCCATGAGGCCCCGCCCATGCTTGCGGGCCACATTGGTCACAAACTCACATTGTGACGCTCAGGCTGAGCCCAGTCCTCAAGTAAGGCCACTCAGTGGCTGGATGAAGAGATAGCATATTGGGCTTGCCATGCCCCTAGGCCCCAATTTTTAACCATAGTTCGGGTTGTCCCTTCAGTCTTCCCCACGGCTTGGCTTTGGAATTCCTCTTTTGGTGGGACACCTGAGGTAACAAAACTGAAATGAGTCCTCCCATCCCACAGATTGACGAAAAGCAATTGGGAATCGGGCCAAATCCTCAGAGAGGAAGATTCGTCCATGGTCCATGAGGCCTCCCCGTCATTCCACGGCCATCACTGATACAAAATCCAGAGACAAAAGCCTGAGCAATCACCTCAGAGTCGCACTTTTTTCATATCCTGAAGAGTTCTTCTCATGGTTTGTAGATCGGGCCTGCCATACCTACGTCCCCAAACCTAAGCTGAGTTTGTGTTTTCAGACTTCTGTCCTCAAAGTCTTGGGCCACACACCCTCCAGGCTGGGCCCCTGGAGCCACACATTAGGACTGTGCCTACCAATCCATGGGAATTCTGCCCATTCCATGGTCCAAAATCGTACAAATTAGGAGAAATCTCCAAAGTCCCTGAGGCCATCCCAATAGTGTAGGTCGCCTGGAACAAACAAGGGCTGTCTGACACCAGCTGATAATCGACCTCCACTCATACCATAGATGGATGTCCCCAGAGAAGAAGATTGAACCAGACAGGAGCCTAGGCCATAATAGGATCCATTGCTTTGGGTTACAGGCATGTGTCCTCAAAAGCCTGATTCGAATACGAGCATAGGGGTTTTCCTGAGTCACCCATCAGAACTCATCTCGTCTCCACAAGGAAACCTGTGCATGGGAGCCATGTCCAAAGCTTAGGAGAGTACTTGAGGGTCCCGGTGCCACCGCCCCATTCGAAGGCCCTCATGGACACAAAACCACATTAAGACCCATCCTCAGGAAAGTCCATTTCAACTCAGCCACCCCGGTTGCTCCCGCAGAGCCATCAGATCTAAACTGTCTTGTTGCTAGAAGACAATTGGAATGCGAGGCGGGCTTCCCAGGCATCCATCCGCGAACGGTGCTCTGGAGTCATTCCATATGGGATGTCCTGGAGCTGTCCAACAGGTCTCAATTGTCCCTCAGAAGGAATCCATGAAGGGGGCATCCCACAACTCCCAACGTGGGAAAACCTCAATGGCCTCGAGATTCCGCTCCCTTCATGAAGCGGCCGTCATGCTCAGAAACTCCAACCTGAGCCAAAGTCTGATCCTCGCCCTGACTTCAGATGCATGAGATATTGGTTCAGATCTGCAGGGGGTACCTGCCGTGCCCTCGCCCTGAAACCCAAGTCTAGCTTGTCTTCTCAGACTTCCGTCCTCACACTCCTGGCCCCGAAGCACTCAAGTTTGACAATTCCGTACCAACAATGCAGCACTCTGCCTGCCCTCTAGAAAAAAAATTATTGCCTCATGAGCTGCCCAGGCACCTTAAATGAGGGTAAACCTACACAGCACTCGACTTTACCCAAATTATATAGTCTAACCTGGGCACTAATGCACTGTCGAACACAACCTGAGCCCGGACCTCCTGACCAACACCCAGAAAGCTGACCGCACACTGAGCACATAAAACCCGCCATGGCCTTAGGTCATCATCTCTTCCCTCCCTCAGTTTTCAGGCTTCAGAACCGAGACCTTATCTCCAATCACTTCCCAGGGGTGAGTGTGATGCAGAATTCAGAACTCCTCCTTACCCATGGCAAGAACCCTGTGGTTGGCACATTGTCCAACGTTCAGTGTAGGAGAAACCAGCATTCACCCTGAGGTTCCGCCCATTCTTGAGTGCGACGAGGGCATACACACGCATTGTGACCCTCAGCATGAGTCCTGTCCTCTAGTAAGTCCTCTCAGTTGCTGGACCATTAGATGTCATAAAGGCCTTGACATGTCCCTAGGCCCCAATTTTTAATAAAATTTCTGATGGTCCAGTCGCCCCTCCCCAGGGCTCTACTCTGGAATCCCTCATTTGTTGGGACACCTGAGGATAAAAAAGAAAAAAACAAGAATAATAAAAAAAAAAACGGACTTCTTCCAGCCCACAGAATGATCCCAAACTCTTTGGTCGGGGCCAAACCACCAGAGAGTAAGACTCGTCCATTTCCCATGAAGTCACCCAGAAATTCCACGACCATGAGTGACACGATATCCAGAGACAAAAACTTGAGCAGGAGCCTCACACTCTCCCTTCTTTCAAATCCTGAAGAGTTCTCCGCATGGCCTGTAGATCAGTCCTGCCATACATATGACCCGAAACATAAGCCGAGTTTGTGTTTTCAGAGAACTGACCAAACAGCCCTGGCCTACACAACCTACAGGCCCCTGGAGCCAAACCTGAGGACTGTACTTGCCCTCTCCAAGGGAATTGTGTGTGCCCATTCCAATGTCCACAACCCTTCTAATAGGATAAACCTCCAAAGTCCCTGATCCATCTCAATAGTGGTGGCTTCCCAGGAAAAACAGGGGCAATCTGAGCCCAACTGAGCAACTACCTGCACTCAGACCCATAGACAGATGTCCCCAGAGGTAACAAGGAAAGAACAGGCCCCTAGGCACTAATCAGATCCATTGCTTTGGTTTCCAGGCATCTCTCCTCAGAGGCCTGGATTTCAAAAGCAGCATATAGCTGTTTCTTGACTCACCCATCTGAAAACATCTCATCTACACATGGGAAACTTGCACGTTGGAGCTGTGTCAAAGCCTCTGTTTATGAGATCCCTTTAGGGCCCCAGTGCCACCGCTTCATTCCAAGGTCTCCATAGACACAAAAGCACGTTAGGACCCATCCCCAGGGGTGTCCATTTCAACTCAGCGTCCTCGGTTGCTCCCCACAGATCCAGGAGATCTAACCTGTCTTGTTGCTAGGAGACAATTGGAATGCGAGGTGGGCTACCCAGCCATCCATCCTTAGAACCCTGCTCAGAATCATTGGCCTGGAGCCAAACAACTGGTCTCAATTGTCCGGCAGAAGACTCTCTGCAGTTTGGAGCTTCTCACAACTCCCATCCTGGGAAAACACCCATGGCCTCGTGATGCCCCCCCCCATTCATGAAGGAGCCATCAGGGACAGAAACTCCAACCTGAGCGATCGTCTGATCCTCGCGCTGACTTCAGATGCACGAGACCTCGATTCAGGTCTGTAGATTGTGCGTGCCATGGCCTCACCCAGAAACCTAAGCTTAGCTTGTGTTCTCAGACTTTTGTCGTCAGACTACTGGCCCACAAGCCCTCCAATTTGGCAATCCAGAACTACAATGCAGCAGTCTGCCGGCTCTGCAGAATAAAAACATTGTCTTCTGGGGCTACCCAGTAACCCCAAATGAGGATCAACCTGCACCGACCTTGGCTGTACCCCAAATACATAGGCTGACCAGGGCACTAATGCCCTTTCTGACACAGCCTGAGCCTGGACCCCCTGGCCCCTCCCAGACAGCTGGCCGCACACTGAGCACATCGAGCCGTCATGGCCTTAGGTCTTCATTTTTTCCCCACCTCGGTTTTCAGGTTTCAGAACCTAGACCTTATCTCCAATCACTGCCCAGGGTTGAAGGTGATGCAGAAATCAGAACTCCTTCCCCATGGCAAGAAACAACGTTCAGTGTAGTTGAAACCAGGTGGCACATGAGGCCCCGCCCATGCTTGCGGGCCACATTGGTCACAAACACACATTGTAACGCTCAGGCTGAGCCCAGTCCTCAAGTAAGGCCACTCAGTGGCTGGATGAAGAGATAGCATATTGGGCTTGCCATGCCCCTAGGCCCCAATTTTTAACCATAGTTCGGGTTGTCCCTTCAGTCTTCCCCACGGCTTGGCTTTGGAATTCCTCTTTTGGTGGGATACCTGAGGTAACAAAACTGAAATGAGTCCTCCCATCCCACAGATTGACGAAAAGCAATTGCGAATCGGGCCAAATCCTCAGAGAGGAAGATTCGTCCATGGCCCATGAGGCCACCCGACATTCCACGGACATCACTGATACAAAATCCAGAGACAAAAGTTTGAGCAATCGCCTCAGACTCGCACTTTCTTCATATCCTGAAGAGTTCTTCTCATGGTTTGTAGATCGGGCCTGCCATACCTACGTCCCCAAACCTAAGCTGAGTTTGTGTTTTCAGACTTCTGTCCTCAAAGTCTTGGGCAACACACCCTCCAGGCTGGGCCCCTGGAGCCACACATTCGGACAGTGCCTACCAATCCATGGGAATTCTGCCCATTCCATGGTCCAAAATCGTACAAATTAGGAGAAACCTCCAAAGTCCCTGAGGCCATCCCAATAGTGTAGGTCGCCCGGAACAAACAAGGGCTGTCTGACACCAGCTGATAATCGACCTCCACTCATAACATAGATGGATGTCCCCAGAGAAGAAGATTGAACCAGACAGGACCCTAGGCCATAATAGGATCCATTGCTTTGTGTTACAGGCATGTGTCCTCAAAAGTCTGATTCCAATACGAGCATAGGTGTTTTCCTGTGGCACCCATCAGAACTCATCTCGTCTCCACAAGGAAACCTGTGCATGGGAGCCATGTCCAAAGCTTAGGAGAGTACTTCAGGGTCCCGGTGCCACCGCCCCATTCGAAGGCCCTCATGGACACAAAAAGACATTAAGACCCATCCTCAGGAAAGTCCATTTCAACTCAGCCACCCCGGTTGCACCGGCAGAGCCATCAGATCTAAACTGTCTTGTTGCTAGGAGACAATTGGAATGCGAGGCGGGCTTCCCAGGCATCCATCCGCGAACGGTGCTCTGGAGTCATTCCATATGGGATGTCCTGGAGCTGTCCAACAGGTCTCAATTGTCCCGCAGAAGGAATCCATGAAGGGGGCATCCCACAACTCCCAACGTGGGAAAACCTCAATGGCCTCGAGATTCCGCTCCCTTCATGAAGCGGCCGTCATGCTCAGAAACTCCAACCTGAGCCAACGTCTGATCCTCACCCTGACTTCAGATGCATGAGATATTGGTTCAGATCTGCAGTGGGTACCTGCCGTGCCCTCGACCTGAAACCCAAGTCTAGCTTGTCTTCTCAGACTTCCGTCCTCACACTCCTGGTCCCGAAGCTTTCAAGTTTCGCAATTCCGGACCCACAATGCAGCACTCTGCCTGCCCTCTAGAAAAAAAATTATCCTCATGAGCTGCCCAGGCACCTTAAATGAGGGTAAACCTACACAGCACTCGACTTTACCCAAATTATATAGTCTAACCTGGGCACTAATGCACTGTCGAACACAACCTGAGCCCGGACCTCCTGACCAACACCCAGAAAGCTGACCGCACACTGAGCACATAAAACCCGCCATGGCCTTAGGTCATCATCTCTTCCCTCCCTCAGTTTTCAGGCTTCAGAAGCGAGACCTTATCTCCAATCACTGCCCAGGGGTGAGTGTGATGCAGAAATCAGAACTCCTCCTTACCCATGGCAAGAACCCTTGTGGTTGGCACATTGTCCAACGTTCAGTGATAGGAGAAACCAGCATTCAGCCTGAGGCCCCGCCCATTCTTCAGTGCGACGAGGACATACACACGCATTGTGACCCTGAGCACAAGTCCTGTCCTGTAGTAAATCCTCTCAGTGGCTGGACCATTAGATGTCATAATGGGCTTGACATGTCCCAAGGCCCCAATTTTTAACCAGATTTCTGATAGTCCAGTCGCCCCTCCCCAGGGCTCTACTCTGGAATCCCTCATTTGGTGGGACACCTGAGGTTAAAAAAGAAAAAAAACAACAACAACAGCAACAACAAAAAATGAAATTCTTGCAGCCCACAGAATGACCCCAAACTCTTTGGACGGGGCCAAACCACCAGATAGTAAGACTCGTCCATTTCCCATGAAGTCACCCAGAAATTCCACGACCATGAGTGACACGATATCCAGAGACAAAAACTTGAGCAGGAGCCTCACACTCGCCCTTCTTTCAAATCCCGAAGAGTTCTCCTCATGGTCTGTAGATCAGTCCTGCCATACCTATGACCCGAAACATAAGCCGAGTTTGTGTTTTCAGACAACTGTCCAAACAGCCCTGGCCTACACACCCTACAGGCTCAGGCCCCTGGAACCAAACCTGAGGACTGTACTTGCCCTCTCCAAGGGAATTGTGTGTGCCCATTCCAATGGCCACAACCCTTCTAATAGGATAAACCACCAATGTCCCTGATCCATCTCAATAGTGGTGGCTTCCCAGGAAAAACAGGGGCAATCTGAGCCCAACTGAGCACCTACCTGCACTCAGACCCATAGACAGATGTCCCCAGAGGTAAAAAGGAAAGAACAGGCCCCTAGGCACTAATCAGATCCATTGCTTTGGTTTCCAGGCATCTCTCCTCAGAGGCCTGGATTTCAAAAGCAGCATATAGCTGTTTCTTGACTCACCCATCAGAAAACATCTCATCTACACATGGGAAACTTGCACGTTGGAGCTGTGTCAAAGCCTCTGTTTAGGAGAACCCTTTAGGGCCCCAGTGCCACCGCTTCATTTCAAGGTCTCCATATACACAAAAGCACGTTAGGACCCATCCCCAGGGGTGTCCATTTCAACTCAGCGTCCTCGGTTGCTCCCCACAGATCCAGGAGATCTAGCCTGTCTTGTTGCTAGGAGACAATTGGAATGCGAGGTGGGCTACCCAGCCATCCATCCTTAGAACCCTGCTCAGAATCATTGGCCTGGAGCCAAACAACAGGTCTCAATTGTCCTGCAGAAGACTCTCTGCAGTTTGGAGCTTCTCACAACTCCCATCGGGGGAAAACACCCATGGCCTCGTGATGCCCCCCCCATTCATGAAGGGGCCATCAGGGACAGAATCTCCAACCTGAGCGATCGTCTGATCCTCGCGCTGACTTCAGATGCACGAGATCTCGATTCAGGTCTGTAGATTGTGCCTGCCATGGCCTCACCCAGAAAGCTAAGCCTAGCTTGTGTTCTCAGACTTTTGTCGTCAGACTACTGGCCCACAAGCCCTCCAGTTTGGCAATCCAGAACTACAATGCAGCACTCTGCCGACCCTCCAGAAGAAAAACATTGTCCTCTGGGGCTACCCAGTAACCCCAAATGAGGATCAACCTGCACCGACCATGGCTGTACCCCAAATACATAGGCTGACCAGGGCACTAATGCCCTTTCTGACACAGCCTGAGCCTGGACCCCCTGGACCCTCCCAGACAGCTGGCCGCACACTGATCACTTCGAGCCGCCATGGCCTTAGGTCGTCATCTCTTCCCAACCTCGGTTTTCAGGTTTCAGAACCTAGACCTTATCTCCAATCACTGCCCAGGGTTGAAGGTGATGCAGAAATCAGAACTCCTTCCCCATGGCAAGAAACCTTGTGGTTGGCATGTTGTCCAACGTTCAGTGTAGTTGAAACCAGTGTGGCCCATGAGGCCCCGCCCATGCTCGCGGGCCACATTGTTCACAAACACACATTGTGACCCTCAGAATGAGCCCAGTCCTCAAGTAAGGCCACTCAGTGGCTGGATGAAGAGATAGCATATTGGGCTTGCCATGCCCGTAGGCCCCAATTTTTAACCATAGTTCGAGTTGTCCCTTCAGTCTTCCCCACGGCTTTGCTTTGGAATTCCTCTTTTGGTGGGACACCTGAGGTAACAAACCTGAAAGGAGACCTCCCATCCCACAGATTGACGAAAAGCAATTGGGAATCAGGCCAAATCCTCAGAGAGGAAGATTCGTCCATGGCCCATGAGGCCTCCCTGACATTCCACGGCAGTTGCTGATACAAAATCCAGAGACAAAGGCCTGAGCAAACGCCTCAGACTCGCACTTTCTTCATATCCTGAAGAGTTCTTCTCATGGTTTGTAGATCGGGCCTGCCATACCTACGTGCCCAAACCTAAGGTGAGTTTGTGTTTTCAGACTTCTGTCCTCAAAGTCTTGGGCCACACACTCTCCAGGCTGGGCCTCTGGAGCCACACATTAGGACTGTGCCTACCAATCCATGGGAATTCTGCCCATTCCATGGTCCAAAATCGTACAAATTAGGAGAAACCTCCAAATTCCCTGAGGCCATCCCAATAGTGTAGGTCGCCCGGAAGAAACAAGGGCTGTCTGACACCAGCTGATAATCGACCTCCACTCATACCATAGATGGGTGTTCCCAGAGAAGAAGATTGAACCAGACAGGACCCTAGGCCATAATAGGATCCATTGCTTTGGTTTACAGGCATGTCTCCTCAAAAGCCTGATTCCAATACGAGCATAGGGGTTTTCCTGAGGCACCCATCAGAACTCATCTCGTCTCCACAAGGAAACCTGTGCATGGGAGCTATGTCAAAAGCTTAGGAGAGTACTTCAGGGTCCCGGTGCCATCGCCCCATTCCAAGGCCCTCATGGACATAAAACCCATTAGGACACATCCTCAGGAAAGTCCATTTCAACTCAGCCACCCCGGTTGCTCCCGCAGAGCCATCAGATCTAAACTGTCTTGTTGCTAGGAGACAATTGGAATACGAGGCGGGCTTCCCAGGCTTCCATCCTCGAAGGGTGCTCTGGAGTCATTCCGTATGGGATGTCCTGGAGCTGTCCAACAGGTCTCAATTGTTCCGCAGAAGGAATCCTTGAAGGGGGCATCCCACAACTCCCAACGTGGGAAAACCTCAATGGCCTCGAGATTCCTCTCCCTTCATGAAGCGGCCGTCATGCACAGAAACTTCACCCTGAGCCAACGTCTGATCCTCGCCTGACTTCAGATGCATGAGATATTGGTTCAGATCTGCAGGGGGTACCTGCCGTGCCCTCGCCCTGAAAGCCAAGTCTAGCTTGTCTTCTCAGACTTCCGTCCTCACACCCCTGGCCCCTAAGCCCTCAAGTTTGGCAATTCCGGACCCAAAGTGCAGCACTCTGCCTGCCCTGTAGAAAAAAATTATTGCTTCATGAGCTGCCCAGGCATCTTAAATGAGAATAAACCCACACAGCACTCGACTCTACCCAATTATATAGTTTAACGTGGGCACTAAACCACTGTCGGACACAACCTGAGCCCGGACCTCAGACCAACGCCCAGAAAGCTGACAGCACACTGAGCACATAAGACCCGCCATGGCCTTAGGTCATCATCTCTTCCCTACTTCAGTTTTCAGGCTTCAGAACCGAGACCTTATCGCCAATCACTGCCCAGGTTTGAGTGTGATGCAGAAATCAGAACTCCTCCTTACCCATGGCAAGAAACCTTGTGGTTGGCACATTGTCAACGGTCAGAGTAGAAGAAACCAGCATTCATCCGAGGCCCCGCCCATTCTTGTGTGCGACGGGGTCATAAACACGCATTGTGACCCTCAGCATGAGTCTTCTCCTCTAGTAAGTCCTCTCAGTGGCTGGACCATTAGATGTCATAATGGGCTTGACATGTCCCTAGGCCCTAATTTTTAACCATATTTCTGATGGTCCAGTCGCCCCTCCCCAGGGCTCTACTCTGGAATCCCTCATTTTGTGGGACACCTGAGGTTAAAAAAGAAAACAACAACAACAACAAAACGGACGTCTTCCATCCCACAGAATGACCCCAAACTCTTTGGACGGGGCCAAACCACCAGAGAGTAAGACTCATCCATTTCCCATGAAGTCACCCAGAAATTTCACCACCGTGAGTGACACGATATCCAGAGACAAAAACTTGAGCAAGAGCCTCACACTCGCTCTTTTTTCAAATCCCGAAGAGTTCTCCTCATGGTCTGTAGATCAGTCCTGCCATAACTATGACCGGAAACATAAGCCGAGGTTGTGTTTTCAGACAACTGTCCAAACATCCCTGGCCTACACAACCTACAGGATCAGGCCCCTGGAGCCAAGCCTGAGGACTGTATTTGCCCTCTGTAAGGGAAATGTGTTTGCCATTTCCAATGGCCACAACCCTTCTAAAGGAATAAACACCCAATACCTGATCCATCTCACTAGGGCTGGCTTCCCAGGAAAAACAGGGGCAATCTGAGCCCATCTGTGCACCTACCTGCACTCAGACCCATAGACAGATGTCCCCAGAGGTAAAAAGGAAAGAACAGGCCCCTAGGCACTAATCAGATCCATTGCTTTGGTTTCCAGGATCTCTCCTCAGACGCCTGGATTTCAAAACCAGCAATGGCTTTTTCTTGATGCACCCATCAGAAAAAATCTCATCTACACATGGGAAACTAGCACGTTAGAGCTCTGTCAAAGCCTCAATTTGGAGAACCCGTCAGGGCCCCAGTGCCACTGCTTTATTCCAAGGTCTCGATACACACAAAAGCACGCTAGGACCCAACCCCAGGAGAGTCCATTTCAACTCAGCCTCCTCGGTTGCTCCCCCAGATCCAGCAGATCTAACCTGTCTTGTTGCTAGGAGACAATTGGAATGCGAGGTGGGCTAACCAGCGATCCATCCTTAGAACCCTGCTCAGAATCATTGGCCTGGAGCCAAACAACAGGTCTCAATTGTCCTGCAGAAGACACTTTGCAGTTTGGAGCTTCTCACAAATCCCATCGTGGGACAACCCCCATGGCCTTGTGATGCTCCCCCTTCATGAAGGGGCCATAAGGGACAGAAACTCCAACCTGAGCGATCGTCTGATCCTCGCCCTGACTTCAGATGCACGAGATCTCGATTCCGGTCTGTAGATTCTGCCTGCCATGTCCTCCACCAGAAACCTAAGCCGAGCTTGTGTTCTCAGACTTCTGTCCTCAGACTACTGGCCCACAAGCCCTCCAGTTTGGCAATCCAGAACTACAATGCAGCACTCTGCCTGCCCTCCAGAAGAAAAACATTGCCCTCTCGGGCTACCCAGTAACCCCAAGTGAGGATCAACCTGCACCTACCTTGGCTGTACCCTGAACATATAGGCTGACCAGGGACTAATGCCCTTTCTGACACAGCCTGAGCCTGGACTTCCTGGCCCCAACCAGACAGCTTGCCGCACACTGAGCACATCGAGCCGCCATGGCCTTAGGTTGTCATCTCTTCCCAACCTCGGTTTTCAGGCTTTAGATTCTAGACCTTATCTCCAATCACTGCCCAGGGTTGAAGGTGATGCAGAAATCAGAACTCCTTCCCCATGGCAAGAAACCTTGTGGTTGGCATGTTGTCCAACTTTCAGTGTAGTTGAATCCAGTGTTGCCCATGAGGCCCCTCCATGCTCGCAGGCTACATTGGTCACAAACACACATTGTGACCCTCAGCCTTACCAAAGTCTTCAAGTAAGGCCTCTCAGTGGCTGGATGAAGAGATAGCATATTGGTATTGCCATGCCCCTAGGCCCCAATTTTTAACCATAGTTCAGGTGGTCCCTTCAGTCTTCCCCACGGCTTTGCTTTGGAATTCCTCTTTTCGTGGGACACCTGAGGTAACATAACTGAAAGGATGCTTCCCATCCCACAGATTGACGAAAAATAATTGGGAATCGGGCGAAATCATTATAGAGGTAGATTCGTCCATGGCCCAAGAGGCATCCCCGACATTCCACGGTGATCGCTGATACAAATTCCAGAGACAAATGCCTGAGCAAGCGCCTCAGACTCACTCTATATTCAAATCTTCATGAGTTCTTCTCATGCTTTGTAGATTGGGCCTGCCATACCGATGTCCCCAAAGCTGAGTTTGAGTATCAGAATCACAATCAGAACTCTGCCTTCCACAATGCTGTAATGCTTGTTCTTCGCATGGAGTCACACCTTCACGTGGGGAACCCTTCATGGCCCCTGATGCCACGCCCAAACATGAGTGCTGCTTGGGCACAAATTCACACTGTGACCCTAGCATGAGCCCAATGACAAAGAAAGGCCTGTCAGGTTCGGGACGAAAATCCTGCATATAGTCCTTGCCATGCCCATAGTCACCCAGGACTAACTAGATGGTGTGTATTCCAGTTGAGGGAACCCACTGCTGTGCTCTAGAGTCCCTCTCCTGGGAGGTCCTTTGTGGCAGAAAACAGTACTCTTCACTTACCACAGAATGAACCCAAACCCTTGGGAGGTTGGACAATCCCCCGAGAGGAAGGCTCTTCCTCGGACCCTGCGGCAACCCCTACCGTGACAGGACACTGTGAACGCAACACCCAGAGACAAAAGCCTGAGCAACTGCCTCCCACTTGCCCTCCTTTGATATCCAGAGGATCTCCCCTCACGGACTGGAGATCAGGCCTGCCATTACCTTGGCCCCTACCTGAGCCAAGTTTTCTCTTTCAGACATCAGTCCCCACAGCCCTGGCAAACACAGCCTCTAAACTGGGTCCTCTGGAGCCATACCACAGGACCGTGCCTGCTCTCTCCTGGGAAACTGTGTCCATTCCTTTGGCCACACACCTCCAGAATATGAGAAACCTCAAGGCCCCCGAGGACATCCCACTACTGGGAGCCTCCCTGGACACACAGGGGCATTCGGACACAAGCTGAGCAGCTAACTCCACGAAGGCATGCACACAGATGTCAACAGAGATAGAAGGTTGAGCCGGACAGGCCCTTAGGCCCTAATCTCAACTCTTGCTTTGGGTTCCAGGTGTTACTCCTCAGAGGCTTTGGTTCGAAGAACAGGATATGGGGCTTTCCTGAGGCACTGAACAGAACTCCTCTTGTCTCCACATGGGAAGCTTCCTTGTTGGAACTGTGTCAAACACTTCAGTTTGGAAAACCCTGCAGAGTCCCTGAGCCACCTCCACATTCCAAGGTCTCCCAGGCCACTAAGCCACAGTAGAACTCATCTTCAGGAGAGTCCATTTCAACTCTCCCCTCTAGGTAGCTCACCCAGGAGCCTGCAGATTGAGCCTGATTTGTCCTGACTAAACAGTGGGAATATGAGGTGGCGTTCCCAGGCATCCATGCTTAGACACCTGCTCTCGAGTCTTTCCATATGGGGCCTCTTGGAACCATCCAATAGGACTCGACTGTGGTGCAGAAGGTAACCTTCAGTTTTGGAGCAGTTCACAAATCCCATCATAGGCAAAATTTTCTGGCCTCATGAAGCACCCACACCCTTCAGGAAGAGGCCATGCTGGACAAGAACTCTAGCCTGAGGCACGTCTCATAGTTGACATGACCTCAGTGCAGGAGATCTCGATTCAGCCTCTGCAGTGTGGGCCTGCCGTGCCCTCGGTCCCAAACCTCACGCTAGCTTGTGTTTTCAGACTTCCTTCCTCACACTCCTGGCAAACAAGCCCTCCGGAATAGGAACTCCGGAACCAAAGACCAGCCCAGTGTCTGCCCAACGGTAGAAAAACGTTTCCCTGTGGGGCTCTCCATAAAACCCAGATGAGGATCAACCTGCTCGGGCCTCGACGGTACCCGAACTGGATAGGCTGCTCTGGGCACTCATGCTCTGCCTGACACAGCCTGAAGCCAGACGTCCAGACAGACAAGGAGACAGCTGGCCACACACCCAGCACTTCGGACACGCCATGGTCTTATGCCGTCACCTCATCCTAACCTTGGTTTTCAGATATCTGAACCTAGACATTAGATCAATTCTCCACACAGCTGGGTATAGCAAGCACAAAACAGAACTCCTCCTTCCCCATGGCTGTCAAGCTTGCTCTTGGCATGGAGTCACACCTTCAGGGTGGGAGAAACCTTCATGGCCCCTGATGCCACGCCCAAAATTGAGTGCTGCTTGGGCACAAATTCACACTGTGACCCTCAGCATGAGCCCCATGTCAAAGAAAGGCCTGTCAGGGCCTGGACCAAGAGCCCACATATGGGGCTTGCCAAGCCCCTATGCACCCAATCCTCACCACGGTTTGAATTTTCCAGTCGCCCCGCCCGTACCTGGAGCTCTGCTCTGGAATCCCTTTCTTGGAGAGACCTATGAGCCAGACAACACGACTCCACCCTTCCCACAAAATGACCCCAAACTCTTGGGAGCTGGGACAAATCCCCAGAGAGGGATACTCGTTCACAGTACCTGAGGTCACCGCTCCAATCCACGGCTATCCCGGACACAACATCCAGAGACAAAAGCCTGAAGGAACGCCTCCCACTCGCCCTTGTTTCAGAGGCCCAGGAGCTCCCTCTCGGGCTGTACATCCGGCCTGCCATACCCTAGGCGCCACTCATAAGCTGAGTTTGTGTATTCAGACTTCTGTGCCCACAGCCTGGACCCACATAACTTCGAGGCTAGGGCCTCTGGACCAAACAGCGAAAGATTGTGCCTGCCCTCTCCAAGGAAAATGTGCCCAATCCATTGACCACAACCCTACAGATTAGGGAAAAGTTCCAAGGTCCCTGAGGCCATCAATAGTATAGGCCACCCTGGACTAAGAGGGGCTCTCTGACACCAGCGGAGCAACTATCTCCACTTAGACTCTCAGACAGTGTCCCCAGAGACAGAAGGTTGAAATGGACAGGCCCCCAGGCCCTAATCTGAACCTTAGCTTGGTTTCCATGTTTCCGTTCTCAGAGGACTGTTTTCGTAGACCAGCACATGGGGTTTTTCTGAGGCACCAAACCAAACCTCTCTCATCTCCACATGGGCAGCTTTCTTACTGGGATGTATCAAACACTTCAGGTAGGAGAGTTCCGCAGGGCCACTGAACAACCAGCACATTCCAAGGTCTCCATGCACCCAAACGCACATTATGACGCATCCTCAGGAGAGGCCATTTCAACTCAGCCCCCTGGGTCGCGTGTTCCAGAGGCAGCAGATCAAACATATCTTGTCGCTAATAGCCAATGGGAATGCGAGGCATGCTGTACAGGGATCCATCCTTCGAACCCTGCTCTCCAGTCCTTCCATATGGTATGTCCTGGAGCCATGCAACAGGGCTCGAATGTCCCGCAGAAGGAAACCTTGGGGTTGGGGCAACCTCCAAACTCAGCGTGGGAAAACTTCCTTGGCCTCATGAGGCCCCCACTTCATGAAGGTGCCATCATGGACACATACTCCAGCCTCAGCCAACGTCTGATCCTCAGCCTGACTTCAGATGCAGGAGATTTTGATTCAGCCTCTGCAGAGTGGGCCTGCTCTGCCCTTGGCTCCAATCCTCACACTAGCTTCTGTTTTCAGACTTCCGTCCTCACGCTCCTGGCCCACAAACCCTCCCTACTGGGAATTCGGGGGCCACAATGAAGCACTGTGCCTGCCTATCAGGAGAAAAATATTGTCTATGGCGCTGTCCAGAAACCCCAAATGAGGATCAAACTGCTTGGCCCTCGGCAAAACCCCAATTGCATAGGCTACCTTAAACAGTGATGCTCTGTCGCAAATAGCCTGAGCCCAGACCTTCCAACAGACACGGACACAGCTGGCTGCACACCCAGCACATTGGACCCGCCACTGCCTTAGGCCACCATCCATTCCCAACCTGGTTTTTCAGTCATCGGAACATAGACCTTATCTCCAATCCCTGCACAGGGGGGAACCTGATGCACAAGTCAGAACCCCTCCTTCCCCATGGCAAGAAACCTTGCTGCTGGCAGTGAGTCAAACCTTCAGTGTAGGAGAAAAAGGCATGGCCCATGAGGCCAGGCCCAAGCGTGAGGGCCGCCTTGGGCACAAACACACATTGTGACCCTAGCGTGAGTACCTTATTCAAGTAACGCCTCTCAGTGACTGGACCAAGAGCCCGCATATGTGGCTTGCCATGCCCATAGGCACCCAGGACTAACTAGATGGTGTGTATTCCAGTTGAGGGAACCCACTGCTGTGCTCTAGAGTCCCTCTCCTGGGGGGTCCCCTGTGGCAGAAAACAGTACTCTTCATTCCCACAGAATGAACACAAACACTTGGGAGCTTGGACAATCCCCCGAAAGGAAGGCTCTTCCTCGGCCTCAAAGACAACCCCTACCCTGACCGAACACTCTAAACGCAACACCCAGAGACAAAATCCTGAGTGACTGCCTCCCACTTGCCCTACTTTGATTTCCAGAGGATCTCCCCTCACGGACTAGAGATCAGGCCAGCCATTACATTGGCCCCTAGCTGAGCCAAGTTTGCTTTTTCAGACATCTGTCCCCACAGCCCTGGCAAACACAGCCTCTAGACTGGGTCCTTTGGAGCCATACCACAGGACCGTGCCTGCTCTCTCCTGGGAAACTGTGTCCATTCCTTTGGCCACACACCTCCAGAATATGAGAAACCTCAAGGCCTCCGAGGACATCCCACTACTGGGAGCCTCACTGGACTCACAGGGGCATTCAGACCCAAGCTGAGCAGCTACATCCATGAATGCATGCACACAGATGTCAACAGAGATAGAAGGTTGAGCCGGACAGGCCTTGAGGCCGTAGTCTCAACTCTTGCTTTGGTTTCCAGGTGTCACTCCTCAGAGGCTTTGGTTCGAAGAACAGGGTATGGGGCTTTCCTGAGGCACGGAACAGAACTCCTCTCGTCTCCACATGGGAAGTTTCCTTGTTGGAGCCGTGTCAAACACCTCATGTTGGAGAATCCTGCAGAGTCCCTGAGCCACCTCCACATTCCAAGGTCTCCAGGCCACCAAGCCACAGTAGGACTCATCTTCAGGAGAGACCATTTCAACTCTCCCCTCCGGGTAGCTCACCCAGGAGCCCGCAGATTGAGCCTGCCTTGTCCTGACTAAAGAGTGGGAATATGAGGTGGCGTTCCCAGGCATCCATGCTTAGACACCTGCTCTCGAGTCTTTCCATATGGGGCCTCTTGGAACCATCCAATAGGACTCGACTGTCGTGCAGAAGGTAACCTTCAGTTTTGGAGCAGTTCACAAATCCCATCGTAGCCAAAACTTTCTGGCCTCATGAAGCCCCCACACCCTTCAGGAAGAGGCCATGCTGGACAAAAACTCTAGCCTGAGGCACGTCTCATAGTTGACATGACCTCAGTGCAGGAGATCTCGATTCAGCCTCTGCAGAGTGGGCCTGCCGTGCCCTCGGTCCCAAACCTCACGCTAGCTTGTGTTTTCAGACTTCCTGCCTCACACTCCTGGCAAACAAGCCCTCCGGACTAGGAACTCCGGAACCAAAACCCAGCCCAGTGTCTGCCCAACGGAAAAAAAACGTTTCCCTGTGGGGCTCTCCAGAAAAACCAGATGAGGATCAACCTGCTCGGGCCTCGACGGTACCCGAACTGGATAGGCTGCTCTGGGCACTCATGCTCTGCCTGACACAGCCTGAAGCCAGACGTCCAGACAGACAAGGAGACAGCTGGCCGCACACCCAGCACTTCGGACACGCCATGGTCTTATGCCGTCACCTCATCCTAACCTTGGTTTTCAGATATCTGAACATAGACATTAGATCAATTCTCCACACAGCTGGGTATAGCAAGCACAAAACAGAACTCCTCCTTCCCCATGGCTGTCAAGCTTGCTCTTGGCATGGAGTCACACCTTCAGGGTGGGAGAAACCTTCATGGCTTCTGATGCCACGCCCAAACTTGAGTGCTGCTTGGGCACAAATTCACACTGTGACCCTCAGCATGAGCCCCATGTCAAAGAAAGGCCTGTCAGGGCCTGGACCAAGAGCCCACATATGGGGCTTGCCAAGCCCCTATGCACCCAATCCTCACCACGGTTTGAATTTTCCAGTCGCCCCGCCCGTACCTGGAGCTCTGCTCTGGAATCCCTTTCTTGGAGAGACCTATGAGCCAGACAACACGACTCCACCCTTCCCAAAAAATGACCCCAAACTCTGGGGAGCTGGGACAGATCCCCAGAGAGGAATACTCGTCCAGAGTACCTGAGGCCACCGCTCCAATCCACGGCTATCCCGGACACAACATCCAGAGACAAAAGCCTGAAGGAACGCCTCCCACTCTTCCTTGTATCAGAGGCCCAGGAGCTCCCTCTCGGGCTGTACATCCGGCCTGCCATACCCTAGGCGCCACTCATAAGCTGAGTTTGTGTATTCAGAATTCTGTGCCCACAGCCTGGACCCACACAACATCCAGGCTAGGGCCTCTGGAACAAACAGAGAAAGATTGTGCCTGCCCTCTCCAAGGAAAGTGTGCCCAATCCATTGACCACAACCCTACAGGTTAGGGAAAAGCTCCAAGGTCCCTGTGGCCATCAATACTATAGGCCACCCTGGACTAAGAGGGGCTCTCTGACACCAGCGGAACAACTATCTCCACTTAGGCTCTCACACAGTGTCCCCAGAGACAGAAGGTTGAAATGGACAGGCCCCCAGGCCCTAATCTGAACCTTAGCTTTGGTTTCCATGTTTCCGTTCTCAGAGGACTGTTTTCATAGACCAGCACATGGGGTTTTTCTGAGGCACCAAACCAAACCTCTCTCATCTCCACATGGGTAGCTTTCTTACTGGGATGTATCAAACACTTCGGGTAGGAGAGTTCCGCAGGGCCACTGAACAACCAGCACATTCCAAGGTCTCCATGCATCCAAACGCACATTATGACGCATCCTCAGGAGAGGCCATTTCAACTCAGCCCCCTGGGTCGCGTGTTCCAGAGGCAGCAGATCAAACATATCTTGTCGCTAATAGCCAATGGGAATGCGAGGCATGCTGTACAGGGATCCATCCTTCGAACCCTGCTCTCCAGTCCTTCCATATGGTATGTCCTGGAGCCATGCAACAGGACTCGAATGTCCCGCAGAAGGAAACCTTGGGGTTTGGGGCAACCTCCAAACTCAGCGTGGGAAAACTTCCTCGGCCTCATGAGGCCCCCACTTCATGAAGGTGCCATCATGGACACATACTCCAGCCTCAGCCAACGTCTGATCCTCAGCCTGACTTCAGATGCAGGAGATTTTGATTCAGCCTCTGCAGAGTGGGCCTGCTCTGCCCTTGGCTCCAATCCTCACACTAGCTTGTGTTTTCAGACTTCCGTCCTCACGCTCCTGGCCCACAACCACTCCCTACTGGGAATTCAGGGGCCACAATGAAGCACTGTGCCTGCCTCCTAGGAGAAAAACATTGTCTATGGCGCTGCCCAGAAACCCCAAATGAGGATCAAACTGCTTGGCCCTCGGCAACACCCCAATTGCATAGGCTACCTTAAACAGTGATGCTCTGTCGCAAATAGCCTGAGCCCAGACCTTCCAACAGACACGGACACAGCTGGCTGCACACCCAGCACATTGGACCCGCCACTGCCTTAGGCCACCATCCATTCCCAACCTGGTTTTTCAGTCATCGGAACATAGACCTTATCTCCAATCCCTGCACAGGGGGGAACCTGATGCACAAGTCAGAACCCCTCCTTCCCCATGGCAAGAAACCTTGCTGCTGGCAGTGAGTCAAACCTTCAGTGTAGGAGAGAACGGCATGGCCCATGAGGCCACGCCCAAGCGTGAGGGCCGCTTTGGGCACAAACACACATTGTGACCCTAGCGTGAGTACCTTATTCAAGTAACACCTCTCAGTGACTGGACCAAGAGCCCGCATATGTGGCTTGCCATGCCCATAGGCACCCAGGACTAACTAGATGGTGTGTATTCCAGTTGAGGGAACCCACTGCTGTGCTCTAGAGTCCCTCTCCTGGGGGGTCCCCTGTGGCAGAAAACAGTACTCTTCATTCCCACAGAATGAACACAAACACTTGGGAGCTTGGACAATCCCCCGAAAGGAAGGTTCTTCCTCGGCCACAAAGACAACCTCTATCCTGACCGGACACTGTAAACGCAACACCCAGAGACAAAATCCTGAGTGACTGCCTCCCACTTGCCCTACTTTGATTTCCAGAGGATCTCCCCTCACGGACTAGAGATCAGGCCAGCCATTACATTGGCCCCTAGCTGAGCCAAGTTTGCTTTTTCAGACATCTGTCCCCACAGCCCTGGCAAACACAGCCTCTAGGCTGGGTCCTTTGGAGCCATACCACAGGACCGTGCCTGCTCTCTCCTGGGAAACTGTGTCCATTCCTTTGGCCACACACCTCCAGAATATGAGAAACCTCAAGGCCTCCGAGGACATCCCACTACTGGGAGCCTCACTGGACTCACAGGGGCATTCGGACACAAGCTGAGCAGCTACATCCATGAATGCATGCACACAGATGTCAACAGAGATAGAAGGTTGAGCCGGACAGGCCTCTAGGCCGTAATCTCAACTCTTGCTTTGGTTTCCAGGTGTCACTCCTCAGAGGCTTTGGTTCGAAGAACAGGGTATGGGGCTTTCCTGAGGCACGGAACAGAACTCCTCTCGTCTCCACATGGGAAGTTTCCTTGTTGGAGCCGTGTCAAACACCTCATGTTGGAGAATCCTGCAGAGTCCCTGAGCCACCTCCACATTCCAAGGTCTCCAGGCCACCAAGCCACAGTAGGACTCATCTTCAGGAGAGACCATTTCAACTCTCCCCTCCGGGTAGCTCACCTAGGAGCCCGCAGATTGAGCCTGCCTTGTCCTGACTAAAGAGTGGGAATATGAGGTGGCGTTCCCAGGCATCCATGCTTAGACACCTGCTCTCGAGTCTTTCCATATGGGGCCTCTTGGAACAATCCAATAGGACTCGACTGTCGTGGAGAAGGTAACCTTCAGTTTTGGAGCAGTTCACAAATCCCATCGTAGGCAAAACTTTCTGGCCTCATGAAGCCCCCACACCCTTCAGGAAGAGGCCATGTTGGACAAAAACTCTAGCCTGAGGCACGTCTCATAGTTGACATGACCTCAGTGCAGGAGATCTCGATTCAGCCTCTGCAGAGTGGGCCTGCCGTGCCCTCGGTCCCAAACCTCACGCTAGCTTGTGTTTTCAGACTTCCTTCCTCACACTCCTGGCAAACAAGCCCTCCGGACTAGGAACTCCGGAACCAAAACCCAGCCCAGTGTCTGCCCAACGGAAGAAAAACGTTTCCCTGTGGGGCTCTCCAGAAAACCCAGATGAGGATCAACCTGCTCGGGTCGACGGTACCCGAACTGGATAGGCTGCTCTGGGCACTCATGCTCTGCCTGACACAGCCTGAAGCCAGACGTCCAGACAGACAAGGAGACAGCTGGCCGCACACCCAGCACTTCGGACACGCCATGGTCTTATGCCGTCACCTCATCCTAACCTTGGTTTTCAGATATTTGAACCTAGATATTATATCAATTCTCCACACAGCTGGGTATAGCAAGCACAAAACAGAACTCCTCCTTCCCCATGGCTGTCAAGCTTGCTCTTGGCATGGAGTCACACCTTCAGGGTGGGAGAAATCTTCATGGCCCCTGATGCCACGCCCAAACTTGAGTGCTGCTTGGGCACAAATTCACACTGTGACCCTCAGCATGAGCCCCATGTCAAAGAAAGGCCTGTCAGGGCCTGGACCAAGAGCCCACATATGGGGCTTGCCAAGCCCCTATGCACCCAATCCTCACCACGGTTTGAATTTTCCAGTCGCCCCGCCCGTACCTGGAGCTCTGCTCTGGAATCCCTTTCTTGGAGAGACCTATGAGCCAGACAACACGACTCCACCCTTCCCACAAAATGACCCCAAACTCTGGGGAGCTGGGACAAATCCCCAGAGAGGGATACTCGTCCACAGTACCTGAGGCCACCGCTCCAATCCACGGCTATCCCGGACACAACATCCAGAGAGAAAAGCCTGAAGGAACGCCTACCACTCGCCCTTGTTTCAGAGGCCCAGGAGCTCCCTCTCGGGCTGTACATCCAGCCTGCCATACCCTCGGCGCCACTCATAAGCTGAGTTTGTGTATTCAGACTTCTGTGCCCACAGCCTGGACCCATACAACATCCAGGCTAGGGCCTCTGGACCAAACAGCGAAAGATTGTGCCTGCCCTCTCCAAGGAAAGTGTGCCCAATCCATTGACCACAACCCTACAGGTTAGGGAAAAGCTCCAAGGTCCCTGAGGCCATCAATAGTATAGGCCACCCTGGACTAAGAGGGGCTCTCTGACACCAGCGGAGCAACTGTCTCCACTTAGACTCTCAGACAGTGTCCCCAGAGACAGAAGGTTGAAATGGACAGGCCCCCAGGCCCTAATCTGAACCTTAGCTTTGGTTTCCATGTTTCCGTTCTCAGAGGACTGTTTTCATAGACCAGCACATGGAGTTTTTCTGAGGCACCAAACCAAACCTCTCTCATCTCCACATGGGTAGCTTTCTTACTGGGATGTATCAAACACTTCGGGTAGGAGAGTTCCGCAGGCCCACTGAACAACCAGCACATTCCAAGGTCTCCATGCATCCAAACGCACATTATGACGCATCCTCAGGAGAGGCCATTTCAACTCAGCCCCCTGGGTCGCGTGTTCCAGAGGCAGCAGATCAAACATATCTTGTCGCTAATAGCCAATGGGAATGCGAGGCATGCTGTACAGGGATCCATTCTTCGAACCCTGCTCTCCAGTCCTTCCATATGGTATGTCCTGGAGCCATGCAACAGGACTCGAATGTCCCGCAGAAGGAAACCTTGGGGTTTGGGGCAACCTCCAAACTCAGCGTGGGAAAACTTCCTTGGCCTCATGAGGCCCCCACTTCATGAAGGTGCCATCATGGACACATACTCCAGCCTCAGCCAACGTCTGATCCTCAGCCTGACTTCAGATGCAGGAGATTTTGATTCAGCCTCTGCAGAGTGGGCCTGCTCTGCCCTTGGCTCCAATCCTCACACTAGCTTGTGTTTTCAGACTTCCGTCCTCACGCTCCTGGCCCACAAACCCTCCCTACTGGGAATTCAGGGGTTACAATGAAGCACTGTGCCTGCCTCCCAGGAGAAAAACATTGTCTATGGCGCTGCCCAGAAACCCCAAATGAGGATCAAACTGCTTGGCCCTCGGCAACACCCCAATTGCATAGGCTACCTTAAACAGTGATGCTCTGTCGCAAATAGCCTGAGCCCAGACCTTCCAACAGACACCGACACAGCTGGCTGCACACCAAGCACATTGGACCCGCCACTGCCTTAGGCCACCATCCATTCCCAACCTGGTTTTTCAGTCATCGGGACATAGACCTTATCTCCAATCCCTGCACAGGGGGGAACCTGATGCACAAGTCAGAACCCCTCCTTCCCCATGGCAAGAAACCTTGCTGCTGGCAGTGAGTCAAACCTTCAGTGTAGGAGAAAACGGCATGGCCCATGAGGCCACGCCCAAGCGTGAGGGCCGCTTTGGGCACAAACACAATTGTGACCCTAGCGTGAGTACCTTATTCAAGTAACGCCTCTCAGTGACTGGACCAAGAGCCCGCATATGTGGCTTGCCATGCCCATAGGCACCCAGGACTAACTAGATGGTGTGTATTCCAGTTGAGGGAACCCAATGCTGTGCTCTAGAGTCCCTCTCCTGGGGGGTCCCCTGTGGCAGAAAACAGTACTCTTCATTCCCACAGAATGAACACAAACACTTGGGAGCTTGGACAATCCCCCGAAAGGAAGGCTCTTCCTCGGCCTCAAAGACAACCTCTATCCTGACCGGACACTGTAAACGCAACACCCAGAGACAAAATCCTGAGTGACTGCCTCCCACTTGCCCTACTTTGATTTCCAGAGGATCTCCCCTCACGGACTAGAGATCAGGCCAGCCATTACATTGGCCCCTAGCTGAGCCAAGTTTGCTTTTTCAGACATCTGTCCCCACAGCCCTGGCAAACACAGCCTCTAGGCTGGGTCCTTTGGAGCCATACCACAGGACCGTGCCTGCTCTCTCCTGGGAAACTGTGTCCATTCCTTTGGCCACACACCTCCAGAATATGAGAAACCTCAAGGCCTCCGAGGACATCCCACTACTGGGAGCCTCACTGGACTCACAGGGGCATTCGGACACAAGCTGAGCAGCTACATCCATGAATGCATGCACACAGATGTCAACAGAGATAGAAGGTTGAGCCGGACAGGCCTTTAGGCCGTAATCTCAACTCTTGCTTTGGTTTCCAGGTGTCACTCCTCAGAGGCTTTGGTTCGAAGAACAGGGTATGGGGCTTTCCTGAGGCACGGAACAGAACTCCTCTCGTCTCCACATGGGAAGTTTCCTTGTTGGAGCCGTGTCAAACACCTCATGTTGGAGAATCCTGCAGAGTCCCTGAGCCACCTCCACATTCCAAGGTCTCCAGGCCACCAAGCCACAGTAGGACTCATCTTCAGGAGAGACCATTTCAACTCTCCCCTCCGGGTAGCTCACCCAGGAGCCCGCAGATTGAGCCTGCCTTGTCCTGACTAAAGAGTGGGAATATGAGGTGGCGTTCCCAGGCATCCATGCTTAGACACCTGCTCTCGAGTCTTTCCATATGGGGCCTCTTGGAACCATCCAATAGGACTCGACTGTCGTGCAGAAGGTAACCTTCAGTTTTGGAGCAGTTCACAAATCCCATCGTAGCCAAAACTTTCTGGCCTCATGAAGTCCCCACACCCTTCAGGAAGAGGCCATGCTGGACAAAAACTCTAGCCTGAGGCACGTCTCATAGTTGACATGACCTCAGTGCAGGAGATCTCGATTCAGCCTCTGCAGAGTGGGCCTGCCGTGCCCTCGGTCCCAAACCTCACGCTAGCTTGTGTTTTCAGATTTCCTTCCTCACACTCCTGGCAAACAAGCCCTCCGGACTAGGAACTCCGGAACCAAAACCCAGCCCAGTGTCTGCCTAACGGAAAAAACACGTTTCCCTGTGGGGCTCTCCAGAAAAACCAGATGAGGATCAACCTGCTCGGGCCTCGACGGTACCCGAACTGGATAGGCTGCTCTGGGCACTCATGCTCTGCCTGACACAGCCTGAAGCCAGACGTCCAGACAGACAAGGAGACAGCTGGCCGCACACCCAGCAATTCGGACACGCCATGGTCTTATGCCGTCACCTCATCCTAACCTTGGTTTTCAGATATCTGAACCTAGACATTAGATCAATTCTCCACACAGCTGGGTATAGCAAGCACAAAACAGAACTCCTCCTTCCCCATGGATGTCAAACTTACTCTTGGCATGGAGTCACACCTTCAGGGTGGGAGAAACCTTCATGGCTTCTGATGCCACGCCCAAACTTGAGTGCTGCTTGGGCACAAATTCACACTGTGACCCTCAGCATGAGCCCCATGTCAAAGAAAGGCCTGTCAGGGCCTGGACCAAGAGCCCACATATGGGGCTTGCCAAGCCCCTATGCACCCAATCCTCACCACGGTTTGAATTTTCCAGTCGCCCCGCCCATACCTGGAGCTCTGCTCTGGAATCCCTTTCTTGGAGAGACCCATGAGCCAGACAACACGACTCCACCCTTCCCAAAAAATGACCCCAAACTCTGGGGAGCTGGGACAGATCCCCAGAGACGGATACTCGTCCACAGAACCTGAGGCCACCGCTCCAATCCACGGCTATCCCGGACACAACATCCAGAGACAAAAGCCTGAAGGAACGCCTCCCACTCTTCCTTGTATCAGAGGCCCAGGAGCTCCCTCTCGGGCTGTACATCCGGCCTGCCATACACTAGGCGCCACTCATAAGCTGAGTTTGTGTATTCAGAATTCTGTGCGCACAGCCTGGACCCACACAACATCCAGGCTAGGGCCTCTGGACCAAACAGAGAAAGATTGTGCCTGCCCTCTCCAAGGAAAGTGTGCCCAATCCATTGACCACAACCCTACAGGTTAGGGAAAAGCTCCAAGGTCCCTGAGGCCATCAATAGTATAGGCCACCCTGGACAAAGAGGGGCTCTCTGACACCAGCGGAGCAACTATCTCCACGTAGACTCTCAGACAGTGTCCCCAGAGACAGAAGGTTGAAATGGACAGGCCCCCAGGCCCTAATCTGAACCTTAGCTTTGGTTTCCATGTTTCCTTTCTCAGAGGGCTGTTTTCGTAGACCAGCACATGGGGCTTTTCTGAGGCACCAAACCAAACATCTCTCATCTCCACATGGGCAGCTTTCTTACTGGGATGTATCAAACACTTCAGGTAGGAGAGTTCCGCAGGGCCACTGAACAACCAGCACATTCCAAGGTCTCCATGCACCCAAACGCACATTATGACGCATCCTCAGGAGAGGCCATTTCAACTCAGCCCCCTGGGTCGCGTTTTTCAGAGGCAGCAGATCAAACATATCTTGTCGCTAATAGCCAATGGGAATGCGAGGCATGCTGTACAGGGATCCATCCTTCGAACCCTGCTCTCCAGTCCTTCCATATTGTATGTCCTGGAGCCATGCAACAGGACTCGAATGTCCCGCAGAAGGAAACCTTGTGGTTTGGGGCAACCTCCAAACTCAGCGTGGGAAAACTTCCTTGGCCTCATGAGGCCCCCACTTCATGAAGGTGCCATCATGGACACATACTCCAGCCTCAGCCAACGTCTGATCCTCAGCCTGACTTCAGATGCATGAGATTTTGATTCAGCCTCTGCAGAGTGAGCCTGCTCTGCCCTTGGCTCCAATCCTCACACTAGCTTGTGTTTTCAGACTTCCGTCCTCACGCTCCTGGCCCACAAACCCTCCCTACTGGGAATTCAGGGGTTACAATGAAGCACTGTGCCTGCCTCCCAGGAGAAAAATATTGTCTATGGCGCTGCCCAGAAACCCCAAATGAGGATCAAACTGCTTGGCCCTCGGCAACACCCCAATTGCATAGGCTACCTTAAACAGTGATGCTCTGTCGCAAATAGCCTGAGCCCAGACCTTCCAACAGACACCGACACAGCTGGCTGCACACCCAGCACATTGGACCCGCCACTGCCTTAGGCCACCATCCATTCCCAACCTGGTTTTTCAGTCATCGGGACATAGACCTTATCTCCAATCCCTGCACAGGGGGGAACCTGATGCACAAGTTAGAACCCCTCCTTCCCCATGACAAGAAACCTTGCTGCTGGCAGTGAGTCAAACCTTCAGTGTAGGAGAAAACGGCATGGCCCATGAGGCCACGCCCATGCGTGAGGGCCGCCTTGGGCACAAACACACATTGTGACCCTCAGCGTGAGTACCTTATTCAAGTAACGCCTCTCAGTGACTGGACCAAGAGCCCGCATATGTGGCTTGCCATGCCCATAGGCACCCAGGACTAACTAGATGGTGTGTATTCCAGTTGAGGGAACCCAATGCTGTGCTCTAGAGTCCCTCTCCTGGGGGGTCCCCTGTGGGAGAAAACAGTACTCTTCATTCCCACAGAATGAACACAAACACTTGGGAGCTTGGACAATCCCCCGAGAGGAAGGCTCTTCCTCGGCCTCTGAGACAACCCCTACCCTGACCGGACACTGTAAACGCAACACCCAGAGACAAAATCCTGAGTGACTGCCTCCCACTTGCCCTACTTTGATTTCCAGAGGATCTCCCCTCACGGACTAGAGATCAGGCCAGCCATTACATTGGCCCCTAGCTGAGCCAAGTTTGCTTTTTCAAACATCTGTCCCCACAGCCCTGGCTAACACAGCCTCTAGGCTGGGTCCTTTGGAGCCATACCACAGGACCGTGCCTGCTCTCTCCTGGGAAACTGTGTCCATTCCTTTGGCCACACACCTCCAGAATATGAGAAACCTCAAGGCCTCCGAGGACATCCCACTACTGGGAGCCTCACTGGACTCACAGGGGCATTCGGACACAAGCTGAGCAGCTACATCCATGAATGCATGCACACAGATGTCAACAGAGATAGAAGGTTGAGCCGGACAGGCCTTTAGGCCGTAGTCTCAACTCTTGCTTTGGTTTCCAGGTGTCACTCCTCAGAGGCTTTGGTTCGAAGAACAGGGTATGGGGCTTTCCTGAGGCACGGAACAGAACTCCTCTCGTCTCCACATGGGAAGTTTCCTTGTTGGAGCCGTGTCAAACACCTCATGTTGGAGAATCCTGCAGAGTCCCTGAGCCACCTCCACATTCCAAGGTCTCCAGGCCACCAAGCCACAGTAGGACTCATCTTCAGGAGAGACCATTTCAACTCTCCCCTCCGGGTAGCTCACCCAGGAGCCCGCAGATTGAGCCTGCCTTGTCCTGACTAAAGAGTGGGAATATGAGGTGGCGTTCCCAGGCATCCATGCTTAGACACCTGCTCTCGAGTCTTTCCATATGGGGCCTCTTGGAACCATCCAATAGGACGCGACTGTCGTGCAGAAGGTAACCTTCAGTTTTGGAGCAGTTCACAAATCCCATCGTAGCCAAAACTTTCTGGCCTCATGAAGCCCCCACACCCTTCAGGAAGAGGCCATGCTGGACAAAAACTCTAGCCTGAGGCACGTCTCATAGTTGACATGACCTCAGTGCAGGAGATCTCGATTCAGCCTCTGCAGAGTGGGCCTGCCGTGCCCTCGGTCCCAAACCTCACGCTAGCTTGTGTTTTCAGACTTCCTTCCTCACACTCCTTGCAAACAAGCCCTCCGGACTAGGAACTCCGGAACCAAAATCCGCCCAGTGTCTGCCCAACGGAAGAAAAACGTTTCCTGTGGGGCTCTCCAGAAAACCCAGATGAGGATCAACCTGCTCGGGCCTCGACGGTACCCGAACTGGATAGGCTGCTCTGGGCACTCATGCTCTGCCTGACACAGCCTGAAGCCAGACGTCCAGACAGACAAGGAGACAGCTGGCCGCACACCCAGCACTTCGGACACGCCATGGTCTTATGCCGTCACCTCATCCTAACCTTGGTTTTCAGATATCTGAACCTAGACATTATATCAATTCTCCACACAGCTGGGTATAGCAAGCACAAAACAGAACTCCTCCTTCCCCATGGCTGTCAAGCTTGCTCTTGGCATGTAGTCACACCTTCAGGGTGGGAGAAACCTTCATGGCTTCTGATGCCACGCACAAACTTGAGTGCTGCTTGGGCACAAATTCACACTGTGACCCTCAGCATGAGCCCCATGTCAAAGAAAGGCCTGTCAGGGCCTGGACCAAGAGCCCACATATGGGGCTTGCCAAGCCCCTATGCACCCAATCCTCACCACGGTTTGAATTTTCCAGTCGCCCCGCCCGTACCTGGAGCTCTGCTCTGGAATCCCTTTCTTGGAGAGACCCATGAGCCAGACAACACGACTCCACCCTTCCCACAAAATGACCCCAAACTCTGGGGAGCTGGGACAGATCCCCAGAGAGGGATACTCGTCCACAGTACCTGAGGCCACTGCTCCAATCCACGGCTATCCCGGACACAACATCCAGAGACAAAGCCTGAAGGAACGCCTCCCACTCTTCCTTGTATCAGAGGCCCAGGAGCTCCCTCTCGGGCTGTACATCCGGCCTGCCATACCCTAGGCGCCACTCATAAGCTGAGTTTGTGTATTCAGAATTCTGTGCCCACAGCCTGGACCCACACAACATCCAGGCTAGGGCCTCTGGACCAAACAGAGAAAGATTGTGCCTGCCCTCTCCAAGGAAAGTGTGCCCAATCCATTGACCACAACCCTACAGGTTAGGGAAAAGCTCCAAGGTCCCTGAGGCCATCAATAGTATAGGCCACCCTGGACTAAGAGGGGCTCTCTGACACCAGCAAAGCAACTATCTCCACGTAGACTCTCAGACAGTGTCCCCAGAGACAGAAGGTTGAAATGGACAGGCCCCCAGGCCCTAATCTGAACCTTAGCTTTGGTTTCCATGTTTCCTTTCTCAGAGGGCTGTTTTCGTAGACCAGCACATGGGGCTTTTCTGAGGCACCAAACCAAACATCTCTCATCTCCACATGGGCAGCTTTCTTACTGGGATGTATCAAACACTTCAGGTAGGAGAGTTCCGCAGGGCCACTGAACAACCAGCACATTCCAAGGTCTCCATGGACCCAAACGCACATTATGACGCATCCTCAGGAGAGGCCATTTCAACTCAGCCCCCTGGGTCGCGTTTTTCAGAGGCAGCAGATCAAACATATCTTGTCGCTAATAGCCAATGGGAATGCGAGGCATGCTGTACAGGGATCCATCCTTCGAACCCTGCTCTCCAGTCCTTCCATATTGTATGTCCTGGAGCCATGCAACAGGACTCGAATGTCCCGCAGAAGGAAACCTTGTGGTTTGGGGCAACCTCCAAACTCAGCGTGGGAAAACTTCCTTGGCCTCATGAGGCCCCCACTTCATGAAGGTGCCATCATGGACACATACTCCAGCCTCAGCCAACGTCTGATCCTCAGCCTGACTTCAGATGCAGGAGATTTTGATTCAGCCTCTGCAGAGTGGGCCTGCTCTGCCCTTGGCTCCAATCCTCACACTAGCTTGTGTTTTCAGACTTCCGTCCTCACGCTCCTGGCCCACAAACCCTCCCTACTGGGAATTCTGGGGCCACAATGAAGCACTGTGCCTGCCTCCCAGGAGAAAAATATTGTCTATGGCGCTGCCCAGAAACCCCAAATGAGGATCAAACTGCTTGGCCCTCGGCAACACCCCAATTGCATAGGCTACCTTAAACAGTGATGCTCTGTCTCAAATAGCCTGAGCCCAGACCTTCCAACAGACACGGACACAGCTAGCGGCACACCCAGCACATTGGACCCGCCACTGCCTTAGGCCACCATCCATTCCCAACCTGGGTTTTCAGTCATCGGAACCTAGACCTTATCTCCAATCCCTGCACAGGGGGGAACCTGATGCACAACTCTGAACCCCTCCTTCCCCATGGCAAGAAACCTTGCTGCTGGCAGTGAGTCAAACCTTCAGTGTAGGAGAAAACGGCATGGCCCATGAGGCCACGCCCAAGCGTGAGGGCCGCCTTGGGCACAAACACACATTGTGACCCTCAGCGTGAGTACCTTATTCAAGTAACGCCTCTCAGTGACTGGACCAAGAGCCTGCATATGTGGCTTGCCATGCCCATAGGCACCCAGGACTAACTAGATGGTGTGTATTCCAGTTGAGGGAACCCAATGCTGTGCTCTAGAGTCCCTCTCCTGGGGGGTCCCCTGTGGCAGAAAACAGTACTCTTCATTCCCACAGAATGAACACAAACACTTGGGAGCTTGGACAATCCCCCGAGAGGAAGGCTCTTCCTCGGCCTCTGAGACAACCCCTACCCTGACCGGACACTGTAAACGCAACACCCAGAGACAAAATCCTGAGTGACTGCCTCCCACTTGCCCTACTTTGATTTCCAGAGGATCTCCCCTCACGGACTAGAGATCAGGCCAGCCATTACATTGGCCACTAGCTGAGCCAAGTTTGCTTTTTCAAACATCTGTCCCCACAGCCCTGGCAAACACAGCCTCTAGGCTGGGTCCTTTGGAGCCATACCACAGGACCGTGCCTGCTCTCTCCTGGGAAACTGTGTCCATTCCTTTGGCCACACACCTCAAGGTGTGAGAAACCTCAAGGCCTCCGAGGACATCCCACTACTGGGAGCCTCACTGGACTCACAGGGGCATTCGGACACAAGCTGAGCAGCTACATCCATGAATGCATGCACACAGATGTCAACAGAGATAGAAGGTTGAGCCGGACAGGCCTTTAGGCCGTAGTCTCAACTCTTGCTTTGGTTTCCAGGTGTCACTCCTCAGAGGCTTTGGTTCGAAGAACAGGGTATGGGGCTTTCCTGAGGCACGGAACAGAACTCCTCTCGTCTCCACATGGGAAGTTTCCTTGTTGGAGCCGTGTCAAACACCTCATGTTGGAGAATCCTGCAGAGTCCCTGAGCCACCTCCACATTCCAAGGTCTCCAGGCCACCTAGCCACAGTAGGACTCATCTTCAGGAGAGACCATTTCAACTCTCCCCTCCGGGTAGCTCACCCAGGAGCCCGCAGATTGAGCCTGCCTTGTCCTGACTAAAGAGTGGGAATATGAGGTGGCGTTCCCAGGCATCCATGCTTAGACACCTGCTCTCGAGTCTTTCCATATGGGGCCTCTTGGAACCATCCAATAGGACTCGACTGTCGTGCAGAAGGTAACCTTCAGTTTTGGAGCAGTTCACAAATCCCATCGTAGCCAAAACTTTCTGGCCTCATGAAGCCCCCACACCCTTCAGGAAGAGGCCATGCTGGACAAAAACTCTAGCCTGAGGCACGTCTCATAGTTGACATGACCTCAGTGCAGGAGATCTCGATTCAGCCTCTGCAGAGTGGGCCTGCCGTGCCCTCGGTCCCAAACCTCACGCTAGCTTGTGTTTTCAGACTTCCTTCCTCACACTCCTGGCAAACAAGCCCTCCGGACTAGGAACTCCGGAACCAAAACCCAGCCCAGTGTCTGCCCAACGGAAGAAAAACGTTTCCCTGTGGGGCTCTCCAGAAACCCCAGATGAGGATCAACCTGCTCGGGCCTCGACGGTACCCGAACTGGATAGGCTGCTCTGGGCACTCATGCTCTGCCTGACACAGCCTGAAGCCAGACGTCCAGACAGACAAGGAGACAGCTGGCCGCACACCCAGCACTTCGGACACGCCATGGTCTTATGCCGTCACCTCATCCTAACCTTGGTTTTCAGATATCTGAACCTAGACATTATATCAATTCTCCACACAGCTGGGTATAGCAATCACAAAACAGAACTCCTCCTTCCCCATGGCTGTCAAGCTTGCTCTTGGCATGGAGTCACACCTTCAGGGTGGGAGAAACCTTCATGGCTTCTGATGCCACGCACAAACTTGAGTGCTGCTTGGGCACAAATTCACACTGTGACCCTCAGCATGAGCCCCATGTCAAAGAAAGGCCTGTCAGGGCCTGGACCAAGAGCCCACATATGGGGAGTGCCAAACCCCTATGCACCCAATCCTCACCACGGTTTGAATTTTCCAGTCGCCCCGCCCATACCTGGAGCTCTGCTCTGGAATCCCTTTCTTGGAGAGACCCATTAGCCAGACAACACGACTCCACCCTTCCCACAAAATGACCCCAAACTCTGGGGAGCTGGGACAAATCCCCAGAGAGGGATACTCGTCCACAGTACCTGAGGCCACCGCTCCAATCCACGGCTATCCCGGACACAACATCCAGAGACAAAAGCCTGAAGGAACGCCTCTCACTCCTCCTTGTATCAGAGGCCAAGGAGCTCCCTCTCGGGCTGTACATCCGGCCTGCCATACCCTAGGCGCCACTCATAAGCTGAGTTTGTGTATTCAGAATTCTGTGCCCACAGCCTGGACCCACACAACATCCAGGCTAGGGCCTCTGGACCAAACAGCGAAAGATCGTGCCTGCCCTCTCCAAGGAAAGTGTGCCCAATCCATTGACCACAACCCTACAGGTTAGGGAAAAGCTCCAAGGTCCCTGAGGCCATCAATAGTATAGGCCACCCTGGACTAAGAGGGGCTCTCTGACACCAGCGGAGCAACTATCTCCACTTAGATTCTCAGACAGTGTCCCCAGAGACAGAAGGTTGAAATGGACAGGCCCCCAGGCCCTAATCTGAACCTTAGCTTTGGTTTCCATGTTTCCTTTCTCAGAGGACTGTTTTCGTAGACCAGCACATGGGGCTTTTCTCAGGCACCAAACCAAACATCTCTCATCTCCACATGGGCAGCTTTCTTACTGGGATGTATCAAACACTTCAGGTAGGAGAGTTCCGCAGGGCCACTGAACAACCAGCACATTCCAAGGTCTCCATGGACCCAAACGCACATTATGACGCATCCTCAGGAGAGGCCATTTCAACTCAGCCCCCTGGGTCGCGTGTTCCAGAGGCAGCAGATCAAACATATCTTGTCGCTAATAGCCAATGGGAATGCGAGGCATGCTGTACAGGGATCCATCCTTCGAACCCTGCTCTCCAGTCCTTCCATATGGTATGTCCTGCAGCCATGCAACAGGGCTCGAATGTCCCGCAGAAGGAAACCTTGTGGTTTGGGGCAACCTCCAAACTCAGCGTGGGAAAACTTCCTTGGCCTCATGAGGCCCCCACTTCATGAAGGTGCCATCATGGACACATACTCCAGCCTCAGCCAACGTCTGATCTTCAGCCTGACTTCAGATGCAGGAGATTTTGATTCAGCCTCTGCAGAGTGGGCCTGCTCTGCCCTTGGCTCCAATCCTCACACTAGCTTGTGTTTTCAGACTTCCGTCCTCAAGCTCCTGGCCCACAAACCCTCCCTACTGGGAATTCTGGGGCCACAATGAAGCACTGTGCCTGCCTCCCAGGAGAAAAACATTGTCTATGGCGCTGCCCAGAAACCCCAAATGAGGATCAAACTGCTTGGCCCTCGGCAACACCCCAATTGCATAGGCTACCTTAAACAGTGATGCTCTGTCGCAAATAGCCTGAGCCCAGACCTTCCAACAGACACCGACACAGCTGGCTGCACACCCAGCACATTGGACCCGCCACTGCCTTAGGCCACCATCCATTCCCAACCTGGGTTTTCAGTCATCGGAACCTAGACCTTATCTCCAATCCCTGCACAGGGGGGAACCTGATGCACAAGTCAGAACCCCTCCTTCCCCATGGCAAGAAACCTTGCTGCTGGCAGTGAGTCAAACCTTCAGTGTAGGAGAAAACGGCATGGCCCATGAGGCCACGCCCAAGCGTGAGGGCCGCTTTGGGCACAAACACAATTGTGACCCTAGCGTGAGTACCTTATTCAAGTAACGCCTCTCAGTGACTGGACCAAGAGCCCGCATATGTGGCTTGCCATGCCCATAGGCACCCAGGACTAACTAGATGGTGTGTATTCCAGTTGAGGGAACCCAATGCTGTGCTCTAGAGTCCCTCTCCTGGGGGGTCCCCTGTGGCAGAAAACAGTACTCTTCATTCCCACAGAATGAACACAAACACTTGGGAGCTTGGACAATCCCCCGAAAGGAAGGCTCTTCCTCGGCCTCAAAGACAACCTCTATCCTGACCGGACACTGTAAACGCAACACCCAGAGACAAAATCCTGAGTGACTGCCTCCCACTTGCCCTACTTTGATTTCCAGAGGATCTCCCCTCACGGACTAGAGATCAGGCCAGCCATTACATTGGCCCCTAGCTGAGCCAAGTTTGCTTTTTCAGACATCTGTCCCCACAGCCCTGGCAAACACAGCCTCTAGGCTGGGTCCTTTGGAGCCATACCACAGGACCGTGCCTGCTCTCTCCAGGGAAACTGTGTCCATTCCTTTGGCCACACACCTCCAGAATATGAGAAACCTCAAGGCCTCCGAGGACATCCCACTACTGGGAGCCTCACTGGACTCACAGGGGCATTCGGACACAAGCTGAGCAGCTACATCCATGAATGCATGCACACAGATGTCAACAGAGATAGAAGGTTGAGCCGGACAGGCCTTTAGGCCGTAGTCTCAACTCTTGCTTTGGTTTCCAGGTGTCACTCCTCAGAGGCTTTGGTTCGAAGAACAGGGTATGGGGCTTTCCTGAGGCACGGAACAGAACTCCTCTCGTCTCCACATGGGAAGTTTCCTTGTTGGAGCCGTGTCAAACACCTCATGTTGGAGAATCCTGCAGAGTCCCTGAGCCACCTCCACATTCCAAGGTCTCCAGGCCACCTAGCCACAGTAGGACTCATCTTCAGGAGAGACCATTTCAACTCTCCCCTCCGGGTAGCTCACCCAGGAGCCCGCAGATTGAGCCTGCCTTGTCCTGACTAAAGAGTGGGAATATGAGGTGGCGTTCCCAGGCATCCATGCTTAGACACCTGCTCTCGAGTCTTTCCATATGGGGCCTCTTGGAACCATCCAATAGGACGCGACTGTCGTGCAGAAGGTAACCTTCAGTTTTGGAGCAGTTCACAAATCCCATCGTAGCCAAAACTTTCTGGCCTCATGAAGCCCCCACACCCTTCAGGAAGAGGCCATGCTGGACAAAAACTCTAGCCTGAGGCACGTCTCATAGTTGACATGACCTCAGTGCAGGAGATCTCGATTCAGCCTCTGCAGAGTGGGCCTGCCGTGCCCTCGGTCCCAAACCTCACGCTAGCTTGTGTTTTCAGACTTCCTTCCTCACACTCCTGGCAAACAAGCCCTCCGGACTAGGAACTCCGGAACCAAAACCCAGCCCAGTGTCTGCCCAACGGAAGAAAAACGTTTCCCTGTGGGGCTCTCCAGAAAACCCAGATGAGGATCAACCTGCTCGGGCCTCGACGGTACCCAAACTGGATAGGCTGCTCTGGGCACTCATGCTCTGCCTGACACAGCCTGAAGCCAGACGTCCAGACAGACAAGGAGACAGCTGGCCGCACACCCAGCACTTCGGACACGCCATGGTCTTATGCCGTCACCTCATCCTAACCTTGGTTTTCAGATATCTGAACCTAGACATTATATCAATTCTCCACACAGCTGGGTATAGCAAGCACAAAACAGAACTCCTCCTTCCCCATGGCTGTCAAGCTTGCTCTTGGCATGGAGTCACACCTTCAGGGTGGGAGAAACCTTCATGGCTTCTGATGCCACGCACAAACTTGAGTGCTGCTTGGGCACAAATTCACACTGTGACCCTCAGCATGAGCCCCATGTCAAAGAAAGGCCTGTCAGGGCCTGGACCAAGAGCCCACATATGGGGCTTGCCAAACCCCTATGCACCCAATCCTCACCACGGTTTGAATTTTCCAGTCGCCCCGCCCATACCTGGAGCTCTGCTCTGGAGTCCCTTTTTGGAGAGACCCATGAGCCAGAAAACACGACTCAACCCTTCCCACAAAATGACCCCAAACTCTGGGGAGCTGGGACAAATCCCCAGAGAGGGATACTCGTCCACAGTACCTGAGGCCACCGCTCCAATCCACGGCTATCCCGGACACAACATCCAGAGACAAAAGCCTGAAGGAACGCCTCCCACTCTTCCTTGTATCAGAGGCCCAGGAGCTCCCTCTCGGGCTGTACATCCGGCCTGCCATACCCTAGGCGCCACTCATAAGCTGAGTTTGTGTATTCAGAATTCTGTGCCCACAGCCTGGACCCACACAACATCCAGGCTAGGGCCTCTGGACCAAACAGCGAAAGATCGTGCCTGCCCTCTCCTAGGAAAGTGTGCCCAATCCATTGACCACAACCCTACAGGTTAGGGAAAAGCTCCAAGGTCCCTGAGGCCATCAATAGTATAGGCCACCCTGGACTAAGAGGGGCTCTCTGACACCAGCGGAGCAACTATCTCCACTTAGATTCTCAGACAGTGTCCCCAGAGACAGAAGGTTGAAATGGACAGGCCCCCAGGCCCTAATCTGAACCTTAGCTTTGGTTTCCATGTTTCCTTTCTCAGAGGACTGTTTTCGTAGACCAGCACATGGGGCTTTTCTCAGGCACCAAACCAAACATCTCTCATCTCCACATGGGCAGCTTTCTTACTGGGATGTATCAAACACTTCAGGTAGGAGAGTTCCGCAGGGCCACTGAACAACCAGCACATTCCAAGGTCTCCATGGACCCAAACGCACATTATGACGCATCCTCAGGAGAGGCCATTTCAACTCAGCCCCCTGGGTCGCGTGTTCCAGAGGCAGCAGATCAAACATATCTTGTCGCTAATAGCCAATGGGAATGCGAGGCATGCTGTACAGGGATCCATCCTTCGAACCCTGCTCTCCAATCCTTCCATATTGTATGTCCTGCAGCCATGCAACAGGGCTCGAATGTCCCGCAGAAGGAAACCTTGTGGTTTGGGGCAACCTCCAAACTCAGCGTGGGAAAACTTCCTTGGACTCATGAGGCCCCCACTTCATGAAGGTGCCATCATGGACACATACTCCAGCCTCAGCCAACGTCTGATCTTCAGCCTGACTTCAGATGCAGGAGATTTTGATTCAGCCTCTACAGAGTGGGCCTGCTCTGCCCTTGGCTCCAATCCTCACACTAGCTTGTGTTTTCAGACTTCCGTCCTCAAGCTCCTGGCCCACAAACCCTCCCTACTGGGAATTCTGGGGCCACAATGAAGCACTGTGCCTGCCTCCCAGGAGAAAAACATTGTCTATGGCGCTGCCCAGAAACCCCAAATGAGGATCAAACTGCTTGGCCCTCGGCAACACCCCAATTGCATAGGCTACCTTAAACAGTGATGCTCTGTCTCAAATAGCCTGAGCCCAGACCTTCCAACGGACACCGACACAGCTGGCTGCACACCCAGCACATTGGACCCGCCACTGCCTTAGGCCACCATCCATTCCCAACCTGGGTTTTCAGTCATCGGAACCTAGACCTTATCTCCAATCCCTGCACAGGGGGGAACCTGATGCACAAGTCAGAACCCCTCCTTCCCCATGGCAAGAAACCTTGCTGCTGGCAGTGAGTCAAACCTTCAGTGTAGGAGAAAACGGCATGGCCCATGAGGCCACGCCCAAGCGTGAGGGCCGCCTTGGGCACAAACACACATTGTGACCCTCAGCGTGAGTACCTTATTCAAGTAACGCCTCTCAGTGACTGGACCAAGAGCCTGCATATGAGGCTTGCCATGCCCATAGGCACCCAGGACTAACTAGATGGTGTGTATTCCAGTTGAGGGAACCCAATGCTGTGCTCTAGAGTCCCTCTCCTGGGGGATCCCCTGTGGCAGAAAACAGTACTCTTCATTCCCACAGAATGAACACAAACACTTGGGAGCTTGGACAATCCCCCGAGAGGGAGGCTCTTCCTCGGCCTCTGAGACAACCCCTACCCTGACCGGACACTGTAAACGCAACACCCAGAGACAAAATCCTGAGTGACTGCCTCCCACTTGCCCTACTTTGATTTCCAGAGGATCTCCCCTCACGGACTAGAGATCAGGCCAGCCATTACATTGGCCACTAGCTGAGCCAAGTTTGCTTTTTCAAACATCTGTCCCCACAGCCCTGGCAAACACAGCCTCTAGGCTGGGTCCTTTGGAGCCATACCACAGGACCGTGCCTGCTCTCTCCTGGGAAACTGTGTCCATTCCTTTGGCCACACACCTCCAGAATATGAGAAACCTCAAGGCCTCCGAGGACATCCCACTACTGGGAGCCTCACTGGACTCACAGGGGCATTCGGACACAAGCTGAGCAGCTACATCCATGAATGCATGCACACAGATGTCAACAGAGATAGAAGGTTGAGCCGGACAGGCCTTTAGGCCGTAGTCTCAACTCTTGCTTTGGTTTCCAGGTGTCACTCCTCAGAGGCTTTGGTTCGAAGAACAGGGTATGGGGCTTTCCTGAGGCACGGAACAGAACTCCTCTCGTCTCCACATGGGAATTTTCCTTGTTGGAGCCGTGTCAAACACCTCATGTTGGAGAATCCTGCAGAGTCCCTGAGCCACCTCCACATTCCAAGGTCTCCAGGCCACCAAGCCACAGTAGGACTCATCTTCAGGAGAGACCATTTCAACTCTCCCCTCCGGGTAGCTCACCCAGGAGCCCGCAGATTGAGCCTGCCTTGTCCTGACTAAAGAGTGGGAATATGAGGTGGCGTTCCCAGGCATCCATGCTTAGACACCTGCTCTCGAGTCTTTCCATATGGGGCCTCTTGGAACCATCCAATAGGACTCGACTGTCGTGCAGAAGGTAACCTTCAGTTTGGGAGCAGTTCACAAATCCCATCGTAGCCAAAACTTTCTGGCCTCATGAAGCCCCCACACCCTTCAGGAAGAGGCCATGCTGGACAAAAACTCTAGCCTGAGGCACGTCTCATAGTTGACATGACCTCAGTGCAGGAGATCTCGATTCAGCCTCTTCAGAGTGGGCCTGCCGTGCCCTCGGTCCCAAACCTCACGCTAGCTTGTGTTTTCAGACTTCCTTCCTCACACTCCTGGCAAACAAGCCCTCCGGAGTAGGAACTCCGGAACCAAAACCCAGCCCAGTGTCTGCCCAACGGAAGAAAAACGTTTCCCTGTGGGGCTCTCCAGAAAACCCAGATGAGGATCAACCTGCTCGGGCCTCGACGGTACCCGAACTGGATAGGCTGCTCTGGGCACTCATGCTCTGCCTGACACAGCCTGAAGCCAGACGTCCAGACAGACAAGGAGACAGCTGACCGCACACCCAGCACTTCGGACACGCCATGGTCTTATGCCGTCACCTCATCCTAACCTTGGTTTTCAGATATCTGAACCTAGACATTATATCAATTCTCCACACAGCTGGGTATAGCAAGCACAAAACAGAACTCCTCCTTCCCCATGGCTGTCAAGCTTGCTCTTGGCATGGAGTCACACCTTCAGGGTGGGAGAAACCTTCATGGCTTCTGATGCCACGCCCAAACTTGAGTGCTGCTTGGGCACAAATTCACACTGTGACCCTCAGCATGAGCCCCATGTCAAAGAAAGGCCTGTCAGGGCCTGGACCAAGAGCCCACATATGGGGCTTGCCAAACCCCTATGCACCCAATCCTCACCACGGTTTGAATTTTCCAGTCGCCCCGCCCATACCTGGAGCTCTGCTCTAGAATCCCTTTCTTGGAGAGACCCATGAGCCAGACAACACGACTCCACCCTTCCCACAAAATGACCCCAAACTCTGGGGAGCTGGGACAAATCCCCAGAGAGGGATACTCGTCCACAGTACCTGAGGCCACCGCTCCAATCCACGGCTATCCCGGACACAACATCCAGAGACAAAAGCCTGAAGGAACGCCTCCCACTCTTCCTTGTATCAGAGGCCCAGGAGCTCCCTCTCGGGCTGTACATCCGGCCTGCCATACCCTAGGCGCCACTCATAAGCTGAGTTTGTGTATTCAGACATCTGTGCCCACAGCCTGGACCCACACAACATCCAGGCTAGGGCCTCTGGACCAAACAGCGAAAGATTGTGCCTGCCCTCTCCAAGGAAAGTGTGCCCAATCCATTGACCACAACCCTACAGGTTAGGGAAAAGCTCCAAGGTCCCTGAGGCCATCAATAGTATAGGCCACCCTGGACTACGAGGGGCTCTCTGACACCAGCGGAGCAACTATCTCCACTTAGACTCTCAGACAGTGTCCCCAGAGACAGAAGGTTGAAATGGACAGGCCCCCAGGCCCTAATCTGAACCTTAGCTTTGGTTTCCATGTTTCCGTTCTCAGAGGACTGTTTTCGTAGACCAGCACATGGGGCTTTTCTGAGGCACCAAACCAAACATCTCTCATCTCCACATGGGCAGCTTTCTTACTGGGATGTATCAAACACTTCAGGTAGGAGAGTTCCGCAGGGCCACTGAACAACCAGCACATTCCAAGGTCTCCATGGACCCAAACGCACATTATGACGCATCCTCAGGAGAGGCCATTTCAACTCATCCCCCTGGGTCGCGTGTTCCAGAGGCAGCAGATCAAACATATCTTGTCTCTAATAGCCAATGGGAATGCGAGGCATGCTGTACAGGGATCCATCCTTCGAACCCTACTCTCCAGTCCTTCCATATGGTATGTCCTGGAGCCATGCAACAGGGCTCGAATGTCCCGCAGAAGGAAACCTTGTGGTTTGGGGCAACCTCCAAACTCAGCGTGGGAAAACTTCCTTGGCCTCATGAGGCCCCCACTTCATGAAGGTGCCATCATGGACACATACTCCAGCCTCAGCCAACGTCTGATCCTCAGCCTGACTTCAGATGCAGGAGATTTTGATTCAGCCTCTGCAGAGTGGGCCTGCTCTGCCCTTGGCTCCAATCCTCACACTAGCTTGTGTTTTCAGACTTCCGTCCTCAAGCTCCTGGCCCACAAACCCTCCCTACTGGGAATTCTGGGGCCACAATGAAGCACTGTGCCTGCCTCCCAGGAGAAAAACATTGTCTATGGCGCTGCCCAGAAACCCCAAATGAGGATCAAACTGCTTGGCCCTCGGCAACACCCCAATTGCATAGGCTACCTTAAACACTGATGCTCTGTCGCAAATAGCCTGAGCCCAGACCTTCCAACAGACACCGACACAGCTGGCTGCACACCCAGCACATTGGACCCGCCACTGCCTTAGGCCACCATCCATTCCCAACCTGGGTTATTAGTCATCGGAACCTAGACCTTATCTCCAATCCCTGCACAGGGGGGAACCTGATGCACAAGTCAGAACCCCTCCTTCCCCCTGGCAAGAAACCTTGCTGCTGGCAGTGAGTCAAACCTTCAGTGTAGGAGAAAACGGCATGGCCCATGAGGCCACGCCCAAGCGTGAGGGCCGCCTTGGGCACAAACACACATTGTGACCCTCAGCGTGAGTACCTTATTCAAGTAACGCCTCTCAGTGACTGGACCAAGAGCCTGCATATGTGGCTTGCCATGCCCATAGGCACCCAGGACTAACTAGATGGTGTGTATTCCAGTTGAGGGAACCCACTGCTGTGCTCTAGAGTCCCTCTCCTGGGGGGTCCCCTGTGGCAGAAAACAGTACTCTTCATTCCCACAGAATGAACACAAACACTTGGGAGCTTGGACAATCCCCCGAGAGGAAGGCTCTTCCTCGGCCTCTGAGACAACCCCTACCCTGACCGGACACTGTAAACGCAACACCCAGAGACAAAATCCTGAGTGACTGCCTCCCACTTGCCCTACTTTGATTTCCAGAGGATCTCCCCTCACGGACTAGAGATCAGGCCTGCCATTACATTGGCTCCTAGCTGAGCCAAGTTTGCTTTTTCAGACATCTGTCCCCACAGCCCTGGCAAACACAGCCTCTAGGCTGGGTCCTTTGGAGCCATACCACAGGACCGTGCCTGCTCTCTCCTGGGAAACTGTGTCCATTCCTTTGGCCACACACCTCCAGAATATGAGAAACCTCAAGGCCTCCGAGGACATCCCACTACTGGAGCCTCACTGGACTCACAGGGGCATTCGGACACAAGCTGAGCAGCTACATCCATGAATGCATGCACACAGATGTCAACAGAGATAGAAGGTTGAGCCGGACAGGCCTTTGGGCCGTAGTCTCAACTCTTCCTTTGGTTTCCAGGTGTCACTCCTCAGAGGCTTTGGTTCGAAGAACAGGGTATGGGGCTTTCCTGAGGCACGGAACAGAACTCCTCTCGTCTCCACATGGGAAGTTTCCTTGTTGGAGCCGTGTCAAACACCTCATGTTGGAGAATCCTGCAGAGTCCCTGAGCCACCTCCACATTCCAAGGTCTCCCAGGCCACCAAGCCACAGTAGGACTCATCTTCAGGAGAGACCATTTCAACTCTCCCCTCTGGGTAGCTCACCCAGGAGCCCGCAGATTGAGCCTGCCTTGTCCTGACTAAAGAGTGGGAATATGAGGTGGAGTTCCCAGGCATCCATGCTTAGACACCTGCTCTCGAGTCTTTCCATATGGGGCCTCTTGGAACCATCCAATAGGACTCGACTGTCGTGCAGAAGGTAACCTTCAGTTTTGGAGCAGTTCACAAATCCCATCGTAGGCAAAACTTTCTGGCATCATGAAGCCCCCATACCCTTCAGGAAGAGGCCATGCTGGACAAGAACTCTAGCCTGAGGCACGTCTCATAGTTGACATGACCTCAGTGCAGGAGATCTCGATTCAGCCTCTGCAGAGTGGGCCTGCCGTGCTCTCGGTCCCAAACCTCACGCTAGCTTGTGTTTTCAGACTTCCTTCCTCACACTCCTGGCAAACAAGCCCTCCGGACTAGGAACTCCGGAACCAAAACCCAGCCCAGTGTCTGCCCAACGGAAAAAAAACGTTTCCCTGTGGGGCTCTCCAGAAAACCCAGATGAGGATCAACCTGCTCGGGCCTCGACGGTACCCGAACTGGATAGGCTGCTCTGGGCACTCATGCTCTGCCTGACACAGCCTGAAGCCAGACGTCCAGACAGACAAGGAGACAGCTGGCCGCACACCCAGCACTTCGGACACGCCATGGTCTTATGCCGTCACCTCATCCTAACCTTGGTTTTCAGATATCTGAACCTAGACATTATATCAATTCTCCACACAGCTGGGTATAGCAAGCACAAAACAGAACTCCTCCTTCCCCATGGCTGTCAAGCTTGCTCTTGGCATGGAGTCACACCTTCAGGGTGGGAGAATCCTTCATGGCTTCTGATGCCACGCCCAAACTTGAGTGCTGCTTGGGCACAAATTCACACTGTGACCCTCAGCATGAGCCCCATGTCAAAGAAAGGCCTGTCAGGGCCTGGACCAAGAGCCCACATATGGGGCTTGCCAAACCCCTATGCACCCAATCCTCACCACGGTTTGAATTTTCCAGTCGCCCCGCCCGTACCTGGAGCTCTGCTCTGGAATCCCTTTCTTGGAGAGACCCATGAGCCAGACAACACGACTCCACCCTTCCCACAAAATGACCCCAAACTCTGGGGAGCTGGGACAGATCCCCAGAGAGGGATACTCGTCCACAGTACCTGAGGCCACCGCTCCAATCCACGGCTATCCCGGACACAACATCCAGAGACAAAAGCCTGAAGGAACGCCTCCCACTCTTCCTTGTATCAGAGGCCCAGGACCTCCCTCTCGGGCTGTACATCCGGCCTGCCATACCCTAGGCGCCACTCATAAGCTGAGTTTGTGTATTCAGACATCTGTGCCCACAGCCTGGACCCACACAACATCCAGGCTAGGGCCTCTGGACCAAACAGCGAAAGATTGTGCCTGCCCTCTCCAAGGAAAGTGTGCCCAATCCATTGACCACAACCCTACAGGTTAGGGAAAAGCTCCAAGGTCCCTGAGGCCATCAATAGTATAGGCCACCCTGGACTACGAGGGGCTCTCTGACACCAGCGGAGCAACTATCTCCACTTAGACTCTCAGACAGTGTCCCCAGAGACAGAAGGTTGAAATGGACAGGCCCCCAGGCCCTAATCTGAACCTTAGCTTTGGTTTCCATGTTTCCTTTCTCAGAGGACTGTTTTCGTAGACCAGCACATGGGGCTTTTCTGAGGCACCAAACCAAACATCTCTCATCTCCACATGGGCAGCTTTCTTACTGGGATGTATCAAACACTTCAGGTAGGAGAGTTCCGCAGGGCCACTGAACAACCAGCACATTCCAAGGTCTCCATGGACCCAAACGCACATTATGACGCATCCTCAGGAGAGGCCATTTCAACTCAGCCCCCTGGGTCGCGTTTTCCAGAGGCAGCAGATCAAACATATCTTGTCGCTAATAGCCAATGGGAATGCGAGGCATGCTGTACAGGGATCCATCCTTCGAACCCTGCTCTCCAGTCCTTCCATATGGTATGTCCTGGAGCCATGCAACAGGGCTCGAATGTCCCGCAGAAGGAAACCTTGTGTTTTGGGGCAACCTCCAAACTCAGCGTGGGAAAACTTCCTTGGCCTCATGAGGCCCCCACTTCATGAAGGTGCCATCATGGACACATACTCCAGCCTCAGCCAACGTCTGATCCTCAGCCTGACTTCAGATGCAGGAGATTTTGATTCAGCCTCTGCAGAGTGGGCCTGCTCTGCCCTTGGCTCCAATCCTCACACTAGCTTGTGTTTTCAGACTTCCGTCCTCAAGCTCCTGGCCCACAAACCCTCCCTACTGGGAATTCTGGGGCCACAATGAAGCACTGTGCCTGCCTCCCAGGAGAAAAACATTGTCTATGGCGCTGCCCAGAAACCCCAAATGAGGATCAAACTGCTTGGCCCTCGGCAACACCCCAATTGCATAGGCTACCTTAAACAGTGATGCTCTGTCGCAAATAGCCTGAGCCCAGACCTTCCAACAGACACCGACACAGCTGGCTGCACACCCAGCACATTGGACCCGCCACTGCCTTAGGCCACCATCCATTCCCAACCTGGGATTTCAGTAATCGGAACCTAGACCTTATCTCCAATCCCTGCACAGGGGGGAACCTGATGCAAAAGTCAGAACCCCTCCTTCCCCCTGGCAAGAAACCTTGCTGCAGGCAGTGACTCAAACATTCAGTGTAGGAGAAAATGGCATGGCCCATGAGGCCACGCCCAAGCGTGAGGGCCGCCTTGGGCACAAACACACATTGTGACCCTCAGCGTGAGTACCTTATTCAAGTAACGCCTCTCAGTGACTGGACCAAGAGCCCGCATATGTGGCTTGCCATGCCCATAGGCACCCAGGACTAACTAGATGGTGTGTATTCCAGTTGAGGGAACCCACTGCTGTGCTCTAGAGTCCCTCTCCTGGGGGGTCCCCTGTGGCAGAAAACAGTACTCTTCATTCCCACAGAATGAACACAAACACTTGGGAGCTTGGACAATCCCCCGATAGGAAGGCTCTTCCTTGGCCTCTGAGACAACCCCTACCCTGACCGGACACTGTAAACGCAACACCCAGAGACAAAATCCTGAGTGACTGCCTCCCACTTGCCCTACTTTGATTTCCAGAGGATCTCCCCTCACGGACTAGAGATCAGGCATGCCATTACATTGGCCCCTAGCTGAGCCAAGTTTGCTTTTTCAGACATCTGTCCCCACAGCCCTGGCAAACACAGCCTCTAGGCTGGGTCCTCTGGAGCCATACCACAGGACCGTGCCTGCTCTCTCCTGGGAAACTGTGTCCATTCCTTTGGCCACACACCTCCAGAATATGAGAAACCTCAAGGCCTCCGAGGACATCCCACTACTGGGAGCCTCACTGGACTCACAGGGGCATTCGGACACAAGCTGAGCAGCTACATCCATGAATGCATGCACACAGATGTCAACAGAGATAGAAGGTTGAGCTGGACAGGCCTTTAGGCCATAGTCTCAACTCTTGCTTTGGTTTCCAGGTGTCACTCCTCAGACGCTGTGGTTCGAAGAACAGGGTATGGGGCTTTCCTGAGGAACGGAACAGAACTCCCCTCGTGTCCACATGGGAAGTTTCCTTGTTGGAGCCGTGTCAAACACCTCATGTTGGAGAATCCTGCAGAGTCCCTTAGCCACCTCCACATTCCAAGGTCTCCCAGGCCACCAAGCCACAGTAGGACTCATCTTCAGGAGAGACCATTTCAACTCTCCCCTCTGGGTAGCTCACCCAGGAGCCCGCAGATTGAGCCTGCCTTGTCCTGACTAAAGAGTGGGAATATGAGGTGGCGTTCCCAGGCATCCATGCTTAGACACATGCTCTCGAGTCTTTCCATATGGGGCCTCTTGGAACCATCCAATAGGACTCGACTGTCGTGCAGAAGGTAACCTTCAGTTTTGGAGCAGTTCACAAATCCCATCGTAGGCAAAACTTTCTGGCCTCATGAAGCCCCCACACACTTCAGGAAGAGGCCATGCTGGACAAGAACTCTAGCCTGAGGCACGTCTCATAGTTGACATGACCTCAGTGCAGGAGATCTCGATTCAGCCTCTGCAGTGTGGGCCTGCCGTGCCCTCGGTCCCAAACCTCACGCTAGCTTGTGTTTTCAGACTTCCTTCCTCACACTCCTGGCAAACAAGCCCTCCGGACTAGGAACTCCGGAACCAAAACCCAGCCCAGTGTCTGCCCAACGGAAGAAAAACGTTTCCCTGTGGGGCTCTCCAGAAAACCCAGATGAGGATCAACCTGCTCGGGCCTCGACGGTACCCGAACTGGATAGGCTGCTCTGGGCACTCATGCTCTGCCTGACACAGCCTGAAGCCAGACGTCCAGACAGACAAGGAGACAGCTGGCCGCACACCCAGCACTTCGGACACGCCATGGTCTTATGCCGTCACCTCATCCTAACCTTGGTTTTCAGATATCTGAACCTAGACATTATATCAATTCTCCACACAGCTGGGTATAGCAAGCACAAAACAGCACTCCTCCTTCCCCATGGCTGTCAAGCTTGCTCTTGGCATGGAGTCACACCTTCAGGGTGGGAGAATCCTTCATGGCTTCTGATGCCACGCCCAAACTTGAGTGCTGCTTGGGCACAAATTCACACTGTGACCCTCAGCATGAGCCCCATGTCAAAGAAAGGCCTGTCAGGGCCTGGACCAAGAGCCCACATATGGGGCTTGCCAAACCCCTATGCACCCGATCCTCACCACGGTTTGAATTTTCCAGTCGCCCCGCCCATACCTGGAGCTCTGCTCTGGAATCCCTTTCATGGAGAGACCCATGAGCCAGACAACACGACTCCACCCTTCCCACAAAATGACCCCAAACTCTTGGGAGCTGGGACAAATCCCCAGAGAGGGATACTCGTCCACAGTACCTGAGGCCACCGCTCCAATCCACGGCTATCCCGGACACAACATCCAGAGACAAAAGCCTGAAGGAACGCCTCCCACTCGCCCTTATTTCAGAGGCCCAGGAGCTCCCTCTCGGGCTGTACATCCGGCCTGCCATACCCTAGGCGCCACTCATAAGCTGAGTTTGTGTATTCAGAATTCTTTGCCCACAGCCTGGACCCACACAACATCCAGGCTAGGGCCTCTGGACCAAACAGCGAAAGATTGTGCCTGCCCTCTCCAAGGAAAGTGTGCCCAGTCCATTGACCACAACCCTACAGGTTACGGAAAATCTCCAAGGTCCCTGAGGCCATCAATAGTATAGACCACCCTGGACTAAGAGGGGCTTTCTGTCACCAGCGGAGCAACTATCTCCACTTAGACTCTCAGACAGTGTCCCCAGAGACAGAAGGTTGAAATGGACAGGCCCCCAGGCCCTAATCTGAACCTTCGCTTTGGTTTCCATGTTTCCGTTCTCAGAAAACTGTTTTCGTAGACCAGCACATGGGGCTTTTCTGAGGCACCAAACCAAACCTCTCTCATCTCCACATGGGCAGCTTTCTTACTGGGATGTATCAAACACTTCAGGTAGGAGAGTTCCGCTGGGCCACCGAACAACCAGCACATTCCAAGGTCTCCATGGACCCAAACGCACATTATGACGCATCCTCAGGAGAGGCCATTTCAACTCAGCCCCCTGGGTCGCGTGTTCCAGAGGCAGCAGATCAAACATATCTTGTCGCTAATAGCCAATGGGAATGCGAGGCATGCTGTACAGGGATCCATCCTTCGAACCCTGCTCTCCAGTCCTTCCATATGGTATGTCCTGGAGCCATGCAACAGGGCTCGAATGTCCCGCAGAAGGAAACCTTGTGGTTTGGGGCAACCTCCAAACTCAGCGTGGGCAAACTTCCTTGGCCTCATGAGGCACCCACTTCATGAAGGTGCCATCATGGACACATACTCCAGCCTCAGCCAACGTCTGATCCTCAGCCTGACTTCAGATGCAGGAGATTTTGATTCAGCCTCTGCAGAGTGGGCCTGCTCTGCCCTTGGCTCCAATCCTCACACTAGCTTGTGTTTTCAGACTTCCGTCCTCACACTCCTGGCCCACAAACCCTCCCTACTGCGAATTCTGGGGCCACAATGAAGCACTGTGCCTGCCTCCCAGGAAAAAAAACATTGTCTATGGCGCTGCCCAGAAACCCCAAATGAGGATCAAACTGCTTGGCCCTCGGCAACACCCCAATTGCATAGGCTACCTTAAACAGTGATGCTCTGTCGCAAATAGCCTGAGCCCAGACCTTCCAACGGACACTGACACAGCTGGCTGCACACCCAGCACATTGGACCCGCCACTGCCTTAGGCCAACATCCATTCCCAACCTGGGTTTTCAGTCATCGGAACCTAGACCTTATCTCCAATCCCTGCACTGGGGGGAACCTGATGCACAAGTCAGAACCCCTCCTTCCCCCTGGCAAGAAACCTTGCTGCTGGCAGTGAGTCAAACCTTCAGTGTAGGAGAAAACGGCATGGCCCATGAGGCCACGCCCAAGCGTGAGGGCCGCCTTGGGCACAAACACACATTTTGACCCTCAGCGTGAGTACCTTATTCAAGTAACGCCTCTCAGTGACTGGACCAAGAGCCTGCATATGTGGCTTGCCATGCCCATAGGCACCCAGGACTAACTAGATGGTGTGTATTCCAGTTGAGGGAACCCACTGCTGTGCTCTAGAGTCCCTCTCCTTGGGGGTCCCCTGTGGCAGAAAACAGTACTCTTCATTCCCACAGAATGAACACAAACACTTGGGAGCTTGGACAATCCCCCGAGAGGAAGGCTCTTCCTCGGCCTCTGAGACAACCCCTACCCTGACCGGACACTGTAAACGCAACACCCAGAGACAAAATCCTGAGTGACTGCCTCCCACTTGCCCTACTTTGATTTCCAGAGGATCTCCCCTCACGGACTAGAGATCAGGCCTGCCAATACATTGGCCCCTAGCTGAGCCAAGTTTGCTTTTTCAGACATCTGTCCCCACAGCCCTGGCAAACACAGCCTCTAGGCTGGGTCCTCTGGAGCCATACCACAGGACCGTGCCTGCTCTCTCCTGGGAAACTGTGTCCATTCCTTTGGCCACACACCTCCAGAATATGAGAAACCTCAAGGCCTCCGAGGACATCCCACTACTGGGAGCCTCACTGGACTCACAGGGGCATTCGGACACAAGCTGAGCAGCTACATCCATGAATGCATGCACACAGATGTCAACAGAGATAGAAGGTTGAGCCGGACAGGCCTTTAGGCCGTAGTCTCAACTCTTGCTTTGGTTTCCAGGTGTCACTCCTCAGAGGCTTTGGTTCGAAGAACAGGGTATGGGGCTTTCCTGAGGCACGGAACAGAACTCCTCTGTCTCCACATGGGAAGTTTCCTTGTTGGAGCCGTGTCAAACACCTCATGTTGGAGAATCCTGCAGAGTCCCTGAGCCACCTCCACATTCCAAGGTCTCCCAGGCCACCAAGTCACAGTAGGACTCATCTTCAGGAGAGACCATTTCAACTCTCCCCTCTGGGTAGCTCACCCAGGAGCCCGCAGATTGAGCCTGCCTTGTCCTGACTAAAGAGTGGGAATATGAGGTGGCGTTCCCAGGCATCCATGCTCTCGAGTCTTTCCATATGGGGCCTCTTGGAACCACCCAATAGGACTCGAATGTCGTGCAGAAGGTAACCTTCAGTTTTGGAGCAGTTCACAAATCCCATCGTAGCCAAAACTTTCTGGCCTCATGAAGCCCCCACACCCTTCAGGAAGAGGCCATGCTGGACAAGAACTCTAGCCTGAAGCACGTCTCATAGTTGACATGACCTCAGTGCAGGAGATCTCGATTCAGCCTCTGCAGAGTGGGCCTGCCGTGCCCTCGGTCCCAAACCTCACGCTAGCTTGTCTTTTCAGACTTCCTTCCTCACACTCCTGGCAAACAAGCCCTCCGGACTAGGAACTCCGGAACCAAAACCCAGCCCAGTGTCTGCCCAACGGAAAAAAAAAACGTTTCCCTGTGGGGCTCTCCAGAAAACCCAGATGAGGATCAAACTGCTCGGGCCTCGACGGTACCCGAACTGGATAGGCTGCTCTGGGCACTCATGCTCTGCCTGACACAGCCTGAACCCAGACGTCCAGACAGACAAGGAGACAGCTGGCCGCACACCCAGCACTTCGGACACGCCATGGTCTTATGCCGTCACCTCATCCTAACCTTGGTTTTCAGATATCTGAACCTAGACATTATATCAATTCTCCACACAGCTGGGTATAGCAAGCACAAAACAGAACTCCTCCTTCCCCATGGCTGTCAAGCTTGCTCTTGGCATGGAGTCACACCTTCAGGGTGGGAGAAACCTTCATGGCTTCTGATGCCACGCACAAACTTGAGTGCTGCTTGGGCACAAATTCACACTGTGACCCTCAGCATGAGCCCCATGTCAAAGAAAGGCCTGTCAGGGCCTGGACCAAGAGCCCACATATGGGGCTTGCCAAGCCCCTATGCACCCAATCCTCACCACGGTTTGAATTTTCCAGTCGCCCCGCCCGTACCTGGAGCTCTGATCTGGAATCCCTTTCTTGGAGAGACCCATGAGCCAGACAACACGACTCCACCCTTCCCAAAAAATGACCCCAAACTCTGGGGAGCTGGGACAGATCCCCAGAGACGGATACTCGTCCACAGTACCTGAGGCCACCGCTCCAATCCACGGCTATCCCGGACACAACATCCAGAGACAAAAGCCTGAAGGAACGTCTCCCACTCGCCCTTGTTTCAGAGGCCCATGAGCTCCCTCTCGGGCTGTACATCCGGCCTGCCATACCCTAGGCGCCACTCATAAGCCTAGTTTGTGTATTCAGAATTCTGTGCCCACAGCCTGGACCCACACAACATCCAGGCTAGGGCCTCTGGACCAAATAGCGAAAGATTGTGCATGCCCTCTCCAAGGAAAGTGTGCCCAATCCATTGACCACAACCCTACAGGTTACGGAAAAGCTCCAAGGTCCCTGAGGCCATCAATAGTATAGGCCACCCTGGACTAAGAGGGGCTCTCTTACACCAGCGGAGCAACTATCTCCACTTAGACTCTCAGACAGTGTCCCCAGAGACAGAAGGTTGAAATGGACAGGCCCCCAGGCCCTAATCTGAACCTTAGCTTTGGTTTCCATGTTTCCTTTCTCAGAGGACTGTTTTCGTAGACCAGCACATGGGGCTTTTCTGAGGCACCAAACCAAACATCTCTCATCTCCACATGGGCAGCTTTCTTACTGGGATGTATCAAACACTTCAGGTAGGAGAGTTCCGCAGGGCCACTGAACAACCAGCACATTCCAAGGTCTCCATGGACCCAAACGCACATTATGACGCATCCTCAGGAGAGGCCATTTCAACTCAGCCCCCTGGGTTGCGTGTTCCAGAGGCAGCAGATCAAACATATCTTGTCGCTAATAGCCAATGGGAATGCGAGGCATGCTGTACAGGGATCCATCCTTCGAACCCTGCTCTCCAGTCCTTCCATATGGTATGTCCTGGAGCCATGCAACAGGGCTCAAATGTCCCGCAGAAGGAAACCTTGTGGTTTGGGGCAACCTCCAAACTCAGCGTGGGAAAACTTCCTTGGCCTCATGAGGCCCCCACTTCATGAAGGTGCCATCATGGACACATACTCCAGCCTCAGCCAACGTCTGATCCTCAGCCTGACTTCAGATGCAGGAGATTTTGATTCAGCCTCTGCAGAGTGGGCCTGCTCTGCCCTTGGCTCCAATCCTCACACTAGCTTGTGTTTTCAGACTTCCGTCCTCACACTCCTGGCCCACAAACCCTCCCTACTGGGAATTCTGGGGCCACAATGAAGCACTGTGCCTGCCTCCCAGGAGAAAAACATTGTCTATGGCGCTGCCCAGAAACCCCAAATGAGGATCAAACTGCTTGGCCCTCGGCAACACCCCAATTGCATAGGCTACCTTAAACACTGATGCTCTGTCGCAAATAGCCTGAGCCCAGACCTTCCAACGGACACTGACACAGCTGGCTGCACACCCAGCACATTGGACCCGCCACTGCCTTAGGCCAACATCCATTCCCAACCTGGGTTTTCAGTCATCGGAACCTAGACCTTATCTCCAATCCCTGCACTGGGGGGAACCTGATGCACAAGTCAGAACCCCTCCTTCCCCCTGGCAAGAAACCTTGCTGCTGGCAGTGAGTCAAACCTTCAGTGTAGGAGAAAACGGCATGGCCCATGAGGCCACGCCCAAGCGTGAGGGCCGCCTTGGGCACAAACACACATTGTGACCCTCAGCGTGAGTACCTTATTCAAGTAACGCCTCTCAGTGACTGGACCAAGAGCCTGCATATGTGGCTTGCCATGCCCATAGGCACCCAGGACTAACTAGATGGTGTGTATTCCAGTTGAGGGAACCCACTGCTGTGCTCTAGAGTCCCTCTCCTTGGGGGTCCCCTGTGGCAGAAAACAGTACTCTTCATTCCCACAGAATGAACACAAACACTTGGGAGCTTGGACAATCCCCCGAGAGGAAGGCTCTTCCTCGGCCTCTGAGACAACCCCTACCCTGACCGGACACTGTAAACGCAACACCCAGAGACAAAATCCTGAGTGACTGCCTCCCACTTGCCCTACTTTGATTTCCAGAGGATCTCCCCTCACGGACTAGAGATCAGGCCTGCCATTACATTGGCCCCTAGCTGAGCCAAGTTTGCTTTTTCAGACATCTGTCCCCACAGCCCTGGGAAACACAGCCTCTAGGCTGGGTCCTCTGGAGCCATACCACAGGACCGTGCCTGCTCTCTCCTGGGAAACTGTGTCCATTCCTTTGGCCACACACCTCCAGAATATGAGAAACCTCAAGGCCTCCGAGGACATCCCACTACTGGGAGCCTCACTGGACTCACAGGGGCATTCGGACACAAGCTGAGCAGCTACATCCATGAATGCATGCACACAGATGTCAACAGAGATAGAAGGTTGAGCCGGACAGGCCTTTAGGCCGTAGTCTCAACTCTTGCTTTGGTTTCCAGGTGTCACTCCTCAGAGGCTTTGGTTCGAAGAACAGGGTATGGGGCTTTCCTGAGGCACGGAACAGAACTCCTCTCATCTCCACATGGGAAGTTTCCTTGTTGGAGCCGTGTCAAACACCTCATGTTGGAGAATCCTGCAGAGTCCCTGAGCCACCTCCACATTCCAAGGTCTCCCAGGCCACCAAGTCACAGTAGGACTCATCTTCAGGAGAGACCATTTCAACTCTCCCCTCTGGGTAGCTCACCCAGGAGCCCGCAGATTGAGCCTGCCTTGTCCTGACTAAAGAGTGGGAATATGAGGTGGCGTTCCCAGGCATCCATGCTCTCGAGTCTTTCCATATGGGGCCTCTTGGAACCACCCAATAGGACTCGAATGTCGTGCAGAAGGTAACCTTCAGTTTTGGAGCAGTTCACAAATCCCATCGTAGCCAAAACTTTCTGGCCTCATGAAGCCCCCACACCCTTCAGGAAGAGGCCATGCTGGACAAGAACTCTAGCCTGAAGCACGTCTCATAGTTGACATGACCTCAGTGCAGGAGATCTCGATTCAGCCTCTGCAGAGTGGGCCTGCCGTGCCCTCGGTCCCAAACCTCACGCTAGCTTGTCTTTTCAGACTTCCTTCCTCACACTCCTGGCAAACAAGCCCTCCGGACTAGGAACTCCGGAACCAAAACCCAGCCCAGTGTCTGCCCAACGGAAAAAAAAAACGTTTCCCTGTGGGGCTCTCCAGAAAACCCAGATGAGGATCAACCTGCTCGGGCCTCGACGGTACCCGAACTGGATAGGCTGCTCTGGGCACTCATGCTCTGCCTGACACAGCCTGAAGCCAGACGTCCAGACAGACAAGGAGACAGCTGGCCGCACACCCAGCACTTCGGACACGCCATGGTCTTATGCCGTCACCTCATCCTAACCTTGGTTTTCAGATATCTGAACCTAGACATTATATCAATTCTCCACACAGCTGGGTATAGCAAGCACAAAACAGAACTCCTCCTTCCCCATGGCTGTCAAGCTTGCTCTTGGCATGGAGTCACACCTTCAGGGTGGGAGAAACCTTCATGGCTTCTGATGCCACGCCCAAACTTGAGTGCTGCTTGGGCACAAATTCACACTGTGACCCTCAGCATGAGCCCCATGTCAAAGAAAGGCCTGTCAGGGCCTGGACCAAGAGCCCACATATGGGGCTTGCCAAGCCCCTATGCACCCAATCCTCACCACGGTTTGAATTTTCCAGTCGCCCCGCCCGTACCTGGAGCTCTGATCTGGAATCCCTTTCTTGGAGAGACCCATGAGCCAGACAACACGACTCCACCCTTCCCAAAAAATGACCCCAAACTCTGGGGAGCTGGGACAGATCCCCAGAGACGGATACTCGTCCACAGTACCTGAGGCCACCGCTCCAATCCACGGCTATCCCGGACACAACATCCAGAGACAAAAGCCTGAAGGAACGTCTCCCACTCGCCCTTGTTTCAGAGGCCCATGAGCTCCCTCTCGGGCTGTACATCCGGCCTGCCATACCCTAGGCGCCACTCATAAGCCTAGTTTGTGTATTCAGAATTCTGTGCCCACAGCCTGGACCCACACAACATCCAGGCTAGGGCCTCTGGACCAAATAGCGAAAGATTGTGCATGCCCTCTCCAAGGAAAGTGTGCCCAATCCATTGACCACAACCCTACAGGTTACGGAAAATCTCCAAGGTCCCTGAGGCCATCAATAGTATAGGCCACCCTGGACTAAGAGGGGCTCTCTTACACCAGCGGAGCAACTATCTCCACTTAGACTCTCAGACAGTGTCCCCAGAGACAGAAGGTTGAAATGGACAGGCCCCCAGGCCCTAATCTGAACCTTAGCTTTGGTTTCCATGTTTCCTTTCTCAGAGGACTGTTTTCGTAGACCAGCACATGGGGCTTTTCTGAGGCACCAAACCAAACATCTCTCATCTCCACATGGGCAGCTTTCTTACTGGGATGTATCAAACACTTCAGGTAGGAGAGTTCCGCAGGGCCACTGAACAACCAGCACATTCCAAGGTCTCCATGGACCCAAACGCACATTATGACGCATCCTCAGGAGAGGCCATTTCAACTCAGCCCCCTGGGTCGCGTGTTCCAGAGGCAGCAGATCAAACATATCTTGTCGCTAATAGCCAATGGGAATGCGAGGCATGCTGTACAGGGATCCATCCTTCGAACCCTGCTCTCCAGTCCTTCCATATGGTATGTCCTGGAGCCATGCAACAGGGCTCAAATGTCCCGCAGAAGGAAACCTTGTGGTTTGGGGCAACCTCCAAACTCAGCGTGGGAAAACTTCCTTGGCCTCATGAGGCCCCCACTTCATGAAGGTGCCATCATGGACACATACTTCAGCCTCAGCCAACGTCTGATCCTCAGCCTGACTTCAGATGCAGGAGATTTTGATTCAGCCTCTGCAGAGTGGGCCTGCTCTGCCCTTGGCTCCAATCCTCACACTAGCTTGTGTTTTCATAATTCCGTCCTAACACTCCTGGCCCACAAACCCTCCCTACTGGGAATTCTGGGGCCACAATGAAGCACTGTGCCTGCCTCCCAGGAGAAAAACATTGTCTATGGCGCTGCCCAGAAACCCCAAATGAGGATCAAACTGCTTGGCCCTCGGCAATACCCCAATTGCATAGGCTACCTTAAACAGTGATGCTCTGTCGCAAATAGCCTGAGCCCAGACCTTCCAACAGACACCGACACAGCTGGCTGCACACCCAGCACATTGGACCCGCCACTGCCTTAGGCCACCATCCATTCCCAACCTGGGATTTCAGTAATCGGAACCTAGACCTTATCTCCAATCCCTGCACAGGGGGGAACCTGATGCAAAAGTCAGAACCCCTCCTTCCCCCTGGCAAGAAACCTTGCTGCAGGCAGTGACTCAAACATTCAGTGTAGGAGAAATCGGCATGGCCCATGAGGCCACGCCCAAGCGTGAGGGCCGCCTTGGGCACAAACACACATTGTGACCCTCAGCGTGAGTACCTTATTCAAGTAACGCCTCTCAGTGACTGGACCAAGAGCCCACATATGTGGCTTGCCATGCCCATAGGCACCCAGGACTAACTAGATGGTGTGTATTCCAGTTGAGGGAACCCACTGCTGTGCTCTAGAGTCCCTCTCCTGGGGGGTCCCCTGTGGCAGAAAACAGTACTCTTCATTCCCACAGAATGAACACAAACACTTGGGAGCTTGGACAATCCCCCGAGAGGAAGGCTCTTCCTCGGCCTCTGAGACAACCCCTACCCTGACCGGACACTGTAAACGCAACACCCAGAGACAAAATCCTGAGTGACTGCCTCCCACTTGCCCTACTTTGATTTCCAGAGGATCTCCCCTCACGGACTAGAGATCAGGCCTGCCATTACCTTGGCCACTAGCTGAGCCAAGTTTGCTTTTTCAGACATCTGTCCCCACAGCCCTGGCTAACACAGCCTCTAGGCTGGGTCCTCTGGAGCCATACCACAGGACCGTGCCTGCTCTCTCCTGGGAAACTGTGTCCATTCCTTTGGCCACACACCTCCAGAATATGAGAAACCTCAAGGCCTCCGAGGACATCCCACTACTGGGAGCCTCACTGGACTCACAGGGGCATTCGGACACAAGCTGAGCAGCTACATCCATGAATGCATGCACACAGATGTCAACAGAGATAGAAGGTTGAGCCGGACAGGCCTTTAGGCCGTAGTCTCAACTCTTGCTTTGGTTTCCAGGTGTCACTCCTCAGAGGCTTTGGTTCGAAGAACAGGGTAAGGGGCTTTCCTGAGGCACGGAACAGAACTCCTCTCGTCTCCACATGGGAAGTTTCCTTGTTGGAGCCGTGTCAAACACCTCATGTTGGAGAATCCTGCAGAGTCCCTGAGCCACCTCCACATTCCAAGGTCTCCCAGGCCACCAAGCCACAGTAGGACTCATCTTCAGGAGAGACCATTTCAACTCTCCCCTCTGGGTAGCTCACCCAGGAGCCCGCAGATTGAGCCTGCCTTGTCCTGACTAAAGAGTGGGAATATGAGGTGGCGTTCCCAGGCATCCATGCTTAGACACCTGCTCTCGAGTCTTTTCATATGGGGCCTCTTGGAACCATCCAATAGGACTCGACTGTCGTGCAGAAGGTAACCTTCAGTTTTGGAGCAGTTCACAAATCCCATCGTAGGCAAAACTTTCTGGCCTCATGAAGCCCCCAAACCCTTCAGGAAGAGGCCATGCTGGACAAGAACTCTAGCCTGAGGCACGTCTCATAGTTGACATGACCTCAGTGCAGGAGATCTCGATTCAGCCTCTGCAGAGTGGGCCTGCCGTGCCCTCGGTCCCAAACCTCACGCTAGCTTGTGTTTTCAGACTTCCTTCCTCACACTCCTGGCAAACAAGCCCTCCGGACAAGGAACTCCGGAACTATAACCCAGCCCACTGTCTGCACAATGGAAGAAAAACGTTTCCCTGTGGGGCTCTCCAGAAAACCCAGATGAGGATCAACATGCTTGGGCCTCGACGGTACCCGAACTGGATAGGCAGCTCTGGGCACTCATGCTCTGCCTGACACAGCCTGAAGCCAGACGTCCAGACAGACAAGGAGACAGCTGGCCGCACACGCAGCACTTCGGACACGCCATGGTCTTATGCCGTCACCTCATCCTAACCTTGGTTTTCAGATATCTGAACCTAGACATTATATCAATTCTCCACACAGCTGGGTATAGCAAGCACAAAACAGAACTCCTCCTTCCCCATGGCTGTTAAGCTTCCTCTTGGCATGGAGTCACACCTTCAGGGTGGGAGAAACCTTCATGGCTTCTGATGCCACGCCAATCTTGAGTTCTGCTTGGGCACAAATTCACACTGTGACCCTCAGCATGAGCCCCATGTCAAAGAAAGGCCTGTCAGGGCCTGGGCCAAGAGCCCACATATGGGGCTTGCCAAACCCCTATGCACCCAATCCTCACCACGGTTTGAATTTTCCAGTCGCCCCGCCCATACCTGGAGCTCTGCTCTGGAATCCCTTTCTTGGAGAGACCCATGAGCCAGACCACACGACTCCACCCTTCCCAAAAAATGACCCCAAACTCTGGGGAGCTGGGACAGTCCCCAGAGAGGGATACTCGTTCACAGTACCTGAGGCCACCGCTCCAATCCACGGCTATCCCGGACACAACATCCAGAGACAAAAGCCTGAAGGAATGTCTCCCACTCGCCCTTGTTTCAGAGGCCCAGGAGCTCCCTCTCGGGCTGTACATCCGGCCGGCCATACCCTAGGCGCCACTCATAAGCTGAGTTTGTGTATTCAGAATTCTGTGCCCACAGCCTGGACCCACACAACATCCAGGCTAGGGCCTCTGGACCAAACAGCGAAAGATTGTGCCTGCCCTCTCCAAGGAAAGTGTGCCCAATCCATTGACCACAACCCTACAGGTTAGGGAAAAGCTCCAAGGTCCCTGAGGCCATCAATAGTATAGGCCACCCTGGACTACGAGGGGCTCTCTGACACCAGCGGAGCAACTATCTCCACTTAGACTCTCAGACAGTGTCCCCAGAGACAGAAGGTTGAAATGGACAGGCCCCCAGGCCCTAATCTGAACCTTAGCTTTGGTTTCCATGTTTTCTTTCTCAGAGGACTGTTTTCGTAGACCAGCACATGGGGCTTTTCTGAGGCACCAAACCAAACATCTCTCAACTCCACATGGGCAGCTTTCTTACTGGGATGTATCAAACACTTCAGGTAAGAGAGTTCCGCAGGGCCACTGAACAACCAGCACATTCCAAGGTCTCCATGGACCCAAACGCACATTATGACGCATCCTCAGGAGAGGCCATTTCAACTCAGCCCCCTGGGTCGCGTGTTCCAGAGGCAGCAGATCAAACATATCTTGTCGCTAATGGCCAATGGGAATGCGAGGCATGCTGTACAGGGATCCATCCTTCGAACCCTGCTCTCCAGTCCGTCCATATGGTATGTCCTGGAGCCATGCAACAGGGCTCGAATGTCCCGCAGAAGGAAACCTTGTGGTTTGGGGCAACCTCCAAACTCAGCGTGGGAAAACTTCCTTGGCCTCATGAGGCCCCCACTTCATGAAGGTGCCATCATGGACACATACTCCAGCCTCAGCCAACGTCTGATCCTCAGCCTGACTTCAGATGCAGGAGATTTTGATTCAGCCTCTGCAGAGTGGGCCTGCTCTGCCCTTGGCTCCAATCCTCACACTAGCTTGTGTTTTCAGACTTCCGTCCTCACACTCCTGGCCCACAAACCCTCCCTACTGGGAATTCTGGGGCCACAATGAAGCACTGTGCCTGCCTCCCAGGAGAAAAACATTGTCTATGGCGCTGCCCAGAAACCCCAAATGAGGATCAAACTGCTTGGCCCTCGGCAACACCCCAATTGCATAGGCTACCTTAAACAGTGATGCTCTGTCGCAAATAGCCTGAGCCCAGACCTTCCAACAAACACCGACACAGCTGGCTGCACACCCAGCACATTGGACCCGCCACTGCCTTAGGCCACCATCCATTCCCAACCTGGGTTATTAGTCATCGGAACCTAGACCTTATCTCCAATCCCTGCACAGGGGGGAACCTGATGCACAAGTCAGAACCCCTCCTTCCCCATGGCAAGAAACCTTGCTGCTGGCAGTGAGTCAAACCTTCAGTGTAGGAGAAAACGGCATGGCCCATGAGGCCACGCCCAAGCGTGAGGGCCGCCTTGGGCACAAACACACATTGTGACCCTCAGCGTGAGTACCTTATTCAAGTAACGCCTCTCAGTGACTGGACCAAGAGCCTGCATATGTGGCTTGCCATGCCCATAGGCACCCAGGACTAACTAGATGGTGTGTATTCCAGTTGAGGGAACCCACTGCTGTGCTCTAGAGTCCCTCTCCTGGGGGGTCCCCTGTGGCAGAAAACAGTACTCTTCATTCCCACAGAATGAACACAAACACTTGGGAGCTTGGACAATCCCCCGAGAGGAAGGCTCTTCCTCGGCCTCTGAGACAACCCCTACCCTGACCGGACACTGTAAACGCAACACCCAGAGACAAAATCCTGAGTGACTGCCTCCCACTTGCCCTACTTTGATTTCCAGAGGATCTCCCCTCACGGACTAGAGATCAGGCCTGCCATTACATTGGCCCCTAGCTGAGCCAAGTTTGCTTTTTCAGACATCTGTCCCCACAGCCCTGGCAAACACAGCCTCTAGGCTGGGTCCTCTGGAGCCATACCACAGGACCGTGCCTGCTCTCTCCTGGGAAACTGTGTCCATTCCTTTGGCCACACACCTCCAGAATATGAGAAACCTCAAGGCCTCCGAGGACATCCCACTACTGGGAGCCTCACTGGACTCACAGGGGCATTCGGACACAAGCTGAGCAGCTACATCCATGAATGCATGCACACAGATGTCAACAGAGATAGAAGGTTGAGCCGGACAGGCCTTTAGGCCGTAGTCTCAACTCTTGCTTTGGTTTCCAGGTGTCACTCCTCAGAGGCTTTGGTTCGAAGAACAGGGTATGGGGCTTTCCTGAGGCACGGAACAGAACTCCCCTCGTCTCCACATGGGAAGTTTCCTTGTTGGAGCCGTGTCAAACACCTCATGTTGGAGAATCCTGCAGAGTCCCTGAGCCACCTCCACATTCCAAGGTCTCCCAGGCCACCAAGCCACAGTAGGACTCATCTTCAGGAGAGACCATTTCAACTCTCCCCTCCGGGTAGCTCACCCAGGAGCCCGCAGATTGAGCCTGCCTTGTCCTGACTAAAGAGTGGGAATATGAGGTGGCGTTCCCAGGCATCCATGCTTAGACACCTGCTCTCGAGTCTTTCCATATGGGGCCTCTTGGAACCATCCAATAGGACTCGACTGTCATGCAGAAGGTAACCTTCAGTTTTGGAGCAGTTCACAAATCCCATCGTAGGCAAAACTTTCTGGCCTCATGAAGCCCCCACACCCTTCAGGAAGAGGCCATGTTGGACAAAAACTCTAGCCTGAGGCACGTCTCATTGTTGACATGACCTCAGTGCAGGAGATCTCGATTCAGCCTCTGCAGAGTGGGCCTACCGTGCCCTCGGTCCCAAACCTCACGCTAGCTTGTGTTTTCAGACTTCCTTCCTCACACTCCTGGCAAACAAGCCCTCCGGACTAGGAACTCCGGAACCAAAACCCAGCCCAGTGTCTGCCCAACGGAAGAAAAACGTTTCCCTGTGGGGCTCTCCATAAAACCCAGATGAGGATCAAGCTGCTCGGGCCTCGACGGTACCCGAACTGGATAGGCTGCTCTGGGCACTCATGCTCTGCCTGACACAGCCTGATGCCAGACGTCCAGACAGACAAGGAGACAGCTGGCCGCACACCCAGCACTTCGGACACGCCATGGTCTTATGCCGTCACCTCATCCTAACCTTGGTTTTCAGATATCTGAACCTAGACATTATATCAATTCTCCACACAGCTGGGTATAGCAAGCACAAAACAGAACTCCTCCTTCCCCATGGCTGTCAAGCTTGCTCTTGGCATGGAGTCACACCTTCAGGGTGGGAGAAACCTTCATGGCTTCTGATGCCACGCCCAAACTTGAGTGCTGCTTGGGCACAAATTCACACTGTGACCCTCAGCATGAGCCCCATGTCAAAGAAAGGCCTGTCAGGGCCTGGACCAAGAGCCCACATATGGCGCTTGCCAAGCCCCTATGCACCCAATCCTCACCACGGTTTGAATTTTCCAGTCGCCCCGCCCGTACCTGGAGCTCTGATCTGGAATCCATTTCTTGGAGAGACCCATGAGCCAGACAACACGACTCCACCCTTCCCACAAAATGACCCCAAACTCTTGGGAGCTGGGACAAATCCCCAGAGAGGGATACTCGTCCACAGTACCTGAGGCCACCGCTCCAATCCACGGCTATCCCGGACACAACATCCAGAGACAAAAGCCTGAAGGAACGCCTCCCACTCGCCCTTATTTCAGAGGCCCAGGAGCTCCCTCTCGGGCTGTACATCCGGCCTGCCATACCCTAGGCGCCACTCATAAGCTGAGTTTGTGTATTCAGAATTCTTTGCCCACAGCCTGGACCCACACAACATCCAGGCTAGGGCCTCTGGACCAAACAGCGAAAGATTGTGCCTGCCCTCTCCAAGGAAAGTGTGCCCAGTCCATTGACCACAACCCTACAGGTTACGGAAAATCTCCAAGGTCCCTGAGGCCATCAATAGTATAGACCACCCTGGACTAAGAGGGGCTCTCTGTCACCAGCGGAGCAACTATCTCCACTTAGACTCTCAGACAGTGTCCCCAGAGACAGAAGGTTGAAATGGACAGGCCCCCAGGCCCTAATCTGAACCTTCGCTTTGGTTTCCATGTTTCCGTTCTCAGAAAACTGTTTTCGTAGACCAGCACATGGGGCTTTTCTGAGGCACCAAACCAAACCTCTCTCATCTCCACATGGGCAGCTTTCTTACTGGGATGTATCAAACACTTCAGGTAGGAGAGTTCCGCTGGGCCACCGAACAACCAGCACATTCCAAGGTCTCCATGGACCCAAACGCACATTATGACGCATCCTCAGGAGAGGCCATTTCAACTCAGCCCCCTGGGTCGCGTGTTCCAGAGGCAGCAGATCAAACATATCTTGTCGCTAATAGCCAATGGGAATGCGAGGCATGCTGTACAGGGATCCATCCTTCGAACCCTGCTCTCCAGTCCTTCCATATGGTATGTCCTGGAGCCATGCAACAGGGCTCGAATGTCCCGCAGAAGGAAACCTTGTGGTTTGGGGCAACCTCCAAACTCAGCGTGGGAAAACTTCCTTGGCCTCATGAGGCCCCCACTTCATGAAGGTGCCATCATGGACACATACTCCAGCCTCAGCCAACGTCTGATCCTCAGCCTGACTTCAGATGCAGGAGATTTTGATTCAGCCTCTGCAGAGTGGGCCTGCTCTGCCCTTGGCTCCAATCCTCACACTAGCTTGTGTTTTCAGACTTCCGTCCTCACACTCCTGGCCCACAAACCCTCCCTACTGGGAATTCTGGGGCCACAATGAAGCACTGTGCCTGCCTCCCAGGAGAAAAACATTGTCTATGGCGCTGCCCAGAAACCCCAAATGAGGATCAAACTGCTTGGCCCTCGGCAACACCCCAATTGCATAGGCTACCTTAAACAGTGATGCTCTGTCGCAAATAGCCTGAGCCCAGACCTTCCAACAGACACCGACACAGCTGGCTGCACACCCAGCACATTGGACCCGCCACTGCCTTAGGCCACCATCCATTCCCAACCTGGGTTATTAGTCATCGGAACCTAGACCTTATCTCCAATCCCTGCACAGGGGGGAACCTGATGCACAAGTCAGAACCCCTCCTTCCCCCTGGCAAGAAACCTTGCTGCTGGCAGTGAGTCAAACCTTCAGTGTAGGAGAAAACGGCATGGCCCATGAGGCCACGCCCAAGCGTGAGGGCCGCCTTGGGCACAAACACACATTGTGACCCTCAGCGTGAGTACCTTATTCAAGTAACGCCTCTCAGTGACTGGACCAAGAGCCTGCATATGTGGCTTGCCATGCCCATAGGCACCCAGGACTAACTAGATGATGTGTATTCCAGTTGAGGGAACCCACTGCTGTGCTCTAGAGTCCCTCTCCTGGGGGGTCCCCTGTGGCAGAAAACAGTACTCTTCATTCCCACAGAATGAACACAAACACTTGGGAGCTTGGACAATCCCCCGAGAGGAAGGCTCTTCCTCGGCCTCTGAGACAACCCCTACCCTGACCGGACACTGTAAACGCAACACCCAGAGACAAAATCCTGAGTGACTGCCTCCCACTTGCCCTACTTTGATTTCCAGAGGATCTCCCCTCACGGACTAGAGATCAGGCCTGCCATTACATTGGCCCCTAGCTGAGCCAAGTTTGCTTTTTCAGACATCTGTCCCCACAGCCCTGGCAAACACAGCCTCTAGGCTGGGTCCTCTGGAGCCATACCACAGGACCGTGCCTGCTCTCTCCTGGGAAACTGTGTCCATTCCTTTGGCCACACACCTCCAGAATATGAGAAACCTCAAGGCCTCCGAGGACATCCCACTACTGGGAGCCTCACTGGACTCACAGGGGCATTCGGACACAAGCTGAGCAGCTACATCCATGAATGCATGCACACAGATGTCAACAGAGATAGAAGGTTGAGCCGGACAGGCCTTTAGGCCGTAGTCTCAACTCTTGCTTTGGTTTCCAGGTGTCACTCCTCAGAGGCTTTGGTTCGAAGAACAGGGTATGGGGCTTTCCTGAGGCACGGAACAGAACTCCCCTCGTCTCCACATGGGAAGTTTCCTTGTTGGAGCCGTGTCAAACACCTCATGTTGGAGAATCCTGCAGAGTCCCTGAGCCACCTCCACATTCCAAGGTCTCCCAGGCCACCAAGCCACAGTAGGACTCATCTTCAGGAGAGACCATTTCAACTCTCCCCTCCGGGTAGCTCACCCAGGAGCCCGCAGATTGAGCCTGCCTTGTCCTGACTAAAGAGTGGGAATATGAGGTGGCGTTCCCAGGCATCCATGCTTATACACCTGCTCTCGAGTCTTTCCATATGGGGCCTCTTGGAACCATCCAATAGGACTCGACTGTCATGCAGAAGGTAACCTTCAGTTTTGGAGCAGTTCACAAATCCCATCGTAGGCAAAACTTTCTGGCCTCATGAAGCACCCACACCCTTCAGGAAGAGGCCATGTTGGACAAAAACTCTAGCCTGAGGCACGTCTCATTGTTGACATGACCTCAGTGCAGGAGATCTCGATTCAGCCTCTGCAGAGTGGGCCTACCGTGCCCTCGGTCCCAAACCTCACGCTAGCTTGTGTTTTCAGACTTCCTTCCTCACACTCCTGGCAAACAAGCCCTCCGGACTAGGAACTCCGGAACCAAAACCCAGCCCAGTGTCTGCCCAACGGAAGAAAAACGTTTCCCTGTGGGGCTCTCCATAAAACCCAGATGAGGATCAAGCTGCTCGGGCCTCGACGGTACCCGAACTGGATAGGCTGCTCTGGGCACTCATGCTCTGCCTGACACAGCCTGAAGCCAGACGTCCAGACAGACAAGGAGACAGCTGGCCGCACACCCAGCACTTCGGACACGCCATGGTCTTATGCCGTCACCTCATCCTAACCTTGGTTTTCAGATATCTGAACCTAGACATTATATCAATTCTCCACACAGCTGGGTATAGCAAGCACAAAACAGAACTCCTCCTTCCCCATGGATGTCAAGCTTGCTCTTGGCATGGAGTCACACCTTCAGGGTGGGAGAAACCTTCATGGCTTCTGATGCCACGCCCAAACTTGAGTGCTGCTTGGGCACAAATTCACACTGTGACCCTCAGCATGAGCCCCATGTCAAAGAAAGGCCTGTCAGGGCCTGGACCAAGAGCCCACATATGGCGCTTGCCAAGCCCCTATGCACCCAATCCTCACCACGGTTTGAATTTTCCAGTCGCCCCGCCCGTACCTGGAGCTCTGATCTGGAATCCATTTCTTGGAGAGACCCATGAGCCAGACAACACGACTCCACCCTTCCCACAAAATGACCCCAAACTCTTGGGAGCTGGGACAAATCCCCAGAGAGGGATACTCGTCCACAGTACCTGAGGCCACCGCTCCAATCCACGGCTATCCCGGACACAACATCCAGAGACAAAAGCCTGAAGGAACGCCTCCCACTCGCCCTTATTTCAGAGGCCCAGGAGCTCCCTCTCGGGCTGTACATCCGGCCTGCCATACCCTAGGCGCCACTCATAAGCTGAGTTTGTGTATTCAGAATTCTTTGCCCACAGCCTGGACCCACACAACATCCAGGCTAGGGCCTCTGGACCAAACAGCGAAAGATTGTGCCTGCCCTCTCCAAGGAAAGTGTGCCCAGTCCATTGACCACAACCCTACAGGTTACGGAAAATCTCCAAGGTCCCTGAGGCCATCAATAGTATAGACCACCCTGGACTAAGAGGGGCTCTCTGTCACCAGCGGAGCAACTATCTCCACTTAGACTCTCAGACAGTGTCCCCAGAGACAGAAGGTTGAAATGGACAGGCCCCCAGGCCCTAATCTGAACCTTCGCTTTGGTTTCCATGTTTCCGTTCTCAGAAAACTGTTTTCGTAGACCAGCACATGGGGCTTTTCTGAGGCACCAAACCAAACCTCTCTCATCTCCACATGGGCAGCTTTCTTACTGGGATGTATCAAACACTTCAGGTAGGAGAGTTCCGCTGGGCCACCGAACAACCAGCACATTCCAAGGTCTCCATGGACCCAAACGCACATTATGACGCATCCTCAGGAGAGGCCATTTCAACTCAGCCCCCTGGGTCGCGTGTTCCAGAGGCAGCAGATCAAACATATCTTGTCGCTAATAGCCAATGGGAATGCGAGGCATGCTGTACAGGGATCCATCCTTCGAACCCTGCTCTCCAGTCCTTCCATATGGTATGTCCTGGAACCATGCAACAGGACTCGAATGTCCCGCAGAAGGAAACCTTGTGGTTTGGGGCAACCTCCAAACTCAGCGTGGGAAAACTTCCTTGGCCTCATGAGGCCCCCACTTCATGAAGGTGCCATCATGGACACATACTCCAGCCTCAGCCAACGTCTGATCCTCAGCCTGACTTCAGATGCAGGAGATTTTGATTCAGCCTCTGCAGAGTGGGCCTGCTCTGCCCTTGGCTCCAATCCTCACACTAGCTTGTGTTTTCAGACTTCCGTCCTCACACTCCTGGCCCACAAACCCTCCCTACTGGGAATTCTGGGGCCTCAATGAAGCACTGTGCCTGCCTCCCAGGAGAAAAACATTGTCTATGGCGCTGCCCAAAAACCCCAAATGAGGATCAAACTGCTTGGCCCTCGGCAACACCCCAATTGCAAAGGCTACCTTAAACAGTGATGTTCTGTCGCAAATAGCCTGAGCCCAGACCTTCCAACAGACACCGACACAGCTGGCTGCACACCCAGCACATTGGACCCGCCACTGCCTTAGGCCACCATCCATTCCCAACCTGGGTTTTCAGTCATCGGAACCTAGACCTTATCTCCAATCCCTGCCCAGGGGGGAACCTGATGCACAAGTCAGAACCCCTCCTTCCCCCTGGCAAGAAACCTTGCTGCAGGCAGTGAGTCAAACATTCAGTGTAGGAGAAAACGGCATGGCCCATGAGGCCACGCCCAAGCGTGAGGGCCGCCTTGGGCACAAACACACATTGTGACCCTCAGCGTGAGTACCTTATTCAAGTAACGCCTCTCAGTGACTGGACCAAGAGCCCGCATATGTGGCTTGCCATGCCCATAGGCACCCAGGACTAACTAGATGGTGTGTATTCCAGTTGAGGGAACCCACTGCTGTGCTCTAGAGTCCCTCTCTTGGGGGGTCCCCTGTGGCAGAAAACAGTACTCTTCATTCCCACAGAATGAACAAAAACACTTGGGAGCTTGGACAATCCCCCGAGAGGAAGGCTCTTCCTCGGCCTCTGAGACAACCCCTACCCTGACCGGACACTGTAAACGCAACACCCAGAGACAAAATCCTGAGTGACTGCCTCCCACTTGCCCTACTTTGATTTCCAGAGGATCTCCCCTCACGGACTAGAGATCAGGCCTGCCATTACATTGGCCCCTAGCTGAGCCAAGTTTGCTTTTTCAGACATCTGTCCCCACAGCCCTGGCAAACACAGCCTCTAGGCTGGGTCCCCTGGAGCCATACCACAGGACCGTGCCTGCTCTCTCCTGGGAAACTGTGTCCATTCCTTTGGCCACACACCTCCAGAATATGAGAAACCTCAAGGCCTCCGAGGACATCCCACTACTGGGAGCCTCACTGGACTCACAGGGGCATTCGGACACAAGCTGAGCAGCTACATCCATGAGTGCTTGCAAACAGATGTCAACAGAAATAGAAGGTTGAGCCGGACAGGCCTTTAGGCCGTAGTCTCAACTCTTGCTTTGGTTTCCAGGTGTCACTCCTTAGAGGCTTTGGTTCGAAGAACAGGGTATGGGGCTTTCCTGAGGCACGGAACAGAACTCCTCTCGTCTCCACATGGGAAGTTTCCTTGTTGGAGCCGTGTCAAACACCTCATGTTGGAGAATCCTGCAGAGTCCCTGAGCCACCTCCACATTCCAAGGTCTCCCAGGCCACCAAGCCACAGTAGGACTCATCTTCAGGAGAGACCATTTCAACTCTCCTCTCTGGGTAGCTCACCCAGGAGCCCGCAGATTGAGCCTGCCTTGTCCTGACTAAAGAGTGGGAATATGAGGTGGCGTTCCCAGGCATCCATGCTTATACACCTGCTCTCGAGTCTTTCCATATGGGGCCTCTTGGAACCATCCAATAGGACTCGACTGTCATGCAGAAGGTAACCTTCAGTTTTGGAGCAGTTCACAAATCCCATCGTAGGCAAAACTTTCTGGCCTCATGAAGCACCCACACCCTTCAGGAAGAGGCCATGTTGGACAAAAACTCTAGCCTGAGGCACGTCTCATTGTTGACATGACCTCAGTGCAGGAGATCTCGATTCAGCCTCTGCAGAGTGGGCCTACCGTGCCCTCGGTCCCAAACCTCACGCTAGCTTGTGTTTTCAGACTTCCTTCCTCACACTCCTGGCAAACAAGCCCTCCGGACTAGGAACTCCGGAACCAAAACCCAGCCCAGTGTCTGCCCAACGGAAGAAAAACGTTTCCCTGTGGGGCTCTCCATAAAACCCAGATGAGGATCAAGCTGCTCGGGCCTCGACGGTACCCGAACTGGATAGGCTGCTCTGGGCACTCATGCTCTGCCTGACACAGCCTGAAGCCAGACGTCCAGACAGACAAGGAGACAGCTGGCCGCACACCCCGCACTTCGGACACGCCATGGTCTTATGCCGTCACCTCATCCTAACCTTGGTTTTCAGATATCTGAACCTAGACATTATATCAATTCTCCACACAGCTGGGTATAGCAAGCACAAAACAGAACTCCTCCTTCCCCATGGATGTCAAGCTTGCTCTTGGCATGGAGTCACACCTTCAGGGTGGGAGAAACCTTCATGGCTTCTGATGCCACGCCCAAACTTGAGTGCTGCTTGGGCACAAATTCACACTGTGACCCTCAGCATGAGCCCCATGTCAAAGAAAGGCCTGTCAGGGCCTGGACCAAGAGCCCACATATGGCGCTTGCCAAGCCCCTATGCACCCAATCCTCACCACGGTTTGAATTTTCCAGTCGCCCCGCCCGTACCTGGAGCTCTGATCTGGAATCCATTTCTTGGAGAGACCCATGAGCCAGACAACACGACTCCACCCTTCCCACAAAATGACCCCAAACTCTTGGGAGCTGGGACAAATCCCCAGAGAGGGATACTCGTCCACAGTACCTGAGGCCACCGCTCCAATCCACGGCTATCCCGGACACAACATCCAGAGACAAAAGCCTGAAGGAACGCCTCCCACTCGCCCTTATTTCAGAGGCCCAGGAGCTCCCTCTCGGGCTGTACATCCGGCCTGCCATACCCTAGGCGCCACTCATAAGCTGAGTTTGTGTATTCAGAATTCTTTGCCCACAGCCTGGACCCACACAACATCCAGGCTAGGGCCTCTGGACCAAACAGCGAAAGATTGTGCCTGCCCTCTCCAAGGAAAGTGTGCCCAGTCCATTGACCACAACCCTACAGGTTACGGAAAATCTCCAAGGTCCCTGAGGCCATCAATAGTATAGACCACCCTGGACTAAGAGGGGCTCTCTGTCACCAGCGGAGCAACTATCTCCACTTAGACTCTCAGACAGTGTCCCCAGAGACAGAAGGTTGAAATGGACAGGCCCCCAGGCCCTAATCTGAACCTTCGCTTTGGTTTCCATGTTTCCGTTCTCAGAAAACTGTTTTCGTAGACCAGCACATGGGGCTTTTCTGAGGCACCAAACCAAACCTCTCTCATCTCCACATGGGCAGCTTTCTTACTGGGATGTATCAAACACTTCAGGTAGGAGAGTTCCGCTGGGCCACCGAACAACCAGCACATTCCAAGGTCTCCATGGACCCAAACGCACATTATGACGCATCCTCAGGAGAGGCCATTTCAACTCAGCCCCCTGGGTCGCGTGTTCCAGAGGCAGCAGATCAAACATATCTTGTCGCTAATAGCCAATGGGAATGCGAGGCATGCTGTACAGGGATCCATCCTTCGAACCCTGCTCTCCAGTCCTTCCATATGGTATGTCCTGGAACCATGCAACAGGACTCGAATGTCCCGCAGAAGGAAACCTTGTGGTTTGGGGCAACCTCCAAACTCAGCGTGGGAAAACTTCCTTGGCCTCATGAGGCCCCCACTTCATGAAGGTGCCATCATGGACACATACTCCAGCCTCAGCCAACGTCTGATCCTCAGCCTGACTTCAGATGCAGGAGATTTTGATTCAGCCTCTGCAGAGTGGGCCTGCTCTGCCCTTGGCTCCAATCCTCACACTAGCTTGTGTTTTCAGACTTCCGTCCTCACACTCCTGGCCCACAAACCCTCCCTACTGGGAATTCTGGGGCCTCAATGAAGCACTGTGCCTGCCTCCCAGGAGAAAAACATTGTCTATGGCGCTGCCCAAAAACCCCAAATGAGGATCAAACTGCTTGGCCCTCGGCAACACCCCAATTGCAAAGGCTACCTTAAACAGTGATGTTCTGTCGCAAATAGCCTGAGCCCAGACCTTCCAACAGACACCGACACAGCTGGCTGCACACCCAGCACATTGGACCCGCCACTGCCTTAGGCCACCATCCATTCCCAACCTGGGTTTTCAGTCATCGGAACCTAGACCTTATCTCCAATCCCTGCCCAGGGGGGAACCTGATGCACAAGTCAGAACCCCTCCTTCCCCCTGGCAAGAAACCTTGCTGCAGGCAGTGAGTCAAACATTCAGTGTAGGAGAAAACGGCATGGCCCATGAGGCCACGCCCAAGCGTGAGGGCCGCCTTGGGCACAAACACACATTGTGACCCTCAGCGTGAGTACCTTATTCAAGTAACGCCTCTCAGTGACTGGACCAAGAGCCCGCATATGTGGCTTGCCATGCCCATAGGCACCCAGGACTAACTAGATGGTGTGTATTCCAGTTGAGGGAACCCACTGCTGTGCTCTAGAGTCCCTCTCTTGGGGGGTCCCCTGTGGCAGAAAACAGTACTCTTCATTCCCACAGAATGAACAAAAACACTTGGGAGCTTGGACAATCCCCCGAGAGGAAGGCTCTTCCTCGGCCTCTGAGACAACCCCTACCCTGACCGGACACTGTAAACGCAACACCCAGAGACAAAATCCTGAGTGACTGCCTCCCACTTGCCCTACTTTGATTTCCAGAGGATCTCCCCTCACGGACTAGAGATCAGGCCTGCCATTACATTGGCCCCTAGCTGAGCCAAGTTTGCTTTTTCAGACATCTGTCCCCACAGCCCTGGCAAACACAGCCTCTAGGCTGGGTCCCCTGGAGCCATACCACAGGACCGTGCCTGCTCTCTCCTGGGAAACTGTGTCCATTCCTTTGGCCACACACCTCCAGAATATGAGAAACCTCAAGGCCTCCGAGGACATCCCACTACTGGGAGCCTCACTGGACTCACAGGGGCATTCGGACACAAGCTGAGCAGCTACATCCATGAGTGCTTGCAAACAGATGTCAACAGAAATAGAAGGTTGAGCCGGACAGGCCTTTAGGCCGTAGTCTCAACTCTTGCTTTGGTTTCCAGGTGTCACTCCTTAGAGGCTTTGGTTCGAAGAACAGGGTATGGGGCTTTCCTGAGGCACGGAACAGAACTCCTCTCGTCTCCACATGGGAAGTTTCCTTGTTGGAGCCGTGTCAAACACCTCATGTTGGAGAATCCTGCAGAGTCCCTGAGCCACCTCCACATTCCAAGGTCTCCCAGGCCACCAAGCCACAGTAGGACTCATCTTCAGGAGAGACCATTTCAACTCTCCTCTCTGGGTAGCTCACCCAGGAGCCCGCAGATTGAGCCTGCCTTGTCCTGACTAAAGAGTGGGAATATGAGGTGGCGTTCCCAGGCATCCATGCTTATACACCTGCTCTCGAGTCTTTCCATATGGGGCCTCTTGGAACCATCCAATAGGACTCGACTGTCATGCAGAAGGTAACCTTCAGTTTTGGAGCAGTTCCCAAATCCCATCGTAGGCAAAACTTTCTGGCCTCATGAAGCCCCCACACCCTTCAGGAAGAGGCCATGTTGGACAAAAACTCTAGCCTGAGGCACGTCTCATTGTTGACATGACCTCAGTGCAGGAGATCTCGATTCAGCCTCTGCAGAGTGGGCCTACCGTGCCCTCGGTCCCAAACCTCACGCTAGCTTGTGTTTTCAGACTTCCTTCCTCACACTCCTGGCAAACAAGCCCTCCGGACTAGGAACTCCGGAACCAAAACCCAGCCCAGTGTCTGCCCAACGGAAGAAAAACGTTTCCCTGTGGGGCTCTCCATAAAACCCAGATGAGGATCAAGCTGCTCGGGCCTCGACGGTACCCGAACTGGATAGGCTGCTCTGGGCACTCATGCTCTGCCTGACACAGCCTGAAGCCAGACGTCCAGACAGACAAGGAGACAGCTGGCCGCACACGCAGCACTTCGGACACGCCATGGTCTTATGCCGTCACCTCATCCTAACCTTGGTTTTCAGATATCTGAACCTAGACATTATATCAATTCTCCACACAGCTGGGTATAGCAAGCACAAAACAGAACTCCTCCTTCCCCATGGATGTCAAGCTTGCTCTTGGCATGGAGTCACACCTTCAGGGTGGGAGAAACCTTCATGGCTTCTGATGCCACGCCCAAACTTGAGTGCTGCTTGGGCACAAATTCACACTGTGACCCTCAGCATGAGCCCCATGTCAAAGAAAGGCCTGTCAGGGCCTGGACCAAGAGCCCACATATGGCGCTTGCCAAGCCCCTATGCACCCAATCCTCACCACGGTTTGAATTTTCCAGTCGCCCCGCCCGTACCTGGAGCTCTGATCTGGAATCCATTTCTTGGAGAGACCCATGAGCCAGACAACACGACTCCACCCTTCCCACAAAATGACCACAAACTCTTGGGAGCTGGGACAAATCCCCAGAGAGGGATACTCGTCCACAGTACCTGAGGCCACCGCTCCAATCCACGGCTATCCCGGACACAACATCCAGAGACAAAAGCCTGAAGGAACGCCTCCCACTCGCCCTTATTTCAGAGGCCCAGGAGCTCCCTCTCGGGCTGTACATCCGGCCTGCCATACCCTAGGCGCCACTCATAAGCTGAGTTTGTGTATTCAGAATTCTTTGCCCACAGCCTGGACCCACACAACATCCAGGCTAGGGCCTCTGGACCAAACAGCGAAAGATTGTGCCTGCCCTCTCCAAGGAAAGTGTGCCCAGTCCATTGACCACAACCCTACAGGTTACGGAAAATCTCCAAGGTCCCTGAGGCCATCAATAGTATAGACCACCCTGGACTAAGAGGGGCTTTCTGTCACCAGCGGAGCAACTATCTCCACTTAGACTCTCAGACAGTGTCCCCAGAGACAGAAGGTTGAAATGGACAGGCCCCCAGGCCCTAATCTGAACCTTCGCTTTGGTTTCCATGTTTCCGTTCTCAGAAAACTGTTTTCGTAGACCAGCACATGGGGCTTTTCTGAGGCACCAAACCAAACCTCTCTCATCTCCACATGGGCAGCTTTCTTACTGGGATGTATCAAACACTTCAGGTAGGAGAGTTCCGCTGGGCCACCGAACAACCAGCACATTCCAAGGTCTCCATGGACCCAAACGCACATTATGACGCATCCTCAGGAGAGGCCATTTCAACTCAGCTCCCTGGGTCGCGTGTTCCAGAGGCAGCAGATCAAACATATCTTGTCGCTAATAGCCAATGGGAATGCGAGGCATGCTGTACAGGGATCCATCCTTCGAACCCTGCTCTCCAGTCCTTCCATATGGTATGTCCTGGAACCATGCAACAGGACTCGAATGTCCCGCAGAAGGAAACCTTGTGGTTTGGGGCAACCTCCAAACTCAGCGTGGGAAAACTTCCTTGGCCTCATGAGGCCCCCACTTCATGAAGGTGCCATCATGGACACATACTCCAGCCTCAGCCAACGTCTGATCCTCAGCCTGACTTCAGATGCAGGAGATTTTGATTCAGCCTCTGCAGAGTGGGCCTGCTCTGCCCTTGGCTCCAATCCTCACACTGGCTTGTGTTTTCAGACTTCCGTCCTCACACTCCTGGCCCACAAACCCTCCCTACTGGGAATTCTGGGGCCTCAATGAAGCACTGTGCCTGCCTCCCAGGAGAAAAACATTGTCTATGGCGCTGCCCAGAAACCCCAAATGAGGATCAAACTGCTTGGCCCTCGGCAACACCCCAATTGCAAAGGCTACCTTAAACAGTGATGTTCTGTCGCAAATAGCCTGAGCCCAGACCTTCCAACAGACACCGACACAGCTGGCTGCACACCCAGCACATTGGACCCGCCACTGCCTTAGGCCACCATCCATTCCCAACCTGGGTTTTCAGTCATCGGAACCTAGACCTTATCTCCAATCCCTGCCCAGGGGGGAACCTGATGCACAAGTCAGAACCCCTCCTTCCCCCTGGCAAGAAACCTTGCTGCAGGCAGTGAGTCAAACATTCAGTGTAGGAGAAAACGGCATGGCCCATGAGGCCACGCCCAAGCGTGAGGGCCGCCTTGGGCACAAACACACATTGTGACCCTCAGCGTGAGTACCTTATTCAAGTAACGCCTCTCAGTGACTGGACCAAGAGCCCGCATATGTGGCTTGCCATGCCCATAGGCACCCAGGACTAACTAGATGGTGTGTATTCCAGTTGAGGGAACCCACTGCTGTGCTCTAGAGTCCCTCTCTTGGGGGGTCCCCTGTGGCAGAAAACAGTACTCGTCATTCCCACAGAATGAACAAAAACACTTGGGAGCTTGGACAATCCCCCGAGAGGAAGGCTCTTCCTCGGCCTCTGAGACAACCCCTACCCTGACCGGACACTGTAAACGCAACACCCAGAGACAAAATCCTGAGTGACTGCCTCCCACTTGCCCTACTTTGATTTCCAGAGGATCTCCCCTCACGGACTAGAGATCAGGCCTGCCATTACATTGGCCCCTAGCTGAGCCAAGTTTGCTTTTTCAGACATCTGTCCCCACAGCCCTGGCAAACACAGCCTCTAGGCTGGGTCCCCTGGAGCCATACCACAGGACCGTGCCTGCTCTCTCCTGGGAAACTGTGTCCATTCCTTTGGCCACACACCTCCAGAATATGAGAAACCTCAAGGCCTCCGAGGACATCCCACTACTGGGAGCCTCACTGGACTCACAGGGGCATTCGGACACAAGCTGAGCAGCTACATCCATGAGTGCTTGCACACAGATGTCAACAGAAATAGAAGGTTGAGCCGGACAGGCCTTTAGGCCGTAGTCTCAACTCTTGCTTTGGTTTCCAGGTGTCACTCCTTAGAGGCTTTGGTTCGAAGAACAGGGTATGGGGCTTTCCTGAGGCACGGAACAGAACTCCTCTCGTCTCCACATGGGAAGTTTCCTTGTTGGAGCCGTGTCAAACACCTCATGTTGGAGAATCCTGCAGAGTCCCTGAGCCACCTCCACATTCCAAGGTCTCCCAGGCCACCAAGCCACAGTAGGACTCATCTTCAGGAGAGACCATTTCAACTCTCCTCTCTGGGTAGCTCACCCAGGAGCCCGCAGATTGAGCCTGCCTTGTCCTGACTAAAGAGTGGGAATATGAGGTGGCGTTCCCAGGCATCCATGCTTAGACACCTGCTCTCGAGTCTTTCCATATGGGGCCTCTTGGAACCATCCTATAGGACTCGACTGTCGTGCAGAAGGTAACCTTCAGTTTTTGAGCAGTTCACAAATCCCATCGTAGGCAAAACTTTCTGGCCTCATGAAGCCCCCACACCCTTCAGGAAGAGGCCATGCTGGACAAGAACTCTAGCCTGAGGCACGTCTCATAGTTGACATGACCTCAGTGCAGGAGATCTCGATTCAGCCTCTGCAGAGTGGGCCTGCCGTGCCCTCGGTCCCAAACCTCACGCTAGCTTGTGTTTTCAGACTTTCTTCCTCACACTCCTGGCAAACAAGCCCTCCGGACTAGGAACTCCGGAACCAAAACCCAGCCCAGTGTCTGCCCAACGGAAGAACAACGTTTCACTGTGGGGCTCTCCAGAAAACCCAGATGAGGATCAACCTGCTCGGGCCTCGACGGTACCCGAACTGGATAGGCTGCTCTGGGCACTCATGCTCTGCCTGACACAGCCTGAAGCCAGACGTCCAGACAGACAAGGAGACAGCTGGCCGCACACCCAGCACTTCGGACACGCCATGGTCTTATGCCGTCACCTCATCCTAACCTTGGTTTTCAGATATCTGAACCTAGACATTATATAAATTCTCCACACAGCTGGGTATAGCAAGCACAAAACAGAACTCCTCCTTCCCCATGGCTGTCAAGCTTGCTCTTGGCATGGAGTCACACATTCAGGGTGGGAGAAACCTTCATGGCTTCTGATGCCACGCCCAAACTTGAGTGCTGCTTGGGCACAAATTCACACTGTGACCCTCAGCATGAGCCCCATGTCAAAGAAAGGCCTGTCAGGGCCTGGACCAAGAGCCCACATATGGGGCTTGCCAAGCCCCTATGCACCCAATCCTCACCACGGTTTGAATTTTCCAGTCGCCCCGCCCGTACCTGGACCTCTGCTCTGGAATCCCTTTCTTGGAGAGACCCATGAGCCAAACAACACGACTCCACCCTTCCCACAAAATGACCCCAAACTCTTGGGAGCTTGGACAAATCCCCAGAGAGGGATACTCGTCCACAGTACCTGTGGCCACCGCTCCAATCCACGGCTATCCCGGACACAACATCCAGAGACAAAAGCCTGAAGGAACGCCTTTCACTCGCCCTTGTTTTAGAGGCCAAGGAACTCCCTCTCGGGCTGTACATCCGGCCTGCCATACACTAGGCGCCACTCATAAGCTGAGTTTGTGTATTCAGACTTCTGTGCCCACAGCCTGGACCCACACAACATCCAGGCTAGGGCCTCTGGACCAAACAGCGAAAGATTGTGCCTGCCCTCTCCAAGGAAAGTGTGCCCAATCCATTGACCACAACCCTACAGGTTACGGAAAAGCTCCAAGGTCCCTGAGGCCATCAATAGTATAGACCACCCTGGACTAAGAGGGGCTTTCTGACACCAGCGGAGTAACTATCTCCACTTAGACTCTCAGACAGTGTCCCCAGAGACAGAAGGATGAAATGGACAGGCCCCCAGGCCCTAATCTGAACCTTAGCTTTGGTTTCCATGTTTCCGTTCTCAGAGGACTCTTTTCGTAGACCAGCACATGGGGCTTTTCTGAGGCACCAAACCAAACCTCTCTCATCTCCACATGGGCAGCTTTCTTACTGGGATGTATCAAACACTTCAGGTAGGAGAGTTCCGCAGGGCCACCGAACAACCAGCACATTCCAAGGTCTCCATGGACCCAAACGCACATTATGACGCATCCTCAGGAGAGGCCATTTCAACTCAGCCCCCTGGGTCGCGTGTTCCAGAGGCAGCAGATCAAACATATCTTGTCGCTAATAGCCAATGGGAATGCGAGGCATGCTGTACAGGGATCCATCCTTCGAACCCTGCTCTCCAGTCCTTCCATATGGTATGTCCTGGAGCCATGCAACAGGACTCGAATGTCCCGCAGAAGGAAACCTTGGGGTTTGGGGCAACTTCCAAACTCAGCGTGGGAAAACTTCCTTGGCCTCATGAGGCCCCCACTTCATGAAGGTGCCATCATGGACACATACTCCAGCCTCAGCCAACGTCTGATCCTCAGCCTGACTTCAGATGCAGGAGATTTTGATTCAGCCTCTGCAGAGTGGGCCTGCTCTGCCCTTGGCTCCAATCCTCACACTAGCTTGTGTTTTCAGACTTCCGTCCTCACACTCCTGGCCCACAAACACTCCCTACTGGGAATTCTGGGGCCACAATGAAGCACTGTGCCTGCCTCCCAGGAGAAAAACATTGTCTATGGCGCTGCCCAGAAACCCCAAATGAGGATCAAACTGCTTGGCCCTCGGCAACACCCCAATTGCAAAGGCTACCTTAAACAGTGATGCTCTGTCGCAAATAGCCTGAGCCCAGACCTTCCAACAGACACCGACACAGCTGGCTGCACACCCAGCACATTGGACCCGCCACTGCCTTAGGCCACCATCCATTCCCAACCTGGGTTTTCAGTCATCGGAACCTAGACCTTATCTCCAATCAATGCACAGGGGGGAACCTGATGCACAAGTCAGAACCCCTCCTTCCCCCTGGCAAGAAACCTTGCTGCAGGCAGTGAGTCAAACCTTCAGTGTAGGAGAAAACGGCATGGCCCATGAGGCCACGCCCAAGCGTGAGGGCCGCCTTGGGCACAAACACACATTGTGACACTCAGCGTGAGTACCTTATTCAAGTAACGCCTCTCAGTGACTGGACCAAGAGCCCGCATATGTGGCTTGACATGCCCATAGGCACCCAGGACTAACTAGATGATGTGTATTCCAGTTGAGGGAACCCACTGCTGTGCTCTAGAGTCCCTCTCCTGGGGGGTCCCCTGTGGCAGAAAACAGTACTCTTCATTCCCACAGAATGAACACAAACACTTGGGAGCTTGGACAATCCCCCGAGAGGAAGGCTCTTCCTCGGCCACTGAGACAACCCCTACCCTGACCGGACACTGTAAACGCAACACCCAGAGACAAAATCCTGAGTGACTGCCTCCCACTTGCCCTACGTTGATTTCCAGAGGTTCTCCCCTCACGGACTAGAGATCAGGCCTGCCATTACATTGGCCCCTAGCTTAGCCAAGTTTGCTTTTTCAGACATCTGTCCCCACAGCCCTGGGAAACACAGCGTCTAGGTTGGGTCCTCTGCAGCCATACCACAGGACCGTGCCTGCTCTCTCCTGGGAAACTTTTCCATTCCTTTGGCCACACACCTCCAGAATATGAGAAACCTCAAGGCCTCCGAGGACATCCCACTACTGGGAGCCTCACTGGACTCACAGGGGCATTCGGACACAAGCTGAGCAGCTACATCCATGAATGCATGCACACAGATGTCAACAGAGATAGAAGGTTGAGCCGGACAGGCCTTTAGGCCGTAGTCTCAACTCTTGTTTGGTTACAGGTGTCACTCCTCAGAGGCTTTGGTTCGAAGAACAGGGTATGGGGCTTTCCTGAGGCACGGAACAGAACTCCTCTCGTCTCCACATGGGAAGTTTCCTTGTTGGAGCCGTGTCAAACACCTCATGTTGGAGAATCCTGCAGAGTCCCTGAGCCACCTCCACATTCCAAGGTCTCCCAGGCCACCAAGCCACAGTAGGACTCATCTTCAGGAGAGACCATTTCAACTCTCCCCTCTGGGTAGCTCACCCAGGAGCCCGCAGATTGAGCCTGCCTTGTCCTGACTAAAGAGTGGGAATATGAGGTGGCGTTCCCAGGCATCCATGCTTAGACACCTGCTCTCGAGTCTTTCCATATGGGGCCTCTTGGAACCATCCAATAGGACTCGACTGTCGTGCAGAAGGTAACCTTCAGTTTTGGAGCAGTTCACAAATCCCATCGTAGGCAAAACTTTCTGGCCTCATGAAGCCCCCACACCCTTCAGGAAGAGGCCATGCTGGACAAGAACTCTAGCCTGAGGCACGTCTCATAGTTGACATGACCTCAGTGCAGGAGATCTCGATTCAGCCTCTGCAGAGTGGGCCTGCCGTGCCCTCGGTCCCAAACCTCACGCTAGCTTGTGTTTTCAGACTTCCTTCCTCACACTCCTGGCAAACAAGCCCTCCGGACTAGGAACTCAGGAACCAAAACCCAGCCCAGTGTCTGCCCAACGGAGGAAAAACGTTTCCCTGTGGGGCTCTACAGAAAACCCAGATGAGGATCAACCTGCTAGGGCCTCGACGGTACCCGAACTGGATAGGCTGCTCTGGGCACTCATGCTCTGCCTGACACAGCCTGAAGCCAGACGTCCAGACAGACAAGGAGACAGCTGGCCGCACACCCAGCACTTCGGACACGCCATGGTCTTATGCCGTCACCTCATCCTAACCTTGGTTTTCAGATATCTGAACCTAGACATTATATCAATTCTCCACACAGCTGGGTATAGCAAGCACAAAACAGAACTCCTCCTTCCCCATGGCTGTCAAGCTTGCTCTTGGCATGGAGTCACACCTTCAGGGTGGGAGAAACCATCATGGCCCCTGATGCCACGCCCAAACTTGAGTGCTGCTTGGGCACAAATTCACACTGTGACCCTCAGCATGAGCCCCATGTCAAAGAAAGGCCTGTCAGGGCCTGGACCAAGAGCCCACATATGGGGCTTGCCAAAACCCTATTCACCCAATCCTCACCACTGTTTGAATTTTCCAGTCGCCCCGCTCGTACCTGGAGCTCTGCTCTGGAATCCCTTTCTTGGAGAGACCCATGAGCCAGACAACACGACTCCACCCTTCCCACAAAATGACCCCAAACTCTTGGGAGCTGGGACAAATCCCCAGAGAAAGATACTCGTCCACAGTACCTGAGGCAACCGCTCAAATCCACGGCTATCCCGGACACAACATCCAGAGACAAAAGTCTGAAGGAACGCCTCCCACTCGCCCTTGTTTCAGAGGCCCAGGAGCTCCCTCTCGGGTTGTACATCCGGCCTGCCATACCCTAGGCGCCACTCATAAGCTGAGTTTGTGTATTCAGACTTCTGTGCCCACAGCCTGGTCCCACACAACATCCAGGCTAGGGCCTCTGGACCAAACAGCGAAAGATTGTGCCTGCCCTCTCCAAGGAAAGTGTGCCCAATCCATTGACCACAACCCTACAGGTAGGGAAAAGCTCCAAGGTCCCTGAGGCCATCAATAGTATAGGCCACCCTGGACTAAGAGGGGCTCTCTGACACCAGCGGAGCAACTATCTCCACTTAGACTCTCAGACAGTGTCCCCAGAGACAGAAGGTTGAAATGGACAGGCCCCCATGCCCTAATCTGAACCTTAGCTTTGGTTTCCATGTTTCCGTTCTCAGAGGACTGTTTTCGTAGACCAGCACATGGGGCTTTTCTGAGGCACCAAACCAAACCTCTCTCATCTCCACATGGGCAGCTTTCTTACTGGGATGTATCAAACACTTCAGGTAGGAGAGTTCCGCAGGGCCACCGAACAACCAGCACATTCCAAGGTCTCCATGGACCCAAACGCACATTATGACGCATCCTCAGGAGAGGCCATTTCAACTCAGCCCCCTGGGTCGCGTGTTCCAGAGGCAGCAGATCAAACATATCTTGTCGCTAATAGCCAATGGGAATGCGAGGCATGCTGTACAGGGATCCATCCTTCGAACCCTGCTCTCCAGTCCTTCCATATGGTATGTCCTGGAGCCATGCAACAGGACTCGAATGTCCCGCAGAAGGAAACCTTGGGGTTTGGGGCAACCTCCAAACTCAGCGTGGGAAAACTTCCTTGGCCTCATGAGGCCCCCACTTCATGAAGGTGCCATCATGGACACATACTACAGCCTCAGCCAACGTCTGATCCTCAGCCTGACTTCAGATGCAGGAGATTTTGATTCAGCCTCTGCAGAGTGGGCCTGCTCTGCCCTTGGCTCCAATCCTCACACTAGCTTGTGTTTTCAGACTTCCGTCCTCACACTCCTGGCCCACAAACCCACCCTACTGGGAATTCTGGGGCCAAAATGAAGCACTGTGCCTGCCTCCCAGGAGAAAAACATTGTCTATGGCGCTGCCCAGAAACCAAAAATGAGGATCAAACTGCTTGGCCCTCGGCAACACCCCAATTGCATAGGCTACCTTAAACAGTGATGCTCTGTAGCATATAGCCTGAGCACAGACCTTCCAACAGACACCGACACAGCTGGCTGCACACCCAGCACATTGGACCCGCCACTGCCTTAGGCCACCATCCATTCCCAACCTGGGTTTTCAGTCATCGGAACCTAGACCTTATCTCCAATCCCTGCACAGGGGGGAACCTGATGCACAAGTCAGAACCCCTCCTTCCCCCTGGCAAGAAACCTTGCTGCTGGCAGTGAGTCAAACCTTCAGTGTAGGAGAAAACGGCATGGCCCATGAGGCCACGCCCAAGCGTGAGGGCCGCCTTGGGCACAAACACACATTGGGACCCTCAGCGTGAGTACCTTTTTCAAGTAACGCCTCTCAGTGACTGGACCAAGAGCCCGCATGTGTGGCTTGCCATGCCCATAGGCACCCAGGACTAACTAGATGATGTGTATTCCAGTTGAGGGAACCCACTGCTGTGCTCTAGAGTCCCTCTCATGGGGGGGTCCCCTGTGGCAGAAAACAGTACTCTTCATTCCCACAGAATGAACACAAACACTTGGGAGCTTGGACAATCCCCCAAGAGGAAGGCTCTTCCTCGGCCTCTGAGACAACCCTTACCCTGACCGGACACTGTAAACGCAACACCCAGAGACAAAATCCTGAGTGACTGCCTCCCACTTGCCCTACTTTGATTTCCAGAGGATCTCCCCTCACGGACTAGAGATCAGGCCTGCCATTACATTGGCCCCTAGCTGAGCCAAGTTTGCTTTTTCAGACATCTGTCCCCACAGCCCTGGCAAACACAGCCTCTAGGCTGGGTCCTCTGGAGCCATACCACAGGACCGTGCCTGCTCTCTCCTGGGAAACTGTGTCCATTCCTTTGGCCACACACCTCCAGAATATGAGAAACCTCAAGGCCTCCGAGGACATCCCACTACTGGGAGCCTCACTGGACTCACAGGGACATTCGGACACAAGCTGAGCAGCTACATCCATGAATGCATGCACACAGATGTCAACAGAGATAGAAGGTTGAGCCGGACAGGCCTTTAGGCCGTAGTCTCAACTCTTGCTTTGGTTTCCAGGTGTCACTCCTCAGAGGCTTTGGTTCGAAGAACAGGGTATGGGGCTTTCCTGAGGCACGGAACAGAACTCCTCTCGTCTCCACATGGGAAGTTTCCTTGTTGGAGCCGTGTCAAACACCTCATGTTGGAGAATCCTGCAGAGTCCCTGAGCCACCTCCACATTCCAAAGTCTCCCAGGCCACCAAGCCACAGTAGGACTCATCTTCAGGAGAGACCATTTCAACTCTCCCCTCTGGGTAGCTCACCCAGGAGCCCGCAGATTGAGCCTGCCTTGTCCTGACTAAAGAGTGGGAATATGAGGTGGCGTTCCCAGGCATCCATGCTTAGACACCTGCTCTCGAGTGTTTCCATATGGGGCCTCTTGGAACCATCCAATAGGACTCGACTGTCGTGCAGAAGGTAACCTTCAGTTTTGGAGCAGTTCACAAATCCCATCGTAGCCAAAACTTTCTGGCCTCATGAAGCCCCCACATTCTTCAGGAAGAGGACATGCTGGACAAGAACTCTAGCCTGAGGCACGTCTCATAGTTGACATGACCTCAGTGCAGGAGATCTCGATTCAGCCTCTGCAGAGTGGGCCTGCCGTGCCCTCGGTCCCAAACCTTACGCTAGCTTGTGTTTTCAGACTTCCTTCCTCACACTCCTGGCAAACAAGCCCTCCGGACTAGGAACTCCGGAACCAAAACCCAGCCCTGTGTCTGCCCAACAGAAGAAAAATGTTTCCCTGTGGGGCTCTCCAGAAAACCCAGATGAGGATCAACCTGCTCGGGCCTCGACGGTACCCGAACTGGATAGGCTGCTCTGGGCACTCATGCTCTGCCTGACACAGCCTGAACCCAGACGTCCAGACAGACAAGGAGACAGCTGGCCGCACACCCAGCACTTCGGACACGCCATGGTCTTATGCCGTCACCTCATCCTAACCTTGGTTTTCAGATATCTGAACCTAGACATTATATCAATTCTCCACACAGCTGGGTATAGCAAGCACAAAACAGAACTCCTCCTTCCCCATGGCTGTCAAGCTTGCTCTTGGCATGGAGTCACACCTTCAGGGTGGGAGAAACCTTCATGGCCCCAGATGCCACGCCCAAACTTGAGTGCTGCTTGGGCACAAATTCACACTGTGACCCTCAGCATGAGCCCCATGTCAAAGAAAGGCCTGTCAGGGCCTGGACCAAGAGCCCACATATGGGGCTTGCCAAGCCCCTATGCACCCAATCCTCACCACGGTTTGAATTTTCCAGTCGCCCTGCCCGTACCTGGAGCTCTGCTCTGGAATCCCTTTCTTGGAGAGACCCATGAGCCAGACAACACGACTCCACCCTTCCCACAAAATGACCCCAAACTCTTGGGAGCTGGGACAAATCCCCAGAGAGGGATACTCGTCCACAGTACCTGAGGCCACCGCTCAAATCCACGGCTATCCCGGACACAACATCCAGAGACAAAAGTCTGAAGGAACGCCTCCCACTCGCCCTTGTTTCAGAGGCCCAGGAGCTCCCTCTCGGGCTGTACATCCGGCCTGCCATACCCTAGGCGCCACTCATAAGCTGAGTTTGTGTATTCAGACTTCTGTGCCCACAGCCTGGTCCCACACAACATCCAGGCTAGGGCCTCTGGACCAAACAGCGAAAGATTGTGCCTGCCCTCTCCAAGGAAAGTGTGCCCAATCCATTGACCACAACCCTACAGGTAGGGAAAAGCTCCAAGGTCCCTGAGGCCATCAATAGTATAGGCCACCCTGGACTAAGAGGGGCTCTCTGACACCAGCGGAGCAACTATCTCCACTTAGACTCTCAGACAGTGTCCCCAGAGACAGAAGGTTGAAATGGACAGGCCCCCAGGCCCTAATCTGAACCTTAGCTTTGGTTTCCATGTTTCCGTTCTCAGAGGACTGTTTTCGTAGACCAGCACATGGGGCTTTTCTGAGGCACCAAACCAAACATCTCTCATCTCCACATGGGCAGCTTTCTTACTGGGATGTATCAAACACTTCAGGTAGGAGAGTTCCGCAGGGCCACCGAACAACCAGCACATTCCAAGGTCTCCATGGACCCAAACGCACATTATGACGCATCCTCAGGAGAGGCCATTTCAACTCAGCCCCCTGGGTCGCGTGTTCCAGAGGCAGCAGATCAAACATATCTTGTCGCTAATAGCCAATGGGAATGCGAGGCATGCTGTACAGGGATCCATCCTTCGAACCCTGCTCTCCAGTCCTTCCATATGGTATGTCCTGGAGCCATGCAACAGGACTCGAATGTCCCGCAGAAGGAAACCTTGGGGTTTGGGGCAACCTCCAAACTCAGCGTGGGAAAACTTCCTTGGCCTCATGAGGCCCCCACTTCATGAAGGTGCCATCATGGACACATACTCCAGCCTCAGCCAACGTCTGATCCTCAGCCTGACTTCAGATGCAGGAGATTTTGATTCAGCCTCTGCAGAGTGGGCCTGCTCTGCCCTTGGCTCCAATCCTCACACTAGCTTGTGTTTTCAGACTTCCGTCCTCACACTCCTGGCCCACAAACCCACCCTACTGGGAATTCTGGGGCCACAATGAAGCACTGTGCCTGCCTCCCAGGAGAAAAACATTGTCTATGGCGCTGCCCAGAAACCAAAAATGAGGATCAAACTGCTTGGCCCTCGGCAACACCCCAATTGCATAGGCTACCTTAAACAGTGATGCTCTGTCGCATATAGCCTGAGCCCAGACCTTCCAACAGACACCGACACAGCTGGCTGCACACCCAGCACATTGGACCCGCCACTGCCTTAGGCCACCATCCATTCCCAACCTGGGTTTTCAGTCATCGGAACCTAGACCTTATCTCCAATCCCTGCACAGGGGGGAACCTGATGCACAAGTCAGAACCCCTCCTTCCCCCTGGCAAGAAACCTTGCTGCTGGCAGTGAGTCAAACCTTCAGTGTAGGAGAAAACGGCATGGCCCATGAGGCCACGCCCAAGCGTGAGGGCCGCCTTGGGCACAAACACACATTGGGACCCTCAGCGTGAGTACCTTTTTCAAGTAACGCCTCTCAGTGACTGGACCAAGAGCCCGCATATGTGGCTTGCCATGCCCATAGGCACCCAGGACTAACTAGATGGTGTGTATTCCAGTTGAGGGAACCCACTGCTGTGCTCTAGAGTCCCTCTCCTGGGGGGTCCCCTGTGGCAGAAAACAGTACTCTTCATTCCCACAGAATGAACACAAACACTTGGGAGCTTGGACAATCCCCCGAGAGGAAGGCTCTTCCTCGGCCTCTGAGACAACCCCTACCCTGACCGGACACTGTAAACGCAACACCCAGAGACAAAATCCTGAGTGACTGCCTCCCACTTGCCCTACTTTGATTTCCAGAGGATCTCCCCTCACGGACTAGAGATCAGGCCTGCCATTATATTGGCCCCTAGCTGAGCCAAGTTTGCTTTTTCAGACATCTGTCCCCACAGCCCTGGCAAACACAGCCTCTAGGCTGGGTCCTCTGGAGCCATACCACAGGACCGTGCCTGCTCTCTCCTGGGAAACTGTGTCCATTCCTTTGGCCACACACCTCCAGAATATGAGAAACCTCAAGGCCTCCGAGGACATCCCACTACTGGGAGCCTCACTGGACTCACAGGGGCATTCGGACACAAGCTGAGCAGCTACATCCATGAATGCATGCACACAGATGTCAACAGAGATAGAAGGTTGAGCCGGACAGGCCTTTAGGCCGTAGTCTCAACTCTTGCTTTGGTTTCCAGGTGTCACTCCTCAGAGGCTGTGGTTCGAAGAACAGGGTATGGGGCTTTCCTGAGGCACGGAACAGAACTCCTCTCGTCTCCACATGGGAAGTTTCCTTGTTGGAGCCGTGTCAAACACCTCATGTTGGAGAATCCTGCAGAGTCCCTGAGCCACCTCCACATTCCAAAGTCTCCCAGGCCACCAAGCCACAGTAGGACTCATCTTCAGGAGAGACCATTTCAACTCTCCCCTCTGGGTAGCTCACCCAGGAGCCCGCAGATTGAGCCTGCCTTGTCCTGACTAAAGAGTGGGAATATGAGGTGGCGTTCCCAGGCATCCATGCTTAGACACCTGCTCTCGAGACTTTCCATATGGGGCCTCTTGGAACCATCCAATAGGACTCGACTGTCGTGCAGAAGGTAACCTTCAGTTTTGGAGCAGTTCACAAATCCCATCGTAGCCAAAACTTTCTGGCCTCATGAAGCCCCCACACCCTTCAGGAAGAGGACATGCTGGACAAGAACTCTAGCCTGAGGCACGTCTCATAGTTGACATGACCTCAGTGCAGGAGATCTCGATTCAGCTTCTGCAGAGTGGGCCTGCCGTGCCCTCGGTCCCAAACCTCACGCTAGCTTGTGTTTTCAGACTTCCTTCCTCACACTCCTGGCAAACAAGCCCTCCGGACTAGGAACTCCGGAACCAAAACCCAGCCCAGTGTCTGCCCAACGGAAGAAAAATGTTTCCCTGTGGGGCTCTCCAGAAAACCCAGATGAGGATCAACCTGCTCGGGCCTCGACGGTACCCGAACTGGATAGGCTGCTCTGGGCACTCATGCTCTGCCTGACACAGCCTGAAGCCAGACGTCCAGACAGACAAGGAGACAGCTGGCCGCACACCCAGCACTTCGGACACGCCATGGTCTTATGCCGTCACCTCATCCTAACCTTGGTTTTCAGATATCTGAACCTAGACATTATATCAATTCTCCACACAGCTGGGTATAGCAAGCACAAAACAGAACTCCTCCTTCCCCATGGCTGTCAAGCTTGCTCTTGGCATGGAGTCACACCTTCAGGGTGGGAGAAACCTTCATGGCTTCTGATGCCACGCACAAACTTGAGTGCTGCTTGGGCACAAATTCACACTGTGACCCTCAGCATGAGCCCCATGTCAAAGAAAGGCCTGTCAGGGCCTGGACCAAGAGCCAACATATGGGGCTTGCCAAGCCCCTATGCACCCAATCCTCACCACGGTTTGAATTTTCCAGTCGCCCCGCCGGTACCTGGAGCTCTGCTCTGGAATCCCTTTCTTGGAGAGACCCATGAGCCAGACAACACGACTCCACCCTTCCCACAAAATGACCCCAAACTCTGGGGAGCTGGGACAGATCCCCAGAGAGGGATACTCGTCCACAGTACCTGAGGCCACCGCTCCAATCCACGGCTATCCCGGACACAACATCCAGAGACAAAAGCCTGAAGGAACGCCTCCCACTCGCCCTTGTTTCAGAGGCCCAGGAGCTCCCTCTCGCGCTGTACATTCGGCCGGCCATACCCTAGGCGCCACTCATAAGCTGAGTTTGTGTATTCAGACTTCTGTGCCCACAGCCTGGACCCACACAACATCCAGGCTAGGGCCTCTGGACCAAACAGTGAAAGATTGTGCCTGCCCTCTCCAAGGAAAGCGTGCCCAATCCATTGACCACAACCCTACAGGTTAGGGAAAAGCTCCAAGGTCCCTGAGGCCATCAATAGTATAGGCCACCCTGGACTAAGAGGGGCTCTCTGACACCAGCGGAGCAACTATCTCCACTTAGACTCTCAGACAGTGTCCCCAGAGAAAGAAGGTTGAAATGGACAGGCCCCCAGGCCCTAATCTGAACCTTAGCTTTGGTTTCCATGATTCCGTTCTCAGAGGACTGTTTTCGTAGACCAGCACATGGGGCTTTTCTGAGGCACCAAACCAAACCTCTCTCATCTCCACATGGGCAGCTTTCTTACTGGGATGTATCAAACACTTCAGGTAAGAGAGTTCCGCAGGTCCACTGAACAACCAGCACATTCCAAGGTCTCCATGGACCCAAACGCACATTATGACGCATCCTCAGGAGAGGCCATTTCAACTCAGCCCCCTGGGTCGCGTGTTCCAGAGGCAGCAGATCAAACATATCTTGTCGCTAATAGCCAATGGGAATGCGAGGCATGCTGTACAGGGATCCATCCTTCGAACCCTGCTCTCCAGTCCTTCCATATGGTATGTCCTGGAGCCATGCAACAGGGCTCGAATGTCCCGCAGAAGGAAACCTTGTGGTTTGGGGCAACCTCCAAACTCAGCGTGGGAAAACTTCCTTGGCCTCATGAGGCCCCCACTTCATGAAGGTGCCATCATGGACACATACTCCAGCCTCAGCCAACGTCTGATCCTCAGCCTGACTTCAGATGCAGGAGATTTTGATTCAGTTTCTGCAGAGTGGGCCTGCTCTGCCCTTGGCTCCAATCCTCACACTAGCTTGTGTTTTCAGACTGCCGTCCTCACACTCCTGGCCCACAAACCCTCCCTACTGGGAATTCTGGGGCCACAATGAAGCACTGTGCCTGCCTCCCAGGAGAAAAACATTGTCTATGGCGCTGCCCAGAAACCCCAAATGAGGATCAAACTGCTTGGCCCTCGGCAACACCCCAATTGCAAAGGCTACCTTAAACAGTGATGCTCTGTCGCAAATAGCCTGAGCCCAGACCTTCCAACAGACACCGACACAGCTGGCTGCACACCCAGCACATTGGACCCGCCACTGCCTTAGGCCACCATCCATTCCCAACCTGGGTTTTCAGTCATCGGAACCTAGACCTTATCTCCAATCCCTGCACAGGGGGGAACCTGATGCACAAGTCAGAACCCCTCCTTCCCCATGGCAAGAAACCTTGCTGCTGGCAGTGAGTCAAACCTTCAGTGTAGGAGAAAACGGCAAACCTGCCAGGCCTCATGAAGCCCCCCATATCCTTCAGGGAGAGGCCATCATGGTCAAAACTCTAGCTTGAAGCACGTCTCATAGTAGACATGATCGCAATGCAGGAGATCTTGATTCAGCCTCTGCAGAGTGGCCTGCCGTGCCCTCGGTCCCAAACCTCATGCTAGCTTGTGTTTTCAGACTTCCTTACTCACACTCCTGGCAAACAATCCCTCCAGAGTAGGAATTGCAGAACCACAAGCCTGCCCAGTTACTGCCCACCGGTAGAAAACGTTTCCTTGTGGGGCTTTCCATAAAACCCAGATGAGGATAAACCTGCTCTTGCCTCGACGGCACTCAGATTTGATAGGCTGCTCTGGGCACTAATGCTCTGCCTTTCACAGCCTGAGGCTAGACGTCCAGACAGGCAAGGAGACAGCTGGCCACACACCTAGCACTTCTGACACGCCATGGTCTTATGCCGTTATCTCTTCCTAACCTTGGTTTTCCGATATCTAAACCCAGATATTATATCAATTCCCCACACAGTTGGGCATCTGAAGCACAAATCAGAACTCCTTCTTCCCCATGGCTGTAAGGCTTGCTCTTGGCATGGAGTCACACCATCATGGTGGGAGAAACCTTCATTTCCCCTGAAACCACGCCCAAACTTGAGTGCTGCCTTGGGCAGAAATTCACTCTGTGACCCTCAGCATGAGGCCAATATCAAAGAAAGGCCTGTCAGGGCCTTGACCAAGAGCCCTCATATGGGGCGTGCCAAGCCCCTATACACCCAATCTTCACCAGTGTTTGAGTTTTCCAGTCTCCCCCCTGTTCCTGGGGCTCTGCTCTGGAATCACTTTCTTGGAGAGACACATGAGCCAGACAACAGGACTCCACCCTTCCCACAAAATGACCCCAAACTCCTGTTAGCTGGGACAAATCCCCAGAGAGGTTACTCGTCCACAGTCACTGAGGCCACCCCCTACAATCCACGGCTATCCTGGACGCATCCAGAGACAAAAGCCTGAAGGAATCTCGCCCTTGATTCACAAGCCAAGGAGCTCACTCCTTATCTGTACATCCGGCCTGCCATACCCTTGGCGCCACTCATAAGCTGAGTTTTTGTTTTCAGACTTATGTGCCCACAGCCTGGACCCACACACCCTCCAGGCTAGGGCATCTGGAGCCACAGTGAAAGATTGTGCCTGCCATCTCCAAGGAAAGTGTGCCCAATCCATTGACCACAACCCTACAGGTTAGGGAAAAGTTCCAAGGCCCCTAAGGCCATCCTGATAGTGTAGGCTGCCCTGGACTAAAAGGGGCACTCTGACACCAGCTCTGCCATTATCACCACTTAGACTTTCAGACAGTGTCCCCAGAGACAGAAGATTGAAATGGACAGGCCCTTAGGCCCTAATATGAACCTTAGCTTTAGTTTTCATGTGTCTGTCCTCAGAGGACTGGTTTCTTATACCAGCATATTAGGTTTTTCTGAGGCTCCAAACCAAACCTCTCTCGTCTCCACATGGAGTGCTTTCTTACTGGATCTGTATCAAACCCTTCTGGTCGGAGAATTCCGCAGGGCCACAGTACAACCATCACATTCCAAGGTCTCCATGGACAGAAACCCACATTATGACGCATCCTCAGGAGAGGCCATTTCAACTCAGCCCACTGGTTAGCTTGCCCCAGAGCCAGCAGAACAAACATATCTTGTCGTTAATGGCCAAAGGGAATGCGAGGCATGTTGTTCAGGGATCCATCCTTTGAACCCTCCTCTTCAGTCCTTCCGTATGGTATGTACTGGAGCCATTCAACAGGACTCGACTGTCTCGCAGAAGGAAACCTTGTGGTTTGTGGCAACCTCCAAACTCAGCGTGGGAAAACTTCGTTGGCCTCATGAGGCACCTGCTTCATGAAGGTGCCATCAAGGGCACAATCCAACCTCAGCCAATGTCTGATCCTCAGCCTGACTTCAGATGCATGAGATATCCTTTCAGCCTTTGCAGAGTGGGCCTGCTCCCCACCTCACCCTATGTTTTGTTTTCAGACTCTACCCTAGCACTCCTGGCCCAAAAGCCCTCATGATTGGGAATTCTGGTTCCAGAACGAAGCCCTCTGCCTGCCCCCCAAAGAAAAACATTGTCTATGGCATTGCTCAGAAACCCCAAATGAAAATCAACCTGCTCAGCCCTCGGCAACACCCCAATTGCATAGGCTACCCTAAACACTATGCTCTGTCTTACATAGCCTGAGCCCAGACCTTGTGAGAGACATTGAGACAGTTGGCTTCACACCCAGCACATCGAACCTGCCATGGGTTAGGCCATTTCATCCCTTCCCATTGACCTGGGTGTCTTCCTGGAGGTATATTCTGAGGCTGTGTCAGACTATGCATTTTTTCTGGAGCTTCCTATGGAATTGGGGTGGTATTAGGGGCCTTGCAATTTTCTCTTAATCTGGTGGGTTGGGAAACTGAGACAGGCTTACATTCCTTGGGAGAGCTGGCCCAGTGCTGTTGTGTGTTCCTGGAGGCCCCATCCTGGAGGGCATATGGGTCAGGACTCTGGGTCCAAAGTCTTCAGACACAAACTCGGGTAAGAGTTAAGCTCGAGGTGATGGCAGACCCAATCTGCAGACCCTGAGCGAAGCATCTCCAGATATGAAATTCGGACGGCTGTGAGGCAGGAGCACAGTCTTTTCTGTCTGACTTGTTTGTCTATGATGGCCACGAAATGGAGGGGTGGCCTCATGGGTCCATGTGAGATTCTACCTCTCTGGGAATTCTGCTCGGCACCCAAGAGTTTGGTGTATTTCTGGGGGATGGGAGGAGCGCAGTTTTATGAGTCAGGGATCCCGTCCAAACAGCCATTCCAGAGATGGGTCCTGGGATCTGGAGCCTGGATAACCGCAACAAGGCTTAGGATTTGGGCCTAGGGTCCTGCTCTATGTTTTCCTGGTACAGCTCCCGAGTGTTCTTGTTGGAAATGGGTCTCATTCTGAGGGTCACAATGCCTGTTTTTGCCCAGATGCCCATGCTGAGTGGGTGTGACCTCATGGGCTATGCACTTGGCTCCCACTCTGAGGGTTGGACTGCCATCTCAACATTCAGTTTTCCTGCCATGGGGAAGGAGGTGTACTTTTTTATGCTTCAGGTTCCCCCATGGGCAGGAATTTGAGCTAAGTTCTGGGACAGGTGCCTGAATACCCAGTTCACTTTGAGATGAGGTCCTCGGGCCAAGGCAGGACCCACCTGCAGAAAATGAGGCCTGCTTTCTGGGTGGCTGTCAGGAGCTCGGGCTCGAGCTGTGTCAGACAGAACATTCATGGAGAGTTCGGCCTATGATATTGGGGTGCTTTTGAGAGCTGTGCAACTGGATCCTCATGGGGGATTTTTGCACAGACCCTTTCTTCACTTCTTCTATCTGGTGAGCAGGCAGATGGCTGCATTACGGCTCCAGAATATCCAAGTTGGAGGGTTTGCAGGCGAGGAGTGTGAGGACAGAAGTATGAAAACATAAGCTACGGTTACGCTCAGTGCCGAGCACATGTCTATTCCAATGTACAGCAGTTGTTTCGAGATCTTCAGCACCTGGGCGAGGGGAAGATGTCTGCTCACGCTGGAGTTTGTATCCATGATGGCCAACAAATGGTGGGGAGGCCTCAAGAATTCTTGGAGGTTTTTCCAAGCTGGAGCTTGTGAGCTGCTCCAAACATCAAGGTGTCCTACTAAGGGACAGCAGAAGTCTTCTTACAGGGCTCCAGGGTCCCCAATATGGAAGATTCGATAGCAATGCTCTCTGATTGGAGGCCTGGGAAGCCAATCTCTTGTTACCATTGCAGCTGAGGAACAGGGTAAGCTTGAACCAATGACACTGATTCCAAGTTCCAAGTGATTTGCGTTGATGGAAGTTCTCAGTCTAACAGGTTCCAATGCTGCTTGATGTCCAGGGAGACCTTAGAATGTGGTGGCGGCTCTCTGACCATTGAGGATTCTCTATCCTTAGGATTAGACCCAGTACCCAGGAGCCAGATTTCCTTCTTGGGACAGGAGGTGTGCTCTTGTATGGCTCACGGACCACATGCTTGAATTTCCAGAACAGCCCTCTAGGGAGAGAGACCTCAAAACATAAGCTAGGGTTCTGATGAGGTTTTAGGGCCATGGAAGTTTCAATCTTCGGACTAAGTGCCATTGGCCTGCATGTCATCCTGGAGGTAGGTGCTGAGGCTGTGTCAGGCTGTGCACTTTTTCCAGAGTGGCCTATGATATTGGGGTGCAGTCAGGGGCCTTGCAGTTTTCTCCTAATCTGGACATTTTGGGAAACTGAGATGGGCAGGGTTTCCTCAGGAGAGCAGGGCCAGTGATGTCATGTGTTTCTCGAGGCCCCATCCTGGAGGTCATGTGTGTCAGGACTTTGGGACCAAAGACTTTAGACACAACCTCGGATAAGAGATAGGAGTGAGGTGTTGGCAGTCCGAATCTGAAGACCCTGAGGGAAGATCCTCGGGATTTGAAATTCAGGTGGCTGGGAGGGAGGAGCACAGGCTTTTCTGTCTGGATTTTGTGTCTAGGATGGCCACTAAATGGAGGGGTGACCTCATGTGTCCATGGGATATTCTTCCACTCTGGTGATTCTGCTTGGCACCCAAGAGTTTGATTTCTTTCTGGGGAAGAGGAAAAGACTGTATTCCATCTCTGGGATCCTGTCCAAACAGGGATTCCAGAGATGGTTTCTGGGTCCAGACACTGGGAAAACTTAACCAAAGCTTCGATTTGGGATCCTGGTCCAGATCCCAAGGGGGATCTTTGGAAAGGGGTCTCATTCTGAGGGTCACAATGCCTGTTTGTGCCCAGCTGCCCATCCTGTGTAGGCGTGGTCTCATGGACCATGCACCTGGTTCCCACTCAGGGTTGTACAGCCATCTCAACATTCAGTTTTCTGGCCATGGGGAAGGAGGAGCACTCTTTTGTGCTTCCGAGTCCCCTATGGGCAGGAATTTGAGCTAAGTCTGGGACAGGTACCTGAATATCCAGGTTGCTTCAAGATGATGGCCTCGGGCCAAGGTTGGACCCACCTGGAGGATATGGGGCCCACTATCTGGGTGGCTGACAGGAGGTCGGGGATCAGGCGGTGTCAGACAGACAATTTATGCAGAGGTCGGTCTATTATATTGGGGTGCCATTGAGGGCCGTGCAGGAGGATCCTCATGTGGGTTTCTGCGAAGACCCATAGGGCACTTCTTCTTTGTGGTGGGCAGGTAGAAAGCTGCACTGTGGCTTCAGAATTCCCAATATGGAGGGCTTGTAGGCGAGGAGTGTGAAGACAGAAGTCTGAAAACACAATCCAGGGATAAGCTCAGTGCCGACCACAGGACCATTCCATTGTGCAGTGGTTGTTTTGAGATTTCCAGCACCTGAGTATGGGCGAGGGTCAGATGTCTGCTCACGCTGGGTTTGCATCCATGATGGTCAACGAATTGTGGGGTGGCCTCAAGAATTCTTGGAGATTTTCCCAAGCAGGACCTTGTGAGCTGCTCCAAACAGCAAGGTGTCCTACTGTGGGACAGGGGAAGTCCGCTTACAAGGCTCCAGGGTCCCCCATATAGAAAGATTCGACAGCAGAGGTCTCTGAATGGGGGCCTGGGAAGTCTTCCTTGCATGACCATTGCAGCTGAGGAACATTGCAGGCTTGATCTGCTGGTTTTTGTTCAAATTTCCAAGTGATCTAAGTTGACGGATGTTCTCAGTCTAATGAGTCACAATGCTGCTTGGTGTCCAGGGAGACCTTAGAATGTGGTGGTGAGGGTGCCTGGGTGGCTCAATGGGCTAAGCCGCTGCCTTCGGCTCAGGTCATGATCTCAGGGTCCTGGGATTGAGTCCCGCATCGGGCTCTCTGCTCAGCAGGGAGCCTGCTTCTTCCTCTCTCTCTCTGCCTTCCTCTATGCCTACTTGTGATCTCTCTCTGTCAAATAAATAAATAAAATCTATATAAAAAAAAAGAATGTGGTTGTGGATCTGTGGCCATGCAGGATTCTCCTACCTGAGGGTTAGACCCAGTTCCCAGGAGCCAGGTTCCCTTCTCGGGACAGGAGGGGTTCTCTTGTATGGCTCAGGGACCACATGTCGGATCATATGTTGGATTTCAAGACCAGGCCTCTGGGCACAGAGGCCTGAATATCTAGGCTAGGGTTCTTATGAGGTTGTAGGGGCATGTCATCCTCAACCTTCGGACTTAGGGACTTTGACCTGTGAGTCTTCCTGGAGGTAGATGCTCAGGCTGTGTCAGACTGTGCATTTTTTCCAGAGTGGCCTATGAAATTGGGGTGGGCTCAGGGGCCTTGCAGGCTTTTCCTAATCTGGAGGGTTTGTGCAACTGAGACGGCAGAATTTCATCCAGAGATCAGGCCCAGTGATGTAGTGTGGTTCTGTCAGCCCCATCCTGCAGGGAATGTGGTTAAGGGCTCTGGGACCAAAGTCTTCAGACACAAAATTGTGTATCAATTAGGAGGGAGGTGATGGCAGCCCCGATCTGCAGACGCTGAGGGCAGCTCCTCAGGATTTGAAATTCGTGTGGCTGGGAGGCAGGAGCAAAGGCTTTTCTGTCTGGATTGTGTCTAGGATGGCCTTGGAATGGTGGTGTGTCCTCATGTGTCCATGGAATATTCTACCTCTCTGGGGATTCTGCCCAGCACCCAAGAGTTTGGTGTCTCACTGTGAAGGAGAGAGCGTGGTTTACTGTTTCACGGTTCCCGTCAACACAGGGATTCCAGAGATGGGTTATAGGTCCCTGTGCCTGGATAACCCTACAAAGGCTTAGTATTTGGGCCTAGAGGCTTGACTGCCTGGCTCTGTGGGGCTTTGGTTCAGATCCCATGGAGACTTGTTGGAAATGGGTTTCAGGGTAAGGGTCACAATGCCTGTTTGTGCCCAGATGCCCATCCTGAGTGGGCATTGGCTCTTGTTCCATGCACCTGGATCCCAATATGAGGGTTGGACCACCATATCAACATTTAATTTTCCTTCTATGAGGAAGGAGGAGTACTCTTTTGTGCTTCAGATTCCCCCATGCACAGTAATTTGAGCTATGTTCTGGGACTGGTATGTGAATAACCAGGTTGGTTTGAGATGAAGGACTCAGGTCAAGGCAGGTCACAACTGCCAGATATGGGTCCCGCTATCTAGGTGGCTACCAGGAGGTCGGGGCTCGAGCTGTGTCAGACAAAGCATTAGTTCACAAGGTGGCCTATGATATTGTGGTGCTATAGAGGGCTGTGCTGGTGGAACCTTATATGGAGTTTCACGCAGACCCATAGGGCTCCTCTTTTTTCTGGTGGGCAGGCAGAAGGCTGCATTGTGGCTCCCAAATTCCCAATATGGGGGATTTGAAGGCGAGGAGTGTGAGAACAGAAGGCAGAAAACACAATCTATGCTTAATCTCAGTGCCGAGAACATGGCCGTTCCAATGTGCAGTGGTTTTTTTCGAGATCTCCAGCATCTGAGTACAGGCGAGGGTCAGATGTCTGCTCATGATAGAGTTTGTATCTATCGTGGCCAACAAATGAAATATCCAGCACCTGAGTAAAGGTGGATTTCAGATGTTTACGCACACTGGAGTTTGTGTCTCTGATGACCGAATGGAGGAGTGGCATCAAGAGGCTGATGCATGTGAGATGCTCCAAACAGCAAGGTTGTTTTTTCTACTGGACAGTTAGAGTCTGGTATGTTTTCTGCAGGGCCCCCATGTGAAAAGTATGGGTAGCAGAGCCCTTCCACATGGATGCCTGGAAAGCACACCTCCATTGACCAATGCAGCTGAGGAACATGCAGGTTCTTTACGGTGCTTCTGGGGCGAAGCACCAAGGTCTTGAGTTGACATGGAATCTCTTGAAGATGGGTTACAATGCTGGTTTTTTTTTTACCAGGTAGATCTTAGAATGTGTTGGTGGCTAAGGTGCCTGCAGGATTCTCCTACCCTGAGGGTTTAACACAGGTCGAAGAGCACGGTTACCTTCTGGGGACAGGAGATGTAGTGTTTTGTGGCTCAGGGACCACATGCCGTATCATAAGTTCCTATTCAAGAACAGGCCTCTGAAGACAGATGCCCGACAACCTAATCTAGGGTTCCAATGAGTCCCAGGGGCATGAGATGTTCAATCTTCAGACTTAGGACAGTTGACTTGGGTGTCTACCAGAATGTAGGTGATCAGGGAGTTTCAGACTACGCACTTATGTCCAGAGTAACCTCCAATATTGGGGTGGCCACAGGGGCCTTGAATGTTTCAACCAACTCTGGAGGGTTTGGTTAACTGACATGCACAATTTCCATGGGGATGGCAAGCACAGTCCTGTGGTGTGGCTCCAGAGACTCCACCCTGGAGGGCATGTGAGCCATGGTTCTGGGAGGGAAGTCTGCAAACACAAACTTGGGTTAGGTTTAGTGGCTAGGTTATCGCAGGGCAATGTGTAGACCTGGAAGGCTACTCGTCAGGAACAGTAACTGGAATGACCCGAAGGTGGAAGCACAGGCTTTTATATCTGGATTGTGTGTCTAGGGTGACGTCAGAATGTAGCTGTGGCCTCATGGGTCCATGGGAGATTTTTCCTCTAAGGATACAGGCGGCTCCCAATATTTTGATGACTTTTTGGTATGGGAAGACTGCTGTTTTCGATCTTAGGTGTGCCCCAAAACAGAGATTCCAGAGATGGGCTCTGGGTCTAGGGGCCTGGAAAATCCCACCAAGGGTTGGGATTTGGGCTTATGGGCAGACCAGGCCTGCAATGCAGGATCTTGGTGGTGCAACTGAGAGGGCTTGTTTGGAAACATGCTCAGGCTGAGCATTACAATGCCTGTTTGTGCTCAGGGTGGCCCTCAGGAGTGGGCGTGGTCCCATTGTCCATTTTCTGGCTCCCACACTGAGGGATGGACACACATTCCAATGTCCAGGTTTCCAGCCATGGGGAAGGAGGAAATATCTATTGTGCTCCATGTTCCCCCATAGGCAGGGATTACACAAAGGTCTGGGGACAGATGCCTGAATACCAAGGATGCATAATGATGACAGATTTGGGCCATGGCCGTTCTCACATGCTGGATATGGGCCCCGCTCTCTGGGTGGCTGACACGAGGTCTGGGCTCAGGCTGTGTCAGACACAGCACTAGTGGCCAGAGAAGTCTATATATTGGGGTTCTCTCCAGGGCCGAGTAAATTGATCCTCATGTAGGGTTTCTGGCCAGACTCACGAAGCACTTCTTTCTGTGGGGCAGGCAGAATGCTGCCTTATGGATCCAGAATTCCCTATCAAGAGGGTTTGGGGACAAATAGGGTGAGAATGCAATTGTAAACACCAGCTATGCTTAAATTGAGTGCCAAGCGGAAGTCAGTTTCAATGTGCAGCAGCTTATACGAGATATCCAGCACCTGAGTAAGGGCAGATGTCAGATATTTGCTCACACTGGAGTTTGTGTCTAGAATGACGACTAATGGAGGGGTGGCTTCAGGAGGCAATGGAGGATTACCCACGCTTAAGATTGTGAGATGCTCCAAACAACAAGGTTTCCTTCTAATGGACAGGAGGAGTCTGTTTTTTTTTTCCTCCAGGGTCCCTCAAGTGGAAGTTTGCGTAGCAGAGCCCTCCCGCACGGATGACTGGAAAGCACACGTCCAATGACCATTGCAGCTGAGGAACATGACAGGTTCGTTTTGGTGGTTCTGGTGCCAAGTACCAAGGCCTTGAGTTGACTTGGAATCTCTTACAGATGTGTCCCAAACCTGGTTTCTTACAAGGGAGGTCTTAGAATGTATTGGTGGCTATGGGCCACGTTGAGGGTTTGGCACAGGTCGATGTGCACAGTTTCCATCTTGGGAGAGGAGATGTTCTGTTTTGTGGCTCAGGGTACATATGTTGTATCCTGACTTGGTATTCAAGAACAGGCCTCTGAGGATTGATGCTGGCAACCTAATCTAGAGATCCAATGATGTCCTTGGTGCCCACAGGTTCAATTTTCTTACTAAGGACCATTGATATGGTTGTCTGACTGGATGTAGGTGATCAGGGTGTTTCAGACTGTGCATTTGCATCCAGAGCCACTTCCACTATTGGGGTGGGCTCAGGGGCCTTGCAGGTTTCTCCTAACTTGGAGGCTTTGGGGAACTGTGATGGGCACAGTTTCCTTGGGGATGGCAGGCCCAGTCCTGTGGTAAGGCTTCAGAGACCACCTCCTTGAGGATATGAGAGCCATGGTTTTGGGAGGGAAGTCTGCAAACACAAATTTGGGTCAGGGATAGTGGCAAGGTGATCGCAGGTCCAATGCATAGACCTAGAAGGCATCACGTCAGGAACTGTAATTAGGGTGACTGAAAGCTGGTAGCACAGGCTTTTCTATCTGGATTGTGTGTCCAGGATGGGCTCTGAATGTAGACGTGGTCTCATGGTTCAATGGGAGACTTTTCCTCTCTAAGGATCCTGGTGGATCTCCATAGATTGGTGGTTTTTCAGAGAAGAAAAGAGTGCTCTTTTCCATCTTAGCGGTGCTCCAAAACAGGGAAGAATGCTGTTTTCCAACTTAGGCTTATGCCAAAACAGGGATTCCAGAGACGGGCTCTGGGTCTGGGTGCCCGGATATCCCACCAAGTGTTAGGATTTGGGCCTAGGGGCATTCCAGGCCTGCAATGCAGGATCCTAATGGTGTAACAGAGAGGGCTTGTTTGAAAGCATGCTCAGGCTGAGGGTCATCATGCCTCTTTGTGCCCAGGGGGGCCCTCATGAGAGGGCGTAGTCTCATTGGCCATATAGCTGGATCCCACTTTGAGGGTTGGACACCCATTGCAACAGCCAGGCTTCCTGCAATGGAAAGAGGAGTTCTCTATTGTTCTTCAGGTTCCCCCATTGGCAGGGTTACAGGAAAGGTCTGTGGAAAGTTGCCTTAATACCAAGGATGTGTACAGATGACAGGCTAAGAATTCCCAGGTAACAAAACAGCATTGTTACCCATATTCATGACATTTCATGTAGAAATAAGCCCTTAGTACTTCGCCCCAGAGCCACCAGAATGAACTTGCCATGTTCCTAAGCTGCAATGGTCAGTGGAGGTGTGGTTTCCAGGCAACCATACGGGGGTGCTCTGCTACACAAACTTTGCAATTGGCGGGGAGCCTTGAGACAAAAAAACAGAATGCCCCTGTCCGGTAGAAGGAAACCTTCTGTTTGGAGCATCTCACAAGCCCCAGCGTGGGAAATCCTCCATTTCCTCTTGAAGCCACCACTCCATTTGTCAGTCATCATAGACACAAACTACAGCATGAGCAAACATCTGACATCCGCCCTTACTCAGTTGCTGGATTTCAATTCGATCGCTGCACACTGGAACTGCCTTTAGTTTGACTGAATTAAGCCATAGCTTGGGTTTACAATTCCATCCTCAGCCTACTGGTCCACAAGCCCTATTGTGAGGGAATTCTGGAGCTACAACACAATATTCTGCCTTCCCCATAGAAAGAAAAAGGGCCTGGAGAGTCTGCCCAGAAACTCCATATGATGGTCAATCTTCTCGGTGCTAGACGGAACTCTGATTCATAGGCTGCCCTGGGCACTAGTGCTGTGTCTGACATAGCCGGAGCCAGGACCTAGTGTCAGCCACTGTGAGATCAGGGCCCATATACAGCATGTGAGACCAGCTATGGCCCAAGTCTGTCTTCTCGTCTATTCTTGGTATTCAGGCATCTGTACCCACACCTTTGCTGAAATCCTTGCCATTGGGGAAACCTGTAGCACAATAGAGAACTCCTCCTTCCCCATGGAAGGTATTCTGACAGTTGGGATAGTTGCTCAACCCTCAAAGTGGAAGGCAGCTCCATGGCCAAGGAGACCATGTGCACTCATGATGGCTTACCCGGGCACAAGCAGGCATTGTGACCTCAGCCTCAGCATGCTTTCAACCAAACGCTCTCAATTGCATCTCTGGGACCCCGAATTGCAGGCCTAGTACACACCTAGGCCCAAATCCTAACCCTGGTGGGATTTTACAGGGGCCCAGACACAGAGCCCATCTCTGGAATCCCTATTTTGGGGGACCCTTAAGATGGAAAACAGCACTCTTCCCTTCCCCGAGATAGTCACCAAACTCTTGGTAGCCACCAGGATCCTTGAGTGGAAAAATCTGCCATAGACCCATGAGAACACACCTGCATTCCGAGGCCATTCTGGACATACAATCCAGATACATATCATGTGCTATCACCTTTGAGTCATCGGATTTACAGTTCCTGACGAGCTGCCTTCCAGGTCTATGCATTGGGCCTGCAATCACCTTGCCATTAACCTAAACTGAGTTTGTGTTTGCAGACTTCCTTCCTAAAACCATGGCTCACATGACCTCCAGGTTCTGGCATCTGAAGCCACACCACAAGACTGTGCATGAGATCCTCATGGAAACTGTGCCCATCACTTTTGCCCGATACCTTTAGATTAGGAGAAACCTGCAAGGCCCCTGAGCGCAGCCAAATAATGGAGGCCGCTCTGGGCACAAATGCACAGTCTGAGACACCCTGATCCCCTCCATACAGGCAGACACCCAAGTCAATGCTCCTGAGTCAGAAGATTGAACCTGACATGCCCCGAGGACTTCATTGGCACACTAGATTAGGTTTACAGGTATCTGTCATCAGAGGCCTGCTCTGGAATATCAACTTATGATAAAATATATAGTCCCTGAGCCACAGAACAGAATATGTCCTCCCCAAAAAGGAAGCCATGCTCCTGGAACTGTGTCATACCCTTAGGGTATTTGGATCCTGAATGGCCCCTTAGCAACCAGCACATTCTATGATATTCCTGGTAACAAACCATCATTGTGCCCCATCTTCATCAGACTCCATGTCAACTTAAGGTCTCGATATATTGCCCCAGAGCCACCAGAATGCACCTGCCATGTTCCTCAGGTGCAATGGTCAATAGAGGGGTGATTTCCAGGCATCCCTGTGGGGTTCTCTGCTACAAAACTTTCCACATGGAGAAACCAGAGAAAACAAACCAGACTTCTCCTGTCCGGTAGAAAGAAACTTTGCTATTTGGAGCATCTCACAAGCCCCAGCATGGGAAATCCTCCATGGCCTCTTGACGCCACCCTTCCATTTGTGGGTAATCACAGACACAAACTCCAGTGTGAGCAAACATCTGACATCCACCCTTACTCAGGTGCTGGATATTCGAAACGGCACCTGCACACTGGAACTGCCTTTTGCTTTTCACTGAACTTAACCATAGCTTTGTATTACTATTCTATCCTCACCACACTGGTCCACAATATCTCTTGATAGGGAATTCTGGAGCCACAACGCAGTATTCTGCCTTCCACATAGAAAGAAGAAGGACCTGTTGAGTCTGCCCAGAAACCTCACATGAGGATCAATCTACTCAGACCACGAGGCAACCTTGATTAATAGATTTCCCTGACCACTAGTGCTGTGTCTGACAGAGTCTAAGCCCCGACCTCGTGTCAGCCACCCAGAGTTGAGGGCCCATATTTAGCATGAGAGATCGGCCATGGCCCTGGGCCATCATCTGTACCCATCCTTGGTATCCAGTCATCTGTCCCCCAAACTTTGCTGGAATTCCTGCCAATGGCGAACCTGAAACACAATAGAGAACACCTCCTTCCCCATGGCAGGAATATTGGTTGTCCAACCCTCAGCGTGGGAGCCAGCTGCATGGCCAAGGAGACCATGCCCACTCCTGAGGGCCGACATGGGCACAGGCAGGCATGGTGATCCTCAGCCTGAGCATGTTTTCAAACAAACACTCTCAGTTGCTCCTCCAGTACCAGCATTGCAGGCCTGGTGTGCCCCTAGGCCCAAATCCTAACCCTTGGTGGGATTTTCCAGGTGCCCAGACCCAGAGTCCATCTAAGAATCCCTGTTTGGGGCACCCTTAAGATGGAAAACAGCACTCTTCCCTTCCCTGAGAAAGGCACCAAACTATTGGGAGCCGCCAGGATCCTTAGAGAGAAAAAATCTCCCATGGACCCATGAAAACAAACCTGCATTCCGAGGCCATCCTGTCCACACAATCCAGAGAGAAAAGTCTTTGCTACCGCCTTCGAGTCATCCTATTTACATTTCCTGACGAGCTGCCCTCCATGTCTATGCATTGGGCCTGTGATCATCTCGACACTAACCCTAACCCCAGTTTGTGTTTGCCGACTTCTCTCCCAAAACCATGGCTTACATGCCCACCAGGATGTGGTCCCTCAAGCCACATCACAGGAAAGTTCCTGCCTTCCCCAAGAAAACTGTGCCCATCAGGTTGTCCAAACCCTCCAGATTAGGAGAAACCTGCCAGGCCCCTGAACCCACCCCAATATTGGAGGTTGCTCTGGATGCAAACGTGCAGTCTGAAACACCCTGAGCACCTCCATCGAGGCAGAAAGCCAAGTCAATGGTTCTGAGTCAGATGATTGAACCTGACATGCCCCTAGGACTTCACTGGAACCCTAAATTGGGTCTCCAGACATCTGTTCCCAGAGTCCTGTTCTGGAATACCAAGTTATGATACAACATGTGGTCCCTGATTCCCACAACAGAACATCTCCTGTCTCCAGAAGGAAAATGTGCTCTTGGATCTATGTCCAACTTTCAGGGTAGATGGATCCTGCATGACCCATTAGCCCCAGCACCTTCTATGATCTCCCTGGTAACAAACCAGCATTGTGACCCAACTTCCTGAGACTTGATGCCACCTCAAGGTGTTGGTACTTTGCCCAAGAGCCATGAAACTAATCTGCCATGTTCCTCAGGTACAAAGGTCAATGGACGTGTGCTTTCTAGGCATCCAAGAGGTAGTTCTCTGCTACACAAAAATTCCACATAGGGAACCCTAGAGCAAACAAATAAGACTGCTCCTGTCAGGTTGAAGGAAACCTTGGTTGTTTGGAGCATCTCACAAGCCCCAGCCTGGGAAGTCCTCCACATTCTCTTGATGCCAACCCTCCATTTGTTAGTCATCATAGACACAAATTCCAGCATGAGCAAACATCTGACATCTGCTCTTACTCAGGTGCTGGATATTCGAATCAGTCACGCACACTGGAAATACCTTTCACTTGACACTGTATTCTTGCATAGTTTGGGTTTACAATTCCATCCTCACCCTACTGGACTGCAAGTCCTCTTGAGAGGGAATTAGGGAGACAAAACGCAACATTCTGCCTTCCCCATAGAAAGAAGAAGGGCCTGGTTAGTCTGCCCAGAAACTCCCCATGAAGATCAATCTACTTGGCCCTTGAGGGAACCCCGATTTATACTTTGCGCTGGCCACTAGCACTGTGTCTGAGAGAGCCTGAGCCCCAACCTCGTGTCAGCCACCCAGAGTGTGGGGCCCTTATCCAGCATGTGGGACTGGCCATGGCCCAGTCATCTCTACCCATCCTTGGTATTCCGGCAACTATCCCAGATCTTTGCTGGAATCCCTACCAGTGGGGGAACCTGAAGCACAATTGAGAACTCCTCCTTCCCCATGGCAGGAAGCCTGGCTGTTGCTATGGGTGCCCAACCCTCAGAATTAGAACCAGGTGCATGGCCAATGAGACAACGCCCAATCATAAGGGCCGCCTGGGCCAAAGCAGGCATTGTGTCCCTCAACCTTAGCATGCATTCAAACAAATGCTCTCAGTTGTTTCTGCAGGATCCCGCATCACAGGCCTGGTATGCCCTTAGGACCAAATCCTAACACTTCGTGGGATTTTCCATGCCAACATAACCAGAGCCCGTCTCTGGAATCTCTGTTTTGAAGCACCCCTATGATGGAAAACAGCACTCTTCCCTCCCCTGAGAAAACTATTAGGAGCTGCCAGGATGCGTAGAGAGGAAATATCTCCCAGGGCTCCATAAGACCACACCTTCATTCCGAGGCCATCCGGGACACACAATCCAGATACAAGAGACTGTGCTACCACCTTCGAATCACCTGGTTTACAGTTCCAGACGAGCTGCCCTACAGACCTATGCATTGGGCCTGTGATCACCTTGCCATTAACCCTACCCCAAGTTTGTGTTTGCAGACTTCTTTCCCAAAACCATGGCTCACATGCCCTCTATGATGGGTCTCTGTAGCCACACCACAGGAAAGATCCTGCTATCCCCAATGAAACTGTGTCCATCACAGTTGCCCAAACCCTCCAGATTAGGAGAGACCTGCAAGTCCCCTAAGCCCAGTCCAATATTGGAGGCCACTCTGGACACAAATGCACAGTGTGCAACACCCTGATCACCTCCATCCAGGAAGACACCCAAGTCAATGGTCCTGAGTCAGAAGATTGGTCCCTGAACACCACAATAGAATATCTCCTGTCCCCAGATGGAATTCGTGCTCTTCAACTTGTGTCAAGGGTCGGGGTATATGAATTATGCACAGCCCCTTAGCCCCCAGCACATTCTAAGATCTCTCTGGTAACAAACAAACAGCATTGTGATTCATCTTCATGAGATTCCATGTCACTTCAAGTCCTTGGTAATTCGCCCCAGAGCCACCAGAATGAACCTGCCATGTTCCTCACCTGATATGGTCAGTGGAGGTGTGCTTTCCAGGCATCCATGTGGGAGTGCTCTTCTACTTATTCTTTCCACATGTGGGACCCTGGAGCAAACAAACCAGACTGCCACTGACCAGTAGAAGGGAACCCTCTGTTTGGAGCATCTGAGAAGCACCAGCACGAGAAATCCTTCATGGCCCTTGACACAACCCCTCCATTTGTCAGTCATCATAGACAAAAACTCCAGCATGAGAAAACATCTGAAATCTGCCGTTATTTAGATTCTGCATTTTCTTTTCCACTACTGCACACTGGAACTGCGTTTCACTTGACACTGAATTTAACAATAGCTTGGGTTTAGAATTCCATCCTCAGCCTCCTGGTCTGCAAGCCCTCTAGAGAGGGAATTTGGAGCCACAAGGCAACATTCTGCATTCCCACTAGAAAGAAATAGGGCCTGGTGAATCTTCCCAGAAACTCCACATGAGGATCAATCTACTTGGCACTCGATGGAACCTTGATTTATAGGCTGTCCTGGGCACTAGTACTAGTACTAGTACTAGTACTGTGTCTGACAGAGCCTGAGCCAAGACCTAGTTTCAGGCACCCAGAGATATGAGCCCATATCCAGCATGTGAGATTGGCCAGGGCCCAAGTCCATCATCTCTACCCATCCTTGGTATTCAGGCACCTGTCCCCAGACCTTTTATGTAATCCCTACCAATGGGGTAACCTAAAGCACAATAGAGAACTCCTCCTTCCCCATGGTAGGAATCCTGGCTGTTGATATGGGTGTCCAAACCTCAAAGTGGGAGCCAGCTGCATGGCCAAGGAGACAATGCCCACTCATGAGGGCTGCCCTGGGCACAAGTAGCCATTGTAACCCTCAGCTTGATCAAGCCTTCAAAAAAATGCTCTTAGTTGCACCTCCAGGATCCTTCATTGCAGGCCTGGTATGCCCTTAAGCCCAAATCCTAACACATCGTGGGATGTTCCATGTGCACATACCCAGAGCCCGTCACTGGAATCCCTGTTTTGAGGCACCCCTAAGATGGAAAACAGCACTCTTCACTTCCCTGAGAAAGCCACCAAACTAATGGGATCCCCCAGAATCCTTGAGAAGAAGAATCTCCCATGGTCCCATGAGTCCACACCTGTATTCCGAGGCCAGCGTGGATATGCTATCCAGATACAAGAGACTGTGCTACTGGCTTTGAGTCACCTGATTTACAGTTCCTGACGTGCTGCCCTCCAGATCTTTGAATTGGGGCTGTGAACACCTCTCCATTAACCTTATCCCGAGTTTGTGTTTGCAGATCTCTCTCTAAAAACCATTGCTCACATGTCCTCCAGGATGGGGCCCCTAGAGTCACACCACAAGACTGTGCTTGCCATCCCCAAGGAAACTGGGCCCATCACAGTTGCCAAAACCCTCCTGATTAGGAGAAACCTGGAAGGCTCCTGAGCACATCCCAATATTGGAGGCTGCTCTGGATGCAAATGCACAGTCTGAAACACCCTGATCACCTCCATCCAGGCAGACACCCAAATCAATGGTCCTGAGTCAGATAATTGAACCTGACATGGCCCTAGGACCTCATTGGAAGAGGGATTAACTTTTCAGGCACTTGTCCTCAGAGGCCTCTTCTGGAATACCAACTTATGATACAAATTATGGCCCCTGAGCCCCAGGGTGGGAAATCCTCCATGGCCTCTTGACGCCACCTCTCCATTTGTTGGTCATCATAGACACAAACTCCAGCCTGAGCAAACATCTGACATTCGCCCATATTCAGGCGCTGATATTGGAATCAGCTGCTGCACACTGGAACTGCCTTTCGCTTTGCAATGAATTTAAGCCTAGCTTCAGACTACAATTTCATCCTCACCCTACTGGTCTGCCATATCTCTTGATAGGGAATTCTGGAGCCACAACGCAACATTCTGCCTTCTTCATAGATAGAAGGACCTGGTGAGTCTGCCCATAAACTGCACATGAAGATCAATATACTCAGCCCAGGAGGGAACCCCTATTTATAGTTTGCCCTAGCCACTAGTGCTGTGTCTGACAGAGCCTGAGCCCCTACCTCGTGTCAGCAACCCAGAGGGTGGGGCCCACATTAACCATGTGAGACTGGCCATGGCCCAGGGCTGTCATTACTACCCATCCTTGGTATTCAGGCATCTGTCCCCTAGATCTTAGCTGGACTCCCTACCAATGGGGGGACCTGAAGCACAATAGAGAATTCATCCTTCGCCATGGCAGGAATCCTGGCTTTTGGATGGGTGTCCAACCCTAGGAATGGGAACTGGCTGCATGGCTGAGTAGACATCGCCCAATCCTGATGGCCTCCGGGGCACAAGCAGGCATTGGGACCCTCAGCTTGACCATACTTTCAAACAAACGCTCTCAGTTGCACCTCCAGGATCCCGCATTGCAGGCCTGGTATGGCCCTAGGCCTAAATATTAACCCTTGGTGGGATTTTCCAAGCACTTAGACCCAGAGCTCATCTCTGGAATGCCTGTTTTGGGGCACGCCTAAGCTGGAAAACAGTACTCATCCCTTCCCGGAGAAATCCAACAAACTATTGAGAACCGCCAGGATCCTTGAGAGGAGAAATCTCCCATGGACCCTTGAGACAACACCTGCAATAAAGGCCATTCTGGAAATTAAATCCAGATACAATTCCCTGTGCTACCACCTTTGAGTTACGTGATTTACAGTTCCAGACTTGCTGCCCTCCTGGTCTATGGATTGGGACTATGATCACCTTGCCACTAACCCTAACCTAAGTTTGTGTTTGCAGACTTCTCTCTCAAAATCATGGCGCACATGTCCTCCAGGATGGGGTCTCTGGAGTCACACCACAGGACAGTTCCTGCAATCCCCAAGGAAACTGCCCATCACAGTTGTCCAAAAACCCCATATAAGGAGAAACCTGCAAGGAACCTGAGCCAACCCTAGTATTGGATGCCACTCTGGACACAAATGCACAGTCTGAAACACCCTCATCACCTGCATCCAGTCAGACACCAGAGTCAATGATCCTGAGTCAGAAGATTGAATGACATTCCCCTAGGGCCTCATTCAAACCCTTTATTAGGTTTTCAGGCTTCTGTCCTCAGAGACCTGTTCTGGATTACCAATTTATGATACAACATATGGCCGCTGAGCCCCACAACAGAATATCTCCTGCCCCCAGAAGCAATCCGGGCTCTTGGGCCTGTGTCAAATCCTCAGGCTAGATGAATCCTGCATGGCCCATTAACCACCAGCACATTCTAAGATCTCCCTGGTAACAAACCAACATTTTGACCCATCTTCATGAGGTTCCATGTCCAATCCAGTCTTTATTTCTTCGCCTCAAAGCCACCAGATGCCATGTTCCTTCGCTGTCATGGTCAATGAAGGTGTGCTTTCCAGTCACCCATGTGGGAGATCTATGTTATCCGATCTTTCGACATGGGGAACCATGGAGGAAACAAATCAGACTGCCCCTGTCTGGTAGAAGGAAACCTTGCTGTTTGGAGCATCTCAAAAACACCAGATTGGGAAATCCTCCATAACCTCTTGACGCCACCCCTCCATTTTTGTGCCATCATAGACACAAACTCCAGCATGAGCAAATATCTGACATCCACCCTCACTCAAGTGCTGAATATTGGATTCAAACATTGCACACTGGAAATTCCTTTTGCTTGATACAGAATGTAACCATAGCTTAGGTTTACAATTCCATCCTCAGCCTCCTGGTCCACAAGCCCTCTTGATAGTGAATTCTAGAGCCACAAAGCAGCTTTCTGCCTTCCCCTTACAAACAAGAAGGGCCTGGTGAGTCTGCCCAGAAACCATACATGAGGATCAATCTGCTCGGCACTTGAGGGAACCCCAATTTATAGGCTGCCCTGGGCACTAGTGCTGTGTCTGACAGAGCCTGAGCCAAGACCTAGTGTCAGCCACCCAGTGATCGGGGCCCATATCCACGATTTGATACTGGCCATGGCCCATGTCCATCATCTTTACCCATCCTTGGTATTCAGGCCTCTGTCCCCAGACCTTTGCTGGAATCCCCGCTAATGGGGGAACCTGAAGCACTATAGAGAACTCCTCTTTCCCCATGGCATGATTCTGGCTGTTGGGATGGTTTTCCAACCCACAAAGTGGGAGCCAGCTGCATGGCCAATGTGACCACGCCCACTCATGAGGGCCACCTGGGCATAAGCAAGTATTGTGACCCTCAGCCTGAGAATGATTTCAAACAAGCCCTCTCAGTTGCACCTCCAGGATCCTGCATGCAGGCCTGGTAAGCCACTAGGCCCAAATCCTAACACTTGGTGGGATTTTCCAGGGGACCAAAGCCAGAGTCGGTCTCTGGAATCCATATTTTGGGGCACCCCTAACATGAAAAACAGCACTCTTCCCTTCCCCGAAAAAGCCACCAACTATTGGGAGCCACCAGGATCCTTAGAGAGGAAAAATCTCCCATGGACCCATGAGGCCACAACTGCATTCTGAGGCCATCCTGCACACAATACAGAGAAAAAAGCCTGTGATTCTGCCTTTGAGTCACCCGATTAACAGTTCCTGAAGAGCTTCCATCCATGTCTATGCATTGGGCCTGTGATAACCTTGCCACTAACCCTAACCCAAGTTTGTGTTTTCAGACTTCCCTCCCAAAACCATGGCTCACATGCCCTCCAGTTTGTGATAACTGGAGCCACACCACGGGATTGTGCCTGTCTTCCCAAAGGAAACTGTGATTGTCACTATTAAACAAACACTCTAGATTAGGAGAAACCTGCAAGGCCCCTAAGCCCAGCCCAATATTGGAGGCCACTCTGGACGCAAATGCACAGTCTGACACACCATATCACCTACATCCAGGCTGATATCCAAGTCAATGGTCCTCAGACAGAAGATTGAACCTGACATGCTCCTAGGATTCACTGGAACACTAGAATAGGTTTTCAGGTATCTGTACTCAGAAGGCTGTTCTGAATATCAATGTATGATACAATATGGTCACTGAGCCACACAAAAGAACATCTCCTGTCCTTAGAAGAAACCTGTGCTCTGGACCTGTGTCAAACACTCTGGGTAGATGAATCCTTCAAGGCCCCCTGGCAACCAGCACATTCTATGATCTCCCTGACAACATACCAGCATTGTGACCCATCTTCATGAGGCTCCATGACAACTCCAGCCCTTGGTACTTCGGCCCAGAGCCACCAGAATGAAACTGCCATGTTCCTCTGCTGCCATGGTCAATGTAGGTGTACTTTCCAGGCATCCAGCGGGAGTGCTCTGATACCAACTTTCCACATGGGGAACCCTGGAGGAAACAAACCAGACTCTCCTGTACGGTAAAAGGAATCTTTGCTGTATGGAGTATCTCAAGCCTGAGGGTGGGTAATCCTCCATGGCCTCTTGAGGCCACCCATCCTTTTGTTGGTCATCATAGACACTAACTCCAGCGTGAGCAATCAACTGACATCTGCACTTACTCAAGTGCTGGATATTTGAATCAGCTGCTACACACTGGAATTGCCTTATGCTTGGCACTGAATTTAAAAGTAGCTTGGCGGGACGCCTGGGTGGCTCAGTTGGTTAAACAGCTGCCTTCGGCTCAGCTCATGATCCCAGCGTCCTGGGATCGAGTCCCACATCAGGCTCCTTGCTCCGCAGGGAGCCTGCTTCTCCGTCTGACTCTGCCTTCCACTCTGTCTGCCTGTGCTTGCTCTCGCTCGCTCTCTGACAAATAAATAAAATCTTGAAAAAAAAAAAAAGTAGCTTGGGTTTGCAATTCCATCCTCACCCTGGTGTTCAGTAAGCTCTCTTGATAGGGAATTCTGACGCCACAACACAGCATTCTGCCTTCCCCATAGCAAGAAAAAACAGCCTGGAGAGACTGCCCAGAAACCCTACATGAGGATAAATCTACTCGACCCTCGAGTGAACCCCATTTATAGGTTTACCTGGCCACTAGCGCTGAGTCTGACAGAACCTCGTCTCTGACCTCGTGTCAGGACCCAGAGACTGGGCTCCAACTCCAGAATGTGAGACCAGCCATGTCCCAGGGCTGTCATCTCTACCCATTCTTGATTCAGGCATCTGTCCCCAGACATTTGCTGAAATCCCTGCCAATGGGGGAACCAGAAGCACAATAGGGAAATCCTCCTTCCCCATGGCAGGAATGATGGCTCTTGGGATGGGTTTCCAGACCTCAGAGTGGTAGCCAGCTGAATGGCCAATGATAACCCGCCCACTCATGAGGGCCGCCCTGGACACAAGCAGGCATTGTGACCCCCAACATGAGCATGCTTTCAAACAAACACTCTCAGTTGCATTCCAGAATCCAAATTTGCAGGCCTGATATGCCCCTAAGCACAAATCATAACACCTGGTGGGATTTTTCAGGGGCCCAGAAACACAGCCTGTCTCTGGAATCCCTGTTTTGGGACACCCCTAAGATGGAAAATAGCACTCTCCCCTTCGCCAAGAAAGCCACCATAGTATAGGGAGCCGCTAGGATCCTTGAGAGGAAAAATCTCCCATGGATCCATGAGACCACACCTGTATTCCGAGGCCATCCTGGACACAAAAGCCAGATACACAAGCCTGTGCTACCACCTTCAAGGCAACTAATTTATAGTTCCAGACGAGCTGCCCTCCAGGTCTATGCATTGGGCCTGCGATCACCTCACCGCTAACCTTAACCCGAGTTTGTGCTTACAGACTTCTATCCCGAAACCATGGCTCATATTTCCTCCAGGATGGGGTCTCTGGAGCCACACCAAAGGACTGTGCCTGCCATCCCCAAGGAAAATGTGTCCGTCACATTTGCCTAAAACTTCGAGATAAGGAGAAACCTGCAAGGCCCCTGAGCCCACCCCAATACTGGAGGCTCCTCTGGACACAAATGTGCAGTCTGAAATACGCTGATCACCTGAATCCAGGCAGATACCCAAGTCAGTGTTTCTCAGTCAGAAGATTGAACCTGACATGCTCCTATGACCTCATTGTAACCCCTGATTAGGTTTTCAGGCATCTATAATCAGAGACCTGTTCTGGAGTAACAACTTAAGATACAACATATGGTCCCTGATCCCCACAACAGAACATCTCCTTTCTTTAGATGGAAGCCGTGCTCTTGGAACTGTGTCAAACCCTCAGGGTAGATGAATCCTACTTGGCCCGTAGCCACCAGCAGATTCTAAGATCTCACTGGTAACAAGCCAGCATTGTGAGCCATCTTCATGAGATTCCATGTCAACTACAGGCCTTGGTACTTCACCCCAGAGCCTTCAGAAAGAACCTGTCATGTTCCTCAGCTGCAATGTTCAGTGGAAGTGTGCTTTCCAGGCATCCATGTGGGAGTGCTCTGCTACCCAAACTTTCCACATGGGGGACTCTCGAGCAAACAAATCTGACTGCCCTGTCCTGTAGAAGGAAACCTGGCTGTTTGGAGCATCTCACAAGCTCAAGTGTGGGAAATCCTCTATGACCTCTTTTCAACTCCTCTCCATTTGTCGGTCATTATAGACACAAACTCCAGCTTGAGCAAACATCTGACGTCTGCGCTTACTCAGGTGCTGGATATTCGAATCAGCCGCTGCACACTGGAAATGCCATTCGCTTGTCACTGAATTTATTCATAGCTTGGGTTTACAATTCCATCCTCACCCTACTGGTCCACAAGCCCTCATGATAGGGAATTCTGCCTTCCCAATAGAAAGAAGAAGGGCCTGGTGAGTCTGCCCAGAAACTCCACATTATGATCAATCTACTTGTCCCTTGAGGGAACCCTGAATTATAGACAGCCCTGGCCCCTAGTGTTGTGTCTGACAGAGCCTAAGCCCCGACCTCGTGTCAGCCACCTAGAAGGCGGGGCCCATATCCCGCATGTTAGACTGGCCACGGAACAGAGCCGTCATCTTTACCCATCCTTGGTATTCAGGCATGTGTCCCCAGACCTTTCCTGGAATCCCTACCAATGAGGGAACCTGAATCACAATAGAGAAATCCTCATTCCCCATGGCAGGATTCCTGTAAGTTCGGAAGGGTGTCCAACACTCAGAGTGTTAGCCTACTGAATGGCCATTGAGACCACCCCCATTCCTGAGGGCCACCCTATGCAAAAGCTTGCATAGTGACCCTCAGCCTGAGCATGCTTTCAAACAAACGCTCTCAGTTGTATCTCCAGGACTTGCATTGGAGGCCTGGTAAGCCCCTATGCCCAAATCATAACCCTTGGTGGGTATTTCCAGGTGCCCAGAGCCAGAGCACTTCTCTGCAATCCCTGTTATGGGACACCCTTAATATGGAAAACAGAACTCTTTCCTCTATGAGAAAGCCACCACATTATAAGGAGCCGCCAGGATACTTGAGAGGAAATATCACCCATGAACCCGAGACCACACCTGCATTCTTAGTCCATCGTGGATACACAATCCAGATAAAAAAGACTGTGCTACCTCCTTTGAGGCATGCGATTTACATTTCACACGGAGCTTCCCTCCAGGAGTATGCATTGGGCCTACAATCACTTCGCCACTAAACCTAATTCGCATTTGTGTTTGCAGACTTCCCTCCCAAAACCATGGCTCTCATGCCCTCCAGCATGGGGTCTCTGGAGCCACACCACAGGACTGTGCCCACCATTGCCAAGGAAACTGTGCCCATCAAATTGCCCTATCTTTCCAGATTAGGAGAAACCTGCAAGGCCCCTGAGCCCACCCCAATACTGGTTGCCACTCTGTACACAAATGCACAGTCTGGAACACCCTGATCACCTACATCTAGGCAGACTTTGAAGTCAATGATACTGAGTCAGAGGATTGAACCTGACAATCCGTTAGGATTTTATTGGAACCCTAGATTAAATTTTCAGGCATCTATCCTCAGAGGCCTGTTCTGCAATACCAAATTATGATACATTTGGTCCGTTAGCCCCACATCAGAACATCTCTGGTCCGAGAAGGAAACCGTGCCCTTTGACCAGTGTCAAACCCTCAGGGTAGATGAATCCTACATGGTCCCTTAGCCACCAGCACACTGTAAGGTCTCCATGGTAACAAACCTGCATTATGACCCATCTTCATGAGACTTCATGTCAACTCCAGGCCTTGGTAATTCGCCCAAGAGCCACCAGAACGAATTGGCCATGTTTCTCAGCTGCAATTTTAATGGAGGTGTGCTTTTCAGGCATCCACGTGGGAGTGCTCTGCTACCCAAACTTTCCACATGGGGGACCCTGGAGCAAATAAACCAGTCTCCCCCTGTGTGGTAGAAGGAAACTTTGCTGTTTGAAGCATCTCACAAGCCCCAGCATGTGAAATCCTCCATGGCCTCTTGACGCCACCCCTCCATTCATCGGTCATCATAGACATAAACTCCAGCATGAGGAAATGTCTGACTTTCACCTTTACTCAGGTGCTGGATATCTGGAATCAGACACTGCACAATGGAACTGCCTTTTGCTTGGCACTGAATTGAACCTTAGCTTGAGTTTACAATTCCATCCTCACCCTACTGGTCCCCAAGCCCGCTTGATAGGGAATTCTGGGGCCACAACGCAGCTTTTTGCCTTCCCCTTAGAAAGAAGAAGGGCATGGTGATTCTGCCCAGAAACTCTGCATGAGGATCAATCTGCTCAGCCCTTGAGGGATCCCTGATTCATACTCAGCCCTGACCACTAGTTCTGTTTCTGACAGAGCCTGAGTGCTCAATTCATGTCAGCTACTCAGAGAGTCAGGCATGTGAGACTGGCCATGTCTCAGGTCCCTCATCTCTACCCATCCTTGGTATTCAGGCATCTGTCCCCAGACATTTGCTAGAATACCTGCTAATGGGGGAACCTGAGGCACAATAGAGAATTCTTCCTTTTCCATGGCAGGAATCCTGGTAGTTGGGATGGGTGTCCTACATTAAAGTTGTAGCCAGCTGCATGGCCAAGGAGACAACTCCCACTCATAAGGGCTGCCCTAATCACATCAGGCATTGTGACACTCAGACTAGCATGCTTTCAAACAAACGCTCTCAGTTGTACCTCCAAGTCACACATTGTAGGCCTGGTACTCCCCTAGGCCCAAATCCTAATCCTGGTGGAATTTTCCAAGCACCCAGACTCACAGCCCTTCTCTGGAATCCCTTTTTGGGGAACATCTAAGATTGAAAAGAGCACTCTTCCATTCAAACGAGAAAGCCACCAAACTATTGGGAGCTTCCAGGATCCGTAGAGAGGAAAATACTCTCATGGAAACATTAGAACACACCTGCATTCCAAGGCTATCATGGACACACAATCCAGATACAAAAGCCAGTGCTAGTGCCTTCGAGGTACGTGATTTACAGTTCCTGACGATCTGCCCTCCAGGTCTATGCATTGGGCCTACGATCACCTCGCAACTCAACCTAATCCGAGTTTGTGATTGCAGACTTCTCTCCCAAAACCATGGCTTACATGCCCTCCACGATGGAGTCTCTGGAGCCACACCACAGGACTGTGCCTGCCACCCCCAAGGAAACCGTGCCCACAAATTTGCCTAAACCTTCAAGATTAGGAGAAACCTGCAAGGCCCCAGAGCCCACCCCAATATTGGAGGCCACTCTGTACACAAAGGCACAGTCAGAAACATTCTGGTTGCCTACATATAGGCAGACACCGAAGTCAATGTTCCTGAGTCTGATTATTGAACCTGAAATTCCCCTTGGACTTCATTGGAACCCTAGATGAAGTTTTTAGGCATCTGTCCTCAGAGGCCTGTTCTGGAATACCAACTTATGATACAACATTTGGTCCGTGAGCCCCACAACAGAACATCTCCGATACCCAGAAAGAAACCATGTTCTTCGACCGGTGTCAAACCATCAGGATAGACTAATCATACATGGCCCCTTAGCCACCAGCACATAGTAAGATTTCCGTGGTAACAAAACTGCATTGTGACCCAACTTTATTAGAATCCAGGCCTTGGTACTTTGCCCTAGAGCAACCAGAAAGAACCTGCCATGTTCCTTAGGTGCAATGGTCAATGTAGGTGTGCTTTCCAGTATCCACGTGCGAGTACTATGCTACCCAAACTTTGCACATGGGGGAACCTGGTGTAAACAAACCAGACCTCCCCTGTCCAGTAGAAGGAAACCTTATGTTTGGATCAACTCACAGGCCTCAGCGTGTAAACTGCTCCATGGCCTCTTGATGCCACCACTCCATTGGTCGGTCATCATAGACACAAACTCCAGTCTAAGCAAACATCTGACATGCACCCTTATCCCGGTGCTGGATGTCTTGAATAAACCACTGCACATTGGAACTGCCTTCCACTTGGCACTGAATTGAACCATAGCTTGTGTTTACAATTCCATCCTCACCTGACTGGTCCCTAAGCCCTCTTGATAGGGAAATCTGGGGCCACAACGCAGCATTCTGCCTTCCCCATCGAATGAAGAAATGCCTGGTGAGTCTGCCCTGAAAACCCACATGAGGATCAATCAGGTCGGCCCTCGAGTCAACACCGATTTATAGGCTGCCATGGCCACTAGTGCCGTGTCTGACAGAGCCTGAGCTCGACTGAGTTTCAGCCACTAAAGAGCAGGCCCCATATCTAGCATTTGGGATTGCCATGGACCAAGTATGTCATCTCTACCCATCCTTGATATTCAGGCACCTGTCCCCAGACCTTGGCAGGGATCCCTGCCAATTAGGGAACTTGAAGCACAATAGAGAACTCTTCTTTCCCCATGGCAATAAACCTGGCTTTTGGGATGGGTGTTCTACCCTCAAAGGGGGAGCCAGTTACAACATCAATGACACCACACACACTCCTGAGGACTACCCTTGGCACAAACAGGCATTGTGACCCTCACCCTGAGCATGCTTTCAAAAAATCCCTCTCAGATTCACCACAATGATCCCTCATTTCAGGCCTGGTATGCCTGTAGGTTCAAATCATAAAACTTGGTGGGATTTTCGAGGTGCCCAGACCCAGAGACCATCTCTGGAATTTTTGTTTTGGTGCACCCTTCAGATGGAAAACAGCACTCATCCCTTCCCCAAAAATGTCACCAAATTATGAGGAGCCACCAGGATCCATAGAGAGGCAATGTCTCCCATGGACCCATGAGAACACACCTGCATTCCGAGGCCATCCTGGACACACAATCCGGAGAGAAAAGCCTGTGCTACTGCCTTCCATTCACCCTAATTACAGTTCCAGATGAGCTGCTCTCAAGGTATATGCATTGGGCCTGTGATCACCTCGCCACTCACCCTAATTCGAATTTGTGTTTGCAGACTTATCTACCAAAACCATGGCACACATGCCCTCCAGGATGGGGTCTCTGGATCCACACTGCAGGACTGTCCCTGCCATCCACAAGGAAACTGTTTCCATCACAGTTGCCCAAACTGTCTAGATTAGGAGAAACCTACAAGGCCTCTGGGCCTACCCCAATTTCGGCGGCCGCTCTGAACACAAATGCACAGTCTGAAATACCCTGATCTCCTACATCCAGGAACACAGCCAAGTCAATGGTCCTGAGTCAGAATAATGAACCTAACATGCCCCTAGGACGTCATTGGAACCATTGATTCGGTTTTCAGACATGTGTCCTCAGAGGCCTGTTCTAGAATGCGAACTTATGATACAACATGTGGTGGCTGGGCCACACAACAGAACATCTCCTGTCCCCAGAAGGAAACCGTGCCCTACAATCTGTGCAAAATCCCAGAGTAGTAGATTCCTGCACAACTACTAAGCCACCAGCACATTCTAAGATCTACCTGGTAACAAACCAGCTGTGTGGCCCATCTGCAAGAGATTCCATGTCAAATCAAGGACTTGGTACTTTGCTACAGAGACACCAGAATAAAGCTGCCATGTTCTTCAGTTGCAATGGTCAATGAAGTTGAACATTCCAGGCATCCATGTGGTAGAGCTCTGCTACCCAAACTTTCCACATGGGGGACCCTGGAGCAAATAAACCACACTCCACCTGTCCAGTAGAATGAAACCTTGCTATTTGGAGCAGCTCATGAGTCTCAACGTGAAAATCCCTACATGGCTTCTTGACGCCACCCCTCCATTTGTCAGTCATCATAGACACAAACTCCAGTGTGAGCAAATATCCGACGTCCTCCCTTACTAAGGTGCTGGATATCTCGAAAAAGCTGCTGGACACAGGAACTGCCTTCCGCTTGGCAGTGAATTGAACTGTAGCTTGTGTTTACAATTCCTTCCTCACCCGACTGGTCCCCAAGCCTTCTTGATAGCGAATTATGGAGACACAACACAGCATTCTGCCTTCCCGATAGAAACAAGTGCCTGGTGAGTCTGGCCAGAAACCCCACATGAGGATCAATCTGCTCGGCCCTATATCAGAGGGACCCTGATTTATAGGTTGCCCTGGCCACTAGTGCTGTGTCTGACAGAGCCTGAGCCCAGACCTAGTGTCAGTCACCAGAGTTTGAGCCCCACATCTAGTATTTGGGAATGCCATGGCTCAAGTATTTCATCTCTACCCATCCTTGGTATTCAGGCACCTGTCCCCAGACCTTTGCTGGAATCCCTGATAATGGGGCATCCTGAAGCACAATAGAGAACTCCTCCTTCTTCATATCAGGAAACTTGGCTGTTAGGATGGGTGTTCAACCCTGAAAGGGGGAGTCATTTACAAGTCCAGTGAGACCACACAAACGCCTCAGGGATGCCCTGGAGGCAAACAGGCCTTGTGACCCTCAGCCTGAGCATGCTTTCAAACAATCCTTCTCTGTTGCACCACCATGAACCCGCATTGCAGGCCTAATATGCCTTAAGCCCAAATCCTAGCACTTGTTGTGATGTCCCAGATGCCATGAACCAGAGCCCGTCTCTGGAATCCCTGTTTTGGGGCACCCATAAGGTGGAAAACATCACTCTCCCCTTCCCCGAAAAAGCCACCACACTATGGAGAGCCACCAGGATCCATAGAGAGGAAAAGACTCCCATGGACCCATGAGACCACACCTGCATTCCAAGGCCATCCTGGACACACAATCCAGAGAGAAAAGCCTGTGCTACTGCCTTCCAGTCTCCCTAATTATAGTTCATGACGAGCTTCCCTCCAGGTCTACGCATTGGGCCTGTGATCACCTCGCCACTCACCCTAATTTGTATTTGTGTTTGCAGACTTCTCTCCCAAAACCATGGCTCACATGCCCACCAGAATGTGATCTCTGGAGCCACACCACAGAACTCTGGCTGCCAACCCCAAGGACACTGTGCATATCAGATTTGCCCAAACCTTCCAGATTAGGAGAAACCTGTGTGGCCCCTGAGCCCACACCAATATTGCCGGCCACTCGGGATGGAAATGCGCAGTCTGAAACACCCTTATCACCTACATCCAGGGAAATAGCCAAGTCAATGATCGTGAGATAGACGATTGAACCTAAAATGCCCCTAGGCTCTCAATGGAACCCCATTAGGTTTTTAGGCATCTGTCCTCAGGGGCCTGTTCTGAAATACCAATCTATGACACATCATATGGTCTCTGAGCCACACGACAGAACATCCCCTGTCCCCAGAAGAATACCATGCTCTTCGACCTGTGCCAAACCCTCAGGGTAGGAGAATCCTGCATGGCACCTTAGCAACCAGCACATTCTAAGTTCTCCCTGGTAACAAACAAGCATTGTGACCCATCTGCAAGAGATCCCATGTCAACTCAAGGCCTTGGCACTTTGTCCCAGAGCCACCAGAACGAATCTGCCATGTTCCTCAGCTGCAATTGTCAATGGAGGTGTGCTTTCCTGGCATCCATGCCGGAGAGCTCTTCTTCACAAACTTTCCACATGGGGAAACCTAGAGTAAACAAACCAGACTTCACCTACACTGTACAAAAAAATGTTACTTTTTGCAGCAGTTCACAGGCCTCAGCATGTGAACTCCTCCATGGCCTCTTTATACCACCCCTCCACTTGTCGGTCATCATAGACAAAAACTCTAGTGTGAGCAAGCATCTGACATCCACCCTTATTCCAGTGCTGGATATCTCGAGTAAACTGCTACAAATTGGAACTGCCTTCTGCTTGGCACTGAATTGAACCATAGCTTTTGTTTACAATTCCACCCAAAACTGACTGGTTCCCAAGCTCTCGTGATTGGGAAACCTGGAGCCACAACACAGCATTCTGCCTTCCCTATTGAATGAACAAATGCCTGGGAATCTTCCCAAGAAACTCCACATGAGGATCAATCTGCTCCGCCCTCGAATCTACTCTGATATAAAGGCTGCCATGGCCACTAGCGCTGTGTCTGACAGAGCCTGAGCCCCGACCGAGTTTTAGGCCTCATATCTAGCATTGGGGATTGCTATGGCCCAAGTACGTCATCTCCACCCATCCTTGGTATTCAGGCACCTATCTCGAGACCTTGCTGGAAACCCTGCCAATGGGGCAACCTGAAGCACAGAGGAACCTGACGGAAGAGAACTCATCCTTCCTCATGGCAGGACATTTGGCTGTTGGGTTGGGTGTCCAACTCTCTAAGAGGGAGCCAGATATATGACCAATGAGACCACTCCCACTCCTGAGGGCCGCCATGGGAGCAAACAGGCATTGTGAGACTCAGCCTGAGCAAGCTTTCAAACAATACCTCTCAGTTGCACCATCATGATCCCGCATTGCAGGCCTCATACACCCCTAGGTGCAAATCCTAACCCTTGGTGGGAAGTCCCAGATGCCCAGAAAAAGAGCCTGTATCTGGAATCCCTGTTTTGGGGCACCCATAAGATGGAAAACAACACTCTTCCCTTCCCCAAAAAAGCCACCAAACTATGAGCTGCACAGATCCATAGAGAGGAAAAGTTTCCCATGGACCCATGAGACTATACCTGCATTCCAAGGCCATCCTGGACACACAATATAGAGAGAAAAGCCTGTGCTACTGCCTTCCAGTCACCCTAATTACTCCTGACAAGCTGCACTCCAGGTCTACTCATTGGGCCTGTGATCACCTTTCCACTAACCATAACCCACATTTGTGTTTGCAGACTTCTCTCCCAAAACCATGGCTCATATGCCCTCCAGGACAGGGTCTCTGGATCCACAACACATGACTGGGCCTGCCATCCCCAAGGTAACTGTGCCCGTCAAACCTGCCCAAACCTTCCAGTTTCGGAGAAACACGCAAGAGCCCTGAGCCCGACCCAATTTTGTCGGCAGCACTGGACACAAATGCCAGTCTGAAACGCCCTGATCACCTACATCCAAGCAGACAGCCATTTCAATGTTCCTGGGTCAGAAGATTGTACCTGACATGCTCCTAGGACGTCATTGGAACACTAGATTAGGTTTTCAGGCATCTGTCCTCAGGGTCCTGTTCTGAAATACCAACTTAGGATACAACATGTGGTCCCTGAGCCACACAATAGAATATCTCCTGTCCCCAGTAGGAAACCATGCCCTTCGACCTGTGCCAAACCCTCAAGATTGGAGAATCCTGCACAGCACCTTAGACACCAGCACAAACTCTAGTTTGTGCGTTGACCCATACCACAAGCTTTCCATCTGCTGGACAGTCGAGTCCTGTTGAATGGCTCCAGGATGTCCCATACGGAAAGACTGGAGAGCAGGATTCGAAGGATGGATGCCTGTACAGCATACCTCACATTCCCATTGGCTCTTTGTGACAAGACATGTTTGAACTACTGGCTCTGGGGCGAGCTAACTAGGGGGCTGAATTGAAATGGACTCTCCTGCGGATGCGTCATAATGTGGGTTTGTGTGCATGGAGACCTTGGAATATGTTGGCAGCTCAGGGGCCATGAAGTATTCGCCTAACCGAAGGGTGTAATATTGCTCCAATTAAAAAGAGATCCCTATGTGGAGATGAGACAGGTTCTCTTTGGTGCCTCAGAAAAGCCCCAGATACTGGTCTTCAAACCAGTTCTCTGAGTAGAGACACCTGGAAACCAAAGCTAGGGTTCAGATTAGAGCCTAGATGCCTGTCCGTTTCAATCTTCTGTCTCTGGGGACACTGTCTGAGTATCTAAGTGGAGATAGTTGCTCAGCTGGTGTCAGAGTGCCCCTCTTAGTCCATGGCCGAGGCATGGCCTTGGAGACCTTATTGGATTTTCCTAATCTCTAGGGTTGTGGCCAATGGATTGGGTACAGTTTTCTTGGAGAGGACTGGCACAGTCCTTCAGTGTGTCTCCATAGGCCCTAGCCTGGAGGGTGTGTGGGTCCGGGCTGTGGGCACAGAAGTCTGAAAACACAAACTCGGCTTGGGTGTGGAGCCGAGAGCATGGCAGGATGGACCCACAGACCGTGAGAGGAGATCCTCAGCTTATGAAAGAAGGGCAATGGGAGGCAGTCACGCAAGCTTTTGTCTTTGGATGTTTTGTCTCCCATAGCCGTGGAATGTAGGGGTGACCTCAGGGGCTATGGAAGAGTCTCCCTCTCTGAGGAGTTGGTCCAGCTCTTAAGATTTTGGGGACATTTTGTGGGAAGGGTGGAGTCCTGCTGTCTGGCTCAGGTGTTCTTCCAGGAGAGGGACTCCAGATCACAGTCCTGGGTTCGAGCAAATGGAATACTCGAGCTCTTGTGAAGATTGGGATCATAGGGGCTTGGCAAGCCCCATATGCGGGCTCTTGGTCGAGGCCCTGAGAGACCTTACTTCGACATGGGGCCCATGCTGATGGTCCCAATGCGAGTTTGTACCCAAGGAGGCACTCAAGTTTAGGCTTGGCCTCAGGGGCCATGAAGGTTTCTCCTACACTGAAGGTATGACTCCATGCCAACAGCAAGTTTTCCAGCCATGGGGAAGGAGAAGATCTGATTTGTGCTTCAGTTATCCTCGTTTGCCAGGATTTGATATAATATCTAGGGTCAGATGTCTGAAAACCCAGGTTGGGAAGAGATGACGGCATAAGGCCATGGCCTGTCTGATGTGCTTAGTGTGCAGCCAGCTGTTTCCTTGTCTGTCGGGACGTCAGGCTGTGTCAGACAGAGCATTACTGACCAGGGTAGCCTTTCCAGTTAGGGTGCAGTCGAGGCCAGAGCAGGTTGGTTCTCATTTGTGGTTTCTGGAGAGCCCCATAGGGCAACGTTTTTCTTCTGGTGGGCAGGCAGAAAACTGTGTTGTCGTTCTGGAATTCCCAGTCTGGAGGGCTTGTTTGCCAGGAGTGTGAAGAGGGAAGTCTGAAAACACAAGCTAGCGTTAGGTTTGGGGCCGAGGGGATGGCAGGCCCACTCTGCAGAGACTGAATCAAGATCTCCTGCATCTGAGGTCAGGGCGAGTATCAGACGTTGCCTCAGGTTGGAGTTTGTGTCCATTATGGCCCCTTCCTGAAGGGGGTGGGGGCGTCATGAGGCCAGGGAGGTTTCCCAACGCTGGGAGTTATGAGCTGCCCCAAACATCAAGGTTTCCTCTGTAGGACAGTCGAGAACTATGAGATGGTTCTAGGATGACCCTTACAGAAAGACTCGAGAGAAGGGGTCTAAGCATGAATGTCTGCAAATGCCACCTCACATTCCCACTGGCTGCTTGGGGCAAGGCAGGCTCAATCTGCAGGCTCTTGGGCGGGTTTCTCAGAGGGCTGAGTGGAAATGGACTCTCCTGAGGATGAGTCATACTGTGGGTTGGTGGCCATGGAGACCTTGGAATGTGGCGGTGGCTCAGGGACTCTGCAGGTTTCTCCAAACCGAAGGGTTTGACACAGCTCCAACAATGAAGCTTCCCATGTGGAGATGATAGTTGTTCTGTTTGGTGTCTCAGGAAAGCCCCAGATGCTGGTCTTCAAACCCAGGCCTCTGAGGAGTGACACCTGGAAACCAAAGCAAGAGCTCAGATTAGGGCCCAGGGGCCTGTCTGGTTCAATCTACTGTCTCTGCCGACATCTGTCTGTGTTTCTGCATGGAGGTAGTTGCTCAGCTTGTGTCAGGATGCTTTTGTCCAGAGTGGCTTATAGTAGTGGGATGTCCTCGGGGGCCTTGATGTTTCTCCTATTCTGTGGGGTTATGGGCAATGGAATGGGCATAGTCTCCTTGGAGAGAGCAGGACAGTCCTGTGGTGTGGCTCCAGAGGCCCCAGCCTGGCGGCTGTGTGGGCCAGGGCTGTGGGGACAGACATCCAAAAACACAAACTCGGCTGAGGTTTGGGGCTGAGGTTATGGCAGGAGTGATCTACAGTCCGTGAGGGGAGCTCATTGTGATTAGAAAGTAAGGCGAGTGAGAGGCGGTCGTTCAGGCTTATGTCTCTGGATGTTGTATTCATGATGGTCATTTAATGTAAGCATGGTCTCATGGGCCATGGAAGTCTCCCTCTCTGGTGATTTGTCCGGCTCCCAAGAGATTGGGGTCATTTTGTGGGAAGGGAGGAGTCCTGTTTTCTGCCTCATGTGTCCCCACAATAGAGGGATTCTAGAGCAGAGCACTGGGTACATACAACTGGAATACCCACCCTCTGGTTAGTCCTGGGGTCCTATGGGCATGGCAAGCCCATATGCAGATTCTTGGTCCAGCCACTGAGAGACGTTACTTGAATAGTGGACTCATGCTGAGGGTCACAATGTGTGTTTGTGCCCAAGGTGGTCCTCAATATTGGGCGGGACCTCATTGAGCTTGCAGGTTTCTCCTACAGTGAACCTTGGACATGCCAACCTCAGGGTTTCTTGCCATGGGGAAGGAGGAGTTTTGATTTCTGCATCACGTTCACCTCTGGGCACTAATTGGAGATAAGGTCTAGGTTCTGAAGCCTGAAAACCGAGGTTTGGAAGAGATGACGACTTAAGGCCATGGCGGGTCCGATGTGTTCAGTTTGGGGCCAGCTTTCTAGGTGTCGTTCAGGAGGTCTGCACTCAGGCTGTGCCAGACAGGGCATTCGTGCCCAGATACGCTGTATAATTGGGGTACAGTTGAGTGGCCTGCAGAAGATAATTATTTGGGGTTTCTCCATAGCCCCATAAGGCAAAGTCTTTCTTCTGGAGGGCAGGCAGAGTGCTGCATTCTGGCTCCGGAACTGCCAAACTGGAGGCCTTGCGGCCAGGAATGCAAGGATGTAAGTCTGAGAACTGAAGCTTTGCTTTGGTTTCAGGGCGAGGAAATGACAGGCACACTCTGCAGAGCTGAATTTAGATTTCATGCATCTGAGGTCAGGGCGAGGTTCATATATTGGCTCAGGTTGGAGTTTCTGTCCATGATGGCCCCTTCATGAAGGGGGGTCATCACACCGCCATTGGTGTTTTACCATGATGGCAGTAGTGAGATGCTCCAAACCACAAGGATTTTCTGCGGGTCAGTTGAAACCTGTTGGATGGCTCCAGGACATCCCATATGGAACAATTGCAGAGCAGGTTTCTAAGGATGGATGCCTGGGAATCCGGCCTTGCATTCCAATTGTTTCCTAGCGAAACGGCACGTTTGATTGCTGCCTATGATGTAGCAGCCGAGGGGGCTGAGTTGAAATGCATTCTCCTGAGGATCGGTCATAATGTGGTTTTATGTCCATGGAGACCTTGGAATGGGGCAGTGGCACCAGGGCTCTGAAGGATGCTCCTAACCAGAGGTTTTGACACAGCTCCAAGAAGCATTTTTCCCATGGGGAAACAAGATTTGTTCTCATTGGTGCTTCAGTAACCCCCAATATGCTGGTATTGGAAACCAGAACTCTGAGGAGAGATGCCTGGAAACCAAGGCAATGGATCTGATTAGGGCCTGGGGCCTGTCTGGTTTAATCTTCTTCTCTCGGTTCATCTGTCTATGGGATTGAGTGGAGGTAGTTCCTCAGCTGGTGTCAGATTGCCCCTATTTGTCCTGGGCAGTCTACACTATTGGGATGGCCACTTTGACTTTGGAGGTTTCTCCTAATTTGCAAGTTTGTGGCCAATGAAATGGGCAGAATTCCTTTGGGGAGGGAAGGCACAATCCTGAGGTGTGGCTCTAGGGGCTCAAGCATGGAGGGTGTGTGGGTCAGAGCTGTGGGGACAGAAGTCTGAAAACAGAAACTCGTCTTAGGTTTGGGGACATAGGTATGGGAGGCCCGATCTACAGACCTTGAGGAGAACTCTTCAGGATATGAACAAAGAGTGAGTGTGAGGCACTTGCTCAGGCTTTTGACTCTGGATTTTGTGTCACTGATGGCCGTGGAATGTAGGGGCGTCCTCATGGACCATGGGTGAGACTTCCTCTATGGGGATTTGGATGATCCCAATATTTTGGGGTCATTCCGTGGGATGGGAGGAGTCCATTCTGTTTTTTTTTTTTTTTTTACCTCAGGTGTGCCACTAAAGAGGGATTCCAGAGCAGAACCCTGGGAAGGGGCGACTGGACAACCCGAACTCTGTATAAGATTGGGGGCCTAAGGGCATGGCAATCCCCATATGGGGTACCTTGGTCCAGCCACTGAGAGGTCTTACTTGAGTACAGTGCTCACACTGAGGGTCACAATGCATGTTTGTGCCCAATGTAGGCATCAAGCATGGGCGGGGACTCATGGGCCATGCTTGATTCTCCTACACTGAACTTTGGACAACATACGAACCACAAGGTTTCTTTCCATGGGGAAGGAGGAATTCTGATTTCTGCATCATGTTCACGCCTGGGCAGTGACTGGAGATAAGATCTAAGTTCTGAATCCAGAAAATCGAGGTTGGGATGAGATGATAACCTAAGGTCATGGAGGGTCCGATGTGCTCAGTGTGCGGTCAGCTTTCTGGGTGTTGTTCAGGAGGTATGGATTCAGGCTGTGTCAGACAGTGCATTAGTGCCCAGGTTAGAATGTATAATTTGGGTACAGTTGAGTTCCATGTAGGTTCATCCTCATTTATTGTGTCAGGGAAGCTCACTGGGGCAACATTTTTCTTCTGGTGGGCAGGCAGAGTGCAGCATTGTGGGTCCAGAATTGCCAAACTTGAGGGCGTCGGGACCAGGAGTGTGAGGACGTAAGTCTGAGATCATAAGCTAAACTTAAGTTTCAGGGCGAGGGCACGGCAGGCACCCTCTGCAGATCCGAATCAAAATCTCATTCATCTGAAGTCAGGACGAGGATCAGACTTAGGCGCAGGTTGGAGTTTCTGTCCATGATGGCCCCTTCATCAAAGGGGTGGAATCTCGAGGCCATGGAGGTTTTCCCACGTTGGGAGTTGTGGGATGCTCCAAACTGCAAGGATTCCTTCTGCGGGAAAATTGAGAACTGTTGGATGGCTCCAGGACATCCCATATGGAATGACTCCAGAGCCGGGTTCTAAGGATGGATGCCTGAGCAGACTGCCTCTTACACCAATTGTCTCCCTGCCACAAGACAGGTACGATCTGATGGCTATGCAGGAGCAATCGTGGGAGCTGAGTTGAAATGGACTCTCCTGAAGATGGGTCTTAATGTGTGTTTGTGTCCATGAGGACGTTGGAATGGGGTGGTGGCCCCAGGGCTCTAAAGGATTCTAACCGGAGATTTTGAAACAACTCGAAAGAGCAAGTTTTCCATGTGGAGACAAGATTTGTTCTAATTGGTGCCTCAGGAAACCCACATATGCTGGTATTAGAACCAGGCCTCTGAGGAGAGATACATAGAAACCGCAGCAATGCATCCAATTAGGTCCTAGGAGCCTCTCTGGTTCAATCTTCTTCTCTGTCGACATCTGTCTATTTTATGAAATGGAGGTAGTTGCTCAGCTGGTGTCAGACTGCTCCTGTTTGTCCGGGCGGCCTACACTATAGGGATGGCCTCGGGGACTTTGGAGGTTTCTCCTAAATTGTATGATTATGGACAATGGCATGGGCAGAATTCCTGTGGAGTGGGCAGGCACAGACCTGATGTGTGGCTCCAAGGGCCCAGCCTTGAGGGTGTGTGGGCAAGGACTGTGGGGACAGATGTCTGAAAACACAAACTCAGCTTAGCTTTGGGGACGTAGGTATGGCAGGTCCGATTTACAGACTATGAGGAGAACTTTTTGGGATATGAATAAAGGGTGAAAGTGTGACACTTGTCAGGCTTTTGCCCCTGGATTTTGTGTCAATGATGGCTGTGGAATGTCAAGGAGTCCTCATGGGCCATGGAAGAGTCTTTCTCTCTGTGGATTTGGCCAGATCCCAATTGTTTTGGGTTAATCTGTGGGATTCAGCTTTGTTAACTAAGGTGTCCCACCAAAAGAGGGATTCCAGAGCAGAGCCCTGGACAACAAGAAATCTAACTAAAAATACGGGCCTAGGGGCATGGCAAGCCCAATATGCCTTCTAATGGTCCAGCCACTGAGAGGCCTTCATTGAGGACAGAACTCATGCTGAGGGTCACAATGCGTGTTTATGCCCTCGTGGTACTCAAGCATGGGTGGTGACTCATGGTGCATGCTTGTTTCTCCTACACTGAATGATAGTCAACATGTCAACCACATGAGTTCTTGCCATGGGGAAGTATCAATTCTGATTTCTGCATGTCATTCACCCCTGGGCAGTGATTGGAGATAAGGTCTAGGTTGTGAAGTCTGAAAACCGAGGTTGGGAAGAGATGACGACCTAAGACCATGTTGGGTCCGATATGCTCAGCGTGGAGCCAGCTGTCTGGGTGTTGTTCGGGAGGTCCAAGCTTGGGCTGTGTCAGACAGGGCCTTAGTGCCCAGGGTAGATTGTATAATTGGGGTACAACTGAGTGCCGTGCAGGTTGATCTTTATTTGGCATTTCTGGGTAGCCCCAAGGGCTATGTTTTTCTTCTGGAGAACAGGCAGAGTGCTGCATTGTGGCTCCGGAATTTCCAAAGTGGATGCCTTGTGGACGGGGAGTGTGAGGACGGAAGTCTGAGAACACATGTTAGGCGTAGGTTCTGGGCGAGGGCACGGCAGGCACCCTCTGCAGATCTGAATCGGGATATCATGAATCTGAAGTCAGGGCAAGGTTCAAACCTAGGCTTAGGTTTGAATTTCTGTCCATTCTGGCCACTTTATGAAGGGGACAGCATCTCCAGTCCATGGAGGTTTACCCACAATGGAAGTTGTGAGATGCTCCAAACAACAAAGATTCCTTCTGATCAACAATTGAGACCTTTTGTATCACTCCAGTACATACCATACAGAATGACACCAGAGCAGGGATCTAAGGATGGATGCATGGGAAGCCCGCCTCACATTGCAGTTGTCTCCTAGCAAATAGACAGGTTTGATATGCTGGCTCTGTCAGAGCAACCAAGGGGGCTGAGTTGAAATGGACTCTCCTGAGGATGGATGCTAATGTGGGTTTGTGTCCATGGAGACCTTGGAATGGGGCGTTGGTGCATGGGCCCTGAAGGATTCTCCTAACCGGAGGTTTTGAGACATCTCCAAAGGACAAGTTTCCCATGTGGAGACGAGATTTGTTCTGATTGGTGCCTCAGGAAACCCCCATATACTGTTATTGGAATATAGGCCTCTGAAGAGAGATAACTGGAAACCAAAGCAATGGCTCCGTTTAGAGCCGAGGGGCCTGTCCGGTTGAATCTTCTTCTCTGTGTACATCCATCTAAGGTATTAGTGGAGTTAGATGCTCAGCTGGTGTCAGATGGCCCTTGTTTGTCCCAGGCGGCCTACACTATTGTGAAGGCCTTGGGGACTTTGGAGGTTTCTCCTAATTTTATGATTATGGACAATGGAATGGGCAGAATTCCCGTGGAGAGGGAAGGCACAGTTTTGATGTGGCTCCAGGGGCCCCAGCCTGCAGGGTGTGTGCACCAGGACTGTGGAGACAGAAGTCTAAAACACAAACTCAGTTTAGGTTTAGGGACGTAGGTATGGCAGGCCCGATCTACAGACCGTGAGGAGAATTCTTCCGGATATGAAGAAAGAGAGATTGTGAGGCACTTGTTCAGGCTTTTGTTTCTGGATTTTGTGTCAACGATGGGCGTGGAATGTCGGGGAGGCCTCATGGGCCATGGACGAGTCTTCCGCTCTGTGGATTTGGCCCGATTCCAATTGTATTGGGTCAAACTGTGGGATGGGAGGAGTCCTTTCAGTTTTGTTACCTCAGGTGTCCCACCAAAAGAGGGATTCCAAAGCCGAGCCCTGGGGAGGGGAGACTGGACAACCAGAAATCTGGTTAAAAATTGGGGCCTAGGGGCATTGCAAGCCCAATATGCTGTCTTTTGGTCCAGCCGCTGAGAGGTCTTACTTGAGAACTGGGCTCACGTTGAGGGTCACAATGCATGTTTGTGACCGACTTGGTCCTCAAGCATCTGCAGGGCCTCATGGGCCACACTGGTTTCAACTACACTTTACGTTGGACAACATGCCAACCACAAGGTTTCTTGCCATGGGGAAGGAGTTCTAATTCCTGCATCATGTTCAACCCTGGGTGGTGACTGGAGATAAGGTTTAGGATCTGAAGCCTGAAAACCGAGGTTGGAAAGAGATGATGACCTAAGGCCATGGCTGGTCCGATGTGCTCAGTGTGTGGCTAGCTGGGTGGGTGCGAGCCAGGAGGTTCAGTCTCAGGCTGTGCCAGAAAGGGCAGTAGTGCCCAGGGCAGCCTGTATAATTGGGGTCCAGTCAAGTGGCATGCAGGTTGATCCTCATTTGGGGAATCTGGGTAGCCCCAGAGGGCAAAGTTTTTCTTCCGGAAAGCAGGCAGAGTGCTGCCTTGTAGTTCTGGAATTGCCAAACTGGAGGGCTTGTGGGCCAGGAATGTGAGGATGGAAGTTGAGAACACAAACTAGACTTACGTTTCTGGGCAAGGGCACGGCAGGCACACTCTGCAGAGCTGAATCAAGATGTCCTGCATCTGAAGTCAGGGCGAGGATCAGACGATCGCTCAGGTTGGAGCTTCTGTCCCTGATGGCCCCTTCATGAAGCGCAGGGGGCGGGATCACGAGGCCATGGAGGTTTTCCCACGATGGGAGTTGTGAGATGCTCCAAACAGTAAAGATTCTTCTGCGGGACTATTGAGACCTGTTGGTTGGCTCCAGGACTTCCCATACAGCATCATTCTGAGAATGGTTCTAAGTATGGATGGCTGGGAAGCCTGCCTCTCATTCCAATCATCTCCTAGCGACAAGACGGGTTAGATCTGCTGGATCAGGGGGAGCAACTGAGGGGGCTGAGTTGAAATGGACTCTCCTGTGGATGGGTCCTAATGTGGGTGTGTCTCCATGGAGACCTTGGAATGAGGCGCTGGCACCGGGAACCTGAAATGTCCTTCTAACCAGAGGCTTTGAGAGAGCTCCAACATGCAAGTTTCCCATGTGTAAACGAGATTTGTTCTGATGGGTGCCTCAGGAAAAGCCCTCAGCTGGTATTGGAAACCAGGCTTTTGAAGAGACATGCCTGTAAACCAAAGCTATGGATCCCATTATGGCCTGGGGTCCTGTCTGGTCAATCTTTTCTCTGGGGACATCCATCTATGGTATGAGTGGAGGTAGATGCTCAGCTGGTGTCAGACGGCCCTTTTTTGTCCCGGACAACCTACACCATTGTTATGGCCTCAGGGAATTTGGAGGTTTCTCCTAATTTGTATGGTTTTGGATAATGGAATGGGCAGAATTCCCATGGATTGGTAAGGCACAGTCCTAATGTGTGGTTCCAGGGGCCCAGCCTGGAGGGTGTGTGGCCCAGGACTTTGAGGACAGAACTCAAAAAACACAAACTCAGCTTAGGTTTGGGGACGTAGGTATGGCACGGCCGAACTACAAATCATGAGAAGAACTCTTCAGGATATGAAGAAAGAGCGAGTCTGAGGCGCTTGCTTAGGCTTTTGTCTCTGGATTTTGTATCAGCGATGGCCGTGGAATGTCGGGGAGGCCTCATGAGCCATGGACGAATCTTCCTCTCTGTGGATTTGGCCCTATCCCAATTCTTTTTCGTGAATCTGTGGAATGGGAGGACTCCTTTAAGGTTTGTTACCTGAGGTGTCCCACCAAAAGAGGAATTCCAAAGCAGAGCCCTGGGCAAGAGTGAAGGGACAACCCGAACTTGGTTAAAAATTGGGGTCTAGGGGCATGGCAAGCCCAATATGCTCTTTCTTCATGCAGCCACTGAGAGGCCTTGCCTGAGGACCGGGCTCAGGCTGAGGGTCACAATGTGTGTTTGAGACCAATGTGGCCCTCAAGCGTGGGCTGGGTCTCATGTGCCACACTGGTTTCAACTACACTGAAAGTTGGACAACATGCCAACCACGAGGTTTCTTGCCAAGGGAACGAGTTCAGATTTCTGCAACATTTTCAAACCTGGGCAGTGATTGGAGATAAGGTCAAGGTTCTGAAGCCTGAAAACCGAGGTTGGGTAGAGATGACGACCTATGGCCATGGCGGGTCCAATGTGCTCAGTGTGTGCCCAGCTGTCTGGGTGGGGCCAGGAGTTCCAGGCTCAGGCTGTGTCAGAATGGGCAATTGTGCCCACTTCAGCCTATATATTTGGTGTACAGCCAAATGGCGTGCAGGTTGATCCTCATTTGGGGTTTCTGGGTAGCCCCAGAGGGCAATGTTCTTCTTCCAGGGAGCAGGCAGAGTGCCGCATTGTACTTCTGGATTGCCAAACTGGAGGGCTTATGGGCCGGTAGTCTGAGGACGGAACTCCGAGAACACAAGCAAGGCTTAGGTTTTATGTGTGAGGACATGGCAGACCTGAATCGAGATCTCTTGCACCTGAAGTCAGGTTGAGCATCAGACGATGCCTCAGGTTTGACTTTCTGTCCCTGATGGCCCCTTCATAAAGGGGGGGAATCACGAGGCCGTGGGGGTTTTCCCACCATGGGAGTTGTGAGAAGCTCCAAACTGCAAAGATTCTACTGTGGGACAATTGAGACCAGTTGGTTGGCTCCAGGCCAACGATTCTGAGCAGGGTTCTAAGGATGGATGGCTGGGTAGCCCACCTCGCATTCCAATATTCTCCTAGCTACAAGACAGGCTAGATCTGTTGGATCTCGGGGAGCAACCGAGGAGGCTGAGTTTAAATGGACTCTCCTGTGGATGGGTCTTAATATGTTTTTGTGTCTATGGAGACTGTGGCATTAAGCGGTGGCACTAGGGCCCTGAAGGCTTCTCCTAAACAGAGGTTTGACACAGGTCCACCATGCAAGTTTCCCATGTGTAGAGGAGATTTGTTCTGATGGGTGAGTCAAGAAACAGCCATATTCTGGTATTGAAATCCAGGCCTCTGAGGAGAGATGCCTGGAAACCAAAGCAATGGATCCGATTAGTGCCTAGGGGCCTGTTGGTTTCTTTTTACCTCGGGCGACATCTATCTATGGGTCAGAGTGCAGGTAGGTGCTCAGATGAACTCAGATTGCCCGTGTTTGTCCTTGGAAGCCAACACTATGGGATGGCATCAGGGAATTTAAAGGTTTATACTTTTAGTTGCGTTGTCGCCATGGGAATGGGCTCACACAATTCCCTTGCGAGGGCAAGAACAGTCCTCAGGTTTGGCTTCAGGGGCCTGAGCCTATAGGGTGTGTAGGCCAGGGCTGTTTGGAAAGTTGTCTGAAAACACAAACTCGACTTCTGTTTCGGGTCATAGGTAGGACAGGACTGATCTACAGACCATGAGGAGAACATTTCGGTATATGAAAAAAGGGCGAGTGTGAGGCTATTGCTCATGTTTTTGTCTCTGCATATCATGTCACTCATGGTCGTGAAATTTCCGGGTGACTTCATGGGAAATGGATGAGTCTTACTCTCTGGGGATTTGGCCCCTTCCAAAGAGGTTGGGGTCATTCTGTGGGATGGAAGAAGTCGTTTTTTTTTTTGTTGTTGTTGCTTTGTTTTGTTTCATTTTTTAACCTCCGTTGTCCCACCACATGAGGAATTCCAGAGTAGAGCTCTGGGGAGGGGTGACTGAACACCAGAAATCTGCTTAAAAATTGGGGCCTAGGGCTATGTCAAGCCCATTATGACATCTAGTGATCCAGGCTCTGAGAGGACTTACTAGAGGACAGGACTCACCCTGAGGGTCACAATGCATATTTATGCCCTCGTCGCACTCAAGAATAGGCGGGCCTCAGGGTGAATGCTAGTTTCTCCTACAATGAACGTTGGACAACATGCCAACCACAAGGTTTCTTGCCATGTGTAAGGAGAAGTTCTGATTTCTGCATCACACTCACCCCCAGGCAGAGATAAAGTCTAGTTTCTGAGGCCTGAAAACTGAGGTAGGGAAGAGATGAGGACCTAAGGCCATGGCGAGTCTGATGTGCTCAGTGTGCGGTCAGCTGTCTGGGTGTTGGTCAGGAAGTCCGGGCTCAGGTTGTGTCAGACAGTGCATTAGTGCCCAGGTTAGACTATATAATTCGGGCAAAGTCGAGTACCGTGTAGGTTTATCTTCATATAAGGTGCCTTGGCAGCTCTTTAGGCAATATTTTTTTTCCAGAAAGCAGGCCATGTGCTTAATTGTGGGACCGGATTTACCAATCATGAGGGCTTTGAGGCCAGGAGAGTGAGGTCGGAATTCTGAGAACAAAAGTTATACTTGGGCTAAGGGCAAGGGCACGGCAGGTACCCCCTGCAGATCTGAACCAATATCTCATCCATTTCAAGTCAGGGAGAGAATTAGACTTTGGCTTAGGTTGGAGTTTCTGTGCCTGACGGCTCCTTCATGAAGGGAGCGGAATCTCGTGTCCATGGAGTTTTTCCCACGTGGGAGTTGTGGGTTGCCCCCTTCAAGAATTCCTTCTGCGGGACAATTGAGACCTTTGGGCAGCTCCAGGACATCCCATATGGAGTGACTCCATAGCACCGTTCGAGGGAGGATGCCTGGGAAGCCAGCCTCGCATTCCAATTGTCTCCTAGCAACAAGCCAGTTTAGATCTGATGGCTCTGCGGGAGCAACCGGGGTGACTGACTTGAAATGGACTTTCCTCAGGATGGGTCCTAATGTGTCTTTGTGTCCATGGGGCCTTGGAATGGGGCCGTGGCACCGGGACCCTGAAGTATTCTCCTAAGCTTTTGACAGAGCTCGATGCACATGTTTCCTTGTGGAGACGAGATTTGTTCTGATTGCTACCTCAGGAAAACACCTATGCTGGTATTGGAATCCAGGCTTTTGAGGAGACATGCCTCTCACCAAAGCAATGGATCCGATTGGCCAGGGTCCTGTCTGGTTCAATCTTCTTCTCTGGGGACATCCATCTATGGTATGAGTGGAGGTTGATGCTCAGCTGCTATCAGACCGCGCTTGTATGTCACGGGCGACATGCCCTTTTGGGATGGCCTCAGGGATTTGGAGGGTTCTCCTAATTTTACGGTTTTGGACAATGGAATGGGCAGAGTTCCCATGGATTGGGTAGGCACAGTCCTTATGTGTGGCTCCAGGGACCGCAGCCTGGAGGGTGTGTGGCCCAGGACTTTGAGGACAGAAGTCTGAAAACATAAACTCAGCTTAGGTTTGGAGACGTAGGTATGGCAGGCCCGATCTACAAACCATGAGAAGAACTCTTCAGGATATGAAGAAAGAGCGAGTCTGAGGTGCTTGTTCAGTCTTTTGTCTCTAGATTCGGTATCAGCGATGGCCGTGGATTGTCTGGGAAACCTCATGGGCCATGGACGAATCTTCCTCTCTGTGGAATTGGACCGATCCCAATTCTTTTTCGTCAATCTGTGGAATGGGAGGTCTCCTTTCAGGTTGGTTACCTTAGGTGTCCCGCCAAAAGAGGAATTCCAAAGAAGAGCCCTGGGGAAAAGCGAAGGGACAACCCGAATTATGGGTAAAATTTGGGGCCTAGGGGCATGGCAAGCCCAATATGCTGTCTCTTCATCCAGCCACTGAGAGGCCTTACCTGAGGACTGGGATCAGGCTGAGGGTCACAATGTGTGTTTGTGACCAATGTGGCCCATAAACATGGGCGGGGCCTCATGGGCCACACTGGTTTCAACTACACTGAACATTGGAAAACATGCCAACCACATGGTTTCTAGCCACGGGGAAGGAGTTGTGATTTCTGCATCACTTACAAGCCTGGGCAGTGATTGGAGATAAGGTCTAGGTTCTGAGATTTGACAACCGAGGTTGGGAAGAGATGACGACCTAAGGACATGGCTCGTCCGGCGTGCTCAGTGTTCGACCAGCTTTCTGGGTGGGGCCAGGAAGTCCAGGCTCAGGCTGTGTCAGAAAGGGCAATAGTGCCTAGGTCATCCTATATATTTGGGGTACAGTCGAATGGCATGCAGGTTGATCCTCATTTGGAGTTTCTGGGTAGCCCCACAGGGCTATGTTTTTCTTCCTGAAGGCTGGCAGAGTGCTGCATTATAGTTCTGGTTTGCAAACTGGAGGGCTTGTGGGCCAGTAGTCTGAAGACGGAAATCTGATAACACAAGCTAGGCTTAGGTTTCTGGGTGAGGACAAGGCAGGAACAATCTACAGACCTGAATTGAGATCTCGTGCTTCTGAAGTCAGGGTGAGGATCAGAAGATCGCTCAGGTTGGTGTTTCTGTCCCTGATGGCCCCTTCATGAAGGGGCGGGGTCTCGAGTTCGTGGGGGTTTTCCCACGATGTTAGTTGTGAGAAGGTCCAAACTGCAAAGATTCTTGTGCAGGACAATTGAGACATGTTGGTTGGCTCCAGGGCAACGATTTCGAGCAGGGTTCTAAGGATGGATGCCTGGGTAGCCCACCTTGCATTCCAATTGTGTCCTAGCAACAAGACAGGTTATATCTGCTGATTCTGGGCGAGCAATCTGGATCTGGGTTGAAATGGACTCTCCTGTGGATGGATCCTAATATGTTTTTGTGTCTATGGAGACCTTGGAATGAAGGGGTGGCACTGGGGTCCTGAAGGGTTTTTTCAAACAGAGGCTTTGACACAGCTCCGACGTGCAAGTTTCCCATATGTAGATGAGATTTGTTCTGACGGATGAGTCAGGAAACAGCCATATGCTGGTATTGAAATCCAGGCCTCTGAGGAGAGATGACTGGATACCACAGCTATGGATCCGAATAGTGCCTAGGGGCCTGTTCGTACATTTTTACCTCTGGGGACATCAGTCTATGCGTCTGAGAGCATGTAGGTGCTCAGATGGGCTCAGATTGCCCCTGTTTGTCCTGGGAAGCCACCACTATTGGGATGGCCTCAGGGAGTTTGCAGGTTTATCCTATTAGTAGGTTGTGGCCATTGGAATGGGCACATACAATTCCCTTGTAGAGGGCAAGTACAATCCTCAGGTTTGGCTCCAGGGGCCTGAGCCTGTAGGGTGTGTAGGCAGAGCTGTTTGGACAGTCTGAAAACACAAACGCGGCTTATGTTTCAGGTCATAGGTATGGCAGGATTGATCTACAGACCATGAGGAGAACTCTTCGGGATATGAATAAGGGGCGAGTGTGAGGCTCGTGCTCAAGTTTTTGTCTCTGGATATCGTGTCACTCATGGTCGTGAAATTTCCTGGTGACTTCATGGGAAATGGACGAGTCTTACACTCTTGGGGTTTGGCCCCGTCCAAGGAGTTTGGGTCATTCTGGGGATGAAAGAAGTCCGTTTTGTTGTTGTTGTTGATTTGCCTTGTTTTGTTTTTTAACCTCAGGTGTCCCAACAAATGGGGGATTCCAGAGTAGAGCCCTGGGGAGGGCCGACCGGACAACAAGAAATGTGGTTAAAAATTGTGGCCTAGGGACATGTCAAGCCCATTATGACATCTAATGGTCGAGCCACTGAGAGGACTTACTAGAGCACAGGACTCACGCTGAGGGTCACAATGCGTGTTTATGCCCACTTCGCAAACAAGAATGGGCAGGGCCTCATGGTGAATCCTGGTTTCTCGTACACTGAACGTTGGACAACATGCCAACCACAAGGTTTCTTGCCATGGGTAAGGAAGAGTTCTGATTTCTGCATCACAGGCACCACTGGGCAGTGATTGGAGATAAGGTCTAGGTTCTGAAGCCTAAAAACTGAGGTAGGGAAGAGATGATGACCTAAGGCCATGGCGGGTCTGAGGTGCTCAGTGTGCGGTCAGCTGTCTGGGTGTTGGTCAGGAGATCCGGGCTCAGGTTGTGTCAGAGAGTGCATTATTGCCCAGTTTAGACTATATACTTTGGGTACAGTCGAGTGCCATGTAGATTTATCCTCATATAAGTTGTCTGGGCAGCTCATTAGGCAAAATTTGTTTTCTAGAGGGCAGGCAGAGTGCTTAATTGTCGGTCCGGAATTTTAAACTTGAGGGATTCGTGTCCAGGAGTGTGAGGACGGAAGTCTGAGAACACAAGCTAGACTTGGGTTTCAGGGCGAGGACACGGCAGGTACCACTGTAGATCTGAACCTATATCTCATGCATCTGAAGTCAGGGCGAGGATCAGACGTTGGCTCAGGTTGGAGTTTCTGTGCATGACGGACCCTTCATGAAGGGAGCGGAATCTCAACGCCATGGAGTTTTTCCCACGTTGGGAGTTGTGGGATGCCCACTTCAAGGATTCCTTCTGCGGGACAATTGAGACCTGTTGGGCAGCTCCAGGACATCCCATATGGAATGACTCCAGGGCACTGTTCGAGGATGGATGCCTGGGAAGCCGGCCTCGCATTCCAATTGTCTCCCAGCAACAAGACAGTTTAGATCTGATGGCTCTGCGGGAGAAACGGGGGTGGCTGACTTGAAATGGACTTTCCTGAGGATGGGTCCTAATGTGTGTTTGTGTCCATGAGGGCCTTAAAATGGGGCGGTGGCACCGAGACCCTGAAGTATTCTCCTAAGCTTTTGACATAGCTCGATACACAAGGTACCTTGTGGAGACGAGATTTGTTTTGATGGGTGCCTCAGGAAAACTTCTATGCTGGTATTGGAATCCAGGCTTTTGAGGAGACATGCCTGTAAACCAAAGCAATGTATCCGATTATGGCCTAGGGTCCTGTCTGGTTCAATCTTCTTCTCAGGGGACATCCATCTATGGTATGAGTGGAGGTAGATGCTCAGCTGGTATCAGACCGCCCTTGTTTGTCCCGGGCGACCTGCACTATTGGGATGGCCTCAGCGATTTGTAGGGTTCTCCAAATTTTACTGTTTTGGACAATGGCATCGGCAGAATTCCCATGGATTGGGTAGGCACAGTCCTACTGTGTGACTCCAGGGGCCCCAGCCTGGAGGGTGTGTGGCCCAGGACTTTGAGGACAGAAGTCTGAAAACACAAACTCAGCTTAGGTTTGGGGACGTAGGTATGGCAGGCCTGATCTATAAACCATGAGAAGAACTCTTCCAAATATGAAGAAAGAGTGAGTCTGAGGGGCTTGCTCAGGCTTTTGTCTCTGGATTTTGTATCAGAGATGGCCGTGGAATGTTGGGGAGGCCTCATGGGCCATGGACGAATCTTCCTCTCTGTGGATTTGGCCCGATCCCAATTGTTTTTCGTCAATCTGTGGAATGGGAGGACTCCTTTCAGGTTTGTTACCTCAGGTGTCCCGCCAAAAGAGGAATTCCAAAGAAGAGCCCTGGGGAAAAGTGAAGGGAGAACCCGAACTATGGGTAAAATTTGGGGCCTAGGGGCATGGCAAGCCCAATATGCTATCTCTTCATCCAGCCACTGAGAGGCCTTATTGAGGACTGGGATCAGGGTGAGGGTCACAATGTGTGGTTTTGACCAATGTGGCCCACAAACATGAGCGGGGCCTCATGGGCCACCCTGGTTTCAACTACACTGAACGTTGGACAACATGCCAACCACATGGTTTCTTGCCACGGGGAAGGAGTTGTGTTTTCTGCATCACTTTCAAGCCTGGGCAGTGATTGGAGATAAGGTCTAGGTTCTGAAACTTGACAACCGAGGTTGGGAAGAGATGACGACCTAAGACCATGGCGTGTCCGATGTGCTCAGTGAGCGGCCAGCTTTCTGTGTGGGGCCAGGTAATCCAGGCTCAGGCTGTGTCAAAAAGGGCAATAGTGCCCAGGTCAGCCTATATATTTGGGGTACAGTCGTATGGCGTGCAGGTTGATCCTCTTTTGGAGTTTCTGGGTAGCCCCAGAGGGCAATGTTTTTCTTCCTGAGGGCAGGAAGAGTGCTGCATTATAGTTCTGGTTTTCAAACTGGAGGCTTGTGGGCCAGTAGTCTGAGGAAGGAAATCTGAGAACAAGCTAGGCTTAGGTTTCTGGGTGAGGACAAGGCAGGAACAATCTACAGACCTGAATCGAGATCTCGTGCTTATGATGTCAGGGTGAGGATCAGAAGATCGCTCAGGTTGGAGTTTCTGTCCCTGATGGCCCTTCATGAAGGGGTGGGGGGGTCATGAAGCCGTGGGGGTTTTCCCACGATGTTAGTTGTGAGAAGCTCCAAACTGCAAAGATTCTTCTGCAGGAAAATTGAGACCTGTTGGTTGGCTCCAGGGCAACGATTCCGAGCAGGGTTCTAAGGATGGATGGCTGGGTAGCCCACCTCGCATTCCAATTGTGTCCTAGCAACAAGACAGGTTAGATCTGCTGGATCTGGGGGAGCAACCCAGGAGGCTGAGTTGAAATAAACTCTACTGTGGATGGGTCCTAATGTTTTTTTGTGTCTATGGAGACCTTGGAATGTAGCGGTGGCACTGGGGTCCTGAAGGGTTTTTCCAAACAGAGGCTTTGACACAGCTCCAACGTGCAAATTTCCCATATGTAGATGAGATGTTTTCTGATGGGTGAGTCAAGAAACAGCCATACGCTGGTATTGAAATCCAGGCCTCTGAGGAGAGATGACTCGATACCACAGCAATGGATCCGAATAGTGCCTAGGGGCCTGTTCGTTCCTTTTTACCTCTGGGGACATCAGTCTATGCGTCTGACTGCAGGTAGGTGCTCAGATGAGCTCAGATTGCCCCTGTTTGTCCTGGGAAGCCACCACTATTGGGATGGCCTCAGGCAGTTTGGAGGTTTATCCTATTAGTAGGGTTGTGGCCATTGGAATGGGCACATACAATTCCCTTGGAGAGGGCAAGTACAGTCCTCAGGTTTGGCTCCAGGGGCCTGAGCCTGTAGCATGTGTAGGCCAGAGCTGTTTGGACAGTTGTCTGAAAACACAAACGCGGCTTATGTTTCGGGTCATAGGTATGGCAGGACTGATCTACAGACCATGAGGAGAACTCTTCAGGATATGAAAAAAGGGCGAGTGTGAGGCTCGTGCTCAAGTTTTTGTCTCGGGATATCGTGTCACTCATGGTCGTGAAATTTCCGGGTGACTTCATGGGAAATGGACGAGTCTTACTCTCTGGGGTTTTGCCCCGTCCCAAGAGTTTTGGGTCATTCTGGGGATGGAAGAAGTCCGTTTTGTTGTTGTTGTTGTTGATTTGTTTTGTTTTGTTTATTAACCTCAGGTGTCTCACCAAATGAGGTATTCCAGAGTAGAGCCCTGGGGAGGGCCGACCGGACAACCAGAAATCTGGTTAAAAATTGTGGCCTAGGGACATGTCAAGCCCATTATGACATCTAATGGTCGAGCCACTGAGAGGACTTACTAGAGCACAGGACTCACGCTGAGGGTCACAATGCGTGTTTATGCCCTCTTCGCACTCAAGAATTGGCAGGGCCTCCGGGTGAATGCTGGTTTCTCCTACACTGAACGTTGGACAACATGCCAACCACAAGGTTTCTTGCCATGGGTAAGGACAAGGTCTGATTTCTGCATCCCAGGCACCCCTGGGCAGTGGTTGGAGATAAGGCCTAGGTTCTGAAGCCTGAAAAACCGCAGTTGGGAAGAGATGATAACCTAAGGCCATGGCGGTTCTGATGTGCTCAGTGTGCGGTCAGCTGTCTGGGTGTTGGTCAGGAGGTCCGAGCTCAGGTTGTGTCAGACAGTGCATTAGTGCCCAGGTTAGACTATATACTTTGGTATAGTCGAATGCCATGTAGATTTATCCTCATATAAGGTGCCTGGGCAGCTCATTAGGCCAAATTTTTTTTCTAGAGGGCAGGCAGAGTGCTGCATTGTGGGTCTGGAATTGCGAAACTTCCGGGCTTCGGGGCCTGGAGTGTGAGGACGGAAGTCTGAGAACACAAGCTAGACTTGGGTTTCAGGGCCAGGGCACGGCAGGTACCCCTGTAGATCTGAACCTATATCTCATGCATCTGAAGTCAGGGCGAGGATCAGAAGTTGGCTCAGGTTGGAGTTTCTGTGCATGACGGCCCCTTCATGAAGGGAGCGGAATCTCGAGGCCATGGAGGTTTTCCCACGTTGGGAGTTGTGGGATGCCCCCTTAAGGATTCCTTCTGCGGGACAATTGAGACTTGTTGGGCAGCTCCAGGACATCCCATATGGAATGACTCCAGGTCACCGTTCGAGGATGGATGCCTGGGAAGCCCGCCTCGCATTCCAATTGTCTCCTAGCAACAAGACAGTTTAGATCTGATGGCTCTGCGGGAGAAACCGGGGTGGCTGACTTGAAATGGACTTTCCTGAGGATGGGTCCTAATGTGTGTTTGTGTCCATGAGGGCCTTAAAATGGGGCGGTGGCACCGGGACCCTGAAGTATTCTCCTAAGCTTTTGACATAGCTCGATGCACAAGGTTCCTTGTGGAGACGAGATTTGTTTTGATGGGTGCCTCAGGAAAACCTCTATGCTGGTATTGGTATCCAGGCTTTTGAGGAGACATGCCTGTAATCCAAAGCAATGTATCCGATTATGGCCTAAGGTCCTGTCTGGTTCAATCTTCTTCTCAGGGGACATCCATCTATGGTATGAGTGGAGGTAGATGCTCAGTTGGTATCAGACCGCCCTTGTTTGTCCCGGGCGACCTGCACTATTGGGATGGCCTCAGGGATTTGGAGGGTTTTCCAAATTTTACTGTTTTGGACAATGGCATCGGCAGAATTCCCATGGATTGGGTAGGCACAGTCCTAATGTGTGACTCCAGGGGCCCCAGCCTGGAGGGTGTGTGGCCCAGGACTTTGAGGACAGAAGTCTGAAAACACAAACTCAGCTTAGGTTGGGGACGTAGGTATGGCAGGCCCGGTCTATAAACCATGAGAAGAACTCTTCCGGATATGAAGAAAGAGCGAGTCTGAGGCGCTTGCTCAGGCTTTTGTCTCTGGATTTTGTATCAGAGATGGCCGTGGAATGTCGGGGAGGCCTCATGGGCCATGGACGAATCTTCCTCTCTGTGGATTTGGCCCGATCCCAATTGTTTTTCGTCAATCTGTGGAATGGGAGGACTCCTTTCAGGTTTGTTACCTCAGGTGTCCCGCCAAAAGAGGAATTCCAAAGAAGAGCCCTGGGGAAAAGTGAAGGGAGAACCCGAACTATGGGTAAAATTTGGGGCCTAGGGGCATGGCAAGCCCAATATGCTATCTCTTCATCCAGCCACTGAGAGGCCTTATTGAGGACTGGGATCAGGGTGAGGGTCACAATGTGTGGTTTTGACCAATGTGGCCCACAAACATGAGCGGGGCCTCATGGGCCACCCTGGTTTCAACTACACTGAACGTTGGACAACATGCCAACCACATGGTTTCTTGCCACGGGGAAGGAGTTGTGTTTTCTGCATCACTTTCAAGCCTGGGCAGTGATTGGAGATAAGGTCTAGGTTCTGAAACTTGACAACCGAGGTTGGGAAGAGATGACGACCTAAGACCATGGCGTGTCCGATGTGCTCAGTGAGCGGCCAGCTTTCTGTGTGGGGCCAGGTAATCCAGGCTCAGGCTGTGTCAAAAAGGGCAATAGTGCCCAGGTCAGCCTATATATTTGGGGTACAGTCGTATGGCGTGCAGGTTGATCCTCTTTTGGAGTTTCTGGGTAGCCCCAGAGGGCAATGTTTTTCTTCCTGAGGGCAGGAAGAGTGCTGCATTATAGTTCTGGTTTTCAAACTGGGGGCTTGTGGGCCAGTAGTCTGAGGAAGGAAATCTGAGAACAAGCTAGGCTTAGGTTTCTGGGTGAGGACAAGGCAGGAACAATCTACAGACCTGAATCGAGATCTCGTGCTTATGATGTCAGGGCGAGGATCAGAAGATCGCTCAGGTTGGAGTTTCTGTCCCTGATGGCCCTTCATGAAGGGGCGGGGCGGTCATGAAGCCGTGGGGGTTTTCCCACGATGTTAGTTGTGAGAAGCTCCAAACTGCAAAGATTCTTCTGCAGGACAATTGAGACCTGTTGGTTGGCTCCAGGGCAACAATTCCGAGCAGGGTTCTAAGGATGGATGGCTGGGTAGCCCACCTCGCATTCCAATTGTGTCCTAGCAACAAGACAGGTTAGATCTGCTGGACCTGGGGGAGCAACCCAGGAGGCTGAGTTGAAATGGACTCTCCTGTGGATGGATCCTAACATGTTTTTGTGTCTATGGAGATCGTGGAATGAAGCGGTGGCACTGGGGCCCTGATGGGTTTTTTCAAACAGGCTTTGACACAGCTCCAACGTGCAAGTTTCCCATATGTAAATGAGATTTGTTCTGAGGGATGAGTCAGGAAACAGCAATACGCTGGTATTGAAATCCAGGCCTCTGAGGAGAGATGACTGGATAGCACAACAATGAATCCAAATAGTGCCTAGGGGCCTGTTCGTACCTTTTTACCTCTGGGGACATCAGTCTATGCATCTGAGTGCATGTAGGTGTCAGATGGGCTCAGATTGCTCCTGTTTGTCCTGGAGAGCCACCACTATTGGGATGGCCTCAGGGAGTTTGGAGGTTTATCCTATTAGTAGGTTGTGGCCATTGGAATGGGCACATACAATTCCCTTGGAGAGGGCAAGTACAGTCCTCAGGTTTGGCTCCAGGGGCCTGAGCCTGTAGGGTGTGTAGGCAGAGCTGTTTGGACAGTTGTCTGAAAACACAAACGCGGCTTATGTTTCGGGTAATAGGTATGGCAGTATTGATCTACAGACCATGAGGAGAACTCTTCGGGATATGAAAAAAGGGCGAGTGTCAGGCTCTTGCTCAACTTTTTGTCTCTGGATATCGTGTCACTCATGGTCATGAAATTTACGGTTGTCTTCATGGGAAATGGACGAGTCTTACTCTCTGGTGGTTTGTCCCCATCGCAAGATTTTGGGGTCATTCTGTGGGATGGAAGAAGTCCGTTTTGTTGTTGTTGTGATTTGCCTTGTTTTGTTTTTTAACCTCAGGTGTCCCACCAAATGAGGTATTCCAGAGTAGAGCCCTGGGGAGGGCCGACTGGACAACCAGAAATCTGGTTACAAATTTGGGCCTAGGGACATGTCAAGCCCATTATGACATCTAATGGTCGAGCGACTGAGAGGACTTACTAGAGGACAGGACTCATACTGAGGGTCACAATGCGTGTTTATGCCCACTTCGCAAACAAGAATGGGCGGGGCCTCATGGTGAATCCTGGTTTCTCCTACACTGAACGTTGGACAACCTTCCAATGACAAGATTTCTTGCCATGGGTAAGGAAGAGTTCTGATTTCTGCATCACAGTCACCCTTGGGCAGTGATTGGAGATAAGGTCTAGATTCTGAAGCCTGAAAACAGAGGTAGGGAAGAGATGATAACCTAAGGCCATGGCGGGTCTGATGTGCTCAGTGTGCGGTCAGCTGTCTGGGTGTTGGTCAGGAGGTCCGGGCTCAGGTTGTGTCAGACAGTGCATTAGTGCCCAGTTTAGACTATATACTTTGGGTACAGTCGAGTGCCATGTAGATTTATCCTCATATAAGTTGTCTGGGCAGCTCATTAGGCAAAATTTGTTTTCTAGAGGGCAGGCAGAGTGCTTCATTGTCGGTCCGGAATTGCCAAACTTGAGGGCTCCGTGTCCAGGAGTGTGAGGAGGGAAGTCTGAAAACACAAGCTGGACTTGTGTATCAGGGCGAGGACACGGCAGGGACCACTGTAGATCTGAACCAATATCTCATGCATCTGAAGTCAGGGCGAGGATCAGACGTTGTCTCACGTTGGAGTTTATGTGCATGACGGCCCCTTCATGAAGAGAGCGAAATCTCGAGGCCATGTAGGTTTTCCCACGTTGGGTGTTGTGGGATGCCCCCTTCAAGGATACCTTCTGCGGGACAATTGAGACCTGTTGGGCAGCTTCAGGACATCCCATATGGAATGACTCCAGGGCACCATTCGAGAATGGATGACTGGGAAGCAGGCCTCGCATTCCAATTTTCTCCTAGCAACAAGACAGTTTAGATCTGATGGCTCTGCGTGAGCAACAGGAGTGACTGACTTGAAATGGACTTTCCTGAGGATGGGTCCTAATGTGTGTTTGTGTCCATGAGGGCCTTAAAAAGGGGCGGTGGCACCGGGACCCTGAAGTATTCTCCTAAGCTTTTGACATAGCTCGATGCACAAGGTTCCTTGTGGAGACGAGATTTGTTCTAATGGGTGCCTCAGAAAAACCCCTATGCTGGTATTGGAATCCAGGCTTTTGAGGAGACATGCCTGTAAACCAAAGCAATGTATCCGATTATGGCCTAGGGTCCTGTCTGGTTCAATCTGCTTCTCAGGGGACATCCATCTATGGTATGAGTAGAGGTAGATGCTCAGCTGGTATCAGACCGCCCTTGTTTGTCCCGGGCGACCTGCACTATTGGGATGGCCTCAGGGATTTGGAGGGTTCTCCTAATTTTACGGTTTTGGACCATGGAATGGGCAGAATTCCCATGGATTGGGTAGACACAGTCCTAATGTGTGACACCTGGGGCCCCAGCCTGGAAGGTGTGTGGCCCAGGACTTTGGGGACAGAAGTCTGAAAACACAAACTCAGCTTAGCTTTGGGGAGATAGGTATGGCAGGCCCGATCTATAAACCATGAGAAGAACTCTTCCGGATATAAAGAAAGAGCGAGTCTAGGCACTTGCTCAGGCTTTTGTCTCTGGATTTTTTATCAGAGATGGCCGTGGAATGTCGGGGAAGCCTCATGGGCCATGGACGAATCTTTCTCTCTGGGGATTTGGTCCGATCCCAATTGCTTTTCATCAATCTGTGGAATGGGAGGACTCCTTTCAGGTTTGTTACCTCCGGTGTCCCGCCAAAAGAGGAATTCCAAAGATGAGCCCTGGGGAAAAGTGAAGGGAGAACCCGAACTATGGGTAAAATTTGGGGCCTAGGGGCATGGCAAGCCGAATATGCTGACTCTTCATCCAGCCACTGAGAGGCCTTACCTGAGGCCTGGGATCAGGCTGAGGGACACAATGTGTGTTTGTGACCAATGTGGCCCATAAACATGGGCGGGGCATCATGGGCCACACTGGTTTCAACTACACTGAACGTTGGAAAAACATGCCAACCACTAGGTTTCTTGCCAAGGCGAAGGAGAAGTTCTGATTCTTGCATCACGTTCTCTCCTGAGCAGTGAGTCGAGATAAGGTCTAGGTTCTGAAGGTGAAAACTGAGGTTGTGTAGAGTTGATGGCCTAAAGCCATTGTGGGTGTGATATGCTCTGTTTATGGCCAGCTGTCTGGGTGTTGGACTGGAGGTCTGCCCTCAGGCTGTTTCAGACAGGGCTTTAGTGCACAGGCTAGACTGTATAATTGGGGTATGGTCGAGTGGCATGCAGGTTGTTACTCATTTGGCGTTTCTGGTTAGGCCTATAGGGCAACATTTTTCCTCTGGAGGGCAGGCAGAGTGCTGCATTGTGTCTCCAGAATTGCCAAACTGGAGGGGTGTGGCCAGGATTGTGAGGAAGGAAGTCTGAAAACACAAGCTAGCACGAGTTTTGGGGCCAAGAGCATGGCAGGCCCACTCTGCAGAGGCTGAATCGAGATCTCCTGCAGGTGAGGTCAGGGCGAGTATCAGATGTTGCCTCAAGCTGGAGTTTGTTTCCATGACGGCCCCTTCCTGAAAGGGGTGGGGGCGTCATGAGGCCAGGGAGGTTTCCCTACTCTGGGAGTTGTGAGCTGCTCCAAACTTCAAAGTTTCCTTCTTCAGGACAGTCGAGTACTATTGGATGGTTCCAGGATGCCCCATACAGAAAGACTCGAGAGCAGGGCCCTAAGCATGGATGCCGAGAAACGCCACCTCACCTTCCCATTGCCTGGTCGAGACAAGGCACGCTCAATCTGCGGGCTTTTGGGTGAGCTACCCAGAAGGCTGAGTTTAAATGGATTCTCCTGAGGATGAGTCATAATGTGGGTTGGTGGCCAAGGAGACCTTGGAATGTGGCAGTAGCTAAGGGACTCTGCAGGATTCTCCAACCCGAAGGGCTTGACACAACTCCAAAAAGGTAGCTTCCCATGTGGAGATGAGAGGTCTTCTGTGGTGCCTCAGGAAAGCCCCGTATGCTGGTCTTCAAACCCAGGCCTCTGAGGAGTGATACCTGGACACCAAAGCAAGAGTTCATAATAGGGCCTAGGGGCCTGTCTGGTTCAATCTTCTTTATCTGCGGATATCTGTCTGTGTGTCTGCATGGAGGTAGTAGTTGCTCATCTTGTGTCATAATGCCAGTATTTGTCCAGTGTGGCTTGTGGTAGTGTGATGTCCTTGGGGACCTTGAGGTTTCTACTATTTTGTAGAGTTGTGGCCAATGGAATGGGCAGTTTCTTAGGAGAGAGTAGGCACAGTTCTGTCGTGTGGCTCCAGAGACCCCAGCCTGGAGGCTGTGTGGGCCATGGCTGTGCAGACAGACATCCAAAAACCCTAACTCAGCTCAGGTTTGGGGCCGAGGTTACGGCAGGCCTGATCTACAGTCCATGAGGGGAGCTCCTCTGGATATGAAAGAAGGGTGAGAGGGAGGCAGTCGCTCAGGCTTTTGTCTCTGGATGTTTTGTCCACAATGGCCGTTTAATGTAGGAGTTGCCTCATGGGTCGTAGAAGTCTCCCTCTCTGGTAGTTTGTCCAGCCCCCAAGAGTTTGGGGTCATTCTGTGGGAAGGGAAGTGTCCTGTTTTCTGCTTCATGTGTCCCCCCAGTAGAGGGATTCTAGAGCATAGCAGTGGGTACTGACAACTGGAATACTCGCCCTCTGGTTAAGCCTGGGGGCCTATGGATATGACAAGCCCCATATGCAGGATCTTGGTCCAGCCACTGAGAGGCGTTACTTTAACACGGGACTCAAGCTGCAGGTCACAATGCATGTCTGTGCCCTAGGCGGCCCTCAAGCACTGGCGTGGCCTTTCGGACAATGCAGGTTTTCCCACATTGAAGGTTGGACAACATGCCAACCACAAGGTTTCTGGCCATGGGGAAGGAGGAATTCTAATTTCTGCATCACGTTCACTCCTGGGCAGTGATTGGAGATAAGGTCTAGGTTCTGAAGCCTGAAAACCGAGGTTGGGAAGAGATGACGACCTACAGCCATAGCGGGTCCTATGTGTCCAGGTTGGGGCCAGCTGTCTGGGTATCGTTTGGGATGTCTTGTCTCAGGCTGTGCCAGACAGGGCATTAGTATACAGGGTAGGCTGTATAATTGCTTTACAATCAAGTGGCATGCATTAGAAAATCATTTGGGGTTTCTTATTAGCAGCATAGGGCAAAGTTTTTCTTCTGGAGGGCAGGCAGAGTGCTGCATTGTGGCATCAGAATTCCCAAACTGGAGGGCTTGTGGGCCAGGAGAGTGAGGACGGAAGTCTGAGAACACAAGCTAGGCTTAGGTTTCGGGGCAAGGACATGGCAGGCACACTCTGCAGAGCTGAATTGACATCTCATGCCTCTGAAGTCAGGTCGAGGATCAGACTTTGGCTCAGGTGTGAGTTTCTGTCCATGTTGGCCCCTTCAGGAAAGGGGGACATTATGAGCCCATGGGGGTTTTCCCACTATTGGAGTTGTGAAATGCTCCAAACCGCAAGGATTCCTTCTGTGGGACAATTAAGATTTGTTGGATGGCTCCAGGACGTCTTATAAGGTATTTTTCCAGAACAGGGTTCTAAGTATGAATGCCTGGGCAGTCAGCCTCACATTCCAATTGTCTCCTAGCAACAAGAAACGTTTGATCTGCTGGCTTGGGGTAGCAACAGAGGGGGCTGAGTTGAAATGGACTTTCCTGAGGATGGTCTTAATGTTGGTTTGAGTCCATGGAGACCTTGGTATGGGGTAGTGGCACCAGGGCCCTGAAGGATTCTCCTAACCAGAGGTTATGACAAAGCTCCAATGAGCAAGTTTTCCATGGGGAGACGAGATTTGTTCTTATTGGTGCCTCAGGAAACCACCATATGCTGGTATTGGAAACGAGGCCTCTGAGGAGAGATGCCTAAAAACCAAAGCAATGGATCTGATTAGGGCCTAGGGGCCTGTCCGGTTCAATATTCTTCTCTGGGGACATCTGTTGTCTGAGTGGAGGTAGTTGCTCAGCTGGTTTGAGATCACCCCTGTTTGTCCTGGGCGGCCTACACTATTAAGATAGCCTCGGTGACTTTGGAGGTTTTTCCTCATTTGCAAGTTGTGGCCAATGGAATGGGAAGAATTCCCTTGAAAGGGAAGCACAGTCCTGAGGTGTGGCTCCAGGGACCCAATTGTGGAGCGTGTTTGGTCCAGGGCTATTTGGACAAAAGTCTGAAAACACAAACTCCACCTAGGTTGGTGGATGTAGGTATGGCCGACCCGATCTATAGACCGTGAGGAGAACTCTTTGGGATATGAGCAAAGGGCGAATGTGAGGTGCTGGCTCATGCTTTTTTTTTTTTTTTCTGGAATTGTGTCACCGATTGCCATGGAATGTCGGGGTGTCCTCATGGGTCATTGATGAGGCTCCCTTTCTGGGGATTTGACCCGATCCCAAGAGTTTGGGGTCATTCTGTGGGAAGGGAGGAGGCCTTTCTGGTTTTTTTGTTTATTTTTTTAGTATTATTATTTTTTTTTTACCTAAGGTGGACCACCAAAAGAGGGACCCAAGAGCAGAGTCCTGGCGAGGAGCGACTGGACAACCAGACCTCTGGTTAACATTGGGACCTAAGAACATGGCAAGCCCCATATGTGGACTCTTGGTCCAGACACTGAGAGGCCTTCCTTGAGGATAGGTCTCACACTGAGTTTCACAATGTGTTTTTGTGCCCAAGGAGCCCCTCAAGTCAGGGCGTGGCCTAATGTACCATGCTGGTTTCTCCTACACTGAAAGTTGCACAATATGGCAACCACAAGTTTTCTGGCCATGGGGAAGAAGGAGTTCTAATTTCTGACCAACTTTCACTCCTGGACTGTGATTGGATTTAATGTCTAGGTTCCGAAGCCTGAAAACTGAGGTTGGGAAGAGATGAAGACCTAAGGCCATGGTGTGGCTGATGTGCTCAGTTTTCGGCCAACTGTTGAGTGTGGGTTGGGAGGTGCAGGCTCAGGCTGTGGCAGACAGGGAATTAGTGCCCAGGCTAGACTGTATCATTGGGGTGCAGTCGAGTTTCGTGCAGGATGGTACTCATTTGTGGTTACTGGGTAGCCCCAGAGGGCAACGTTTTCCTTCTGGAGGGATGACACAGTGCCACATAGTGGCTCCAGAATTCCCAAACTGGAAGTCTTTTGGGCCAGGAGTGTGAGAAAAAAATTCTGAGAACACAAGCCAGACTTAGATTTCGGGGTGAGGGGACGGCAGGCACCCTCTGCAGAGATGATTCGAGATCCTGTATGCCTGAAGACAGAGCTAGGATCAGACGTTGGCTTACGTCGGAGTTTCTGTCCATGACGGCCCCTTCATGAAGGGGACGGTGTCACGAGGACATGGAGGTTTTCCCACGATGGGAATTGTGAGATGCTCCAAACCGCAATGATTCCTTCTGTGGGACAGTCGAGACCTGTTGGATGGCTCCAGGACATCCCATAAGGAAGTTATCCAGAGCAGGGTTCTAAGGATGGATGCCTGGGCAGCCTGCCTCCCATTCCAGGTGTCTCATAGCGCCAAGGCAAGTTCGATCTGCTGGATCTAGGGGAGCAACCGAGGCGGGTGTGTTGAAATGGGTGAGTTGAGGATGGGTCATAATGTGCATTTGTGTCCATGGAGACCTTGGAATGGGGTGCTTGATCCGGGGCCTTGAGGGACGTTCATAACCGGAGGTTTTGATGGACTCTAAAGAGTACGTTTCTTATGTAGAGAAGAGAATTGTTTTGATGAGTGCCTAAGGAATCTCCCATATGCTGGTATGGGAAACCAGGCCTCTGAGGAGAGATGACTGGAAACAAAAGCAATCGAGATGATTAGGGCCTAGGTGCCTGTCCGGTTCAATCTCTTTCCTGAGGATACGTGTCTAAGGATCTGAGGGGATGTAGTTGCTCAGCTTGTGTCAGATCGCCCCTGTTTGTCCTGGGCAGCCTATAATATTGGGATGGCTTCCGGACTTTGGAGTTTCTCCTAATCTATAGGTTTGTGGCCAATGGAATGGGCAGAAATCCCCTGGAGAGGGCAGGCACAGTTCTGAGTTTGGCTCTAGGGGCCCAGCCTTGAGGCTGTGTGGGCCAGGCCTGTGGGGACAAAAGTCTGAAAACACAAACTCCGCTTAGGATTGGGGACATAGGTATGGCACGCCCAATCTACAGACTGTGATAACACTTAGGGATATGAAAAAGGGTGAGTTTGAGGTGCTTGCTCAGGTTTTGTCTCTGGATATGTGTCAACAATGTGGGTGGAATGCTGGCGTGGCCTCATGGGTTGTGGATGGCTTTCCTTCTCTGAGGATTTGACCCGATCCCAAGAGTTTGGGTACATTCTGTGGGATGGGAGGAGTCTTTTCTGTTTTTTATTTTATTTTATTTTATATTTTATTTTATGTACCTCAAGTGTCCCAATAAAAGAGGGATTCCAGAGCAGAGTCCTTGGGAGGGTCAACTGGATATCCCCACCTCTGTTTAAGTTTGGGGGCCTAGGGGCATGGCAAGTCCAATAGGCGGGCTCTTGATTCAGACACTGAGAGGCCTTCCTTGAGGACAGGGCTCATGCTGAGGTTCACAATGCCTATTTGTGCCCAACAAGGCCCTCAAGCATGGGAAGTGCCTCATTGGCCACGCTAGATTATTCTACACTGAACGTTGGAGAATATGCCAACCACAAGGTTTCCAGCCATGGCGAAGGAAGAGTTGTGATTTCTGCATCACGTTCACCCCTGGACAGTGTTTGGAGTTTAGGTCTAGGTTCTGAAACCCGAAAACTGAGGTTGGAAGAGATGAAGACCTAAGGACCTGATGGGTCCAATGAGCTCAGTGTGCAGCCAGCTGTTGAGCGTAGGTCTGGAGGTGTGGGCTCATGCTGTGTCAGACAAGGCATTAGACAGGGTAGACTGCATATTTGGGGTGCAGTCGAGTGGCGTTCAGTTGATCCTTATTAGGGTTTCTAGGTACCTCCATAAGGCAACGTTTTTCTTCTGGAGGGCAGGCAGTGTGCTGCATTATGGCCCCAGTATTGCCACTCTGTAGGGCTTTTGGGGCAGGGGTGTGAGGACGGTAGTCTGAGAACACAAGCTAGGCTTAGTTTTGGGGGTGAGTGCACAGAAGGCACACTCTGCAGAGCTGAATCAAGATCTCATGCACCTGAAGTCAGGGCGAATATCAGACGTTTGCTCAGGTTGGAGTTTCTGTCCATGATGGCCCCTTTATAAAGTGGAGCGTCTCAAGAGACCATGTAGATTTTCCCACAATGGGAGTTGTGAGATGCTCCAGACTGCAAAGATTCCTTCTGTGGGACACTTGAGACCTGTTGGATGGCTCTAGGATGTCCCATGTGGAACGACTCCAGAGTAGGGTTCTAAGGATGGAAGCCTGGGCAGCCCGCCTCCAATTCTAGTTGTCTCCTAGCAACAAGGCAGGTTTGATCTGCAGGCCCTGGGGGAGAAACCAAGGGGGTTGAGTTGACATGGACTCTCCCGACAATAGATCATAATGTGGGTTTAAGTCCATGGAGACCTTGGAATGGGGCGCCTGATCCAGGGCCCTGAAAGATTCTCCTAAACAGAGGTTTTTATAGAGCTCCAAAGAGTACATTTCCTATGTGGAGATGAGATTTTTCTGATGAGTGCCTCAGTAATCCCCCGTATTCTGGTATTGGAAACCAGGCATCTGAGGAGAGATGCCTGGAAACAAAAGCAATGGATCCGATTAGAGCCTAAGTGCCTGTCCAGTTCAATCTTATTCTATGGGGATATCTGTCTCTGGGTCTGAGTGGAGGTAGTTTCCTAACTTGTGAAAGATCATCCCTGTTTGTCCTGGGCAGCCAACACTATTGGGATGGCCTCGGGGAGTTTGGAGGATTCTCCTACTCTATAGGGTTGTGGCCAATGGAAATGGCAGAATCCCCTGGAGAGGGAAGCCACAGTCCTGAGGTGTGTCTCCAGGGGCCCCAGCTTGGATGGTGTGTGGGCCAGGACTGTGGGGACAGAAGTCTGAAAACACAAACTCAGCTTAGGTTTGGGGATGTATGTATGAAGGCTCGATCTACAGACCGTGAGAATTTTCCGGGCTATGAACAAAGGGCGAGTATGTGGCGCTTGCTCAGGGTTTTGTCTCTGGATTTTGTGTCAACGGTGGCCGTGGAATGTCGGGGTGTCCTCAAGGGCCATGGACAATTCTTTCTCTGTTGATTTGGCCTGATCCCAAGGGGTTGGGATCATTCTGTGGATGGGAAGAGTCCTTTCTGTATTTTTTTTTTTTACCTCAGGTGTTCCACCAAAGAGGGATTCCAGAGTAGAGCCCTGAGTAGGGGTGACTAGACATCTCGAACTCTGGTTGAGATTGGGGGACTAGGGGCTTGGCAAGCCCCATATGTGGGCTGTTGTTCCAGTGACTAAGAGGCTTTACATGAGGATAGGGCTCACGCTGAGGGTCACAATGTGTGTTTGTGCAATTTGTGGCCCTCAGGGATAGGTGGGGCCTCATAGTCCATGCTGCTTTCTCCTACAATGAACATTGGACAACATGCCAACCACTAGGTTTCTTGCCAAGGCGAAGGAGAAGTTCTGATTCTTGCATCACGTTCACTCCTGAGCAGTGAGTGGAGATAAGGCCTAGGTTCTGAAGGTGAAAACTGAGGTTGGGTAGAGATGATGGCCTAAAGCCATTGTGGGTGTGATATGCTATGTGTACGGCCAGCTGTCTGGGTGTTGGACTGGAGGTCTGCCCTCAGGCTGTGTCAGACAGGGCTTTAGTGCACAGGCTAGACTTATAATTGGGGTATGTTCGAGTGGCATGCAGGTTGTTACTCATTTGGCGTTTCCGGTTAACCCTATAGGGCAACATTTTTCTTCTGGAGGGCAGGCAGAGTGCTGCATTGTGTCTCCAGAATTGCCAAACTGGAGGGGTGTGGCCAGGATTGTGAGGATGGAAGTCTGAAAACACAAGCTAGCACGAGTTTTGGGGCCAAGAGCATGGCAGGCCCACTCTGCAGAGGCTGAATCGAGATCTCCTGCAGGTGAGGTCAGGGCGAGTATCAGATGTTGCCTCAAGCTGGAGTTTGTGTCCATGACGGCCCCTTCCTGAAGGGGGTGGGGGCGTCATGAGGCCAGGGAGGTTTCCCTACGCTGGGAGTTGTGAGCTGCTCCAAACTTAAAAGATTCCTTCTTCAGGACAGTCGAGTACTATTGGATGGTTCCAGGATGCCCCATACAGAAAGACTCGAGAGCAGGGGCCTAAGCATCGATGCCGAGAAACGCCAAATCACCTTCCCATTGCCTGGTCGAGACAAGGCACGCTCAATCTGCGGGTTCTTGGGTGAGCTACCCAGAAGGCTGAGTTTAAATGGACTCTCCTGAGGATGAGTCATAATGTGGGTTGGTGGCCATGGAGACCTTGGAATGAGGCAGTAGCTAAGGGACTCTGCAGGATTCTCCAAACCGAAGGGCTTGACACAACTCCAACAAGGAAGCTTCCCATGGGGAGATGAGAGGTCTTCTGTCTGGTGCCTCAGGAAAGCCCCGTATGCTGGTCTTCGAACCCAGGCCTCTGAGGAGTGATACCTGGACACCAAAGCAAGAGGTCATAATAGGGCCTAGGGGCCTGTCTGGTTCAATCTTCTGTCTCTGCGGATATCTGTCTGTGTGTCTGCATGGAGGTAGTAGTTGCTCAGCTTGTGTCATAATGCCCCTATTTGTCCAGTGCGGCTTGCAGTAGTGGGATGTCCTTGGGGACCTTGAGGTTTCTACTATTTTGTAGAGTTGTGGCCAATGGAATGGGAAGTTTCTTAGGAGAGAGCAGGCACAGTTCTGTGGTGTGGCTCCAGAGACCCCAGCCTGGAGGCTGTGTGGGCCATGGCTGTGCAGACAGACATCCAAAAACCCTAACTCAGCTCAGGTTTGGGGCCGAGGTTACGGCAGGCCTGATCTACAGTCCATGAGGGGAGCTCCTCTGGATATGAAAGAAGGGTGAGAGGGAGGCAGTCGCTCAGGCTTTTGTCTCTGGATGTTTTGTCCACAATGGCCGTTTAATGTAGGAGTTGTCTCATGGGTCGTAGAAGTCTCCCTCTCTGGTAGTTTGTCCAGCCCCCAAGAGTTTGGGGTCATTCTGTGGGAAGGGAAGTGTCCTGTTTTCTGCCTCATGTGTCCCCCCAGTAGAGGGATTCTTGAGCATAGCAGTGGGTACTGACAATTGGAATACTCGCCCTCTGGTTAAGCCTGGGGGCCTATGGATATGACAAGCCCCATATGCAGGATCTTGGTCCAGCCACTGAGAGGCGTTACTTTAATACGGGACTCACGCTGTAGGTCACAATGCATGTCTGTGCCCTAGGCGGCCCTCAAGCACTGGCGTGGCCTTTCGGACAATGCAGGTTTTCCCACATTGAACGCTGGACAACATGCCAACCACAAGGTTTCTGGCCATGGGGAAGGAGGAATTCTAATTTCTGCATCACGTTCACCCCTGGGCAGTGATTGGAGATAAGGTCTAGGTTCTGAAGCCTGAAAACCAAGTTTGGGAAGAGATGACGACCTACAGCCATAGCGGGTCCTATGTGTCCATGTTGGGGCCAGCTGTCTGGGTGTCATTTGGGATGTCTTGTCTCAGGCTGTGCCAGACAGGGCATTAGAATACAGGGTGGGCTGTATAATTGCTTTACAATCGAGTGGCATGCATTAGAAAATCATTTGGGGTTTCTTATTAGCAGCATAGGGCAAAGTTTTTCTTCTGGAGGGCAGGCAGAGTGCGGCATTGTGGCTTCGGAATTCCCAATCTGGAGGGCTTGTGGGCCAGGAGAGTGAGGACGGAAGTCTGAGAACACAAGCTAGGCTTAGGTTTCGGGGCAAGGACATGGCAGGCACACTCTGCAGAGCTGAATTGAGATCTCATGCGTCTGAAGTCAGGTCGAGGTTCAGACTTTGGCTCAGGTTTGAGTTTCTGTCCATGTGGGCCCCTTCAGGAAGGGGGGGCATTATGAGGCCATGGGGGTTTTCCCACTATTGGAGTTGTGAGATGCTCCAAACCGCAAGGATTCCTTCTGTGGGACAATTAAGATTTGTTGGATGGCTCCAGGACGTCTTATAAGGTATTTTTCCAGAACAGGGTTCTAAGTATGGATGCCTGGGCAGCCAGCCTCACATTCCAATTGTCTCCTAGCAACAAGAAACGTTTGATCTGCTGGCTTGGGGTAGCAACAGAGGGGGCTGAGTTGAAATGGACTTTCCTGAGGATGGTCTTAATGTTGGTTTGAGTCCATGGAGACCTTGGTATGGGGCAGTGGCACCAGGGCCCTGAAGGATTCTCCTAACCAGAGGTTATGACAAAGCTCCAATGAGCAAGATTTCCATGGGGAGACGAGATTTGTTCTTATTGGTACCTCAGGAAACCACCATATGCTGGTATTGGAAACGAGGCCTCTGAGGAGAGATGCCTGGAAACCAAAGCAATGGATCTGATTAGGACTAGGGTCCTGTCCGGTTCAATTTTTTTCTCTGGGGACATCTCTTGTCTGAGTGGAGGTAGTTGCTCAGCTGGTTTGAGATCACCCCTGTTTGTCCTGGGCGGCCTACACTATTGGGATGGCCTCAGTGACTTTGGAGGTTTTTCCTAATTTGCAAGGTTGTGGCCAATGGAATGGGAAGAATTCCCTTGAAAGGGAAGCACAGTCCTGAGGTGTGGCTCCAGGGACCCAAGTGTGGAGCGTGTGTGGTCCAGGGCTATTTGGACAAAAGTCTGAAAACACAAACTCCACTTAGGTTGGAGGATGTATGTATGGCCGGCCCGATCTATAGACCATGAGGAGAACTCTTCGGCATATGAAGAAAGGGCGAATGTGAGGAGCTTGCTCATGCTTTTTTTTTTTTTTTTTTTTCTGGAAATGTGTCACCGATTGCCATGAAATGTCAGGGTGTCCTAATGGGCCATCGATTAGGCTCCCTTTCTGTGGATTTAACCCGATCCCAAGGGTTTGGGGTCATTCTGTTGGAAGGGAGGAGGCCTTTCTGGTTTTTTTGTTTATTTATTTTTGTTTATTTGTTTTTTTTTTTTACCTCAGGTGGACCACCAAATGAGGGATTCCAGAGCAGAGTCGTGGGTGGGGGCAACTGGACAACCAGACCTCTGGTTAACATTGGAACCTAAGAACATGGCAAGCCCCATATGTGGGCTCTTGGTCCAGACACTGAGAGGCTTTCCTTGAGGATAGGTCTCACACTGAGTTTCACAATGTGTTTTTGAGCCCAAGGAGCCCATCAAGGTAGGGCGTGGCCTAATGTACCATGCTGGTTTCTCCTACACTGAACATTGCACAATATGGCAACCACAAGTTTTCTGGCCATGGGGAAGAAGGAGTTCTAATTTCTGCAACACTTTCACTCCTGTACTATGATTGGATTTAAGGTCTAGGTTCTGAAGCCTGAAAACCGAGTTTGGGAAGAGATGACGACCTACAGCCATAGCGGGTCCTATGTGTCCAGGTTGGGGCCAGCTGTCTGGGTGTCGTTTGGGATGTCTTGTCTCAGGCTGTGCCAGACAGGGCATTAGTATACAGGGTGGGCTGTATAATTGCTTTACCATCGAGTGACATGCATTAGAAAATCATTTGGGGTTTCTTATTAGCAGCATAGGGCAAAGTTTTTCTTCTGGAGGGCAGGCAGAGTGCTGCATTGTGGCTTCGGAATTCCCAAACTGGAGGGCTTGTGGGCCAGGAGAGTGAGGACGGAAGCTGAGAACACAAGCTGGGCTTAGGTTTCGGGGCAAGGGCATGGCAGGCACACTCTGCAGAGCTGAATTGAGATCTCATGCGTCTGAAGTTAGGTCGAGGATCAGACTTTGGCTCAGGTTTGCGTTTCTTTCCATTTTGGCCCCTTCACGAAGAGGGGGGATTATGAGGCCATGGGGGTTTTGCCACTATTGGAGATGTGAGATGCTCCAAACCGCAAGGTTTCCTTCTGTGGGACAATTAAGATTTGTTGGATGGCTCCAGGACGTCCTATAAGGTATTTTTACAGAACAGGGTTCTACGTATGGATGCCTGGGCAGCAGCCTCACATTCCAATTGTCTCCTAGCAACAAGAAACGTTTGATCTGCTGGCTTGGGGTAGCAACAGAGGGGGCTGAGTTGAATGGACTTTCCTGAGGATGGCCTTAATGTTGGTTTGAGTCCATGGAGACCTTGGTATGGGGCAGTGGCACCAGGGCCCTGAAGGATTCTCCTAACCAGAGGTTATGACAAAGCTCCAATGAGCAAGTTTTCCATGGGGAGACGAGATTTGTTCTTATTGGTGCCTCAGGAAACCACCATATGCTGGTATTGGAAACGAGGCCTCTGAGGAGAGATGCCTGGAAACCAAAGCAATGGATTTGTTTAGGGCCTACAGGCCTGTCCGGTTCAATATTCTTCTCTGGGGACATCTGTTGTTTGAGTGGAGGTAGTTGCTCAGCTGGTTTGAGATCACCCCTGTTTGTCCTGGTCGGCCTAATCTATTGGGATGGCCTCGGTGACTTTGGAGGTTTTTCCTTTTTTGCAAGGTTGTGGCCAATGGAATGGGAAGAATTCCCTTGAAAGGGAAGCACAGTCCTGAGGTGTGGCTCCAGGGACCCAAGTGTGGAGCGTGTGTGGTCCAGGGCTATTTGGACAAAAGTCTGAAAACACAAACTCCACTTAGGTTGTGGGATGTAGGTATGGCCGGCCCGATCTATAGTCCGTGAGGAGACCTCTTCGGGATATGAACAAAGGGCGAATGTGATGTGCATGCTCATGCTTTTTTTTTTTCTGGAAATGTGTCACCGATTGCCATGGAATGTCGGGGGATCCTCATGGGCCATCGATGAGGCTCCCTTTCTGGGGATTTGACCCGATCCCAAGAGTTTGGTTCATTCTGTCAGAAGGGAGGAGGTCTTTCTGTTTTTTTTTGTTTTTTTGTTTTTTTTTTTTTTTTTTTTTTTTTTACCTCCGGTGGACCACCAAAAGAGGCATTCCAGAGCAGAGTCGTTGGTGGGGGCATCTGGACAACCAGACCTCTGGTTAACATTGGGACCTAAGAACATGGCAAGCCCCATATTTGGGCTCTTGGTCCAGACACTGAGAGGCCTTCCTTGAGGATAGGTCTCACACTGAGTTTCACAATGTGTTTTTGTGCCCAAGGAGCCCCTCAAGTCAGGGCGTGGCCTAATGTACCATGCTGGTTTCTCCTACACTGAACGTTGCACAATATGGCAACCACAAGTTTTCTGGCCATGGGGAAGAAGGAGTTCTAATTTCTGCAACAATTTCACTCCTGGACTGTGATTGGATTTAAGGTCTAGGTTCTGAAGCCTGAAAACTGAGGTTGGGAAGAGATGAAGACCTAAGGCCATGGTGTGGCTGATGTGCTCAGTGTTCGGCCAGCTTTTGAGTGTGGGTTGGGAGGTGCAGGCTCAGGCTGTGGCAGACAGCGAATTAGTGTCCAGGCTAGACTGTATCATTGGGGTGCAGTCGAGTTTCGTGCAGGATGGTACTCATTTGTGGTTACTGGGTAGCCCCAGAGGGCAACGTTTTTCTTCTGGAGGGAAGACACAGTGTCACATACTGGCTCCAGAATTCCCAAACTGGAAGGCTTGTGGGCCAGGAGTGTGAGGAATAAATACTGAGAACACAAGCCAGACTTAGATTTCGGGGTGAGGGGACGGCAGGCACCCTCTGCAGAGATGATTCGAGATCCCTTATACCTGAAGACAGAGCTAGGATCAGACGTTGGCTTAGGTCGGAGTTTCTGTCCATGACGGCCCCTTCATGAATGGGAGGGTGTCACGAGGACATGGAGGTTTTCCCACGATTTGAATTGTGAGATGCTCCAAACCGCAATGATTCCTTCTGTGGGACAGGTGAGACCGGTGGATGGCTCCAGGACATCCCATAAGGAAGTTATCCAGAGCAGGGTTCTAAGGATGGATGCCTGGGCAGCCTGCCTCCCATTCTAGGTGTCTTATAGATCCAAGGCAAGTTCGATCTGCCTGATCTAGTGGAGCAACCGATCGGGTGTGTTGAAATGGGTGAGTTGAGGATGTGTCATAATGTACATTTGTGTCCATGGAGACCATGGAATGGGGTCTTGATCCGGGTCCTTGAGGGATGTTCATAACCGGAGGTTTTGATGGAGCTCTAAAGAGTATGTTTCCTATGTAGAGAAGAGAATTGTTTTGATGAGTGCCTAAGGAATCTCCCATATGCTGGTATTGGAAAACAGGCCTCTGAGGAGAGATGACTGGAAACAAAAGCAATGGATATGATTAGAGCCTAGGTGCCTGTCCGGTTCAATCTCTTTGCTGGGGATAAGTGTCTAAGTATCTGAGGTGAGGTAGTTGCTCAGATTGTGTCAGATCGCCCCTGTTTGTCCTGGGCGACCTATAATATTGGAATGGCCTCGGGACTTTGGAGTTTCTCCTAATCTATAGGGTTGTGGTCAATGGAATGGGCAGAAATCCCCTGGAGAGGGCAGGCAAAGTTCTGAGTTTGGCTCTAGGGGCCCAACCTTGAGGGTGTGTGGGCCAGGCCTGTGGAGCAAAAATCTGAAAACACAAACTCCGCTTAGGATTGGGGACATAGTTATGGCACGCCCAATCTACAGACCGTGATAACACTTCAGGATATGAAAAAGTGTGAGTTTGAGGTGCTTGCTCAGATTTTGTCTCTGGATTTGTGTCAACAATGTGGGTGGAATGCTGGCGTGGCCTCATGGGTTGTGGACGGCTTTCCTTCTCTGAGGATTTGACCCAATCCCAATAGTTTGTGTATGTTCTGTGGGATGGGAGGAGTCCTTTCTTTTTTTTTTTTTTATTTTATTTTATTTTATTTTTTGTACCTCATGTGTCCCAATAAAGGAGGGATTCCAGAGCAGAGTCCTCGGGAGGGACAACTGGACAACCCCACCTCTGTTTTAGTTTGGGGGCCTAGGGGCATAGCAAGTCCAATATGTGGGCTCTTGATTCAGACACTGAGAGGCCTTCCTTGAGGACAGGGCTCATGCTGAGGGTCACAATGCCTATTTGTGCCAACAAGGCCCTCAAGCATGGGAAGGGCCTCATGGGCCACGCTGGATTCTCCGACACTGAACGTTGGAGAATATGCCAACCACAAGGTTTCTGGCCATGGCGAAGGAAGAGTTGTGACTTCTGCATCACGTTCACCCCTGGACAGTGTTTGGAGTTTAGGTCTAGGTTCTGAAACCCGAAAACCGAGGTTGGGAAGAGATGAAGACCTAAGGACCTGTTGGGTACAATGAGCTCAGTGTGCGGCCAGCTGTTGAGCGTAGGTCTGGAGGTGTGGGCTCATGCTGTGTCAGACAAGGCATTAGACAGGGTAGACTGAATATTTGGGGTGCAGTCGAGTGGCGTTCAATTGATCCTCATTCGGGTCTCTAGGTAGTTCCATAAGACAACGTTTTTTCTCTGGGAGAGCAGGCAGAGTGCTGCATTGTGGCCCCAGTATTGCCAAACTGTAGGGCTTTTGGGCCAGGGGTGTGAGGACTGTAGTCTGAGAACACAAGCTAGGCTTAGTTTTTGGGGTGAGGGCACAGAAGGCACACTCTGCAGAGCTGAATCATGATCTCATGCACCTGAAGTCAGGGCGAATATCAGACGTTTGCTCAGGTTGGAGTTTCTGTCCATGATGGCCACTTTATAAAGTGGAGCGTCTCAAGAGGCCATGTAGATTTTCCCACAATGGGAGTTCTGAGATGCTCCAGACTGCAAAGATTCCTTCTGTGGGACACTTGATACCTGTTGGATGGCTCTAGGATGTCCCATATGGAATGACTCCAGAGTAGGGTTCTAAGGATTGATGCCTAGGCAGCCCACCTCCCATTCTAGTTGTCTCCTAGCGACAAGGCAGGTTTGATCTGCAGGCCCTGGGGGAGAAACCAAGGGGGTTGAGTTGACATGGACTCTCCCGAGGATAGATCATAATGTGGGTTTAAGTCCATGGAGACCTTGGAATGGGGCGCTTGATCCGGGGCCCTGAAAGATTCTCCTAAACAGAGGTTTTTATAGAGCTCCAAAGAGTACATTTCCTATGTGGAGACGAGATTTTTCTGATGAGTGCCTCAGTAATCCCCCTATGCTGGTATTGGAAACCAGGCCTCTGAGGAGAGATGCCTGGAAACAAAAGCAATGGATCTGATTAGGGCCTAAGTGCCTGTCCAGTTCAATCTTATTCTATGGGGATATCTGTCTCTGGGTCTGAGTGGAGGTAGTTTCCTAAATTGTGAAAGATCATCCCTGTTTGTCCTGGGCAGCCAACACTATTCGGATGGCCTCGGGGAGCTTGGAGGTTTCTCCTAATCTATAAGGTTGTGGCCAATGGAAATGGCAGAATTCCCCTGGAGAGGGAAGCCACAGTCCTGAGGTGTGGCTCCAGGGGCCCCAGCTTGGATGGTGTGTGGGCCAGGACTGTGGGGACAGAAGTCTGAAAACACAAACTCAGCTTAGGTTTGGGGATGTATGTATGAAGGCTCGATCTACAGAACGTGAGAATTTTCCGGGCTATGAACAAAGGGCGAGTATGTGGCGCTTGCTCAGGCTTGTCTCTGGATTTTGTGTCAACGGTGGCCGTGGAATGTCGGGGTGTCCTCAAGGGCCATGGACAATTCTTTCTCTGGTGATTTGGCCTGATCCCAAGGGGTTGGGATCATTCTGTGGATGGGAAAAGTCCTTTCTGTATTTTTTTTTTTTTACCTCAGGTGTCCCACCAAAGAGGGATTCCAGAGCAGAGCCCTGAGTCGGGTCACTAGACATCTCGAACTCTGGTTGAGATTGGGTGACTAGGGGCTTGGCAAGCCCCATATGTCGGCTGTTGTTCCAGTCACTAAGAGGCTTCACATGAGAATAGGGCTCACGCTGAGGGTCACGATATGTGTTTGTGCAAATTGTGGCCCTCAGGGATAGGTGGGACCTCATAGTCCATGCTGCTTTCTCCTACAATGAACGTTGGACAACATGCCAACCACAAAGTTTCTTGCCATGGCGAAGGAGAAGTTCTGATTCTTGCATCACGTTCACTCCTGAGCAGTGAGTGTAGATAAGGTCTAGGTTATGAAGGTGAAAATTGAGGTTGGGTAGAGATGATGGCCTAAAGCCATTGTGGGTATGATATGCTCAGTGTACGGCCAGCTGTCCTGGTGTTGGACTGGAGGTCTGCCCTCAGGCTGTGTCAGACAGGGCTTTAGTGCACAGGCTAGACTGTATAATTGGGGTATGGTCGAGTGGCATGCAGGTTGTTACTCATTTGGCGTTTCTGGTTAGCCCTATAGGGCAACATTTTTCTTCTGGAGGTCAGGCAGAGTGCTGCATTGTGTCTCCAGAATTTCCAAACTGGAGGGGTGTGGCCTGGATTCTGAGGACGGAAGTCTGAGAACACAAGATAGGCTTAGGTTTCAAGACGAGGGCCCAGCAGGCACACTCTCCAGTGCTGAATCGAGATCTCATGCTTCTGAATTCAGGGCGAGGATCAGACTTTGGCTTAGGATGGAGTTTCTGTCCATGATGGCCCATTTATGAAGGTGTGGGGCATCATAAGGAAATGGAGGTTTTCTCACAGTGTTATTGTGTGATGCTTCAAACCACAAGGATTCATTCTGCGAGACAGTCAAGACAGGTTGGTTGGATTCAAGACGTCCCATAAAGAAGTTCTCCAGAGCAGGGTTCTAAGGATGGATGCCTGGGCAGCCCGCCTCCCATTCTAACTGTCTCCTAGTGACAAGGAAGGTTTGATCTGCTGGCTCTGGGTGAGCAGCCGAGTGGGCTGATTTGAAATGGACTCTCCTGAGAATGGTTCATAATGTAAGTTTGTGTCCTTGGAGACCTTGGGATTGGGCCATGGTGCCAGCGCCCTGAAGGATCCTCCTAACCTGAGGTATTGACACAGCTCCAAAGAGCAAGTTTCCCATGTGGAGATGAGATCTGTTCTGATTGTTTCCTTAGGAAACCCCCATATTCTGATATTGGAAACCAGGCCTCTGAGGAGAGATACCTAGAAACCAAAGCAATGCATCAGAAGTTGGCTCAGGTTGGAGTTTCTGTCAATGATGGCCCCTTTATAAAGGGGAGCATCTCATGAGGCCATGTAGGTTTTCCCACGATAGGAGTTGTGAGATGCTCCAATCTGCAAGGATTCCTTCTGTTGGACAGTCAAGACCTGTTGGAAGGCTCCAGGACATCCCATATGGAACGGCGCCAGAGCAGGATTCCATGGATGGATGCCTAGAGAGTCTGCTTTGCATTCCAGTTGTCTCCTAGCGACAAGGCAGGTTTGATATTCTGCCTCTGGGGGAGTAATCGACGGGGCTGAGTTGAAATGTACTCTCCTGCCGAATGGTCATAATGCGGGTATGTGTCATGGAGACCTTGGAATAGGGCGGTTGCTCCGGCTACCTGAAGGTTTCTCCTAACTGGAGGCTTTTACAGAGCTCCAAAGGATAAGTTTCCCATGTGAAGACAAGATTTGTTCTGATTGGTATCTCTGGAATCCCCCATATGCTGGTATTGGAAAACAGGCCTCTGAGGAGAGATGCTTAGAAAAAAAAGCAATGGAACCAATTACATTCTAGGGACCAGTCCAGTTTAATCTTCTTCTCTTGGGTTATCTGTCTACGGGTGAGTTGACGTCGTTGCTCAGCTTGTGAGAGATCGCCCCTCTTTGTCCTGGGTGGCCTACACTATTGGAATGGCCTCTGGGACTTTGGAGGTTTCTCCTTATCTGTAGGGTTGTGGCCAATGGAATGGGAATAATTTCCTTGGAGAGGGCAGGCACAGTCCTGAGGTGTGGCTCCAGGGGCCTCAGTCTGGAGGGTGTGTGGGACAGGGATGTCAGGATAGAAGTCTGAAAACACAAACTCGGCTTAGGTTTGGGGACGTAGGTATGGCAGGCCCAATCTACAGACTATGAGGAGAATTTTTTGGGCTATGACCTAAGGGTGAGTGTGAACGCTTGCTGAAGCTTATGTCTCTGGATTTTGTGTCAATAGTGGCCGTGGAATGTCGGGCTGGCCTCATGGGCCATGGACGAGTCTTTCTCTCTGGACCCCAATCACTTGGGATGGCCCAATCCCAAGTGATTGGGGTCATTCTGTGAGTGGGAGGAGTCCTTTCTGTGTTTATTTACCTCAAATGTCCCACCAAAGAGGGATTCCAGAGCAGAGCCCTGAGTAGGGGTGACTAGATGTCTCTACCTCTGGTTAAGCTTGGGTGACTTGGGGCATGGCAGGCCCCATATGCGGGCTCATGGTCCAGCCACTGAGAGGCTTTACTTGAGGACAGGGCTCAAACTGAGGGTCCCAATGTGTGTTTGAGCCCACCGCAGCTCTTAAGCATAGGCAGGGCCTCAGGGACCCTACACTACCCTCAGGGGCCCTACTACTGCCCCTGTAGGCCCTACAGGGGTCCTACACTGAACGTTGGACAAGATGCCAACCACAAAATTCTGGCGAGAGGGAAGGAGGAGTTCTGATTTCTGCATCACGTTCACCCATGGGAAGTGAGTAGAGATAAGGTCTAGGATTCTGTAGCCTGAAAACCGAAGTTGGAAAGAGATGGCGACCTAAGGCCATGGCGGTTCAGATGTTCTCAGTGTACTGCAAGCTGTCTGGGTGTCGGTTGGGAATTCAGGCCTCAGGTTCTGTCAGAAAGGGCATTAGTGCACAGGCTAGACTATATAATTGGTGTACAGTTGAGTGACGTGCAGGTTTATCCTCATTGGAGGTTTCTGGGTAGACCCATAGGGCAATATTTTTCTTCTAGAGGGCAGGCAGAGTGCAGCACTGTGTCATCGGAAATCCCAAAATAGAGGGCGTGTGGTCCAGGAGAGTGAGTACGGAAGTCGGAGAACACTAGCTACGCTTAGGTTTTGGGGTGAGGGCACAGCAGGTACACTCTGAAGAGCTGAATCAAGATCTCGTGCATCTGAAGTCAAGGCGAAGATCAGCTGTTGGCTCAGGTTGGAGTTTCTTTCCATGATCTGCCTTCATGAAGATTGGGGGCATCATGTGACCTTGGAAGCTTTCCATGATATGAGTTGTTAGGTGGTCCATGCACAAGGACTCCTGTGGGACAGTCGAGACCTGTTGGATGGCTCAAGGATGTCCCATAAGGAATGACGCAAGAGCAGGGTTCTAAGGATGGATGCCTGAAGAGCCCAACTCGCATTTCAATTGTCTCCTAGCGACAAGGCAGGTTCAATCTGCTGGCTCTGGAGTAGCAACCGAGGGGGTTTAGTTGAAATGGACTCTCCTGAGGATGGGTCATAATTTGGGATTGTGTCCATGGAGATATTCAAATGGGGCAGTGGCTCCAGTGACCTGACGTTTTCTCCTAACTGGAGGTTATGACACAGCTCCATAGAGCAAGATTCCCATGTGGAGACGAGATTTTTTCTGATAGGTAGCTCTGGAAACCCCCTTATGCTGGTATTGGAATCCAGGCCTCTGAGGAGAGATGCCTGAAAACAAAAGCAATGGATCCAATTAGGGCCTAGGTGCCTGTCTTGTTCAATATTCTTTTCTATGGATATCTGTCTAAGGTTCTGATTGGAGGTAGTGGCTCAGCTTGTGCCAGAGGGTCCCTGTATGTCCAGGACATCCTACACTATTGGGATGGCCTCAGAGATTTTGGATGATTCTCCTAATCTGTCAGGTTGTGCCACATGAATGAGCAGAATTCCCTTGGAGAGGGCAGGCACAGTCCTGAGGTGTGGCTCCATGGGGCCCAGCCTTTAGAATGTGTGGGTGAGGACAATGGAGACAGAAGTCTGAAAACACAAACTAGGCTTAGGTTTGGGGACATAGGTATGGCAGGCCCGATCTACAGACCTTGAGAATTTTGGGGGCTCTGAACAAAGGGCAAGTGTGTGGCGCTTTTTCAGGTTTTTGTCTCCGGATTTTGTGTCAATGGTGGCCGTGGAATGTCAGGCTGGCCTCATCGACCATGGACGAGTATTTCTCTCTGTGGATTTGGCCAGATTCCAAGTGTTTGGGGTCATTCTTTGGATGGTAGGAGTCCTTACTTTTTTTTTTCTTTATCTTGGTTTTTTTTTTTTTTTTTTTTTTTAACCTTATGTGTCCCACCAAAGAGGATTTCCAGAAAAGAGCTCTGAATAAGGTTGACTAGACTTCTCAAGCTCTGGCTAGGATTGGGGGAGTAGGGGCATGGCAAGTCCCATATGCAGGCTCTTGGTCCAGCCCCGGAGAGGCTTTACTTGAGGCCAGGGTTCATGCTTAGGGTCCTAATGTGTGTTTGTGCCCATCGCAGCCCTCAAGCATGTCTGAGGCCTCATGGGCCATGCTGGGTTCTCATATACTGAACGTTGGACAACATGCCAACCACAAGGTTTCTGGTCATGGGGAAGGTGAAGTTCTGATTGCTGCATCACGTACATCACTTAGTTGTGAGTGGAGATAATGTCTAGGTTCTGAAGCCTGAAGACCAAGGTTGGGAAGAGATGATGACCTAAGGCCATGGCATGTTCGATGTGTTCAGTGTGAGGCCAGGTGTCTGGGTGTCGGTCACGAGGTCTGGGGTCAGGCTGTGTCAGACAGGGCATTAGTGCCCAGGCTAGACTGTATAATTGGGGTACAGTCTAGAGAATTGCAGGTTGATCCTCATTTGATGTTTCTGGGTAGACCCCTAGGGCAAAGTCTCTCTTCTGGAGGGCAGGCAGAGTGCTGCATTTTGTCTCCAGAATTCCCAAAGTGGAAGGCTTGTGGGCCAGGAGTGTGAGGACGGAAGTCTGAGAACGTGAGCTGGCTTAGGTTTTGGGGCGAGGGCAAGGCAGGCACACTCTGCAGAGCTGAATTGATATCTCATGCATCTGAGGTCAGGGCGAGGATCAGACGGGAGTTTCTGTCCATGATGTCCTCTACCTGAAGGTGGAGGCATCACGAGGCCATGGAGGTTTTCCCACGGTGCGAGTGTGTGATGCTGCAAACCACAAGGATTCCTTCTGCAGGACAGTTGAGACCTGTTGAATGGATCAAGGACACCCCATTAGGAATTTCTCCAGAGCAGAGTTCTAACAACGGATACCTGGGCAACGAACTCGCATTCCAATTGTCTCCTAGTGACAAAGCAGGTTTGATCTGCTGGCACTGGGTGAGCAACCGCCAGGTTTGAGTTGAAATGGACTCTCCTGAGGATGGGTCATAATGTGGGATTGTGTCCATTGAGACATTGGAATGGGGCGGTGGCTCCAGTGACGTGAAATTTTCTCCTAACTGGAGGTTTTGACACAGTTCCATATAGCATGATTACCATGTGGCATGCGATTTGTTCTGATTGGTAGCGCCAGAAACCCCCATGTGCTGGTATTGGAATCCAGGCCTCTGAGGAGAGATACGTGAAAACAAAAGCAATGGATCCGTTTAGGGCCTAGGTGCCTGTCCTGTTCAATCTTCTTTTCTATGGATATCTATCTACAGGTCTGATTGGAGGTAGTGGCTCAGCTTGTGGCAGATGGTCCCTGTTTGTCCCGGACATCCTACAATATTGGGATGGCCTCGGGGACTTCGGATGTTTCTCCTAATCTGTCAGGTTGTGCCAAAGGAATGAGCAGAATTCCCATGGAGAGGGCAGGCACAGTCCTGAGGTGTGGCTCCATGGGGCCAAGCCTTGAGGGTGTGTGGGCCAGGACAATGAAGACAGAGGTCTGAAAACACAAACGTGGCTTAGGTTTGGGGACATAGGTATGGCAGGCCCGATCTACAGACCTTGAGAATTTTGGGGGCTCTGAACAAAGGGCAAGTGTGTGGCGCTTTTTCAGGTTTTTGTCTCCAGATTTTGTGTCAATGGTGGCCGTGGAATGTCAGGATGGCCTCATCAGCCATGGACGAGTATTTCTCTCTGTGACTTTGGCCCAATTCCAAGTGTTTGTGGTCATTCTTTGGACGGTAGGAGTCCTTTCTCTATTTTTTTTTTAACCTCATGTGTCCCACCAAGGAGGGATTCTAGAGAAGAGATCTGAGTAGGGGTGACTAGACTTCTCAAGCACTGGTTAAGGCTTGGGGAGTAGGGGCATGGTAATCTCCATATGTGGGCTCTTGGTCCAGCCCCGGAGAGGCTTTACTTGAGGCCAGGGATCATGCTTAGGATCCTAATGTGTGTTTGTGCCCATCGCAGCCCTCAAGCATGTCTGAGGCCTCATGGGCCATGCTGGTTTCTCCTACACTGCACGTTGGACAACATGCCAACCACAGGGTTTCTGGTCATGGGGTAGGAGGAGTTCTGATTTCTGCATCACGTACACGGCATGGCAGTGAGTAGAGATAAGGTCTAGATTCTGAAGCCTGAAAACTGTGGTTGGTAAGAGATGACGACCTAAGGCCATGGTGGGTCCGATGCACTTAGTGTGCAGCCAGATGTCTGTGTCCATCATGAGGTCTGGGCTCAGGCTGTGTCAGGCAGGGCATTAGTCCCCAGGCTAGACTATATAATTGGGGTACAGTCGAGTGATGTGAAGGTTGGTCCTCATTTGGGGTTTCTGGTTGGCCCCATAGGGCAAAGATTTTCTTCTGGAGGGCAGGCAGAGTGCTGCATTCTGGCTCCAGAATTGCCAACTTCAGGGCTTGTGGGCCAGGTGTTTTAGGACAGAAGTCTGAGAACACAAGTTCAGCTTTGAATTCGCAGTGGTGACATGGAAGGCACACTCTACAGACCTGAAATGAGATCTCGTGCATCTGAAGTCAGGGCGAGGATCAGATGTTGGCTTAGGTTGGAGTTTCTGTACATGATGTCCCCTTCATGAAGGTGGGGGGGGCATCAGGAAACCATGGAAGATTTCCAACTTTGTGAGTGTGTGATGCTCCAAACCACAAGGATTCCGTCAGCGGGACAGTCACGACATTTTGGATGGATCAAGGACGTCCCATAAGAAATGCTCCAAAGCACAGTTCTAATGATGGATGCCTGGGCAGTCCAACTTGCATTCCAGTTGTGTCCTAGTGAAAAGGAGGATTTTATCTGCTGTCACTGGGGGAACAACCGAGGGGGCTGAATTGAAATGGAATCTCATGAGGATCAGTCGATGTGGATTTGTGTCCATGGATCCCTTGGAATGGGGCAGTGGCTCTGTTGCCCTGAAGAATTCTCCTAACCTGAGGTTTTGAGGCAGCTCCAAAGAGCAAGTTTCCCATGTAGAGACGAGATTTGTTCTGAAACCCCCTCAACCTGGTATTGGAAACCAAGCATCTGGGGAACAATGCCTGGAATCCAAAGCAATGGATCTGATTACGGTCTAGGGGCCTGTCCTTTTCAATATTCTCCTCTGAGTGTCTCTGTCTAAGATTCAGAATGGAGGTCACTGCTCAGCTTGTGTCAGATCACCCATGTTTGTTGGGGGAGGCCAACACTATTGGACTGGTCTTGGGAATTGGAGGTTTCTCCTAATCTGTAAGGTTGTGGCAAATGAAACGGGCAGAGTTCCCTTGGAGAGCACTGGCACAGTCCTTAGGTGTGACACCACCTTTCTGGGTGTCATCCAGGAGGTCCAGGCTCAGGCTGTGTCAGACAGGGCATTAGTGCCAAGCTTAGACTGTATAATTGGAGTAAAGTTGAGTGGCATGCAGGTTGATCCTCATTTGGCGTTTCTGGGTAGCCCCAGGGGCAACGTTTTTCTTCTGGAGGGAAGAAAGAGTGCTGCATTGTGGCGACGGAATTCTCACACTGGAGGGCTTGTGGGCCAGAATTGTGAGGAAGGAAGTGTGAGAACACAAGCTAGGCTTAGGTTTTGGGTCAAGATCATGGCAGGCACACTCTGTAGAGCTAAATCTAAATCTCATGCATCTGAAGTCAGGGCGAGGATCAGACGTAGGCTCAGGTTGAAGTTTCTGTTCAGGATGGCCCCTTCATGATGGTGGGGGGCATCATGGGGCTATGGAGACTTTCCCACGATTGGCATTGTATGTTGCTCCAATCGGCAAGGATTCCTTCTACGGGACAGTCGAGACCGGTCAGATTGCTCCAGAATGTCCCATGCGGAACCACGGCAGTGCAGGGTTCTAAGGATGGATTCCTGGAGTGCCCGCCTCACATTCCTATTGTCTCCTAGTGACAAGGCAGGTTTGATCTGCTTCTTTTGGGGAGCAACCAAAGGGGATGTGTTGAAATGGACTCGCCTGCGGTTGGGTCATAATGTGGGTTTGTGTCCATGGAGACCTTGGAATGGGGTGTTGGCTGCTGGGACCTGAAGGTTTCCCTTAACTGGAGGTTGTGACACAGCTCCAAAATGCATGTTTCCCATGTGGAAATGAGATTTGTTCAGACTGGTACCTCCAGAAGAACACATATGCTGGTATTGGAAACCAGGCCTCTGAGGAGAGATGCCTGGAATCAAAAGCAATGGATCTGATTAGGGCCTAGGTGCCTGTCCGGTTCAATCTTCTTCTCTGGGGTTATCTGTCTATGGGTCTGAGTTGAGGTAGTTGCTCATCTTGGGACAGATCACCCTGTTTGCCCTGAGTTGCCAACACTATTGGGATGGCCTCAGGGACGTTGGAGTGTTCTCCTAATCTTTAGGGTTGTGGCCAATGGAATGGGCAGAATTTGCTTGGAGAAGGCAGGCACAGTCCTGAGGCATGGCTCCAGGGGCCCCAGCCTGGAGGGTGTGTGGGCCAGGACAGTGGGGACAGAAATCTGAAAACCCAAACTCAGCTTAGGTTTGGGGACGTAGGTATGACAGGCCTGATCTATAGACCGTGAGGAGAATTTTTCAGCCTATGAACAAAGGGCAAGTGTGAGGCATATCTCCAGGCTTTTGTCTCTAGATTTTGTGTCAATGGTGGCCATGGAATGACGGGATGGCCTCTTTGGCCATGGATGATTCTTTCTCTTTTAAGATTTGGTTAGATCCCAAGTTTTGGGGCTCATTCAGGGGATGGAGGAGACCCTTCGATATTTTTTTCCTCAGGGGTTCCAGAGCAGAGACCTGAATAGGGGTGACTAGACCTCTCAAACTCTCATTAATATTGGGGGACTTGGGATGGCAATGCGGGTTCTTGGTCCAGCCCCTGAGAGGCTTTACTTGAGGACAGGGCTCACACTGAGGGTTCCAATGTGTTTGTGCCCATTGCGGTTCTCAAGCATGGGCGGGGACTCATGGGCTACACTGGATTCTCCTACACTGAACGTTGGAAAACATGCCAACCACAAGGTTTCTTGCCTTGAGGAAGAAGGAGTTTCATTTCTGCATCACGTTCACCCCTGGGTAGTGAGTATATATAAGGTCTAGGTTCTGAAGCCTGAAAACCAAGGTTGGGAAGAGATGATGACCTAAAGCCATGGCAGGTCTGATGTGCTCAGTGTACAGCCAGCTGTCTGGGTGTCGGTTGGGAATTCAGACCTCAGGCTGTGCAAGACAGGGCATTAACGCCGAAGCGAAACTGTATAATTGGGGTAGAGTCAAGTGGCATGCAGGTTGATCCTCATTTGGTGTTTCTGGTTAGCCCCATAGGACAACGTTTCTCTTCTGGAGGGCAGTCAGAGTGCTGCATTGTATCTCTCCAGAATTCCCTAACTGGAGGGCTGGTGGGCTCGGAGTGTGAGGACGAAGTCTGAGAACAATAGCTAGGTTTTGCTTCGGGGCGGGGTTTCGGCAGGCACACTCTGCAGAGTTGAATCAAGATTTCGTGCATCTGAAGTCAGGGCGAGGATTAGACGTTGGCTCAGGTTGGAGTTTCTGTCCAAGATGGCTCGTTCATGAAGGGGACGGTGCACAACGAGGCCACAGAGCTTTTCCCATGATGGGAGTGGTGAGGTGCTCCAAAGCGCAAGGATTCCTTCTGCAGGACAGCTGTGACCTGTTGGATGGCTCCAGGACGTCCCATATGGAATTACTTCAGAGTAGTTTTCTACAGATGGATGCCTAGCCAGCCCGCCTCACATTCCAAATGTCTCATAGTGACAAGATAGGTTCGATCTGCTGGCTATAGGGGAGCACCCAAGGGCACTGAATTGAAATAGACTCTCCTGCAGATGGGTCCTAATGTGGGATTGTGTCCATGGAGACCTTGGAATGAGGTGGTGGCACCGGGGCCCTGAAGGATTTTCCTAGCCGGAGGTTTTGACACAGCTTGAAAGAGCACGTTTCCCATGTGGAGAAGACATTTGTTCTGACTGATGCCTCAGGAAACCCCCATATGGTGGTATTGAAAACCAGGCCTCTGAGGTTCTGACATAGCTCCACGAGCAAGTTTCCAATGTGCAGACAAGACTTGCTCTGAAGGGGCCTCTGGAAACCCCATAGGCTGGTATTGGAAACCAGGCCTCTGAGAAGAGATGCCTGGAAACCAAAGCAATGGATCTGATTAGGGCCTAGGGGCCTGTCCAGTTCAATGTTCTTCTCTGGGGACATCTGTCTCCGAGTTGGTGTGGAGCTAGTTGCTCAGCTAGTGTCAAATCACCCCTGTTTGTTCCAAGCGGCCTACAATATTGGTATGGTCCCAGGGACATTGGAGATTTCTCCTGATTTATATGGTTGTGGCCAATGGAATATGAAGAATTCCCTTTGAGAGGGCAGGAACAATCCTGAGGTGTGGTTCCAGGGGCCCTGGCCTGGAGGATGTGTGTTTTCAGACAACTGTCCAAACAGCCCAGGCCTAAACAACCTACAGGATCAGGCCCCTGGAGCCAAACCTGAGGACTGTACTTGCCCTCTCCAAGGGAATTCTGTGTGCCCATTCCAATGGCCACAACCCTTCTAATAGGATAAACCTCCAAAGTCCCTGATTCATCTCAATAGTGGTGACTTCCCAGGAACAACAGGGGCAATCTGAGCCCAACTGAGCACCTACCTGCACTCAGACCCATAGACAGATGTCCCCAGAGGTAAAAAGGAAAGAACAGGCCCCTAGGCACTAATCAGATCCATTGCTTTGGTTTTCAGGCATCTCTCCTCAGAATCCTGGATTTCAAAAGCAGCATATAGCTGTTTCTTGACCCACACATCAGAAAACATCTCATCTACACATGGGAAACTTGCACGTTGGGGCTGTGTCAAAGCCTCTGTTTAGGAGAACTCTTTAGGGCCCCAGTGCCTCCGCTTCATTCCAAGGTCTCCATAGACAAAAAAGCACGTTAGGACCCATCCCCAGGGGTGTCCATTTCAACTCAGCGTCCTCGGTTGCTCCCCACAGATCCAGGAGATCTAACCTGTCTTGTTGCTAGGAGACAATTGGTATGCGAGGTGGGCTACCCAGCCATCCATCCTTAGAACCCTGCTCAGAATCATTGGCCTGGAGCCAAACAACAGGTCTCAATTGTCCTGCAGAAGACTCTCTGCAGTTTGGACCTTCTCACAACTCCCATGGTGGGAAAACCCCCATGGCCTCGTGATGCCCCCCCATTCATGAAGGGGCCATCAGGGACAGAAACTCCAACCTGAGCGATCGTCTGATCCTCGCCCTGACTTCAGATGCACGAGATCTCGATTCAGGTCTGTAGATTGTGCGTGCCATGGCCTCACCCAGAAACCTAAGCCTAGCTTGTGTTCTCAGACATTTGTCGTCAGACTACAGGCCCACAAGCCCTCCAGTTTGGCAATCCAGAACTACAATGCAGCACTCTGCCGGCCCTCCAGAAGAAAAACATTGTCCTCTGGTGCTACCCAGTAATCCCAAATGAGGATCAACCTGCACAGACCTTGGCTGTTCCCCAAATACATAGGCTGACCAGGGCACTAATGCCCTTTCTGACACAGCCTGAGCCTGGACCCCCTGGCCCCTCCCAGACAGCTGGCCGCACACTGAGCACATCGAGCCGCCATGGCCTTAGGTCGTCATCTCTTCCCAACATCAGTTTTCAGGTTTCAGAACCTAGACCTTATCTCCAATCACTGCCCAGGGTTGAAGGTGATGCAGAAATCAGAACTCCTTCCCCATGGCAAGAAACCTTGTGGTTGGCATGATGTCCAACGTTCAGTGTAGTTGAATCCAGTGTGGCCCATGAGGCCCTGCCCATGCTCGCGGGACACATTGGTCACAAACACACATTGTGACGCTCAGGCTGAGCCCAGTCCTCAAGTAAGGCCACTCAGTGGCTGGATGAAGACATATCATATTGGGCTTGCCATGCCCCTAGGCCCCAATTTTTAACCATAGTTCGGGTTGTCCCTTCAGTCTTCCCCACGGCTTGGCTTTGGAATTCCTCTTTTGGTGGGACACCTGAGGTAACAAAACTGAAATGAGTCCTCCCATCCCACAGATTGACGAAAAGCAATTGGGAATCGGGCCAAATCCTCAGAGAGGAAGATTCGTCCATGGCCCATGAGGCGTCCCCGACATTCCACGGCCATCGCTGATACAAAATCCAGAGACAAAAGCCTGAGCAAGAGCCTCAGACTCGCACTTTCTTCATATCCTGAAGAGTTCTTCTCATGGTTTGTCGATCGGGCCTGCCATACCTACGTCCCCAAACCTAAGCTGAGTTTGTGTTTTCAGACTTCTGTCCTCAAAGTCTTGGGCCACACACCCTCCAGGCTGGGCCCCTGGAGCCACACATTAGGACTGTGCCTACCAATCCATGGGAATTCTGCCCATTCCATGGTCCAAAATCGTACAAATTAGGAGAAATCTCCAAAGTCCCTGAGGCCATCCCAATAGTGTAGGTCGCCCGGAACAAACAAGGGCTGTCTGACACCAGCTGATAATCGACCTCCACTCATACCATAGATGGATGTCCCCAGAGAAGAAGATTGAACCAGACAGGACCCTAGGCCATAATAGGATCCATTGCTTTGGGTTACAGGCATGTGTCCTCAAAAGCCTGATTCCAATACGAGCATAGGGGTTTTCCTGAGGCACCCATCAGAACTCATCTCTTCTCCACAAGGAAACCTGTGCATGGGAGCCATGTCCAAAGCTTAGGAGAGTACTTCAGGGTCCCGGTGCCACCGCCCCATTCCAAGGCACCATTCCAAGGCCCTCATGGACACAAAAACACATTAGGACCCATCCTTAGGAAAGTCCATTTCAACTCAGTCACCCCGGTTGCTCCCGCAGAGCCATCAGATCTAAACTGTCTTGTTGCTAGGAGACAATTGGAATGCGAGGCGGGCTTCCCAGGCATTCATCCGCGAACGGTGCTCTGGAGTCATTCCATATGGGATGTCCTGGAGCTGTCCAACAGGTCTCAATTGTCCCGCAGAAGGAATCCATGAAGGGGGCATCCCACAACTCCCAACGTGGGAAAACCTCAATGGCCTCGAGATTCCGCTCCCTTCATGAAGCGGCCGTCATGCTCAGAAACTCCAACCTAAGCCAACGTCTGATCCTCGCCCTGACTTCAGATGCATGAGATATTGGTTCAGATCTGCAGGGGGTACCTGCCGTGCCCTCGCCCTGAAACCCAAGTCTAGCTTGTCTTCTCAGACTTCCGTCCTCACACTCCTGGCCCCGAAGCCCTCAAGTTTGGCAATTTCGGACCCACAATGCAGCACTCTGCCTGCCCTCTGAAAAAAAATTATTGCCTCATGAGTTGCCCAGGCACCTTAAATGAGGGTAAACCTACACAGCACTCGACTTTACCCAAATTATATAGTCTAACCTGGGCACTAATGCACTGTCGAACACAACCTGAGCCCGGACCTCCTGACCAACACCCAGAAAGCTGACCGCACACTGAGCATATAAAACCCGCCATGGTTTCAGGCTTCAGAACCGAGACCTTATCTCCAATCACTTCCCAGGGGTAAGTGTGATGCAGAAATCATAACTCCTCCTTACCCATGGCAAGAACCCTGTGGTTGGCACGTTGTCCTACGTTCAGTGTAGGAGAAAACAGCATTCACCCTGAGGCCCCGCCCATTCTTGAGTGCGACGAGGGCATACACACGCATTGTGACCCTCAGCATGAGTCCTGTCCTCTCGTAAGTCCTCTCAGTTGCTGGACCATTAGATGTCATAATGGGCTTGACATGTCCCTAGGTCCCAATTTTTAACCAAATTTCTGATGGTCCAGTCGCCCCTCCCCAGGGCTCTACTCTGGAATCGCTCATTTGGTGGGACACCTGAGGATAAAAAAGAAAAAAACAAGAATAAAAGAAAAAAAAAAAAAGGACTTCTTCCTGCCCACAGAATGTCCCCAAACTCTTTGGACGGGGCCAAACCACCAGAGAGTAAGACTCGTCCATTTCCCATGAAGTCACCCAGAAAAACCACAACTGTGAGTGACACGATATCCAGAGACAAAAACTTGAGTAGGAGCCTCACACTCGCCCTTCTTTCAAATCCCGAAGAGTTCTCCTCATGGTCTGTAGATCAGTCCTGCCATACCTATGACTCGAAACATAAGCCGAGTTTGTGTTTTCAGACAACTGTCCAAACAGCCCTGGCCTACACACCTTACAGGCTCAGGCCCCTGGATCCAAACCTGAGGACTGTACTTGCCCTCTCCAAGGGAATTGTGTGTGCCCATTCCAATGGCCACAACCCTTCTAATAGGATAAACCTCCAAAGTCCCTGATCCATCTCAATAGTGGTGGCTTCCCAGGAAAAACAGGGGCAATCTGAGCCCAACTGAGCACCTACCTGCACTCAGACCCATAGACAGATGTCCCCAGATGTAAAAAGGAAAGAACAGGCCCCTAGGCACTAATCAGATCCATTGCTTTGGTTTCCAGGCATCTCTCCTCAGAGGCCTGGATTTCAAAAGCAGCATATAGCTGTTTCTTGACTCACCCATCAGAAAACATCTCATCTACACATGGGAAACTTGCACGTTGGAGCTGTGTCAAAGCCTCTGTTTAGGAGAACCCTTTAGGGCCCCAGTGCCACCGCTTCATTCCAAGGTCTCCATAGACACAAAAGCACGTTAGGACCCATCCCCAGGGGTGTCCATTTCAACTCAGCGTCCTCGGTTGCTCCCCACAGATCCAGGAGATCTAACCTGTCTTGTTGCTAGAAGACAATTGGAATGCGAGGTGGGCTACCCAGCCATCCATCCTTAGAACCCTGCTCAGAATCATTGGCCTGGAGCCAAACAACAGGTCTCAATTGTCCTGCAGAAGACTCTCTGCAGTTTGGACCTTCTCACAACTCCCATCGTGGGAAAACCCCCATGGCCTCGTGATGCCCCCGCCCATTCATGAAGGGGCCATCAGGGACAGAAACTCCAACCTGAGCGATCATCTGATCCTCGCCCTGACTTCAGATGCACGAGATCTCGATTCAGGTCTGTAGATTGTGCCTGCCATGGCCTCACCCAGAAACCTAAGCCTAGCTTGTGTTCTCAGACTTTTGTCGTCAGACTACTGGCCCACAAGCCCTCCAGTTTGGCAATCCAGAACTACAATGCAGCACTCTGCCGGCCCTCCAGAAGAAAAACATTGTCCTCTGGTGCTACCCAGTAATCCCAAATGAGGATCAACCTGCACAGACCTTGGCTGTACCCCAAATACATAGGCTGACCAGGGCACTAATGCCCTTTCTAACACAGCCTGAGCCTGGACCCACTGGCCCCTCCCAGACAGCTGGCCGCACACTGAGCACATCGAGCCGACATGGCCTTAGGTCGTCATCTCTTCCCAACATCAGTTTTCAGGTTTCAGAACCTAGACCTTATCTCCAATCACTGCCCAGGGTTGAAGGTGATGCAGAAATCAGAACTCCTTCCCCATGGCAAGAAACCTTGTGGTTGGCATGTTGTCCAACGTTCAGTGTAGTTGAAACCAGTGTGGCCCATGAGGCCCCGCCCATGCTCGCGGGCCACATTGGTCACAAACACACATTGTGACGCTCAGGCTGAGCCCAGTCCTCAAGTAAGGCCACTCAGTGGCTGGATGAAGAGATATCATATTGGGCTTTCCATGCCCCTAAGCCCCAATTTTTAACCATAGTTCGGGTTGTCCCTTCAGTCTTCCCCACGGCTTTGCTTTGGAATTCCTCTTTTGGTGGGACACCTGAGGTAACAAAACTGAAATGAGTCCTCCCATCCCACAGATTGACGAAAAGCAATTGGGAAACGTGCCAAATCCTCAGAGAGCAAGATTCGTCCATGGCCCATGAGGCGTCCCCGACATTCCACGGCCATCGCTGATACAAAATCCAGAGACAAAAGCCTGAGCAAGAGCCTCAGACTCGCACTTTCTTCATATCCTGAGGAGTTCTTCTCATAGTTTGTCGATCGGGCCTGCCATACCTACGTCCCCAAACCTAAGCTGAGTTTGTGTTTTCAGACTTCTGTCCTCAAAGTCTTGGGCCACACACCCTCCAGGCTGGGCCCCTGGAGCCACACATTAGGACTGTGCCTACCAATCCATGGGAATTCTGCCCATTCCATGGTCCAAAATCGTACAAATTAGGAGAAATCTCCAAAGTCCCTGAGGCCATCCCAATAGTGTAGGTCGCCCGGAACAAACAAGGGCTGTCTGACACCAGCTGATAATCGACCTCCACTCATACCATAGATGGATGTCCCCAGAGAAGAAGATTGAACCAGACAGGACCCTAGGCCATAATAGGATCCATTGCTTTGGGTTACAGGCATGTGTCCTCAAAAGCCTGATTCCAATACGAGCATAGGGGTTTTCCTGAGGCACCCATCAGAACTCATCTCTTCTCCACAAGGAAACCTGTGCATGGGAGCCATGTCCAAAGCTTAGGACAGTACTTCAGGGTCCCGGTGCCACCGCACAATTCCAAGGCCCTCATGGACACAAAAACACATTAGGACCCATCCTCAGGAAAGTCCATTTCAACTCAGCCACCCCGGTTGCTCCCGCAGAGCCATCAGATCTATACTGTCTTGTTGCTAGGAGACAATTGGAATGCGAGGCGGGCTTCCCAGGCATCCATCCGCGAACGGTGCTCTGGAGTCATTCCATATGGGATGTCCTGGATCTGTCCAACAGGTCTCAATTGTCCCGCAGAAGGAATCCATGAAGGGGGCATCCCACAACTCCCAACGTGGAAAAACCTCAATGGCCTCGAGATTCCGCTCCCTTCATGAAGCGGCCGTCATGCTCATAAACTCCAACCTGAGCCAACGACTGATCCTCGCCCTGACTTCAGATGCATGAGATATTGGTTCAGATCTGCAGGGGGTACCTGCCTTGCCCTCGCCCTGAAACCCAAGTCTAGCTTGTCTTCTCAGACTTCCGTCCTCACACTCCTGGCCCCGAAGCCCTCAAGTTTGGCAATTCCGGACCCACAATGCAGCACTCTGCCTGCCCTCTAGAAAAAAAATTATTGCCTCATGAGCTGACCAGGCACCTTAAATGAGGGTAAACCTACACAGCACTCGACTTTACCCAAATTATATAGTCTAACCTGGGCACTAATGCACTGTCGAACACAACCTGAGCCCGGACCTCCTGACCAACACCCAGAATGCAGACCGCACACTGAGCACATAAAACCCGCCATGGCCTTAGGTCATCATCTCTTCCCTACCTCAGTTTTCAGGCTTCAGAACCGAGACCTTATCTCCAATCACTTCCCAGGGGTGAATGTTATGCAGAAATCAGAACTCCTCCTTACCCATGGCAAGAACCCTGTGGTTGGCACGTTGTCCAACGTTCAGTGTAGGAGAAACCAGCATTCACCCTGAGGCCCCGCCCATTCTTGAGTGCAACGAGGGCATACACACGCATTGTGACCCTCAGCATGAGTCCTGTCCTCTAGTAAGTCCTCTCAGTTGCTGGACCATTAGATGTCATAATGGGCTTGACATGTCCCTAGGCCCCAATTTTTAACCAAATTTCTGATGGTACAGTCGCCCCTCACCAGGGCTCTACTCTGGAATCCCTCATTTGGTGGGACACCTGAGGATGAAAAAGAAAAAAACAAGAATAAAAAAAAAAAAACGGACTTCTTCCAGCCCACAGAATGACCCCAAACTCTTTGGACGGGGCCAAACCACCAGAGAGTAAGACTCGTCCATTTCCCATGAAGTCACCCAGAAATTCCACGACCATGAGTGACACGATATCCAGAGACAAAAACTTGAGCAGGAGCCTCACACTCGCCCTTCCTTCAAATCCCAAAGTGTTCTCCTCATGGTCTGTAGATCAGTCCTGCCATACCTATGACCCGAAACATAAGCCGAGTTTGTGTTTTCAGACAATTGTCCAAACAGCCCTGGCCTACACACCCTACAAGCTCAGGACCCTGGAGCCAAACCTGAGGACTGTACTTGCCCTCTCCAAGGGAATTGTGTGTGCCCATTCCAATGGCCACAACCCTTCTAATAGGATAAACCTCCAAAGTCCCTGATCCATCTCAATAGTGGTGGCTTCCCAGGAAAAACAGGGGCAATCTGAGCCCAACTGAGCACATCCCTGCACTCAGACCCATAGACAGATGTCCCCAGAGGTGAAAAGGAAAGAACAGTCCCCTAGGCACTAATCCGATCCATTGCTTTGGTTTCCAGGCATCTCTCCTCAGAGGCCTGGATTTCAAAAGCAGCATATAGCTGTTTCTTGACTCACCCATCAGAAAACATCTCATCTACACATGGGAAACTTGCACGTTGGAGCTGTGTCAAAGCCTCTGTTTAGGAGAACCATTTAGGGCCCCAGTGCCACCGCTTCATTCCAAGGTCTCCATAGACACAAAAGCACGTTAGGACCCATCCCCAGGGGTGTCCATTTCAACTCAGCGGCCTCGGTTGCTCCCCACAGATCCAGGAGATCTAACCTGTCATGTTGCTAGGAGACAATTGGAATGCGAGGTGGGCTACCCAGCCATCCGTACTTAGAACCCAGCTCAGAATCATTGGCCTGGAGCCAAACAACAGGTCTCAATTGTCCTGCAGAAGACTCTCTGCAGTTTGGAGCTTCTCACAACTCCCATCGTGGGAAAACACCCATGGCCTCGTGATGCCCCCCCCCCATTCATGAAGGAGCCATCAGGGACAGAAACTCCAACCTGAGTGATCGTCTGATCCTCGCGCTGACTTCAGATTCACGAGACCTCGATTCAGGTCTGTAGATTGTGCGTGCCATGGCCTCACCCAGAAACCTAAGCTTAGCTTGTGTTCTCAGACTTTTGTCGTCAGACTACTGGCCCACAAGCCCTCCAGTTTGGCAATCCAGAACTACAATGCAGCACTCTGCCGGCCCTCCAGAAGAAAAATATTGTCTTCTGGGGCTACCCAGTAACCCCAAATGAGGATCAACCTGCACTGACCTTGGCTGTACCCCAAATACATAGGCTGACCAAAGCACTAATGCCCTTTCTGACACAGCCTGAGCCTGGACCCCCTGGCCTCTCCCAGACAGCTGGCCGCACACTGAGCACATCGAGCCGACATGGCCTTAGGTCGTCATCTCTTCCCAACATCAGTTTTCAGGGTTCAGAACCTAGACCTTTACTCCAATCACTGCCCAAGGTTGAAGGTGATGCAGAAATCAGAACTCCTTCCCCATGGCAAGAAACCTTGTGGTTGGCATGTTGTCCAACGTTCAGTGTCGTTTAAACCAGTGTGGCCCATGAGGTCCCGCCCATGCTCGCGGGCCACATTGGTCACAAACACACAATGTGACGCTCAGGCTGAGCCCAGTCCTCAAGTAAGGCCACTCAGTGGCTGGATGAAGAGATAGCATATTGGGCTTGCCATGCCCCTAGGCCCCAATTTTTAACCATAGTTCGGGTTGTCCCTTCAGTCTTCCCCACGGCTTGGCTTTGGAATTCCTCTTTTGGTGGGACACCTGAGGTAACAAAACTGAAATGAGTCCTCCCATCCCACAGATTGACGAAAAGCAATTGGGAATCGGGCCAAATCCTCAGAGAGGAAGATTCGTCCATGGCCCATGAGGCCTCCCCGACATTCCACGGCCATCGCTGATACAAAATCCAGAGACAAAAGCCTGAGCAAGCGCCTCAGACTCGCACTTTCTTCATATCCTGAAGAGTTCTTCTCATGGTTTGTCGATCGGGCCTGCCATACCTACGTCCCCAAACCTAAGCTGAGTTTGTGTCTTCAGACTTCTGTCCTCAAATTCTTGGGCCCCACACTCTCCAGGCTGGGCCCCTGGAGCCACACATTAGGACTGTGCCTAACAATCCATGGGAATTCTGCCCATTCCATGGTCCAAAATCGTACAAATTAGGAGAAACCTCCAAAGTCCCTGAGGCCATCCCAATAGTGTAGGTCGCCCAGAACAAACAAGGGCTGTCTGACTTCAGCAGATAATCGACCTCCACTCATACCATAGATGGATGTCCCCAGAGAAGAAGATTGAACCAGACAGGACCCTAGGCCATAATAGGATCCATTGCTTTGGGTCACAGGCATGTGTCCTCAAAACTCTGATACCAATACGAGCATAGGTGTTTTCCTGAGGCACCCATCAGAACTCATCTCGTCTCCACAAGGAAACCTGTGCATGGGAGCCATGTCCAAAGCTTAGGAGAGTACTTCAGGGTCCCGGTGCCACCGCCCCATTCCAAGGCCCTCATGGACACAAAAACACATTAGGACCCATCCTCAGGAAAGTCCATTTCAACTCAGCCACCCCGGTTGCTCCCGCAGAGCCATGATATCTAAACTGTCTTGTTGCTAGCAGACAATTGGAATGGAGGCGGGCTTCCCAGGCATCCATCCGCGAACGGTGCTCTGGAGTCATTCCATATGGGATGTCCTGGAGCTGTCCAACAGGTCTCAATTGTCCCGCAGAAGGAATCCTTGAAGGGGGCATCCCACAACTCCCAACGTGGGAAAACCTCAATGGCCTCGAGATTCCGCTCCCTTCATGAAACGGCCGTCATGCTCAGAAACTCCAACCTGAGCCAACGTCTGATCCTCGCCCTGACTTCAGATGCATGAGATATTGGTTCAGATCTGCAGGGGGTACCTGCCGTGCCCTCGCCCTGAAACCCAAGTCTAGCTTGTCTTCTCAGACTTCTGTCCTCACACTCCTGGCCCCTAAGCCCTCAAGTTTGGCAATTCCGGACCCACAATGCAGCACTCTGCCTGCCCTCTGAAAAAAAATTATTGCCTCATGAGCTGCCCAGGCACCTTAAATGAGGGTAAACCTACACAGCACTCGACTTTACCCAAATTATATAGTCTAACCTGGGCACTAATGCACTGTCAAACACAACCTGAGCCCGGACCTCCTGACCAACACCCAGAAAGCAGAACGCACACTGAGCACATAAAACCCGCCATGGCCTTACGTCATCATCTCTTCCCTACCTCAGTTTTCAGGCTTCAGAACCGAGACCTTATCCCAATCACTGCCCAGGGGTGAGTCTGATGCAGAAATCAGAACTCCTCCTTACCCATGGCAAGAACCCTTGTGGTTGGCACGTTATCCAACGTTCAGTGTAGGAGAAACCATCATTCACTCTGAGGCCCCGCCCATTCTTGAGTGCGACGAGGGCATACACATGCATTGTGACCCTCAACATGAGTCCTGTCCTCTAGTAAGTCCTCTCAGTGGCTGGACCATTAGATTTCATTATGGGCTTGACATGTCCCTAGGCCCCAATTTTTAACCAGATTTCTGATAGTCCAGTCGCCCCAACCCAGGGCTCTACTCTGGAATCCCTCATTTGGTGGGACACCTGAGGTTAAAAAAGAAAAAAACAAGAATAAAAAGAAAAACGGACGTCTTCCAGCCCACAGAATGACCCCAAACTCTTTGGACGGGGCCAAACCACCAGAGAGTAAGACTCGTCCATTTCCCATGAAGTCACACAGAAATTCCACGACCATGAGTGACACGATATCCAGAGACAAAAACTTGAGCTTGAGCCTCACACTCGCCCTTCTTTCAAATCCCGAAGTGTTCTCCTCATGGTCTGTAGGTCAGTCCTGCCATACCTATGACCCGAAACATAAGCCGAGTTTGTGTTTTCAGACAACTGTCCAAACAGCCCTGGCCTACACAACCTACAGGCTCCGGCCCCTGGAGCCAAACCTGAGGACTGTACTTGCCCTCTCCAAGGGAATTGTGTGTGCCCATTCCAATGGCCACAACCCTTCTAATAGGATAAACCTCCAAAGTCCCTGATCCATCTCAATAGTGGTGGCTTCCCAGGAAAAACAGGGGCAATCTGAGCCCAACTGAGCACCTACCTGCACTCAGACCCATAGACAGATGTCCCCAGAGGTAAAAAGGAAAGAACAGGCCCCTAGGCACTAATCAGATCCATTGCTTTGGTTTCCAGGCATCTCTCCTCAGAGACCTCGATTTCAAAAGCAGCATATAGCTGTTTCTTGACTCACCCATCAGAAAACATCTCATCTACACATGGGAAACTTGCACGTTGGATCTGTGTCAAAGCCTCTGTTTAGGAGAACCCTTTAGGGCCCCAGTGCCACCGCTTCATTCCAAGGTCTCCATAGACACAAAAGCACGTTAGGACCCATCCCCAGGGGTGTCCATTTCAACTCAGCGGCCTCGGTTGCTCCCCACAGATCCAGGAGATCTAACCTGTCATGTTGCTAGGAGACAATTGGAATGCGAGGTGGGCTACCCAGCCATCCGTTCTTAGAACCCAGCTCAGAATCATTGGCCTGGAGCCAAACAACAGGTCTCAATTGTCCTGCAGAAGACTCTCTGCAGTTTGGAGCTTCTCGCAACTCCCATCGTGGGAAAACACCCATGGCCTCGTGATGACCCCCCATTTATGACGGGGCCATCAGGGTCAGAAACTCCAACCTGAGCGATCGTCTGATCCTCGCCCTGACTTCAGATGCACGAGATCGCGATTCAGGTCTGTAGATTGTGCCTGCCATGGCCTCACCCAGAAACCTAAGCCTAGCTTGTGTTCTCAGACTTTTGTCGTCAGACTACTGGCCCACAAGCCCTCCAGTTTGGCAATCCAGAACTACAATGCAGCACTCTGCCGGCCCTCCAGAAGAAAAACTTTGTCCTCTGGGGCTACCCAGTAATCCCAAATGAGGATCAACCTGCACCGACCTTGGCTGTACCCCAAATACATAGGCTGACCAGGGCTCTAATGCCCTTTCTGGTACAGCCTGAGTTTGGACCCCCTGGCCCCTCCCAGACAGCTGGCCGCACACTGAGCACATCAAGCCGCCACGGCCTTAGGTCTTCATCTCTTCCCAACCTCGGTTTTCAGGTTTCAGAACCTAGACCTTATATCCAATCACTGCCCAGGGTTGAAGGTGATGCAAAAATCAGAACTCCTTCCCCATGGCAAGAAACCTTGTGGTTGGCATGTTGTCCAACGTTCAGTGTAGTTGAATCCAGTGTGGCCCATGAGGCCCCGCCCATGCTCGCGGGCCACAATGGTCACAAACACACATTGTGACGCTCAGGCTGAGCCCAGTCCTCAAGTAAGGCCACTCACTTGCTGGATGAAGAGATAGCATATTGGGCTTGCCATGCCCCTAGGCCCCAATTTTTAACCATAGTTCGGGTTGTCCCTTCAGTCTTCCCACGGCTTGGCTTTGGAATTCCTCTTTTGTTCAGACACCTGAGGTAACAAAACTGAAATGAGTCCTCCCATCCCACAGATTGACGAAAAGCAATTGGGAATCGGGCCAAATCCTCAAAGAGGAAGATTCGTCCATGGCCCATGAGGCCTCCCTGACATTCCACGGCCATCGCTGATACAAAATCCAGAGACAAAAGCCTGAGCAAGAGCCTCAGACTCACACATTCTTCATATCCTGAAGAGTTCTTCTCATGGTTTGTAGATCGGGCCTGCCATACCTACGTAACAAACCTAAGCTGAGTTTGTGTTTTCAGACTTCTGTCTTCAAAGTCTTGGGCCGCACACCCTCCAGGCAGGGCCCCTGGAGCCACACATTAGGACTGTGCCTACCAATCCATGGGAATTCTGCCCATTCCATGGTCCAAAATCGTACAAATTAGGAGAAACCTCCAAAGTCCCTGAGCCCATCCCAATAGTGTAGGTCGCCCGGAACAAACAAGGGCTGTCTGACACCAGCTGATAATCGACCTCCACTCATACCATAGATGGATGTCCCCAGAGAAGAAGATTGAACCAGACAGGACCCTAGGCCATAATAGGATCCATTGCTTTGGGTTACAGGCATGTGTCCTCAAAAGCCTGATTCCAATACGAGCATAGGTGTTTTCCTGAAGCACCCATCAGAACTCATCTCGTCTCCACAAGGAAATCTGTGCATGGGAGCCATGTCCAAAGCTTAGGAGAGTATTTCAGGGTCCTGGTGCCACCGCCCATTCCAAGGCCCTCATGGACACAAAAACACATTAGGACCCATCCTCAGGAAAATCCATTTCAACTCAGCCACCCCGGTTGCTCCCGAAGAGCCATCAGATCTAAACTCTCTTGTTGCTAGGAGACAATTGGAATGCGTGGCGGGCTTCCCAGGCATCCATCCGCGATCGGTGCTCTGGAGTCATTCCATATGGGATGTCCTGGAGCTGTCCAACAGGTCTCAATTGTCCCGCAGAAGGAATCCTTGAAGGGGGCATCCCACAACTCCCAACGTGGGAAAACCTCAATGGCCTCGAGATTCCGCTCCCTTCATGAAGCGGCCGTCATGCTCAGAAACTCCAACCTGAGCCAACGTCTGATCCTCGCCCTGACTTCAGATGCATGAGATATTGGTTCAGATTTGCAGGGGGTACCTGCCGTGCCCTCGCCCTGAAACCCAAGTCTAGCTTGTCTTCTCAGACTTCCATCCTCACACTCCTGGCCCCGAAGCCCTCAAGTTTGGCAATTCCGGACCCACAATGCAGCACTCTGCCTGCCCTCTAGAAAAAGAAATGATTGCCTCATGAGCTGCACAGGCACCTTAAATGAGGGTAAACCTACACAGCACTCGACTTTACCCAAATTATATAGTCTAACCTGGGCACTAATGCACTGTCGAACACAACCTGAGCCCGGACCTCCTGACCAACACCCAGAAAGCTGACCGCACACTGAGCACATAAAACCCGCCATGGCCTTAGGTCATCATCTCTTCCCTACCTCAGTTTTCAGGCTTCTAATCGAGACCTTATCTCCAGTCACTGCCCAGGGGTGAGTGTGATGCAGAAATCAGAACTCCTCCTTACCCATGGCAAGAACCCTTGTGGTTGGCACGTTGTCCAACGTTCAGTGTAGGAGAAACCAGCATTCACCCTGAGGCCCCGCCCATTCTTGAGTGCGACAAGGACATACACACGCATTGTGACCCTAAGCACGAATTCTGTCCTCTAGTAAGTCCTCTCAGTGCCTGGACCTTAGATGTCAATATGGGCTTGACATGTCCCTAGGCCCCAATTTTTAACCAAATTTCTGATGGTCCAGTCGCCCCTCCCCAGGGCTCTACTCTAGAATCCCTCATTTGGTGGGACACCTGAGGATAAAAAAGAAAAAAACAAGAATAAAAAAAAACACGGACTTCTTCCAGCCCACAGGATGACCCCATACTCTTTGGACGGGGCCAAACCACCAGAGAGTAAGACTCGTCCATTTCCCATGAAGACACCCAGATATTCCACGACCATGAGTGACACGATATCCAGAGACAAAAACTTGTGCAGGAGCCTCACACTCGCCCTTCTTTCGATTCCCGAAGTGTTCTCCTCATGGTCTGTAGATCAGTCCTGCCATACCTATGACCTGAAACATAAGCCGAGTTTGTGTTTTCAGACAACTGTCCAAACAGCCCTGGCCTACACAACCTACAGGCTCAGGCTCCTGGAGCCAAATATGAGGACTGTACTTGCCCTCTCCTAGGGAATTGTGTGTGCCCATTCCAATGGCCACAACCCTTCTAATAGGATAAACCTCCAAAGTCCCTGATCCATCTCAATAGTGGTGGCTTCCCAGGAAAAACAGGGGCAATCTGAGCCCAACTGAGCACCTACCTGCACTCAGACACATAGACAGATGTCCCCAGAGGTATGAAGGAAAGAACAGGCCCCTAGGCACTAATCAAATCCATTGCTTTGGTTTCCAGGCATCTCTCCTCAGAGGCCTGGATTTCAAAAGCAGCATATAGCTGTTCTTGACTCACCCATCAGAAAAAAATCATCTACACATGGGAAACTTGCACGTTGGAGCTGTGTCAAAGCCTCTGTTTAGGACAACCCTTTAGGGCCCCAGTGCCACCGCTTCATTCCAAGGGCTCCATAGACACAAAAGCACGTTAGGACCCATCCCCAGGGGTGTCCATTTCAACTCAGCGTCCTCGGTTGCTCCCCACAGATCCAGGAGATCTAACCAGTCTTGTTGCTAGGAGACAATTGGAATGCGAGGTGGGCTACCCAGCCATCCATCCTTAGAACCCTGCTCAGAATCATTGGCCTGGAGCCAAACAACAGGTCTCAAATGTCCTGCAGAAGACTCTCTGCAGTTTGGAGCTACTCACAACTCCCATCGTGGGAAAACCCCCATGGCCTCGTGATGCCCCTGCCCATTCATGAAGGGGCCATCAGGGACAGAAACTCCAACCTGACTGATCGTCTGATCCTCGCCCTGACTTCAGAAGCACGAGATCTCGATTCAGGTCTGTAGATTGTGCGTGCCATGGCCTCACACAGAAACCTAAGCCTACCTTGTGTTCTCAGACTTTTGTCGTCAGACTACTGGCCCACAAGCCCTCCAGTTTGGCAATCCAGAACTACAATGCAGCATTCTGCCGGCCCTCCAAAAGAAAAACATTGTCCTCTGGTGCTACCCAGTAATCCCAAATGAGGATCAACCTGCACCGACCTTGGCTGTACCCCAAATACATAGGATGACCAGGGCACTAATGCCCTTTCTGACACAGCCTGATCCTGGACCCCCTGGCCCCTCCCAGACAGCTGGCCGCACACTGAGCAAATCGAGCCGCCATGGCCTTAGGTCGTCATCTCTTCCCAACATCAGTTTTCAGGTTTCAGAACCTGGACCTTATATCCAATCACTGCCCAGGGTTGAAGGTGATGCAGAAATCAGAACTCCTTCCCCATGGCAAGAAACCTTGTGGTTGGCATGTTGTCCAACGTTCAGTGTAGTTGAAACCAGTGTGGCCCATGAGGCCCCGCCCATGCTCACGGTCCACATTGGTCACAAACACACATTGTGACGCTCAGGCTGAGCCCAGTCCTCAAGTAAGGCCACTCAGTGGCTGGATGAAGAGATATCATATTGGGCTTGCCATGCCCCTAGGCCCCAATTTTTAACCATAGTTCGCGTTGTCCCTTCAGTCTTCCCCACGGCTTGGCTTTGGAATTCCTCTTTTGGTGGTACACCTGAGGTAACAAAACTGAAATGAGTCCTACCATCCCACAGATTGACGAAAAGCAATTGGAAATCGGGCCAAATCCTCAGAGAGGAAGATTCGTCTATGGTCCATGAGGCGTCCCCGACATTCCACGGCCATCGCTGATACAAAATCCAGAGACAAAAGCCTGAGCAAGCGCCTCAGACTCACACATTCTTAATATCCTGAAGAGTTCTTCTCATGGTTTGTAGATCGGGCCTGCCATACCTACGTCCTCAAACCTAAGCTGAGTTTGTGTTTTCAGACTTCTGTCCTCAAAGTCTTGGGCCACACACCCTCCAGGCTGGGCCCCTGGAGCCACACATTAGGACTGTGCCTACCAATCCATGGGAATTCTGCCCATTCCATGGTCCAAAATCGTACAAATTAGGAGAAATCTCCAAAGTCCCTGAGGCCATCCCAATAGTGTAGGTTGCCCGGAACAAACATGGGCTGTCTGACACAAGCTGATAATCGACCTCCACTCATACCATAGATGGATGTCCCCAGAGAAGAAGATTGAACCAGACAGGACCCTAGGCCATAATAGGATCCATTGCTTTGGGTTACAGGCATGTGTCCTCAAAAGCCTGATTCCAATACGAGCATAGGGGTTTTCCTGAGGCACCCATCAGAACTCATCTCGTCTCCACAAGGAAACCTGTGCATGGGAGCCATGTCCAAAGCTTAGGAGAGTACTTCAGGGTCCCGGTGCCACCGCCCCATTCCAAGGCCCTCATGGACACAAAAACACATTAGGACCCATCCTCAGGAAAGTCCATTTCAACTCAGCCACCCCGGTTGCTCCCGCAGAGCCATCAGATCTAAACTGTCTTGTTGCTAGGAGACAATTGGAATGCGAGGCGGGCTTCCCGGGCATCCATCCGCGAACGGTGCTCTGGAGTCATTCCATATGGGATGCCCTGGAGCTGTCCAACAGGTCTCAATTGTCCCGCAGAAAAAATCCATGAAGGGGGCATCCCACAACTCCCAACGTGGGAAAACCTCAATGGCCTCGAGTTTCCGCTCCCTTCATGAAGCGGCCGTCATGCTCAGAAACTCCAACCTGAGCCAACGTCTGATCCTCGCCCTGACTTCAGATGCATGAGATATTGGTTCAGATTTGCAGGGGGTACCTGCCGTGCCCTCGCCCTGAAACCCAAGTCTAGCTTGTCTTCTCAGACTTCTGTCCTCACACTCCTGGCCCCGAAGCCCTCAAGTTTGGCAAGTCCGGACCCACAATGCAGAACTCTGCCTGCCCTCTAGAAAAAAAAATGATTGCCTCATGAGCTGCACAGGCACCTTAAATGAGGGTAAACCTACACAGCACTCGACTTTACCCAAATTATATAGTCTAACCTGGGCACTAATGCACTGTCGAACACAACCTGAGCCCGGACCTCCTGACCAACACCCAGAAAGCTGACCGCACACTGAGCACATAAAACCCGCCATGGCCTTAGGTCATCATGTCTTCCCTACCTCAGTTTTCAGGCTTCAGAACCGAGACCTTATCTCCAATCACTGCCCAGGGGTGAGTGTGATGCAGAAATCAGAACTCCTCCTTACCCATGGCAAGAACCCTTGTGGTTGGCACGTTGTCCAACGTTCAGTGTAGGAGAAACCAGCATTCACCCTGAGGCCCCGCCCATCCTTGAGTGCGACGAGGGCATACACACGCATTGTGACCCTCAGCATGAGTAATGTCCTCTAGTAAGTCCTCTCATTGGCTGGACCATTAGATGTCATAATGGGCTTGACATGTCCCTAGGCCCCAATTTTTAACCAGATTTCTGATTGTCCAGTCGCCCCTCCCCAGAGCTCTACTAGGGAATCCCTCATTTGGTGGGACACATGAGGTTAAAAAAGAAAACAACAACAACAACAACAAAAAACGGACTTCTTCCAGCCCAAAGAATGACCCAAAACTCTTTCGATGGGGCCAAACCACCAGAGAGTAAGACTCGTCCATTTTCCATGAAGTCACCCAGAAATTCCACGAGCATGAGTGACACGATATCCAGAGACAAAAACTTGAGCAGGAGCCTCACACTAGCGCTTCTTTCAAATCCCGAAGAGTTCTCCTCATGGTCTGTAGATCAGTCCTGCCATACCTATGACCCGAAACATAAGCCGAGTTTGTGTTTTCTGACAACTGTCCAAACAGCCCTGGCCTACACAACCTACAGGCTCAGGCCCCTGGAGCCAAACCTGAGGACTGTACTTGCCCTCTCCAAGGGAATTGTGTGTGCCCATTCCAATGGCCACAACCCTTCTAATAGGATAAACCTCCAAAGTCCCTGATCCATCTCAATAGTGGTGGCTTCCCAGGAAAAACAGGGGCAATCTGAGCCCAACTGAGCACCTACCTGCACTCAGACCCATAGACAGATGTCCCCAGAGGTAAAAAGGAAAGAACAGGCCCCTAGGCACTAATCAGATCCATTGCTTTGGTTTCCAGGCATCTCTCCTCAGAGGCCTGGATTTCAAAAGCAGCATATAGCTGTTTCTTGACTCACCCATCAGAAAACATCTCATCTACACATGGGAAACTTGCACGTTGGAGCTGTGTCAAAGCCTCTGTTTAGGAGAACCCTTTAGGGCCCCAGTGCCACCGCTTCATTCCAAGGTCTCCATAGACACAAAAGCACGTTAGGACCCATCCCCAGGGGTGTCCATTTCAACTCAGCGTCCTCGGTTGCTCCCCACAGATCCAGGAGATCTAACCTGTCTTGTTGCTAGGAGACAATTGGAATGCGAGGTGGGCTACCCAGCCATCCATCCTTAGAACCCTGCTCAGAATCATTGGCCTGGTGCCAAACAACAGGTCTCAATTGTCCTGCAGAAGACTCTCTGCAGTTTGGAGCTTCTCACAACTCCCATCGTGGGAAAACACCCATGGCCTCGTGATGCCCCCCCCCATTCATGAAGGGGCCATCAGGGTCAGAAACTCCAACCTGAGCGATCGTCTGATCCTCGCCCTGACTTCAGATGCACGAGATCTCGATTCAGGTCTGTAGATTGTGCCTGCCATGGCCTCACCCAGAAACCTAAGCCTAGCTTGTGTTCTCAGACTTTTGTTGTCAGACTACTGGCCCACAAGCCCTCCAGTTTGGCAATCCAGAACTACAATGCAGCACTCTGCAGGCCCTCCAGAAGAAAAACATTGTCCTCTGGGGCTACCCAGTAACCCCAAATGAGGATCAACCTGCACCGACCTTGGTGTACCCCAAATACATAGGCTGACCAGGGCATTAATGCCCTTTCTGACACAGCCTGAGCCTGGACCCCTGGACTCTCCCAGACAGCTGGCCGCACACTGAGCACATCGAGCCGCCATGGCCTTAGGTCGTCATCTCTTCCCAACCTCGGTTTAAGGTTTCAGAACCTAGGCCATATCTACAATCACTGCCCAGGGTTGAAGGTGATGCAGAAATCAGAACTCCTTCCCCATGGCAAGAAACCTTGTGGTTGGCATGTTGTCCAACGTTCAGTGTAGTTGAAACCAGTGTGTCCAAAGAGGCCCCGCCCATGTTCATGGGCCACATTGGTCACAAACACACATGGTGACGCTCAGGCTGAGACCAGTCCTCAAGTAAGGCCACTCAGTGACTGGATGAAGAGATAGCATATTGGGCTTGCCATGCCCCTAGGCCCCAATTTTTAACTATAGTTCGGGTTGTCCCTTCAGTCTTCCCCACGGCTTGGCTTTGGAATTCCTCTTTTGGTGGGACACCTGAGGTAACAAAACTGAAATGAGTCCTCCCATCCCACAGATTGACGAAAAGCAATTTGGAATCGGGCCAAATCCTCAGAGAGGAAGATTCGTCCATGGCCCATGAGGCCTTCCTGACATTCCACGGCCATCGCTGCTACAAAATCCAGAGACAAAAGCCTGAGCAAGCGCCTCAGACTCGCACTTTCTTCATATCCTGAAGAGTTCTTCTCATGGTTTGTAGATCGGGCCTGCCATACATACGTCCCCAAACCTAAGCTGCGTTTGTGTTTTCAGACTTCTGTCTTCAAAGTCTTGGGCCCCACACCCTCCAGGCTCGGCCCCTGGAGCCACACATTAGGACTGTGCCTACCAATCCATGGGAATTCTGCCCATTCCATGGTCCAAAATCGTACAAATTAGGAGAAACCTCCAAAGTCCCTGAGGCCATCCCAATAGTGTAGGTCGCCCGGAACAAACAAGGGCTGTCAGACACCAGCTGATAATCGACCTCCACTCATACCATAGATGGATGTCCCCAGAGAAGAAGATTGAACCAGACAGGACCCTAGGCCATAATAGGATCCATTGCTTTGGGTTACAGGCATGTGTCCTCAAAGCCTGATTCCAATACGAGCATAGGTGTTTTCCTGAGGCACCCATCAGAACTCATCTCGTCTCCACAAGGAAATCTGTGCATGGGAGCCATGTCCAAAGCTTAGGAGAGTATTTCAGGGTCCTGGTGCCACCGCCCCATTACAAGGCCCTCATGGACACAAAAACACATTAGGACCCATCCTCAGGAAAGTCCATTTCAACTCAGCCACCCCGGTTGCTCCTGAAGAGCCATCAGATCTAAACTGTCTTGTTGCTAGGAGACAATTGGAATGCGAGGCGGGCTTCCCAGGCATCCATCCGCGAACGGTGCTCTGGAGTCATTCCATATGGGATGTCCTGGAGCTGTCCAACAGGTCTCAATTGTCCCGCAGAAGGAATCCTTGAAGGGGGCATCCCACAACTCCCAACGTGGGAAAACCTCAATGGCCTCGAGATTCCGTTCCCTTCATGAAGCGGCCGTCATGCTCAGAAACTCCAACCTGAGCCAACGTCTGATCCTCGCCCTGACTTCAGATGCATGAGATATTGTTTCAGATCTGCAGAGTGTACCTGCCGTGCCCTCGCCCTGAAACCCAAGTCTAGCTTGTGTTCTCAGACTTCCATCCTCACACTCCTGGCCCCGAAGCCCTCAAGTTTGGCAATTCCGGACCCACAATGCAGCACTCTGCCTGCCCTCTAGAAAAAAAATTATTGCCTCATGAGCTGACCAGGCACCTTAAATGAGTGTAAACCTACACAGCACTCGACTTTACCCAAATTATATAGTCTAACCTGGGCACTAATGCACTGTCGAACACAACCTGAGCCCGGACCTCCTGACCAACACCCAGAAAGCTGACCGCACACTGAGCACATAAAACCCGCCATGGCCTTAGGTCATCATCTCTTCCCTACCTCAGTTTTCAGGCTTCAGAACCGAGACCTTATCTCCAATCACTTCCCAGGGGTGAGTGTGATGCAGAAATCAGAACTCCTCCTTACCCATGGCAAGAACCCTTGTGGTTGGCACGCTGTCCAACGTTCAGTGTAGGAGAAACCAGCATTCACCCTGAGGCCCCGCCCATTCTTGAGTGCGACAAGGACATACACACGCATTGTGACCCTCAGCACGAATTCTGTCCTCTAGTAAGTCCTCTCAGTGGCTGGACCATTAGATGTCATTATGGGCTTGACATGTCCCTAGGCCCCAATTTTTAACCAGATATCTGATTGTCCAGTCGCCCCTCCCCAGGGCTCTACTCTGGAAACCCTCATTTGGTGGGACACCTGAGGTTAAAAAAGAAAAAAACAACAACAACAACAAAAAAAAAAAAAGGACTTCTTCCAGCCCTCAGAATGACACCAAACTCTTTGGACGGGGCCAAACCACCAGAGAGTAAGACTCGTCCATTTCCAATGAAGTCACCCAGAAATTCCACGTCCATGAGTGACACGATATCCAGAGACAAAAACTTGAGCAGGAGCCTCACACTCGCCCTTCTTTCAAATCCCGAAGAGTTCTCCTCATGGTCTGTAGATCAGTCCTGCCATACCTATGACCCGAAACATAAGCCGAGTTTGTGTTTTCAGACAACTGTCCAAACAGCCCTGGCCTACACAACCTACAGGCTCAGGCCCCTGGAGCCAAACCTGAGGACTGTACTTGCCCTCTCCAAGGGAATTGTGTGTGCCCATTCCAATGGCCACAACCCTTCTAATAGGATAAACCTCCAAAGTCCCTGATCCATCTTAATAGTGGTGGCTTCCCAGGAAAAACATGGGCAATCAGAGCCGAACTGAGCACCTACCTGCTCTCAGACCCATAGACAGATGTCCCCAGAGGTATGAAGGAAAGAACAAGCCCCTAGGCACTAATCAGATCCATTGCTTTGGTTTCCAGGCATCTCTCCTCAGAGGTCTGGATTTCAAAAGCAGCATATAGCTGTTTCTTGACTCACCCATCAGAAAACATCTCATCTACACATGAGAAACTTGCACGTTGGAGCTGTGTCAAAGCCTCTGTTTAGGAGAACCCTTTAGGGCCCCAGTGCCACCGCTTCATTCCAAGGTCTCCATAGACACAAAAGCACATTAGGACCCATCACCAGGGGTGTCCATTTCAACTCAGCGTCATCGGTTGCTCCCCACAGATCCAGGAGATCTAACCTGTCTTGTTGCTAAGAGACAATTGGAATGCGAGGTGGGCTACCCAGCCATCCATCCTTAGAACCCTGCTCAGAATCATTGGCCTGGAGCCAAACAACAGGTCTCAATTGTCCTGCAGAAGACTCTCTGCAGTTTGGAGCTTCTCACAACTCTCATCGTGGGAAAACACCCATGGCCTCTTGATGCCCCGCCCATTCATGAAGGGGCCATCAGGGTCAGAAACTCCAACCTGAGTGATCGTCTGATCCTCGCCCTGACTTCAGAAGCACGAGATCTCGATTCAGGTCTGTAGATTGTGCGTGCCATGGCCTCACCCAGAAACCTAAGCCTAGCTTGTGTTCTCAGACTTTTGTCGTCAGACTACTGGCCCACAAGCCCTCCAGTTTGGCAATCCAGAACTACAATGCAGCACTCTGCCGGCCCTCCAGAAGAAAAACATTGTCTTCTGGGGCTACCCAGTAACCCCAAATGAGGATCAACCTGCACCGACCTTGGCTGTACCCCAAATACATAGGCTGACCAGGGCACTAATGCCCTTTCTGACACAGCCTGAGCCTGGACCCCCTGGCCCCTCCCAGACAGCTGGCCGCACACTGAGCACATCGAGCCGCCATGACCTTAGGTCATCATTTCTTCCCAACCTCGGTTTTCAGGTTTCAGAACCTAGACCATATCTCCAATCACTGCCCAGGGTTGAAGGTGATGCAGAAATCAGAACTCCTTCCCCATGGCAAGAAACCTTGTGGTTGGCATGTTGTCCAACGTTTAGTGTAGTTGAAACCAGTGTGGCCCATGAGGCCCCGCCCATGCTCACGGGCCACATTGGTCACAAACACACATTGTGACGCTCAGGCTGAGCCCAGTCCTCAAGTAAGGCCACTCAGTGACTGGATGAAGAGATAGCATATTGGGCTTGCCATGCCCCTAGGCCCCAATTTTTAACCATACTTCGGGTTGTCCCTTCAGTCTTCCCCACGGCTTCGCTTTGGAATTCCTCTTTTGGTGGGACACCTGAGGTAACAAAACTGAAATGAGTCCTCCCATCCCACAGATTGACGAAAAGCATTTGGGAATCGGGCCAAATCCTCAGAGAGGAAGATTCGTCCATGGCCCATGAGGCCTCCCCGACATTCCACGGCCATCGCTGATACAAAATCCAGAGACAAAAGCCTGAGCAAGCGCCTCAGACTCGCACTTTCTTCATATCCTGAAGAGTTCTTCTCATGGTTTGTAGATCGGGCCTGCCATACCTACGTCCCCAAACCTAAGCTGAGTTTGTCTTTTCAGACTTCTGTCCCCAAAGTCTTGGGCCACACACCCTCCAGGCTGGGCCCCTGGAGCCACACATTAGGACTGTGCCTACCAATCCTATGGAATTCTGCCCATTCCATGGTCCAAAATCGTACAAATTAGGAGAAACCTCCAAAGTCCCTGAGGCCTTCCCAATAGTGTAGGTCGCCAGGAACAAACAAGGGCTGTCTGACACCAGCTGATAATCGACCTCCACTCATACCATAGATGGATGTCTCCAGAGAAGAAGATTGAACCAGACAGGACCCTAGGCCATAATAGGATCCATTGCTTTGGGTTACAGGCATGTGTCCTCAAAAGCCTGATTCCAATACGAGCATAGGTGTTTTCCTGAGGCACCCATTAGAACTCATCTCATCTCCACAAGGAAACCTGTGCATGGGAGCCATGTCCAAAGCTTAGGAGAGTACTTCAGGGTCCCGGTGCCACCGCCCCATTCCAAGGCTCTCATGGACACAAAAACACATTAGGACCCATCCTCAGGAAAGTCCATTTCTACTCAGCCACCCCGGTTGCTCCGGCAGAGCCATCAAATCTAAACTGTCTTGTTGCTAGGAGACAATTGGAATGCGAGGCGGGCTTCCCAGGCATCCATCGCGAACGGGGCTCTGGAGTCATTCCATATGGGATGTCCTGGAGCTGTCCAAAAGGTCTCAATTGTCCCGCAGAAGGAATCCTTGAAGGGGGCATCCCACAACTCCCAACGTGGGAAAACCTCAATGGCCTTGAGATTCCGCTCCCTTCATGAAGCGGCCGTCATGCTCAGAAACTCCAACCTGAGTCAACGTCTGATCCTCGCCCTGACTTCAGATGCATGAGATATTTGTTAAGATCTGCAGGGGGTACCTGCCGTGCCCTCGCCCTGAAACCCAAGTCTAGCTTGTCTTCTCAGACTTCCGTCCTCACACTCCTGGCCTCGAAGCCCTCAAGTTTGGCAATTCCAGACCCACAATGCAGCACTCTGCCTGCCCTCTAGAAAAAAAATTATTGCCTCATGAGCTGCCCAGGCACCTTAAATGAGGGTAAACCTACACAGCACTCGACTTTACCCAAATTATATAGTCTAACCTGGGCACTAATGCACTGTCGAACACAACCTGAGCCCGGAACTCCTGACCAACACCCAGAAAGCTGACCACACACTGAGCACATAAAACCCGCCATGGCCTTAGGTCATCATCTCTTCCCTACCTCAGTTTTCAGGCTTCAGAACCGAGACCTTATCTCCAATCACTGCCCAGGGGTGAGTGTGATGCAGAAATCATAACTCCTCCTTACCCATGTCAAGAACCCTTGTGGTTGGCACGTTGTCCAACGTTCAGTGTAGGAGAAACCAGCATTCACCCTGAGGCCCCGCCCATCCTTGAGTGCGACGAGGGCATACACACGCATTGTGACCCTCAGCATGAGTACTGTCCTCTAGTAAGTCCTCTCAGTGGCTGGACCATTAGATGTCATAATGGGATTGACATGTCCCTAGGCCCCAATTTTTAACCAGATTTCTGATTGTCCAGTCGCCCCTCCCCAGGGCTCTACTAGGGAATCCCTCATTTGGTGGGACACCTGAGGTTAAAAAAGAAAACAACAACAACAACAAAAAAAAACGGACTTCTTCCAGCCCAAAGAATGACCCAAAACTCTTTCGATGGGGCCAAACCACCAGAGAGTAAGACTCGTCCATTTTCCATGAAGTCACCCAGAAATTCCACGAGCATGAGTGACACGATATCCAGAGACAAAAACTTGAGCAGGAGCCTCACACTAGCGCTTCTTTCAAATCCCGAAGAGTTCTCCTCATGGTCTGTAGATCAGTCCTGCCATACCTATGACCCGAAACATAAGCCGAGTTTGTGTTTTCTGACAACTGTCCAAACAGCCCTGGCCTACACAACCTACAGGCTCAGGCCCCTGGAGCCAAACCTGAGGACTGTACTTGCCCTCTCCAAGGGAATTGTGTGTGCCCATTCCAATGGCCACAACCCTTCTAATAGGATAAACCTCCAAAGTCCCTGATCCATCTCAATAGTGGTGGCTTCCCAGGAAAAACAGGGGCAATCTGAGCCCAACTGAGCACCTACCTGCACTCAGACCCATAGACAGATGTCCCCAGAGGTAAAAAGGAAAGAACAGGCCCCTAGGCACTAATCAGATCCATTGCTTTGGTTTCCAGGCATCTCTCCTCAGAGGCCTGGATTTCAAAAGCAGCATATAGCTGTTTCTTGACTCACCCATCAGAAAACATCTCATCTACACATGGGAAACTTGCACGTTGGAGCTGTGTCAAAGCCTCTGTTTAGGAGAACCCTTTAGGGCCCCAGTGCCACCGCTTCATTCCAAGGTCTCCATAGACACAAAAGCACGTTAGGACCCATCCCCAGGGGTGTCCATTTCAACTCAGCGTCCTCGGTTGCTCCCCACAGATCCAGGAGATCTAACCTGTCTTGTTGCTAGGAGACAATTGGAATGCGAGGTGGGCTACCCAGCCATCCATCCTTAGAACCCTGCTCAGAATCATTGGCCTGGTGCCAAACAACAGGTCTCAATTGTCCTGCAGAAGACTCTCTGCAGTTTGGAGCTTCTCACAACTCCCATCGTGGGAAAACACCCATGGCCTCGTGATGCCCCCCCCCCCATTAATGAAGGGGCCATCAGGGTCAGAAACTCCAACCTGAGCGATCGTCTGATCCTCGCCCTGACTTCAGATGCACGAGATCTCGATTCAGGTCTGTAGATTGTGCCTGCCATGGCCTCACCCAGAAACCTAAGCCTAGCTTGTGTTCTCAGACTTTTGTTGTCAGACTACTGGCCCACAAGCCCTCCAGTTTGGCAATCCAGAACTACAATGCAGCACTCTGCAGGCCCTCCAGAAGAAAAACATTGTCCTCTGGGGCTACCCAGTAACCCCAAATGAGGATCAACCTGCACCGACCTTGGTGTACCCCAAATACATAGGCTGACCAGGGCATTAATGCCCTTTCTGACACAGCCTGAGCCTGGACCCCTGGACTCTCCCAGACAGCTGGCCGCACACTGAGCACATCGAGCCGCCATGGCCTTAGGTCGTCATCTTTTCCCAACCTCGGTTTAAGGTTTCAGAACCTAGGCCATATCTACAATCACTGCCCAGGGTTGAAGGTGATGCAGAAATCAGAACTCCTTCCCCATGGCAAGAAACCTTGTGGTTGGCATGTTGTCCAACGTTCAGTGTAGTTGAAACCAGTGTGTCCAAAGAGGCCCCGCCCATGTTCATGGGCCACATTGGTCACAAACACACATGGTGACGCTCAGGCTGAGACCAGTCCTCAAGTAAGGCCACTCAGTGACTGGATGAAGAGATAGCATATTGGGCTTGCCATGCCCCTAGGCCCCAATTTTTAACTATAGTTCGGGTTGTCCCTTCAGTCTTCCCCACGGCTTGGCTTTGGAATTCCTCTTTTGGTGGGACACCTGAGGTAACAAAACTGAAATGAGTCCTCCCATCCCACAGATTGACGAAAAGCAATTTGGAATCGGGCCAAATCCTCAGAGAGGAAGATTCGTCCATGGCCCATGAGGCCTTCCTGACATTCCACGGCCATCGCTGCTACAAAATCCAGAGACAAAAGCCTGAGCAAGCGCCTCAGACTCGCACTTTCTTCATATCCTGAAGAGTTCTTCTCATGGTTTGTAGATCGGGCCTGCCATACATACGTCCCCAAACCTAAGCTGCGTTTGTGTTTTCAGACTTCTGTCTTCAAAGTCTTGGGCCCCACACCCTCCAGGCTCGGCCCCTGGAGCCACACATTAGGACTGTGCCTACCAATCCATGGGAATTCTGCCCATTCCATGGTCCAAAATCGTACAAATTAGGAGAAACCTCCAAAGTCCCTGAGGCCATCCCAATAGTGTAGGTCGCCCGGAACAAACAAGGGCTGTCAGACACCAGCTGATAATCGACCTCCACTCATACCATAGATGGATGTCCCCAGAGAAGAAGATTGAACCAGACAGGACCCTAGGCCATAATAGGATCCATTGCTTTGGGTTACAGGCATGTGTCCTCAAAAGCCTGATTCCAATACGAGCATAGGTGTTTTCCTGAGGCACCCATCAGAACTCATCTCGTCTCCACAAGGAAATCTGTGCATGGGAGCCATGTCCAAAGCTTAGGAGAGTATTTCAGGGTCCTGGTGCCACCGCCCCATTACAAGGCCCTCATGGACACAAAAACACATTAGGACCCATCCTCAGGAAAGTCCATTTCAACTCAGCCACCCCGGTTGCTCCTGAAGAGCCATCAGATCTAAACTGTCTTGTTGCTAGGAGACAATTGGAATGCGAGGCGGGCTTCCCAGGCATCCATCCGCGAACGGTGCTCTGGAGTCATTCCATATGGGATGTCCTGGAGCTGTCCAACAGGTCTCAATTGTCCCGCAGAAGGAATCCTTGAAGGGGGCATCCCACAACTCCCAACGTGGGAAAACCTCAATGGCCTCGAGATTCCGTTCCCTTCATGAAGCGGCCGTCATGCTCAGAAACTCCAACCTGAGCCAACGTCTGATCCTCGCCCTGACTTCAGATGCATGAGATATTGGTTCAGATCTGCAGAGTGTACCTGCCGTGCCCTCGCCCTGAAACCCAAGTCTAGCTTGTGTTCTCAGACTTCCATCCTCACACTCCTGGCCCCGAAGCCCTCAAGTTTGGCAATTCCGGACCCACAATGCAGCACTCTGCCTGCCCTCTAGAAAAAAAATTATTGCCTCATGAGCTGACCAGGCACCTTAAATGAGTGTAAACCTACACAGCACTCGACTTTACCCAAATTATATAGTCTAACCTGGGCACTAATGCACTGTCGAACACAACCTGAGCCCGGACCTCCTGACCAACACCCAGAAAGCTGACCGCACACTGAGCACATAAAACCCGCCATGGCCTTAGGTCATCATCTCTTCCCTACCTCAGTTTTCAGGCTTCAGAACCGAGACCTTATCTCCAATCACTTCCCAGGGGTGAGTGTGATGCAGAAATCAGAACTCCTCCTTACCCATGGCAAGAACCCTTGTGGTTGGCACGCTGTCCAACGTTCAGTGTAGGAGAAACCAGCATTCACCCTGAGGCCCCGCCCATTCTTGAGTGCGACAAGGACATACACACGCATTGTGACCCTCAGCACGAATTCTGTCCTCTAGTAAGTCCTCTCAGTGGCTGGACCATTAGATGTCATTATGGGCTTGACATGTCCCTAGGCCCCAATTTTTAACCAGATTTCTGATTGTCCAGTCGCCCCTCCCCAGGGCTCTACTCTGGAAACCCTCATTTGGTGGGACACCTGAGGTTAAAAAAGAAAAAAACAACAACAACAACAACAAAAAAAAAAAGGACTTCTTCCAGCCCTCAGAATGACACCAAACTCTTTGGACGGGGCCAAACCACCAGAGAGTAAGACTCGTCCATTTCCAATGAAGTCACCCAGAAATTCCACGTCCATGAGTGACACGATATCCAGAGACAAAAACTTGAGCAGGAGCCTCACACTCGCCCTTCTTTCAAATCCCGAAGAGTTCTCCTCATGGTCTGTAGATCAGTCCTGCCATACCTATGACCCGAAACATAAGCCGAGTTTGTGTTTTCAGACAACTGTCCAAACAGCCCTGGCCTACACAACCTACAGGCTCAGGCCCCTGGAGCCAAACCTGAGGACTGTACTTGCCCTCTCCAAGGGAATTGTGTGTGCCCATTCCAATGGCCACAACCCTTCTAATAGGATAAACCTCCAAAGTCCCTGATCCATCTCAATAGTGGTGGCTTCCCAGGAAAAACATGGGCAATCAGAGCCGAACTGAGCACCTACCTGCTCTCAGACCCATAGACAGATGTCCCCAGAGGTATGAAGGAAAGAACAGGCCCCTAGGCACTAATCAGATCCATTGCTTTGGTTTCCAGGCATCTCTCCTCAGAGGTCTGGATTTCAAAAGCAGCATATAGCTGTTTCTTGACTCACCCATCAGAAAACATCTCATCTACACATGAGAAACTTGCACGTTGGAGCTGTGTCAAAGCCTCTGTTTAGGAGAACCCTTTAGGGCCCCAGTGCCACCGCTTCATTCCAAGGTCTCCATAGACACAAAAGCACGTTAGGACCCATCCCCAGGGGTGTCCATTTCAACTCAGCGTCCTCGGTTGCTCCCCACAGATCCAGGAGATCTAACCTGTCTTGTTGCTAGGAGACAATTGGAATGCGAGGTGGGCTACCCAGCCATCCATCCTTAGAACCCTGCTCAGAATCATTGGCCTGGAGCCAAACAACAGGTCTCAATTGTCCTGCAGAAGACTCTCTGCAGTTTGGACCTTCTCACAACTCCCATCGTGGGAAAACCCCCATGGCCTCGTGATGCCCCCGCCCATTCATGAAGGGGCCATCAGGGTCAGAAACTCCAACCTGAGTGATCGTCTGATCCTCGCCCTGACTTCAGAAGCACGAGATCTCGATTCAGGTCTGTAGATTGTGCGTGCCATGGCCTCACCCAGAAACCTAAGCCTAGCTTGTGTTCTCAGACTTTTGTCGTCAGACTACTGGCCCACAAGCCCTCCAGTTTGGCAATCCAGAACTACAATGCAGCACTCTGCCGGCCCTCCAGAAGAAAAACATTGTCTTCTGGGGCTACCCAGTAACCCCAAATGAGGATCAACCTGCACCGACCTTGGCTGTACCCCAAATACATAGGCTGACCAGGGCACTAATGCCCTTTCTGACACAGCCTGAGCCTGGACCCCCTGGCCCCTCCCAGACAGCTGGCCGCACACTGAGCACATCGAGCCGCCATGACCTTAGGTCATCATTTCTTCCCAACCTCGGTTTTCAGGTTTCAGAACCTAGACCATATCTCCAATCACTGCCCAGGGTTGAAGGTGATGCAGAAATCAGAACTCCTTCCCCATGGCAAGAAACCTTGTGGTTGGCATGTTGTCCAACGTTTAGTGTAGTTGAAACCAGTGTGGCCCATGAGGCCCCGCCCATGCTCACGGGCCACATTGGTCACAAACACACATTGTGACGCTCAGGCTGAGCCCAGTCCTCAAGTAAGGCCACTCAGTGACTGGATGAAGAGATAGCATATTGGGCTTGCCATGCCCCTAGGCCCCAATTTTTAACCATACTTCGGGTTGTCCCTTCAGTCTTCCCCACGGCTTCGCTTTGGAATTCCTCTTTTGGTGGGACACCTGAGGTAACAAAACTGAAATGAGTCCTCCCATCCCACAGATTGATGAAAAGCATTTGGGAATCGGGCCAAATCCTCAGAGAGGAAGATTCGTCCATGGCCCATGAGGCCTCCCCGACATTCCACGGCCATCGCTGATACAAAATCCAGAGACAAAAGCCTGAGCAAGCGCCTCAGACTCGCACTTTCTTCATATCCTGAAGAGTTCTTCTCATGGTTTGTAGATCGGGCCTGCCATACCTACGTCCCCAAACCTAAGCTGAGTTTGTCTTTTCAGACTTCTGTCCCCAAAGTCTTGGGCCACACACCCTCCAGGCTGGGCCCCTGGAGCCACACATTAGGACTGTGCCTACCAATCCTATGGAATTCTGCCCATTCCATGGTCCAAAATCGTACAAATTAGGAGAAACCTCCAAAGTCCCTGAGGCCTTCCCAATAGTGTAGGTCGCCAGGAACAAACAAGGGCTGTCTGACACCAGCTGATAATCGACCTCCACTCATACCATAGATGGATGTCTCCAGAGAAGAAGATTGAACCAGACAGGACCCTAGGCCATAATAGGATCCATTGCTTTGGGTTACAGGCATGTGTCCTCAAAAGCCTGATTCCAATACGAGCATAGGGGTTTTCCTGAGGCACCCATTAGAACTCATCTCATCTCCACAAGGAAACCTGTGCATGGGAGCCATGTCCAAAGCTTAGGAGAGTACTTCAGGGTCCCGGTGCCACCGCCCCATTCCAAGGCTCTCATGGACACAAAAACACATTAGGACCCATCCTCAGGAAAGTCCATTTCTACTCAGCCACCCCGGTTGCTCCGGCAGAGCCATCAGATCTAAACTGTCTTGTTGCTAGGAGACAATTGGAATGCGAGGCGGGCTTCCCAGGCATCCATCCGCGAACGGGGCTCTGGAGTCATTCCATATGGGATGTCCTGGAGCTGTCCAACAGGTCTCAATTGTCCCGCAGAAGGAATCCTTGAAGGGGGCATCCCACAACTCCCAACGTGGGAAAACCTCAATGGCCTTGAGATTCCGCTCCCTTCATGAAGCGGCCGTCATGCTCAGAAACTCCAACCTGAGTCAACGTCTGATCCTCGCCCTGACTTCAGATGCATGAGATATTTGTTAAGATCTGCAGGGGGTACCTGCCGTGCCCTCGCCCTGAAACCCAAGTCTAGCTTGTCTTCTCAGACTTCCGTCCTCACACTCCTGGCCTCGAAGCCCTCAAGTTTGGCAATTCCAGACCCACAATGCAGCACTCTGCCTGCCCTCTAGAAAAAAAATTATTGCCTCATGAGCTGACCAGGCACCTTAAATGAGGGTAAACCTACACAGCACTCGACTTTACCCAAATTATATAGTCTATCCTGGGCACTAATGCACTGTCGAACACAACCTGAGCCCGGAACTCCTGACCAACACCCAGAAAGCTGACCACATACTGAGCACATAAAACCCGCCATGGCCTTAGGTCATCATCTCTTCCCTACCTCAGTTTTCAGGCTTCAGAACCGAGACCTTATCTCCAATCACTGCCCAGGGGTGAGTGTGATGCAGAAATCATAACTCCTCCTTACCGATGTCAAGAACCCTTGTGGTTGGCTCGTTGTCCAAAGTTCAGTGTAGGAGAAACCAGCATTCACCCTGAGGCCCCGCCCATCCTTGAGTGCGACGAGGGCATACACACGCATTGTGACCCTCAGCATGAGTACTGTCCTCTAGTAAGTCCTCTCAGTGGCTGGACCATTAGATGTCATAATGGGCTTGACATGTCCCTAAGCCCCAATTTTTAACCAGATTTCTGATTGTCCAGTCGCCCCTCCCCAGGGCTCTACTAGGGAATCCCTCATTTGGTGGGACACCTGAGGTTAAAAAAGAAAACAACAACAACAACAAAAAAAAACGGACTTCTTCCAGCCCAAAGAATGACCCAAAACTCTTTCGATGGGGCCAAACCACCAGAGAGTAAGACTCGTCCATTTTCCATGAAGTCACCCAGAAATTCCACGAGCATGAGTGACACGATATCCAGAGACAAAAACTTAAGCAGGAGCCTCACACTAGCCCTTCTTTCAAATCCCGAAGAGTTCTCCTCATGGTCTGTAGATCAGTCCTGCCATACCTATGACCCGAAACATATCCGAGTTTGTGTTTTCTGACAACTGTCCAAACAGCCCTGGCCTACACAACCTACAGGCTCAGGCCCCTGGAGCCAAACCTGAGGACAGTACTGACCCTTTCCAAGGGAATTGTGTGTGCCCATTCCAATGGCCACAACCGTTCTAATAGGATAAACCTCCAAAGTCCCTGATCCATCTCAATAGTGGTGGCTTCCCAGGAAAAACAGGGGCAATCTGAGCCCAACTGAGCACCTACCTGCACTCAGACCCATAGACAGATGTCCCCAGTGGTAAAAAGGAAAGAATAGGCCCCTAGGCACTAATCAGATCCATTGCTTTGGTTTCCAGGCATCTCTCCTCAGAGGCCTGGATTTCAAAAGCAGCATATAGCTGTTTCTTGAATCACCCATCAGAAAACATCTCATCTACACATGGGAAACTTGCACGTTGGAGCTGTGTCAAAGCCTCTGTTTAGGAGAACCCTTTAGGGCCCCAGTGCCACCGCTTCATTCCAAGGTCTCCATAGACACAAAAGCACGTTAGGACCCATCCCCAGGGGTGTCCATTTCAACTCAGCGTCCTCAGTTGCTCCCCACAGATCCAGGAGATCTAACCTGTCTTTTTGCTAGGAGACAATTGGAATGCGAGGTGGGCTACCCAGCCATCCATCCTTAGAACCCTGCTCAGAATCATTGGCCTGGAGCCAAACAACAGGTCTCAATTGTCATGCAGAAGACTCTCTGCAGTTTGGAGCTTCTCACAACTCCCATCGTGGGAAAACACCCATGGCCTCGTGATGCCCCCCCCCAATCATGAAGGGGCCATCAGGGTCAGAAACTCCAACCTGAGCGATCGTCTGATCCTCGCCCTGACTTCAAATGCACGAGATCTCGATTCAGGTCTGTAGATTGTGCCTGCCATGGCCTCACCCAGAAACCTAAGCCTAGCTTGTGTCTCAGACTTTTGTCGTCAGACTACTGGCCCACAAGCCCTCCAGTTTGGCAATCCATAACTACAATGCAGCACTCTGCCGGCCCTCCAGAAGGAAAACATTGTCCTCTGGGGCTACCCAGTAACCCCAAATGAGGATCAACCTGCACCGACCTTGGTGTACCCCAAATACATAGGCTGACCAGGGCATTAATGCCCTTTCTGACACAGCCTGAGCCTGGACCCCTGGACTCTCCCAGACAGCTGGCCGCACACTGAGCACATCGAGCCGCCATGGCCTTAGGTCGTCATCTCTTCCCAACCTCGGTTTAAGGTTTCAGAACCTAGGCCATATCTCCAATCACTGCCCAGGTTTGAAGGTGATGCAGAAATGAGAACTCCTTCCCCATGGCAAGAAACCTTGTGGTTGGCATGTTGTCCAACGTTCAGTGTAGTTGAAACCAGTGTGTCCCAAGAGGCCCCGCCCATGCTCATGGGCCACATTGGTCACAAACACACATTGTGACGCTCAGGCTAGACCAGTCCTCAAGTAAGGCCACTCAGTGACTGGATGAAGAGATAGCATATTGGGCTTGCCATGCCCCTAGGCCCCAATTTTTAACTATAGTTCGGGTTGTCCCTTCAGTCTTCCCCACGGCTTGGCTTTGGAATTCCTCTTTTGGTGGGACACCTGAGGTAACAAAACTGAAATGAGTCCTCCCATCCCACAGATTGACGAATAGTAATTGGGAATCGGGCCAAATCCTCACAGAGGAAGATTCGTCCATGGCCCATGAGGCCTCCCCAACATTCCACGGCCATCACTGATAAAAAATCCAGAGACAAAAGCCTGAGCAAGCGCCTCAGACTCGCACTTTCTTCATATCCTGAAGAGTTCTTCTCATGGTTTGTCGATCGGGCCTGCCATACCTACGTCCCCAAACCTAAGCTGAGTTTGTGTTTTCAGACTTCTGTCCTCAAAGTCTTGGGCCCCACACCATCCAGGCTGGGCCCCTGGAGGCACACATTAGGACTGTGCCTACCAATCCATGGGAATTCTGCCCATTCCATGGTCCAAAATCGGACAAATTAGGAGAAACCTCCAATGTCCCTGAGGCCATCCCAATAGTGTAGGTCGCCCGGAACAAACAAGGGCTGTCTAACGCCAGCTGATAATCGACCTCCACTCATACCATAGATGGATGTCCCCAGAGAAGAAGATTGAACCAGACAGGAACCTAGGCCATAATAGGATCCATTGCTTTGGGTTACAGGCATGTGTCCTCAAAAGCCTGATTCCAATACAAGCATATGTGTTTTCCTGAGGCACCCATCAGTACTCATCTCATCTCCCCAAGGAAATCTGTGCATGGGAGCCATGTCCAAAGCTTAGGAGAGTACTTCAGGATCCCGGTGCCACCGCCCCATTCCAAGGCCCTAATGGACACAAAAACACATTAGGACCCATCCTCACGGAAGTCCATTTCAACTCAGCCACCCTGGTTGCTCCCGCAGAGCCATCAGATCTAAACTGTCTTGTTGCTAGGAGACAATTGGAATGCGAGGCGGGCTTCCCAGGCATTCATCCGCGAACTGTGCTCTGGAGTCATTCCATATGGGATGTCCTGGAGCTGTCCAACAGGTCTCTATTGTCTCGCAGAAGGAATCCTTGAAGGGGGCATCCCACAACTCCCAACGTGGGAAAACCTCAATGGCCTCGAGATTCCGCTCCCTTCATGAAGCGGCCGTCATGCTCAGAAACTCCAACCTGAGCCAACGTCTGATCCTCGCCCTGACTTCAGATGCATGAGATATTGGTTCAGATCTGCAGGGGGTACCTGCCGTGCCCTCGCCCTGAAACCCAAGTCTAGCTTGTTCTCAGACTTCCGTCCTCACACTCCTGGCCCCGAAGCCCTCAAGTTTGGCAATTCCGGACCCACAATGCAGCACTCTGCCTGCCCTCTAGAAAAAAAATTATTGCCTCATGAGCTGACCGGGCACCTTAAATGAGGGTAAACCTACACAGCACTCGACTTTACCCAAATTATAAAGTCTAACCTGGGCACTAATTCACTGTCGAACACATCCTGAGCCCGGAACTCCTGACCAACACCCAGAAAGCTGACAGCACACTGAGCACATAAAACCCGCCATGGCCTTAAGTCATCATGTCTTCCCTACCTCAGTTTTCAGGCTTCAGACCGAGACCTTATCTCCAATCACTGCCCAAGTGTGAGTGTGATGCAGAAATCAGAACTCCTCCTTACCCATGACAAAAACCCTGTGGTTGGCACGTTGTCCAACGTTCAGTGTAGGAGAAAGCAGCATTCACCCTGAGGCCCCACCCCTTCTTGAGTGCGACGAAGGCATACACACGCACTGTGACCCTAATCATGAGTCCTGTCCTATAGTAAGTCCTCTCAGTGGCTGGACCATTAGATGTCATAATGGGCTTGACATGTCCCTAGGCCCCAATTTTTAACCAGATTTCTGATGGTCCAGTCGCCCCTCCCCAGGGCTCTACTCTGGAATCCCTCATTTGGTGGGACACCTGAGGTTAAAAAAGAAAAAATCAACAATAAAAAAAAAACGGACTTCTTCCAGCCCACAGAATGACCCCAAACTCTTTGGACGGGGCCAAACCACCAGAGAGTAAGACTCGTCCATTTCCTATGAAGTCACCCAGAAATTCTACGACCATGAGTGACACGATATCCAGCGACAAAAACTTGAGCAGGAGCCTCACACTCGCCCTTCTTTCAAATCCCGAAGAGTTATCCTCATGGTCTGTAGATCAGTCCTGCCATACCCATAACCCGAAACATAAGCCGAGTTTGGGTTTTCAGACAACTGTCCAAACAGCCCTGGCCTACACAACCTACAGGCTCAGGCCCCTGGAGCCAAACCTGAGGACTGTACTTGCCCTCTCCAAGGGAATTGTGTGTGCCCATTCCAATGGCCACAACCCTTCTAATAGTATAAACCTCCAAAGTCCCTGATCCATCTCAATAGTGGTGGCTTCCCAGGAAAAACAGGGGCAATTTGAGCCCAACTGAGCACCTACCTGCACTCAGACCCATAGACAGATGTCCCCAGAGGTAAAAAGGAAAGAACAGGCCCCTAGGCACTAATCAGATCCATTGCTTTGGTTTCCAGGCATCTCTCCTCAGAGGCCTGGATTTCAAAAGCAGCATATAGCTGTTTCTTGACTCACCCATCAGAAAACATCTCATCTACACATGGGAAACTTGCACGTTGGAGCTGTGTCAAAGCCTCTGTTTAGGAGAACCCTTTAGGGCCCCAGTGCCACCGCTTCATTCCAAGGTCTCCATAGACACAAAAGCACGTTAGGACCCATCCCCAGGGGTGTCCATTTCAACTCAGCATCCTCGGTTGCTCCCCACAGATCCAGGAGATCTAACCTGTCTTGTTGCTAGGAGACAATTGGAATGCGAGGTGGGCTACCCAGCCATCCATCCTTAGAACCCTGCTCAGAATCATTGGCCTGGAGCCAAACAACAGGTCTCAATTGTCCTGCAGAAGACTCTCTGCAGTTTGGAGCTTCTCACAACTCTCATCGTTGGAAAACACCCATGGCCTCGTGATGGCCGCCCCATTCATGAAGGGGCCATCAGGGTCAGAAACTCCAACCTGAGCGATCCTCTGATCCTCGCCCTGACTTCAGATGCACGAGATCTCGATTCAGGTCTGTAGATTGTGCGTGCCAAGGCCTCACCCAGGAACCTAAGCCTAGCTTGTGTTCTCAGACTTTTGTCGTCAGACTACTGGCCCACAAGCCCTCCAGTTTGGCAATCGAGAACTACAACACAGCACTCTGCCGGCCCTCCAGAAGAAAAACATTGTCCTCTGGGGCTACCCAGTAACCCCAAATGAGGATCAACCTGCACCGACCTTGGCTGTACCCCAAATACACAGGCTGACCAGGGCTCTAATGCCCTTTCTGGTACAGCCTGAGCCTGGACCCCCTGGCCCCTCCCAGGCAGCTGGCCGCAAACTGAGCACATCGAGCCGCCATGGCCTTAGTTCGTCATCTCTTCCCAACATCAATTTTCAGGTTTCAGAACCTAGACCTTATATCCAATCACTGCCCAGGGTTGAAGGTGATGCAGAAATCTGAACTCTTTCCCCATGGCAAGAAACCTTGTGGTTGGCATGTTGTCCAACGTTCATTGTAGTTGAAACCAGTGTGGCCCATGAGGCCCCGCCCATGCTCGTGGGCCACATTGGTCACAAACACACATTGTGACGCTCAGGCTGAGCCCAGTCCTCAAGTAAGGCCACTAAGTGTCTGGATGAAGAGATAGCATATTGGGCTTGCCATGCCCCTAGGCCCCAATTTTTAACCATAGTTCGGGTTGTCACTTCAGTCTTCCCCACGGCTTGGCTTTGGAATTCCTCTTTTGGTCGGACACCTGAGGTAAGAAAACTGAAATGAGTCCTCCCATCACACAGATTGACGAAAAGCAATTGGGAATCGGGCCAAATCCTCAGAGAGGAAGATTCGTCCATGGCCCATGAGGCCTCCCCGACATTCCACGGCCATCGCTGATACAAAATCCAGAGACAAAAGCCTGAGCAAGCGCCTCAGACTCGCACTTTCTTCATATCCTGAAGAGTTCTTCTCATGGTTTGTCGATCGGGCCTGACATACCTACGTCCCCAAACCTAAGCTGAGTTTGTGTTTTCAGACTTCTGTCCCCAAAGTCTTGGGCCACACACCCTCCAGCCTGGGCCCCTGTAGCCACACATTCGGACTGTGCCTACCAATCCATGGGAATTCTGCCCATTCCATGGTCCAAAATCGGACAAATTAGGAGAAACCTCTAAAGTCCCTGAGGCCATCCCAATAGTGTAGGTTGCCCGAAACAAACAAGGGCTGTCTGACACCAGCTGATAATCGACCTCCACTCATACCATAAATGGATGTCCCCAGAGAAGAAGATTGAACCAGACAGGACCCTAGGCCATAATAGGATCCATTGCTTTGGGTTACAGGCATGTGTCCTCAAAAGCCTGATTCCAATACGAGCATATGTGTTTTCCTGAGGCACCCATCAGAACTCATCTCATCTACACAAGGAAATCTGTGCATGGGAGCCATGTCCAAAGCTTAGGAGAGTACTTCAGGATCCCGGTGCCACCGCCCCATTCCATGGCCCTCATGGACACAAAAACACATTAGGACACATCCTCACGAAAGTCCATTTCAATCAGCCACCCTGGTTGCTCCCGCAGAGCCATCAGATCTAAACTGTCTTGTTGCTAGGAGACAATTGGAATGCGAGGCGGGCTTCCCGGACATCCATCCGCGAACGGTGCTCTGGAGTCATTCCATATGGGATGTCCTGGAGCTGTCCAACAGGTCTCAATTGTCCCGCAGAAGGAATCCTTGAAGGGGGCATCCCACAACTCCCAACGTGGGAAAACCTCAATGGCCTCGAGATTCCACTCCCTTCATGAAGCGGCCGTCATGCTCAGAAACTTCAACCTGAGCCAACGTCTGAACCTCGCCCTGACTTCAGATGCATGAGATATTGGTTCAGATCTGCAGGGTGTACCTGCCGTGCCCTCGCCCTGAAACCCAAGTCTAGCTTGTGTTCTCAGACTTCCGTCCTCACACTCCTGGCCCCGAAGCCCTCATGTTTGGCAATTCCGGACCCACAATGCAGCACTCTGCCTGCCCTCTAGAAAAAAAATTATTGCCTCATGAGCTGCCCAGGCACCTTAATGAGGGTAAACCTACACAGCACTCGACCGTTCCCAAATTATAAAGTCTAACCTGGGCACTAATGCACTGTCGAACACAACCTGAGCCCGGACCTCCTGACCAACACCCAGAAAGCTGACCGCACACTGAGCACATAAAACCCGCCATGGCCTTAGGTCATCATCTCTTTTCTACCTCTGTTTTCAGGCTTCAGAACCGAGACCTTATCCCAATCACTGCCCAGGGGTGAGTGTGATGCAGAAATCAGAACTCCTCCTTACCCATGGCAAGAACCCTTGTGGTTGGCACGTTGTCCAACGTTCAGTGTAGGAGAAACCAGCATTCACCCTGAGGCCCAGCCCATTCTTGAGTGCGACGAGGGCATACACACGCATTGTGACCCTCATCATGAGTCCTGTCCTCTAGTAAGTCCTCTCAGTGGCTGGACCATTAGATGTCATAATGGGCTTGACATGTCCCTAGGCCCCAATTTTTAACCAGATTTCTGATAGTCCAGTCGCCCCAACCCAGGGCTCTACTCTGGAATCCCTCATTTGGTGGGACACCTGAGGTTAAAAAAGAAAAAAAGAAGAATAAAAGAAAAACGGACTTCTTCCAGCCCACAGAATGACCCCAAACTCTTTGGACGGGGCCAAACCACCAGCGAGTAAGAATCGTCCATTTCCCATGAAGTCACACAGAAATTCCACGACCATGAGTGACACGAATCCAGAGACAAAAACTTGAGCTTGAGCCTCACACTCGCCCTTCTTTCAAATCCCGAAGTGTTCTCCTCATGGTCTGTAGGTCAGTCATGCCATACCTATGACCCGAAACATAAGCCGAGTCTGTGTTTTCAGACAACTGTCCAAACAGCCCTGGCCTACACAACCTACAGGCTCAGGCCCCTGGAGCCAAACCTGAGGACTGTACTTGCCCTCTCCAAGGGAATTGTGTGTGCCCATTCCAATGGCCACAACCCTTCTAATAGGATAAACCTCCAAAGTCCCTGATCCATCTCAATAGTGGTGGCTTCCCAGGAACAACAGGGGCAATCTGAGCCCAACTGAGCACCTACCTGCACTCAGACCCATAGACAGATGTCCCCAGAGGTAAAAAGGAAAGAACAGGCCCCTAGGCACTAATCAGATCCATTGCTTTGGTTTCCAGGCATCTCTCCTCAGAGGCCTGGATTTCAAAAGCAGCATATAGCTGTTTCTTGACTCACCCATCAGAAAACATCTCATCTACACATGGGAAACTTGCACGTTGGAGCTGTGTCAAAGCCTCTGTTTAGGAGAAACCTTTAGGGCCCCAGTGCCACCGCTTCATTCCAAGGTCTCCATAGACACAAAAGCACGTTAGGACCCATCCCCAGGGGTGTCCATTTTAACTCAGCATCCTCGGTTGCTCCCCACAGATCCAGGAGATCTAACCTGTCTTGTTGCTAGGAGAAAATTGGAATGCGAGGTGGGCTACCCAGCCATCCATCCTTAGAACCCTGCTCAGAATCATTGGCCTGGAGCCAAACAACTGGTCTCAATTGTCCTGCAGAAGACTCTCTGCAGTTTGGAGCTTCTCACAACTCTCATCGTGGGAAAACACCCATGGCCTCGTGATGCCCGCCCCATTCATGAAGGGGCCATCAGGGTCAGAAACTCCAACCTGAGCGATCGTCTGATCCTCGCCCTGACTTCAGATGCACGAGATCTCGATTCAGGTCTGTAGATTGTGCGTGCCATGGCCTCACCCAGGAACCTAAGCCTAGCTTGTGTTCTCAGACTTTTGTCGTCAGACTACTGGCCCACAAGCCCTCCAGTTTGGCAATCCAGAACTACAACACAGCACTCTGCCGGCCCTCCAGAAGAAAAACATTGTCCTCTGGGGCTACCCAGTAACCCCAAATGAGGATCAACCTGCACCGACCTTGGCTGTACCCCAAATACATAGGCTGACCAGGGCTCTAATGCCCTTTCTGGTACAGCATGAGCCTGGACCCCCTGGCCCCTCCCAGACAGCTGGCCGCAAACTGAACACATCGAGCCGCCATGGCCTTAGGTCGTCATCTCTTCCCAACATCAATTTTCAGGTTTCAGATTCTAGACCTTATATCCAATCACTGCCCAGGGTTGAAGGTGATGCAGAAATCAGAACTCCTTCCCCATGGCAAGAAACCTTGTGGTTGGCATGTTGTCCAACGTTCATTGTAGTTGAAACCAGTGTGGCCCATGAGGCCCCTCCCATGCTCGTGGGCCACATTGGTCACAAACACACATTGTGACGCTCAGGCTGAGCCCAGTCCTCAAGTAAGGCCACTAAGTGGCTGGATGAAGAGATAGCATATTGGTCTTGCCATGCCCCTAGGCCCCAATTTTTAACCATAGTTCGGGTTGTCCCTTCAGTCTTCCCCACGGCTTGGCTTTGGAATTCCTCTTTTGGTGGGACACCTGAGGTAACAAAACTGAAATGAGTCCTCCCATCCCAAAGATTGACGAAAAGCAATTGGGAATCGGGCCAAATCCTCAGAGAGGAAGATTCGTCCGTGGCCCATGAGGCCTCCCCGACATTCCACGGCCATCGCTGATACAAAATCCAGAGACAAAAGCCTGAGCAAGCACCTCAGACTCGCACTTTCTTCATATCCTGTAGAGTTCTTCTCATGGTTTGTAGATCGGGCCTGCCATACCTACGTCCCCAAACCTAAGCTGAGTTTGTGTTTTCAGACTTCTGTCCTCAAAGTCTTGGGCCACCCACCCTCCAGGCTGGGCCCCTGGAGCCACACATTCGGACTGTGCCTACCAATCCATGGGAATTCTGCCCATTCCATGGTCCAAAATCGTACAAATTAGGAGAAACCTCTAAAGTCCCTGAGGCCATCCCAATAGTGTAGGTCGCCCAGAACAAACAAGGGCTGTCAGACACCAGCTGATAATCGACCTATACCCATAACAGAGATGGTTGTCCCCAGAGAAGAAGATTGAACCAGACAGGACCCTAGGCCATAATAGGATCCATTGCTTTGGGTTACAGGCATGTGTCCTCAAAAGCCTGATTCCAATACGAGCATAGGGGTTTTCCTGAGGCACCCATCAGAACTCATCTCTTCTCCACAAGGAAACCTGTGCATGGGAGCCATGTCCAAAGCTTAGGAGAGTACTTCAGGGTCCCGGTGCCACCGCCCCATTCCAAGGCCCTCATGGACACAAAAGCACATTAGGACCATCCTCAGGAAAGTCCATTTCAACTCAGCCATCCCGGTTGCTCCCGCAGAGCCATCAGATCTAAACTGTCTTGTTGCTAGGAGACAATTGGTATGCGAGGCGGGCTTCCCAGGCATCCATCCGCGAACGGTGGTCTGGAGTCATTCCATATGGGATGTCCTGGAGCTGTCCAACAAGTCTTAATTGTCCCGCAGAAGGAATCCTTGAAAGGGGCATCCCACAACTCCCAACGTGGGAAAACCTCTATGACCTCGAGATTCCGCTGCCTTCAAGAAGCGGCCGTCATGCTCAGATTCTCCAACCTGAGCCAAAGTCTGATCCTCGCCCTGACTTCAGATGCATGAGATATTTTTTCAGATATGCAGGGGGTACATGCCGTGCCCTCGCCCTGAAACCCAAGTCTAGCTTGTCTTCTCAGACTTCCGTCCTCATACTCCTGGTTCCGAAGCCCTCAAGTTTGGCAATTCCGGACCCACAATGAGGCACTCTGCCTCCCCTCTAGAAAAAAAATTTATTGCCTCATGAGCTGCCCAGGCACCTTAAATGAGGGTAAACCTACACAGCACTCAACTTTACCCAAATTATATAGTCTAACCTGGGCACTAATGCACTGTCGAACACAACCTGAGCCCGGTCCTCCTGACCAACACCCAGAAAGCTGACCGCACACTGAGCACAAAAAACCCGCCATGGCCTTAGGTCATCATCTCTTCCTTACCTCAGTTTTCAGGCTTCAGAACTGAGACCTTATCTCCAATCACTGCCCAGGGGTGAGTGTGATGTAGAAATCAGAACTCCTCTTTACCCATGGCAAGAACCCTTGTGGTTGGCACGTTGTCCAACGTTCAGTGTAGAAGAAACCAGCATTCACCCTGAGGCCCCGCCCATTCTTGAGTGCGACGAGGGCATACACAAACATTGTGACCCTCAGCTTGAGTTCTGTAGTCTAGTAAGTCCTCTCAGTGGCTGGACCATTAGATGTCATAATGGGCTTGACATGTCCCTAGGCCCCAATTTTTAACCAGATTTCTGATTGTCCAGTCGCCCCTCCCCAGGGCTCTACTCTGGAATCCCTCATTTGGTGGGACACCAGAGGTTAAAAAAGTTAAAAAACAACAACAACAACAAAAAAAAACAGACTTCTTCCAGCCCAAAGAATGACCCCAAACTCTTTGGACGGGGCCAAACCACCAAAAAGTAAGACTCGTCCATTTCCCATGAAGTCACCCAGAAATTCCACGACCATGAGTGACATGATATCCAGAGACAAAAACTTGAGCAGGAGCCTCACACTAGCCCTTCTTTGAAATCCCGAAGAGTTCTCCTCATGGTCTGTAGATCAGTCCTGCCATACCTATGACCCGAAACATAAGCCGAGTTTGTGTTTTCAGAGAACTGACCAAACAGCCCTGGCCTACACAACCTACAGGCTCAGGCCCCTGGACACAATACTGAGGACTGTACTTGCCCTCTCCAAGGGAATTGTGTGTGCCCATTCCAATGGCCACAACCCTTCTCATAGGATAAACCTCCAAAGTCCCTGATCCATCTCAATAGTGGTGGCTTCCCAGGAAAAACAGGGGCAATCTGAGCCCAACTGAGCACCTACCTGCACTCAGACCCATAGACAGATGTCCCCAGAGGTAAAAAGGAAAGAACAGGCCCCTAGGCACTAATCAGATCCATTGCTTTGGTTTCCAGGCATCTCTCCTCAGAGGCCTGGATTTCAAAAGCAGCATATAGCTGTTTCTTGACTCACCCATCAGAAAACATCTCATCTACACATGGGAAACTTGCACGTTGGAGCTGTGTCAAAGCCTCTGTTTAGGAGAACCCTTTAGGGCCCCTTTAGGGCCCCACCGCTTCATTCCAAGGTCTCCATAGACACAAAAGCACGTTAGGACCCATCCCCAGGGGTGTCCATTTCAACTCAGCGTCCTCGGTTGCTCCCCACAGATCCAGGAGATCTAACCTGTCTTTTTGCTAGGAGACAATTGGAATGCGAGGTGGGCTACCCAGCCATCCATCCTTAGAACCCTGCTCAGAATCATTGGCCTGGAGCCAAACAACAGGTCTCAATTGTCCTGCAGAAGACTCTCTGCAGTTTGGAGCTTCTCACAACTCCAATCGTGGGAAAACACCCATGGCCTCGTGATGCCCCCCCCATTCATGAAGGGGCCATCAGGGTCAGAAACTCCAACCTGAGCGATCGTCTGATCCTCGCCCTGACTTCAAATGCACGAGATCTCGATTCAGGTCTGTAGATTGTGCCTGCCATGGCCTCACCCAGAAACCTAAGCCTAGCTTGTGTTCTCAGACTTTTGTCGTCAGACTACTGGCCCACAAGCCCTCCAGTTTGGCAATCCAGAACTACAATGCAGCACTCTGCCGGCCCTCCAGAAGAAAAACTTTGTCCTCTGGGGCTACCCAGTCATCCCAAATGAGGATCAACCTGCACCGACCTTGGCTGTACCCCAAATACATAGGCTGACCAGGGCACTAATGCCCTTTCTGACACAGCCTGATCCTGGACCCCCTGGCCCCTCCCAGACAGCTGTCCGCACACTGAGCACATCGAGCCGCCATGGCCTTAGGTCGTCATCTCTTCCCAACCTCAGTTTTCAGGTTTCAGAACCTAGACCTTATCTCCAATCACTGCCCAGGGTTGAAGATGATGCAGAAATCAGAACTCCTTCCCCATGGCAAGAAACCTTGTGGTTGGCAAGTTGTCCAACGTTCAGTGTAGTTGAAACCAGTGTGGCCCATGAGGCCCCACCCATGCTCGCGGGCCACATTGTTCACAAACACACATTGTCACCCTCAGGCTGAGCCCAGTACTCAAGTAAGGCCACTCAGTGGCTGGATGAAGAGATAGCATATTGTGCTTGCCATGCCCGTAGGCCCCAATTTTTAACCATAGTTCGGGTTGTCCCTTCAGTCTTCCCCACGGCTTTGCTTTGGAATTCCTCTTTTGGTGGGACACCTGAGGTAACAAACCTGAAAGGAGACCTCCCATCCCACAGATTGACGAAAAGCAATTGGGAATCGGCCAAATCCTCAGAGAGGACGATTCGTCCATGGCCCATGAGGCATCCCCGACATTCCACGGAGATCGCTGATACAAATTCCAGAGACAAATGCCTGAGCAAGCGCCTCAGACTCACTCTATATTCAAATCTTCATGAGTTCTTCTCATGGTTTGTAGATTGGGCCCGCCATACCGATGTCCCCAAAGAAAGCTGAGTTTGAGTATCGGAATCACAATCAGAACTCTGCCTTCCACATGGCTGTAATGCTTGTTCTTCGCATGGAGTCACACCTTCACGTGGGGAACCCTTCATGGCCCCTGATGCCACGCCCAAACATGAGTGCTGCTTGGGCACAAATTCACACTGTGACCCTAGCATGAGCCCCATGACAAAGAAAGGCCTGTCAGGTTCGGGACGAAGATCCTGCATTTAGTCCTTGCCATGCACATAGTCACCCAGGACTAACTAGATGGTGTGTATTCCAGTTGAGGGAACCCACTGCTGTGCTCTAGAGTCCCTCTCCTGGGAGGTCCTTTGTGGCAGAAAACAGTACTCTTCACTTCCCACAGAATGAACCCAAACACTTGGGAGCTTGGACAATCCCCCGAGAGGAAGGCTCTTCCTCGGACCCTGAGGCAACCCCTACCCTGACCGGACACTGTGAACGCAACACCCAGAGACTAAAGCCTGAGCGACTGCCTCCCACTTGCCCTCCTTTGATATCCAGAAGATCTCCCCTCACGGACTGGAGATCAGGCCTGCCATTACCTTGGCCCCTACCTGAGCCAAGTTTTCTCTTTCAGACATCAGTCCCCAGAGTCCTGGCAAACACAGCCTCTAGGCTGGGTCTTCTGGAGCCATACCACAGGACTGTGCCTGCTCTCTCCTGGGAAACTGTGTCCATTCCTTTGGCCACACACCTCCAGAATATGAGAAACCTCAAGGCCCCCGAGGTCATCCCACTACTGGGAGCCTCCCTGGACACACAGGGGCATTCGGACACAAGCTGAGCAGCTACCTCCACGAAGGCATGCACACAGATGTCAACAGAGATAGAAGGTTGAGCCGGACAGGCCCTTAGGCCCTAATCTCAACTCTTGCTTTGGGTTCCAGGTGTTACTCCTCAGAGGCTTTGGTTCGAAGAACAGGATATGGGGCTTTCCTGAGGCACTGAACAGAACTCCTCTCGTCTCCACATGGGAAGCTTCCTTGTTGGAGCTGTGCCAAACGCCTCAGTTTGGAAAACACTGCAGAGTCCCCGAGCCACCTCCACATTCCAAGGTCCCAGGCCACCAAGCCACAGTAGAACTCATCTTCAGGAGAGTCCATTTCAACTCTCCCCTCTAGGTAGCTCACCCAGGAGCCTGCAGATTGAGCCTGACTTGTCCTGACTAAACAGTGGGAATATGAGGTGGCGTTCCCAGGCATCCATGCTTTGACACCTGCTCTCGAGTCTTTCCGTATGGGGCCTCTTGGAACCATCCAATAGGACTCGACTGTCGTGCAGAAGGTAACCTTCAGCTTTGGAGCAGTTCACAAATCCCATCGTAGGCAAAACTTTCTGGCCTCATGGAGCCCCCACACACTTCAGGAAGAGGCCATGCTGGACAAAAACTCTAGCGTGAGGCACGTCTCATAGTTGACATGACCTCAGTGCAGGAGATCTCGATTCAGCCTCTGCAGAGTGGGCCTGCCGTGCCCTCGGTCCCAAACCTCACTCTAGCTTGTGTTTTCCGACTTCCTTCCTCACACTCCTTGCAAACAAGCCCTCCGGACTAGGAACTCTGGAACCAAAACCCAGCCCAGTGTCTGCCCAACGGAAGAAAAACGTTTCCCTGTGGGGCTCTCCAGAAAACCCAGATGAGGATCAACCTTCTCGGGCCTCGACGGTACCCAAACTGGATAGGCTGCTCTGGGCACTCATGCTCTGCCTGACACAGCCTGAAGCCAGACGTCCAGACAGACAAGGAGACAGCTGGCCGCACACCCAGCACTTCGGACACGCTATAGTCTTATGCCGTCACCTCATCCTAACCTTGGTTTTCAGATATCTGAACCTAGACATTAGATCAATTCTCCACACAGCTGGGTATAGCAAGCACAAAACAGAATTCCTCCTTCCCCATGGCTGTCAAGCTTGCTCTTGGCATGGAGTCACACCTTCAGGGTGGGAGAAACCTTCATGGCCCCTGATGCCACGCCCAAACTTGAGTGCTGCTTGGGCACAAATTCACACTGTGACCCTCAGCATGAGCCCCATGTCAAAGAAAGGCCTGTCAGGGCCTGGACCAAGAGCCCACATATGGGGCTTGCCAAGCATCTATGCACCCAATCCTCACCACGGTTTGAATTTTCCAGTCGCCCCGCCCGTACCTGGAGCTCTGCTCTGGAATCCCTTTCTTGGAGAGACCCATGAGCCAGACAACACGACTCCACCCTTCCCACAAAATGACCCCAAACTCTTGGGAGCTGGGACAAATCCCCAGAGAGGGATACTCGTCCACAGTACCTGAGGCCACTGCTCCAATCCACGGCTATCCCGGACACAACATCCAGAGACAAAAGCCTGAAGGAACGCCTCCCACTCGCCCTTGTTTCAGATGAACAGGAGCTCCCTCTCGGGCTGTACATCCGGCCTGCCATACCCTAGGCGCCACTCATAAGCTGAGTTTGTGTATCCAGACTTCTGTGCCCACAGCCTGGACCCACACAACATCCAGGCTAGGGCCTCTGGACCAAACAGCGAAAGATTGTGCCTGCCCTCTCCAAGGAAAGTGTGCCCAATCCATTGACCACAACACTACAGGTTAGGGAAAAGCTCCAAGGTCCCTGAGGCCATCAATAGTATAGGCCACCCTGGACTAAGAGGGGCTCTCTGACACCAGCGGAGCAACTATCTCCACTTAGACTCTCAGACAGTGTCCCCAGAGACAGAAGGTTGAAATGGACAGGCCCCCAGGCCCTAATCTGAACCTTAGCTTTGGTTTCCATGTTTCCGTTCTCAGAGGACTGTTTTCGTAGACCAGCACATGGGGCTTTTCTGAGGCACCAAACCAAACATTTCTCATCTCCACATGGGCAGCTTTCTTACTGGGATGTATCAAACACTTCAGGTAGGAGAGTTCCGCAGGGCCACTGAACAACCAGCACATTCCAAGGTCTCCATGGACCCAAACGCACATTATGACGCATCCTCAGGAGAGGCCATTTCATCTCAGCCCCCTGGGTCGTGTGTTCCAGAGGCAGCAGATCAAACATATCTTGTCACTAATAGCCAATGGGAATGCGAGGCATGCTGTACAGGGATCCATCCTTCGAACCCTGCTCTCCAGTCCTTCCATATGGTATGTCCTGGAGCCATGCAACAGGACTCGAATGTCCCGCAGAAGGAAACCTTGTGGTTTGGGGCAACCTCCAAACTCAGCGTGGGAAAACTTCCTTGGCCTCATGAGGCCCCCACTTCATGAAGGTGCCATCATGGACACATACTCTAGCCTCAGCCAACGTCTGATCCTCAGCCTGACCTCAGATGCAGGAGATTTTGATTCAGCCTCTGCAGAGTGGGCCTGCTCTGCCCTTGGCTCCAATCCTCACACTAGCTTGTGTTTTCAGACTTCCGTCCTCACACTCCTGGCCCACAAACCCTCCCTACTGGGAATTCTGGGGCCACAATGAAGCACTGTGCCTGCCTCCCAGGAGAAAAACATTGTCTATGGCGCTGCCCAGAAACCCCAAATGAGGATCAAACTGCTTGGCCCTCGGCAACACCCCAATTGCATAGGCTACCTTAAACAGTGATGCTCTGTCGCAAATAGCCTGAGCCCAGACCTTCCAACAGACACCGACACAGCTGGCTGCACACCCAGCACATTGGACCCGCCACTGCCTTAGGCCACCATCCATTCCCAACCTGGGTTTTCAGTCATCGGAACCTAGACCTTATCTCCAATCCCTTCACTGGGGGGAACCTGATGCACAAGTCAGAACCCCTCCTTCCCCCTGGCAAGAAACCTTGCTGCTGGCAGTGAGTCAAACCTTCAGTGTAGGAGAAAACGGCATGGCCCATGAGGCCACGCCCAAGCGTGAGGGCCGCCTTGGGCACAAACACACATTGTGACCCTCAGCGTGAGTACCTCATTCAAGTAACGCCTCTCAGTGACTGGACCAAGAGCCCGCATATGTGGCTTGCCATGCCCATAGGCACCCAGGACTAACTAGATGGTGTGTATTCCAGTTGAGGGAACCCACTGCTGTGCTCTAGAGTCCCTCTCCTGGGGGGTCCCCTGTGGCAGAAAACAGTACTCTTCATTCCCACAAAATGAACACAAACACTTGGGAGCTTGGACAATCCCCCGAGAGGAAGGCTCTTCCTCGGCCTCTGAGACAACCCCTACCCTGACCGGACACTGTAAACGCAACACCAAGAGACAAAATCCTGAGTGACTGCCTCCCACTTGCCCTACTTTGATTTCCAGAGGATCTCCCCTCACGGACTAGAGATCAGGCCTGCCATTACATTGGCCCCTAGCTGAGCCAAGTATGCTTTTTCAGACATCTGTCCCCACAGCCCTGGCAAACACAGCCTCTAGGCTGGGTCCTCTGGAGCCATACCACAGGACCGTGCCTGCTCTCTCCTGGGAAACTGTGTCCATTCCTTTGGCCACACACCTCCAGAATATGAGAAACCTCAAGGCCTCCGAGGACATCCCACTACTGGGAGCCTCACTGGGCTCAGGGGGCATTCGGACCTGAGCAGCTACATCCATGAATGCATGCACACAGATGTCAACAGAGATAGAAGGTTGAGCCGGACAGGCCTTTAGGCCGTAGTCTCAACTCTTGCTTTGGTTTCCAGGTGTCACTCCTCAGAGGCTTTGGTTCGAAGAACAGGGTATGGGGCTTTCCTGAGGCACGGAACAGAACTCCTCTCGTCTCCACATGGGAAGTTTCCTTGTTGGAGCCGTGTCAAACACCTCATGTTGGAGAATCCTGCAGAGTCCCTGAGCCACCTTCACATTCCAAGGTCTCCCAGGCCTCCAAGCCACAGTAGGACTCATCTTCAGGAGAGTCCATTTCAACTCTCCCCTCTGGGTAGCTCACCCAGGAGCCCGCAGATTGAGCCTGCCTTGTCCTGACTAAAGAGTGGGAATATGAGGTGGCGTTCCCAGGCATCCATGCTTAGACACCTGCTCTCGAGTCTTTCCATATGGGGCCTCTTGGAACCATCCAATAGGACTCGACTGTCGTGCAGAAGGTAACCTTCAGTTTTGGAGCAGTTCACAAATCCCATCGTAGGCAAAACTTTCTGGCCTCATGGAGCCCCCACACCCTTCAGGAAGAGGCCATGCTGGACAAAAACTCTAGCGTGAGGCACGTCTCATAGTTGACATGACCTCAGTGCAGGAGATCTCGATTCAGCCTCTGCAGAGTGGGCCTGCTGTGCCCTCGGTCCCAAACCTCACGCTAGCTTGTGTTTTCCGACTTCCTTCCTCACACTCCTTGCAAACAAGCCCTCCGGACTAGGAACTCTGGAACCAAAACCCAGCCCAGTGTCTGCCCAACGGAAGAAAAACGTTTCCCTGTGGGGCTCTCCAGAAAACCCAGATGAGGATCAACCTTCTCGGGCCTCGACGGTACCCAAACTGGATAGGCTGCTATGGGCACTCATGCTCTGCCTGACACAGCCTGAAGCCAGACGTCCAGACAGACAAGGAGACAGCTGGCCGCACACCCAGCACTTCGGACACGCCATGGTCTTATGCCGTCACCTCATCCTAACCTTGGTTTTCAGATATCTGAACCTAGACATTAGATCAATTCTCCACACAGCTGGGTATAGCAAGCACAAAACAGAACTCCTCCTTCCCCATGGCTGTCAAGCTTGCTCTTGGCATGGAGTCACACCTTCAGGGTGGGAGAAACCTTCATGGCCCCTGATGCCACGCCCAAACTTGAGTGCTGCTTGGGCACAAATTCACACTGTGACCCTCAGCATGAGCCCCATGTCAAAGAAAGGCCTGTCAGGGCCTGGACCAAGAGCCCACATATGGGGCTTGCCAAGCCCCTATGCACCCAATCCTCACCACGGTTTGAATTTTCCAGTCGCCCCGCCCGTACCTGGAGCTCTGCTCTGGAATCCCTTTCTTGGAGAGACCCATGAGCCAGACAACACGACTCCACCCTTCCCACAAAATGACCCCAAACTCTTGGGAGCTGGGACAAATCCCCAGAGAGGGATACTCGTCCACAGTACCTGAGGCCACCGCTCCAAGCCACGGTATCCCGGACACAACATCCAGAGACAAAAGCTTGAAGGAACGCCTCCCACTCGCCCTTGTTTCAGAGGCCCAGGAGCTCCCTCTCGGACTGTACATCCGGCCTGCCATACCCTAGGCGCCACTCATAAGCTGAGTTTGTGTATTCCGACTTCTGTGCCCAGAGCCTGGACCCACACAACATCTAGGCTAGGGCCTCTGGACCAAACAGCGAAAGATTGTGCCTGCCCTCTCCAAGGAAAGTGTGCCCAATCCATTGACCACAACACTACAGGTTAGGGAAATGCTCCAAGGTCCCTGAGGCCATCAATAGTATAGGCCACCCTGGACTAAGAGGGGCTCTCTGACACCAGCGGAGCAACTATCTCCACTTAGACTCTCAGACAGTGTCCCCAGAGACAGAAGGTTGAAATGGACAGGCCCCCAGGCCCTAATCTGAACCTTAGCTTTGGTTTCCATGTTTCCGTTCTCAGAGGACTGTTTTCGTAGACCAGCATATGGGGCTTTTCTGAGGCACCAAACCAAACCTCTCTCATCTCCACATGGGCAGCTTTCTTACTGGGATGTATCAAACACTTCAAGTAGGAGAGTTCCGCAGGGCCACTGAACAACCAGCACATTCCAAGGTCTCCATGGACCCAAACGCACATTATGACGCATCCTCAGGAGAGGCCATTTCATCTCAGCCCCCTGGGTCGCGTGTTGCAGAGGCAGCAGATCAAACATATCTTGTCACTAATAGCCAATGGGAATGCGAGGCATGCTGTACAGGGATCCATCCTTCGAACCCTGCTCTCCAGTCCTTCCATATGGTATGTCCTGGAGCCATGCAACAGGACTCGAATGTCCCGCAGAAGGAAACCTTGTGGTTTGGGGCAACCTCCAAACTCAGCGTGGGAAAACTTCCTTGGCCTCATGAGGCCCCCACTTCATGAAGGTGCCATCATGGACACATACTCCAGCCTCAGCCAACGTCTGATCCTCAGCCTGACTTCAGATGCAGGAGATTTTGATTTAGCCTCTGCAGAGTGGGCCTGCTCTGCCCTTGGCTCCAATCCTCACACTAGCTTGTGTTTTCAGACTTCCGTCCTCACACTCCTGGCCCACAAACCCTCCCTACTGGGAATTCTGGGGCCACAATGAAGCACTGTGCCTGCCTCCCAGGAGAAAAACATTGTCTATGGCGCTGCCCAGAAACCCCAAATGAGGATCAAACTGCTTGGCCCTCGGCAACACCCCAATTGCATAGGCTACCTTAAACAGTGATGCTCTGTCGCAAATAGCCTGAGCCCAGACCTTCCAACAGACACCGACACAGCTGGCTGCACACCCAGCACATTGGACCCGCCACTGCCTTAGGCCACCATCCATTCCCAACCTGGGTTTTCAGTCATCGGAACCTAGACCTTATCTCCAATCCCTTCACTGGGGGGAACCTGATGCACAAGTCAGAACTCCTCCTTCCCCATGGCAAGAAACCTTGCTGCTGGCAGTGAGTCAAACCTCCAGTGTAGGAGAAAACGGCATGGCCCATGAGGCCACGCCCAAGCGTGAGGGCCGCCTTGGGCACAAACACACATTGTGACCCTCAGCGTGAGTACCTTATTCAAGTAACGCCTCTCAGTGACTGGACCAAGAGCCCGCATATGTGGCTTGCCATGCCCATAGGCACCCAGGACTAACTAGATGGTGTGTATTCCAGTTGAGGGAACCCACTGCTGTGCTCTAGAGTCCCTCTCCTGGGGGGTCCCCTGTGGCAGAAAACAGTACTCTTCATTCCCACAAAATGAACACAAACACTTGGGAGCTTGGACAATCCCCCGAGAGGAAGGCTCTTCCTCGGCCTCTGAGACAACCCCTACCCTGACCGGACACTGTAAACGCAACACCCAGAGACAAAATCCTGAGTGACTGCCTCCCACTTGCCCTACTTTGATTTCCAGAGGATCTCCCCTCACGGACTAGAGATCAGGCCTGCCATTACATTGGCCCCTAGCTGAGCCAAGTTTGCTTTTTCAGACATCTGTCCCCACAGCCCTGGCAAACACAGCCTCTAGGCTGGGTCCTCTGGAGCCATACCACAGAACCGTGCCTGCTCTCTCCTGGGAAACTGTGTCCATTCCTTTGGCCACACACCTCCAGAATATGAGAAACCTCAAGGCCTCCGAGGACATCCCACTACTGGGAGCCTCACTGGACTCACAGGGGCATTCGGACACAAGCTGAGCAGCTACATCCATGAATGCATGCACACAGATGTCAACAGAGATAGAAGGTTGAGCCGGACAGGCCTTTAGGCCGTAGTCTCAACTCTTGCTTTGGTTTCCAGGTGTCACTCCTCAGAGGCTTTGGTTCGAAGAACAGGGTATGGGGCATTCCTGAGGCACGGAACAGAACTCCTCTCGTCTCCACATGGGAAGTTTCCTTGTTGGAGCCGTGTCAAACACCTCATGTTGGAGAATCCTGCAGAGTCCCTGAGCCACCTCCACATTCCAAGGTCTCCCAGGCCACCAAGCCACAGTAGGACTCATCTTCAGGAGAGTCCATTTCAACTCTCCCCTCTGGGTAGCTCACCCAGGAGCCCGCAGATTGAGCCTGCCTTGTCCTGACTAAAGAGTGGGAATATGAGGTGGCGTTCCCAGGCATCCATGCTTAGACACCTGCTCTCGAGTCTTTCCATATGGGGCCTCTTGGAACCATCCAATAGGACTCGACTGTCGTGCAGAAGGTAACCTTCAGTTTTGGAGCAGTTCACAAATCCCATCGTAGGCAAAACTTTCTGGCCTCATGGAGCCCCCACACCCTTCAGGAAGAGGCCATGCTGGACAAAATCTCTAGCGTGAGGCACGTCTCATAGTTGACATGACCTCAGTGCAGGAGATCTCGATTCAGCCTCTGCAGAGTGGGCCTGCCGTGCCCTCGGTCCCAAACCTCACGCTAGCTTGTGTTTTCCGACTTCCTTCCTCACACTCCTGGCAAACAAGCCCTCCGAACTAGGAACTCTGGAACCAAAACCTAGCCAGTGTCTGCCCAACGGAAGAAAAACGTTTCCCTGTGGGGCTCTCCAGAAAACCCAGATGAGGATCAACCTGCTCGGGCCTCGACGGTACCCGAACTGGATAGGCTGCTCTGGGCACTCATGCTCTGCCTGACACAGCCTGAAGCCAGACGTCCAGACAGACAAGGAGACAGCTGGCCGCACACCCAGCACTTTGGACACGCCATGGTCTTATGCCGTCACCTCATCCTAACCTTGGTTTTCAGATATCTGAACCTAGACATTATATCAATTCTCCACACAGCTGGGTATAGCAAGCACAAAACAGAACTCCTCCTTCCCCTTGGCTGTCAAGCTTGCTCTTGGCATGGAGTCACACCTTCAGGGTGGGAGAAACCTTCATGGCCCCTGATGCCACGCCCAAACTTGAGTGTTGCTTGGGCACAAATTCACACTGTGACCCTCAGCAAGAGCCCCATGTCAAAGAAAGGCCTGTCAGGGCCTGGACCAAGAGCCCACATATGGGGCTTGCCAAGCCCCTATGCACCCAATCCTCACCACGGTTTGAATTTTCCAGTCGCCCCGCCCGTACCTGGAGCTCTGCTCTGGAATCCCTTTCTTGGAGAGACCCATGAGCCAGACAACACGACTCCACCCTTCCCACAAAATGACCCCAAACTCTTGGGAGCTGGGACAAATCCCCAGAGAGGGATACTCGTCCACAGTACCTGAGGAAACCGCTCCAATCCACGGCTATCCCAGACACAACATCCAGAGACAAAAGCCTGAAGGAACGCCTCCCACTCGCCCTTGTTTCAGAGGCCCAGGAGTTCCCTCTCGGGCTGTACATCCGGCCTGCCATACCCTAGGCGCCACTCATAAGCTGAGTTTGTGTATTCAGACTTCTGTGCCCACAGCCTGGACCCACACAACATCCAGGCTAGGGCCTCTGGACCAAACAGCGAAAGATTGTGCCTGCCCTCTCCAAGGAAAGTGTGCCCAATCCATTGACCACAACCCTACAGGTTAGGGAAAAGCTCCAAGGTCCCTGAGGCCATCAATAGTATAGGCCACCCTGGACTAAGAGGGGTTATCTGACACCAGCGGAGCAACTATCTCCACTTAGACTCTCAGACAGTGTCCCCAGAGACAGAAGGTTGAAATGGACAGGACCCCAGGCCCTAATCTGAACCTTAGCTTTGGTTTCCATGTTTCCGTTCTCAGAGGACTGTTTACGTAGACCAGCACATGGGGCTTTTCTGAGGCAACAAAGCAAACATTTCTCATCTCCACATGGGCAGCCTTCTTACTGGGATGTATCAAACACTTCAGGTAGGAGAGTTCCGCAGGGCCACTGAACAACCATCACATTCCAAGGTCTCCATGGACCCAAACGCACATTATGACGCATCCTCAGGAGAGGCCATTTCAACTCAGCCCGCTGGGTCGCGTGTTCCAGAGGCAGCAGATCAAACATATCTTGTCGCTAATAGCCAATGGGAATGCGAGGCATGCAGTACAGGGATCCATCCTTCGAACCCTGCTCTCCAGTCCTTCCATATGGTATGTCCTGGAGCCATGCAACAGGACTCGAATGTCCCGCAGAAGGAAACCTTGTGGTTTGGGGCAACCTCCAAACTCAGCGTGGGAAAACTTCCTTGGCCTCATGAGGCCCCCACTTCATGAAGGTGCCATCATGGACACATACTCCAGCCTCAGGCAATGTCTGATCCTCAGCCTGACTTCAGATGCAGGAGATTTTGATTCAGCCTCTGCAGAGTGGGCCTGCTCTGCCCTTGGCTCCAATCCTCACACTAGCTTGTGTTTTTAGACTTCCGTCCTCATACTCCTGACCCACAAACCCTCCCTACTGGGAATTCTGGGGCCACAATGAAGCACTGTGCCTGCCTCCCAGGAGAAAAACCTTGTCTATGGCGCTGCCCAGAAACCCCAAATGAGGATCAAACTGCTTGGCCCTCGGCAACACCCCAATTGCATAGGCTACCTTAAACAGTGATGCTCTGTCGCAAATAGCCTGAGACCAGACCTTCCAACAGACAGCGACACAGCTGGCTGCACACCCAGCACATTGGACCCGCGAATGCCTTAGGCCACCATCCATTCCCAACCTGGGTTTTCAGTCATCGGAACCTAGACCTTATCTCCAATCCCTGCACAGGGGGGAACCTGATGCACAAGGCAGAACCCCTCCTTCCCCCTGGCAAGAATCCTTGCTGCTGGCAGTGAGTCAAACCTTCAGTGTAGGAGAAAACGGCATGGCCCATGAGGCCACGCTCAAGCGTGAGGGCCGCCTTGGGCACAAACTCACATTGTGACCCTCAGCGTGGGTACCTTATTCAAGTAACGCCTCTCAGTGACTGGACCAAGAGCCCGCATATGTGGCTTGTCATGCCCATAGGCACCGAGGACTAACTAGATGGTGTGTATTCCATTTGAGGGAACCCACTGCTGTGCTCTAGAGTCCCTCTCCTGGGGGGTCCCCCGTGGCAGAAAACAGTACACTTCATTCCCACAGAATGAACACCAACACTTGGGAGCTTGGACAATCCCCCGAGAGGAAGGCTCTTCCTCGGCCTCTGAGACAACCCCTACCCTGAACGGACACTGTAAACGCAACACCCAGAGACAAAAGCCTGAGTGACTGCCTCCCACTTGCCCTACTTTGATTTCCAGAGGATCTCCCCTCACGGACTAGAGATCAGGCCTGCCATTACATTGGCCCCTAGCTGAGCCAAGTTTGCTTTTTCAGACATCTGTCCCCACAGCCCTGGCAAACACAGCCTCTAGGCTGGGTCCTCTGGAGCCATACCACAGAACCGTGCCTGCTCTCTCCTGGGAAACTGTGTCCATTCCTTTGGCCACACACCTCCAAAATATGAGAAACCTCAAGGCCTCCGAGGACATCCCACTACTGAGAGCCTCACTGGACTCACAGGGGCATTCAGACACAAGCTGAGCAGATACATCCATGAATGCATGCACACAGATGTCAACCGAGATAGAAGGTTGAGCCGGACAGGCCTTTAGGCCGTAGTCTCAACTCTTGCTTTGGTTTCCAGGTGTCACTCCTCAGAGGCTTTGGTTCGAAGAACAGGGTATGGGGCTTTCCTGAGGCACGGAACAGAACTCCTCTCGTCTCCACATGGGAAGTTTCCTTGTTGGAGCCGTGTCAAACACCTCATGTTGGAGAATCCCGCAGAGTTCCTGAGCCACCTCCACATTCCAAGCTCTCCCAGGCCACCAAGCCACAGTAGGACTCATCTTCAGGAGAGACCTTTTCAACTCTACCCTCTGGGTAGCTCACCCAGGAGCCCGCAGATTGAGCCTGCCTTGTCCTGACTAAAGAGTGGGAATATGATGTGGCGTTCCCAGGCATCCATGCTTAGACACCTGCTCTCGAGTCTTTCCATATGGGGCCTCTTGGAACCATCCAATAGGACTCGACTGTCGTGCAGAAGGTAACCTTCAGTTTTGGAGCAGTTCACAAATCCCATCGTAGGCAAAACTTTCTGGCCTCATGAAGCCCCCACACCCTTCAGGATGAGGCCATGCTGGACAAGAACTCTAGCCTGAGGCACGTCTCATAGTTGACATGACCTCAGTGCAGGAGATCTCGATTCAGCCTCTGCAGAGTGGGCCTGCCGTGCCTTCGGTCCCAAACCTCACGCTAGCTTGTGTTTTCAGACTTCCTTCCTCACACTCCTGGCAAACAAACCCTCCGGACTAGGAACTCCAGAACCAAAACCCAGCCCAGTGTCTGCCCAATGGAAGAAAAACGTTTCCCTGTGGGGCTCTCCAGAAAACCCAGATGAGGATCAACCTGCTCGGTCCTCGACGGTACCCAACTGGATAGGCTGCTCTGGGCACTCATGCTCTGCCTGACACAGCCTGAAGCCAGACGTCCAGACAGACAAGGAGACAGCTGGCCGCACACCCAGCACTTCGGACACGCCATGGTCTTATGCCGTCACCTCATCCTAACCTTGGTTTTCAGATATCTGAACCTAGACATTATATCAATTCTCCTCACAGCTGGGTATTGCAAGCACAAAACAGAACTCCTCCTTCCCCATGGCTGTCAAGCTTGCTCTTGGCATGGAGTCACACCTTTAGGGTGGGAGAAACCTTCATGGCCGCTGATGCCACGCCCAAACTTGAGTGCTGCTTGGGCACAAATTCACACTGTGACCCTCAGCATGAGCCCCATGTCAAAGAAAGGCCTGTCAGGGCCTGGACCAAGAGCCCACATATGGGGATTGCCAAGCCCCTATGCACCCAATCCTCACCACGGTTTGAATTTCCAGTCGCCCCGCCCGTACCTGGAGCTCTGCTCTGGAATCCCTTTCTTGGAGAGATCCATGAGCCAGACAACACCACTCCACCCTTCCCCCAAAATGACCCCAAACTGTTGGGAGCTGGGACAAATCCCCAGAGAGGGATACTCGTCCACAGTACCTGAGGCCACCACTCTAATCCACGGCTATCCCGGACACAACATCCAGAGACAAAAGCCTGAAGGAACGCCTCCCACTGGCCCTTGTTTCAGAGGCCCAGGAGCTCCCTCTCGGGCTGTACATCCGGCCTGCCATATCCTAGGCGCCACTCATAAGCTGAGTTTGTGTATTCAGACTTCTGTGCCCACAGCCTGGACCCACACAACATCCAGGCTAGGGCCTCTGGACCAAACAGCGAAAGATTGTGCCTGCCCTCTCCAAGGAAAGTGTGCCCAATCCATTGACCACAACCCTACAGGTTAGGGAAAAGCTCCAAGGTCCCTGAGGCCATCAATAGTATAGGCCACCCTGGACTAAGAGAGGTTCTCTGACACCAGCGGAGCAACTATCTCCACTTAGACTCTCAGACAGTGTCCCCAGAGACAGAAGGTTGAAATGGACAGGCCCCCAGGCCCTAATCTGAACCTTAGCTTTGGTTTCCATGTTTCCGTTCTTAGAGGACTGTTTTCGTAGACCAGCACATGGGGCTTTTCTGAGGCACCAAAGCAAACATCTCTCATCTCCACATGGGCAGCCTTCTTACTGGGATGTATCAAACACTTCAGGTAGGAGAGTTCCGCAGGGCCACTGAACAACCAGCACATTCCAAGGTCTCCATGGACCCAAACGCACATTATGACGCATCCTCAGGAGAGGCCATTTCAACTCAGCCCGCTGGGTCACGTGTTCCAGAGGCAGCAGATCAAACATATCTTGTCGCTAATAGCCAATGGGAATGCGAGGCATGCAGTACAGGGATCCATCCTTCGAACCCTGCTCTCCAGTCCTTCCATATGGTATGTCCTGGAGCCATGCAACAGGACTCGAATGTCCCGCAGAAGGAAACCTTGTGGTTTGGGGCAACCTCCAAACTCAGCGTGGGAAAACTTCCTTGGCCTCATGAGGCCCCCACTTCATGAAGGTGCCATCATGGACACATACTCCAGCCTCAGCCAACGTCTGATCCTCAGCCTGACTTCAGATGCAGAACATTTTGATTCAGCCTCTGCAGAGTGGGCCTGCTCTGCCCTTGGCTCCAATCCTCACACTAGCTTGTGTTTTCAGACTTCCGTCCTCACACTCCTGGCCCACAAACCCTCCCTACTGGGAATTCTGGGGCCACAATGAAGCACTGTGCCTGCCTCCCAGGAGAAAAACATTGTCTATGGCGCTGCCCAGAATCCCCAAATGAGGATCAAACTGCTTGGCCCTCGGCAACACCCCAATTGCATAGGCTACCTTAAACAGTGATGCTCTGTCGCAAATAGCCTGAGCCCAGACCTTCCAACAGACACCGACACAGCTGGCTGCACACCCAGCACATTGGACCCGCCACTGCCTTAGGCCACCATCCATTCCCAACCTGGGTTTTCAGTCATCGGAACCTAGACCTTATCTCCCATCCCTGCACAGGGGGGAACCTGATGCACAAGTCAGAACCCCTCCTTCCCCATGGCAAGAAACCTTGCTGCTGGCAGTGAGTCAAACCTCCAGTGTAGGAGAAAATGGCATGGCCCATGAGGCCACGCCCAAGCATGAGGGCCGCCTTGGGCACAAACACACATTGTGACCCTCAGCGTGAGTACCTTATTCAAGTAACGCCTCTCAGTGACTGGACCAAGAGCCCGCATATGTGGCTTGCCATGCCCATAGGCACCCAGGACTAACTAGATGGTGTGTATTCCAGTTGAGGGAACCAACTGCTGTGCTCTAGAGTCCCTCTCCTGGGGGGTCCCCTGTGGCAGAAAACAGTACTCTTCATTCCCACAGAATGAACACAAACACTTGGAGCTTGGACAATCCCCCGAGAGGAAGGCTCTTCCTCGGCCTCTGAGACAACCCCTACCCTGACTGGACTCTGTAAACGCAACACCCAGAGACAAAATCCTGAGTGACTGCCTCCCACTTGCCCTACTTTGATTTCCAGAGGATCTCCACTCACGCACTAGAGATCAGGCCTGCCATTACATTGGCCCCTAGCTGAGCCAAGTTTGCTTTTTCAGACATCTGTCCCCACAGCCCTGGCAAACACAGCCTCTAGGCTGGGTCCTCTGGAGCCATACCACAGGACCGTGCCTGCCCTCTCCTGGGAAACTGTGTACATTCCTTTGGCAACACAACTCCAGAATATGAGAAACATCAAAGCCTCCGAGGACATCCCACTACTGGGAGCCTCACTGGACTCACAGGGGCATTCGGACACTAGCTGAGCAGCTACATCCATGAATGCATGCACACAGATGTCAACAGAGATAGAAGGTTGAGCCGGACAGGGCTTTAGGCCGTAGTCTCAACTCTTGCTTTGGTTTCCAGGTGTCACTCCTCAGAGGCTTTGGTTGGAAGAACAGGGTATGGGGCTTTCCTGAGGCACGGAACAGAACTCCTCTCGTCTCCACATGGGAAGTTTCCTTGTTGGAGCCGTGTCAAACACCTCATGTTGGAGAATCCTGCAGAATCCCTGAGCCACCTCCACATTCCAAGGTCTCCAAGGCCACCAAGCCACAGTAGGACTCATCTTCAGGAGAGTCCATTTCAACTCTCCCCTCTGGGTAGCTCACCCAGGAGCCCGCAGATTGAGCCTGCCTTGTCCTGACTAAAGAGTGGGAATATGAGGTGGCGTTCCCAGGCATCCATGCTTAGACACCTGCTCTCGAGTCTTTCCATATGGGGCCTCTTGGAACCATCCAATAGGACTCGACTGTCGTGCAGAAGGTAACCTTCAGTTTTGGAGCAGTTCACAAATCCCATCGTAGGCAAAACTTTCTGACCTCATGAAGCCCCCACACCCTTCAGGAAGAGGCCATGCTGGACAAGAACTCTAGCCTGAGGCACGTCTCATAGTTGACATGACCTCAGTGCAGGAGATCTCGATTCAGCCTCTGCAGAGTGGGCCTGCCGTGCCCTCGGTCCCAAACCTCACGCTAGCTTGTGTTTTCCGACTTCCTTCCTCACACTCCTTGCAAACAAGCCCTCCGGACTAGGAACTCTGGAACCAAAACCCAGCCCAGTGTCTGCCCAACGGAAGAAAAACGTTTCCCTGTGGGGCTCTCCAGAAAACCCAGATGAGGATCAACCTGCTCGGGCCTCGACGGTACCCGAACTGGATAGGCTGCTCTGGGCACTCATGCTCTGCCTGACACAGCCTGAAGCCAGACGTCCAGACAGACAAGGAGACAGCTGGCCGCACACCCAGCACTTCGGAAACGCCATGGACTTATGCCGTCACCTCATCCTAACCTTGGTTTTCAGATATCTGAACCTAGACATTATATCAATTCTCCACACAGCTGGGTATAGCAAGCACAAAACAGAACTCCTCCTTCCCCATGGCTTTCAAGCTTGCTCTTGGCATGCAGTCACACCTTCAGGGTGGGAGAAACATTCATGGCCCCTATTGCCACGCCAAAAGTTGAGTGCTGCTTGGGCACATATTCACACTGTGACCCTCAGCATGAGCCCCATGTCAAAGAAAGGCCTGTCAGGGCCTGGACCAAGAGCCCACATATGGGGCTTGCCAAGCCCCTATGCACCCAATCCTCACCACGGTTTGAATTTTCCAGTCGCCCCGCCCGTACCTGGAGCTCTGCTCTGGAATCCCTTTCTTGGAGAGACCCATGAGCCAGACAACACGACTCCACCCTTCCCACAAAATGACCCCAAACTCTTGGGAGCTGGGACAAATCCCCAGAGAGGGATACTCGTCCACAGTACCTGAGGCCACCGCTCCAATCCACGGCTATCCCGGACACAACATCCAGAGACAAAAGCCTGAAGGAACGCCTCCCACTCGCCCTTGTTTCAGAGGCCCAGGAGCTCCCTCTCGGGCTGTACATCCGGCCTGCCATACCCTAGGCGCCACTCATAAGCTGAGTTGGTGTATTCAGACTTCTGTGCCCACAGCCTGGACCCACACAACATCCAGGCTAGGGCCTCTGGACCAAACAGCGAAAGATTGTGCCTGCCCTCTCCAAGGAAAGTGTGCCCAATCCATTGACCACAACCCTACAGGTTAGGGAAAAGCTCCAAGGTCCCTGAGGCCATCAATAGTATAGGCCACCCTGGACTAAGAGGGGCTCTCTGACACCAGCGGAGCAACTATCTCCACTTAGACTCTCAGACAGTGTCCCCAGAGACAGAAGGTTGAAATGGACAGGCCCCCAGGCCCTAATCTGAACCTTAGCTTTGGTTTCCATGTTTCCGTTCTCAGAGGACTGTTTTCGTAGACCAGCACATGGGGCTTTTCTGAGGCACCAAACCAAACATCTCTCATCTCCACATGGGCAGCTTTCTTACTGGGATGTATCAAACACTTCAGATAGGAGAGTTCCGCAGGGCCACTGAACAACCATCACATTCCAAGGTCTCCATGGACCCAAACGCACATTATGACGCATCCTCAGGAGAGGCCATTTCATCTCAGCCCCCTGGGTCGCGTGTTCCAGAGGCAGCAGATCAAACATATCTTGTCGCTAATAGCCAATGGGAATGCGAGGCATGCTGTACAAGGATCCATCCTTCGAACCCTGCTCTCCAGTCCTTCCATATGGTATGTCCTGGAGTCATGCAACAGGACTCGAATGTCCCGCAGAAGGAAACCTTGTGGTTTGGGGCAACCTCCAAACTCAGCGTGGGAAAACTTCCTTGGCCTCATGAGGCCCGCACTTCATGAAGGTGCCATCATGGACACATACTCCAGCCTCAGCCAACGTCTGATCCTCAGCCTGACTTCAGATGCAGGAGATTTTGATTCAGCCTCTGCAGAGTGGGCCTGCTCTGCCCTTGGCTCCAATCCTCACACTAGCTTGTGTTTTTAGACTTCCGTCCTCACACTCCTGGCGCACAAACCCTCCCTACTGGGAATTCTGGGGCCACAAGGAAGCACTGTGCCTGCCTCCCAGGAGAAAAACCTTGTCTATGGCGCTGCCCAGAAACCCCAAATGAGGATCAAACTGCTTGGCCCTCGGCAACACCCCAATTGCATAGGCTACCTTAAACAGTGATGCTCTGTCGCAAATAGCCTGAGCCCAGACCTTCCAACAGACAGCGACACAGCTGGCTGCACACCCAGCACATTGGACCCGCGACTGCCTTAGGCCACCATCCATTCCCAACCTGGGTTTTCAGTCATCGGAACCTAGACCTTATCTCCAATCCCTGCACAGGAGGGAACCTGATGCACAATTCAGAACCCCTCCTTCCCCCTGGCAAGAATCCTTGCTGCTGGCAGTGAGTCAAACCTTCAGTGTAGGAGCAAACGGCATGGCCCATGAGGCCACGCTCAAGCGTGAGGGCCGCCTTGGGCACAAACTCACATTGTGACCCTCAGCGTGGGTACCTTATTCAAGTAACGCCTCTCAGTGACTGGAACAAGAGCCCGCATATGTGGCTTGCCATGCCCATAGGCACCCAGGACTAACTAGATGGTGTGTATTCCAGTTGAGGGAACCCACTGCTGTACTCTAGAGTCCCTCTCCTGGGGTGTCCCCTGTGGCAGAAAACAGTACTCTTCATTCCCACAGAATGAACAAAACACTTGGGAGCTTGGACAATCCCCCGAGAGGAAGGCTCTTCCTCGGCCTCTGAGACAACCCCTACCCTGACCGGACACTGTAAATGCAACACCCAGAGTCAAAATCCTGAGTGACTGCCTCCCACTTGCCCTACTTTGATTTCCAGAGGATCTCCCCTCACGGACTAGAGATCAGGCCTGCCATTACATTGGCCCCTAGCTGAGCCAAGTTTGCTTTTTCAGACATCTGTCCCCACAGCCCTGGCAAACACAGCCTCTACGCTGGGTCCTCTGGAGCCATACCACAGGACCGTGCCTGCTCTCTCCTGGGAAACTGTGTCCATTCCTTTGGCCACACACCTCTAGAATATGAGAAACCTCAAGGCCTCCGAGGACATCCCACTACTGGTAGCCTCACTGGACTCACAGGGGCATTCGGACACAAGCTGAGCAGCTACATCCATGAATGCATGCACACAGATGTCAACAGAGATTGAAGGTTGAGCCGGACAGGCCTTTAGGCCGTAGTCTCAACTCTTGCTTTGGTTTCCAGGTGTCACTCCTCAGAGGCTTGGTACGAAGAACAGGGTATGGGGCTTTCCTGAGGCACGGAACAGAACTCCTCTCGTCTCCACATGGGAAGTTGCCTTGTTGGAGCCGTGTCAAACACCTCATGTTGGAGAATCCTGCAGAGTCCCTGAGCCACCTCCACATTCCAAGTTCTCCCAGGCCACCAAGCCACAGTAGGACTCATCTTCAGGAGAGACCTTTTCAACTCTCCTCTCTGGGTAGCTCACCCAGGAGCCCGCAGATTGAGCCTGCCTTGTCCTGACTAAAGAGTGGGAATATGAGGTGGCGTTCCCAGGCATCCATGCTTAAACACCTGCTCTCGAGTCTTTCCATATGGGGCCTCTTGGAACCATCCAATAGGACTCGACTGTCGTGCAGAAGGTAACCTTCAGTTTTGGAGCAGTTCACAAATCCCATCGTAGGCAAAACTTTCTGGCCTCATGAAGCCCCCACACCCTTCAGGAAGAGGCCATGCTGGACAAGAACTCTAGCCTGAGGCACGTCTCATAGTTGACATGACCTCAGTGCAGGAGATCTCGATTCAGCCTCTGCAGAGTGGGCCTGCCGTGCCCTCGGTCCGAAACCTCACGCTAGCTTGTGTTTTCCGACTTCCTTCCTCACACTCCTTGCAAACAAGCCCTCCGGACTAGGAACTCTGGAACCAAAACCCAGCCCAGTGTCTGCCCAACGGAAGAAAAACGTTTCCCTGTGGGGCTCTCCAGAAAACCCAGATGAGGATCAACCTGCTCGGGCCTCGACGGTACCCGAACTGGATAGGCTGCTCTGGGCACTCATGCTCTGCCTGACACAGCCTGAAGCCAGACGTCCAGACAGACAAGGAGACAGCTGGCCGCACACCCAGCACTTCGGAAACGCCATGGACTTATGCCGTCACCTCATCCTAACCTTGGTTTTCAGATATCTGAACCTAGACATTATATCAATTCTCCACACAGCTGGGTATAGCAAGCACAAAACAGAACTCCTCCTTCCCCATGGCTTTCAAGCTTGCTCTTGGCATGCAGTCACACCTTCAGGGTAGGAGAAACATTCATGGCCCCTATTGCCACGCCAAAAGTTGAGTGCTGCTTGGGCACATATTCACACTGTGACCCTCAGCATGAGCCCCATGTCAAAGAAAGGCCTGTCAGGGCCTGGACCAAGAGCCCACATATGGGGCTTGCCAAGCCCCTATGCACCCAATCCTCACCACGGTTTGAATTTTCCAGTCGCCCCGCCCGTACCTGGAGCTCTGCTTTGGAATCCCTTTCTTGGAGAGACCCATGAGCCAGACAACACGACTCCACCCTTCCCACAAAATGACCCCAAACTCTTGGGAGCTGGGACAAATCCCCAGAGAGGGATACTCTTCCACAGTACCTGAGGCCACCGCTCCAATCCATGGCTATCCCGGACACAACATCCAGAGACAAAAGCCTGAAGGAACGCCTCCCACTCGCCCTTATTTCAGAGGCCCAGGAGCTCCCTCTCGGGCTGTACATCCGGCCTGCCATACCCTAGGCGCCACTCATAAGCTGAGTTTGTGTATTCAGACTTCTGTGCCCACAGCCTGGACCCACACAACATCCAGGCTAGGGCCTCTGGACCAAACAGCGAAAGATTGTGCCTGCCCTCTCCAAGGAAAGTGTGCCCAATCCATTGACCACAACCCTACAGGTTAGGGAAAAGCTCCAAGGTCCCTGAGGCCATCAATAGTATAGGCCACCCTGGACTAAGAGGGGCTCTCTGACACCAGCGGAGCAACTATCTCCACTTAGACTCTCAGACAGTGTCCCCAGAGACAGAAGGTTGAAATGGACAGGCCCCCAGGCCCTAATCTGAACCTTAGCTTTGGTTTCCATGTTTCCGTTCTCAGAGGACTGTTTTCGTAGACCAGCACATGGGGCTTTTCTGAGGCACCAAACCAAACATCTCTCATCTCCACATGGGCAGCTTTCTTACTGGGATGTATCAAACACTTCAGGTAGGAGAGTTCCGCAGGGCCACTGAACAACCAGCACATTCCAAGGTCTCCATGGACCCAAACGCACATTATGACGCATCCTCAGGAGAGGCCATTTCATCTCAGCCCCCTGGGTCGCGTGTTCCAGAGGCAGCAGATCAAACATATCTTGTCGCTAATACCAATGGGAATGCGAGGCATGCTGTACAAGGATCCATCCTTCAAACCCTGCTCTCCAGTCCTTCCATATGGTATGTCCTGGAGTCATGCAACAGGACTCGAATGTCCCGCAGAAGGAAAACTTGTGGTTTGGGGCAACCTCCAAACTCAGCGTGGGAAAACTTCCTTGGCCTCATGAGGCCCGCACTTCATGAAGGTGCCATCATGGACACATACTCCAGCCTCAGCCAACGTCTGATCCTCAGCCTGACTTCAGATGCAGGAGATTTTGATTCAGCCTCTGCAGAGTGGGCCTGCTCTGCCCTTGGCTCCAATCCTCACACTAGCTTGTGTTTTTAGACTTCCGTCCTCACACTCCTGGCCCACAAACCCTCCCTACTGGGAATTCTGGGGCCACAATGAAGCACTGTGCCTGCCTCCCAGGAGAAAAACCTTGTCTATGGCGCTGCCCAGAAACCCCAAATGAGGATCAAACTGCTTGGCCCTCGGCAACACCCCAATTGCATAGGCTACCTTAAACAGTGATGCTCTGTCGCAAATAGCCTGAGCCCAGACCTTCCAACAGACAGCGACACAGCTGGCTGCACACCCAGCACATTGGACCCGCGACTGCCTTAGGCCACCATCCATTCCCAACCTGGGTTTTCAGTCATCGGAACCTAGATCTTATCTCCAATCCCTGCACAGGGGGGAACCTGATGCACAAGTCAGAACCCCTCCTTCCCCCTGGCAAGAATCCTTGCTGCTGGCAGTGAGTCAAACCTTCAGTGTAGGAGAAAACGGCATGGCCCATGAGGCCACGCTCAAGCGTGAGGGCCGCCTTGGGCACAAACTCACATTGTGACCCTCAGCGTGGGTACCTTATTCAAGTAACGCCTCTCAGTGACTGGACCAAGAGCCCGCATATGTGGCTTGTCATGCCCATAGGCACCCAGGACTAACTAGATGGTGTGTATTCCATTTGAGGGAACCCACTGCTGTGCTCTAGAGTCCCTCTCCTGGGGGTTCCCCTGTGGCAGAAAATATTACTCTTCATTCCCACAGAATGAACACCAACACTTGGGAGCTTGGACAATCCCCCGAGAGGAAGGCTCTTCCTCGGCCTCTGAGACAACCCCTACCCTGAACGGACACTGTAAACGCAACACCCAGAGTCAAAATCCTGAGTGACTGCCTCCCACTTGCCCTACTTTGATTTCCAGAGGATCTCCCCTCACGGACTAGAGATCAGGCCTGCCATTACATTGGCCCCTAGCTGAGCCAAGTTTGCTTTTTCAGACATCTGTCCCCACAGCCCTGGCAAACACAGCCTCTAGGCCACAGTAGGACTCATCTTCAGGAGAGACCTTTTCAACTCTCCCCTCTGGGTAGCTCACCCAGGAGCCCGCAGATTGAGCCTGATTGTCCTGACTAAAGAGTGGGAATATGATGTGGCGTTCCCAGGCATCCATGCTTAGACACCTGCTCTCGAGTCTTTCCATATGGGGCCTCTTGGAACCATCCAATAGGACTCGACTGTCGTGCAGAAGGTAACCTTCAGTTTTGGAGCAATTCACAAATCCCATCGTAGCCAAAACTTTCTGGCCTCATGAAGCCCCCACACCCTTCAGGAAGAGGCCATGCTGGACAAGAACTCTAGCCTGAGGCACGTCTCATAGTTGACATGACCTCAGTGCAGGAGATCTCGATTCAGCCTCTGCAGAGTGGGCCTGCCGTGCCCTCGGTCCCAAACCACACGCTAGCTGGTGTTTTCAGACTTCCTTCCTCACACTCCTGGCAAACAAAACCTCCGGACTAGGAACTCCATAACCAAAACCCAGCCCAGTGTCTGCCCAACAGAAGAAAAACGTTTCCCTGTGGGGCTCTCCAGAAAACCCAGATGAGGATCAACCTGCTCGGGCCTCGACGGTACCCGAACTGGATAGGCTGCTCTGGGCACTCATGCTCTGCCTGACACAGCCTGAAGCCAGACGTCCAGACAGACAAGGAGATAGCTGGCCGCACACCCAGCACTTCGGACACGCCATGGTCTTATGCCGTCACCTCATCCTAACCTTGGTTTTCAGATATCTGAACCTAGACATTATATCAATTCTCCACACAGCTGGGTATAGCAAGCACAAAACAGAACTCCTCCTTCCTCATGGCTGTCAAGCTTGCTCTTGGCATGGAGTCACACCTTCAGGGTGGGAGAAACCTTCATGGCCCCTGATGCCACGCCCAAACTTGAGTGCTGCTTGGGCACAAATTCACACTGTGACCCTCAGCATGAGCCCCATGTCAAAGAAAGGCCTGTCAGGGCCTGGACCAAGAGCCCACATATGGGGCTTGCCAAGCCCCTATGCACCCAATCCTCACCACGGTTTGAATTTTCCAGTCGCCCCGCCCGTACCTGGGGCTCTGCTCTGGAATCCCTTTCTTGGAGAGACCCATGAGCCAGACAACACGACTCCACCCTTCCCACAAAATGACCCCAAACTCTTGGGAGCTGGGACAAATCCCCAGAGAGGGATACTCGTCCACAGTACCTGAGGAAACCGCTCCAATCCACGGCTATCCCAGACACAACATCCAGAGACAAAAGCCTGAAGGAACGCCTCCCACTCGCCCTTGTTTCAGAGGCCCAGGAGCTCCCGCTATGGCTGTACATCCGGCCTGCCATACCCTAGGCGCCACTCATAAGCTGAGTTTGTGTATTCAGACTTCTGTGCCCACAGCCTGGACCCACACAACATCCAGGCTAGGGCCTCTGGACCAAACAGCGAAAGATTGTGCCTGCCCTCTCCAAGGAAAGTGTGCCCAATCCATTGACCACAACCCTACAGGTTAGGGAAAAGCTCCAAGGTCCCTGAGGCCATCAATAGTATAGGCCACCCTGGACTAAGAGGGGCTCTCTGACACCAGCGGAGCAACTATCTCCACTTAGACTCTCAGACAGTGTCCCCAGAGACAGAAGGTTGAAATGGAAAGGCCCCCAGGCCCTAATCTGAACCTTAGCTTTGGTTTCCATGTTTCCGTTCTCAGAGGACTGTTTTCGTAGACCAGCACATGGGGCTTTTCTGAGGCACCAAACCAAACATCTCTCATCTCCACATGGGCAGCTTTCTTACTGGGATGTATCAAACACTTCAGGTAGGTGAGTTCCGCAGGGCCACTGAACAACCAGCACATTCCAAGGTCTCCATGGACCCAAACGCACATTATGACGCATCCTCAGGAGAGGCCATTTCAACTCAGCCCCCTGGGTCGCGTGTTCCAGAGGCAGCAGATCAAACATATCTTGTCGCTAATAGCCAATGGGAATGCGAGGCATGCTGTACAGGGATCCATCCTTCGAACCCTGCTCTCCAGTCCTTCCATATGGTATGTCCTGGAGCCATGCAACAGGACTCGAATGTCCCGCAGAAGGAAAACTTGTGGTTTGGGGCAACCTCCAAACTCAGCGTGGGAAAACTTCCTTGGCCTCATGAGGCCCCCACTTCATGAAGGTGCCATCATGGACACATACTCCAGCCTCAGGCAACGTCTGATCCTCAGCCTGACTTCAGATGCAGAACATTTTGATTCAGCCTCTGCAGATTGGGCCTGCTCTGCCCTTGGCTCCAATCCTCACACTAGCTTGTGTTTTCAGACTTCCGTCCTCACACTCCTGGCCCACAAACCCTCCCTACTGGGAATTCTGGGGCCACAATGAAGCACTGTGCCTGCCTCCCAGGAGAAAAACCTTGTATATGGCGCTGCCCAGAAACCCCAAATGAGGATCAAACTGCTTGGCCCTCGGCAACACCCCAATTGCATAGGCTACCTTAAACAGTGATGCTCTGTCGCAAATAGCCTGAGCCCAGACCTTCCAACATACAGCGACACAGCTGGCTGCACACCCAGCACATTGGACCCGCCACTGCCTTAGGCCACCATCCATTCCCAACCTGGGTTTTCAGTCATCGGAACCTAGACATTATCTCCAATCCCTGCACAGGGGGGAACCTGATGCACAAGTCAGAACCGCTCCTTCCCCATGGCAAGAAACCTTGCTGCTGGCAGTGAGTCAAACCTCCAGTGTAGGAGAAAATGGCATGGCCCATGAGGCCACGCCCAAGCGTGAGGGCCGCCTTGGGCACAAACACACATTGTGATCCTCAGCGTGAGTACCTTATTCAAGTAACGCCTCTCAGTGACTGGACCAAGAGCCCGCATATGTGGCTTGCCATGCCCATAGGCACCCAGGACTAACTAGATGGTGTGTATTCCAGTTGAGGGAACCAACTGCTGTGCTCTAGAGTCCCTCTCCTGGGGGGTCCCCTGTGGCAGAAAACAGTACTCTTCATTCCCACAGAATGAACACAAACACTTGGAGCTTGGACAATCCCCCGAGAGGAAGGCTCTTCCTCGGCCTCTGAGACAACCCATACCCTGACTGGACTCTGTAAACGCAACACCCAGAGACAAAATCCTGAGTGACTGCCTCCCACTTGCCCTCTTTGATTTCCAGAGGATCTCCCCTCACGCACTAGAGATCAGGCCTGCCATTATATTGGCCCATAGCTGAGCCAAGTTTGCTTTTTCAGACATCTGTCCCCACAGCCCTGGCAAACACAGCCTCTAGGCTGGGTCCTCTGGAGCCATACCACAGGAACGTGCCTGCCCTCTCCTGGGAAACTGTGTACATTCTTTTGGCAACACAACTCCAGAATATGAGAAACATCAAAGCCTCCGAGGACATCCCACTACTGGGAGCCTCACTGGACTCACAGGGGCATACGGACACAAGCTGAGAAGCTACATCCATGAATGCATGCACACAGATGTCAACAGAGATAGAAGGTTGAGCCGGACAGGCCTTTAGGCCGTAGTCTCAACTCTTGCTTTGGTTTCCAGGTGTCACTCCTCAGAGGCTTTGGTTGGAAGAACAGGGTATGGGGCTTTCCTGAGGCACGGAACAGAACTCCTCTCGTCTCCACATGGGAAGTTTCCTTGTTGGAGCCGTGTCAAACACCTCATGTTGGAGAATCCTGCAGAATACCTGAGCCACCTCCACATTCCAAGGTCTCCCAGGCCACCAAGCCACAGTAGGACTCATCTTCAGGAGAGTCCATTTCAACTCTCCCCTCTGGGTAGCTCACCCAGGAGCCCGCAGATTGAGCCTGCCTTGTCCTGACTAAAGAGTGGGAATATGAGGTGGCGTTCCCAGGCATCCATGCTTAGACCCCTGCTCTCGAGTCTTTCCATATGGGGCCTCTTGGAACCATCCAATAGGACTCGACGGTCGTGCAGAAGGTAACCTTCAGTTTTGGAGCAGTTCACAAATCCCATCGTAGGCAAAACTTTCTGGCCTCATGAAGCCCCCACACCCTTCAGGAAGAAGCCATGCTGGACAAGAACTCTAGCCTGAGGCACGTCTCATAGTTGACATGACCTCAGTGCTGGAGATCTCGATTCAGCCTCTGCAGAGTGGGCCTGCCGTGCCCTCGGTCCCAAACCTCACGCTAGCTTGTGTTTTCAGACTTCCTTCCTCACACTCCTGGCAAACAAGCCCTCCGGACTAGGAACTCCAGAACCAAAACCCAGCCCAGTGTCTGCCCAACGGAAGAAAAACGTTTCCCTGTGGGGCTCTCCAGAAAACCCAGATGAGGATCAACCTGCTCGGGCCTCGACGGTACCCGAACTGGATAGGCTGCTCTGGGCACTCATGCTCTGCCTGACACAGCCTGAAGCCAGACGTCCAGACAGACAAGGAGACAGCTGGCCGCACACCCAGCACTTCGGACACGCCATGGTCTTATGCCGTCACCTCATCCTAACCTTGGTTTTCAGATATCTGAACCTAGACATTATATCAATTCTCCACACAGCTGGGTATAGCAAGCACAAAACAGAACTCCTCCTTCCCCATGGCTGTCAAGCTTGCTCTTGGCATGGAGTCACACCTTCAGGGTGGGAGAAACCTTCATGGCCCCTGATGCCACGCCCAAACTTGAGTGCTGCTTGGGCACAAATTCACACTGTGACCCTCAGCATGAGCCCCATGTCAAAGAAAGGCCTGTCAGGGCCTGGACCAAGAGCCCACATATGGGGCTTGCCAAGCCCCTATGCACCCAATCCTCACCACGGTTTGAATTTTCCAGTCGCCCCGCCCGTACCTGGAGCTCTGCTCTGGAATCCCTTTCTTGGAGAGACCCATGAGCCAGACAACACGACTCCACCCTTCCCACAAAATGACCCCAAACTCTTGGGAGCTGGGACAAATCCCCAGAGAGGGATACTCGTCCACAGTACCTGAGGCCACCGCTCCAATCCACGGCTATCCCGGACACAACATCCAGAGACAAAAGCCTGAAGGAACACCTCCCACTCGCCCTTGTTTCAGAGGACCAGGAGCTCCCTCTCGGGCTGTACATCCGGCCTGCCATATCCTAGGCGCCACTCATAAGCTGAGTTTGTGTATTCAGACTTCTGTGCCCACAGCCTGGACCCACACAACATCCAGGCTATGGCCTCTGGACCAAACAGAGAAAGATTGTGCCTGCCCTCTCCAAGGAAAGTGTGCCCAATCCATTGACCACAACCCTACAGGTTAGGGAAAAGCTCCAATGTCCCTGAGGCCATCAATAGTATAGGCCACCCTGGACTAAGAGGGGCTCTCTGACACCAGCGGAGCAACTATCTCCACTTAGACTCTCAGACAGTGTCCCCAGAGACAGAAGGTTGAAATGGACAGGCCCCCAGGCCCTAATCTGAACCTTAGCTTTGGTTTCCATGTTTCCGTTCTCAGAGGACTGTTTTCGTAGACCAGCACATGGGGCTTTTCTGAGGCACCAAACCAAACATCTCTCATCTCCACATGGGCAGCTTTCTTACTGGGATGTATCAAGCACTTCAGGTCGGAGAGTTCCGCAGGGCCACTGAACAACCAGCACATTCCAAGGTCTCCATGGACCCGAACGCACATTATGACGCATCCTCAGGAGAGGCCATTTCAACTCAGCCCTCTTTTTCGCGTATTACAGAGGCAGCATATCAAACATATCTTGTCGCTAATAGCCAATGGGAATGCGAGGCATGCTGTACAGGGATCCATCCTTCGAACCCTGCTCTCCAGTCCTTCCATATGGTATGTCCGAGCCATGCAACAGGACTCGAATGTCCCGCAGAAGGACACCTTGTGGTTTGGGGCAACCTCCAAACTCAGCGTGGGAAAAATTCCTTGGCCTCATGAGGCCCCCACTTCATGAAGGTGCCATCATGGACACATACTCCAGCCTCAGCCAACGTCTGATCCTCAGCCTGACTTCAGTTGCAGGAGATTTTGATTCAGCCTCTGCAGATTGGGCCTGCTCTGCCCTTGGCTCCAATCCTCACACTAGCTTGTGTTTTTAGACTTCCGTCCTCACACTCCTGGCCCACAAACCCTCCCTACTGGGAATTCTGGGGCCACAAGGAAGCACTGTGCCTGACTCCCAGGAGAAAAACATTGTCTATGGCGCTGCCCAGAAACCCCAAATGAGGATCAAATGCTTGGCCCTCGACAACACCCCAATTGCATAGGCTACCTTAAACAGTGATGCTCTGTCGCAAATAGCCTGAGCCCAGACCTTCCAACAGACACCGACACAGCTGGCTGCACACCCAGCACATTGGACCCGCCACTGCCTTAGGCCACCATCCATTCCCAAACTGGGTTTTCAGTCATCGGAACCTAGACCTTATCTCCAATCCCTGCCCTGTTGGGAACCTGATGCACAAGTCAGAACCCCTCCTTCCCCCTGGCAAGAAACCTTGCTGCTGGCAGTGAGTCAAACCTTCAGTGTAGGAGAAATCGGCATGGCCCATTAGGCCACGCCCAAGCGTGAGGGTCGCCTTGGGCACAAACACATATTGTGACCCTCAGCGTGAGTACCTTATTCAAGTAACGCCTCTCAGTGACTGGACCAAGAGCCCGCATATGTGGCTTGCCATGCCCATAGGCACCCAGGACTAACTAGATGGTGTGTATTCCAGTTGAGGGAACCCACTGCTGTGCTCTAGAGTCCCTCTCCTGGGGGGTCCCCTGTGGCAGAAAACAGTACTCTTCATTCCCACAGAATGAACACAAACACTTGGGAGCTTGGACAATCCCCCGAGAGGAAGGCTCTTCCTCGGCCTCTGAGACAACCCCTACCCTGACCGGACACTGTAAACGCAACACCCAGAGACAAAATCCTGAGTGACTGCCTCCCACTTGCCCTACTTTGATTTCCAGAGGATCTCCCCTCACGGACTAGAGATCAGGCCTGCCATTACATTGGCCCCTAGCTGAGACAAGTTTGCTTTCTCAGACATCTGTCCCCACAGCCCTGGCAAACACAGCCTCTAGGCTGGGTCCTCTGGAGCCATACCACAGGACCGTGCCTGCTCTCTCCTGGGAAACTGTGTCCATTCCTTTGGCCACACACCTCCAGAATATGAGAAACCTCAAGGCCTCCGAGGACATCCCACTACTGGGAGCCTCACTGGACTCACAGGGGCATTCGGACACAAGCTGAGCAGCTACATCCATGAATGCATGCACACAGATGTCAACAGAGATAGAAGGTTGAGCCGGACAGGCCTTTAGGCCGTAGTCTCAACTCTTGCTTTGGTTTCCAGGTGTCACTCCTCAGAGGCTTTGGTTCGAAGAACAGGGTATGGGGCTTTCCTGAGGCACGGAACAGAACTCCTCTCGTCTCCACATGGGAAGTTTCCTTGTTGGAGCCGTGTCATAAACCTCATGTTGGAGAATCCTTCAGAATCCCTGAGCCACCTCCACATTCCAAGTTCTCCCAGGCCACCAAGCCACAGTAGGACTCATCTTCAGGAGAGTCCATTTCAACTCTCCCCTCTGGGTAGCTCACCCAGGAGAACGCAGATTGAGCCTGCCTTGTCCTGACTAAAGAGTGGGAATATGAGGTGGCGTTCCCAGGCATCCATGCTTAGACACCTGCTCTCGAGTCTTTCCATATGGGGCCTCTTGGAACCATCCCATAGGACTCGACTGTCGTGCAGAAGGTAACCTTCAGTTTTGGAGCAGTTCACAAATCCCATCGTAGGCAAAACTTTCTGGCCTCATGAAGCCCCCACACCCTTCAGGAAGAGGCCATGCTGGACAAGAACTCTAGCCTGAGGCACGTCTCATAGTTGACATGACCTCAGTGCAGGAGATCTCGATTCAGCCTCTGCAGAGTGGGCCTGCCGTGCCCTCGGTCCCAAACCTCACGCTAGCTTGTGTTTTCCGACTTCCTTCCTCACACTCCTTGCAAACAAGCCCTCCGGACTAGGAACTCCAGAACCAAAACCCAGCCCAGTGTCTGCCCAACGGAAGAAAAACGTTTCCCTGTGGGTCTCTCCAGAAATCCCAGATGAGGATCAACCTGCTCGGGCCTCGACGGTACCCGAACTGGATAGGCTGCTCTGGGCACTCATGCTCTGCCTGACACAGCCTAAAGCCAGACGTCCAGACAGACAAGGAGACAGCTGGCCGCACACCCAGCACTTCGGACACGCCATGGTCTTATGCCGTCACCTCATCCTAACCTTGGTTTTCAGATATCTGAACCTAGACATTATATCAATTCTCCACACAGCTGGGTATAGCAAGCACAAAACAGAACTCCTCCTACCCCATGGCTGTCAAGCTTGCTCTTGGCATGGAGTCACACCTTCAGGGTGGGAGAATCCTTCATGACCCCTGATTCCACGCCCAAACTTGAGTGCTGCTTGGGCACATATTCACACTGTGACCCTCAGCATGAGCCCCATGTCAAAGAAAGGCCTGTCAGGGCCTGGACCAAGAGCCCACATATGGGGCTTGCCAAGCCCCTATGCACCCAATCCTCACCACGGTTTGAATTTTCCAGTCGCCCCGCCCGAACCTGGAGCTCTGCTCTGGAATCCCTTTCTTGGAGAGACCCATGAGCCAGACAACACGACTCCACCCTTCCCACAAAATGACCCCAAACTTTTGGGAGCTGGGACAAATCCCCAGAGAGGGATACTCGTCCACAGTACCTGAGGCCACCGCTCCAATCCACGGCTATCCCGGACACAACATCCAGAGACAAAAGCCTGAAGGAACGCCTCCCACTCGCCCTTGTTTCAGAGGCCCAGGAGCTCCCTCTCGGGCTGTACATCCGGCCTGCCATACCCTAGGCGCCACTCATAAGCTGAGTTTGTGTATTCAGACTTCTGTGCCCACAGCCTGGACCCACACAACATCCAGGCTAGGGCCTCTGGACCAAACAGCGAAAGATTGTGCCTGCCCTCTCCAAGGAAAGTGTGCCCAATCCATTGACCACAACCCTAAAGGTTAGGGAAAAGCTCCAAGGTCCCTGAGGCCATCAATAGTATAGGCCTCCCTGGACTAAGAGGGGCTCTCTGACACCAGCGGAGCAACTATCTCCACTTAGACTCTCAGAGAGTGTCCCCAGAGACCGAAGGTTTAAATGGACAGGCCCACAGGCCCTAATCTGAACCTTAGCTTTGGTTTCCATGTGTCCGTCCTCAGAGGACTGTTTTCATAGACCGGCACACGGGGCTTTTCTGAGGCATCAAACCAAACCTCTCTCGTCTCCACATGGGGAGATTTCTAACTGGGGATGTATCAAACCCTTCAGGTAGGAGAGTTCCGCAGGGCCACTGAACAACCAGCACATTCCAAGGTCTCCATGGACCCAAACGCACATTATGACGCATCCTCAGGAGAGGCCATTTCAACTCAGCCCCCTGGGTAGCGTGCCCCAGAGGCAGCAGATCAAACATATTTTGTCGCTTATGGCCAAGGGGAATGCGAGGCATGCTGTACAGGGATCCATCCTTCGAACCCTGCTCTCTAGTCCTTCCATATGGTATGTCCTGGAGCCATGCAACAGGACTCGAATGTCCCGCAGAAGGAAACCTTGTGGTTTGGGGCATCCTCCAAACTCAGCGTGGGAACACTTCCTTGGCCTCATGATGCCCCCTCTTCATGAATGTGCCATCAGGGACACATGCTCCAGCCTCAGCCAACGTCTGATCCTCAGCCTGACTTCAGATGCAGGAGATTTTGATTCAGCCTCTGCAGATTGGGCCTGCTCTGCCCTTGGCTCCAATCCTCACCCTAGCTTGTGTTTTCAGACTTCCGTCCTCACACTCCTGGCCCACAAACCCTCCCTACTGGGAATTCTGGGGCCACACTGAAGCACTCTTCCTGCCTCCCAGGAGAAAAACATTGTCTATGGTGCTGCACAGAAACCCCAAATGAGGATCAAACTGCTTTGCCCTCGGCAACACCCCAATTGCATAGGCAACCTTAAACACTGATGCTCTGTCGCAAAAGCCTGAGCCCAGACCTTCCAACAGACACCGACACAGCTGGCTGCACACCCAGCACATTGGACCCGCCACTGCCTTAGGCCACCATCCATTCCCAACCTGGGTTTTCAGTCATCGGAACCTAGACCTTATCTCCAATCCCTGCACAGGGGGAACCTGATGCACAAGTCAGAACCCCTCATTCCCCATGGCAAGAAATCTTGCTGCTGGCAGTGAGTCAAACCTTCAGTGTAGGAGAAAACAGCATGGCCTATGAGGCCACGCCCAAGCGTGAGGGCCGCCTTGGGCACAAACACACATTGTGACACTCAGCGTGAGTACCTTATTCAAGTAACGCCTCTCAGTGACTGGACCAAGAGCCCGCATATGTGGCTTGCCATGCCCATAGGCACCCAGGACTAACTAGATGATGTGTATTCCAGTTGAGGGAACCCACTGCTGTGCTCTAGAGTCCCTCTCCTGTGGGGTCCCCTGTGGTAGAAAACAGTACTCTTCCCTTCCCACAGAATGAACCCAAACACTTGGGAGCTTGGACAATTCCCCGAGAGGAAGGCTGTTCCTCGGCCCCTGAAGCAACCCCAACCATGAAGGGCCACTGTGAACGCAACACCCAGATACAAAAGCCTGAGCGACTGCCTCTCACTTGCTCTCCTTTGATATCCAGAGGATCTCCCCTCACGGGTTGGAGATCAGGCCTGCCCTTACCTTGGCCCCTAGCTGAGCCAAGTTTGCTTTTTCAGCCATCTGACCCCACAGCCCTGGCAAACACAACCTCTTGGATGGGTCCTCTGGAGCCATTCCACAGGACTATGCCTCCTGTCTCCTGGGAAACTGTGTCCATTCCTTTGGCCAAACACCTCCAGAATATGAGAAACCTCAAGGCCCCCGAGGACATCCCACTACTGGGAGCCTCACTGGACTCACAGGGGCATTCGGACACAAGCTGAGCAGCTACCTCCATGAAGGCATGAACACAGATGTCAACAGAGATAGAAGGTTGAGCAGGATGGCCCTTAGGCCCTAAACTCAACTCTTGCGTGGTTCCCAGGTGTCACTCCTCAGAGGCTTTGGTTCGAAGAACATGGTATGGGGCTTTCCTGAGGCACTGAACAGAACTCCTCTCGTCTCCACATGGGAAGTTTCCTTGTTGGAGCCGTGTCAAACACCTCATGTTGGAGAATCCTGCAGAGTCCCTGAGCCACCTCCACATTCCAAGGTCTCCCAGGCCACCAAGCCACAGTAGGACTCATCTTCAGGAGAGTCCATTCCAATTTTCCCCTCTGGGTAGCTCAACCAGGAGCCCGCAGATTGAGCCTGCCTTGTCCTGACTAAAGAGTGGGAATATGAGGTGGCGTTCCCAGGCATCCATGCTTAGACACCTGCTCTCGAGTCTTTCCGTATGGGGCCTCTTGGAACCATCCAATAGGACTCGACTGTCGTGCAGAAGGAAAAATCTTGAGGTTTGGACAGTTCACAAATCCCATCGTAGGCAAACCTCCCTGGCCTCATGTAGCCCCCACACCCTTCAGGAAGAGGCCATGCTGGACAAAAACTCTAGCCTGAGGCAAGTCTCATGGTTGACATGACCTCAGTGCAGGAGATCTCGATTCAGCCTCTGCAGAGTGGCCCTGCCGTGCCCTCGGTCCCAACCTCAGGGTAGCTTGTGTTTTCTGACTTCCTTCCTCACACTCCTGGCAAACAAGCCCTCCGGACTAGGAACTCCAGAACCACAACCCAGCCCAGTGTCTGCCCAACGGAAGAAAAACGTTTCCCTGTGGGGCTCTCCAGAAAACCCAGATGAGGATCAACCTGCTCGAGCCTCGATGGTACCCGATCTGGATAGGCTGCTCAGGGCACTCATGCTCTGTGTGACACAGCCTGAAGCCAGACGTCCAAACAGACAAGGAGACAGCTGGCCGCACACCCAGCACTTCGGACACGCCATGGTCTTATGCCGTCACCTCATCCTAACCTTGGTTTTCAGATATCTGAACCTAGACATTATATCAATTCTCCACACAGCTGGGTATCGCAAGCACAAAACAGAACTCCTCCTTCCCCATGGCTGTCAAGCTTGCTCTTGGCATGTAGTCACAGCTTCAGGGTGGGAGAATCCTTCATGGCCCCTGATGCCACGCCCAAACTTGAGTGCTGCTTGGGCACAAATTCACACTGTGACCCTCAGCATGAGCCCCATGTCAAAGAAAGGCCTGTGAGGGCCTAGAACAAGAGCCCCCATATGGGTCTTGCCAAGCCCCTATGACCCATTCCTCACCAGGTTTTGAGTTTTCCAGTCGCCCCACCTGTACCTGGGGCTCTGCCCTTGAATCCCTTTCTTGGAGAGACCCATGAGCCAGACAACACGACTCCACCCTTCCCACAAAATGACCCCAAACTCTTGTGAACTGGGACAAATCCCAAGAGAGGGATACCCCTCCACAGATCCTAAGGCCCCCCTCCAATCCACGGCTATCCCGGACACAACATCCAGAGACAAAAGCCTGAAGGAATGCCTCCCACTCGCCCTTGTTTCAGAGGCCCCGGAGCTCCCTCTCGGGCTGTACATCAGGCCTGCCATACCCTAGGCGCCACTCTTAAGCTGAGTTTGTGTTTTCAGACTTCTGTGCCCACAGCCTGGACACACACAACCCCTAGGCGTGGGCCTCTGGAGCCACAGTGAAAAATTGTGCCTGCCCTCTCCAAGGAAACTGTGCCCAATCCATGACCACAACCCTACAGGTTAGGGAAAAGCTCCAAGCCCCTGAGGCCATCAATAGTGGAGGCCACCCTGAACTAAGAGGGGCTCTCTGACACCAGCAGATCAACTATCTCCACTTAGACTCTCAGACAGTGTCCCCAGAGACAGAAGGTTTAAATGGACAGGCCCCCAGGCCCTAATCTGAACCTTTCTTTGGTTTCCATGTGTCCGTACTCAGAGGACTGTTTTCGTAGACCAGCACACGGGGCTTTTCTGAGGCACCAAACCAAACCTCTCTCGTCTCCACATGGGTGTTTTCTTACTGGGGATGTATCAAACCCTTCAGGTAGGAGAGTTCCGCAGGGCCACTGAACAACCAGCACATTCCAAGGTCTCCATGGACTCCAAACGCACATTATGACGCATCCTCAGGAGAGGCTTTTTCAACACAGCCCCCTGGGTAGCGTGCCCCAGAGGCAGCAGATCAAACATATTTTGTCGCTTATGGCCAAGGGGAATGCGAGGCATGCTGTACAGTGATCCATCCTTCGAACCCTGCTCTCCAGTCCTTCCGTATGGTATGTCCTGGAGCCATGCAACAGGACTCGAATGTCCCGCAGAAGGAAATCTTGTGGTTTGGAGCAACCTCCAAACTCAGCGTGGGAAAACTTCCTTGGCCTCATGAGGCCCCCGCTTCATGAAGGTGCCATCATGGACACATACTCCAGTCTCAGCCAATGTCTGATCCTCAGCCTGACTTCAGATGCAGGAGATTTTGATTCAGCCTCTGCAGATTGGGCCTGGTCTGCCCTTGGCTCCAATCCTCACACTAGCTTGTGTTTTCAGACTTCCGTCCTCACACTCCTGGCCCACAAACCCTCCCTACTGGGAATTCTGGGGCCACACTGAAGCACTCTTCCTGCCTCCCAGGAGAAAAACATTGTCTATGGTGCTGCACAGAAACCCCAAATGAGGATCAAACTGCTTGGCCCTCGGCAACACCCCAATTGCATAGGCTACCTTAAACACTGATGCTCTTTCGCAAAAGCCTGAGCCCAGACCTTCCAAGAGACACCGACACAGCTGGCTGCACACCCAGCACATTGGACCCGCCACTGCCTTAGGCCACCATCCATTCCCAACCTGGGTTTTCAGTCATCGGAACCTAGACCTTATCTCCAATCCCTGCACAGGGGGAACCTGATGCACAAGTCAGAACCCCTCCTTCCCCATGGCAAGAAACCTTGCTGCTGGCAGTGAGTCAAACCTTCAGTGTAGGAGAAAACGGCAAACCTGCCGGGCCTCATGAAGCCCCCATATCCTTCAGGGAGAGGCCATCATGGTCAAAAACTCTAGCTTGAAGCACGTCTCATAGTAGACATGACCGCAATGCAGGAGATCTTGATTCAGCCTCTGCAGAGTGGCCTGCCGTGCCCTCGGTCCCAAAACTCGTGCTAGCTTGTGTTTTCAGACTTCCTTCCTCACACTCCTGGCAAACAATCCCTCCAGAGTAGGAATTGCAGAACCACAAGCCTGCCCGTTACTGCCCACCGGTAGAAAACGTTTCCTTGTAGGGCTTTCCATAAAACCCAGATGAGGATCAACCTGCTCTTGCCTCAACGGCACTCAGATTTGATAGGCTGCTCTGGGCACTAATGCTCTGCCTTTCACAGCCTGATGCCAGACGTCCAGACAGGCAAGGAGACAGCTGGCCACACACCTAGCACTTCTGACACGCCATGGTCTTATGCCGTTATCTCTTCCTAACCTTGGTTTTCCGATATCTAAACCCAGATATTATATCAATTCCCCACACAGTTGGGCATCTGAAGCACAAATCAGAACTCCTTCTTCCCAATGGCTGTAAGGCTTGCTCTTGGCATGGAGTCACACCTTCAGGGTGGGAGAAACCTTCATTTCCCCTGAAACCACGCCCAAACTTGAGTGCTGCCTTGGGCACAAATTCACTCTGTGACCCTCAGCATGAGCCCAATATCAAAGAAAGGCCTGTCAGGGCCTTGACCAAGAGCCCTCATATGGGGCGTGCCAAGCCCCTATACACCCAATCCTCACCAGTGTTTGAGTTTTCCAGTCTCCCCCCTGTTCCTGGGGCTCTGCTCTGGAATCACTTTCTTGGAGAGACACATGAGCCAGACAACAGGACTCCACCGTTCCCACAAAATGACCCCAAACTCCTGTTAGCTGGGACAAATCCCCAGAGAGGTTACTCGTCCACAGTCACTGAGGCCACCCCCTACAATCCACGGCTATCCTGGACGCATCCAGAGACAAAAGCCTGAAGGAATCTCGCCCTTGATTCACAAGCCAAGGAGCTAACTCTTTATCTGTACATCCGGCCTGCCATACCCTCGGCGCCACTCATAAGCTGAGTTTTTGTTTTCAGACTTATGTGCCCACAGCCTGGACCCACACACCCTCCAGGCTAGGGCATCTGGAGCCACAGTGAAAGATTGTGCCTGCCATCTCCAAGGAAAGTGTGCCCAATCCATTGACCACAACCCTACAGGTTAGGGAAAAGTTCCAAGGCCCCTGAGGCCATCCTGATAGTGTAGGCTGCCCTGGACTAAAAGGGGCACTCTGACTCCAGCTGAGCCATTATCACCACTTAGACTTTCAGACAGTGTCCCCAGAGACAGAAGATTGAAATGGACAGGCCCTTGGGCTTTAATATGAACCTTAGCTTTAGTTTTCATGTGTCTGTCCTCAGAGGACTGGTTTCTTATACCAGCATATTAGGTTTTTCTGAGGCTCCAAACCAAACCTCTCTCGTCTCCACATGGAGTGCTTTCTTACTGGATCTGTATCAAACCCTTCTGGTCGGAGAATTCCGCAGGGCCACAGTACAACCATCACATTCCAAGGTCTCCATGGACAGAAACCCACATTATGACGCATCCTCAGGAGAGGCCATTTCAACTCAGCCCACTGGTTAGCTTGCCCCAGAGCCAGCAGAACAAACATATCTTGTCGTTAATGGCCAAAGGGAATGCGAGGCATGTTGTTCAGGGATCCATCCTTTGAACCCTCCTCTTCAGTCCTTCCGTATGGTATGTACTGGAGCCATTCAACAGGACTCGACTGTCTCGCAGAAGGAAACCTTGTGGTTTGTGGCAACCTCCAAACTCAGCGTGGGAAAACTTCGTTGGCCTCATGAGGCACCTGCTTCATGAAGGTGCCATCAAGGGCACAATCCAACCTCAGCCAATGTCTGATCCTCAGCCTGAATTCAGATGCATGAGATATCCTTTCAGCCTTTGCAGAGTGGGCCTGCTCCCCACCTCACCCTATGTTTTGTTTTCAGACTCTACCCTAGCACTCCTGGCCCAAACCCTCATGATTGGGAATTCTGGTTCCAGAACGAAGCCCTCTGCCTGCCCCCCAAAGAAAAACATTGTCTATGGCATTGCTCAGAAACCCCAAATGAAAATCAACCTGCTCAGCCCTCGGCAACACCCCAATTGCATAGGCTACCCTAAACACTATGCTCTGTCTTACATAGCCTGAGCCCAGACCTTGTGAGAGACATTGAGACAGTTGGCTTCACACCCAGCACATCGAACCTGCCATGGGTTAGGCCATTTCATCCCTTCCCATTGACCTGGGTGTCTTCCTGGAGGTATATTCTGAGGCTGTGTCAGACTATGCATTTTTTCTGGAGCTTCCTATGGAATTGGGGTGGTATTAGGGGCCTTGCAATTTTCTCTTAATCTAGTGGGTTGGGAAAATGAGACAGGCTGACATTCCTTGGGAGAGCTGGCCCAGTGCTGTTGTGTGTTCCTGGAGGCCCCATCCTGGAGGGCATATGGGTCAACACTCTGGGTCCAAAGTCTTCAGACACAAACTCGGGTAAGAGTTAAGCTCGAGGTGAAGGCAGACCCAATCTGTAGACCCTGAGCGAAGCATCTCCAGATATGAAATTCGGACGGCTGTGAGGCAGGAGCACAGTCTTTTCTGTCTGACTTGTTTGTCTATGATGGCCATGAAATGGAGGGGTGGCCTCATGGGTCCATGTGAGATTCTACCTCTCTGGGAATTCTGCTCGGCACCCAAGAGTTTGGTGTATTTCTGGGGGATGGGAGGAGCGCAGTTTTATGAGTCAGGGATCCCGTCCAAACAGCCATTCCAGAGATGGGTCCTGGGTTCTGGAGCCTGGATCACCGCAACAAGGCTTAGGATTTGGGCCTAGGGTCCTGCTCTATGTTTTCCTGGTACAGCTCCCGAGTGTTCTTGTTGGAAATGGGTCTCAATCTGAGGGTCACAATGCCTGTTTTTGCCCAGATGCCCATGCTGAGTGGGTGTGACCTCATGGGCTATGCACTTGGCTCCCACTCTGAGGGTTGGACTGCCATCTCAACATTCAGTTTTCCTGCCATGGGGAAGGAGGGGTACTTTTTTATGCTTCAGGTTCCCCCATGGGCAGGAATTTGAGCTAAGTTCTGGGACAGGGGCCTGAATACCCAGTTCACTTTGAGATGAGGTCCTCGGGCCAAGGCAGGACCCACCTGCAGAAAATGAGGCCTGCTTTCTGGGTGGCTGTCAGGAGCTCGGGCTCGAGCTGTGTCAGACAGAACATTCGTGGAGAGTTCGGCCTATGATATTGGGGTGCTTTTGAGAGCTGTGCAACTGGATCCTCATGGGGGATTTTTGCACAGACCCTTTCTTCACTTCTTCTATCTGGTGAGCAGGCAGATGGCTGCATTACGGCTCCAGAATATCCAAGTTGGAGGGTTTGCAGGCGAGGAGTGTGAGGACAGAAGTATGAAAACATAAGCTACGGTTACGCTCAGTGCCGAGCACATGTCTATTCCAATGTACAGCAGTTGTTTCGAGATCTTCAGCACCTGGGCGAGGGGAAGATGTCTGCTCACGCTGGAGTTTGTATCCATGATGGCCAACAAATGGTGGGGAGGCCTCAAGAATTCTTGGAGGTTTTTCCAAGCTGGAGCTTGTGAGCTGCTCCAAACATCAAGGTGTCCTACTAAGGGACAGCAGAAGTCTTCTTACAGGGCTCCAGGGTCCCCCATATGGAAGATTTGATAGCAATGCTCTCTGAATGGAGGCCTGGGAAGCCAATCTCTTGTTACCATTGCAGCTGAGGAACAGGGTAAGCTTGAACCAATGACACTGATTCCAAGTTCCAAGTGATTTGCGTTGATGGAAGTTCTCAGTCTAACAGGTCCCAATGCTGCTTGGTGTCTAGGGAGACCTTAGAATGTGGTGGCGGCTCTCTGACCATTGAGGATTCTCTATCCTTAGGATTAGACCCAGTACCCAGGAGCCAGGTTTCCTTCTTGGGACAGGAGGTGTGCTCTTGTATGGCTCACGGACCACAGGTTGGACCATATGCTTGAATTTCCAGAACAGCCCTCTAGGGAGAGAGACCTCAAAACATAAGCTAGGGTTCTGATGAGGTTTTAGGGCCATGGAAGTTTCAATCTTCGGACTAAGTGCCATTGGCCTGCATGTCATCCTGGAGGTAGGTGCTGAGGCTGTGTCAGGCTGTGCACTTTTTCCAGAGTGGCCTATGATATTGGGGTGCAGTCAGGGGCCTTGCAGTTTTCTCCTAATCTGGACATTTTGGGAAACTGAGATGGGCAGGGTTTCCTCAGGAGAGCAGGGCCAGTGATGTAATGTGTTTCTCGAGGCCCCATCCTGGAGGTCATGTGTGTCAGGACTTTGGGACCAAAGACTTTAGACACAACCTCGGATAAGAGATAGGAGTGAGGTGATGGCAGTCCGAATCTGAAGACCCTGAGGGAAGCTCCTCGGGATTTGAAATTCAGGTGGCTGGGAGGGAGGAGCACAGGCTTTTCTGTCTGGATTGTGTGTCTAGGATGGCCACTAAATGGAGGGGTGACCTCATGTGTCCATGGGATATTCTTCCACTCTGGTGATTCTGCTTGGCACCCAAGAGTTTGATTTCTTTCTGGGGAAGAGGAAAAGACTGTATTCCATCTCTGGGATCCTGTCCAAACAGGGATTCCAGAGATGGTTTCTGGGTCCAGACACTGGGAAAACTTAACCAAAGCTTCGATTTGGGTTCCTGGTCCAGATCCCAAGGGGGATCTTTGGAAAGGGGTCTCATTCTGAGGGTCACAATGCCTGTTTGTGCCCAGCTGCCCATCCTGTGTAGGCGTGGTCTCATGGACCATGCACCTGGTTCCTACTCAGGGTTGTACAGCCATCTCAACATTCAGTTTTCTGGCCATGGGGAAGGAGGAGCACTCTTTTGTGCTTCCGAGTCCCCTATGGGCAGGAATTTGAGCTAAGTCTGGGACAGGTACCTGAATATCCAGGTTGCTTCAAGATGATGGCCTCGGGCCAAGGTTGGACCCACCTGGAGGATATGGGGCCCACTATCTGGGTGGCTGACAGGAGGTCGGGGATCAGGCGATGTCAGACAGACAATTTATGCAGAGGTCGGTCTATTATATTGGGGTGCCATTGAGGGCCGTGCAGGAGGATCCTCATGTGGGTTTCTGCGAAGACACATAGGGCACTTCTTCTTTCTGGTGGGCAGGCAGAAAGCTGCACTGTGGCTTCAGAATTCCCAATATGGAGGGCTTGTAGGCGAGGAGTGTGAAGACAGAAGTCTGAAAACACAAGCCACGGATAAGCTCAGTGCCGACCACAGGACCATTCCATTGTGCAGTGGTTGTTTCGAGATTTCCAGCACCTGAGTATGGGCGAGGGTCAGATGTCTGCTCACGCTGGGTTTGCATCCATGATGGTCAACGAATTGTGGGGTGGCCTCAAGAATTCTTGGAGATTTTCCCAAGCAGGACCTTGTGAGCTGCTCCAAACAGCAAGGTGTCCTACTGTGGGACAGGGGATGTACGCTTACAAGGCTCCAGGGTCACCCATATAGAAAGATTCGACAGCAGAGGTCTCTGAATGGGGGCCTGGGAAGTCTTCCTTGCATGACCATTGCAGCTGAGGAACATTGCAGGCTTGATCTGCTGGTTTTTGTTCAAATTTCCAAGTGATCTAAGTTGACGGATGTTCTCAGTCTAATGAGTCACAATGCTGCTTGGTGTCCAGGGAGACCTTAGAATGTGGTGGTGAGGGTGTCTGTGTGGCTCACTGGGCTAAGCCGCTGCCTTCGGCTCAGGTCATGATCTCAGGGTCCTGGGATTGAGTCCCGCATCGGGCTCTCTGCTCAGCAGGGAGCCTGCTTCTTCCTCTCTCTCTCTCTGCCTTCCTCTATGCCTACTTGTGATCTCTCTCTGTCAAATAAATAATTAAAATCTATATAAAAAAAAAGAATGTGGTTGTGGGTCTGTGGCCATGCAGGATTCTCCTACCTGAGGGTTAGACCCAGTTCCCAGGAGCCAGGTTCCCTTCTCGGGACAGGAGGGGTTCTCTTGTATGGCTCAGGGACCACATGTTGGATCATATGTTGGATTTCAAGACCAGGCCTCTGGGCACAGAGGCCTGAATATCTAGGCTAGGGTTCTTATGAGGTTGTAGGGGCATGTCATCCTCAACCTTCGGACTTAGGGACTTTGACCTGTGAGTCTTCCTGGAGGTAGATGCTCAGGCTGTGTCAGACTGTGCATTTTTTCCAGAGTGGCCTATGAAATTGGGGTGGGCTCAGGGGCCTTGCAGGCTTTTCCTAATCTGGAGGGTTTGTGCAACTGAGACGGCAGAATTTCATCCAGAGATCAGGCCCAGTGATGTAGTGTGGTTCTGTCAGCCCCATCCTGCAGGGAATGTGGTTAAGGGCTCTGGGACCAAAGTCTTCAGACACAAAATTGTGTATCAATTAGGAGGGAGGTGATGGCAGCCCCGATCTGCAGACGCTGAGGGCAGCTCCTCAGGATTTGAAATTCGTGTGGCTGGGAGGCAGGAGCAAAGGCTTTTCTGTCTGGATTGTGTCTAGGATGGCCTTGGAATGGTGGGGTGTCCTCATGTGTCCATGGAATATTCTACCTCTCTGGGGATTCTGCCCAGCACCCAAGAGTTTGGTGTCTCACTGGGAAGGAGAGAGCGTGGTTTACTGTTTCAGTGTTTCCGTCAACACAGGGATTCCAGAGATGGGTTATAGGTCCCTGTGCCTGGATAACCCTACAAAGGCTTAGTATTTGGGCCTAGAGGCTTGACTGCCTGGCTCTGTGGGGCTTTGGTTCAGCTCCCATGGAGACTTGTTGGAAATGGGTCTCAGGGTAAGGGTCACAATGCCTGTTTGTGCCCAGATGCCCATCCTGAGTGGGCATTGGCTCTTGTTCCATGCACCTGGATCCCAATATGAGGGTTGGACCACCATATCAACATTTAATTTTCCTTCTATGAGGAAGGAGGAGTACTCTTTTGTGCTTCAGATTCCCCCATGCACAGTAATTTGAGCTATGTTCTGGGACTGGTACGTGAATAACCAGGTTGGTTTGAGATGAAGGACTCAGGTCAAGGCAGGTCACACCTGCCAGATATGGGTCCCGCTATCTAGGTGGCTACCAGGAGGTCGGGGCTCGAGCTGTGTCAGACAGAGCATTAGTTCACAAGGTGGCCTATGATATTGTGGTGCTATAGAGGGCTGTGCTGGTGGAACCTTATATGGAGTTTCATGCAGACCCATAGGGCACCTCTTTTTTCTGGTGGGCAGGCAGAAGGCTGCATTGTGGCTCCCAAATTCCCAATATGGGGGACTTGAAGGCGAGGAGTGTGAGAACAGAAGGCAGAAAACACAATCTATGCTTAATCTCAGTGCCGAGAACATGGCCGTTCCAATGTGCAGTGGTTTTTTTCGAGATCTCCAGCATCTGAGTACAGGCGAGGGTCAGATGTCTGCTCATGATAGAGTTTGTATCTATCGTGGCCAACAAATGAAATATCCAGCACCTGAGTAAAGGTGGATTTCAGATGTTTACGCACACTGGAGTTTGTGTCTCTGATGACCGAATGGAGGAGTGGCATCAAGAGGCTGATGCATGTGAGATGCTCCAAACAGCAAGGTTGTTTTTTCTACTGGACAGTTAGAGTCTGGTATGTTTTCTGCAGGGCCCCCATGTGAAAAGTATGGGTAGCAGAGCCCTTCCACATGGATGCCTGGAAAGCACACCTCCATTGCCCAATGCAGCTGAGGAACATGCAGGTTCTTTACGGTGCTTCTGGGGCGAAGCACCAAGGTCTTGGGTTGACATGGAATCTCTTGAAGATGGGTTACAATGCTGGTTTTTTTTTACCAGGTAGATCTTAGAATGTGTTGGTGGCTAAGGTGCCTGCAGGATTCTCCTACCCTGAGGGTTTAACACAGATCGAAGAGCACGGTTACCTTCTGGGGACAGGAGATGTAGTGTTTTGTGGCTCAGGGACCACATGCCGTATCATAAGTTCCTATTCAAGAACAGGCCTCTGAAGACAGATGCCCGACAACCTAATCTAGGGTTCCAATGAGTCCCAGGGGCATGAGAGCTTCAATCTTCAGACTTAGGAGAGTTGACTTGGGTGTCTGCCAGGATGTAGGTGATCAGGGCGTTTCAGACTGTGCACTTATGTCCAGAGTAACCTCCAATATTGGGGTGGCCACAGGGGCCTTGAATGTTTCAACCAACTCTGGAGGGTTTGGTTAACTGACATGCACAATTTCCATGGGGATGGCAAGCACAGTCCTGTTGTGTGGCTCCAGAGACTCCACCCTGGAGGGCATGTGAGCCATGGTTCTGGGAGGGAAGTCTGCAAACACAAACTTGGGTTAGGTTTAGTGGCTAGGTTATCACAGGGCAATGTGTAGACCTGGAAGGCTACTCGTCAGGAACAGTAACTGGAATGACCCGAAGGCGGAAGCACAGGCTTTTATATCTGGATTGTGTGTCTAGGGTGACGTCAGAATGTAGCTGTGGCCTCATGGGTCCATGGGAGATTTTTCCTCTAAGGATACAGGCGGCTCCCAATATTTTGATGACTTTTTGGTATGGGAAGACTGCTATTTTCGATCTTAGGTGTGCCCCAAAACAGAGATTCCAGAGATGGGCTCTGGGTCTAGGGGCCTGGAAAATCCCACCAAGGGTTGGGATTTGGGCTTATGGGCAGACCAGGCCTGCAATGCAGGATCTTGGTGGTGCAACTGAGAGGGCTTGTTTGGAAACATGCTCAGGCTGAGCATTACAATGCCTGTTTGTGCCCAGGGTGGCCCTCAGGAGTGGGCGTGGTCCCATTGTCCATTTTCTGGCTCCCACACTGAGGGATGGACACACATTCCAATGGCCAGGTTTCCAGCCATGGGGAAGGAGGAAATATCTATTGTGCTTCATGTTCCCCCATAGGCAGGGATTACAGCAAAGGTCTGGGGACAGATGCCTGAATACCAAGGATGTATAGAGATGACAGATTTGGGCCATGGCCGTTCTCACATGCTGGATATGGGCCCCGCTCTCTGGGTGGCTGACACGAGGTCTGGGCTCAGGCTGTGTCAGACACAGCACTAGTGGCCAGAGAAGTCTATATATTGGGGTTCTCTCCAGAGCGAGTAAATTGATCCTCATGTAGGGTTTCTGGCCAGACTCACGAAGCACTTCTTTCTGTGGGGCAGGCAGAATGCTGCCTTATGGATCCAGAATTCCCTATCAAGAGGGTTTGGGGACAAATAGGGTGAGAATGCAATTGTAAACACCAGCTATGCTTAAATTGAGTACCAAGCGGAAGTCAGTTTCAATGTGCAGCAGCTTATACGAGATATCCAGCACCTGAGTAAGGGCAGATGTCAGATATTTGCTCACACTGGAGTTTGTGTCTAGGATGACGACTAATGGAGGGGTGGCTTCAGGAGGCAATGGAGGATTACCCACGCTTAAGATTGTGAGATGCTCCAAACAACAAGGTTTCCTTCTAATGGACAGGAGCAGTCTGTTTTTTTTTCCTCCAGGGTCCCTCAAGTGGAAGTTTGCGTAGCAGAGCCCTCCCGCATGGATGACTGGAAAGCACACGTCCAATGACCATTGCAGCTGAGGAACATGACAGGTTCGTTTTGGTGGTTCTGGTGCCAAGTACCAAGGCCTTGAGTTGACTTGGAATCTCTTACAGATGTGTCCCAAAACTGGTTTGTTACAAGGGAGGTCTTAGAATGTATTGGTCACTATGGGCCACGCTGAGGGTTTGGCACAGGTCGATGTGCACAGTTTCCATCTTGGGAGAGGAGATGTTCTGTTTTGTGGCTCAGGGTACATATGTTGTATCCTGACTTGGTATTCAAGAACAGGCCTCTGAGGATTGATGCTGGCAACCTAATCTAGAGATCCAATGATGTCCTTGGTGCCCATCAGGTTCAATTTTCTTACTAAGGACCATTGATATGGTTGTCTGACTGGATGTAGGTGATCAGGGTGTTTCAGACTGTGCATTTGCATCCAGAGCCACTTCCACTATTGGGGTGGGCTCAGGGGTCTTGCAGATTTCTCCTAACTTGGAGGCTTTGGGGAACTGTGATGGGCACAGTTTCCTTGGGGATGGCAGGCCCAGTCCTGTGGTAAGGCTTCAGAGACCACCTCCTTGAGGATATGAGAGCCATGGTTTTGGGAGGGAAGTCTGCAAACACAAATTTGGGTCAGGGATAGTGGCAAGGTGATGGCAGGTCCAATGCATAGACCTAGAAGGCATCACGTCAGGAACTGTAATTAGGGTGACTGAAAGCTGGTAGCACAGGCTTTTCTATCTGGATTGTGTGTCCAGGATGGGCTCTGAATGTAGACGTGGTCTCATGGTTCAATGGGAGACTTTTCCTCTCTAAGGATCCTGGTGGATCTCCATAGATTGGTGGTTTTTCAGAGAAGAAAAGAGTGCTCTTTTCCATCTTAGGGGTGCTCCAAAACAGGGAAGAATGCTGTTTTCCAACTTAGGCTTATGCCAAAACAGGGATTCCAGAGACGGGCTCTGGGTCTGGGTGCCCGGATATCCCACCAAGTGTTAGGATTTGGGCCTAGGGGCATTCCAGGCCTGCAATGCAGGATCCTAATGGTGTAACAGAGAGGGCTTGTTTGAAAGCATGCTCAGGCTGAGGGTCATCATGCCTCTTTGTGCCCAGGGGGGTCCTCAGGAGAGGGCGTAGTCTCATTGGCCATATAGCTGGATCCCAATTTGAGGGTTGGACACCCATTGCAACAGCCAGGCTTCCTGCAATGGAAAGAGGAGTTCTCTATTGTGCTTCAGGTTCCCCCATTGGCAGGGTTACAGGAAAGGTCTGTGGAAAGTTGCCTTAATACCAAGGATGTGTACAGATGACAGGCTAAAAATTCCCAGGTAACAAAACAGCATTGTTACCCATATTCATGACATTCCATGTAAAAATAAGCCCTTAGTACTTCGCCCCAGAGCCACCAGAATGAACTTGCCATGTTCCGAAGCTGCAATGGTCAGTGGAGGTGTGGTTTCCAGGCAACCATACGGGGGTGCTCTGCTACACAAACTTTGCAATTGGCGGGGACCCTTGAGACAAAAAAACAGAATGCCCCTGTCCGGTAGAAGGAAACCTTCTGTTTGGAGCATCTCACAAGCCCCAGCGTGGGAAATCCTCCATTTCCTCTTGAAGCCACCACTCCATTTGTCAGTCATCATAGACACAAACTCCAGCATGAGCAAACATCTGACATCTGCCCTTACTCAGGTGCTGGATTTCAATTCGATCGCTGCACACTGGAACTGCCTTTAGTTTGACTGAATTAAGCCATAGCTTGGGTTTACAATTCCATCCTCAGCCTACTGGTCCACAAGCCCTATTGTGAGGGAATTCTGGAGCTACAACACAATATTCTGCCTTCCCCATAGAAAGAAAAAGGGCCTGGAGAGTCTGCCCAGAAACTCCATATGATGGTCAATCTTCTCGGTTCTAGACGGAACCCTGATTCATAGGCTGCCCTGGGCACTAGTGCTGTGTCTGACATAGCCGGAGCCAGGACCTAGTGTCAGCCACTGAGAGATCAGGGCCCATATACAGCATGTGAGACCAGCTATGGCCCAAGTCTGTCTTCTCTTCTATTCTTGGTATTCAGGCATCTGTACCCACACCTTTGCTGAAATCCTTGCCACTGGGGGAACCTGAAGCACAATAGAGAACTCCTCCTTCCCCATGGAAGGTATTCTGACAGTTGGGATAGTTGCTCAACCCTCAAAGTGGAAGGCAGCTCCATGGCCAAGGAGACCATGTGCACTCATGATGGCTTCCCCGGGCACAAGCAGGCATTGTGACCTCAGCCTGAGCATGCTTTCAACCAAACGCTCTCAATTGCATCTCTGGGATCCCGAATTGCAGGCCTAGTACACACCTAGGCCCAAATCCTAACCCTGGTGGGATTTTACAGGGGCCCAGACACAGAGCCCATCTCTGGAACCCCTATTTTGGGGGACCCTTAAGATGGAAAACAGCACTCATCCCTTCCCCGAGATAGTCACCAAACTCTTGGTAGCCACCAGGATCCTTGAGTGGAAAAATCTGCCATAGACCCATGAGAACACACCTGCATTCCGAGGCCATCCTGGACATACAATCCAGATACATATCATGTGCTATCACCTTTGAGTCATCGGATTTACAGTTCCTGACGAGCTGCCTTCCAGGTCTATGCATTGGGCCTGCAATCACCTTGCCATTAACCTAAACTGAGTTTGTGTTTGCAGACTTCCTTCCTAAAACCATGGCTCACATGACCTCCAGGTTCTGGCATCTGAAGCCACACCACAAGACTGTGCATGAGATCCTCAAGGAAACTGTGCCCATCACTTTTGCCCGATACCTTTAGATTAGGAGAAACCTGCAAGGCCCCTGAGCGCAGCCAAATAATGGAGGCCGCTCTGGGCACAAATGCACAGTCTGAGACACCCTGATCACCTCCATACAGGCAGACACCCACGTCAATGCTCCTGAGTCAGAAGATTGAACCTGACATGCCCCGAGGACTTCATTGGCACACTAGATTAGGTTTACAGGTATCTGTCATCAGAGGCCTGCTCTGGAATATCAACTTATGATAAAATATATAGTCCCTGAGCCACAGAACAGAATATATCCTCCCCAAAAAGGAAGCCATGCTCCTGGAATTGTGTCATACCCTTAGGGTATTTGGATCCTGAATGGCCGCTTAGCAACCAGCACATTCTGATATTCCTGGTAACAAACCATCATTGTGCCCCATCTTCATGAGACTCCATGTCAACTTAAGGTCTCGATATATTGCCCCAGAGCCACCAGAATGCACCTGCCATGTTCCTCAGGTGCAATGGTCAATTGAGGGGTGATTTCCAGGCATCCCTGTCGGGTTCTCTGCTACAAAACTTTCCACATGGAGAAACCAGAGAAAACAAACCAGACTTCTCCTGTCCGGTAGAAAGAAACTTTGCTATTTGGAGCATCTCACAAGCCTTAGCATGGGAAACCAAGATACAAGAGACTGTGCTACCACCTTCGAATCACCTGGTTTACAGTTCCAGACGAGCTGCCCTACAGATCTACGCATTGGGCCTGTGATCACCTCGCCATTAACCCTACCCCAAGTTTGTGTTTGCAGACTTCTTTCCCAAAACCATGGCTCACATGCCCTCTATGATGGGTCTCTGTAGCCACACCACAGGAAAGATCCTGCTATCCCCAATGAAACTGTGTCCATCACAGTTGCCCAAACCCTCCAGATTAGGAGAGACCTGCAAGTCCCCTGAGCCCAGTCCAATATTGGAGGCCACTCTGGACACAAATGCACAGTGTGCAACACCCTGATCACCTCCATCCAGGAAGACACCCAAGTCAATGGTCCTGAGTCAGAAGATTGGTCCCTGAACCCCACAATAGAATATCTCCTGTCCCCAGATGGAATTCGTGCTCTTCAACTTGTGTCAAGGGTCGGGGTATATGAATTATGCACAGCCCCTTAGCCCCCAGCACATTCTAAGATCTCTCTGGTAACAAACAAACAGCATTGTGATCCATCTTCATGAGATTCCATGTCACTTCAAGTCCTTGGTAATTCGCCCCAGAGCCACCAGAATGAACCTGCCATGTTCCTCACCTGATATGGTCAGTGGAGGTGTGCTTTCCAGGCATCCATGTGGGAGTGCTCTTCTACTTATTCTTTCCACATGTGGGACCCTGGAGCAAACAAACCAGACTGCCACTGACCAGTAGAAGGGAACCCTCTGTTTGGAGCATCTGAGAAGCACCAGCACGAGAAATCCTTCATGGCCCTTGACACAACCCCTCCATTTGTCAGTCATCATAGACAAAAACTCCAGCATGAGAAAACATCTGAAATCTGCCGTTATTTAGATTCTGCATTTTCTTTTCCACTACTGCACACTGGAACTGCGTTTCACTTGACACTGAATTTAACAATAGCTTGGGTTTAGAATTCCATCCTCAGCCTCCTGGTCTGCAAGCCCTCTAGAGAGGGAATTTGGAGCCACAAGGCAACATTCTGCATTCCCACTAGAAAGAAATAGGGCCTGGTGAATCTTCCCAGAAACTCCACATGAGGATCAATCTACTTGGCACTCGATGGAACCTTGATTTATAGGCTGTCCTGGGCACTAGTACTAGTACTAGTACTAGTACTGTGTCTGACAGAGCCTGAGCCAAGACCTAGTTTCAGGCACCCAGAGATATGAGCCCATATCCAGCATGTGAGATTGGCCAGGGCCCAAGTCCATCATCTCTACCCATCCTTGGTATTCAGGCACCTGTCCCCAGACCTTTTATGTAATCCCTACCAATGGGGTAACCTAAAGCACAATAGAGAACTCCTCCTTCCCCATGGTAGGAATCCTGGCTGTTGATATGGGTGTCCAAACCTCAAAGTGGGAGCCAGCTGCATGGCCAAGGAGACAATGCCCACTCATGAGGGCTGCCCTGGGCACAAGTAGCCATTGTAACCCTCAGCTTGATCAAGCCTTCAAAAAAATGCTCTTAGTTGCACCTCCAGGATCCTGCATTGCAGGCCTGATATGCCCTTAAGCCCAAATCCTAACACATCGTGGGATGTTCCATGTGCACATACCCAGAGCCCGTCACTGGAATCCCTGTTTTGAGGCACCCCTAAGATGGAAAACAGCACTCTTCACTTCCCTGAGAAAGCCACCAAACTAATGGGATCCCCGAGGATCCTTGAGAAGAAGAATCTCCCATGGTCCCATGAGTCCACACCTGTATTCCGAGGCCAGCGTGGATATGCTATCCAGATACAAGAGACTGTGCTACTGGCTTCGAGTCACCTGATTTACAGTTCCTGACGTGCTGCCCTCCAGATCTTTGGATTGGGGCTGTGAACACCTCTCCATTAACCTTATCCCGAGTTTGTGTTTGCAGATCTCTCTCTAAAAACCATTGCTCACATGTCCTCCAGGATGGGGCCCCTAGAGTCACACCACAAGACTGTGCTTGCCATCCCCAAGGAAACTGGGCCCATCACAGTTGCCCAAACCCTCCTGATTAGGAGAAACCCGGAAGGCTCCTGAGCACATCCCAATATTGGAGGCTGCTCTGGATGCAAATGCACAGTCTGAAACACCCTGATCACCTCCATCCAGGCAGACACCCAAATCAATGGTCCTGAGTCAGATAATTGAACCTGACATGGCCCTAGGACCTCATTGGAAGAGGGATTAACTTTTCAGGCACCTGTCCTCAGAGGCCTCTTCTGGAATACCAACTTATGATACAAATTATGGCCCCTGAGCCCCAGGGTGGTAAATCCTCCATGGCCTCTTGACGCCACCTCTCCATTTGTTGGTCATCATAGACACAAACTCCAGCCTGAGCAAACATCTGACATCCGCCCATATTCAGGCGCTGATATTGGAATCAGCTGCTGCACACTGGAACTGCCTTTCGCTTTGCAATGAATTTAAGCCTAGCTTCAGACTACAATTTCATCCTCACCCTACTGGTCTGCCATATCTCTTGATAGGGAATTCTGGAGCCACAACGCAACATTCTGCCTTCTTCATAGATAGAAGGACCTGGTGAGTCTGCCCATAAACTGCACATGAAGATCAATATACTCAGCCCAGGAGGGAACCCCTATTTATAGTTTGCCCTAGCCACTAGTGCTGTGTCTGACAGAGCCTGAGCCCCTACCTCGTGTCAGCAACCCAGAGGGTGGGGCCCACATTAACCATGTGAGACCGGCCATGGCCCAGGGCTGTCATTACTACCCATCCTTGGTATTCAGGCATCTGTCCCCTAGATCTTAGCTGGAATCCCTACCAATGGGGGGACCTGAAGCACAATAGAGAATTCATCCTTCGCCATGGCAGGAATCCTGGCTTTTGGATGGGTGTCCAACCCTAGGAATGGGAACTGGCTGCATGGCTGAGTAGACATCGCCCAATCCTGATGGCCTCCGGGGCACAAGCAGGCATTGGGACCCTCAGCTCGACCATACTTTCAAACAAACCCTCTCAGTTGCACCTCCAGGATCCCGAATTGCAGGCCTGGTATGGCCCTAGGCCTAAATATTAACCCTTGGTGGGATTTTCCAAGCACTTAGACCCAGAGCTCATCTCTGGAATGCCTGTTTTGGGGCACACCTAAGCTGGAAAACAGTACTCATCCCTTCCCAGAGAAATCCAACAAACTATTGAGAACCGCCAGGATCCTTGAGAGGAGAAATCTCCCATGGACCCTTGAGACAACACCTGCAATAAAGGCCATTCTGGAAATTAAATCCAGATACAATTACCTGTGCTACCACCTTTGAGTTACGTGATTTACAGTTCCAGACTTGCTGCCCTCCTGGTCTATGGATTGGGACTATGATCACCTTGCCACTAACCCTAACCTAAGTTTGTGTTTGCAGACTTCTCTCTCAAAATCATGGCGCACATGTCCTCCAGGATGGGGTCTCTGGAGTCACACCACAGGACAGTTCCTGCAATCCCCAAGGAAACTGCCCATCACAGTTGTCCAAAAACCCCATATAAGGAGAAACCTGTAAGAAACATGAGCCAACCCTAGTATTGGATGCCACTCTGGACACAAATGCACAGTCTGAAACACCCTCATCACCTGCATTCAGTCAGACACCAGAGTCAATGATCCTGAGTCAGAAGATTGAATGACATTCCCCTAGGGCCTCATTCAAACCCTTTATTAGGTTTTCAGGCTTCTGTCCTCAGAGACCTGTTCTGGATTACCAATTTATGATACAACATATGGCCGCTGAGCCCCACAACAGAATATCTCCTGCCCCCAGAAGCAATCCGGGCTCTTGGGCCTGTGTCAAATCCTCAGGCTAGATGAATCCTGCATGGCCCATTAACCACCAGCACATTCTAAGATCTCCCTGGTAACAAACCAACATTTTGACCCATCTTCATGAGGTTCCATGTCCAATCCAGTCTTTATTTCTTCGCCTCAAAGCCACCAGATGCCATGTTCCTTCACTGTCATGGTCAATGAAGGTGTGCTTTCCAGTCACCCATGTGGGAGATCTATGTTATCCGATCTTTCGACATGGGGAACCATGGAGGAAACAAATCAGACTGCCCCTGTCTGGTAGAAGGAAACCTTGCTGTTTGGAGCATCTCAAAAACACCAGATTGGGAAATCCTCCATAACCTCTTGACGCCACCCCTCCATTTTTGTGTCATCATAGACACAAACTCCAGCATGAGCAAATATCTGACATCCACCCTCACTCAAGTGCTGAATATTGGATTCAAACATTGCACACTGGAAATTCCTTTTGCTTGATACAGAATGTAACCATAGCTTAGGTTTACAATTCCATCCTCAGCCTCCTGGTCCACAAGCCCTCTTGATAGTGAATTCTAGAGCCACAAAGCAGCATTCTGCCTTCCCCTTACAAACAAGAAGGGCCTGATGAGTCTGCCCAGAAACCATACATGAGGATCAATCTGCTCGGCACTTGAGGGAACCCCAATTTATAGGCTGCCCTGGGCACTAGTGCTGTGTCTGACAGAGCCTGAGCCAAGACCTAGTGTCAGCCACCCAGTGATCGGGGCCCATATCCACGATTTGATACTGGCCATGGCCCATGTCCATCATCTTTACCCATCCTTGGTATTCAGGCCTCTGTCCCCAGACCTTTGCTGGAATCCCCGCTAATGGGGGAACCTGAAGCACTATAGAGAACTCCTCTTTCCCCATGGCAGGATTCTGGCTGTTGGGATGGTTTTCCAACCCTCAAAGTGGGAGCCAGCTGCATGGCCAATGTGACCACGCCCACTAATGAGGGCCACCTGGGCATAAGCAAGTATTGTGACCCTCAGCCTGAGAATGATTTCAAACAAGCCCTCTCAGTTGCACCTCCAGGATCCTGAATGCAGGCCTGGTAAGCCACTAGGCCCAAATTCTAACACTTGGTGGGATTTTCCAGGGGACCAAACCCAGAGTCCGTCTCTGGAATCCATATTTTGGGGCACCCCTAACATGAAAAACAGCACTCTTCCCTTCCCCGAAAAAGCCACCAACTATTGGGAGCCACCAGGATCCTTAGAGAGGAAAATTCTCCCATGGACCCATGAGGCCACAACTGCATTCTGAGGCCATCCTGCACACAATACAGAGAAAAAAGCCTGTGATTCTGCCTTTGAGTCACCCGATTAACAGTTCCTGAAGAGCTGCCATCCATGTCTATGCATTGGGCCTGTGATAACCTTGCCACTAACCCTAACCCAAGTTTGTGTTTTCAGACTTCCCTCCCAAAACCGTGACTCACATGCCCTCCAGTTTGTGATAACTGGAGCCACTCCACGGGATTGTACCTGTCTTCCCAAAGGAAACTGTGATTGTCACTATTAAACAAACCCTCTAGATTAGGAGAACCCTGCAAGTTCCCTAAGCCCAGCCCAATATTGGAGGCCACTCTGGACGCAAATGCACAGTCTGACACACCATATCACCTACATCCAGGCTGATATCCAAGTCAATGGTCCTCAGACAGAAGATTGAACCTGACATGCTCCTAGGATTCACTGGAACACTAGAATAGGTTTTCAGGTATCTGTACTCAGAAGGCTGTTCTGAATATCAATGTATGATACAATATGGTCACTGAGCCACACAAAAGAACATCTCCTGTCCTTAGAAGAAAGCTGTGCTCTGGACCTGTGTCAAACACTCTGGGTAGATGAATCCTTCAAGGCCCCCTGGCAACCAGCACATTCTATGATCTCCCTGACAACATACCAGCATTGTGACCCATCTTCATGAGACTCCATGACAACTCCAGCCCTTGGTACTTCGGCCCAGAGCCACCAGAATGAAACTGCCATGTTCCTCTGCTGCCATGGTCAATGTAGGTGTACTTTCCAGGCATCCAGCGGGAGTGCTCTGATACCAACTTTCCACAAGGGGAACCCTGGAGGAAACAAACCAGACTCCCCTGTACGGTAAAAGGAATCTTTGCTGTATGGAGTATCTCAAGCCTGAGGGTGGGTAATCCTCCATGGCCTCTTGAGGCCACCCATCCTTTTGTTGGTCATCATAGACACTAACTCCAGCGTGAGCAATCAACTGACATCTGCACTTACTCAAGTGCTGGATATTTGAATCAGCTGCTACACACTGGAATTGCCTTATGCTTGGCACTGAATTTAAAAGTAGCTTGGCGGGACGCCTGGGTGGCTCAGTTGGTTAAACAGCTGCCTTCGGCTCAGGTCATTATCCCAGGGTCCTGGGATCGAGTCCCACATCAGGCTCCTTGCTCCGCAGGGAGCCTGCTTCTCCGTCTGACTCTGCCTTCCACTCTGTCTGCCTGTGCTTGCTCTCGCTCGCTCTCTGACAAATAAATAAAATCTTGAAAAAAAAAAGTAGCTTGGGTTTGCAATTCCATCCTCACCCTGGTGTTCAGTAAGCTCTCTTGATAGGGAATTCTGACGCCACAGCACAGCATTCTGCCTTCCCCATAGCAAGAAAAAACAGCCTGGAGAGACTGCCCAGAAACCCTACATGAGGATAAATCTACTCGACCCTCGAGTGAACCCCATTTATAGGTTTACCTGGCCACTAGCGCTGAGTCTGACAGAACCTCGTCTCTGACCTCGTGTCAGGACCCAGAGACTGGGCTCCAACTCCAGAATGTGAGACCAGCCATGTCCCAGGGCTGTCATCTCTACCCATTCTTGATTCAGGCATCTGTCCCCAGACATTTGCTGAAATCCCTGTCAATGGGGGAACCAGAAGCACAATAGGGAAATCCTCCTTCCCCATGGCAGGAATGATGGCTCTTGGGATGGGTTTCCAGACCTCAGAGTGGTAGCCAGCTGAATGGCCAATGATAACCCGCCGACTCATGAGGGCCGCCCTGGACACAAGCAGGCATTGTGACCCCCAACATGAGCATGCTTTCAAACAAACACTCTCAGTTGCATTCCAGAATCCAAATTTGCAGGCCTGATATGCCCCTAAGCACAAATCCTAACACCTGGTGGGATTTTTCAGGGGACCAGAAACACAGCCTGTCTCTGGAATCCCTGTTTTGGGACACCCCTAAGATGGAAAATAGCACTCTCCCCTTCGCCAAGAAAGCCACCATAGTATAGGGAGCCGCTAGGATCCTTGAGAGGAAAAATCTCCCATGGATCCATGAGACCACACCTGTATTCCGAGGCCATCCTGGACACAAAAGCCAGATACACAAGCCTGTGCTACCACCTTCAAGGCAACTAATCTATAGTTCCAGACGAGCTGCCCTCCAGGTCTATGCATTGGGCCTGCGATCACCTCACCGGTAACCTTAACCCGAGTTTGTGCTTACAGACTTCTATCCCGAAACCATGGCTCATATTTCCTCCAGGATGGGGTCTCTGGAGCCACACCAAAGGACTGTGCCTGCCATCCCCAAGGAAAATGTGTCCGTCACATTTGCCTAAAACTTCGAGATAAGGAGAAACCTGCAAGGCCCCTGAGCCCACCCCAATACTGGAGGCCCCTCTGGACACAAATGTGCAGTCTGAAATACGCTGATCACCTGAATCCAGGCAGATACCCAAGTCAGTGTTTCTCAGTCAGAAGATTGAACCTGACATGCTCCTATGACCTCATTGTAACCCCTGATTAGGTTTTCAGGCATCTGTAATCAGAGACCTGTTCTGGAGTACCAACTTAAGATACAACATATGGTCCCTGATCCCCACAACAGAACATCTCCTTTCTCTATATGGAAGCCGTGCTCTTGGAACTGTGTCAAACCCTCTGGGTAGATGAATCCTACTTGGCCCGTAGCCACCAGCAGATTCTAAGATCTCACTGGTAACAAGCCAGCATTGTGAGCCATCTTCATGAGATTCCATGTCAACTACAGGCCTTGGTACTTCACCCCAGAGCCTTCAGAAAGAACCTGTCATGTTCCTCAGCTGCAATGTTCAGTGGAAGTGTGCTTTCCAGGCATCCATGTGGGAGTGCTCTGCTACCCAAACTTTCCACATGGGGGACCCTGGAGCAAATAAACCAGACTCCCCCTGTGTGGTAGAAGGAAACTTTGCTGTTTGAAGCATCTCACAAGCCCCAGCATGTGAAATCCTCCATGGCCTCTTGACGCCACCCCTCCATTCATCGGTCATCATAGACATAAACTCCAGCATGAGGAAAAGTCTTACTTTCACCTTTACTCAGGTGCTGGATATCTGGAATCAGACACTGCACAATGGAACTGCCTTTTGCTTGGCACTGAATTGAACCTTAGCTTGAGTTTACAATTCCATCCTCACCCTACTGGTCCCCAAGCCCGCTTGATAGGGAATTCTGGGGCCACAACGCAGCTTTTTGCCTTCCCCTTAGAAAGAAGAAGGGCATGGTGATTCTGCCCAGAAACTCTGCATGAGGATCAATCTGCTCAGCCCTTGAGGGATCCCTGATTCATACTCAGCCCTGACCACTAGTTCTGTTTCTGACAGAGCCTGAGTGCTCAATTCATGTCAGCTACTCAGAGAGTCAGGCATGTGAGACTGGCCATGTCTCAGGTCCCTCATCTCTACCCATCCTTGGTATTCAGGCATCTGTCCCCAGACATTTGCTAGAATACCTGCTAATGGGGGAACCTGAGGCACAATAGAGAATTCTTCCTTTTCCATGGCAGGAATCCTGGTAGTTGGGATGGGTGTCCTACATTAAAGTGGTAGCCAGCTGCATGGCCAAGGAGACAACTCCCACTCATAAGGGCTGCCCTAATCACATCAGGCATTGTGACACTCAGACTAGCATGCTTTCAAACAAACGCTCTCAGTTGTACCTCCATGTCACACATTGTAGGCCTGGTACTCCCCTAGGCCCAAATCCTAATCCTGGTGGGATTTTCCAAGCACCCAGACTCACAGCCCTTCTCTGGAATCCCTTTTTGGGGAACATCTAAGATTGAAAACAGCACTCTTCCATTCAAACGAGAAAGCCACCATACTATTGGGAGCTTCCAGGATCCGTAGAGAGGAAAATACTCTCATGGAAACATTAGAACACACCTGCATTCCAAGGCTATCATGGACACACAATCCAGATACAAAAGCCAGTGCTAGTGCCTTCGAGGTACGTGATTTACAGTTCCTGACGATCTGCCCTCCAGGTCTATGCATTGGGCCTACGATCACCTCGCAACTCAACCTAATCCGAGTTTGTGATTGCAGACTTCTCTCCCAAAACCATGGCTTACATGCCCTCCACGATGGAGTCTCTGGAGCCACACCACAGGACTGTGCCTGCCACCCCCAAGGAAACCGTGCCCACAAATTTGCCTAAACCTTCAAGATTAGGAGAAACCTGCAAGGCCCCAGAGCCCACCCCAATATTGGAGGCCACTCTGTACACAAAGGCACAGTCAGAAACATTCTGGTTGCCTACATATAGGCAGACACCGAAATCAATGTTCCTGAGTCTGATGATTGAACCTGAAATTCCCCTTGGACTTCATTGGAACCCTAGATAAAGTTTTTAGGCATCTGTCCTCAGAGGCCTGTTCTGGAATACCAACTTATGATACAACATTTGGTCCGTGAGCCCCACAACAGAACATCTCCGATACCCAGAAAGAAACCATGTTCTTCGACCGGTGTCAAACCATCAGGATAGACTAATCATACATGGCCCCTTAGCCACCAGCACATAGTAAGATTTCCGTGGTAACAAAACTGCATTGTGACCCAACTTTATTAGAATCCAGGCCTTGGTACTTTGCCCTAGAGCAACCAGAAAGAACCTGCCATGTTCCTTAGGTGCAATGGTCAATGTAGGTGTGCTTTCCAGTATCCACGTGCGAGTACTATGCTACCCAAACTTTGCACATGGGGGAACCTGGTGTAAACAAACCAGACCTCCCCTGTCCAGTAGAAGGAAACCTTATGTTTGGATCAACTCACAGGCCTCAGCGTGTAAACTGCTCCATGGCCTCTTGATGCCACCACTCCATTGGTCGGTCATCATAGACACAAACTCCAGTCTAAGCAAACATCTGACATGCACCCTTATCCCGGTGCTGGATGTCTTGAATAAACTACTGCACATTGGAACTGCCTTCCACTTGGCACTGAATTGAACCATAGCTTGTGTTTACAATTCCATCCTCACCTGACTGGTCCCTAAGCCCTCTTGATAGGGAAATCTGGGGCCACAACGCAGCATTATGCCTTCCCCATCGAATGAAGAAATGCCTGGTGAGTCTGCCCTGAAAACCCACATGAGGATCAATCAGGTCGGCCCTCGAGTCAACACCGATTTATAGGCTGCCATGGCCACTAGTGCCGTGTCTGACAGAGCCTGAGCTCGACTGAGTTTCAGCCACTAAAGAGCAGGCCCCATATCTAGCATTTGGGATTGCCATGGCCAAAGTATGTCATCTCTACCCATCCTTGATATTCAGGCACCTGTCCCCAGACCTTGGCAGGGATCCCTGCCAATTAGGGAACTTGAAGCACAATAGAGAACTCTTCTTTCCCCATGGCAATAAACCTGGCTTTTGGGATGGGTGTTCTACCCTCAAAGGGGGAGCCAGTTACAACATCAATGACACCACACACACTCCTGAGGACTACCCTTGGCACAAACAGGCATTGTGACCCTCACCCTGAGCATGCTTTCAAAAAATCCCTCTCAGATTCACCACAATGATCCCTCATTTCAGGCCTGGTATGCCTGTAGGTTCAAATCATAAAACTTGGTGGGATTTTCGAGGTGCCCAGACCCAGAGACCATCTCTGGAATTTTTGTTTTGGTGCACCCTTCAGATGGAAAACAGCACTCATCCCTTCCCCAAAAATGTCACCAAATTATGAGGAGCCACCAGGATCCATAGAGAGGCAATGTCTCCCATGGACCCATGAGAACACAGCTGCATTCCGAGGCCATCCTGGACACACAATCCGGAGAGAAAAGCCTGTGCTACTGCCTTCCATTCACCCTAATTACAGTTCCAGATGAGCTGCTCTCAAGGTATATGCATTGGGCCTGTGATCACCTCGCCACTCACCCTAATTCGAATTTGTGTTTGCAGACTTATCTACCAAAACCATGGCACACATGCCCTCCAGGATGGGGTCTCTGGATCCACACTGCAGGACTGTCCCTGCCATCCACAAGGAAACTGTTTCCATCACAGTTGCCCAAACTGTCTAGATTAGGAGAAACCTACAAGGCCTCTGGGCCTACCCCAATTTCGGCGGCCGCTCTGAACACAAATGCACAGTCTGAAATACCCTGATCTCCTACATCCAGGAACACAGCCAAGTCAATGGTCCTGAGTCAGAATAATGAACCTAACATGCCCCTAGGACGTCATTGGAACCATTGATTCGGTTTTCAGACATGTGTCCTCAGAGGCCTGTTCTAGAATGCGAACTTATGATACAACATGTGGTGGCTGGGCCACACAACAGAACATCTCCTGTCCCCAGAAGGAAACCGTGCCCTACAATCTGTGCAAAATCCCAGAGTAGTAGATTCCTGCACAACTACTAAGCCACCAGCACATTCTAAGATCTACCTGGTAACAAACCAGCTGTGTGGCCCATCTGCAAGAGATTCCATGTCAAATCAAGGACTTGGTACTTTGCTACAGAGACACCAGAATAAAGCTGCCATGTTCTTCAGTTGCAATGGTCAATGAAGTTGAACATTCCAGGCATCCATGCGGTAGAGCTCTGCTACCCAAACTTTCCACATGGGGGACCCTGGAGCAAATAAACCACACTCCACCTGTCCAGTAGAATGAAACCTTGCTATTTGGAGCAGCTCATGAGTCTCAACGTGAAAATCCCTACATGGCTTCTTGACGCCACCCCTCCATTTGTCAGTCATCATAGACACAAACTCCAGTGTGAGCAAATATCCGACGTCCTCCCTTACTAAGGTGCTGGATATCTCGAAAAAGCTGCTGGACACAGGAACTGCCTTCCGCTTGGCAGTGAATTGAACTGTAGCTTGTGTTTACAATTCCTTCCTCACCCGACTGGTCCCCAAGCCTTCTTGATAGCGAATTATGGAGAAACAACACAGCATTCTGCCTTCCCGATAGAAACAAGTGCCTGGTGAGTCTGGCCAGAAACCCCACATGAGGATCAATCTGCTCAGCCCTATATCGGAGGGACCCTGATTTATAGGATGCCCTGGCCACTAGTGCTGTGTCTGACAGAGCCTGAGCCCAGACCTAGTGTCAGTCACCAGAGTTTGAGCCCCACATCTAGTATTTGGGAATGCCATGGCTCAAGTATTTCATCTCTACCCATCCTTGGTATTCAGGCACCTGTCCCCAGACCTTTGCTGGAATCCCTGATAATGGGGCATCCTGAAGCACAATAGAGAACTCCTCCTTCTTCATATCAGGAAACTTGGCTGTTAGGATGGGTGTTCAACCCTGAAAGGGGGAGTCATTTACAAGTCCAGTGAGACCACACAAACGCCTCAGGGATGCCCTGGAGGCAAACAGGCCTTGTGACCCTCAGCCTGAGCATGCTTTCAAACAATCCTTCTCTGTTGCACCACCATGAACCCGCATTGCAGGCCTAATATGCCCTAAGCCCAAATCCTAGCACTTGTTGTGATGTCCCAGATGCCATGAACCAGAGCCCGTCTCTGGAATCCCTGTTTTGGGGCACCCATAAGGTGGAAAACATCACTCTCCCCTTCCCCGAAAAAGCCACCAAACTATGGAGAGCCACCAGGATCCATAGAGAGGAAAAGACTCCCATGGACCCATGAGACCACACCTGCATTCCAAGGCCATCCTGGACACACAATCCAGAGAGAAAAGCCTGTGCTACTGCCTTCCAGTCTCCCTAATTATAGTTCATGACGAGCTTCCCTCCAGGTCTACGCATTGGGCCTGTGATCACCTCGCCACTCACCCTAATTTGTATTTGTGTTTGCAGACTTCTCTCCCAAAACCATGGCTCACATGCCCACCAGAATGTGATCTCTGGAGCCACACCACAGAACTCTGGCTGCCAACCCCAAGGACACTGTGCATATCAGATTTGCCCAAACCTTCCAGATTAGGAGAAACCTGTGTGGCCCCTGAGCCCACACCAATATTGCCGGCCACTCGGGATGGAAATGCGCAGTCTGAAACACCCTTATCACCTACATCCAGGGAAATAGCCAAGTCAATGATCGTGAGATAGACGATTGAACCTAAAATGCCCCTAGGCTCTCAATGGAACCCCATTAGGTTTTCAGGCATCTGTCCTCAGGGGCCTGTTCTGAAATACCAATCTATGACACATCATATGGTCTCTGAGCCACACGACAGAACATCCCCTGTTCCCAGAAGAATACCATGCTCTTCGACCTGTGCCAAACCCTCAGGGTAGGAGAATCCTGCATGGCACCTTAGCAACCAGCACATTCTAAGTTCTCCCTGGTAACAAACAAGCATTGTGACCCATCTGCAAGAGATCCCATGTCAACTCAAGGCCTTGGCACTTTGTCCCAGAGCCACCAGAACGAATCTGCCATGTTCCTCAGCTGCAATTGTCAATGGAGGTGTGCTTTCCTGGCATCCATGCCGGAGAGCTCTTCTTCACAAACTTTCCACATGGGGAAACCTAGAGTAAACAAACCAGACTTCAACTACTCTGTACAAAGAAATGTTACTTTTTGCAGCAGTTCACAGGCCTCAGCATGTGAACTCCTCCATGGCCTCTTTATACCCCGCCTCCACTTGTCGGTCATCATAGACAAAAACTCTAGTGTGAGCAAGCATCTGACATCCACCCTTATTCCAGTGCTGGATGTCTCGAGTAAACTGCTACAAATTGGAACTGCCTTCTGCTTGGCACTGAATTGAACCATAGCTTTTGTTTACAATTCCACCCAAAACTGACTGGTCCCCAAGCTCTCGTGATTGGGAAATCTGGAGCCACAACACAGCATTCTGCCTTCCCTATTGAATGAACAAATGCCTGGGAATCTTCCCAAGAAACTCCACATGAGGATCAATCTGCTCCGCCCTCGAATCTACTCTGATATAAAGGCTGCCATGGCCACTAGCGCTCTGTCTGACAGAGCCTGAGCCCCGACCGAGTTTTAGGCCTCATATCTAGCATTTGGGATTGCTATGGCCCAAGTACGTCATCTCCACCCGTCCTTGGTATTCAGGCACCTATCTCGAGACCTTGCTGGAAACCCTGCCAATGGGGCAACCTGAAGCACAGAGGAACCTGACGGAAGAGAACTCATCCTTCCTCATGGCAGGACATTTGGCTGTTGGGTTGGGTGTCCAACTCTCTAAGAGGGAGCCAGATATATGACCAATGAGACCACTCCCACTCCTGAGGGCCGCCATGGGAGCAAACAGGCATTGTGAGACTCAGCCTGAGCAAGCTTTCAAACAATCCCTCTCAGTTGCACCATCATGATCCCGCATTGCAGGCCTCATACACCCCTAGGTGCAAATCCTAACCCTTGGTGGGAAGTCCCAGATGCCCAGAAAAAGAGCCTGTATCTGGAATCCCTGTTTTGGGGCACCCATAAGATGGAAAACAACACTCTTCCCTTCCCCAAAAAAGCCACCAAACTATGAGCTGCACAGATCCATAGAGAGGAAAAGTTTCCCATGGACCCATGAGACTATACCTGCATTCCGAGGCCATCCTGGACACACAATATAGAGAGAAAAGCCTGTGCTACTGCCTTCCAGTCACCCTAATTACAACTCCTGACAAGCTGCACTCCAGATCTACTCATTGGGCCTGTGATCACCTTTCCACTAACCATAACCCACATTTGTGTTTGCAGACTTCTCTCCCAAAACCATGGCTCATATGCCCTCCAGGACAGGGTCTCTGGATCCACAACACATGACTAGGCCTGCCATCCCCAAGGAAACTGTGCCCGTCAAACCTGCCCAAACCTTCCAGTTTAGGAGAAACACGCAAGAGCCCTGAGCCCAACCCAATATTGTCGGCAGCACTGGACACAAATGCCAGTCTGAAACGCCCTGATCACCTACATCCAAGCAGACAGCCATTTCAATGTTCCTGGGTCAGAAGATTGTACCTGACATGCTCCTAGGACGTCATTGGAACACTAGATTAGGTTTTCAGGCATCTGTCCTCAGGGTCCTGTTCTGAAATACCAACTTAGGATACAACATGTGGTCCCTGAGCCACACAATAGAATATCTCCTGTCCCCAGTAGGAAACCATGCCCTTCGACCTGTGCCAAACCCTCAAGATTGGAGAATCCTGCACAGCACCTTAGACACCAGCACAAACTCTAGTTTGTGCGTTGACCCATACCACAAGCTTTCCATCTGCTGGACAGTCGAGTCCTGTTGAATGGCTCCAGGATGTCCCATACGGAAAGACTGGAGAGCAGGATTCGAAGGATGGATGCCTGTACAGCATACCTCACATTCCCATTGGCTCTTTGTGACAAGACATGTTTGAACTACTGGCTCTGGGGCGAGCTAACTAGGGGGCTGAATTGAAATGGACTCTCCTGCGGATGGGCCATAATGTGGGTTTGTGTGCATGGAGACCTTGGAACATGTTGGCAGCTCAGGGGCCATGAAGTATTCGCCTAACCGAAGGGTGTAATATTGCTCCAATTAAAAAGAGATCCCTATGTGGAGATGAGACAGGTTCTCTTTGGTGCCTCAGAAAAGCCCCAGATACTGGTCTTCAAACCAGTTCTCTGAGTAGAGACACCTGGAAACCAAAGCTAGGGTTCAGATTAGAGCCTAGATGCCTGTCCGTTTCAATATTCTGTCTCTGGGGACACTGTCTGAGTATCTAAGTGGAGATAGTTGCTCAGCTGGTGTCAGAGTGCCCCTCTTAGTCCATGGCCGAGGCATGGCCTTGGAGACCTTATTGGATTTTCCTAATCTCTAGGGTTGTGGCCAATGGATTGGGTACAGTTTTCTTGGAGAGGACTGGCACAGTCCTTCAGTGTGTCTCCATAGGCCCTAGCCTGGAGGGTGTGTGGGTCCGGGCTGTGGGCACAGAAGTCTGAAAACACAAACTCGGCTTGGGTGCGGAGCCGAGAGCATGGCAGGATGGACCCACAGACCGTGAGAGGAGATCCTCAGCTTATGAAAGAAGGGCAAATGGGAGGCAGTCACGCAAGCTTTTGTCTTGGATGTTTTGTCTCCCATAGCCGTGGAATGTAGGGGTGACCTCAGGGGCTATGGAAGAGTCTCCCTCTCTGAGGAGTTGGTCCAGCTCTTAAGATTTTGGGGACATTTTGTGGGAAGGGTGGAGTCCTGCTGTCTGGCTCAGGTGTTCTTCCAGGAGAGGGACTCCAGATCACAGTCCTGGGTTCGAGCAAATGGAATACTCGAGCTCTTGTGAAGATTGGGATCATAGGGGCTTGGCAAGCCCCATATGCGGGCTCTTAGTCCAGGGCCTGAGAGACCTTACTTTGACATGGGGCCCATGCTGATGGTCCCAATGCGAGTTTGTACCCAAGGAGGCACTCAAGTTTAGGCTTGGCCTCAGGGGCCATGAAGGTTTCTCCTACACTGAAGGTATGACTCCATGCCAACAGCAAGCTTTCCAGCCATGGGGAAGGAGAAGATCTGATTTGTGCTTCAGTTACCTACGTTTGCCAGGATTTGATATAATATCTAGGGTCAGATGTCTGAAAACCCAGGTTGGGAAGAGATGACAGCATAAGGCCATGGCCTGTCTGATGTGCTTAGTGTGCAGCCAGCTGTTTCCTTGTCTGTCGGGACGTCAGGCTGTGTCAGACAGAGCATTACTGACCAGGGTAGCTTTTCCAGTTAGGGTGCGGTCGAGGCCAGAGCAGGTTGGTTCTCATTTGTGGTTTCTGGAGAGCCCCATAGGGCAACGTTTTTCTTCTGGTGGGCAGGCAGAAAACTGTGTTGTGGTTCTGGAATTCCCAGTCTGGAGGGCTTGTTTGCCAGGAGTGTGAAGAGGGTAGTCTGAAAACACAAGCTAGCGTTAGGTTTGGGGCCGAGGGCATGGCAGGCCTACTCTGCAGAGACTGAATCAAGATCTCCTGCATCTGAGGTCAGGGCAAGTATCAGACGTTGCCTCAGGTTGGAGTTTGTGTCCATTATGGCCGCTTCCTGAAGGGGGTGGGAGCGTCATGAGGCCAGGGAGGTTTCCCAACGCTGGGAGTTATGAGCTGCCCCAAACATCAAGGTTTCCTCTGTAGGACAGTCGAGTACTATGAGATGGTTCTAGGATGACCCCTACAGAAAGACTCGAGAGAAGGGGTCTAAGCATGAATGTCTGCAAATGCCACCTCACATTCCCACTGGCTGCTTGGGGCAAGGCAGGCTCAATCTGCATGCTCTTGGGCGGGTTTCTCAGAGGGCTGAGTTGAAATGGACTCTCCTGAGGATGAGTCATACTGTGGGTTGGTGGCCATGGAGACCTTGGAATGTGGCGGTGGCTCAGGGACTCTGCAGGTTTCTCCAAACCGAAGGGTTTGACACAGCTCCAACAATGAAGCTTCCCATGTGGAGACGATAGTTGTTCTGTTTGGTGTCTCAGGAAAGCCCCAGATGCTGGTCTTCAAACCCAGGCCTCTGAGGAGTGACACCTGGAAACCAAAGCAAGAGTTCAGATTAGGGCCCAGGGGCCTGTCTGGTTCAATCTACTGTCTCTGCCGACATCTGTCTGTGTTTCTGCATGAAGGTAGTTGCTCAGCTAGTGTCAGGATGCCTTTGTCCAGAGAGGCTTATAGTAGTGGGATGTCCTCGGGGGCCTTGAGGTTTCTCCTATTCTGTGGGGTTATGGGCAATGGAATGGGCATAGTCTCCTTGGAGAGAGCAGGACAGTCCTGTGGTGTGGCTCCAGAGGCCCCAGCCTGGCGGCTGTGTGGGCCAGGGCTGTGGGGACAGACATCCAAAAACACAAACTCGGCTGAGGTTTGGGGCTGAGGTTATGGCAGGAGTGATCTACAGTCCGTGAGGGGAGCTCATTGTGATTAGAAAGTAAGGCGAGTGAGAGGCGGTCGTTCAAGCTTATGTCTCTGGATGTTGTATTCATGATGGTCATTTAATGTAAGCATGGTCTCATGGGCCATGGAAGTCTCCCTCTCTGGTGATTTGTCCGGCTCCCAAGAGATTGGGGTCATTTTGTGGGAAGGGAGGAGTCCTGTTTTCTGCCTCATGTGTTCCCACAATAGAGGGATTCTAGAGCAGAGCACTGGGTACATACAACTGGAATACCCACCCTCTGGTTAGGCCTGGGGTCCTATGGGCATGGCAAGCCCATATGCAGATTCTTGGTCCAGCCACTGATAGACGTTACTTGAATAGTGGACTCATGCTGAGGGTCACAATGTGTGTTTGTGCCCAAGGTGGTCCCCAATATTGGGCGGGACTTCATTGAGCTTGCAGGTTTCTCCTACACTGAACCTTGGACATGCCAACCTCAGGGTTTCTTGCCATGGGGAAGGAGGAGTTTTGATTTCTGCATCACGTTCACCTCTGGGCACTAATTGGAGATAAGGTCTAGGTTCTGAAGCCTGAAAACCGAGGTTTGGAAGAGATGACGACCTAAGGCCATGGCGGGTCCGATGTGTTCAGTTTGGGGCCAGCTTTCTAGGTGTCGTTCAGGAGGTCTGCACTCAGGCTGTGCCAGACAGGGCATTCATGCCCAGATACGCTGTATAATTGGGGTACAGTTGAGTGGCATGCAGAAGATAATTATTTGGGGTTTCTCCGTAGCCCCATAGGGCAAAGTCTTTCTTCTGGAGGGCAGGCAGAGTGCTGCATTCTGGCTCCGGAACTGCCAAACTGGAGTCCTTGGGGCCAGGAATGCAAGGATGTAAGTCTGAGAACTGAAGCTTTGCTTTGGTTTCAGGGCGAGGACATGGCAGGCACACTCTGCAGAGCTAAATTGAGATTTCATGCATCTGAGGTCAGGGCGAGGTTCATATGTTGGCTCAGGTTGGAGTTTCTGTCCATGATGGCCCCTTCATGAAGGGGGGTCATCACACCGCCATTGGTGTTTTCCCATGATGGCAGTAGTGAAATGCTCCAAACCACAAGGATTTTCTGTGGGTCAGTTGAAACCTGTTGGATGGCTCCAGGGCATCCCATATGGAACAATTGCAGAGCAGGGTTCTAAGGATGGATGCCTGGGCATCCGGCCTTGCATTCCAATTGTCTCCTAGCGAAATGGCACGTTTGATTGCTGCCTATGATGTAGCAGCCGAGGGGGCTGAGTTGAAATGCATTCTCCTGAGGATCGGTCATAATGTGGGATTGTGTCCATGGAGACCTTGGAATGGGGCAGTGGCACCAGGGCTCTGAAGGATGCTCCTAACCAGAGGTTTTGACACAGCTCCAAGAAGCATTTTTCCCATGGGGAAACAAGTTTTGTTCTCATTGGTGCTTCAGTAACCCCCAATATGCTGGTATTGGAAACCAGAACTCTGAGGAGAGATGCCTGGAAACCAAGGCAATGGATCTGATTAGGGCCTGGGGCCTGTCTGGTTTAATCTTCTTCTCTCGGTTCATCTGTCTATGGGATTGAGTGGAGGTAGTTCCTCAGCTGGTGTCAGATTGCCCCTATTTGTCCTGGGCAGTCTACACTATTGGGATGGCCACTTTGACTTTGGAGGTTTCTCCTAATTTGCAAGTTTGTGGCCAATGAAATGGGCAGAATTCCTTTGGGGAGGGAAGGCACAATCCTGAGGTGTGGCTCTAGGGGCTCAAGCATGGAGGGTGTGTGGGTCAGAGCTGTGGGGACAGAAGTCTGAAAACAGAAACTCGTCTTAGGTTTGGGGACATAGGTATGGGAGGCCCGATCTACAGACCTTGAGGAGAACTCTTCAGGATATGAACAAAGAGTGAGTGTGAGGCACTTGCTCAGGCTTTTGACTCTGGATTTTGTGTCACTGATGGCCGTGGAATGTAGGGGCGTCCTCATGGACCATGGGTGAGACTTCCTCTATGGGGATTTGGATGATCCCAATATTTTGGGGTCATTCCGTGGGATGGGAGGAGTCCATTCTGTTTTTTTTTTGTTTTGTTTTGTTTTTTTTTTTTTTACCTCAGGTGTGCCACTAAAGAGGGATTCCAGAGCAGAACCCTGGGAAGGGGCGACTGGACAACCCGAACTCTGTATAAGATTGGGGGCCTAAGGGCATGGCAATCCCCATATGGGGTACCTTGGTCCAGCCACTGAGAGGTCTTACTTGAGTACAGTGCTCACACTGAGGGTCACAATGCATGTTTGTGCCCAATGTAGGCATCAAGCATGGGCGGGGACTCATGGGCCATGCTTGATTCTCCTACACTGAACTTTGGACAACATACGAACCACAAGGTTTCTTTCCATGGGGAAGGAGGAATTCTGATTTCTGCATCATGTTCACCCCTGGGCAGTGACTGGAGATAAGATCTAAGTTCTGAATCCAGAAAATCGAGGTTGGGATGAGATGATAACCTAAGGTCATGGAGGGTCCGATGTGCTCAGTGTGCGGTCAGCTTTCTGGGTGTTGTTCAGGAGGTATGGATTCAGGCTGTGTCAGACAATGCATTAGTGCCCAGGTTAGAATGTATAATTTGGGTACAGTTGAGTTCCATGTAGGTTCATCCTCATTTATTGTGTCAGGGAAGCTCACTGGGGCAACATTTTTCTTCTGGTGGGCAGGCAGAGTGCAGCATTGTGGGTCCATAATTGCCAAACTTGAGGGCGTCGGGACCAGGAGTGTGAGGACGTAAGTCTGAGATCATAAGCTAGACTTAAGTTTCAGGGCGAGGGCACGGCAGGCACCCTCTGCAGATCCGAATCAAAATCTCATTCATCTGAAGTCAGGACGAGGATCAGACTTAGGCGCAGGTTGGTGTTTCTGTCCATGATGGCCCCTTCATCAAAGGGGTGGAATCTCGAGGCCATGGAGGTTTTCCCACGTTGGGAGTTGTGGGATGCTCCAAACTGCAAGGATTCCTTCTGCGGGAAAATTGAGAACTGTTGGATGGCTCCAGGACATCCCATATGGAATGACTCCAGAGCCGGGTTCTGAGGATGGATGCCTGAGCAGACTGCCTCTTACACCAATTGTCTCCCTGCCACAAGACAGGTACGATCTGATGGCTATGCAGGAGCAATCGTGGGAGCTGAGTTGAAATGGACTCTCCTGAAGATGGGTCTTAATGTGTGTTTGTGTCCATGAGGACGTTGGAATGGGGTGGTGGCCCCAGGGCTCTAAAGGATTCTAACCGGAGATTTTGAAACAACTCGAAAGAGCAAGTTTTCCATGTGGAGACAAGATTTGTTCTAATTGGTGCCTCAGGAAACCCACATATGCTGGTATTAGAACCAGGCCTCTGAGGAGAGATACATAGAAACCACAGCAATGCATCCAATTAGGTCCTAGGAGCCTCTCTGGTTCAATCTTCTTCTCTGTCGACATCTGTCTATTTTATGAAATGGAGGTAGTTGCTCAGCTGGTGTCAGACCGCTCCTGTTTGTCCGGGCGGCCTACACTATAGGGATGGCCTCGGGGACTTTGGAGGTTTCTCCTAAATTGTATGATTATGGACAATGGAATGGGCAGAATTCCTGTGGTGTGGGCAGGCACAGACCTGATGTGTGGCTCCAAGGGCCCAGCCTTGAGGGTGTGTGGGCAAGGACTGTGGGGACAGATGTCTGAAAACACAAACTCAGCTTAGGTTTTGGGACGTAGGTATGGCAGGTCCGATTTACAGACTATGAGAACTTTTTGGGATATGAATAAAGGGTGAAAGTGTGACACTTGTCAGGCTTTTGCCCCTGGATTTTGTGTCAATGATGTCTGTGGAATGTCGAGGAGTCCTCATGGGCCATGGAAGAGTCTTTCTCTCTGTGGATTTGGCCAGATCCCAATTGTTTTGGGTTAATCTGTGGGATTCAGTTTTGTTAACTAAGGTGTCCCACCAAAAGAGGGATTCCAGAGCAGAGCCCTGGACAACAAGAAATCTAACTAAAAATACAGGCCTAGGGGCATGGCAAGCCCAATATGCCTTCTAATGGTCCAGCCACTGAGAGGCCTTCATTGAGGACAGAACTCATGCTGAGGGTCACAATGCGTGTTTATGCCCTTGTGGTACTCAAGCATGGGTGGGGACTCATGGTGCATGCTTGTTTCTCCTACACTGAATGATAGTCAACATGTCAACCACATGAGTTCTTGCCATGGGGAAGTATTAATTCTGATTTCTGCATGTCATTCACCCACCCCTGGGCAGTGATTGGAGATAAGGTCTAGGTTGTGAAGTCTGAAAACCGAGGTTGGGAAGAGATGACGACCTAAGACCATGTCGGGTCCGATATGCTCAGCGTGGAGCCAGCTGTCTGGGTGTTGGTCGGGAGGTGCAAGCTTGGGCTGTGTCAGACAGGGCATTAGTGCCCAGGGTAGATTGTATAATTGGGGTACAACTGAGTGCCGTGCAGGTTGATCTTTATTTGGCATTTCTGGGTAGCCCCAAGGGCAATGTTTTTCTTCTGGAGAACAGGCAGAGTGCTGCATTGTGGCTCCGGAATTTCCAAAGTGGATGCCTTGTGGACGGGGAGTGTGAGAACGGAAGTCTGAGAACACATGTTAGGCGTAGGTTCTGGGCGAGGGCACTGCAGGCACCCTCTGCAGATCTGAATCGGGATATCATGAATCTGAAGTCAGGGCAAGGTTCAAACCTAGGCTTAGGTTTGAATTTCTGTCCATTCTGGCCACTTTATGAAGGGGACAGCATCTCCAGTCCATGGAGGTTTACCCACAATGGGAGTTGTGAGATGCTCCAAACAACAAGGATTCCTTCTGATCAACAATTGAGACCTTTTGTATCACTCCAGTACATACCATACAGAATGACACCAGAGCAGGGATCTTAGGATGGATGCATGGGAAGCCCTCCTCACATTGCAGTTGTCTCCTAGCAAATAGACAGGTTTGATATGCTGGCTCTGTCAGAGCAACCAAGGGGGCTGAGTTGAAATGGACTCTCCTGAGGATGGATGCTAATGTGGGTTTGTGTCCATGGAGACCTTGGAATGGGGCGTTGGTGCATGGGCCCTGAAGGATTCTCCTAACCGGAGGTTTTGAGACATCTCCAAAGGACAAGTTTCCCATGTGGAGACGAGATTTGTTCTGATTGGTGCCTCAGGAAACCCCCATATACTGTTATTGGAATATAGGCCTCTGAAGAGAGATAACTGGAAACCAAAGCAATGGCTCCGTTTAGAGCCTAGGGGCCTGTCCGGTTGAATCTTCTTCTCTGTGTACATCCATCTAAGGTATTAGTGGAGTTAGATGCTCAGCTGGTGTCAGATGGCCCTTGTTTGTCCCAGGCGGCCTACACTATTGTGAAGGCCTTGGGGACTTTGGAGGTTTCTCCTAATTTTATGATTATGGACAATGGAATGGGCAGAATTCCCGTGGAGAGGGAAGGCACAGTTTTGATGTGGCTCCAGGGGCCCCAGCCTGCAGGGTGTGTGCACCAGGACTGTGGAGACAGAAGTCTAAAACACAAACTCAGTTTAGGTTTAGGGACGTAGGTATGGCAGGCCCGATCTACAGACCGTGAGGAGAATTCTTCCAGATATGAAGAAAGAGAGATTGTGAGGCACTTGTTCAGGCTTTTGTTTCTGGATTTTGTATCAACGATGGGCGTGGATTGTCCGGGAGGCCTCATGGGCCATGGACGAGTCTTCCGCTCTGTGGATTTGGCCCGATTCCAATTGTTTTGGGTCAAACTGTGGGATGGGAGGAGTCCTATCAGTTTTGTTACCTCAGGTGTCCCACCAAAAGAGGGATTCCAAAGCCGAGCCCTGGGGAGGGGAGACTGGACAACCAGAAATCTGGTTAAAAATTGGGGCCTAGGGGCATGACAAGCCCAATATGCTGTCTTTTGGTCCAGCCACTGAGAGGCCTTACTTGAGAACTGGGCTCACGTTGAGGGTCAGAATGCATGTTTGTGAACGACTTGGTCCTCAAGCATCTGCAGGGCCTCATGGGCCACACTGGTTTCAATTACATTTTACGTTGGACAACATGCCAACCACAAGGTTTCTTGCCATGGGGAAGGAGTTCTGATTCCTGCATCATGTTCAACCCTGGGTGGTGACTGGAGATAAGGTTTAGGTTCTGAAGCCTGAAAACCGAGGTTGGAAAGAGATGATGACCTAAGGCCATGGCGGGTCTGATGAGCTCAGTGTGTGGCTAGCTGGGTGGGTGCGAGCCAGGAGGTTCAGTCTCAGGCTGTGCCAGAAAGGGCAGTAGTGCCCAGGGCAGCCTGTATAATTGGGGTCCAGTCAAGTGGCATGCAGGTTGATCCTCATTTGGGGAATCTGGGTAGCCCCAGAGGGCAATGTTTTTCTTCCGGAAAGCAGGCAGAGTGCTGCCTTGTAGTTCTGGAATTGCCAAACTGGAGGTCTTGTGGGCCAGGAATGTGAGGATGGAAGTTGAGAACACAAACTAGACTTACGTTTCTGGGCAAGGGCACGTCAGACACACTCTGCAGAGCTGAATCAAGATGTCCTGCATCTGAAGTCAGGGCGAGGATCAGACGATCGCTCAGGTTGGAGCTTCTGTCCCTGATGGCCCCTTCATGAAGCACAGGGGGCGGGATCACGAGGCCATGGAGGTTTGCCCACGATGGGATTTGTGAGATGCTCCAAACAGTAAAGATTCTTCTGCGGGACTATTGAGACCTGTTGGTTGGCTCCAGGACTTCCCATACAGCATAATTCTGAGAATGGTTCTAAGTATGGATGTCTGGGAAGCCTTCCTCTCATTCCAATCATCTCCTAGCGACAAGACGGGTTAGATCTGCTGGATCAGGGGGAGCAACTGAGGGGGCTGAGTTGAAATGGACTCTCCTGTGGATGGGTCCTAATGTGGGTGTGTCTCCATGGAGACCTTGGAATGAGGCGCTGGCACCGGGAACCTGAAATGTCCTTCTAACCAGAGGCTTTGAGAGAGCTCCAACATGCAAGTTTCCCATGTGTAGACGAGATTTGTTCTGATGGGTGCCTCAGGAGAAGCCCTCAGCTGGTATTGGAAACCAGGCTTTTGAGGAGACATGCCTGTAAACCAAAGCTATGGATCCCATTATGGCCTGGGGTCCTGTCTGGTCAATCTTCTTCTCTGGGGACATCCATCTATGGTATGAGTGGAGGTAGATGCTCAGCTGGTGTCAGACGGCCCTTTTTTGTCCCAGACAACCTACACCATTGGTATGGCCTCAGGGAATTTGGAGGTTTCTCCTAATTTGTACGGTTTTGGATAATGGAATGGGCAGAATTCCCATGGATTGGTTAGGCTCAGTCTTAATGTGTGGTTCCAGGGGCCCAGCCTGGAGGGTGTGTGGCCCAGGACTTTGAGGACAGAACTCAAAAAACACAAACTCAGCTTAGGTTTGGGAACGTAGGTATGGCACGGCCGAACTACAAATCATGAGAAGAACTCTTCAGGATATGAAGAAAGAGCGAGTCTGAGGCGCTTAGTTAGGCTTTTGTCTCTGGATTTTGTATCAGCGATGGCCGTGGAATGTCGAGGAGGCCTCATGGGCCATGGACGAATCTTCCTCTCTGTGGATTTGGCCCTATCCCAATTCTTTTTCGTGAATCTGTGGGATGGGAGGACTCCTTTCAGGTTTGTTACCTGAGGTGTCCCACCAAAAGAGGAATTCCAAAGCAGAGCCCTGCGCAAGAGTGAAGAGACAACCCGAAATATGGTTAAAAATTAGGGTCTAGGGGCATGGCAAGCCCAATATGCTGTTTCTTCATGCAGCCACTGAGAGGCCTTGCCTGAGGACCGGGCTCAGGCTGAGGGTCACAATGTGTGTTTGAGACCAATGTGGCCCTCAAGCATGGGCTGGGTCTCATGTGCCACACTGGTTTCAACTACACTGAACGTTGGACAACATGCCAACCACGAGGTTTCATGCCAAGGGAACGAGTTCGGATTTCTGCAACATTTTCAAACCTGGGCAGTGATTGGAGATAAGGTCAAGGTTCTGAAGCCTGAAAAACGAGGTTGGGTAGAGATGACGACCTAAGGCCATGGCGGGTCCGATGTGCTCAGTGTGCGGCCAGCTGTCTGGGTGGGGCCAGGAGTCCCAGGATCAGGCTGTGTCAGAATGGGCAATTGTGCCCACTTCAGCCTATATATTTGGTGTACAGCCAAATGGCGTGCAGGTTGATCCTCATTTGGGGTTTCTGGGTAGCCCCAGAGGGCAATGTTCTTCTTCCAGGGAGCAGGCAGAGTGCCGCATTGTACTTCTGGATTGCCAAACTGGAGGGCTTGTGGGCCAGTAGTCTGAGGACTGAAGTCTGAGAACACAAGCTAGGCTTAGTTTTTATGGGTGAGGACATGGCAGGCACAATCTACAGACCTGAATCGAGATCTCATGCATCTGAAGTCAGGGTGAGGATCAGACGATCTTCAGGTTGGACTTTCTGTCCCTGATGGCCCCTTCATGAAGGGGGGGAATCACGAGGCCATGGGGGTTTTCGCACGATGGGAGTTGTGAGAAGCTCCAAACTACAAAGATTCTTCTCCAGGACAATTGAGACCTGTTAGTTGGCGCCAGGCCAAGGATTCCAAGCTTGGTTCTGAGGATGGATGGCTGGGTACCCCACCTGGCATTCCAATTTTCTCCTAGCTACAAGAAAGGTTAGATCTGCTGGATCTGGGGGAGCAACTGAGGAGGCTGAGTTGAAATTGACTCTCCTGTGGATGTGTCCTTATATGTTTTTGTGTCTATGGAGACCTTGGAATGAAGCGGTGGCACTGGGTCCCTGATGGGTTCTTCTAAACAGAGACTTTGACACAGCTCCACCGTGCAAGTTTCCCATATGTAGATGAGATTTGTTCTGATGGGTGAGTCAAGAAACAGCCATATGCTGGTATTGAAATCCAGGCCTCTGAGGAGACATGCCTGGAAACCATAGCAATGGATCCGATTAGTGCCTAGTGGTCTGTTCATTCCTTTTTTCCTCTGGGGACATCAGTCTATGGGTCTGAGTGCGGGTAGGTGCTCTGATGTGCTCAGATTGCTCCTGTTTGTCCTGGGAAGCCACCACTATTGGGATGGCCTCAGGAACTTTGGAGGTTTATCCTATTAGTAGGATTGTGGCCATTGGAATGGGTACACACAATTCCCTTGGAGAGGGCAAGTACAGTCCTCAGGTTTGGCTCCAAGGGCCTGAGCCTTTGGGGTGTGTAGGCCAGGGCTGTTTGGACAGTTGTCTGAAAACACAACCTCGGCTTATGTTTCGGGTCATAGGTATGGCAGGACTGATCTACAGAACATGAGAAGAACTCCTCGGGATATGAAAAAAGGGCGAGTGTGAGGCTCTTGCTCAAGTTTATCTCTGGATATCGTGTGACTCATGGTCGTGAAATTTCCGGGTGACTTCATGGGAAATGGACGAGTCTTACTCTTTAGAAGGTTGGCCTCATCCAAAGTGTTTGGTGTGTTTATGCCCTCGTCGCACTTGAGAATGGGCTGGGCCTCAGGGTGAATGCTGGTTTCTCCTACACTGAACGTTGGACAACATGCCAACCACAAGGTTTCTTGCCATGGGTAAGGAGGAGTTCTGATTTCTACATACCATCACCCCTGGGCAGTGATTGGAGAAAAGGTAGGTTCTGAAGCCTGAAAACTGAGGTATGGAAGAGATGATTTCCGAGGGCCATGGCTGGACTGTTGTGCTCAGTGTGTGGTCAGCTGTCTGTGTGTTAGTCAGGAGGACCGGGCTCAGGTGTGTCAGACCGTGCATTAGTGCACAGCTTAGAGTATATAATTTACGTACAGTCAAGTGGAGTGTAGGTTTATCCTCATATGATGTGCCTGGGCAGCTCATGAGGCAATATTTTTTTTCTAGAGGGCAGGCAGAGTGCTGCACAGTGGGTTCGGAATTGCCAAACTTGAGGTCTTCTGGGCCAGGAGTGTGAGGACGGAAGTCTGAGAACACAAGCTAGACTTGGGTTTCAGGTCGAGGGCACGGCAGGTACCTCAGCAGATCTGAACCAATATCTCATGCATCTGAATTCAGGGCGAGGATCAGACATTGGCTCTGGTTGGAGTTTCTGTACATGACAGCCCATTCATGAAGGGAGTGGAATCTCTAGGCCATGGAGGTTTTCCCACGTTGGGAGTTGTGAGATGGCCCTTCAAAGATTCCTTCTGCGGGACAATTGAGACCTGTTGGACAGCTCCAGGACATCACATATGGAATGACTCGAGAGCACCATTCGAGGATGAATGCCTGGGAAGCCCGCCTCGCATTCCAATTTTCTTCTAGCAAAAAGACAGTATAGATCTGATGGCTCAGCAGGTGTTACCGGGGTGGCTGAGTTGAAATGGACTTTCCGGAGGATGGGTCCTAATGTTTGTTTGTGTCCCTGAGGGCCTTGGATGGGGTGGTGGCACCGGCACCCTGAAGTATTCTCCTAAGCCTTTGACATAGCTCCCATGCACAAGTTTACTTGTGGAGACGAGATTTGTTCTGATGGGTGCCTCAGGAGAAGCCCTATGCTGGTATTGGAATCCAGGCTTTTGAGGAGACATGCCTGTAAACCAAAGCTATGGATCCCATTATGTCCTAGGGTCCTGCCTGGTTCAATCTTCTTCTCTGGGGACATCCATCTATGGTATGAGTGGAGGTTGATGCTCAGCTGGTGTCAGAAGGCCCTTGTTTGTCCGGGACAACCTACACCATTGGGATGGCCTCAGGGACTATGGAGGGTTCTCCTAATTTGAACGGTTTGAGACAATGGCATGGGCAGAATTCCCATGGATTGGGTAGGCACAGTACTAGTGTGTGGCTCCAGGGGCTCAGTCTGGAGGGTATGTGGCCCAGGAATTTGAGGACAGAAAACAAAAAACACAAACTCATCTTAGGTTTGGGAACTTAGGTATGGCAAGCCCGACCTACAAACCAGGAGAAGAACTCTTCAGGATATGAAGAAAGAGCGAGTCTGAGGCGCTTGCTCAGGCTTTTGTCTCTGGATTTTGTATCAGCGATGGCCGAGGAATGTCGGGGAGGCCTCCTGTGCCATGGTCGAATCTTAATCTCTGTGGATCTGGTCCGATCACAATTCTTTTTCGTGAATCTGTGGGATGGGAGGACTCATTTCAGGTTTGTTACCTGAGGTGTCCCACCAAAAGAGGAATTCCAAAGCAGAGCCCTGGGCAAGAGTGAAGGGACAACCCGAACTATGGTTAAAAATTGGGGTCTAGGGGCATGGCAAGCCCAATATGCTATTTCTTCATGCAGCCACTGAGAGGCCTTGCCTGAGGACCGGGCTCAGGCTGAGGGTCACAATGTGTGTTTGAGACCAATGTGGCCCTCAAGCATGGGCTGGGTCTCATGTGCCACACTGGTTTCAACTACACTGAACGTTGGACAACATGCCAACCACGAGGTTTCTTGCCAAGGGAACGAGTACTGATTTCTGCAACATTTTCAAACCTGGGAAGTGATTAGAGATAAGGTCTAGGTACTGAAGCCTGAAAACCGAGGTTGGGAAGAGATGACGAACTAAGGCCATGGCGGTTCCAATGTGCCTAGTGTGCGGCCAGCTGTCTGGGTGGGGCCAGGAGGTCCAGGTCAGGCTGTGTCAGAGAAGGCAATGATGCCCAGATCAGCCTATATATTTGGTGTACAGCCAAATGGCGTGCAGGTTGATCTTCATTTGGGGTTTCTAGGTAGCCCCAGAGGGCAATGTTTCTCTTGGAGGGCCCACAGAGTGCTGCATTGTACTTCCGGATTGCCAAACTGGAGGGCTTGTGGGCCGGTAGTCTGAGGACGGAACTCTGAGAACACAAGCTAGGCTTAGGTTTTATGGTGAGGACATGGCAGGCACAATCTACAGACCTGAATCGAGATCTCGTGCACCTGAAGTCAGGTTGAGCATCAGACGATGCCTCAGGTTTGACTTTCTGTCCCTGATGGCCCCTTCATAAAGGGGGGGAATCACGAGGCCGTGGGGGTTTTCCCACCATGGGAGTTGTGAGAAGCTCCAAACTGCAAAGATTCTACTGTGGGACAATTGAGACCAGTTGGTTGGCTCCAGGCCAACGATTCTGAGCAGGGTTCTAAGGATGGATGGCTGGGTAGCCCAGCTCGCATTCCAATATTCTCCTAGCTACAAGACAGGCTAGATCTGTTGGATCTCGGGGAGCAACCGAGGAGGCTGAGTTTAAATGGACTCTCCTGTGGATGGGTCCTAATATGTTTTTGTGTCTATGGAGACTGTGGCATTAAGCGGTGGCACTAGGGCCCTGAAGGCTTCTCCTAAACAGAGGTTTGACAGAGCTCCACCATGCAAGTTTCCCATGTGTAGAGGAGATTTGTTCTGATGGGTGAGTCAAGAAAGAGCCATATTCTGGTATTGAAATCCAGGCCTCTGAGGAGAGATGCCTGGAAACCAAAGCAATGAATCCGATTAGTGCCTAGGGGCCTGTTGGTTTCTTTTTACCTCGGGCGACATCTATCTATGGGTCAGAGTGCAGGTAGGTGCTCAGATGAACTCAGATTGCCCGTGTTTGTCCTTGGAAGCCAACACTATGGGATGGCATCAGGGAATTTAAAGGTTTATACTTTTAGTTGCGTTGTCACCATTGGAATGGGCTCACACAATTCCCTTGTGAGGGCAAGAACAGTCCTCAGGTTTGGCTTCAGGGGCCTGAGCCTATAGGGTGTGTAAGCCAGGGCTGTTTGGACAGTTGTCTGAAAACACAAACTCGACTTCTGTTTCGGGTCATAGGTAGGGCATGACTGATCTACAGACCATGAGGAGAACATTTTGGTATATGAAAAAAAAAGCGAGTGTGAGGCTATTGCTCATGATTTTGTCTCTGCATATCATGTCACTCATGGTCGTGAAATTTCCGGGTGACTTTATGGGAAATGGACGAGTCTTACTCTCTGGGGATTTGGCCCCTTCCAAAGAGGTTGGGGTCATTCTGTGGGATGGAAGAAGTCGTTTTTTTTTTGTTGTTGTTGCTTTGTTTTGTTTCATTTTTTAAACTCCGTTGTCCCACCAAATGAGGAATTCCAGAGTAGAGCTCTGGGGAGGGGTGACTGGACAACCAGAAATCTGGTTAAAAATTGGGGCCTAGGGCTATGTCAAGCCCATTATGACATCTAGTGATCCAGGCTCTGAGAGGACTTACTAGAGGACAGGACTCACCCTGAGGGTCACAATGCATATTTATGCCTTTGTCGCACTCAAGAATAGGCGGGCCTCAGGGTGAATGCTAGTTTCTCCTACAATGAACGTTGGACAACATGCCAACCACAAGGTTTCTTGCCATGTGTAAGGAGAAGTTCTGATTTCTGCATCACACTCACCCCTGGGCAGTGATTGGAGATAAAGTCTAGTTTCTGAGGCCTGAAAACTGAGGTAGGGAAGAGATGATGACCTAAGGCCATGGCAGGTCTTATGTGCTCAGTGTGCGGTCAGCTGTCTGGGTGTTGGTCAGGAAGTCCGGGCTCAGGTTGTGTCAGACAGTGCATTAGTGCCCAGGTTAGACTATATAATTCGGGCAAAGTCGAGTACCGTGTAGGTTTATCTTCATATAAGGTGCCTTGGCAGCTCTTTAGGCAATATTTTTTTTTCCAGAAAGCAGGCCATGTGCTGCATTGTGGGACCGGATTTACCAATCATGAGGGCTTTGAGGCCAGGAGAGTGAGGTCGGAATTCTGAGAACAAAAGCTATACTTGGGCTCAGGGCAAGGGCACGGCAGGTACCCCCTGCAGATCTGAACCAATATCTCATCCATTTCAAGTCAGGGAGAGAATTAGACTTTGGCTTAGGTTGGAGTTTCTGTGCCTGACGGCCCCTTCATGAAGGGAGCTGGAATCTCGTGTCCATGGAGTTTTTCCCACGTGGGAGTTGTGGGTTGCCCCCTTCAAGAATTCCTTCTGCGGGACAATTGAGACCTTTGGGCAGCTCCAGGACATCCCATATGGAATGACTCCAGAGCACCGTTCGAGGGAGGATGCCTGGGAAGCCAGCCTTGTATTCCAATTGTCTCCTAGCAACAAGCCAGTTTAGATCTGATGGCTCTGCAGGAGCAACCGGGGTGGCTGACTTGTAATGGACTTTCCTGAGGATGGGTCCTAATGTGTGTTTGTGTCCATGGGGCCTTGGAATGGGGCCGTGGCACCAGGAAACTGAAGTATTCTCCTAAGCTTTTGACATAGCTCGATGCACATGTTTCCTTGTGGAGACGAGATTTGTTCTGATTGCTGCCTCAGGAAAACCCCTATGCTGGTATTGGAATCCAGGCTTTTGAGGAGACATGCCTGTAACCAAAGCAATGGATCCGATATGGCCAGGGTCCTGTCTGGTTCAATCTTCTTCTCTGCAGACATCCATCTATGGTATGAGTGGAGGTTGATGCTCAGCTGCTATCAGACCGCGCTTGTTTGTCACGGGCGACCTGCACTATTGGGATGGCCTCAGGGATTTGGAGGGTTCTCCTAATTTTACGGTTTTGGACAATGGAATGGGCAGAGTTCCCATGGATTGGGTAGGCACAGTCCTTATGTGTGGCTCCAGGGACCGCAGCGTGGAGGGTGTGTGGCCCAGGACTTTGAGGACAGAAGTCTGAAAACATAAACTCAGGTTAGGTTTGGAGACGTAGGTATGGCAGGCCCGATCTATAAACCATGAGTAGAACTCTTCAGGATATGAAGAAAGAGCGAGTCTGAGGTGCTTGTTCAGTCTTTTGTCTCTAGATTCGGTATCCGTGATGGCCGTGGATTGTCTGGGAAACCTCATGGGACATTGACGAATCTTCCTCTCTGTGGAATTGGCCCGATCCCAATTCTTTTTCGTCAATCTGTGGAATGGGAGGTCTCCTTTCAGGTTGGTTACCTTAGATGTCCCGCCAAAAGAGGAATTCCAAAGAAGAGCCCTGTGGAAAAGCGAAGGGACAACCCGAACTATGGGTAAAATTTGGGGCCTAGGGGCATGGCAAGCCCAATATGCTGTCTCTTCATCCAGCCACTGAGAGGCCTTACCTGAGGACTGGGATCAGGCTGAGGGTCACAATGTGTGTTTGTGACCAATGTGGCCCATAAACATGGGCGGGGCCTCATGGGCCACACTGGTTTCAACTACACTGAACATTGGAAAACATGCCAACCACATGGTTTCTAGCCACGGGGAAGGAGTTGTGATTTCTGCATCACTTACAAGCCTGGGCAGTGATTGCAGATAAGGTCTAGGTTCTGAAACTTGAGAATCGAGGTTGGGAAGAGATGACGACCTAAGGACATGGCTCGTCCGGCGTGCTCAGTGTTCGACCAGCTTTCTGGGTGGGGCCAGGAAGTCCAGTCTCAGGCTGTGTAGAAAGGGCAATAGTGCCCAGGTCAGCCTATATATTTGGGGTACAGTCGAATGGCGTGCAGGTTGATCCTCATTTGGAGTTTCTGGGTAGCCCCACAGGGCAATGTTTTTCTTCCTGAAGGCTGGAAGAGTGCTGCATTATAGTTCTGGTTTGCAAACTGGAGGCTTGTGGGCCAGTAGTCTGAAGACGGAAATCTGAGAACACAAGCTAGGCTTAGGTTTCTGGGTGAGGACAAGGCAGGAACAATCTACAGACCTGAATCGAGATCTCGTGCTTCTGAAGTCAGGGCGAGGATCAGACGATCGCTCAGGTTGGTGTTTCTGTCCGTGATGGCCCCTTCATGAAGGGGCGGGGGGGTCAAGAGGCCATGGGGGTTTTCCCACGATGTTAGTTGTGAGAAGCTCCAAACTGCAAAGATTCTTGTGCAGGACAATTGAGACATGTTGGTTGGCTCCAGGCCAACGATTCCGAGCAGGGTTCTAAGGATGGATGCCTGGGTAGCCCACCTTGCATTCCAATTGTGTCCTAGCAACAAGACAGGTTATATCTGCTGGATCTGGGTGAGCAATCTGGATCTGAGTTGAAATGGATTCTCCTGTGGATGGATCCTAATATGTTTTTGTGTCTATGGAGACCTTGGAATGAAGCGGTGGCACTGGGGTCCTGAAGGGTTTATTCAAACAGAGGCTTTGACACAGCTCCAACGTGCAAGTTTCCCATATATAGATGAGATTTTTTATGCCGGATGAGTGAGGAAACAGCCATATGCTGGTATTGAAATCCAAGCCTCTGAGGAGAGATGACTGGATACCACAACAATGAATCCGAATAGTGCCTAGGGGCCTGTTCATACCTTTTTACCTCTGGGAACATCAGTCTATGCGTCTGAGTGCATGTCGGTGCTCAGATGGGCTCAGATTGCCCGAGTTTGTCCTGGGAAGCCACCACTATTGGGATGGCCTCAGGGAGTTTGCAGGTTTATCCTATTAGTAGGGTTGTGGCCATTGGAATGGGCACATACAATTCCCTTGGAGAGGGCAAGTACACTCCTCCGGTTTGGCTCCAGGGGCCTGAGCCTGTAGGGTGTGTAGGCAGAGCTGTTTGGACAGTCGTCTGAAAACACAAACGCGGCTTATGTTTCAGGTCATAGATATGGCAGGATTGATCTACAGACCATGAGGAGAACTCTTCGGGATATGAATATGGGGCGAGTGTGAGGCTCGTGCTCAAGTTTTTGTCTCTGGATATCGTGTCACTCATGGTCGTGAAATTCCCTGGTGACTTCATGGGAAATGGACGAGTCTTACACTCTGGGGGTTTGGCCCCGTCCAAAGAGTTTGGGGTCATTCTGTGGGATGGAAGAAGTCCGTTTTGTTGTTGTTGTTGATTTGCCATGTTTTGTTTTTTAACCTCAGGTGTCCCACCAAATGAGGGATTCCAGAGTAGAGCCCTGGGGAGGGCCGAACGGACAACCAGAAATCTGGTTAAAAATCGTGGCCTAGGGACATGTCAAGCCCATTATGACATCTAATAGTCGAGCCACTGAGAGGACTTACTAGAGGACAGGACTCACGCTGAGGGTCACAATGCGTGTCTATGCCCACTTCGCAAACAAGAATGGGCAGGGCCTCATGGTGAATCCTGGTTTCTCCTACACTGAACGTTGGACAACATGCCAACCACAAAGTTTCTTGCCATGGGTAAGGAAGAGTTCTGATTTCTGCATCACAGGCACCCCTGGGCAGTGATTGGAGATAAGGTCTAGGTTCTGAAGCCCAAAAACTGAGGTAGGGAAGAGATGATGACCTAAGGCCATGGCGGGTCTGATGTGCTCAGTGTGCGGTCAGCTGTCTGGGTGTTGGTCAGGAGGTCCGGGCTCAGGTTGTGTCAGACAGTGCATTAGTGCCCAGGTTAGACTATATAATTTGGGTACAGTCGAGTGCCATGTAGATTTATCCTCATATAAGTTGTCTGGGCATCTCATTAGGCCAAATTTTTTTTCTAGAGGGCAGGCAGAGTGCTGCATTGTGGGTCCGGAATTGCCAAACTTGAGGGCTTCGGGGCCAGGAGTGTGAGGACGGAAGTCTGAGAAGACAAGCTAGACTTGGGTTTCAGGGCGAGGGCACGGCAGGTACCCCCTGCAGATCTGAACCAATATCTCATGCATCTGAAGTCAGGGCGAGGATCAGACGTTGTCTCAGGTTGGAGTTTCTGTGCATGACGGACCCTTCATGAAGGGAGCGGAATCTCAAGGCCATGGAGTTTTTCCCACGTTGGGAGTTGTGGGATGCCCCCATCAAGGATTCCTTCTGCGGGACAATTGAGACCTGTTGGGCAGCTTCAGGACATCAGGGCACTGTTCGAGGATGGATGCCTGGGAAGCCGGCCTCGCATTCCAAATGTCTCCCAGCAACAAGACAGTTTAGATCTGATGGCTCTGCGGGAGCAACCGGGGTGGCTGACTTGATATGGACTTTCCATTAGGATGGGTCCTAATGTGTGTTTGTGTCCATGAGGGTCTTAAAAAGGGGCGGTGGCACCGGGACCCTGAAGTATTCTCCTAAGTTTTTGACATAGCTCGATGCACAAGGTTCCTTGTGGAGACGAGATTTGTTTTGATGGCTGCCCCAGGAAAACTTCTATGCTGGTATTGGAATCCAGGCTTTTGAGGAGACATGCCTGTAATCCAAAGCAATGTATCCGATTATGGCCTAGGGTCCTGTCTGGTTCAATCTTCTTCTCCGGGGACATCCATTTATGGTATGAGTGGAGGTAGATGCTCAGCAGGTATCAGACCGCCCTTGTTTGTCCCGGGCGACCTGCACTATTGGATGGCCTCAGGGATTTGTAGGGATTTCCAAATTTTACTGTTTTGGACAATGGCATCGGCAGAATTCCCATGGATTGGGTTGGCACAGTCCTAATGTGTGACTCCAGGGGCCCCAGCCTGGAGGGTGTGTGGCCCAGGACTTTGAGGACAGAAGTCTGAAAACACAAACTCAGCTTAGGTTTGGGGACGTAGGTATGGCAGGCCCGATCTATAAACCATGAGAAGAACTCTTTCGGATATAAAGAGAGAGCGAGTCTGAGGCGCTTGCTCAGGCTTTTGTCTTGGGTTTTGTATCAGAGATGGCCGTGGAATGTCGGGGAGGCCTCATGGGCCATGGACGAATTTTCCACTCTGTGGATTTGGCCCGATCCCAATTGTTTTTCATCAATCTATGGAATGGGAGGACTCCTTTCAGGTTTGTTACCTCAGGTGTCCCGCCAAAAGAGTAATTCCAAAGAAGAGCCCTGGGGAAAAGTGAAGGGAGAACCCGAACTACGGGTAAAATTTGGGGCATAGGGGTATTGCAAGCCCAATATGCTGTCTCTTCATCCAGCCACTGAAAGGCCTTACCTGAGGCCTGGGATCAGGCTGAGGGACACAATGTGTGTTTGTGACCAATGTGGCCCATAAACATGGGCGGGGCCTCATGGGCCACACTGGTTTCAACTACACTGAACGTTGGAAAACATGCCAACCACTAGGTTTCTTGCCAAGGCGAAGGAGAAGTTCTGATTCTTCCATCACGTTCACTACTGAACAGTGAGTGGAGATAAGTTCTAGGTTCTGAAGGTGAAAACTGAGGTTGGGTAGAGATGATGGCCTAAAGCCATTGTGGGTGTGATATGCTCTGTGTATGGCCAGCTGTCTGGGTGTTGGACTGGAGGTCTGCCCTCAGGCTGTGTCAGACAGGGCTTTAGTGCACAGGCTAGACTGTATAATTAGGGTATGGTCGAGTGGCATGCAAGTTGTTACTAATTTGGCGTTTCTGGTTAGCCCTATAGGGCAACATTTTTCTTCTGGAGGGCAGGCAGAGTGCTGCATTGTGTCTCCAGAATTGCCATACTGGAGGGGTGTGGCCAGGATTGTGAGGAAGGAAGTCTGAAAACACAAGCTAGCACGAGTTTTGGGGCCAAGAGCATGGCAGGCCCACTCTGCAGAGGCTGAATCGAGATCTCCTGCAGGTGAGGTCAGGGCGAGTATCAGATGTTGCCTCAAGCTGCAGTTTGTGTCCATGACGGCCCTTACATGAAGGGGGTGGGGGCGTCATGAGGCCAGGGAGGTTTCCCTACGCTGGGAGTTGTGAGCTGCTCCAAACTTCAAAGTTTCCTTCTTCAGGACAGTCGAGTACGATTGGATGGTTCCAGGATGCCCCATACAGAAAGACTCGAGAGCAGGGGCCTAAGCATGGATGCCGAGAAACGCCAACTCACCTTCCCATTGCCTGGTCGAGACAAGGCACGCTCAATCTGCGGGCTCTTGGGTGAGCTACCCAGAAGGCTGAGTTTAAATGGACTCTCCTGAGGATGAGTCATAATGTGGGTTGGTGGCCATGGAGACCTTGGAATATGGCAGTAGCTAAGGAGCTCTGCAGGATTCTCCAACCCGAAGGTCTTGACACAACTCCAACAAGGAAGCTTCCCATGTGGAGATGAGAGGTCTTCTGTCTGGTGCCTCAGGAAAGCCCCGTATGCTGGTCTTCGAACCCAGGCCTCTGAGGAGTGATACCTGGACACCAAAGCAAGAGTTCATAATAGGGCCTCGGGGCCTGTCTGGTTCAATCTTCTGTCTCTGCGGATATCTGTCTGTGTGTCTGCATGGAGGTAGTAGTTGCTCAGCTTGTGTCATAATGCCCCTATTTGTCCAGTGCGGCTTGCGGTAGTGGGATGTCCTTGGGGACCTTGAGGTTTCTACTATTTTGTAGAGTTGTGGCCAATGGAATGGGCAGTTTCTTAGGAGAGAGCAGGCACAGTTCTGTGGTGTGGCTCCAGAGACCCCAGCCTGGAGGCTGTGTGGGCCATGGCTGTGCAGACAGACATCCAAAAACCCTAACTCAGCTCAGGTTTGGGGCCGAGGTTACGGCAGGCCTGATCTACAGTCCATGAGGGGAGCTCCTCTGGATATGAAAGAAGGGTGAGAGGGAGGCAGACGCTCAGGCTTTTGTCTCTGGATGTTTTGTCCACAATGGCCGTTTAATGTAGGAGTTGCCTCACGGGTCGTAGAAGTCTCCCTCTCTGGTAGTTTGTCCAGCCCCCAAGAGTTTGGGGTCATTCTGTGGGAAGGGAAGTGTCCTGTTTTCTGCTTCATGTGTCCCCCCAGTAGAGGGATTCTAGAGCATAGCAGTGGGTACTGACAACTGGAATACTCGCCCTCTGGTTAAGCCTGGGGGCCTATGGATATGACAAGCCCCATATGCAGGATCTTGGTCCAGCCACTGAGAGGCGTTACTTTAATACGGGACTCACGCTGCAGGTCACAATGCATGTCTGTGCCCTAGGCGGCCCTCAAGCACTGGCGTGGCCTTTCGGACAATGCAGGTTTTCCCACATTGAACGTTGGACAACATGCCAACCACAAGGTTTCTGGCCATGGGGAAAGAGGAATTCTAATTTCTGCATCACGTTCACCCCTGGGCAGTGATTGGAGATAAGGTCTAGGTTCTGAAGCCTGAAAACCGAGGTTGGGAAGAGATGACGACCTACAGCCATAGCGGGTCCTATGTGTCCAGGTTGGGGCCAGCTGTCTGGGTTTCGTTTGGGATGTCTTGTTTCAGGCTGTGCCAGACAGTGCATTAGTATACAGGGTGGGCTGTATAATTGCTTTACAATCGAGTGGCATGCATTAGAAAATCATTTGGGGTTTCTTATTAGCAGCATAGGGCAAAGATTTTCTTCTGGACGGCAGGCAGAGTGCTGCATTGTGGCTTCGGAATTCCCAAACTGGAGGGCTTGTGGGCCAGGAGAGTGAGGACGGAAGTCTGAGAACACAAGCTAGGCTTAGGTTTCGGGGCAAGGACATGGCAGGCACACTCTGCAGAGCTGAATTGAGATCTCATGCGTCTGAAGTCAGGTCGAGGTTCACACTTTGGCAGGTTTGAGTTTCTGTCCATGTTGGCCCCATCAGGAAGGGGCGGCATTATGAGGCCATGGGGGTTTTCCCACTATTGGAGTTGTGAGATGCTCCAAACCGCAAGGATTCCTTCTGTGGGACAATTAAGATTTGTTGGATGGCTCCAGGACGTCTTATAAGGTATTTTTCCAGAACAGGGTTCTAAGTATGGATGCCTGGGCAGCCAGCCTCACATTCCAATTGTCTCCTAGCAACAAGAAACGTTTGATCTGCTGGTTTGGGGTAGCAACAGAGGGGGCTGAGTAGAAATGGACTTTCCTGAGGATGGTCTTAATGTTGGTTTGAGTCCATGGAGACCTAAATATGGGGTAGTGGCACCAGGGCCCTGAAGGATTCTCCTAACCAGAGGTTATGACAAAGCTCCAATGAGCAAGTTTCCATGGGGAGACGAGATTTGTTCTTATTGGTGCCTCAGGAAACCACCATATGCTGGTATTGGAAACGAGGCCTCTGAGGAGAGATGCCTGGAAACCAAAGCAATGGATCTGATTAGGGCCTAGGGGCCTGTCCAGTTCAATATTCTTCTCTGGGGACATCTGTTGTCTGAGTGGAGTTAGTTACTCAGCTGGTTTGAGATCACCCCTGTTTGTCATGGGCGGCCTACACTATTGGGATGTCCTCGGTGACTTTGGAGGTTTTTCCGAATTTAAAGGTTGTGGCCAATGGAATGGGATGAATTCCCTTGAAAGGGAAGCACAGTCCTGAGGTGTGGCTCCAGGGACCCAAGTGTGGAGCGTGTGTGGTCCAGGGCTATTTGGACAAAAGTCTGAAAACACAAACTCCACTTAGGTTGGGGGATGTAGGTATGGCCGGCCCGATCTATAGACCGTGAGGAGACTTCTTCGGGATATGAACAAAGGGCGAATGTGATGTGCATGCTCATGTTTTGTTTTTTTTTTTTTCTGGAAATGTGTCACCGATTGCCATGGAATGTCGGGGTGTCCTCATGGGCCATCGATGAGGCTCCCTTTCTGGGGATTTGACCCGAACCCAAGAGTTTGGGGTCATTCTGTGGGAAGGGAGGAAGCCTGTCTGTTTTTTTTTGTTTATTTTTTTTGTTTTTGTTTTTTGTGTTTTTACCTCAGGTGGACCACCAAAAGAGGGATTCCAGAGCAGAGTCGTGGGTGGGGGCAACTGCACAACCATAACTATGGTTAACATTGGGACCTAAGAACATGGCAAGCCCCATATGTGGGCTCTTGGTCCAGACACTGAGAGGCCTTCCTTGAGGATAGGTCTCACACTGAGTTTCACAATGTGTTTTTGTGCCCAAGGAGCCCCTCAAGTCAAGGCGTGGCCTAATGTACCATATGGTTTCTCCTACACTCAACGTTGCACAGTATGGGAACCACAAGTTTTCTGGCAATGGGGAAGATGGAGTTCTAATTTCTGCAACACTTTCACTCCTGTACTGTGATTGGATTTAAGGTCTAGGTTCGGAAGCCTGAAAACTGAGGTTGGGAAGAGATGAAGCCCTAAGGCCATGGTGTGTCTGATGTGCTCAGTCTTCGGCCAGCTGTTGAGTGTGGGTTGGGAGGTTCAGGCTCAGGCTGTGGCAGACAGGGAATTAGTGCCCAGGCTAGACTGCATCTTTGGGGTGCAGTCGAGTTTCGTGCAGGATAGTACTCATTTGTGGTTACTGGGTAGCCCCAGAGGGCAAAGTTTTTCTTCTGGAGGGAAGACACAGTGCCACATAGTGACTCCAAAATTCCCAAACTGGAAGGCTTGTGGGCCAGGAGTGTGTGGAAAAAATTCTGAGAACACAAGCCAGACTTAGATTTCGGGGTGAGGGGACGGCAGGCACCCTATGCAGAGATGATTTGAGATCCCGTAACCTGAAGACAGAGCTAGGATCAGACGTTGGCTTAGATCGGAGTCTCTGTCCACGACGGCCCCTTCATGAAGGGGAGGGTGTAACGAGGACATGGAGGTTTTCCCACGATGGGAATTGTGAGATGCTCCAAACCGCAATGATTCCTTCTGTGGAACAGTCGAGACCTGTTGGATGGCTCCAGGACATCCCATAAGGAAATTATCCAGAGCAGGGTTCTAAGGATGGATGCCTGGGCAGCCTGCCTCCCATTCCAGGTGTCTCATAGAGCCAAGGCATATTCGATCTGCTGGATCAGGGGAGCAACCGAGGCGGGTGTTTTGAAATGGGTGAGTTGAGGATGGGTCATAATGTGCATTTGTGTCCATGTAGACCTTGGAATGGGGTGCTTGATCCGGGGCCTTGAGGGATGTTCATAACCGGAGGTTTTGATGGAGCTCTAAAGAGTATGTTTCCTATGTAGAGAAGAGAATTGTTTTGATGAGTGCCTAAGGAATCTCCCATATGCTGGTATTGGAAACCAGGCCTCTGAGGAGAGATGACTGGAATCAAAAGCAATGGATCTGATTAGGATAAGTGCCTGTCCAGTTCAATCTAATTCTATGGGGATATCTGTCTCTGGGTCTGAATGGTGGTAGTTTCCTAACTTGTGAAAGATCATCCCTGTTTCTCCTGGGCAGCCAACACAAATCGGATGGCCTGGGGGAGTTTGGAGGATTCTCCTAATCTATAGGGTTGTGGCCAATGGAAATGGCAGAATTCCCTTGGAGAGGGAAGCCACAGTCCTTAGGTGTGGCTCCAGGGGCCCCAGCTTGGATGGTGTGTGTGCCAGGACTGTGGGGACAGAAGTCGGTAAACACAAACTCAGCTTAGGTTTGGGGATGTATGTATGAAGGCTCGATCAACAGACCGTGAGAATTTTCCGGGCTATGAACAAAGGGCGAGTATGTGGCGCTTGCTCAGGGTTTTGTCTCTGGATTTTGTGTCAACGGTGGCCGTGGAATTTCGGGATGGCCTGAAGGGTCATGGACAATTCTTTCTCTGGTGATATGGCCTGATCCCAAGTGGTTGGGATCATTCTGTGGATTGGAAGAGTCCTTTCTGTATATGTGTATATATATATATATATATATATATATATATATATATATATATATATATATTTTTTTTTTTACCTCAGGTGTCCCACCAAAGAGGGATTCCAGAGAAGAGCCCTGAGTAGGGGTGACTAGACATCTCGAACTCTGGTTGAGATTGGGGGACTAGGGGCCTGGCAATCCCCATATGTGGGCTGTTGTTCCAGTCACTAAGAGGCTTTACTTGAGGATAGGGCTCACGCTGAGGGTCACAATGTGTGTTTGTGCAAATTATGGCCCTCAGGGATAGGTGGGGCCTCATAGTCCATGCTACTTTCTCCTAAAATGAACATTGGACAACATGCCAACCACTAGGTTTCTTGCCAAGGCGAAGGAGAAGTTCTGATTCTTGCATCAAGTTCACTCCTGAGCAGTGAGTGGAGATAAGGTCTAGGTTCTGAAGGTGAAAACTGAGGTTGGGTAGAGATGATGGCCTAAAGCCATTGTGGGTGTGATATGCTCTGTGTACGGCCAGCTGTCTGGGTGTTGGACTGGAGGTCTGCCCTCAGGCTGTGTCAGAGTGGGCTTTAGTGCACAGGCTAGACTGTATAATTGGGGTATGGTCGAGTGGCATGCAGGTTGTTACTCATTTGGCGTTTCTGGTTAGCCCTATATGGCAACATTTTTCTTCTGGTGGACAGGCAGAGTGCTGCATTGTGTCTCCAGAATTGCCAAACTGGAGGGGTGTGGCCAGGATTGTGAGGAAGGAAGTCTGAAAACACAAGCTAGCATGAGTTTTGGGGCCAAGAGCATGGCAGGCCCACTCTGCAGAGGCTGAATCGAGATCTCCTGCAGGTGAGGTCAGGGCGAGTATCAGATGTTGCCTCAAGCTGGAGTTTGTGTCCATGACGGTCCCTTCCTGAAGGGGGTGGGGGCGTCATGAGGCCAGGGAGGTTTCCCTACGCTGGGAGTTGTGAGCTGCTCCAAACTTCAAAGTTTCCTTCTTCAGGACAGTCGAGTACTATTGGATGGTTCCAGGATGTCCCATACAGAAAGACATGAGAGCAGGGCCCGAAGCATGTATGCCGAGAAACGCCAACTCACCTTCCCATTGCCTGGTCGAGACAAGGCACGCTCAATCTGCGGGCTCTTGGGTGAGCTACCCAGAAGGCTGAGTTTAAAAGGACTCTGCTGAGGATGAGTCATAATGTGGGTTGGTGGCCATGGAGACCTTGGAATGTGGCAGTAGCTAAGGGACTCTGCAGGATTCTCCAACCCGAAGGGCTTGGCACAACTCCAACAAGGAAGCTTCCCATGTGGAGATGAGAGGTCTTCTGTCTGGTGCCTCAGGAAAGCCCCGTATGCTGGTCTTCGAACCCAGACCTCTGAGGAGTGATACCTGGACACCAAAGCAAGAGTTCATAATAGGGCCTAGGGGCCTGTCTGGTTCAATCTTCTGTCTCTGCGGATATCTGTCTGTGTGTCTGCATGGAGGTAGTAGTTGCTCAGCTTGTGTCATAATGCCCCTATTTGTCCAGTGCGGCTTGCGGTAGTGAGATGTCCTTGGGGACCTTGAGGTTTCTACTATTTTGTAGAGTTGTGGCCAATGGAATGGGCAGTTTCTTAGGAGAGAGCAGGCACAGTTCTGTGGTGTGGCTCCAGAGACCCCAGCCTGGAGGCTGTGTGGGCCATGTCTGTGCAGACAGACATCCAAAAACCCTAACTCAGCTCAGGTTTGGGGCCGAGGTTACGGCAGGCCTGATCTACAGTCCATGAGGGGAGCTCCTCTGGATATGAAAGAAGGGTGAGAGGGAGGCAGTCGCTCAGGCTTTTGTCTCTGGATGTTTTGTCCACAATGGCCGTTTAATGTAGGAGTTGCCTCATGGGTCGTAGAAGTCTCCCTCTCTGGTAGTTTGTCCAGCCCCCAAGAGTTTGGGGTCATTCTGTGGGAAGGGAAGTGTCCTGTTTTCTGCTTCATGTGTCCCCCCAGTAGAGGGATTCTAGAGCATAGCAGTGGGTACTGACAACTGGAATACTCGCCCTCTGGTTAAGCCTGGGGGCCTATGGATATGACAAGCCCCATATGCAGGATCTTGGTCCAGCCACTGAGAGGCGTTACTTTAATACGGGACTCACGCTGCAGGTCACAATGCATGTCTGTGCCCTAGGCGGCCCTCAAGCACTGGCGTGGCCTTTCGGACAATGCAGGTTTTCCCACATTGAACGTTGGACAACATGCCAACCACAAGGTTTCTGGCCATGGGGAAGGAGGAATTCTAATTTCTGCATCACGTTCACCCCTGGGCAGTGATTGGAGATAAGGTCTAGGTTCTGAAGCCTGAAAACCGAGGTTGGGAAGAGATGACGACCTACAGCCATAGCGGGTCCTATGTGTCCAGGTTGGGGCCAGCTGTCTGGGTGTCGTTTGGGATGTCTTGTCTCAGGCTGTGCCAGACAGGGCATTAGTATACAGGGTGGGCTGTATAATTGCTTTACAATCGAGTGGCATGCATTAGAAAATCATTTGGGGTTTCTTATTAGCAGCATAGGGCAAAGTTTTTCTTCTGGAGGGCAGGCAGAGTGCTGCATTGTGGCTTCGGAATTTCCAAACTGGAGGGCTTGCGGGCCAGGAGAGTGAGGACGGAAGTCTGAGAACACAAGCTAGGCTTAGGTTTCGGGGCATGGACATGGCAGGCACACTCTGCAGAGCTGAATTGAGATCTCATGCGTCTGAAGTCAGGTCTAGGTTAAGACTTTGGCTCAGGTTTGTGTTTCTGTCCATGTTGGCCCCTTCAGGAAGGGGGGGCATTATGAGGCCATGGGGGTTTTCCCACTTTTGGAGTTGTGAGATGCTCCAAACCGCAAGGATTCCTTCTGTGGGACAATTAAGATTTGTTGGATGGCTCCAGGACGTCTTATAAGGTATTTTTCCAGAACAGGGTTCTAAGTATGGATGCCTGGGCAGCCAGCCTCAAATTCCAATTGTCTCCTAGCAACAAGAAACGTTTGATCTGCTGGCTTTGGGTAGCAACAGAGGGGGCTGAGTTGAAATGGACTTTCCTGAGGATGGTCTTAATGTTGGCTTGAGTCCATGGAGACCTTGGTATGGGGCAGTGGCACCAGGGCCCTGAAGGATTCTCCTAACCAGAGGTTATGACAAAGCTCCAATGAGCAAGTTTCCATGGGGAGATGAGATTTGTTCTTATTGGTGCCTCAGGAAACCACCATATGCTGGTATTGGAAACGAGGCCTCTGAGGAGAGATGCTTGGAAACCAAAGCAATGGATCTGATTAGGGCCTAGGGGCCTGTCCGGTTCAATATTCTTCTCTGGGGACATCTGTTGTCTGATTGGAGGTAGTTGCTCAGCTGGTTTGAGATCACCCCTGTTTGTCCTGGGCAGCCTACACTATTGGGATGGCCTCGGTGACTTTGGAGGTTTGTCCTAATTTGCAAGGTTGTGGCCAATGGAATGGGAAGAATTCCCTTGAAAGGGAAGCACAGTCCTGAGGTGTGGCTCCAGAGACCCAAGTGTGGAGCATGTGTGGTCCAGGGCTATTTGGACAAAATCTGAAAACACAAACTCCACTTAGGTTGTGGGATGTAGGTATGGCCGGCCCGATCTATAGACCGTGAGGAGACCTCTTCGGGATATGAACAAAGGGCGAATGTGATGTGCATGCTCATGCTTTTTTTTTTTTTTTTTCTGGAAATGTGTCACCGATTGCCATGGAATGTCGGGGTGTCCTCATGGGCCATCGATGAGGCTCCCATTCTGGGGATTTGACCCGATCCCAAGAGTTTGGGGTCATTCTGTGGGAAGGGAGGAGGCCTTTCTGGTTTTTTTTGTTTATTTTTTTTGTTTTTTGTTTTTTTTTTTGTTTGTTTTTTTCCTCAGATGGACCACCAAAAGAGGGATTCCAGAGCAGAGTCGTGGGTAGGGGCAACTGGACAACCAGACCTCTGGTTAACATTGGGACTTAAGAACATGGCAAGCCCCTTATGTGGGCTCTTGGTCCAGACACTGAGAGGCCTTCCTTGAGGATAGGTCTCACACTGAGTTTCACAATGTGTTTTTGTGCCCAAGGAGCCCCTCAAGTCAGGGCGTGGCCTAATGTACCATGCTGGTTTCTCCTACACTCAACGTTGCACAGTATGGGAACCACAAGTTTTCTGGCAATGGGGAAGATGGAGTTCTAATTTCTGCAACACTTTCACTCCTGCACTGTGATTGGATTTAAGGTCTAGGTTCGGAAGCCTGAAAACTGAGGTTGGGAAGAGATGAAGCCCTAAGGCCATGGTGTGTCTGATGTGCTCAGTGTTCGGCCAGCTGTTGAGTGTGGGTTGGGAGGTGCAGGCTCAGGCTGTGGCAGACAGGGAATTAGTGCCCAGGCTAGACTGCATCATTGGGGTGCAGTCGAGTTTCGTGCAGGATGGTACTCATTTGTGGGTACTGGGTAGCCCCAGATGGCAACGTTTTTCTTCTGGAGGGAAGACACAGTGCCACATAGTGACTCCAAAATTCCCAAACTGGAAGGCTTGTGGGCCAGGAGTGTGAGGAAAAAATTCTGAGAACACAAGCCAGACTTAGATTTCCGGGTGAGGGGACGGCAGGCACCCTCTGCAGAGATGATTCGAGATCCCGTATACCTGAAGACAGAGCTAGGATCAGACGTTTTCTTAGGTCGGAGTTTCTGTCCATGACGGCCCATTCATGAAGGGGAGGGTGTCACGAGGACATGGAGGTTTTCCCACTATGGGAATTGTGAGATGCTCCAAACCACAATGATTCCTTCTGTTGGAATGTCGAGACATGTTGGAAGGCTCCAGGACATCCCATAAGGAAGTTATCCAGAGCAGGGTTCTAAGGATGGATGCCTGGGCAGGCTGCCTTTCATTCCAGGTGTCTCATAGAGCCAAGGCAAGTTCGATCTGCTGGATCTAGGGGAGCAACCGAGGCGGGTGTTTTGAAATGGGTGAGTTGAGGATGGGTCATAATATGCATTTGTGTCCATGTAGACCTTGGAATGGGGTGCTTGATCCGGGGCCTTGAGGGATGTTCATAACCGGAGGTTTTGATGGAGCTCTAAAGAGTATATTTCCTATGTAGAGAAGAGAATTGTTTTGATGAGTGCCTAAGGAATCTCCCATATGCTAGTATTGGAAACCAGGCCTCTAAGGAGAGATGACTGGAATCAAAATCAATGGATCTGATTAGGGCCTAGGTGCCCGCCCAGTTCAATCTTATTCTATTGGGATATCTGTCTCTGGGTCTGAGTGGAGGTGGTTTCCTAACTTGTGAAAGATCATCCCTGTGTGTCCTGGGCAGCCAACACAATTCGGATGGCCTGGGGGAGTTTGGAGGATTCTCCTAATCTAAAGGGTTGTGGCCAATGGAAATGGCAGAATTCCCCGGGAGAGGGAAGCCACAGTCCGGAGGTGTGGCTCCAGGGGCCCCAGCTTGGATGGTGTGTGGGCCATGCCTGTGGGGACAGAATTCTGAAAACACAAACTCAGCTTAGGTTTGGGGATGTATGTATGAAGGCTCGATCTACAGACCGAGAGAATTTTCCGGGCTATGAACAAAGGGCGAGTATGTGGCGCTTGCTCAGGCTTTTGTCTCTGAATTTTGTGTCAACGGTGGCCGTGGAATGTCGGGATGTCCTCAAGGGCCATGTACAATTTTTTCTCTGGTGATATGGCCTGATCCCAAGTGGTTGGGATCATTCTGTGGATTGGAAGAGTCCTTTCTGTGTATGTATATATATATATATATATATATATATATATATATATTTTTTTTTTTTTACCTCAGGTGTCCCACCAAAGAGGGATCCCCGAGTAGAGCCCTGAGTAGGGGTGACTAGACATCTCGAACTCTTGTTGATATTGGGGGACTGGGGCTTGGCAAGCCCCATATGTGGACTGTTGTTCCAGTCACTAAGAGGCTTTACATGAGGATAGGGCTCACGCTGTGGGTCTCAATGTGTGTTTGTGCATGTTGGCCCTCAGGGATAGGTTGGGCCTCATAGTCCATGCTGCTTTCTCCTACAATGAACATTGGACAACATGCCAACCACTAGGTTTCTTGCCAAGGCGAAGGAGAAGTTCTGATTCTTGCATCACGTTCACTCCTGAGCAGTGAGTGGAGATAAGGTCTAGGTTCTGAAGGTGAAAACTGAGGTTGGGTAGAGATGATGGCCTAAAGCCATTGTGGGTGTGATATGCTCTGTGTTACGGCCAGCTGTCTGGGTGTTGGACTGGAGGTCTGCCCTCAGGCTGTGTCAGACAGGGCTTTAGTGCACAGGCTAGACTGTATAATTGGGGTATGGTCGAGTGGCATGCAGGTTGTTACTCATTTGGCGTTTCTGGTTAGCCCTATAGGGCAACATTTTTCTTCTGGAGGGCAGGCAGAGTGCTGCATTGTGTCTCCAGAATTGCCAAACTGGAGGGGTGTGGCAAGGATTGTGAGGAAGGAAGTCTGAAAACACAAGCTAGCACGAGTTTTGGGGCCAAGAGCATGGCAGGCCCACTCTGCAGAGGCTGAATCGAGATCTCCTGCAGTTGAGGTCAGGGCGAGTATCAGATGTTGCCTCAAGCTGGAGTTTGTGTCCATGACGGCCCCTTCCTGAAGGGGGTGGGGGCGTCATGAGGCCAGGGAGGTTTCCCTACGCTGGGAGTTGTGAGCTGCTCCAAACTTCAAAGTTTCCTTCTTCAGGACAGTCGAGTACTATTGAATGGTCCCTTGATGCCCCATACAGAAAGACTCGAGAGCAGGGGCCTAAGCATGGATGCCGAGAAACGCCAACTCACCTTCCCATTGCCTGGTCGAGACAAGGCACGCTCAATCTGCGGGCTCTTGGGTGAGCTACCCAGAAGGCTGAGTTTAAATGGACTCTGCTGAGGATGAGTCATAATGTGGGTTGGTGGCCATGGAGACCTTGGAATGTGGCAGTAGCTAAGGGACTCTGCAGGATTCTCCAACCCGAAGGTCTTGACACAACTCCAACAAGGAAGCTTCCCATTTGGAGATGAGAGGTCTTCTGTCCGGTGCCTCAGGAAAGCCCCGTATGCTGGTCTTCGAACCCAGGCCTCTGAGGAGTGATACCTGGACACCAAAGCAAGAGTTCATAATAGGGCCTCGGGGCCTGTCTGGTTCAATTCTGTCTCTGCGGATATCTGTCTGTGTGTCTGCATGGAGGTAGTAGTTGCTCAGCTTGTGTCATAATGCCCCTATTTGTCCAGTGCGGCTTGCGGTAGTGGGATGTCTTTGGGGACCTGGAGGTTTCTACTATTTTGTAGAGTTGTGGCCAATGGAATGGGCAGTTTCTTAGGAGAGAGCAGGCACAGTTCTGTGGTGTGGCTCCAGAGACCCCAGCCTGGAGGCTGTGTGGGCCATGGCTGTGCAGACAGACATCCAAAAACCCTAACTCAGCTCAGGTTTGGGGCCGAGGTTACGGCAGGCCTGATCTACAGTCCATGAGGGGAGCTCCTCTGGATATGAAAGAAGGGTGAGAGGGAGGCAGTCGCTCAGGCTTTTGTCTCTGGATGTTTTGTCCACAATGGCCGTTTAATGTAGGAGTTGCCTCATGGGTCGTAGAAGTCTCCCTCTCTGGTAGTTTGTCCAGCCCCCAAGAGTTTGGGGTCATTCTGTGGGAAGGGAAGTGTCCTGTTTTCTGCTTCATGTGTCCCCCCAGTAGAAGGATTCTAGAGCATAGCAGTGGGTACTGACAACTGGAATATTCGCCCTCTGGTTAAGCCTGGGGGCCTATGGATATGACAAGCCCCATATGCAGGATCTTGGTCCAGCCACTGAGAGGCGTTACTTTAATACGGGACTCACGCTGCAGGTCACAATGCATGTCTGTGCCCTAGGCGGCCCTCAAGCACTGGCGTGGCCTTTCGGACAATGCAGGTTTTCCCACATTGAACGTTGGACAACATGCCAACCACAAGGTTTCTGGCCATGGGGAAGGAGGAATTCTAATTTCTGCATCACGTTCACCCCTGGGCAGTGATTGGAGATAAGGTCTAGGTTCTGAAGCCTGAAAACCGAGGTTGGGAAGAGATGACGACCTACAGCCATAGCGGGTCCTATGTGTCCAGGTTGGGGCCAGCTGTCTGGGTGTCGTTTGGGATGTCTTGTTTCAGGTTGTGCAGACAGGGCATTAGTATACAGGGTGGGCTGTATAATTGCTTTACAATCGAGTGGCATGCATTAGAAAATCATTTGGGGTTTCTTATTAGCAGCATAGGGCAAAGATTTTCTTCTGGAGGGCAGGCTGAGTGCTGCATTGTGGCTTCGGAATTTCCAAACTGGAGGGCTTGTGGGCCAGGAGAGTGAGGACGGAAGTCTGAGAACACAAGCTAGGCTTAGGTTTCGGGGCAAGGACATGGCAGGCACACTCTGCAGAGCTGAATTGAGATCTCATGCGTCTGAAGTCAGGTCGAGGTTCAGACTTTGGCTCAGGTTTGAGTTTCTGTCCATGTTGGCCCCATCAAGAAGGGGGGGGCATTATGAGGCCATGGGGGTTTTCCCACTATTGGAGTTGTGAGATGCTCCAAACCGCAAGGATTCCTTCTGTGGGACAATTAAGATTTGTTGGATGGCTCCAGGACGTTTTATAAGGTATTTTTCCAGAACAGGGTTCTAAGTATGGATGCCTGGGCAGCCAGCCTCACATTCCAATTGTCTCCTAGCAACAAGAAACGTTTGATCTGCTGGCTTGGGGTAGCAACAGAGTGGGCTGAGTTGATATGGACTTTTCTGAAGATGGTCTTAATGGTGGTTTGAGTCCATGGAGACCTTGGTATGGGGCAGTGGCACCAGGGCCCTGAAGGAATCTCCTAACCAGAGGTTATGACAAAGCTCCAATGAGCAAGTTTCCATGGGGAGACGAGATTTGTTCTTATTGGTGCCTCAGGAATCCACCATATGCTGGTATTGGAAACGAGGCCTCTGAGGAGAGATGCCTGGAAACCAAAGCAATGGATCTGATTAGGGCCTAGGGGCTTGTCCGGTTCAATATTCTTCTCTGGGGACATCTGTTGTCAGAGTGGAGGTAGTTGCTCAGCTGGTTTGAGATCACCCCTGTTTGTCCTGGGCAGCCTACACTATTGGGATGGCCTCGGTGACTTTGGAGGTTTGTCCTAATTTGCAAGGTTGTGGCCAATGGAATGGGAAGAATTCCCTTGAAAGGGAAGCACAGTCCTGAGGTGTGGCTCCAGGGACCGAAGTGTGGAGCGTGTGTGGTCCAGCGCTATTTGGACAAAAGTCTGAAAACACAAACTCCTCTTAGGTTGGGGGATGTAGGTATGGCCGGCCCCATCTATAGACCGTGAGGAGACCTCTTCGGGATATGAACAAAGGGCGAATGTGATGTGCATGCTCATGGTTTTTTTGTTTTTGTTTTTTTTCTGGAAATGTGTTACCGATTGCCATGGAATGTCGCGGTGTCCTCATGGTCCATCGATGAGGCTCCCTTTCTGGGGATTTGACCCGATCCCAAGAGATTGGGGTCATTCTGTGGGAAGGGAGGAGGCCTTTTTTTTTGTTTGTTTATTTTTTTTTGTTTTTTGTTTTTTGTTTTTTTAACCTCAGGTGGTCCACCAAAAGAGGGATTCCAGAGCAGAGTCGTGGGTGGGGGCAACTGCACAACCAGAACTCTGGTTAACATTGGGACCTAAGAACATGGCAAGCCCTATATGTGGGCTATTGGCCCAAACACTGAGAGGCCTTCCTTGAGGATAGGTCTCACACTGAGTTTCACAATGTGTTTTTGTGCCCAAGGAGCCCCTCAAGTCAGGGCGTGGCCTAATGTACCATGCTGGTTTCTCCTACACTGAACGTTGCACAGTATGGGAACCACAAGTTTTCTGGCAATGGGGAAGATGGAGTTCTAATTTCTGCAACACTTTCACTCCTGGACTGTGATTGGATTTAAGGTCTAGGTTCTGAAGCCTGAAAACTGAGGTTGGGAAGAGATGAAGCCCTAAGGCCATGGTGTGTCTGATGTGCTCAGTGTTCGGCCAGCTGTTGAGTGTGGGTTGGGAGGTGCAGGCTCAGGCTGTGGCAGACAGGGAATTAGTGCCCAGGCTAGACTGTATCATTGGGGTGCAGTCGAGTTTCGTGCAGGATAGTACTCATTTGTGGTTACTGGGTAGCCCCAGAGGGCAACGTTTTTCTTCTGGAGGGAAGACACAGTGCCACATAGTGGCTCCAGAATTCCCAAACTGGAAGGCTTGTGGGCCAGGAGTGTGAGGAAAAAATTCTGAGAACACAAGCCAGACTTAGATTTCGGGGTGAGGGGACGGCAGGCACCCTCTGCAGAGATGATTCGAGATCCCGGATACCTGAAGACAGAGCTAGGATCAGACGTTTTCTTAGGTCGGAATTTCTTTCCATGACGGCCCCTTCATGAAGGGAAGGGTGTCACGAGGACATGGAGGTTTTCCCACGATGGGAATTGTGAGATGCTCCAAACCACAATGATTCCTTCTGTGGGACAGTCAAGACATGTTGGATGGCTCCAGGACATCTCATAAGGAAGTTATCCAGAGCAGGGTTCTAAGGATGGATGCCTGGATAGCCTGCCTCCCATTCCAGGTGTCTCATAGAGCCAAGGCAAGTTCGATCTGCTGGATCTAGGGGAGCAACCGAGGCGGGTGTTTTGAAATGGGTGAGTGGAGGATGGGTCAAAATGTGCATTTGTGTCCATGTAGACCTTGGAATGGGGTGCTTGATCCGGGGCCTTGAGGGATGTTTATAACCGGAGGTTTTGATGGAGCTCTAAAGAGTATGTTTCCTATGAAGAGAAGAGAATTGTTTTGATGAGTGCCTAAGTAATCTCCCATATGCTGGTATTGGAAACCAGGCCTCTGAGGAGAGATGACTGGAATCAAAAGCAATGGATCTGATTAGGGCCTAAGTGCCCGTCCAGTTCAATCTTATTCTATGGGGATATCTGTCTCTGGGTCTGAGTGGAGGTGGTTTCCTAACTTGTGAAAGATCATCCCTGTGTGTCCTGGGCAGCCAACACAATTCGGATGGCCTGGGGGAGTTTGGAGGATTCTCCTAATCTATAGGGTTGTGGCCAATGGAAATGGCAGAATTCCCCTGGAGAGTGAAGCCACAGTCCTGTGGTGTGGCTCCAGGGGCCCAGATGGATGGTGTGTGGGCCAGGACTGTGGGGACAGAAGTCTGAAAACACAAACTCAGCTTAGGATTGGCGATGTATGTATGAAGGCTCGATCTACAGACCGTGAGAATTTTCCGGGCTATGAACAAAGGGCGAGTATGTGGCGCTTGCTCAGGGTTTTGTCTCTGGATTTTGTGTCAATGGTGGCCGTGGAATGTCGGGGTGTCCTCAAGGGCCATGGACAATTCTTTCTCTGGTGATTTGGCCTGATCCCAAGGGTTTGGGATCATTCTGTGGATGGGAAGAGTCCTTTCTGTATTATTTTTTTTTTACCTCAGGTGTCCCACCAAGACGGATTCCAGAGTAGAGCTCTGAGTAGGGGTGACTAGACATCTCGAACTCAGGTTGAGATTGGGGGACTAGGGGCTTGGCAAGCCCCATATGTGGGCTGTTGTTCCAGTCACTAAGAGGCTTTACATGAGGATAGGGCTCACGCTGAGGGTCACAATGTGCGTTTGTGCACATTGTGGCCCTCAGGGATAGGTGGGGCCTCATAGTCCATGCTGCTTTCTCCTACAATGAACATTGGACAACATGCCAACCACTAGGTTTCTTGCCAAGGCGAAGGAGAAGTTCTGATTCTTGCATCACGTTCACTCCTGAGCAGTGAGTGGAGATAAGGTCTAGGTTCTGAAGGTGAAAACTGAGGTTGGGTAGAGATGATGGCCTAAAGCCATGGTGGGTGTGATATGCTCTGTGTACGGCCAGCTGTCTGGGTGTTGGACTGGAGGTCTGCCCTCAGGCTGTGTCAGACAGGGCTTTAGTGCACAGGCTAGACTGTATAATTGGGGTATGGTCGAGTGGCATGCAGGTTGTTACTCATTTGGCGTTTCTGGTTAGCCCTATAGGGCAACATTTTTCTTCTGGAGGGCAGGCAGAGTGCTGCATTGTGTCTCCAGAACTGCCAAACTGGAGGGGTGTGGCCAGGATTGTGAGGAAGGAAGTCTGAAAACACAAGCTAGCACGAGTTTTGGGGCCAAGAGCATGGCAGGCCCACTCTGCAGAGGCTGAATCGAGATCTCCTGCAGTTGAGGTCAGGGCGAGTATCAGATGTTGCCTCAAGCTGGAGTTTGTGTCCATGACGGCCCCTTCCTGAAGGGGGTGGGGGCGTCATGAGGCCAGGGAGGTTTCCCTACGCTGCAAGTTGTGAGCTGCTCCAAACTTCAAAGTTTCCTTCTTCAGGACAGTCGAGTACGATTGGTTGGTTCCAGGATGCCCCATACAGAAAGACTCGAGAGCAGGGGCCTAAGCATGGATGCCGAGAAACGCCAACTCACCTTCCCATTGCCTGGTCGAGACAAGGCACGCTCAATCTGCGGGCTCTTGGGTGAGCTACCCAGAAGGCTGAGTTTAAATGGACTCTCCTGAGGATGAGTCATAATGTGGGTTGGTGGCCATGGAGACCTTGGAATGTGGCAGTAGCTAAGGGACTCGGCAGGATTCTTCAACCCGAAGGGCTTCACACAACTCCAACAAGGAAGCTTCCCATGTGGAGATGAGAGGTCTTCTGTCTGGTGCCTCAGGAAAGCCCCGTATGCTGGTCTTCGAACCCAGGCCTCTGAGGAGTAATACCTGGACACCAAAGCAAGAGTTCATAATAGGGCCTAGGGTCCTGTCTGGTTCAATCTTCTGTCTCTGCGGATATCTGTCTGTGTGTCTGCATGGAGGTAGTAGTTGCTCAGCTTGTGTCATAATGCCCCTATTTGTCCAGTGCGGCTTGCGGTAGAGGGATGTCCTTGGGGACCTTGAGGTTTCTACTATTTTGTAGAGTTGTGGCCAATGGAATGGGCAGTTTCTTAGGAGAGAGCAGGCACAGTTCTGTGGTGTGGCTCCAGAGACCCCAGCCTGGAGGCTGTGTGGGCCATGTCTGTGCAGACAGACATCCAAAAACCCTAACTCAGCTCAGGTTTGGGGCCGAGGTTACGGCAGGCCTGATCTACAGTCCATGAGGGGAGCTCCTCTGGATATGAAAGAAGGGTGAGAGGGAGGCAGTCGCTCAGGCTTTTGTCTCTGGATGTTTTGTCCACAATGGCCGTTTAATGTAGGAGTTGCCTCATGGGTCGTAGAAGTCTCCCTCTCTGGTAGTTTGTCCAGCCCCCAAGAGTTTGGGGTCATTCTGTGGGAAGGGAAGTGTCCTGTTTTCTGCTTCATGTGTCCCCCCAGTAGAGAAATTCTAGAGCATAGCAGTGGGTACTGACAACTGGAATACTCGGTTAAGCCTGGGGGCCTATGGATATGACAAGCCCCATATGCAGGATCTTGGTCCAGCCACTGAGAGGCGTTACTTTAATACGGGACTCACGCTGCAGGTCACAATGCATGTCTGTGCCCTAGGCGGCCCTCAAGCACTGGCGTGGCCTTTCGGACAATGCAGGTTTTCCCACATTGAACGTTGGACAACATGCCAACCACAAGGTTTCTGGCCATGGGGAAGGAGGAATTCTAATTTCTGCATCACGTTCACCCCTGGGCAGTGATTGGAGATAAGGTCTAGGTTCTGAAGCCTGAAAACCGAGGTTGGGAAGAGATGACAACCTACAGCCATAGCGGGTCCTATGTGTCCAGGTTGGGGCCAGGTGTCTGGGTGTCGTTTGGGATGTCTTGTCTCAGGCTGTGCCAGACAGGGCATTAGTATACAGGGTGGGCTGTATAATTGCTTTACAATCGAGTGGCATGCATTAGAAAATCATTTGGGGTTTCTTATTAGCAGCATAGGGCAAAGTTTTTCTTCTGGAGGGCAGGCAGAGTGCTGCATTGTGGCTTCGGAATTCCCAAACTGGAGGGCTTGTGGGCCAGGAGAGTGAGGACGGAAGTCTGAGAACACAAGCTAGGCTTAGGTTTCGGGGCAAGGACATGGCAGGCACACTCTGCAGAGCTGAATTGAGATCTCATGCGTCTGAAGTCAGGTCGAGGTTCAGACTTTGGCTCAGGTTTGAGTTTCTGTCCATGTTGGCCCCATCAAGAAGGGGGGGCATTATGAGGCCATGGGGGTTTTCCCACTATTGGAGTTGTGAGATGCTCCAAACCGCAAGGATTCCTTCTGTGGGACAATTAAGATTTGTTGGATGGCTCCAGGACGTCTTATAAGGTATTTTTCCAGAACAGGGTTCTAAGTATGGATGCCTGGGCAGCCAGCCTCACATTCCAATTGTCTCCTAGCAACAAGAAACGTTTGATCTGCTGGCTTGGGGTAGCAACAGAGTGGGCTGAGTTGATATGGACTTTCCTGAGGATGGTCTTAATGGTGGTTTGAGTCCATGGAGACCTTGGTATGGGGCAGTGGCACCAGGGCCTTGAAGGATTCTCCTAACCAGAGGTTATGACAAAGCTCCAATGAGCAAGTTTCCATGGGGAGACGAGATTTGTTCTTATTGGTGCCTCAGGAAACCACCATATGCTGGTATGGGAAACGAGGCCTCTGAGGAGAGATGCCTGGAAACCAAAGCAATGGATCTGATTAGGGCCTAGGGGCCTGTCCGGTTCAATATTCTTCTCTGGGGACATCTGTTGTCTGAGTGGAGGTAGTTGCTCAGCTGGTTTGAGATCACCCCTGTTTGTCCTGGGCAGCCTACACTATTGGGATGGCCTCGGTGACTTTGGAGGTTTTTCCTAATTTGCAAGGTTGTGGCCAATGGAATGGGAAGAATTCCCTTGAAAGGGAAGCACAGTCCTGAGGTGTGGCTCCAGGGACCCAAGTGTGGAGCGTGTGTGGTCCAGCGCTATTTGGACAAAAGTCTGAAAACACAAACTCCTCTTAGGTTGGGGGATGTAGGTATGGCCGGCCCCATCTATAGACCATGAGGAGACCTCTTCGGGATATGAAAAAAGGGCGAATGTGATGTGCATGCTCATGTTTTTTTTTTTTTTTTTTTTCTGGAAATGTGTCACTGATTGCCATGGAATGTCGCGGTGTCCTCATGGTCCATCGATGAGGCTCCCTTTCTGGGGATTTGACCCGATCCCCAGAGATTGGGGTCATTCTGTGGGAAGGGAGGAGGCCTTTTTTTTGTTTGTTTATTTTTTTTTGTTTTTTGTTTTTTGTTTTTTAACCTCAGGTGGTCCACCAAAAGAGGGATTCCAGAGCAGAGTCGTGGGTGGGGGCAACTGCACAACCAGAACTCTGGTTAACATTGGGACCTAAGAACATGGCAAGCCCTATATGTGGGCTATTGGCCCAAACACTGAGAGGCCTTCCTTGAGGATAGGTCTCACACTGAGTTTCACAATGTGTTTTTGTGCCCAAGGAGCCCCTCAAGTCAGGGCGTGGCCTAATGTACCATGCTGGTTTCTCCTACACTGAACGTTGCACAGTATGGGAACCACAAGTTTTCTGGCCATGGGGAAGATGGAGTTCTAATTTCTGCAACACTTTCACTCCTGGACTGTGATTGGATTTAAGGTCTAGGTTCTGAAGCCTGAAAACTGAGGTTGGGAAGAGATGAAGCCCTAAGGCCATGGTGTGTCTGATGTGCTCAGTGTTCGGCCAGCTGTTGAGTGTGGGTTGGGAGGTGCAGGCTCAGGCTGTGGCAGACAGGGAATTAGTGCCCAGGCTAGACTGTATCATTGGGGTGCAGTCGAGTTTCGTGCAGGATAGTACTCATTTGTGGTTACTGGGTAGCCCCAGATGGCAACGTTTTTCTTCTGGAGGGAAGACACAGTGCCACATAGTGGCTCCAGAATTCCCAAACTGGAAGGCTTGTGGGCCAGGAGTGTGAGGAAAAAATTCTGAGAACACAAGCCAGACTTAGATTTCGGGGTGAGGGGACGGCAGGCACCCTCTGCAGAGATGATTCGAGATCCCGGATACCTGAAGACAGAGCTAGGATCAGACGTTTTCTTAGGTCGGAATTTCTTTCCATGACGGCCCCTTCATGAAGGGAAGGGTGTCACGAGGACATGGAGGTTTTCCCACGATGGGAATTGTGAGATGCTCCAAACCACAATGATTCCTTCTGTGGGACAGTCAAGACATGTTGGATGGCTCCAGGACATCTCATAAGGAAGTTATCCAGAGCAGGGTTCTAAGGATGGATGCCTGGGTAGCCTGCCTCCCATTCCAGGTGTCTCATAGAGCCAAGGCAAGTTCGATCTGCTGGATCTAGGGGAGCAACCGAGGCGGGTGTTTTGAAATGGGTGAGTTGAGGATGGGTCATAATGTGCTTTTGTGTCCATGTAGACCTTGGAATGGGGTGCTTGATCCGGGGCCTTGAGGGATGTTTATAACCGGAGGTTTTGATGGAGCTCTAAAGAGTATGGTTCCTATGTAGAGAAGAGAATTGTTTTGATGAGTGCCTAAGTAATATCCCATATGCTGGTATTGGAAACCAGGCCTCTGAGGAGAGATGACTGGAATCAAAAGCAATGGATCTGATTAGGGCCTAAGTGCCCGTCCAGTTCAATCTTATTCTATGGGGATATCTGTCTCTGGGTCTGAGTGGAGGTGGTTTCCTAACTTGTGAAAGATCATCCCTGTGTGTCCTGGGCAGCCAACACAATTCGGATGGCCTGGGGGAGTTTGGAGGATTCTCCTAATCTATAGGGTTGTGGCCAATGGAAATGGCAGAATTCCCCTGGAGAGGGAAGCCACAGTCCTGAGGTGTGGCTCCAGGGGCCCCAGCTTGGATGGTGTGTGGACCAGGACTGTGGGGACAGAAGTCTGAAAACACAAACTCAGCTTAGGTTTGGCGATGTATGTATGAAGGCTCGATCTACAGACCGTGAGAATTTTCCGGGCTATGAACAAAGGGCGAGTATGTGGCGCTTGCTCAGGGTTTTGTCTCTGGATTTTGTGTCAATGGTGGCCGTGGAATGTCGGGGTGTCCTCAAGGGCCATGGACAATTCTTTCCCTGGTGATTTGGCCTGATCCCAAGGGTTTGGGATCATTCTGTGGATGGGAAGAGTCCTTTCTGTAATTTTTTTTTTTTTTTATCTCAGGTGTCCCACCAAAGAGGGATTCCCGAGTAGAGCCCTGAGTAGGGGTGACTAGACATCTCGAACTCAGGTTGAGATTGGGGGACTAGGGGCTTGGCAAGCCCCATATGTGGGCTGTTGTTCCAGTCACTAAGAGGCTTTACATGAGGATAGGGCTCACGCTGAGGGTCACAATGTGTGTTTGTGCACATTGTGGCCCTCAGGGATAGGTGGGGCCTCATAGTCCATGCTGCTTTCTCCTACAATGAACATGAGACAACATGCCAACCACTAGGTTTCTTGCCAAGGCGAAGGAGAAGTTCTGATTCTTGCATCACGTTCACTCCTGAGCAGTGAGTGGAGATAAGGTCTAGGTTCTGAAGGTGAAAACTGAGGTTAGGTAGAGATGATGGCCTAAAGCCAATGTGGGTGTGATATGCTCTGTGTATGGCCAGCTGTCTGGGTGTTGGACTGGAGGCCTGCCCTCAGGCTGTGTCAGACAGGGCTTTAGTGCACAGGCGAGACTGTATAATTGGGGTAAGGTCGAGTGGCATGCAGGTTGTTACTCATTTGGCGTTTCTGGTTAGCCCTATAGGGCAACATTTTTCTTCTGGAGGGCAGGCAGAGTGCTGCATTGTGTCTCCAGAATTGCCAAACTGGAGGGGTGTGGCCAGGATTGTGAGGAAGGAAGACTGAAAACACAAGCTAGCACGAGTTTTGGGGCCAAGAGCATGGCAGGCCCACTCTGCAGAGGCTGAATCGAGATCTCCTGCAGGTGAGGTCAGGGCAATTATCAGATGTTGCCTCAAGCTGGAGTTTGTGTCCATGACGGCCCCTTCCTGAAGGGGGTGGGGGCGTCATGAGGCCAGGGAGGTTTCCCTACGCTGGGAGTTGTGAGCTGCTCCAAATTTCAAAGTTTCCTTCTTCAGGACAGTCGAGTACTATTGGATGGTTCCAGGATGCCCCATACAGAAAGACTCGAGAGCAGGGGCCTAAGCATGGATGCCGAGAAACGCCAACTCACCTTCCCATTGCCTGGTCGAGACAAGGCACGCTCAATCTGCGGGCTCTTGGGTGAGCTACCCAGAAGGCTGAGTTTAAATGGACTCTGCTGAGGATGAGTCATAATGTGGGTTGGTGGCCATGGAGACCTTGGAATGTGGCAGTAGCTAAGGGACTCTGCAGGATTCTCCAACCCGATGGGCTTGACACAACTCCAACAAAGAAGCTTCCCATGTGGAGATGAGAGGTCTTCTGTCTGGTGCCTCAGGAACCCCGCATGCTGGTCTTCGAACCCAGGCCTCTGAGGAGTGATACCTGGACACCAAAGCAAGAGTTCATAATAGGGCCTAGGGGCCTGTCTGGTTCAATCTTCTGTCTCTGCGGATATCTGTCTGTGTGTCTGCATGGAGGTAGTAGTTGCTCAGCTTGTGTCATAATGCCCCTATTTGTCCAGTGCGGCTTGCGGTAGTGGGATGTCCTTGGGGACCTTGAGGTTTCTACTATTTTGTAGAGTTGTGGCCAATGGAATGGGCAGTTTCTTAGGAGAGAGCAGGCACAGTTCTGTGGTGTGGCTCCAGAGACGCCAGCCTGGGGGCTGTGTGGGCCATGTCTGTGCAGACAGACATCCAAAAACCCTAACTCAGCTCAGGTTTGGGGCCGAGGTTACGGCAGGCCTGATCTACAGTCCATGAGGGGAGCTCCTCTGGATATGAAAGAAGGGTGAGAGGGAGGCAGTCGCTCAGGCTTTTGTCTCTGGATGTTTTGTCCACAATGGCCGTTTAATGTAGGAGTTGCCTCATGGGTCGTAGAAGTCTCCCTCTCTGGTAGTTTGTCCAGCCCCCAAGAGTTTGGGGTCATTCTGTGGGAAGGGAAGTGTCCTGTTTTCTGCTTCATGTGTCCCCCCAGTAGAGGGATTCTAGAGCATAGCAGTGGGTACTGACAACTGGAATACTCGCCCTCTGGTTAAGCCTGGGGGCCTATGGATATGACAAGCCCCATATGCAGGATCTTGGTCCAGCCACTGAGAGGCGTTACTTTAATACGGGACTCACGCTGCAGGTCACAATGCATGTCTGTGCCCTAGGCGGCCCTCAAGCACTGGCGTGGCCTTTCGGACAATGCAGGTTTTCCCACATTGAACGTTGGACAACATGCCAACCACAAGGTTTCTGGCCATGGGGAAGGAGGAATTCTAATTTCTGCATCACGTTCACCCCTGGGCAGTGATTGGAGATAAGGTCTAGGTTCTGAAGCCTGAAAACCGAGGTTGGGAAGAGATGACGACCTACAGCCATAGCGGGTCCTATGTGTCCAGGTTGGGGCCAGGTGTCTGGGTGTCGTTTGGGATGTCTTGTTTCAGGCTGTGCCAGACAGGGCATTAGTATACAGGGTGGGCTGTATAATTGCTTTACAATCGAGTGGCATGCATTAGAAAATCATTTGGGGTTTCTTATTAGCAGCATAGGGCAAAGTTTTTCTTCTGGAGGGCAGGCAGAGTGCTGCATTGTGGCTTCGGAATTCCCAAACTGGAGGGCTTGTGGGCCAGGAGAGTGAGGACGGAAGTCTGAGAACACAAGCTAGGCTTAGGTTTCGGGGCAAGGACATGGCAGGCACACTCTGCAGAGCTGAATTGAGATCTCATGCGTCTGAAGTCAGGTCGAGGTTCAGACTTTGGCTCAGGTTTGAGTTTCTGTCCATGTTGGCCCCATCAAGAAGGGGGGGCATTATGAGGCCATGGGGGTTTTCCCACTATTGGAGTTGTGAGATGCTCCAAACCGCAAGGATTCCTTCTGTGGGACAATTAAGATTTGTTGGATGGCTCCAGGACGTCTTATAAGGTATTTTTCCAGAACAGGGTTCTAAGTATGGATGCCTGGGCAGCCAGCCTCACATTCCAATTGTCTCCTAGCAACAAGAAACGTTTGATCTGCTGGCTTGGGGTAGCAACAGAGTGGGCTGAGTTGATATGGACTTTCCTGAGGATGGTCTTAATGGTGGTTTGAGTCCATGGAGACCTTGGTATGGGGCAGTGGCACCAGGGCCTTGAAGGATTCTCCTAACCAGAGGTTATGACAAAGCTCCAATGAGCAAGTTTCCATGGGGAGACGAGATTTGTTCTTATTGGTGCCTCAGGAAACCACCATATGCTGGTATGGGAAACGAGGCCTCTGAGGAGAGATGCCTGGAAACCAAAGCAATGGATCTGATTAGGGCCTAGGGGCCTGTCCGGTTCAATATTCTTCTCTGGGGACATCTGTTGTCTGAGTGGAGGTAGTTGCTCAGCTGGTTTGAGATCACCCCTGTTTGTCCTGGGCAGCCTACACTATTGGGAAGGCCTCGGTGACTTTGGAGGTTTTTCCTCATTTGCAAGGTTGTGGCCAATGGAATGGGAAGAATTCCCTTGAAAGGGAAGCACAGTCCTGAGGTGTGGCTCCAGGGACCCAAGTGTGGAGCGTGTGTGGTCCAGCGCTATTTGGACAAAAGTCTGAAAACACAAACTCCTCTTAGGTTGGGGGATGTAGGTATGGCCGGCCCCATCTATAGACCATGAGGAGACCTCTTCGGGATATGAAAAAAGGGCGAATGTGATGTGCATGCTCATGTTTTTTTTTTTTTTTTTTTTTCTGGAAATGTGTCACCGATTGCCATGGAATGTCGCGGTGTCCTCATGGTCCATCGATGAGGCTCCCTTTCTGGGGATTTGACCCGATCCCCAGAGATTGGGGTCATTCTGTGGGAAGGGAGGAGGCCTTTTTTTTGTTTGTTTATTTTTTTTTTGTTTTTTGTTTTTTGTTTTTTAACCTCAGGTGGTCCACCAAAAGAGGGATTCCAGAGCAGAGTCGTGGGTGGGGGCAACTGCACAACCAGAACTCTGGTTAACATTGGGACCTAAGAACATGGCAAGCCCTATATGTGGGCTATTGGCCCAAACACTGAGAGGCCTTCCTTGAGGATAGGTCTCACACTGAGTTTCACAATGTGTTTTTGTGCCCAAGGAGCCCCTCAAGTCAGGGCGTGGCCTAATGTACCATGCTGGTTTCTCCTACACTGAACGTTGCACAGTATGGGAACCACAAGTTTTCTGGCCATGGGGAAGATGGAGTTCTAATTTCTGCAACACTTTCACTCCTGGACTGTGATTGGATTTAAGGTCTAGGTTCTGAAGCCTGAAAACTGAGGTTGGGAAGAGATGAAGCCCTAAGGCCATGGTGTGTCTGATGTGCTCAGTGTTCGGCCAGCTGTTGAGTGTGGGTTGGGAGGTGCAGGCTCAGGCTGTGGCAGACAGGGAATTAGTGCCCAGGCTAGACTGTATCATTGGGGTGCAGTCGAGTTTCGTGCAGGATAGTACTCATTTGTGGTTACTGGGTAGCCCCAGATGGCAACGTTTTTCTTCTGGAGGGAAGACACAGTGCCACATAGTGGCTCCAGAATTCCCAAACTGGAAGGCTTGTGGGCCAGGAGTGTGAGGAAAAAATTCTGAGAACACAAGCCAGACTTAGATTTCGGGGTGAGGGGACGGCAGGCACCCTCTGCAGAGATGATTCGAGATCCCGGATACCTGAAGACAGAGCTAGGATCAGACGTTTTCTTAGGTCGGAATTTCTTTCCATGACGGCCCCTTCATGAAGGGAAGGGTGTCACGAGGACATGGAGGTTTTCCCACGATGGGAATTGTGAGATGCTCCAAACCACAATGATTCCTTCTGTGGGACAGTCAAGACATGTTGGATGGCTCCAGGACATCTCATAAGGAAGTTATCCAGAGCAGGGTTCTAAGGATGGATGCCTGGGTAGCCTGCCTCCCATTCCAGGTGTCTCATAGAGCCAAGGCAAGTTCGATCTGCTGGATCTAGGGGAGCAACCGAGGCGGGTGTTTTGAAATGGGTGAGTTGAGGATGGGTCATAATGTGCATTTGTGTCCATGTAGACCTTGGAATGGGGTGCTTGATCCGGGGCCTTGAGGGATGTTTATAACCGGAGGTTTTGATGGAGCTCTAAAGAGTATGTTTCCTATGTAGAGAAGAGAATTGTTTTGATGAGTGCCTAAGTAATATCCCATATGCTGGTATTGGAAACCAGGCCTCTGAGGAGAGATGACTGGAATCAAAAGCAATGGATCTGATTAGGGCCTAAGTGCCCGTCCAGTTCAATCTTATTCTATGGGGATATCTGTCTCTGGGTCTGAGTGGAGGTGGTTTCCTAACTTGTGAAAGATCATCCCTGTGTGTCCTGGGCAGCCAACACAATTCGGATGGCCTGGGGGAGTTTGGAGGATTCTCCTAATCTATAGGGTTGTGGCCAATGGAAATGGCAGAATTCCCCTGGAGAGGGAAGCCACAGTCCTGAGGTGTGGCTCCAGGGGCCCCAGCTTGGATGGTGTGTGGACCAGGACTGTGGGGACAGAAGTCTGAAAACACAAACTCAGCTTAGGTTTGGCGATGTATGTATGAAGGCTCGATCTACAGACCGTGAGAATTTTCCGGGCTATGAACAAAGGGCGAGTATGTGGCGCTTGCTCAGGGTTTTGTCTCTGGATTTTGTGTCAATGGTGGCCGTGGAATGTCGGGGTGTCCTCAAGGGCCATGGACAATTCTTTCCCTGGTGATTTGGCCTGATCCCAAGGGTTTGGGATCATTCTGTGGATGGGAAGAGTCCTTTCTGTAATTTTTTTTTTTTTTATCTCAGGTGTCCCACCAAAGAGGGATTCCCGAGTAGAGCCCTGAGTAGGGGTGACTAGACATCTCGAACTCAGGTTGAGATTGGGGGACTAGGGGCTTGGCAAGCCCCATATGTGGGCTGTTGTTCCAGTCACTAAGAGGCTTTACATGAGGATAGGGCTCACGCTGAGGGTCACAATGTGTGTTTGTGCACATTGTGGCCCTCAGGGATAGGTGGGGCCTCATAGTCCATGCTGCTTTCTCCTACAATGAACATGAGACAACATGCCAACCACTAGGTTTCTTGCCAAGGCGAAGGAGAAGTTCTGATTCTTGCATCACGTTCACTCCTGAGCAGTGAGTGGAGATAAGGTCTAGGTTCTGAAGGTGAAAACTGAGGTTAGGTAGAGATGATGGCCTAAAGCCAATGTGGGTGTGATATGCTCTGTGTATGGCCAGCTGTCTGGGTGTTGGACTGGAGGCCTGCCCTCAGGCTGTGTCAGACAGGGCTTTAGTGCACAGGCGAGACTGTATAATTGGGGTAAGGTCGAGTGGCATGCAGGTTGTTACTCATTTGGCGTTTCTGGTTAGCCCTATAGGGCAACATTTTTCTTCTGGAGGGCAGGCAGAGTGCTGCATTGTGTCTCCAGAATTGCCAAACTGGAGGGGTGTGGCCAGGATTGTGAGGAAGGAAGACTGAAAACACAAGCTAGCACGAGTTTTGGGGCCAAGAGCATGGCAGGCCCACTCTGCAGAGGCTGAATCGAGATCTCCTGCAGGTGAGGTCAGGGCAATTATCAGATGTTGCCTCAAGCTGGAGTTTGTGTCCATGACGGCCCCTTCCTGAAGGGGGTGGGGGCGTCATGAGGCCAGGGAGGTTTCCCTACGCTGGGAGTTGTGAGCTGCTCCAAATTTCAAAGTTTCCTTCTTCAGGACAGTCGAGTACTATTGGATGGTTCCAGGATGCCCCATACAGAAAGACTCGAGAGCAGGGGCCTAAGCATGGATGCCGAGAAACGCCAACTCACCTTCCCATTGCCTGGTCGAGACAAGGCACGCTCAATCTGCGGGCTCTTGGGTGAGCTACCCAGAAGGCTGAGTTTAAATGGACTCTGCTGAGGATGAGTCATAATGTGGGTTGGTGGCCATGGAGACCTTGGAATGTGGCAGTAGCTAAGGGACTCTGCAGGATTCTCCAACCCGATGGGCTTGACACAACTCCAACAAAGAAGCTTCCCATGTGGAGTTGAGAGGTCTTCTGTCTGGTGCCTCAGGAACCCCGCATGCTGGTCTTCGAACCCAGGCCTCTGAGGAGTGATACCTGGACACCAAAGCAAGAGTTCATAATAGGGCCTAGGGGCCTGTCTGGTTCAATCTTCTGTCTCTGCGGATATCTGTCTGTGTGTCTGCATGGAGGTAGTAGTTGCTCAGCTTGTGTCATAATGCCCCTATTTGTCCAGTGCGGCTTGCGGTAGTGGGATGTCCTTGGGGACCTTGAGGTTTCTACTATTTTGTAGAGTTGTGGCCAATGGAATGGGCAGTTTCTTAGGAGAGAGCAGGCACAGTTCTGTGGTGTGGCTCCAGAGACGCCAGCCTGGGGGCTGTGTGGGCCATGTCTGTGCAGACAGACATCCAAAAACCCTAACTCAGCTCAGGTTTGGGGCCGAGGTTACGGCAGGCCTGATCTACAGTCCATGAGGGGAGCTCCTCTGGATATGAAAGAAGGGTGAGAGGGAGGCAGTCGCTCAGGCTTTTGTCTCTGGATGTTTTGTCCACAATGGCCGTTTAATGTAGGAGTTGCCTCATGGGTCGTAGAAGTCTCCCTCTCTGGTAGTTTGTCCAGCCCCCAAGAGTTTGGGGTCATTCTGTGGGAAGGGAAGTGTCCTGTTTTCTGCTTCATGTGTCCCCCCAGTAGAGGGATTCTAGAGCATAGCAGTGGGTACTGACAACTGGAATACTCGCCCTCTGGTTAAGCCTGGGGGCCTATGGATATGACAAGCCCCATATGCAGGATCTTGGTCCAGCCACTGAGAGGCGTTACTTTAATACGGGACTCACGCTGCAGGTCACAATGCATGTCTGTGCCCTAGGCGGCCCTCAAGCACTGGCGTGGCCTTTCGGACAATGCAGGTTTTCCCACATTGAACGTTGGACAACATGCCAACCACAAGGTTTCTGGCCATGGGGAAGGAGGAATTCTAATTTCTGCATCACGTTCACCCCTGGGCAGTGATTGGAGATAAGGTCTAGGTTCTGAAGCCTGAAAACCGAGGTTGGGAAGAGATGACGACCTACAGCCATAGCGGGTCCTATGTGTCCAGGTTGGGGCCAGGTGTCTGGGTGTCGTTTGGGATGTCTTGTTTCAGGCTGTGCCAGACAGGGCATTAGTATACAGGGTGGGCTGTATAATTGCTTTACAATCGAGTGGCATGCATTAGAAAATCATTTGGGGTTTCTTATTAGCAGCATAGGGCAAAGTTTTTCTTCTGGAGGGCAGGCAGAGTGCTGCATTGTGGCTTCGGAATTCCCAAACTGGAGGGCTTGTGGGCCAGGAGAGTGAGGACGGAAGTCTGAGAACACAAGCTAGGCTTAGGTTTCGGGGCAAGGACATGGCAGGCACACTCTGCAGAGCTGAATTGAGATCTCATGCGTCTGAAGTCAGGTCGAGGTTCAGACTTTGGCTCAGGTTTGAGTTTCTGTCCATGTTGGCCCCATCAAGAAGGGGGGGCATTATGAGGCCATGGGGGTTTTCCCACTATTGGAGTTGTGAGATGCTCCAAACCGCAAGGATTCCTTCTGTGGGACAATTAAGATTTGTTGGATGGCTCCAGGACGTCTTATAAGGTATTTTTCCAGAACAGGGTTCTAAGTATGGATGCCTGGGCAGCCAGCCTCACATTCCAATTGTCTCCTAGCAACAAGAAACGTTTGATCTGCTGGCTTGGGGTAGCAACAGAGTGGGCTGAGTTGATATGGACTTTCCTGAGGATGGTCTTAATGGTGGTTTGAGTCCATGGAGACCTTGGTATGGGGCAGTGGCACCAGGGCCTTGAAGGATTCTCCTAACCAGAGGTTATGACAAAGCTCCAATGAGCAAGTTTCCATGGGGAGATGAGATTTGTTCTTATTGGTGCCTCAGGAAACCACCATATGCTGGTATTGGAAACGAGGCCTCTGAGGAGAGATGCCTGGAAACCAAAGCAATGGATCTGATTAGGGCCTAGGGGCCTGTCTGGTTCAATATTCTTCTCTGGGGACATCTGTTGTCTGAGTGGAGGTAGTTGCTCAGCTGGTTTGAGATCACCCCTGTTTGTCCTGGGCAGCCTACACTATTGGGAAGGCCTCGGTGACTTTGGAGGTTTTTCCTCATTTGCAAGGTTGTGGCCAATGGAATGGGAAGAATTCCCTTGAAAGGGAAGCACAGTCCTGAGGTGTGGCTCCAGGGACCCAAGTGTGGAGCGTGTGTGGTCCAGCGCTATTTGGACAAAAGTCTGAAAACACAAACTCCTCTTAGGTTGGGGGATGTAGGTATGGCCGGCCCCATCTATAGACCATGAGGAGACCTCTTCGGGATATGAACAAAGGGCGAATGTGATGTGCATGCTCATGGTTTTTTTTTTTTTTTTTCTGGAAATATGTCACCGATTGCCATGGAATGTCGCGGTGTCCTCATGGTCCATCGATGAGGCTCCCTTTCTGGGGATTTGACCCGATCCCCAGAGATTGGGGTCATTCTGTGGGAAGGGAGGAGGCCTTTTTTTTGTTTGTTTATTTTTTTTTGTTTTTTGTTTTTTGTTTTTTAACCTCAGGTGGTCCACCAAAAGAGGGATTCCAGAGCAGAGTCGTGGGTGGGGGCAACTGCACAACCAGAACTCTGGTTAACATTGGGACCTAAGAACATGGCAAGCCCTATATGTGGGCTATTGGCCCAAACACTGAGAGGCCTTCCTTGAGGATAGGTCTCACACTGAGTTTCACAATGTGTTTTTGTGCCCAAGGAGCCCCTCAAGTCAGGGCGTGGCCTAATGTACCATGCTGGTTTCTCCTACACTGAACGTTGCACAGTATGGGAACCACAAGTTTTCTGGCCATGGGGAAGATGGAGTTCTAATTTCTGCAACACTTTCACTCCTGGACTGTGATTGGATTTAAGGTCTAGGTTCTGAAGCCTGAAAACTGAGGTTGGGAAGAGATGAAGCCCTAAGGCCATGGTGTGTCTGATGTGCTCAGTGTTCGGCCAGCTGTTGAGTGTGGGTTGGGAGGTGCAGGCTCAGGCTGTGGCAGACAGGGAATTAGTGCCCAGGCTAGACTGTATCATTGGGGTGCAGTCGAGTTTCGTGCAGGATAGTACTCATTTGTGGTTACTGGGTAGCCCCAGAGGGCAACGTTTTTCTTCTGGAGGGAAGACACAGTGCCACATAGTGGCTCCAGAATTCCCAAACTGGAAGGCTTGTGGGCCAGGAGTGTGAGGAAAAAATTCTGAGAACACAAGCCAGACTTAGATTTCGGGGTGAGGGGACGGCAGGCACCCTCTGCAGAGATGATTCGAGATCCCGGATACCTGAAGACAGAGCTAGGATCAGATGTTTTCTTAGGTCGGAATTTCTTTCCATGACGGCCCCTTCATGAAGGGAAGGGTGTCACGAGGACATGGAGGTTTTCCCACGATGGGAATTGTGAGATGCTCCAAACCACAATGATTCCTTCTGTGGGACAGTCAAGACATGTTGGATGGCTCCAGGACATCTCATAAGGAAGTTATCCAGAGCAGGGTTCTAAGGATGGATGCCTGGGTAGCCTGCCTCCCATTCCAGGTGTCTCATAGAGCCAAGGCAAGTTCGATCTGCTGGATCTAGGGGAGCAACCGAGGCGGGTGTTTTGAAATGGGTGAGTGGAGGATGGGTCATAATGTGCATTTGTGTCCATGTAGACCTTGGAATGGGGTGCTTGATCCGGGGCCTTGAGGGATGTTTATAACCGGAGGTTTTGATGGAGCTCTAAAGAGTATGTTTCCTATGTAGAGAAGAGAATTGTTTTGATGAGTGCCTAAGTAATATCCCATATGCTGGTATTGGAAACCAGGCCTCTGAGGAGAGATGACTGGAATCAAAAGCAATGGATCTGATTAGGGCCTAAGTGCCCGTCCAGTTCAATCTTATTCTATGGGGATATCTGTCTCTGGGTCTGAGTGGAGGTGGTTTCCTAACTTGTGAAAGATCATCCCTGTGTGTCCTGGGCAGCCAACACAATTCGGATGGCCTGGGGGAGTTTGGAGGATTCTCCTAATCTATAGGGTTGTGGCCAATGGAAATGGCAGAATTCCCCTGGAGAGGGAAGCCACAGTCCTGAGGTGTGGCTCCAGGGGCCCCAGCTTGGATGGTGTGTGGACCAGGACTGTGGGGACAGAAGTCTGAAAACACAAACTCAGCTTAGGTTTGGCGATGTATGTATGAAGGCTCGATCTACAGACCGTGAGAATTTTCCGGGCTATGAACAAAGGGCGAGTATGTGGCGCTTGCTCAGGGTTTTGTCTCTGGATTTTGTGTCAATGGTGGCCGTGGAATGTCGGGGTGTCCTCAAGGGCCATGGACAATTCTTTCCCTGGTGATTTGGCCTGATCCCAAGGGTTTGGGATCATTCTGTGGATGGGAAGAGTCCTTTCTGTAATTTTTTTTTTTTTTATCTCAGGTGTCCCACCAAAGAGGGATTCCCGAGTAGAGCCCTGAGTAGGGGTGACTAGACATCTCGAACTCAGGTTGAGATTGGGGGACTAGGGGCTTGGCAAGCCCCATATGTGGGCTGTTGTTCCAGTCACTAAGAGGCTTTACATGAGGATAGGGCTCACGCTGAGGGTCACAATGTGTGTTTGTGCACATTGTGGCCCTCAGGGATAGGTGGGGCCTCATAGTCCATGCTGCTTTCTCCTACAATGAACATGAGACAACATGCCAACCACTAGGTTTCTTGCCAAGGCGAAGGAGAAGTTCTGATTCTTGCATCACGTTCACTCCTGAGCAGTGAGTGGAGATAAGGTCTAGGTTCTGAAGGTGAAAACTGAGGTTAGGTAGAGATGATGGCCTAAAGCCAATGTGGGTGTGATATGCTCTGTGTATGGCCAGCTGTCTGGGTGTTGGACTGGAGGCCTGCCCTCAGGCTGTGTCAGACAGGGCTTTAGTGCACAGGCGAGACTGTATAATTGGGGTAAGGTCGAGTGGCATGCAGGTTGTTACTCATTTGGCGTTTCTGGTTAGCCCTATAGGGCAACATTTTTCTTCTGGAGGGCAGGCAGAGTGCTGCATTGTGTCTCCAGAATTGCCAAACTGGAGGGGTGTGGCCAGGATTGTGAGGAAGGAAGACTGAAAACACAAGCTAGCACGAGTTTTGGGGCCAAGAGCATGGCAGGCCCACTCTGCAGAGGCTGAATCGAGATCTCCTGCAGGTGAGGTCAGGGCAATTATCAGATGTTGCCTCAAGCTGGAGTTTGTGTCCATGACGGCCCCTTCCTGAAGGGGGTGGGGGCGTCATGAGGCCAGGGAGGTTTCCCTACGCTGGGAGTTGTGAGCTGCTCCAAATTTCAAAGTTTCCTTCTTCAGGACAGTCGAGTACTATTGGATGGTTCCAGGATGCCCCATACAGAAAGACTCGAGAGCAGGGGCCTAAGCATGGATGCCGAGAAACGCCAACTCACCTTCCCATTGCCTGGTCGAGACAAGGCACGCTCAATCTGCGGGCTCTTGGGTGAGCTACCCAGAAGGCTGAGTTTAAATGGACTCTGCTGAGGATGAGTCATAATGTGGGTTGGTGGCCATGGAGACCTTGGAATGTGGCAGTAGCTAAGGGACTCTGCAGGATTCTCCAACCCGATGGGCTTGACACAACTCCAACAAAGAAGCTTCCCATGTGGAGATGAGAGGTCTTCTGTCTGGTGCCTCAGGAACCCCGCATGCTGGTCTTCGAACCCAGGCCTCTGAGGAGTGATACCTGGACACCAAAGCAAGAGTTCATAATAGGGCCTAGGGGCCTGTCTGGTTCAATCTTCTGTCTCTGCGGATATCTGTCTGTGTGTCTGCATGGAGGTAGTAGTTGCTCAGCTTGTGTCATAATGCCCCTATTTGTCCAGTGCGGCTTGCGGTAGTGGGATGTCCTTGGGGACCTTGAGGTTTCTACTATTTTGTAGAGTTGTGGCCAATGGAATGGGCAGTTTCTTAGGAGAGAGCAGGCACAGTTCTGTGGTGTGGCTCCAGAGACGCCAGCCTGGGGGCTGTGTGGGCCATGTCTGTGCAGACAGACATCCAAAAACCCTAACTCAGCTCAGGTTTGGGGCCGAGGTTACGGCAGGCCTGATCTACAGTCCATGAGGGGAGCTCCTCTGGATATGAAAGAAGGGTGAGAGGGAGGCAGTCGCTCAGGCTTTTGTCTCTGGATGTTTTGTCCACAATGGCCGTTTAATGTAGGAGTTGCCTCATGGGTCGTAGAAGTCTCCCTCTCTGGTAGTTTGTCCAGCCCCCAAGAGTTTGGGGTCATTCTGTGGGAAGGGAAGTGTCCTGTTTTCTGCTTCATGTGTCCCCCCAGTAGAGGGATTCTAGAGCATAGCAGTGGGTACTGACAACTGGAATACTCGCCCTCTGGTTAAGCCTGGGGGCCTATGGATATGACAAGCCCCATATGCAGGATCTTGGTCCAGCCACTGAGAGGCGTTACTTTAATACGGGACTCACGCTGCAGGTCACAATGCATGTCTGTGCCCTAGGCGGCCCTCAAGCACTGGCGTGGCCTTTCGGACAATGCAGGTTTTCCCACATTGAACGTTGGACAACATGCCAACCACAAGGTTTCTGGCCATGGGGAAGGAGGAATTCTAATTTCTGCATCACGTTCACCCCTGGGCAGTGATTGGAGATAAGGTCTAGGTTCTGAAGCCTGAAAACCGAGGTTGGGAAGAGATGACGACCTACAGCCATAGCGGGTCCTATGTGTCCAGGTTGGGGCCAGGTGTCTGGGTGTCGTTTGGGATGTCTTGTTTCAGGCTGTGCCAGACAGGGCATTAGTATACAGGGTGGGCTGTATAATTGCTTTACAATCGAGTGGCATGCATTAGAAAATCATTTGGGGTTTCTTATTAGCAGCATAGGGCAAAGTTTTTCTTCTGGAGGGCAGGCAGAGTGCTGCATTGTGGCTTCGGAATTCCCAAACTGGAGGGCTTGTGGGCCAGGAGAGTGAGGACGGAAGTCTGAGAACACAAGCTAGGCTTAGGTTTCGGGGCAAGGACATGGCAGGCACACTCTGCAGAGCTGAATTGAGATCTCATGCGTCTGAAGTCAGGTCGAGGTTCAGACTTTGGCTCAGGTTTGAGTTTCTGTCCATGTTGGCCCCATCAAGAAGGGGGGGCATTATGAGGCCATGGGGGTTTTCCCACTATTGGAGTTGTGAGATGCTCCAAACCGCAAGGATTCCTTCTGTGGGACAATTAAGATTTGTTGGATGGCTCCAGGACGTCTTATAAGGTATTTTTCCAGAACAGGGTTCTAAGTATGGATGCCTGGGCAGCCAGCCTCACATTCCAATTGTCTCCTAGCAACAAGAAACGTTTGATCTGCTGGCTTGGGGTAGCAACAGAGTGGGCTGAGTTGATATGGACTTTCCTGAGGATGGTCTTAATGGTGGTTTGAGTCCATGGAGACCTTGGTATGGGGCAGTGGCACCAGGGCCTTGAAGGATTCTCCTAACCAGAGGTTATGACAAAGCTCCAATGAGCAAGTTTCCATGGGGAGACGAGATTTGTTCTTATTGGTGCCTCAGGAAACCACCATATGCTGGTATTGGAAACGAGGCCTCTGAGGAGAGATGCCTGGAAACCAAAGCAATGGATCTGATTAGGGCCTAGGGGCCTGTCCGGTTCAATATTCTTCTCTGGGGACATCTGTTGTCTGAGTGGAGGTAGTTGCTCAGCTGGTTTGAGATCACCCCTGTTTGTCCTGGGCAGCCTACACTATTGGGAAGGCCTCGGTGACTTTGGAGGTTTTTCCTCATTTGCAAGGTTGTGGCCAATGGAATGGGAAGAATTCCCTTGAAAGGGAAGCACAGTCCTGAGGTGTGGCTCCAGGAACCCAAGTGTGGAGCGTGTGTGGTCCAGCGCTATTTGGACAAAAGTCTGAAAACACAAACTCCTCTTAGGTTGGGGGATGTAGGTATGGCCGGCCCCATCTATAGACCATGAGGAGACCTCTTCGGGATATGAACAAAGGGCGAATGTGATGTGCATGCTCATGGTTTTTTTTTTTTTTTCTGGAAATATGTCACCGATTGCCATGGAATGTCGCGGTGTCCTCATGGTCCATCGATGAGGCTCCCTTTCTGCGGATTTGACCCGATCCCAAGAGATTGGGGTCATTCTGTGGGAAGGGAGGAGGCCTTTTTTTTGTTTTTTTATTTTTTTTTGTTTTTTGTTTTTTGTTTTTTAACCTCAGGTGGTCCACCAAAAGAGGGATTCCAGAGCAGAGTCGTGGGTGGGGGCAACTGCACAACCAGAACTCTGGTTAACATTGGGACCTAAGAACATGGCAAGCCCTATATGTGGGCTATTGGCCCAAACACTGAGAGGCCTTCCTTGAGGATAGGTCTCATACTGAGTTTCACAATGTGTTTTTGTGCCCAAGGAGCCCCTCAAGTCAGGGCGTGGCCTAATGTACCATGCTGGTTTCTCCTACACTGAACATTGCACAGTATGGGAACCACAAGTTTTCTGGCAATGGGGAAGATGGAGTTCTAATTTCTGCAACACTTTCACTCCTGGACTGTGTTTGGATTTAAGGTCTAGGTTCTGAAGCCTGAAAACTGAGGTTGGGAAGAGATGAAGCCCTAAGGCCATGGTGTGTCTGATGTGCTCAGTGTTCGGCCAGCTGTTGAGTGTGGGTTGGGAGGTGCAGGCTCAGGCTGTGGCAGACAGGGAATTAGTGCCCAGGCTAGACTGTATCATTGGGGTGCAGTCGAGTTTCGTGCAGGATAGTACTCATTTGTGGTTTTTGGGTAGCCCCAGATGGCAACGTTTTTCTTCTGGAGGGAAGACACAGTGCCACATAGTGGCTCCAGAATTCCCAAACTGGAAGGCTTGTGGGCCAGGAGTGTGAGGAAAAAATTCTGAGAACACAAGCCAGACTTAGATTTCGGGGTGAGGGGACGGCAGGCACCCTCTGCAGAGATGATTCGAGATCCCGGATACCTGAAGACAGAGCTAGGATCAGACGTTTTCTTAGGTCGGAATTTCTTTCCATGACGGCCCCTTCATGAAGGGAAGGGTGTCACGAGGACATGGAGGTTTTCCCACGATGGGAATTGTGAGATGCTCCAAACCACAATGATTCCTTCTGTGGGACAGTCAAGACATGTTGGATGGCTCCAGGACATCTCATAAGGAAGTTATCCAGAGCAGGGTTCTAAGGATGGATGCCTGGGTAGCCTGCCTCCCTTTCCAGGTGTCTCATAGAGCCAAGGCAAGTTCGATCTGCTGGATCTAGGGGAGCAACCGAGGCGGGTGTTTTGAAATGGGTGAGTTGAGGATGGGTCATAATGTGCATTTGTGTCCATGTAGACCTTGGAATGGGGTGCTTGATCCGGGGCCTTGAGGGATGTTTATAACCGGAGGTTTTGATGGAGCTCTAAAGAGTATGTTTCCTATGTAGAGAAGAGAATTGTTTTGATGAGTGCCTAAGTAATATCCCATATGCTGGTATTGGAAACCAGGCCTCTGAGGAGAGATGACTGGAATCAAAAGCAATGGATATGATTAGGCCCTAAGTGCCCGTCCAGTTCAATCTTATTCTATGGGATATCTGTCTCTGGGTCTGAGTGGAGGTGGTTTCCTAACTTGTGAAAGATCATCCCTCTGTGTCCTGGGCAGCCAACACAATTCGAATGGCCTGGGGGAGTTTGGAGGATTCTCCTAATCTATAGGGTTGTGGCCAATGGAAATGGCAGAATTCCCCTGGAGAGGGAAGCCACAGTCCTGAGGTGTGGCTCCAGGGGCCCCAGCTTGGATGGTGTGTGGACCAGGACTGTGGGGACAGAAGTCTGAAAACACAAACTCAGCTTAGGTTTGGCGATGTATGTATGAAGGCTCGATCTACAGACCGTGAGAATTTTCCGGGCTATGAACAAAGGGCGAGTATGTGGCGCTTGCTCAGGGTTTTGTCTCTGGATTTTGTGTCAATGGTGGCCGTGGAATGTCGGGGTGTCCTCAAGGGCCATGGACAATTCTTTCCCTGGTGATTTGGCCTGATCCCAAGGGTTTGAGATCATTCTGTGGATGGGAAGAGTCCTTTCTGTAATTTTTTTTTTTTTTTATCTCAGGTGTCCCACCAAAGAGGGATTCCCGAGTAGAGCCCTGAGTAGGGGTGACTAGACATCTCGAACTCAGGTTGAGATTGGGGGACTAGGGGCTTGGCAAGCCCCATATGTGGGCTGTTGTTCCAGTCACTAAGAGGCTTTACATGAGGATAGGGCTCACGCTGAGGGTCACAATGTGTGTTTGTGCACATTGTGGCCCTCAGGGATAGGTGGGGCCTCATAGTCCATGCTGCTTTCTCCTACAATGAACATGAGACAACATGCCAACCACTAGGTTTCTTGCCAAGGCGAAGGAGAAGTTCTGATTCTTGCATCACGTTCACTCCTGAGCAGTGAGTGGAGATAAGGTCTAGGTTCTGAAGGTGAAAACTGAAGTTAGGTAGAGATGATGGCCTAAAGCCAATGTGGGTGTGATATGCTCTGTGTATGGCCAGCTGTCTGGGTGTTGGACTGGAGGCCTGCCCTCAGGCTGTGTCAGACAGGGCTTTAGTGCACAGGCGAGACTGTATAATTGGGGTAAGGTCGAGTGGCATGCAGGTTGTTACTCATTTGGCGTTTCTGGTTAGCCCTATAGGGCAACATTTTTCTTCTGGAGGGCAGGCAGAGTGCTGCATTGTGTCTCCAGAATTGCCAAACTGGAGGGGTGTGGCCAGGATTGTGAGGAAGGAAGACTGAAAACACAAGCTAGCACGAGTTTTGGGGCCAAGAGCATGGCAGGCCCACTCTGCAGAGGCTGAATCGAGATCTCCTGCAGGTGAGGTCAGGGCAATTATCAGATGTTGCCTCAAGCTGGAGTTTGTGTCCATGACGGCCCCTTCCTGAAGGGGGTGGGGGCGTCATGAGGCCAGGGAGGTTTCCCTACGCTGGGAGTTGTGAGCTGCTCCAAATTTCAAAGTTTCCTTCTTCAGGACAGTCGAGTACTATTGGATGGTTCCAGGATGCCCCATACAGAAAGACTCGAGAGCAGGGGCCTAAGCATGGATGCCGAGAAACGCCAACTCACCTTCCCATTGCCTGGTCGAGACAAGGCACGCTCAATCTGCGGGCTCTTGGGTGAGCTACCCAGAAGGCTGAGTTTAAATGGACTCTGCTGAGGATGAGTCATAATGTGGGTTGGTGGCCATGGAGACCTTGGAATGTGGCAGTAGCTAAGGGACTCTGCAGGATTCTCCAACCCGATGGGCTTGACACAACTCCAACAAAGAAGCTTCCCATGTGGAGATGAGAGGTCTTCTGTCTGGTGCCTCAGGAACCCCGCATGCTGGTCTTCGAACCCAGGCCTCTGAGGAGTGATACCTGGACACCAAAGCAAGAGTTCATAATAGGGCCTAGGGGCCTGTCTGGTTCAATCTTCTGTCTCTGCGGATATCTGTCTGTGTGTCTGCATGGAGGTAGTAGTTGCTCAGCTTGTGTCATAATGCCCCTATTTGTCCAGTGCGGCTTGCGGTAGTGGGATGTCCTTGGGGACCTTGAGGTTTCTACTATTTTGTAGAGTTGTGGCCAATGGAATGGGCAGTTTCTTAGGAGAGAGCAGGCACAGTTCTGTGGTGTGGCTCCAGAGACGCCAGCCTGGGGGCTGTGTGGGCCATGTCTGTGCAGACAGACATCCAAAAACCCTAACTCAGCTCAGGTTTGGGGCCGAGGTTACGGCAGGCCTGATCTACAGTCCATGAGGGGAGCTCCTCTGGATATGAAAGAAGGGTGAGAGGGAGGCAGTCGCTCAGGCTTTTGTCTCTGGATGTTTTGTCCACAATGGCCGTTTAATGTAGGAGTTGCCTCATGGGTCGTAGAAGTCTCCCTCTCTGGTAGTTTGTCCAGCCCCCAAGAGTTTGGGGTCATTCTGTGGGAAGGGAAGTGTCCTGTTTTCTGCTTCATGTGTCCCCCCAGTAGAGGGATTCTAGAGCATAGCAGTGGGTACTGACAACTGGAATACTCGCCCTCTGGTTAAGCCTGGGGGCCTATGGATATGACAAGCCCCATATGCAGGATCTTGGTCCAGCCACTGAGAGGCGTTACTTTAATACGGGACTCACGCTGCAGGTCACAATGCATGTCTGTGCCCTAGGCGGCCCTCAAGCACTGGCGTGGCCTTTCGGACAATGCAGGTTTTCCCACATTGAACGTTGGACAACATGCCAACCACAAGGTTTCTGGCCATGGGGAAGGAGGAATTCTAATTTCTGCATCACGTTCACCCCTGGGCAGTGATTGGAGATAAGGTCTAGGTTCTGAAGCCTGAAAACCGAGGTTGGGAAGAGATGACGACCTACAGCCATAGCGGGTCCTATGTGTCCAGGTTGGGGCCAGGTGTCTGGGTGTCGTTTGGGATGTCTTGTTTCAGGCTGTGCCAGACAGGGCATTAGTATACAGGGTGGGCTGTATAATTGCTTTACAATCGAGTGGCATGCATTAGAAAATCATTTGGGGTTTCTTATTAGCAGCATAGGGCAAAGTTTTTCTTCTGGAGGGCAGGCAGAGTGCTGCATTGTGGCTTCGGAATTCCCAAACTGGAGGGCTTGTGGGCCAGGAGAGTGAGGACGGAAGTCTGAGAACACAAGCTAGGCTTAGGTTTCGGGGCAAGGACATGGCAGGCACACTCTGCAGAGCTGAATTGAGATCTCATGCGTCTGAAGTCAGGTCGAGGTTCAGACTTTGGCTCAGGTTTGAGTTTCTGTCCATGTTGGCCCCATCAAGAAGGGGGGGCATTATGAGGCCATGGGGGTTTTCCCACTATTGGAGTTGTGAGATGCTCCAAACCGCAAGGATTCCTTCTGTGGGACAATTAAGATTTGTTGGATGGCTCCAGGACGTCTTATAAGGTATTTTTCCAGAACAGGGTTCTAAGTATGGATGCCTGGGCAGCCAGCCTCACATTCCAATTGTCTCCTAGCAACAAGAAACGTTTGATCTGCTGGCTTGGGGTAGCAACAGAGTGGGCTGAGTTGATATGGACTTTCCTGAGGATGGTCTTAATGGTGGTTTGAGTCCATGGAGACCTTGGTATGGGGCAGTGGCACCAGGGCCTTGAAGGATTCTCCTAACCAGAGGTTATGACAAAGCTCCAATGAGCAAGTTTCCATGGGGAGACGAGATTTGTTCTTATTGGTGCCTCAGGAAACCACCATATGCTGGTATGGGAAACGAGGCCTCTGAGGAGAGATGCCTGGAAACCAAAGCAATGGATCTGATTAGGGCCTAGGGGCCTGTCCGGTTCAATATTCTTCTCTGGGGACATCTGTTGTCTGAGTGGAGGTAGTTGCTCAGCTGGTTTGAGATCACCCCTGTTTGTCCTGGGCAGCCTACACTATTGGGAAGGCCTCGGTGACTTTGGAGGTTTTTCCTCATTTGCAAGGTTGTGGCCAATGGAATGGGAAGAATTCCCTTGAAAGGGAAGCACAGTCCTGAGGTGTGGCTCCAGGGACCCAAGTGTGGAGCGTGTGTGGTCCAGCGCTATTTGGACAAAAGTCTGAAAACACAAACTCCTCTTAGGTTGGGGGATGTAGGTATGGCCGGCCCCATCTATAGACCATGAGGAGACCTCTTCGGGATATGAAAAAAGGGCGAATGTGATGTGCATGCTCATGTTTTTTTTTTTTTTTTTTTTTCTGGAAATGTGTCACCGATTGCCATGGAATGTCGCGGTGTCCTCATGGTCCATCGATGAGGCTCCCTTTCTGGGGATTTGACCCGATCCCCAGAGATTGGGGTCATTCTGTGGGAAGGGAGGAGGCCTTTTTTTTGTTTGTTTATTTTTTTTTTGTTTTTTGTTTTTTGTTTTTTAACCTCAGGTGGTCCACCAAAAGAGGGATTCCAGAGCAGAGTCGTGGGTGGGGGCAACTGCACAACCAGAACTCTGGTTAACATTGGGACCTAAGAACATGGCAAGCCCTATATGTGGGCTATTGGCCCAAACACTGAGAGGCCTTCCTTGAGGATAGGTCTCACACTGAGTTTCACAATGTGTTTTTGTGCCCAAGGAGCCCCTCAAGTCAGGGCGTGGCCTAATGTACCATGCTGGTTTCTCCTACACTGAACGTTGCACAGTATGGGAACCACAAGTTTTCTGGCCATGGGGAAGATGGAGTTCTAATTTCTGCAACACTTTCACTCCTGGACTGTGATTGGATTTAAGGTCTAGGTTCTGAAGCCTGAAAACTGAGGTTGGGAAGAGATGAAGCCCTAAGGCCATGGTGTGTCTGATGTGCTCAGTGTTCGGCCAGCTGTTGAGTGTGGGTTGGGAGGTGCAGGCTCAGGCTGTGGCAGACAGGGAATTAGTGCCCAGGCTAGACTGTATCATTGGGGTGCAGTCGAGTTTCGTGCAGGATAGTACTCATTTGTGGTTACTGGGTAGCCCCAGATGGCAACGTTTTTCTTCTGGAGGGAAGACACAGTGCCACATAGTGGCTCCAGAATTCCCAAACTGGAAGGCTTGTGGGCCAGGAGTGTGAGGAAAAAATTCTGAGAACACAAGCCAGACTTAGATTTCGGGGTGAGGGGACGGCAGGCACCCTCTGCAGAGATGATTCGAGATCCCGGATACCTGAAGACAGAGCTAGGATCAGACGTTTTCTTAGGTCGGAATTTCTTTCCATGACGGCCCCTTCATGAAGGGAAGGGTGTCACGAGGACATGGAGGTTTTCCCACGATGGGAATTGTGAGATGCTCCAAACCACAATGATTCCTTCTGTGGGACAGTCAAGACATGTTGGATGGCTCCAGGACATCTCATAAGGAAGTTATCCAGAGCAGGGTTCTAAGGATGGATGCCTGGGTAGCCTGCCTCCCATTCCAGGTGTCTCATAGAGCCAAGGCAAGTTCGATCTGCTGGATCTAGGGGAGCAACCGAGGCGGGTGTTTTGAAATGGGTGAGTTGAGGATGGGTCATAATGTGCATTTGTGTCCATGTAGACCTTGGAATGGGGTGCTTGATCCGGGGCCTTGAGGGATGTTTATAACCGGAGGTTTTGATGGAGCTCTAAAGAGTATGTTTCCTATGTAGAGAAGAGAATTGTTTTGATGAGTGCCTAAGTAATATCCCATATGCTGGTATTGGAAACCAGGCCTCTGAGGAGAGATGACTGGAATCAAAAGCAATGGATCTGATTAGGGCCTAAGTGCCCGTCCAGTTCAATCTTATTCAATGGGGATATCTGTCTCTGGGTCTGAGTGGAGGTGGTTTCCTAACTTGTGAAAGATCATCCCTGTGTGTCCTGGGCAGCCAACACAATTCGGATGGCCTGGGGGAGTTTGGAGGATTCTCCTAATCTATAGGGTTGTGGCCAATGGAAATGGCAGAATTCCCCTGGAGAGGGAAGCCACAGTCCTGAGGTGTGGCTCCAGGGGCCCCAGCTTGGATGGTGTGTGGACCAGGACTGTGGGGACAGAAGTCTGAAAACACAAACTCAGCTTAGGTTTGGCGATGTATGTATGAAGGCTCGATCTACAGACCGTGAGAATTTTCCGGGCTATGAACAAAGGGCGAGTATGTGGCGCTTGCTCAGGGTTTTGTCTCTGGATTTTGTGTCAATGGTGGCCGTGGAATGTCGGGGTGTCCTCAAGGGCCATGGACAATTCTTTCCCTGGTGATTTGGCCTGATCCCAAGGGTTTGGGATCATTCTGTGGATGGGAAGAGTCCTTTCTGTAATTTTTTTTTTTTTTATCTCAGGTGTCCCACCAAAGAGGGATTCCCGAGTAGAGCCCTGAGTAGGGGTGACTAGACATCTCGAACTCAGGTTGAGATTGGGGGACTAGGGGCTTGGCAAGCCCCATATGTGGGCTGTTGTTCCAGTCACTAAGAGGCTTTACATGAGGATAGGGCTCACGCTGAGGGTCACAATGTGTGTTTGTGCACATTGTGGCCCTCAGGGATAGGTGGGGCCTCATAGTCCATGCTGCTTTCTCCTACAATGAACATGAGACAACATGCCAACCACTAGGTTTCTTGCCAAGGCGAAGGAGAAGTTCTGATTCTTGCATCACGTTCACTCCTGAGCAGTGAGTGGAGATAAGGTCTAGGTTCTGAAGGTGAAAACTGAGGTTAGGTAGAGATGATGGCCTAAAGCCAATGTGGGTGTGATATGCTCTGTGTATGGCCAGCTGTCTGGGTGTTGGACTGGAGGCCTGCCCTCAGGCTGTGTCAGACAGGGCTTTAGTGCACAGGCGAGACTGTATAATTGGGGTAAGGTCGAGTGGCATGCAGGTTGTTACTCATTTGGCGTTTCTGGTTAGCCCTATAGGGCAACATTTTTCTTCTGGAGGGCAGGCAGAGTGCTGCATTGTGTCTCCAGAATTGCCAAACTGGAGGGGTGTGGCCAGGATTGTGAGGAAGGAAGACTGAAAACACAAGCTAGCACGAGTTTTGGGGCCAAGAGCATGGCAGGCCCACTCTGCAGAGGCTGAATCGAGATCTCCTGCAGGTGAGGTCAGGGCAATTATCAGATGTTGCCTCAAGCTGGAGTTTGTGTCCATGACGGCCCCTTCCTGAAGGGGGTGGGGGCGTCATGAGGCCAGGGAGGTTTCCCTACGCTGGGAGTTGTGAGCTGCTCCAAATTTCAAAGTTTCCTTCTTCAGGACAGTCGAGTACTATTGGATGGTTCCAGGATGCCCCATACAGAAAGACTCGAGAGCAGGGGCCTAAGCATGGATGCCGAGAAACGCCAACTCACCTTCCCATTGCCTGGTCGAGACAAGGCACGCTCAATCTGCGGGCTCTTGGGTGAGCTACCCAGAAGGCTGAGTTTAAATGGACTCTGCTGAGGATGAGTCATAATGTGGGTTGGTGGCCATGGAGACCTTGGAATGTGGCAGTAGCTAAGGGACTCTGCAGGATTCTCCAACCCGATGGGCTTGACACAACTCCAACAAAGAAGCTTCCCATGTGGAGATGAGAGGTCTTCTGTCTGGTGCCTCAGGAACCCCGCATGCTGGTCTTCGAACCCAGGCCTCTGAGGAGTGATACCTGGACACCAAAGCAAGAGTTCATAATAGGGCCTAGGGGCCTGTCTGGTTCAATCTTCTGTCTCTGCGGATATCTGTCTGTGTGTCTGCATGGAGGTAGTAGTTGCTCAGCTTGTGTCATAATGCCCCTATTTGTCCAGTGCGGCTTGCGGTAGTGGGATGTCCTTGGGGACCTTGAGGTTTCTACTATTTTGTAGAGTTGTGGCCAATGGAATGGGCAGTTTCTTAGGAGAGAGCAGGCACAGTTCTGTGGTGTGGCTCCAGAGACGCCAGCCTGGGGGCTGTGTGGGCCATGTCTGTGCAGACAGACATCCAAAAACCCTAACTCAGCTCAGGTTTGGGGCCGAGGTTACGGCAGGCCTGATCTACAGTCCATGAGGGGAGCTCCTCTGGATATGAAAGAAGGGTGAGAGGGAGGCAGTCGCTCAGGCTTTTGTCTCTGGATGTTTTGTCCACAATGGCCGTTTAATGTAGGAGTTGCCTCATGGGTCGTAGAAGTCTCCCTCTCTGGTAGTTTGTCCAGCCCCCAAGAGTTTGGGGTCATTCTGTGGGAAGGGAAGTGTCCTGTTTTCTGCTTCATGTGTCCCCCCAGTAGAGGGATTCTAGAGCATAGCAGTGGGTACTGACAACTGGAATACTCGCCCTCTGGTTAAGCCTGGGGGCCTATGGATATGACAAGCCCCATATGCAGGATCTTGGTCCAGCCACTGAGAGGCGTTACTTTAATACGGGACTCACGCTGCAGGTCACAATGCATGTCTGTGCCCTAGGCGGCCCTCAAGCACTGGCGTGGCCTTTCGGACAATGCAGGTTTTCCCACATTGAACGTTGGACAACATGCCAACCACAAGGTTTCTGGCCATGGGGAAGGAGGAATTCTAATTTCTGCATCACGTTCACCCCTGGGCAGTGATTGGAGATAAGGTCTAGGTTCTGAAGCCTGAAAACCGAGGTTGGGAAGAGATGACGACCTACAGCCATAGCGGGTCCTATGTGTCCAGGTTGGGGCCAGGTGTCTGGGTGTCGTTTGGGATGTCTTGTTTCAGGCTGTGCCAGACAGGGCATTAGTATACAGGGTGGGCTGTATAATTGCTTTACAATCGAGTGGCATGCATTAGAAAATCATTTGGGGTTTCTTATTAGCAGCATAGGGCAAAGTTTTTCTTCTGGAGGGCAGGCAGAGTGCTGCATTGTGGCTTCGGAATTCCCAAACTGGAGGGCTTGTGGGCCAGGAGAGTGAGGACGGAAGTCTGAGAACACAAGCTAGGCTTAGGTTTCGGGGCAAGGACATGGCAGGCACACTCTGCAGAGCTGAATTGAGATCTCATGCGTCTGAAGTCAGGTCGAGGTTCAGACTTTGGCTCAGGTTTGAGTTTCTGTCCATGTTGGCCCCATCAAGAAGGGGGGGCATTATGAGGCCATGGGGGTTTTCCCACTATTGGAGTTGTGAGATGCTCCAAACCGCAAGGATTCCTTCTGTGGGACAATTAAGATTTGTTGGATGGCTCCAGGACGTCTTATAAGGTATTTTTCCAGAACAGGGTTCTAAGTATGGATGCCTGGGCAGCCAGCCTCACATTCCAATTGTCTCCTAGCAACAAGAAACGTTTGATCTGCTGGCTTGGGGTAGCAACAGAGTGGGCTGAGTTGATATGGACTTTCCTGAGGATGGTCTTAATGGTGGTTTGAGTCCATGGAGACCTTGGTATGGGGCAGTGGCACCAGGGCCTTGAAGGATTCTCCTAACCAGAGGTTATGACAAAGCTCCAATGAGCAAGTTTCCATGGGGAGATGAGATTTGTTCTTATTGGTGCCTCAGGAAACCACCATATGCTGGTATTGGAAACGAGGCCTCTGAGGAGAGATGCCTGGAAACCAAAGCAATGGATCTGATTAGGGCCTAGGGGCCTGTCTGGTTCAATATTCTTCTCTGGGGACATCTGTTGTCTGAGTGGAGGTAGTTGCTCAGCTGGTTTGAGATCACCCCTGTTTGTCCTGGGCAGCCTACACTATTGGGAAGGCCTCGGTGACTTTGGAGGTTTTTCCTCATTTGCAAGGTTGTGGCCAATGGAATGGGAAGAATTCCCTTGAAAGGGAAGCACAGTCCTGAGGTGTGGCTCCAGGGACCCAAGTGTGGAGCGTGTGTGGTCCAGCGCTATTTGGACAAAAGTCTGAAAACACAAACTCCTCTTAGGTTGGGGGATGTAGGTATGGCCGGCCCCATCTATAGACCATGAGGAGACCTCTTCGGGATATGAACAAAGGGCGAATGTGATGTGCATGCTCATGGTTTTTTTTTTTTTTCTGGAAATATGTCACCGATTGCCATGGAATGTCGCGGTGTCCTCATGGTCCATCGATGAGGCTCCCTTTCTGGGGATTTGACCCGATCCCCAGAGATTGGGGTCATTCTGTGGGAAGGGAGGAGGCCTTTTTTTTGTTTTTTTATTTTTTTTTGTTTTTTGTTTTTTGTTTTTTAACCTCAGGTGGTCCACCAAAAGAGGGATTCCAGAGCAGAGTCGTGGGTGGGGGCAACTGCACAACCAGAACTCTGGTTAACATTGGGACCTAAGAACATGGCAAGCCCTATATGTGGGCTATTGGCCCAAACACTGAGAGGCCTTCCTTGAGGATAGGTCTCACACTGAGTTTCACAATGTGTTTTTGTGCCCAAGGAGCCCCTCAAGTCAGGGCGTGGCCTAATGTACCATGCTGGTTTCTCCTACACTGAACGTTGCACAGTATGGGAACCACAAGTTTTCTGGCAATGGGGAAGATGGAGTTCTAATTTCTGCAACACTTTCACTCCTGGACTGTGATTGGATTTAAGGTCTAGGTTCTGAAGCCTGAAAACTGAGGTTGGGAAGAGATGAAGCCCTAAGGCCATGGTGTGTCTGATGTGCTCAGTGTTCGGCCAGCTGTTGAGTGTGGGTTGGGAGGTGCAGGCTCAGGCTGTGGCAGACAGGGAATTAGTGCCCAGGCTAGACTGTATCATTGGGGTGCAGTCGAGTTTCGTGCAGGATAGTACTCATTTGTGGTTACTGGGTAGCCCCAGATGGCAACGTTTTTCTTCTGGAGGGAAGACACAGTGCCACATAGTGGCTCCAGAATTCCCAAACTGGAAGGCTTGTGGGCCAGGAGTGTGAGGAAAAAATTCTGAGAACACAAGCCAGACTTAGATTTCGGGGTGAGGGGACGGCAGGCACCCTCTGCAGAGATGATTCGAGATCCCGGATACCTGAAGACAGAGCTAGGATCAGACGTTTTCTTAGGTCGGAATTTCTTTCCATGACGGCCCCTTCATGAAGGGAAGGGTGTCACGAGGACATGGAGGTTTTCCCACGATGGGAATTGTGAGATGCTCCAAACCACAATGATTCCTTCTGTGGGACAGTCAAGACATGTTGGATGGCTCCAGGACATCTCATAAGGAAGTTATCCAGAGCAGGGTTCTAAGGATGGATGCCTGGGTAGCCTGCCTCCCATTCCAGGTGTCTCATAGAGCCAAGGCAAGTTCGATCTGCTGGATCTAGGGGAGCAACCGAGGCGGGTGTTTTGAAATGGGTGAGTTGAGGATGGGTCATAATGTGCATTTGTGTCCATGTAGACCTTGGAATGGGGTGCTTGATCCGGGGCCTTGAGGGATGTTTATAACCGGAGGTTTTGATGGAGCTCTAAAGAGTATGTTTCCTATGTAGAGAAGAGAATTGTTTTGATGAGTGCCTAAGTAATATCCCATATGCTGGTATTGGAAACCAGGCCTCTGAGGAGAGATGACTGGAATCAAAAGCAATGGATCTGATTAGGGCCTAAGTGCCCGTCCAGTTCAATCTTATTCAATGGGGATATCTGTCTCTGGGTCTGAGTGGAGGTGGTTTCCTAACTTGTGAAAGATCATCCCTGTGTGTCCTGGGCAGCCAACACAATTCGGATGGCCTGGGGGAGTTTGGAGGATTCTCCTAATCTATAGGGTTGTGGCCAATGGAAATGGCAGAATTCCCCTGGAGAGGGAAGCCACAGTCCTGAGGTGTGGCTCCAGGGGCCCCAGCTTGGATGGTGTGTGGACCAGGACTGTGGGGACAGAAGTCTGAAAACACAAACTCAGCTTAGGTTTGGCGATGTATGTATGAAGGCTCGATCTACAGACCGTGAGAATTTTCCGGGCTATGAACAAAGGGCGAGTATGTGGCGCTTGCTCAGGGTTTTGTCTCTGGATTTTGTGTCAATGGTGGCCGTGGAATGTCGGGGTGTCCTCAAGGGCCATGGACAATTCTTTCCCTGGTGATTTGGCCTGATCCCAAGGGTTTGGGATCATTCTGTGGATGGGAAGAGTCCTTTCTGTAATTTTTTTTTTTTTATCTCAGGTGTCCCACCAAAGAGGGATTCCCGAGTAGAGCCCTGAGTAGGGGTGACTAGACATCTCGAACTCAGGTTGAGATTGGGGGACTAGGGGCTTGGCAAGCCCCATATGTGGGCTGTTGTTCCAGTCACTAAGAGGCTTTACATGAGGATAGGGCTCACGCTGAGGGTCACAATGTGTGTTTGTGCACATTGTGGCCCTCAGGGATAGGTGGGGCCTCATAGTCCATGCTGCTTTCTCCTACAATGAACATGAGACAACATGCCAACCACTAGGTTTCTTGCCAAGGCGAAGGAGAAGTTCTGATTCTTGCATCACGTTCACTCCTGAGCAGTGAGTGGAGATAAGGTCTAGGTTCTGAAGGTGAAAACTGAGGTTAGGTAGAGATGATGGCCTAAAGCCAATGTGGGTGTGATATGCTCTGTGTATGGCCAGCTGTCTGGGTGTTGGACTGGAGGCCTGCCCTCAGGCTGTGTCAGACAGGGCTTTAGTGCACAGGCGAGACTGTATAATTGGGGTAAGGTCGAGTGGCATGCAGGTTGTTACTCATTTGGCGTTTCTGGTTAGCCCTATAGGGCAACATTTTTCTTCTGGAGGGCAGGCAGAGTGCTGCATTGTGTCTCCAGAATTGCCAAACTGGAGGGGTGTGGCCAGGATTGTGAGGAAGGAAGACTGAAAACACAAGCTAGCACGAGTTTTGGGGCCAAGAGCATGGCAGGCCCACTCTGCAGAGGCTGAATCGAGATCTCCTGCAGGTGAGGTCAGGGCAATTATCAGATGTTGCCTCAAGCTGGAGTTTGTGTCCATGACGGCCCCTTCCTGAAGGGGGTGGGGGCGTCATGAGGCCAGGGAGGTTTCCCTACGCTGGGAGTTGTGAGCTGCTCCAAATTTCAAAGTTTCCTTCTTCAGGACAGTCGAGTACTATTGGATGGTTCCAGGATGCCCCATACAGAAAGACTCGAGAGCAGGGGCCTAAGCATGGATGCCGAGAAACGCCAACTCACCTTCCCATTGCCTGGTCGAGACAAGGCACGCTCAATCTGCGGGCTCTTGGGTGAGCTACCCAGAAGGCTGAGTTTAAATGGACTCTGCTGAGGATGAGTCATAATGTGGGTTGGTGGCCATGGAGACCTTGGAATGTGGCAGTAGCTAAGGGACTCTGCAGGATTCTCCAACCCGATGGGCTTGACACAACTCCAACAAAGAAGCTTCCCATGTGGAGATGAGAGGTCTTCTGTCTGGTGCCTCAGGAACCCCGCATGCTGGTCTTCGAACCCAGGCCTCTGAGGAGTGATACCTGGACACCAAAGCAAGAGTTCATAATAGGGCCTAGGGGCCTGTCTGGTTCAATCTTCTGTCTCTGCGGATATCTGTCTGTGTGTCTGCATGGAGGTAGTAGTTGCTCAGCTTGTGTCATAATGCCCCTATTTGTCCAGTGCGGCTTGCGGTAGTGGGATGTCCTTGGGGACCTTGAGGTTTCTACTATTTTGTAGAGTTGTGGCCAATGGAATGGGCAGTTTCTTAGGAGAGAGCAGGCACAGTTCTGTGGTGTGGCTCCAGAGACGCCAGCCTGGGGGCTGTGTGGGCCATGTCTGTGCAGACAGACATCCAAAAACCCTAACTCAGCTCAGGTTTGGGGCCGAGGTTACGGCAGGCCTGATCTACAGTCCATGAGGGGAGCTCCTCTGGATATGAAAGAAGGGTGAGAGGGAGGCAGTCGCTCAGGCTTTTGTCTCTGGATGTTTTGTCCACAATGGCCGTTTAATGTAGGAGTTGCCTCATGGGTCGTAGAAGTCTCCCTCTCTGGTAGTTTGTCCAGCCCCCAAGAGTTTGGGGTCATTCTGTGGGAAGGGAAGTGTCCTGTTTTCTGCTTCATGTGTCCCCCCAGTAGAGGGATTCTAGAGCATAGCAGTGGGTACTGACAACTGGAATACTCGCCCTCTGGTTAAGCCTGGGGGCCTATGGATATGACAAGCCCCATATGCAGGATCTTGGTCCAGCCACTGAGAGGCGTTACTTTAATACGGGACTCACGCTGCAGGTCACAATGCATGTCTGTGCCCTAGGCGGCCCTCAAGCACTGGCGTGGCCTTTCGGACAATGCAGGTTTTCCCACATTGAACGTTGGACAACATGCCAACCACAAGGTTTCTGGCCATGGGGAAGGAGGAATTCTAATTTCTGCATCACGTTCACCCCTGGGCAGTGATTGGAGATAAGGTCTAGGTTCTGAAGCCTGAAAACCGAGGTTGGGAAGAGATGACGACCTACAGCCATAGCGGGTCCTATGTGTCCAGGTTGGGGCCAGGTGTCTGGGTGTCGTTTGGGATGTCTTGTTTCAGGCTGTGCCAGACAGGGCATTAGTATACAGGGTGGGCTGTATAATTGCTTTACAATCGAGTGGCATGCATTAGAAAATCATTTGGGGTTTCTTATTAGCAGCATAGGGCAAAGTTTTTCTTCTGGAGGGCAGGCAGAGTGCTGCATTGTGGCTTCGGAATTCCCAAACTGGAGGGCTTGTGGGCCAGGAGAGTGAGGACGGAAGTCTGAGAACACAAGCTAGGCTTAGGTTTCGGGGCAAGGACATGGCAGGCACACTCTGCAGAGCTGAATTGAGATCTCATGCGTCTGAAGTCAGGTCGAGGTTCAGACTTTGGCTCAGGTTTGAGTTTCTGTCCATGTTGGCCCCATCAAGAAGGGGGGGCATTATGAGGCCATGGGGGTTTTCCCACTATTGGAGTTGTGAGATGCTCCAAACCGCAAGGATTCCTTCTGTGGGACAATTAAGATTTGTTGGATGGCTCCAGGACGTCTTATAAGGTATTTTTCCAGAACAGGGTTCTAAGTATGGATGCCTGGGCAGCCAGCCTCACATTCCAATTGTCTCCTAGCAACAAGAAACGTTTGATCTGCTGGCTTGGGGTAGCAACAGAGTGGGCTGAGTTGATATGGACTTTCCTGAGGATGGTCTTAATGGTGGTTTGAGTCCATGGAGACCTTGGTATGGGGCAGTGGCACCAGGGCCTTGAAGGATTCTCCTAACCAGAGGTTATGACAAAGCTCCAATGAGCAAGTTTCCATGGGGAGATGAGATTTGTTCTTATTGGTGCCTCAGGAAACCACCATATGCTGGTATTGGAAACGAGGCCTCTGAGGAGAGATGCCTGGAAACCAAAGCAATGGATCTGATTAGGGCCTAGGGGCCTGTCTGGTTCAATATTCTTCTCTGGGGACATCTGTTGTCTGAGTGGAGGTAGTTGCTCAGCTGGTTTGAGATCACCCCTGTTTGTCCTGGGCAGCCTACACTATTGGGAAGGCCTCGGTGACTTTGGAGGTTTTTCCTCATTTGCAAGGTTGTGGCCAATGGAATGGGAAGAATTCCCTTGAAAGGGAAGCACAGTCCTGAGGTGTGGCTCCAGGGACCCAAGTGTGGAGCGTGTGTGGTCCAGCGCTATTTGGACAAAAGTCTGAAAACACAAACTCCTCTTAGGTTGGGGGATGTAGGTATGGCCGGCCCCATCTATAGACCATGAGGAGACCTCTTCGGGATATGAACAAAGGGCGAATGTGATGTGCATGCTCATGGTTTTTTTTTTTTTTTTTTCTGGAAATATGTCACCGATTGCCATGGAATGTCGCGGTGTCCTCATGGTCCATCGATGAGGCTCCCTTTCTGGGGATTTGACCCGATCCCCAGAGATTGGGGTCATTCTGTGGGAAGGGAGGAGGCCTTTTTTTTGTTTGTTTATTTTTTTTTGTTTTTTGTTTTTTGTTTTTTAACCTCAGGTGGTCCACCAAAAGAGGGATTCCAGAGCAGAGTCGTGGGTGGGGGCAACTGCACAACCAGAACTCTGGTTAACATTGGGACCTAAGAACATGGCAAGCCCTATATGTGGGCTATTGGCCCAAACACTGAGAGGCCTTCCTTGAGGATAGGTCTCACACTGAGTTTCACAATGTGTTTTTGTGCCCAAGGAGCCCCTCAAGTCAGGGCGTGGCCTAATGTACCATGCTGGTTTCTCCTACACTCAACGTTGCACAGTATGGGAACCACAAGTTTTCTGGCCATGGGGAAGATGGAGTTCTAATTTCTGCAACACTTTCACTCCTGGACTGTGATTGGATTTAAGGTCTAGGTTCTGAAGCCTGAAAACTGAGGTTGGGAAGAGATGAAGCCCTAAGGCCATGGTGTGTCTGATGTGCTCAGTGTTCGGCCAGCTGTTGAGTGTGGGTTGGGAGGTGCAGGCTCAGGCTGTGGCAGACAGGGAATTAGTGCCCAGGCTAGACTGTATCATTGGGGTGCAGTCGAGTTTCGTGCAGGATAGTACTCATTTGTGGTTACTGGGTAGCCCCAGAGGGCAACGTTTTTCTTCTGGAGGGAAGACACAGTGCCACATAGTGGCTCCAGAATTCCCAAACTGGAAGGCTTGTGGGCCAGGAGTGTGAGGAAAAAATTCTGAGAACACAAGCCAGACTTAGATTTCGGGGTGAGGGGACGGCAGGCACCCTCTGCAGAGATGATTCGAGATCCCGGATACCTGAAGACAGAGCTAGGATCAGACGTTTTCTTAGGTCGGAATTTCTTTCCATGACGGCCCCTTCATGAAGGGAAGGGTGTCACGAGGACATGGAGGTTTTCCCACGATGGGAATTGTGAGATGCTCCAAACCACAATGATTCCTTCTGTGGGACAGTCAAGACATGTTGGATGGCTCCAGGACATCTCATAAGGAAGTTATCCAGAGCAGGGTTCTAAGGATGGATGCCTGGGTAGCCTGCCTCCCATTCCAGGTGTCTCATAGAGCCAAGGCAAGTTCGATCTGCTGGATCTAGGGGAGCAACCGAGGCGGGTGTTTTGAAATGGGTGAGTTGAGGATGGGTCATAATGTGCATTTGTGTCCATGTAGACCTTGGAATGGGGTGCTTGATCCGGGGCCTTGAGGGATGTTTATAACCGGAGGTTTTGATGGAGCTCTAAAGAGTATGTTTCCTATGTAGAGAAGAGAATTGTTTTGATGAGTGCCTAAGTAATATCCCATATGCTGGTATTGGAAACCAGGCCTCTGAGGAGAGATGACTGGAATCAAAAGCAATGGATCTGATTAGGGCCTAAGTGCCCGTCCAGTTCAATCTTATTCTATGGGGATATCTGTCTCTGGGTCTGAGTGGAGGTGGTTTCCTAACTTGTGAAAGATCATCCCTGTGTGTCCTGGGCAGCCAACACAATTCGGATGGCCTGGGGGAGTTTGGAGGATTCTCCTAATCTATAGGGTTGTGGCCAATGGAAATGGCAGAATTCCCCTGGAGAGGGAAGCCACAGTCCTGAGGTGTGGCTCCAGGGGCCCCAGCTTGGATGGTGTGTGGACCAGGACTGTGGGGACAGAAGTCTGAAAACACAAACTCAGCTTAGGTTTGGCGATGTATGTATGAAGGCTCGATCTACAGACCGTGAGAATTTTCCGGGCTATGAACAAAGGGCGAGTATGTGGCGCTTGCTCAGGGTTTTGTCTCTGGATTTTGTGTCAATGGTGGCCGTGGAATGTCGGGGTGTCCTCAAGGGCCATGGACAATTCTTTCCCTGGTGATTTGGCCTGATCCCAAGGGTTTGGGATCATTCTGTGGATGGGAAGAGTCCTTTCTGTAATTTTTTTTTTTTTTTATCTCAGGTGTCCCACCAAAGAGGGATTCCCGAGTAGAGCCCTGAGTAGGGGTGACTAGACATCTCGAACTCAGGTTGAGATTGGGGGACTAGGGGCTTGGCAAGCCCCATATGTGGGCTGTTGTTCCAGTCACTAAGAGGCTTTACATGAGGATAGGGCTCACGCTGAGGGTCACAATGTGTGTTTGTGCACATTGTGGCCCTCAGGGATAGGTGGGGCCTCATAGTCCATGCTGCTTTCTCCTACAATGAACATGAGACAACATGCCAACCACTAGGTTTCTTGCCAAGGCGAAGGAGAAGTTCTGATTCTTGCATCACGTTCACTCCTGAGCAGTGAGTGGAGATAAGGTCTAGGTTCTGAAGGTGAAAACTGAGGTTAGGTAGAGATGATGGCCTAAAGCCAATGTGGGTGTGATATGCTCTGTGTATGGCCAGCTGTCTGGGTGTTGGACTGGAGGCCTGCCCTCAGGCTGTGTCAGACAGGGCTTTAGTGCACAGGCGAGACTGTATAATTGGGGTAAGGTCGAGTGGCATGCAGGTTGTTACTCATTTGGCGTTTCTGGTTAGCCCTATAGGGCAACATTTTTCTTCTGGAGGGCAGGCAGAGTGCTGCATTGTGTCTCCAGAATTGCCAAACTGGAGGGGTGTGGCCAGGATTGTGAGGAAGGAAGACTGAAAACACAAGCTAGCACGAGTTTTGGGGCCAAGAGCATGGCAGGCCCACTCTGCAGAGGCTGAATCGAGATCTCCTGCAGGTGAGGTCAGGGCAATTATCAGATGTTGCCTCAAGCTGGAGTTTGTGTCCATGACGGCCCCTTCCTGAAGGGGGTGGGGGCGTCATGAGGCCAGGGAGGTTTCCCTACGCTGGGAGTTGTGAGCTGCTCCAAATTTCAAAGTTTCCTTCTTCAGGACAGTCGAGTACTATTGGATGGTTCCAGGATGCCCCATACAGAAAGACTCGAGAGCAGGGGCCTAAGCATGGATGCCGAGAAACGCCAACTCACCTTCCCATTGCCTGGTCGAGACAAGGCACGCTCAATCTGCGGGCTCTTGGGTGAGCTACCCAGAAGGCTGAGTTTAAATGGACTCTGCTGAGGATGAGTCATAATGTGGGTTGGTGGCCATGGAGACCTTGGAATGTGGCAGTAGCTAAGGGACTCTGCAGGATTCTCCAACCCGATGGGCTTGACACAACTCCAACAAAGAAGCTTCCCATGTGGAGATGAGAGGTCTTCTGTCTGGTGCCTCAGGAACCCCGCATGCTGGTCTTCGAACCCAGGCCTCTGAGGAGTGATACCTGGACACCAAAGCAAGAGTTCATAATAGGGCCTAGGGGCCTGTCTGGTTCAATCTTCTGTCTCTGCGGATATCTGTCTGTGTGTCTGCATGGAGGTAGTAGTTGCTCAGCTTGTGTCATAATGCCCCTATTTGTCCAGTGCGGCTTGCGGTAGTGGGATGTCCTTGGGGACCTTGAGGTTTCTACTATTTTGTAGAGTTGTGGCCAATGGAATGGGCAGTTTCTTAGGAGAGAGCAGGCACAGTTCTGTGGTGTGGCTCCAGAGACGCCAGCCTGGGGGCTGTGTGGGCCATGTCTGTGCAGACAGACATCCAAAAACCCTAACTCAGCTCAGGTTTGGGGCCGAGGTTACGGCAGGCCTGATCTACAGTCCATGAGGGGAGCTCCTCTGGATATGAAAGAAGGGTGAGAGGGAGGCAGTCGCTCAGGCTTTTGTCTCTGGATGTTTTGTCCACAATGGCCGTTTAATGTAGGAGTTGCCTCATGGGTCGTAGAAGTCTCCCTCTCTGGTAGTTTGTCCAGCCCCCAAGAGTTTGGGGTCATTCTGTGGGAAGGGAAGTGTCCTGTTTTCTGCTTCATGTGTCCCCCCAGTAGAGGGATTCTAGAGCATAGCAGTGGGTACTGACAACTGGAATACTCGCCCTCTGGTTAAGCCTGGGGGCCTATGGATATGACAAGCCCCATATGCAGGATCTTGGTCCAGCCACTGAGAGGCGTTACTTTAATACGGGACTCACGCTGCAGGTCACAATGCATGTCTGTGCCCTAGGCGGCCCTCAAGCACTGGCGTGGCCTTTCGGACAATGCAGGTTTTCCCACATTGAACGTTGGACAACATGCCAACCACAAGGTTTCTGGCCATGGGGAAGGAGGAATTCTAATTTCTGCATCACGTTCACCCCTGGGCAGTGATTGGAGATAAGGTCTAGGTTCTGAAGCCTGAAAACCGAGGTTGGGAAGAGATGACGACCTACAGCCATAGCGGGTCCTATGTGTCCAGGTTGGGGCCAGGTGTCTGGGTGTCGTTTGGGATGTCTTGTTTCAGGCTGTGCCAGACAGGGCATTAGTATACAGGGTGGGCTGTATAATTGCTTTACAATCGAGTGGCATGCATTAGAAAATCATTTGGGGTTTCTTATTAGCAGCATAGGGCAAAGTTTTTCTTCTGGAGGGCAGGCAGAGTGCTGCATTGTGGCTTCGGAATTCCCAAACTGGAGGGCTTGTGGGCCAGGAGAGTGAGGACGGAAGTCTGAGAACACAAGCTAGGCTTAGGTTTCGGGGCAAGGACATGGCAGGCACACTCTGCAGAGCTGAATTGAGATCTCATGCGTCTGAAGTCAGGTCGAGGTTCAGACTTTGGCTCAGGTTTGAGTTTCTGTCCATGTTGGCCCCATCAAGAAGGGGGGGCATTATGAGGCCATGGGGGTTTTCCCACTATTGGAGTTGTGAGATGCTCCAAACCGCAAGGATTCCTTCTGTGGGACAATTAAGATTTGTTGGATGGCTCCAGGACGTCTTATAAGGTATTTTTCCAGAACAGGGTTCTAAGTATGGATGCCTGGGCAGCCAGCCTCACATTCCAATTGTCTCCTAGCAACAAGAAACGTTTGATCTGCTGGCTTGGGGTAGCAACAGAGTGGGCTGAGTTGATATGGACTTTCCTGAGGATGGTCTTAATGGTGGTTTGAGTCCATGGAGACCTTGGTATGGGGCAGTGGCACCAGGGCCTTGAAGGATTCTCCTAACCAGAGGTTATGACAAAGCTCCAATGAGCAAGTTTCCATGGGGAGACGAGATTTGTTCTTATTGGTGCCTCAGGAAACCACCATATGCTGGTATTGGAAACGAGGCCTCTGAGGAGAGATGCCTGGAAACCAAAGCAATGGATCTGATTAGGGCCTAGGGGCCTGTCCGGTTCAATATTCTTCTCTGGGGACATCTGTTGTCTGAGTGGAGGTAGTTGCTCAGCTGGTTTGAGATCACCCCTGTTTGTCCTGGGCAGCCTACACTATTGGGAAGGCCTCGGTGACTTTGGAGGTTTTTCCTCATTTGCAAGGTTGTGGCCAATGGAATGGGAAGAATTCCCTTGAAAGGGAAGCACAGTCCTGAGGTGTGGCTCCAGGAACCCAAGTGTGGAGCGTGTGTGGTCCAGCGCTATTTGGACAAAAGTCTGAAAACACAAACTCCTCTTAGGTTGGGGGATGTAGGTATGGCCGGCCCCATCTATAGACCATGAGGAGACCTCTTCGGGATATGAACAAAGGGCGAATGTGATGTGCATGCTCATGGTTTTTTTTTTTTTTTTTTCTGGAAATATGTCACCGATTGCCATGGAATGTCGCGGCGTCCTCATGGTCCATCGATGAGGCTCCCTTTCTGCGGATTTGACCCGATCCCAAGAGATTGGGGTCATTCTGTGGGAAGGGAGGAGGCCTTTTTTTTGTTTTTTTATTTTTTTTTGTTTTTTGTTTTTTGTTTTTTAACCTCAGGTGGTCCACCAAAAGAGGGATTCCAGAGCAGAGTCGTGGGTGGGGGCAACTGCACAACCAGAACTCTGGTTAACATTGGGACCTAAGAACATGGCAAGCCCTATATGTGGGCTATTGGCCCAAACACTGAGAGGCCTTCCTTGAGGATAGGTCTCATACTGAGTTTCACAATGTGTTTTTGTGCCCAAGGAGCCCCTCAAGTCAGGGCGTGGCCTAATGTACCATGCTGGTTTCTCCTACACTGAACGTTGCACAGTATGGGAACCACAAGTTTTCTGGCAATGGGGAAGATGGAGTTCTAATTTCTGCAACACTTTCACTCCTGGACTGTGTTTGGATTTAAGGTCTAGGTTCTGAAGCCTGAAAACTGAGGTTGGGAAGAGATGAAGCCCTAAGGCCATGGTGTGTCTGATGTGCTCAGTGTTCGGCCAGCTGTTGAGTGTGGGTTGGGAGGTGCAGGCTCAGGCTGTGGCAGACAGGGAATTAGTGCCCAGGCTAGACTGTATCATTGGGGTGCAGTCGAGTTTCGTGCAGGATAGTACTCATTTGTGGTTTTTGGGTAGCCCCAGATGGCAACGTTTTTCTTCTGGAGGGAAGACACAGTGCCACATAGTGGCTCCAGAATTCCCAAACTGGAAGGCTTGTGGGCCAGGAGTGTGAGGAAAAAATTCTGAGAACACAAGCCAGACTTAGATTTCGGGGTGAGGGGACGGCAGGCACCCTCTGCAGAGATGATTCGAGATCCCGGATACCTGAAGACAGAGCTAGGATCAGACGTTTTCTTAGGTCGGAATTTCTTTCCATGACGGCCCCTTCATGAAGGGAAGGGTGTCACGAGGACATGGAGGTTTTCCCACGATGGGAATTGTGAGATGCTCCAAACCACAATGATTCCTTCTGTGGGACAGTCAAGACATGTTGGATGGCTCCAGGACATCTCATAAGGAAGTTATCCAGAGCAGGGTTCTAAGGATGGATGCCTGGGTAGCCTGCCTCCCTTTCCAGGTGTCTCATAGAGCCAAGGCAAGTTCGATCTGCTGGATCTAGGGGAGCAACCGAGGCGGGTGTTTTGAAATGGGTGAGTTGAGGATGGGTCATAATGTGCATTTGTGTCCATGTAGACCTTGGAATGGGGTGCTTGATCCGGGGCCTTGAGGGATGTTTATAACCGGAGGTTTTGATGGAGCTCTAAAGAGTATGTTTCCTATGTAGAGAAGAGAATTGTTTTGATGAGTGCCTAAGTTATATCCCATATGCTGGTATTGGAAACCAGGCCTCTGAGGAGAGATGACTGGAATCAAAAGCAATGGATATGATTAGGCCCTAAGTGCCCGTCCAGTTCAATCTTATTCTATGGGATATCTGTCTCTGGGTCTGAGTGGAGGTGGTTTCCTAACTTGTGAAAGATCATCCCTGTGTGTCCTGGGCAGCCAACACAATTCGAATGGCCTGGGGGAGTTTGGAGGATTCTCCTAATCTATAGGGTTGTGGCCAATGGAAATGGCAGAATTCCCCTGGAGAGGGAAGCCACAGTCCTGAGGTGTGGCTCCAGGGGCCCCAGCTTGGATGGTGTGTGGACCAGGACTGTGGGGACAGAAGTCTGAAAACACAAACTCAGCTTAGGTTTGGCGATGTATGTATGAAGGCTCGATCTACAGACCGTGAGAATTTTCCGGGCTATGAACAAAGGGCGAGTATGTGGCGCTTGCTCAGGGTTTTGTCTCTGGATTTTGTGTCAATGGTGGCCGTGGAATGTCGGGGTGTCCTCAAGGGCCATGGACAATTCTTTCCCTGGTGATTTGGCCTGATCCCAAGGGTTTGAGATCATTCTGTGGATGGGAAGAGTCCTTTCTGTAATTTTTTTTTTTTTATCTCAGGTGTCCCACCAAAGAGGGATTCCCGAGTAGAGCCCTGAGTAGGGGTGACTAGACATCTCGAACTCAGGTTGAGATTGGGGGACTAGGGGCTTGGCAAGCCCCATATGTGGGCTGTTGTTCCAGTCACTAAGAGGCTTTACATGAGGATAGGGCTCACGCTGAGGGTCACAATGTGTGTTTGTGCACATTGTGGCCCTCAGGGATAGGTGGGGCCTCATAGTCCATGCTGCTTTCTCCTACAATGAACATGAGACAACATGCCAACCACTAGGTTTCTTGCCAAGGCGAAGGAGAAGTTCTGATTCTTGCATCACGTTCACTCCTGAGCAGTGAGTGGAGATAAGGTCTAGGTTCTGAAGGTGAAAACTGAGGTTAGGTAGAGATGATGGCCTAAAGCCAATGTGGGTGTGATATGCTCTGTGTATGGCCAGCTGTCTGGGTGTTGGACTGGAGGCCTGCCCTCAGGCTGTGTCAGACAGGGCTTTAGTGCACAGGCGAGACTGTATAATTGGGGTAAGGTCGAGTGGCATGCAGGTTGTTACTCATTTGGCGTTTCTGGTTAGCCCTATAGGGCAACATTTTTCTTCTGGAGGGCAGGCAGAGTGCTGCATTGTGTCTCCAGAATTGCCAAACTGGAGGGGTGTGGCCAGGATTGTGAGGAAGGAAGACTGAAAACACAAGCTAGCACGAGTTTTGGGGCCAAGAGCATGGCAGGCCCACTCTGCAGAGGCTGAATCGAGATCTCCTGCAGGTGAGGTCAGGGCAATTATCAGATGTTGCCTCAAGCTGGAGTTTGTGTCCATGACGGCCCCTTCCTGAAGGGGGTGGGGGCGTCATGAGGCCAGGGAGGTTTCCCTACGCTGGGAGTTGTGAGCTGCTCCAAATTTCAAAGTTTCCTTCTTCAGGACAGTCGAGTACTATTGGATGGTTCCAGGATGCCCCATACAGAAAGACTCGAGAGCAGGGGCCTAAGCATGGATGCCGAGAAACGCCAACTCACCTTCCCATTGCCTGGTCGAGACAAGGCACGCTCAATCTGCGGGCTCTTGGGTGAGCTACCCAGAAGGCTGAGTTTAAATGGACTCTGCTGAGGATGAGTCATAATGTGGGTTGGTGGCCATGGAGACCTTGGAATGTGGCAGTAGCTAAGGGACTCTGCAGGATTCTCCAACCCGATGGGCTTGACACAACTCCAACAAAGAAGCTTCCCATGTGGAGATGAGAGGTCTTCTGTCTGGTGCCTCAGGAACCCCGCATGCTGGTCTTCGAACCCAGGCCTCTGAGGAGTGATACCTGGACACCAAAGCAAGAGTTCATAATAGGGCCTAGGGGCCTGTCTGGTTCAATCTTCTGTCTCTGCGGATATCTGTCTGTGTGTCTGCATGGAGGTAGTAGTTGCTCAGCTTGTGTCATAATGCCCCTATTTGTCCAGTGCGGCTTGCGGTAGTGGGATGTCCTTGGGGACCTTGAGGTTTCTACTATTTTGTAGAGTTGTGGCCAATGGAATGGGCAGTTTCTTAGGAGAGAGCAGGCACAGTTCTGTGGTGTGGCTCCAGAGACGCCAGCCTGGGGGCTGTGTGGGCCATGTCTGTGCAGACAGACATCCAAAAACCCTAACTCAGCTCAGGTTTGGGGCCGAGGTTACGGCAGGCCTGATCTACAGTCCATGAGGGGAGCTCCTCTGGATATGAAAGAAGGGTGAGAGGGAGGCAGTCGCTCAGGCTTTTGTCTCTGGATGTTTTGTCCACAATGGCCGTTTAATGTAGGAGTTGCCTCATGGGTCGTAGAAGTCTCCCTCTCTGGTAGTTTGTCCAGCCCCCAAGAGTTTGGGGTCATTCTGTGGGAAGGGAAGTGTCCTGTTTTCTGCTTCATGTGTCCCCCCAGTAGAGGGATTCTAGAGCATAGCAGTGGGTACTGACAACTGGAATACTCGCCCTCTGGTTAAGCCTGGGGGCCTATGGATATGACAAGCCCCATATGCAGGATCTTGGTCCAGCCACTGAGAGGCGTTACTTTAATACGGGACTCACGCTGCAGGTCACAATGCATGTCTGTGCCCTAGGCGGCCCTCAAGCACTGGCGTGGCCTTTCGGACAATGCAGGTTTTCCCACATTGAACGTTGGACAACATGCCAACCACAAGGTTTCTGGCCATGGGGAAGGAGGAATTCTAATTTCTGCATCACGTTCACCCCTGGGCAGTGATTGGAGATAAGGTCTAGGTTCTGAAGCCTGAAAACCGAGGTTGGGAAGAGATGACGACCTACAGCCATAGCGGGTCCTATGTGTCCAGGTTGGGGCCAGGTGTCTGGGTGTCGTTTGGGATGTCTTGTTTCAGGCTGTGCCAGACAGGGCATTAGTATACAGGGTGGGCTGTATAATTGCTTTACAATCGAGTGGCATGCATTAGAAAATCATTTGGGGTTTCTTATTAGCAGCATAGGGCAAAGTTTTTCTTCTGGAGGGCAGGCAGAGTGCTGCATTGTGGCTTCGGAATTCCCAAACTGGAGGGCTTGTGGGCCAGGAGAGTGAGGACGGAAGTCTGAGAACACAAGCTAGGCTTAGGTTTCGGGGCAAGGACATGGCAGGCACACTCTGCAGAGCTGAATTGAGATCTCATGCGTCTGAAGTCAGGTCGAGGTTCAGACTTTGGCTCAGGTTTGAGTTTCTGTCCATGTTGGCCCCATCAAGAAGGGGGGGCATTATGAGGCCATGGGGGTTTTCCCACTATTGGAGTTGTGAGATGCTCCAAACCGCAAGGATTCCTTCTGTGGGACAATTAAGATTTGTTGGATGGCTCCAGGACGTCTTATAAGGTATTTTTCCAGAACAGGGTTCTAAGTATGGATGCCTGGGCAGCCAGCCTCACATTCCAATTGTCTCCTAGCAACAAGAAACGTTTGATCTGCTGGCTTGGGGTAGCAACAGAGTGGGCTGAGTTGATATGGACTTTCCTGAGGATGGTCTTAATGGTGGTTTGAGTCCATGGAGACCTTGGTATGGGGCAGTGGCACCAGGGCCTTGAAGGATTCTCCTAACCAGAGGTTATGACAAAGCTCCAATGAGCAAGTTTCCATGGGGAGACGAGATTTGTTCTTATTGGTGCCTCAGGAAACCACCATATGCTGGTATTGGAAACGAGGCCTCTGAGGAGAGATGCCTGGAAACCAAAGCAATGGATCTGATTAGGGCCTAGGGGCCTGTCCGGTTCAATATTCTTCTCTGGGGACATCTGTTGTCTGAGTGGAGGTAGTTGCTCAGCTGGTTTGAGATCACCCCTGTTTGTCCTGGGCAGCCTACACTATTGGGAAGGCCTCGGTGACTTTGGAGGTTTTTCCTCATTTGCAAGGTTGTGGCCAATGGAATGGGAAGAATTCCCTTGAAAGGGAAGCACAGTCCTGAGGTGTGGCTCCAGGGACCCAAGTGTGGAGCGTGTGTGGTCCAGCGCTATTTGGACAAAAGTCTGAAAACACAAACTCCTCTTAGGTTGGGGGATGTAGGTATGGCCGGCCCCATCTATAGACCATGAGGAGACCTCTTCGGGATATGAACAAAGGGCGAATGTGATGTGCATGCTCATGGTTTTTTTTTTTTTTTTTTCTGGAAATATGTCACCGATTGCCATGGAATGTCGCGGTGTCCTCATGGTCCATCGATGAGGCTCCCTTTCTGCGGATTTGACCCGATCCCAAGAGATTGGGGTCATTCTGTGGGAAGGGAGGAGGCCTTTTTTTTGTTTGTTTATTTTTTTTTGTTTTTTGTTTTTTGTTTTTTAACCTCAGGTGGTCCACCAAAAGAGGGATTCCAGAGCAGAGTCGTGGGTGGGGGCAACTGCACAACCAGAACTCTGGTTAACATTGGGACCTAAGAACATGGCAAGCCCTATATGTGGGCTATTGGCCCAAACACTGAGAGGCCTTCCTTGAGGATAGGTCTCACACTGAGTTTCACAATGTGTTTTTGTGCCCAAGGAGCCCCTCAAGTCAGGGCGTGGCCTAATGTACCATGCTGGTTTCTCCTACACTGAACGTTGCACAGTATGGGAACCACAAGTTTTCTGGCAATGGGGAAGATGGAGTTCTAATTTCTGCAACACTTTCACTCCTGGACTGTGATTGGATTTAAGGTCTAGGTTCTGAAGCCTGAAAACTGAGGTTGGGAAGAGATGAAGCCCTAAGGCCATGGTGTGTCTGATGTGCTCAGTGTTCGGCCAGCTGTTGAGTGTGGGTTGGGAGGTGCAGGCTCAGGCTGTGGCAGACAGGGAATTAGTGCCCAGGCTAGACTGTATCATTGGGGTGCAGTCGAGTTTCGTGCAGGATAGTACTCATTTGTGGTTTTTGGGTAGCCCCAGATGGCAACGTTTTTCTTCTGGAGGGAAGACACAGTGCCACATAGTGGCTCCAGAATTCCCAAACTGGAAGGCTTGTGGGCCAGGAGTGTGAGGAAAAAATTCTGAGAACACAAGCCAGACTTAGATTTCGGGGTGAGGGGACGGCAGGCACCCTCTGCAGAGATGATTCGAGATCCCGGATACCTGAAGACAGAGCTAGGATCAGACGTTTTCTTAGGTCGGAATTTCTTTCCATGACGGCCCCTTCATGAAGGGAAGGGTGTCACGAGGACATGGAGGTTTTCCCACGATGGGAATTGTGAGATGCTCCAAACCACAATGATTCCTTCTGTGGGACAGTCAAGACATGTTGGATGGCTCCAGGACATCTCATAAGGAAGTTATCCAGAGCAGGGTTCTAAGGATGGATGCCTGGGTAGCCTGCCTCCCATTCCAGGTGTCTCATAGAGCCAAGGCAAGTTCGATCTGCTGGATCTAGGGGAGCAACCGAGGCGGGTGTTTTGAAATGGGTGAGTTGAGGATGGGTCATAATGTGCATTTGTGTCCATGTAGACCTTGGAATGGGGTGCTTGATCCGGGGCCTTGAGGGATGTTTATAACCGGAGGTTTTGATGGAGCTCTAAAGAGTATGTTTCCTATGTAGAGAAGAGAATTGTTTTGATGAGTGCCTAAGTAATATCCCATATGCTGGTATTGGAAACCAGGCCTCTGAGGAGAGATGACTGGAATCAAAAGCAATGGATCTGATTAGGGCCTAAGTGCCCGTCCAGTTCAATCTTATTCTATGGGATATCTGTCTCTGGGTCTGAGTGGAGGTGGTTTCCTAACTTGTGAAAGATCATCCCTGTGTGTCCTGGGCAGCCAACACAATTCGAATGGCCTGGGGGAGTTTGGAGGATTCTCCTAATCTATAGGGTTGTGGCCAATGGAAATGGCAGAATTCCCCTGGAGAGGGAAGCCACAGTCCTGAGGTGTGGCTCCAGGGGCCCCAGCTTGGATGGTGTGTGGACCAGGACTGTGGGGACAGAAGTCTGAAAACACAAACTCAGCTTAGGTTTGGCGATGTATGTATGAAGGCTCGATCTACAGACCGTGAGAATTTTCCGGGCTATGAACAAAGGGCGAGTATGTGGCGCTTGCTCAGGGTTTTGTCTCTGGATTTTGTGTCAATGGTGGCCGTGGAATGTCGGGGTGTCCTCAAGGGCCATGGACAATTCTTTCCCTGGTGATTTGGCCTGATCCCAAGGGTTTGGGATCATTCTGTGGATGGGAAGAGTCCTTTCTGTAATTTTTTTTTTTTTTATCTCAGGTGTCCCACCAAAGAGGGATTCCCGAGTAGAGCCCTGAGTAGGGGTGACTAGACATCTCGAACTCAGGTTGAGATTGGGGGACTAGGGGCTTGGCAAGCCCCATATGTGGGCTGTTGTTCCAGTCACTAAGAGGCTTTACATGAGGATAGGGCTCACGCTGAGGGTCACAATGTGTGTTTGTGCACATTGTGGCCCTCAGGGATAGGTGGGGCCTCATAGTCCATGCTGCTTTCTCCTACAATGAACATGAGACAACATGCCAACCACTAGGTTTCTTGCCAAGGCGAAGGAGAAGTTCTGATTCTTGCATCACGTTCACTCCTGAGCAGTGAGTGGAGATAAGGTCTAGGTTCTGAAGGTGAAAACTGAAGTTAGGTAGAGATGATGGCCTAAAGCCAATGTGGGTGTGATATGCTCTGTGTATGGCCAGCTGTCTGGGTGTTGGACTGGAGGCCTGCCCTCAGGCTGTGTCAGACAGGGCTTTAGTGCACAGGCGAGACTGTATAATTGGGGTAAGGTCGAGTGGCATGCAGGTTGTTACTCATTTGGCGTTTCTGGTTAGCCCTATAGGGCAACATTTTTCTTCTGGAGGGCAGGCAGAGTGCTGCATTGTGTCTCCAGAATTGCCAAACTGGAGGGGTGTGGCCAGGATTGTGAGGAAGGAAGACTGAAAACACAAGCTAGCACGAGTTTTGGGGCCAAGAGCATGGCAGGCCCACTCTGCAGAGGCTGAATCGAGATCTCCTGCAGGTGAGGTCAGGGCAATTATCAGATGTTGCCTCAAGCTGGAGTTTGTGTCCATGACGGCCCCTTCCTGAAGGGGGTGGGGGCGTCATGAGGCCAGGGAGGTTTCCCTACGCTGGGAGTTGTGAGCTGCTCCAAATTTCAAAGTTTCCTTCTTCAGGACAGTCGAGTACTATTGGATGGTTCCAGGATGCCCCATACAGAAAGACTCGAGAGCAGGGGCCTAAGCATGGATGCCGAGAAACGCCAACTCACCTTCCCATTGCCTGGTCGAGACAAGGCACGCTCAATCTGCGGGCTCTTGGGTGAGCTACCCAGAAGGCTGAGTTTAAATGGACTCTGCTGAGGATGAGTCATAATGTGGGTTGGTGGCCATGGAGACCTTGGAATGTGGCAGTAGCTAAGGGACTCTGCAGGATTCTCCAACCCGATGGGCTTGACACAACTCCAACAAAGAAGCTTCCCATGTGGAGATGAGAGGTCTTCTGTCTGGTGCCTCAGGAACCCCGCATGCTGGTCTTCGAACCCAGGCCTCTGAGGAGTGATACCTGGACACCAAAGCAAGAGTTCATAATAGGGCCTAGGGGCCTGTCTGGTTCAATCTTCTGTCTCTGCGGATATCTGTCTGTGTGTCTGCATGGAGGTAGTAGTTGCTCAGCTTGTGTCATAATGCCCCTATTTGTCCAGTGCGGCTTGCGGTAGTGGGATGTCCTTGGGGACCTTGAGGTTTCTACTATTTTGTAGAGTTGTGGCCAATGGAATGGGCAGTTTCTTAGGAGAGAGCAGGCACAGTTCTGTGGTGTGGCTCCAGAGACGCCAGCCTGGGGGCTGTGTGGGCCATGTCTGTGCAGACAGACATCCAAAAACCCTAACTCAGCTCAGGTTTGGGGCCGAGGTTACGGCAGGCCTGATCTACAGTCCATGAGGGGAGCTCCTCTGGATATGAAAGAAGGGTGAGAGGGAGGCAGTCGCTCAGGCTTTTGTCTCTGGATGTTTTGTCCACAATGGCCGTTTAATGTAGGAGTTGCCTCATGGGTCGTAGAAGTCTCCCTCTCTGGTAGTTTGTCCAGCCCCCAAGAGTTTGGGGTCATTCTGTGGGAAGGGAAGTGTCCTGTTTTCTGCTTCATGTGTCCCCCCAGTAGAGGGATTCTAGAGCATAGCAGTGGGTACTGACAACTGGAATACTCGCCCTCTGGTTAAGCCTGGGGGCCTATGGATATGACAAGCCCCATATGCAGGATCTTGGTCCAGCCACTGAGAGGCGTTACTTTAATACGGGACTCACGCTGCAGGTCACAATGCATGTCTGTGCCCTAGGCGGCCCTCAAGCACTGGCGTGGCCTTTCGGACAATGCAGGTTTTCCCACATTGAACGTTGGACAACATGCCAACCACAAGGTTTCTGGCCATGGGGAAGGAGGAATTCTAATTTCTGCATCACGTTCACCCCTGGGCAGTGATTGGAGATAAGGTCTAGGTTCTGAAGCCTGAAAACCGAGGTTGGGAAGAGATGACGACCTACAGCCATAGCGGGTCCTATGTGTCCAGGTTGGGGCCAGGTGTCTGGGTGTCGTTTGGGATGTCTTGTTTCAGGCTGTGCCAGACAGGGCATTAGTATACAGGGTGGGCTGTATAATTGCTTTACAATCGAGTGGCATGCATTAGAAAATCATTTGGGGTTTCTTATTAGCAGCATAGGGCAAAGTTTTTCTTCTGGAGGGCAGGCAGAGTGCTGCATTGTGGCTTCGGAATTCCCAAACTGGAGGGCTTGTGGGCCAGGAGAGTGAGGACGGAAGTCTGAGAACACAAGCTAGGCTTAGGTTTCGGGGCAAGGACATGGCAGGCACACTCTGCAGAGCTGAATTGAGATCTCATGCGTCTGAAGTCAGGTCGAGGTTCAGACTTTGGCTCAGGTTTGAGTTTCTGTCCATGTTGGCCCCATCAAGAAGGGGGGGCATTATGAGGCCATGGGGGTTTTCCCACTATTGGAGTTGTGAGATGCTCCAAACCGCAAGGATTCCTTCTGTGGGACAATTAAGATTTGTTGGATGGCTCCAGGACGTCTTATAAGGTATTTTTCCAGAACAGGGTTCTAAGTATGGATGCCTGGGCAGCCAGCCTCACATTCCAATTGTCTCCTAGCAACAAGAAACGTTTGATCTGCTGGCTTGGGGTAGCAACAGAGTGGGCTGAGTTGATATGGACTTTCCTGAGGATGGTCTTAATGGTGGTTTGAGTCCATGGAGACCTTGGTATGGGGCAGTGGCACCAGGGCCTTGAAGGATTCTCCTAACCAGAGGTTATGACAAAGCTCCAATGAGCAAGTTTCCATGGGGAGACGAGATTTGTTCTTATTGGTGCCTCAGGAAACCACCATATGCTGGTATTGGAAACGAGGCCTCTGAGGAGAGATGCCTGGAAACCAAAGCAATGGATCTGATTAGGGCCTAGGGGCCTGTCCGGTTCAATATTCTTCTCTGGGGACATCTGTTGTCTGAGTGGAGGTAGTTGCTCAGCTGGTTTGAGATCACCCCTGTTTGTCCTGGGCAGCCTACACTATTGGGAAGGCCTCGGTGACTTTGGAGGTTTTTCCTCATTTGCAAGGTTGTGGCCAATGGAATGGGAAGAATTCCCTTGAAAGGGAAGCACAGTCCTGAGGTGTGGCTCCAGGGACCCAAGTGTGGAGCGTGTGTGGTCCAGCGCTATTTGGACAAAAGTCTGAAAACACAAACTCCTCTTAGGTTGGGGGATGTAGGTATGGCCGGCCCCATCTATAGACCATGAGGAGACCTCTTCGGGATATGAACAAAGGGCGAATGTGATGTGCATGCTCATGGTTTTTTTTTTTTTTTTCTGGAAATATGTCACCGATTGCCATGGAATGTCGCGGTGTCCTCATGGTCCATCGATGAGGCTCCCTTTCTGGGGATTTGACCCGATCCCCAGAGATTGGGGTCATTCTGTGGGAAGGGAGGAGGCCTTTTTTTTGTTTGTTTATTTTTTTTTGTTTTTTGTTTTTTGTTTTTTAACCTCAGGTGGTCCACCAAAAGAGGGATTCCAGAGCAGAGTCGTGGGTGGGGGCAACTGCACAACCAGAACTCTGGTTAACATTGGGACCTAAGAACATGGCAAGCCCTATATGTGGGCTATTGGCCCAAACACTGAGAGGCCTTCCTTGAGGATAGGTCTCACACTGAGTTTCACAATGTGTTTTTGTGCCCAAGGAGCCCCTCAAGTCAGGGCGTGGCCTAATGTACCATGCTGGTTTCTCCTACACTGAACGTTGCACAGTATGGGAACCACAAGTTTTCTGGCAATGGGGAAGATGGAGTTCTAATTTCTGCAACACTTTCACTCCTGGACTGTGATTGGATTTAAGGTCTAGGTTCTGAAGCCTGAAAACTGAGGTTGGGAAGAGATGAAGCCCTAAGGCCATGGTGTGTCTGATGTGCTCAGTGTTCGGCCAGCTGTTGAGTGTGGGTTGGGAGGTGCAGGCTCAGGCTGTGGCAGACAGGGAATTAGTGCCCAGGCTAGACTGTATCATTGGGGTGCAGTCGAGTTTCGTGCAGGATAGTACTCATTTGTGGTTACTGGGTAGCCCCAGATGGCAACGTTTTTCTTCTGGAGGGAAGACACAGTGCCACATAGTGGCTCCAGAATTCCCAAACTGGAAGGCTTGTGGGCCAGGAGTGTGAGGAAAAAATTCTGAGAACACAAGCCAGACTTAGATTTCGGGGTGAGGGGACGGCAGGCACCCTCTGCAGAGATGATTCGAGATCCCGGATACCTGAAGACAGAGCTAGGATCAGACGTTTTCTTAGGTCGGAATTTCTTTCCATGACGGCCCCTTCATGAAGGGAAGGGTGTCACGAGGACATGGAGGTTTTCCCACGATGGGAATTGTGAGATGCTCCAAACCACAATGATTCCTTCTGTGGGACAGTCAAGACATGTTGGATGGCTCCAGGACATCTCATAAGGAAGTTATCCAGAGCAGGGTTCTAAGGATGGATGCCTGGGTAGCCTGCCTCCCATTCCAGGTGTCTCATAGAGCCAAGGCAAGTTCGATCTGCTGGATCTAGGGGAGCAACCGAGGCGGGTGTTTTGAAATGGGTGAGTTGAGGATGGGTCATAATGTGCATTTGTGTCCATGTAGACCTTGGAATGGGGTGCTTGATCCGGGGCCTTGAGGGATGTTTATAACCGGAGGTTTTGATGGAGCTCTAAAGAGTATGTTTCCTATGTAGAGAAGAGAATTGTTTTGATGAGTGCCTAAGTAATATCCCATATGCTGGTATTGGAAACCAGGCCTCTGAGGAGAGATGACTGGAATCAAAAGCAATGGATCTGATTAGGGCCTAAGTGCCCGTCCAGTTCAATCTTATTCTATGGGGATATCTGTCTCTGGGTCTGAGTGGAGGTGGTTTCCTAACTTGTGAAAGATCATCCCTGTGTGTCCTGGGCAGCCAACACAATTCGGATGGCCTGGGGGAGTTTGGAGGATTCTCCTAATCTATAGGGTTGTGGCCAATGGAAATGGCAGAATTCCCCTGGAGAGGGAAGCCACAGTCCTGAGGTGTGGCTCCAGGGGCCCCAGCTTGGATGGTGTGTGGACCAGGACTGTGGGGACAGAAGTCTGAAAACACAAACTCAGCTTAGGTTTGGCGATGTATGTATGAAGGCTCGATCTACAGACCGTGAGAATTTTCCGGGCTATGAACAAAGGGCGAGTATGTGGCGCTTGCTCAGGGTTTTGTCTCTGGATTTTGTGTCAATGGTGGCCGTGGAATGTCGGGGTGTCCTCAAGGGCCATGGACAATTCTTTCCCTGGTGATTTGGCCTGATCCCAAGGGTTTGGGATCATTCTGTGGATGGGAAGAGTCCTTTCTGTAATTTTTTTTTTTTTTATCTCAGGTGTCCCACCAAAGAGGGATTCCCGAGTAGAGCCCTGAGTAGGGGTGACTAGACATCTCGAACTCAGGTTGAGATTGGGGGACTAGGGGCTTGGCAAGCCCCATATGTGGGCTGTTGTTCCAGTCACTAAGAGGCTTTACATGAGGATAGGGCTCACGCTGAGGGTCACAATGTGTGTTTGTGCACATTGTGGCCCTCAGGGATAGGTGGGGCCTCATAGTCCATGCTGCTTTCTCCTACAATGAACATGAGACAACATGCCAACCACTAGGTTTCTTGCCAAGGCGAAGGAGAAGTTCTGATTCTTGCATCACGTTCACTCCTGAGCAGTGAGTGGAGATAAGGTCTAGGTTCTGAAGGTGAAAACTGAGGTTAGGTAGAGATGATGGCCTAAAGCCAATGTGGGTGTGATATGCTCTGTGTATGGCCAGCTGTCTGGGTGTTGGACTGGAGGCCTGCCCTCAGGCTGTGTCAGACAGGGCTTTAGTGCACAGGCGAGACTGTATAATTGGGGTAAGGTCGAGTGGCATGCAGGTTGTTACTCATTTGGCGTTTCTGGTTAGCCCTATAGGGCAACATTTTTCTTCTGGAGGGCAGGCAGAGTGCTGCATTGTGTCTCCAGAATTGCCAAACTGGAGGGGTGTGGCCAGGATTGTGAGGAAGGAAGACTGAAAACACAAGCTAGCACGAGTTTTGGGGCCAAGAGCATGGCAGGCCCACTCTGCAGAGGCTGAATCGAGATCTCCTGCAGGTGAGGTCAGGGCAATTATCAGATGTTGCCTCAAGCTGGAGTTTGTGTCCATGACGGCCCCTTCCTGAAGGGGGTGGGGGCGTCATGAGGCCAGGGAGGTTTCCCTACGCTGGGAGTTGTGAGCTGCTCCAAATTTCAAAGTTTCCTTCTTCAGGACAGTCGAGTACTATTGGATGGTTCCAGGATGCCCCATACAGAAAGACTCGAGAGCAGGGGCCTAAGCATGGATGCCGAGAAACGCCAACTCACCTTCCCATTGCCTGGTCGAGACAAGGCACGCTCAATCTGCGGGCTCTTGGGTGAGCTACCCAGAAGGCTGAGTTTAAATGGACTCTGCTGAGGATGAGTCATAATGTGGGTTGGTGGCCATGGAGACCTTGGAATGTGGCAGTAGCTAAGGGACTCTGCAGGATTCTCCAACCCGATGGGCTTGACACAACTCCAACAAAGAAGCTTCCCATGTGGAGATGAGAGGTCTTCTGTCTGGTGCCTCAGGAACCCCGCATGCTGGTCTTCGAACCCAGGCCTCTGAGGAGTGATACCTGGACACCAAAGCAAGAGTTCATAATAGGGCCTAGGGGCCTGTCTGGTTCAATCTTCTGTCTCTGCGGATATCTGTCTGTGTGTCTGCATGGAGGTAGTAGTTGCTCAGCTTGTGTCATAATGCCCCTATTTGTCCAGTGCGGCTTGCGGTAGTGGGATGTCCTTGGGGACCTTGAGGTTTCTACTATTTTGTAGAGTTGTGGCCAATGGAATGGGCAGTTTCTTAGGAGAGAGCAGGCACAGTTCTGTGGTGTGGCTCCAGAGACGCCAGCCTGGGGGCTGTGTGGGCCATGTCTGTGCAGACAGACATCCAAAAACCCTAACTCAGCTCAGGTTTGGGGCCGAGGTTACGGCAGGCCTGATCTACAGTCCATGAGGGGAGCTCCTCTGGATATGAAAGAAGGGTGAGAGGGAGGCAGTCGCTCAGGCTTTTGTCTCTGGATGTTTTGTCCACAATGGCCGTTTAATGTAGGAGTTGCCTCATGGGTCGTAGAAGTCTCCCTCTCTGGTAGTTTGTCCAGCCCCCAAGAGTTTGGGGTCATTCTGTGGGAAGGGAAGTGTCCTGTTTTCTGCTTCATGTGTCCCCCCAGTAGAGGGATTCTAGAGCATAGCAGTGGGTACTGACAACTGGAATACTCGCCCTCTGGTTAAGCCTGGGGGCCTATGGATATGACAAGCCCCATATGCAGGATCTTGGTCCAGCCACTGAGAGGCGTTACTTTAATACGGGACTCACGCTGCAGGTCACAATGCATGTCTGTGCCCTAGGCGGCCCTCAAGCACTGGCGTGGCCTTTCGGACAATGCAGGTTTTCCCACATTGAACGTTGGACAACATGCCAACCACAAGGTTTCTGGCCATGGGGAAGGAGGAATTCTAATTTCTGCATCACGTTCACCCCTGGGCAGTGATTGGAGATAAGGTCTAGGTTCTGAAGCCTGAAAACCGAGGTTGGGAAGAGATGACGACCTACAGCCATAGCGGGTCCTATGTGTCCAGGTTGGGGCCAGGTGTCTGGGTGTCGTTTGGGATGTCTTGTTTCAGGCTGTGCCAGACAGGGCATTAGTATACAGGGTGGGCTGTATAATTGCTTTACAATCGAGTGGCATGCATTAGAAAATCATTTGGGGTTTCTTATTAGCAGCATAGGGCAAAGTTTTTCTTCTGGAGGGCAGGCAGAGTGCTGCATTGTGGCTTCGGAATTCCCAAACTGGAGGGCTTGTGGGCCAGGAGAGTGAGGACGGAAGTCTGAGAACACAAGCTAGGCTTAGGTTTCGGGGCAAGGACATGGCAGGCACACTCTGCAGAGCTGAATTGAGATCTCATGCGTCTGAAGTCAGGTCGAGGTTCAGACTTTGGCTCAGGTTTGAGTTTCTGTCCATGTTGGCCCCATCAAGAAGGGGGGGCATTATGAGGCCATGGGGGTTTTCCCACTATTGGAGTTGTGAGATGCTCCAAACCGCAAGGATTCCTTCTGTGGGACAATTAAGATTTGTTGGATGGCTCCAGGACGTCTTATAAGGTATTTTTCCAGAACAGGGTTCTAAGTATGGATGCCTGGGCAGCCAGCCTCACATTCCAATTGTCTCCTAGCAACAAGAAACGTTTGATCTGCTGGCTTGGGGTAGCAACAGAGTGGGCTGAGTTGATATGGACTTTCCTGAGGATGGTCTTAATGGTGGTTTGAGTCCATGGAGACCTTGGTATGGGGCAGTGGCACCAGGGCCTTGAAGGATTCTCCTAACCAGAGGTTATGACAAAGCTCCAATGAGCAAGTTTCCATGGGGAGACGAGATTTGTTCTTATTGGTGCCTCAGGAAACCACCATATGCTGGTATTGGAAACGAGGCCTCTGAGGAGAGATGCCTGGAAACCAAAGCAATGGATCTGATTAGGGCCTAGGGGCCTGTCCGGTTCAATATTCTTCTCTGGGGACATCTGTTGTCTGAGTGGAGGTAGTTGCTCAGCTGGTTTGAGATCACCCCTGTTTGTCCTGGGCAGCCTACACTATTGGGAAGGCCTCGGTGACTTTGGAGGTTTTTCCTCATTTGCAAGGTTGTGGCCAATGGAATGGGAAGAATTCCCTTGAAAGGGAAGCACAGTCCTGAGGTGTGGCTCCAGGGACCCAAGTGTGGAGCGTGTGTGGTCCAGCGCTATTTGGACAAAAGTCTGAAAACACAAACTCCTCTTAGGTTGGGGGATGTAGGTATGGCCGGCCCCATCTATAGACCATGAGGAGACCTCTTCGGGATATGAACAAAGGGCGAATGTGATGTGCATGCTCATGGTTTTTTTTTTTTTTTTCTGGAAATATGTCACCGATTGCCATGGAATGTCGCGGTGTCCTCATGGTCCATCGATGAGGCTCCCTTTCTGGGGATTTGACCCGATCCCCAGAGATTGGGGTCATTCTGTGGGAAGGGAGGAGGCCTTTTTTTTGTTTGTTTATTTTTTTTTGTTTTTTGTTTTTTGTTTTTTAACCTCAGGTGGTCCACCAAAAGAGGGATTCCAGAGCAGAGTCGTGGGTGGGGGCAACTGCACAACCAGAACTCTGGTTAACATTGGGACCTAAGAACATGGCAAGCCCTATATGTGGGCTATTGGCCCAAACACTGAGAGGCCTTCCTTGAGGATAGGTCTCACACTGAGTTTCACAATGTGTTTTTGTGCCCAAGGAGCCCCTCAAGTCAGGGCGTGGCCTAATGTACCATGCTGGTTTCTCCTACACTGAACGTTGCACAGTATGGGAACCACAAGTTTTCTGGCAATGGGGAAGATGGAGTTCTAATTTCTGCAACACTTTCACTCCTGGACTGTGATTGGATTTAAGGTCTAGGTTCTGAAGCCTGAAAACTGAGGTTGGGAAGAGATGAAGCCCTAAGGCCATGGTGTGTCTGATGTGCTCAGTGTTCGGCCAGCTGTTGAGTGTGGGTTGGGAGGTGCAGGCTCAGGCTGTGGCAGACAGGGAATTAGTGCCCAGGCTAGACTGTATCATTGGGGTGCAGTCGAGTTTCGTGCAGGATAGTACTCATTTGTGGTTACTGGGTAGCCCCAGATGGCAACGTTTTTCTTCTGGAGGGAAGACACAGTGCCACATAGTGGCTCCAGAATTCCCAAACTGGAAGGCTTGTGGGCCAGGAGTGTGAGGAAAAAATTCTGAGAACACAAGCCAGACTTAGATTTCGGGGTGAGGGGACGGCAGGCACCCTCTGCAGAGATGATTCGAGATCCCGGATACCTGAAGACAGAGCTAGGATCAGACGTTTTCTTAGGTCGGAATTTCTTTCCATGACGGCCCCTTCATGAAGGGAAGGGTGTCACGAGGACATGGAGGTTTTCCCACGATGGGAATTGTGAGATGCTCCAAACCACAATGATTCCTTCTGTGGGACAGTCAAGACATGTTGGATGGCTCCAGGACATCTCATAAGGAAGTTATCCAGAGCAGGGTTCTAAGGATGGATGCCTGGGTAGCCTGCCTCCCATTCCAGGTGTCTCATAGAGCCAAGGCAAGTTCGATCTGCTGGATCTAGGGGAGCAACCGAGGCGGGTGTTTTGAAATGGGTGAGTTGAGGATGGGTCATAATGTGCATTTGTGTCCATGTAGACCTTGGAATGGGGTGCTTGATCCGGGGCCTTGAGGGATGTTTATAACCGGAGGTTTTGATGGAGCTCTAAAGAGTATGTTTCCTATGTAGAGAAGAGAATTGTTTTGATGAGTGCCTAAGTAATATCCCATATGCTGGTATTGGAAACCAGGCCTCTGAGGAGAGATGACTGGAATCAAAAGCAATGGATCTGATTAGGGCCTAAGTGCCCGTCCAGTTCAATCTTATTCTATGGGGATATCTGTCTCTGGGTCTGAGTGGAGGTGGTTTCCTAACTTGTGAAAGATCATCCCTGTGTGTCCTGGGCAGCCAACACAATTCGGATGGCCTGGGGGAGTTTGGAGGATTCTCCTAATCTATAGGGTTGTGGCCAATGGAAATGGCAGAATTCCCCTGGAGAGGGAAGCCACAGTCCTGAGGTGTGGCTCCAGGGGCCCCAGCTTGGATGGTGTGTGGACCAGGACTGTGGGGACAGAAGTCTGAAAACACAAACTCAGCTTAGGTTTGGCGATGTATGTATGAAGGCTCGATCTACAGACCGTGAGAATTTTCCGGGCTATGAACAAAGGGCGAGTATGTGGCGCTTGCTCAGGGTTTTGTCTCTGGATTTTGTGTCAATGGTGGCCGTGGAATGTCGGGGTGTCCTCAAGGGCCATGGACAATTCTTTCCCTGGTGATTTGGCCTGATCCCAAGGGTTTGGGATCATTCTGTGGATGGGAAGAGTCCTTTCTGTAATTTTTTTTTTTTTTATCTCAGGTGTCCCACCAAAGAGGGATTCCCGAGTAGAGCCCTGAGTAGGGGTGACTAGACATCTCGAACTCAGGTTGAGATTGGGGGACTAGGGGCTTGGCAAGCCCCATATGTGGGCTGTTGTTCCAGTCACTAAGAGGCTTTACATGAGGATAGGGCTCACGCTGAGGGTCACAATGTGTGTTTGTGCACATTGTGGCCCTCAGGGATAGGTGGGGCCTCATAGTCCATGCTGCTTTCTCCTACAATGAACATGAGACAACATGCCAACCACTAGGTTTCTTGCCAAGGCGAAGGAGAAGTTCTGATTCTTGCATCACGTTCACTCCTGAGCAGTGAGTGGAGATAAGGTCTAGGTTCTGAAGGTGAAAACTGAGGTTAGGTAGAGATGATGGCCTAAAGCCAATGTGGGTGTGATATGCTCTGTGTATGGCCAGCTGTCTGGGTGTTGGACTGGAGGCCTGCCCTCAGGCTGTGTCAGACAGGGCTTTAGTGCACAGGCGAGACTGTATAATTGGGGTAAGGTCGAGTGGCATGCAGGTTGTTACTCATTTGGCGTTTCTGGTTAGCCCTATAGGGCAACATTTTTCTTCTGGAGGGCAGGCAGAGTGCTGCATTGTGTCTCCAGAATTGCCAAACTGGAGGGGTGTGGCCAGGATTGTGAGGAAGGAAGACTGAAAACACAAGCTAGCACGAGTTTTGGGGCCAAGAGCATGGCAGGCCCACTCTGCAGAGGCTGAATCGAGATCTCCTGCAGGTGAGGTCAGGGCAATTATCAGATGTTGCCTCAAGCTGGAGTTTGTGTCCATGACGGCCCCTTCCTGAAGGGGGTGGGGGCGTCATGAGGCCAGGGAGGTTTCCCTACGCTGGGAGTTGTGAGCTGCTCCAAATTTCAAAGTTTCCTTCTTCAGGACAGTCGAGTACTATTGGATGGTTCCAGGATGCCCCATACAGAAAGACTCGAGAGCAGGGGCCTAAGCATGGATGCCGAGAAACGCCAACTCACCTTCCCATTGCCTGGTCGAGACAAGGCACGCTCAATCTGCGGGCTCTTGGGTGAGCTACCCAGAAGGCTGAGTTTAAATGGACTCTGCTGAGGATGAGTCATAATGTGGGTTGGTGGCCATGGAGACCTTGGAATGTGGCAGTAGCTAAGGGACTCTGCAGGATTCTCCAACCCGATGGGCTTGACACAACTCCAACAAAGAAGCTTCCCATGTGGAGATGAGAGGTCTTCTGTCTGGTGCCTCAGGAACCCCGCATGCTGGTCTTCGAACCCAGGCCTCTGAGGAGTGATACCTGGACACCAAAGCAAGAGTTCATAATAGGGCCTAGGGGCCTGTCTGGTTCAATCTTCTGTCTCTGCGGATATCTGTCTGTGTGTCTGCATGGAGGTAGTAGTTGCTCAGCTTGTGTCATAATGCCCCTATTTGTCCAGTGCGGCTTGCGGTAGTGGGATGTCCTTGGGGACCTTGAGGTTTCTACTATTTTGTAGAGTTGTGGCCAATGGAATGGGCAGTTTCTTAGGAGAGAGCAGGCACAGTTCTGTGGTGTGGCTCCAGAGACGCCAGCCTGGGGGCTGTGTGGGCCATGTCTGTGCAGACAGACATCCAAAAACCCTAACTCAGCTCAGGTTTGGGGCCGAGGTTACGGCAGGCCTGATCTACAGTCCATGAGGGGAGCTCCTCTGGATATGAAAGAAGGGTGAGAGGGAGGCAGTCGCTCAGGCTTTTGTCTCTGGATGTTTTGTCCACAATGGCCGTTTAATGTAGGAGTTGCCTCATGGGTCGTAGAAGTCTCCCTCTCTGGTAGTTTGTCCAGCCCCCAAGAGTTTGGGGTCATTCTGTGGGAAGGGAAGTGTCCTGTTTTCTGCTTCATGTGTCCCCCCAGTAGAGGGATTCTAGAGCATAGCAGTGGGTACTGACAACTGGAATACTCGCCCTCTGGTTAAGCCTGGGGGCCTATGGATATGACAAGCCCCATATGCAGGATCTTGGTCCAGCCACTGAGAGGCGTTACTTTAATACGGGACTCACGCTGCAGGTCACAATGCATGTCTGTGCCCTAGGCGGCCCTCAAGCACTGGCGTGGCCTTTCGGACAATGCAGGTTTTCCCACATTGAACGTTGGACAACATGCCAACCACAAGGTTTCTGGCCATGGGGAAGGAGGAATTCTAATTTCTGCATCACGTTCACCCCTGGGCAGTGATTGGAGATAAGGTCTAGGTTCTGAAGCCTGAAAACCGAGGTTGGGAAGAGATGACGACCTACAGCCATAGCGGGTCCTATGTGTCCAGGTTGGGGCCAGGTGTCTGGGTGTCGTTTGGGATGTCTTGTTTCAGGCTGTGCCAGACAGGGCATTAGTATACAGGGTGGGCTGTATAATTGCTTTACAATCGAGTGGCATGCATTAGAAAATCATTTGGGGTTTCTTATTAGCAGCATAGGGCAAAGTTTTTCTTCTGGAGGGCAGGCAGAGTGCTGCATTGTGGCTTCGGAATTCCCAAAATGGAGGGCTTGTGGGCCAGGAGAGTGAGGACGGAAGTCTGAGAACACAAGCTAGGCTTAGGTTTCGGGGCAAGGACATGGCAGGCACACTCTGCAGAGCTGAATTGAGATCTCATGCGTCTGAAGTCAGGTCGAGGTTCAGACTTTGGCTCAGGTTTGAGTTCCTGTCCATGTTGGCCCCTTCAGGAAGGGGGGGCATTATGAGGCCATGGGGGTTTTCCCACTATTGGAGTTGTGAGATGCTCCAAACCGCAAGGATTCCTTCTGTGGGACAATTAAGAGTTGTTGGATGGCTCCAGGACGTCTTATAAGGTATTTTTCCAGAACAGGGTTCTAAGTATGGATGCCTGGGCAGCCAGCCTCACATTCCAATTGTCTCCTAGCAACAAGAAACGTTTGATCTGCTGGCTTGGGGTAGCAACAGAGGGGGCTGTGTTGAAATGGACTTTCCTGAGGATGGTCTTAATGTTGGTTTGAGTCCATGGAGACCTTGGTATGGGGCAGTGGCACCAGGGCCCTGAAGGATTCTCCTAACCAGAGGTTATGACAAAGCTCCAATGAGCAAGTTTTCCATGGGGAGACGAGATTTGTTTTTATTGGTGCCTCAGGAAACCACCATATGCTGGTATTGGAAACGAGGCCTCTGAGGACAGATGCCTGGAAACCAAAGCAATGGATCTGATTAGGGCCTTGGGGCCTGTCCGTTCAATATTCTTCTCTAGGGACATCTGTTGTCTGAGTGGAGGTAGTTGCTTAGCTGGCTTGAGATCACCCCTGTTTGTCCTGGGCGGCCTACACTATTGGGATGGCCTCGGTGACTTTGGAGGTTTTTCCTCATTTGCAAGGTTGTGGCCAATGGAATGGGAAGAATTCCCTTGAAAGGGAAGCACAGTCCTGAGGTGTGGCTCCAGGGACCCAAGTGTGGAGCGTGTGTGGTCCAGGGCTATTTGGACAAAAGTCTGAAAACACAAACTCCACTTAGGTTGTGGGATGTAGGTATGGCCGGCCCGATCTATAGACCGTGAGGAGACCTCTTCGGGATATGAACAAAGGGCGAATGTGAGGTGCTTGTTCATGCTTTTTTTTTTTTCTGGAAATGTGTCACCGATTGCCATGGAATGTCGGGGTGTCCTCATGGGCCATCGATGAGGCTCCCTTTCTGGGGATTTGACCCGATCCTAAAAGTCTGGGGTCATTCTGTGGGAAGGGAGGAGGCCTTTCTGTTTTTTTTGTTTACTTTTTTTTTGTTTTTTTTTTTTGTTGTTTTTTTTTTTTTTACCTCAGTTGGACCACCAAAAGAGGGATTCCAGAGCAGAGTCGTGGGTGGGGGCAAGTGGACAACCAGACCTCTGGTTAACATTGGGAATTAAGAACATGGCAAGCCCCATATGTGGGCTCTTGGTCCAGACACTGAGAGGCCTTCCTTGAGGATAGGTCTCACACTGAGTTTCACAATGTGGTTTTGTGCCCAAGGATCCCCTCAAGTCAGGGCGTGGCCTAAAGTACCATGCTGGTGCCTCCTACACTGAATGTTGCACAGTATGGGAACCACAAGTTTTCTGGCCATGGGGAAGATGGAGTTCTAATTTCTGCAACACTTTCACTCCTGGACTGTGATTGGATTTAAGGTCTAGGTTCTGAAGCCTGAAAACTGAGGTTGGGAAGAGATGAAGCCCTAAGGCCATGGTGTGTCTGATGTGCTCAGTGTTCGGCCAGCTGTTGAGTGTGGGTTGGGAGGTGCAGGCTCAGGCTGTGGCAGACAGGGAATAAGTGCCCAGGCTAGACTTTATCATTGGGGTGCAGTCGAGTTTCGTGCAGGATGGTACTCATTTGTGGTTACTGGGTAGCCCCAGAGGGCAACGTTTTTCTTCTGGAGGGAAGACACAGTGCCACATAGTGGTTCCAGCATTCCCAAACTGGAAGGCTTGTGGGCCAGGAGTGTGAGGAAAAAATTCTGAGAACACAAGCCAGTCTTAGATTTCGGGGTGAGGGGACGGCCGGCACCCTCTGCAGAGATGATTCGAGATCCCGTATACCTGAAGACACAGCTAGGATCAGACGTTGGCTTAGGTCGGAGTTTCTGTCTATGACGGCCCCTTCATGAAGGGGAGGGTGTCACGAGGACATGGAGGTTTTCCGACGATGGGAATTGTGAGATGCTCCAAACCACAATGATTTCTTCTGTGGGACAGTCGAGACCTGTTGGATGGCTCCAGGACATCCCATAAGGAAGTTATCCAGAGCAGGGTTCTAAGGATGGATGCCTGGGCAGCCTGCCTCCCATTCCAGGTGTCTCATAAAGCCAAGGCAAGTTCGATCTGCTGGAACTAGGGGAGCAACCGAGGCGGGTGTGTTGAAATGGGTGAGTTGAGGATTGGTCATAATGTGCATTTGTGTCCATGTAGACCTTGGAATGGGGTGCTTGATCCGGGGCCTTGAGGGATGTTCATAACCGGAGGTTTTGATGGAGCTCTAAAGAGTATGTTTCCTATGTAGAGAAGAGAATTGTTTTGATGAGTGCCTAAGGAATCTCCCATATGCTGGTATTCGAAACCAGGCCTCTGAGGAGAGATGACTGGAATCAAAAGCAATGTATCTGATTAGGGCCTAAGTGCCCTTCCAGTTCAATCTTATTCTATGGGGATATCTGTCTCTGGGTCTGAGTGGAGTTGGTTTTCTAACTTGTGAAAGATCATCCCTGTTCGTCCTGGGCAGCCAACACAATTCAGATGGCTTGGGGGAGTTTGGAGGATTCTCCTAATCTATAGGGTTGTGGCCAATGGAAATGGCAGAATTCCCCTGGAGAGGGAAGCCACAGTCCTGAGGTGTGGCTCCAGGGGCCCCAGCTTGGATTTTGTGTGGGCCAGGACTGTGGGGACAGAAGTCTGAAAACACAAACTCAGCTTAGGTTTGGGGATGTATGTATGAAGGCTCGATCTACAGACCGTGAGAATTTTCCGGGCTATGAACAAAGGGCGAGTATGTGGCGCTTGCTCAGGGTTTTGTCTCTGGATTTTGTGACAATGGTGGCCGTGGAATGTCGGGGTGTCCTCAAGGGCCATGGACAATTCTTTCTCTGGTGATTTGGCCTGATCCCAAGTGGTTGGGATCATGCTGTGAATGGGAAGAGTCCTTTCTGTATTTATTTATTTTTTTTTATCTCAGGTGTCCCACCAAAGAGGGATTCCCGAGTAGAGCCCTGAGTAGGGGTGACTAGACATCTCGAACTCTGGTTGAGATTGGGGGACTAGGGGCTTGGCAAGCCCCATATGTGGGCTGTTGTTCCAGTCACTAAGAGGCTTTACATGAGGATAGGGCTCACGCTGAGGGTCACAATGTGTGTTTGTGCACATTGTGGCCCTCTGGGATAGGTGGGGCCTCATAGTCCATGCTGCTTTCTCCTACAATGAACATTGGACAACATGCCAACCACTAGGTTTCTTGCCAAGGCGAAGGAGAAGTTCTGATTCTTGCATCCCGTTCACTCCTGAGCAGTGAGTGGAGATAAGGTCTAGGTTCTGAAGGTGAAAATTGAGGTTGGGTAGAGATGATGGCCGAAAGCCATTGTGGGTTTGATATGCTCAGTGTACGGCCAACTGTCTGGGTGTTGGACTGGAGGTCTGCCCTCAGGCTGTGTCAGACAGGGCTTTAGTGAACAGGCTAGACTGTATAATTGGGGTATGGTCGAGTGGCATGCAGGTTGTTACTCATTTGGCGTTTCTGGTTAGCCCTATAGGGCAACATTTTTCTTCTGGAGGCCAGGCAGAGTGCTGCATTGTGTCTCCAGAATTTCCAAACCTGAAGGGTGTGTCCAGGATTCTGAGGACGGAAGTCTGAGAACACAAGTTAGACTTAGGTTTCAGGGCGAGGGCCCAGCAGGCACACTCTCAAGTGCTGAATCGAGATCTCATGCTTCTGAATTCAGGGCGAGGATCAGACTTTGGCTTAGGATGGAGTTTATGTCCGTGATGGCCCATTTATGAAGGTGTGGGGCATCATGAGGAAATGGAGGTTTTCTCACAGTGTTATTGTGTGATGATTCAAACCACAAGGATTCATTCTGCGAGACAGTCAAGACAGGTTGGTTGGATTCAAGACGTCCCATAAAGAAGTTCTCCAGAGCAGGGTTCTAAGGATGGATGCCTGGGCAGCCCGCCTCCCATTCTAACTGTCTCCTAGTGACAAGGAAGGTTTGATCTGCTGGCTCTGGGTGAGCAGCCGAGGGGCCTGATTTGAAATGGACTCTCCTGAGAATGAATCATAATGTAAGTTTGTGTCCTTGGAGACCTTGTGATTGGGCCATGGTGCCAGCGCCCTGAAGGATCCTCCTAACCTGAGGTATTGACACAGCTCCAAAGAGCAAGTTTCCCATGTGGAGATGAGATCTGTTCTGATTGTTTCCTTAGGAAACCCCCATATTCTGATATTGGAAACCAGGCCTCTGAGGAGAGATACCTAGAAACCAAAGCAATGCATCAGAAGTTTGCTCAGGTTGGAGTTTCTGTCCATGATGGCCCCTTTATAAAGGGGAGCATCTCATGAGGCCATGTAGGTTTTCCCACGATAGGAGTTGTGAGATGCTCCAATCTGCAAGGATTCCTTCTATGGGACAGTCAAGACCTGTTGGAAGGCTCCAGGACATCCCATATGGAACGGCGCCAGAGCAGGATTCCAAGGATGGATGCCTAGAGAGTCTGCTTTGCATTCCAGTTGTCTCCTAGCGACAAGGCAGGTTTGATATTCTGCCTCTGGGGGAGTAATCGACGGGGCTGAGTTGAAATGTACTCTCCTGCCGAATGGTCATAATGCGGGTATGTGTCCATGGAGACCTTGGAATAGGGCGGTTGCTCCGGCTACCTGAATGTTTCTCCTAACTGGAGGCTTTTACAGAGCTCCAAAGGATAAGTTTCCCATGTGAAGACAAGATTTGTTCTGATTGGTATCTCTGGAATCCCCCATATGCTGGTATTGGAAAACAGGCCTCTGAGGAGAGATGCTTAGAAAAAAAAGCAATGGAACCAATTACATTCTAGGGGCCAGTCCAGTTTAATCTTCTTCTCTTGGGTTATCTGTCTATGGGTGAGTTGACGTCGTTGCTCAGCTTGTGAGAGATCGCCCCTCTTTGCCCTGGGTGGCCTACACTATTGGAATGGCCTCTGGGACTTTGGAGGTTTCTCCTTATCTGTAGGGTTGTGGCCAATGGAATGGGAAGAATTTCCTTGGAGAGGGCAGGCACAGTCCTGAGGTGTGGCTCCAGGGGCCTCAGTCTGGAGGGTGTGTGGGACAGGGATGTCAGGATAGAAGTCTGAAAACACAAACTCGGCTTAGGTTTGGGGACGTCGGTATGGCAGGCCCAATCTACAGACTATGAGGAGAATTTTTTGGGCTATGACCTAAGGGTGAGTGTGAACGCTTGCTGAAGCTTATGTCTCTGGATTTTGTGTCAATAGTGGCCGTGGAATGTCGGGCTGGCCTCATGGGCCATGGACGAGTCTTTCTCTCTGGACCCCAATCACTTGGGATGGCCCAATCCCAAGTGATTGGGGTCATTCTGTGAGTGGGAGGAGTCCTTTCTGTGTTTATTTACCTCAAATGTCCCACCAAAGAGGGATTCCAGAGCAGAGCCCTGAGTAGGGGTGACTAGATGTCTCTACCTCTGGTTAAGATTGGGTGATTTGGGGCATGGCAGGCCCCATATGCGGGCTCATGGTCCAGCCACTGAGAGGCTTTACTTGAGGACAGGGCTCAAACTGAGGGTCCCAATGTGTGTTTGAGCCCACCGCAGCTCTTAAGCATAGGCAGGGCCTCAGGGACCCTACACTACCCTCAGGGGCCCTACTACTACCCCTGTAGGCCCTACAGGGGTCCTACACTGAACGTTGGACAAGATGCCAACCACAAAATTCTGGCGAGAGGGAAGGAGGAGTTCTGATATCTGCATCACGTTCACCCATGGGAAGTGAGTAGAGATAAGGTCTAGGATTCTGTAGCCTGAAAACCGAAGTTGGAAAGAGATGGCGACCTAAGGCCATGGCGGTTCTGATGTTCTCAGTGTACTGCAAGCTGTCTGGGTGTCGGTTGGGAATTCAGGCCGCAGGTTCTGTCAGACAGGGCATTAGTGAACAGGCTAGACTATATAATTGGTGTACAGTTGAGTGACGTGCAGGTTTATCCTCATTTGAGGTTTCTGGGTAGACCCATAGGGCAATATTTTTCTTCTAGAGGGCAGGCAGAGTGCAGCACTGTGTCATCGGAAATCCCAAAATAGAGGGCGTGTGGTCCAGGAGAGTGAGGACGGAAGTCGGAGAACACTAGCTACGCTTAGGTTTTGGGGTGAGGGCACAGCAGGTACACTCTGAAGAGCTGAATCAAGATCTCGTGCATCTGAAGTCAAGGCGAAGATCAGCTGTTGGCTCAGGTTGGAGTTTCTTTCCATGATCTGCCTTCATGAAGATTGGGGGCATCATGTGACCTTGGAAGCTTTCCATGATATGAGTTGTTAGGTGGTCCATGCACAAGGACTCCTGTGGGACAGTCGAGACCTGTTGGATGGCTCAAGGATGTCCCATAAGGAACGACGCAAGAGCAGGGTTCTAAGGATGGATGCCTGAAGAGCCCAACTCGCATTTCAATTGTCTCCTAGCGACAAGGCAGGTTCAATCTGCTGGCTCTGGAGTAGCAACCGAGGGGGTTTAGTTGAAATGGACTCTCCTGAGGATGGGTCATAATTTGGGATTGTGTCCATGGAGATATTCAAATGGGGCAGTGGCTCCAGTGACCTGAAGTTGTCTCCTAACTGGAGGTTATGACACAGCTCCATAGAGCAAGATTCCCATGTGGAGACGAGATTTTTTCTGATAGGTAGCTCTGGAAACCCCCTTATGCTGGTATTGGAATCCAGGCCTCTGAGGAGAGATGCCTGAAAACAAAAGCAATGGATCCAATTAGGGCCTAGGTGCCTGTCTTGTTCAATATTCTTTTCTATGGATATCTGTCTAAGGTTCTGATTGGAGGTAGTGGCTCAGCTTGTGCCAGAGGGTCCCTGTATGTCCAGGACATCCTACACTATTGGGATGGCCTCAGAGATTTTGGATGATTCTCCTAATCTGTCAGGTTGTGCCAAATGAATGAGCAGAATTCCCTTGGAGAGGGCAGGCACAGTCCTGAGGTGTGGCTCCATGGGGCCCAGCCTTTAGAATGTGTGGGTGAGGACAATGGAGACAGAAATCTGAAAACACAAACTCGGCTTAGGTTTGGGGACATAGGTATGGCAGGCCCGATCTACAGACCTTGAGAATTTTGGGGGCTCTGAACAAAGGGCAAGTGTGTGGCGCTTTTTCAGGTTTTTGTCTCCGGATTTTGTGTCAATGGTGGCCGTGGAATGTCAGGCTGGCCTCATCGACCATGGACGAGTATTTCTCTCTGTGGATTTTGCCAGATTCCAATTGTTTGGGGTCATTCTTTGGATGGTAGGAGTCCTTACTTTTTTTTTTCTTTATCTTGGTTTTTTTTTTTTTTTTTTTTTTACCTTATGTGTCCCACCAAAGAGGGATTCCAGAAAAGAGCTCTGAATAAGGTTGACTAGACTTCTCAAGCTCTGGCTAGGATTGGGGGAGTAGGGGCATGGCAAGTCCCATATGCAGGCTCTTGGTCCAGCCCCGCAGAGGCTTTACTTGAGGCCATGGTTCATGCTTAGGGTCCTAATGTGTGTTTGTGCCCATCGCAGCCCTCAAGCGTGTCTGAGGCCTCATGGGCCATGCTGGGTTCTCATATACTGAACGTTGGACAACATGCCAACCACAAGGTTTCTGGTCATGGGGAAGGTGAAGTTCTGATTTCTGCATCACGTACATCACTTAGTTGTGAGTGGAGATAATGTCTAGGTTCTGAAGCCTGAAGACCAAGGTTGGGAAGAGATGATGACCTAAGGCCATGGCATGTTCGATGTGTTCAGTGTGAGGCCAGGTGTCTGGGTGTCGGTCACGAGGTCTGGGGTCAGGCTGTTTCAGACAGGGCATTAGTGCCCAGGCCTGACTGTATAATTGGGGTACAGTCTAGAGAATTGCAGGTTGATCCTCATTTGATGTTTCTGGGTAGACCCCTAGGGCAAAGTCTCTCTTCTGGAGGGCAGGCAGAGTGCTGCATTTTGTCTCCAGAATTCCCAAAGTGGAAGGCTTGTGGGCCAGGAGTGTGAGGATGGAAGTCTGAGAATGCGAGCTGGCTTAGGTTTTGGGGCGAGGGCAAGGCAGGCACACTCTGCAGAGCTGAATTGAGATCTCATGCATCTGAGGTCAGGGCGAGGATCAGACGGGAGTTTCTGTCCATGATGTCCTCTACCTGAAGGTGGAGGCATCACGAGGCCATGGAGGTTTTCCCACGGTGCGAGTGTGTGATGCTGCAAACCACAAGGATTCCTTCTTCAGGACAGTTGAGACCTGTTGAATAGATCAAGGACACCCCATTAGGAATTTCTCCAGAGCAGAGTTCTAACATGGATACCTGGGCAACGAACTCGCATTCCAATTGTCTCCTAGTGACAAAGCAGGTTTGATCTGCTGGCACTGGGTGAGCAACCGCCAGGTTTGTGTTGAAATGGACTCTCCTGAGGATGGGTCATAATGTGGGATTGTGTCCATTGAGACATTGGAATGGGGCGGTGGCTCCAGTGACGTGAAATTTTCTCCTAACTGGAGGTTTTGACACAGTTCCATATAGCATGATTCCCATGTGGCATGCGATTTGTTCTGATTGGTAGCTCCAGAAACCCCCATGTGCTGGTAACAAAAGCAATGAATTCGTTTAGGGCCTAGGTGCCTGTCCTCTTCAATCTTCTTTTCTATGGATATCTATCTACAGGTCTGATTGGAGGTAGTGGCTCAGCTTGTGGCAGATGGTCCCTGTTTGTCCCGGACATCCTACAATATTGGGGTGGCCTCGGGGACTTCGGATGTTTCTCCTAATCTGTCAGGTTGTGCCAAAGGAATGAGCAGAATTCCCATGGAGAGGGCAGGCACAGTCCTGAGGTGTGGCTCCATGGGGCCAAGCCTTGAGGATGTGTGGGCCAGGACAATGGAGACAGAAGTCTGAAAACACAAACTTGGCTTAGGTTTGGGGACATAGGTATGGCAGGCCCGATCTACAGACCGTGAGAATTTTTCAGGCTTTGAACAAAGGGCGAGTGTGTGGCGCTTTTTCAGGCTTTTGTCTCCGGATTTTGTGTCAATGGTGGCCGTGGAATGTCAGGATGGCCTCATCAGCCATGGACGAGTATTTCTCTCTGTGAATTTGGCCCAATTCCAAGTGTTTGAGGTCATTCTTTGGACGGTAGGAGTCCTTTCTCTATTTTTTTTTTAACCTCATGTGTCCCACCAAGGAGGGATTCTAGAGAAGAGATCTGAGTAGGGGTGACTAGACTTCTCAAGCACTGGTTAAGGTTTGGGGAGTAGGGGCATGGTAATCTCCATATGTGGGCTCTTTTTCTTCTGGAGGGAAGAAAGAGTGCTGCATTGTGGCGACGGAATTCTCACACTGGAGGGCTTGTGGGCCAGAATTGTGAGGAAGGAAGTGAGAGAACACAAGCTAGGCTTAGGTTTTGGGTCAAGATCATGGCAGGCACACACTGTAGAGCTAAATCTAAATCTCATGCATCTGAAGTCAGGGCGAGGATCAGACGTAGGCTCAGGTTGAAGTTTCTGTTCAGGATGGCCCCTTCATGATGGTGGGGGGCATCATGGGGCTATGGAGACTTTCCCACGATTGGCATTGTAAGTTGCTCCAATCGGCAAGGATTCCTTCTACGGGACAGTGGAGACCGGTCAGATTGCTCCAGGACGTCCCATGCGGAACCACGGCAGTGCAGGGTTCTAAGGATGGATTCCTGGAGTGCCCGCCTCACATTCCTATTGTCTCCTAGTGACAAGGCAGGTTCGATCTGCTTCTTTTGGGGAGCAACCAAAGGGGATGTGTTGAAATGGACTCGCCTGCGGATGGGTCATAATGCGGGTTTGTGTCCATGGAGACCTTGGAATGGGGTGTTGGCTGCTGGGACCTGAAGGTTTCCCTTAACTGGAGGTTGTGACACAGCTCCAAAATGCATGTTTCCCATGTGGAAATGAGATTTGTTCAGACTGGTACCTCTTGAAGAACACATATGCTGGTATTGGAAACCAGGCCTCTGAGGAGAGATGCCTGGAATCAAAAGCAATGGATCTGATTAGGGCCTAGGTGCCTGTCCGGTTCAATCTTCTTCTCTGGGGTTATCTGTCTATGGATCTGAGTTGAGGTAGTTGCTCATCTTGGGACAGATCACCCTGTTTGCCCTGAGTGGCCAACACTATTGGGAAGGCCTCAGGGACGTTGGAGTGTTCTCCTAATCTTTAGGGTTGTGGCCAATGGAATGGGCAGAATTTGCTTGGAGAAGGCAGGCACATTCCTGAGGCATGGCTCCAGGGGCCTCAGCCTGGAGGGTGTGTGGGCCAGGACAGTGGGGACAGAAACCTGAAAACCCAAACTCAGCTTAGATTTGGGGACGTAGGTATGACATGCCTGATCTATAGACCGTGAGAAGAATTTATCAGGCTATGAACAAAGGGCAAGTGTGAGGCATATCTCCAGGCTTTTGTCTCTAGATTTTGTGTCAATGGTGGCCATGGAATGACGGGATGGCCTCTTTGGCCATGGATGATTCTTTCTCTTTTAAGATTTTGTCAGATCCCAAGTTTTGGGGCTCATTCAGGGGATGGAGGAGACCCTTCAATATTTTTTTTTCCTCAGGGGTTCCAGAGCAGAGACCTGAATAGGGGTGATTAGAACTCTCAACCTCTCATTAATATTGGGGGACTAGGGATGGCAATGCGGGTTCTTGGTCCAGACCCTGAGAGGCTTTACTTGAGGACAGGGCTCACACTGAGGGTCCCAATGTGTTTGTGCCCATTGCAGTTCTCAAGCATGGGCGGGGACTCATGGGCTACACTGGATTCTCCTACACTGAACGTTGGAAAACATGCCAACCACAAGGTTTCTTGCCTTGAGGAAGAAGGAGTTTCATTTCTGCATCACGTTCACCCCTGGGTAGTGAGTATATATAAGGTCTAGGTTCTGAAGCCTGAAAACCAAGGTTGAAAAGCGATGATGACCTAAAGCCATGGCGGGTCTGATGTGCTCAGTGTACAGCCAGCTGTCTGGGTGTCGGTTGAAAATTCAGAACTCAGGCTGTGCAAGACAGGGCATTAACGCCAAAGCGAAACTGTATAATTGGGGTAGAGTCAAGTGGCATGCAGGTTGATCCTCATTTGGTGTTTCTGGTTAGCCCCATAGGACAACGTTTCCCTTCTGGAGGGCAGTCAGAGTGCTGCATTGTGTCTCTCCAGAATTCCCTAACTGGAGGGCTGGTGGGCTCGGAGTGTGAGGACGAAGTCTGAGAACAATAGCTAGGTTTTGCTTCGGGGCGGGGTTTCGGCAGGCACACTCTGCAGAGTTGAATCAAGATTTCGTGCATCTGAAGTCAGGGCGAGGATTAGACGTTGGCTCAGGTTGGAGTTTCTGTCCAAGATGGCTCTTTCATGAAGGGGACAGTGCACCACGAGGCCACAGAGCTTTTCCCATGATGGGAGTTGTGAGGTGCTCCAAAGCGCAAGGATTCCTTCTGCAGGACAGCTGTGACCTGTTGGATGGCTCCAGGAGGTCCCATATAAAATTACTTCAGAGTAGTTTTCTACAGATGGATGCCTAGCCAGCCCGCCTCACATTCCAATTGTCTCCTAGTGACAAGATAGGTTCGATCTGCTGGTTCTAGGGGAGCACCCAAGGGCACTGAGTTGAAATAGACTCTCCATCAGATGGGTCCTAATGTGGGATTGTGTCCATGGAGACCTTGGAATGAGGTGGTGGCATCGGGGCCCTGAAGGATTTTCCTAGCCGGAGGTTTTGACACATCTTGAAAGAGCACGTTTCCCATGTGGAGAAGACATTTGTTCTGACTGATGCCTCAGGAAACCCCCATATGGTGGTATTGAAAACCAGGCCTCTGAGGTTCTGACATAGCTCCTCGAGCAAGTTTCCAATGTGCAGACAAGACTTGCTCTGAAGGAGCCTATGGAAACCCCATAGGCTGGTATTGGAAACCAGGCCTCTGAGAAGAGAAGCCTGGAAACGAAAGCAATGGATCTGATTAGGGCCTAGGGGCCTGTCCAGTTCAATGTTCTTCTCTGGGGACATCTGTCTCCGAGTCTGTGTGGAGCTAGTTGCTCAGCTAGTGTCAGATCACCCCTGTTTGTTCCAAGCAGCCTACAATATTGGGATGGTCCCAGGGACATTGGAGATTTCTCCTGATTTATATGGTTGTGGCCAATGGAATATAAAGAATTCCCTTTGAGAGGGCAGGAACAATCCTGATGTGTGGTTCCAGGGGCCCTAGCATGGAGGGTGTGTGTTTTCACACAACTATCCAAACAGCTCTGGCCTACACAACCTACAGGCTCAGGCCCCTGGAGCCAAACCTGAGGACTGTACTTGTCCACTCAGAGGGAATTGTGTGTGCCCATTCCAAAGGCCACAACCCTTCTAATAGGATAAACCTCCAAAGTCCCTGATCCATCTCAATAGTGGTGGCTTCCCAGGAAAAACAGGGGTAATCTGAGCCCAACTGAGCACCTACCTGCACTCAGACCCATAGACAGATGTCCCCAGAGGTAAAAAGGAAAGAACAGGCCCCTAGGCACTAATCAGATCCATTGCTTTGGTTTCCAGGCATCTCTCCTCAGAGGCCTGGATTTCAAAAGCAGCATATAGCTGTTTCTTGACTCACCCATCAGAAAACATCTCATCTACACATGGGAAACTTGTACGTTGGGGCTGTGTCAAAGCCTCTGTTTAGGACAACCCTTTAGGGCCCCAGTGCCACCGCTTCATTCCAAGGTCTCCATAGACACAAAAGCACATTAGGACCCATCCCCAGGGGTGTCCATTTCAACTCAGCGTCCACGGTTGCTCCCCACAGATCCAGATCTAACCTGTCTTGTTGCTAGGAGACAATTGAAATGCGAGGTGGGCTACCCATCCAACCATCCTTAGAACCCTGCTCAGAATCATTGGCCTGGAGCCAAACAACAGGTCTCAATTGTCCTGCAGAAGACTCTCTGCAGTTTGGAGATTCTCACAACTCCCATCGTGGGAAAACACCCATGGCCCCGTGATGCCCCCCCCATTCATGAAGGGGCCATCAGGGACAGAAACTCCAACCTGAGCGAAGGTCTGATCCTCGCCCTGACTTCAGATGCACGAGATCTCGATTCAGGTCTGTAGATTGTGCCTGCCATGGCCTCACCCAGAAACCTAAGCCTAGCTTGTGTTCTCAGACTTTTGTCGTCAGACTACTGGCCCACAAGCCCTCCAGTTTGGCAATCCAGAACTACAATGCAGCACTCTGCCGGCCCTCCAGAAGAAAAACATTGTCCTCTGGGGCTACCCAGTAACCCCAAATGAGGATCAACCTGCACCGACATTGGCTGTACCCCAAATACATAGGCTGACCAGGGCACTAATGCCCTTTCTGACACAGCCTGAGCCTGGACCACGTGGACCCTCCCAGACAGCTGGCCGCAAACTGAGCCCATCGAGCCACCATGGCCTTAGGTCGTCATCTCTTCCCAACCTCGGTTTACAGGTTTCAGAACCTAGACCTTATCTCCAATCGCTGCCCAGGGTTGAAGGTGATGCAGAAATCAGAACTCCTTCCCCATGGCAAGATACCTTGTGGTTGGCATGTTGTCCAACGTTCAGTGTAGTTGAAACCAGTGTGGCCCATGAGGCCCCGCCCATGCTCGCGGGCCACATTGGTCACAAACACACATTGTGATGCTCAGGCTGAGCCCAGTCCTCAAGTAAGGCCACTCAGTGGCTAGATGAAGAGATAGCATATTGGACTTGCCATGCCCCTAGGCCCCAATTTTTAACCATAGTTCGGGTTGTCCCTTCAGTCTTCCCCACGGCTTGGCTTTGGAATTCCTCTTTTGGTGGGACACCTGAGGTAACAAAACTGAAATGAGTCCTCCCATCCCACAGATTGACGAAAAGCAATTGGGAATCGGGCCAAATCCTCAGAGAGGAAGATTCGTCCATGGCCCATGAGGCCTCCCCGACATTCCACGGCCATCGCTGATACAAAATCCAGAGACAAAAGCCTGAGCAAGCACCTCAGACTCGCACTTTCTTCGTATCCCGAAGAGTTCTTCTCATGGTTTGTAGATCAGGGCTGCCATACCTACGTCCACAAAACTAAGCTGAGTTTGTGTTTTCAGACTTCTGTCCTCAAAGTCTTGGGCCACACACCCTCCAGGCTGGGCCCCTGGAGCCACACATTAGGACTGTGCCTACCAATCCATGGGAATTCTGCCCATTCCATGGTCCAAAATAGTACAAATTAGGAGAAACCTCCAAAGTCCCTGAGGCCATCCCAATATATGTGATCGCCCTGAACAAACAAGGGCTGTCTAACGCCAGCTGATAATCGACCTCCACTCATACCATAGATGGATGTCCCCAGAGAAGAAGATTGAACCAGACAGGACCCTAGGCCATAATAGGATCCATTGCTATGGGTTACAGGCATGTGTCCTCAAAAGCCTGATTCCAATATGAGCATAGGGGTTTTCCTGAGGCACCCATCAGAACTCATCTCGTCTCCACAAGGAAACCTGTGCATGGGAGCCATGTCCAAAGCTTAGGAGAGTACTTCAGGGTCCCGGTGCCACCACCCCATTCCAAGGCCCTCATGGACACAAAAACACATTAGGACCCATCCTCAGGAAAGTCCATTTCAAGTCAGCCACCCCGGTTGACCAGGCAGAGCCATCAGATCTAAACTGTCTTGTTGCTAGGAGAAAATTGGAATGCGAGGCGGGCTTCCCAGGCATCCATCTGCGAACGGTGCTCCGGAGTCATTCCATATGGAATGTCCTGGAGCTGTCCAACAGGTATCAATTGTCCCGCAGAAGGAATCCTTGAAGGGGCATCCCACAACTCCCAACGTGGGAAAACCTCAATGGCCTCGAGATTCTGCTCCCTTCATGAAGCGGCCGTCATGCTCAGAAACTCCCACCTGAGCCAACGTCTGATCCTCGCCATGACTTCACATGGATGAGATATGGGTTCAGATATGCAGGGGCTACCTGCCATGCCCCCCCGAAACCCAAGTCTAGCTTGTCTTCTCAGACTTCCGTCCTCACACTCCTGGCCCCGAAGCCCTCAAGTTTGGCAATTCCGGACCCACAATGCAGCACTCTGCCTGCACTCTAGAGAAAAAATTATTGCCTCATGAGCTGCCCAGGCACCTTAAATGAGGGTAAACCTACACAGCACTCGACTTTACCTAAATTATATAGTCTAACCTGGGCACTAATGCACTTTCGAACACAACCTGAGCCCGGACCTCCTGACCAACACCCAGAAAGCTGACCGCACACTGAGCACATAAATCCCGCCATGGCCTTAGGTCATCATCTCTTCCCTACCTCAGTTTTCAGGCTTCAGAACCGAGACCTTATCTCCAATCACTGCCCAGGGGTGAGTGTGATGCAGAAATCAGAACTCCTCTTTACCCATGGCAAGAACCCTTGTGGTTGGCACGTTGTTCAACGTTCAGTTTAGGAGAAACCAGCATTCACCCTGAGGCCCCACCCATTCTTGAGTGTTACGAGGGCATACACACGCATTGTGACCCTAAGCATAAGTCCTGTCCTCTAGTAAGTCCTCTCAGTGGCTGGACCATTAGATGTCATAATGGGCTTGACATGTCCCTAGGCCCCAATTTTTAACCAGATTTCTTATTGTCCAGTCGCCCCTCCCCAGGGCTCTACTCTGGAATCCATCATTTGGTGGGACACCTGAGGTTAAAAAAGAAAACAACAACAACAACAACAAAAACGGGTCTTCCAGCCCACAGAATGAACCGAAACTCTTTGGACGGGGCCAAACCACCAGAGAGTAAGACTCGTCCATTTCCCATGAAGTCACCCAGAAATTCCACGACCATGAGTGACACGATATCCAGAGACAAAAACTTGAGCAGGAGCCTCACACTCGCCCTTCTTTCAAATCCCGAAGGGTTCTCCTCATGGTCTGTAGATCAGTCCTGCCATACCTATGACGCGAAACATAAGCCGAGTTTGTGTTTTCAGACAACTGTCCAAACAGCCCTGGCCTACACAACCTACAGGCTCAGGCCCCTGGAGCCAATCCTAAGGACTGTACTTGCCCTCTCCAAGGGAATTGTGTGTGCCCATTCCAATGGCCACAGCCCTTCTAATAGGATAAACCTCCAAAGTCCCTGATCCATCTCAATAGTGGTGGCTTCCCAGGATAAAAGGGGCAATCTGAGCCCAAATGAGCACCTACCTGCACTCAGACCCATAGACAGATGTCCCCAGAGATAAAAAGGAAAGAACAGGCCCCTAGGCACTAATCAGATCCATTGCTTTGGTTTCCAGGCATCTCTCCTCAGAGGCCTGGATTTCAAAAGCAGCATATAGCTGTTTCTTGACTCACCCATCAGAAAACATCTCATCTACACATGGGAAACTTGCACGTTGGGGCTGTGTCAAAGCCTCTGTTTAGGACAACCCTTTAGGGCCCCAGTGCCACCGCTTCATTCCAAGGTCTCCATAGACACAAAAGCACATTAGGACCCATCCCCAGGGGTGTCCATTTCAACTCAGCGTCCACGGTTGCTCCCCACAGATCCAGATCTAACCTGTCTTGTTGCTAGGAGACAATTGAAATGCGAGGTGGGCTACCCATCCAACCATCCTTAGAACCCTGCTCAGAATCATTGGCCTGGAGCCAAACAACAGGTCTCAATTGTCCTGCAAAAGACTCTCTGCAGTTTGGAGATTCTCACAACTCCCATCGTGGGAAAACACCCATGGCCCCGTGATGCCCCCCCCATTCATGAAGGGGCCATCAGGGACAGTAACTCCAACCTGAGCGAAGGTCTGATCCTCGCCCTGACTTCAGATGCACGAGATCTCGATTCAGGTCTGTAGATTGTGCCTGCCATGGCCTCACCCAGAAACCTAAGCCTAGCTTGTGTTCTCAGACTTTTGTCGTCAGACTACTGGCCCACAAGCCCTCCAGTTTGGCAATCCAGAACTACAATGCAGCACTCTGCCGGCCCTCCAGAAGAAAAACATTGTCCTCTGGGGCTACCCAGTAACCCCAAATGAGGATCAACCTGCACCGACATTGGCTGTACCCCAAATACATAGGCTGACCAGGGCACTAATGCCCTTTCTGACACAGCCTGAGCCTGGACCACGTGGACCCTCCCAGACAGCTGGCCGCAAACTGAGCCCATCGAGCCACCATGGCCTTAGGTCGTCATCTCTTCCCAACCTCGGTTTACAGGTTTCAGAACCTAGACCTTATCTCCAATCGCTGCCCAGGGTTGAAGGTGATGCAGAAATCAGAACTCCTTCCCCATGGCAAGATACCTTGTGGTTGGCATGTTGTCCAACGTTCAGTGTAGTTGAAACCAGTGTGGCCCATGAGGCCCCGCCCATGCTCGCGGGCCACATTGGTCACAAACACACATTGTGATGCTCAGGCTGAGCCCAGTCCTCAAGTAAGGCCACTCAGTGGCTAGATGAAGAGATAGCATATTGGACTTGCCATGCCCCTAGGCCCCAATTTTTAACCATAGTTCGGGTTGTCCCTTCAGTCTTCCCCACGGCTTGGCTTTGGAATTCCTCTTTTGGTGGGACACCTGAGGTAACAAAACTGAAATGAGTCCTCCCATCCCACAGATTGACGAAAAGCAATTGGGAATCGGGCCAAATCCTCAGAGAGGAAGATTCGTCCATGGCCCATGAGGCCTCCCCGACATTCCACGGCCATTGCAGATACAAAATCCAGAGACAAAAGCCTGAGCAAGCACCTCAGACTCGCACTTTCTTCGTATCCTGAAGAGTTCTTCTCATGGTTTGTAGATCAGGCCTGCCATACCTACGTCCCCCAAACTAAGCTGAGTTTGTGTTTTCAGACTTCTGTCCTCAAAGTCTTGGGCCACACACCCTCCAGGCTGGGCCCCTGGAGCCACACATTAGGACTGTGCCTACCAATCCATGGGAATTCTGCCCATTCCATGGTCCAAAATAGTACAAATTAGGAGAAACCTCCAAAGTCCCTGAGGCCATCCCAATATATTTGGTCGCCCTGAACAAACTAGGGCTGTCTAACGCCAGCTGATAATCGACCTCCACTCATACCATAGATGGATGTCCCCAGAGAAGAAGATTGAACCAGACAGGACCCTAGGCCATAATAGGATCCATTGCTATGGGTTACAGGCATGTGTCCTCAAAAGCCTGATTCCAATACGAGCATAGGGGTTTTCCTGAGGCACCCATCAGAACTCATCTCGTCTCCACAAGGAAACCTGTGCATGGGAGCCATGTCCAAAGCTTAGGAGAGTACTTCAGGGTCCCGGTGCCACCACCCCATTCCAAGGCCCTCATGGACACAAAAACACATTAGGACCCATCCTCAGGAAAGTCCATTTCAAGTCAGCCACCCCGGTTGACCAGGCAGAGCCATCAGATCTAAACTGTCTTGTTGCTAGGAGAAAATTGGAATGCGAGGCGGGCTACCCAGGCATCCATCCGCGAACGGTGCTCCGGAGTCATTCCATATGGAATGTCCTGGAGCTGTCCAACAGGTATCAATTGTCCCGCAGAAGGAATCCTTGAAGGGGGCATCCCACAACTCCCAACGTGGGAAAACCTCAATGGCCTCGAGATTCTGCTCCCTTCATGAAGCGGCCGTCATGCTCAGAAACTCCCACCTGAGCCAACGTCTGATCCTCGCCATGACTTCACATGGATGAGATATGGGTTCAGATATGCAGGGGCTACCTGCCATGCCCCCCCGAAACCCAAGTCTAGCTTGTCTTCTCAGACTTCCGTCCTCACACTCCTGGCCCCGAAGCCCTCAAGTTTGGCAATTCCGGACCCACAATGCAGCACTCTGCCTGCACTCTAGAGAAAAAATTATTGCCTCATGAGCTGCCCAGGCACCTTAAATGAGGGTAAACCTACACAGCACTCGACTTTACCTAAATTATATAGTCTAACCTGGGCACTAATGCACTTTCGAACACAACCTGAGCCCGGACCTCCTGACCAACACCCAGAAAGCTGACCGCACACTGAGCACATAAATCCCGCCATGGCCTTAGGTCATCATCTCTTCCCTACCTCAGTTTTCAGGCTTCAGAACCGAGACCTTATCTCCAATCACTGCCCAGGGGTGAGTCTGATGCAGAAATCAGAACTCCTCTTTACCCATGGCAAGAACCCTTGTGGTTGGCACGTTGTTCAACGTTCAGTTTAGGAGAAACCAGCATTCACCCTGAGGCCCCACCCATTCTTGAGTGTTACGAGGGCATACACACGCATTGTGACCCTCAGCATAAGTCCTGTCCTCTAGTAAGTCCTCTCAGTGGCTGGACCATTAGATGTCATAATGGGCTTGACATGTCCCTAGGCCCCAATTTTTAACCAGATTTCTTATTGTCCAGTCGCCCCTCCCCAGGGCTCTACTCTGGAATCCATCATTTGGTGGGACACCTGAGGTTAAAAAAGAAAACAACAACAACAACAACAAAAACGGGTCTTCCAGCCCACAGAATGAACCGAAACTCTTTGGACGGGGCCAAACCACCAGAGAGTAAGACTCGTCCATTTCCCATGAAGTCACCCAGAAATTCCACGACCATGAGTGACACGATATCCAGAGACAAAAACTTGAGCAGGAGCCTCACACTCGCCCTTCTTTCAAATCCCGAAGGGTTCTCCTCATGGTCTGTAGATCAGTCCTGCCATACCTATGACGCGAAACATAAGCCGAGTTTGTGTTTTCAGACAACTGTCCAAACAGCCCTGGCCTACACAACCTACAGGCTCAGGCCCCTGGAGCCAATCCTAAGGACTGTACTTGCCCTCTCCAAGGGAATTGTGTGTGCCCATTCCAATGGCCACAGCCCTTCTAATAGGATAAACCTCCAAAGTCCCTGATCCATCTCAATAGTGGTGGCTTCCCAGGATAAAAGGGGCAATCTGAGCCCAAATGAGCACCTACCTGCACTCAGACCCATAGACAGATGTCCCCAGAGATAAAAAGGAAAGAACAGGCCCCTAGGCACTAATCAGATCCATTGCTTTGGTTTCCAGGCATCTCTCCTCAGAGGCCTGGATTTCAAAAGCAGCATATAGCTGTTTCTTGACTCACCCATCAGAAAACATCTCATCTACACATGGGAAACTTGCACGTTGGGGCTGTGTCAAAGCCTCTGTTTAGGACAACCCTTTAGGGCCCCAGTGCCACCGCTTCATTCCAAGGTCTCCATAGACACAAAAGCACATTAGGACCCATCCCCAGGGGTGTCCATTTCAACTCAGCGTCCACGGTTGCTCCCCACAGATCCAGATCTAACCTGTCTTGTTGCTAGGAGACAATTGAAATGCGAGGTGGGCTACCCATCCAACCATCCTTAGAACCCTGCTCAGAATCATTGGCCTGGAGCCAAACAACAGGTCTCAATTGTCCTGCAAAAGACTCTCTGCAGTTTGGAGATTCTCACAACTCCCATCGTGGGAAAACACCCATGGCCCCGTGATGCCCCCCCCATTCATGAAGGGGCCATCAGGGACAGTAACTCCAACCTGAGCGAAGGTCTGATCCTCGCCCTGACTTCAGATGCACGAGATCTCGATTCAGGTCTGTAGATTGTGCCTGCCATGGCCTCACCCAGAAACCTAAGCCTAGCTTGTGTTCTCAGACTTTTGTCGTCAGACTACTGGCCCACAAGCCCTCCAGTTTGGCAATCCAGAACTACAATGCAGCACTCTGCCGGCCCTCCAGAAGAAAAACATTGTCCTCTGGGGCTACCCAGTAACCCCAAATGAGGATCAACCTGCACCGACATTGGCTGTACCCCAAATACATAGGCTGACCAGGGCACTAATGCCCTTTCTGACACAGCCTGAGCCTGGACCACGTGGACCCTCCCAGACAGCTGGCCGCAAACTGAGCCCATCGAGCCACCATGGCCTTAGGTCGTCATCTCTTCCCAACCTCGGTTTACAGGTTTCAGAACCTAGACCTTATCTCCAATCGCTGCCCAGGGTTGAAGGTGATGCAGAAATCAGAACTCCTTCCCCATGGCAAGATACCTTGTGGTTGGCATGTTGTCCAACGTTCAGTGTAGTTGAAACCAGTGTGGCCCATGAGGCCCCGCCCATGCTCGCGGGCCACATTGGTCACAAACACACATTGTGATGCTCAGGCTGAGCCCAGTCCTCAAGTAAGGCCACTCAGTGGCTAGATGAAGAGATAGCATATTGGACTTGCCATGCCCCTAGGCCCCAATTTTTAACCATAGTTCGGGTTGTCCCTTCAGTCTTCCCCACGGCTTGGCTTTGGAATTCCTCTTTTGGTGGGACACCTGAGGTAACAAAACTGAAATGAGTCCTCCCATCCCACAGATTGACGAAAAGCAATTGGGAATCGGGCCAAATCCTCAGAGAGGAAGATTCGTCCATGGCCCATGAGGCCTCCCCGACATTCCACGGCCATTGCAGATACAAAATCCAGAGACAAAAGCCTGAGCAAGCACCTCAGACTCGCACTTTCTTCGTATCCTGAAGAGTTCTTCTCATGGTTTGTAGATCAGGCCTGCCATACCTACGTCCCCCAAACTAAGCTGAGTTTGTGTTTTCAGACTTCTGTCCTCAAAGTCTTGGGCCACACACCCTCCAGGCTGGGCCCCTGGAGCCACACATTAGGACTGTGCCTACCAATCCATGGGAATTCTGCCCATTCCATGGTCCAAAATAGTACAAATTAGGAGAAACCTCCAAAGTCCCTGAGGCCATCCCAATATATTTGGTCGCCCTGAACAAACTAGGGCTGTCTAACGCCAGCTGATAATCGACCTCCACTCATACCATAGATGGATGTCCCCAGAGAAGAAGATTGAACCAGACAGGACCCTAGGCCATAATAGGATCCATTGCTATGGGTTACAGGCATGTGTCCTCAAAAGCCTGATTCCAATACGAGCATAGGGGTTTTCCTGAGGCACCCATCAGAACTCATCTCGTCTCCACAAGGAAACCTGTGCATGGGAGCCATGTCCAAAGCTTAGGAGAGTACTTCAGGGTCCCGGTGCCACCACCCCATTCCAAGGCCCTCATGGACACAAAAACACATTAGGACCCATCCTCAGGAAAGTCCATTTCAAGTCAGCCACCCCGGTTGACCAGGCAGAGCCATCAGATCTAAACTGTCTTGTTGCTAGGAGAAAATTGGAATGCGAGGCGGGCTACCCAGGCATCCATCCGCGAACGGTGCTCCGGAGTCATTCCATATGGAATGTCCTGGAGCTGTCCAACAGGTATCAATTGTCCCGCAGAAGGAATCCTTGAAGGGGGCATCCCACAACTCCCAACGTGGGAAAACCTCAATGGCCTCGAGATTCTGCTCCCTTCATGAAGCGGCCGTCATGCTCAGAAACTCCCACCTGAGCCAACGTCTGATCCTCGCCATGACTTCACATGGATGAGATATGGGTTCAGATATGCAGGGGCTACCTGCCATGCCCCCCCGAAACCCAAGTCTAGCTTGTCTTCTCAGACTTCCGTCCTCACACTCCTGGCCCCGAAGCCCTCAAGTTTGGCAATTCCGGACCCACAATGCAGCACTCTGCCTGCACTCTAGAGAAAAAATTATTGCCTCATGAGCTGCCCAGGCACCTTAAATGAGGGTAAACCTACACAGCACTCGACTTTACCTAAATTATATAGTCTAACCTGGGCACTAATGCACTTTCGAACACAACCTGAGCCCGGACCTCCTGACCAACACCCAGAAAGCTGACCGCACACTGAGCACATAAATCCCGCCATGGCCTTAGGTCATCATCTCTTCCCTACCTCAGTTTTCAGGCTTCAGAACCGAGACCTTATCTCCAATCACTGCCCAGGGGTGAGTCTGATGCAGAAATCAGAACTCCTCTTTACCCATGGCAAGAACCCTTGTGGTTGGCACGTTGTTCAACGTTCAGTTTAGGAGAAACCAGCATTCACCCTGAGGCCCCACCCATTCTTGAGTGTTACGAGGGCATACACACGCATTGTGACCCTCAGCATAAGTCCTGTCCTCTAGTAAGTCCTCTCAGTGGCTGGACCATTAGATGTCATAATGGGCTTGACATGTCCCTAGGCCCCAATTTTTAACCAGATTTCTTATTGTCCAGTCGCCCCTCCCCAGGGCTCTACTCTGGAATCCATCATTTGGTGGGACACCTGAGGTTAAAAAAGAAAACAACAACAACAACAACAAAAACGGGTCTTCCAGCCCACAGAATGAACCGAAACTCTTTGGACGGGGCCAAACCACCAGAGAGTAAGACTCGTCCATTTCCCATGAAGTCACCCAGAAATTCCACGACCATGAGTGACACGATATCCAGAGACAAAAACTTGAGCAGGAGCCTCACACTCGCCCTTATTTCAAATCCCGAAGGGTTCTCCTCATGGTCTGTAGATCAGTCCTGCCATACCTATGACGCGAAACATAAGCCGAGTTTGTGTTTTCAGACAACTGTCCAAACAGCCCTAGCCTACACAACCTACAGGCTCAGGCACCTGGAGCCAATCCTAAGGACTGTACTTGCCCTCTCCAAGGGAATTGTGTGTGCCCATTCCAATGGCCACAGCCCTTCTAATAGGATAAACCTCCAAAGTCCCTGATCCATCTCAATAGTGGTGGCTTCCCAGGAAAAAAGGGGCAATCTGAGCCCAAATGAGCACCTACCTGCACTCAGACCCATAGACAGATATCCCCAGAGATAAAAAGGAAAGAACAGGCCCCTAGGCACTAATCAGATCCATTGCTTTGGTTTCCAGGCATCTCTCCTCAGAGGCCTGGATTTCAAAAGCAGCATATAGCTGTTTTTTGATTCACCCATCAGAAAACATCTCATCTACACATGGGAAACTTGCACGTTGGAGCTGTGTCAAAGCCTCTGTTTAGGAGAACCCTTTAGGGCCCCAGTGCCACCGCTTCATTCCAAAGTCTCCATAGACAAAAAAGCACGTTAGGATCCATCCCCAGGGGTGTCCATTTCAACACAGCGTCCTCGGTTGCTCCCCACAGATCCAGGAGATCTAACCTGTCTTGTTGCTAGGAGACAATTGGAATGCGAGGTGGGCTACCCAGCCATCCATCCTTAGAACCCTGCTCAGAATCATTGGCCTGGAGCCAAACAACAGGTCTCAATTGTCCTGCAGAAGACTCTCTGCAGTTTGGACCTTCTCACAACTCCCCTCGTGGGAAAACACCCATGGCCTCGTGATGCCTCCCCCAATCATGAAGGGGTTATCAGGGACAGAAACTCCAACCTGAGCGATAGTCTGATCCTCGTCCTGACTTCAGATGCACGAGATCTCGATTCAGGTCTGTAGATTGTGCCTGCCATGGCCTCACCCAGAAACCTAAGCCTAGCTTGTGTTCTCATACTTCTTTCGTCAGACTACTGGCCCACAAGCCCTCCAGTTTGGCAATCTAGAACTACAATGCAGCACTCTGCCGGCCCTCCAGAAGAAAAACATTGTCCTCTGGGGCTACCCAGTAACCCCAAATGAGGATCAACCTGCACCGACCTTGGCTGTACCCCAAATACTTAGGCTGACCAGGGAACTAATGCCCTTTCTGACACAGCCTGAGCCTGGAACCCGTGGACCCTCCCAGACAGCTGACCGCTCACTGAGCACATCGAGCCGCCTTGGCCTTAGGTCGTCATCTCTTCCCAACATCGGTTTTCAGGTTTCAGAACCTAGACCTTATCTCCAATCACTGCCCAGGGTTGAAGGTGATGCAGAAATCAGAACTCCTTCCACCCATGGCAAAAAACCTTGTGGTTGGCATGTTGTCCAACGTTCAGTGTAGTTGAAACCAGTGTGGCCCATGAGGCCCGCCCATCTCGCGGGCCACATTGGTCACAAACACACATTGTGACGCTCAGGCTGAGCCCAGTCCTCAAGTAAGGTCACTCAGTGCCTGGATGAAGAGATAGCATATTGGGCTTGCCATGCCCCTAGGCCCCAATTTTTTACCATAGTTAGGGTTGTCCCTTCAGTCTTCCCCACGGCTTGGCTTTGGAATTCCTCTTTTGGTGGGACACCTGAGGTAACAAAACTGAAATGAGTCCTCCCATCCCAGAGATTGACGAAAAGCAATTGGGAATCGGGCCAAATCCTCAGAGAGGAAGATTCGTCCATGTCCCATGAGGCCTCCCCGACATTCCACGGCCATCGCTGATACAAAATCCAGAGAAAAAAGCCTGAGCAAGCGCCTCAGACTCGCACTTTCTTCATATCCTGAAGAGTTCTTCTCATGGTTTGTCGATCGGGCCTGCCATACATACATCCGCAAACATAAGCTGAGTTTGTGTTTTCGACTTCTGTCCTCAAAGTCTTGGGCCACACACCCTCCAGGCTGGGCCCCTGGAGACACACATTAGGACTGTGCCTACCAATCCATGGGAATTCTGCCCATTCCATGGTCCAGAATCGTACAAATTAGGAGCAACCTCCAAAGTCCCTGAGGCCATCCCAATAGTGTGGTTCGCCCGGAACAAACAAGGGCTGTCTGACACCAGCTGATAATCGACCTCCAGTCATACCATAGATGGATGTCCCCAGAGAAGAAGATGGAACCAGACAGGACCCTAGGCCATAATAGGATCCATTGCTTTGGGTTACAGGCATGTGTCCTCAAAAGCCTGATTCCAATACGAGCATAGGGGTTTTCCTGAGGCACCCATCAGAATTCATCTCGTCTCCACAAGGAAACCTGTGCATGGGAGCCATGTCCAAAGCTTAGGAGAGTACTTCAGGGTCCCGGTGCCACCGCCCCATTCCAAGGCCCTCATGGACACAAAAACACATAAGGACCCATCCTCAGGAAAGTCCATTTCAACTCAGCCACCCCGGTTGCTCCGGCAGAGCCATCATATCTAAACTCTCTTGTTGCTGGGAGACAATTGGAATGCGAGGCGGGCTTCCCAGGCATCCATCCGCGAACGGTGCTCTGGAGTCATTCCATATGGGATGTCCTGGAGCTGTCCAACAGGTCTCAATTGTCCCGCAGAAGGAATCCTTGAAGGGGGCATCCCACAACTCCCAACGTGGGAAAACCTCAATGGCCTCGAGATTCCGCTCCCTTCATGAAGCGGCCGTCATGCTCAGAAACTCCACCCTGAGTCAACGTCTGATCCTCGCCCTGACTTCAGATGGATGAGATATTGGTTCCGATTTGCAGGGGGTACCTGCCGTGCCCTCGCCCTGAAACCCAAGTCTAGCTTGTCTTCTCAGACTTCCGTCCTCACACTCCTGGCCCCGAAGCCCTCAAGTTTGGCAATTCCGGACCCACAATGCAGCACTCTGCCTGCTCTCTAGAATAAAAATTTTTGCCTCATGAGCTGCCCAGGCACCTTAAATGAGGGTAAACCTACACAGCACTCGACTTTACCCAAATTATATAGTCTAACCAGGGCACTAATGCACTGTCGAACACAACCTGAGCCCGGACCTCCTGACCAACACCCAGAAAGCTGACCGCACACTGAGCACATAAAACCCGCCATGGCCTTAGGTCATCATCTCTTCCCTACCTCAGTTTCTGGCTTCAGAACCGAGACCTTATCTCCAATCACTGCCCAGGGGTGAGTGTGATGCAGAAATCAGAACTCCTCCTTACCCATGGCAAGAACCCTTGTGGTGGCACGTTGTCCAACGTTCAGTGTAGGAGAAACCAGCATTCACCCTGAGGCCCCGCCCATTCTTGAGTGTTACGAGGGCATACACACGCATTGTGACCCTCAGCATGAGTCCTGTCCTCTAGTAAGTCCTCTCAGTGGCTGGACCATTAGATGTCATAATGGGCTTGACATGTCCCTAGGCCCCAATTTTTAACCAGATTTCTGATTGTCCAGTCGCCCCTCCCCAGGGCTCTACTCTGTAATCCATCATTTGGTGGGACACCTGAGGTTAAAAAAGAAAACAAAAACAACAACAACAACAACAACAAAACGGACTTCATCCAGCCCACAGAAGGACCCCAAACTCTTTGGACGGGGCCAAACCACCAGAGAGTAAGACTCATCCAATTCCCATGAAGTCACCCAGAAATTCCACGACCATGAGTGACACGATATCCAGAGACAAAAACTTGAGCAGGAGCCTCACACTCGCCCTTCTTTCAAATCCCGAAGAGTTCTCCTCATGGTCAGTAGATCAGTCCTGCCATAACTATGACCCGAAACATAAGCCGAGTTTGTGTTTTCAGACAACTGTCCAAACAGCCCTGGCTTACACAACCTACAGGCTCAGGCCCCTGGAGCCAAACCTGAGGACTGTACTTGCCCCCTCCAAGGGAATTGTGTGTGCCCATTCCAATGGCCACAACACTTCTAATAGGATAAACCTCCAAAGTCCCTGATCCATCTCAATAGTGGTGGCTTCCCAGAAAAACAGGGGCAATCTGAGCCCAACTGAGCACCTACCTGCACTCAGACCCATAGACAGATATCCCCAGAGGTAAAAAGGAAAGAACAGGCCCCTAGGCACTCATCAGATCCATTGCTTTGGTTTCCAGGCATCTCTCCTCAGTGGCCTGGATTTCAAAAGCAGCATATAGCTGTTTCTTGACTCACCCATCAGAAAACATCTCATCTACACATGGGAAACTTTCACGTTGGAGCTGTGCCAAAGCCTCTGTTTAGGAGAACCCTTTAGGGCCCCAGTGCCACCGCTTCATTCCAAGGTCTCCATAGACACAAAAGCACGTTAGGACCCATCCCCAGGGGTGTCCTTTTCACTCTGCGTCCTCGGTTGCTCCCCAAGATCCAGGAGATCTAACCTGTCTGGATGCTAGGAGACAATTGGAATGCGAGGTGGGATACCCAGCCATCCATCCTTAGAACCCTGCTCAGAATCATTGGCCTGGAGCCAAACAACAGGTCTCAATTGTCCTGCAGAAGACTCTCTGCAGTTTGGAGCTTCTCACAACTCCCATCGTGGGAAAACACCCATGTCCTCGTGATGCCCCTCCCATTCATGAAGGGGCCATCAGGGACAGACTCCAACCTGAGCGATCCTCTGATCCTCGCCCTGACTTCAGATGCACGAGATCTCGATTCAGGTCTGTAGATTGTGCCTGCCATGGTCTCACCCAGAAACCTAAGCCTAGCTTGTGTTCTCAGACATTTGTCGTCAGACTACTGGCTCACAAGCCCCCCAGTTTCGCAATCCAGAACTACAATGCTGCACTCTGCCGGCCCTCTAGAAGAAAAACGTTGTCCTCTGGGGCGTCCCAGTAACCCCAAATGAGGATCAACCTGCACCGACCTTGGCTGTACCCCAAAAACATAGGCTGACCAGGGCACTAATGTCCTTTCTGACACAGCCTGAGCCTGGACCCCCTAGCCCCTCCCAGACAGCTGGCCGCACACTGAGCACATCGAGCTGCCATGGCCTTAGGTCGTCATCTCTTCCCAATCGGTTTTCAGGTTTCAGAACCTAGACTTATCTCCAATCACTGCCCAGTGTTGAAGGTAATGCAGAAATCAGAACTCCTTCCCCATGGCAAGAAACCTTGTGGTTGGCATGTTGTCCAACGTTCAGTGTAGTTGAAACCAGTGTGGCCCATGAGGCCCCGCCCATGCTCGCGGGCCACATTGGTCACAAACACACATTGTGACGCTCAGGCTGAGCCCAGTCCTCAAGTAAGGCCACTCAGTGTCTGGATGAAGAGATAGCATATTGGGCTTGCCATGCCCCTAGGCCCCAAATTTTAACCATAATTCGGGTTGTCCCTTCAGTCTTCCCCAGGGCTAGGCTTTGGAATTCCTCTTTTGGTGGGACACCTGAGGTAACAAAACTGAAATGAGTCCTCCCATCCCACATTTTGACGAAAAGCAATTGGGAATCGGGCCAAATCCTCAGAGAGGAAGATTCGTCCATGGCCCATGAGGCCTCCCCGACATTCCACGGCCATCGCTGATACAATATCCAGAGACAAAAGCCTGAGCAAGCGCCTCAGACTCGCACTTTCTTCATATCCTGAAGAGTTCTTCTCATGGTTTGTCGATCGGGCCTGCCATACCTACGTCCCCAAACCTAAGCTGAGTTTCTGTTTTCAAACTTCTGTCCTCAAAGTCTTGGGCCACACACCTTCCAGGCTGGGCCCTGGAGCCACACATTAGGACTGTGCCTACCAATCCATGGGAATTCTGCCCATTCCATGGTCCAAAATCGTACAAATTAAAAGAAACCTCCAAAATCCTTGAGGCCATCCCAATAGTGTAGGTCGCCCGGAACAAACAAGGGCTGTCTGAAACCAGTTGATAATCGACCTCCACTCATACCATAGATGGATGTCCCCAGAGAAGAAGATTGAACCAGACAGGACCCTAGGCCTTAATAGGATCCATTGCTTTGGGTTACAGGCATGTGTCCTCAAAAGCCTTATTCCAATATGAGCATAGGGGTTTTCCTGAGGCACCCATCAGAACTCATCTCGTCTCCACAAGGAAACCTGTGCATGGGAGCCATGTCCAAAGCTTAGGAGAGTACTTCAGGGTCCCGGTGCCACCGCCCGATTCCAAGGCCCTCATGGACACAAAAACACATTAGGACCCATCCTCAGGAAAGTCCCTTTCAACTCCGCTACCCCGGTTGCTCCCGCAGAGCCATCAGATCTAAACTGTCTTGTTGCTAGGAGACAATTGGAATGCGAGGCGGGCTTCCCAGGCATCCATCCGAGAACGGTGCTCTGGAGTCATTCCATATGGGATGTCCTGGAGCTGTCCAACAGGTCTCAATTGTCCGCAGAAGGAATCCATGAAGGGAGCATCCAACAAATCCCAACGTTGGAAAACCTCAATGGCCTCGAGATTCCGCTCACTTCATGAAGCGGCCGTCATGCTCAGAAACTCCAACCTGAGCCAACGTCTGATCCTCGCCCTGACTTCAGATGCATGAGATATTGCTTCAGATCTGCAGGGGGTACCTGCCGTGCCCTCGCCCTGAAACCCAAGTCTAGCTTTTCTTCTCAGAATTCCGTCCTCACACTCCTGGCCCCGAAGCTCTCAAGTTTGGCAATTCTGGACCCACAATGCAGCACTCTGCCTGCCCTCTAGAAAAAAAATTATTGCCTCAACCTGCCCAGGCACCTTAAATGCGGGTAAACCTACGCAGCACTCGACTTTACCCAAATCATATAGTCTAACCTGGGCACTAATGCACTGTCGAACACAACCTGAGCCCGGACCTCCTGACCAACACCCAGAAAGCTGACCGCACACTGAGCACATAAAACCCGCCATGGACTTAGTTCATCATCTCTTCCCTACCTCAGCTTTCAGGCTTCAGAACCGAGACCTTATCTCCAATCACTGCCAAGGGGTGAGTGTGATGCAGAAATCAGAACTCCTCCTTACACATGGAAAGAACCCCTGTGGTTGGCACGTTGTCCAATGTTCAGTGTAGGAGAAACCAGCATTCACCCTCAGGCCCCGCCCATTCTTGAGTGCGTCGAGGTCATACACACACATTGTGACCCTCAGCATGAATCCTGTCCTCTAGTAAGTCCACTCAGTGGCTGGACCATTAGATGTCATAATGGGCTTGACATGTCCCTAAGGCCCCAATTTTTAACCAGATTTCTGATTGTCCAGTCGCCCCTCACCAGGGCTCTACTCTGGAATCCATCATTTGGTGGGACACCTGAGGTTAAAGAAGAAAACAACAACAACAACAAAAAAAAAAACGGACTTCTTCCAGCCCACAGAATGACCCCAAACTCTTTGGACGGGGCCAAACCACCAGAGAGTAAGACTCGTCCATTTCCCATGAAGTCACCCAGAAATTGCACGACCATGAGTGACACGATATCCAGAGACAAAAACTTGCGCAGGAGCCTCACACTCGCCCTTCTTTCAAATCCCGAAGAGTTCTCCTCATGGTCTGTAGATCAGTCCTGCCATACCTATGACCCGAAACATAAGCCGAGTTTGTGTTTTCAGACAACTGTCCAAACAGCCCTGGCCTACACAACCTACAGGCTCAGGCCCCTGGAGCCAAACCTGAGGACTGTACTTGCCCTCTCCAATGGAATTGTGTGTGCCCATTCCAATGGCCACAACACTTCCTATAGGATAAACCTCCAAAGTCCCTGATCCATCTCAATAGTGGTGGCTTCCCAGGAAAGACAGGGGCAATCTGAGCCAAACTGAGCACCTACCTGCACTCAGACCATAGACAGATGACCCCAGAGGTAAAAAGGAAAGAACAGGCCCCTAGGCACTAATCAGATCCATTGCTTTGCTTTCCAGGCATCCACCTCAGAGGCCTGGATTTCAAAAGCAGCATATAGCTGTTTCTTGACTCACCCATCAGAAAACATCTCATCTACACATGAGAAACTTGCACGTTGGAGCTGTGTCAAAGCCTCTGTTTAGGAGAACCCTTTAGGGCCCCAGTGCCACCGCTTTATTCCAAGGTCTCCATAGACACAAAAGCACGTTAGGACCCATCCCCAGGGGTGTCCATTTCAACTCAGCGTCCACGGTTGCTCCCCACAGATCCAGGAGATCTAACCTGTCTTGTTGCTAGGAGACAATTGGAATGCGAGGTGGGCTACCCAGCCATCCATCCTTAGAACCCTGCTCAGAATCATTGGCCTGGAGCCAAACAACAGGTCTCAATTGTCCTGCAGAAGACTCTCTGCAGTTTGGAGCTTCTCACAACTCCCATCGTGGGAAAACTTCCATGGCCTCATGATGCCCCCCCCATTCATGAAGGGGCCATCAGGGACAGAGACTCCAACAAGAGCGATCGTCTGATCCTCGCCCTGACTTCAGATGCACGAGATCTCGATTCAGGTCTGTAGATTGTGCCTGCCATTGCCTCACCCAGAAACCTAAGCCTGGCTTGTGTTCTCAGACTTTTGTCGTCAGACTACTGGCCCACAAGCCCTCCAGTTTGGCAATCCAGAACTACAATGCAGCACTCTGCCGGCCCTCCAGAAGAAAAACATTGTCCTCTGGGGCTACCCAGTAACCCCAAATGAGGATCAACCAGCACCGACCTTGGCTGTACCCCAAATACATAGGCTGACCAGGGCACTAAAGCCCTTTCTGACACAGCCTGAGCCTGGACCCCCTGGACCCTCCCAGACAGCTGGCCGCAAACTGAGCACATCGAGCCGCCATGGCCTTAGGTCGTCATCTCTTCCCAACCTCGGTTTTCAGGCTTCAGAACCGAGACCTTATCTCCAATCACAGCCCAGGGGTGAGTGTGATGCAGAAATCAGAACTCCTCCTTACCCATGGCAAGAACTCTTGTTGTTGGAATGTTGTCCAACGTTCAGTGTAGGAGAAACCAGCATTCACCCTGAGGCCCCGCCCATTCTTGAGTGCGACGAGGGCATACACACACATTGTGACCCTCAGCATGAGTCCTGTCCTCTAGTAAGTCCTCTCAGTGGCTGGACCATTAGATGTCATAATGGGCTTGACATGTCCATAGGCCCCAATTTTTAACCAGATTTCTGATTGTCCAGTCGCCCGTCCCCAGGGCTCTACTCTGGAATCCATCATTTGGTGGGACACCTGAGGTTAAAAAAGAAAACAACAACAAAAACAACAAAAATAAAAGGACTTCTTCCAGCCCACAGAATTACCCCAAACTCTTTGGACGGGGCCAAACCACCAGAGAGTAAGACTCGTCCATTTCCCATGAAGTCACCCAGAAATTGCACGACCATGAGTGACACGATATCCAAAGACAAAAACTTGAGCAGGAGCCTCACACTCGCCCTTCTTTCAAATCCCGAAGAGTTCTCCTCATGGTCTGTACATTAGTCCTGCCATACCTATGACCCGAAACGTAAGCCGATTTTGTGTTTTCAGACAACTGTCCAAAAAGCCCTGGCCTACACAACCTACAGGCTCAGGCCCCTGGAGCCAAACCTGAGGACTGTACTTGCCCTCTCCAAGGGAATTGTGTGTGCCCATTCCAATGGCCACAACCCTTCTAATAGGATATACCTCCAAAGTCCCTGATCCATCTCAATAGTGGTGGCTTCCCAGGAAAAACAGGGGCAATCTGAGCCCAACTGAGCACCTACCTGCACTCAGACCCATAGACAGATGTCCCCAGAGGTAAAAAGGAAAGAACAGGCCCCTAGGTACTAATCAGATCCATTGCTTTGGTTTCCAGGCATCTCTCCTCAGAGGCCTGGATTTCAAAAGCAGCATATAGCTGTTTCTTGACTCACCCATCAGAAAACATCTCATCTACACATGGGAAACTTGCACGTTGGAGCTGTGTCAAAGCATCTGTTTAGGAGAACCCTTTAGGGCACCAGTGCCACCGCTTCATTCCAAGGTCTCCATAGACACAAAATCACGTTAGGACCCATCCCCAGGGGTGTCCATTTCAATTCAGCGTCCTCGGTTGCTCCCCACAGATCCCGGAGATCTAACCTGTCTGGTTGCTAGGAGACAATTGGAATGCGAGGTGGGCTACCCAGCCATCCATCCTTAGAACCCTGCTCAGAATCATTGGCCTGGAGCCAAACAACAGGTCTCAATTGTCCTGCAGAAGACTCTCTGCAGTTTGGAGCTTCTCACAACTCCCATCGTGAGAAAACACCCATGGCCTCGTGATGCCCCCCCCCCATTCATGAAGGGGCCATCATGGACAGAAAGTCCAACATTAGCGATCGTCTGATCCTCGCCCTGACTTCAGATGCACGAGATCTCGATTCAGGTCTGTAGATTGTGCCTGCCATGGCCTCACCCAGAAACCTAAGCCTAGCTTGTGTTCTCAGACTTTTGTCGTCAGACTACTGGCCCACAAGCCCTCCAGTTTGTCAATCCAGAACTACAATGCAGCACTCTGCCGGCCATATAGAAGAAAAAACATTGTCCTCTGGGGCTACCCAGTAACCCCAAATGAGGATCAACCTGCACCGACCTTGGCTGTAATTCAAAAACGTAGGCTGACCAGGGCACTAATGCCCTTTCTGACACAGCCAGAGCCTTGAATCCCTGGACCCTCCCAGACAGCTGGCCGCACACTGAGTACATCCAGCCGCCATGGCTTTAGGTCGTCATCTCTTCCCAACCACGGTTTTCAGGTTTCAGAACCTAGACCTTATCTCCAATCACTGCCCAGGGTTGAAGGTGATGCAGAAATCAGAACTCCTTCCCCATGGCAAGAAACCTTGTGGTTGGCATGTTGTCCAACGTTCAGTGTAGTTGAAACCATTGTGGCCCATGAGGCCCCGCCCATGTTCGCAGGCCACATTGGTCACAAACACACATTGTGACGCTCAGGCTGAGCCCAGTCCTCAAGTAAGGCCACTCAGTGGCTGGATGAAGAGATAGAATATTGCGCTTGCCATGCCCCTAGGCCCCAATTATTACCCATAGTTCGGGTTGTCCCTTCAGTATTCCCCACGGCTTGGCTTTGGAATTCCTCTTTTGGTGGGACACCTGAGGTAACAAAACTGAAAGGAGACCTCCCATCCCACAGATTGGCGAAAAGCAATTGGGAATCGGGCCAAATCCTAAGAGAGGAAGATTCGTCCATGGCCCATGAGGCTTCCCCGACATTCCACGGCCATCGCTGATACAAAATCCAGAGACAAAAGCCTGAGAAAGTGCCTCAGACTCGCACTTTCTTCATATCCTGAAGAGTTCTTCTCATGGTTTGTAGATCGGGCCTGCCATACCTACGTCCCCAAACCTAAGCTGAGTTTTTGTTTTCAGACTTCTGTCCTCAAAGTCTTGGGCCCCACACCCTCCAGGCTGGGCCCCTGGAGCCACACATTAGGACTGTGCCTACCAATCCATGGGAATTCTGCCCATTCCATGGTCCAAAATCGTACAAATTAGGAGAAACCTCCAAAGTCCCTGAGGCCATCCCAATAGTGTAGGTCGCCCGGAACAAACAAGGGCTGTCTGACACCAGCTGATAATCGACCTCCACTCATACCATAGATGGATGTCCCCAGAGAAGAAGATGGAACCAGACAGGACCCTAGGCCATAATAGGATCCATTGCTTTGGGTTACAGGCATGTGTCCTCAAAAGCCTGATTCCAATCCGAGCATAGGCGTTTTCCTGAGGCACCCATCAGAACTCATCTCGTCTCCACAAGGAAACCTGTGCATGGGAGCCATGTCCAAAGCTTAGGAGAATATTTCAGGGTCCCGGTGCCACCGCCCCATTCCAAGGCCCTCATGGACACAAAAACACATTAGGACCCATCCTCAGGAAAGTCCATTTCAACTCAGCCACCCCGGTTGCTCCGGCAGAGCCATCAGATCTAAACTGTCTTGTTGCTAGGAGACAATTGGAATGTGAGGCGGGCTTCCCAGGCATCCATCCGCGAACGGTGCTCTGGAGTCATTCCATATGGGATGTCCTGGAGCTGTCCAACAGGTCTCAATTGTCCCGCAGAAGGAATCCTTGAAGGGGGCATCCCACAACTCCCAACGTGGGAAAACCTCAATGGCCCCGAGATTCCGCTCCCTTCATAAAGCGGCCGGCATGCACAGGAACTCCAACGTGAGCCAACGTCTGATCCTCGCCCTGACTTCAGAAGCATGAGATATTGGTTCAGATCTGCAGGGGGTACCTGTCGTGCCCTCGCCCTGAAACCCAAGTCTAGCTTGTCTTCTCACAATTCCGTCCTCAAACTCCTGGCCCCGAAGTCCTAAAATTTAGCAATTCCGGACCCACAATGCAGCACTCTGCCGGCCCTCTAGAAAAAAAAAATTATTGCCTCATGAGCTGCCCAGGCACCTTAAATGAGGGTAAACCTACACAGCACTCGACCTTACCCAAATGATATAGTCTAACCTGGGCACTAATGCATTGTCGAACACAACCTGAGCCGGGACCTCCTGACCAACACCCAGAAAGCTGACCGCACACTGAGCACATAAAACCCGGCATGGCCTTAGGTCATCATCTCTTCCCTACCTCAGTTTTCAGGCTTCTGAACCGAGAACTTATCTCCAATCACTGCCCAGGGATGAGTGTGATGCAGAAATCAGAACTCCTCCTTACCCATGGCAAGAACCCTTGTGGTTGGCACGTTGTCCAACGTTCAGTGTAGGAGAAACCAGCATTCACCCTAAGGCCCCGCCCATTCTTGAGTGCGACGAGGGCATACACACGCATTGTGACCCTCAGCATGAGTCCTGTCCTCTAGTAAGTCCTCTCAGTGGCTGGAACTTTAGATGTCATAATGGGCTTGACATGTCCCTAAGCCCCAATTTTTAACCAGATTTCTGACTGTCCAGTCGCCCCTCCCCAGGGCTCTACTCTGGAATCCCAGATTTGGTGGGACACCAGAGGTTAAAAAAGAAAACAACAACAACAACAAAAAAAACGGACTTATTCCAGCCCACAGAATGACCCCAATCTCTTTGGACGGGGCCAAACCACCAGAGAGTAAGGCTCGTCCATTTCCCATAATCACCCAGAAATTCCACGACCATGAGTGACACGATATCCAGAGACAAAAACTTGAGCAGGAGCCTCACACTCGCCCTTCTTTCAAATCCCGAAGAGTTCTCTTCATGGTCTGTAGATCAGTCCTGCCATACCTATGACCCGAAACATAAGCCCAGTTTGTGTTTTCAGACAACTGTCCAAACAGCCCTGGCATACACAACCTACAGGCTCAGGCCCCTGGAGCCAAACCTGAGGACTGTACTTGCCCTCTCCAAGGGAATGGTGTGTGCCCATTCGAATGGCCACAACCCTTCTAATAGGTTAAACCTCCAAAGTCCCTGATCCATCTCAAAAGTGGTGACTTCCCAGGAAAAACAGGGGCAATCTGAGCCCAAATGAGCACCTACCTGCACTCAGACCCATAGAAGGATGTCCCCAGAGGTAAAAAGGAAAGAACAGGCCCCTAGGCACTAATCAGATCCATTGCTTTGGTTTCCAGGCATCTCTCCTCAGAGGCCTGGATTTCAAAAGCAGCATATAGCTGTTTCTTGATTCACCCATCAGAAGACATCTCATCTACACATGGGAAACTTGCACGTTGGATCTGTGTCAAAGCCTCTGTTTAGGAGAACCCTTTAGGGCACCAGTGCCACCTCTTCATTCCAAGGTCTCCATAGACACAAAAGCACATTAGGACCCATCCTTAGGGGTGTCCATTTCAACTCAGCGTCCTCGGTTGCTCCCCACAGATCCAGGAGATCTAACCTGTCTTGTTGCTAGGAGACAATTGGAATGCGAGGTGGGCTACGCAGCCATCCATCCTTAGAACCCTGCTCAGAATCATTGGCCTGGAGCCAAGCAACGGTCTCAATTGACCTGCAGAAGAATCTCTGCTGTTTGGAGCTTCTCATGACTCCCATCGTGGGAAAACCCCCATGGCCTCGTGATGCCCCCCCCCATTCATGAAGCGGCCATCAGGGACAGAAACTCCAACCTGAGAGATCGTCTGATGCTCGCCCTGACTTCAGATGCACAAGATCTCGATTCAGGTCTGTAGATTGTGCCTGCCATAGCCTCACCCAGAAACCTAAGCCTAGCTTGTGTTCTCAGACTTTTTTCATCAGACTACTGGCCCACAAGCCCTCCAGTTTGGCAATCCAGAACTACAATGCAGCACTCTGCCTGCCCTCCAGAAGAAAAACATTGTCTTCTGGGGATACCCAGTAACCCCAAATGAGGATCAACCTGCACCGACCTTGGCTGTACCCCAAATACATAGGCTGACCAGGGCACTAATGCCCTTTCTGACACAGCCTGAGCCTGGAACCCCTGGCCCTCCCAGACAGCTGGCCGCACACTGAGCACATCGAGCCGCCATGGCCTTAGGTCGTCATTCTCCCAACCTCGGTTTTCAGGTTTCAGAACCTAGACCTTATCTCCAATCACTGCCCAGGGTTGAAGGTGATGCAGAAATCAGAACTCCTTCCCCATGGCAAGAAACCTTGTGGTTGGCATGTTGTCCAACGTTCAGTGTCGTTGAAACCAGTGTGGCCCATGAGGTCCCGCCCATGCTCGCGGGCCACATTGGTCACAAACACACATTGTGACCCTCAGGCTGAGCCCAGTCTTCAAGTAAGGCCACTCAATGGCTGGATGAAGAGATAGCTATTGGGCTTGCCATGCCCCTAGGCCCCAACTTTTAACCATATTTCTGGATGTCCCTTCAGTCTTCCCCACGGCTTGGATTTGGAATTCCTCTTTTGGTGGGACACCTGAGGTAACAAACCTGAAAGGAGACCTCCCATCCCACAGAATGACGAAAAGCAATTGGGAATCGGGCTAAATCCTCAGAGAGGAAGATTAGTCCATGGCCCATGAGGCCTCCCCGACATTCCACGGCCATCGCTGATACAAAATCCAGAGACAAAAGCCTGAGCAAGCGCCTCAGACTCGCACTTTCTTCATATCCTGAAGAGTTCTTCTCATGGTTTGTCGATCGGGCCTGCCATACCTACGTCCCCAAACCTAAGCTGAGTTTCTGTTTTCAGACTTCTGTCCTCAAAGTCTTGGGCCCCACACCCTCCAGGCTGGGCGCCTGGAGCCACACATTAGGACTGTGCCTACCAATCCATGGGAATTCTGCCCATTCCATGGTCCAAAATCGTACAAATTAGGAGAAACCTCCAAAGTCCTTGAGGCCATCCCAATAGTGTAGGTCGCCCGGAACAAACAAGGGCTGTCTGACACCAGCTGATAATCGACCTCCACTCATACCATAGATGGATGTCCCCAGAGAAGAAGATGGAACCAGACAGGACCCTAGGCCATAATAGGATCCATTGCTTTGGGTTACAGGCATGTGTCATCAAAAGCCTGATTCCAATACGAGCATAGGCGTTTTCCTGAGGCACCCATCAGAACTCATCTCTTCTCCACAAGGAAACCTGTGCATGGGAGCCATGTCCAAAGCTTAGGAGAGTACTTCAGGGTGCCGGTGCCACCGCCCCATTCCAAGGCCCTCATGGACACAAAAACACATTAGGACCCATCCTCAGGAAAGTCCATTTCAACTCAGCCACCCCGGTTGCTCCGGCAGAGCCATCAGATCAAAACTGTCTTGTTGCTAGGAGACAATTGGAATGCGAGGCGGGCTTTCAAGGCATCCATCCGCGAATGGTGCTCTAGAGTATTTCCATATGGGATGTCCTGGAGCTGTCCAACAGGTCTCAATTGTCCCGCAGAAGGAATCCTTGAAGGGGGCATCCCACAACTCCCAACGTGGGAAAACCTCAGTGGCCCCGAGATTCCGCTCCCTTCATGAAGCGGCCGTCATGCACAGGAACTCCAACCTGAGCCAACGTCTGATCCTCGCCCGGACTTCAGAAGCATGAGATATTGGTTCAGATCTGCAGGGGGTACCTGTCGTGCCCTCGCCCTGAAACCCAAGTCTAGCTTGTCTTCTCACACTTCCGTCCTCACACTCCTGGCCCCGAAGTCCTAAAATTTGGCAATTACGGACACACAATGCATCACTCTGCCGGCCCTCTAGAAAAAAAAAAAATTATTGCCTCATGAGCTACCCAGGCACCTTAAATGAGGATAAACCTACACAGCACTCGACCTTACCCAAATTATATAGTCTAACCTGGGCACTAATGCACTGTCGAAGACAACCTAAGCCCCGACCTCCTGACCAACACCCAGAAAGCTGACCGCACACTGAGCACATAAAAACCGCCATGGCCTTAGGTCATCATCTCTTCCCTCCCTCAGTTTTCAGGCTTCAGAACCGAGACCTTATCTCCAATCACTGCCCAGGGGTGAGTGTGATGCAGAAATCAGAACTCCTCCTTACCCATGGCAAGAACCCTTGTGGTTGGCACGTTGTCCAACGTTCAGTGTAGGAGAAACCAACATTCACCCTGAGGCCCCGCCCATTCTTGAGTGGGATGAGTGCATACACACGCATTGTGACCCTCAGCATGAGTCGTGTCCTCTAGTAAGTCCTCTCAGTGGCTGGACCATTAGATGTCATAATGGGCTTGACATGTCCCTAGGCCCCAATTTTTAACCAGATTTCTGATTGTCCAGTCGTCCCTCCCCAGAGCTCTACTCTGGAATCCCTCATTTAGTGGGACACCTGAGGTTAAAAAAGAAAACAAGAACAACAACAACAACAACAACAACAAAAAACGGACTTCTTCCATCCCCAGAATGACCCCAAACTCTTTGGACAGTGCCGGAACCCCAGAGAGTAAGACTCGTCCATTTCCCATGAAGTCACCCAGAAATTCCACGACCATGAGTGACACGATATCCAGAGACAAAAACTTGAGCAGGAGCCTCACACTCGCTCTTCTTTCAAATCCAGAAGAGTTCTCCTCATGGTCTGTAGATCAGTCCTGCCATACCTATGACCCGAAACATAAGCCGAGTTTGTGTTTTCAGACAACTGACCAAACAGCCCTGGCCTGCACAACCTTCAGGCTCAGGCCCCTGGAGCCAAACCTGAGGATTGTACTTGCCCTCTCCAAGGGAATTGTGCGTGCCCATTCCAATGGCCACAACCCTTCTAATAGGATAAACCTCCGAAGTCCCTGATCCATCTCAATAGTGGTGGCTTCCCAGGAAAAACAGGGGCTATCTGAGCCCTACAGAGCACCTTCCTGCACTCAGACCTATAGACAGATGTCCCCAGAGGTAAAAAGGAAAGAACAGGCCCCTAGGCACTAATCAGATCCATTGCTTTGGTTTCCAGGCATCTCTCCTCAGAGGCCTGGATTTCAAAAGCAGCATATAGCTGTTTCTTGATTCACCCATCAGAAAACACTCATATACACATGGGAAACTTGCACGTTGGAGCTGTGTCAAAGCCTCTGTTTAGTAGAACTCTTTAGGGCCCAAGTGCCACCGCTTCATTCCAAGGTCTCCATAGACACAAAAGCACATTAGGACCCATCCTTAGGGGTGTCCATTTCAACTCAGCGTCCTCGGTTGCTCCCCACAGATCCAGGAGATCTAACCTGTTTGGTTGCTAGGAGACAATTGGAATGCGAGGTGGGCTACGCAGCCATCCATCCTTAGAACCCTGCTCAGAATCATTGGCCTGGAGCCAAGCAACAGGTCTCAATTGACCTGCAGAGGACTCTCTGCAGTTTGGAGCTTCTCACAACTCCCATAGTGGGAAAACCCCCATGGCCTCGTGATGCCCCCCCCCATTCATGAAGGGGCCATCAGGGACAGAAACTCCAACCTGTCGATCATCTGATCCTCGCCCTGACTTCAGATGCACGAGTTCTCGATTCAGGTCTGTAGATTGTGCCTGCCATGGCCTCACCCAGAAACCTAAGCCTAGCTTGTGTTCTCAGACTTTTGTCGTCAGACTACTGGCCCACAAGCCCTACAGTTTGGCAATCCAGAACTACAATTCAGCACTCTGCCTGCCCTCCAGAAGAAAAACATTGTCCTCTGGGGATACCCAGTAACCCCAAATGAGGATCAACCTGCACCGAACTTGGCTGTACCCCAAATACATAGGCTGAACAGGGCACTAATGCCCTTTCTGACACAGCCTGAGCCTGGACTCCCTGGCCCGTCCCAGACAGCTGGCCGCACACTGAGCACATCGAGCCTCGTGGCCTTAGGTCGTCATATCTTCCCAACCACGGTTTCCAGGTTTCAGAACCTAGACCTTATCACCACTCACTGCCCAAGGTTGAAGGTGATGCAGATATAAGAACTCCTTCCCCATGGCAAGAAACCTTGTGGTTGGCATGTTGTCCAACATTCAATGTGTTTGAAACCAGTTTGGCCATGAGGCCACGCCCGTGCTCGCCGGCCACATTGGCCACAAACACACATTGTGACCCTCAGGCTGAGCCCAGTCCTCAAGTAAGGCCACTCAGTGGCTGGATGAAGAGATAGCATATTGGGCTTGCCATGCCCTAGGCCCCAATTTTTAACCATAGTTCGGGTTGTCCCTTCAGTCTTCCCCACGGCTTGGCTTTGGAATTCCTCTTTTGGTGGGACACCTGAGGTAACAAGCCTGAAATGAGTCCTCCCATCCCACAGATTGACGAAATGCAATTGGGAATCGGGCCAAATCCTCAGAGAGGAAGATTCGTCCATGGCCCATGAGGCCTCCCCGACATTCCACGGCCATCGCTGATACAAAATCCAGAGACAAAATCCTGAGCAAGCGCCTCAGACTCGCACTTTCTCATATCCTGAACAATTCTTCTCATGGTTTGTAGATTGGGCCTGGGATACCTACGTCCCCAAACCTAAGCTGAGTTTGTTTTCAGACAACTGTCCCAACAGCCCTGGCCTACACAACCTATAGATCAGGCCCCTGGAGCCGAACCTGAGGACTGTACTTGCCCTCTCCAAGGGAATTGTGTGTGCCCATTCCAATGGCCATAACCCTTCTAATAGGATAAACCTCCAAAGTCCCTGATCTATCTCAAAAGTGGTGGCGTCCCAGGAAAAACAGGGGCAATCTGAGCCCAAATGAGCACCTACCTGACTCAGACCCATAGACAGATGTCCCCAGAGGTAAAAAGGAAAGAACAGGCCCCTAGGCACTAATCAGATCCATTGCTTTGGTTTCCAGGCATCTCTCCTCAGAGGCCTGGATTTCAAAAGCAGCATATAGCTGTTTCTTGATTCACCCATCAGAAAACATCTCATCTACACATGGGAAACTTGCACATTGGAGCTGTGTCAAAGCCTCTGTTTAGGAGAACCCTTTAGGGCCCAAGTGCCACCGCTTCATTCCAAGGTCTCCATAGACACAAAAGCACATTAGGACCCATCCCCAGGGGTGTCCATTTCAACGCAGCATCCTCGGTAGCTCCCCACAGATCCAGGAGATCTAACCTGTCTTGTTGCTAGGAGACAATTGGAATGCGAGGTGGGCTACCCAGCCATCCATCCTTAGAACCCTGCTCAGAATCATTGGCCTGGAGCCAAACAACAGGTCTCAATTGTCCTGCAGAAGACTCTCTGCAGTTTGGAGCTTCTCACAACTCCCATCGTGGGAAAACCCCCATGGCCTCGTGATTGCCCCCCCATTCATGAAGGGGCCATCAGGGACAGAAACTACAACCTGAGCGATCGTCTGATCCTCGCCCTGACTTCAGATGCACGAGATCTCGATTCAGGTCTGTAGATTGTGCCTGCGATGGCCTCACCCAGAAACCTAAGCCTAGCTTGTGTTCTCAGACTTTTGTCGTCAGACTACTGGCCCACAAGCCCTCAAGTTTGGCAATCCATAACTACAATGCAGCACTCTGCCTGCCCTCCAGATAAAAAAACATTGTCCTCTGGGGCTACCCAGTAACCCCAAATGAGGATCAACCTGCACCGAACTTGGCTGTACCCCAAATACATAGGCTGACCAGAGCACTAATGCCCTTTCTGACACAGCCTGAGCCTGGACCCCTGGCCCCTCCCAGACAGCTGGCCGCACAATGAGCACATCGAGCCCCCATGGCCTTAGGCCGTCATCTCTTCCCAACCTCGGTTTCCAGGTTTCAGAACCTAGACCTTATCTCCAATCACTGCCCAGGTTGAAGGTGATGCAGAAATCAGAACTCTTTCCCCATGGCAAAAAACCTTGTGGTTGGCATGTTGTCAAACGTTCAGTGTCTTTGAAACCAGTGTGGCCCATGAGGCCCCACCCATGCTCGCGGGCCACATTGTTTACAAACTCACATTGTGACCCTCAGGCTGAGCCCAGTCCTCAAGTAAGGCCACTCAGTGGCTGGATGAAAGGATAGCATATTGGGCTTGCCATGACCCTAGGCCCCAATTTTTAACCATAGTTCGGGTTGTCCCTTCAGTCTTCCCCACGGCTTGGCTTTGGAATTCCTCTTTTGGTGGGACACCTGAGGTAACAAAACTGAAATGAGTCATCCCATCCCACAGATTGAGGAAAAGCAATTGGGAATCGGGCCAAATCCTCAGAGAGGAAGATTCATCCATGGCCCATAAGGCCTCCCCGACATTCCACGGCCATCGCTGATACAAAATCCAGAGACAAAAGCCTGAGCAAGCGCCTCAGACTCGCACTTTCTTCATATCCTGAAGAGTTCTTCTCATGGTTTGTAGATCGGGCCTGCCATACCTACGTCCCCAAACCGACGCTGAGTTTGTGTTTTCAGACTTCTGTCCTCAAAGTCTTGGGCCACACACTCTACAGGCTGAGACCCTGGAGCCACACATTAGGACTGTGCCTACCAATCCATGGGAATTCTGCCCATTCCATGGTCCATAATCGTACAAATTAGGAGAAACCTCCAAAGTCCCTAAGGCCATCCCAATAGTGTAGGTCGCCCGGAACAAACAAGGGCTGTCTGACACCAGCTGATAATCGACCTCCACTCATACCATAGATGGATGTCCCCAGAGAAGAAGATTGAACCAGACAGGACCCAAGGCAATAATAGGATCCATTGCTTTGGGTTAAAGGCATGTGTCCTCAAAAGCCTGATTCCAATACGAGCATAGGGGTTTTCCTGAGGCACCCATCAGAACTCATCTCGTCTCCACGAGGAAACCTGTGCATGGGAGCCATGTCCAAAGCTTAGGAGAGAACGTCAGATTCCCGGTGCCACCGCCCCATTCCAAGGCCCTATGGACACAAAAACACATTAGGACCCATCCTCAGGAAAGTCCATTTCAACTCAGCCACCCCGGTTGCTCTGGCAGAGCCATCAGATCTAAACTGTCTTGTTGCTAGGAGACAATTGGAATGCGAGGCGGGCTTCCCAGGCATCCATCCGCGAACGGTGCTCTGGAGTCATTCCATATGGGATGTCCTGGAGCTGTCCAACAGGTCTCAATTGTCCGGAAGAAGGAATCCTGGAAGGGGGCATCCCACAACTCCCAACGTGGGAAAACCTCAATGGCCTCGAGATTCCGCTCCCTTCATGAAGCGTCCATCATGCACAGAAATTCCAACCTGAGCCATCGTCTGATCCTCGCCCTGACTTCAGATGCATGAGATATTGGTTCAGATCTGCAGGGGGTACCTGCCGTGACCTCGCCCTGAAACCCAAGTCTAGCTTGTCTTCTCAGACTACTGTCCTCACACTCCTGGCCCCGAAGCCCTCAAGTTTGGCAATTCCGGACCTACAATGCAGCACTCTGCCTGCCCTCTAGAAAAAAAATTATTGCCTCATGAGCTGCCCAGGCACCTTAAATGAGGGTAAACCTACACAGCACTCGACTTTACCCAAATTATATAGTCTAACCTGGGCACTAATGCACTGTCGAAACAACCTGAGCCCTGAACTCCTGACCAACACCCAGAAAGCTGACCGCACACTGAGCACATAAAAACCGCCATGGCCTTAGGTCATCATCTCTTCCCTACCTCAGTTTTAAGGCTTCAGAACCGAGACCTTATCTCCAATCACTGCCCAGGGGTGAGTGTAATGCAGAAGTCAGAACTCCTCCTTACCCATGGCAAGAACCCTTGTGGTTGGCAAGTTGTCCAACGTTCAGTGTAGGAGAAACCAGCATTCACCCTGAGGCCCCGCCCATTCTTGAGTGCGACGAGGGCATACACACGCATTGTGACCCTCAGCATGAGTCCTGTCCTCTAGTAAGTCCTCTCAGTTGCTGGACCATTAGATGTCATAATGGGCTTGACATGTCCCTAGGCCCCAATTTTTAACCAAATTTCTGATGGTCCAGTTGCCCCTCCCCAGGGCTCTACTCTGGAATCCCTCATTTGGTGGGACACCTGAGGTTAATAAAGAAAACAACAACAACAACAACAAAAAACGGACTTCTTCCAGCCCACAGAATGACCCCAAACTCTTGGACGGGGCCAAACCACCAGAGAGTAAGACTCGTCCATTTCCCATGAAGTCACCCAGAAATTCCACGACCATGAGTGACACGATATCCAGAGACAAAAACTTGAGCAGGAGCCTCACACTCGCCCTTCATTCAAATCCCAAAGAGTTCTCCTCATGGTCTGTAGATTAGTCCTGCCATACCTATGACCCGAAACATAAGCCGAGTTTGTGTTTTCAGACAACTGTCCAAACAGCCCTAGCCTACACAACCTACAGGCTAAGGCTTCTGGAGCCAAACCTGAGGACTGTACTTGCCCTCTCCAAGGGAATTGTGTGTGCCCATTCCAATGGACACAACCCTTCTAATAGGATATACCTCCAAAGTCCCTGATACATCTCAATAGTGGTGGCTTCCCAGGAAAAACAGGGGCAATCTGAGCACTACAGAGCACCTACCTGCACTCAGACCCATAGACACATGTGCCCAGAGGTAAAAAGGAAAGAATAGGCCCCTAGGCACTAATCAGATCCATTGCTTTCGTTTCCAGGCATCTCTCCTCAGAGGCCTGGATTTCAAAAGCAGCATATAGCTGTTTCTTGACTCACCCAACAGAAAACATCTCATCTACACATGGGAAACTTGCACGTTGGAGCTGTGTCAAAGCCTCTGTTTAGTAGAACTCTTTAGGGCCCAAGTGCCACCGCTTCATTCCAAGGTCTCCTTAGACACAAAAGCACATTAGGACCCATGCCCAGGGGTGTCCATTTCAACTCAGCGTCCTCGGTTGCTCCCCACAGATCCAGGAGATCTAACCTGTCTTCTTGCTAGGAGACAATTGGAATGCGAGGTGGGCTACCCAGCCATCCATCCTTAGAACCCTGCTCAGAATCATTGGCCTGGAGCCAAACAACAGGTCTCAATTGTCCTGCAGAAGACTCTCTGCAGTTTGGAGCTTCTCACAACTCCCATCGTGGGAAAACCCCCATGGCCGGTGATCCCCCCCCCCATTCATGAAGGGGCCATCAGGGGCAGAAACTACAACCTGAGCGATCGTCTGATCCTCGCCCTGACTTCAGATCCATGAGATCTCGATTCAGGTCTGTAGATTGTGCCTTCCATGGCCTCATCCAGAAACCTAAGGCTAGCTTGTGTTCTCAAACTTTTGTCGTCAGACTACTGGCCCACAAGCCCTCCAGTTTGGCAATCCAGAACTACAATGCAGCACTCTGCCTGCCCTCCAGAAGAAAAACATTGTCCTCTGGGGCTACCCAGTAACCCCAAATGACGATCAACCTGCACCGACCTTGGCTGTACCCCAAATACATAGGCTGACCAGGGCACTAATGCCCTTTCTGACACAGCCTGAGCCTGGACTCCCTGGCCCGTCCCAGACAGCTGGCCGCACACTGAGCACATCGAGCCGCCATGGCCTTAGGTCGTCATCTCTTCCCAACCTCGGATTTCAGGCTTTAGATTCTAGAACTTACCTCCAATCATGCCCAGGGTTGAACGGGATGCAGAAATCAGAACTCCTTCCCCATGGCAAGATACCTTGTGTTTGGCATGTTGTCCAACTTTCAGTGTAGTTGAATCCAGTGTTGCCCATGAGGCCCCGCAATGCTCGCAGGCTACATTGGTCACAAACACACATTGTGACCCTCAGCCTGACCAAAGTCCTCAAGTAAGGCCTCTCAGTGGCTGGATGAAGAGATAGCATATTGGGCTTGCCATGCCCCTAGTCCCAATTTTGAACCATAGTTCTGGTGGTCCCTTCAGTCTTCCCCACGGCTTTACTTTGTAATTCCTCTTTTCGAGGGACACCTGAGGTAACAAAACTGAAAAGAGTCCTCCCATCCCACAGTTTGACGAAAAAAAATTGGGAATCGGGCGAAATCCTCATAGAGGTAGATTCGTCCATGGCCCATGAAGCATCCCCGACATTCTACGGCCATTGCTGATACAAATTCCAGAGACAAATGCCTGAGCAAGCACCTCAGACTCGCTCTATATTCAAATCTTCATGAGTTCTTCTCATGGTTTGTATATTGGGCCTGCCATACCGACGTCCCCAAAAAAAGCTGAGTTTGTGTATCAGAATCACAATCAGAACTCTGCCTTCCACATGGCTGTAATGCTTGTTCTTCACATGGAGTCACACCTTCACGTGGGGAACCCTTCATGGCCCCTGATGCCACGCCAAAACATGAGTGCTGCTTGGGCACAAATTCACACTGTGACCCTAGCATGAGCCCCATGTCAAAGAAAGGCCTGTCAGGTTCGGAACGAAGATCCTGCATATAATCCCTGCCATGCCTATAGGCACCCAGGACTAACTAGATGGTGTGTATTCCAATTGAAGGAACCCACTGCTGTGCTCTAGAGTCCCTCTCCTGGGGGGTCCTTTCTGGCAGAAAACAGTACTCTTCACTTCCCACAGAATGAACCCAAACACTTGGGAGCTTGGACAATCCCCCGAGAGGAAGGCTCTTCCTCGGCCCCTGAGGCAATCCCTACCCTGACCGGACACTGTGAACGCAACACCCAGAGACAAAAGCCTGAGCAACTGCTTCCCACTTGCCCTCCTTTGATATCCAGAGAATCTCCCCTCACGGACTGGAGATCAGGCCTGCCATTACCTTGGCCCCTTCCGGAGCCAAGTTTGCTTTTTCAGACATCTGTCCCCACAGCCCTGGCAAACACAGCCTCTAGGCTGGGTCCTCTGGAGCCATACCACAGGACCGTGCCTGCTCTCTCCTGGGAAACTGTGTCCATTCCTTTGGACACACACCTCCAGAATATGAGAAACCTCAAGGCCCCCGAGGACATCCCACTACTGGGAGCCTCCCTGGACACACAGGGGCATTCCGACACAAGCTGAGCAGCTACCTCCACGAAGGCATGCACAAGATGTCAACAGAGATAGAAGGTTGAGCCGGACAGGCCCTTAGGCCATAATCTCAACTCTTGCTTTGGGTTCCAGGTGTTACTCCTCAGAGGCTTTGGTTCGAAGAAAAGGATATGGGGCTTTCCTGAGGCACTGAACAGAACTCCTCTCGTCTCCACATGGGAAGCTTCCTTGTTGGAGCTGTGTCAAACACCTCAGTTTGGAAAACCCTGCAGAGTCCCTGAGCCACCTCCACATTCCAAGGTCTCCCAGGCCACCAAGCCACAGTAGGACTCATCTTCAGGAGAGTCCATTTCAACTCTCCCCTCTGGGTAGCTCACCCAGGAGCCTGCAGATTGAGCCTGCCTTGTCCTGACTAAAGAGTGGGAATATGAGGTGGCGTTCCCAGGCATCCATGCTTAGACATCTGCTCTCGAGTCTTTCCGTATGGGGCCTCCTGGAACCATCCAATAGGACTCGACTGTCGTGCCGAAGGAAAGCTTGAGGTTTGGAGTAGTTCACAAATCCCATCGTAGGCAAACCTCCCTGGTTTCATGAAGCCCCCACACGCTTCAGGAAGAGGCCATGCTGGACAAAAACTCTAGCCTGAGGCACGTCTCATAGTTGACATGACATCAGTGCAGGAGATCTCTATTCAGCCTCTGCAGACTGGCCCTGCCGTGCCCTCGGTCCCAAACCTCAGGCTAGCTTGTGTTTTCAGACTTCCTTCCTAACACTCCTGGCAAACAAGCCCTCCGGATTAGGAACTCCAGAACCAGAACCCAGCCCAGTGTCTGCCCAAAGGAAGAAAAACGTTTCCCTGTGGGGCTCTCCAGAAAACCCAGATGAGGATCAACCTGCTCAGGCCTCGACGGTACCCGAACTGGATAGGAAGCTCTGGGCACTCATGCTCTGTCTGACACAGCCTGAAGCCAGACGTCCAGACAGACAAGGAGACAGATGGCCGCACACCCAGCAATTCGGACACGCCATGGTCTTATGCCGTCACCTCTTCCTAACCTTGGTTTTCAGATATCTGAACCTAGACATTATATCAATTCTCCACACAGCTGGGTATAGCTAGCACAAAACAGAACTCCTCCTTCCCCATTGCTGTCAAGGTTGCCTTGGCATGGAGTCACACCTTCAGGGTGGGAGAAACCTTCATGGCCCCTGATGCCACGCCCAAACGTGAGTGCTGCTTGGGCACAAATTCACACTGTGACCCTCAGCATGAGCCCCATGTCAAAGAAAGGCCTGTCAGGGCCTGGAACAAGTGCCCGCATATGGGGCTTGCCAAGCCCCTATGCACCCAATCCTCACCAGTGTTTGAGTTTTCCAGTCGCCCCGCCCGTACCTGGGGCTCTGTTCTGGAATCCCTTTCTTGGAGAGACCCATGAGCCAGACAACACGACTCCACCCTTCCCACAAAATGACCCCAAACTCTTGGGAGCTGGGACAAATACCCAGAGAGGGATACTCGTCCACAGTCCCTGAGGCCACCCCTCCAATCCATGGCTATCCAGGACACAACATTCAGAGACAAAAGCCTGAAGGAACGCCTCCCACTCGCCCTTGTTTCAGAGGCCCAGGAGCTCCCTCTTGTGCTGAACCTCCGGCCTGCCGTACCCTAGGCGCCACTCATAAGCTGACATTGTGTTTTCAGACTTCTGTGCCCACAGCCTGGACCCACACACCTCCAGGCTAGGGCCTCTGGAGCCACAGCGAAAGATTGTGCCTGCCCTCTCCAAAAAAAGTGTGCCCAATCCATTGACCACAAACCTACAGGTTAGGGAAAAGCTCCAAGGCCCTGAGGCCATCAATAGTGTAGGCCACCCTGGACTAAGAGGGGCTCTCTGACACCAGCGGAGCAACTATCTCCACTTAGACTCTCAGACAGTGTCCCCAGAGACAGAAGGTTGAAATGGACAGGCCCCCAGGCCCTAATCTGAACCTTAGCTTTGGTTTCCATGTGTCCGTCCTCAGATGACTGTTTTCATAGACCAGCACACGGGGCTTTTCAGAGGCACCTAACCAAACCTCTCTCTCCACATGGGGAGGTTTCTTACTGGGGATGTATCAAACCCTTCAGGTAGGAGAGTTCCACAGGGCCACTGAACAACCAGAACATTCCAAGGTCTCCATGGACCCAAACGCACATTATGACGCATCCTCAGGAGAGGCCATTTCAACTCAGCCCCCTAGGTAGCGTGCCCCAGAGGCAGCAGGTCAAACATATCTTTTCGCTAATGGCCAATGGGAATGCGAGGCATGCTGTACAGGGATCCATCCTTCGAACCCTGCTCTCCAGTCCTTCCGTATGGTATGTCCTGGAGCCATGCAACAGGACTCGAATGTCCCACAGAAGGAAACCTTGTGGTTTTGGGTAACCTCCAAACTCAGCGTGGGAAAACTTCCTTGGCCTCATGAGGCCCCCGCTTCATGAAGGTGCCATCATGGACACATACTCCAGCCTCAGCCAACGTCTGATCCTCAGCCTGGCTTCAGATGCAGGAGATTTTGATTCAGCCTCTGCAGAGTGGGTCTGCTCTGCCCTTGGCTCCAATCCTCACCCTAGCTTGTGTTTTCAGACTTCTGTCCTCTCACTCCTGGCCCACAAGCCCTCCCTACTGGGAATTCTGGGGCCACAAAGAAGCACTCTGCCTGCCTCCCAGGAGAAAAAACATTGTCTATGGTGCTGCCCAGAATCCCCAAATAAGGGTCAAACTGCTTGGCCCTCGGCAACACCCCAATTGCATAGGCTACCTTAAACACTGATGCTCTGTCGCAAATAGCCTGAGCCCAGACCTTCCAACAGACACCGACACAGCTGGCTGCACACCCTGCATATTGGACCCGCCACTGCCTTAGGCCACCATCCATTCCCAACCTGGGTTTTCAGTCATCGGAACCTAGACCTTATCTCCAATCCCTGCACAGGGCGGAACCTGATGCACAAGTCAGAACCCCTCCTTCTCCATGGCAAGAAAACTTGCTGCTGGCAGTGAGTCAAACCTTCAGTGTAGGAGAAAACGGCATGGCCCATGAGGCAACGCCCAAGCGTTAGGGCAGCCTTGGGCACAAACACACATTGTGACTCTTCAGCGTGAGTACCTTATTCAAGTAACGCCTCTCAGTGACTGGATCAAGAGCCAGCATATGTGGCTTGCCATGCCCATAGGCACCCAGGATTAACTAGATTGTGTGTATAACAGTTCAGCGAACCCACTGCTGTGCTCTAGAGTCCCTCTCCTGGGGGGTCCCCTGTGGCAGAAAACAGTACTCTTCCCTTCCCACAGAATGAATCCAAACACTTGGGAGCTTGCACAATCCCCCGAGAGGAAGGCTCTTCCTCGGCCTCTGAGACAACCCCTACCCTGACCGGACACTGTGAACGCAACACCCAGAGACAAAATCCTGAGTGACTGCCTCCCACTTGCCCTCCTTTGATATCCAGAGGATCTCCCCTCACGGACTGGAGATCAGTCCTGCCATTACCTTGGCCACTAGCTGAGCAAAGTTTGCTTTTTCAGACATCTGTCCCCACAGCCCTGGCAAACACAGCCTCTAGGCTGGGTCCTCTGGAGCCATACCACAGGACCGTGCCTGCTCTCTCCTGGGAAACTGTGTCCATTCCTTTGGACACACACCTCCAGAATATGAGAAACCTCAAGGCCCCCGAGGACATCCCACTACTGGGAGGCTCCCTGGACACACAGGGGCATTCGGACACAAGCTGAGCAGCTACCTCCACGAAGGCATGCACACAGATGTCAACAGAGATAGAAGGTTGAGCCGGACAGGCCCTTAGACCGTAATCTCAACTCTTGCTTTGGGTTCCAGGTGTTACTCCTCAGTGGCTTTGGTTCGAAGAACAGGATATGGGGCTTTCCTGAGGCACTCAACAGAACTCCTTTCGTCTTCACATGGGAAGCTTCCTTGTTGATGCTGTGTCAAACACCTCAGTTTGGAAAACCCTGCAGAGTCCCTGAGCCACCTCCACATTCCAAGGTCTCCCAGGCCACCAAGCCACAGTAGGACTCATCTTCAGGAGAGTCCATTTCAACTCTCCCCTCTGGGTAGCTCACCCAGGAGCCTGCAGATTGAGCCTGCCTTGTCCTGACTAAAGAGTGGGAATATGAGGTGGTGTTCCCAGGCATCAATGCTTAGACTACTGCTCTCGAGTCTTTCCATACGGGGCCTCCTGAAATCCATCCAATAGGACTCGACTGTCGTGCAGAAGGAAAGCTTGAGGTTTGCAGTAGTTCACAAATTCCATCGTAGGCAAACCTCCCTGGCTTCATGAAGCCCCCACACCCTTCAGGAAGAGGCCATGCTGGACAAAAACTCTAGCCTGAGGCACGTCTCATAGTTGACATGACCTCAGTGCAGGAGATCTCGATTCAGCCTCTGCAGAGTGGGCCTGCCGTGCCCTCGTTCCCAAACCTCACGCTAGCTTGTGTTTTCAGACTTCCTTCCTCACACTCCTGGCAAACAAGCCCTCCGGACCAGAAACTCCAGAACCAAAACCCAGCCCAGTGTCTGCCCAACGGAAGAAAAACGTTTCCCTGTGGGGCTCTCCAGAAAACCCAATGAGGATCAACCTGCTCGGGCCTCGACGGTACCCGAACTGGATATGCTGCTCTGGGCACTCATGCTCTGTCTGACACAACCTGAAACCAGACGTCCAGACAGACAAGGAGACACCTGGCCGCACACCCAGCACTTTGGATATGCCATGGTCTTATGCCGTCACCTCTTCCTATCCTTGGTTTTCAGATATCTGAACCTAGACATTATATCAATTCTCCACACAGCTGGGTATCGCAAGCACAAAACAGAACTCCTCCTTCCCCATGGCTGTCAAGCTTGATCTTGGCATGGAGTCACACCTTCAGGGTGGGAGAAACCTTCATGGCCCCTGATGCCACGCCCAAACTTGAGTGCTGCTTGGGCACAAATTCACACTGTGACCCTCAGCATGAGCCCCATGTCAAAGAAAGGCCTGTCAGGACCTGGACCAAGAGCCCTCATATGGGGCTTGCCAAGCCCCTATGCACCCAATCCTCACCAGTGTTTGAGTTTTCCAGTCGCCCCACCTGTACCTGGGCTCTGCTCTGGAATCCCTTTCTTGGAGAGACACATGAGCCAGACAACACGAGTCCACCCTTCCTTCAAAATGTCCCCAAACTCTTGGGAGCTGCGACAAATCCCCAGAGAGGGATACTCGTCCACAGTCCCTGAGGCCACCGCTCCAATCCACGGCTATCCCGGACACAACATCCAGAGACAAAAGCCTGAAGGAACGCCTCCCACTCGCCCTTGTTTCAGAGGCCCAGGAGCTCCCTCTCGGGCTGTACATCCGGCCTGCCATACCCTAGGCGCCACTCATAAGCTGAGTTTGTGTATTCAGACTTCTGTGCCCACAGCCTGGACCCACACAACATCCAGGCTAGGGCCTCTGGACCAAACAGCGAACGATTGTGCCTGCCCTCTCCAAGGAAAGTGTGCCCAATCCATTGACCACAACCCTACAGGTTAGGGAAAAGCTCCAAGGTCCCTGAGGCCATCAATAGTATAGACCACCCTGGACTAAGAGGGGCTCTCTGACACCAGCGGAGCAACTATCTCCACTTAGACTCTCAGACAGTGTCCCCAGAGACAGAAGGTTGAAATGGACAGGCCCCCAGGCCCTAATCTGAACCTTAGCTTTGGTTTCCATGTTTCCTTTCTCAGAGGACTGTTTTCGTAGACCAGCACATGGGGCTTTTCTGAGGCACCAAACCAAGCATCTCTCTTCTCCACATGGGCAGCTTTCTTACTGGGGATGTATCAAACCCTTCAGGTAGGAGAGTTCCGCAAGGCCACCGAACAACCAGCACATTCCAAGGTCTCCATGGACCCAAACTCACATTATGACGCATCCTCAGGAGAGGCCATTTCAACTCAGCCCCCTGGGTAGCGTGACCCAGAGTCAGCAGATCAAACATATCTGGTCGCTAATGGCCAATTGGAATGCGAGGAATGCTGTACAGGGATCCATCCTTCGAACCCTGCTCTCCAGTCCTTCCATATGGTATGTCCTGGAGCCATGCAACAGGACTCGAATGTCCCGCAGAAGAAAACGTTGTGGTTTGGGGCAACCTGCAAACTCAGCGTGGGAAAACTTCCTTGGCCTCATGTGGCCCCCGCTTCTTGAAGGTGCCATCATGGACACATACTCCAGCCTCAGCCAACGTCTGATCCTCAGCCTGACTTCAGATGCAGGAGATTTTGATTCAGCCTCTGCAGAGTGGGCCTGCTCTGCCCTTGGCTCCAATACTCACCCTAGCTTGTGTTTTCAGACTTCTGTCCTCACACTCCTTGCCCACAAACCCTCCCTACTGGGAATTCTGGGGCCACACTGAAGCACTGTGCCTGCCTCCCAGGAGAAAAACATTGTCTATGGTGCTGCCCAGAATCCCCAAATGAGGATCAAACTGCTTGGCCCTCGGCAACACCCCAATTGCATAGGCTACCTTAAACACAGATGCTCTGTCGCAAATAGCCTGAGCCCAGACCATCCAACAGACACCGACACAGCTGGCTGCACTCCTAGGACATTGGACCCGCCACTGCCTTAGGCCACCAACCATTCCCAACCTGGGTTTTCAGTCATCTGAACCTAGACCTTATCTCCAATCCCTGGACAGGTGGGAACCTGATGCACAAATCAGAACCCCTCCTTCCCCATGGCAAGAAAACTTGCTGCTGGCAGTGAGTCAAACCTTCAGTGTAGGAAAAACGACATGGCCCATGAGGCAACGCCCAAGCGTTAGGGCCGCCTTGGGCACAAACACACATTGTGACCCTCAGCGTGAGTACCTTATTCAAGTAACGCCTCTCAGTGACTGGACCAAGAGCCCGCATATGTTGCTTGCCATGCCCATAGGCACCCAGGACTAACTAGATGGTGTGTATTCCAGTTAAGGGAACCCACTGCTGTGCTCTAGAGTCCCTCCCTGGGGGGTCCCCTGTGGCAGAAAACAGTACTCTTCCCTTCCCACAGAATGAACCCAAACACTTGGGAGCTTGCACAATCCCCCGAGAGGAAGGCTCTTCCTCGGCCTCTGAGACAACCCCTACCCTGACCGGACACTGTGAACGCAACACCCAGAGACAAAATCCTGAGTGACTGCCTCCCACTTGCCCTCCTTTGATATCCAGAGGATCTCCCCTCACGGACTGGAGATCAGTCCTGCCATTACCTTGGCCACTAGCTGAGCCAAGTTTGCTTTTTCAGACATCTGTCCCCACAGCCCTGGCAAACACAGCCTCTAGGCTGGGTCTTCTGGAGCCATACCACAGGACCGTGCCTGCTCTCTCCTGGGAAACTGTGTCCATTCCTTTGGACACACACCTCCAGAATATGAGAAACCTCAAGGCCCCCGAGGACATCCCACTACTGGGAGGCTCCCTGGACACACAGGGGCATTCGGACACAAGCTGAGCAGCAACCTCCACGAAGGCATGCCCACAGATGTCAACAGAGATAAAAGGTTGAGCCGGACAGGCCCTTATGCCGTAGTCTCAACTCTTGCTTTGGGTTCCAGGTGTTACTCCTCAGAGGCTTTGGTTCAAAGAACAGGATATGGGGCTTTCCTGAGGCACTGAACAGAACTCCTCTCGTCTCCACATGGGAAGCTTCCCTGTTGGATCTGTGTCAAACACCTCAGTTTGGAGAACCCTGCAGAGTCCCTGAGCCACCTCCACATTCCAAGGTCTCCCAGGCCACCAAGCCACAGTAGGACTCATCTTCAGGAGAGTCCATTTCAACTCTCCCCTCTGGGTAGCTCACCCAGGAGCCTAGAGATTGAGCCTGCCTTGTCCTGCCTAAAGAGTGGGAATATGAGGTGGCGTTCCCAGGCATCCATGCTTAGACACCTGCTCTCGAGTCTTTCCGTATGGGGCCTCCTGGAACCATCCAATAGGACTCGACTGTCGTGCAGAAGGAAAGCTTGAGGTTTGGAGTAGTTCACAAATCCCATCGTAGACAAACCTCCCTGGCTTCATGAAGCCCCCACACCCTTCAGGAAGAGGCCATGCTGGGCAAAAACTCTAGCCTGAGGCACGTCTCATAGTTGACATGACCTCAGTGCAGGAGATCTCGATTCAGCCTCTGCAGAGTGGCCCTGCCATGCCCTCGGTCCCAAACCTCACGCTAGCTTTTGTTTTCAGACTTCCTTCCTCACACTCCTGGCAAACAAGCCCTACGGACTAGGAACTCCAGAACCACAACCCAGCCCAGTGTCTGCCCAACGGAAGAAAAACGTTTCCCTGTGGGGCTCTTCAGAAAACCCAGATGAGGATCAACCTGCTCGGGCCTCGACGGTACCCGAACTGGATAGGATGCTCTGGGCACTCATGCTCTGTCTGACACAGCCTGAAGCCAGACGTCCAGACAGACAAAGAGACAGCTGGCCGCACACCCAGCACTTCGGACACGCCATGGTCTTATGCCGTCACCTCTTCCTAACCTTGGTTTTCAGATATCTGAACCTAGACATTATATCAATTCTCCACACAGCTGGGTATCACAAGCACAAAACAGAACTCCTCCTTCCCCATGGCTGTCAAGCTTGCTCTTGAAATGGAGTCACACCTTCAGGGTGGGAGAAACCTTCATGGCCCCTGATGCCACGCCCAAACTTGAGTGCTGCTTGGGCACAAATTCACACTGTGACCCTCAGCATGAGCCCCATGTCAAAGAAAGGCCTGTCAGGACCTGGACCAAGAGCCCGCATATGGGGCTTGCCAAGCCCCTATGCACCCAATCCTCACCAGTGTTTGAGTTTTCCAGTCGCCCCACCTGTACCTGGGCTCTGCTCTGTAAACCCTTTCTTGGACAGACACATGAGCCAGACAACACGACTCCACCCTTCCCACAAAATGACCCCAAACTCATGAGGCCCCCGCTTCATGAAGGTGCCATCATGGACACATACTGCAGCCTCAGCCAACTTCTGATCCTCAGCCTGACTTCAGATGCAGGAGATTTTCATTCAGCCTCTGCCGATTGGGCCTGCTCTGCCCTTGGCTCCAATCCTCACCCTAGCTTGTGTTTTCAGACTTCCGTCCTCACACTCCTGGCCCACAATCCCTCCCTACTGGGAATTCTGGGGCCACATTGAAGCACTCTGCCTGCCTCCCAGGAGAAAAACATTGTCTATGGTGCTGCCCAGAAACCCCAAATGAGGATCAAACTGCTTGGCCCTCGGCAACACCCCAATTGCATAGGCTACCTTAAACACTGATGCTCTGTCGCAAATAGCCTGAGCCCAGACCTTCCAACAGACACCGACACAGCTGGCTGCACACCCAGCACATTGGACCCGCCACTGCCTTAGGCCACCATCCATTCCCAACCTGGGTTTTCAGTCATCTGAACATAGACCTTATCTCCAATCCCTGCACAGGGGGAACCTGATGCACAAGTCAGAACCCCTCAGTCCCCATGGCAAGAAACCTTGCTGCTGGCCGTGAGTCAAACCTTCAGTGTAGGAGAAAACGGCAAACCTGCCGGGCCTCATGAAGCCCCCCATATCTTTCAGGGAGAGGCCATCATGGACAAAATCTCTTGCTTGAAGCACGTCTCATAGTAGATATGACCGCAATGCAGGAGATCTTGATTCAGCCTCTGCAGAGTGGCCTGCCGTGCCCTCGGTCCCAAACCTCACGCTAGCTTGTGTTTTCAGACTTCCTTCCTCACACTCCTGGCAAACAATCCCTCCAGAGTAGGATTTGCAGAACCACAAGCCAGTCCAGTGACTGCCCACCGGTAGAAAACGTTTCCTTGTGGGGCTCTCCATAAAACCCAGATGAGGATCAACCTGCTCTTGCCTCGACGGCATTCAGATTTGATAGGCTGCTCTGGGCACTAATGCTCTGCCTTTCACAGCCTGATGCCAGACGTCCAGACAGGCAAGGAGACAGCTGGCCACACACCTAGCACTTCTGACACGCCATGGTCTTATGCCGTTATCTCTTCCTAACCTTGGTTTTCAGATATCTAAACCCAGATATTATATCAATTCCCCACCCGGTTGGGCATCTGAATCACAAATCAGAACTCCTTCTTCCCCATGGCTGTAAGGCTTGCTCTTGGCATGGAGTCACACCTTCAGGGTGGGAGAAATCTTCATTTCCCCTGAAACCACGCCCAAACTTGAGTGCTGCCTTGGGCACAAATTCACTCTGTGACCCTCAGCATGAGCCCAATATCAAAGAAAGGCCTGTCAGGGCCTTGACCAAGAGCCCGCATATGGGGCGTGCCACGCCCCTATACACCCAATCCTCACCAGTGTTTGAGTTTTCCAGTCTCCCCCCCGTTCCTGGAGCTCTGCTCTGGAATCACTTTCTTGGAGAGACACATGAGCCAGACAACAGGACTCCACCCTTCCCACAAAATGACCCCAAACTCCTGTTAGCTGGGACAAATCCCCAGAGAGGGATACTTGTCCACAGTCACTGAGGCCACCCCCTACAATCTACGGCTATCCTGGACGCATCCAGAGACAAAAGCCTAAAGGAATCTCGCCCATGATTCACAAGCCAAGGAGCTCACTCTCTATCTGTACATCCGGCCTGCCATACCCTCGGCGCCACTCATAAGCTGAGTTTTTGTTTTCAGACTTCTGTGCCCACAGCCTGGACCCACACAACATCCAGGCTAGGGCATCTGGAGCCACAGCGAAAGATTGTGCCTGCCCTCTCCAAGGAAAATGTGCCCAATCCATTGACCACAACCCTACAGGTTAGGGAAAAGCTCCAAGGCCCCTGAGGCCATCCTGATAGTGTAGGCTGCCCTGGACTAAAAGGGGCACTCTGACACCAGCTGAGCCATTATCACCACTTAGACTCTCAGACAGTGTCCCCAGAGACAGAAGATTGAAATGGACAGGCCCTTAGGCCCTAATATGAACCTTAGCTTTAGTTTTCATGTGTCTGTCCTCAGAGGACTGGTTTCTTATACCAGCATATTGGGTTTTTCTGAGGCTCCAAACCAAACCTCTCTCGTCTCCACATGGAGTGCTTTCTTACTGGATCTGTATCAAACCCTTCTGGTCGGAGAATTCCGCAGGGCCACAGTACAACCATCACATTCCAAGGTCTCCATGGACAGAAACACACATTATGACGCATCCTCAGGAGAGGCCATTTCAACTCAGCCCGCTGGTTAGCTTGCCCCAGAGCCAGCAGATCAAACATATCTTGTCGTTAATGGCCAAAGGGAATGCGAGGCATGCTGTTCAGGGATCCATCCTTTGAACCCTCCTCTTCAGTCCTTCCGTATGGTATGTACTGGAGCCACTCAACAGGACTCGACTGTCTTGCAGAAGGAAACCTTGTGGTTTGTGGCAACCTCCAAACTCAGCGTGGGAAAATTTCGTTGGCCTCATGAGGCACCTGCTTCATGAAGGTGCTATCAAGGGCACAATCCAACCTCAGCCAACGTCTGATCCTCAGCCTGACTTCAGATGCATGAGATATCCTTTCAGCCTTTGCAGAGTGGGCCTGCTCCCAACCTCACCCTATCTTTTGTTTTCAGACTCTACCCTAGCACTCCTGGCCCAAAAGCCTTCATGATTGGGAATTCTGGTTCCAGAACGAAGCACTCTGCCTGCCCCCCAAAGAAAAACATTGTCTATGGCATTGCTCAGAAACCCCAAATGAAAATCAACCTGCTCAGCCCTCGGCAACACCCCAATTGCATAGGCTACCCTAAACACTATGCTCTGTCTTACATAGCCTGAGCCCAGACCTTGTGAGAGACATTGAGACAGTTGGCTTCACACCCAGCACATCGAACCTGCCATGGGTTAGGCCATTTCATCCCTTCCCATTGACCTGGGTGTCTTCCTGGAGGTATATTCTGAGGCTGTGTCAGACTATGCATTTTTTCTGGAGCTTCCTATGGAATTGGGGTGGTATTAGGGGCCTTGCAATTTTCTCTTAATCTGGTGTGTTGGGAAACTGAGACAGGCTGACATTCCTTGGGAGAGCTGGCCCAGTGCTGTTGTGTGTTCCTGGAGGCCCCATCCTGGAGGGCATATGGGTCAGGACTCTGGGTCCAAAGTCTTCAGACACAAACTCGGGTAAGAGTTAAGCTCGAGGTGATGGCAGACCCAATCTGCAGACCCTGAGCGAAGCATCTCCAGATATGAAATTCGGACGGCTGTGAGGCAGGAGCACAGTCTTTTCTGTCTGACTTGTTTGTCTATGATGGCCACGAAATGGAGGGGTGGCCTCATGGGTCCATGTGAGATTCTACCTCTCTGGGAATTCTGCTCGGCACCCAAGAGTTTGGTGTATTTCCGGGGGATGGGAGGAGCGCAGTTTTCTGAGTCAGGGATCCCGTCCAAACAGCCATTCCAGAGATGGGTCCTGGGTTCTGGAGCCTCGATCACCGCAACAAGGCTTAGGATTTGGGCCTAGGGTCCTGCTCTATGTTTTCCTGGTACAGCTCCCGAGTGTTCTTGTTGGAAATGGGTATCATTCTGAGGGTCACAATGCCTGTTTTTGCCCAGATGCCCATGCTGAGTGGGTGTGACCTCATGGGCTATGCACTTGGCTCCCACTCTGAGGGTTGGACTGCCATCTCAACATTCAGTTTTCCTGCCATGGGGAAGGAGGTGTACTTTTTTATGCTTCAGGTTCCCCCATGGGCAGGAATTTGAGCTAAGTTCTGGGACAGGTGCCTGAATACCCAGTTCACTTTGAGATGAGGTCCTCGGGCCAAGGCAGGAACCACCTGCAGAAAATGAGGCCTGCTTTCTGGGTGGCTGTCAGGAGCTCGGGCTCGAGCTGTGTCAGACAGAACATTCGTGGAGAGTTCGGCCTATGATATTGGGGTGCTTTTGAGAGCTGTGCAACTGGATCCTCATGGGGGATTTTTGCACAGACCCTTTCTTCACTTCTTCTATCTGGTGAGCAGGCAGATGGCTGCATTACGGCTCCAGAATATCCAAGTTGGAGGGTTTGCAGGCGAGGAGTGTGAGGACAGAAGTATGAAAACATAAGCTACAGTTACGCTCAGTGCCGAGCACATGTCTATTCCAATGTACAGCAGTTGTTTCGAGATCTCCAGCACCTGGGCGAGGGGAAGATGTCTGCTCACGCTGGAGTTTGTATCCATGATGGCCAACAAATGGTGGGGAGGCCTCAAGAATTCTTGGAGGTTTTTCCAAGCTGGAGCTTGTGAGCTGCTCCAAACATCAAGGTGTCCTACTAAGGGACAGCAGAAGTCTTCTTACAGGGCTCCAGGGTCCCCCATATGGAAGATTCGATAGCAATGCTCTCTGAATGGAGGCCTGGGAATCCAATCTCGTGTTACCATTGCAACTGAGGAACAGGGTAAGCTTGAACCAATGACACTGATTCCAAGTTCCAAGTGATTTGCGTTGATGGAAGTTCTCAGTCTAACAGGTCCCAATGCTGCTTGGTGTCCAGGGAGACCTTAGAATGTGGTGGCAGCTCTCTGACCATTGAGGATTCTCTATCCTTAGGATTAGACCCAGTACCCAGGAGCCAGGTTTCCTTCTTGGGACAGGAGGTGTGCTCTTGTATGGCTCACGGACCACAGGTTGGACCATATGCTTGAATTTCCAGAACAGACCTCTAGGAAGAGAGACCTCAAAACATAAGCTAGGGTTCTGATGAGGTTTTAGGGCCATGGAAGTTTCAATCTTCGGACTAAGTGCCATTGGCCTGCATGTCATCCTGGAGGTAGGTTCTGAGGCTGTGTCAGGCTGTGCACTTTTTCCAGAGTGGCCTATGATATTGGGGTGCAGTCAGGGGCCTTGCAGTTTTCTCCTAATCTGGACATTTTGGGAAACTGAGATGGGCAGGGTTTCCTCAGGAGAGCAGGGCCAGTTATGTCATGTGTTTCTCGAGGCCCCATCCTGGAGGTCATGTGTGTCAGGACTTTGGGACCAAAGACTTTAGACACAACCTCGGATAAGAGATAGGAGTGAGGTGATGGCAGTCCGAATCTGAAGACCCTGAGGGAAGCTCCTCGGGATTTGTAATTCAGGTGGCTGGGAGGGAGGAGCACAGGCTTTTCTGTCTGGATTTTGTGTCTAGGATGGCCACTAAATGGAGGGGTGACCTCATGTGTCCATGGGATATTCTTCCACTCTGGTGATTCTGCTTGGCACCCAAGAGTTTGATTTCTTTCTGGGGAAGAGGAAAAGACTGTATTCCATCTCTGGGATCCTGTCCAAACAGAGATTCCAGAGATGGGTTCTGGGTCCAGACACTGGGAAAACTTAACCAAAGCTTCGATTTGGGATCCTGGTCCAGATCCCAAGGGGGATATTTGGAAAGGGGTCTCATTCTGAGGGTCACAATGCCTATTTGTGCCCAGCTGCCCATCCTGTGTAGGCATGGTCTCATGGACCATGCACCTGGTTCCCACTCAGGGTTGTACAGCCATCTCAACATTCAGTTTTCTGGCCATGGGGAAGGAGGAGCACTCTTTTGTGCTTCCGAGTCCCCTATGGGCAGGAATTTGAGCTAAGTCTGGGACAGGTACCTGAATATCCAGGTTGCTTCAAGATGATGGCCTCGGGCCAAGGTTGACCCACCTGGAGGATATTGCGCCCACTATCTGGGTGGCTGACAGGAGGTCGGGGATCAGGCGGTGTCAGATAGACAATTTATGCAGAGGTCGGTCTATTATATTGGGGTGCCATTGAGGGCTGTGCAGGAGGATCCTCTCCAACCTAGCTAGAGAAAGCCATGGATGACCAAATGGAATTGATTAGGGCTGAGCTGAACGTGAAGAGAGGTGATGTTCACAATGTTAGGGTGGAGCTTAAAGCTACCAGGGCTGAGGTTCACAATGCTCTCAATGAGTTCCAATCTAATCTAAATTCTCTCAAAGCTAGGGTAACTGAGACAGAAGTTAGAATTAGTGATCTGGAGGACAAACAGATAGAGAGAGGGGATCAGGAGGAGGGCTGGAACAAACAGCCTAGAAACCATGAAAACAGAATCAGGGAAATAAATGATGCCACGAAACCTTCCAAAGTCAGAATTATTGGAATCCCTGAAGGGGAGGAGAAAGAAAGAAGTCTAGAAGATATAGTGGAACAAGTTCTTCATGAAAAATTTCCCAAACTCCTGAATGGAATCTGCGTTCATGTACTAGAGTCTGAACGGTCTCCACCCAAGATTATCCATTCCAAAAAACCATCACAACACCTGGTAGTCAAATTGAGGAATCATAATTGTAGGTATAATCTCATGAAAGCCGCTAGGACAAAGAGGCTCCTTTCTTACAGAGGAAAGCCCATCAGAATAACATCAGACCTGTACACAGAGACCTGGCAAGCCAGAAAGAGCTGGCAAGATATATTCAGGGCATTAAATGAGAAGAATATGCAGCCAAGAATACTTTATCCAGCAAGACTGACATTCAAAATGGATGGGGAGATATAGAGTTTCCAAGACCGGCAAGGCTTAAAAGACTATGCAACCTCCAAGCCGACACTGCAGGAAATATTAAAGGGGGTTCTATAAAAGAGGAAAAAATCCTAATAATAGCATTGAACAGAAATATAGAGACAGTCTACAGAAAGAAAGACTTCAAAGGTAACTCGATGTCAATAAAAATGTATCTATAAATAATCACTCTCAATGTGAATGGCCTAAATACGCCCATAACATGACACAGGGTTGCAGATTGGATAAAACGACAGGACCCATCCATGTATTGTCTACAAGAGACCCATTTTGAACCTAAAGATACATGTAGACTGAAAGTGAAGGGATGGAGAAGCATCTTTCATGCCAATGGGCCTCAAAAGAAGGCTGGGGTAGCAATTCTTGTATCAGATAAATTAGACTTTAAACTAAAGACTGTAGTCAGAGATACAGAAGGACACTACATCATTCTTAAAGAGACTATCCACCAAGTTGATCTAACAATTGTAAATATCTATGCCCCCAATATGGGAGCAGGCAATAATAAAACTGTTAATCAAGATAAAGAGTCATATTGATATAAATACACTAATTGTAGGAGATCTTAACACGTCTCCCTCAGAAATAGACAGATCATCAAAGCAGAAAATCAATAAAGAAAAAAAAGCATTGAATGACACATTGGACCAGATGGACCTCATAGATATATACAGAACATTCCACCCTAAAACAACAGAATACTAATTCATCTCAAGTGCACATGGAACCTTCTCAAGAATAGACCACAAACTGGGTTACAAATCAGGACTCAACCGATACCAAAAGACTGAGAATATTCCCTGCATTTTCTCAGATCACAATGCTTTGAAACTGGAGCTCAATCACAAGGAAAAGTTCAGAAGGAACTCAAACACATGGAAGCTAAAGACCACCTTGCTTAAGTATGCTTGGATCAAGCAGGAGATCAAAGAATAACTGAAAAAAAATCATGGAAACCAATGAGAATGAAGACCCTTCGGTCCAAAATTTATGGGATAGAGCAAAGGCGGTCCTAAGGGGGAAATATATAGCCATCCAGCCCTCCCTCAAAAAAATTGAAAAATGCAGAACACAGCAGCTGACTCTACACCTTCAAGAACTGGAGAATCAACAACAAATCAAACCAACTCCACACATAAGAAGAGAAATAATCAAGATTAGAGCTGAGATCAATGAGGTAGAAACCAGAGATAAAATAGAACGTACTAATGAATCTAGAAGTTGGTTTTTTGAAAGTATCAATAAAATCAATAGACCACTGGACACACTAATCCAAAAGAAAAGAGAGAAAGCCCAAATTCATAAAATTATGAATGAAAAGGGAGAGATCACAAGTAACACCAAGGAAGTAGAAATAATCATCAGAAGTTTTTATCAACAGTTATATGCCAATAAGCATAGCAACCTAGATGAAATGGATGCATTCCTGGAATACTATAAACTCCCAAAATTGAACCAGGAAGAAATTGACAACTTGAATAGACCAATATCTAGTAACGAGTTTGAAGCAGTGATAAAAAATCTCCAAAAAAACAAGAGCCCAGGACCTGACGGATTCCCTGGGGAATTCTATCAAACTTTCAAAGAAGAAATAAGACCAATTATCCTGAAGATGTTTCAAAAAATTGAAGCAGAAGCCAGCATTACCCTGACCCCTAAACCAGGCAATGACCCTTAAAAAAGGAGAATTTCAGACTAAAATCACTGATGAATACGGATGCTAAGATTCTCAACAAGATCCTAGCAAACAGGATCCAACAGCCCATTAAAAAGATTATCCGACATGACCAGTTGGGATTCATCCCTGGGCTACAAGGATGGTTCAACATTCGCAAATCAATCAATGTGATAGAACAAATGAATACAAGACGAGAGAAGAACAACATGGTCCTCTCAATCGATGCAGAAAAAGCAGTTGAAAAAATCCAGCATCCGTTTCTGACAAAAACCCTTCAAAGTATAGGGATAGAAAGAACAATCCTGAACGTCACCAAATCTAACTATGAAAGACTCACAGCAAATATCATCCTCAATGGGAAAAAGCTTGCAGCCTTCCCGTTGAGATCAGGAACAAGTCAAGGATGCCCTGTCTTACCACTCTTGTTCAATATAGTATTAGAAGTCCTAGCAACAGCAATGACAACAAAGAGAAATAAAATGTATCCAAGCTGGCAATGAAGAAGTCAAACTCTCTTCGCAGATGACATGATTCTTTATAGGGAAACCCAAAAGACTCCACCCCCAAACTACTAGAACTCATACAGCAATTCAGCAACGTGGCAGGATACAAAGTCAATGTACAGAAATCAGTGGCTTTCTTATACACTAACAATGAAAATACAGAAAGGGAAATTAGAGAATCAATTTCATTTACTATAGCACCAGAACCATAAGATACCTGGGAATAAACCTTACCAAAGAGGTAAAGGATCCGTACTTGAGGAACTACAGAACACTCATGAAAGAAACTGAAGAAGACACAAAAAGATGAAAGACCATTCCATACTCTTGGTTCGGAAGAATAAACATTGTTAAATTGTCTATACTGCCTAGAGCAATCTATACTTTTAATGCCATTCTGATCAAAATTCCACCGGTATTCCTCAATGAGCTGGAACAAATAATCCAAAAATTTGTATGGGATCAGAAGAGACTCTGAATCGCTAAGGAATTGTTGAAAAACAAAAATAAAACGGGGGCATCACATTACCTGATTTCAAGCTTTATTACAATGCTGTGACACCAAAACAGCATGGTACTGACATTAAAACAGTGGAACAGAGTAGAGTGCCCAGATATGGACCCTCAACTCTATGGGCAAATAATCCTCGAGAAAACAGGAAAAAATATACAATGGAAAAAAGACAGTCTTTTCAATAAATGGTGCTGGGAAAACTGGACAGCTATGTGTAGAAGAATGAAACTCGACCATTCTCTAACACCGTACACAAAGATAAACTCAAAATGGATAAAAGACCTCAACATGAGACAGGAATCCATCAGAATCCTTGAGGAGAACATAGGCAGCAATCTCTTCAATATTAGCCACACAATCTTCTTTCAAGTTATGTCTCCAAAGGCAAAGGAAACAAAAGCGAAAATAAACCTTTCAGACTTCATCAAAATCAAAAGCTTCTGCACAGCAAAGGAAACAGTCAAAAAAACAAAGGTGCAACCCACGGAATGAGAGAAGATATTTGCAAATGACAGTGCAGAGAAAAGATTGATATCCAGGATCTATAATGAACTCCTCAAATTCAACATGCACAAAACAGACAATCATATCAAAAAATGGGCAGAAGATATAAACATAAACTTCTCCAATGAAGACATACAAATGGCTATCAGACACATGAAAAAAATGTTCATCATCACTAGCCCTCAGGGAGATTCAAATTAAAACCACATTGAGATATCATGTTTCAGCAGTTAGAATGGTCATTAGCAAGACAGGAAACAACTTGTGTTGGAGGGGATATGGTTGGTGGGAATGTAAGTTGGTGCAGCCTCTTTGGAGAACAGTGTGGAGATGTCTCAAGAAATTAAAAATAGAACTTCCCTATGACCCTGCAATTTCACTTCTGGATATTTACCCCAAAGATACAGATGTCATGAAAAGAAGGGCCATCTGTACCCCAATGTGTACAGCAGCAATGGCCACGGTAGACAAACTATGGAAAGAACCAAGATGCCCTTCAACGGACGAATGGATAAGGAAGATGTGGTCCATATACACTATGTATGCATACCCAACTTTTTAGCAACATGGACGGGACTGGAAGAGATTATGCTGAGTGATATCAGTCAAGCAGAGAGTGTCAATTATCATATGGTTCACTTATTTGTGGAGCATAACAAATAGCATGGAGGACATGGGGAGTTAGAGAGAAGGGAGTTGGGGAAATTGGAAGGGGAGGTGAACCATAAGAGACTATGGACTCTATAAAACAATCTGAGGGGTTTGAATTGGCGGGTGGGTGGGAGGTTGGGGTACACAGGTGGCCGGTATTATAGAGGGCACGGATTGCATGGAACACTGGGTTTGGTGAAAAAATAATGAATACTGTTATGCTGAAAATAAAAAATAATAATAATAATACGCACTTGAGTCCAGAGTGTTGTTTGAAATTAAGGTCGGCACAGGGAATTTGTACTTTGCTTCTAATCTTCAGGGTTTGAGCAACCGTGAAGGGCAGAGTTTTCTTTTGGGTGGTAAGCATACTCATCTGGTGTGGCACCAGAGGCCCCATCCTGGAAAGCATGTGGTCCAGGGCCTTGGGGACAGAAATTTGCAAATGCAAACTAGGTTTATGGTGAGGGCGGAGGCGATCACAGGCCCAATCTGCAGGCCTGAGTGCACCTCATAGTGTACTGAAATTAAGGTGTCATGGAGGCAGTATCACAGGCTTTTCTGTCTGGATTGTGTGTCTAGGATGGTCGCAAAATGTAGGGGAGTCTTCATTGGGCCACGGGAGATTCTTCATCTCTGGGCATTCTGCCCAGCTCTCTAGAGTTTGGTGTCTCTGGGGAAAAGAAGACTGCTGTTTTCCGTCTCAGCAGATTCCCAAAAGAGGGATTTCAGAGACAGTTTCTGGGATTTTTCAGGGCCCCTGAACAACACGAATGAGGGTGAGGATTTGGCCCTAGGGACCTGGCAGGCCCGCCCTGTGTCCTTTCTGTCCAGCTACCAAGGGGGTTTGTTTGAAAGCAGGCTCACTCTGAGGGTCATAATGCCCAGGGCAGCTCTCATGAGTGGCCGTGGTCTCATGGGCCATGCAGCTGGTTCCCACTCTGAGGGTTGGAAACCCATCTCAACAGCCAGGATTCCTGCCATGGGGAAGGAGGAGTACTCTTGTGCTTCAGGTTCCCCCATAAGCAGGGATTTGAGCTACAGTATGAAGGAGAGATGACTGAATATCCAGGTTGAGTATATGTGATGGCTTCTGGCCACAACAGGTCCCACTTGCAGGATATGGGGCAAACTGTCTGTGTGGCTGATTAGAGGTCGTGGCTCAGGATGTGTCAGACCAAGCCTGATTGCCCATGGTGGCCGATGATATTAGGGTACCGTCGAGGGCCATGCCGCTGTATCCTCATATGGAGTTTCTGGGCAAAATCACCAGGCACTTCTTCTTTCTGTTGGGCAGGCAAATTCTGCATTTTGTTACCAGATTCCCTATCAAGAGGCCTTGGGGATGGATGAAATTGAGGATGGAATTGTAAACACAAGCTACGGTTAAATTCAGTGCGAAGCAGAAGGCAGTTCCCGTGTGCAGTGGCTGATTCGAGATATCCAGCACCTGAGTAAGGGCAGATGTCTGAAGTTAGCTCACACTGTAGTTTGTGACTATGATGACCGACTAATGGAGTGGGGGCGCAAGATGCCATGGAGGATTTCCCACACTGTGGCTTGTGGGATGCTCCAAACAGCAAGGTTTCCTTGTACTGGACAGGGGGAGTCTGGTTTGTTGGCTCCAGGATCCCCATAGTGAAAGTTTGGGTAGCAGAGATCTCTCACATGGATGCCTGGAAAGCACACCTCCATTGACCATTGCAGCTGAGGAACAAAGCAGGTTCCATTGGTGGCTCTGGGGTGAAATTCCAAGCAGCCTGAGTTGACATGGAGTTCCATGCTGTTGGATCATAATGATGGTTTGTATCCAGGGAAACGTTAGAATGTTTGAGTGGTAGGGGCCATGCAGGATTCTCATCCACTGAGTCTTGGACATATCTACCAAGAGCAATGTTTTTTACTGGGGACAGGAGGGGTTCTGTTGTGTGGCTCACAGACCATATGTTGGAATATAAGTTGGTTTTGGAAAAAAGGCCTCTGGGGACAGGCGCCTGAAAATATAAGCTATGGTATCAATGAAGTCTTATGGGCATGTCAGGTTCAGTCATCTGACTCAGGGCCTTTGACGTGGATATCTGCCTGGAAATAGGTGCTCATGGTGTATCAGAATGCGCATTTGGGTCCAGAGTGTTCCTCAGAATTGAGGTGTGCTCAGGGGTTTTGCATATTGCTACTAAACTTCAGGGTTTGGGCAACAGTGAAGGGCAGAGTTTCCTTTGAGTACGTAGGCACAATCATCTGGTTTGGCTCCAGAGACCCCATCCTGGAGGGCTTCTGGTCCAGGGCTTTGGGAATTAGGGTTAATGTGAGGGCCAAGTTGATCACAGGCCCGACATGCAGGCCCGAGGGCAGCTCATAGTGTACTGAAATTACACTATCATGGAGGCGGTAGTGCAGGCTTTTCTGTCAGGTATGTGTCCAGGACAGTCACAAAAGGTAGGGGTGGCTTCATGAGGCCATGGTAAATTCTTCGTCGCTAGGGATTCTTCTCAGCTCCCAAGTGTTTTGTGTCTCTGGGAGAAAGGAAGACTGCTGTTTTCTGTCTCAGGGCACCCCCAAAAGAGGGATTAGAGACAGGTTCTTGGTCTGGTCGCCAGGAAAACACGAACGATGGTGAGAATTTGGCCCTAGGGATCTGGAAGCCCCACTCTGCGGGCTCCTGGGCCAGGTTCCGAGGGGGTTTGTTTGAAAGCAGACTCCCACTGACGATCACAATGACTGTTTGTGCCCAGGGCGGCTCCCATGAATGGCCATGGTCTCATGGGCCATGCAGCTAGTTCCCACTCTGAGGGTTAGACACCCATCCCATCAGCCAGGTTTCCTGCCATCAGAAAGGAGGACTCATTCTGTGCTTCAGGTTACACCATAGGCAGGGATTTGAGATTTGAGCTACGGTCTGGGGACAGATGCCTGAATACCCAGGTTGTGTAGAGATGATGGCTTCGGGCCATGGCAGGTCCAGCTGCAGGATATGGGGCCCACTCTCTGCGTGGCTGACTGGAGGTCGTGGCTCAGGCTGTGTCAGACAGAGTCTTAGTGCCCATGGCAGCCTATTTATTATGGTGCTGTCGAGGGTCATGCAGGTGGTTCCTCATGTGGGATTTCTGGTCAGACTCACCAGCCACTTCTTCTTTCTGTGGGGCATGCAGAATGCTGTGTTATGGCTCCAGAATTCCCTATCAAGAGGGCTTGGGGACCAGGAAGTTGAGGATGGAATTGTAAACACAAGCTATGGTTCAATTCAGTGACAAACAGAAGGCACTTCCAGTTTGCAGTGGCTGATTCGAGACATCTAGCTCCTGAATAAGGGCAGATGTCAGATGTTTGCTCATGCAGGAGATTGTGTCTATGATGACCAAGAAATGGAGCAATGGCATCAAGAAGCCATGGAGGATTTCCCACACTGGGGCTTGTGAGATGCTCCAAACAGCAAGGTCTCCTTCAACCAGACAGAGGAGTCTGGTTTGTTTGCTCCAGGGTCCCCAATATGGAAAGGTTGGGTAGCAGAGTACTCCCTCATGGATGACTGGAAAGCACACCTTCATTGACCATTGTAGTTGAGGAACATGGCAGGTTCGATCTGCTGGCCCTGGAGCCAAGTTCCAAGGGGGCTGAGTTGACATGGAGTTTCATGCTGTTGGATCACAATGCTGGTTTGTATCCAGGGAGACGTTAGAAAGTTGGGGTGGTCAGGGGCCATGCAGGATTCTCCTACACTGAGTCTTGGACACAGCTACCAAGAGCAAGGTATCTTTCTGGGAACAGCAGGGGTTCTGTTGTGTTTCTCAGGGACCACATGTTGGAATATAAGTTGGTATTAGAGAACAGGCCTCTCAGGATGGGCGCCTGAAAACCTAAGCTAGGGTCAATGAAGTCCTTGGTGTATGTCAGATTCAAACTTCTACTCAGGGCTTTTGACTTGAATGTCTGCCTGGAGACAAGTGCTCATTGTGTGTCAGAATGTGCATTTGGTTCCAGAGCTTTCTTTGAATTTGAGGTGGGCTCAGGGGCTTTGTACTTTGCTCCTAATCTTCAGGGTTTGGGCAACAGTGAAAGGCAGAGTTTCCTTTAGGAGGGTAGTCACAGTCTTCTGGTGTGGCACCAGAGGCCCAAGTCTGGATGGCATGAGGGCAGGATTTTGGAGACAGAAATCTGCCAATGCGAACTAGGGTTAGGGTCAGGCCCGAGGTGATCACAGCCCTGATCTGTAGGATCTGAGGGCAGCTCATTGTGTAGTGAAATTAAGGTATCATGGAGGCGGTGGGTAGACTTTTCTGTCTGGATTGTATGTCCAGAACGGTGGCCAAATGTAGGGATGGCTTCATGGGGCCATGGAACATTCTTCATCTCTGGGGTTTCTGCCCAGCTCCCAAGAGTTTGTGTCTCTGGGGGAAGGGAAGACTGCTGTTTTCCGTCTCAATGGATCCCCACTAGAGCGATTCCAGAGACAGTTTCTGGGTCTCAGCGCCAGAAAACACCACCAAGTGAGAAGATTTGCCTCTAGGCACCTGGAAGGCCCACTCTGCCGGCTCCTGGTCCAGCTCCCATGGGGGTTTGTTGGAAACAGGCTCATGCTGAGGATCACAAAGCCTGTTTGTGCCCAGGGCGGCTCCCATGTGTGGTCGTGGTCTCATGTCCATGCAGCTGGTTCCCACTCTGAGGGTGAAACACCCATCTCACCAGCCAGATTTCCTGCCATTAGGAAGGAGGTGTACCCTGGTTCTTCAGGTTCCCTCATAGGGTAGGATTTGAGCTAAGTGCTAGGCACAGATGCCTGAATATCCAGGTTGAGTAGAGATGACGGCTTTGGGCCACAACAAGTCCCATCTGTAGTATATGGGACCCACTGTCTGGGTGGCTGACTAAAGATCGTGGTGCAGGCTGTGTCAGACAGAGCCTTAGTTCCCATGGTGGCCTATGACATTAGGGTGTCGTCGAGGGCCCTGCAGGTGGATCCTCATGTGGGGTTACTGGGCAGACTTACCAGGCTATTCTTCTTTCTTGTGGCAGGCAGAATGCTGCGTTGTGGCTACAGAATTTCCTATCAAGAGTGTTTGTGGACCAGGAGCATGAGGATGGAATGGTAAACACACGCTAATGTTAAATTCAGTGCCAAGCGAAAAACAGTTCCAATGTGCAGTGGCTGATTGGAGATATCCAACACCTGAGTAAGGGCGGATGTCAGATGTTTGCTCACACTGGAGTTTTTGTCTATGATGACCAACAAATGGAGGGGTGGCGTCAAGAGGCAATGGAGGATTTACCACGCTAGGGCTTCTGAGATGATCCAAACAGCAAGGTTTCCTTCTACCAGACAGGGGGAGTCTGTTTTTTTTTTTTTTCTCCAGGGTCCCCCATGAGGGAACTTTGTGTAGCAGAGCACTCCCTCATGGATTCCTGGAAAGCACACCTGCATTGACCATTGCAGCTGAGGAACATGGCAGGTTTGTTGTGGTGGCTATGGGGTGTAGTTCCAAGGCCTTGAGTTGACATGGAGTCTCATGTAAATTGGGCACAATGCTGGTTTGTTACCAGGGAGATCTTAGAATGTGCTGGTGGCTAAGGGGCCATGCAGAGTTCATCTACCCTGACAGTTTGACACAGGTCCAAGAGCAAGTCTTTCTTCTGGGGACACTAGATGTTCTTTTGTGGGGCTCAGGGATGACATGTTTTATCATAGGTTGGTATTACAGAACAGGTCACTGAGGACAGGTGCCTGAAAACCTCATCTAGGGTTCCAATGAGGTCCTAGGGACATGTCAGTGTAAAACTTCTGACTCAGGACCATTGACATGGCTTCCTGCCTGGATGTAGGTGATGAGGGTGTATCAGACTGGGCATTGCATTCAGAGGGTTCACCAATATGCTGATTGGCTCAGGGGCCTTACAGGTTTCTCCTAATCTGGAGGGGTTGGGCAATTGTGACCGTCAGAGCTTCCATGGGGATGGCAGGCACAGTCCTCTGGTGTGGCTCCAGAGACACCATCCTGGAGGGCAGGTGAGCCATGGTTTTGGGAATGAAGTCTTCAAACACAAATTCCGGTTAGGGTTAGTGGCACGGTGATCACAGGCCCAATGCATAGACCTTGAGGGCAGCTTGTGAGGAATTGTTATTAGGGTGACTCAAAGGCGGTAGCACAGGCTTTTCTATCTGAATTGTGTGTTCAGGATGGCCTCGGAATACAGGTGTGATCTCATGGGTCCATGGGATATCATGACAGGGTTGCCCACTCTCTCCACTCTTATTCAACATAGTATTTGAAGTCCTAGCAACAGCAATCAGACAACAAGGAGAAATAAAATGTATCCAAATTGGCAATGAAGAAGTCAAACTCTCTCTTCACAGATGACATACTTTATATGGAAAACCCAAAAGACTCCACCCCAAAACTACTAGAACGCATACAGCACTTCAATAATGTGGGAGGATACAAAATCTTTGTACAAAAATCAGTGGTTTTCTTATCCTTTAACAATGAAAATACAGAAAGGGAAATTAGAGAATCAATTCCATTTACTACAGCTCCAAAACCATAAGATACCTGGGAATAATCCAAACCAAAGTGATAAGCAATCTATACTCAGGGAACTACAGAACACTCATGAAATAAATGGAAGAAAACCATAAAGATGGAAGACCATTCCATACTCGTGGATCAGAAGAATAAACAGTCTTTAAAAGTCTATACAACCTAGAGAAATCTATCCTTTTAATGCCATTCTTATCAAAATTCCTCCGGTATTTTTCAAAGAGCTGGAGCAAACAGAAGCCTAAAATTGGTGTGGAATCAGAGGAGATCCCGTATTGCTAAGGAAATGGCAAAAAGGAAAGAACAAAACTGGGTGCACCCTGTTGCCTGGTTTCAAGGGTTACTACAAAGCTGTGACCACCAAGACAGCAGGGGACTGGCATAAAAACAGGCCATTAGACCAGTGTAACAGAGTAGAGAGCTCAGATATGGACCATCAATCTATAGTCAAATAATTTTCAAGAAAGCAGGAAAAAATATACAAAGGAACAAAAAACGTCTTTTCAATAAATGCTGCTGAGAAAATTGGGACAGCTTTGTGTAGATGAATGAAACTAGACCATTCTCTGACACCATACACAAAGAGAAACTCGAAATGGATAAAAGACCTCAACCTGAGGCAGGAATCCATCAGAATCTTGGAGGAGAAAATAGGCAGAAACCTCTTCAACATTGGCCATAGCAACTTCTTTCAAAATGTGTCTCCAAAGGCAAAGGAAAAAAATGTGAAGATGAACGTTTGGGACTTCATAAAGATCAAAAGCTTCTACACAGCAAAGGAAACAGTCAACAAAACAATGAGGCAACCCACGGAATTCGAGTAGATATTTTCAAATGACAGTACTGACAAAACCTTTTATCCAGGATCTATAAAGAATTCCTGAAACTCAACACACACAACACAGATAATCCTATTAAAAAATGGGCAGAAGATACAAAGAGACATTTCTCCAATGAAGACATACAAATGGCTATCAGACACATTAAAAAATGTTTGTCATCACTAGCCATCAGGGAGATGCAAACTAAAACCACATTGAGATATCACCTTACACCAGTTAGAATGGCCTTAGAAAGATAGGAATCAACATGTGTTGGAGAGGATGTAGAGAAAGGGGAACCCTCTTACACTGATGGTGGGAAAGCAAGTCGGTGCAGCCACTCTGGAGAACAGTGTGGAGATTACTCAAGAAATTAAAAATAGAACTTCCCTAAGACCCTGCAATTGCACTACTGGGTATTTACCCCCAAAGAAACAGATGGAGTGAAAAGAAGGGCCATCTCTACCCCCAAATTTATAGAAGCAATGTCCATGGTCGTCAAAGAGTGGATAGAACCAAGATGCCCTTCAATGGATGATTGGATAAGGAATATGTGGTCCATATACACTACAGAGTATTAGGCCTCCATCAGAAAGGATGAATACCTAACATATGTAGCTACATGAATGGGACTGGAAAAGATTCTGCTGAGTGAAATAAGTTAAATAAGTCAAGCAGAGAGAATCAATTATCATAAGGTTCCACTTATGTATGGAGCATAACAAATAGCATGGAGGACAAGGGGAGTTAGAGAGGAAAAGGGAGTTTGGGGAAATTGGAAGGGGAGGTGAACCATGAGAGACTATGGACTCTGAAAAACAATCTTAGGGTTTTGAAGTGGCGGGGGTGTGGGAGGTTGGTACCAGGTGGTGGGCATTATAGAGAGCACAAATTGCATGGAGCACTGGGTGTGGTGAAAAAATAATAAGTACTTTTTTTCTGAAAATAAATCAATTGGAAAAGAAAAAAAAAAAAGCAAATGGGGGCATCACATTTCCGGACTTTAAGCTTTACTACAAAGCTATGATAACCAAGACAGCATGGTACTGGCAAAAAAATAGACATATAGACCAGTGGAACAGAGTAGAGAGCCCTGATATGGACCCTCAACTCTATGGTCAAATAATCTTAGACAAAACAGGAAAAAATATACAGTGGAAAAAAGACAGTCTCTTCCATAAATGGTGCAGAGAAAACTGGGCAACTATACGTAGAAGAATGAAACTGGACCATTGTCTTACACCGCACACAAAGATAAACTCAAAATGGATAAAAGACCTCAATGTGAGACAAAATCCATCAGAATCATAGAGGAGAATATAAGCAGTAATCTCTTCGATGTCAGCCACAGCAACTTCTTTCAAGATATGTCTCCAAAGGGAAAGGAAACAAAAGCCAAAATAAACTTCTGGGACTTCGTCAAAATCTAAACCTTCTGCATAGCAAAGGAAACAGTCAACAAAACAAAGAGCAACCCAAGGATTGCGAGAAGATACTTGCAAATGACAGGACAGACAAATGGTTGATATCCAGGACCTATAAAGAACTCCTCAAACTCAACACACACAAAACAGACAATCATATTTTAAAAATGGGCAGAAGATATGAAGAGACACTTCTCCAATGAAGACATACAAATGGCTATCAGACACATGAAAAAAAAAAGGTTCATCATCATTAGCCATCAGACTGATGCACATTAAAACCGCATTGAGATACCACCTTACACCAGTTAGAACAGCCAAAATAAGCAAGACAGGAAACAACATGTGTTGGAGAGGATGTGGAGAAAGGGAAACCCTCTTACACTGTTGGTGGGGATGCAAGTTGGTGCAGCTACTTTGGAAAACAGTGTGGAGATTCCTCACGAAATTAAAAACAGAGCTATCCTATGACCCTGCAATTGCACTACTGGGTATTTACCCCAAAGATACAGATGGAGTGAAACGAAGGGTCATCTGTACCCCAATGTTTATAGCAGCAATGGCCATGGTCAACAAACTGTGGAAAAAACGAAGATGAACTTCAAAAGATGAATGGATAAGGAAGATGTAGTCCATATACACAATGGAGTATTATGCCTCCATCAGAAAGGTTGAATACCCAAATTTTGCAGCAACATGGACAGGACTGGAAGAGATTATGCTTAGTGGAATAAGATAAGCAGACAGAGTCAGTTATCATATTGTTTTACTTAAGTGTGGAGCATAAACAATACCATGGAGGACAAGGGGAGATGGAGAGGAGAAGGGAGTTGAGGGAAACTGGAAGCGGAGGTGAACCATGAGAGACTATGGACTCTGTAAAAGAATCTGAGGTCTTTGCATGGGTTGGGTGGGAGTTTGGGGGAACCAAGTGGTGCTTTTTAGAGATGGTATGGAGTGCATGGAACACTGGGAGTTGTACTAAAACATTGAATATGGTTACACTGAAAATAATTTAAAAAATTAAACAGTTGTATGCCAATATGCTAAGCAAACTTTGTGAAATAGATGCATTTTTAGAAAAGTATAATCCCAAAATTGAACCGGGAAGAAATTCACAACATAAATAGACTTTTACCCAGTAACAAGATTGAAGCAGTGTTCAAAAACCTCCCAATACACAAGAGCCCAGGACTTGATGGATTCACAGGAGAAATCTACCAGACTTTAATAGAAGAAATAACATGTCTTCTCCTGAAGCTCGTTCCAAAAATTAAGCAGAAAGAAAACTTCCAGACCCTTTTTATGAAGGCAGCATTACCCTGCTCCACAAACCAGGCAAAGACCTCACCAAAAGGAGAATTTCAGACCAATATCACTGATGAATATGGATACTAAGATTCTCAACAAGATCCTAGCTCACAGGATCCAACAGTACATTCAAAAGATGATCCACCATGACCAGGTGGGATCTATCCCTGGGTTGCAAGGATGGTTCAGCATTCACAAATCAATCAATGTCATAGAACAAATTATGAAGCGTGGAGAGGAGAACCACATGGTCCTCTCCATTGAAGAAGAAAAAGCATTATACAAAATCCAGCATCCGGTCCTGATTAAAATGCTTCAAATTATAGGGATAGAGGGAACATTAGTCAACTTCATAAAATGTCTATGAAAAACCCACAGTGAATATTATCCTCAATGGGTAATAGCTGACAGGCTTCCCTTTGAGATCAGGAACATGACAAGGATGCCCACTCTCACCACTCTTGTTCTACAAACTATTTGAAATCCTAGCAACAGCAATTAGACAACAATGAGAAATAAAAGGTATCCAAATTGGTAATGAAGAAGTCAAACACTCTCTCCTCACAGATGACACAATTTATATGGAAAACTCAAAACACCCCACCTCCAAACTACCAGAACTCATACAGCAACTCAATAATGTGGCAGGATACAAAATCATTGTACAGAAATCAGTGGCCTTCTTCTACATTATCAATGAAAATACAGAAAGGGACATTAGAGAATCAATTCCATTTACTACAGCACTGAAACCATAAGATACCTGGGAATAAACCATACCAAAGAAGTAAAGGATTTTTCTTGAGGAACTACAGAACACTCATGAAAAAAATTGAAGAAAACAAAAAAGACAGAAGACCATTCCATGCTCAAGGATCAGAAGAATAAACATTGGTAAAATGGATAAAAGACCTCAATGTAAGACAGGAATCCATCAGAACCCTAGAGGAGAACATTGGCAGTAATCTCTTCTATATCAGCCACAGCAACTTATTTCAAGATATGTCTCCAAAGGCAAAGGAAACAAAAGCCAAAATAAACTTTTGGGACTTCATCAAAATCAAAAGCTTCTGCACAGCAAAGGAAAAAGTCAAAAAAACAAAGATGCAACCCATGGAATGTGATAAGATATTTGCAAATAACAGTACAGACAAAAGGTTGATATCCAGGATCTATAATGAACTCCTCAAACTCAACACATAGGAAATAGGCAAACATATCAAAAAATGGGCAGAAGATATGAACAGACAATTCTCTAATGAAGACATACAAATGGCAATCAGACACATGAAAAAATGTACATCATCACTTGCCCTCAGGGTGATTCAAAATAAAACCACAGTGAGATATCACCTTACACCAGTTAGAATTGCCAAAGTTAACAAAACAAGAAACAACATGTGTTGGAGAGGATGTGGAGAAAGGGGAACCCTTTTACACTGTTGGTGGGATTGCAAGTTGGTGCAGCCTCTTTGGAGAACAGTGTGGAGATTCCTCAAGAAATTAAAAACAGAACTTCCCTATGACCCTGCAATTGCACTCCTGGGTATTTACCCCAAAGATACAGATGTCGTGAAAAGAAGGGCCATCTGTACCCTAATGTTTATAGCAGCAATGGCCATGGTCGCCAAACTATGAAAGAACCAAGATGCCCTTCAACGGACGAATGGATAAGGAAGATGTGGTCCATATACACTATGGAGTATTATGCCTCCATCAGAAAGGATGAATACCCAACTTTTGTAGCAGCATGGACGGGACTGGAAGAGATTTTGCTGAATGAAGAAAGGCAGAGAGAATCAATTATCATATGGTTTCACTTATTTGTGGAGCATAACAAATATCATGGAGAACAAGGGGTCTTAGAGAGGAGAAGGGAATTTGGGGGAATTGGAAGGGGAGGTGAATCATGAGAGACTATGGACTCTGAAAAACAACCTAGGGGTTTGAAGTGGCGGGGGGGTGGGATCTTGGGGTACCAGGTGGTGGGTATTATAGAGGGCACAGATTGCATGGAGCACTGGGTTGGTGAAAAAAATAATGAATACTGTTTTTCTGAAAATAAAGAAATTAATTTAATTTAAAAAAACATTGTTAAAATGTTATACTGGAGACAAGATGGCGGAGAAGTAGGAGGAGGCTCCCTTTCAACCTGAACCCTACTTCTATTGAACTCCACTCACCGACAAAATCAGCCTGAGACCCGAATTATACACATCTGGATCTCTACCAGAGCAGAAAACGCCAGTGGGCAGGTAAAGCAGAGTGGGAAAGTCGGACTGATATCGGAAGATAAACAAAAGTGGGAGGGTGCTACCGGAGGTGACCCACTGGAAAGTAATATCCCAATACGAGAGTGCCCTGCGTCTGGGGACCAGCATTATCTCAGAAGTATGGTAGAAAGCACTCAAGAAGAGCAAGGGATCACTGGGAAGAAATTGCAGGAATCGGGGTGTTAGGGTCAGGGGCTTAAGTCCCCAGACCCAGGACAACCACCCCTGGTGCAGAGCCAGAAAGAGTGCGGCAGAGAAACCAGGTCTTGGTCCCTGAACCACCAGCAAGCTCGCCTGAGAGCGTGTGGCTCCCAGCTCCCATGAGGGGCTGGGAGCCTCGCCAGCCAACAGAAGCACAGCTTTTTTGCAGTCCCCATGCAAGTGCCCTGCCATGCCATCAGAGTCCGAGTCATGCCCTGCGCCCTCCAGAGAGAGAGGTGGCACAGGCACCAGCCTGGTGCTCTCGGACCTGGAAATACCAGGCACTCCCAGCTTGTGCCAGGGGGAAAATCTCAGTTTGCGATTGCTGCTTGGAACTTCTCTGGCAGTCTGGAGCTGCCCAGACAGCGGCCACTGCTGTGGTTTTGGTACAAGCAAAAAATCTTGAGTCCCCAGGGACCGCGACTGGGAACCTGCTCTGCCAGTGTTGAAGGGGGATTTTATTTGGGCTCTTCGGACAGATTGAGGCTTCTCTCTTAGACGAAGGACAGGGTACAGTTTGCTTTCCTCTAAACCTACAAAAACCATCAAAAGCCCTCAAGGCAAGAGAAAAACAAAAGTGAACAAATATAAAAACCTCCAGAGAACAAAAGCCTGAAAAAAACAGTTTCCTAAGAGCACACCCCCTTGAGGGGGGTGGGAGGACTTAACTCAGAGAACATCATTGACTGAAATCCCACGTGGCAGGCCCCTCCCCCAGAAAACCAACCGGGAAAGGAAAAAAAAAAAAAGACAACAAGAGATCAACCACCACTACTTCATAGGACAATTTTTATTATTAATTTGTTCCCACTATCCTGGCTCATTTTATTAAAGATAATTTTTTATTATTATATAGAAAATTTTTTAACCTATTTACCGTCACAGTGAGATGTCCAGTACATCAAATTCATAATAACCTTCTAACATGAACTTTTTGATACATACACCTGTGTTTTCCTTTTGCATTTCTGTTTTTTAAATTTATTTTTTTTAATTTTAGTTTAGTTTAGTCTAGTTTATTCCTTTTTTTAATTTTTATTTTCTAATATTCATATAGAATTAAACTTCAAGGTAATCCCCTTTTCCCAATCAAAGCCACCCCTATAGGTAAAACAATTCCTAATCCCCATTTATCTTAGGAAAGTGGAGTCTTTAACAAATACATCAAGATACATCCGGAAAAAAAAAAACAAAAAAACAAAAAACAAAAAACCTTCCTCACCCATACTGAGAATTTACAACCACTCTACAATCTTTTTCTTCCACCAGTATTTCTGTGTTGTTTTTTATTTATATATTTGACAGAGAGAGATCACAAGTAGGCAGAGAGGCAGGCAGAGAGAGAGAGAGAGAGAGGAAGCAGACTCCCTGCTGAGCAGAGAGCCCGATGTGGGACTTGATCCCAGGACTCTGAGATCATGACCTGAGCCGAAGGCAGCGGCTTAACCCACTAAGCCACCCAGGCGCCCCTATTTCTGTGTTTTTGTGTTTGTCCTAATAGTATATAAATCTTACACTCGGGGTTCTTTCAGATGAGGTTATTCCTTTATTTGCATTTATATATGCAAATATATATATATATATATATATATATATATATATATATATATATATATATATAATTTTCTCTTCTCATATACTTTTATCAGTCTTTTTGTTTGTCTGTTTTTGTTTGTAAACTTCATAAATATTACCTTGGAACCCATTTGGGCTGAACCTTCTCTTTTATCTCACCTTTCATTCTTGTCTCTCTCCCTCTCTCTTTTTTTCTTTTTTTTAACCTCAGGTGTCCCAACAAATGAGGGATTCCAGAGTAGAACCCTGGGGAGGGGCGACTGGACAATCAGAAATCTGATTAAAAATTGGGGCCTAGGGACATGTCAAGCCCATTATGACACCTAATGGGCCAGCCACTGAGAGGACTTACTAGAGGACAGGACTCATGCTGAGGGTCACAATGCGTGTGTATGCCCTCGTCGCACTCAAGAATGGGCGGGGCCTCAGGGTGAATGCTGGTTTCTCCTACACTGAACTTTGGACAACATGCCAACCACAAGGGTTCTTGCCATGGGTAAGGTGAAGTTCTGATTTCTGCATCACACTCACCCCTGGGCAGTGATTGGAGATAAGGTCTCGGTTCTGTAGCCTGAAACCTGAGGTAGGGAAGAGGTGATGACCTAAGGCCATGGCGGGTTTTATGTGCTCAGTGTGCGGTCACCTTTCTGGGTGTTGGTCAGGAGGTCTGGGCTCAGGTTGTGTTCGACAGTGCATTAGTGCCCAGGTTAGACTATATAATTTGGGTAAAGTCGAGTGCTGTGTAGGTTGATCTTCATTTATGGTGCCTGGGCAGCTCATGAGGCAATAATTTTTTTTCTAGAGTGCAGGCAGAGTGCTGCATTGTGGGTCCGGAATTGCCAAACTTGAGGGCTTCGGGGCCAGGAGTGTGAGGACGGAAGTCTGAGAGACAAGCCAGACTTGGGTTTCAGGGTGAGGGCACGGCAGGTACCCTCTGCAGATCTGAACCAATATCTCATGCATCTGAAGTCAGGGCGAGGATCAGACATTGGCAAAGGTTGGAGTTTCTCTGCATGACGGCCGCTTCATGAAGGGAGCGGAATCTCGAGGCCATTGAGGTTCTCCCACGTTGGGAGTTGTGGGATGCCCCCTTCAAGGATTCCTTCTGCGGGACAATTGAGACCTGTTGGACAGCTCCAGGACATCCCATATGGAAATACTCTAGAGCACCATTCGCGGATGGATGCCTTGAAAGCCCGCCTCGCATTCCAATTGTCTCCTATCAACAAGACAGTTTAGATCTGATGGCTCTGCCGGAGCAACCGGGGTGGCTGAGTTGAAAAGGACTTTCCTGAGGATGGGTCCTAATGTGTTTTGGTGTCCATGAGGGCCTTGGAATGGGGCGGTGGCACCGGGACCCTGAAGTACTCTCCTAAGCTTTGGACATGGCTCCCATGCACAGGTTTCCTTTTGGAGACGAGATGAGTTCTGATGGGTGCCTCAGGAAAACCCCTATCCTCGTATTGGAATCAGGCTTTTGAGGACACATGCCTGTAACCCAAAGCAATGGATCCTATTAAGGCCTAGGGTCCTGTCTGGTTCAATCTTCTTCTCTGGGGACATCCATCTATGGTATGAGTGGAGGACGATTATCAGCTGGTGTCAGACAGCCCTTGTTTGTTCCAGGCGACCTACACTATTGGGATGGCCTCAGGGACTTTGGAGGTTTCTCCTAATTTGTACGATTTTGGACCATGGAATGGGCAGAATTCCCATGGATTGGTAGGCACAGTCCTAATGTGTGTCCCCAGGGGCCCAGCCTGGAGGGTGTGTGGCCCAAGACTTTGAGGACACTAGTCTGAAAACACAAACTCAGATTAGGTTTGGGGACGTAGGTATGGCAGGCCCGATCTACAAACCATGAGAAGAACTCTTCAGGATATGAAGAAAGTGCGAGTCTGAGGCGCTTGCTCAGGCTTTTGTCTCTGGATTTTGAATCAGCGATGGCCGTGAAATGTCGGGGAGGCCTCATGGGCCATGGAGGAATCTTCCTCTGAGGATTTGGCCCGATTCCCAATTGCTTTTCGTCAATCTGTGGGATGGGAGGTCTCCTTTCAGGTTTGTTACCTCAGGTGTCCCACCAAAAGAGGAATTCCAAAGCCAAGCCGTGGGGAAGACTGAAGGGACAACCCGAACTATGGTTAAAAATTGGGGCCAAAGACACGGCAAGCCCAATAAGCTATCTCTTCATCCAGCCACCGAGTGGCCTTACTTGAGGACTGCGCTCAGACTGAGGGTCACAATGTGTGTTTGGGACCAATGTGGCCCGCGAGCATGGTGTGGCCTCATGGGCCACACTGGTTTCAACGACACTGAACGTTGGACAATATGCCAACCACAAGGTTTCTTACAATGGGGAAGGAGTTCTGATTTCTTCATCACCTTCAACCTGGGCAGTGATTGGAGATAAGGTCTAGGTTCTGAAACCTGAAAACCGAGGTTGGGAAGAGATGACGACCTAAGGCCATGGCGGCTCGATGTGCTCAGTGTGCGGCCAGCTGTCTGGGAGGGGCCAGGGGGTCCAGGCTCAGGCTGTGTCAGAAAGGGCATTAGTGCCCTGGTCAGCATATGTATTTGGGGTACAGACAAGGTCGGTTGATCATCATTTGGGGTTACTGGGTAGCCCCAGAGGACAATGTATTTCTTCTGGAGGGCAGGAAGAGTGCTGCATTGTAGTTCTGGATTGCCAAACTGGAGAGCTTGTGGGACAGTAGTCTGACGACAAAAGTCTGAGAACACAAGCTAGGCTTAGGTTTCTGGGTGAGGCCATGGCAGGCACAATCTACAGACCTGAATCGAGATCTCGTGCATCTGAAGTCAGGGCGAGGATCAGACGATCGCTCAGGTTGGAGTTTCTGTCCCTGATGGCCCCTTCATGAATGGGGGGGCATCACGAGGCCATGGGGTTTTTCCCACGATGGGAATTGTGAGAAGCTCCAAACTGCAGAGAGTCTTCTGTAGAACAATTGAGACCTGTTGTTTGGCTCCAGGCCAATGATTCTGAGCAGGGTTCTAAGGATGGATGGCTGGGTAGCCCACCTCGCATTCCAATTGTCTCCTAGCAACAAGACAGGTTAGATCTCCTGGATCTGTGGGGAGCAACCGAGGACGCTGAGTTGAAATGGACACCCCTGGGGATGGGTCCTAATGTCATTTTGTGTATATGGAGACCTTGGAATGAAGCGGTGGCACTGGGGCCCTAAAGGTTCTCCTAAACAGAGGCTTTGACACAGCTCCAACGTGCAAGTTTCACATGTGTAGATGAGATGTTTTCTGATGGGTGAGTCAAGAAACAGCTATATGCTGCTTTTGAAATCCAGGCCTCTGAGGAGAGATGCCTGGAAACCAAAGCAATGGATCTTATTACTGCCTAGGGGACTGTTCTTTCCTTTTTACCTCTGGGGACATCTGTCTATGGGTCTGAGTGCAGGTAGGTGCTCAGTTGGGCTCAGATTGCCCCTGTTTTTCCTGGGAAGCCACCACTATTGAGATGGATCAGGGACTTTGGAGGTTTATCCTATTAGAAGGGTTGTGGCCATTGGAATGTGCACACACAATTCCCTTGGGAGGGCAAGTACAGTCCACAGGTTTGGCTCCAGGGGCCTGAGCCTGTAGGCCTGAGCCTGCTCAGTAGTCCTGAGCCAGGGCTGTTTGGACAGTTGTCTGAAAACACAAACGCGGCTTATGTTTCGGGTCATAGGTATGGCAGGACTGATCTACAGACCATGAGGAGAACTCTTCGGGATTTGAAAGAAGGGCGACTGTGAGGCTCCTGCTCAAGTTTTTGTCTCTGGATATCGTGTCACTCATGGTCGTGGAATTTATGGGTGACTTCATGGGGAATGGACGAGTCATACTCTCTGGTGTTTAGGCCCCGTCCAAGAGTTTGGGGTCATTCTGTGGGCTGGAAGAAGTCAGTTTTTTTTTTTTTTTGTTCTTGTTGTTGTGTTCTTTTTTAACCTCAGGTGTCCCACCAAATGAGGGATTTCAGAGTAGAGCCCTGGCGAGGGGCGACTGGAAAATCAGAAATCTGGTTAAAAATTGGGGCCTAGGGACATGTCAAGCCCATTATGACATCTAATTGTCCAGCCACTGAGAGGACTTACTAGAGGATAGGACTCATGCTGAGGGTCTCAATGCGTGTGTATGCCCTCTTAACACTCAAGAATGGGCGGGGTCTCATTGTGAATGCTGGTTTCTCCTACACTGAACGTTGGACAACGTGCCAACCACAAGGGTTCTTGCCATGGGTAAGGAGGAGTTCTGATTTCTGCATGACACTCACCCCTGGGCAGTGATTGGAGATAAGGTCTCGGTTCTGAAGCCTGAAAACTGAGGTAGCGAAGAGATGATGACCTAAGGCCATGCTGGTTTTATGTGCTCAGTGTGCGGTCAGCTTTCTGGGTGTTGGTCACGAGGTCCGGGCTCACGTTGTGTTCGACAGTGCATTAGTGCCCAGGTTAGACTATATAATTTGGGTAAATTCGAGTGCTGTGTAGGTTTTTCCTCATTTAAGGTGCCAGGGCAGCTCATGAGGCAATAAATTTTTTTCTAGAGGGCAGGCAGAGTGCTGCATTGTGGGTCCGGATTTACTAAACTTGAGGACTTTGGGGCCACGAGTGTGAGGACGGACGTCTGAGAAGACAAGCTAGACTAGGGTTTTAGGCCGAGGGCACGGCAGGAAACCCCTGCAGATCTGAACCAATATCACATGCATCTGAAGTCAGGGCGAGGATCAGACGTTGGCTCAGGTTGTATTTCTGAGCATGACGGCCGCTTCATGAATGGAGCGGAATCTCGAGGCCATTGAGGTTTTCCCACCTTGGGAGTTGTGGGATGCCCCCTTCAAGGATTCCTTCTGCGGGACAATTGAGAGCTGTTGGACAGCTCCAGGACATCCCATATGGAATGACTCCAGAGCACCGTTTGTGGATGGATGCCTGGGAAGCCAGCCTCGCATTCCAATTGTCTCCTAGCAACAAGACAGTTTAGATCTGATGGCTCTGCCGGAGCAACCGGGGTGGCTGAGTTGAAATGGACTTTCCTGAGGATGGGTCCTAATGTGTTTTGGTGTCCATGAGGGCCTTGGAATGGGGCGGTGGCACCGGGACCCTGAAGTACTCTCCTAAGCTTTGGACATGGCTCCCATGCACAGGTTTCCTTGTGGAGACGAGATGAGTTCTGATGGGTGCCTCAGGAAAACCCCTATGCTCGTATTGGAATCAGGCTTTTGAGGACACATGCCTGTAACCCAAAGCAATGGATCCTATTATGGCCTAGGGTCCTGTCTGGTTCAATCTTCTTCTCTGGGGACATCCATCTATGGTATGAGTGGAGGTCGATTATCAGCTGGTGTCAGACAGCCCTTGTTTGTTCCGAGAGACCAACACTATTGGGATGGCCTCAGGGACTTTGGAGGTTTCTCCTAATTTGTACGATTTTGGACCATGGAATGGGCAGAATTCCCATGGATTGGTAGGCACAGTCCTAATGTGTGGCTCCAGGGGCCCAGCCAGGAGTGTGTGTGGCCCAAGACTTTGAGGACAGAAGTCTGAAAACACAAACTCAGCTTAGGTTTGGGGACGTAGGTGTGGCAGGCCCGATCTACAAACCATGAGAAGAACTCTTCAGGATATGAAGAAAGTGCGAGTCTGAGGCGCTTGCTCAGGCTTTTGTCTCTGGATTTTGTATCAGCGATGGCCGTGGAATGTCGGGGAGGCCTCATGGGCCATGGACGAATCTTCCTCTCTGAGGATTTGGCCCGATTCCCAATTGCTTTTCGTCAATCTGTGGGATGGGAGGTCTCCTTTCAGGTTTGTTACCTCAGGTGTCCCACCAGAGGAGGAATTCCAAAGCCAATTGGTGGGGAAGACTGAAGGGACAACCCAAACTATGGTTAAAAATTGGGGCCTAGGGGCACGGGAAGCCCAATATACTATCTCTTCATCCAGCCACTGAGTGGCCTTGCTTGAGGACTGGGCTCAACCTGAGGGTCACAATGTGTGTTTGTGACCAATGTGGCCCGCGAGCATGGGCAGGGCCCCATGGTCCACACTGGTTTCAACGACACTGAAAGTTGGACAACATGCCAACCACAAGGTTTCTTGCCATGGGGAAGGAGTTCTGATTTCTGCATCACCTTCAACCTGGGCAGTGATTGGAGATAAGGTCTAGGTTCTGAAACCTGAAAACCGAGGTTTGGAAGTGATGACGACCTAAGGCCACAGCGGATCGATGTGCTCAGTTTGCGGCCAGCTGTCTGGGAGGGGCCAGGGGGTCCAGGCTCAGGCTGTGTCAGAAAGGGCATTAGTGCCCTGGTCAGCCTATGTATTTGGGGTACAGCCAAGGTCGGTGCAGGTAGATCCTCATTTGGGGTTACTGGGTAGCCCCAGTGGACAATGTATTTCTTCTGGAGGGCAGGAAGAGTGCTGCATTGTAGTTCTGGATTGCCAAACTGGAGGGCTTCTGGGCCAGTAGTCTGAGGACAAAAGTCTGAGAACACAAGCTATGCTTAGGTTACTGGGTGAGGCCACGGCAGGCACAACTACAGACCTGAATCGAGATCTCGTGCATCTGAAGTCAGGGCGAGGATCAGACGATCGCGCAGGTTGGAGTTTCTGTCCCTGTTGGCCCCTTCATGAATGGGGGGGCATCACGAGGCCATGGGGGTTTTCCCACGATGGGAGTTGTGAGAAGCTCCAAACTGCAGAGAGTCTTCTGCAGAAAAATTGAGACCTGTTGTTTGGCTCCAGGCCAATGATTCTGAGCAGGGTTCTAAGGATGGATGGCTGGGTAGCCCACCTCGCATTCCAATTGTCTCCTAGCAACAAGACAGGTTATATCTCCTGGATCTTTGGGGAGCAACCGAGGACGCTGAGTTGAAATGGACTCTCCTGGGGATGGGTCCTAATGTGCTTTTGTGTCTATGGAGTCCTTGAAATGAAGCGGTGAATCTGGGGCCCTAAAGGGTTCTCCTAAACAGAGGCTTTGACACAGCTCCAACGTGCAAGTTTCCATTTGTAGATGAGATGTTTTCTGAAGGGTGAGTCAAGAAACAGCTATATGCTGCTTTAGAAATCCAGGCCTCTGAGGAGAGATGCCTGGAAACCAAAGCAATGGATCTGATTAGTGCCTAGGGGCCTGTTCTTTCCTTTTTACCTCTGGGGACATCTGTCTATGGGTCTGAGTGCAGGTAGGTGCTCAGTTGGGCTCAGTTTGCCCCTGTTTTTCCTGGGAAGCCACCACTATTGAGATGGATCAGGGACTTTGGAGGTTTATCCTATTACAAGGGTTGTGGCCATTGGAATGGGCACACACAATTCCCTTGGAGAGGGCAAGTACAGTCCTCAGGTTTGGCTCCAGGGGCCTGAGCCTGTAGGTTGTGTAGGCCAGGGCTGTTTGGACAGTTGTCTGAAATCACAAACTCGGCTTATGTTTCGGGTCATAGGTATGGCAGGACTGATCTACAGACCATGAGGAGAACTCTTCGGGATTTGAAATAAGGGCGACTGTGAGGCTCCTGCTCCAGTTTTTGTCTCTGGATATCGTGTCACTCATGGTCGTGGAATTTCTGTGTGACGTCATGGGAAGTGGATGAGTCTTACTCTCTGGTGGTTTGGCCCCGTCCAAAGAGTTTGCGGTCATTCTGTGGGCTGGAGGAAGTCCGTTTTTTTTTTTGTTGATGTTGTTGTTTTCTTTTTTAACCTCAAGTGTCCCACCAAATGAGGATTCCAGAGTAGAAACCTGGGGAGTGTCGAATGGACAATCAGAAATCTGGTTAAAAATTGGGGCCTAGGGACATGTCAAGCCCATTATGACATCTAATGGTCCAGCCAAGGAGAGGACTTACTAGAGGACAGGACTCATGCTGAGGGACACAATGCGTGTGTATGCCCTCGTCACACTCAAGAATGGGCGGGGCCTCAGGGTGAATGCAGGTTTCTCCTACACTGAACGTTGGACAACGTGCCAACCACAAGGGTTCTTGCCATGGGTAAGGAGGAGTTCTGATTTCTGCATGACACTCACCCCTGGGCAGTGATTGGAGATAAGGTCTCGGTTCTGAAGCATGAAAACTGAGGTAGGGAAGAGATGATGTCCTAAGGCTATGGCGGTTTTTATGGGCTCAGTGTGCGGTCAGCTTTCTGGGTGTTGGTCAGGAGGTCCGGGCTCAGGTTGTGTTCGACAGTGCATGAGTGCCCAGGTTAGACTATATAATTTGGGTAAAGTCGAGTGCTGTGTAGGTTTACCCTGATTTAAGGTCCCTGGGCAGCTATGAGGCAATAATTTTTTTTCTAGAGGGCAGGCAGAGTGCTGCATTGTGGGTCCGGAATTGCCAAACTTGAGGGCTTCGGGGCCAGGAATGTGAGGACGGAGGTCTGAGAAGACAAGCTAGACTTGGCTTTTAGGGCGAGGGCACGGCAGGTATCCCCTGCAGATCTGAACCAATATCTCATGCATCTGAAGTCAGCGTGAGGTTCAGAGGTTGGCTCAGGTTGGGGTTTCTGTGCATGACGGCCGCTTCATGAAGGGAGCGGAATCTCGAGGCCATTGAGGATTTCCCACGTTGGGAGTTGAGGGATGCCCCCTTCAAGGATTCCTTCTGCGGGACAATTGATACCTGTTGGACAGCTCCAGGACATCCCATATGGAATGACTCCAGAGCACCGTTCGCGGATGGATGCCTGGGAAGCCCGCTTCGCATTCCAATTGTCTCCTAGCAACAAGACAGTTTAGATCTGATGGCTCTGCGGGAGCAACCGGGGTGGCTGAGTTGAAATGGACTTTCCTGAGGTTGGGTCCTAATTTGTTTTTGTGTCCATGAGGGCCTTGGAATGGGTCGGTGGCACCGGGATCCTGAAGTACTCTCCTAATTTTTGGACATGGCTCCCATGCACAGGTTTCCTTGTGGAGACGAGATGAGTTCTGATGGGTGCCTCAGGAAAACCCCTATGCTCGTATTGGAATCAGGCTTTTGAGGACACATGCCTGTAACCCAAAGCAATGGATCCTATTATGGCCTAGGGTCCTGTTTGGTTCAATCTTCTTCTCTGGGGACATCCATCTATGGTATGAGTGGAGGACGATTATCAGCTGGTGTCAGACAGCCCTTGTTTGTTTCGGGCGACCTACACTATTGGGATGGCCTCAGGTGCTTTGGAGGTTTCTCCTAATTTGTACGATTTTGGACCATGGAATGGGCAGAATTCCCATGGATTGGTAGGCACAGTCCTAATGTGTGTCTCCAGGGGCCCAGCCTGGAGGGTGTGTGGCCCAAGACTTTGAGGACACTAGTCTGAAAACACAAACTCAGATTAGGTTTGGGGACGTAGGTGTGGCAGGCCCGATCTAAAAACCATGAGAAGAACTCTTCAGGATATGAAGAAAGTGTGAGTCTGTGGAGCTTGCTGAGGATTTTGTCTCTGGATATTGTATTAGTGATGGCCGTGAAATGTCGGGGAGGCCTCATGAGCCATGGACGAATCTTCCTCTCTGAGGATTTGGCCCGATTCCCAATTGCTTTTCGTCAATCTCTGGGATGGGAGGACTCATTTCAGTTTTGTTACCTCAGGTGTCCCACCAAAAGAGGAATTCCAAAGCCAAGCCGTGGGGAAGACTGAAGGGACAACCCGAACTATGGTAAAAAATTGGGGCCTAGGGGCATGGCAAGCCCAATATGCTATCTCTTCATCCAGCCACTGAGTGGCCTTACTTGAGGACTGGGCTCAGCCTGAAAGTCACAATGTGTGTTTGTGACCAATGTGGCCCGCGAGCATGGGCGGGGCCTCATGGGCCACACTGGTTTCAACGACACTGAACGTTGGACAACATGCCAACCACAAGATTTCTTGCCATGGGGAAGGAGTTCTGATTTCTGCGTCACCTTCAACCTGGGCAGTGATTGGAGATAAGGTCTAGGTTCTGAAACCTGAAAACCGAGGTTGGGAAGAGATTTCGACCTAAGGGCATGGCGGCTCGATGTGCTCAGTGTGCGGCCAGCTGTCTGGGAGGGTCCAGGGGGTCCCGGCTCAGGCTGTGTCAGAAAGGGCATTAGTGCCCTGGTCAGCCTATGTATTTGGGGTACAGCCAAGGTCGGTGCAGGTTGATCCTCATTTGGGGTTACTGGGTAGCCCCAGAGGAAAATATTTTTCTTCTGGATGGCAGGCATAGTGCTGCATTGTAGTTCTGGATTGCCAAACTGGAGGGCTTGTGGGCCAGTAGTCTGACGACAAAAGTCTGAGAACACAAGCTAGGCTTAGGTTTCTGGGCGAGGCCATGGCAGGCACAATCTACAGACCTGAATCGAGATCTCGTGCATCTGAAGTCAGGGCGAGGATCAGGCAATCGCTCAGGTTGGAGTTTCTATCCCTGATGGCCCCTTCATGAATGGGAGGGGCATCAAGAGGCCATGGGGGTTTTCCCACGATGGGAGTTGTGAGAAGCTCCTAACAGCAGACAGTCCTCTCCAGGACAATTGAGACCTATTGTTTGGCTCCAGGCCAATGATTCTGAGCAGGGTTCTAAGGATGGATGGCTGGGTAGCCCACTTCGCATTCCAATTGTCTCCTAGCAACAAGACAGGTTAGATCTCCTGGTTCTGTGGGGAGCAACCGCGGACGCTGAGTTGATGGGTCCTAATGTGCTTTTGTGTCTATGGAGTCCTTGGAATGAAGCGGTGGCACTGGGGCCCTAAAGGTTTCTCCTAAACAGAGGCTTTGACAGAGCTCCAACGTGCAAGTCTTCCATGTGTAGATGAGATGTTTTCTGATGGGTGAGTCAAGAAACAGCTATATGCTGGTTTTGAAATCCAGGCCACTGAGGAGAGATGCCTAGAAACCAAGCCCATTATGACATCTAATGGTCCAGCCAAGGAGAGGACTTACTAGAGGACAGGACTCATGCTGAGGGTCCCAATGCGTGTGTATGCCCTTGTCGCACTCAAGAATGGGCGGGGCGCCAGGGTGAATGCTGGTTTCTCCTACACTGAACGTTGGACAACGTGCCAACCACAAGGGTTATTGCCATGAGTAAGGAGGAGTTCTGATTTCTGCATCACACTCATTCGTGGGCAGTGATTGGAGATAAGGTCTCGGTTCTGAAGCCTGAAAACTGAGGTAGGGAAGAGATGATGACCTAAGGCCATGGCGGGTTTTATGTGCTCAGTGTGCGGTCAGCTTTCTGGGTGTTGGTCAGGAGGTCTGGGCTCAGGTTGTGTTCGGCAGTGCATTAGTGCTCAGGTTAGACTATATAATTTGGGTAAAGTCGAGTGCTGTGTAGGTTTATTTTCATTTAAGGTGCCTGGGCAGCTCATGCGGCGATAATTTTTTTTCTAGAGGTCAGGCAGGGTGCTGCATTGTGGGTCCGGAATTGCCAAACTTGAGGGCTTCGGGGCGAGGAGTGTGAGGACGGAAGTCTGAGAAGACAAGCTAGACTTGGGTTTCAGGGCGAGGGCACGGCCGGTACCCCCTGCAGATCTGAACCAATATCTCATGCATCTGAAGTCAGGGCGAGGATCAGACGTTGGCTCAGGTTGGAGTTTCTGTGCATGACTGCCGCTTCATGAAGAGAGCGGAATCTCGAGGCCATTGAGGTTTTCCCACGTTGGGAGTTGTGGGATGCCCCCTTCAAGGGTTCCTTCTGCGGGACAATTGAGACCTGTTGGACAGCTCCAGGACATCCCATATAGAATGACTCCAGAGCACCGTTCGCGGATGGATGCCTGGGAAGTCCGCCTCGCATTCCAATTGTCTCCTAGCAACAAGACAGTTTAGATCTGATGGATCTGCTGGAGCAACCGGGGTGGCTGAGTTGAAATGGACTTTCCTGAGGATGGGTCCTAATGTGTTTTTGTGTCCATGAGGGCCTTAGAATGGGGCGGTGGCACCGGGAATCTGAAGTACTCTTCTAAGCTTTGGACATGGCTCCCATGCACAGGTTTCCTTGTGGAGACGGGATGAGTTCTGATGGGTGCCTCAGGAAAACCCCTATGCTCGTATGGGAATCAGGCTTTTGAGGACACATGCCTGTAACCCAAAGCAATGGATCCTATTATGGCCTAGGGTCCTGTCTGGTTCAATCTTCTTCTCTGGGGACATCCATCTATGGTATGAGTGGAGGTCGATTATCAGCTAGTGTCACACAGCCCTTGTTTGTTCCGGGCGACCTACACTATTGGGATGGCCTCAGGGACATTGGAGGTTTCTCCTAATTTGTACGATTTTGGACCACGAATGGGCAGAATTCCCATGGATTGGTAGGCACAGTCCTAATGTGTGGTTCCTGGGTGCCAGTCTGGAGGGTGTGTGGCCCAAGACGTTGAGGACAGAAGTCTGAAAACACAAACTCAGCTTAGGTTTGGGGACGTAGGTATGGCAGGCCCGATCTACAAATAATGAGCAGAACTCTTCAGGATATGAAGAAAGTGCGAGTGAGAGGCTCTTGCTCAGGCTTTTGTATCTGGATTTTGTATCAGCGATGGCCGTGGTATGTCGGGGAGGCCTCATGGGCCATATACGAATCTTCCACTCTGAGGATTTGGCCCGATTCCCAATTGCTTTTCGTCAATCTGTGGAATGGGAGGACTCATTTCAGTTTTGTTACCTCAGGTGTCCCACCAAGAGAGGAATTCCAAAGCAAAGCCGTGAGGAAGACTGAAGGGACAACCCGAACTATGTTAAAAAATTGGGGCCTAGGGGCATGGCAAGCCCAATATGCTATCTCTTCATCCAGCCACTGAGTGGCCTACTTGAGGACTGGGCTCAGCCTGAAACTCACAATGTGTGTTTGTGACCAATGTGGCCCGCGAGAATGGGCGGGGCCTCATGGGCCACACTGGTTTCAATGACACTGAACGTTGGACAACATGCCAACCACAAGATTTCTTGCCATGGGGTAGGAGTTCTGATTTCTGCATCACCTTCAACCTGGGCAGTGATAGGAGATATGCCCTAGGTTCTGAAACCTGAAAACCTAGGTTGGGAAGAGATGACGACATAAGGCCATGGCGGCTCGATGTGCTCAGTGTGCGGCCAGCTGTCTGGAAGGGGCCAGGGGGTCCAGGCTCAGGCTGTGTCAGAAAGGGCATTAGTGCCCTGGTCAGCCTATGTATTTGGGGTACAGCCAAGTTCGGTGCAGGTTGATCCTCATTTGGGATTACTGGGTAACCCCAGAGGACAATATTTTTCTTCTGGAGGGCCGGCAGAGTGCTGCATTGTAGTTCTGGATTGCCAAATTGGAGGGCTTGTGGGCCAGTAGTCTGACGACAAAAGTCTGAGAACACAAGCTAGGCTTAGGTTTCTGGGTAAGGCCATGGCAGGCACAATCTACAGACCTGAATCGAGATCTCGTGCATCTGAAGTCAGGGCGAGGATCAGACGATCGCTCAGGTTGGAGTTTCTTTCCCTGATGGCCTTTTCATGAATGGGGGGGGGGCATCAAGAGGCCATGGGGGTTTTCCCACGATGGGAGTTGTGAGAAGCTCCAAACAGCAGACAGTCCTCTCCAGGACAATTGAGACCTATTGTTTGGCTCCAGGCCAATGATTCTGAGCAGGGTTCTAAGGATGGATGGCTGGGTAGCCCACCTCGCATTCCAATTGTCTCCTAGCAACAAGACAGGTTAGATATCCTGGATCTGTGGGGAGTAACCGAGGACGCTGAGTTGAAATGGACACCCCTGGGGATGGGTCCTAACGTGCTTTTGTGTCTATGGAGACCTTGGAATGAAGCGGTGGCACTGGGGCCCTAAAGGGTTCTCCTAAAAAGAGGCTTTGACACAGCTCCAACGTGCAAGTTTCCCATGTGTAGATGAGATGTTTTCTGATGGGTGAGTCAAGAAACAGCTATATGCTGCTTTTGAAATCCAGGCCTCTGAGGAGAGATGCCTGGAAACCAAAGCAATGGATCTGATTAGTGCCTAGGGGCCTGTTCTTTTCTTTTTACCTCTGGGGACATCTGTCTATGGGTCTGAGTGCAGGTAGGTGCTCAGTTGGGCTCAGATTGCCCCTGTTTTTCCTGGGAAGCCACCAAATTGAGATGGATCAGGGACTTTGGAGGTTTATCCTATTAGAAGGTTTGTGGCCATTGGAATGGGCACACACAATTCCCTTGGAGAGGGCTAGTACAGTCCTCAGGTTTGGCTCCAGGGGCCTGAGTTTGTAGGTTGTGTAGGCCAGGGCTGTTTGGACAGTTGTCTGAAAACACAAACTCGGCTTATGTTTCGGGTCATAGGTATGGCAGGACTGATCTACAGACCATGAGGAGAACTCTTCGGGATTGAAAGAAGGGCGAGTGTGAGGCTCCTGCGCAAGTTTTTGTCTCTGGATATCGTGTCACTCATGGTCGTAGAATTTCTGGGTGACTTCATGGGAAATGGACGAGTCTTACTCTCTGATGGTTTGGCCCCGTCCAAAGAGGTTGGGGTCATTCTGTGGACTGGAAGAAGTCCGTTTTTTTTTTGTTGTTGTTGTTGTTTTTTTCTTTTTTAACCTCATGTGTCCCACCAAATGATGGATTCCAGAGTAGAGCCCTGGGGAGGGGCGACTGGACAATCAGAAATCTGGTTAAAAATTGGAACCTAGGGACATGTCAAGCCCATTATGACATCTAATGGTCCAGCCACTGAGAAGACTTACTAGAGGACAGGACTCATGCTGAGGGTCTCAATGCGTGTGTATGCCCTCGTAAAACTCAAGAATGGGCGGGGCCTCAGGATGAATGCTGGTTTCTCCTACACTGAACGTTGGACAACGTGCCAACCACAAGGGTTCTTGCCATGGGTAAGGAGGAGTTCTGATTTCTGCATCACACTCACCACTGGGCAGTGATTGGAGATAAGGTCTCGGTTCTGAAGCCTGAAAACTGAGGTAGGGAAGTGATCATGACCTAAGGCTATGGCGGGTTTTATGTGCTCAGTGTGCGGTCAGCTTTCTGGGTGTTGGTCAGGAGGTCCGGGCTCAGGTTGTGTTCGACAGTGCATTAGTGCCCAGGTTAGACTATATAATTTGGGTAAAGTCGAGTGCTGTGTAGGTTTACCCTCATTTAAGGTGCCTGGGCAGCTCATGAGGCAATAATTTTTTTTCTAGAGGGCAGGCAGAGTGCTGCATTGTGGGTCCAGAATTGCCAAACTTGAGGGCTTTGGGGCCAGGAGTGTGAGGACGGAAGTCTGAGAAGACAAGCTAGACTTGGGTTTCAGGGTGAGGGCACGGCAGGTACCCCATGAAGATCTGAACCAATATCTCATGCATCAGAAGTCAGAGCGAGGAACAGACGTTGGCTCAGGTTGGATTTTCTAGCATGACGACTGCTTCATGAAGGGAACGGAATCTCGAGGCCATTGAGGTTTTCCCACGTTGGGAGTTGTGGGATGACCCCTTCAAGGATTCCTTCTGCGGGACAATTGAGACCTGTTGGACAGCTCCAGGACATCCCATATGGAATGACTCCAGAGCACCGTTCGCGGATAGATGCCTGGGAAGCCCGCCTCGCATTCCAATTGTCTCCTAACAACAAGACAGTTTAGATCTGATGGTTCTGCCGGAGCACCTGGGGTGGCTGAGTTGAAATGGACTTTCCTGAGGATGGGTCCTAATGTGTTTTTGTGTCCATGAGGGCCTTGGAATGGGGCGGTGGCACCGGGACCCTGAAGTATTCTCCTAAGCTTTGGACATGGCTCCCATGCACTGGTTTCCTTGTTGAGACGAGATGAGTTCTGATGGGTGCCTCAGGAAAACCCCTATGCTCGTATTGGAATCAGGCTTTTGAGGACACATGCCTGTAACCCAAAGCAATGGATCCTATTATGGCCTAGGGTCCTGTCTGGTTCAATCTTCTTCTCTGGTGACATCCATCTATGGTATGAGTGGAGGTCGATTATCAGCTGGTGTCAGACAGCCCTTGTTTGTTCCGGGCTACCTACACTATTGGGATGGCCTCAGGGACTTTGGAGGTTTCTCCTAATTTGTACGATTTTGGAACATGGAATGGGCAGAATTCCCATGGATTGGTAGGCACAGTCCTAATGTGTGGCGCCAGGTGCCCAGCCTGGAGTGTGTGTGGCCCAAGACTTTGAGGACAGAAGTCTGAAAACACAAACTCAGCTTAGGTTTGGGGACGTAGGTATGGCAGGCCCGATCTACAAACCATGAGAAGAACTCTTCCAGATATGAAGAAAGAGCGAGTCTGAGGCGCTTGCTCAGGCTTTTGTCTTTGGATTTTGTATCAGCGATGGCCGTGGTATGTCGGGGAGGCCTCATGGGCCATATACGAATCTTCCACTCTGAGGATTTGGCCCGATTCCCAATTGCTTTTCGTCAATCTGTGGAATGGGAGGACTCATTTCAGTTTTGTTACCTCAGGTGTCCCACCAAGAGAGGAATTCCAAAGCCCAGCCGTGGGGAAGACTGAAGGGACAACCCGAACTAAGGATAAAAATTGGGGCCAAGGGGCATGGCAAGCCCAATATGCTATCTCTTCATCCAGCCACTGACTGGCTTTACTTGAGGACTGGGCTCAGCCTGAGGGTCACAATGTGTGTTTGTGACCAATGTGGCCCGCGAGCATGGGCGGGGCCTCATAGGCCACACTGGTTTCAACTACACTGAACGTTGGACAACATGCCAACCACAAGGTTTCTTGCCATGGGGAAGGAGTTCTGATTTCTGTATCACCTTCAACCCTGGGCAGTGTTTGGAGATAAGGTCTAGGTTCTGAAACCTGAAAACCGAGTTTGGGAGAGATGACGACCTAAGTCCATGGCGGCTAGATGTGCTCAGTGTGCGGCCAGCTGCCTGGGAGGGGCCAGGGTGTCCAGGCTCAGGCTGTGTCAGAAAGGGCATTAGTGCCCTGGTCAGCCTATGTATTTGGGGTACAGCCAAGGTCGGTGCAGGTTGATCCTCATTTGGGGTTACTGGGTAGCCCCAGAGGACAATGTTTTTCTTCTGGAGGTCCGGCAGAGTGCTGCATTGTAGTTCTGGATTGCCAAACTGGAGGGCTTGTTGGCCTGTAGTCTGACGACAAATGTCTGAGAACACAAGCTAGGCTTAGGTTTCTGGGTGAGGATATGGCAGGCACAATCTACAGACCTGAATCGAGATCTCGTGCATCTGAAGTCAGGGCAAGGATTAGACGATCTCTCAGGTTGGAGTTTCTGCCCCTGATGGCCCCTTCATGAATGGGGGGGCATCACGAGGCCATGGGGGTTTTCCCAAGATGGGAGTTGTGAGAAGCTCCAAACTGCAGAGAGTCTTCTGCAGGACAATTGAGACCTGTTGTTTGGCTCCAGGCCAATGATTCTGAGCAGGGTTCTAAGGATGGATGGCTGGGTAGCCAACCTCGCATTCCAATTGTCTCCTAGCAACCAGACAGGTTAGATCTCCTGGATCTGTGGGGAGCAACGGAGGACGCTGCATTGAAATGGACACCCCTGGGGATGGGTCCTAATGTGCTTTTGTGTCTAAGGAGACCTTGGAATGAAGCGGTGGCACGTGGGCCCTAAAGAGTTCTACTAAACAGAGGCTTTGACACAGCTCCAACCTGCAAGTTTCCCATGTGTAGATGAGAAGTTTTCTGTTGGGTGAGTTAAGAAACAGCTATATGCTGGTTTTGAAATCCAGGCCTCTGAGGAGAGATTCCTAGAAACCAATGCAATGGATGTGATTAGTGCCTAGGGGCCTGTTCTTTCCTTTTTACCTCTGGGACATCTGTCTATGTTTCTGAGTGCAGGTAGGTGCTCTGTAGGGCTCAGATTGCCCCTGTTTTTCCTGGGAAGCCACCACTATTGAGATGGATCAGGGAATTTTTAGGTTTATCCTATTAGAAGGGTTGTGGCCATTGGAATGGGCACACACAATTCCCTTGGAGAGGGCAAGTACAGTCCTCAGGTTTGGCTCCAGGGGCCTGAGCCTGTAGGTTGTGTAGGCCAGCGCTGTTTGGACAGTTGTCTGAAAACACAAACTCGGCTTATGTTTCGGGTCATATGTATGGCAGGACTGAACTACAGACCATGAGGAGAACTCTTCGGGATTTGAAAGAAGGGCGAGTGTGAGGCTCCTGCTCAAGTTTTTGTCTCTGGATATCGTGTCACTCATGGCGAGGATTTTCTGTGTGACTTCATGGGAAATGGACGAGTCTTACTCTCTGGTGGTTTGGTCCCGTCCAAAGAGTTTGGGGTCATTCTGTGGGCTGGAAGAAGTCCGTTTTTTTTTTGTTGTTGTTGTTTTTTTTTTCTTGTTTAACCTCAGGTGTTTCACCAAATGATGGATTCCAGAGTAGAACCCTGGGGAGGGGCGAATGGACAATCAGAAATCTGGTAAAAAATTGGGGCTTAGGACATGTCAAGCCCATTATGACATCTAATGATCCAGCCACTGAGAAAACTTACTAGAGGACAGGACTCATGCTGAGGGTCACAATGCGTGTGTATGCCCTTGTCGCACTCAAGAATGGGCGGGGCCTCAGGGTGAATGCTGGTTTCTCCTAAATTGAACGTTGGACAACGTGCCAACAACAAGGGTTCTTGCCATGGGGAAGGAGGAGTTCTGATTTCTCCATCACACTCACCCCTGGACAGTGATTGGAGATAAGGTCTCGGTTCTGAAGCCTGAAAACTGAGGTAGGGAAGAGATGATGACCTAAGGCCATGGCGGGTTTTATGTGCTCAGTGTGCGGTTAGCTTTCTTGGTGTTGGTCAGGAGGTCCGGGCTCAGGTTGTGTTCGACAGTGCATTAGTGCCCAGGTTAGACTATATAATTTGGGTAAAGTCGAGTGCTGTGTAGGTTTATCCTCATTTAAGGTGCCTGGGCAGCTCATGAGGCAATAATTTTTTTTCTAGAGGGCAGGCAGGGTGCTGCATTGTGGGTCCGGAATTGCCAAACTTGAGGGCTTCGGGGCCAGGAGTGTGAGGACGGAAGTCTGAGAAGACAAGCTAGACTTGGGTTTCAGGGCGAGGGCACGGAGGTACCCCCTGCAGATCTGAACCAATATCTCATGCATCTGAAGTCAGGGCGAGGATCAGACGTTGGGTCAGGTTGGAGTTTCTGTGCATGACGACCGCTTCATGAAGGGAGAGGAATCTCGAGGCCATTGAGGTTTTCCCACGTTGGGAGTTGTGGGATGCCCCCTTCAAGGATTCCTACTGCGGGACAATTGAGACCTTTTGGACAGCTCCAGGACATCCCATATGGAATGACTCCAGAGCACCGTTCGCGGATGGATGCCTGGGAAGCCCGCCTCGCATTCCAATTGTCTCCTAGCAACAAGAGAGTTTAGATCTGATGGCTCTGCCGGAGCAACCGGGGTGGCTGAGATGAAATGGACTTTCGTGAGGATGGGTCCTAATGTGTTTTTGTGTCCATGAGGGCCTTGGAATGGGGCGGTGGCACCGGGACCCTCAAATACTCTCCTAAGCTTTGGACATGGCTCCCATGCACAGGTTTTTTTGTGGAGACGAGATGAGTTCTGATGGGTGCCTCAGGAAAACCCCTATGATCGTTTTGGAATCAGGCTTTTGAGGACACATGCCTGTAACCCAAAGCAATGGATCCTATTATGGCCTAGGGTCCTGTCTGGTTCAATCTTCTTCTCTGGGGACATCCATCTATGGTATGAGTGGAGGTCGATTATCAGCTGGTGTCAGACAGCCCTTGTTTGTTCCGGGCGACCTACACTATTGGGATGGCCTCAGGGACTTTGAAGGTTTCTCCTAATTTGTACGATTTTGAACCATGGAATGGGCAGAATTCCCATGGATTGGTAGGCACAGTCCTAATGTGTGGCTCCAGGGGCCCAGCCTGGAGGGTGTGTGGCCCAAGACTTTGAGGACAGAAGTCTGAAAACACAAACTCAGCTTAGGTTTGGGGACGTAGGTATGGCAGGCCCGGTCGACAAACCATGAGCAGAACTCTTCAGGATATGAAGAAAGTGCGAGTCTGAGGCGCTTGCTCAGGCTTTTGTCTCTGGATTTTGTATCAGCGATGGCCGTGGAATGTCGGGGAGGCCTCATGGGCCATGGACGAATCTTCCTCTCTGAGGATTTGGCCCGATTCCCAATTGCTTTTCGTCAATATGTGGGATGGGAGGACTCATTTCAGTTTTGTTACCTCAGTTGTCCAACCAAAAGAGGAATTCCAAAGCCAAGCCGTGGGGAAGACTGAAGGGACAACCTGAACTATGGTTAAAAATTGGGGCCTAGGGGCATGGCAAGCCCAATATGCTATCTCTTCATCCAGCCACTGAGTGGCCTTACTTGAGGACTGGGCTCAGCCTGAGGGTCACAATGTGTGTTTGTGACCAATGTGGCCTGCGAGCATGGGCCGGGACACATGGGCCACACTGGTTTCAACTAAACTGAACGTTGGACAACATGCCAACCACAAGGTTTCTTGCCATGGGGAAGGAGTTCTGATTTCTGCATCACCTTCAACCCTGGGCAGTGATTGGAGATAAGGTCTAGGTTCTGAAACCTGAAAACCGAGGTTGGGAAGAGATGACGACCTAAGGCCATGGCAGCTCGATGTGCTCAGTGTGCGGCCAGCTGTCTGGGAGGGGCCAGGGGGTCCAGGCTCAGGCTGTGTCAGAAAGGGCATTAGTTCCCTGGTCAGCCTATGTATTTGGGGTACAGCTAAGTTCGGTGCAGGTTGATCCTCATTTGGGATTACTGGGTAACCCCAGAGGACAATATTTTTCTTCTGGAGTGCCGGCAGAATACTGCATTGTAGTTCTGGATTGCCAAACTGGAGGGCTTGTGGGCCAGTAGTCTGACGACAAAAGTCTGAGAACACAAGCTAGGCTTAGGTTTCTGGGTGAGGCCATGGCAGGCACAATCTACAGACCTGAATCGAGATCTCGTGCATCTGAAGTCAGGGCGAGGATCAGATGATCGCTCAGGTTGGAGTTTCTGTCCCTGATGGCCCCTTCTTGAATGGGGGGGGGGCATCAAGAGGCCATGGGGGTTTTTCCACGATGAGAGTTGTGAGAAGCTCCAAACAGCAGAGTGTCTTCTGCAGGACAATTGAGACCTGTTGTTTTGCTCCAGGCCAATGATTCTGAGCAGGGTTCTAAGGATGGATGGCTGAGTAGCCCACCTCGCATTCCAATTGTCTCCTAGCAACAAAACAGGTTAGATCTCCTGGATCTGTGGGGAGCAACCGAGGACGCTGAGTTGAATTGGACACCCCTGGGGATGGGTCCTAACGTGCTTTTGTGTCTATAGAGACCTTAGAATGAAGCGGTGGCACTGGGGACCTTAAGGTTTCTCCTAAACTGAAGCTTTGACACAGCTCCCACGTGCAAGTTTCCCATGTGTAGATGAGGTGTTTTCTGATGGGTGAGTCAAGAAACAGCTATATGCTGCTTTTGAAATGCAGGTCTCTGAGGAGAGATGCCTGGAAACCAAGCAATGGATCTGATTAGTGCCTAGGGGCCTGTTCTTTCCTTTTTACCCCTGGGGATATCTGTCTATGGGTCTGAGTGCAGGTAGGTGCTCAGTTGGGCTCAGATTGCTCCTGTTTTTCCTGGGAAGCCACCACTATTGAGATGGATCAGGGACTTTGGAGGTTTATCCTATTAGAAGGGTTGTAGCCATTGGAATGGGCACACACAATTACCTTGGAGAGGGCAAGTACAATCCTCAGGTTTGGCTCCAGGGGCCTGAGCCTGTAGGTTGTGTAGGCCAGGGCTGTTTGGACAGTTGTCTGAAAACACAAACTCGGCTTATGTTTCGGGTCATAGGTATGGCAGGACTGATCTACAGACCATGAGGAGGACTCTTCAGGATTTGAAAGAAGGGCGAGTGTGAGGCTCCTGCTCAAGTTTTTGGCTCTGGATATCGTGTCACTCATGGTCGTGGAATTTCTGGGTGACTTCATGGGAAATGGATGCGTCTTACTCTCTGGTGGTTTGGCCCCGTCCAAAGAGTTTGAGGACATTCTGTGGGCTGGAAGAAGTCCGTTTTTTTTGTTGTTGTTGTTGTTGTTGTGGTTTCTTTTTTAACCTCAGGTGTCCCACCAAATGAGGGATTCCAGATTAGAGCCCTGAAGAGGGGCGACTGGACAATCAGAAATCTGGTAAAAAATTGGGGCTTAGGGACATGTCAAGCCCATTATGACATCTAATGGTCCAGCCACTGAGAGGACTTACTAGAGGACAGGACTCATGCTGAGGGTCTCAATGCGTGTGTATGCCCTCGTAACACACAAGAATGGGCGGGGCCTCAGGGTGAATGCTGGTTTCTCCTACACTGAACGTTGGACAACGTGCCAACCACAAGGGTTCTTGCCATGGGTAAGGAGGAGTTCTGATTTCTCCATCACACTCACCCCTGGGCAGTGATTGGATATAAGGTCTCGGTTCTGAAGCTGAAAACTGAGGTAGGGAAGAGATGATGACCTAAAGCCATGGCGGTTTTTATGTGCTCAGTGTGCGGTCAGCTTTCTGGGTGTTGGTCAGGAGGTCCGGGCTCTGGTTGTGTTCGACAGTGCATTAGTGCCCAGGTTAGACTATATAATTTGGGTAAAGTCGAGTGCTGTGAAGGTTTACCCTCATTTAAGGTGCCTGGGCAGCTCATGAGGCAATAATTTTTTTTCTAGAGGGCAGGCAGGGTGCTGCATTGTGGGTCCGGAATGCCAAACTTGAGGGCTTAGGGGCCAGGAGTGTGAGGACGGAAGTCTGAGAAGACAAGCTAGACTTGGGTTTCAGGGCGGGGGCACGGCAGGTACCCCCTGCAGATCTGAACCAATATCTCATGCATCTGAAGTCAGGGCGAGGATCAGACGTTGGCTCAGGTTGGTGTTTCTGTGCATGACTGCCGCTTCATGAAGGGAGCGGAATCTCGAGGCCATTGAGTTTTTACCACGTTGGGAGTTGAGGGATGCCCCCTTCAAGGATTCCTTCTGCGGGACAATTGAGACCTGTTGGACAGCTCCAGGACATCCCATAGGGAATGACTCCAGAGCACCGTTCGCGGATGGATGCCTGGGAAGCCCGCCTCGTATTCCAATTGTCTCCTAGCAACAAGACAGTTTAGATCTGATGGCTCTGCGGGAGCAACCGGGGTGGCTGAGTTGAAATGGACTTTCCTGAGGATGGGTCCTAATATGTTTTTGTGTCCATGAGGGCCTTGGAATGGGGCGGTGGCCCCGGGACCCTGAAGTACTCTCCTAAGCTTTGCACATGTCTCCCATGCACAGGTTTCCTTGTGGAGACGAGATGAGTCCTATGGGTGCCTCAGGAAAACCCCTATGCTCGTATTGGGATCAGGCTTTTGAGTACACATGCCTGTATCCCAAATCAATGGATCCTATTATGGCCTAGGGTCCTGTCTGTTTCAATCTTCTTCTCTGGGGACATCCATCTTGGTATGAGTGGAGGTCGATTATTAGCTGGTGTCAGACAGCCCTTGTTTGTTCCGGGCGACCTACACTATTGGGATGGCCTCAGGGACTTTGGAGGTTTCTCCTAATTTGTACGACTTTGGACCATGGAATGGGCAGAATTCCCATGGATTGGTAGGCACAGTCCTAATGTGTGGCTCCAGGGGCCCAGCCTGGAAGGTGTGTGGCCCAAGACTTTGAGCACATAAGTCTGAAAACACAAACTCAGCTTAGGTTTGGGGACGTAGGTATGGCAGGCCCGATCGACAAACCATGAGAAGAACTCTTCATGATATGAAGAAAGTGCGAGTCTGAGGCGCTTGCTCAGGCTTTTGTCTCTGGATTTTGTATCAGCGATGGTCGTGGAATGTCGGGGATGCCTCATGGGCCATGGACGAATCTTCCTCTCTGAGGAATTAGCCCGATTCCCAATTGCTTTTCGTCAATCTGTGGGATGGGAGGACTCATTTCAGTTTTGTTACCTCAGGTGTCCCACCAAAAGAGGAATTCCAAACCCATGCCATGGGGAAGACTGAAGGGACAACCCGAACTATGGTTAAAAATTGGGGCCTAGGGGCATGGCAAGCCCAATATGCTATCTCTTCATCCAGCCACTGAGGGGCCTTATTTGAGGACTGGGCTCAGCTTGAGCGTCACAATGTGTGTTTGTGACCAATGTGGCCCGCGAGCATGGGCGGGGCGCCATGGGCCACACTGGTTTCAACTACACTGAACGTTGGACAACATGCCAACCACAAGGTTTCTTGCCATGGGGAAGGAGTTCTGATTTCTGCATCACCTTCAACCCTGGGCAGTGATTGGAGATAAGGTCTAGGTTCTGAAACCTGAAAACCGAGTTTGGGAAGAGATGACGACCTAAGGCCATGGCGGCTCGATGTGCTCAGTGTGCGGCCAGCTCTGGGAGGGTCCAGGGGGACCAGGCTCAGGCTGTGTCAGAAAGGGCATTAGTGCCCTGGTCAGCCTATGTATTTGGGGTACAGCCAAGGTCGGTGCAGGTTGATCCTCATTTGGGGTTACTGGGTAGCCCCAGATGACAATATTTTTCTTCTGGAGGTCCGGCAGAGTGCTGCATTGTAGTTCTGGATTGCCAAACGGGAGGGCTTGTGGGCCAGTAGTCTGACGACCAAAGTCTGAGAACACAAGCTAGGCTTAGGTTTCTGGGTGAGGCCATGGCAGGCACAATCTACAGACCTGAATCGAGATCTCGTGCATCTGAAGTCTGGGCGAGGATCAGACGATTGCTCAGTTTGGATTTTCTGTCCCTGATGGCCCCTTCATGAATGGGGGAGGGGCATCACAAGGCTTTGGGTGTTTTCCCACGATGGGAGTTGTGAGAAGCTCCAAACTTCAGAGAGTCTTCTGCAGGACAATTGAGACCTGTTGTTTGGCTCCAGGCCAATGATTCTGAACAGGGTTCTAAGGATGGATGGCTGGGTAGCCCACCTCGCATTCCAATTGTCTCCTAGCAACAAGAGAGGTTAGATCTCCCGGATCTGTGGGGAGCAACCGAGGACGCTGAGTTGAAATGGACACCCCTGGGGATGGGTCCTAATGTGCTTTTGTGTCTATGGAGACCTTGGAATGAAGCGGTGGCACTGGGGCCCTAAAGGGTTCTCCTAAACAGAGGCTTTGACACAGCTCCATCGTGCAATTTTCCCATGTGTAGATGAGATGTTTTCTGATGGGTGAGTCAAGAAACAGCTATATGCTGCTTTTGAAATCCAGACCTCTGAGGAGAGATGCCTGGAAACCAAAGCAATGGATCTGATTAGTGCCTAGGGGCCTGTTCTTTCCTTTTTACCTCTGGGGACATCTGTCTACGGGTCTGAGTGCAGGTAGGTGCTCAGTTGGGCTTAGATTGCCCCTGTTTTTCCTAGGAAGCCACCACTATTGAGATGAAACAGGGACTTTGGAGGTTTATCCTATTAGAAGGGTTGTGGCCATTGGAATGGGCACACACAATTCCCTTGGAGAGGGCAAGTACAGTCCTCAGGTTTGGCTCCAGGGGCCTGAGCCTGTAGGTTGTGTAGGCCAGCGCTGTTTGGACAGTTGTCTGAAAACACAAATTCGGCTTATGTTTACGGTCATAGGTATGGCAGGACTGATCTACAGACCAAGAGGAGAACTCTTCGGGATTTGAAAGAAGGGCGAGTGTGAGGCTCCTGCTCAAGTTGTTGTCTCTGGATCTCGTGTCACTCATGGTCGTGGAATTTCTGGGTGACTTCATGGGAAATGGACGAGTCTTACTCTCTGGTGGTTTGGCCCCGTCCAAAGAGTTTGGGGTTATTCTGTGGGCTGGAAGAAGTCCGTTTTTTTTTTTTTTTTTGGTGTTGTTGTTTTTTTCTTGTTTAACCTCAGGTGTCCCACCAAATGATGGATTCCAGAGTAGAGCCCTGGGAGGGGCGACTGGACAATCAGAAATCTGGTTAAAAATTGGGGCGTAGGGACATGTCAAGCCTATTATGACATCTAATGGTCCAGCCACTGAGGACTTACTAGAGGACAGGACTCATGCTGAGGGTCTCAATGCATGTGTATGCCCTCGTCGCACTCAAGAATGGGCGGGGCCTCAGGGTGAATGCTGGTTTCTCCTACACTGAACGTTGGACAATGTGCGAACCACAAGGGTTCTTGCCATGGGTAAGGAGGAGTTCTGATTTCTGCATCACACTCACCCCTGGGCAGTGATTGGAGATAAGGTCTCGGTTCTGAAGCCTGAAAACTGAGGTAGGGAAGAGATGATGTCCTAAGGCCATGGCGGGTTTTATGTGCTCAGTGTGCGGTCAGCTTTCTGGGTGTTGGTCATGAGGTCCGGGCTCAGGTTGTGGTCGACAGTGCATTAGTGCCCAGGTTACACTATATAATTTGGTAAAGTCTAGTGCTGTTTAGGTTTACCCTCATTTAAGTTGCCTGGGCATCTCATGAGGCAATAATTTTTTTTCTAGAGGGCAGGCAGGGTGCTGCATTGTGGGTCCGGAATAGCCAAACTTGAGGGTTTCGGGGCCAGGAGTGTGAGGACGGAAGTCTGAGAGGACAAGCTAGACTTGGGTTTCAGGGCGCGGGCACGGCAGGTACCCCCTGCAGATCTGAACCAATATCTCATGCATCTGAAGTCAGGGCGAGGATCAGACGTTGGCTCAGGTTGGAGTTTCTGAGCATGAGGGCCGCTTCATGAAGGGAGCGGAATCTCGAGCCATTGAGGTTTTCCCATGTTGGGAGTTGTGCGATGCCCCCTTCAAGGATTCCTTCTTCGGGACAATTGAGACCTGTTGGACAGCTCCAGGACATCCCATAAAGAATGACTCCAGAGCACCGTTCGCGGATGGATGCCTGGGAAGCCCGCCTCGCATTCCAATTGTCTCCTAGCAACCAGACAGTTCAGATCTGATGGCTCTGCGGGAGCAACCGGGGTGGCTGAGTTGAAATGGACTTTCCTGAGGATGGGTCCTAATGTGTTTTTGTGTCCATGAGGGCCTTGGAAAGGGGCGGTGGCACCGGGACCCTGAAGTACTCTCCTAAGCTTTGGACTTGGCTCCCATGCAGAGGTTTCCTTCGGAGACGAGATGAGTTCTGATGGGTGCCTCAGGAAAACCCCTATGCTCGTATTGGAATCAGGCTTTTGAGGACACATGCCTGTAAACAACGCAATGGATCCTATTATGGCCTAGGGTCCTTTCTGGTTCAATCTTCTTCTCTGGGGACATCCATCTATGGTATGAGTGGAGGTCGATTATCAGCTGGTGTCAGACAGCCCTTGTTTGTTCCGGGCGACCTACACTATTGGGATGGCCTCAGGGACTTTGGAGATTTCTCCTAATTTGTACTATTTTGGACCTTGGAATGGGCAGAATTCCCATGGATTGGTAGGCACAGTCCTAATGTGTGGCTCCAGGGGCCCAGCCTGGAGGGTGTGTGGCCCAAGACTTTGAGGACATAAGTCTGAAAACACAAACTCAGCTTAGGTTTGGGGATGTAGGTATGGCAGGCCCGATCTACAAACCATGAGAAGAAATCTTCAGGATATGAAGAAAGTGCGAGTCTGAGGCGCTTGCTCAGGCTTTTGTCTCCGGATTTTGTATATGGGATGGCCGTGGAATGTCAGGGAGGACTCATGGGCCATGGACGAATCATCTTCTCTGAGGATTTGGCCCGATTCTCAATTGCTTTTCGTCAATCTGTTGGATGGGAGGACTCATTTCAGTTTTGTTACCTCAGGTGACGGACCAAAAGAGGATTTCCAAAGCCAAGCCGTGGGGAAGACTGAAGGGACAACCCGAACTATGGTTAAAAATTGGGGCCTAGGGGCATGGCAATCCCAATATGCTATCTCTTCATCCAGCCACTGAGTGGCCTTATTTGGGGACTGGGCTCAGCCTGAGCGTCACAATGTGTGTTTGTGACCAATGTGTCCCGCGAGCATGGGCGGGACCTCATGGGCCACACTGGTTTCAACTACACTGAACGTTGGACAACATGCCAACCACAAGGTTTCTTGCCATGGGGAAGGAGTTCTGATTTCTGCATCACCTTCAACCCTGGGCAGTGATTGGAGATAAGGTCTAGGTTCTGAAACCTGAAAACCGAGGTTGGGAAGAGATGACGACCTAAGGCCATGGCGGCTCGATGTGCTCAGTGTGCGGCAAGCTTTCTGGGAGTGGCCAGGTGGTCCAGGCTCAGGCTGTGTCACAAAGGGCATTAGTGCCCTGGTCAGCCTATGTATTTGGGGCACAGCCAAGGTCGGTGCAGGTTGATCCTCATTTGCGATTGCTGGCGAGCCCCAGAGGACAATGTTTTTCTTCTGGAGGGCCGGCAGAGTGCTGTATTGTAGTTCTGGATTGTCAAACTGGAGGGCTTGTGGGCCAGTAGTCTGACGACAAAAGTCTGAGAACACAAGCTAGGCTTTGGTTGCTGGGTGAGGCCATGGCAGGCACAATCTACAGACCTGAATCGAGATCTCGTGCATCTGAAGTCAGGGCGAGGATCAGACGATCGCTCAGGTTGTTGTTTCTGTCCCTGATGTCCCCTTCATGAATGGGGTGGGGCATCACGAGGCCATGGGTGTTTTCCCACGATGGGAGTTGTGAGAAGCTCTAAACTGCAGAGAGTCTTCTGCAGGACTATTGAGACCTGTTGTTTGGCTCCAGGCCAATGATTCAGAGCAGGGTTCTAAGGATGGATGGCTGGGTAGCCCACCTCGCATTCCAATTGTCTCCTAGCAACAAGACAGGTTAGATCTCCTGGATCTGTGGGGAGCAACCGAGGACGCTGAGTTGAAATGGACACCCCTGGGGATAGGTCCTAACGTGCTTTTGTGTCTATGGAGACCATGAAATGAAGCGGTGGCACTGGGGCCCTAAAGGGTTCTCCTAAACAGAGGCTTTGACACAGCTCCAACGTGCAAGTTTCCCATGTGTAGATGAGATGTTTTCTGATGGGTGAGTCAAGAAACATCTATATGCTGCTTTTGAAATCCAGGCCTCTGAGGAGAGATGCCTGGAAACCAAAGCAATGGATCTGATTAGTGCCTAGGGGCCTGTTCTTTCCTTTTTACCTCTGGGGACATCTGTCTATGGGTCTGAGTGCAGGTAGGTGTTCAGTTGGGCTCAGATTGCCCCTGTTTTTCCTGGGAAGCCACCACTATTGAGATGGATCAGGGACTTTGGAGGTTTATCCTATTAGAAGGGTTGTGGCCATTGGAATGGGCACACACCATTCCCTTGGAGAGGGCAAGTACAGTCCTCAGGTTTGGCTCCAGGGGCCTGAGCCTGTAGGTTGTGTAGGCCAGGGCTGTTTGGACAGTTGTCTGAAAACACAAACTCGGCTTATGTTTCGGGTCATAGGTATGGCAGGACTGATCTACAGACCATGAAGAGAACACATCAGGATTTGAAAGAAGGGCGAGTGTGAGGCTCCTGCGCAAGTTTTTGTCTCTGGATATCGTGTCACTCATGGTCGTGGAATTTCAGGGTGACTTCATGGGAAATGGACGAGTCTTACTCTCTGTTGGTTTGGCCCCGTCCAAAGAGTTTGGGGTCATTCTGTGGGCTGGAAGAAGTCGGTTTTTTTTTTTTTGTTGTTGTTGTTGTTTTTTTCTTTTTTAACCTTGGTGTCCCACCGAGTGATGGATTCCAGAGTAGAGCCCTGTGGAGGGGCGAATGGTCAATCAGAATCTCGTTAAAAAGTGGGGCCTAGGGACATGTCAAGCCCATATTGACATCTAATCGTCCAGCCACTGAGAGGACTTACTAGAGGATAGGACTCATGCTGAGGGTCACAATGCGTGTGTATGCCCTCGTCGCACTCAGGAATGGGCGGGACCTCAGGGTGAATGCTGGTTTCTCCTACACTGAAGGTTGGACGACGTGCCAACCACAAGGGTTCTTGCCATGGGTAAGGAGGAGTTCCTATTTCTGCATCACACTCACCCCTGGGCAGTGATTGGAGATAAGGTCTCGGTTCTGAAGCCTGAGATCTGAGGTAGGGAAGAGATCATGTCCTAAGGCCATGGCGGGTTTTATGAGCTCAGTGTGCGGTCAGCTTTCTGGGTGTTGGTCAGGAGGTCCCGGCTCAGGTTGTGTTCGACAGTGCATTAGTGCCCAGGTTAGACTATATAATTTGGGTAAAGTCGAGTGCGGTGTAGGTTTATCCTCATTTAAGGTGCCTGGGCAGCTCATGAGGCAATAATTTTTTTCCTAGAGGGCAGGCAGAGTGCTGCATTGTGGGTCCGGAGTTGCCAAACTTGAGGGCTTCGGGGCCAGGAGTGTGAGGATGGAAGTCTGAGAAGACAAGCTAGACTTGGGTTTCAGGGCGAGGGCACGGCAGGTACCCCCTGCAGATCTGAACCAATATCTCATGCATCTGAAGTCAGGGCGAGGATCAGACGTTTGCTCAGGTTGGAGTTTCTGTGCATGACGGCCACTTCATGAAGGGAGCGGAATCTCGAGGCCATTGAGGTTTTCCCACGTTGGGAGTTGTGGGATGCCCCCTTCAAGGATTCCTTCTGTGGGACAATTGAGAACTGTTGGACAGCTCCAGGACATCCCATATGGAATGACTCCAGAGCACCGTTCGCGGATGGATGCCTGGGAAACCCGCCTCGCATTCCAATTGCCTCCTAGCAACAAGACAGTTTAGATCTGATGGCTCTGACGGAGCAACCGGGGTGGCTGAGTTGAAATGGACTTTCCTGAGGATGGGTCCTACTGTGTTTTTGTGTCCGAGGGCCTTGGAATGGGGCGGTGGCACCGGGACCCTGAAGTATTCTCCTAAGCTTTGGACATGGCTCCCATGCACAGGTTTACTTGTGGAGACGAGATGAGTTCTGATGGGTGCCTCAGGAAAACCCCTATGCTCGTATTGGAATCAGGCTTTTGAGGACACATGCCTGTAACCCAAAGCAATGGATCCTATTATGGCCTAGGGTCCTTTCTGGTTCAATCTTCTTCTCGGGGGACCACCATCTATGGTATGAGTGGAGGTCGATTATCAGCTGGTGTCAGACAACCCTTGTTTGTTCCGGGCGACCTACACTATTGGGATGGCCTCAGGGACTTTGGAGATTTCTCCTAATTTGTACGATTTTGGACCATGGAATGAGCAGAATTCCCATGGATTGGTAGGCACAGTCCTAATGTGTGGCTCCAGGGGCCCAGCCTGGAGGGTGTGTGGCCCAAGACTTTGAGGACAGAAGTCTGAAAACACAAACTCAGCTTAGGTTTGGGGACGTAGGTATAGCAGGCCCGAACTACAAACCATGAGAAGAACTCTTCAGGATATGAAGAAAGTGCGAGTCTGAGGCTCTTGCTCAGGCTTTTGTCTCTGGATTTTTATCAGCGATGGCCGTGGAATGTCGGGGACGCCTCATGGGCCATGGACGAATCTTCCTCTCTGAGTAATTAGCCCGATTCCCAATTGCTTTTCGTCAATATGTGGGATGGGAGGAATCATTTCAGTTTTGTTACCTCAGGTGTCCCACCAAAAGAGGAATTCCAAAGCCAAGCCGTGGGGAAGACTGAAGGGACAACCCGAACTATGGTTAAAAATTGGGGCCTAGGGGCATGGCAAGCCCAATATGATATCTCTTCATCCAGCCACTGAGTGGCCTTACTTGAGGACTGGGCTCAGCCTGAGCGTCACAATGTGTGTTTGTGACCAATGTGGCCCGCGAGCATGGGCGGGGCCTCATGGGCCACACTGGTTTCAACTACACTGAACGTTGGACAACATGCCAACCACAAGGTTTCTTGCCATGGGGAAGGAGTTCTGATTTCTGCATCACCTTCAACCCTGGGCAGTGATTGGATATAAGGTCTAGGTTCTGAAACCTGAAAACTGATGTTGGGAAGAGATGACGACATAAGGCCATGGCGGCTCGATGTGCTCAGTGTGCGGCCAGCTGTCTGGGAGGGGCCAGGGGGTCCAGGCTCAGGCTGTGTCAGAAAGGGCATTAGTGCCCTGGTCAGCCTATGTATTTGGGGTACAGCCAAGGTCGGTGCAGGTTGATCCTCATTTGGGATTACTGGGTAGCACCAGAGGACAATGTTTTTCTTCTGGAGGGCCGGCAGAGTGCTGCATTGTAGTTCTGGATTGCCAAACTGGAGGGCTTGTGGGCCAGTAGTCTGACGACAAAAGTCTGAGAACACAAGCTAGGCTTAGGTTTCTGGGTGAGGCCATGGCACGCACAATCTACAGACCTGAATCGAGATCTCGTGCATCTGATGTCAGGGCGAGGATCAGACGATCGCTCAGGTTGGAGTTTCTGTCCCGATGGCCCCTTCGTGAATGAGCGGGGGCATCACGAGGCCATGGGGGTTTTCCCACGATGGGAGTTGTGAGAAGCTCCAAACTGCAGAGAGTCTTCTGCAGGACAATTGAGACCTGTTGTTTGGCTCCAGGCCAATGATTCTGAGCAGGGTTCTAAGGATGGATGGCTGGGTAGCCCACCTCGCATTCCAATTGGCTCCTAGCAACAAGACAGGTTAGATCTCCGGGATCTGTGGGGAGCAACCGAGGACGCTGAGTTGAAATGGACACCCCTGGGGATGGGTCTAACGTGCTTTTTGTCTATGGAGACCTTGGAATGAAGCGGTGGCACTGGGGCCCTAAAGGGTTCTCCTAAACAGAGGCTTTAACACAGCTCCAACGTGCAAGTTTCCCATGTGTAGATGAGATGTTTTCTGATGGGTGAGTCAAGAAACAGCTATATGCTGCTTTTGAAATCCAGGCCTCTGAGGAGAGATGCCTGGAAACCAAAGCAATGGATCTGATTAGTGCCTAGGGGCCTGTTCTTTCCTTTTTACCTCTGGGGACATCTGTCTATGGGTCTGAGTGCAGGTAGGTGCTCAGTTGGGCTCAGATTGCCCCTGTTTTTCCTGGGAAGCCACCACTATTGAGATGAATCAGGGACTTTGGAGGTTTATCCTATTAGAAGGGTTGTGGCCATTGGAATGGGCACACACAATTCCCTTGGAGAGGGCAAGTACAGTCCTCAGGTTTGGCTCCAGGGGCCTGAACCTGTAGGTTGTGTAGGCCAGGGCTGTTTGGACAGTTGTCTGAAAACACAAACTCGGCTTATGTTTCGGGTCATAGGTATGGCAGGACTGATCTACAGACCATGAGGAGAACTCTTCGGGATTTGAAAGAAGGGCGAGTGTGAGGCTCCTGCGCAAGTTTTTGTCTCTGGATATCGTGTCACTCATGGTCGTGGAATTTCTGGGTGACTTCATGGGAAATGGACGAGTCTTACTCTCTGGTGGTTTGGCCCCGTCCAAAGAGTTTGGGGTCATTCTGTGGGCTGGAAGAAGTCCGTTTTTATTTTACTTCTTGTTTTTTTCTTTTTTATCCTCAGGTGTCCCACCAAAAGAGGGATTCCAGAGTAGAGCCCTGGGGAGTGGCGACTGGACCATCAGAAATTGGGTTAAAAATTGGGGCTAGGGACATGTTAAGCCCATTATGACATCTAATGGTCCAGCAACTGAGAGGACTTACTAGAGGACAGGACTCATGCTGAGGGTCACAATGCGTGTGTATGCCCTCGTCGCACTCAAGAATGGGCGGGGCCTCAGGGTGAATGCTGGTTTCTCCTACACTGAACGTTGGACAACGTGCCAACCACAGGGTTCTTGCCACGGGTAAGGAGGAATTCTGATTTCTGCATCACACTCACCCCTGGGAAGTGATTGGAGATAAGGTCTCGGTTCTGAAGCCTGAAAACTGAGGTAGGGAAGAGATGATGACCTAAGGCCATGGCGGGTTTTATGTGCTCAGTGTGCGGTCAGCTTTTGGGTGTTGGTCAGGAGGTCCGGGCTCAGGTTGTGTTCGACAGTGCATTAGTGCCCAGGTTAGACTATATAATTTGGGTAAAGTCGAGTGCTCTGTAGGTTTACCCTCATTTAAGGTGCCTGGGCAGCTCATGAGGCAATAATTTTTTTTTCTAGAGGACAGGCAGAGTGCTGCATTGTGGGTCCGGAATTGCCAAACTTGAGTGTTTTGGGGTCAGGAGTGTGAGGACGGAAGTCTGAGAAGACAAGCTACACTTGGGTTTCAGGGCGAGGGCACGGCAGGTACCCCCTGCAGATCTGAACCAATATCTCATGCATCTGAAGTCAGGGCGAGGATCAGACATGGCTCAGGTTGGAGTTTCTGAGCATGACGGCCGCTTCATGAAGGGAGCGGAATCTCGAGGCCATTGAGGTTTTCCCACGTTGGGAGTTGTGGGATGCCCCCTTCATGGATTCCTTCTGCGGGACAATTGAGACCTGTTGGACAGCTCCAGGACATCCCATATGGAATGACTCCAGAGCACAGTTCGCGGATGGATGCCTGGGAAGCCCGCCTCTCATTCCAATTGTCTCCTAGCAACAAGACAGTTTAGATCTGATGGCTCTGCGGGAGCAACCGGGGTGGCTGAGTTGAAATGGACTTTCCTGAGGATGGGTCCTAATGTGTTTTTGTGTCCATGAGGGACTTGGAATGGGGCGGTGGCCCCGGGACCCTGATATACTCTCCTAAGCTTTGGACATGGCTCCCATGCACAGGTTTTCTTGTGGAGACGACATGAGTTCTGATGGGTGCCTCAGGAAAACCCCTATGCTCATATTGGAATCAGGCTTTTGAGGACACATGCCTGTAACCCAAAGCAATGGATCCTATTATGGCCTAGGGTCCTGTCTGGTTCAATCTTCTTCTCTGGGGACATCCATCTATGGTATGAGTGGAGGTCGATTATCAGCTGCTGTCAGACAGCCTTTGTTTGTTCCGGGCGACCTACACTATTGGGATGGCCTCAGGGACTTTAGAGATTTCTCCAAATTTTAAGATTTTGGACCGGAATGGGCAGAATTCCCATGGATTGGTAGGCACAGTCCTAATGTGTGGCTCCAGGGGCCCAGCCTGGAGGGTGTGTGGCCCAAGACTTTGAGGACAGAAGTCTGAAAACACAAACTCAGCTTAGGTTTGGGGACGTAGGTATGGCAGGCCCGATCTACAAACCATGAGAAGAACTCTTCAGGATATGAAGAAAGTGCGAGTCTGAGGCTCGTGCTCAGGCTTTTGTCTCTGCATTTTGTATCAGCGATGGCCGTGGAATGTCGGGGACGCCTCATGGGCCATGGACGAATCTTCCTCTCTGAGGATTTGGCCCGATTCCCAATTGCTTTTCGTCAATCTGTGGGATGGGAGGACTCATTTCAGTTTTGTTACCTCAGGTGTCCCACCAAAAGAGGAATTCCAAAGCCAAGCCGTGGGGAAGACTGAAGGGACAACCCGAACTATGGTTAAAAATTGGGGCCTAGGGGCATGGCAAGCCCAATATGATATCTCTTCATCCAGCCACTGAGTGGCCTTACTTGAGGACTGGGCTCAGCCTGAGCGTCACAATGTGTGTTTGTGACCAATGTGGCCCGCGAGCATGGGCGGGGCCTCATGGGCCACACTGGTTTCAACTACACTGAACGTTGGACAACATGCCAACCACAAGGTTTTTTGCCATGGGGAAGGAGTTCTGATTTCTGCATCACCTTCAACCCTGGGCAGTGATTGGATATAAGGTCTAGGTTCTGAAACCTGAAAACTGATGTTGGGAAGAGATGACGACCTAAGGCCATGGCGGCTCGATGTGCTCAGTGTGCGGCCAGCTGTCTGGGAGGGGCCAGGGGGTCCAGGCTCAGGCTGTGTCAGAAAGGGCATTAGTGCCCTGGTCAGCCTATGTATTTGGGGTACAGCCAAGGTCGGTGCAGGTTGATCCTCATTTGGGATTACTGGGTAGCACCAGAGGACAATGATTTTCTTCTGGAGGGCCGGAAGAGTGCTGCATTGTAGTTCTGGATTGCCAAACTGGAGGGCTTGTGGGCCAGTAGTCTGACGACAAAAGTCTGAGAACACAAGCTAGGCTTAGGTTTCTGGGTGAGGCCATGGCACGCACAATCTACAGACCTGAATCGAGATCTCGTGCATCTGATGTCAGGGCGAGGATCAGACGATCGCTCAGGTTGGAGTTTCTGTTCCGATGGCCCCTTCGTGAATGAGCGGGGTTATCACGAGGCCATGGGGGTTTTCCCACGATGGGAGTTGTGAGAAGCTCCAAACTGCAGAGAGTCTTCTGCAGGACAATTGAGACCTGTTGTTTGGCTCCAGGCCAATGATTCTGAGCAGGGTTCTAAGGATGGATGGCTGGGTAGCCCACCTCGCATTCCAATTGTCTCCTAGCAACAAGACAGGTTAGATCTCCGGGATCTGTGGGGAGCAACCGAGGACGCTGAGTTGAAATGGACACCCCTGGGGATGGGTCTAACGTGCTTTTTGTCTATGGAGACCTTGGAATGAAGCGGTGGCACTGGGGCCCTAAAGGGTTCTCCTAAACAGAGGCTTTAACACAGCTCCAACGTGCAAGTTTCCCATGTGTAGATGAGATGTTTTCTGATGGGTGAGTCAAGAAACAGCTATATGCTGCTTTTGAAATCCAGGCCTCTGAGGAGAGATGCCTGGAAACCAAATCAATGGATCTGATTAGTGCCTAGGGGCCTGTTCTTTCCTTTTTACCTCTGGGGACATCTGTCTATGGGTCTGAGTGCAGGTAGGTGCTCAGTTGGGCTCAGATTGCCCCTGTTTTTCCTGGGAAGCCACCACTATTGAGATGAATCAGGGACTTTGGAGGTTTATCCTATTAGAAGGGTTGTGGCCATTGGAATGGGCACACACAATTCCCTTGGAGAGGGCAAGTACAGTCCTCAGGTTTGGCTCCAGGGGCCTGAGCCTGTAGGTTGTGTAGGCCAGGGCTGTTTGGACAGTTGTCTGAAAACACAAACTCGGCTTATGTTTCGGGTCATAGGTATGGCAGGACTGATCTACAGACCATGAGGAGAACTCTTCGGGATTTGAAAGAAGGGCGAGTGTGAGGCTCCTGCTCAAGTTTTTGTCTCTGGATATCGTGTCTCTCATGGTCGTGGAATTTCTGGGTGACTTCATGGGAAATGGACGAGTCTTACTCTCTGGTGGTTTGGCCCCGTCCAAAGAGTTTGGGGTCATTCTGTGGGCTGGAAGAAGTCCGTTTTTTTTTTTTTTTAATTCTTGTTTTTTTTCTTTTTTATCCTCAGGTGTCCCACCAAATGAGGGATTCCAGAGTAGAGCCCTGGGGAGGGGCGACGGGACCATCAGAAATTTGGTTAAAAATTGGGGCCTAGGGACATGTCAAGCCCATTATGACATCTAATGGTCCAGCAACTGAGAGGACTTACTAGAGGACAGGACTCATGCTGAGGGTCACAATGCGTGTGTATGCCCTCGTCGCACTCAAGAATGGGCGGGGCCACAGGGTGAATGCTGGTTTCTCCTACACTGAACGTTAGACAACGTGCCAACCACAGGGTTCTTGCCATGGGTAAGGAGGAGTTCTGATTTCTGCATCACACTCACCCCTGGGAAGTGAATGGAGATAAGGTCTCGGTTCTGAAAGCCTGAAAACTGAGGTAGGGAAGAGATGATGACCTAAGGCCATGGCGGGTTTTATGTGCTCAGTGTGCGGTCAGCTTTCTGGGTGTTGGTCAGGAGGTCCGGGCTCAGGTTGTGTACGACAGTGCATTAGTGCCCAGGTTAGACTATATAATTTGGGTAAAGTCGAGTGCTGTGTAGATTTACCCTCATTTAAGGTGCCTGGGCAGGACATGAGGCAATAATTTTTTTTCTAGAGGGCAGGCAGAGTGCTGCATTGTGGGTCCGGAATTGCCGAACTTGAGGGCTTCGGGGCCAGGAGTGTGAGGACGGAATTCTGAAAAGACAAGCTAGACTTGGGTTTCAGGGCGAGGGCACGGCAGGTACCCCCTAGAGATCTGAACCAATATCTCATGCATCTGAAGTCAGGGCGTGGATCAGACGTTGGCACAGGTTGGAGATTCTGAACATGACGGCCGCTTCATGAAGGGAGCGGAATCTCGAGGCCATTGAGGTTTTCCCACGTTGGGAGTTGTGGGATGCCCCCTTCCAGGATTCCTTCTTCCGGACAATTGAGACCTGTTGGACAGCTCCAGGACATCCCATATGGAATGACTCCAGAGCACCGTTCGCGGATGGATGCCTGGGAAGCCCGCCTCGCATTCCAATTGTCTCCTAGCAACAAGACAGTTTAGATCTGAGGGCTCTGCGGGAGCAACCGGGGTGGCTGAGTTGAAATGGACTTTCCTGAGAATGGGTCCTAATGTGTTTTTGTGTCCATGAGGGCCTTGGAATGGGGCGGTGGTCCCGGGACCCTGAAGTACTCTCCTAAGCTTTGGACATGGCTCCCATGCACAGGTTTCCTTGTGGAGACGACATGAGTTCTGATGGGTGCCTCAGGAAAACCCCTATGCTCGTATTGGAATCAGGCTTTTGAGGACACATGCCTGTAACCCAAAGCAATGGATCCTATTATGGCCTAGGGTCCTGTCTGGTTCAATCTTCTTCTCTGGGGACATCCATCTATGGTATGAGTGGAGGTCGATTATCAGCTGCTGTCAGACAGCCCTTGTTTGTTACGGGCGACCTACACTATTGGGATGGCCTCAGGGACTTTGGAGATTTCTCCTAATTTTTACGATTTTGGACCATGGAATGGGCAGAATTCCCATGGATTGGTAGGCACAGTCCTAATGTGTGGCTCCAGGGGCCCAGCCTGGAGCGTGTGTGGCCCAAGACTTTGAGGACAGAAGTCTGAAAACACAAACTCAGCTTAGGTTTGGGGACGTACGTATGGCAGGCCCGATCTACAAACCATGAGAAAACTCTTCAGGATATGAAGAAAGTGCGAGTATGAGGCTCTTGCTCAGGCTTTTGTCTCTGGATTTTGTATCAGCGATGGCCGTGGAATGTCGGGGACGCCTCATGGGCCATGGACGAATCTTCATCTCTGAGGATTTGGCCTGATTCCCAATTGTTTTTCGTCAATCTGTGGGATGGGAGGACTCATTTCAGTTTTGTTACCTCAGGTGTCCCACCAAAAGAGGAATTCCAAAGCCAAGCCGTGGGGAAGACTGAAGGGATAACCCGAACTATGGTTAAAAATTGGGGCCTAGGGGCATGGCAAGCCCAATATGATATCTCTTCATCCAGCCACTGAGTGGCCTTACTTGAGGACTGGGCTCAGCCTGAGCGTCACAATGTGTGTTTGTGACCAATGTGGCCCGCGAGCATGGGCGGGGCCTCATGGGCCACACTGGTTTCAACTACACTGAACGTTGGACAACATGCCAACCACAAGGTTTCATGCCATGGGGAAGGAGTTCTGATTTCTGCATCACCTTCAACCCTGGGCAGTGATTGGATATAAGGTCTAGGTTCTGAAACCGAAAACAGATGTTGGGAAGAGATGACGACCTAAGGCCATGGCGGCTTGATGTGCTCAGTGTGCGGCCTTCTGTCTGGGAGGGGCCAGGGGGTCCAGGCTCAGGCTGTTTCAGAAAGGGCATTAGTGCCCTGGTCAGCCTATGTATTTGGGGTACAGCCAAGGTCGGTGCAGGTTGATCCTCATTTGGGATTACTGGGTAGCACCAGAGGACAATGTTTTTCTTCTGGAGGGCCGGCAGAGTGCTGCATTGTAGTTCTGGATTGCCAAACTGGAGGGCTTGTGGGCCAGTAGTCTGACGACAAAAGTCTGAGAACACAAGCTAGGCTTAGGTTTCTGGGTGAGGCCATGGCACGCACAATCTACAGACCTGAATCGAGATCTCGTGCATCTGAAGTCAGGGCGAGGATCAGACGATCGCTCAGGTTGGAGTTTCTGTCCCTGATGGCCCCTTCATGAATGGGCGGGGGCATCACGAGGCCATGGGGGTTTTCCCACGATGGGAGTTGTGAGAAGCTCCAAACTGCAGAGAGTCTTCTGCAGGACAATTGAGACCTGTTGTTTGGCTCCAGGCCAATGATTCTGAGCAGGGTTCTAAGGATGGATGGCTGGGTAGCCCACCTCGCATTCCAATTGTCTCCTAGCAACAAGACAGGTTAGATCTCCTGGATCTGTGGGGAGCAACCGAGGACGCTGAGTTGAAATGGACACCCCTGGGGATGGGTCCTAACGTGCTTTTGTGTCTATGGAGACCTTGGAATGAAGCGGTGGCACTGGGGCCCTAAAGGGTTCTCCTAAACAGAGGCTTTGACACAGCTCCAACGTGCAAGTTTCCCATGTGTAGATGAGATGTTTCCTGATGGGTGAGTCAAGAAACAGCTATATGCTGCTTTTGAAATCCATGCCTCTGAGGAGAGATGCCTGGAAACCAAAGCAATGGATCTGATTAGTGCCTAGGGGCCTGTTCTTTCCCTTTTACCTCTGGGGACATCTGTCTATGGGTCTGAGTGCAGGTAGGTGCTCAGTTGGGCTCAGATTGCCCCTGTTTTTCCTGGGAAGCCACCACTATTGAGATGAATCAGGGACTTTGGAGGTTTATACTATTAAAAGGGTTGTGGCCATTGGAATGGGCACACACAATTCCCTTGGAGAGGGCAAGTACAGTCCTCAGGTTTGGCTCCAGGGGCCTGAGCCTGTAGGTTGTGTAGGCCAGGGCTGTTTGGACAGTTGTCTGAAAACACAAACTCGGCTTATGTTTCGGGTATAGGTATGGCAGGACTGATCTACAGACCATGAGGAGAAATCTTCGGGATTTGAAAGAAGGGCGAGTGTGAGGCTCCTGCTCAAGTTTTTGTCTCTGGATATCGTGTCACTCATGGTCGTGGAATTTCTGGGTGACTTCATGGGAAATGGACGAGTCTTACTCTCTGGTGGTTTGGCCCCGTCCAAAGAGTTTGGGGTCATTCTGTGGGCTGGAAGAAGTCCGTTTTTTTTTTTTTTTAATTCTTGATTTTTTCTTTTTTATCCTCAGGTGTCCCACCAAAAGAGGGATTCCAGAGTAGAGCCCTGGGGAGGGGCGACTGGACCATCAGAAATTTGGTTTAAAATTGGGGCCTAGGGACATGTCAAGCCCATTATGACATCTAATGGTCCAGCAACTGAGAGGACTTACTAGAGGACAGGACTCATGCTGAGGGTCACAATGCGTGTGTATGCCCTCGTCGCACTCAAGAATGGGTGGGGCCTCAGGGTGAATGCTGGTTTCTCCTACACTGAACGTTGGACAACGTGCCAACCACAGGGTTCTTGCCACGGGTAAGGAGGAGTTCTGATTTCTGCATCACACTCACCCCTGGGAAGTGATTGGAGATAAGGTCTCGGTTCTGAAGCCTGAAAACTGAGGTAGGGAAGAGATGATGACCTAAGGCCATGGCGGGTTTTATGTGCTCAGTGTGCGGTCAGCTTTCTGGGTGTTGGTCAGGAGGTCCGGGCTCAGGTTGTGTACGACAGTGCATTAGTGCCCAGGTTAGACTATATAATTTGGGTAAAGTCGAGTGCTCTGTAGGTTTACCCTCATTTAAAGTGCCTGGGCAGCTCATGAGGCAATAATTTTTTTTCTAGAGGGCAGGCAGAGTGCTGCATTGTGGGTCCGGAATTGCCAAACTTGAGGGCTTCGGGGCCAGGAGTGTGAGGACGGAAGTCTGAGAAGACAAGCTAGACTTGGGTTTCAGGGCGAGGGCACGGCAGGTACCCCCTACAGATCTGAACCAATATCTCATGCATCTGAAGTCAGGGCGAGGATCAGACATGGCTCAGGTTGGAGTTTCTGAGCATGACGGCCGCTTCATGAAGGGAGCGGAATCTCGAGGCCATTGAGGTTTTCCCACGTTGGGAGTTGTGGGATGCCCCCTTCATGGATTCCTTCTGCGGGACAATTGAGACCTGTTGGACAGCTCCAGGACATCCCATATGGAATGACTCCAGAGCACCGTTCGCGGATGGATGCCTGGGAAGCCCGTCTCGCATTCCAATTGTCTCCTAGCAACAAGACAGTTTAGATCTGAGGGCTCTGCGGGAGCAACCGGGGTGGCTGAGTTGAAATGGACTTTCCTGAGGATGGGTCCTAATGTGTTTTTGTGTCCAAGAGGGCCTTGGAATGGGGCGGTGTCCCCAGGACCCTGAAGTACTCTCCTAAGCTTTGGACATGGCTCCCATGCACAGTTTTCCTTGTGGAGACGAGATGAGTTCTGATGGGTGCCTCAGGAAAACCCCTATGCTCGTATTGGAATCAGGCTTTTGAGGACACATGCCTGTAACCCAAAGCAATGGATCCTATTATGGCCTAGGGTCCTGTCTGGTTCAATCTTCTTCTCTGGGGACATCCATCTATGGTATGAGTGGAGGTCGATTATCAGCTGGTGTCAGACAGCCCTTGTTTGTTCCGGGCGACCTACACTACTGGGATGGCCTCAGGGACTTTGGAGATTTCTCCTAATTTGTACGATTTTGGACCATGGAATGGGCAGAATTCCCATGGATTGGTAGGCACAGTCCTAATGTGTGGCTCCAGGGGCCCAGCCTGGAGCGTGTGTGGCCCAAGACTTTGAGGACAGAAGTCTGAAAACACAAACTCAGCTTAGGTTTGGGGAGGTACGTATGGCAGGCCCGATCTACAAACCATGAGAAGAACTCTTCAGGATATGAAGAAAGTGCGAGTCTGAGGCTCTTGCTCAGGCTTTTGTCTCTGGATTTTGTATCAGCGATGGCCGTGGAATGTCGGGGACGCCTCATGGGCCATGGACGAATCTTCCTCTCTGAGGATTTGGGCCGATTCCCAATTGCTTTTCGTCAATCTGTGGGATGGGAGGACTCATTTCAGTTTTGTTACTTCAGGTGTCCCACCAAAAGAGGAATTCCAAAGCCAAGCCGTGGGGAAGACTGAAGGGATAACCCGAACTATGGTTAAAAATTGGGGCCTAGGGGCATGGCAAGCCCAATATGATATCTCTTCATCCAGCCACTGAGTGGCCTTACTTGAGGACTGGGCTCAGCCTGAGCGTCACAATGTGTGTTTGTGACCAATGTGGCCCGCGAGCATGGGCGGGGCCTCATGGGCCACACTGGTTTCAACTACACTGAACGTTGGACAACATGCCAACCACAAGGTTTCATGCCATGGGGAAGGAGTTCTGATTTCTGCATCACCTTCAACCCTGGGCAGTGATTGGATATAAGGTCTAGGTTCTGAAACTGAAAACAGATGTTGGGAAGAGATGACGACCTAAGGCCATGGCGGCTTGATGTGCTCAGTGTGCGGCCATCTGTCTGGGAGGGGCCAGGGGGTCCAGGCTCAGGCTGTTTCAGAAAGGGCATTAGTGCCCTGGTCAGCCTATGTATTTGGGGTACAGCCAAGGTCGGTGCAGGTTGATCCTCATTTGGGATTACTGGGTAGCACCAGAGGACAATGTTTTTCTTCTGGAGGGCCGGCAGAGTGCTGCATTGTAGTTCTGGATTGCCAAACTGGAGGGCTTGTGGGCCAGTAGTCTGACGACAAAAGTCTGAGAACACAAGCTAGGCTTAGGTTTCTGGGTGAGGCCATGGCACGCACAATCTACAGACCTGAATCGAGATCTCGTGCATCTGAAGTCAGGGCGAGGATCAGACGATCGCTCAGGTTGGAGTTTCTGTCCCTGATGGCCCCTTCATGAATGGGCGGGGGCATCACGAGGCCATGGGGGTTTTCCCACGATGGGAGTTGTGAGAAGCTCCAAACTGCAGAGAGTCTTCTGCAGGACAATTGAGACCTGTTGTTTGGCTCCAGGCCAATGATTCTGAGCAGGGTTCTCAGGATGGATGGCTGGGTAGCCCACCTCGCATTCCAATTGTCTCCTAGCAACAAGACAGGTTAGATCTCCTGGATCTGTGGGGAGCAACCGAGGACGCTGAGTTGAAATGGACACCCCTGGGGATGGGTCCTAACGTGCTTTTGTGTCTATGGAGACCTTGGAATGAAGCGGTGGCACTGGGGCCCTAAAGGGTTCTCCTAAACAGAGGCTTTGACACAGCTCCAACGTGCAAGTTTCCCATGTGTAGATGAGATGTTTCCTGATGGGTGAGTCAAGAAACAGCTATATGCTGCTTTTGAAATCCATGCCTCTGAGGAGAGATGCCTGGAAACCAAAGCAATGGATCTGATTAGTGCCTAGGGGCCTGTTCTTTCCCTTTTACCTCTGGGGACATCTGTCTATGGGTCTGAGTGCAGGTAGGTGCTCAGTTGGGCTCAGATTGCCCCTGTTTTTCCTGGGAAGCCACCACTATTGAGATGAATCAGGGACTTTGGAGGTTTATACTATTAAAAGGGTTGTGGCCATTGGAATGGGCACACACAATTCCCTTGGAGAGGGCAAGTACAGTCCTCAGGTTTGGCTCCAGGGGCCTGAGCCTGTAGGTTGTGTAGGCCAGGGCTGTTTGGACAGTTGTCTGAAAACACAAACTCGGCTTATGTTTCGGGTATAGGTATGGCAGGACTGATCTACAGACCATGAGGAGAAATCTTCGGGATTTGAAAGAAGGGCGAGTGTGAGGCTCCTGCTCAAGTTTTTGTCTCTGGATATCGTGTCACTCATGGTCGTGGAATTTCTGGGTGACTTCATGGGAAATGGACGAGTCTTACTCTCTGGTGGTTTGGCCCCGTCCAAAGAGTTTGGGGTCATTCTGTGGGCTGGAAGAAGTCCGTTTTTTTTTTTTTTTAATTCTTGATTTTTTCTTTTTTATCCTCAGGTGTCCCACCAAAAGAGGGATTCCAGAGTAGAGCCCTGGGGAGGGGCGACTGGACCATCAGAAATATGGTTTAAAATTGGGGCCTAGGGACATGTCAAGCCCATTATGACATCTAATGGTCCAGCAACTGAGAGGACTTACTAGAGGACAGGACTCATGCTGAGGGTCACAATGCGTGTGTATGCCCTCGTCGCACTCAAGAATGGGTGGGGCCTCAGGGTGAATGCTGGTTTCTCCTACACTGAACGTTGGACAACGTGCCAACCACAGGGTTCTTGCCACGGGTAAGGAGGAGTTCTGATTTCTGCATCACACTCACCCCTGGGAAGTGATTGGAGATAAGGTCTCGGTTCTGAAGCCTGAAAACTGAGGTAGGGAAGAGATGATGACCTAAGGCCATGGCGGGTTTTATGTGCTCAGTGTGCGGTCAGCTTTCTGGGTGTTGGTCAGGAGGTCCGGGCTCAGGTTGTGTACGACAGTGCATTAGTGCCCAGGTTAGACTATATAATTTGGGTAAAGTCGAGTGCTCTGTAGGTTTACCCTCATTTAAAGTACCTGGGCAGCTCATGAGGCAATAATTTTTTTTCTAGAGGGCAGGCAGAGTGCTGCATTGTGGGTCCGGAATTGCCAAACTTGAGGGCTTCGGGGCCAGGAGTGTGAGGACGGAAGTCTGAGAAGACAAGCTAGACTTGGGTTTCAGGGCGAGGGCACGGCAGGTAACCCCTGCAGATCTGAACCAATATCTCATGCATCTGAAGTCAGGGCGAGGATCAGACATGGCTCAGGTTGGTGTTTCTGAGCATGACGGCCGCTTCATGAAGGGAGCGGAATCTCGAGGCCATTGAGGTTTTCCCACGTTGGGAGTTGTGGGATGCCCCCTTCATGGATTCCTTCTGCGGGACAATTGAGACCTGTTGGACAGCTCCAGGACATCCCATATGGAATGACTCCAGAGCACCGTTCGGGGATGGATGCCTGGGAAGCCCGTCTCGCATTCCAATTGTCTCCTAGCAACAAGACAGTTTAGATCTGAGGGCTCTGCGGGAGCAACCGGGGTGGCTGAGTTGAAATGGACTTTCCTGAGGATGGGTCCTAATGTGTTTTTGTGTCCAAGAGGGCCTTGGAATGGGGCGGTGGCCCCAGGACCCTGAAGTACTCTCCTAAGCTTTGGACATGGCTCCCATGCACAGTTTTCCTTGTGGAGACGAGATGAGTTCTGATGGGTGCCTCAGGAAAACCCCTATGCTCGTATTGGAATCAGGCTTTTGAGGACACATGCCTGTAACCCAAAGCAATGGATCCTATTATGGCCTAGGGTCCTGTCTGGTTCAATCTTCTTCTCTGGGGACATCCATCTATGGTATGAGTGGAGGTCGATTATCAGCTGGTGTCAGACAGCCCTTGTTTGTTCCGGGCGACCTACACTATTGGGATGGCCTCAGGGACTTTGGAGATTTCTCCTAATTTGTACGATTTTGGACCATGGAATGGGCAGAATTCCCATGGATTGGTAGGCACAGTCCTAATGTGTGGCTCCAGGGGCCCAGCCTGGAGCGTGTGTGGCCCAAGACTTTGAGGACAGAAGTCTGAAAACACAAACTCAGCTTAGGTTTGGGGAGGTACGTATGGCAGGCCCGATCTACAAACCATGAGAAGAACTCTTCAGGATATGAAGAAAGTGCGAGTCTGAGGCTCTTGCTCAGGCTTTTGTCTCTGGATTTTGTATCAGCGATGGCCGTGGAATGTCGGGGACGCCTCATGGGCCATGGACGAATCTTCCTCTCTGAGGATTTGGCCCGATTCCCAATTGCTTTTCGTCAATCTGTGGGATGGGAGGACTCATTTCAGTTTTGTTACTTCAGGTGTCCCACCAAAAGAGGAATTCCAAAGCCAAGCCGTGGGGAAGACTGAAGGGATAACCCGAACTATGGTTAAAAATTGGGGCCTAGGGGCATGGCAAGCCCAATATGATATCTCTTCATCCAGCCACTGAGTGGCCTTACTTGAGGACTGGGCTCAGCCTGAGCGTCACAATGTGTGTTTGTGACCAATGTGGCCCGCGAGCATGGGCGGGGCCTCATGGGCCACACTGGTTTCAACTACACTGAACGTTGGACAACATGCCAACCACAAGGTTTCATGCCATGGGGAAGGAGTTCTGATTTCTGCATCACCTTCAACCCTGGGCAGTGATTGGATATAAGGTCTAGGTTCTGAAACCTGAAAACTGATGTTGGGAAGAGATGACGACCTAAGGCCATGGCGGCTCGATGTGCTCAGTGTGCGGCCAGCTGTCTGGGAGGGGCCAGGGGGTCCAGGCTCAGGCTGTGTCAGAAAGGGCATTAGTGCCCTGGTCAGCCTATGTATTTGGGGTACAGCCAAGGTCGGTGCAGGTTGATCCTCATTTGGGATTACTGGGTAGCACCAGAGGACAATGTTTTTCTTCTGGAGGGCCGGCAGAGTGCTGCATTGTAGTTCTGGATTGCCAAACTGGAGGGCTTGTGGGCCAGTAGTCTGACGACAAAAGTCTGAGAACACAAGCTAGGCTTAGGTTTCTGGGTGAGGCCATGGCACGCACAATCTACAGACCTGAATCGAGATCTCGTGCATCTGAAGTCAGGGCGAGGATCAGACGATCGCTCAGGTTGGAGTTTCTGTCCCTGATGGCCCCTTCATGAATGGGCGGGGGCATCACGAGGCCATGGGGGTTTTCCCACGATGGGAGTTGTGAGAAGCTCCAAACTGCAGAGAGTCTTCTGCAGGACAATTGAGACCTGTTGTTTGGCTCCAGGCCAATGATTCTGAGCAGGGTTCTAAGGATGGATGGCTGGGTAGCCCACCTCGCATTCCAATTGTCTCCTAGCAACAAGACAGGTTAGATCTCCTGGATCTGTGGGGAGCAACCGAGGACGCTGAGTTGAAATGGACACCCCTGGGGATGGGTCCTAACGTGCTTTTGTGTCTATGGAGACCTTGGAATGAAGCGGTGGCACTGGGGCCCTAAAGGGTTCTCCTAAACAGAGGCTTTGACACAGCTCCAACGTGCAAGTTTCCCATGTGTAGATGAGATGTTTCCTGATGGGTGAGTCAAGAAACAGCTATATGCTGCTTTTGAAATCCATGCCTCTGAGGAGAGATGCCTGGAAACCAAAGCAATGGATCTGATTATTGCCTAGGGGCCTGTTCTTTCCCTTTTACCTCTGGGGACATCTGTCTATGGGTCTGAGTGCAGGTAGGTGCTCAGTTGGGCTCAGATTGCCCCTGTTTTTCCTGTGAAGCCACCACTATTGAGATGAATCAGGGACTTTGGAGGTTTATACTATTAAAAGGGTTGTGGCCATTGGAATGGGCACACACAATTCCCTTGGAGAGGGCAAGTACAGTCCTCAGGTTTGGCTCCAGGGGCCTGAGCCTGTAGGTTGTGTAGGCCAGGGCTGTTTGGACAGTTGTCTGAAAACACAAACTCGGCTTATGTTTCGGGTATAGGTATGGCAGGACTGATCTACAGACCATGAGGAGAAATCTTCGGGATTTGAAAGAAGGGCGAGTGTGAGGCTCCTGCTCAAGTTTTTGTCTCTGGATATCGTGTCACTCATGGTCGTGGAATTTCTGGGTGACTTCATGGGAAATGGACGAGTCTTACTCTCTGGTGGTTTGGCCCCGTCCAAAGAGTTTGGGGTCATTCTGTGGGCTGGAAGAAGTCCGTTTTTTTTTTTTTTTAATTCTTGATTTTTTCTTTTTTATCCTCAGGTGTCCCACCAAAAGAGGGATTCCAGAGTAGAGCCCTGGGGAGGGGCGACTGGACCATCAGAAATATGGTTTAAAATTGGGGCCTAGGGACATGTCAAGCCCATTATGACATCTAATGGTCCAGCAACTGAGAGGACTTACTAGAGGACAGGACTCATGCTGAGGGTCACAATGCGTGTGTATGCCCTCGTCGCACTCAAGAATGGGTGGGGCCTCAGGGTGAATGCTGGTTTCTCCTACACTGAACGTTGGACAACGTGCCAACCACAGGGTTCTTGCCACGGGTAAGGAGGAGTTCTGATTTCTGCATCACACTCACCCCTGGGAAGTGATTGGAGATAAGGTCTCGGTTCTGAAGCCTGAAAACTGAGGTAGGGAAGAGATGATGACCTAAGGCCATGGCGGGTTTTATGTGCTCAGTGTGCGGTCAGCTTTCTGGGTGTTGGTCAGGAGGTCCGGGCTCAGGTTGTGTACGACAGTGCATTAGTGCCCAGGTTAGACTATATAATTTGGGTAAAGTCGAGTGCTCTGTAGGTTTACCCTCATTTAAAGTGCCTGGGCAGCTCATGAGGCAATAATTTTTTTTCTAGAGGGCAGGCAGAGTGCTGCATTGTGGGTCCGGAATTGCCAAACTTGAGGGCTTCGGGGCCAGGAGTGTGAGGACGGAAGTCTGAGAAGACAAGCTAGACTTGGGTTTCAGGGCGAGGGCACGGCAGGTACCCCCTGCAGATCTGAACCAATATCTCATGCATCTGAAGTCAGGGCGAGGATCAGACATGGCTCAGGTTGGAGTTTCTGAGCATGACGGCCGCTTCATGAAGGGAGCGGAATCTCGAGGCCATTGAGGTTTTCCCACGTTGGGAGTTGTGGGATGCCCCCTTCATGGATTCCTTCTGCGGGACAATTGAGACCTGTTGGACAGCTCCAGGACATCCCATATGGAATGACTCCAGAGCACCGTTCGCGGATGGATGCCTGGGAAGCCCGTCTCGCATTCCAATTGTCTCCTAGCAACAAGACAGTTTAGATCTGAGGGCTCTGCGGGAGCAACCGGGGTGGCTGAGTTGAAATGGACTTTCCTGAGGATGGGTCCTAATGTGTTTTTGTGTCCAAGAGGGCCTTGGAATGGGGCGGTGGCTCCAGGACCCTGAAGTACTCTCCTAAGCTTTGGACATGGCTCCCATGCACAGTTTTCCTTGTGGAGACGAGATGAGTTCTGATGGGTGCCTCAGGAAAACCCCTATGCTCGTATTGGAATCAGGCTTTTGAGGACACATGCCTGTAACCCAAAGCAATGGATCCTATTATGGCCTAGGGTCCTGTCTGGTTCAATCTTCTTCTCTGGGGACATCCATCTATGGTATGAGTGGAGGTCGATTATCAGCTGGTGTCAGACAGCCCTTGTTTGTTCCGGGCGACCTACACTATTGGGATGGCCTCAGGGACTTTGGAGATTTCTCCTAATTTGTACGATTTTGGACCATGGAATGGGCAGAATTCCCATGGATTGGTAGGCACAGTCCTAATGTGTGGCTCCAGGGGCCCAGCCTGGAGCGTGTGTGGCCCAAGACTTTGAGGACAGAAGTCTGAAAACACAAACTCAGCTTAGGTTTGGGGAGGTACGTATGGCAGGCCCGATCTACAAACCATGAGAAGAACTCTTCAGGATATGAAGAAAGTGCGAGTCTGAGGCTCTTGCTCAGGCTTTTGTCTCTGGATTTTGTATCAGCGATGGCCGTGGAATGTCGGGGACGCCTCATGGGCCATGGACGAATCTTCCTCTCTGAGGATTTGGCCCGATTCCCAATTGCTTTTCGTCAATCTGTGGGATGGGAGGACTCATTTCAGTTTTGTTACTTCAGGTGTCCCACCAAAAGAGGAATTCCAAAGCCAAGCCGTGGGGAAGACTGAAGGGATAACCCGAACTATGGTTAAAAATTGGGGCCTAGGGGCATGGCAAGCCCAATATGATATCTCTTCATCCAGCCACTGAGTGGCCTTACTTGAGGACTGGGCTCAGCCTGAGCGTCACAATGTGTGTTTGTGACCAATGTGGCCCGCGAGCATGGGCGGGGCCTCATGGGCCACACTGGTTTCAACTACACTGAACGTTGGACAACATGCCAACCACAAGGTTTCATGCCATGGGGAAGGAGTTCTGATTTCTGCATCACCTTCAACCCTGGGCAGTGATTGGATATAAGGTCTAGGTTCTGAAACCTGAAAACTGATGTTGGGAAGAGATGACGACCTAAGGCCATGGCGGCTCGATGTGCTCAGTGTGCGGCCAGCTGTCTGGGAGGGGCCAGGGGGTCCAGGCTCAGGCTGTGTCAGAAAGGGCATTAGTGCCCTGGTCAGCCTATGTATTTGGGGTACAGCCAAGGTCGGTGCAGGTTGATCCTCATTTGGGATTACTGGGTAGCACCAGAGGACAATGTTTTTCTTCTGGAGGGCCGGCAGAGTGCTGCATTGTAGTTCTGGATTGCCAAACTGGAGGGCTTGTGGGCCAGTAGTCTGACGACAAAAGTCTGAGAACACAAGCTAGGCTTAGGTTTCTGGGTGAGGCCATGGCACGCACAATCTACAGACCTGAATCGAGATCTCGTGCATCTGAAGTCAGGGCGAGGATCAGACGATCGCTCAGGTTGGAGTTTCTGTCCCTGATGGCCCCTTCATGAATGGGCGGGGGCATCACGAGGCCATGGGGGTTTTCCCACGATGGGAGTTGTGAGAAGCTCCAAACTGCAGAGAGTCTTCTGCAGGACAATTGAGACCTGTTGTTTGGCTCCAGGCCAATGATTCTGAGCAGGGTTCTAAGGATGGATGGCTGGGTAGCCCACCTCGCATTCCAATTGTCTCCTAGCAACAAGACAGGTTAGATCTCCTGGATCTGTGGGGAGCAACCGAGGACGCTGAGTTGAAATGGACACCCCTGGGGATGGGTCCTAACGTGCTTTTGTGTCTATGGAGACCTTGGAATGAAGCGGTGGCACTGGGGCCCTAAAGGGTTCTCCTAAACAGAGGCTTTGACACAGCTCCAACGTGCAAGTTTCCCATGTGTAGATGAGATGTTTCCTGATGGGTGAGTCAAGAAACAGCTATATGCTGCTTTTGAAATCCATGCCTCTGAGGAGAGATGCCTGGAAACCAAAGCAATGGATCTGATTATTGCCTAGGGGCCTGTTCTTTCCCTTTTACCTCTGGGGACATCTGTCTATGGGTCTGAGTGCAGGTAGGTGCTCAGTTGGGCTCAGATTGCCCCTGTTTTTCCTGTGAAGCCACCACTATTGAGATGAATCAGGGACTTTGGAGGTTTATACTATTAAAAGGGTTGTGGCCATTGGAATGGGCACACACAATTCCCTTGGAGAGGGCAAGTACAGTCCTCAGGTTTGGCTCCAGGGGCCTGAGCCTGTAGGTTGTGTAGGCCAGGGCTGTTTGGACAGTTGTCTGAAAACACAAACTCGGCTTATGTTTCGGGTATAGGTATGGCAGGACTGATCTACAGACCATGAGGAGAAATCTTCGGGATTTGAAAGAAGGGCGAGTGTGAGGCTCCTGCTCAAGTTTTTGTCTCTGGATATCGTGTCACTCATGGTCGTGGAATTTCTGGGTGACTTCATGGGAAATGGACGAGTCTTACTCTCTGGTGGTTTGGCCCCGTCCAAAGAGTTTGGGGTCATTCTGTGGGCTGGAAGAAGTCCGTTTTTTTTTTTTTTAATTCTTGATTTTTTCTTTTTTATCCTCAGGTGTCCCACCAAAAGAGGGATTCCAGAGTAGAGCCCTGGGGAGGGGCGACTGGACCATCAGAAATATGGTTTAAAATTGGGGCCTAGGGACATGTCAAGCCCATTATGACATCTAATGGTCCAGCAACTGAGAGGACTTACTAGAGGACAGGACTCATGCTGAGGGTCACAATGCGTGTGTATGCCCTCGTCGCACTCAAGAATGGGTGGGGCCTCAGGGTGAATGCTGGTTTCTCCTACACTGAACGTTGGACAACGTGCCAACCACAGGGTTCTTGCCACGGGTAAGGAGGAGTTCTGATTTCTGCATCACACTCACCCCTGGGAAGTGATTGGAGATAAGGTCTCGGTTCTGAAGCCTGAAAACTGAGGTAGGGAAGAGATGATGACCTAAGGCCATGGCGGGTTTTATGTGCTCAGTGTGCGGTCAGCTTTCTGGGTGTTGGTCAGGAGGTCCGGGCTCAGGTTGTGTACGACAGTGCATTAGTGCCCAGGTTAGACTATATAATTTGGGTAAAGTCGAGTGCTCTGTAGGTTTACCCTCATTTAAAGTGCCTGGGCAGCTCATGAGGCAATAATTTTTTTTCTAGAGGGCAGGCAGAGTGCTGCATTGTGGGTCCGGAATTGCCAAACTTGAGGGCTTCGGGGCCAGGAGTGTGAGGACGGAAGTCTGAGAAGACAAGCTAGACTTGGGTTTCAGGGCGAGGGCACGGCAGGTACCCCCTGCAGATCTGAACCAATATCTCATGCATCTGAAGTCAGGGCGAGGATCAGACATGGCTCAGGTTGGAGTTTCTGAGCATGACGGCCGCTTCATGAAGGGAGCGGAATCTCGAGGCCATTGAGGTTTTCCCACGTTGGGAGTTGTGGGATGCCCCCTTCATGGATTCCTTCTGCGGGACAATTGAGACCTGTTGGACAGCTCCAGGACATCCCATATGGAATGACTCCAGAGCACCGTTCGCGGATGGATGCCTGGGAAGCCCGTCTCGCATTCCAATTGTCTCCTAGCAACAAGACAGTTTAGATCTGAGGGCTCTGCGGGAGCAACCGGGGTGGCTGAGTTGAAATGGACTTTCCTGAGGATGGGTCCTAATGTGTTTTTGTGTCCAAGAGGGCCTTGGAATGGGGCGGTGGCTCCAGGACCCTGAAGTACTCTCCTAAGCTTTGGACATGGCTCCCATGCACAGTTTTCCTTGTGGAGACGAGATGAGTTCTGATGGGTGCCTCAGGAAAACCCCTATGCTCGTATTGGAATCAGGCTTTTGAGGACACATGCCTGTAACCCAAAGCAATGGATCCTATTATGGCCTAGGGTCCTGTCTGGTTCAATCTTCTTCTCTGGGGACATCCATCTATGGTATGAGTGGAGGTCGATTATCAGCTGGTGTCAGACAGCCCTTGTTTGTTCCGGGCGACCTACACTATTGGGATGGCCTCAGGGACTTTGGAGATTTCTCCTAATTTGTACGATTTTGGACCATGGAATGGGCAGAATTCCCATGGATTGGTAGGCACAGTCCTAATGTGTGGCTCCAGGGGCCCAGCCTGGAGCGTGTGTGGCCCAAGACTTTGAGGACAGAAGTCTGAAAACACAAACTCAGCTTAGGTTTGGGGAGGTACGTATGGCAGGCCCGATCTACAAACCATGAGAAGAACTCTTCAGGATATGAAGAAAGTGCGAGTCTGAGGCTCTTGCTCAGGCTTTTGTCTCTGGATTTTGTATCAGCGATGGCCGTGGAATGTCGGGGACGCCTCATGGGCCATGGACGAATCTTCCTCTCTGAGGATTTGGCCCGATTCCCAATTGCTTTTCGTCAATCTGTGGGATGGGAGGACTCATTTCAGTTTTGTTACTTCAGGTGTCCCACCAAAAGAGGAATTCCAAAGCCAAGCCGTGGGGAAGACTGAAGGGATAACCCGAACTATGGTTAAAAATTGGGGCCTAGGGGCATGGCAAGCCCAATATGATATCTCTTCATCCAGCCACTGAGTGGCCTTACTTGAGGACTGGGCTCAGCCTGAGCGTCACAATGTGTGTTTGTGACCAATGTGGCCCGCGAGCATGGGCGGGGCCTCATGGGCCACACTGGTTTCAACTACACTGAACGTTGGACAACATGCCAACCACAAGGTTTCATGCCATGGGGAAGGAGTTCTGATTTCTGCATCACCTTCAACCCTGGGCAGTGATTGGATATAAGGTCTAGGTTCTGAAACCTGAAAACTGATGTTGGGAAGAGATGACGACCTAAGGCCATGGCGGCTCGATGTGCTCAGTGTGCGGCCAGCTGTCTGGGAGGGGCCAGGGGGTCCAGGCTCAGGCTGTGTCAGAAAGGGCATTAGTGCCCTGGTCAGCCTATGTATTTGGGGTACAGCCAAGGTCGGTGCAGGTTGATCCTCATTTGGGATTACTGGGTAGCACCAGAGGACAATGTTTTTCTTCTGGAGGGCCGGCAGAGTGCTGCATTGTAGTTCTGGATTGCCAAACTGGAGGGCTTGTGGGCCAGTAGTCTGACGACAAAAGTCTGAGAACACAAGCTAGGCTTAGGTTTCTGGGTGAGGCCATGGCACGCACAATCTACAGACCTGAATCGAGATCTCGTGCATCTGAAGTCAGGGCGAGGATCAGACGATCGCTCAGGTTGGAGTTTCTGTCCCTGATGGCCCCTTCATGAATGGGCGGGGGCATCACGAGGCCATGGGGGTTTTCCCACGATGGGAGTTGTGAGAAGCTCCAAACTGCAGAGAGTCTTCTGCAGGACAATTGAGACCTGTTGTTTGGCTCCAGGCCAATGATTCTGAGCAGGGTTCTAAGGATGGATGGCTGGGTAGCCCACCTCGCATTCCAATTGTCTCCTAGCAACAAGACAGGTTAGATCTCCTGGATCTGTGGGGAGCAACCGAGGACGCTGAGTTGAAATGGACACCCCTGGGGATGGGTCCTAACGTGCTTTTGTGTCTATGGAGACCTTGGAATGAAGCGGTGGCACTGGGGCCCTAAAGGGTTCTCCTAAACAGAGGCTTTGACACAGCTCCAACGTGCAAGTTTCCCATGTGTAGATGAGATGTTTCCTGATGGGTGAGTCAAGAAACAGCTATATGCTGCTTTTGAAATCCATGCCTCTGAGGAGAGATGCCTGGAAACCAAAGCAATGGATCTGATTATTGCCTAGGGGCCTGTTCTTTCCCTTTTACCTCTGGGGACATCTGTCTATGGGTCTGAGTGCAGGTAGGTGCTCAGTTGGGCTCAGATTGCCCCTGTTTTTCCTGTGAAGCCACCACTATTGAGATGAATCAGGGAATTTGGAGGTTTATACTATTAAAAGGGTTGTGGCCATTGGAATGGGCACACACAATTCCCTTGGAGAGGGCAAGTACAGTCCTCAGGTTTGGCTCCAGGGGCCTGAGCCTGTAGGTTGTGTAGGCCAGGGCTGTTTGGACAGTTGTCTGAAAACACAAACTCGGCTTATGTTTCGGGTATAGGTATGGCAGGACTGATCTACAGACCATGAGGAGAAATCTTCGGGATTTGAAAGAAGGGCGAGTGTGAGGCTCCTGCTCAAGTTTTTGTCTCTGGATATCGTGTCACTCATGGTCGTGGAATTTCTGGGTGACTTCATGGGAAATGGACGAGTCTTACTCTCTGGTGGTTTGGCCCCGTCCAAAGAGTTTGGGGTCATTCTGTGGGCTGGAAGAAGTCCGTTTTTTTTTTTTTTAATTCTTGATTTTTTCTTTTTTATCCTCAGGTGTCCCACCAAAAGAGGGATTCCAGAGTAGAGCCCTGGGGAGGGGCGACTGGACCATCAGAAATATGGTTTAAAATTGGGGCCTAGGGACATGTCAAGCCCATTATGACATCTAATGGTCCAGCAACTGAGAGGACTTACTAGAGGACAGGACTCATGCTGAGGGTCACAATGCGTGTGTATGCCCTCGTCGCACTCAAGAATGGGTGGGGCCTCAGGGTGAATGCTGGTTTCTCCTACACTGAACGTTGGACAACGTGCCAACCACAGGGTTCTTGCCACGGGTAAGGAGGAGTTCTGATTTCTGCATCACACTCACCCCTGGGAAGTGATTGGAGATAAGGTCTCGGTTCTGAAGCCTGAAAACTGAGGTAGGGAAGAGATGATGACCTAAGGCCATGGCGGGTTTTATGTGCTCAGTGTGCGGTCAGCTTTCTGGGTGTTGGTCAGGAGGTCCGGGCTCAGGTTGTGTACGACAGTGCATTAGTGCCCAGGTTAGACTATATAATTTGGGTAAAGTCGAGTGCTCTGTAGGTTTACCCTCATTTAAAGTGCCTGGGCAGCTCATGAGGCAATAATTTTTTTTCTAGAGGGCAGGCAGAGTGCTGCATTGTGGGTCCGGAATTGCCAAACTTGAGGGCTTCGGGGCCAGGAGTGTGAGGACGGAAGTCTGAGAAGACAAGCTAGACTTGGGTTTCAGGGCGAGGGCACGGCAGGTACCCCCTGCAGATCTGAACCAATATCTCATGCATCTGAAGTCAGGGCGAGGATCAGACATGGCTCAGGTTGGAGTTTCTGAGCATGACGGCCGCTTCATGAAGGGAGCGGAATCTCGAGGCCATTGAGGTTTTCCCACGTTGGGAGTTGTGGGATGCCCCCTTCATGGATTCCTTCTGCGGGACAATTGAGACCTGTTGGACAGCTCCAGGACATCCCATATGGAATGACTCCAGAGCACCGTTCGCGGATGGATGCCTGGGAAGCCCGTCTCGCATTCCAATTGTCTCCTAGCAACAAGACAGTTTAGATCTGAGGGCTCTGCGGGAGCAACCGGGGTGGCTGAGTTGAAATGGACTTTCCTGAGGATGGGTCCTAATGTGTTTTTGTGTCCAAGAGGGCCTTGGAATGGGGCGGTGGCTCCAGGACCCTGAAGTACTCTCCTAAGCTTTGGACATGGCTCCCATGCACAGTTTTCCTTGTGGAGACGAGATGAGTTCTGATGGGTGCCTCAGGAAAACCCCTATGCTCGTATTGGAATCAGGCTTTTGAGGACACATGCCTGTAACCCAAAGCAATGGATCCTATTATGGCCTAGGGTCCTGTCTGGTTCAATCTTCTTCTCTGGGGACATCCATCTATGGTATGAGTGGAGGTCGATTATCAGCTGGTGTCAGACAGCCCTTGTTTGTTCCGGGCGACCTACACTATTGGGATGGCCTCAGGGACTTTGGAGATTTCTCCTAATTTGTACGATTTTGGACCATGGAATGGGCAGAATTCCCATGGATTGGTAGGCACAGTCCTAATGTGTGGCTCCAGGGGCCCAGCCTGGAGCGTGTGTGGCCCAAGACTTTGAGGACAGAAGTCTGAAAACACAAACTCAGCTTAGGTTTGGGGAGGTACGTATGGCAGGCCCGATCTACAAACCATGAGAAGAACTCTTCAGGATATGAAGAAAGTGCGAGTCTGAGGCTCTTGCTCAGGCTTTTGTCTCTGGATTTTGTATCAGCGATGGCCGTGGAATGTCGGGGACGCCTCATGGGCCATGGACGAATCTTCCTCTCTGAGGATTTGGCCCGATTCCCAATTGCTTTTCGTCAATCTGTGGGATGGGAGGACTCATTTCAGTTTTGTTACTTCAGGTGTCCCACCAAAAGAGGAATTCCAAAGCCAAGCCGTGGGGAAGACTGAAGGGATAACCCGAACTATGGTTAAAAATTGGGGCCTAGGGGCATGGCAAGCCCAATATGATATCTCTTCATCCAGCCACTGAGTGGCCTTACTTGAGGACTGGGCTCAGCCTGAGCGTCACAATGTGTGTTTGTGACCAATGTGGCCCGCGAGCATGGGCGGGGCCTCATGGGCCACACTGGTTTCAACTACACTGAACGTTGGACAACATGCCAACCACAAGGTTTCATGCCATGGGGAAGGAGTTCTGATTTCTGCATCACCTTCAACCCTGGGCAGTGATTGGATATAAGGTCTAGGTTCTGAAACCTGAAAACTGATGTTGGGAAGAGATGACGACCTAAGGCCATGGCGGCTCGATGTGCTCAGTGTGCGGCCAGCTGTCTGGGAGGGGCCAGGGGGTCCAGGCTCAGGCTGTGTCAGAAAGGGCATTAGTGCCCTGGTCAGCCTATGTATTTGGGGTACAGCCAAGTTCGGTGCAGGTTGATCCTCATTTGGGATTACTGGGTAGCACCAGAGGACAATGTTTTTCTTCTGGAGGGCCGGCAGAGTGCTGCATTGTAGTTCTGGATTGCCAAACTGGAGGGCTTGTGGGCCAGTAGTCTGACGACAAAAGTCTGAGAACACAAGCTAGGCTTAGGTTTCTGGGTGAGGCCATGGCACGCACAATCTACAGACCTGAATCGAGATCTCGTGCATCTGAAGTCAGGGCGAGGATCAGACGATCGCTCAGGTTGGAGTTTCTGTCCCTGATGGCCCCTTCATGAATGGGCGGGGGCATCACGAGGCCATGGGGGTTTTCCCACGATGGGAGTTGTGAGAAGCTCCAAACTGCAGAGAGTCTTCTGCAGGACAATTGAGACCTGTTGTTTGGCTCCAGGCCAATGATTCTGAGCAGGGTTCTAAGGATGGATGGCTGGGTAGCCCACCTCGCATTCCAATTGTCTCCTAGCAACAAGACAGGTTAGATCTCCTGGATCTGTGGGGAGCAACCGAGGACGCTGAGTTGAAATGGACACCCCTGGGGATGGGTCCTAACGTGCTTTTGTGTCTATGGAGACCTTGGAATGAAGCGGTGGCACTGGGGCCCTAAAGGGTTCTCCTAAACAGAGGCTTTGACACAGCTCCAACGTGCAAGTTTCCCATGTGTAGATGAGATGTTTCCTGATGGGTGAGTCAAGAAACAGCTATATGCTGCTTTTGAAATCCATGCCTCTGAGGAGAGATGCCTGGAAACCAAAGCAATGGATCTGATTATTGCCTAGGGGCCTGTTCTTTCCCTTTTACCTCTGGGGACATCTGTCTATGGGTCTGAGTGCAGGTAGGTGCTCAGTTGGGCTCAGATTGCCCCTGTTTTTCCTGTGAAGCCACCACTATTGAGATGAATCAGGGACTTTGGAGGTTTATACTATTAAAAGGGTTGTGGCCATTGGAATGGGCACACACAATTCCCTTGGAGAGGGCAAGTACAGTCCTCAGGTTTGGCTCCAGGGGCCTGAGCCTGTAGGTTGTGTAGGCCAGGGCTGTTTGGACAGTTGTCTGAAAACACAAACTCGGCTTATGTTTCGGGTATAGGTATGGCAGGACTGATCTACAGACCATGAGGAGAAATCTTCGGGATTTGAAAGAAGGGCGAGTGTGAGGCTCCTGCTCAAGTTTTTGTCTCTGGATATCGTGTCACTCATGGTCGTGGAATTTCTGGGTGACTTCATGGGAAATGGACGAGTCTTACTCTCTGGTGGTTTGGCCCCGTCCAAAGAGTTTGGGGTCATTCTGTGGGCTGGAAGAAGTCCGTTTTTTTTTTTTTTTAATTCTTGATTTTTTCTTTTTTATCCTCAGGTGTCCCACCAAAAGAGGGATTCCAGAGTAGAGCCCTGGGGAGGGGCGACTGGACCATCAGAAATATGGTTTAAAATTGGGGCCTAGGGACATGTCAAGCCCATTATGACATCTAATGGTCCAGCAACTGAGAGGACTTACTAGAGGACAGGACTCATGCTGAGGGTCACAATGCGTGTGTATGCCCTCGTCGCACTCAAGAATGGGTGGGGCCTCAGGGTGAATGCTGGTTTCTCCTACACTGAACGTTGGACAACGTGCCAACCACAGGGTTCTTGCCACGGGTAAGGAGGAGTTCTGATTTCTGCATCACACTCACCCCTGGGAAGTGATTGGAGATAAGGTCTCGGTTCTGAAGCCTGAAAACTGAGGTAGGGAAGAGATGATGACCTAAGGCCATGGCGGGTTTTATGTGCTCAGTGTGCGGTCAGCTTTCTGGGTGTTGGTCAGGAGGTCCGGGCTCAGGTTGTGTACGACAGTGCATTAGTGCCCAGGTTAGACTATATAATTTGGGTAAAGTCGAGTGCTCTGTAGGTTTACCCTCATTTAAAGTGCCTGGGCAGCTCATGAGGCAATAATTTTTTTTCTAGAGGGCAGGCAGAGTGCTGCATTGTGGGTCCGGAATTGCCAAACTTGAGGGCTTCGGGGCCAGGAGTGTGAGGACGGAAGTCTGAGAAGACAAGCTAGACTTGGGTTTCAGGGCGAGGGCACGGCAGGTACCCCCTGCAGATCTGAACCAATATCTCATGCATCTGAAGTCAGGGCGAGGATCAGACATGGCTCAGGTTGGAGTTTCTGAGCATGACGGCCGCTTCATGAAGGGAGCGGAATCTCGAGGCCATTGAGGTTTTCCCACGTTGGGAGTTGTGGGATGCCCCCTTCATGGATTCCTTCTGCGGGACAATTGAGACCTGTTGGACAGCTCCAGGACATCCCATATGGAATGACTCCAGAGCACCGTTCGCGGATGGATGCCTGGGAAGCCCGTCTCGCATTCCAATTGTCTCCTAGCAACAAGACAGTTTAGATCTGAGGGCTCTGCGGGAGCAACCGGGGTGGCTGAGTTGAAATGGACTTTCCTGAGGATGGGTCCTAATGTGTTTTTGTGTCCAAGAGGGCCTTGGAATGGGGCGGTGGCCCCAGGACCCTGAAGTACTCTCCTAAGCTTTGGACATGGCTCCCATGCACAGTTTTCCTTGTGGAGACGAGATGAGTTCTGATGGGTGCCTCAGGAAAACCCCTATGCTCGTATTGGAATCAGGCTTTTGAGGACACATGCCTGTAACCCAAAGCAATGGATCCTATTATGGCCTAGGGTCCTGTCTGGTTCAATCTTCTTCTCTGGGGACATCCATCTATGGTATGAGTGGAGGTCGATTATCAGCTGGTGTCAGACAGCCCTTGTTTGTTCCGGGCGACCTACACTATTGGGATGGCCTCAGGGACTTTGGAGATTTCTCCTAATTTGTACGATTTTGGACCATGGAATGGGCAGAATTCCCATGGATTGGTAGGCACAGTCCTAATGTGTGGCTCCAGGGGCCCAGCCTGGAGCGTGTGTGGCCCAAGACTTTGAGGACAGAAGTCTGAAAACACAAACTCAGCTTAGGTTTGGGGAGGTACGTATGGCAGGCCCGATCTACAAACCATGAGAAGAACTCTTCAGGATATGAAGAAAGTGCGAGTCTGAGGCTCTTGCTCAGGCTTTTGTCTCTGGATTTTGTATCAGCGATGGCCGTGGAATGTCGGGGACGCCTCATGGGCCATGGACGAATCTTCCTCTCTGAGGATTTGGCCCGATTCCCAATTGCTTTTCGTCAATCTGTGGGATGGGAGGACTCATTTCAGTTTTGTTACTTCAGGTGTCCCACCAAAAGAGGAATTCCAAAGCCAAGCCGTGGGGAAGACTGAAGGGATAACCCGAACTATGGTTAAAAATTGGGGCCTAGGGGCATGGCAAGCCCAATATGATATCTCTTCATCCAGCCACTGAGTGGCCTTACTTGAGGACTGGGCTCAGCCTGAGCGTCACAATGTGTGTTTGTGACCAATGTGGCCCGCGAGCATGGGCGGGGCCTCATGGGCCACACTGGTTTCAACTACACTGAACGTTGGACAACATGCCAACCACAAGGTTTCATGCCATGGGGAAGGAGTTCTGATTTCTGCATCACCTTCAACCCTGGGCAGTGATTGGATATAAGGTCTAGGTTCTGAAACCTGAAAACTGATGTTGGGAAGAGATGACGACCTAAGGCCATGGCGGCTCGATGTGCTCAGTGTGCGGCCAGCTGTCTGGGAGGGGCCAGGGGGTCCAGGCTCAGGCTGTGTCAGAAAGGGCATTAGTGCCCTGGTCAGCCTATGTATTTGGGGTACAGCCAAGGTCGGTGCAGGTTGATCCTCATTTGGGATTACTGGGTAGCACCAGAGGACAATGTTTTTCTTCTGGAGGGCCGGCAGAGTGCTGCATTGTAGTTCTGGATTGCCAAACTGGAGGGCTTGTGGGCCAGTAGTCTGACGACAAAAGTCTGAGAACACAAGCTAGGCTTAGGTTTCTGGGTGAGGCCATGGCACGCACAATCTACAGACCTGAATCGAGATCTCGTGCATCTGAAGTCAGGGCGAGGATCAGACGATCGCTCAGGTTGGAGTTTCTGTCCCTGATGGCCCCTTCATGAATGGGCGGGGGCATCACGAGGCCATGGGGGTTTTCCCACGATGGGAGTTGTGAGAAGCTCCAAACTGCAGAGAGTCTTCTGCAGGACAATTGAGACCTGTTGTTTGGCTCCAGGCCAATGATTCTGAGCAGGGTTCTAAGGATGGATGGCTGGGTAGCCCACCTCGCATTCCAATTGTCTCCTAGCAACAAGACAGGTTAGATCTCCTGGATCTGTGGGGAGCAACCGAGGACGCTGAGTTGAAATGGACACCCCTGGGGATGGGTCCTAACGTGCTTTTGTGTCTATGGAGACCTTGGAATGAAGCGGTGGCACTGGGGCCCTAAAGGGTTCTCCTAAACAGAGGCTTTGACACAGCTCCAACGTGCAAGTTTCCCATGTGTAGATGAGATGTTTCCTGATGGGTGAGTCAAGAAACAGCTATATGCTGCTTTTGAAATCCATGCCTCTGAGGAGAGATGCCTGGAAACCAAAGCAATGGATCTGATTAGTGCCTAGGGGCCTGTTCTTTCCCTTTTACCTCTGGGGACATCTGTCTATGGGTCTGAGTGCAGGTAGGTGCTCAGTTGGGCTCAGATTGCCCCTGTTTTTCCTGTGAAGCCACCACTATTGAGATGAATCAGGGACTTTGGAGGTTTATACTATTAAAAGGGTTGTGGCCATTGGAATGGGCACACACAATTCCCTTGGAGAGGGCAAGTACAGTCCTCAGGTTTGGCTCCAGGGGCCTGAGCCTGTAGGTTGTGTAGGCCAGGGCTGTTTGGACAGTTGTCTGAAAACACAAACTCGGCTTATGTTTCGGGTATAGGTATGGCAGGACTGATCTACAGACCATGAGGAGAAATCTTCGGGATTTGAAAGAAGGGCGAGTGTGAGGCTCCTGCTCAAGTTTTTGTCTCTGGATATCGTGTCACTCATGGTCGTGGAATTTCTGGGTGACTTCATGGGAAATGGACGAGTCTTACTCTCTGGTGGTTTGGCCCCGTCCAAAGAGTTTGGGGTCATTCTGTGGGCTGGAAGAAGTCCGTTTTTTTTTTTTTTTAATTCTTGATTTTTTCTTTTTTATCCTCAGGTGTCCCACCAAAAGAGGGATTCCAGAGTAGAGCCCTGGGGAGGGGCGACTGGACCATCAGAAATATGGTTTAAAATTGGGGCCTAGGGACATGTCAAGCCCATTATGACATCTAATGGTCCAGCAACTGAGAGGACTTACTAGAGGACAGGACTCATGCTGAGGGTCACAATGCGTGTGTATGCCCTCGTCGCACTCAAGAATGGGTGGGGCCTCAGGGTGAATGCTGGTTTCTCCTACACTGAACGTTGGACAACGTGCCAACCACAGGGTTCTTGCCACGGGTAAGGAGGAGTTCTGATTTCTGCATCACACTCACCCCTGGGAAGTGATTGGAGATAAGGTCTCGGTTCTGAAGCCTGAAAACTGAGGTAGGGAAGAGATGATGACCTAAGGCCATGGCGGGTTTTATGTGCTCAGTGTGCGGTCAGCTTTCTGGGTGTTGGTCCGGAGGTCCGGGCTCAGGTTGTGTTCGACAGTGCATTAGTGCCCAGGTTAGACTATATAATTTGGGTAAAGTCGAGTGCTCTGTAGGTTTACCCTCATTTAAGGTGCCTGGGCAGCTCATGAGGTAATAATTTTTTTTCTAGAGGGCAGGCAGAGTGCTGCATTGTGGGTCCGGAATTGCCAAACTTGAGGGCTTCGGGGCCAGGTGTGTGAGGACGGAAGTCTGAGAAGACAAGCTAGACTTGGGTTTCAGGGCGAGGGCACGGCAGGTACCCCCTGCAGATCTGAACCAATATCTCATGCATCTGAAGTCAGGGCGAGGATCAGACATGGCTCAGGTTGGAGTTTCTTAGCATGACGGCCGCTTCATGAAGGGTGCGGAATCTCGAGGCCATTGAGGTTTTCCCACGTTGGGAGTTGTGGGATGCCCCCTTCATGGATTCCTTCTGCGGGACAATTGAGACCTGTTGGACAGCTCCAGGACATCCCATATGGAATGACTGCAGAGCACCGTTCGCGGATGGATGCCTGGGAAGCCCGCCTCGCATTCCAATTGTCTCCTAGCAACAAGACAGTTTAGATCTGATGGCTCTGCGGGAGCAACCGGGGTGGCTGAGTTGAAATGGACTTTCCTGAGGATGGGTCCTAATGTGTTTTTGTGTCCATGAGGGCCTTGGAATGGGGCGGTGGCCCCGGGACCCTGAATTACTCTCCTAAGCTTTTGACATGGCTTCCATGCACAGGTTTTTTTTTGGAGACGAGATGAGTTCTGATGGGTGCCTCAGGAAAACACCTATGCTCGTATTGGAATCAGGCTTTTGAGGACACATGCCTGTAACCCAAAGCAATGGATCCTATTATGGCCTAGGGTCCTGTCTGGTTCAATCTTCTTCTCTGGGGACATCCATCTATGGTATGAGTGGAGGTCGATTATCAGCTGGTGTCAGACAGCCCTTTTTTGTTCCAGGCGACCTACACTATTGGGATGGCCTCAGGGACTTTGGAGATTTCTCCTAATTTGTACGATTTTGGACCATGGAATGGGCAGAATTCCCATGGATTGGTAGGCACAGTCCTAATGTGTGGCTCCACGGGCCCAGCCTGGAGGGTGTGAGGCCCAAGACTTTGAGGACAGAAGTCTGAAAACAAAAACTCAGCTTAGGTTTGGGGACGTAGGTATGGCAGGCCCGATCTACAAACCATGAGAAGAACTCTTCAGGATATGAAGAAAGTGCGAGTCTGAGACTCTTGCTCAGGCTTTTGTCTCTGGATTTTGTATCAGTGATGGCTTTGGAATGTCGGGGACGCCTCATGGGCCATGGACGAATCTTCCTCTCTGAGGATTTGGCCCGATTCCCAATTGCTTTTCGTCAATCTGTGGGATGGGAGGACTCATTTCAGTTTTGTTACCTCAGGTGTCCCACCAAAAGAGGAATTCCAAAGCCAAGCCGTGGGGAAGACTGAAGGGATAACCCGAACTATGGTTAAAAATTGGGGCCTAGGGGCAGGGCAAGCCCAATATGATATCTCTTCATCCAGCCACTGAGTGGCCTTACTTGAGGACTGGGCTCAGCCTGAGCGTCACAATGTGTGTTTGTGAACAACGTAGCCCGCGAGCATGGGCGGGTCCTCATGGGCCACACTGGTTTCAACTACACTGAACGTTGGACAACATGCCAACCACAAGGTTTCATGCCATGAGGAAGGAGTTCTGATTTCTGCATCACCTTCAACCCTGGGCAGTGATTGGATATAAGGTCTAGGTTCTGATACCTGAAAACTGATGTTGGGAAGAGATGACGACCTAAGGCCATGGCGGCTCGATGTGCTCAGTGTGCGGCCAGCTGTCTGGGAGGGGCCAGGGGGTCCAGGCTCAGGCTGTGTCAGAAAGGGCATTAGTGCCCTGGTCAGCCTATGTATTTGGGGTACAGCCAAGGTCGGTGCAGGTTGATCCTCATTTGGGATTACTGGGTAGCACCAGAGGACAATGTTTTTCTTCTGGAGGGCCGGCAGAGTGCTGCATTGTAGTTCTGGATTGCCAAACTGGAGGGCTTGTGGGCCAGTAGTCTGACGACAAAAGTCTGAGAAAACAAGCTAGGCTTAGGTTTCTGGGTGAGGCCATGGCACGCACAATCTACAGACCTGAATCGAGATCTCGTGCATCTGAAGTCAGGGCGAGGATCAGACGATCGCTCAGGTTGGAGTTTCTGTCCCTGATGGCCCCTTCATGAATGGGCGGGGGCATCACGAGGCCATGGGGGTTTTCCCACGATGGGAGTTGTGAGAAGCTCCAAACTGCAGAGAGTCTTCTGCAGGACAATTGAGACCTGTTGTTTGGCTCCAGGCCAATGATTCTGAGCAGGGTTCTAAGGATGGATGGCTGGGTAGCCCACCTCACATTCCAATTGTCTCCTAGCAACAAGACAGGTTAGATCTCCTGGATCTGTGAGGAGCAACCGAGGACGCTGAGTTGAAATGGACACCCCTGGGGATGGGTCCTAACGTGCTTTTGTGTCTATGGAGACCTTGGAATGAAGCGGTGGCACTGGGGCCCTAAAGGGTTCTCCTAAACAGAGGCTTTGACACAGCTCCAACGTGCAAGTTTCCCATGTGTAGATGAGATGTTTCCTGATGGGTGAGTCAAGAAACAGCTATATGCTGCTTTTGAAATCCATGCCTCTGAGGAGAGATGCCTGGAAACCAAAGCAATGGATCTGATTAGTGCCTAGGGGCCTGTTCTTTCCCTTTTACCTCTGGGGACATCTGTCTATGGGTCTGAGTGCAGGTAGGTGCTCAGTTGGGCTCAGATTGCCCCTGTTTTTCCTGGGAAGCCACCACTATTGAGATGAATCAGGGACTTTGGAGGTTTATCCTATTAGAAGGGTTGTGGCCATTGGAATGGGCACACACAATTCCCTTGGAGAGGGCAAGTACAGTCCTCAGGTTTGGCTCCAGGGGCCTGAGCCTGTAGGTTGTGTAGGCCAGGGCTGTTTGGACAGTTGTCTGAAAACAAAAACTCGCCTTATGTTTCGGGTCATAGGTATGGAAGGACTGATCTACAGACCATGAGGAGAACTCTTCGGGATTTGAAAGAAGGGCGAGTGTGAGGCTCCTGCTCAAGTTTTTGTCTCTGGATATCGTGTCACTCATGGTCGTGGAATTTCTGGGTGACTTCATGGGAAATGGACGAGTCTTACTCTCTGGTGGTTTCCCCCGTCCAAAGAGTTTGGGGTCATTCTGTGGGCTGGAAGAAGTCCGTTTTTTTTTTTTTTTTTAATTCTTGTTTTTTTCTTTTTTATCCTCAGGTGTCCCACCAAAAGAGGGATTCCAGAGTAGAGCCCTGGGGAGGGGCGACTGGACCATCAGAAATTTGGTTAAAAATTGGGGCCTAGGGACATGTCAAGCCCATTATGACATCTAATGGTCCAGCAACTGAGAGGACTTACTAGAGGACAGGACTCATGCAGAGGGTCACAATGCGTGCGTATGCCCTCGTCGCACTCAAGAATGGGCGGTGCCTCAGGGTGAATGCTGGTTTCTCCTACACTGAACGTTGGACAACGTGCCAAACACAGGGTCCTTGCCATGGGTAAGGAGGAGTTCTGATTTCTGCATCACACTCACCCCTGGGAAGTGATTGGAGATAAGGTCTCGGTTCTGAAGCCTGAAAACTGAGGTAGGGAAGAGATGATGACCTAAGGCCATGGCGGGTTTTATGTGCTCAGTGTGCGGTCAGCTTTCTGGGTGTTGGTCAGGAGGTCCGGGCTCAGGTTGTGTTCGCCAGTGCATTAGTGCCCAGGTTAGACTATATAATTTGGGTAAAGTCGAGTGCTGTGTAGGTTTACCCTCATTTAAGGTGCCTGAGCAGCTCATGAGGCAATAATTTTTTTTCTAGAGGGCAGGCAGAGTGCTGCATTGTGGGTCCGGAATTGCCAAACTTGAGGGCTTCGGGGCCAGGAGTGTGAGGACGGAAGTCTGAGAAGACAAGCTAGACTTGGGTTTCAGGGCAAGGGCACGGCAGGTACCCCCTGCAGATCTGAACAAATATCTCATGCATCTGAAGTCAGGGCGAGGATCAGACATGGCTCAGGTTGGAGTTTCTGAGCATGACGGCCGATTCATGAAGGGAGCGGAATCTCGAGGCCATTGAGGTTTTCCCACGTTGGGAGTTGTGGGATGCCCCCTTCATGGATTCCTTCTGCGGGACAATTGAGACCTGTTGGACAGCTCCAGGACATCCCATATGGAATGACTGCAGAGCACCGTTCGCGGATGGATGCCTGGGAAGCCCGCCTCGCATTCCAATTGTCTCCTAGCAACAAGACAGTTTAGCTCTGATGGCTCTGCGGGAGCAACCGGGGTGGCTGAGTTGAAATGGACTTTCCTGAGGATGGGTCCTAATGTGTTTTTGTGTCCATGAGGGCCTTGGAATGGGGCGGTGGCACCGGGACCCTGAAGTACTCTCCTAAGCTTTGGACATGGCTCCCATGCACAGGTTTCCTTGTGGAGACGAGATGAGTTCTGATGGGTGCCTCAGGAAAACCCCTATGCTCGTATTGGAATCAGGCATTTGAGGACACATGCCTGTAACCCAAAGCAATGGATCCTATTATGGACTAGGGTCCTGTCTGGATCAATCTTCTTCTCTGGGGACATCCATCTATGGTATGAGTGGAGGTCGATTATCAGCTGCTGTCAGACAGCCCTTGTTTGTTACGGGCGACCTACACTATTGGGATGGCCTCAGGGACTTTGGAGATTTCTCCTAATTTGTACGATTTTGGACCATGTAATGGGCAGAATTCCCATGGATTGGTAGGCACAGTCCTAATGTGTGGCTCCAGGGGCCCAGCCTGGAGGGTGTGAGGCCCAAGACTTTGAGGACAGAAGTCTGAAAACACAAACTCAGCTTAGGTTTGGGGACGTAGGTATGGCAGGCCCGATCTACAAACCATGAGAAGAACTCTTCAGGATATGAAGAAAGTGCGAGTCTGAGGCTCTTGCTCAGGCTTTTGTCTCTGGATTTTGTATCAGCGATGGCCGTGGAATGTCGGGGACGCCTCATGGGCCATGGAAGAATCTTCCTCTCTGAGGATTTGGCCCGATTCCCAATTGCTTTTCGTCAATCTGTGGGATGGGAGGACTCATTTCAGTTTTGTTACCTCAGGTGTCCCACCAAAAGAGGAATTCCAAAGCCAAGCCGTGGGGAAGACTGAAGGGATAACCCGAATTATGGTTAAAAATTGGGGCCTAGGGGCATGGCAAGCCCAATATGATATCTCTTCATCCAGCCACTGAGTGGCCTTACTTGAGGACTGGGCTCAGCCTGAGCGTCACAATGTGTGTTTGTGACCAATGTGGCCCGCGAGCATGGGCGGGGCCTCATGGGCCACACTGGTTTCAACTACACTGAAAGTTGGACAACATGCCAACCACAAGGTTTCTTGCCATGGGGAAGGAGTTCTGATTTCTGCATCACCTTCAACCCTGGGCAGTGATTGGATATAAGGTCTAGGTTCTGAAACCTGAAAACTGATGTTGGGAAGAGATGACGACCTAAGGCCATGGCGGCTCGATGTGCTCAGTGTGCGGCCAGCTGTCTGGGAGGGGCCAGGGGGTCCAGGCTCAGGCTGTGTCAAAAGGGCATTAGTGCCCTGGTCAGCCTATGTATTTGGGGTACAGCCAAGGTCGGTGCAGGTTGATCCTCATTTGGGATTACTGGGTAGCACCAGAGGACAATGTTTTTCTTCTGGAGGGCCAGCAGAGTGCTGCATTGTAGTTCTGGATTGCCAAACTGGAGGGCTTGTGGGCCAGTAGTCTGACGACAAAAGTCTGAGAACACAAACTAGGCTTAGGTTTCTGGGTGAGGCCATGGCACGCACAATCTACAGACCTGAATCGAGATCTTGTGCATCTGAAGTCAGGGCGAGGATCAGACGATCGCTCAGGTTGGAGTTTCTGTCCCTGATGGCCCCTTCATGAATGGGCGGGGGCATCACGAGGCCATGGGGGTTTTCCCACGATGGGAGTTGTGAGAAGCTCCAAACTGCAGAGAGTCTTCTGCAGGACAATTGAGACCTGTTGTTTGGCTCCAGGCCAATGATTCTGAGCAGGGTTCTAAGGATGGATGGCTGGGTAGCCCACCTCGCATTCCAATTGTCTCCTAGCAACAAGACAGGTTAGATCTCCTGGATCTGTGGGGAGCAACCGAGGACGCTGAGTTGAAATGGACACCCCTGGGGATGGGTCCTAACGTGCTTTTGTGTCTATGGAGACCTTGGAATGAAGCGGTGGCACTGGGGCCCTAAAGGGTTCTCCTAAACAGAGGCTTTGACACAGCTCCAACGTGCAAGTTTCCCATGTGTAGATGAGATGTTTTCTGATGGGTGAGTCAAGAAACAGCTATATGCTGATTTTGAAATCCAGGCCTCTGAGGAGAGATGCCTGGAAACCAAATCAATGGATCTGATTAGTGCCTAGGGGCCTGTTCTTTCCTTTTTACCTCTGGGGACATCTGTCTATGGGTCTGAGTGCAGGTAGGTGCTCAGTTGGGCTCAGATTGCCCCTGTTTTTCCTGGGAAGCCACCACTATTGAGATGAATCAGGGACTTTGGAGGTTTATCCTATTAGAAGGGTTGTGGCCATTGGAATGGGCACACACAATTCCCTTGGAGAGGGCAAGTACAGTCCTCAGGTTTGGCTCCAGGGGCCTGAGCCTGTAGGTTGTGTAGGCCAGGGCTGTTTGGACAGTTGTCTGAAAACACAAACTCGGCTTGTGTTTCGGGTCATAGGTATGGCAGGACTGATCCACAGACCATGAGGAGAAATCTTCGGGATTTGAAAGAAGGGCGAGTGTGAGGCTCCTGCTCAAGTTTTTGTCTCTGGATATCGTGTCACTCATGGTCGTGGAATTTCCGGGTACTTCATGGGAATTGGACGAGTCTTACTCTCTGGTGGTTTGGCCCCGTCCAAAGAGTTTGGGGTCATTCTGTGGGCTGGAAGAAGTCCGTTTTTTTTTTTTTAATTCTTGTTTTTTTTCTTTTTTATCCTCAGGTGTCCCACCAAATGAGGGATTCCAGAGTAGAGCCCTGGGGAGGGGCGATTGGACCATCAGAAATTTGGTTAAAAATTGGGGCCTAGGGACAAGTCAAGCCCATTATAACATCTAATGGTCCAGCAACTGAGAGGACTTACTAGAGGACAGGACTCATGCTGAGGGTCACAATGCGTGTGTATGCCCTCGTCGCACTCAAGAATGGGCGGGGCCTCAGGGTGAATGCTGGTTTCTCCTACACTGAACGTTGGACAACGTGCCATCCACAGGGTTCTTGCCATGGGTAAGGAGGAGTTCTGATTTCTGCATCACACTCACCCCTGGGAAGTGATTGGAGATAAGGTCTCGGTTCTGAAGCCTGAAAACTGAGGTAGGGAAGAGATGATGACCTAAGGCCATGGCGGGTTTTATGTGCTCAGTGTGCGGTCAGCTTTCTGGGTGTTGGTCAGGAGGTCCGGGCTCAGGTTGTGTTCGACAGTGCATTAGTGCCCAGGTTAGACTATATAATTTGGGTAAAGTCGAGTGCTGTGTAGGTTTACCCTCATTTAAGGTGCCTGAGCAGCTCATGAGGCAATAATTTTTTTTCTAGAGGGCAGGCAGAGTGCTGCATTGTGGGTCGGAATTGCCAAACTTGAGGGCTTCGGGGCCAGGAGTGTGAGGACGGAAGTCTGAGAAGACAAGCTAGACTTGATTTCAGGGCGAGGGCCCGGCAGGTACCCCCTGCACATCTGAACAAATATCTCATGCATCTGAAGTCAGGGCGAGGATCAGACATGGCTCAGGTTGGAGTTTCTGAGCATGACGGCCGCTTCATGAAGGGAGCGGAATCTCGAGGCCATTGAGGTTTTCCCACGTTGGGAGTTGTGGGATGCCCCCTTCATGGATTCCTTCTGCGGGACAATTGAGACCTGTTGGACAGCTCCAGGACATCCCATATGGAATGACTCCAGAGCACCGTTCGCGGATGGATGCCTGGGAAGCCCGCCTCGCATTCCAATTGTCTCCTAGCAACAAGACAGTTGAGATCTGATGGCTCTGCGGGAGCAACCGGGGTGGCTGAGTTGAAATGGACTTTCCTGAGGATGGGTCCTAATGTGTTTTTGTGTCCATGAGGGCCTTGGAATGGGGCGGTGGCCCCGGGACCCTGAAGTACTCTCCTAAGCTTTGGACATGGCTCCCATGCACAGGTTTCCTTGTGGAGACGAGATGAGTTCTGATGGGTGCCTCAGGAAAACCCCTATGCTCGTATTGGAATCAGGCTTTTGAGGACACATGCCTGTAACCCAAAGCAATGGATCGTATTATGGCCTAGGGTCCTGTCTGGTTCAATCTTCTTCTCTGGGGACATCCATCTATGTATGAGTGGAGGTCGATTATCAGCTGGTGTCAGACAGCCCTTGTTTGTTCTGGGCGACCTACACTATTGGGATGGCCTCAGGGACTTTGGAGATTTCTCCTAATTTGTACGAATTTGGACCATGGAATGGGCAGAATTCCCATGGATTGGTAGGCACTGTCCTAATGTGTGGCTCCAGGGGCCCAGCCTGGAGGGTGTGTGGCCCAAGACTTTGAGGACAGAAGTCTGAAAACACAAACTCAGCTTAGGTTTGGGGACGTAGGTATGGCAGGCCCGATCTACAAACCATGAGAAGAACACTTCAGGATATGAAGAAAGTGCGAGTCTGAGGCTCTTGCTCAGGCTTTTGTCTCTGGATTTTGTATCAGCGATGGCCGTGGAATGTCGGGGACGCCTCATGGGCCATGGACGAATCTTCCTCTCTGAGGATTTGGCCCGATTCCCAATTGCTTTTCGTCAATCTGTGGGATGGGAGGACTCATTTCAGTTTTGTTGCCTCAGGTGTCCCAACAAAAGAGGAATTCCAAATCCAAGCCGTGGGGAAGACTGAAGGGACAACCGGAACTATGGTTAAAAATTGGGGCCTAGGGGCATGGCAAGCCCAATATGCTATCTCTTCATCCAACCACTGAGTGGCCTTACTTGAGGACTGGGCTCAGCCTGAGCGTCACAATGTGTGTTTGTGACCAATGTGGCCCGCCAGCATGGGCGGGGCCTCATGGGCCACACTGGTTTCAACTACACTGAACGTTGGACAACATGCCAACCACAAGGTTTCATGCCATGGGGAAGGAGTTCTGATTTCTGCATCACCTTCAACCCTGGGCAGTGATTGGATATAAGGTCTAGGTTCTGAAACCTGAAAACTGATGTTGCGAAGAGATGACGACCTAAGGCCATGGCGGCTTGATGTGCTCAGTGTGCGGCCATCTGTCTGGGAGGGGCCAGGGGGTCCAGGCTCAGGCTGTGTCAGAAAGGGCATTAGTGCCCTGGTCAGCCTATGTATTTGGGGTACAGCCAAGGTTGGTGCAGGTTGATCCTCATTTGGGATTACTGGGTAGCACCAGAGGACAATGTTTTTCTTCTGGAGGTCCGGCAGAGTGCTGCATTGTAGTTCTGGATTGCCAAACTGGAGGGCTTGTGGGCCAGTAGTCTGACGACAAAAGTCTGAGAACACAAGCTAGGCTTAGGTTTCTGGGTGAGGCAATGGCATGCACAATCTACAGACCTGAATCGAGATCTCGTGCATCTGATGTCAGGGCGAGGATCAGACGATCGCTCAGGTTGGAGTTTCTGTCCCTGATGGCCCCTTCATGAATGGGCGGGGGCATCACGAGGCCTTGGGGGTTTTCCCACGATGGGAGTTGTGAGAAGCTCCAAACTGCAGAGAGTCTTCTGCAGGACAATTGAGACCTGTTGTTTGGCTCCAGGCCAATGATTCTGAGCAGGGTTCTAAGGATGGATGGCTGGGTAGCCCACCTCGCATTCCAATTGTCTCCTAGCAACAAGACAGGTTAGATCTCCTGGATCTGTGGGGAGCAACCGAGGACGCTGAGTTGAAATGGACACCCCTGGGGATGGGTCCTAACGTGCTTTTGTGTCTATGGAGACCTTGGAATGAAGCGGTGGCACTGGGGCTCTAAAGGGTTCTCCTAAACAGAGGCTTTGACACAGCCCCAACGTGCAAGTTTCCCATGTGTAGATGAGATGTTTTCTGATGTGTGGGGCAAGAAACAGCTATATGCTGCTTTTGAAATCCAGGCCTCTGAGGAGAGATGCCTGTAAACCAAAGCAATGGATCTGATTAGTGCCTAGGGGCCTGTTCTTTCCTTTTTACCTCTGGGGACAACTGTCTATGGGTCTGAGTGCAGGTAGGTGCTCATTTGGGCTCTGATTGCCCCTGTTTTTCCTGGGAAGTCACCACTATTGAGATGAATCAGGAACTTTGGAGGTTTATTTTATTAGAAGGGTTGTGGCCATTGGAATGGGCACACACAATTCCCTTGGAGAGGGCAAATACAGTCCTCAGGTTTGGCTCCAGGGGCCTGATCCTGTAGGTTGTGTAGGCCTGGGCTGTTTGGACAGTTGTCTGAAAACACACACCCTCCAGGCTAGGGTTCCTGGAACCACACCTCAGGATTGTTCCTGCCCTCTCAAAGGGAATTCTTCATATTCCATTGGCCACAACCATATAAATCAGGAGAAATCTCCAATATCCCTGGGACCATACCAATATTGTAGGCCGCTTGGAACAAACAGGGGTGATCTGACACTAGCTGAGCAACTAGCTCCACACCAACTCGGAGACAGATGTCCCCAGAGAAGAACATTGAACTGGACAGGCCCCTAGGCCCTAATCAGATCCATTGCTTTGGTTTCCAGGCATCTCTTCTCAGAGGCCTGGTTTCCAATACCAGCCTATGGGGTTTCCAGAGGCCCCTTCAGAGCAAGTCTTGTCTGCACATTGGAAACTTGCTCGTGGAGCTATGTCAGAACCTCAGAGGCCTGGTTTTCAATACCACCATATGGGGGTTTCCTGAGTCATCAGTCAGAACAAATGTCTTCTCCACATGGGAAACGTGCTCTTTCAAGCTGTGTCAAAACCTCCGGCTAGGAAAATCCTTCAGGGCCCCGGTGCCACCACCTCATTCCAAGGTCTCCATGGACACAATCCCACATTAGGACCCATCTGCAGGAGAGTCTATTTCAACTCAGTGCCCTTGGGTGCTCCCCTAGAGCCAGCAGATCGAACCTATCTTGTCACTAGGAGACAATTGGAATGTGAGGCGGGCTGGCTAGGCATCCATCTGTAGAAAACTACTCTGAAGTAATTCCATATGGGACATCCTGGAGCCATCCAACAGGTCACAGCTGTCCTGCAGAAGGAATCCTTGCGCTTTGGAGCACCTCACAACTCCCATCATGGGAAAAGCTCTGTGGCCTCGTGGTGCACCGTCCCCTTCATGAAAGAGCCACCTTGGACAGAAACTCCAACCTGAGCCAACGTCTAATCCTCGCCCTGACTTCAGATGCACGAAATCTTGATTCAACTCTGCAGAGTGTGCCTGCCGAAACCCCGCCCCGAAGCAAAACCTAGCTATTGTTCTCAGACTTCGTCCTCACACTCCGAGCCCACCAGCCCTCCAGTTAGGGAATTCTGGAGAGACACAATGCAGCACTCTGACTGCCCTCCAGAAGAGAAACGTTGTCCTATGGGGCTAACCAGAAACACCAAATGAGGATCAACCTGCATGCCACTTGTCTCTACCCCAATTATACAGTTTCGCTTCGGCGTTAATGCCCTGTCTTGCACAGCCTGAGGTCTGAATTCCCAACCGACACCCAGCCAGCTGGCTGTACACTGAGCACATCAGACCCGCCATGGCTTTAGGTCATCATCTCTTCCCAACCTTGGTTTTCAGGCTTCAGAACCTAGACCTTATATATACTCACTACCCAGGGGAGAACGTGATGCAGAAATGAAACTCCTTCTTCCTCAAGGCAAGAAACCTTGTGGTTGGCATGTTTTCCAACGTTCAGTGTAGGAGAATCCAGCTTAGCCCATGAGTCCCCGCCCATGCTTGAGAACCGCAATGGGCACAAACACATTGGGACCCTCAGTTTGAGCCCTGTCCTCAAGTAAAGCCTCTCAGGGGCTGGACCAAGAACCCGCATTGCCATCCCTAGTCCCCCAATATTAATGAGAGGTTGAGAGGTCTAGTCACCCCTATTCAGGTCTCTGCTCTGGAACCCCTGAGGAAAAAAATATCGAAGGGTCTCCTCCATCCCTGAATGAGCCCCAATACTTGGGATCTGACCAAATCTTAAAAGAGAAAGAATCATCCATGGCCAAAGAGGCCATCCCGTCATTCCATGGCCACCATTGACACAAAATCTAGAGACAAAAGCCTGGAGATATGCCTCACACTTGCCCTTTGTTCATAGCCTGAAAAATTCTCCTCACGGTCTATAGATCAGGCCTGTCATACCTACGTCCCCAAACCTAAGCTGAGTTTGGGTTTTCATATTTCTGTCCCCACTGTCCTGGCCCACACACCCTCCAGGCTGGGGCCCCTGGAGCCATGCCTCAGGACTGTGCCTGCCTTCTCCAAGCAAATTCTGCCCATTCCATTGGCCACAACCCTAAAGTTTAGGAGAACACTCCAACGTCCCTGAGGCCATCCCAATAGTGTTGGCCACTCAGGGCAAACAGGGTGATCTGTCCCAATATGAGCAACTACCTCAACTCAGACCCATAGACAGATAACCCCAGAGAAGAAGATTGAACCGGACAGGCACCTAGGACCTAATCAGATCCATTGCTTTTGATTCCAGGCATCTCTCCTCAGAGGCCTGGTTTCGAATACCAGCATATGTGTTCTTCTGGAGGTACCAGTCTGAACAAATCTCATTTCCACATGGGAAACATGCATTTTGGAGCTGTGTCACAACCTCCAGTTAAGGGAAACCTTCAGGTCCCAGCAGCCAACACCCCATTCCAAGGTCTCCATGGACACAAGCCCACATTATGTCCCATCCTCAGGCGAGTCCATTTCAACACATCCCCTTTGGTTGCTCCCCAAAAGAAGCAGATCGAACCTGCCTTGTCACTAGGAGACAATAGGAATGTGAGGCGGGCACTCCAGGAATCCATCCTTAGAACCCTGCACTGCCGTGGTTCCGCATGGGACGTCCTGGAGCAATCTGACCGGTCTCGACTGTCCCGTAGAAGGAATCCTTGCCGATTGGAGCAACATACAAATCCAATCGTGGGAAAGTCTCCATAGCCCCATGATGCCCCCCACCATCATGAAGGGGCCATCCTGAACAGAAACTTCAACCTGAGCCTACGTCTGATCCTCGCCCTGACTTCAGATGCATGAGATTTAGATTTAGCTCTACAGAGTGTGCCTGCCATGATCTTGACCCAAAACCTAAGCCTAGCTTGTGTTCTCACACTTCCTTCCTCACACTTCTGGCCCACAAGCCCTCCAGTGTGAGAATTCCGTCGCCACAATGCAGCACTCTTCCTTCCCTCCAGAAGAAAAACGTTGCCCCTGGCGCTACCCAGAAACGCCAAATGAGGATCAACCTGCATGCCACTCAACTTTACTCCAATTATACAGTCTAAGCTTGGCACTAATGCCCTGTCTGACACAGCCTGAGCCTGGACCTCCTGGATGACACCCAGAAAGGTGGTGTCACACCTAAGGACTGTGCCAGTGCTCTCCAAGGGAACTCTGCCCGTTTCATTTGCCACAACCTTACAGATTAGGAGAAACCTCCAATTCCCAAGACCAGCCCAATAGTGTTGGCCTCCCCCAACAAACATGGGTGATCTGACACAAGCTGAGCAGTGACCTCCATTCTGAATCTTAGACAGAGACACTCAGAGGAGAATATTGAAAAGGACAGGCCCCTAGACCGTAATCAGATCCATTGCTTTGGATTCCAGGCATTGTTCCCCAGATGCTTGGTTTCCAATACCAGGTTGTGGGGGTTTCAGAACAAATCTCGTCTCTACATGGGAAACTTGCTCTTTGGAGCTGCCTCAAAACCTCAGGTTAGGAGAATTCTTCAGGGCAACAGAGCCACTGCCCCATTCCAAGGGATCCATGGACACAAATCCACATCGACTGATCCTCATGAGATTCCATTTCAATTCAGCCCCCTCGGTTGTTCCCCCAGTGACAGCAGATCAAATCCTCCTTTTCACTAGGACACAACTGGAATGCAAGTTGGACTGCCCAGGCATCCATCATTAGAACTGTGCTTTGGAGCATTTCTTATGGGACGTCCTTGATCCATCCAAAAGGTCGTGACTGTCCCGCTGACGGAATCCTTGTGGTTTGGAGCATCACACACTCACAAAGTTGGAAATCTTCCATGGTTTCCTGATGCCCCCCCCACCTTCATGAAGGGGACATCATGTACAGAAACTCCAACCTAAGCCAACATCTGATCCTCGCCCTGACTTCAGATGCACGAGATCTCATTTGAGGTCTGTAGAGTGTGCCTGCCATGTCACCGCTGCGAATTCAAAGCTGAACTTGTGTTCTCAGACTTCTGTCCTAAAACACCTGGCCCACAAGCCCTGAAGTTGGCAATTCTGGAGCCAGAATGCAGCACTCTGCCTGCCCTCCAGAAGAAAATCTTTGCCCTATGGGGCCAACCAGAAACCCCAAATGAGGACCAACCTTCACATCACTCGACTATACCCCAATTATACAGTCTAGCCTGGGGACTAATGCCCTGCCTGACACAGCCTGAGCCCAGACCTGATGATGGACACAGACATCTGGCCGCACACTAAGTGCATCGGACCCACCATGGCCTTAGGTTGTCATCTCTTACCAACCTCGGTTTTCAGGCTTCAGAATCTAGACCTTATCTCTACTCACTGCCATACCGTGTACGTGATGCAGAAATCAGAACTCCTCCTTCCCCATGACCAGAAACCCTGTGGTTGGCATGTTGTCCAACGTGCAGTGTAGGAGAAACCAGCATGGCCCATGAGGCCTCAGACATGCTTGAGGGCTGCGATGGGCACAAACACACATTAGGATCCTAAGCATGATCCCTGGCCTCAAGTAAAGCCTCTCCGGGGCTGGACCAAGAGCCCACATATGGAGATTACCATGCCCCTACTCCCCAAGCCTTAACCAGTGCTTGAGAAGTCTAGTCACCCCTACTCAGATCTCTTCTCTAGAATCCCTCCTTGGTGGGAAACATGAGGTTAAATAAAAAATAGAGAAAGGACTCCTACCGTCCAAAGAATGACCGCAAACACTTGGAATTGGGCCAAATTCACAGAGAGAAATACTCGTCCATGGCTGATGAGGCCATCCTGACATTCCACGGCCACCATTGACACAAAATCCGGAGACAAAAGCCTGAAAAAGCGCCACACACTCGCCCTTTGTTCAAAGCCTGAAAAATTCTCACGGTCTGTAGATCGGGCCTGCCATACCTATGTCCCCAAACCTAAGCCACGTTTGTGTTTTCAGACTTCTGTCTCCATTGTCCTGGCCCACACACCCTCAAGGCTTGGCCCCATGGAGCCACACCTCAGGACTGTGCCTGCCCTCTCCATGGGAATTCTGCTCATTCCTTTGGCACAACCTGACAGATTAGGAGAAACATCCGAAGTCCCCGAGGCCACCCCAATATTGTAGGATGTCCGGGACAAACAGGGACCATCTGCCACAAGCTGAGCCACTACCTCCAATCAGACCTGTAGATAGATATCCATAGAAAAGAAGATTGAACAGGACAGGCACCTAGGCCCTAAACGGATCCATTGCTTTTGTTTTCACGTATCTCTCCTCAGAGGCCTGGATTCCAATACCAGCACATGGGGGTTTCTGGAGCTACCAATCAGAACAAATCGTATGCCACATGGGAATCATGCTATATGGAACTGTGTCAAAACCTCCAGTTAGGAGAAAATTTCACGTCACTGGAGCCACCACCCCATTCCAATGTCTCAATGGACACAATCCCACATTATGACCCATCCTCAGGAGAGTCCATTTCAACTCAAACCTGGCGGTTGCTCACCCAGTGCCAGCAGATCAAACCTGCTTTGTCACTAGGAGACAATTGGAATGCGAGTTCGTTGCCCAGGTATCCGTTGTTAGAACTCTGCTCTGGATAAATTCCTAATGGGGTGTCCTTGATCCATTCAACAGGTCTCAACTGTCCTGCAGAAGGAATCCTTGTGGTTTGCAGCATCACACACTCGCACCGTGGGAAAACCTCCATGGCCTCGTGATGCCTCCACCTTCAGGTAGAGGACATCATGGACAGAAACTCCCGTCTGATCCTCGCCCTGACTTCAGATGCATGAGATCTCAATTCAGCTCTGCAGAGTGTGCCTGCCTTGCCCTCGCCCCAAAACCTAAGCCAGCTCACGTTCTCAGACTTCCGTCCTCACACTCCTGGCCCACAAGCCTTCCACTTTGGGAATTCTGGAGACAAAATGCAGCACTCTGCCTGCCCTCCAGAAGAGAGACTTTGCCCTAGGGGTCTACCCAGAAACATCAAATGAGGATCAACCTGCAATTCTCTAGACTGTACCCCAATTATACAGTCTAGCCTGGGCACTAATGCCCTGTCTGACACAGCCTGACCCCAGACCTCGTGACCGACACCCAGACACCTGGCCTCACACTGAACACATCGAACATGCCATGGCCTTAGGTCATCATCTCTTCCCAACCTTGGTCTTCAGGCTTCAGAACCTAGACATTATCTCCACTCACAACTAAGTGATGTACGTGATGCAGAAATCAGAACTTCACCTTCCCCATGACCAGAAACCTTGTGGTTGGCATGTTGTCCAACGTTCAGTATATGAGAACCCAGCATGGCCCATGAGGCCTCAGACATGCTTGAGGGCTGCGATGGGCACAAACAGACATTAGAACCCTAAGCATGAACCCTGGCCTCAAGTAAAGCCTCTCCGGGGCTGGACCAAGAGCCTGCATATGGGACTTGGCATGCCCCTACTCCCCCAATCCTAGCCAGAGCTTGAGAAGTCTAGTCAACCTTATTCAGAGCTCTTTTCTGGAATCCCTCTTTGGTGGGACACATAAGGTAAAAAAAAAAAAAAAAAAAAAAAAAAAACCAAGATAAAGAAAAAAAAAAAGTAAGGACTCCTACCATCCAAAGAATGACCCCAAACACTTGGAATCTGGCCAAATCCACAGAGAGAAATACTCGTCCATGGTCGATGAGGCCAGCCTGACATTCCACGGCCACCATTGACACAAAATCCGGAGACAAAAACCTGAAAAAGCGCCACACACTTGCCCTTTGTTCAGAGCCCCCAAAATTCTCAAGGTCTGTAGATCGGGCCTGCCATACCTATGTCCCCAAACCTAAGCCTAGTTTGTGTTTTCACTCTTCTGTCTCCATTGTCCTCACCCACACATTCTAAAGGCTGGGCCCCATGGAGCCACACCTCAGGACTGTGCCTGCCCTCTCCAAGGGAATTCTGCTCATTCATGTGGCACAACCTGACAGATTAGGAGAATCATCCAAAATCTCTGAGGCCATCCCAATAGTGTAGGATGTCCTGGACATACAGGGACCCTCTGGCACAAGCTGAGCCACTACCTCCAATCAGAACCTTAGACAGATATCCATAGAAAAGAATATTGAACAAGACAGGCACCTAGGCCCTAATTGGATCCATTGCTTTTGTTTTCAGGCATCTCTCCTCAGAGGCCTGGATTCCAATACCAGCATAAGGGGGTTTCCAGAGCTACCTATCAGAAAAAATCTCGTCTCCACATGGGAATCTTGCTCTATGGAGCTGTGTCATAACCTCCAGTTAGGAGAAAACTTCAGGTCACTGGAGCCACTGCCCCATTTGAATATCTCCATGGACACAATCCCAAATTATGACCCATCCTCAGGAGAGTCCATTTCAACTAAACCCCCTCGGTTGCTACTCCAGAGCCAGCAGATTGAACCTGCCTTGTCGCTAGGAGACAATTGAAATGCGAGTTGGGCTCTTCAGGCATCCATCCTTAGAACCCTGCTCTTGCGTCATTCCTTATGGGACATCCTTGAGCCATCCAACAGGTCTCGACTGTCCCACAGGAGTCCTTGTGCATGGACCACCTAACAACTCATATCATGGAAAGCTTCCAAGGTCACATGATGCCCCCAATCTTCATGAAGGCAGATCATGGAAAGAAACTCCAACCTGAGCCAACAGCTGATCTTCGCCTTGACTTCAGATGCACGAGATCTTGATTCAGCTCTTCAGAGTGTACCTGCTGTGCCCTCACCCCAAAACCTAAGCGTAGCTAGTGTTCCCCAACTTCCGTCCTCACTCTCCTGGACCACACGCCCTCTATTTTGGGATTTCCGATGACACAGTGCTGCACTCTGCCTGCCCTCTAGAAGAAAAATATTGCCCTATGGGTCTACCCAGAAACCTCCAATGAATATAAACCTGCACGTCACTCAACTGTACACCAATTATATAGTCTAGCTTGTGCACTAATGCCCTTTCTGACAGAACCTGAGGCCTGAATTCCCAACCGACACCCAGACAGCTTGCAGTACACTGAGAACATCTGAACCGCCATGGCCTTAGCTCGCCATCTCTTTCCAACTTCGGTTTTCAGGCTACAGAATCCTAGACCTTATCTCTACTCACTTCCCATGGGTGAACGTGATGCAGAAATCAGAACTCCTCCTTCCCTCTCGCCAGAATCTTGTGGTTGGCATCTTGTCCAACGTTCAGTGTAGGACCCCTGTAGGGCCTACAGGGGTAGTAGTAGGGCCCCTGAGGGTAGTGTAGGGTCCCTGAGGCCCTGCCTATGCTTAAGAGCTGCGGTGGGCTCAAACACACATTGGGACCCTCAGTTTGAGCCCTGTCCTCAAGTAAAGCCTCTCAGTGGCTGGACCATGAGCCCGCATATGGGGCCTGCCATGCCCCAAGTCACCCAATCTTAACCAGAGGTAGAGACATCTAGTCACCCCTACTCAGGGCTCTGCTCTGGAATACCTCTTTGGTGGGACATTTGAGGTAAATAAACACAGAAAGGACTCCTCCCACTCACAGAATGACCCCAATCACTTGGGATTGGGCCATCCCAAGTGATTGGGGTCCAGAGAGAAAGACTCGTCCATGGCCCATGAGGCCAGCCCGACATTCCACGGCCACTATTGACACAAAATCCAGAGACATAAGCTTCAGCAAGCGTTCACACTCACTCTTAGGTCATAGCCCCAAAAATTCTCCTCATAGTCTATAGATTGGGCCTGCCATACCTACGTCCCCAAACCTAAGCCGAGTTTGTGTTTTCAGACTTCTATCCTGACATCCCTGTCCCACACACCCTCCAGACTGAGGCCCCTGGAGCCACACCTCAGGACTGTGCCTGCCCTCTCCAAGGAAATTCTTCCCATTCCATTGGCCACAACCCTACAGATAAGGAGAAACCTCCAAAGTCCCAGAGGCCATTCCAATAGTGTAGGCCACCCAGGGCAAAGAGGGGCGATCTCTCACAAGCTGAGCAACGACGTCAACTCACCCATAGACAGATAACCCAAGAGAAGAAGATTAAACTGGACTGGCCCCTAGAATGTAATTGGTTCCATTGCTTTTTTTTCTAAGCATCTCTCCTCAGAGGCCTGTTTTCCAATACCAGCATATGGGGGATTCCAGAGATACCAATCAGAACAAATCTTGTCTTCACATGGGAAACTTATCCTTTGGAGCTCTTTAAAAGGCTCCAGTTAGGAGAAACCTTCAGGTAGCCGGAGCAACCGCCCTATTCCAAGGTCTCCATGGACACATACCCGCATTATGACCATTCGGCAGGAGAGTACATTTCAACTCAGCCCCGTCGATTACTCCCCCAGAGGCAGAATATCAAACCTGCCTTGTCGCTAGGAGACAACTGGAATGCAAAGCAGACTCTCTAGGCATCCATCCATGGAATCCTGCTCTGGCGCCGTTCCATATGGGATGTCCTGGAGCCTTCCAACAAGTCTTGACTGTCCCACAGAAGGAATCCTTGCAGATTGGAGCATCTCACAACTCCTATCGTGGGAAAACCTACATGGCCTCATGAGATGCTCCCCTTTATAAAGGGGCCATCATAGACAGAAACTCCAACCTGAGCCAACTTCTGATGCATTGCTTTGGTTTCTAGGTATCTCTCCTCAGAGGCCTGGTTTCCAATATCAGAATATGGGGGTTTCCTAAGGAAACAATCAGAACAGATCTCATCTCCACATGGGAAACTTGCTCTTTGGAGCTGTGTCAATACCTCAGGTTAGGAGGATCCTTCAGGGCGCTGCCACCATGGCCCAATCCCAAGGTCTCCAAGGACACAAACTTACATTATGAACCATTCTCAGGAGAGTCCATTTCAAATCAGCCCACTCGGCTGCTCACCCAGAGCCAGCAGATCAAACCTTCCTTGTCACTAGGAGACAGTTAGAATGGGGGGCGGGCTGCCCAGGCATCCATCCTTAGAACCCTGCTCTGGAGAACTTCTTTATGGGACGTCTTGATTCCAACCAACCTGTCTTGACTGTCTCGCAGAATGAATCCTTGTGGTTTGAAGCATCACACAATAACACTGTGAGAAAACCTCCATTTCCTCATGATGCCCCACACCTTCATAAATGGGCCATCATGGACAGAAACTCCATCCTAAGCCAAAGTCTGATCCTCGCCCTGAATTCAGAAGCACGAGATCTCGATTCAGCACTTGAGAGTGTGCCTGCTGGGCCCTCGCCTTGAAACCTAAGCCTATCTTGTGTTCTCAGACTTCCGTCCTCAGAATCCTGGCCATACCCCTCCAGTTTGGAAATTCTGGAGACACAATGCAGCACTCTGCCTGGCCTCCAGAAGAAAAATGTTGCCCTATAGGGCTAACCAGAAACGCCAAATGAGTAACAACCTGCATGCCACTCGACCATACCCCAATTATACAGTCTAGCCTGTGCACTAAAGCCCTGTCTGACACAGCCTGAGGGCAGACCTCCAGTCCAACACCAGGACAGCTGGCCGTACACTGAGCATATCATACCCACAATGGCTTTAGGCCATCATCTCTACCCAACCTCAATTTTCACCTTCAGAACCTAGACCTTATCTACACTCACTGCTCAGGAATGAACGTGATGCAAGAATCAGAACTTCTCCTTCGCCATGGCAAGAAACTTTGTGGTTGGCATGTTGTCCAACGTTCATTGTAGGAGAAAGCAGCATGGACTATGAGGTCCCACCTATCCCTGAGGGCCAAAATTTGCACAAACACATATTGTGACCCTCAGCGTGAGCCCTATCCTCATGTGAAGCCTCTTAGTCACTGGAACAACAGCCCACATATGGGGCTTGCCAAGCCCCTAGTCACCCAATCTCAACCAGAGTTCGAGATGTCTAGTCACCCGACTCAGGGCTCTGCTCTGGAATCCCTCTTTGGTGGGACACCTGAGGTAAAAAAAAAAAAAATACAGAAAGGAATTTTCCCATCCACAGAATGATCCCAACCCCTTGGGATCAGGCCAAATCACCAGAGAAAGAATTGTCCATGGCCCTTGAGGACACCCCGACATTCCACGGCCACCGTTGACACAAAATCCAGAGACAAAAGCCTGAGCAAGCGCCACATACTCGCCCTTTGTTCATAGCCCGGAAAATTCTCACGGTCTGTAGATCGAGCCTTCATACATACATCCCCAAACCTAAGCTGAGTTTGTGTTTTCAGACTTCTGTCCCCACAGTCCTGGCCCACACACCATCCAAGCTGGGGCCCCTGGAGCCACACCTCAGGACTGTGGCTTCCCTCTCCAGGGGAATTCTGCCATTTCCATTGGCCACAACCTTATAGATTAGGAGAAACCTCCAAACTCCCCGAGGCCATCCGAATAGTGTTGGCTGCCCAGGACAAACAGGGATGATCTTTCACAAGTTAGGAAACTACCTCCACTCAGACCCAGAGACAGATATCCCCATAGAATAAGATTGAACTGGACAGGCACTTAGGCCCTAATCAGATCCATTGCTTTTGTTTCCAGGCATCTCTCCTCAGAGGCCTGGTTTCCAATACCAGCATAGGGGGATTACTGAGGCACTCATCAGAAAAATCTCGTCTCCACATAGGAAATGTACTCTTTGGAGCTCTATAAAAACCTCTGTTTAGGAGAATCTTTCAGGGCCCCGGATCAAGCGCCCCATTCCAAGGTCTCCATGGACTTAAACCCACATTATGATCTATCCTCGGGAGCGTCCATGTCAACTCAACCCCCTTGGTTTCTCCTCCAGGGCCTGCAGATCAAACCTGCCTTGTCGCTAGGAGACAACTAGAATGGGAGGTGGGCTGCCTAGACATCAATCCTTAGAACCCTACTCTGGAGTCATTCCATATGGGACAACCTAGAGCCATCCAACATGTCTCAAGTGTCCCACAGAAGGAATCTTTGCAGTCTGGAGCATCTCAGAACTCCCATTGTGGGAAATCTACATGGCCTCTTGAGACGCTCCACTTTATAAAGTGGCCATCATGGACAGAAACTCCAACCAGAGCAAACGTCTGATATTCGCCCTGACTTCAGGTGCATGAGATCATGATTCAGCTCTGCAGAGTGTGCCTTCTCTGCCCTCACCCCAAAAACTAAGCCTAGCTTGTGTTCTCAGACTACAGTCCTCACACCCCAGGCCCAAAAGCCCTACAGTTTGGCAATACTGGGGCCACAATGCAGCACTCTGCCTGCCCTCCCAGAGAAAAAACGTTGCCTTATGGAACTACCTAGAGACCCGAATGAGGATCAATTGAACGCCACTCGACTACACCCCAAATATTCAGTCTACCCTGTCTAATGCCTTGTCTGACACAGCATGAGCCCACATCTCCAGACCTACGCTCAACAGCTGGCCGCACACTGAGCTCATTGGACCCAACAGGTACTTAGGTCTTCATCTCTTCCCAACCTCGGTTTTCGGGTTTCAGAACCTAGACCTAAACTCCAATCACTGTCCAGGGGTTAACGTGATGCAGAAGTCACAACTCTTCCTTCGCCATGGCCAGAAACCTTGTGGTTGGCATACTCTCCAACGTTCAGTGTCGGAGAATCCAACGTGGCCCATGAGGCCCTTCCCATGCTTGAGGGCCTTGTTGGCACAAATAGGGATTGTGACCCTCAGCATGAGCCCTGTCCTCAAGGAAGGCCTCTCAGTGTCTGAATCAAGAGCCTGCCTATTGGACTTGGCATGCCCCTAGGCCCAAAAGTAAAACAGAGGTGGGGTTGTCCAGTTGTCCCTCCCGAGGACTCTGCTCTGGAATCCCTCCTTTATTGGGACACATGAGGTACAAAAAATAAAATAAAATAAAATAAAAAACAGAAAGGACTCCTCCCATCCCACAGAACATACACAAACTCTTGGGATTGGGTCAAATCCTCAGAGAAGGAAAGCCGTCCACAACCCATGAGGCCACGCCAGCATTCCACCCACATTGTTGACACAAATCCAGAGACAAAATCTGAGCAAGCACCTCAAACTCACACTTTTTCATATCCTGAAGTGTTATCACGGTCTGTAGATTGGGCGTGCCATAACTATGTCCCCAATCCTAAGCGGAGTTTGTGTTTTCAGATTTTTGCTCCACAGGCCTGGCCCACACACCCTCAAGGTTGGGCCCCTAGAGCCAAACTCAGAACTTTGCCTGCCCTCTCCAGGGGATTTCTGCCCATTCCATTGACCACAACCCTATAGATTAGGAGAAACTCCAAAGTCCCATGGCCATTCCAATATTATAGGTCGCCCAGGACAAACAGGGGCGATCTGACACAATCTGAGCAACTACCTCACCTCAGATACTTAGACACGTATCCCCAGCAAAGAGATTGAACCGGACAGGCACCTAGGCTCTAATCATATCCATTGCTTTTGTTTCCAGTCATCTCTCCTCAGAGGCCTGTTTTCCAATACCAGCATATGGGAGATTCCTTAGGCACTCATCAAAACAATTCTCTTCTCTACATAGGAAACACTCTTTAGAGCTCCATCAAAACCTCCGGTTATGAACATCCCTCAAGGACCCGGATCAAGACCCCATTCCAAGGTCTCCATGGACACAAATGCACATTATGACCCATCCTCAACTCACCCATTTCAACACACCCGATTCGGTTGCTCCACTAGATCAGGCAGATCGAACTTGCCTTGGCTCTATGAGACACCTGGAATGGGAGGCAGGCTGCCCAGGCATCCATCCTTAGAACCCTGCTCTGGATAACTTCCTTATGGGATGTCCTGGAGCCATCCACCGGTCTCACCTGTCCCACAGAAGGAATCATTGCGGTTTGGAGCATCTCACAATTCAAATCGTGGGAAAACCTCCATGTCCTCGTAACACCCTCCCATTCATGAAGGGGCCGTCATGGACAGAAACTCCAACCTAAGCCAACGTCTGATCCTAGCTCTGTCTTCAGGTATACGGGATCTCGAATCATCTCTGCAGAGGGTGCCTGCCGTCTCTTCACCCCGAAATCTAAGTCTGGCTTGTGTTCTCAGAATTTTTTCCTCACACTCCTTGCCCACAAGCCTTCCAGTTTGGGAATTCTGGAGCCAGTATGTGACACTGTGTCTTCCCTCCAGAAGAAAAACGTTGTCCTCTGGGGCTACCCAGTAACCACAAATGACTAACATCCTGCACGAAACTCGACTGCACCCCAATGATACAGTCTAGCCTGGACACTAATTCGCTGTCTGCCACAGCCTGAGCCTGAACCTCCCAACCCACACTCAACAGCTGGCCGAACACTAAGCACATCAGCCACACCATGGCCTTAGGGCTTCATCTCTTCCCAACCTCAGTTTTCAGGCTTCAGAACCTAGACCTTAAATCCAATCACAGTCCAGGAGTGAAAGTGTTGCAGAAATTAGAACTCCTTCTTCCCCATGGCCAGAAAACTTGTGGTTGCCATATTGTCCAACGTTCCGTGTAGGAGAAACCAGCATGGTACATTAGGCCACGCCCTGACTTGAGGGGCTCCTTGGGCACAAAAACACATTGTGAAACTCAGTGTGAGACCTATCCTCAAGGAAGGCCTCTCAGTGTCTGGACCCAGAGCCCAAATATGGGGCTTGCCATGTTCTTAGGTCCCAATGTTAACCAGAGGTCTGGTTGTCCAGTCGCCACGCCCCAGGACTCTGCTCTGGAATGCCTCTTTTGGTGGTCCACCTGAGGTAAAAAAAAAAAAAAAAAAAAAACAAAAAAAAAACAGAAAGACTTCTTTCCTTCCGACAGAATGACCCCAAGCTCTTGGGATCGGGTCAAATCCCCAGAAAGGGAGCCTCATCGATGGCCCATGAGGACCCCCCGACATTCCATGGCAATCGGTGACACATTTCCAGAAAAAAAAAAAAAGCATGAGCATGCACATCACATTCGCCCTTTGTTCATATCCCGAAGAGGTCTCCTCACGGTCTATAGATCGGGCCGGCCATACCTGCATCCCCCAACCTAAGTGGAGTTTGTGTTTTCAGACTTTTGTCCAAATAGCCCTGGACCACACACGCTCCACACTTGGGTCCCTGGAGCCACACCTCAGGACTGTGCTTCCCTTTCAAGGGAATTCTTCCCATTCCATTGGGAACAACCTTGCAAAATAGGAAAAACCTCAAAGGCACCGAGGCCATCCCAATAGTTTAGGCCGACCAGGACAAACAGGGGTGATCTCAAACCACCTGAGCAACTACCTCCACTCAGACAACAGATGTCCCCAGAGAAAAATATTGAACCGGACAGGCCCCTAGGCCTTAATCAGATCCATTGCTTTGGTTTCCAGGCATCTCTCCTCAGAGGCCTCGTTTCCAATACCAGCATATGGTGGTTTCCTGAGGCACCAATAAGAACAAATCTCGTCTCCCCATGGAAAACTTGCTCATTGGAGCTTTGTCATAACCTCTGGTTAGGAGAATCCTTCAGGGCCCTGGTGCCACTGCCCCATACCAAGGTCTCCATGGACTCAAACCAACATTAAGACCATCCTCAGGAAAGTCCATTTCAACTCAGTCCCCTCTGTTGCTACCCCAAGCCAGCAGATCAAACGTTTATTGTTGCTAGGAGACAATTGGAATGTGAGGCTGGCTGCCCAGGCATCCATACTTAGAACGCTGTTCTGGAAAAATACCTTATAAGACGTCCTGGAGCCATCCAACAAATCTTAATTGTCCCACAGAAGGAATCCTTGCGGTTTGGATCATCTCACAACTCCAATAGTGGGAAAACCCCCATGGGCTCATAATGTCCCCCCATCATGAAGGGGCCAACATGGACAGAAACTCAAACCTGAGCCAAAGTCTGATCCTCGACCTGACTTCAGACGCATGAGATGTCAATTCAGCTCTGCAGAGTGTGCCTGCCATGTCCTTGCCCCGAAACCTAAGCCTAGCTTGTGTTCTCAGACTTCCGTCCTCACTCTCCTGGCCCACAAGCCCTCCAGTTTGGGAATTCCGAAGCCACAATGCAGCACTCTGCCTGCCCTCCAGAAGAAAAACTTTGCCCTATGCTGCTAATAAGAAACCCCAAATGATTTTCTAATGCATGCCACTCGATGGTAAAGCAATTATACAGCCCACCCTGTATTCTAATGCCCTGTCTGGCACAGCCTGAGACAAGACATCCCAAACGACACCCAGACAGCTGGCCCCAACCTGGACACATTGGACCCGCTATTGCTGTAGGTCGTCATCTCTTTCCAACCTCGGTTTTCAGGCTTCAGAACCTAGACCTTATCTCCAATGACAGCCCAGGGGTGAACGAGATGCAGAAATTAGAATTCCTCCTTCCCCATGGCCAGAAACCTTGTGGTTGGCATGTTGTCCAACGTTCAATTGGGAAAACCTGCATTGTCCGAAAGGCCACGCCAGTGCTTGAGGGCCGCCTAGGGCACAGACATGCATTGTGACCTGCAGCGTGAGTCCCGTATTAAAGTAACGCCTCCTAGTGGCTGGACCAAGATCCTGCATATGGGGCTTGTCATATCCATAAGCCCCCAGGCTTAACCAGAGGGCGAGAATTCCAGTTGTCAGTACCCACTGCTATGCTCTAGAATCCCTCTACTGGGGGGACACATGAAGCAGAAAACAGGACACTTCCCTTCCCACAGAATGACCCCAAACTCTTGGGGGCTGGACAAACTACCAGAGAGGGAGACTTCTACGACCCATGAGGCAACTCCTACATTAAACGGCCATTGTGGACAAAACATCCAGAGACAAAAGCCTGAGCGACTGCCTCCCTCTCACCCTTCTTTCATATCCAGAGGAGCTCCCCTCATGGACTGTAGATCAGGCCTGCCGTAACCTCGGCCCCAAACCTGAGCTGAGTTAGGGCTTTTGGATGTCTGTCTGCACAGCCATGGCCCACACAGCCTCCAGGCTGGGGTCTCTGGAGCCACACCACAGAACTGTGCCTGCTCTCTCCTAAGAAACTGCCCATTCCATTGGCCACAACTCTACAAAATAGTAGAAACCTCAAGGTCCCCAAGGACATCCCACTACCGCAAGCCGCACTGGACAAATAGGGGCATTATGACACAAGCTGAGCAACTACTACCTCCATGCAGACACACAGACAGATATCCGCAGAGACAGAAGATTGAACCAGACAGGCCCCTAGGCCCTATTATGAACTCTTGCTCTGGTGTCCAGGTATCACTCCTCAGAGGCCTGGGTTCGAAGACCAGCATACGGGGCTTTCCTGAGGCACCAGACAGAAGACCTCTCATCTCCACATGGGAAGCTTCCTTGTTGGAGTTGTGTCAAGCCCTTCGGGTTGGAGAATCCTGCCGAGTCCCTTAGCTACTGCCACATTCCAAGGTCTCCATGGCCACCAACCCACATTATGACTCATCCTCAGGAGAGTCCATTTAAACTCAGCGTTCTGGGTAGCTCATCCAAGAGCCCGCAGATTGAGCGTTCCTTGTCTCGACTAGGCAATGGGAAGGTGAGTTGGCGTGTCTCGGCATCCATGCTTAGGCCCCTGCTCTCGAGTCTTTCTGTATGGGGCATCCTGGAACCATCCAATAGTACTCGACTGTCCTGAAGAAGGAAACTTTGAAGTTTGGAGCAGCTCACAACTCGCAGCGTAGGGAAACCTCCCTGGCCTCATGACGCCCCCACCCCCTTCAGGAAGGGGCCGTCATGGACACAAACTCCAGCTTGAGGCAACATCTGATACTCGCCCTGACCTCACCTGCAGGAGATCTCGATTCAGCCTCTGCAGAGTGGGCCTGCCATGCTCTTGGCCCCAAAACTCGTGCTAGCTTGTGTTTTCAGACTTCCTTCCTTACAATCCTCGCCACACCCCTCCAGTTTGGCAATTCTGGAGACACAATGCAGCACTCTGCCTGCCCTCCAGAAGAAAAATGTTGCCCTATAGGGCTAACCAGAAACGCCAAATGAGTAACAACCTGCATGCCACTCGACCATACCCCAATTATACAGTCTAGCCTGTGCACTAAAGCCCTGTCTGACACAGCCTGAGGTCAGACCTCCAGTCCAACACCGAGAAAGCTGGCCGTACACAGAGCATATCACACCCACAATGGCTTTAGGCCATCATCTCTACCCAACCTCAGTTTTCACCTTCAGAACCTAGACCTTATCTCCACTCACTGCTCAGGAGTGAACGTGATGCAAGAATCAGAACTTCTCCTTCGCCTTGGCAAGTAACCTAGTGGTTGGCATGTTGTCAATGTTCATTGTAGGAGAAAGCAGCATGGACTATGAGGCCCCACCTATCCCTGAGGGCCACAATGTGCACAAACGCACATTGTGACCCTCAGCGTGAGCCCTATCCTCATGTAAAGCCTCTTAGCGACTGGAACAACAGCCCACATATGGGGCTTGCCAAGCCCCTAGTCACCCAATCTCAACCAGAGTTCGAGATGTCTAGTCACCCGACTCAGGGCTCTGCTCTGGAATCCCTCTTTGGTGGGACACCTGAGGTAAAAAAAAAAAAAAAAAACATATTATATATATACATATACATACAGAAAGGACTCTTCCAATCCACAGAATGATCCCAACCACTTGGGATCAGGCCATATCACCAGAGAAAGAATTGTCCATGGCCCTTGAGGACATCCCGACATTCCACGGCCACCGTTGACACAAAATCCAGAGACAAAAGCCTGAGCAATCGCCACATACTCGCCCTTTGTTCATAGCCCGGAAAATTCTCACGTTCTGTAGATCGAGCCTTCATACATACATCCCCAAACCTAAGCTGAGTTTGTGTTTTCAGACTTCTGTGCCCACAGGCCTGGCCCACACACCATCCAAGCTGGGGCCCCTGGAGCCACACCTCAGGACTGTGGCTTCCCTCTCCAGGGGAATTCTGCCATTTCCATTGGCCACAACCCTATAGATTAGGAGAATCCTCCAAACTCCCCGAGGCCATCCGAATAGTGTTTGCTGCCCAGGACACACTGGGATGATCTTTCACAAGTTAGGAAACTACCTCCACTCAGACCCAGAGACAGATATCCCCATAGAATAAGATTGAACTGGACAGGCACTTAGGCCCTAATCAGATCCATTTCTTTTGATTCCAGTCATCTCTCCTCAGAGGCCTGGTTTCCAATACCAGCATATGGGAGATTCCTTAGGCACTCATCAAAACAATTCTCCTCTCTACATAGGAAACATACTCTTTAGAGCTCCATCAAAACCTCCTGTTATGAACATCCCTCAAGGCCCCGGTTCAAGCACCCCATTCCAAGGTCTATATGGACACAAATGCACATTATGACCCATCCTCAACTCACCCATTTCAACACACCCGCCTCGGATGCTCCCGTAGATCCAGCAGATCGAACTTGCCTTGGCTCTATGAGACACCCGGAATGGGAGGCAGGTTGCCCAGGCACCCATCCTTAGAACCCTGCTCTGGATAACTTCCTTATGGGATGTCCTGGAGCCATCCAACAGGTCTCGACTGTCCCACAGAAGGAATCATTGCGGTTTGGAGCATCTCACAATTCCCATCGTGGGAAAACCTCCATGTTCTCGTGACACCCTCCCCTTCATGAACGGGCCGTCATGGACAGAAACTTCGACCTAAGCCAACGTCTGATCCTAGCTCTGTCTTGAGGTATACAGGATCTCAAATCATCTCTGCAGAGGGTGCCTGCCGTCCCCTCACCCCGAAATCTAAGTCTGGCTTGTGTTCTCAGAATTTTTTCCTCACACTCCTGGCCCACAAGCCTTCCAGTTTGGGAATTCTGGAGCCACTATGTGGCACTGTGTCTTCCCTCCAGAAGAAAAACGTTGCCCTCTGGGGCTACCCAGTAACCACAAATGAGTACCATCCTGCACGAAACTCGACTGCACCCCAATGATACAGTCTAGCCTGGGCACTAATTCCCTGTCTGCCACAGCCTGAGCCTGCACCTCCCAACCCACACTCAACAGCTGGTCGAACACTGAGCACATCAGACACACCATGGCCTTAGGTCTTCATCTCTTCCCAACCTCAGTTTTCAGGCTTCAGAACCTAGACCTTAAATCCAATCACAGTCCAGGAGTGAAAGTGTTGCAGAAATTAGAACTCCATCTTCCCCATGGCCAGAAAACTTGTGGTTGCCATATTGTGCAAAGTTCAGTGCAGGAGAATCCAGCATGGTTCATTAGGCCACGCCCTGACTTGAGGGGCTCCTTGGGCACAAAAACACATTGTGAAACTCAGTGTGAGACCTATCCTCAAGGAAAACCTCTCAGTGTCTGGACCAAGAGCCCACATATGAGGCTTGCCATGTTCTTAGGTCCCAATGTTAACCAGAGTTCTGGTTGTCCAGTTGCCCCAACCCTCGACTCTGCTCTGGAATCCCTCTTTTGGTGGTCCACCTGAGGTAAAAAAAAAAAAAAAAAAAAAAACAAAAACAAAAAAAAATAAACAAAAAAACAGAAAGGCCTCCTCCCTTCCCACAGAATTACCCCAAACTCTTGGGATCAGGTCAAATCCCCAGAAAGGGAGCCTCATCGATGGCCCATGAGGACACCCCGACATTCCATGGCAATCGGTGACACATTTCCAGAAAAAAAAAAAAAAAAAAGCATGAGCAAGCACCTCACATTCGCCCTTTGTTCATATCTCGAAGAGTTCTCCTCACGGTCTATAGATCGGGCCGGCCATACCTACATCCCCCAACCTAAGTGGAGTTTGTGTTTTCAGACTTTTGTCCAAATAGCCCTGGACCACACACGCTCCACACTTGGGTCCTTGGAGCCACACCTCAGGACTGTACTTCCCTTTCAAGGGAATTCTTCCCATTCCATTGGCCACAACCTTGCAAATGAGGAAAAACCTCCAAAGTCACCGAGGCCATCCCAATAGTGTAGGCCGCCCAGGACAAACAGGGATGATCTCAAACCACCTGAGCAACTACCTCCACTCAGACAACAGATGTCCCCAGAGAAGAATATTGAACCGGACAGGCCCCTAGGCCCTAATCAGATCCATTGCTTTGGTTTCCAGGCATCTCTCCTCAGAAGCCTCGTTTCCAATACCAGCATATGGTGGTTTCCTGAGGCACCATTAAAAACAAATCTCGTCTCCCCATGGAAAACTTGCTCATTGGAGCTTTGTCATAACCTCTGGTTAGGAGAATCCTTCAGGGCCCTGGTGCCACTGCCCCATACCAAGGTCTCCATGGACTCAAACCAACATTAAGACCATCCTCAGGAAAGTCCATTTCAACTCAGCCCCCTCTGTTGCTACCCCAAGCCAGCAGATCAAACGTTTATTGTTGCTAGGAGACAATTGGAATGTGAGGCTGGCTGCCCAGGCATCCATACTTAGAACGCTGTTCTGGAAAAATACCTTATAAGACGTCCTGGAGCCATCCAACAAATCTTAATTGTCCCACAGAAGGAATCCTTGCGGTTTGGAGCATCTCACAACTCCAATAGTGGCAAAACCCCCATGGCCTCATAATCCCCCCTCTTCTTGAAGGGGCCAACATGGACAGAAACTCAACCCTGAGGTAAGTCTGAACCCCGACTGACTTCAGACGCATGAGATCTCAATTCAGTTCTGCAGAGTGTACCTGCCATGTCCTTGCCCCGAAACCTAAGCCTAGCTTGTGTTCTCAGCTTCCGTCCTCACTCTCCTGGCCCACAAGCCCTCCAGTTTGGGAATTCCGAAGCCACAATGCAGCACTCTGCCTCTCCTCCAGAAGAAAAACTTTGCCCTATGCTGCTAATAAGAAACCCCAAATGATTTTCTAATGCATGCCACTCGATGGTAAAGCAATTATACAGCCCACCCTGTATTCTAATGCCCTGTCTGGCACAGCCTGAGACAAGACATCCCAAACGACACCCAGACAGCTGGCCCCAACCTGGACACATTGGACCCGCTATTGCTGTAGGTCGTCATCTCTTTCCAACCTCGGTTTTCAGGCTTCAGAACCTAGACCTTATCTCCAATCACTGCCCAGGGGTGAACGTGATGCAGAAATCAGAATTCCTCCTTCTCCAAGGCCAGAAACCTTGTGGTTGGCATGTTGTCCAACGTTCAATTGGGAAAACCTGCATTGTCCGAAAGGCCACGCCAGTGCTTGAGGGCCGCCTAGGGCACAGACATGCATTGTGACCTGCAGCGTGAGTCCCATATTAAAGTAACGCCTCCTAGTGGCTGGACCAAGATCCTGCATATGGGGCTTGTCATATCCATAAGCCCCCAGGCTTAACCAGAGGGCGAGAATTCCAGTTGTCAGTACCCACTGCTATGCTCTAGAATCCCTCTACTGGGGGGACACATGAAGCAGAAAACAGGACACTTCCCTTCCCACAGAATGACCCCAAACTCTTGGGGGCTGGACAAACTACCAGAGAGGGAGACTTCTACGACCCATGAGGCAACTCCTACATTAAACGGCCATTGTGGACAAAACATCCAGAGACAAAAGCCTGAGCGACTGCCTCCCTCTCACCCTTCTTTCATATCCAGAGGAGCTCCCCTCATGGACTGTAGATCAGGCCTGCCGTAACCTCGGCCCCAAACCTGAGCTGAGTTAGGGCTTTTGGATGTCTGTCTGCACAGCCATGGCCCACACAGCCTCCAGGCTGGGGTCTCTGGAGCCACACCACAGAACTGTGCCTGCTCTCTCCTAAGAAACTGCCCATTCCATTGGCCACAACTCTACAAAATAGTAGAAACCTCAAGGTCCCCAAGGACATCCCACTACCGCAAGCCGCACTGGACAAATAGGGGCATTATGACACAAGCTGAGCAACTACTACCTCCATGCAGACACACAGACAGATATCCGCAGAGACAGAAGATTGAACCAGACAGGCCCCTAGGCCCTATTATGAACTCTTGCTCTGGTGTCCAGGTATCACTCCTCAGAGGCCTGGGTTCGAAGACCAGCATACAGGGCTTTCCTGAGGCACCAGACAGAAGACCTCTCATCTCCACATGGGAAGCTTCCTTGTTGGAGTTGTGTCAAGCCCTTCGGGTTGGAGAATCCTGCCGAGTCCCTTAGCTACTGCCACATTCCAAGGTCTCCATGGCCACCAACCCACATTATGACTCATCCTCAGGAGAGTCCATTTAAACTCAGCGTTCTGGGTAGCTCACCCAAGAGCCCGCAGATTGAGCGTGCCTTCTCTCGACTAGGCAATGGGAAGGTGAGTTGGCGTGTCTCGGCGTCCATGCTTAGGCACCTGCTCTCGAGTCTTTCTGTATGGGGCATCCTGGTACCATCCAATAGTACTCGACTGTCCTGAAGAAGGAAACTTTGAAGTTTGGAGCAGCTCACAACTCGCAGCGTAGGGAAACCTCCCTGGCCTCATGACGCCCCCACCCCTTTCAGGAAGGGGCCGTCATGGACACAAACTCCAGCTTGAGGCAACATCTGATACTCGCCCTGACCTCACCTGCAGGAGATCTCGATTCAGCCTCTGCAGAGTGGTCCTGCCATGCTCTTGGCCCCAAAACTCGTGCTAGCTTGTGTTTTCAGACTTCCTTCCTCACAATCCTGGCCACACCCCTCCAGTTTGGCAATTCTGGAGACACAATGCAGCACTCTGCCTGCCCTCCAGAAGAAAAATGTTGCCCTATAGGGCTAACCGGAAACGCCAAATGAGTAACAACCTGCATGCCACTCAACCATACCCCAATTATACAGTCTAGCCTGTGCACTAAAGCCCTGTCTGACACAGCCTGAGGGCAGACCTCCAGTCCAACACCGAGAAAGCTGGCCGTACACAGAGCATATCACACCCACAATGGCTTTAGGCCATCATCTCTACCCAACCTCAGTTTTCACCTTCAGAACCTAGACCTTATCTCCACTCACTGCTCAGGAGTGAACGTGATGCAAGAATCAGAACTTCTCCTTCGCCTTGGCAAGTAACCTAGTGGTTGGCATGTTGTCAATGTTCATTGTAGGAGAAAGCAGCATGGACTATGAGGCCCCACCTATCCTTGAGGGCCACAATTTGCACAAACACACATTGTGACCCTCAGCGTGAGCCCTATCCTCATGTAAAGCCTCTTAGTGACTGGAACAACAGCCCACATATGGGGCTTGCCAAGCCCCTAGTCCCCCAATCTCAACCAGAGTTCGAGATGTCTAGTCACCCCTACTCAGGGCTCTACTCTGGAATCCCTCTTTGGTGGAACACCTGAGGTAAAAAAAAAAAAAAAATACAGAAAGGACTCTTCCCATCCACAGAATGATCCCAACCCCTTGGTATCAGGCCAAATGACCAGAGAAAGAATTTTCCATGGCCCTTGAGGACACCCCGACATTCCGCGGCCACCGTTGACACAAAATCCAGAGACAAAAGCTTGAGCAAGCGCCACATACTCGCGCTTTGTTCATAGCCCGGAAAATTCTCACGGTCTGTTGATCGAGCCTTCATACATACATCCCCAAACCTAAGCTGAGTTTGTGTTTTCAGACTTCTGTCCCCACAGTCCTGGCCCACACACCATCCAAGCTGGGGCCCCTGGAGACACACCTCAGGACTCTAGCTTCCCTCTCCAGGGGAATTCTGCCATTTCCATTGGCCACAACCCTATAGATTAGGAGAATCCTCCAAACTCCCCGAGGCCATCCCAATAGTGTTGGCTGCCCAGGACAAACAGGGATGATCTTTCACAAGTTAGGAAACTACCTCCACTCAGACACAGAGACAGATATCCCCATAGAATAAGATTGAACTGGACAGGCACTTAGGCTCTAATTAGATCCATTGCTTTTGTTTCCAGGCATCTCTCCTCAGAGGCCTGGTTTCCAATACCAGAATACGGGGGATTACTGAGGCACTCATCAGAAAAATCTCATCTCCACATAGGAAATGTACTCTTTGGAGCTCTATAAAAACCTCTGTTTAGGAGAATCTTTCAGGGCCCCGGATCAAGCGCCCCATTCCAAGGTCTCCATGGACTTAAACCCACATTATGATCTATCGTCGGGAGAGTCCATGTCAACTCAACCCCCTTGGTTTCTCCCCCAGGGCCTGCAGATCAAACCTGCCTTGTTGCTAGGAGACAACTAGAATGGGAGGCGGGCTGCCCAGGCAACCATCCTTAGAACCCTACTCTGGAGTCGTTCCACATGGGACATCCTAGAGCAATCCAACAGGTCTCAAGTGTCCCACAGAAGGAATCTTTGCAGTCTGGATCATCTCACAACTCCCATTGTGGGAAAATCTACATGGCCTCTTGAGACGCTCCACTTTATAAAGGGGCCATCATGGACAGAAACTCCAACCTGAGCAAACGTCTGATATTCGCCCTGACTTCAGGTGCATGAGATCTTGATTCAGCTCTGCAGAGTGTGCCTTCTGTGCACTCACCCCCAAAACTAAGCCTAGCTTGTGTTCTCAGACTACCGTCCTCACACCCCTGCCCCAAAAGCCCTACAGATTGGCAATACTGGGGCCATAATGCAGCACACTGCCTGCCCTACAGAAGAAAAACGTTGCCTTATGGAGCTACCTAGAAACCCGAATAAGGATCAACTGAACGCCACTCGACTGCACCCCAAATATGCAGTCTACCCTGTCTAATGCCTTGTCTGACACAGCATGAGCCCACACGTCCAGACCTACGCTCAACAGCTGGCTGCACACTGAGCTCATTGGACCCATCAGGTCCTTAGGTCTTCATCTCTTCCATCCTCAGTTTTCGGGTTTCAGAACCTAGACCTAAACTCCAAACACTGTCCAGGGGTGAACGTGATGCAGAAATCACAACTCTTCCTTCGCCATGGCTGGTAACCTTGTGGTTGGCATATTCTCCAACGTTCAGTGTAGAAGAATCTAGCGTGGCCCATGAGGCACTTCCCATGCTAGAGGGCCTTGTTGGGCACAAATAGGCATTGTGAACCTCAGCATGAGCCCTGTCCTCAAGGAAGGCCTCTCAGTGTCTGAATCAAGAGCCCGACTATTGGACTTTCCATGCCCCTAGGCCCCCAAACTTAAACAGAGGTGGGAATATCCAGTTGTCCCTCCAAGGACTCTGCTCTGGAATCCCTCTTTTATTGGGACACTTGAGGTACATAAAATAAAATATAAAATAAAATAAAATAAAAAACAGAAAAGACTCCTCCCATCCCACAGAATATACCCAAACTCTTGGGATCGGGTCAAATCCTCAGAGAAGGAAAGCCATCCACAACCCATGAGGCCACGCCAGCATTCCACCCACATTGTTGATACAAATCCAGAGACAAAACCTGAGCATGCACCTCAAACTCACCCTTTTTCATATCCCTAAGTGTTATCACAGTCTGTAGATTGGGCGTGCCATACCTATGTCCCCAATCCTAAGCGGAGTTTGTGTTTTCAGACTTTTGTCCCCACAGGCCTGGCCCACACAGCCTCAAGGCTGGGCCCCTAGAGCCAAACTCAGAACTGTGCTTGCCCTCTCCAGGGGATTTCTGCCCATTCCATTGGCCACAACCCTATAGATTAGGAGAAACTCCAAAGTCCTGAGGCCATCCCAATATTATAGGCTGCCCAGGACAAACAGGGGCGATCTGACACAGCTGAGCAACTACATCCCATCAGATCCTTAGACACGTATCCGCAGGAAAGAGATTGAACCGGACAGGCACCTAGGCCCTAATCATCTCAATTGCTTTTGTTTCCAGTCATCTCTCCTCAGAGGCCTGGTTTCCAATACCAGCATATGGGAGATTCCTTAGGCACTCATCAAAACAATTCTCTTCTCTACATAGGAAACGTACTCTTTAGAGGCCATCAAAACCTCCGGTTATGAACATCCCTCAAGGCCCCGGATCAAGGACCCCATTCCAAGGTCTACATCGACACAAATGCACATTATGACCCATCCTCAACTCACCCATTTCAACACACCCGCCTGGGTTGCTACCCTAGATCCAGCAGGCGAACATGCCTTGGCGCTATGAGACACCTGGAATGGGAGGCAGGCTGCCCAGGCATCCATCCTTAGAACCCTGCTCTGGATAACTTCCTTATGGGATGTCCTGGAGCCATCCCACAGGTCTCGACTGTCCCACAGAAGGAATCATTGCGGTTTGGAGCATCTCACAATTCCCATCGTGGGAAAACCTCCATGTCCTCGCGACACCGTCCCCTTCATGAAGGGGCCGTCATGGACAGAAACTCCGACGTAAGCCAACGTCTGATCCTAGCTCTGTCTTCAGGCATACGGGATCTCGAATCATCTCTGCAGAGGGTGCCTGTCGTCCTCTCACCCAGAAATCTAAGTCTGGCTTGTGTACTCAGAATTTTTTTCTCACACTCCTGGCCCACAAGCCTTCCAGTTTGGGAATTCTGGAGCCACTATGTGGCACTGTGTCTTCCCTCCAGAAGAAAAACGTTGCCCTCTGGGGCTACCCAGTAACCACAAATGAGTACCATCCTGCACGAAACTCGACTGCACCCCAATGATACAGTCTAGCCTGGGCACTAATTCCCTGTCTGCCACAGCCTGAGCCTGCACCTCCCAACCCACACTCAACAGCTGGCCGAACACTGAGCACATCAGCCACACCATGGCCTTAGGTCTTCATCTCTTCCCAACCTCAGTTTTCAGGCTTCAGAACCTAGACCTTAAATCCAATCACAGTCCAGGAGTGAAAGTGTTGCAGAAATTAGAACTCCATCTTCCCCATGGCCAGAAAACTTGTGGTTGCCATATTGTCCAACGTTCAGTGTAGGAGAAACCAGCATGGTACATTAGGCCACGCCCTGACTTGAGGGGCTCCTTGGGCACAAAAACACATTGTGAAACTCAGTGTGAGACCTATCCTCAAGGAAGGCCTCTCAGTGTATGGACCAAGAGCCCACATATGGGGCTTGCCATGTTCTTAGGTCCCAATGCTAACCAGAGTTCTGGTTGTCCAGTCGCCCCTCGCCATGACTCTGCTCTTGGATCCCTCTTTTGGTGGTCCACCTTAGGTAAAAGGTCATTCCCTTCCCACAGAATGACCCCAAACTCTTGGGATCGGGTCAAATCCCCAGAAAGGGAGCTTCATCAATGGCCCATGAGGATACCCCGACATTCCATGGCAATCGGTGACACAATTCCAGAAAAAAAAAAAAAAAAAAAGCATGAGCCAGCACCTCACATTCGCCCTTTGTTCATATCCCGAAGAGTTCTCCTCATGGTCTCTAGATCGGGCCGGCCATACCTACATCCCCCAACCTAAGTGGAGTTTGTGTTTTCAGACTTTTGTCCAAATAGCCCTGGACCACACACGCTCCACACTTGGGTCCCTGGAGCCACACCTCAGGACTGTGCTTCCCTTTCAAGGGAATTCTTCCCATTCCATTGGACACAACCTTGCAAATGAGGAAAAACTTCCAAAGTCACTGAGGCCATCCCAATAGTGTAGGCCGCCCAGGACAAACAGGGGTGATCTCAAACCAGCTGAGCAACACCTCCACTCAGACAACAGATGTCCCCAGAGAAGAATATTGAACCGGACAGGCCCCTAGGCCCTAATCAGATCCATTGCTTTGGTTTTCAGTCATCTCTCCTCAGAGGCCTCGTTTCCAATACCAGCATATGGTGGTTTCCTGAGGCACCAGTAAGAACAAATCTCGTCTCCCCATGGAAAACTTGCTCATTGGAGCTTTGTCATAACCTCCGGTTAGGAGAATCCTTCAGGGCCCTGGTGCCACTGCCCCATACCAAGGTCTCCATGGACTCAAACCAACATTAAGACCATCCTCAGGAAAGTCCATTTCAACTCAGCCCCCTCTGTTGCTACCCCAAGCCAGCAGATCAAACGTTTCTTGTTGCTAGGAGACAATTGGAATGTGAGGCTGGCTGCCCAGGCATTCATACTTAGAACCCTGTTCTGGAAAAATATTTTATAAGACGTCCTGGAGCCATCCAACAAATCTTAATTGTCCCACAGAAGGAATCCTTGCGGTTTGGATCATCTCACAACTCCAATAGTGGGAAAACCCCCATGGGCTCATAATGTCCCCCCTTCATGAAGGGGCCAACATGGACAGAAACTCAAACCTGAGCCAAAGTCTGATCCTCGACCTGACTTCAGACGCATGAGATGTCAATTCAGCTCTGCAGAGTGTGCCTGCCATGTCCTTGCCCCGAAACCTAAGCCTAGCTTGTGTTCTCAGACTTCCGTCCTCACTCTCCTGGCCCACAAGCCCTCCAGTTTGGGAATTCCGATGCCACAATGCAGCACTCTGCCTGCCCTCCAGAAGAAAAACTTTGCCCTATGCTGCTAATAAGAAACCCCAAATGATTTTCTAATGCATGCCACTCGATTGTAAAGCAATTATACAGCCTACCCTGTATACTAATGCCCTGTCTGGCACAGCCTGAGACAAGACATCCCAAACGACACCCAGAGAGCTGGCCCCAACCTGGACACATAGGACCCGCTATGGCTGTAGGTCGTCATCTCTTCCCAACCTCGGTTTTCAGGCTTCAGAACCTAGACCTTATCTCCAATCACTGCCCAGGGGTGAACGTGATGCAGAAATTAGAATTCCTCCTTCCCCATGGCCAGAAACCTTGTGGTTGGCATGTTGTCCAACGTTCAATGTGGGAAAACCTGCATTGTCCGAAGGGCCACGCCAGTGCTTGAGGGCCGCCTAGGGCACAGACATGCATTGTGACCTGCAGCGTGAGTCCCGTATTAAAGTAACGCCTCTCAGTGGCTGGACCAAGATCCTGCATATGGGGCTTGTCATATCCATAGGCCCCCAGGCTTAACCAGAGGGCGAGTATTCCAGTTGTCAGTACCCACTGCTATGCTCTAGAATCCCTCTACTGGGGGGACACATGAAGCAGAAACAGGACACTTCCCTTCCCACAGAATGACCCCAAACTCTTGGGGGCTGGACAAACTACCAGAGAGGGAGACTTCTACGACCCTTGAGGCAACTCCTACATTAAACGGCCATTGTGGACAAAACATCCAGAGACAAAAACCTGATTGACTGCCTCCCTCTCACCCTTCTTTCATATCCAGAGGAGCTCCCCTCATGGACTGTAGATCAGGCCTGCCGTAACCTCGGCCCCAAACCTGAGCTGAGTTAGGGTTTTTGGATGTCTGTCTGCACAGCCATGGCCCACACAGCCTCCAGGCTGGGGTCTCTGGAGCCACACCACAGAACTGTGCCTGCTCTCTCCTAAGAAACTGCCCATTCCATTGGCCACAACTCTACAAAATAGTAGAAACCTCAACGTCCCCAAGGACATCCCACTACCGCAAGCCGCACTGGACAAATAGGGGCATTATGACACAAGCTGAGCAACTACTACCTCCATGCAGACACACAGACAGATATCCGCAGAGACAGAAGTTTGAACCAGACAGGCTTCTAGGCCCTATTATGAACTCTTGCTTTGGTGTCCAGGTATCACTCCTCAGAGGCCTGGGTTCGAAGACCAGCATACGGGGCTTTCCTGAGGCACCAGACAGAAGACCTCTCATCTCCACATGGGAAGCTTCCTTGTTGGAGTTGTGTCAAGCCCTTCGGGTTGGAGAATCCTGCCGAGTCCCTTAGCTACTGCCACATTCCAAGGTCTCCATGGCCACCAACCCACATTATGACTCATCCTCAGGAGAGTCCATTTAAACTCAGCCTTCTGGGTAGCTCACCCAAGAGCCCGCAGATTGAGCGTGCCTTGTCCCCACCAGGCAATGGGAAGGTGAGTTGGCGTTTTTCGGCATCTATGCTTATGGCCCTGCTCTCGAGTCTTTCTGTATGGGGCATCCTGGAACCATCCAATAGTACTCGACTGTCCTGAAGAAGGAAACTTTGAAGTTTGGAGCAGCTCACAACTCCCAGCGTAGGGAAACCTCCCTGGCCTCATGACGCCCCCACCCCCTTCAGGAAGGGGCCGTCATGGACACAAACTCCAGCTTGAGGCAACATCTGATACTCGCCCTGACCTCACCTGCCGGAGATCTCGATTCAGCCTCTGCAGAGTGGGCCTGCCATGCTCTTGGCCCCAAAACTCGTGCTAGCTTGTGTTTTCAGACTTCCTTCCTCACAATCCTCGCCACACCCCTCCAGTTTGGCAATTCTGGAGACACAATGCAGCACTCTGCCTGCCCTCCAGAAGAAAAATGTTGCCCTATAGGCCTAACCTGAAACGCCAAATGAGTAACAACCTGCATGCCACTCGACCATACCCCAATTATACACTCTAGCCTGTGCACTAAAGCCCTGTCTGAAACAGCCTGATGGCAGACCTCCAGTCCAACACCCAGACAGCTGGCCATAAACAGAGCATATCACACCCACAATGGCTTTAGGCCATCAACTCTACACAACCTCAGTTTTCACCTTCAGAACCTAGACCTTATCTCCACTCACTGCTCAGGAGTGAAGGTGATACAAGAATCAGAACTTCTCCTTCGCCTTGGCAAGAAACCTAGTGGTTGGCATGTTTTTCCAACGTTCAGTGTAGTTGAAACCAGTGTGGCCCATGATGCCCCGCACATGTTTATGGGCCACATTGGTCACAAACACACATTGTGTCCCTCAGCCTGATCCCAGGCCTCAGGTAAGGCCTCTCAGTGGCTGGATGAAGAGTCAGCATATTCGGCTTGCCATGCCCCTAGGCCCCAAATTTTACCCATAGTTCGGGTTCTCCCTTCACTTTTCCCCAGGGCTCTTCCTTGGAATTCCTCTTTTGCCGGGACACCTGAGGTAACAAACCTGAAATAAGTCCTCCCATTCCACAGATTGACGAGAAACAATTGGGATCGGACCAAATCCCCAGAGAGAAAGATTCGTCCATGGCCCATGAGGCTTCCCCGACATTCCACGGCCATCTCTGATACAAAATCCAGACATAAAAGCCTGAGCAAGTGCCTCAGACTCGCTCTTTCTTTATATCCGGAAGAGTTCTTCTCATGGTTTATAGATCGGGCCTGCCATACCTACCTCCCCAAAGCTAAGCTGAGTTTGTGTTTTCAGACTTCTGTCCCCAAAGTCCTGGGCCACACACCTTCCAGGCTGGGGCCCCAGGTGTCACACATTAGGACTGTGTCTACCCAATCCATGGGAATTCTGCCCATTCCATTGTCCAAAACCGTAAAATTAGGAGAACCCTCCAAATCCCTGAGGCTATCCCAATAGTGCAGGTCGCCCGGGACAAACAAGGGCGGTCTGATACCAGCTGAGCATCTACCTCCACTCATACCATAGATGGATGTCCCCTGAGAAGCAGATTGAACCAGACAGGACCCTAGGCCATAATCGGATACATTGCTTTGGTTTACAGGCATGTCTCCTCAAAAGCCTGGATTCCAATACCAGCATAGGGGTTTTTCTGAGGCACCCATCAGAACAAATCTCGTCTCCACAAGGAACCTTGTGCATCGAGCTATGTCAAAAGCTAAGGAGAATACTTCAGGGTCCCGGTGCCACCGCCCCATTTTAAGGCCCTCATGGACACAAACACACATTAGGACCCATCCTCAGGAAAGTCCATTTCAAGTCAGCCACCCCGGTTTCTCCCGCAGAGCCATCAGATCTAAACTGTCTTGTTGCTAGGAGACAATTGGAATGCGAGGCGGGCTTCCCAGGCATCCATCCTCGAACGGTGCCCTGGAGTCATTCCATATGGGATGTCCTGAAGCTGCCCAACAGGTCTCAATTGTCCCGCAGAAGGTATCCTTGAAGGGGGCATCCCACAACACCCAACGGGGGAAAACCTACATGGCCTCGAGATTTCGCTCCCTTCATGAAGGGGCCGTAATGCACATAAACTCCAACGTGAGGCAACGTCTGATCCTCGCCCTGACTTCAGATGCATGAGATATTGGTTCAGATCTACAGTGGTCCCTGCCGTGTCCTCGCCCTGATACACAATTCTAGCTTGTGTTCTCAGACTTCCGTCCTCACACTCCTGGACACGAAGCCCTCAAGTTTGGCAATTCCGGACCGACAATGAAGCACTCTGCCTGCCCTCTAGAAAACAAATTTTGCCTAATGAGCTGCCCAGACAACTTATATGAGGATAAATCTACATGGCACTCGACTTTACCCAAATTATATAGTCTACGGGGGCACTAATGCACTGTCTGACACAACCTGAGCCCGGACCTCCTGACCAACACCCAGACAGCTGACCGCACACTGAGCACATCAGACCCGCCATGGCCTTAGGTTATCATCTCTTCCCTACCTCCGTTTTCAGGCTTCAGAATCTAGACCTTATCTCCAATCACTGCCCAAGGGTGACTGTGATGCAGAAATCAGAACTCTTCCTTACCCATGGCAAGAAATCTTGTCGTTGGCAGGTTGTCCAACGTTCAGTGTAGGAGAAACCAGGATTCACCATGAGGCCCCGCCCATTCTTGTTTGCGAAGTGGGCATAAACACGCATTGTGACCCTCAGTGTGAGTCCTGTCCTCTAGTAAGTCCTCTCAGTCGCTCGACCATTAGATGTCATAATGGGCTTGACATGACCCTAGGCCCAAATTTGTAACCAGATTTCTGGTTGTTCAGTCGGCCCTCCCCAGGGCTCTACTCTGGAATACCTCATTTGGTGGGACACCTGAGGTTAAAAAACAAAACAAGGCAAATCACAACAACAACAAAACGGACTTCTTCCATCCCACAGAATGACCCCAAAATCTTGCGATGGGGACAAACCCCCAGAGAGTAAGACTCGTCCATTTCCCATGAAGTCAACCGGAAATTTCATGACCATGAGTGACACGATATCCAGAGACAAAAACTTGAGCAAGAGCCTGACACTCGCCCTTTTTTCATATCCCGAAGCGTTCTCCTCATGGTCTGTAGATCAATACTGCAATACCTATTACCCAAAACATAAGCCGCGTTTGTGTTTTCAGACAACTGTCCAAACAGCTCTGCCTACACACCCTACAGGCTCAGGCCCCTGGAGCCAAACCTGAGGACTGTACTTGCCCTCTCCAAGGGAATTGTATGTGCCCATTCCAATGGCCACAACCTACTAATAGGATAAACCTCCAAACTCCCTGAGGCCATCCCAATAGTGATGGCTCTCCAGGACAAACAGGAGCAATCTGAGCCCATCTGACACCTACATGCACTCAGATGCATAGACTGATGTCCCCAGAGGTAAAAAGGTACGAACAGGCCCCTAGGCACTATTTGGATTCATTGTTGTGCTATCCAGTCATCTCTCCTCTGAGGCCTGGATTTCAATACCAGCTTATTGCTGTTTCCTGACTCATCCCTCAGAACAAATCTCATCTACATATGGGAAACTTGCACGTTGGAGCTTTGTCAAAGCCTCTGTTTGAAAAAACCCTTCAGGGCCCCAGTGCCACCGCTTCATTCCAAGGTCTCCATTAACAAAAAAACATATTAGGGTCCATCCACAGGAGAGTGCATTTCAACTCAGCCTCCTGGTTTGCTCCCCCAGATCCAGCAGATCTAACCTGTCTTGTTGCTAGGACACAATTGGAATGCGAGGTGGGCTGCCCAGCCATCCATCCTTAGAACCCTGCTCGGAATCATTGCCCTGGAGCCAACCAACAGGTCTCAATTGTCCTGCAGAAGAATCTTTGCAGTTTGGAGCTTCTCACAACTAACATCGTGGGAAAACCGCCATGGCCTCATGACCCCCCCGCCCCTTCATGAAGGGCCATCAGGGACAGAAACACCAACCTGAGCGATCTTCTGATCCTCGCCCTGACATCATAAGCACGAGATCTCGATTCAGGTCTGTAGATTGTTCCTGCCTTGTCCTCACCCAGAAACCTAAGCCTAGCTTGTTCTCAGATTTCCTTCCTCAGACTACTGGCCCACAAGCCTCCAGTTTGAAAACCAGAACTATAATGCAGCACTCTTCCTGCCCTCAGGAAGAAAAACATTGCCCTCTGGGGCTACCCAGAAACTCCAAAAGAGGATCAACCTGCACGCCATTCGACTGTACCCCAAATATATAGGCTGACCTGGGCACTATTGCCCTTTTTGACACAGCCTGAGCCTGGATTACCTGGCCCCACACAGAAAGCTGGCCGCTCACTGAGCACATCGGACCCGCCATGGTCTTAGGTCGTCATCTCTTCCCAACCTCGGTTGTCAAGTTTCAGAACCTAGACCTTATCTCCAATCACTGCCCAGGCTTGAAAGTGATGCAGAAAACACAACTCCTTCCCCGTGGCAAGAAAACATGTGGTTGGCATGTTGTCCAACTTTCAGTGTAGTTGAAACCAGTGTGGCCCATGAGGCCCCGCTCATGTTTGCGGGCCACATTAGTCAAAACCACGCATTGTGACCCTCACCCTGATCCCAGTCCTCAATAAGGCCTCTCAGTGGCTGGATGAAGAGATAGCATATTGGGCTTGCCATGCCCCTAGGCCCCAAATTTTACCCATAGTTCGGGTTCTCCCTTCACTTTTCCCCAGGGCTCTTCTTTGGAATTCCTCTTTTGGCGGGACACCTGAGGTAACAAACCTGAAAGGAGTCCTCCCATTCCACAGATTGACGAAAAACAATTGGGATCGGGCCAAATCCACAGAGAGGAAGATTCGTCCATGACCCATGAGGCTTCCCCGACATTCCACGGCCATCTCTGATACAAAATCCAGAGTCAAAAGCCTGAGCAAGCGCCTCAGACTCGCTCTTTTTTCATATCCGGAAGAGTTCTTCTCATGGTTTATAGATCGGGCCTGCCATACCTACGTCCCCAAACCTAAGCAGAGTTTGTGTTTTCAGACTTCTGTCCTCAAAGTCCTGGGCCACACACCCTCCAGGCTGGGGCCCCTGGAGTCACACATTAGGACTGTGTCTACCCAATCCATGGGAATTCTGCCGATGCCATTGTCAAAAACAGTAAATTTGGAGAACCCTACAAATACCTGAGGCCATCCCAATAGTGCAGGTCGCCCGGGACAAACAAGGGCGGTCTGATACCAGCTGAGCATCTACCTCCACTCATACCATAGATTGATGTCCCCTGAGAAGAAGATTGAACCAGACAGGACCCTAGGCCATAATCGGATACATTGCTTTGGATTACAGGCATGTCTTCTCAAAAGCCTGGATTCCAATACCAGCATAGAGGTTTTCCTGAGGCACCCATCAAAACAAATCTCGTCTCCACAAGGAACCTTGTGCATCGAGCTATGTCAAAAGCTTAGGAGAATACTTCAGGGTCCCGGTGCCACCGCCCCATTTTAAGGCCCTCATGGACACAAACACACATTAGGACCCATCCTCAGGAAAGTCCATTTCAAGTCAGCCACCCCGGTTTCTCCCGCAGAGCCATCAGATCTAAACTGTCTTGTTGCTAGGAGACAATTGGAATGCGAGGCGGGCTTCCCAGGCATCCATCCTCGAACGGTGCCCTGGAGTCATTCCATATGGGATGTCCTGGAGCTGCCCAACAAGTCTCAATTGTCCCGCAGAAGAAATCTTTGAAGGGGGCATCCAACAACTCCCAACGTGGGAAAACCTCCATGGCCTCGAGATTCCGCTCCCTTCATGAAGGGGCCGTCATGCACAGAAACTCCAACCTGAGCCAACATCTGATCCTCGCCCTGACTTCAGATCCATGAGATATAGGTTCAGATCTACAGGGGTACCTGCCGTGCCCTGGCCCTGAAACCCAAGTCTAGCTTGTGTTCTCAGACTTCCGTCCTCACACACCAGGCCCCGAAGCCCGGAAGTTTCGCAATTCCAGACCCACAATGCAGCACTCTTCCTGCCCTCTAGAAAAAAAAATTTGGCCTAATGAGCTGCCCAGGCACCTTATATGAGGATAAATCTACATGGCATTCGACTGTACCCAAAGTATATAGTCTAACCTGGGCACTAATGCACTGTCTGACACAACCTGAGCTCGGACCTCCTAACCAACACCCAGACAGCTGATCGCACACTGAGCTCATCAGAACCGCCATGGCCTTAGGTCATCATCTCTTCCCAACTGCGGTTTTTCAGGCTTCAGAACCTAGACCTTATCTCCAACCACTGCCCAGGGGTGCCTGTGATGCAGAAATCAGAACTCGTCCTTACCCATGGCAAGAAACCTTGTGGTTGGCATGTTGTCCAACGTTCAGTGTAGGAGAAACCAGCATTCACCCGGAGGCCCCGCCAATTCTTGAGTGCGAAGAGGGCATTAACACGCATTGTGACCCTCAGCGTGAGTCCTGTGCTCCAGTAAGTCCTCTCAGTGGCTCGACCATTAGATGTCATAATGGGCTTGACATGTCCCTAGGCCACAATTTTTAACCAGATTTCTGGTTGTCCGGTCGGCCCTCCCCAGGGCTCTACTCTGGAATACCTCATTTGGTGAGACACCTGAGGTTAAAAAACAAAACAAAGCAAATCAACAACAACAAATAAACGGACTTCCTCCATCCCCAGATTGACCCAAAACTCTTGGGACGGGGCAAAACCCCAGAGAGTAAGACTCGTCCATTTCCCATGAAGTCACCCAGAAATTTCACGACCATGAGTGACACGATATCCAGAGACAAAAACTTGAGCACGAGCCTCACACTCGCCCTTTTTTCATATCCTGAAGAGTTCTCCTCATGGTCTGTAGATCAGTCCTGCCATACCTATAACTCGAAACATAAGCCGCGTTTGTGTTTTCAGACAACTGTCCAAACAGCTCTGGCCTACACACCCTACAGGCTCAGGCCCCTGGAGCCAAACCTGAGGACTGTACTTGCCCTCTCCAAGGGAATTGTATGTGCCCATTCCAATGGCCACAACCCTACTAATAGGATAAACCTCCAAACTGCCGGAGGCCATCCCAACAGTGGTGGCTTCCCAGGACAAACAGGGGCAATCTGAGCTCATCTGAGCACCTACCAGCACTCAGACGCATAGACTGATGTCCCCAGAGGTAAAAAGGAACGAACAGGCCCCTAGGCACTAAACGGATCCATTGCTGTGGTATCCAGTCATCTCTCCTCAGAGGCCTGGATTTCAATACCAGCGTATGGCTGTTTCTTGACTCACTCATCAGAAAACATCTCATCTACATTTGGGAAACTTGCACGTTGGAGCTGTGTCAAAGCCTCAGTTTGGAAAAACCCTTCAGGACCCCAGTGCCACCGCTACATTCCAAGGTCTCCATAGACACAAAAAGACATTAGGACCCATCCACAGGAGAGTCCATTTCAACTCAGCCTCCTGGGTTGCTCCCCACAGATCCAGCAGATCTAACCTGTCTTGTTGCTAGGACACAATTGGAATGCGAGGTGGGCTACCCAGCCATCCATCCTTAGAACCCTGCTCAGAATCGTTGCCCTGTAGCCAACCAACAGGTCTCAATTGTCCTGCAGAAGAATCTTTGCAGTTTGGAGCTTCTCACAACTAACATCGTGGGAAAACCCCCACGGCCTCGTGACCCCCCCCCGCCCCTTCATGAAGGGCCATCAGGGACAGAAACACCAACCTGAGCGATCTTCTGATCCTCGCCCTGACATTATAAGCACGAGATCTCGATTCAGGTATGTAGATTGTTCCTGCCTTGTCCTCACCCAGAAACCTAAGCCTAGCTTGTTCTCAGATTTCCTTCCTCAGACTACTGGCCCACAAGCCCCCAGTCTGAAAACCAGAACTATAATGCAGCACTCTTCCTGCCCTCAGGAAGAAAAACATTGCCCTCTGGGGCTACCCAGAAACTCCAAAAGAGGATCAACCTGCACGCCATTCAACTGTACCCCAAATATATAGGCTGACCTGGGCACTATTGCCCTTTTTGACACAGCCTGAGCCTGGATTACCTGGCCCCACACAGAAAGCTGGCCGCTCACTGAGCACATCGGACCCGCCATGGTCTTAGGTCGTCATCTCTTCCCAACCTCGGTTGTCAAGTTTCAGAACCTAGACCTTATCTCCAATCACTGCCCAGGCTTGAAAGTGATGCAGAAATCACAACTCCTTCCCCGTGGCAAGAAACCATGTGGTTGGCATGTTGTCCAACGTTCAGTGTAGTTGAAACCAGTGTGGCCCATGAGGCCCCGCTCATGTTTGCGGGCCACATTGGTCAAAACCACACATTGTGACCCTCACCCTGATCCCAGTCCTCAATAAGGCCTCTCAGTGGCTGGATGAAGAGATAGTATATTGGGCTTGCCATGGCCCTAGGCCCCAAATTTTACCCATAGTTCGGGTTCTCCCTTCACTTTTCCCCAGGGCTCTTCTTTGGAATTCCTCTTTTGGCGGGACACCTGAGGTAACAAACCTGAAAGGAGTCCTCCCATTCCACAGATTGAAGAAAAACAATTGGGATCAGGCCAAATCCACAGAGAGGAAGATTCGTCCATGGCACATGAGGCCTCCGCGACATTCCACGGCCATCTCTGATACAAAATCCAGAGACAAAAGCCTGAGCAAGCGCCTCAGACTCGCTCTTTCATCATATCCGGAAGAGTTCTTCTCATGGTTTATAGATCGGGCCTGCCATACCTACGTCCCCAAACCTAAGCTGAGTTTGTGTTTTCAGACTTCTGTCCTCAAAGTCCTGGGCCACACACCCTCCAGGCGGGGGCCCCTGGAGTCACACATTAGGACTGTGCCTACCCAATCCATGGGAATTCTGCCGATGTCATTGTCCAAAACAGTAAAATTTGGAGAACCCTACAAATCCCTGAGGCCATCCCAATAGTGCAGGTCGCCCGGGACAAACAAGGGTGGTCTGATACCAGCTGAGCATCTACCTCCACTCATACCATAGATGGATGTCCCCTGAGAAGAAGATTGAACCAGACAGGACCCTAGGCCATAATCGGATACATTGCTTTGGATTACAGGCATGTCTCCTCAAAAGCCTGGATTCCAATACCAGCATAGAGGTTTTCCTGAGGCACCCATCAAAACAAATCTCGTCTCCACAAGGAACCTTGTGCATCGAGCTATGTCAAAGCTTAGGAGAATACTTCAGGGTCTCGGTGCCACCGCCCCATTTTAAGGCCCTCATGGACACAAACACACATTAGGACCCATCCTCAGGAAAGTCCATTTCAAGTCAGCCACCCCGGTTTCTCCCGCAGAGCCATCAGATCTAAACTGTCTTGTTGCTGGGAGACAATTGGAATGCGAGGCCGGCTTCCCAGGCATCCACCCTCGAACAGTGCCCTGGTGTCATTCCATATGGGAGGTCCTGAAGCTGCCCAACAGGTCTCAATTGTCCCGCAGAAGGAATCCTTGAAGGGGGCATCCCACAACTCCCAACATGGGAAAAACTCCATGGCCTTGAGATTCTGCTCCCTACATGAAGGGTACGTCATGCACAGATACTCCAACCTGAGCCAACGTCTGATCCTCGCCCTGACTTCAGATGCATGAGATATAGGTTCAGATCTACAGTGGTACCTGCCGTGTCCTTGCCCTGAAACCCAAGTCTAGCTTGTGTTCTCAGACTTCCGTCCTCACACTCCTGGACACGAATCCCTCAAGTTTAAAATTCCGGACCGACAATTAAGCACTCTGCCTGCCCTCTAGAAAACAAATTTTGCCTAATGAGCTGCCCAGACAACTTATATGAGGATAAATCTACATGGCACTCGACTGTACCCAAAGTATATAGTCTAAACTGGGCACTAATGCACTCTCTGACACAACCTGAGCCCGGATCTCCTGACCAACACCCAGACAGCTGACCGCACACTGAGCACATCAGACCCACCATGGCCTTAGGTCATCATCTCTTCCCTACCTCAGTTTTTAGGCTTCAGAACCTAGACCTTATCTCCAAACACTGCCCAGGGGTGCCTGTGATGCAGAAATCAGAACTCTTCCTTACCCATGTCAAGAAACCTTGTGGTTGGCATGTTGTCCAACGTTCAGTGTAGGAGAAACCAGGATTCACCATGAGGCCCTGCCCATTCTTGTTTGCGAAGTGGGCATAAACACGCATTGTGACCCTCAGCGTGAGTCCTGTGCTCTAGTAAGTCCTCTCAGTGGCTCGACCATTAGATGTCATAATGGGCTTGACATGTCCCTAGGCCACAATTTTTAACCACATTACTGGTTGTCCGGTCAGCCCTCCCCAGGGCTCTACTCTGGAATCCCCCATTTGGTGGGACACCTGAGGTTAAAAAACAAAACAAGGCAAATCAACAACAACAACAAAACGGACTTCTTCCATCCCCAGAATGACCCAAAACTCTTTGGACGGGGCCAAACCCCCAGAGAGTAAGACCCGTCCATTTCCCATGAAGTCACCAGGAAATTTCACGACCATGAGTGACACGATATCCAGAGACAAAAACTTGAGCACGAGCCTCACACTCGCCCCTTATTCATATCCCGAAGAGTTCTCCTCATGGTCTGTAGATCAATCCTGCCATACCTATGACCTGAAACATAAGCCGCGTTTGTGTTTTCAGACGACTGTCCAAACAGCTCTGCCTACACACCCTACAGGCTCAGGCCCCTGGAGCCAAACCTGAGGATTGTACTTGCCCTCTACAAGGGAATTGTATGTGCCCGTTCCAATGGCCACAACCTACTAATAGGATAACCCTGCAAACTCCCTGAGGCCATCCCAATAGTGGTGGCTTCCCAGGACAAACAGGGGCAATCTGAGCCCATCTGAGTACCTACATGCTCTCAGACGCATAGACTGATGTCCCCAGAGGTAAAAATGTACGAACAGGCCCCTAGGCACTATTCAGATCCATTGCTGTGGTATCCAGTCATCTCTCCTCAGAGGCCTGTATTTCAATACCAGCATATGGCTGTTTCCTGACTCATCCGTCAGAACAAATCTCATCTACATATGGGAAACTTGCACGTTGGAGCTGTGTCAAAGCCTCTGTTTGGAAAAACCCTTCAGGACCCCAGTGCCACCCCTTCATTCTAAGGTCTCCATAGACACAAAAACATATTAGGATCCATCCACAGGAGAGTCCATTTCAACCCAGATCCAGATTGCTCGCTCAGATCCAGCAGATCTAACCTCTCTTGTTGCTAGGACACAATTGGAATGCAAGGTGGGCTACCCAGGCATCCATCCTTAGAACCCTGCTCGGAATCGTTGGCCTGGAGCCAACCAACATGTCTCAATTGTCCTGCACAAGAATCTTTGCAGTTTGGACCTTCTCACAACTAACATCGTGGGAAAACCCCCACGAATTCGAGACCCCGCCCCTTCATGAAGGGGCCATCAGGGACAGAAACACCAACCTGAGCGATCTTCTGATCCTCACCCTGACTTCAGAAGCACGAGATCTTGATTCAGGTCTGTAGATTGTTCCTGCCTTGTCCTCACCCAGAAACCTAAGCCTAGCTTGTGTTATCAGATTTCCGTCTTCAGACTACTGGCCCACAAGCCCTCCAGTTTGCAAACCAGAACTATAATGCAGCACTCTGCCAGCCTTCAGGAAGTAAAACATTGCCCTCTGGGGCTACCCAGAAACTCCAAATGAGGATCAACCTGCATGCCATTCGACTGTACCCCAAATATATAGGCTGACCTAGGCACTATTGCCCTTTCTGACACAGCCTGAGCCTGGACTTCCTGGCCCCACCCAGAAAGCTGGTCGAACACTGAGCACGCCGGACGAGCCATGTCCTTAGGTCGTCATCTCTTCCCAACCTCGGTTGTCAAGTTTCAGAACCTAGACCTTATCTCCAATCACTACCCAGGCTTGTAAGTGATGCAGAAATCACTACTCCTTCCCCGTGGCTAGAAACCATGTGGTTGGCATGTTTTCCAATGTTCAGTGTAGTTGAAACCAGTGTGGCCCATGAGGCCCCGCCCATGTTTATGGGCCACATTGGTCACAAACACACATTGTGACCCTCAGCCTGATCCCAGTCCTCAGGTAAGGCCTCTCAGTGGCTGGATGAAGAGACAGCCTATTGGGCTTGCCATGCCCCTAGGCCCCAAATTTTACCCATAGTTCGGGTTGTCCCTTTGCTTTTCCCCAGGGCTCTTCTTTGGAATTCCTCTTTTGGCGGGACACCTAAGGTAACCAACCTGAAAGGAGACCTCCCATTCCACAGATTGACGAAAAAGAATTGGGATCGGGCCAATTCCACAGAGAGGAAGATTCGTCCATGGCCCATTAGGTTTCCCAGACAATCCACGGCCATCGCTGATACCGAATCTAGAGACAAAAGACTAAACAAGCACCTCAGACTCGCTCTTTCTTCATATCCTGAAGAGTTCTTCTCATGGCTTATAGATCAGGCCTGCCATACCTACGTCTCCAAACCTAAGCTGAGTTTATGTTTTCAGACTTCTGTCCTCAAAGTCCTGGGCCACACACCCTCCAGGCTGCGGTCCCTGGAGCCACACATAAGGACTGTGCCTACCCAATCCATGGGAACTCTGCCCATTCCATTGTCCAAAACCGTAAAATTAGGAGAACCCTCCAAATCCCTGAGGCCATCCCAATAGGGCAGGTCGCCCGTGACATACAAGCGCGGTCTGATAGCAGCTGAGCATCAACCTCCACTCATACCATAGATGGATGTCCCCAGAGAAGAAGATTGAACATGACAGGACCCTGGCCAATCGGATCCATTGCTTTGGTGAGAGGCATGTCTCCTCAAAAGCCTGGATTCCAATACCAACATAGGGGTTTTCCTGAGGTAGCAATCAGAACAAATCTCGTCTCCACAAGGAAACATATGCATTGAGCTCTGTCAAAAGCTTAGGAGAATACTTCAGGGTCCCGGTGCCACGGCCCCATTCCAAGGCCCCATGGACACAAACACACATTAGGACCCATCCTGAGGAAAGTCTATTTCAAGTCAGCCACCCCGGTTGCTCCCGCAGAGCCATCAGATCTAAACTGGCTTGTTGCTAGGAGACAATTGGAATGCGAGGCTGGCTTCCCAGGCATCCTCCCTCGAACGGTGCTATGGAGTCATTCCATATGGGATGTCCTGGAGCTGCCCAAAGGTCTCAATTGTCCCGCAGAAGGAATTCTTGAAGGGGGCAACCCACAACTCCCACGTGGGAAAAACTCCATGGACACGAGATTCCGCTCCCTTCATGAAGGAGCCGTCAGGCACAGAAACTCCAACCTAAGCCAAAGTCTAATTCTCTCCCTGACTTGAAATGGATGAGATATTGGTTCAGATCTGCAGGGGGTACCTGCCGTGCCCTTGCCCTTAGCCCAAGTATAACTTTTGTTCTCAGAATTCCGACTTCACTCTCCTGGCCTCAAAGCCCTCATGATTGGTAAATCTGGTCCCACAATTAAGCACATGGCCTGCTTTCTGGAAAAAAAATATTGCCTAAAGAGCTGCCAAGGCACCTTATATGAAGATAAACCTACACGGTACTCAACTTTGCCCGAATTATATAGTCTAACCTGGGCACTAATGCACTGTCTGACACAACCTGAGCCCGGACTTCCTGACCAACACCCAGACAGCTGACCGCACACTGAGCACATCAGACCCGCCATGGCCTTAGGTCATCATCTCTTCCCAACCTCAGTTTTCAGGCCTCAGAAACTAGACTTTATCTCTGCCTGGGGGTGAGTGTGATGCAGAAATCAGAACTTCTCCTTACACATGGCAAGAAACCTTGTGGTTGGCATGTTGTCCAACGTTCATTGTAGGAGAAACTAGCATTCACCCTGAGGCCCGCCTATTCTTGAGTGCGACGAGGGCATAAATATGCATTTTGATTCTCAGGGTGAGTCCTGTCCTCTAGTAAGTCCTCTCAGAGCCTGGATCACTAGATGTCATAATGGGCTTGACATAGCCCTAGGCCCCAATTTTTAACCAGATTTCTTGTTGTTCAGTCACCCCTCCCCAGAGCTCTACTCTAGAATTCCTCATGTGGTGGGACAACGGAGGTTAAAAAATGAAACAAAACAAAGCAACAACAACAAAAAAAACGACTTCTTCCATCCCACAGAATGACCCCAACCTCTTTGGAAGGGGCCAAATCGCCAGAGAGTAAGACTCGTCCATTTCCCATGAAGTCACCCGGAAATTTCACGACCATGAGTGACATGATATGCAGAGACAAAAACATGAGCAATAGCCTCACACTCGCCCTTTTTTCATATACCGAAATGTTCTCCTCATGGTCTGTAGATCAGTCCTGCCCTACCTATGACCCGAAACAGAAGTCGAGTTTGTGTTTTCAGACAACTTTCCAAACAGCCCTGGCCTACACACCCTATAGGCTCAGGCCCCTGAAGCCAAATCTGAGGACTGTTCTTGCCCTTGCAAGGGAATTGTGTGAGCCCATTCCAATGGCGACAACGCAACTAAAAGTATAAACCTTTAAATTCCCTGAGGCCATCCCATAGTGTTGGCTTCCAAGGACAAACATGGGCAATCTGAGTTCATCTGAGCACCTACCTGCACTCTGACCCATAGATAGATGTCGCCCGAGGTAAAAAGAAACCAACAGGCCCCTAGGCACTAATCGGATCCATTGCTTTGGTTTCCAGGCATCTCTCCTCAGAGGCCTGGATTTCAATACCAGAATATGGCTGTTTCTTGACTCACCCATCAGAACAAATCTCCTCTACACATGGGAAACTTGCATGGTGGACCTGTGTCAAACCTTTGTTTAGGAGAAGCCTTCAGGGCCCTAGTGCCACCGCTTAATGCCACAGTCTCCATAGACACAAAAACATATTAGGACCCATCCACAGGAGAGTCCATTTAAACTCAGCCTCCTCGGTTGCTCCCCGAGATCCAACAGATCTAGCCTGTCTTGTAGCTAGGAGAATATTGGAATGCGAGGTGGGCTACCCAGACATCCATCCTTAGAACCCTGCTCAGAATCGTTGGCCTGGAGCCAACCAACTGGTCTCAATTGTCCCACAGTAGAATCTTTGCAGTTTGGAGCTTCTCACAACTCCCATGGTGGGAAAACCCCCACGGCCTCGTGATTCCCCCCCTTTATTAAGGGGCCATCAGGGACAGAAAGTCAAACCTGAGGCATCGTCTGATGCTCAACCTGACTTCAGGTGCAAGAGATCTAGATTCAGGTCTGTAGATTGTGCCTGCCATGTCCTCACACATAAAACCTAAGCCTAGCTTGTGTTCTCGGAGTTCCGTCCTCAGACTACCGGCCCATAAGCCCTCCAGTTTGGCAATCCAGAAGTACAATGCGGCACTCTGCCTGCTCCCTGGAAGAAGAACATTGCCCTCTGGGGCTACCCAGAAACCCCAAATGAGGATCAACCTGCACGCCATTTGGCTGTACACCAAATATATAGGCTGAAGTGGGCACAATTGCCCATTCTGACACAGCCTGAGCCTGGAACTCCTGGCCCCACCCAGACAGCTGGCCACACACTGAGCACATCGGACCCGCCATGGCCATAGGTCGTCATCTCTTTCCAACCTCGGTTTTCAGGCTTCAGAACCTAAACCTTATCTCCAGTCACCACCCAGGGTTGAACATGATGCAGGAATCAGAACTCCTTCCCCATGGCAAGAAACCTTGTGGTTGGCATGTTGTCCAACGTAAAGTGTAGTTGAAACCAGTGTGGCCCATGAGGCCCTGCAGATGCTTGAGGACCAAGTCGGTCACAAACATGCATTGTGACCCTCAACATGAGCCCAGTTCTCTAGTAAGGCCTCTCAGCGGCTGGACCAAAAGACAGCATATTGGGCTTGCCATGCCCCTAGGCCCCAATTTTTAACCAGATTTCTGGTTGTCCAGTCTCCCCTCCCCAGGGCTCGGCTTTGGAATCCCTCTTTTGGTGGGACACCTGAGGTAACAAAACTGAAAGGACTCCTCCCATCCCACAGTTTGACCCAAAACAATTGGAATCGGGCCAAATCCACAGAGCGGAAGACTCGTCCATGGCCCATGAGGCCTCCCCGACATTCCACGCCCATCGTTGACACAAAATCCAGAAACAAAAGCCTGAACAAGTGCCTCACAATCTCTCTTTCTTCATATCCGGAAGAATTCTCCTCACGGTCTGTAGATCGGGCCTGCAATACCTACGTCCCTAAACCTAAACTGAGTTTGTGTTTTAGACTTCTGTCTCCACAGTCCTGGTGCACACACCCTGCAGGCTGGGGCCCCTGGAGCCACATCAAAACTGTGCCTTCCCTCTCCACGGGAATTCTGCCCATTCCATTGTCCATAATCATAAAATTAGGAGAAACCTCCAAAGTCCCCAAGGCCTTCACAATAGTGTAGGCCGCCTGGGACAAACAAGGGCCATCTGACACCAGCTGAGCATCAAACACCACTAATACCTTAGATGGATGTACACAGAGAAGAAGATTCAACCGGACAGGCCCCTCGGCTCTAAACGGAGCCATTGCTTTGGTTTCCAGTTATCTCTCTTCAGAGGCCTATATTCCAATAACAGTATATGGGGGTTTCCTGAGGCACCAATCAGAACAAATCTCGTCTCCACATGGGAAACTTGTCCTTTGGAGATGTCTCAAAACCTCCGGTTAGGAGAATCCTTCAGGGCCCATGCACCAACGCCCCATTCCAAGGTCTCCATGGACACAAACCCACATTAGCATCCATCCTCAGGAGAGTCCATTTCAACTCAGCCCCCTTGGTTGCTCTGACAGAGCCAGCATATCAAACCTGTCTATTTGCTAGGAGACAACTGCAATGTGAGGCGGGCTTCCCATGCATCCATCCTTAGATCCCTGCTCTGGTGTCATTCTGTATGGTATGTACTGGAGTGATACAAAAGGTCTCAATTGTTGATCAGAAGGAATCTTTGTTGTTTGGAGCATCTCACAACTCCCATTGTGGGTAAACCTCCATGGACTGGAGATGCTGTCCCCTTCATAAAGTGGCCAGAATGGACAGAAATTCAAACCTAAGCCTAGGTTTGAACCACGCCCTGACTTCAGATTTATGATATCCCGATTCAGATCTGCAGAGGGTGCCTGCCGTGCCCTCGCCCAGAACCTACGCCTAACATGTGTTCTCAGACTTCCGTCCTCACACTCCCCGTCCACAAGGCATCCACTTTGGAAATTCCGGAGCCACAATGCAGCACTCTGCCTGTTCTCCAGAAGAAAAACATTGCCCTTGGGGCTACCCAGAAATGCCAAATAAAGATCAACCTGCACGGCACTCAGTTGTACCCCAATTATACAATCTACCCTGGGCACTAATGCCCTGTCTGACACAGCCCAAGCTTGGACCTCCCGACCAACACCCAGACAGCTGGCTCCACGCTGAGCATATCGGACCCAACATGGTCTTAGGTCGTCATCTCTTCCCAACCTCGGTTTTCAGACTTCACAACCTAGACCTTATCTCCAATCACTGCCCAGGGGTGAATGACATGCAGAAATCAGAATTAATACTTCCCCATGGCAAGAACTCATGTGGTTGACATGTTGACTATCATTCAGTGTAGGAGAAACAAGCATGCACCATGAGTCCCCACCCATGCTTGAGTACCACGAGGGCATAAACACGCATTGTGACCCTCAGCATGAGTTCTGTCCTCAATGAAGGCCTCTCAGTAGCTGGACCATTAGAAGGCATATTGGGCTTGCCATGCCCCTAGGCCCGTATTTTTAGTTAGATTTCTTGTTGTCCAGGGCTCTGCTCTGGAATCCCTCTTTTGGTGGGACACCTTAGTTAACAAAACTGAATCCCACAGATTAACCCAAAACAATTGGGATCTGGCCAAATCCACAGAGAGAAAGACTCTTCCATGGCCCATGAGGACTCCTTGACATTCCACAGCCATCATTGACACAAAATCCAGGGGCAAAAGCCTGACAAGTGTCAAACTTTCACCCTTTATTCATATCCCAAAAAGTTCTCCTCATAGTCTGTAAATCGGACCTGCCATACCTACGTCCCCAAAGCTAAGCTGAGTTTGTGTTTTCAGACATCTGTCCCCACAGTCCTTGCCCACACACCCTCAAGGCTGGGCCCTTGGAGCCACACATCAGGTCTGTGCCTGCCCACTCCACAGGAATTCTGCCCATGCCATTGTCCATAATCATACAATTTAGGAGAAACCTCCAAAGTCCCCGAGGCCATCCCTATAGTGTAGGCCGCCCGGACAAACAGGAGCGGTCTGACACCAGCTGAGCAACTACCTCCATTTCATAAAATAGACAGATGTCGACAGAGAAGAAGATTGAACCAGAGAGGCTCCTAGGACCTAATTGGATGCATTGCTGTGGTTTCTATGTATCTCTCCTCAGAGGCCTGGTTCTAATACCAGCATATGTGGGTTTCCTGAGGCACCAATTAGAACAAATCTTGTCTCCACATGGAAAACTTGCTCTTTCGAGTTGTTTCAAAATCTCCGGTTAGAATCCTTTAGAGCCCTGGGGCCACCACCCCATTCCAACGTCCTCATGGACAGAAACACACATTAAGACCCATGTTCAGGAGAGTCCATTTCAACTCAGCTCCCACGATTGCTCCTGCATAGCCATCAGATCGTACCTGTCTTGTGGCAGGGAGACAATTGGTGTAAGAGGCAGTCTGCTCAGGCATCCATCCTTAGAACCCGGCTCTGGAGTCATTCCATATGGGATGTCCTGGAGCCATCCAACAGTTCTCAATTTTCCCGCAGAAGGAATCCTTGCAGTTTGGAGCATCCCACAACTCCCAACATGGGAAAACCTCCATGGCCTCGAGATTCCACCCCTTTGATGAAGGGGCCATCATGGACAGAAACTCCAACCTGCGCCTAAGTCTGATCCTCGTCCTGACTTCAGATGAATGAGATTTTGATTCGGATCTGCAGAGGGTGCCTGCCGTGCCCTCGCCCTGAAACTTAAGTTTAGCTTATGATCTCAGACTTACGTGCTCACACTCCTGGTCCCGACGCCCTCAAGTTTGGCAATTCTGGACCCACAATGCTGCCCTCTGCCTGCCCACCAGAAGAAAAATGTTGCCCCAGTGAGCTTCCCTGACACAATAACTGAGGATGAACCTACATGGAACTCAACTGTACCCAAATTATACATTCTAACCTGGGCACTAATGCACTGTCTGACACAGCCTGAATCCATACCTCCTGAACAACACCCAGAAAGCTGACCGCACACTGAGCACATCGGACCCTCCATGACCTTAGGTTATCATCTCATCCCAACCTCGATTTTCTGGATTCAGAACTTAGATCTTATCTCCAGTCACTGCCCAGGGGTGAACATGATGCAGAAATCAGAATTCCTCCTTCCCCATGGAAAGAAACCTTGTGGTTCGTATGTTGTCCAAAGTTCAGTGTAGGAGAATCAAGCATGGCCCATGAGTCCCCGCCCATGCTTGATGCCTACATTGGGCACAAACATGCATTGTGACCCTCAGTGTGAGCACTGTACTCAAGTAAGACCTCTCAGTGGCTGGACCAAGGTACCCCATATGGGGATTGCCATGCCCTTAGGCCCCCAATCTTATACAGAGTTCGGGTTGTCCAGTCGCCCCTTCCCAGGGTTCTGCTCTGGAATCCCTCTTTAGTGGCACACCTGAGGTAAAAAAAAAAAAAAAAACAGAATGGACTCCTCCCATCCCACGGAATGACCCCAAAATATTGGGATCATCCAAATCCCCATAGAGGAAGTCTCACCCATGGTCCATGAGGACGCCCCTACATTCCACGGCCATCAGTGACACAAAATCCAGAGTCAAAAGCCTGAGCAAGTGCCTCACACTCACTCTTTGTTCATATCCTGAAGAGTTCTCCTCAAGGTCTGTAGATCGGGCCTCCCATACCTATGTCCCCAAACCTAAGACGAGTTTCTGTTTTCAGACTTCTGTCCCCACAGCTCTGACCCACACACCCTCCATGCTTGAGCCCCTAGAGCCACACCTCAGGATTGTGCCTTCCCTCCCCAAAGGAATTCTGCCCATTTCATTGGCCACAAACTTGCAAATTAGGAGAAACCTCCAAAGTCAAAGTGGCCATCCCAATAGTGTAGACTGCCCAGGACAAATAGGGGCAATCTGACACCAGCTGAGGAACTACCTCCACTCAATCCCATAGACAGATGAACCGAGAGAAGAAGATTAAACCAGACAGGCCCCAGGCCCTAATCAGATCCATTGCCTTGGTTTCCAGGCATCTCTCCTCAGAGTTCTGGTTTCCAATACCAGCATATTGGGGGTTACTGAAGCACCAATGAGAACAAATCTTGTTTCCCCATGGGAAAAAATGCTTCTTGGAGCTGTGTCAAAACCTCTGGTTAGGAGCATCCTTCAGAGCCCTGGTGCCACTGCCCCATTCCAAGGTCTCCATGGACACAATCTCACATTATGACCGATCCTCAGGAGAATGCATTTCAACTCAGCCCCCTCGGCTGCTACATCATAGGCAGCAATCAAACGTGCCGTTTCACTAGGAGACAATTGGAATGCAAGGCCAGATGCCCAGGCATCCATCCTTAGAACCCTGCTCTGCAATTGTTCTATATGGGATGTCCTGGAGCCATCCAACAGGTTTCAACTGACCCACAGAAAATCCTTGTGGTTTGGAGCATCTCACTACTGCCATCATGGGAAAACACCAATGGCGGTGTGATGACCCCCCTTCATGAAGGGGCCATCATGGACAGAAACTCCAACCTGAGCCAATATATGAACCTCGCCCTGACCTCAGATGCATGAAATCTAAATTCAGCTCTGCAGAGTGTGCCTGCCATTTCCTCGCCCTGAAACCAAAGCAAAGCTTCAGTTCTCAGACTTACATCCTTGCATTCCTGGCCGCAAGGCCTCCAGTTTGGCAGTTCCGGAGCCAGAATGCAGCACTCTGCCTGCCCTCCAGAAGAAAGACTTTGCCTTATGGGGCTACGGAGAAACCCCAAATAATTATCTTCTGCATGCCACTCAACTGTACCCCAATTATACAGCGTATCTGAGCACGAATGCCCTGTCTGGTACAGCCTGAGTGCAGACCTCCTGAACGACACCTAGAAAGCTGGCCCCAAACTGAACACATCGGACCCGCCATGGCCTTAGGTCGTCATCTCTTCCAAACCTCGGTTTTCAGGCTTCAGAACCTAGACCTTATCTCCAATTAGTGCCCAGAGGTGAACGTGATGCAGAAATCAAAACTCCTCCTTCCCCATGGCAAGAAACCCTGAGGTTGGCATGTCCAAGGTTCACTGTAGGAGAAACCTGCAAGCTCAATGAGGTCCCGCCCAATATTGAGGACCACCTTGGGCACAAACACACATTGTGACCCTCAGCATGAGTCCACTATTCAAGTAACGTCTCTCAGTGGCTGGACCAAGAATCTGCATATGGGCTTGCCATGCCCATAGGACCCCAGGCCTAACCAGAGGGTGGGTATTCCAGTTGTATGTACCCAGTGCTCTGCTCTAGAATCCCTCTATTGTGGGGACACATGAGGCAGAAAACAGGACTCCTCCCTTCCCACAAAATGACCCCAATCTCTTGGGAGCCGGACAAATCACCAGAGAGGGAGACTTCCATGGCCCATGAGACCATGCTTACATTAAATGACCATCATGAATACAACATCCAGAGACATAAGCCTGAACGACCGCCTCTCACTCGCCTTACTTTCTAATCACAATGAGCTCCCCTCACGGACTGTAGATCACTCTTGCCATAACCTCAGCCCCAAACCTCAGCCGAGTTTGTGTTTTTGGATGTCTGTCCCCACAGCCCTGGCCCACACAGCTGCCAGGCTGGGGCCTCTGGAGCCACACCACAGGACTGTCCTGCTCTCTCCAAGGAGACTATGCCCATTCCATTGCCCATAACCCCACAGAATAGGAGAAACCTCAAGGCCCCCGAGGACATCCCACTACTATAAGCATCTCTGGACAAAGGCATCCTGACACAAGCTGAGCAACTACCTCCATGCAGAAACACAGACAGATGTCGGCAGAGACAGTAGATTGAACCAGACAGGCCCCTGGGCCCTAATCTGAACTCTTGCTTTGGTTTCCAGGTGTCACTTTTCAGAGGCCTGGGTTTGAAGACCAGCATCTGGGGCTTTCCTGAGACACCAAACAGAACAACTATCGTCTCCACATGGGAAGCTTCATTGTTGGAGCTGTGTCAAACCCTTCGGTTTGGAGAAACCTGCAGAGTCCCTGAGCCACCGCCACATTCCAAGGTCTCCATGGCCACCAACCCACAGTATGACTCATCCTCAGGAGAGTCCATTTCAACTCTGCCCTCTGAGAAACCCGCCCAAGAGCCTGCAGATTGAGCCTGCCTTGCCCCAAGCAGCCAGTGGGAATGTGAGGTGGCATTTGCAGACATTCATGCTTAGACCCCTTCTCTCGAGTCTTTCTGTAGGGGTCATCCTAGAACCATCTCATAGTACTCAACTGTCCTACAGAGGAAACCTTGATGTTTGGGGCAGCTCATAACTCCCAGCGTTGGGAAACCTCCCTGGCCTCATGACGCCCCCACCCCCTTCAGGAAGGGGCCATAATGGACACAAACTCCAACCTGAGGCAATGTCTGATACTCGCCCTGACCTCAGATGCAGGAGATCTTGATTCAGTCTCTGCAGAGTGGGCCTGCCATGCCCTCGGCCCCAAACCTAACGCTAGCTTGTGTTTTCAGACTTCCCTCTTCACACTCCTGGCAAACAAGCCCTCCAGACTGGGAATTCCAGAACAACAACACAGTTTTCGGCCTGCCCACCAGAAGAAAAACGTTGCCCTATGGGGCTCTCCAGAAACCACAAATGAGAACCAACCTGCTCTGGCCTCGTCCGCACCCTAACTGGAAAGGCTACCCTGGTCAGTAATGCTCTGTCTGACACAGCCTGACGTCCCGACAGACAAGGAAACAGCTGGCTGCACACTAAGCACATCAGACAGGCCATGGCCTTATGCCGTCATCTCTTCCCAACCTGGGTTTTCAGACATCTGACCCTAGATATTATATCAAATCCTGGAAACGTGGGTAACTGAAGCACAAATCAGATCTTCTCCTTCCCCATGGCTGGAAAGCTTGCTGTTGGCATGAAGTCATACCTTCAGTGTAGGAGAAACCTTCATGGCCCCTGAGGCCAAGCCTAAACTTGAGTGCCTCCTTGGGTACAAACTCGCATTGGGACCATCAGCATGGGCCCCATGTCGAAGTAAGGTCTCTCAGGGCCTGGACCAAGAGCCCGCATATGGGGCTTGCCAAGCCCTTATGATCCCAATCTTCACAAGAGCTCGAGTATTCCATTTGCTCGAACCCAGGACTGTGATCTGGAGTCCCTCTCCTGGAAGAACACCTGAGCCAGACAGCAGGACTCCACCCTTCCCACAAAATGTCCCCAAAATCTTAAGAGCTGGACCAACTCCTCAGATAGGGAGACTCTTCCATAGCCCCTGAGGTCACCCCTACATTCCACGGCTATGGGAGACAAAACATCCAAAGACAAAAGCTTGCGTGACTGCCTCCCATTTGCCCTTCTTTCATAAGCTGAGGATCTCCTCTCACGGTCTGTGGGTCCACCTGCCATGCTCTCGCCTCCACACCCAAGCCGAGTTTGTGTTTTCAGACTTCTGTGCCCACAGCCCGGACCCACACACCCTCCAGGCTAGGGCCTATGGAGACACACTGAAGGACTGTGCCCGTCCTCTCCAAGAAAACTGTACCCAATCCATTGGCCACAACCCTAGAGATTAGGAGAATCCAATAAGGTCTCCAAGGCCATGCCTCGGCCATGGACTAAGAGGGGCACTCTGACACCAGCTGAGCAACTATCTCCACTTAGATACTCAGACAGTGTCCCCAGAGACAGAATATTGAAACGGACAGGCATCTAGGCTCTAATCTGAACCCTAGCTTTGGTTTCCAGGTGTCTCTACTCAGAGAACTGGTTTGAAGACCAGTATCTGGGGCTTTTCTGAGTCACCAAAGAGAACCTGTCTCATCTCCACATAGGGATCTCTTTTTAATTGGAGCAATATTACACCCTTCGGTTAGGCGAATACTTCATGGCCCCTGAGCTGCCAACATATTCCAAGGTCTCCATGCACACAAACCCACATTATGACCCATCCGCAGGAGAGTCCATTTCAATTCAGCCCCCTAGTTAGCTCGCCCCAGAGCCAGGAGTTCAAACATGTCTTGTCACAAAGAGCCAATGGGAATGTGAGGTATGCTGTACAGGCATCCATCCTTCGAATCCTGCTCTCCAGTCTTTCCGTATGGGACATCCTGGAGCCATTCAACAGGACTCGACTGTCCATCAGATGGAAAGCTTGTGGTATGGGTCAACACACAAACTAGAGTTTGTGCTGGTGTCTAAGGTGCTGTGCAGGATTCTCCAATCTTGAGGGTTTGGCACAGGTCGAAGGGCATGGTTTCCTACTGGGGACAGGAGATATTCTATTGTGTGGCTCAGGGACCACATGTTGTATCCTAAGTTGGTATTTCAGAACAGGACCCTGAGGACAGATGCCTGAAAACCTAATCTAGTGTTCCAATGACGTCCTAGGAGCATGTCAGGTACAATCTTCTGACCCAGGAACATTGAAATGGCTGTCTGCTTGGATGTAGGTGATCAGGGCGTTTCAGACTGGCATTTGTGTCCAGTGCTGCTGACAATATTGGGTTGGGCTCAGGGCTCTTGCGTGTTTCTCCTAAACTGGAAGGTTTGGGCAGGTTTGACAGGCACAGTTTCCTTGGGGATGGCAGGCCTAGTCATGTGTTGTGGATCTAGAGACCCTGTCCTGGAGGGCATATGAGCCATGGTTTTGGGAGAGAAGTCTGCAAACACAAATGTGGGTTATGGTTAGTGGAAAGGTGATCACAGGCCCAATGAGTAGACCTGGAGTGCAGCTTGTCAGGAGTAATTAGGGTGACTGGAAGGCAGTAGCACAGGCTTTTCTCTCTATATTGTGTGTCCAGGATGGCCTCGGAATGCAGGTATAGTCTCATGGGTCCATGGGAAACTTTTCCTCTCTATGGATCTGTGCAGCTCATAGTTTGGTGGCTTTTTTGGGGAAGGGAAGAGTGTTGTTTTCCATCTTATGGGTGCCCCAAAACAGGGATTCCAGATACAGGCTCTTTTTCTGGGCATCTGGGACTTCCCACCAAGGGTTAGGATTTGCACCTAGGGGTGTATGAGGCCTGCAATGCGGGATCATGATGGTGCAACTGAGAGGGATTGTTTGAAAGCTTGCTCAGGCTGAGTCTCACAATGCCTGTTTGCTCCCATGGCGGCCCTCAGGAGTGGGAGTGGTCTCATTGGTCATATATCTGGCTCCCTCTTAGAGAGTTGGACACCCAACCCAACAGCCAAATGTCCTGCCATGAGGAAGGATGAGTTCTCTTCTGTCAGGTTCCTCTGTGCTTCAGGTTGCCCCATTGGCAGGGTTTCCAGCAAGGTCTCGAGATAGGTGCCTGAATACCAAGGATGGGTGGAGATGACGTACTTGGGCCATAGCAATCCCAAATGCTAGATATGAGGCCTAAAACTCAGTCGGGGCTCAGGCTCTGTCAGACACAGCGCTAGTGGCCATGGCAGCCTTTATATCAGAGTAGATTCGAGGGCGGAGCAGATTGATCCTCATGTGGAGTTTCTTGGGAAGATTCCCAGGCATTTGTTCATTCAATAGGGAAGGCAGAATGCTGTGTTGTGGCTCCAGGTTTCCCAATCACGAGAGCTTGGGAACCAGTCAGTTTTGGGTGGAATTGTAAACAAAAGCTATGGTTCAATTCAGTGCCAAGCAGAAGGCAGTTCCAATTTGTAGCAGTTTACTCGAGACATCCAGCTCTGGAATAAGGGTGGATGTCAGATGCCTGCTCACACTAGAGTTTTTGTCTATGATGACCGACAAGTGGAGGGGTGGTATAAAGAGGCCATGGAGGAGTTCACATGCTGAGGCCTGTGAACTGCTGCAAAAAGTAACATTTTTTTGTACAGTGTAGGTGAAGTCTGGTTTGTTTACTCTAGGTTTCCCCATGTGGAAAGTTTGTGAAGAAGAGCTCTCCGGCATGGATGCCAGGAAAGCACACCTCCATTGACAATTGCAGCTGAGGAACATGGCAGATTCGTTCTGGTGGCTCTGGGACAAAGTGCCAAGGCCTTGAGTTGACATGGGATCTCTTGCAGATGGGTCACAATGCTTGTTTGTTACCAGGGAGAACTTAGAATGTGCTGGTTGCTAAGGTGCCATGCAGGATTCTCCTACCCTGAGGGTTTGGCACAGGTCGAAGAGCATGGTATTCTTCTGGGGACAGGGGATGTTCTGTCGTGTGGCTCAGAGACCACATGATGTGTCATAGATTGGTATTTCAGAACAGGCCCCTGAGGACAGATGCCTAAAAACCTAATGGGGTTCCATTGAGAGCCTAGGGGCATTTTAGGTTCAATCGTCTATCTCACGATCATTGACTTGGCTATTTCCCTGGATGTAGGTGATAAGGGTGTTTCAGACTGCGCATTTCCATCCCGAGTGGCCGGCAATATTGGTGTGGGCTCAGGGGCCACACAGGTTTCTCCTAATCTGGAAGGTTTGGGCAAATCTGATATGCACAGTGTCCTTGGGGTTGGCAGCCAGAGTTCTGTGGTGTGGCTACAGAGATAACATTCTGGTGGGCATGTGAGCCATGGTTTTGGGAGAGAAGTCTGCAAACACAAATACAAATTAGGGTGAGTGGCGAGGTGATCACAGGCCCAATGCGTAGACCTGGAGGGAAGCTCCTCATGAACTATAATTAGGGAGACTGGAAGGCAGTAGCACAGGCTTTTCTCTTTGGATTGTGTGTCCAGCATGGCCTTGGAATGCAGGTGTGGTCTCATGGGTCCATGGGAGTCTTTTCCTCTCTATGGATCCTGGTGGCTCTCCATAGTTTGGTGGCTTTTTCGGGGAAGGGGAGAGTGATGTTTTCCACCTTATGGGTGCCCCAAAACAGGGATTTCAGAGACGGGCTCTGGTTCATGGCATCTGGGACATCACAACATGTGCTATGATTTGGGCTTAGGGGCATATTAGGCCTTCAATGCGGGTTCATGGTGGTGCAACAGAGAAGGATTGTTTGAAAGCATGCTCAGGCTGAGGGTCACAAGGCCTGTTTGCCTCCAGGGCATCCCTGAGGAGTTTGTGTGGTCTCACTGGACTTGTAAATGACTCCCCCTTTCAGGGTTGAACACCCATCCTAACAGCCAAGTTTCCTGATATGAAGAAGGAGGAGTTCTCTATTGTGCTTCAGGACGCCCCATTGTCAGGGATTCCAGCAAAGGTCTGGGGACAGGTGCCTGAATACCAAGGATGGGTAGAGATGAAATACTTGAGCCATGGCAATCCCAAATGCTAGATGTGGGGCTCAAACTCTGGTGACTGACACTAGGTCTGGGCTCAGGCTCTGTCAGACACAGCACTAGTGGCCAGGGCAACCTATAAATCAGGGTCCCTCCGATATAGGGCCGAGCAGATTGATCCTCATGTGGGGTTTCTGGCCAGACTCACCAGGCACTTGTTTCTATCGGGAAGGCAGAATGCTGTGTTGTGTCTCCATAATTCGCTATCAAGAAGGCTTGGGGACCAGTCGGGTGAGGAAGGAATTGTAAACACAAGCTACAGTTCAATTCACTGCCAAGCGGAAGGCAGTTCCTGTGTCCAGCAGCTTTTTCGAGATATCCAGCACCTTAGTAAGGGAGGACGTCGGATATTTGCTCACACTGGAGTTTGTGTCTATGATGACTGACAAATGGAGGGGTGGCGTCAAGAAGCCATGGAGGGATTTTCACGTTGAGACTCATGAGCTGCTCCAAATAGCAAGGTTTCGTTCTACTGGACAGGTGGAGTGTGGTTTATTTGCTCCAGGGTCCCCCATGTGGAAAGTTTGGGTAGCAGAGCTCTACCGCATGGATGCCTGGAATGTTCAACTTCATTGACCATTGCAACTGAAGAACATGGCAGCTTTATTCTGGTGTCTCTGTAGCAAAGTACCAAGTCCTTAATTTGACATGGAATCTCTTGCAGATGGGCCACACAGCTGGTTTGTTACCAGGTAGATCTTAGAATGTGCTGGTGGCTTAGTAGTTGTGCAGGAATCTACTACTCTGGGATTTTGCACAGATTGTAGGGCACGGTTTCCTTCTGGGGACAGGAGATGTTCTGTTGTGTGGCCCAGGCACCACATGTTGTATCATAAGTTCGCATTCTAGAACAGGCCTCTGAGGACACATGTCTGAAAACCGAATCAATGGTTCCAATGACGTCCTAGGGGCATGTTAGGTTCATTATTCTGACTCAGGACCATTGACTTGGCTGTGTTCCTGGATGTAGGGGATCAGGGTATTTCAGACTGTGCATTTGTGTTCAGAGCGGCCGCCGAAATTGGGGTAGGCCCAGAGGCCTTGTAGGTTTCTCCTAATCTAGACAGTTTGGGCAACTGTGATGGAAACAGTTTCCTTGTGGATGGCAGGGACAGTCCTGCAGTGTGGATCCAGATACCCGATCCTGGAGGGCATGTTTGCCATGGTTTTGGTAGATAAGTCTGCAAACACAAATTCGAATTAGGGTGAGTGGCGAGGTGATCACAGGCCCAATGCATATACCTTGAGAGCAGCTCATCTGGAACTGTAATTAGGGTGAATGGAAGGCAGTAGCACAGGCTTTTCTCTCCGGATTGTGTGTCCAGGATGGCCTCGGAATGCAGGTGTGTTCTCATGGGTCCATGGGAGACATTGCCTCTCTATGGATCCTGGTGGCTCCTCATAATTTGGTGACATTTTTGGGGAAGGGATGAGTGCTGTTTTCCATCTGAAGGGTGCACCAAAACAAAAATTCCAGAGATGGTCTCTGGGTCTGGGCACCTCGAAAATCCCACCAAGTTTTATGATTTGAACCTACAGGCTTACCAGGCCTGAAATGAGGGATCATTGTGGTGAATCTGAGAGGGATTTTTTGAAAGCATGCTCAGGGTGAGGGTCACAATGCCTGTTTGTGCCAAGGGTAGTCCTCAGGAGTGTGTGTGGTGTCATTGATGTTGTAACTGGCTCCCCCTTTGAGGGTAGAACACCCATCCCAAAAGCCAGGTTTATTGCCATGGGGAAAGAAGAGTTCTCTATTGTGCTTCAAGTTCCCTAATTGGCAGGGATCCCTGCCAAGGTCTGGGGACAGGTGCCTGAATATCAAGGATGGGTAGAGATGACATACTTGGGCCATGGCAATCCCAAATGCTAGATATGGGGCCTGCTCTCTAGTGGCTGAAACTCAGTCGAGCTCAGGCTCTGTCAGACACGGCACTAGTGGCCATGGCAGCCTATAAATCGGTGTTGACTCGAGGGCCGACCTGATTGATCCTCATGTGGGTTTTCAGGGCAGACTCACCAGGCATTTCTTCATTCGATGGGGAAGGCAGAATGCTGCGTTGTGGCCCCAGATTTCCCTATCAAGAGGGCTTAGGGACCAGTCAGGTGAGGATGGAATTGTAAACACAATCTATGGTTCAATTCAGTGCCAAGTGGAAGGCAGTTCCAATGTGCAGTGGTTTATTCAAGACATCCAGCACCGGGATAAGGGTGCATGTCAGATGTTTGCTTAGACTGGAGTTTGTGTCTATGATGACCGACCAATGGAGTGGTGGCATCAAGAGGCCATGGAGCAGTTTACACGCTGAGGCCTGTGAGTTGATCCAAACATAAGGTTTCCTTCTACTGGACAGGGGAGGTCTGGTTTGTTTACACCAGGTTCCCCCATGTGCAAAGTTTGGGTAGCATAGTACTCGCACGTGGATACTGGAAAGCACACCTACATTGACCATTGCACCTAAGGAACATGGCAGGTTCTTTCTGGTTGCTCTAGGGCAAAGTACCAAGGCCTGGTTTCTAATGAAGTTGGGTCACAATGCAGTTTTGTTACCACGGAAATCTTACTATGTGCTGGTGGCTAAGGGGCCATGTATGATTAGTCTATCCTGATGGTTTGACACCGCTCGAATAACACGGTTTCTTTCTGGGTATAGGAGATGTTCTGTTGTGGGGCTCACGGACCAAATGTTGTATCATAAGTTGGAATTCCAGAACAGGCCTCTGAGGACAGATGCCTAAAAACTTCATCTAGGGTTCCAATGAAGTCCAAGGGGAATTTCAGGTTCAATCATCAGACTCAGGACCATTGACTTCGGTGTCTGCCTATATGTAGGCAATCAGGGTGTTTCTGACTGTGCCTTTGTGTACAGAGTGGCCTCCAATATTGGGGTGGGCTCTGGGGCCTTGCAGGTTTCTCCTAATCTTGAAGGTTTAGGAAAATTTGTGGGCACGGTTTCCTTGGGGGTGGCAGGCACAGTCCTGTGGTGTGGCTCCAGAGACTCCATCGTGGAGGGCATGTAAGCCATGGTTTTGGGAGAGAAGTCTGCAATCACAAACTCGGATTAGGTTGAGTTGCGAGGTGATCGTAGGCCCAATGCATAGACCTGGAGGGCAGATCATCAGGAACTGTAAATCACGTACCTCGAAGGCACTAGCACTGGCTTTTGTATCTGGATTGTGTGTCCATGATAGCCTTGGAATGCAGGTGTGTTCTAATGTTTCCATGAGAGTATTTTCCTCTCTACGGATCCTGGAAGCTCCCAATAGTATGGTGGCTTTCTCGTTTGAATGGAAGAGTGCTGTTTTCAATCTTAGATGTTCCCCAAAAAGGGATTCCAGAGAAGGGCTGTGAGTCTGGGTGCTTGGAAAATCCCACCAGTATTAGGATTTGGGCCTAGGGGAGTACCAGGCCTACAATGTGTGACTTGGAGGTACAACTGAGAGCGTTTGTTTGAAAGCATGCTAGTCTGAGTGTCACAATGCCTGATGTGATTAGGGCAGCCCTTATGAGTGGGAGTTGTCTCCTTGGCCATGCAGCTGGCTACCACTTTAATGTAGGACACCCATCCCAACTTCCAGGATTCCTGCCATGGAAAAGGAAGAATTCTCTATTGTGCCTCAGGTTCCCCCATTAGCAGGTATTCTAGCAAATGTCTGGGGACAGATGCCTGAATACCAAGGATGGGTAGAGATGAGGGACCTGAGACATGGCCAGTCTCACATGCCTGACTCTCTGAGTAGCTGACATGAATTGAGCACTCAGGCTCTGTCAGAAACAGAACTAGTGGTCAGGGCTGAGTATGAATCAGGGATCCCTCAAGGGCTGAGCAGATTGATCCTCATGCAGAGTTTCTGGGCAGAATCACCATGCCCTTCTTCTTTCTAAGGGGAAGGCAAAAAGCTGCGTTGTGGCCCCAGAATTCCCTATCAAGCGGGCTTGGGGACCAGTAGGGTGAGGATGGAATTGTAAACTCAAGCTAATGTTCAATTCAGTGCCAAGCAAAAGGCAGTTCCATTGTGCAGTGCCTGATTCCAGATATCCAGCACCTGAGTAAAGGTGAAAGTCAGACATTTCCTCATGCTGGAGTTTATGTCTATGATGACCGATGAATGGAGGGGTGGCGTCAAGAGGCCATGGAGGATTTCACATGCTGGGGCTTTTGAGATGCTTCAAACAGCAAAGTTTCCTTCTACCACACAGGGGGAGACTGGTTTATTTGCTCCAGGGTCCCCCATGTGGAAAGTTTGGGTAGCAGAGCACTCCCACGTGGATGCCTGAAAAGCACACCTCCATTAAAATTGCAGCTGAGAAACATGGCCAATTCGTTCTGGTGGCTCTTGGGCGAATTACCAAGGCCTGGAGTTGACATGAAGTCTCATGAAGATGGGTCATAATGCAGGTTTGTTACCATGGAGACCTTACAGTGTGCTGGTGGCTAAGGGACCATGTAGGATTCATCTACCCTGAGGGTTTGACACTGGTCAAAGGGCACGGTTTCCTTCTCGGACCAGAGATGTTCTGATGTGGGGCTAACGGACCAAATGTATCATAATTTGGTATTGCAGAACAGGCCTCTGAGGATAGATGCCTGAAAATTTAATCTAGGTTTCCAATAAAATCCTAACGGAATGTCAGGTTCAATCCTCTGACTCAGTATCATTGACTTCAATGTCTGCCTAGATGTAGGTGATCAGGGTGGTCCAGACTGTGCATTTGTGTACAGAGTGGAAACCAGTATTGGGGTGGGCTCAGGGGCCTTGCAGGTTTCTCCTAATCTGGAAAGATAGGGCAATTTGATGGGCACAGTTTCCTTGGCAATGGTGGGCACAGTCCTGTGGTGTGGCTCCAGAGACCCCATGCTGGAGGGCATGAGAGCCATGGTTTTGGGAGGGAAGTCTGCAAACACAAATGCGGGTTAGGTTTAGTGGCGAAGTGATTGTAGGCCCAATGCATACTCCTGGAGGGAAGCTCCGTGTGAAATGTAAATCGCATGACTCAAAAGAGGTAGCACAGGCTTTTTTATCTGGATTGTGTATCCACGATGGACTAAGAATGCAGGTGTGGTCTCAGGTGTCCATGGGTGATATTTCCTCTCAAGTATCCTGGCGGCTCCTTATAATGTGGTGGCTTTCTCAGAGAGGAAAGAGTTCTGTTTTCCATATTAAGGGTGTCCCATAACAGGGATTGCAGAGAAGTGCTCTGGCTCTGGGCACCTGGAAATACCCACCAAGGGTTATGATTTGGGCATAGGGGCTTACCAGGCCTCCAATGCAAGTCCTGGAGATACAACTGAGAGCGTTTGTTTGAAAGCATGCTCAGGCTGAGGGTCACTATGCAAGCTTTTGCATAGGGTGGCCCTCAGGAATGGGGGTGGTCTCAATGGCCATTCAGTAGGCTAACACTCTGAGTGTTGGACACCCTTCCGAACTTACAGGAATCCTTCCATGGGGAATGAGGATTTCTCTATTGTGATTCAGGTTCCCTCATTGGTAGGGATTCCAGGAAAGGTCTGGGGACACATGCCTGAATACCAAGGATGGGTAAAGATGACGGCTCTGTTCCGTGGCCAGTCTAACATGCGGGATATGGGCCCCGCCTTCTAGATGGCTGACACGAGGTCGGGGCTTAGGCTCTGTCAGACACAACACTAGGGGCCAGGGTTGTCTATAATTCAGGGTTCCCTCAAGGGACAAGTAGATTGATCATAATGTGGAGTTTCTGGGCAGACTCACCAGGTCCTTCTTCTTTCTATTGGGAAGGCAGAATGCTGTGTTGTGGCTGCAGAATTCCCTATCATGAGGGCTTGTGGACAGTAGGGTGAGGATGGAATTGTAAACCCAAGCTATGAATAAATTCAGTGACAAGCGAATGGCATTTCCAGTGTGCAGCGGCTGATTCGAATATCCAGCACCTGAGTAAGTGCAGACGTCAGATGTTTGCTCAAGCTGGAGTTTGTGTCTATAATGACCGACAAATGGAGAGGAGTTGAAAAGAGGTCATAGAGGATTTCCCACACTTGAGCTTGTGAGATGCTCCAAACAGCCAGGTTTCCTTCTACAGGACAGGGCAGTCAGATTTGTTTGCTCGAGAGTCCCCCATGTGGAAAGTTTGGGTAGCAGAGCACTCCCACATGGATGCCTGGAAAGCACACTTCCACTGAACATTGCAGCTGAGGAACATGGTAGGTTCTTTCTGAAGGCTCTGGGGTGAAGTACCAAGGCCTGTAGTTGACATGGAATCTCATGAAGATGGCTCACAATGCTGGCTTGTTACCAGTGAGATCTTAGAATCTGCTGGTGGCTACGGGCCAAGTAGGATTCATCTACCCTGAGAGTTTGACACAGTTCCAAGAGCACGGCTTCCATCTAGAGAAAGGAGATGTTCTGTTGTGGGGATCAGGGACCATATGTTGTATCTTAAGTTGGTACTCCAGAACAGGTCTCTGATTACAAATGCCTGAAAACCTAATCAGGGGTTACAATGAGGTCATAGGAGCATGTCAGGTTCAATCTTCTGACTGAGAAACACTGACTTGGGTATCTGCCTGGATTCAGGTGATCAGCGTATTTCAGAATGCACATTTGTGTCCAGAGGGGCCTCCAGTATTGGGGTGGGCTCAGGGGCCTTGCAGGTTTCTCCTTATCTCAAAGTTTTAGGCAAATGTGATGGACACATTTTCCTTGGGGATGGCAGGCACAGTCCTTTGGTGTGGCTCCAGAGACCCCATCCTGGAGGAAATATGAGCCATGGTTTCGGGATAGAAGTCTGTAAGCACAAACTCGGGTTAAGGTTAGCGGTGAGGTGATCGCAGGCCCAATGCATAGACCTGGAGGGCAGCTCGTCTGGAACTATAAATTAGTTGCCTTGAAGGTGGTAGCACAGGCTTGTGTATCTGGCTTTTGTGTCCAGGATGGCCTCGGAATGCAGGTGTGGTCTCATGGATCCATGGGAGATTTTTCCTCTCAAGGATCCTAGCGGCTCCCTATACTATGGTGGCTTTCTTGGCTAAGGGGAGAGTGCTATTTTACATCATAGGGGTGTCCCAAAACAGGGATTCCAGAGACAGGCTGTGTTTCTGGGCCCCTGAAAAATCCCACCAGGTGTTAGGATTTGTGCTTAGGGGAATATCAGGCCTGCAAATTTGGATTCTGGAATGCAACTGAGAGTGTTTGTTTGAAAGCATGCTCATGTTGGGGGTCACAATGCCTGCTTGTGTCCAGGGCGGCCCTCATGAGGGGGCGGGTTATCATTGGCCATTCAGCTGGCTACCACTCTGAGGTCTGGAAACCCATCCCAAGAGCCATCATTCCTGCCATGGGGAAGGAGGATTTCCCTATTGTGCTTCTGGTTCCCCCATTGGCAGGGATTTCAGCAAATGTCTGGGGACAGATGCCTGAATCAAGAATGGGTAGAGATGACAGCCCTGGGACATGGCTGGTCTCACATTCTGGAGTTGGAGCCCAGTCTCTGGGTCCTGACACGAGGTCAGAGACGAGGTTCTGTCAGACTCAGCGCTAGTGGCCAGGTAAACCTATAAATGGGGTTCACTCGAGGGTCGAGTAGATTTATCCTCATGTAGGGTTTCTGGGCTGTCTCTCCAGGCTGTTTTTTCTTGCTATGGGGAAGGCAGAATGCTGTGTGGTGGCTTCAGAATTCCCTATCAAGAGAGCTTACTGAACACCAGGGTGAGGATGGAATTGCAAACCCAAGCTACTTTTTTTTTTTCAAGATTTTATTTATTTGTCAGAGAGCGAGCGAGAGCAAGCACAGGCAGACAGAGTGGAAGGCAGAGTCAGACGGAGAAGCAGGCTCCCTGCGGAGCAAGGAGCCTGATGTGGGACTCGATCCCAGGACGCTGGGATCATGACCTGAGCCGAAGGCAGCTGTTTAACCAACTGAGCCACCCAGGCGTCCCGTCAAGCTACTTTTAAATTCAGTGCCAAGCATAAGGCAATTCCAGTGTGTAGCAGCTGATTCAAATATCCAGCACTTGAGTAAGTGCAGATGTCAGTTGATTGCTCACGCTGGAGTTAGTGTCTATGATGACCAACAAATGGATGGGTGGCCTCAAGAGGCCATGGAGGATTACCCACCCTCAGGCTTGAGATACTCCATACAGAAAAGATTCCTTTTACCGTACAGGGGAGTCTGGTTTGTTTCCTCCAGGGTTCCCCATGTGGAAAGTTGGTATCAGAGCACTCCCGCTGGATGCCTGGAAAGTACACCTACATTGACCATGGCAGCAGAGGAACATGGCAGTTTCATTCTGGTGGCTCTGGGCCGAAGTGCCAAGGGCTGGAGTTGTCATGGAGTCTCATGAAGATGGGTCACAATGCTGGTATGTTGTCAGGGAGATCATAGAATGTGCTGGTTGCCAGGGGGCCTTGAAGGATTCATCTACCCAGAGTGTTTGACACAGGTCCAGAGCACAGCTTTCTTCTAAGGACAGGAGATGTTCTTTTGTGTGGCTCAGTGACCATATTGTATCATACATTGATATTCAGAACAGCCTTCTGAGTACAGATACCTGAAAACCTATTCTAGTGTTCCAGTGAATCCTAGGAGCATGTCAGGTTCAATCTTCTGTCTGAGGACCATTGACTTGGATATCAGTCTGGATGTAGGTGATATGGTGTGTCAGACTGTGCATTTGCGTCCAGAGTGGCCTCCAATATTGGGCTGGGCTTAGGGGACTTGCAGGTTTCTCCTAATCTAGAGGGTTTGTTTAATAGTGACAATCACAGTTTCCTTTGGGAAGACAGGTACAATCCCGTGGTGTGGCTCCAGTTATCACAAACTGGAGGGCATGTGAGCCATGGTTTTGGGAGGGAAGTCTGAAAACACAAACTTGGGTTAGGGTTAGTGGCAAGGTTATCACAGGCCCAATGCATAGACATGGATGGCAGCTCTTCAGGAACTGTTAATCGGGTGACTCAAAGGTAGAATCACAGGCTTTTTTCTCAGTATTGTGTGCAGGATGGCCTCAGAATGCAGTTGTGGCCTCATGGGTCCATGGGAGATTTTTCCTCTCTAAGGATCCTGGTGGCTCCCAATAGTTGGTGGCTTTTTCGGGGAAGGGAAGAGTGCTGTTTTTCATGTTAGGGGTGACCCAAAATATGGATTCCAGAGACGGACTCTGGGTTTGGTCCCCTGGAAAATCCCACCAAGTGTTAGGATTTGGGCCTAGTGGCTTACCAGGCCTGCATGCAGGATCCAGGAGGTGCAACTGAGAGGGCTTGTTTGAAATCATTCTCAGGCTGAGGGTCACAATACTTGCTTATGCCCAGGTGGCCCTCATGAGTGGGCGTGGTCACATTGGCCATGCAGCTGGCTCCCACTTTGAGGGTTGGACAACCATCCCAACAGCCAGAATCCTGCCATGGGGAAAGAGGAGTTCTCTATAGTGCTTCAGGTTCCCCCATTAGCGGGGATTCCAGCAAAGGTCTGGGGACAGAGGCCTGAATACCAAGGATGGGTAAAGATGATGGACATGGGCCATGGCCAGTATCAAATCGTGGATATGGGCCCCGATCACTGGGTGGCTGACACTAGGTCTTGGCTCAGGCTCTGTCAGACACAGCACTAGTGCCCAGGGCAGCCTATAAATTGGGGTTCCCTCGAGTGCCGAGCAGATTGATCCTCATGTATGGTTTCTGGGCAGACTCACCAGGCCCTTCTTGTTTGTAAGGGGAAGGCAGAATGCTGTTTTGTGGCTCTAGAATTCACTATCAAGAGGGCTTGTGGACCAGGAGGCTGAGGATGGAATTGTAAACCTAAGCTATGGTTACATTCTGTATCAAGCGAAAGGAATTTCCAGTGTGCAATGTTTGAATCCAATATTCAGCACTTGAGTGAGGGTGGATGTCAGATATTTGCTCATGCTGGAGTTTGTGTCTATGATGACACAAAAATGGAGGGGTGGCGTCAATAGGTTATGGAGGATTTCCCAATCTGGTGTTTTTGAGATGCTCCAAACAGCAAGGTTTCCTTCTACCAGACAGGGGCAGTCTGATTTGTTTCCTCCATGGTTCCCCATGTCGAAAGATCGGATAACATAGATCTCCCACATGGGTGACTGGAAAGCACACCTTCATTGACCATGACAGCGAAGGAACATGGCATCTGGTGGCTTTGAGGCGAAGAAATAAAGACTGGATTGGACATGGAACCTCATGAAGATGTGTCAAAATGTTGGTTTGTTACCAGGGAGATCTTAGAATGTGCTGGTGGTTAATGGGCCATGCAGGATTCATCTAGCCTGAGGATTTGACACAGGCCCAAGAGCCCGGATTGCTTCTGGGGGCAGGAGATATTCTGTTGTGGGGCTCAGCGGCCATATGTTGTATCATAAATTGGTAATCCAGAACAGGTCTCTGAGGACAGAAGCCTGAAAACCTAATAAAGGGTTTGAATGAGGCCCTAGGGGAATGTCATTCAATCTTCTGACTCAGGATCATTGACTCTGGTGTCTGACTGGATGCAGGTGATGAGGGTGTTTCAGACTGTGCATTTGTGTCCAGAGTGGCATCCAATACTGGGGTTGGCTCAGGTTCCTTGCAGGTTTCTCCTTATATGGGGTTTTTGGACAACTGTGATGGGCAGTTTCCTTGGGGATTGCAGGAACTGTCCTGTGGTGTGACTCCAGAGACCCCATCCTGGAGGACATGTGCGCCATGATTTTGAGAGAGAAGTCTGCAAACACAAACTTAGGTTAGGGTTAGTGGCAAGGTGATCATAGTCCCAATCCATAGACCAGGAGGGCAGCAAGTCTGGAACTGTAAATCACTTAACTCAAAGGTGGTAGCACAGGTAATTGTATCTGGATTTAATTTCCAGAATGGCCTTTATTGCAGGTGTTGTCTCAAGGGTCCATGGGAGATTTCTCCTCTCAAGGATCCTGGCGGTTCTCAATAGTTTGTTGGATTTCTCCGGGAAGGGATGAGTACTGTTTTCCAGCTTAGGCGTGCCCCAAAACAGGCATTCCAGAGATGAGCTCTGGGTCTAAGTGCTTGTAAAATCCCACCAAGGGTTAATATTTAGGCCTAGGGCCATACCAGGCCTGCAATGCGGGATCCTGGAGGTGCAACTGAGAGCGTTTGTTTGAAAGTATGGTCAAGCTGAGGGTCCCAATGCCTGCTTGTGCCCCGGAGGCCATCAGGATTGGGCGATGTCTACTCAGCCATGCAGCCAGTTCCCATTCCTAGGGTTGGACACCCATCCAAAAGCCAGGATTCCTGCCATGGCGAAGGATGAATTCTCTATTGTGCTTCAGGTCCCCCCATTGGTAGGGATTCCAGCTAAGATCTAGGGGACAGATGCCTGAATACCAAGGATGGGTAGTAATGACAGCCCTGGGCCATGGCCGGTCTCACATGGTTAATGTGGGCCCCACCCTCTGGGTTGCTGACACGAGGTAGGGGCTCAGGCTCTGTCAGACACAGCACTAGTGGCTAGGGCAAACTATAAATAGGGGTTCCCTCCTGGGCTGAGTATATTGATCTTCATGTGCAGTTTATGGGCAGACTCACCAGGTCCTTCTATCTATGAAGAAGGCAGAATGTTGCGTTGTGGCTCCAGAATTCCCTATCAAGAGACATGGCAGACCAGTAGGGTGAGGATGAAATTGTAGACTGAAGCTAGACTTAAATTCATTGCAAAGCGAAAGGCAGTTCCAGTGTGCAGCAGCTGATTCCAATATCAGCGCCTGAATATGGGCGGATGTCAGATGTTTGCTCAGGCTGGAGTTTGTGTCTATGATGACCAACAAATGGAGAGGTGGCGTCAAGAGGCCATGGAGGATTTCCCACCCTGGGGCTCAGGGGCCATAATTTGTATCATAAGTTGGTATTCCAGAAGAGGCCTCTGAGGACAGGTGCCTGAAAAGTTAATCCCTCTTCCAATGAGGTCCTAGGGCCATGTCAGGTTCAATTATCTGACTCAGGACCATTGATTTGGGTGTCTGCCTGGATGGAGGTGATCAGGGTGTTTCAGACTGTGCATTTGCATCCAGAGCAGCCTCCAATATTGGGATGTGCTCAGGAGCCTTCCGGGTTTCTCCTAATCAGGAGGGTTTGGGCAACTGTGATGGGCCCAGTTTCCTTGGGGATGGCAAGCACAGTCTTGTGGTGTGACTCTAGGGGCCCCATCCTGGAGGACATGTGAGCTATGGTTTTTAGAGAGAGATCTGCAAACACAAACTCGGGATAAGGTTAATGGAGAGGTGTTCACAGTCCCAATCCAAAGATCTGGAGGGCAGCACGTCAGGAACTGTAAATCAGGTGACTCGAAGCCAGTAGCACAGTCTCTTGTATCTGGATAGCATATCCACGCTGGCCTCGGAATACAGGTGTGGACTCATGGAACCATGGGAGATTCTTCTTCTCAAGGATCCTGGGGGATCCCATTAGTTTGGTGGCTTTCTCAGGGAAGTGAAGAGTGCTGTTTTCCATCTTAGGGGTGCCTCAAAACAGGGATTCCAGTGACGGGCTCTGGGTATGTGCACATGGAACATCCCACGATGTGTTAGGATTTGGGCTTAAGGGCATATCAGGCCTGCAATGCAGGATCCTGGAGGTGCAACTAAGAGCATTTTTTTGAAGGCTTGATCAAGCTGAGGGTTACAATGGCTACTTGTGCCCAGGGCAGCCCTCATGAGTGGGCATTGTCTCCTTGGCCATGCAGCTGGCTCCCACTTTGAGGTTTGGACACTCATATCAACAGCCAGGATTCCTACCATGGGGAAGGAGGAGTTCTCTATTGTGCTTTAGGTTACCCCATTGGTAGGGATTACATAAAAGGTCTGGGGACAGGTGCCTGAATACCAAGAATGGGTAGAGATGATGGACTTGGGCCCTGGCCAATCTCACATGCTGGATATGGGCTCATATCTATGGGTGCCTGAAACTGGGTCTTGGCTCAGGCTCTGTCAGACACAGTACTAGTACTAGTACTAGTACTAGTGCCCAGGACAGCTTATAAATCAAGGTTCCATCGAGTGCCAAGTAGATTGAACCTCATGTGGAGTTTCTGGGAAGATTCACCAGGCACTATTTCTTTCTAGTGGGAATGGAGAATGTTGCCTTGTGGCTCCAAATTCCCTCTCTAGAGGGCTTGCAGACCAGGAGGCTGAGGATGGAATTCTAAACCCAAGCTATGGATATATTCAGTGTCAAGTGAAACGCAGTTCTAGTGTGCAGTGGTGGAAAAGAAAATGCAGAATCTAAATAACGGCAGATTTCAGATGTTTTCTCATGCTGGAGTTTTTGTCTATGATGACTGACAAATGGAGGGGTTGTGTCAAGGGCCATGGAGGATTTCTCCTGCTGGTGCTTCTGAGATGCTCCAAACAGAGGGTTCCCTTCTACTGGTCAGTGGCAGTCTGGTTTGTTTGCTCCAGGGTCCCACATGTGGAAAGAATAAGTAGAAGAGCACTCCCACATGGATGCCTGAAAAGCACACCTACACTGACCATATCAGGTGAGGAACATGGCAGGTTCATTCTGGTGGCTCTGGGGCGAATTACCAAGGACTTGAAGTGACATGGAATCTCATGAAGATGGATCACAATGCTGTTTGTTTGTTACCAGAGAGATCTTAGAATGTGCTGGGAGCTAAGGGGCTGTGCATAATTCATATACCCCGACCCTTGACACAAGTTGAAGAGCACGAATTCCATCTGGGGACAGGAGATATTCTATTGTGGGGTTCAGGGACCAATCTTCTGACGCAGGACCATTGACTTGGGTGTCTTCCTGGATGGAGGTGATCAGGGTGTTGCACACTGTGCATTTGTGTCCAGAGTGGCCTCCAATATTGGACTGGGCTCAGGGGACTTGCAGGTCTCTCCTAATCTGGAGGGTTTGGGCAACTGTGATTGACACAGTTTCATTGGGGATAGCAGGATCTTTCCTGTGGTGTGGCTACAGAGACCCATCATAGAGGGCATGTGAGCCATGGTTTTGGGAAAGAAGTCTGCAAACACAAACTTGGGGTAGGGTTAATGGCGAGGTGATCACAGGCCCAATGCGTAGGTCTGTAGGGCAGCTCGTCTGGAACTGTAAACCAGGTGATTCGAAGGTGGTAGCACAGTCTCTTGTATCTGGATTGTGTGTCCAGGATGGCCTCGGAATGAAGGTGTGGTCTTATGGAGCCCTGGGAGATTTTTCCTCTCTACGCATCCTGGCAGCTCCTAATAGTTTTCTCAGGGGAGGGAAGATTGCTGTTTTCCATCATAGGGGTGCTTCAAAACAGAGATTCCAGAGACGGGCTCTGGTTATGTTGGCATGGAAAATCCCACGAAGTGTTAGGATTTGGTCCTAAGGGCATACCAGGCCTGCGATGCGGGACCCTGCAGAAACAACTGAGAGCATTTGTTTGAATGCATGCTAAGGTTGAGGGACACAATGCCTGCTTTGGCCCAGGCGGCCCTTATGATTGGGCGTTGTCTCATTGGCCATGCACCTGGTTCTAATTCTGAGGGTTGGGCACCCATAGCAACAGCCAGGCTTCCTGCCATGGGGAAGGAGGAGTTCTCAATTGTGCTTCAGGTTCCCCCACTGGTAGGGATTCAAGCAAAGGTCTGGGATAGTTGCCGGAATACCAAGGATGGGTAGAGATGACTGGGCCATGGCCAGTCCCACATGCTGGATAAGGGCCCCACACTCTGGGTGGCTGACACGAGGTTGGGGCTCAGGCTCTCTCAGACACAGCGCTAGTGGCCAGCGCAAAGTATAAATCGGGGTTCCCTCGAGGGCCAAGTAGATTGATCTTCATGGGGAGTTTCTGGGCAGACTCACCAGGCCCTTCTTTCTATGGGGAAGGCAGAATGTTGCGTTTTGTCTCCCTAATTCCCTCTCAAGAGGACTTGCAGTCCAGTTGGGTGAGGATGGAATTGTAAACCCAAACTATGCAAGAATACAGTGTCAAGTGAAAGGTATTTCCAGTGTGCGTGACTGATTCGAATATCCAGCACCTGAGTAAGAGCAGATGTCAGATGTTTGCTCATGCTGGAATTTGTGTCTATGATGACTAACAAATGGAGGGTTGGCATCAAGAGAATGTGGAGGACTTCCCAGGCTGGGGCTTGTGAGATGCTCCAAACAACCAAGGTTTCCTTCAACCTGACAGGAGCAGTCTTATTTGTTTGCTCTAGGGTTCCCTATGTGGAATTTTTGTGTAGGAGAGAACTACCTCTTGGATGCCTAGAAAGCACACGTCCATTGACCTTTGTACCTGAGGAACATGGCAGATTCGTTTCATGGCTCTTGGGCAAAGTACCAACACCTTGAGTTGGCATCAAGTCTCAGGAAGTTGGGTCACAATGCTGGTTTTTTACCAGGGAGATCATAGAAGGTGCTGGGGCTAATGGGTCATGCAGGATCCATCTACCCTGAAAGTTGGACATAGATCCAAGAGCACATTTTCCTTCTGGAGACAGGAGATGTTCTGTTGTGGGAATCAGGGACCACATGTTGTATCATAACTTGGTATTCCAGAACAGGACTCTGAGAACAGATGTCTGAAGACCCAATCTAGGGTTCCAGTGAAGTCCTAGGGGCATGTCAGGTTCAATCATCTGACTCAGAACCATTGACTTGGCTTTCTGCCTCGATGGAGGTGCTCAGGGTGTTTCAGACTGCACGTTTGCATCCAGAGCAACCGCCAATATTGGGCTGGGTTCAGGGGCCTGGCAGGTTTCTTCTAATCTGGAGGGTTTGGACAACCTGATGGGCACAGTTTTCTTGGGGATGGCAGGAACTTTCCTGTGATGTGGCTTGAGGGTCCACATCTTGGTGGGCATGTAAGCCATGGTTTTGGGAGAGAACTCGGCAAACACAAACTGGGGTTAGGGTTAGTGTCGAGATGATCACAGGCCCAATGCATAGACATGGAGGGCAGCTCGTCAGGAAATGTAAATAGGATGACTCGAAGGCGGTAGCAAAGACTTTTCTCTCTGGATTGTGTGGACAGGATGGCCTCGGAATGCAGGTTTGTTTTCATGGGTCCATGGGAGATTTTTTCTCTCTAAGGATCCTGGCGGCTCCCAATAGTTTGGTGCCTTTCTCAGGGAAGGGAAGAGTGCTGTTTTCCATCTTAAGGGTGCCCCAAACAGGGATTCTGAGACGGACTCTGGGTCTGGGCACCTGGAAAATCCCACCAAGGGTTAGGATTTGGGCCTAGGGGCATACCAGGCCTGCAATGCTGGTACTGGAGGAGCAACTGAGAGTGTTTGTTTGAAAACATGCTCAGGCTGAGGATCACCATGCCTGCCTGTGCCCATGTCGGCCCTCAGGAGTGGGCATGGTCTCCTTGGCATGCAGCTGGCTCCCACGCTGAGGGTTGGACAACCATCCCAACAGCCAATATTCCTGCCATGGGGAAGGAGGTGTTCTCTATTGTGTTTCAGGTTCGCCATTGGCAGGAATTCCAGCAAAGTTTGGGGGACAGATGACTGGATAGCAAGGATGGGTACAGATGATGGCCCAGGGCCATGGCCGATCTCTCATACTAAATATGGGCCCTCACCTCTGGGTGGCTGACACGAGGTCGGGGCTTAGACTCTGTCAGACACAGCACTAGTGGTCAGGGAAATCTATTAATCAGGGTTGCCTCGTGGTCTGAGTAGATTGATCCTCATGTGCAGTTTCTGGGCAGACTCAACAGGTCCTTCTTCTTTCTATGTGGAAGGCAGAATACTGCGTTGTGGCTCCAGAATTCCCTATCAAGAGATATTGTGGACCAGTGTGGTGAGGATAGAATAGTAATACAAAGCTATGGTTAAGTTCAGTGAAAAGCAAAAGGCAGTTCCAGTGTGCAGCTGCCGTTTCGAATATCCAGCACCTGAGTAAGGGTGGATGTCAGATGTTTGCTCACACTGGAGTTTGTGTCTGTGATTACCCACAAATGGAAGGGTGGCGTCAAGAGGCCATGGAGGATTTCCCATGCTGGGGCTTGTGAGATGCTCCAAATAGCAAAGTTTCTTTCTACCGGACAGGAGAAGTCTGGTTTGTTTTCTCTGGTTTCTCCATGTGGAAAGTTTTGTAGCAGAGAACCCCACAGGGATGCCTGGAAATCACCCCTCCATTGACCATTGCAGCTGAGGAACATGGCAGGTGCATTCTGGTGGCTCTGGGGCAATATATCAAGACCTTGAGTTGACATGGAGTCTCATGAAGATGGGGCACAATGATGGTTTGTTACCAGGAATATCATAGAATGTGCTGGTTGCTAAGGGGCCATTCAGGGTCCAAATACCCTTAGGGTATGACACAATTCCAGGAGCATGGCTTCCTTTTTGGGGAGGACATATTCTGTTCTGTGGCTCAGGGACTATATATTTTATCATAACTTGATATTCCAGAGCAGGCCTCTGACGACAGATACCTGTAAACCTAATCTAGTGTGCCAATGAAGTCCTCGGGGCATGTCAGGTTCAATCTTCTGACTCAGGAGCATTGACTTGGGTGTCTGCCTTTATGGAGGTGATCAGGGTGTCTCAGACTGTGCATTTGTGCCCAGAGCGGCCTCCATTATTTGGCTGCGCTCAGGGGCCTTGCAGGTTTCTCCTAATCTAAAGGTATCGGGCAAAAGTGATGGGCACAGTTTCCTTGAGGATCTCAGGCACAGTCTTGTGGTGTGGCTTCAGATGCCAGAATCTGGAGGTCATGTGAGCCATGGTTTTAGGAAGGAAGTCTGCAAACACAAACTCAGTTTAGGTTAATGGCAAGGTGATTGCAGGCCCAATGCATAGACCTGGAAGGCAGCTCGTCAGGAAATGTAAATCCGATGACTCAAAGGTGATAGCACATGATATGTATCTGGATTGTATGTCCAGGATGGCCTCGGAATGCAGGTGTGTTCTCATGGGTCTATGGCAGATTTTTCCACTCAAGGATCCTGGTGGCTACCAAGAGTTTGGTGACTATCTCGGGGAAGGGAAGAGTGCTGTTTTCCATCTTAAGGGTCCCCCAAAATAGGGATTCCAGAGATGGGCTCTGTGTCTGGGCCCCTGTAAAATCCCACCAGGGTTAGGATTTGGGCCTAGGTGTGTACTAGGCCTGCAATTCGGGGTCCCAGAGATGCAATTGAGAGCGTTTGGTTGAAAGCATGCTCAGGCTGAGGTCACAATGCCTGCTTGTGCCCGGGGAAGCCATCATGAGTGCACATGGTCTCCTTGGCCATGGAGCTGCCTTCCACTTTGAGGGTTGAGCAACTATCCCAACTGTCAGAATACCTTCCATGGGGAAGGAGGAGTTCTCTATTGTGCTTCAGGTTCCCCCAATGGCAAGGATTTCAGCAAAGGTGTGGGTACAGATGCCTGAATACCAAGAATAGAAGAGAAGACAGACTTGGGCCATAGCTGGTCTCACATGCTGGATATGGGCCCTGATCTCTCAGTGGCTGACACTAGGTCCTGGCTCCGGCTATGTCAGACACAGCACTAGTGCCCAGGGCAGCCTATGAATCAGGGTTCCGTCTAGCACCGAGAAGATTGACCATCATATGGAGTTTCTTGGCAGACTCTCCAGGCCCTTTTTCTTTCTATGGGGAAGGCAGAATATTGTGTTGTAGCTCCAGAATTCCCTCACAATAGGGCTTGTGGACCAGTAGGCTGAGGATGGAATTGTAAACCCAAGCTATGGCTTAATTCAGTCAAACTAAAGGCAGTTCCAGTGTGCAGCGATCGAATTGAAATCCAGCACCTGAGTAAGGGCGGATGTCAGATGTTTGCTCATGCTGGAGTTTGTGTCTATGATGACTGACAAATGGAGTGGTGGCTTCAAGAGGAAATGGAGGATTTCCCACGCTGGGGCTTGTGAGATGCTCCAAACAGAAGGTTTCCTTCTACCGGACAGGGGCATTCTGTTTTTTTGTCTCAAGGGTCCCAGCCAATTGCAAAGTTTGTGTAGCAGAACACCCCCGTATGGTTGCCTGGAAACCACACCTCCACTGACCATTGCAGCTTAGGAACATGGCAAGTTCATTCTGGTGGCTCTGGGGCGAAGTACTAAGGGCTTATTTTTACATGGAATGTCATGAACATGGGTAACAATGCTATTTTGTTACCTGGGAATTCTTAGCCTGTCATCTGTACACATCCTTGGTATTAAGGCAACTTTCCACAGACCTTTCCTGTAACCCTGCCAATGGGGGAACCTGAAGCAAAATAGAGAACTCCTCTTTCCATTGCAGGAAGCCTGGCTGTTGCAATGGGTGTCCAACCCTCAAAGTGGGATCCAGCTATATGGCCAATGAGACTATGCCCTCTCCTGAGGGCCCCCCTGGGCACAAAGAGGCATGATGACCCTCAGCCTGAGCATGATTTCAAACAAGCCCTCTCTGTTACACCATTAGGATCCTGCATTGCAGGCCTGGAATGCCCCTAGGCCCAAATCCTAACACTTGGTGGGATATCCGGGCACCCAGACCCAGAGCCCGTCTCTGGAATCCCTATTTTGGCATAAGCCTAAGTTGGAAAACAGCGTTCTTCCCTGTTTTGGAGCACCCCTAAGATGGAAAAGAGCACTCTTTTCTTCTCTGAAAAACCACCAATCTATGGAGATCCACCAGGATCCTTAGAGAGGAAAAGTCTCCCATTGAACCATGAGACCACGTCTACATTCAGAGCCCATCCTGGACACACAATCCAGATAGAAAAGCCTGTGCTACCAGCTTTCAGTCACGCTAATTACAGTTCCTGACGTGATGCCTTCTAGGTCTATGCATTGGACCTGCGATCACCTTGCCACTATCCCTGACCCAAATTTGTGTTTGCAGACTTCCCTCCCAAAACCATGGCTCTCATATCCTCAAGGAGGTGGTCTCTGAAGCCTTACCACAGGACTGGGCCTGCCATCCCCAAGGAAACTGTGCCCATCACAGTTCCCCAAAGCCTCCAAGTTAGGAGAAACCTGCAAGGCCCCTGAGCCCACCCCAATATTGGAAGTGGCTCTGGATGCAAATGCACAGTCTGAAACACCCTGATCACCTACATCCAGTCAGACAACCATATCAATGGTCCTTAGTAAGAAAATTGAACCTGATGGCCACCAAGGACATCATTGGATCTCTAGATTAGGTTGCAAGCATCAATCCTCAGAGGCCTGTTCTTGAATACCAAGTCAGGATACAACATATGTACCCTGAGCCACAAAACAGAACATCTCCTCTCCCAAGATGGAATCTGTGCACATCGACCTGTGCCAAACCCTCAGCGTGGCCCATAGCCACCAATACATTCTAAGACCTCCCTTGTAACAAACCAGTTTTGGGACACATCTGTAAGAGATTCCAAGTCAACTCAAGGCCTTGGTACTTGGCACCAGAACCACCAAAACGAACCTGTCATGTTCCTCAGCTGCAATGGTCATTGGACGTGTGCTTTCCAGTCATCCATGCGGGAGGGCTCTGCTACGCAAACTTCCACTTGAGGGACCCTGGAGGAAAAAAAAACAGACTCCTCCTGTCCATTAGAAGGAAACCTTGTTGTTTGGAGCATCTCACAATCTTAAGCGTGGGTAATCCTCCATTGCCTCCTGAAGCCACCCCTCCATTAGTCGTCATCCTAGACACAAACTCAAGTGTGAGCAAATATCTGACATCTGCCCTTACTCAGGTGCTGGATATCTCGTATAAGCTGCTGCACATTGAAACTGACTTCCGCTTGGCACTCAATTTAAGCATAGCTGGTGTTTACAATTGCATTCTCACCCTATTTGACCCCAAACCCTCTTGATAGGGAATTCTGGATCCATAAGGCAGCATTCTGCCTGCCCCACAGAAAGAAGTGCTTCGTGAGTCTGGCCAGAAACCCTACATGAGGATCAATTTACTCGGCCCTGGAGAGAACCCCATTATATAGACTTCTCTGGCCACTAGTGCTGTGTCTGACACAGCCTGAGCCCAGACCTCGTGTCAGCCACCCAGAGAGCGGGGCCCATATCCAGCATGTGAGAACGGCCATGGTCCAAATCTGTCATCTCTATGCATCCTTGGTATTCAGGCATCTGTCCCCAGACCTTTGCTGTAATCCCTGCCTATGGGGGAACATGAAGCACAATAGATATTTCCTCCTTCCCCATGGCTGGAAACCTGGCCATTGGAATGTGTGTCCATCCCTCAGTGTGGGAGCCAGAAAATGGACAATGGGACCACGCCCACTCCTGATGGCCACCCTGGGCACAAACAGGCATTGTAATGCTCAACCTGAGCATGCTTCCAAACAAGCCCTCTCAGTTGCACCACCAAGATCCTGCATTGCAGGCCTGGTCTGCCCATAAGCCCAAATCCCAACCCTTGGTGGGATTTTCCAGGCGCCTAGACCCAGAGCCCATCTCTGGAATCCCTGTTTTGGGGCACACCTAAGATCGAAAATAGCAGTCTTCCCATCTCAAAAAGTCATCAAAATATTGGGAGCCGCCAGTATCCTTAGAGGAAAAATCTCCAATGGACCCATGAGGCCACAGCTACATTCTGAGGTCACCCTAGACACACAGTCCAGATATAAAAGCCTGTGCTTCCACCTTCGGGTCATTCCAGTTACTGTTCCTGACGAGTAGCCTTCCAGCTCTACACATTGCCCTGCGATAACCTAGCCACTAAACCTAACCCGAGTTTGTGTTTGCAGACTTCCCTCCCAGAACCATGGCTCACATGCCCTCCAGGGTGGAGTCTCTGGAGCCACACCACAGGACTGTGCTTGCCATCCCCATGGAAATTGTGCATGTCAGTTAACCAAACCCTCCAGAGTTGGTTGAAACATTCAAGGCCCCTGTGGCCACCCCAATATTGGAAGTTACTCTGGACATAAGTGCGCAGTCTGAAACTCCCTGATCACCTACATCCTGGCAGACACCCAAGTCAACTTTCCTAAGTCTGAAGATTGAACCTCCCATGCCCCTGGGACTCATTGGAACCCTAGATTAGGTTGTCGGGCAAAGGCCTGTTCTTGAATAGAAACTTATGATATGGCATGTGGTCCCTGAGCCACAAAACACTACATCTCCTGTCCCCAGAAGGTAACCGTGCTCTTCGACCTATGTTAAACCCTCAGGGTAGGAGAATCTTGCAGGCACCTTAGCCACCAACACATTCTAAGATCTACCTGGTAAAAAAAACCAGCATTGTAACCCATCTTCAAGAGATTCCATGTCAACTCAAGACCTTGGTGCTTCGCCCCAGAAGCACCGTAAAAAACCTGCATGTTCCTCAGCTGCATTGGTCAATGGAGGTGTGCTTTCCAGGCATCCATGTGGAAGGGCTCTGCTACCCATACTTTTCACATGGGGGGCCCTGCAGAAAACATACCAGACTCTAACTGTCCAGTAGAAAAAACAACCTTGCTGTTTGGAGCATCTCACATGCATCAGCCTCTTGATGCCACTCCTCCATTCGGTCATCAGAGACACAAACTCCAGTGTGCGTAAACATCTGAAATCCACCTTTACTCAGGTGCTGGATATTTCATTTGTTGGCCACGATAGATACAAACTCTATCATGAGCAGACATCTGACCCTCGCCTGTACTCAGATGCTGGAGATCTCGAAAAAACCACTGCACATTGGAACGGCCATGTTCTCGGCACTGAGATTAAGCATAGATTGTGTTTTCTGCCTTCTGTTCTCACACTCCTCGCCTTCAAGTCCCCCATATTGGGAATTTGGGAGCCACAATGCCTTCTGCCTGCCCACCAGAAAAAAGAGGTGCCCTATGGGTCTGCGTGAAACTCCATATAGGGTTCCACCAGCACAGCCCTCTATAGCACCACAATATCATAGGCCACCTTGTGAACTAATGCTTTGTCTGACACAGCTCGAGCCCCGACCTCCTGGTAGCCACCTAGATAGCGGGACCCATATCTGGCAGGTGTGACCTGCCTTGACCTGAGTCCTTCATCTCAAACCAACCTGGTTATTCACGTACCAGTCCCAGAACATAGCTCAAATTACTGTGCATGGGGGAATCTGAAGCACAAAAGAGTACTCCTCCTTCCTCATAGAAGGAAAATTAAATGTTGATATGGTGGTCCAACCCTCATATTGGGATCCAGGTGCATGGAACAAGAGCCAATGCCCACTCAGGATGGGCATCTGGGCACAAACAGGCATTGTGACCCTTACCCTGAGACCCATTTCCAACAAGTCTCCATGGGAGCTGAACCAAAGCCCCACAGAGCCAGGCAGTCAAGCCTCTAGGCCCAAATACTAAGCCTTTGTAGGGTTATCCAGGCACAGGGACCTATAATCCATCTCTGGAATCCCTGTGTTGACGGAAACCCTGAAACAGTAAACCACGCTCTCTCCTTCCCAGTGAGACACCAAACTCTTGGGTGCTGGGCAGAATCCCCAGAGAGGTAGAATATTCCATGGACACATGAGGACACCCCACCATTCCAAGGCCATCCTAGACACAATCCAGACAGAAAAGCCTTTGCTCCTGCCTCCCAGCCACACGAATTTCAAATCCTGAGGAGCTGCCCTCAGCGTCTGCAGATCGGGGCTGCCATCACCTCCCTCCTAATTGATACACAATTTTGTGTCTGAAGACTTTGGTCCCAGAGCCCTTAACCACATTCCCTGCAGGATGGGGCTGACAGAACCACACTACATCACTGGGCCTGATCTCTGGATGAAATTCTGCCTTCTCAGTTGCACAAACCCTCCAGATTAGGAAAAGCCTGCAAGGCCCCTGAGCCCACCCCAATTTCATAGGCCACTCTGGAAAAAATGCACAGTCTGACACAGCCTGAGCATCTACCTCCAGGAAGACTCACAGGTCAAAGTCCCTAAGTCCGAAGGTTGAGGATGACATGCCCCTACAACCTCATAAGAACCCTAGCCTAGATATTCAGGCCTCTGTGCCCAGAGGCCTGGTCTTGAAATCCAACATATGATCCGACATGTGGTCCTTGAGCCATACAAGAGAACCCCTCCTGTCCCGAGAAGGGAACCTGGCTCCTGGGAACTGGGTCTAACCCTCAGGTAGGAAAATCCTGCATGGCCACAGACCCACAACCACATTCTTTTTTTTTATATAGATTTTATTTATTTATTTGACAGACAGAGATCACAAGTAGGCATAGAGGAAGGCAGAGAGAGAGAGAGAGGAAGAAGCAGGTTCCCTGCTGAGCAGAGAGTCCGATGCGGGACTCAATCCCAGGACCCTGAGATCATGACCTGAGCCGAAGGCAGCGGCTTAGCCCATTGAGCCCCCCAGGCACCCTCACCACCACATTCTAAGGTCTCCCTGGACACAAAGCAGCATTGTGACTCATTAGATTGAGAACATCCATCAACTTACATCACTTGGAAATTTGAACAAAAACCAGCAGATCAAGCCTGCAATGTTCCTCAGCTGCAATGGTCATGCAAGGAAGACTTCCCAGGCCCCCATTCAGAGACCTCTGCTGTCGAATCTTTCTATATGGGGGACCCTGGAGCCTTGTAAGCGGACTTCCCCTGTCCCACAGTAGGACACCTTGCTGTTTGGAGCAGCTCACAAGGTCCTGCTTGGGAAAATCTCCAAGAATTCTTGAGGCCACCCCACAATTCGTTGACCATCATGGATGCAAACCCAGCGTGAGCAGATATCTGACCCTCGCCCATACTCAGGTGCTGGAAATCTCGAAACAACCACTGCACAATGGAATGGTCCTGTGGTCGGCACTGAGCTTATCCGTGGCTTGTGTATTCAGACTTCTGTCTTCACACTCCTCGCCTACAAGCCCTTCATATTGGGAATTCTGAAGCCACAGTGCAGCTTTCTGCCTGCCCACCAGAAAGAAGTGCCCTATGGGTCTTCGGAGAAACCCACATGAGGATCCTCCTGCACGGCCCTCAATGGCACCCCAATATAATAGACCGACCTCTGCATAAATTGTCTATCTGACACCGCCTGATCCCCGACCTCCTGTCAGCCACCCAGATAGTGGGCCCCATATCCTCCAGGTGGGTCCAAACTTTGCCCGAGGCCATCATCTTGAAGCAACCTGGATATTCAGGTACCTGTCCCAGACTTAGCTCAAATTCCTGCCCATAGGGGACTCGGAAGCACAAAAGAGTGCTCCTCCTTCCCCATGGCCAGAAAACTGAATGTTGTGATGGCTGTACAACCCTGAGTGGGAACCAGGTGCATGGTCCATGAGACCATGCCTACACAGGATGGGCAGCTGGGCACAAATAGGCATTGTGACCCTCACAATGAGACCCCTTTCCAAAGATCCCCCTTGGGATCTGGACCAGGAACCCAAATTGAAGCTTTGGTTAAGTTTTCCCAGTGTCTGGACCCAGAACCCATCTCTGGAATCCCTGTTTGGACAGGATCCCAGAGATGGAATACAGTCTTTTCTTCTTCCCCAGAAAGAAATCAAACTCTTGGGTGCCAAGCAGAATCACCAGAGTGGAAGAATATCCCATGGACACATGAGGTCACCCCTCCATTTAGTGGCCATCCTAGACACAAAATCCAGACAGAAAAGCCTGTGCTCCTCCCTCCCAGCCACCTGAATTTCAAATCCCGAGGAGCTTCTCTCAGGGTCTTCAGATTCGGACTGCCATCACCTCACTCCTATCTCTTATCCGAGGTTGTGTCTAAAGTCTTTGGTCCCAAAGTCCTGACACACATGACCTCCAGGATGGGGCCTCGAGAAACACATGACATCACTAGCCCTGCTCTCCTGAGGAAACCCTGCCCATCTCAGTTTCCCAAAATGTCCAGATTAGGAGAAAACTGCAAGGCCCCTGACTGCACCCCAATATCATAGGCCAATCTGGAAAAAGTGCACAGCCTGACACAGCCTCAGCACCTACCTCCAGGATGACATGCAGGCCAATGGCACTTAGTCCGAAGATTGAAACTTCCATGGCCCTAAAACCTCATCAGAACCCTAGCTTATGTTTTGAGGTCTCTCTCCCTAGAGGGCTGTTCTGGAAATTCAAGCATATGGTCCAACCTGTGGTCCGTGAGCCATACAAGAGCACACCTCCTGTCCCAAGAAGGAAACCTGGCTCCTGGGTACTGGGTCTAATCCTAAGGATAGAGAATCCTCAATGGTCAGAGAGCCGCCACCACATTCTAAGGTCTCCCTGGACACCAAGCAGCATTGGGACCTGTTAGACTGAGAACTTCCATCAACGCAAATCACATGGAACTTGGAATCAGTGTCATTGGTTCAAGCTTACCCTGTTCCTCAGCTGCAATGGTAACACGAGATTGGCTTCCCAGGCCTCCATTCAGAGAGCATTGCTATCGAATCTTCCATATGGGGGACCCTGGAGCCCTGTAAGAAGACTTCTGCTGTCCCTTAGTAGGACACCTTGATGTTTGGAGCAGCTCACAAGCTCCAGCTTGGAAAAACCTCCAAGAATTCTTGAGGCCTCCCCACCATTTGTTGGCCATCATGGATACAAACTCCAGCGTGAGCAGACATCTTCCCCTCGCCCAGGTGCTGAAGATCTCGAAACAACTGCTGTACATTGGAATAGACATGTGCTCGGCACTGAGCGTAACCGTAGCTTATGTTTTCATACTTCTGTCCTCACACTCCTCGCCTGCAAACCCTCCAACTTGGATATTCTGGAGCCGTAATGCAGCCATCTGCCTGCTCACCAGATAGAAGAAGTGAAGAAAGGGTCTGTGCAAAAATCCCCCATGAGGATCCAGTTGCACAGCTCTCAAAAGCACCCCAATATCATAGGCCGTACTCTCCACGAATGTTCTGTCTGACACAGCTCGAGCCCGAGCTCCTGACAGCCACCCAGAAAGCAGGCCTCATTTTCTGCAGGTGGGTCCTGCCTTGGCCCGAGGACCTCATCTCAAAATGAACTGGGTATTCAGGCACCTGTCCCAGAACTTAGCTCAAATTCCTGCCCATGGGGGAACCTGAAGCATAAAAAAGTACACCTCCTTCCCCATGGCAGGAAAACTGAATGTTGAGATGGCAGTCCAACCCTCAGAGTGGGAGCCAAGTGCATAGCCCATGAGGTCACACCCACTCAGCATGGGCATCTGGGCAAAAACAGGCATTGTGACCCTCAGAATGATACCCATTTCCAACAAGAACACTCGGGAGCTGTACCAGGAAAACATAGAGCAGGACCCTAGGCCCAAATCCTTAGCCTTGTTGCAGTGATCCAGGCTCCAGAACCCAGGACCCATCTCTGGAATGGCTGTTTGGACGGGATCCCTGACTCAGAAAACTGCGCTCCTCCCATCCCCCGGAAATACACCAAACTCTTGTGTGCCGAGCAGAATTCCCAGAGAGGTAGAATCTCACATGGACCCATGAGGCCACCCCTCCATTTCGTGGCCATCATAGACAAACAAGTCAGACAGAAAAGACTGTGCTCCTGCCTCACAGCCGTCCGAATTTCATATCTGGAGATGCTTCGCTCAGGGTCTGCAGATTGGGTCTGCCATCACCTCGAGCTTAACTCTTACCCGAGTTTGTGTCTGAAGACTTTGGACCCAGAGTCCTGACCCATATGCCCTCCAGGATGGGGCCTCCAGGAACACACAACAGCACTGGGCCAGCTCTCCCAAGGAATGTCAGCCTGTCTCAGTTTCCCAACCCACCAGATTAAGAGAAAATTGCAAGGCCCCTAATACCACCCCAATTCCATAGGAAGCTCCAGAAAAAATGCATAGTCTGACACAGCCTCAGAATATACCTCCAGGAAGACACCCAGGTCAATGGGAAGGGATGAAATGGCCTAACCCATGGCAGGCTCGATGTGCTGGGTGTGAAGCCAACTGTCTCAATGTCTCTCACAAGGTCTGGGCTCAGGCTATGTAAGACAGAGCATAGTGTTTAGGGTAGCCTATGCAATTGGGGTGTTGCCGAGGGCTGAGCAGGTTGATTTTCATTTGGGGTTTCTGAGCAATGCTATAGACAATGTTTTTCTTTGGGGGGCAGGCAGAGTGCTTCGTTCTGGAACCAGAATTCCCAATCATGAGGGCTTTTGGGTCAGGAGTGCTAGGGTAGAGTCTGAAAACAAAAGATAGGGTGAGGTTGGGAGCAGGCACACTCTGCAAAGGCTGAAAGGATATCTCATGCATCTGAAGTCAGGCTGAGGATCAGACGTTGGCTGAGGTTGGATTGTGAACTTGATAGCACCTTCATGAAGCAGGTGCCTCATGAGGCCAACGAAATTTTCCCACGCTGAGTTTGGAGGTTGCCACAAACCACAAGGATTCCTTCTGCGAGACAGTCGAGTCCTGTTGAGTGGCTCCAGTACATACCATACGGAAGGACTGAAGAGGAGGGTTCAAAGGATGGATCCCTGAACAGCATGCCTCGCATTCCCTTTGGCCATTAACGACAAGATATGTTTGATCTGCTGGCTCTGGGGCAAGCTAACCAGCGGGCTGAGTTGAAATGGCCTCTCCTGAGGATGCGTCATAATGTGGGTTTCTGTCCATGGAGACCTTGGAATGTGATGGTTGTACTGTGGCCCTGCGGAATTCTCCGACCAGAAGGGTTTGATACAGATCCAGTAAGAAAGCACTCCATGTGGAGACGAGAGAGGTTTGGTTTGGAGCCTCAGAAAAACCTAATATGCTGGTATAAGAAACCAGTCCTCTGAGGACAGACACATGAAAACTAAAGCTAAGGTTCATATTAGGGCCTAAGGGCCTGTCCATTTCAATCTTCTGTCTCTGGGGACACTGTCTGAGAGTCTAAGTGGTGATAATGGCTCAGCTGGTGTCAGAGTGCCCCTTTTAGTCCAGGGCAGCCTACACTATCAGGATGGCCTCAGGGGCCTTGGAGCTTTTCCCTAACCTGTAGGGTTGTGGTCAATGGATTGGGCACACTTTCCTTGGAGAGGGCAGGCACAATCTTTCCTGTGGCTCCAGATGCCCTAGCCTGGAGGGTGTGTGGGTCCAGGCTGTGGGCACAGAAGTCTGAAAACACAAACTCAGCTTATGAGTGGCGCCGAGGGTATGGCAGGCCGGATGTACAGATAGAGAGTGAGCTCCTTGGCTTGTGAATCAAGGGCGAGATTCCTTCAGGCTTTTGTCTCTGGATGCGTCCAGGATAGCCGTAGATTGTAGGGGGTGGCCTCAGTGACTGTGGACAAGTATCCCTCTCTGGGGATTTGTCCCAGCTAACAGGAGTTTGGGGTCATTTTGTGGGAAGGGTGGAGTCCTGTTGTCTGGCCCATGTGTCTCTCCAAGAAAGTGATTCCAGAGCAGAGCCCCAGGAACGGGGGGGAGACTGGAAAACTCAAAATCTGGTGAGGATTGGGTGTATAGGGGCTTGGCACGCCCCATATGCGGGCTCTTGGTCAAGGCCCTGACAGGCCTTTCTTTGATATTGGGCTCATGCTGAGGGTCACAGATTGAATTTGTGCCCAAGGCAGCACTCAAGTTTGGGCGTCGTTTCAGAAGAAATGAAGTTTTCTCCCACCCTGAAGGTGTGACTCCATGCCAAGAGCAAGCCTTACAGCCATGGGGAAGAAGGAGTTCTGATTTGTGATTCAGATGCCCAACTGTGTGGGGAATTGATATAATATCTGGGTTTAGATATCTGAAAACCAAGGTTAGGAAGAGATAACGGCATAAGACCATGGCGTGTCAGAAGTGCTAGGTGTGTGGCCAGCTGTCCCCTTGCCTGTCTGGACGTCTGGCATCAGGCTGTGAAAGGCAAAGCATTAGTGCCCAGAGCAGCCTATCAAATCTGAGTGCCGTCGAGGCAAGAGCAGGTTGATCCTCATCTGGGTTTTATGGAGAGCCCCACAAGGAAACGTTTTCACCGGTGGGCAGTCACTGGGCTGGCTTGTGGTTCTGCAATTCCTACTCTGGAGGGATTGTTTGCCAGGAGTGTGAGGAAGGAAGTCTGAAAACACAAGCTAGCGTGAGGTTTGGGACCGAGGGCACGGCAGGCCACTCTGCAGAGGCTGAATCAAGATCTCATGCACTGCGGTCATGTATACTATGAGACGTGCTTCAAGCTAGAGTTTTTGTCCATGATGGCCTCTCCCTGAAGGATATGGGGGGCTTCATGAGGCCCGGCAAGTTTGCCGTTTTCTCCTACACTGAAGGTTTGACTCACGGCCAGCAGCAAGGTTTCTTGCCATGGGGAAGGAGGGGTTCTGACTTGTGCATCAGGTTCCCCCTGTGCAGGGATTGGAGATAAGGTCTAGGTTCCGATGACTGAAAACCCAGGTTGGGAATGGATGGTGGCCTAAGGCAGTGGCGGGTCGAATGTGCTGGGTGTGCAGCCAGCTGTGTCGGTGTCTGTTGGAAGGTCTGGGCTCAGGCTATTTGCGACAGAGCATCAGTGTTTAAGGTAGCCTATGCAATTGGGGTGTTGCCGAGGGCCATGCAGTTTGATCCTCATTTGGGGTTTCTGGGCAGCACCATAGACAATGATTTTCTCCTGGGAGGCAGGCAGAGTGCTTCATTGTGGCCCCAGAATTCCCAGTAGGGAGGGCTTGTGGGCCAGGAGTGAGAGGACGGAAGTCTGAAAACACAAGCTAGGGTGAGGATTGGAGCCAAGGGCAGAGCAGGCCCATTCTGCAGAGGCTGAATCAAAATCTCCTGCATCTGAAGTCAGGCTGAGGATCAGACGTTGGCTGAGGCTGGAGTATGTGTCCATGATGGCACCTTCATGAAGCGGGGGCCTCATGAGGCCAAGGAAGTTGTCCCACGCTGAGTTTGGAGGTTGCCCCAAACCACAAGGTTTCCTTCTGCGGGACATTCGAGTCCTGTTGCATGGCTCCAGGACATACCATACGGAAGGACTGGAGAGCAGGGTTCGAAGGATGGATCCCTGTACAGCATGCCTCGCATTCCAATTGGCCATTAGCGATAAGATATGTTTGATAAGGGGCCTCTGGAACACGCGACCCAGGGGGCTGAGTTGAAATGGCCTCTCCTGGAGATGCGTCATAATGTGCGTTTGGGTCCATGGAGACCTTGGAATGTGCTGGTTGTTCAGTGGCCCTGCGGAACTCTCCTACCTGAAGGGTTTGATACATCCCCAGTAAGAAAGCTGCCCATGTGGAGACGAGAGATCCTTGGTTTGGTGCCTCAGAAAAGCCCCATGTGCTGGTCTATGAAAACAGTCCTCTGAGAACGGACACATGGAACAAAGCTAAGGTTCATATTAGGGCCTGGGGGCCTGTCCATTTCAACCTTCTGTCTCTTGGGACACTTTCTGAGAGTCTAAGTGGAGATAGTTGCTCCGCTGGTGTCAGAAAGCCCCTCTTAGTCCAGGGTGGCCTACACTATTGATGTCCTCAGGGGCCTTGGAGCTTTTCCCTAACCTGTAGGGTTGTGGTCAATGGATTGGGCACACTTTCCTTGGAGAGGGCAGGCACAAACTTTCGCTGTGGCTCCAGAGGCACTAGCCTGGAGGTGTGTGGGTCCAGGCTGTGGGCACAGAAGTCTGAAAACACAAACTCAGCTTATGAGTGGTGCCTAGGGTATGGCAGGCTGGAGGTACAGCCCGAGAGGGAACTCCTGGGCCTCTGAAACAAGGGCGAGTGGGAGGCGTTCCTTCAGGCTTTTGTCTCTGGATGCTGTGTCCGGGATAGCCGTGGATTTGAGGGGTGGCCTCAGGGACTGTGGACGAGTATCCCTCTCTGGGGATTTGTCCCAGCTTCCAAGATTGGGGTCATTTTGTGGGAAGGGTGGAGTTGTGTTGTCTGGCTCATGTGTCTCTCTAAGAAAGGGATTCCAGATCAGAGCCCCAGGTACGGGCGGGGCGACTGGAAAACTCAAACCCTGGTGAGGATTGGGTGCATAGTGGCTTGGCAAGCCCCATATGCGGGCTCTTTGTCCATGCCCTGACAGGTCTTTCTTTGACATGGGGCTCATGCTAGGGTCACAGTGTGAATTTGTTCCCAATCAGCACTCAAGTGCTGCTTGGGCACTACCTGAAGGGTTTGATACATCCCCAGTAAGAAAGCTCCCCATGTGGAGACGAGAGGAGTTCTGTTCAGTGCCTCAGGAAAGCCCCATACCCTGTTCTTCGAACCAAAGCCTCTGAGGATTAACACCTGGAACCCAAAGCAAGAGTTGAGATTATGGCCTAAGGGCCTGTCCGGCTCAACCTTCTATCTCTGTTGACATCTGTGTGCATGCCTTCGTGGAGGTAGCTGCTCAGCTTGTGTCCGAATCCCCTGTGTGTCCAGGGAGGCTCCCAGTAGTGGGATGTCCTCGTGGGCCTTGAGGTTTCTCATATTCTAGAGGTGTGTGTCCAAAGGAATGGACACAGTTTCCCAGGAGAGAGCAGGCACGGTCCCATTGTATGGCTCCAGAGGACCCAGCCTAGAGGCTGTGTTTGCCAGGGCTGTGGGGACTGATGTCTGAAAAAGCAAACTTGGCTCAGGAAGGGGCCAAGGTAATGGCAGGCCTGATCTCCAGTCCGTGAGGGGAGATTCTCTGGATATCAAAGGAGGGCAAGTGGGAGGCTGTTGCTCAGGCTTTTGTCTCTGGGTGTTGCGTTCACGGTGTCCGGTCAGGGTAGGGGTTGCCTCAGGGGCCGAGGAAGAACCTTCCTCTCAGGGGATTGTCCAAGCTCCCAAGTGTTTGGGTTCATTCTCTGGGAAGTGAAGAGTACTGTTTTCTGCCAGAAAGAACCCCCCAGAAGAGGGACTCTAGAGCACAGCAGTGGGTTCCTTCAACTGGAATACACACCATCTAGTTAGTCCTGGGTGCCTATGGGCATGGCAGGGACTATATGCAGGATCTTCGTCCCGAACCTGACAGGCCTTTCTTTGACATGGGGCTCATGCTAGGGTCACAGTGTGAATTTGTGCCCAAGCAGCACTCATGTTTTGGCGTGGCATCAGGGGCCATGAACGGTTCCCCACGTGAAGGTGTGACTCCATGTGAAGAACAAGCATTACAGCCATGTGGAAGGCATAGTTCTGATTGTGATTCCGATACACAAACTCAGCTTTTTTTGGGGACGTCGGTATGGCACGCCCAATATACAAACCATGAGAAGAACTCATGAAGATTTGAATATAGAGCGAGTCTGAGGCGCTTGCTCAGGCATTTGTCTCTGGAATTTGTATCAGCAATGGCCGTAGAATGTCGGGGATGCTTCATGGGCCATGGACGAATCTACCTCTATGAGGATTTCGCCCGATTCCCAATTATTTTTCATCAAACTCTGGGATGGGAGGACTCCTTTCAGTTTTGTTACCTCAGGTGTCCCACGAAAAGAGGAATTCCAAAGCAAAGCCGTGGGGAAGACTGAAGGGACCACCAGAACTATGGTTCAAAATTGGGGACTAGGGGCATGGCAAGCCCAATATGCTATCTCTTCATCCAGCCACTGAGAGGCCTTACTTGAGGACTTTGGTCAGGCTGAGGGTCACAATGTGTGTTTGTGACCAATGTAGCCTGCGAGCATGGCGGGGCCTCATGGGCAACACTGGATTCAACTACACTGAACGTTGGAAAACATGCCAACCACAAGGTATCTTGCCATGGGGAAGGAGTTCTGATTTCTGCATCCCGTTCAACCCTGGGCAGTGATTGGAGGTAAGGTCTAGAAACTAAAGCCTGAAAACCGAGGTTGGGAAGAGATGACGACCTAAGGCCATGGCGGATCGATGTGCTCAGTGTGCGGCCAGCTGTCTGGATGGGGCCAGGAAGTCCAGTCTCAGGCTGTGTCAGAAAGGGCATTAGTGCCCTGGTCAGCCTATGTATTTGGGGTACAGCCAAGGTCGGTGCAGGTTGATCCTCATTTAGGATTACTGGGTAGCACCAGAGGACAATGTTTTTCTTCTGGAGGGCCGGCAGAGTACTGCATTGTAGTTCTGGATTGCCAAACTGGAGGGCTTGTGGGCCAGTAGTCTGACGACAAAAGTCTGAGAACACAAGCTAGGCTTAGGTTTCTGGGTGAGGCCATGGCAGGCACAATCTACAGACCTGAATCGAGATCTCGTGCATCTGAAGTCAGGGCGAGTATCAGACGATCGCTCAGGTTGGAGTTTCTGTCCCTTATGGCCCCTTCATGAAGGGGGAGCATCACGAGGCCATGGGGGTTTTCCCACGATGGGATTTGTGAGAAGCTCCAAACTCCAAAGTGTCTTCTGCAGGACAATTGAGACCTGTTGTTTGGCTCCAGGCCAATGTATCTGAGCAGGGTTCTAAGGATGGATCGCTGGGTAGCCCACCTCGCATTCCAATTGTCTCCTAGCAACAAGACAGGTTAGATCTGCTGGATCTGGGGGAGCAACCGAGGAGGCTGAGTTGAAATGGACTGTCCTGGGGATGGGTCCTAGCGTGCTTTTGTGTGTATCGAGACCTTGGAATGAAGCGGTGGCACTGGAGCCCTGACGGGTTCTGCAAAACAGAGGCTTTGACAGAGCTCCAACGTGCAAGTTTCCCATGTGTAGATGAGATGTTTTCTGAAGGGTGGGTCAAGAAAAAGCCATTGCTGGTTTTGAAATCCAGGCGTCTGAGGAGAGATGCCTGGAAACCAAAGCAATGGATCTGATTAGCGCCTAGGGGCCTGTTCTTTCCTTTTTACCTCTGGGGACAACTGTCTATGGGTCTTAGTGAAGGTAGGTGCACAGATGGGCTCTGATTGCCCTGTTTTTCCTGGGAAGCCTGCCCTTGTGAGATGGATCAGGGATTTGGGTGTTTATCCTATTAGAAGAGTTGTGGCCATTGGAAATGTCAAACACATTTCCCTTGCAGAGGGCAAGTACAGTCCTCAGGATTGGCTCCAGGGTCCTGATCCTGTAGGTTGTGCAGGCCAGGGCTGTTTGGACAGTTGTCTGAAAACACAACCTCGGCTTGTGTTTCCGGTCATAGGTATGGTAGGACTGATCTACAGATCATGAGGAGAACTCTTCGAGATTTGAAAAAAGAGCGAGTGTGAGGCTCTTGCTCAAATTTTTGTCTCTCGATATCCTGTCACTCACGGTGGTGAAATTTCTGGATGTCTTCATGGGAAATGGACGAGTCGTACTCTCTGGTGGTTTGGCCCGGTCCAAAGAGTTGCGGTCATTCTGTGAGATGGAAGACGTCCGTTTTTTTGTTGTTGTTGTTTTCTTTTTTAACCTCAAGTGTCCCAACAAATGAGGGATTCCAGAGTAGAGCCCTGGGGAGGGGCGACTGGACAATCAGAAATCTGGTTAAAAATTGGGGCCTAGGGACATGTCAAGCCCATTATGACATCTAATGGTCCAGCCACTGAGAGGACGTACTAGACGACAGGACTCATGCTGAGGGTCACAATGCGTGTGTATGCCCTCGTCGCACTCAAGAATGGGCGGGGCCTCAGGGTGAATGTTGGTTTCTCCTACACTGAACGTTGGACAACCTGCCAACCACAAGGGTTCTTGCCATGGGTAAGGAGGAGTTCTTATTTCTGCATGACGCTCACCCCTGGGCAGTGATTGGAGATAAGGTCTCGGTTCTGAAGCCTGAAAACTGAGGTAGGGAAGAGATGATGACCTAAGGCCATGGCGGGTTTTATGTGCTCAGTGTGCGGTCAGCTTTCTGGGTGTTGGTCAGAAGGTCCGGGCTCAGGTTGTGTTCGACAGTGCATGAGTGCCCAGGTTAGAGTATATAATTTGGGTAAAGTCGAGTGCTGTGTAGGTTTACCCTCATTTAAGGTGCCTGGGCAGCTTATGAGGCAATAATTTTTTTTCTAGAGGGCTGGCAGAGTGCTGCATTATGGGTCCGGAATTGCCAAACTTGAGGGCTTCGGGGCCAGGAGTGTGAGGACGGACGTCTGAGAAGACAAGCTAGACTTGGGTTTCAGGGCGAGGGCACGGCAGGTACCCCCTGCAGATCTGAACCAATATCTCATGCATCTGAAGTCACGGCGAGGATCAGACGTTGGCTCAGGTTGGAGATTCTGTGCATGACGGACGCTTCATGAAGGGAGCGGAGTCTCGAGGCCATTGAGGTTTTCCCACGTTGGGATTTGTGGGATGCCCCCTTCTAGGATTCCTTCTGCGGGACAATTGAGACCTGTTGGACAGCTCCAGGACATCCCATATGGAATGACTGCAGAGCACCGTTCGCGGATGGATGCCTGGGAAGCCTGCCTCGCATTCAAATTGTCTCCTAGCAACAAGACAGTTTAGATCTGATGGCTCTGCCGGAGCAACCGGGGTGGCTGAGTTGAAATGGACTTTCCTGAGGACGGGTCCTAGTGTGTTTTTGTGTCCATGAGGGCCTTGGAATGGGGCGGTGGCCCCGGGACCCTGAAGTACTCTCCTAAGCTATGGACATGGCTCCCATGCACAGGTTTCCTTGTTGAGTCGAGATGAGTTCTGATGGGTGCCTCAGGAAAACCCCTATGCTCGTATTGGAATCAGGCTTTTGAGGACACATGCCTGTAACCCAAAGCAATGGATCCTATTATGGCCTAGGGTCCTGTCTGGTTCAATCTTCTTCTCTGGGGACATCCATCTATGGTATGAGTGGAGGTCGATTATCAGCTGCTGTCAGACAGCCTTTGTTTGTTCCGGGCGACCTACACTATTGGGATGGCCTCAGGGACTTTGGAGGTTTCTCCTAATTTGTACGATTTTGGACCATGGAATGGGCAGAATTCCCATGGATTGGTAGGCACAGTCCTAATGTGTGGCTCTAGGGGCCCAGCCTGGAGGGTGTGTGGCCCAAGACTTTGAGGACAGAAGTCTGAAAACACAAACTCAGCTTAGGTTTGGGGACGTAGGTATGGCAGGCCCGATATACAAACCATGAGAAGAACTCTTCAGGATATGAAGAAAGTGCGAGTCTGAGGCGCTTGCTCAGGCTTTTGTCTCTGGATTTTGTATCAGCGATGGCCGTGAAATGTCGGGGAGGCCTCATGGGCCATGGACGAATCTTCCTCTCTGAGGATTTGGCCCGATTCTCAATTGCTTTTCATCAATCTCTGGGATGGGAGGACTCATTTCAGGTTTGTTACCTCAGGTGTCCCACCAAAAGAGGAATTCCAAAGCCAAACCGTGGGGAAGACTGAAGGGACAACCTGAACTCTGGTTAAAAATTGGGGCCTAGGGGCATGGGAAGCCCAATATCCAGCCACTGAGTGGCCTTACTTGAGGACTGGGCTCAGCCTGAGGGTCACAATGTGTTTTTGTGACCAATGTGGCCCGGGAGCATGGGCGGGGCCTCATGGGCCACACTGGTTTCAATGACACTGAACGTTGGAAAACATGCCAACCACAAGGTTTCTTGCCATGGGGAAGGAGTTCTGATTTCTGCATCACCTTCAACATGGACAGTGATTGGAGGTAAGGTCTGGGTTCTGGAACCTGAAAACCGAGGTTGGGAAGAGATGAGGACCTAAGGCCATGGCGGCTCAATGTGCTCAGTATGCGGCCAGCTGTCTGGGAAGGTCCAGGGGGTCTAGGCTCAGGCTGTCAGAAAGGGCATTAGTGCCCTCGTCAGCCTAGGTATTTGGGGTACAGCCAAGGACGGTGCAGGTTGATCCTCATTTGGGGTTACTGGGTAGCCCCAGAGGACAATGTCTTTCTTCTGGAGGGCAGGCAGAGTGCTGCATTGTAGTTCTTGTTGCCAGAATGGAGGGCTTGTGGGCCAGTAGTCTGACGACAAAAGTCTGAGAACACAAGCTAGGCTTAGGTTTTTGGGTGAGGCCATGGCAGGCACAATCTACAGACCTGAATCGAGATCTCGTGCATCTGAAGTCAGGGCGAGGATCAGACGATCGCTGAGGTTGGAGTTTCTGTCCCTGATGGCCCCTTCATGAATGGGGGGGCATCACGAGGCCATGGGTGTTTTCCCACGATGGGAGTTGTGAGAAGCTCCAAACTGCAGAGAGTCTTCTGCAGGACAATTGAGAGCTGTTGTTTGGCTCCAGGCCAATGATTCTGAGCAGGGTTCTAAGGATGGATGGCTGGGTAGCCCACCTCGCATTCCAATTGTCTCCTAGCAACAAGACAGGTTAGATCTCCTGGATCTGTGGGGAGCAACCGAGGACGCTGAGTTGAAATGGACTCCCCTGGGGATGGTCCTAACGTGCTTTTGTGTGTATGGAGACCTTGGAATGAAGCGGTGGCACTGGGGCCCTAAAGGGTTCTCCTAAACAGAGGCTTTGACACAGCTCCAACGTGCAAGTTTCCCATGTGTAGATGAGATGTTTTCTGATGGGTGAGTCAAGAAACAGCTATATGCTGCTTTTGAAATCCAGGCCTCTGAGGAGAGATGCCTGGAAACCAAAGCAATGGATCTGATTAGTGCCTAGGGGCCTGTTCTTTCCTTTTTACCTCTGGGGACATCTGTCTATGGGTCTGAGTGCAAGTAGGTGCTCAGTTGGGCTCAGATTGCCCCTGTTTTTTCCTGGGAAGCCACCACTATTGAGATGGATCAGGGACTTTGGAGATTTATCCTTTTAGAAGGGTTCTGGCCATTGGAATGGGCACACACAATTCCCTTGGAGAGTGTAAGTACTGTCCTCAGGTTTGGCTCCAGGGGCCTGAGCCTGTAGGTTGTGTAGGCCATGGCTGTTTGGACAGTTGTCTGAAAACACAAACTCGGCTTATGTTTCGGGTCATAGGTATGGCAGGACTGATCTACAGACCATGAGGAGAACTCTTTGGGATTTGAAAGAAGGGCGAGTGTGAGGCTCCTGCTCAAGTTTTTGTCTCTGGATATCGTGTCACTCATGGTCGTGGAATATCTGGGTGACTTCATGGGAAATGGACGAGTCTTAGAGTTTTGTGTCATTCTGAGGGCTGGATGAAGTCCGTTTTTTTTTTTGGTTGTTGTTGTTGTTTTCTTTGTTAAGCTCAAGTGTCCCACGAAATGATGGATTCCAGAGTAGAGCCCTGGTGAGGGGCGACTGGACAATCAGAAATCTGGTTAAAAATTGGGGCCTAGGGACATGTCAAGCCCATTATGACATCTAATGGTCCAGCCACTGAGAGGACTTACTAGAGGACAGGACTCATGCTGAGGGTCACAATGCGTGTGTATGCCCTCGTCGCACTCAAGAATGGGCGGGGCCACAAGGTGAATTCTGGTTTCTCCTACACTGAACGTTGGACAACCTGCCAACCACAAGGGTTCTTGCCATGGGTAAGGAGGAGTTCTGATTTCTGCATCACACTCAACCCTGGGCAGTGATTGGAGATAAGGTCTCGGTTCTGAAGCCTGAAAACTGAGGTAGGGAAGAGATGATGACCTAAGGCCATGGCGGGTTTTATGTGCTCAGTGTGCGGTCAGCTTTCTGGGTGTTGGTCAGGAGGTCCGGGCTCAGGTTGTGTTCGACAGTGCAGTAGTGCCCAGGTTAGACTATATAATTTGGGTAAAGTCGAGTGCTGTGTAGGTTGACCCGCATTTAAGGTGCCTGGGCAGGTCATGAGGCAATAATTTTTTTTTTAGAGGGCAGGCAGAGTGCTGCATTGTGGGTCCGGAATTGCCAAACTTGAGGGCTTCGGGGCCAGGAGTGTGAGGACGGAAGTCTGAGAAGACAAGCTAGACTTGGGTTTCAGGGCGAGGGCACGGCAGGTACCCCCTGCAGATCTGAACCAATATCTCATGCATCTGAAGTCAGGGCGAGGATCAGACGTTGGCTCAGGTGGGAGTTTCTGAGCATGACGGCCGCTTCATGAAGGGAGCGGAATCTCGAGGCCATTGAGTTTTTCCCACGTTCGGAGTTGTGGGATGCCCCCTTCAAGGATTCCTTCTGCGGGACAATTGAGACCTGTTGGACAGCTCCAGGAATTCCCATATGGAATGACTCCAGAGCATCGTTCGCGGATGGATGCCTGGGAAGCCCGCCGCACATTCCAATTGTCTCCTAGCAACAAGACAGTTTAGATCTGATGGCTCTGCGGGAGCAACCGGGGTGGCTGAGTTGAAATGGACATTCCTGAGGATGGGTCCTAATGTGTATTTGTGTCCATGAGGACCTTGGAATGGGGCGGTGGCACCGGGACCCTGAAGTACTCTCCTAAGCTTTGGACATGGCTCCCATGCACAGGTTTCCTTGTGGAGACGAGATGAGTTCTGATGGGTGCCTCAGGAAAACCCCTATGCTCGTATTGGAATCAGGCTTTTGAGGACACATGCCTGTAACCCAAAGCAATGGATCCTATTATGGCCTAGGGTCCTGTCTGGTTCAATCTTCTTCTCTGTGGATATCCATCTATGGTATGAGTGGAGGTCGATTATCAGCTGGTGTCAGACAGCCCTTGTTTGTTCCGGGCGACCTACACTATTGGGATGGCCTCAGGGACTTTGGAGGTTTTCCTAATTTGTACGATTTTGGACCATGGAATGGGCAGAATTCCCATGGATTGGTAGGCACAGTCCTAATGTGTGGCTCCAGGGGCCCAGCCTGGAGGGTGTGGGGCCCAAGACTTTGAGGACAGAAGTCTGAAAACACAAACTCAGCTTAGGTTTGGGGACGTAGGTATGGCAGGCCCGATCTACAAACCATGCGAAGAACTCTTCAGGATATGAAGAAAGTGCGAGTCTGAGGCGCTTGCTCAGGCTTTTGTCTCTGGATTTTGTATCAGCGATGGCCGTGGAATGTCGGGGAGGCCTCATGGGCCATGGACGAATCTTCCTCTCTGAGGATTTGGCCTGATTCCCAATTGATTTTCGTCAATCTCTGGGATGGGAGGACTCATTTCAGTTTTGTTACCTCAGGTGTCCCACCAAAAGAGGAATTCCAAAGCCAAGCTGTGGGGAAGACTGAAGGGACAACCCGAACTATGGTTAAAAATTGGGGCCTAGGGGCATGGCAAGCCCAATATGCTATCTCTTCATCCAGCCACTGAGTGACCTTACTTGAGGACTGGGCTCAGCCTGAGCGTCATAATGTGTGTTTGTGACCAATGTGACCCGTGAGCATGGGCGGGGCCTCATGGGCCACACTGGTTTCAACTACACTGAACGTTGGACAACATGCCAACCACAAGGTTTCTTGCCATGGGTAAGGATTTCTGATTTCTGCATCACCTTCAACCCTGGGCAATGATTGGAGATAAGGTCTAGGTTCTGAAACCTGAAAACCGAAGTTGGGAAGAGATGACGACCTAAGGCCATGGCGGCTCGATGTGCTCAGTGTGCAGCCAGCTGTCTGGGAGGGTCCAGGGGGTCCAGGCTCAGGCAGTGTCAGAAAGGGCATTAGTGCCCTGGTCAGCCTATGTATTGGGGGTACAGCCAAGGTCGGTGCAGGTTGATCCTCATTTGGGGTTACTGGGTAGCCCCAGAGGACAATGTTTTTCTTCTGGAGGGCAGGCAGAGTGCTGCATTGTAGTTCTGGATTGCCAAACTGAAGGTCTTGTGGGCCAGTAGTCTGACGACAATAGTTTGAGAACACAAGCTTGGCTTAGGTTTCTGGGTGCGGCCATGGCAGGCACAATCTAGAGACCTGAATCGAGATCTCGTGCATCTGAAGTCAGGGCGAGGATCAGAGGATCGCTCAGGTTGGAGTTTCTGTCCCTGATGGCCCCTTCATGAATGGGGGGGGCATCACGAGGCCATGGGTGTTTTCCCACGATGGGAGTTGTGAGAAGCTCCAAACTGCAGAGAGTCTTCTGCAGGACAATTGAGACCTGTTGTTTGGGTCCAGGCCAATGATTCTGAGCAGGGTTCTAAGGATGGATGGCTGGGTAGCCCACCTCGCATTCCAATTGTCTCCTAGCAACCAGACAGGTTAGATCTCCTGGATCTGTGGGGAGCAACCGAGGACGCTGAGTTGAAATGGACTCCCCTGGGGATGGGTCCTAACGTGCTTTTGTGTCTATGGAGACCTTGGAATGAAGCGCTGGCACTGGGGCCCTAAAGGGTTCTCCTAAACGGAGGCTTTGACACAGCTCCAACGTGCAAGTTTCCCATGTGTAGATGAGATGTTTTCTGATGGGTGAGTCAAGAAACAGCTATATGCTGCTTTTGAAATCCAGGCCTCTGAGGAGAGATGCCTGGAAACCAAAGCAATGGATCTGATTAGTGCCTAGGGGCCTGTTCTTTCCTTTTTACCTCTGGGGACATCTGTCTATGGGTCTGAGTGCAGGTAGGTGCTCAGTTGGGCTCAGATTGCCCCTGTCTTTCCTGGGCAGCCACCACTATTGAGATGCATCAGGGACTTTGGAGGTTTATCCTATTAGAAGGGTAGTGGCCATTGGAATGGGCACACACAATTCCCTTGGAGAGGGCAAGTACAGTCCTCAGGTTTGGCTCCAGGGGCCTGAGCCTGTAGGTTGTGTAGGCCAGGGCTGTTTGGACAGTTGTCTGAAAACACAAACTCGGCTTATGTTTCGGGTGATAGGTATGGCAGGACTGATCTACAGACCATGAGGAGAACTCTTCAGGAATTGAAAGAAGGGCGAGTGTGAGGCTCCTGCTCTAGTTTTTGTCTCTGGATATCGTGTCACTCATGGTCGTGCAATATCTGGGTGACTTCATGGGAAATGGACGAGCCTTACTCTCTGGTGGTTTGGCCCCTTCCAAAGAGTTTTGGGTCATTCTGTGGGCTGGAAGAAGTCCGTTTTTTTTTTTTTTTTTTGTTTTCTTTTTTAACCTCAAGTGTCCAACCAAATGATGGATTCCAGAGTAGAGCCCTGGGGAGGGGCGACTGGACAATCAGAAATCTGGTTAAAAATTGGGGCCTAGGGACATGTCAAGCCCATTATGACATCTAATGGTCCAGCCACTGAGAGGACTTACTAGAGGACAGGACTCATATGAGGGTCACAATGCGTGTGTATGCCCTCGTCGCACTCAAGAATGGGCGGGGCCTCAGGGTGAATGCTGGTTTCTCCTACACTGAACGTTGGACAATGTGCCAACCACAAGGGTTCTTGCCATGGGTAAGGAGGAGTTCTGATTTCTGCATCACACTCAACCCTGGGCAGGGATTGGAGATAAGGTCTCGGTTCTGAAGCCTGAAAACTGAGGTAGGGAAGAGATGATGACCTAAGGCCATGGCGGGTTTTATGTGCTCAGTGTGCGGTCAGCTTTCTGGGTGTTGGTCAGGAGGTCCGTGCTCAGGTTGTGTTCGACAGTGCATTAGGGCCCAGGTTAGACTATATAATTTGGGTAAAGTCGAGTGCTGTGTAGGTTTACCCGCATTTAAGGTGCCTGGGCAGGTCATGAGGCAATAATTTTTTTTTTAGAGGGCAGGCAGAGTGCTGCATTGTGGTTCCGGAATTGCCAAACTTGAGGGCTTCGGGGCCAGGAGTGTGAGGACGGAAGTCTGAGAAGACAAGCTAGACTTGGGTTTCAGGGCGAGGGCACGGCAGGTACCCCCTGCAGATCTGAACCAATATCTCATGCATCTGAAGTCAGGGCGAGGATCAGACGTTGGCTCAGGTGGGAGTATCTGAGCAAGACGGCCGCTTCATGAAGGGAGCGGAATCTCGAGGCCATTGAGTTTTTCCCACGTTCGGAGTTTTGGGATGCCCCCTTCAAGGATTCCTTCTGCGGGACAATTGAGACCTGTTGGACAGCTCCAGGACATCCCATATGGAATGACTCCAGAGCACCGTTCGCGGATGGATGCCTGGGAACCCCCCGCACATTCCAATTGTCTCCTAGCAACAAGACAGTTTAGATCTGATGGCTCTGCGGGTGCAACCGGGGTGGCTGATTTGAAATGGACTTTCCTGAGGATGGGTCCTAATGTGTTTTTGTGTCCATGAGGACCTTGGAATGGGGCGGTGGCACCGGGACCCTGAAGTACTCTCCTAAGCTTTGGACATGGCTCCCATGCACAGGTTTCCTTGTGGAGACGAGATGAGTTCTGATGGGTGCCTCAGGAAAACCCCTATGCTCGTATTGGAATCAGGCTTTTGAGGACACATGCCTGTAACCCAAAGCAATGGATCCTATTATGGCCTAGGGTCCTGTCTGGTTCAATCTTCTTCTCTGTGGATATCCATCTATGGTATGAGTGGAGGTCGATTATCAGCTGGTCAGACAGCCCTTGTTTGTTCCGGGCGACCTACACTATTGGGATGGCCTCAGGGACTTTGGAGGTTTCTCCTAATTTTACGATTTTGGACCATGGAATGGGCAGAATTCCCATGGATTGGTAGGCACAGTCCTAATGTGTGGCTCCAGGGGCCCAGCCTGGAGGGTGTGTGGCCCAAGACTTTGAGGACAGAAGTCTGAAAACACAAACTCAGCTTAGGTTTGGGGACGTAGGTATGGCAGGCCCGATCTACAAACCATGAGAAGAACTCTTCAGGATATGAAGAAAGTGCGAGTCTGAGGCGCTTGCTCAGGCTTTTGTCTCTGGATTTTGTATCAGCGATGGCCGTGGAATGTCGGGGAGGCCTCATGGGCCATGGACGAATCTTCCTCTCTGAGGATTTGGCCTGATTCCCAATTGCTTTTCGTCAATCTCTGGGATGGGAGGACTCATTTCAGTTTTGTTACCTCAGGTGTCCCACCAAAAGAGGAATTCCAAAGCCAAGCTGTGGGGAAGACTGAAGGGACAAACCGAACTATGGTTAAAAATTGGGGCCTAGGGGCATGGCAAGCCCAATATGCTATCTCTTCATCCAGCCACTGAGTGGCCTTACTTTAGGACTGGGCTCAGCCTGAGCATCATAATGTGTGTTTGTGACCAATGTGACCCGTGAGCATGGGCGGGGCCTCATGGGCCACACTGGTTTCAACTACACTGAACGTTGGACAACATGCCAACCACAAGGTTTCTTGCCATGGGAAAGGAGTTCTGATTTCTGCATCACCTTCAACCCTGGGCAGTGATTGGAGATAAGGTCTAGGTTCTGAAACCTGAAAACCGAGGTTGGGAAGAGATGACGACCTAAGGCCATGGCGGCTCGATGTGCTCAGTGTGCGGCCAGCTGTCTGGGAGGGTCCAGGGGGTCCAGGCTCAGGCTGTGTCAGAAAGGGCATTAGTGCCCTGGTCAGCCTATGTATTGGGGGTACAGCGAAGGTCGGTGCAGGTTGATCCTCATTTGGGGTTACTGGGTAGCCCCAGAGGACAATGTTTTTCTTCTGGAGGGCAGGCAGAGTGCTGCATTGTAGTTCTGGATTGCCAAACTGGAGGGCTTGTGGGCCAGTAGTCTGACGACAAAAGTCTGAGAACACAAGCTTGGCTTAGGTTTCTGGGTGAGGCCATGGCAGGCACAATCTACAGACCTGAATCGAGATCTCGTGCATCTGAAGTCAGGGCGAGGATCAGAGGATCGCTCAGGTTGGAGTTTCTGTCCCTGATGGCCCCTTCATGAATGGGGGGGGCATCACGAGGCCATGGGTGTTTTCCCACGATGGGAGTTGTGAGAAGCTCCAAACTGCAGAGAGTCTTCTGCAGGACAATTGAGACCTGTTGTTTGACTCCAGGCCAATGATTCTGAGCAGGGTTCTAAGGATGGATGGCTGGGTAGACCACCTCGCATTCCAATTGTCTCCTAGCAACCAGACAGGTTAGATCTCCTGGATCTGTGGGGAGCAACCGAGGACGCTGAGTTGAAATGGACACCCCTGGGGATGGGTCCTAACGTGCTTTTGTGTCTATGGAGACCTTGGAATGAAGCGCTGGCACTGGGGCCCTAAAGGGTTCTCCTAAACAGATTCTTTGACAAAGCTCCAACGTGCAAGTTTCCCATGTGTAGATGAGATGTTTTCTGATGGGTGAGTCAAGAAACAGCTATATGCTGCTTTTGAAATCCAGGCCTCTGAGGAGAGATGCCTGGAAACCAAAGCAATGGATCTGATTAGTGCCTAGGGGCCTGTTCTTTCCTTTTTACCTCTGGGGACATCTGTCTATGGGTCTGAGTGCAGGTAGGTGATCAGTTGGGCTCAGATTGCCCCTGTCTTTCCTGGGCAGCCACCACTATTGAGATGGATCAGGGACTTTGGAGGTTTATCCTATTAGAAGGGTTGTGGCCATTGGAATGGGCACACACAATTCCCTTGGAGAGGGCAAGTACAGTCCTCAGGTTTGGCTTCAGGGGCCTGAGCCTGTAGGTTGTGTAGGCCAGGGCTGTTTGGACAGTTGTCTGAAAACACAAACTCGGCTTATGTTTCGGGTATAGGTATGGCAGGACTGATCTACAGACCATGAGGAGAAATCTTCGGGATTTGAAAGAAGGGCGAGTGTGAGGCTCCTGCTCTAGTTTTTGTCTCTGGATATCGTGTCACTCATGGTCGTGCAATTTCTGGGTGACTTCATGGGAAATGGACGAGTCTTACTCTCTGGTGGTTTGGCCCCGTCCAAAGAGTTTTGGGTCATTCTGTGGGCTGGAAGAAGTCCGTTTTTTTTTTTTTGTTGTTGTTGTTGTTTTTTTTTTCTTTTTTAACCTCAAGTGTCCCACCAAATGATGGATTCCAGAGTAGAGCCCTGGGGAGGGGCGACTGGACAATCAGAAATCTGGTTAAAAATTGGGGCCTAGGGACAAATCAAGCCCATTATGACATCTAATGGTCCAGCCACTGAGAGGACTTACTAGAGGACAGGACTCATGCTGAGGGTCACAATGCGTGTGTATGCCCTCGTCGCACTCAAGAATGGGCGGGGCCTCAGGGTGAATGCTGGTTTCTCCTACACTGAACGTTGGACAACGTGCCAACCACAAGGGTTCTTGCCATGGGTAAGGAGGAGTTCTGATTTCTGCATCACACTCACGCCTGGGCAGTGATTGGAGATAAGGTCTCGGTTCTGAAGCCTGAAAACTGAGGTAGGGAAAAGATGATGACATAAGGCCATGGCGGGTTTTATGTGCTCAGTGTGCGGTCAGCTTTCTGGGTGTTGGTCAGGAGGTCCGGGCTCAGGTTGTGTTCGACAGTGCATTAGTGCCCAGGTTAGACTATATAATTTGGGTAAAGTCGAGTGCTGTGTAGGTTTACCCGCATTTAAGGTGCCTGGGCAGGTCATGAGGCAATAATTTTTTTTTTAGAGGGCAGGCAGAGGGCTGCATTGTGGGTCCGGAATTGCCAAACTTGAGGGCTTCGGGGCCAGGAGTGTGAGGACGGAAGTCTGAGAAGACAAGCTAGACTTGGGTTTCAGGGCGAGGGCACGGCAGGTACCCCCTGCAGATCTGAACCAATATCTCATGCATCTGAAGTCAGGGCGAGGATCAGACGTTGGCTCAGGTGGGAGTTTCTGAGCATGACGGCCGCTTCATGAAGGGAGCGGAATCTCGAGGCCATTGAGTTTTTCCCACGTTCGGAGTTGTGGGATGCCCCCTTCAAGGATTCCTTCTGCGGGACAATTGAGACCTGTTGGACAGCTCCAGGAATTCCCATATGGAATGACTCCAGAGCATCGTTCGCGGATGGATGCCTGGGAAGTCTGCCTCACATTCCAATTGTCTCCTAGCAACAAGACAGTTTAGATCTGATGGCTCTGCGGGAGCAACCGGGGTGGCTGAGTTGAAATGGACTTTCCTGAGGATGGGTCTTAATGTGTTTTTGTGTCCATGAGGGCCTTGGAATGGGGCGGTGGCACCGGGACCCTGAAGTACTCTCCTAAGCTTTGGACATGGCTCCCATGCACAGGTTTCCTTGTGGAGACGAGATGAGTTCTGATGGGTGCCTCAGGAAAACCCCTATGCTCGTTTTGGAATCAGGCTTTTGAGGACACATGCCTGTATCCCAAAGCGATGGAACCTATTATGGCCTAGGGTCCTGTCTGGTTCAATCTTCTTCTCTGTGGATATCCATCTATGGTATGAGTGGAGGTCGATTATCAGCTGGTGTCAGACAGCCCTTGTTTGTTCCGGGCGACCTACACTATTGGGATGGCCTCAGGGACTTTGGAGGTTTCTCCTAATTTGTACGATTTTGGACCATGGAATGGGCAGAATTCCCATGGATTGGTAGGCACAGTCCTAATGTGTGGCTCCAGGGGCCCAGCCTGGAGGGTGTGGGGCCCAAGACTTTGAGGACAGCAGTCTGAAAACAAAAACTCAGCTTAGGTTTGGGGACGTAGGTATGGCAGGCCCGATCTACAAACCATGAGAAGAACTCTTCAGGATATGAAGAAAGTGCGAGTCTGAGGCGCTTGCTCAGGATTTTGTCTCTGGATTTTGTATCAGCGATGGCCGTGGAATGTCGGGGAGGCCTCATGGGCCATGGACGAATCTTCCTCTCTGAGGATTTGGCCCGATTCCCAATTGCTTTTCGTCAATCTGTGGGATGGGAGGACTCCTTTCAGTTTTGTTACCTCAGGTGTCCCACCAAAAGAGGAATTCCAAAGCCAAGCTGTGGGGAAGACTGAAGGGACAACCCGAACTATGGTTAAAAATTGGGGCCTAGGGGCATGGCAAGCCCAATATGCTATCTCTTCATCCAGCCACTGAGTGGCCTTACTTTAGGACTGGGCTCAGCCTGAGCGTCATAATGTGTGTTTGTGACCAATGTGACCCGTGAGCATGGGCGGGGCCTCATGGGCCACCCTGGTTTCAACTACACTGAACGTTGGACAACATGCCAACCACAAGGTTTCTTGCCATGGGGAAGGAGTTCTGATTTCTGCATCACCTTCAACCCTGGGCAGTGATTGGAGATAAGGTCTAGGTTCTGAAACCTGAAAACCGAGGTTGGGAAGAGATGATGACCTAAGGCCATGGCGGCTCAATGTGCTCAGTGTGCGGCCAGCTGTCTGGGAGGGTCCAGGGGGTCCAGGCTCAGGCTGTGTCAGAAAGGGCATTAGTGCCCTGGTCAGCCTATGTATTGGGGGTACAGCCAAGGTCGGTGCAGGTTGATCCTCATTTGGGGTTACTGGGTAGACCCAGAGGACAATCTTTTTCTTCTGGAGGGCAGGCAGAGTGCTACATTGTAGTTCTGGATTGCCAAACTGGAGGGCTTGTGGGCCAGTAGTCTGACGACAAAAGTCTGAGAACACAAGCTAGGCTTAGTTTTCTGGGTGAGGCAATTGCAGACACAATCTACAGACCTGAATCGAGATCTCGTGCATCTGAAGTCAGGGCGAGGATAAGACGATCGCTCAGGTTGGAGTTTCTGTCCCTGATGGCCTCTTCATGAATGGGGGTGGCATCACGAGGTCATGGGTGTTTTCCCACGATGGGAGTTGTGAGAAGCTCCAAACTTCAGAGAGTCTTCTGCAGGACAATTGAGACCTGTTGTTTGGGTCCAGGCCAATGATTCTGAGCAGGGTTCTAAGGATGGATGGCTGGGTAGCCCACCTCGCATTCCAATGGTCTCCTAGCAACCAGACAGGTTAGATCTCCTGGATCTGTGGGGAGCAACCGAGGACGCTGAGTTGAAATGGACACCCCTGGGGATGGGTCCTAACGTGCTTTTGTGTCTATGGAGACCTTGGAATGAAGCGCTGGCACTGGGGCCCTAAAGGGTTCTCCTAAACAGAGGGTTTGACACAGCTCCAACGTGCAAGTTTCCCATGTGTAGATGAGATGTTTTCTGATGGGTGAGTCAAGAAACAGCTATATGCTGCTTTTGAAATCCAGGCCTCAGAGGAGAGATGCCTGGAAACCAAAGCAATGGATCTGATTAGTGCCTAGGGGCCTGTTCTTTCCTTTTTACCTCTGGGGACATCTGTCTATGGGTCTGACTGCAAGTAGGTGCTCAGTTGGGCTCAGATTGCCCCTGTTTTTTCCTGGGAAGCCACCACTATTGAGATGGATCAGGGAGTTTGGAGGTTTATCCTATTAGAAGGGTTGTGGCCATTGGAATGGGCACACACAATTCCCTTGGATAGGGCAAGTACAGTCCTCAGGTTTGGCTCCAGGGGCATGAGCCTGTAGGTTGTGTAGGCCAGGGCTGTTTGGACAGTTGTCTGAAAACACAAACTCGGCTTATGTTTCGGGTCATAGGTATGGCAGGACTGATCTACAGACCATGAGGATAACTCTTTGGGATTTGAAAGAAGGGTGAGTGTGAGGCTACTGCTCAAGTTTTTGTCTCTGGATATCGTGTCACTACTGGACGTGGAATTTCTGGGTGACTTCATGGGAAATGGACGAGTCTTACTCTCTGGTGGTTTGGCCCCGTCCAAAGAGTTTTGGGTCATTCTGTGGGCTGGAAGAAGTCCGTTCTTTTTTTTTTTTTTTTTTTTTGTTGTTGTTGTTTTCTTTTTTAACCTCAGGTGTCCCATCAAATGATGGATTCCAGAGTAGAGCCCTGGGGAGGGTCGACTGGACAATCAAAAATCTGGTTAAAAATTGGGGCCTAGGGACATGTCAAGCCCATTATGACATCTAATGGTCCAGCCACTGAGAGGATTTACTAGAGGACAGGACTCATGCTGAGGGTCACAATGCGTGTGTATGCCCTCGTCGCACTCAAGAATGGGCGGGGCCACAAGGTGAATTCTGGTTTCTCCTATACTGAACGTTGGACAACCTGCCAACCACAAGGGTTCCTGCCTTGGGTAAGGAGGAGTTCTGATTTCTGCATCACACTCACCCCTGGGCAGTGATTGGCGATAAGGTCTCGGTTCTGAAGCCTGAAAACTGAGGTAGGGAAGACATGATGACCTAAGGCCATGGTGGGTTTTATGTGCTCAGTGTGCGGTCAGCCTTCTGGGTGTTGGTCAGGAGGTCCGGGCTCAGGTTGTGTTCAACAGTGCAGTAGTGCCCAGGTTAGACTATATAATTTGGGTAAAGTCGAGTGCTGTGTAGGTTTACCCGCATTTAAGGTGCCTGGGCAGGTCATGAGGCAATAATTTTTTTTCTAGAGGGCAGGCAGAGTGCTGCATTGTGGGTCCGGCATTGCCAAACTTGAGGGCTTCGGGGCCAGGAGTGTGAGTACGGACGTCTGAGAAGACAAGCTAGACTTGGGTTTCAGGGCGAGGGCACGGCAGGTACCCCCTGCAGATCTGAACCAATATCTCATGCATCTGAAGTCAGGGCGAGGATCAGACGTTGGCTCAGGTGGGAGTTTCTGAGCATGACGGCCGCTTCATGAAGGGAGCGGAATCTCGAGGCCATTGAGGTTTTCCCACGTTGGGAGTTGTGGGATGCCCCCTTCAAGGATTCCTTCTGCGGGACAATTGAGACCTGTTGGACAGCTCCAGGACATCCCATATGGAATACTCCAGAGCACCGTTCGCGGATGGATGCCTGGGAAGCCCGCCGCACATTCCAATTGTCTCCTAGCAACAAGACAGTTTAGATCTGATGGCTCTGCGGGAGCAACCGGGGTGGCTGAGTTGAAATGGACTTTCCTGAGGATGGGTCCTAATGTGTTTTTGTGTCCATGAGGACCTTGGAATGGGGCGGTGGCACCGGGACCCTGAAGTACTCTCCTAAGCTTTGGACATAACTCCCATGCACAGGTTTCCTTGTGGAGACGACATGAGTTCTGATGGGTGCCTCAGGAAAACACCTATGCTCGTATTGCAATCAGGCTTTTGAGGACACATGCCAGTAACCCAAAGCAATGGATCCTATTATGGCCTAGGGTCCTGTCTGGTTCAATCTTCTTCACTGGAGACATCCATCTATGGTATGAGTGGAGGTCGATTATCAGCTGGCGTTAGACAGCCCTTGTTTGTTCCGGGCGACCTACACTATTGGGATGGCCTCAGGGACTTTGGAGGTTTCTCCTAATTTGTACGATTTTGGACCATGGAATGGGCAGAATTCCCATGGATTGGTAGGCACAGTCCTAATGTGTGGCTCCAGGGGCCCAGCCTGGAGGGTGTGGGGCCCAAGACTTTGAGGACAGAAGTCTGAAAGCACAAACTCAGCTTAGGTTTGGGGACGTAGGTATGGCAGGCCCGATCTACAAACCATGAGAAGAACTCTTCAGGATATGAAGAAAGTGCGAGTCTGAGGCGCTTGCTCAGGCTTTTGTCTCTGGATTTTGTATCAGTGATGGCCGTGGAATGTCGGGGTGGCCTCATGGGCCATGGACGAATCTTCCTCTCTGAGGATTTGGCCCGATTCCCAATTGCTTTTCGTCAATCTGTGGGATGGGAGGTCTCCTTTCAGTTTTGTTACCTCAGGTGTCCCACCAAAAGAGGAATTCCAAAGCAAAGCCGTGGGGAAGACTGAAGGGACAACCCGAACTATGGTTAAAAATTGGGGCCTAGGGGCATGGCAAGCCCAATATTCTATCTCTTCATCCAGCCACTGATGGCCTTACTTGTGGACTGGCCTCAGCCTGAGCGTCACAATGTGTGTTTGTGACCAATGTGGCCCGCGAGCATGGGCGGGGCCTCATGGGCCACACTGGTTTCAACTACACTGAACGTTGGACAACATGCCAACCACAAGGTTTCTTGCCATGGGGAAGGAGTTCTGATTTCTGCATCACCTTCAACCCTGGGCAGTGTTTGGAGATAAGGTCTAGGTTCTGAAACCTGAAAACCGAGGTTGGGAAGAGATGACGACCTAAGGCCATGGCGGCTCGATGTGCTCAGTGTGCGGCCAGCTGTCTGGGAGGGTCCAGGGGGTCCAGGCTCAGGCTGTGTCAGAAAGGGCATTAGTGCCCTGGTCATCCTATGTATTTGGGGTACAGCCAAGGTCGGTGCAGGTTGATCCTCATTTGGAGTTACTGGGTAGCCCCAGAGGACAATGTTTTTCTTCTGGAGGGCCGGAAGAGTGCTGCATTGTAGTTCTGGATTGCCAAACTGGAGGGCTTGTGGGCCAGTAGTCTGACGACAAAAGTCTGAGAACACAAGCTAGGCTTAGGTTTCTGGGTGAGGCAATGGCAGGCACAATCTACAGACCTGAATCGAGATCTCGTGCATCAGAAGTCAGGGCGAGGATCAGAGGATCGCTCAGGTTGGAGTTTCTGTCCCTGATGGCCCCTTCATGAATGGGGGGGGCATCACGAGGCCATGGGTGTTTTCCCACGATCGGAGTTGTGAGAAGCTCCAAACTTCAGAGAGTCTTCTGCAGGACAATTGAGACCTGTTGTTTGGGTCCAGGCCAATGATTCTGAGCAGGGTTCTAAGGATGGATGGCTGGGTAGAACACCTCGCATTCCAATTGTCTCCTAGCAACCAGACAGGTTAGATCTCCTGGATCTGTGGGGAGCAACCGAGGATGCTGAGTTGAAATGGACACCCCTGGGGATGGGTCCTAACGTGCTTTTGTGTCTATGGAGACCTTGGAATGATGCGGTGGCACTGGGGCCCTAAAGGGTTCTCCTAAACAGAGGGTTTGACACAGCTCCAACGTGCAAGTTTCCCATGTGTAGATGAGATGTTTTCTGATGGGTGAGTCAAGAAACAGCTATATGCTGCTTTTGAAATCCAGGCCTCTGAGGAGAGATGCCTGGAAACCAAAGCAATGGATCTGATTAGTGCCTAGGGGCCTGTTCTTTCCTTTTTACCTCTGGGGACATCTGTCTATGGGTCTGAGTGCAGGTAGGTGCTCTTTTGGGCTCAGATTGCCCCTGTCTTCCTGGGAAGCCACCACTATTGAGATGGATCAGGGAGTTTGGAGGTTTATCCTATTAAAAGGGTTGTGGCCATTGGAATGGGCACACACAATTCCCTTGGAGAGCGCAAGTACAGTCCTCAGGTTTGGCTCCATGGGCCTGAGCCTGTAGGTTGTGTAGTCCAGCCCTTTTTGGACAGTTGTCTGAAAACACAAACTCGGCTTATGTTTCGGGTCATAGGTATGGCAGGACTGATCTACAGACCATGAGGAGAACTCTTTGGGAATTGAAAGAAGAGCGAGTGTGAGGCTCCTGCTCAAGTTTTTGTCTCGGGATATCGTGTCACTCATGGTCGTGCAATTTCTGGGTGACTTCATGGGAAATGGACGAGTCTTACTCTCTGGTGGTTTGGCCCCGTCCAAAAAATTTGCGGTCATTCTGTGGGGTGGAAGAAGTCCGTTTTTTTTTTGTTGTTGTTGTTGTTTTGTTTTTTAACCTCAAGTGTCCCACCAAATGATGGATTCCAGAGTAGAGCCCTGGGGAGGGGCGACTGGACAATCAGAAATCTGGTTAAAAATTGGGGCCTTGGGAAATGTCAAGCCCATTATGACATCTAATGGTCCAGCCACTGAGAGGACTTACTAGAGGACAGGACTCATGCTGAGGGTCACAATGCGTGTGTATGCCCTCGTCGCATTCAAGATTGGGCGGGGCCTCAGGGTGAATGCTGGTTTCTCCTACACTGAACGTTGGACAACGTGCCAACCACAAGGGTTCTTGCCATGGGTAAGGAGGAGTTCTGATTTCTGCATCACACTCACGCCTGGGCAGTGATTGGAGAAAAGGTCTCGGTTCTGAAGCCTGAAAACTGAGGTAGGGAAGAGATGATGACATAAGGCCATGGCGGGTTTTATGTGCTCAGTGTGCGGTCAGCTTTCTGGGTGTTGGTCCGGAGGTCCGGGCTCAGGTTGTGTTCGACAGTGCAGTAGTGCCCAGGTTAGACTATATAATTTGGGTAAAGTCGAGTGCTGTGTAGGTTTACCCGCATTTAAGGTGCCTGGGCAGGTCATGAGGCAATAATATTTTTTTTTAGAGCGCAGGCAGAATGCTGCATTATGGGTCTGGAATTGCCAAACTTGAGGGCTTCGGGGCCAGGAGTGTGAGGACGGAAGTCTGAGAAGACAAGCTAGACTTGGGTTTCAGGGTGAGGGCCCGGCAGGTACCCCCTGCAGATCTGAACCAATATCTCATGCATCTGAAGTCAGGGCGAGGATCAGACGTTGGCTCAGGTGGGAGTTTCTGAGCATGACGGCCGCTTCATGAAGGGAGCGGAATCTCGAGGCCATTGAGTTTTTCCCACGTTCGGAGTTGTGGGATGCCCCCTTCAAGGATTCCTTCTGCGGGACAATTGAGACCTGTTGGACAGCTCCAGGACATCCCATATGGAATGACTCCAGAGCATCGTTCGCGGATGGATTCCTGGGACACCCGCCTCACATTCCAATTGTCTCCTAGCAACAAGACAGTTTAGATCTGATGGCTCTGCGGGAGCAACCGGGGTGGCTGAGTTGAAATGGACTTTCCTGAGGATGGTTCTTAATGTGTTTTTGTGTCCATGAGGGCCTTGGAATGGGGCGGTGGCACCGGGACCCTGAAGTACTCTCCTAAGCTTTGGGCATGGCTCCCATGCACAGGTTTCCTTGTGGAGACGAGATGAGTTCTGATGGGTGCCTCAGGAAAACCCCTATGCTCGTATTGGAATCAGGCTTTTGAGGACACATGCCTGTAACCCAAAGCAATGGATCCTATTATGGCCTAGGGTCCTGTCTGGTTCAATCTTCTTCTCTGTGGATATCCATCTATGGTATGAGTGGAGGTCGATTATCAGCTGGTGTCAGACAGCCCTTGTTTGTTCTGGGCGACCTACACTATTGGGATGGCCTCAGGGACTTTGGATGTTTCTCCTAATTTGTACGATTTTGGACCATGGAATGGGAAGAATTCCCATGGATTGGTAGGCACAGTCCTAATGTGTGGCTCCAGGGGCCCAGCCTGGAGGGTGTGGGGCCCAAGACTTTGAGGACAGAAGTCTGAAAACAGAAACTCAGCTTAGGTTTGGGGACGTAGGTATGGCAGGCCCGATCTACAAACCATGAGAAGAACTCTTCAGGATATGAAGAAAGTGCGAGTCTGAGGCACTTGCTCAGGCTTTTGTCTCTGGATTTTGTATCAGTGATGGCCGTGGAATGTCGGGGAGGCCTCATGGGCGATGGACGAATCTTCCTCTCTGAGGATTTGGCCCGATTCCCAATTGCTTTTCGTCAATCTGTGGGATGGGAGGACTCCTTTCAGTTTTGTTACCTCAGGTGTCCCACCAAAAGAGGAATTCCAAAGCCAAGCTGTGGGGAAGACTGAAGGGACAACCCGAACTATGGTTAAAAATTGGGGCCTAGGGGCATGGCAATCCCAATATGCTATCTCTTCATCCAGCCACTGAGTGACCTTACTTGAGGACTGGGCTCAGCCTGAGCGTCACAATGTGTGTTTGTGACCAATGTGGCCTGCCAGCATGGGCGGGGCCTCTTAGGCCACACTGGTTTCAACTACACTGAACGTTGGACAACATGCCAACCACAAGGTTTCTTGCCATGGGGAAGGAGTTCTGATTTCTGCATCACCTTCAACCCTGGGCAGTGATTGGAGATAAGGTCTAGGTTCTGAAAACTGAAAAACGAGGTTGGGAAGAGATGACGACCTAAGGCCATGGCGGCTCGATGTGCTCAGTGTGCGGCCAGCTGTCTGGGAGGGTCCAGGGGGTCCAGGCTAAGGCTGTGTCAGAAAGGGCATTAGTGCCCTGGACAGCCTATGTATTTGGGGTACAGCCAAGGTCGGTGCAGGTTGATCCTCATTTGGGGTTACTGGGTAGCCCCAGAGGACAATGTTTTTCTTCTGGAGGGCCGGAAGAGTGCTGCATTGTAGTACTGGATTGCCAAACTGGAGGGCTTGTGGGCCAGTAGTCTGACGACAAAAGTCTGAGAACACAAGCTAGGCTTAGTTTTCTGGGTGAGGCAATGGCAGACACAATTTACAGACCTGAATCGAGATCTCGTGCATCTGAAGTCAGGGCGAGGATAAGACGATCGCTCAGGTTGGAGTTTCTGTCCCTGATGGCCTCTTCATGAATGGGGGTGGCATCACGAGGTCATGGGTGTTTTCCCAAGATTGGAGTTGTGAGAAGCTCCAAACTTCAGAGAGTCTTCTGCAGGACAATTGAGACCTGTTGTTTGGGTCCAGGCCAATGATTCTGAGCAGGGTTCTAAGGATGGATGGCTGGGTAGCCCACCTCGCATTCCAATTGTCTCCTAGCAACCAGACAGGTTAGATCTCCTGGATCTGTGGGGAGCAACCGAGGACGCTGAGTTGAAATGGACACCCCTGGGGATGGGTCCTAATGTGCTTTTGTGTCTATGGAGACCTTGGAATGAAGCGGTGGCACTGGGGCCCTAAAGGGTTCTCCTAAACAGAGGCTTTGACACAGCTCCAACGTGCAAGTTTCCCATGTGTAGATGAGATGTTTTCTGATGGGTGAGTCAAGAAACAGCTATATGCTGCTTTTGAAATCCAGGCCTCTGAGGAGAGATGCCTGGAAACCAAAGCAATGGATCTGATTAGTGCCTAGGGGCCCGTTCTTTCCTTTTTACCTCTGGGGACATCTGTCTATGGGTCTGAGTGCAGGTAGGTGCTCTTTTGGGCTCAGATTGCCCCTGTCTTTCCTGGGAAGCCACCACTATTGAGATGGATCAGGGAGTTTGGAGGTTTATCCTATTAGAAGGGTTGTGGCCATTGGAATGGGCACACACAATTCCCTTGGAGAGGGCAAGTACAGTCCTCAGGTTTGGCTCCAGGGGCCTGAGCCTGTAGGTTGTGTAGGCCAGGGCTGTTTGGAAAGTTGTCTGAAAACACAAACTCAGCTTATGTTTCGGGTCATAGGTATGGCAGGACTGATCTACAGACCATGAGGAGAACTCTTCGGGAATTGAAAGAAGGGCGAGTGTGAGGCTCCTGCTCAAGTTTTTGTCTCTGGATATCGTGTCACTCATGGTCGTGCAATTTCTGGGTGACTTCATGGGAAATGGACGAGTCTTACTCTCTGGTGGTTTGGCCCCGTCCAAAGAGTTTTGGGTCATTCTGTGGGCTGGAAGAAGTCCGTTTTTGTTGTTGTTGTTGTTGTTGTTGTTGTTGTTGTTTTTCTTTTTTAACCTCAAGTGTCCCACCAAATGATGGATTCCAGAGTAGAGCCCTGGGGAGGGGCGACTGGACAATCAGAAATCTGGTTAAAAATTGGGGCCTAGGGACATGTCAAGCCCATTATGACAACTAATGGTCCAGCCACTGAGAGGACTTACTAGAGGACAGGACTCATGCTGAGGGTCACAATGCGTGTGTATGCCCTCGTCGCACTCAAGAATGGGCGGGGCCTCAGGGTGAATGCTGGTTTCTCCTACACTGAACGTTGGACAACGTGCCAACCACAAGGGTTCTTGCCATGGGTAAGGAGGAGTTCTGATTTCTGCATCACACTCACGCCTGGGCAGTGATTGGAGATAAGGTCTCGGTTCTGAAGCCTGAAAACTGAGGTAGGGAAAAGATGATGACATAAGGCCATGGCGGGTTTTATGTGCTCAATGTGCGGTCAGCTTTCTGGGTGTTGGTCAGGAGGTCCGGGCTCAGGTTGTGTTCGAAAGTGCATTAGTGCCCAGGTTAGACTATATAATTTGGGTAAAGTCGAGTGCTGTGTAGGTTTACCCGCATTTAAGGTGCCTGGGCAGGTCATGAGGCAATAATTTTTTTTTTAGAGGGCAGGCAGAGTGCTGCATTGTGGGTCCGGAATTGCCAAACTAGAGGGATTCGGGGCCAGGAGTGTGAGGACGGAAGTCTGAGAAGACAAGCTAGACTTGGGTTTCAGGGCGAGGGCACGGCAGGTACCCCCTGCAGATCTGAACCAATATCTCATGCATCTGAAGTCAGGGCGAGGATCAGACGTTGGCTCAGGTGGGAGTTTCTGAGCATGACGGCCGCTTCATGAAGGGAGCGGAATCTCGAGGCCATTGAGTTTTTCCCACGTTCGGAGTTGTGGGATGCCCCCTTCAAGGATTCCTTCTGCGGGACAATTGAGACCTGTTGGACAGCTCCAGGACTTCCCATATGGAATGACTCCAGAGCATCGTTCGCGGATGGATGCCTGGGAAGCCTGCCTCACATTCCAATTGCCTCCTAGCAACAAGACAGTTTAGATCTGATGGCTCTGCGGGAGCAACCGGGGTGGCTGAGTTGAAATGCACTTTCCTGAGGATGGGTCTTAATGTGTTTTTGTGTCCATGAGGGCCTTGGAATGGGGCGGTGGCACCGGGACCCTGAAGTACTCTCCTAAGCTTTGGACATGGATCCCATGCACAGGTTTCCTTGTGGAGACGAGATGAGTTCTGATGGGTGCCTCAGGAAAACCCCTATGCTCGTTTTGGAATCAGGCTTTTGAGGACACATGCCTGTATCCCAAAGTGATGGAACCTATTATGGCCTAGGGTCCTGTCTGGTTCAATCTTCTTCTCTGGGGAAATCCATCTATGGTATGAGTGGAGGTCGATTGTCAGCTGGTGTCAGACAGCCCTTGTTTGTTCCAGGCGACCTACACTATTGGGATGGCGTCAGGGACTTTGGAGTTTTCTCCTAATTTGTACGATTTTGGACCATGGAATGGGCAGAATTCCCATGGATTGGTAGGCACAGTCCTAATGTGTGGCTCCAGGGGCCCAGCCTGGAGGGTGTGGGGCCTAAGACTTTGAGGACAGAAGTCTGAAAACACAAACTCAGCTTAGGTTTGGGGACGTAGGTATGGCAGGCCCGATCTACAAACAATGAGAAGAACTCTTCAGGATATGAAGAAAGTGCGAGTCTGAGGCGCTTGCTCAGGCTTTTGTCTCTGGATTTTGTATCAGCGATGGCCGTGGAATGTCGGGGAGGCCTCATGGGCCATGGACGAATCTTCCTCTCTGAGGATTTGGCCCGATTCCCAATTGCTTTTCGTCAATCTGTGGGATGGGAGGACTCATTTCAGTTTTGTTACCTCAGGTGTCCCACCAAAAGAGGAATTCCAAAGCCATTCTGTGGGGAAGACTGAAGGGACAACCCGAACTATGGTTAAAAATTGGTTCCTAGGGGCATGGCAAGCCCAATATGCTATCTCTTCATCCAGTCACTGAGTGGCCTTACTTTAGGACTGGGCTCAGCCTGAGCGTCATAATGTGTGTTTGTGACCAATGTGACCCGTGAGCATGGACGGGGCTTCATGGGCCACACTGGTTTCAACTACACTGAACGTTGGACAACATGCCAACCACAAGGTTTCTTGCCATGGCGAAGGAGTTTTGATTTCTGCATCACCTTCAACCCTGGGCAGTAATTGGAGATAAGGTCTAGGTTCTGAAACCTGAAAACCGAGGTTGGGAAGAGATGACGACCTAAGGCCATGGCGGCTCGATGTGCTCAGTGTGCGGCCAGCTGTCTGGGAGGGTCCAGGGGGTCCAGGCTCAGGCTGTGTCAGAAAGGGCATTAGTGCCCTGGTCAGCCTATGTATTGGGGGTACAGCCAAGGTCGGTGCAGGTTGATCCTCATTTGGGGTTACTGGGTAGCCCCAGAGGACAATGTTTTTCTTCTGGAGGGCAGGCAGAGTGCTGCATTGTAGTTCTGGATTGCCAAACTGGAGGGCTTGTGGGCCAGTAATCTGACGACAAAAGTCTGAGAACACAAGCTAGGCTTAGTTTTCTGGGTGAGGCAATGGCAGGCACAATCTACAGACCTGAATCGAGATCTCGTGCATCTGAAGTCAGGGTGAGGATAAGACGATCGCTCAGGTTGGAGTTTCTGTCCCTGATGGCCTCTTCATGAATGGGGGTGGCATCACGAGGTCATGGGTGTTTTCCCACGATGGGAGTTGTGAGAAGCTCCAAACTTCAGAGAGTCTTCTGCAGGACAATTGAGACCTGTTGTTTGGGTCCAGGCCAATGATTCTGAGCAGGGTTCTAAGGATGGATGGCTGGGTAGCCCACCTCGCATTCCAATTGTCTCCTAGCAACCAGACAGGTTAGATCTCCTGGATCTGTGGAGAGCAACCGAGGAGGCTGAGTTGAAATTGAAATGGACACCCCTGGGTATGGGTCCTAACGTGCTTTTGTGTCTATGGAGACCTTGGAATGAAGCGCTGGCACTGGGGCCCTAAAGGGTTCTCCTAAACAGAGGCTTTGACACAGCTCCAACGTGCAAGTTTCCCATGTGTAGATGAGATGTTTTCTGATGGGTGAGTCAAGAAAAAGCTATATGCTGCTTTTGAAATCCAGGCCTCTGAGGAGAGATGCCTGGAAACCAAAGCAATGGATCTGATTAGTGCCTAGGGGCCTGTTCTTTCCTTTTTACCTCTGGGGACATCTGTCTATGGGTCTGAGTGCAGGTAGGTGCTCAGTTGGGCTCAGATTGCCCCTGTCTTTCCTGGGAAGCCACCACTATTGAGATGGATCAGGGAGTTTGGAGGTTTATCCTATTAGAAGGGTTGTGGCCATTGGAATGGGCACACACAATTCCCTTGGAGAGGGCAAGAACAGTCCTCAGGTTTGGCTCCAGGGGCCTGAGCCTGTAGGTTGTGTAGGCCTGGGCTGTTTGGACAGTTGTCTGAAAACACAAACTCGGCTTATGTTTAGGGTCATAGGTATGGCAGGACTGAGCTACAGACCATGAGGATAACTCTTCGGGATTTGAAAGAAGGGCGAGTGTGAGGCTCCTGCTCAAGTTTTTGTCTCTGGATATCGTGTCACTCCTGGTAGTGGAATTTCTGGGTGACTTCATGGGAAATGGACGAGTCTTACTCTCTGGTGGTTTGGCCCCGTCCAAAGAGTTTGGTGTCATTCTGTGGGCTGGAAGAAGTCCGTTTTTTTTTTGTTGTTGTTGTTGTTGTTGTTTTCTTTTTTAACCTCAGGTGTCCCATCAAATGTTGGATTCCAGAGTAGTGCCCTGGGGAGGGTCGACTGGACAATCAGAAATCTGGTTAAAAATTGGGGCCTAGGGACATGTCAAGCCCATTATGACATCTAATGGTCCAGCCACTGAGAGGACTTACTAGAGGACAGGACTCATGCTGAGGGTCACAATGCGTGTGTATGCCCTCGTCGCACTCAAGAATGGGCGGGGCCACAAGGTGAATTCTGGTTTCTCCTACACTGAACGTTGGACAACCTGCCAACCACAAGGTTTCTTGCCCTGGGTAAGGAGGAGTTCTGATTTCTGCATCACACTCACCCCTGGGCAGTGATTGGCGATAAGGTCTCGGTTCTGAAGCCTGAAAACTGAGGTAGGGAAGACATGATGACCTAAGGCCATGGTGGGTTTTATGTGCTCAGTGTGCGGTCAGCTTTCTGGGTGTTGGTCAGGAGGTCCGGGCTCAGGTTGTGTTCGACAGTGCAGTAGTGCCCAGGTTAGACTATATAATTTGGGTAAAGTCGAGTGCTGTGTAGGTTTACCCGCATTTAAGGTGCCTGGGCAGGTCATGAGGCAATAATTTTTTTTCTAGAGGGCAGGCAGAGTGCTGCATTGTGGGTCCGGCATTGCCAAACTTGAGGGCTTCGGGGCCAGGAGTGTGAGTACGGACGTCTGAGAAGACAAGCTAGACTTGGGTTTCAGGGCGAGGGCACGGCAGGTACCCCCTGCATATCTGAACCAATATCTCATGCATTTGAAGTCCGGGCGAGGATCAGACGTTGGCTCTGGTTGGAGTTTCTGAGCATGACGGCCGCTTCATGAAGGGAGCGGAATCTCGAGGCCATTGAGGTTTTCCCACGTTGGGAGTTGTGGGATGCCCCCTTCAAGGATTCCTTCTGCGGGACAGTTGAGACCTGTTGGACAGCTCCAGGACATCCCATATGGAATGACTCCAGAGCACCGTTCGCGGATAGATGCCTGGGAAGCCCGCCTCGCATTCCAATTGTCTCCTAGCAACAAGACAGTTTAGATCTGATGGCTCTGCGGGAGCAACCGGGGTGGCTGAGTTGAAATGGACTTTCCTGAGGATGGGTCTTAATGTGTTTTTGTGTCCATGAGGACCTTGGAATGGGGCGGTGGCACCGGGACCCTGAAGTACTCTCCTAAGCTTTGGGCATGGCTCCCATGCACAGGTTTCCTTGTGGAGACGAGATGAGTTCTGATGGGTGCCTCAGGAAAACCCCTATGCTCGTATTGGAATCAGGCTTTTGAGGACACATGCCTGTAACCCAAAGCAATGGATCCTATTATGGCCTAGGGTCCTGTCTGGTTCAATCTTCTTCTCTGGGGACATCCATCTATGGTATGAGTGGAGGTCGATTATCAGCTGGTGTCAGACAGCCCTTGTTTGTTCCGGGCGACCTACACTATTGGGATGGCCTCGCGGACTTTGGAGGTTTCTCTTAATTTGTACGATTTTGGACCATGGAATGGGCAGAATTCCCATGGATTGGTAGGCACAGTCCTAATGTTTGGCTCCAGAGGCCCAGCCTGGAGGGTGTGGGGCCAAAGACTTTGAGGACAGAAGTCTGAAAGCACAAACTCAGCTTAGGTTTGGGGACGTAGGTATGGCAGGCCCGATCTACAAACCATGAGAAGAACTCTTCAGGATATGAAGAAAGTGCGAGTCTGAGGCGCTTGCTCAGGCTTTTGTCTCTGGATTTTGTATCAGTGATGGCCGTGGAATGTCGGGGTGGCCTCATGGGCCATGGACGAATCTTCCTCTCTGAGGATTTGGCCCGATTCCCAATTGCTTTTCGTCAATCTGTGGGATGGGAGGTCTCCTTTCAGTTTTGTTACCTCAGGTGTCCCACCAAAAGAGGAATTCCAAAGCAAAGCCGTTGGGAAGACTGAAGGGACAACCCGAACTATGGTTAAAAATTGGGGCCTAGGGGCATGGCAAGCCCAATATTCTATCTCTTCATCCAGCCACTGATGGCCTTACTTGTGGACTGGCCTCAGCCTGAGCGTCACAATGTGTGTTTGTGACCAATGTGGCCCGCGAGCATGGGCGGGGCCTCATGGGCCACACTGGTTTCAACTACACTGAACGTTGGAGAACATGCCAACCACAAGGTTTCTTGCCATGGCGAAGGAGTTCTGATTTCTGCATCACCTTCAACCCTGGGCAGTGATTGGAGATAAGGTCTAGGTTCTGAAACCTGAAAACTGAGGTTGGGAAGAGATGACGACCTAAGGCCATGGCGGCTCGATGTGCTCAGTGTGCGGCCAGCTGTCTGGGAGGGTCCAGGGGGTCCAGGCTCAGGCTGTGTCAGAAAGGGCATTAGTGCCCTGGTCAGCCTATGTATTTGGGGTACAGCCAAGGTCCGTGCAGGTTGATCCTCATTTGGAGTTACTGGGTAGCCCCAGAGGACAATGTTTTTCTTCTGGAGGGCCGGCAGAGTGCTGCATTGTAGTTCTGGATTGCCAAACTGGAGGGCTTGTGGGCCAGTAGTCTGACGACAAAAGTCTGAGAACACAAGCTAGGCTTAGGTTTCTGGGTGAGGCAATGGCAGGCACAATCTACAGACCTGAATCGAGATCTCGTGCATCTGAAGTCAGGGCGAGGATAAGACGATCGCTCAGGTTGGAGTTTCTGTCCCTGATGGCCCCTTCATGAATGGGGGGGGCATCACGAGGCCATGGGTGTTTTCCCACGATGGGAGTTGTGAGAAGCTCCAAACTGCAGAGAGTCTTCTGCAGGACAATTGAGACCTGTTGTTTGGGTCCAGGCCAATGATTCTGAGCAGGGTTCTAAGGATGGATGGCTGGGTAGCCCACCTCGCATTTCAATTGTCTCCTAGCAACCAGACAGGTTAGATCTCCTGGATCTGTGGGGAGCAACGAGGACGCTGAGTTGAAATGGACACCCCTGGGGATGGGTCCTAACGTGCTTTTGTGTCTATGGAGACCTTGGAATGAAGCGGTGGCACTGGGGCCCTAAAGGGTTCTCCTAAACAGAGGGTTTGACACAGCTCCAACGTGCAAGTTTCCCATGTGTAGATGAGATGTTTTCTGATGGGTGAGTCAAGAAACAGCTATATGCTGCTTTTGAAATCCAGGCCTCTGAGGAGAGATGCCTGGAAACCAAAGCAATGGATCTGATTAGTGCCTAGGGGCCTGTTCTTTCCTTTTTACCTCTGGGGACATCTGTCTATGGGTCTGAGTGCAGGTAGGTGCTCTTTTGGGCTCAGATTGCCCCTGTCTTTCTCGGAAGCCACCACTATTGAGATGGATCAGGGAGTTTGGAGGTTTATCCTATTAGAAGGGTTGTGGCCATTGGAATGGGCACACACAATTCCCTTGGAGAGGGCAAGTACAGTCCTCAGGTTTGGCTCCAGGGGCCTGAGCCTGTAGGTTGTGTAGGCCAGGGCTGTTTGGACATTTGTCTGAAAACACAAACTCGGCTTATGTTTAGGGTCATAGGTATGGCAGGACTGATCTACAGACCATAAGGATAACTCTTCGGGATTTGAAAGAAGGGCGAGTGTGAGGCTCCTGCTCAAGTTTTTGTCTCTGGATATCGTGTCACTCCTGGTCATGGAATTTCTGGGTGACTTCATGGGAAATGGACGAGTCTTACTCTCTGGTGGTTTGGCCCCGTCCAAAGAGTTTGGGGACATTCTGTGGGCTGGAAGAAGTCCGTTTTTTTTTTTTGTTGTTGTTGTTTTCTTTTTTAACCTCAGGTGTCCCATCAAATGATGGATTCCAGAGTAGAGCCCTGGGAAGGGTCGACTGGACAATCAGAAATCTGGTTAAAAATTGGGGCCTAGGGACATGTCAAGCCCATTATGACATCTAATGGTCCAGCCACTGAGAGGACTTACTAGAGGACAGGACTCATGCTGAGGGTCACAATGCGTGTGTATGCCCTCGTCGCACTCAAGAATGGGCGGGGCCACAAGGTGAATTCTGGTTTCTCCTACACTGAACGTTGGACAACCTGCCAACCACAAGGGTTCTTGCCATGGGTAAGGAGGAGTTCTGATTTCTGCATCACACTCACCCCTGGGCAGTGATTGGCGATAAGGTCTCGGTTCTGAAGCCTGAAAACTGAGGTAGGGAAGACATGATGACCTAAGGCCATGGTGGGTTTTATGTGCTCAGTGTGCGGTCAGCTTTCTGGGTGTTGGTCAGGAGGTCCGGGCTCAGGTTGTGTTCGACAGTGCAGTAGTGCCCAGGTTAGACTATATAATTTGGGTAAAGTCGAGTGCTGTGTAGGTTTACCCGCATTTAAGGTGCCTGGGCAGGTCATGAGGCAATAATTTTTTTTCTAGAGGGCAGGCAGAGTGCTGCATTGTGGGTCCGGCATTGCCAAACTTGAGGGCTTCGGGGCCAGGAGTGTGAGTACAGAGGTCTGAGAAGACAAGCTAGACTTGGGTTTCAGGGCGAGGGCACGGCAGGTACCCCCTGCAGATCTGAACCAATATCTCATGCATCTGAAGTCAGGGCGAGGATCAGACGTTGGCTCTGGTTGGAGTTTCTGAGCATGACGGCCGCTTCATGAAGGGAGCGGAATCTCGAGGCCATTGAGGTTTTCCCACGTTGGGAGTTGTGGGATGCCCCCTTCAAGGATTCCTTCTGCGGGACAGTTGAGACCTGTTGGACAGCTCCAGGACATCCCATATGGAATGACTCCAGAGCACCGTTCGCGGATGGATGCCTGGGAAGCCCGCCTAGCATTCCAATTGTCTCCTAGCAACAAGACAGTTTAGATCTGATGGCTCTGCGGGAGCAACCGGGTTGGCTGAGTTGAAATGGACTTTCCTGAGGATGGGTCCTAATGTGTTTTTGTGTCCATGAGGGACTTGGAATGGGGCGGTGGCACCGGGACCCTGAAGTACTCTCCTAAACTTTGGACATGGCTCCCATGCACAGGTTTCCTTGTGGAGACGAGACGAGTTCTGATGGGTGCCTCAGGAAAACCCCTATGCTCGTATTGGAATCAGGCTTTTGAGGACACATGCCTGTAACCCAAAGCAATGGATCCTATTATGGCCTAGGGTCCTGTCTGGTTCAATCTTCTTCTCTGTGGACATCCATCTATTGTATGAGTGGAGGTCGATTATCAGCTGGTATCAGACAGCCCTTGTTTGTTCCGGGCGACCTACACTATTGGGATGGCCTCAGGGACTTTGGAGGTTTCTCTTAATTTGTACGATTTTGGACCATGGAATGGGCAGAATTCCCATGGATTGGTAGGCACAGTCCTAATATTTGGCTCCAGAGGCCCAGCCTGGAGGGTGTGGGGCCCAAGACTTTGAGGACAAATGTCTGAAAGCACAAACTCAGCTTAGGTTTGGGGACGTAGGTATGGCAGGCCCGATCTACAAACCATGAGAAGAACTCTTCAGGATATGAAGAAAGTGCGAGTCTGAGGCGCTTGCTCAGGCTTTTGTCTCTGGATTTTGTATCAGTGATGGCCGTGGAATGTCGGGGTGGCCTCATGGGCCATGGACGAATCTTCCTCTCTGAGGATTTGGCCCGATTCCCAATTGCTTTTCGTCAATCTGTGGGATGGGAGGTCTCCTTTCAGTTTTGTTACCTCAGGTGTCCCACCAAAAGAGGAATTCCAAAGCAAAGCCGTGGGGAAGACTGAAGGGACAACCCGAACTATGGTTAAAAATTGGGGCCTAGGGGCATGGCAAGCCCAATATTCTATCTCTTCATCCAGCCACTGAGTGGCCTTACTTGTGGACTGGGCTCAGCCTGAGCGTCACAATGTGTGTTTGTGACCAATGTGGCCCGCGAGCATGGGCGGGGCCTCATGGGCCACACTGGTTTCAACTACACTGAACGTTGGAGAACATGCCAACCACAAGGTTTCTTGCCATGGGGAAGGAGTTCTGATTTCTGCATCACCTTCAACCCTGGGCAGTGATTGGAGATAAGGTCTAGGTTCTGAAACCTGAAAACCGAGGTTGGGATTAGATGACGACCTAAGGCCATGGCGGCTCGATGTGCTCAGTGTGCGGCCAGCTGTCTGGGAGGGTCCAGGGGGTCCAGGCTCAGGCTGTGTCAGAAAGGGCATTAGTGCCCTGGTCAGCCTATGTATTTGGGGTACAGCCAAAGTCGGTGCAGGTTGATCCTCATTTGGAGTTACTGGGTAGCCCCAGAGGACAATGTTTTTCTTCTGGAGGGCCGGCAGAGTGCTGCATTGTAGTTCTGGATTGCCAAACTGGAGGGCTTGTGGGCCAGTAGTCTGACGACAAAAGTCTGAGAACACAAGCTAGGCTTAGGTTTCTGGGTGAGGCCATGGCAGGCACAATCTACAGACCTGAATCGAGATCTCGTGCATCTGAAGTCAGGGCGAGGATAAGAGGATCGCTCAGGTTGGAGTTTCTGTCCCTGATGGCCCCTTCATGAATGGGGGGCGCATCACGAGGCCATGGGTGTTTTCCCACGATGGGAGTTGTGAGAAGCTCCAAACTGCAGAGAGTATTCTGCAGGACAATTGAGACCTGTTGTTTGGGTCCAGGCCAATGATTCTGAGCAGGGTTCTAAGGATGGATGGCTGGGTAGCCCACCTCGCATTCCAATTGTCTCCTAGCAACCAGACAGGTTAGATCTCCTGGATCTGTGGGGAGCAACGAGGACGCTGAGTTGAAATGGACACCCCTGGGGATGGGTCCTAACGTGCTTTTGTGTCTATGGAGACCTTGGAATGAAGCGGTGGCACTGGGGCCCTAAAGGGTTCTCCTAAACAGAGGGTTTGACACAGCTCCAACGTGCAAGTTTCCCATGTGTATATGAGATGTTTTCTGATGGGTGAGTCAAGAAACAGCTATATGCTGCTTTTGAAATCCAGGCCTCTGAGGAGAGATGCCTGGAAACCAAAGCAATGGATCTGATTAGTGCCTAGGGGCCTGTTCTTTCCTTTTTACCTCTGGGGACATCTGTCTATGGGTCTGAGTGCAGGTAAGTGCTCAGTTGGGCTCAGATTGCCCCTGTTTTTCCTGTGAAGCCACCACTATTGAGATGGATCTGGGACTTTGGAGGTTTATCCTATTAGAAGGGTTGTGGCCATTGGAATGGGCACACACAATTCCCTTGGAGAGGGCAAGTACAGTCCTCAGGTTTGGCTCCAGGGGCCTGAGCCTGTAGGTTGTGTAGGCCAGGGCTGTTTAAACAGTTGTCTGAAAACACAAACTCGGCTTATGTTTCGGGTCATAGGTATGGCAGGACTGATCTACAGACCATGAGGAGAACTCTTCGGGATTTGAAAGAAGGGCGAGTGTGAGGCTCCTGCTCAAGTTTTTGTCTCTGGATATCGTGTCAATCATGGTCGTGGAATTTCTCGGTGACATCAAGGGAAATGGACGAGTCTTACTCTCTGGTGGTTTGGCCCCGTCCAAAGAGTTTGGGGTCATTCTGTGGGCTGGAAGAAGTCCGTTTTTTTTTTGTTGTTGTTGTTGTTGTTTTTTTCGTTTTTAACCTCAGGTGTCCCACCTAATGAGGGATTCCAGAGTAGAGCCCTGGGGAGGGGCGACTGGACAATCAGAAATCTGGTTAAAAATTGGGGCCTAGGGACATGTCAAGCCCATTATGACAACTAATGGTCCAGCCACTGAGAGGACTTACTAGAGGACAGGACTCATGATGAGGGTCACAATACCTGTGTATGCCCTCGTCGCAATCAAGAATGGGCGGGGCCTCAGGGTGAATGCTGGTTTCTCCTACACTGAACGTTGGACAACGTGCCAACCACAAGGGTTCTTGCCATGGGTAAGGAGGAGTTCTGATTTCTGCATCACACTCACCCCTGGGCAGTGATTGGAGATAAGGTCTCGGTTCTGAAGCCTGAAAACTGAGGTAGGGAAGAGATGATGACCTAAGGCCATGGCGGGTTTTATGTGCTCAGTGTGCGGTCAGCTTTCTGGGTGTTGGTCAGGAGGTCCGGGCTCAGGTTGTGTTCGACAGTGCATTAGTGCCCAGGTTAGACTATATAATTTGGGTAAAGTCGAGTGCTGTGTAGGTTTACCCTCATTTAAGGTGCCTGGGCAGCTCATGAGGCAATAATTTTTTTTTCTAGAGGGCAGGCAGAGGGCTGCATTGTGGGTCCGAATTGCCAAACGTGAGGGCTTCGGGGCCAGGAGTGTGAGGACGGAAGTCTGAGAAGACAAGCTAGACATGGGTTTCAGGGCGAGGACACGGCAGGTACCCCCTGCAGATCTGAACCAATATCTCATGCATCTGAAGTCAGGGCGAGGATCAGACGTTAGCTCAGGTTGGAGTTTCTGAGCATGACGGACGCTTCATGAAGGGAGCAGAATCTCGAGGCCATTGAGGTTTTTTCACGTTGGGAGTTGTGGGATGCCCCCTTCAAGGATTCCTTCTGCGGGACAATTGAGACCTGTTGGACAGCTCCAGGACATCCCATATGGAATGACTCCAGAGCACCGTTCGCGGATGGATGCCTGGGAAGCCCGCCTCGCATTCCAATTGTCTCCTAGCAAGAGGACAGTTTAGATCTGATGGCTCTGCCGGAGCAACCGGGGCGGCTGAGTTGAAATGGACATTCGTGAGGGTGGGTCCTAATGTGTGTTTGTGTCCATGAGGGCCTTGGAATGGGACGGTGGCACCGGGATCCTGAAGTACTCTTCTGAGCTTTGGACATAACTCCCATGCACAGGTTTCCTTATGGAGACTACATGAGTTCTGATGGGTGCCTCAGGAAAACACCTATGCTATTTTTGGAATCAGGCTTTTGAGGACACATGCCTGTAACCCAAAGCAATGGATCCTATTATGGCCTAGGGTCCTGTCTGGTTCAATCTTCTTCTCTGGAGACATCCATCTATGGTATGAGTGGAGGTCGATTATCAGCTGGTGTCAGACAGCCCTTGTTTGTTCCGGGCGACCTACACTATTGGGATGGCCTCAGGGACTTTGGAGGTTTCTCCTAATTTGTACGATTTTGGACCATGGAATGGGAAAAATTCCCATGGATTGGTAGGCACAGTCCTAATGTGTGTCTCCAGGCGCCCAGCCTGGTGGGTGTGGGGCCCAAGATTTTGAGGACAGATGTCTGAAAACACGAACTCAGCTTAGGTTTGGGGACGTAGGTATGGCAGGCCCGATCTACAAACCATGAGAAGAACTCTTCAGGATATGAAGAAAGTGCGAGTCTGAGGCGCTTGCTCAGGCTTTTGTCTCTGGATTTTGTATCACCGATGGCCGTGGAATGTCGGGGAGGCCTCATGGGCCATGGACGAATCATCCTCTCTGAGGATTTGGCACGATTCCCAATTGCTTTTCGTCAATCTGTGGGATGGGAGGACTCATTTCAGTTTTGTTACATCAGGTGACCCACCAAAAGAGGAATTCCAAAGCAATGCCGTGGGGAAGACTGAAGGGACAACCCGAACTATGGTTAAAATTTGGGGCCTAGGGGCATGGCAAGCCTAATATTCTATCTCTTCATCCAGCCACTGAGTGGCCTTACTTGAGGACTGGGCTCAGCCTGAGCGTCACAATGTGTATTTGTGATCATTGTGGCCCGCGAGAGGGCGGGGCCTCATGGGCCACACTGGTTTCAAGTACACTGAACGTTGGACAACATGCCAACCACAAGGTTTCTTGCCATGGGGAAGGAGTTCTGATTTCTGCATCACCTTCAACCCTGGGCTGTGATTGGAGATAAGTTCTAGGTTCTGAAACCTGAAAACCGAGGTTGGGAAGAGATGAAGACCTAAGGCCATGGCGGCTTGATGTGCTCAGTGTGCAGCCAGCTGTCTGGGATGGGCCAGGGCGTCCAGGCTCAGGCTGTGTCAGAAAGGGCATTAGTGCCCTGGTCAGCCTAAGTATATGGGGTACAGCCAAGGTCGGTGCAGGTTGATCCTCATTTGGGGTTACTGGGTAGCCCCAGAGGACAATGTTTTTCTTCTGGAGGGCCGGCAGAGTGCTGCATTGTAGTTATGGATTGCCAAACTGGAGGGCTTGTGGGCCAGTAGTCTGACGACAAAAGTCTGAGAACACAAGCTAGGCTTAGGTTTCTGGGTGAGGCCATGGCAGGAACAATCTACAGACCTGAATTGAGATCTCGTGCATCTGAAGTCAGGGCGAGGATCAGATGATCGCTCAGGTTGGAGTTTCTGACCCTGTTGTCCCCTTCATGAATGGGGGGGGCATCAAGAGGCCATGGGTGTTTTCCCACGATGGGAGTTTCAGAAGCTCCAAACTGCAGAGAGTCTTCCGCAGGACAATTGAGACCAGTTGTTTGGCTCCTGGCCAATGATTCTGAGCAGGGTTCGAAGGATGGATGGCTGGGTATCCCACCTCGCATTTCAATTGTCTCCTAGCAACAAGACAGGTTAGATCTCCTGGATCTGTGGGGAGCAACCGAGGACGCTGAGTTGAAATGGACACCCCTGGGGATGGGTCCTAACGTGCTTTTGTGTCTATGGAGACCTTGGAATGAAGCGGTGGCACTGGGGCCATAATGGGTTCTCCTAAACAGAGGCTTTGACACAGCTCCAACGTGCAAGTTTCCCATGTGTAGATGAGATGTTTTCTGATGGGTGAGTCAAGAAACAGCTATATGCTGCTTTTGAAATCCAGGCCTCTGAGGAGAGATGACTGGAAACCAAAGCAATGGATCTGATTAGTGCCTAGGGGCCTGTTCTTTCCTTTTTACCTCTGGGGACATCTGTCTATGGGTCTGAGTGCAGGTAGGTGCTCAGTTGGGCTCAGATTGCCCTTGTTTTTCCTGGGAAGCCACCACTATTGAGATGGATCAGGGAGTTTGGAGGTTTATCCTATTAGAAGGGTTGTGGCCATTGGAATGGGCACACACAATTCCCTTGGAGAGGGCAAGTACAGTCCTCAGGTTTGGCTCCAGGGGCCTGAGCCTGTAGGTTGTGTAGGCCAGGGCTGTTTGGACAGTTGTCTGAAAACACAAACTCGGCTTATGTTTCGGGTCATAGGTATGGCAGGACTGATCTACAGACCATGAGGAGAACTCTTCGGGATTTGAAAGAAGGGCGAGTGTGAGGCTCCTGCTCAAGTTTTTGTCTCTGGATATCGTGTTACTCATGGTCTTGGAATTTCTGGGTGACTTCATGGGAAATGGACGAGTTTTACTCTCTGGTGGTTTGGCCCCGTCCAAAGAGTTTGGGGTCATTCCGTGGGCTGGAAGAAGTCCGTTTTCTTTTTTTATTGTTGTTTTTTTCTTTTATAACCTCAGGTGTCCCATCAAATGAGGGATTCCAGAGTAGAGCCCTGGGTTGGGGCGACTGGACCATCAGAAATCTGGTTAAAAATTGGGGCCTAGGGACATGTCAAGCCCATTATGACATCTAATGGTCCAGCCACTGAGAGGACTTACTAGAGGACAGGACTCATGATGAGGGTCACAATGCGTGTGTATGCCCTCGTCGCACTCAAGAATAGGCGGGGCCTCAGGGTGAATGCTGGTTTCTCCTACACTGAACGTTGGACAACGTGCCAACCACAAGGGTTCTTGCCATGGGTAAGGAGGAGTTCTGATTTCTGCATCACACTCACGCCTGGGCAGTGATTGGAGATAAGGTCTCGGTTCTGAAGCCTGAAAACTGAGGTAGGGAAGAGATGATGACCTAAGGCCATGGCGGGTTTTATGTGCTCAGTGTGTGGTCAGCTTTCTGGGTGTTGGTCAGGAGGTCCGGGCTCAGGTTGTGTTCGACAGTGCATTAGTGCCCAGGTTAGACTATAAAATTTGGGTAAAGTCGAGTGCTGTGTAGGTTTACCCTCATTTAAGGTGCCTGGGCAGCTCTTGAGGCAATAATTTTTTTTTTCTAGAGGGCAGGCAGAGTGCTGCATTGTGGGTCCGGAATTGCCAAACTTGAGGGCTTCGGGGCCAGGAGTGTGAGGACGAAAGTCTGAGAAGACAAGCTAGACTTGGGTTTCAGGGCGAGGGCACGGCAGGTACCCCCTGCAGATCTGAACCAATATCTCATGCATCTGAAGTCAGGGCGAGGATCAGACGTTGGCTCAGGTTGGAGTTTCTGAGCATGACGGCCGCTTCATGAAGGGAGCAGAATCTCGAGGCCACTGAGTTTTTCCCACGTTGGGAGTTGTGGGATGCCCCCTTCAATGATTCCTTCTGCGGGACAATTGAGACCTGTTGGACAGCTCCAGGACATCCCATATGGAATGACTCCAGAGCACCGTTCGCGGATGGATGCCTGGGAAGCCCGCCTCGCATTCCAATTGTCTCCTAGCAACAAGACAGTTTAGATCTGATGGCTCTCCCGGAGCAACCGGGGCGGCTGAGTTGAAATGGACTTCGTGAGGATGGGTCCTAATGTGTTTTTGTGTCATTGAGGGCATTGGAATGGGGCGGTGGCACCGGGATCCGGAAGTACTCTCCTAAGCTTTGGACATGGCTCTCATGCACAGGTTTCCTTGTGGAGACGAGATGAGTTCTGATGGGTGCCTCAGGAAAACACCTATGCTCGTATTGCAATCAGGCTTTTGAGGACACATGCCTGTAACCCAAAGCAATGGATCCTATTATGGCCTAGGGTCCTGTCTGGTTCAATCTTCTTCACTGGAGACATCCATCTATGGTATGAGTGGAGGTCGATTATCAGCTGGCGTTAGACAGCCCTTGTTTGTTCCGGGCGACCTACACTATTGGGATGGCCTCAGGGACTTTGGAGGTTTCTCCTAATTTGTACGATTTTGGACCATGGAATGGCCTGAATTCCCGTGGATTGGTAGGCACAGTACTAATGTGTGGCTCCAGGGGCCCAGGCTGGAGGGTGTGTGGCCCAAGACTTTGAGGACAGAAGTCTGAAAACACAAACTCAGCTTAGGTTTGGGGACGTAGGTATGGCAGGCCCGATCGACAAACCATGAGAAGAACTCTTCAGAATATGAAGAAAGTGCGAGTCTGAGGCGCTTGCTCAGGCTTTTGTCTCTGGATTTTGTATCAGCGATGGCCGTGGAATGTCGGGGAGGCCTCATGGGCCATGAACGAATCTTCCTCTCTGAGGATTTGTCCCGAAACCCAATTCCTTTTCGTCAATCTGTGGGATGGGAGGACTCATTTCAGTTTTGTTACCTCAGGTGTCCCACCAAAAGAGGAATTCCAAAGCCAAGCCGTGGGGAAGACTGAAGGGACACCCCGAACTATGGTTAAAAATTGGGGCCTAGGGGAATGGCAAGCCCAATATGCTATCTCTTCATCCAGCCACTGAGTGGCCTTACTTGAGGACTGGGCTCAGCCTGAGCGTCACAATGTGTGTTTGTGACCAATGTGGCCCGTGAGCATGGGCGGGGCCTCATGGGCCACCCTGGTTTCAACTACACTGAACGTTGGACAACATGCCAAGCACAAGGTTTCTTGCCATGGGGAAGGAGTTCTGATTTCTGCATCACCTTCAACCCTGGGCAGTGATTGGAGATAAGGTCTAGGTTCTGAAACCTGAAAACCGAGGTTGGGAAGAGATGACGACCTAAGGCCATGGCGGCTCGATGTGCTCAGTGTGCGGCCAGCTGTCTGGGAGGGTCCAGGGGGTAAAGGCTCAGGCTGTGTCAGAAAGGGCATTAGTGCCCTGGGGAGCCTATGTATTTGGGGTACAACCAAGGTCGGTTCAGTTTGATCCTCATTTGGAGTTACTGGGTAGCCCCAGAGGACAATGTTTTTCTTCTGGAAGGCTGGCAGAGTGCTGCATTGTAGTTCTGGATTGCCAAACTGGAGGGCTTGTGGGCCAGTAGTCTGACGACAAAAGTCTGAGAACACAAGCTAGGCTTAGGTTTCTGGGTGAGGCAATGGCAGGCACAATCTACAGACCTGAATCGAGATCTCGTGCATCTGAAGTCAGGGCGAGGATCAGAGGATCGCTCAGGTTGGAGTTTCTGTCCCTGATGGCCCCTTCATGAATGGGGGGGGGCATCACGAGGCCATGGGTGTTTTCCCACGATGGGAGTTGTGAGAAGCTCCAAACTGCAGAGAGTCTTCTGCAGGACAATTGAGACCTGTTGTTTGGGTCCAGGCCAATGATTCTGAGCAGGGTTCTAAGGATGGATGGCTGGGTAGCCCACCTCGCATTCCAATTGTCTCCTAGCAACCAGACAGGTTAGATCTCCTGGATCTGTGGGGAGCAACCGAGGACGCTGAGTTGAAATGGACACCCCTGGGGATGGGTCCTAACGTGCTTTTGTGTCTATGGAGACCTTGGAATGAAGCACTGGCACTGGGGCCCTAAAGGGTTCTCCTAAACAGAGGCTTTAACACAGCTCCAACGTGCAAGTTTCCCATGTGTAGATGAGATGTTTTCTGATGTTTGAGTCAAGAAACATTTATGCTGCTTTTGAAATCCAGGCCTCAGAGGAGAGATGCCTGGAAACCAAAGCAATGGATCCGATTAGTGCCTAGGAGCCTGTTCTTTCCTTTTTACCTCTGGGGACATCTGTCTATGGGTCTGAGTGCGGTTAAGTGCTCAGTTGGGCTCAGATTGCCCCTGTTTTTCCTGTGAAGCCACCACTATTGAGATGGATCTGGGACTTTGGAGGTTTATCCTATTAGAAGGGTTGTGGCCATTGGAATGGGCACACACAATTCCCTTGGAGAGGGCAAGTACAGTCCTCAGGTTTGTCTCCAGGGGCCTGAGCCTGCAGGTTGTGTAGGCCAGGGCTGTTTGGACATTTGTCTGAAAACACAAACTCGGCTTATGTTTCGGGTCATAGGTATGGCAGGACTGATCTACAGACCATGAGGAGAACTCTTCGGGATTTGAAAGAAGGGCGAGTGTGAGGCTCCTGCTCAAGTTTTTGTCTCTGGATATCGTGTCAATCATGGTCGTGGAATTTCTCGGTGACATCAAGGGAAATGGACGAGTCTTACTCTCTGGTGGTTTGGCCCCGTCCAAAGAGTTTGGGGTCATTCTGTGGGCTGGAAGAAGTCCGTTTTTTTTTTTTTTGTTGTTGTTGTTGTTTTTTTCTTTTTTAACCTCAGGTGTCCCACCTAATGAGGAATTCCAGAGTAGAGCCCTGGGGAGGGACGAATGGACAATCAGAAATCTGGTTAAAAATTGGGGCCTAGGGACATGTCAAGCCCATTATGACATGTAATGGTCCAGCCACTGAGAGGACTTACTAGAGGACAGGACTCATGATGAGGGTCACAATGCGTGTGTATGCCCTCGTCGCACTCACGAATGGGCGGAGCCTCAGGGTGAATGCTGGTTTCTCCTACACTGAACGTTGGACAACGTGCCAACCACAGGGTTCTTGCCATGGGTAAGGAGGAGTTCTGATTTCTGCATCACACTCACCCCTGGGCAGTGATTGGAGATAAGGTCTCGGTTCTGAAGCCTGAAAACTGAGGTAGGGAAGAGATGATGACCTAAGGCCATGGCGGATTTTATGTGCTCAGTCTGCGGTCAGCTTTCTGGGTGTTGGTCAGGAGGTCCGGGCTCAGGTTGTGTTCGACAGTGCATTAGGGCCCAGGTTAGACTATATAATTTGGGTAAAGTCGAGTGCTGTGTAGGTTTACCCTCATTTAAGGTGCCTGGGCAGCTCATGAGGCAATAATTTTTTTTCTAGAGGGCAGGCAGAGTGCTGCATTGTGGGTCCGGAATTGCCAAACTTGAGGGCTTCGGGGCCAGGAGTGTGAGGACGAAAGTCTGAGAAGACAAGGTTGACTTGGGTTTCAGGGCGAGGGCACGGCAGGTACCCCCTGCAGATCTGAACCAATATCTCATGCATCTGAAATCAGGGCGAGGATCAGACGTTGGCTCAGGTTGGAGTTTCTGAGCATGACGGCCGCTTCATGAAGAAAGCAGAATCTCGAGGCCTTTGAGGTTTTCCCACGTTGGGAGTTGTGGGATGCCCCCTTCAATGATTCCTTCTGCGGGACAATTGAGACCGTTGGACAGCTCCAGGGCATCCCATATGGAATGACTCCAGAGCACCGTTCGCGGATGGATTCCTGGGAAGCCCGCCTTGCATTCCAATTGTCTCCTAGCAACAAGACAGTTTAGATCTAATGGCTCTGCTGGAGCAAATGGGGCGGCTGAGTTGAAATGGACTTTCGTGAGGATGGGTCCTAATGTGGTTTTGTGTCCATGAGGGCCTTGGAATGGGGCGGTGGCACCGAGATCCTGAAGTACTCTCCTAAGCTTTGGACATGGCTCCCATGCACATGTATCCTTGTGGAGACGAGATGAGTTCTGATGGGTGCCTCAGGAAAACACCTATGCTCGTATTGCAATCAGGCTTTTGAGGACACATGCCTGTAACCCAAAGCAATGGATCCTATTATGGCCTAGGATCCTGTCTGGTTCAATCTTCTTCTCTGGAGACATCCATCTATGGTATGAGTGGAGGTCGATTATCAGCTGGCGTTAGACAGCCCTTGTTTGTTCCGGGCGACCTACACTATTGGGATGGCCTCAGGGACTTTGGAGGTTTCTCCTAATTTGTACGATTTTGGACATGGAATGGCCTGAATTCCCGTGGATTGGTAGGCACAGTCCTAATGTGTGGCTCCAGGGGCCCAGGCTAGAGGGTGTGTGGCCCAAGACTTTGAGGACAGAAGTCTGAAAACACAAACTCACCTTAGGTTTGGGGACGTAGGTATGGCAGGCCCGATCGACAAACCATGAGAAGAACTCTTCAGGATATGAAGAAAGTGCGAGTCTGAGGCGCTTGCTCAGGCTTTTTTCTCTGGATTTTGTATCAGCGATGGCCGTGGAATGTCGGGGAGGCCTCATGGGACATGGACGAATCTTCCTCTCTGAGGATTTGGCCCGATTCCCAATTGCTTTTCGTCAATCTGTGGGATGGGAGGACTCATTTCAGTTTGTTACCTCAGGTGTCCCAACAAAAGAGGAATTCCAAAGCCAAGCCGTGGGGAAGACTGAAGGGACAACCCGAACTATGGTTAAAAATTGGGGCCTAGGGGCATGGTAAGCCCAATATGCTATCTCTTCATCCAGCCACTGAGTGGCCTTACTTGAGGACTGGGCTCAGCCTGAGTGTCACAATGTGTGTTTGTGACCAATGTGGCCGGTGAGCATGGGCGGGGCCTCATGGGCCACCCTGGTTTCAACTACACTGAACGTTGGACAACATGCCAACCACAAGGTTTCTTGCCATGGGGAAGGAGTTCTGATTTCTGCATCACCTTCAACCCTGGGCAGTGATTGGAGATAAGGTGTAGGTTCTGAAACCTGAAAACCGAGGTTGGGAAGAGATGACGACCTAAGGCCATGGTGGCTCGATGTGCTCACTGTGTGGCCAGCTGTCTGGGAGGGTCCAGGGGGTCCAGGCTCAGGCTGTGTCAGAAAGGGCATTAGTGCCCTGGTCAGCCTATGTATTGGGGGTACAGCCATGGTCGGTGCAGGTTGATCCTCATTTGGGGTTACTGGGTAGCCCCAAAGGACAATGTTTTTCTTCTGGAGGGCCGGCAGAGTGCTGCATTGTAGTTCTGGATTGCCAAACTGATGGGCTTGTGGGCCAGTAGTCTGACGACAAAAGTCTGAGAACACAAGCTAGGCTTAGGTTTCTGGGTGAGGCCATGGCAGGCACAATCTACAGACCTGAATGGAGATCTCGTGCATCTGAAGTCAGGGCGAGGATCAGACGATCGCTCAGGTTGGAGTTTCTATCCCTGATGGTCCCTTCATGAATGGGGGGGGGGGGCATCACGAGGCCATGATTGTTTTCCCACGATGGGAGTTTCAGAAGCTCCAAACTGCAGAGAGTCTTCCGCAGGACAATTGAGACCAGTTGTTTGGCTCCAGGCCAATGATTCTGAGCAGGGTTCTAAGGATGGATGGCTGGGTAGCCCACCTTGCATTCCAATTGTCTCCTAGCAACAAGACAGGTTAGATCTCCTGGATCTGTGGGGAGCAACCGAGGACGCTGAGTTAAAATGGACACCCCTGGGGATGGGTCCTAACGTGCTTTTGTGTCTATGGAGACCTTGGAATGAAGCGGTGGCACTGGGGCCCTAAAGGGTTCTCCTAAACAGAGTCTTTGACACAGCTCCAACGTGCAAGTTTCCCATGTGTAGATGAGATGTTTTTGATGGGTGAGTCAAGAAACAGCTATATGCTGCTTTTGAAATCCAGGCCTCTGAGGAGAGATGACTGGAAACCAAAGCAATGGATCTGATTAGTGCCTAGGGGCCTGTTCTTTCCTTTTTACCTCTGGGGACATCTGTCTATGGGTCTGAGTGCAGGTAAGTGCTCAGTTGGGCTCAGATTGCCCCTGTTTTTCCTGTGAAGCCACCACTATTGAGATGGATCTGGGACTTTGGAGGTTTATCCTATTAGAAGGGTTGTGGCCATTGGAATGGGCACACACAATTCCCTTGGAGAGGGCAAGGACAGTCCTCAGGTTTGGCTCCAGGGGCCTGAGCCTGTAGGTTGTGTAGGCCAGGGCTGTTTAAACAGTTGTCTGAAAACACAAACTCGGCTTATGTTTCGGGTCATAGGTATGGCAGGACTGATCTACAGACCATGAGGAGAACTCTTCGGGATTTGAAAGAAGGGCGAGTGTGAGGCTCCTGCTCAAGTTTTTGTCTCTGGATATCGTGTCAATCATGGTCGTGGAATTTCTCGGTGACATCAAGGGAAATGGACGAGTCTTACTCTCTGGTGCTTTGGCCCCGTCCAAAGAGTTTGGGGTCATTCTGTGGGCTGGAAGAATTCCGTTTTTTTTTTTGTTGCTGTTGTTGTTTTTTTCTTTTTTAACGTCAGGTGTCCCACCGAATGAGGGATTCCAGAGTAGAGCACTGGGGAGGGGCGACTGGACAATCAGAAATCTGGTTTAAAATTGGGGCCTAGGGACATGTCAAGCCCATTATGACATCTAATGGTCCAGCCACTGAGAGGACTTACTAGAGAACAGGACTCATGATGAGGGTCACAATGCGTGTGTATGCCCTCGTCGCACTCAAGAATGGGCGGGGCCTCAGGGTGAATGCTGGTTTCTCCTACACTGAACGTTGGACAACGTGCCAACCACAAGGGTTCTTGCCATGGGTAAGGAGGAGTTCTGATTTCTGCATCACACTCACACCTGGGCAGTGATTGGAGATAAGGTCCTGGTTCTGAAGCCTGAAAACTGAGGTAGGAAAGAGATGATGACCTAAGGCCATGGTGGGTTTTATGTGCTCAGTGTGCGGTCAGCTTTCTGGGTGTTGGTCAGGAGGTCCGGGCTCAGGTTGTGTTCGACAGTGCATTAGTGCCCAGGTTAGACTATATAATTTGGGTAAAGTCGAGTGCTGTGTAGGTTTACCCTCATTTAAGGTGCCTGGGCAGCTCATGAGGCAATAATTTTTTTTTTTTCTAGAGGGCAGGCAGAGTGCTGCATTGTGGGTCCGGAATTGCCATACTTGATGGCTTCGGGGCCAGGAGTGTGAGGACAGAAGTCTGAGAAGACAAGCTAGACTTGAGTTTCAGGGCGAGGGCACGGAAGGTACCCCCTGCAGATCTGAACCAATATCCCATGCATCTGAAGTCAGGGCGAGGATCAGACGTTGGCTCAGGTTGGAGTTTCTGAGCATGACGGACGCTTCATGAAGGGAGCAGAATCTCGAGGCCATTGAGGTTTTCCCACGTTGGGAGTTGTGGGATGCCCCCTTCAAGGATTCCTTCTGCGGGACAATTGAGACCTGTTGGACAGCTCCAGGACATCCCATATGGAATGACTCCAGAGCACCGTTCGCGGATGGATGCCTGGGAAGCCCGCCTCGCATTCCAATTGTCTCCTAGCAACAGGACAGTTTAGATCTGATGGCTCTGCCGGAGCAACCGGGGCGGCTGAGTTGAAATGGACTTTCGTGAGGGTGGGTCCTAATGTGTGTTTGTGTCCATGAGGGCCTTGGAATGGGGCGGTGGCACCGGGATCCTGAAGTACTCTCCTAAGCTTTGGACATAACTCCCATGCATAGGTTTCCTTGTGGAGACTACATGAGTTCTGATGGGTGCCTCAGGAAAACACCTATGCTATTATTGGAATCAGGCTTTTGAGGACACATGCCTGTAACCCAAAGCAATGGATCCTATTATGGCCTAGGGTCCTGTCTGGTTCAATCTTCTTCTCTGGGGACATCCATCTATGGTATGAGTGGAGGTCGATTATCAGCTGGTGTCAGACAGCCCTTGTTTGTTCCGGGCGACCTACACTATTGGGATGGCCTCAGGGACTTTGGAGGTTTCTCCTAATTTGTACGATTTTGGACCATGGAATGGGCAGAATTCCCATGGATTGGTAGGCACAGTCCTAATGTGTGCCTCCAGGCGCCCAGCCTGGAGGGTGTGGGGCCCAAGACTTTGAGGACAGAAGTCTGAAAACACAAACTCAGCGTAGGTTTGGGGACGTAGGTATGGCAGGCCCGATCGACAAACCATGAGAAGAACTCTTCAGGATATGAAGAAAGTGCGAGTCTGAGGCGCTTGCTCAGGCTTTTTTCTCTGGATTTTGTATCAGCGATGGCCGTGGAATGTCGGGGAGGCCTCATGGGCCATGGACGAATCTTCCTCTCTGAGGATTTGGCCCGATTCCCAATTGCTTTTCGTCAATCTGTGGGATGGGAGGACTCATTTCAGTTTTGTTACCTCAGGTGACCCACCAAAAGAGGAATTCCAAAGCAAAGCCGTGGGGAAGACTGAAGGAACAACCCGAACTATGGTTAAAAATTGGGGCCTAGGGGCATGGCAAGCCCAATATGCTATCTCTTCATCCAGCCACTGAGTGGCCTTACTTGTGGACTGGGCTCAGCCTGAGCGTCACAATGTGTGTTTGTGACCATTGTGGCCCGCGAGAGGGCGGGGCCTCATGGGCCACACTGGTTTCAAGTACACTGAACGTTGGACAACATGCCAACCACAAGGTTTCTTGCCATGGGGAAGGAGTTCTGATTTCTGCATCACTTTCAACCCTGGGCAGTGATTGGAGATAAGGTCTAGGTTATGAAACCTGAAAACCGAGGTTGGGAAAAGATGACGACCTAAGGCCATGGCGGCTTGATGTGCTCAGTGTGGGACCAGCTGTCTGGGATGGGCCAGGGGGTCCAGGCTCAGGCTGTGTCAGAAAGGGCATTAGTGCCCTGGTCAGCATATGTATTTGGGGTACAGCCAAGGTCGTTGCAGGTTGATCCTCATTTGGGGTTACTGGGTAACCCAGAGGACAATGTTTTTCTTTCGGAGGGCCGGCAGAGTGCTGCATTGTAGTTCTGGATTGCCAAACTGGAGGGCTTGTGGGCCAGTAGTCTGACGACAAAAGTCTTAGAATACAAGCTAGGCTTAGGTTTCTGGGTGAGGCCATGGCAGGCACAATCTACAGACCTGAATGGAGATCTCGTGCATCTGAAGTCAGAGCGAGGATCAGACGATCGCTCAGGTTGGAGTTTCTGACCCTGTTGTCCCCTTCATGAATGGGGGGGGCATCACGAGGCCATGGGTGTTTTCCCACGATGGGAGTTTTGAGAAGCTCCAAACTGCAGATATTCTTCCGCAGGACAATTGAGACCAGTTGTTTGGCTCCTGGCCAATGATTCTGAGCAGGGTTCTAAGGATGAATGGCTGGGTAGCCCACCTCGTATTCCAATTGTGTCCTAGCAACAAGACAGGTTAGATCTCCTGGATCTGTGGGGAGCAACCGAGGACGCTGAGTTAAAATGGACACCCCTGGGGATGGGTCCTAACGTGCTTTTGTGTCTATGGAGACCTTGGAATGAAGCGGTGGCACTGGGGCCCTAAAGGGTTCTCCTAAACAGAGGCTTTGACACAGCTCCAACGTGCAAGTTTCCCATGTGTAGATGAGATGTTTTCTGATGGGTGAGTCAAGAAACAGCTATATGCTGCTTTTGAAATTCAGGCCTCTGGGGAGTGATGCCTGGAAACCAAAGCAATGGATCTGATTAGTGCCTAGGGCCTGTACTTTCCTTTTTACCTCTGGGGACATCTGTCTTTGGGTCTGAGTGCAGGTAAGTGCTCAGTTGGGCTCAGATTGCCCCTGTTTTCCCTGGGAAGCCACCACTATTGAGATGGATCAGGGACTTTGGAGGTTTATCCTATTAGAAGGGTTGTGGCCATTGGAATGGGCACACACAATTCCCTTGGAGAGGGCAAGTACAGTCCTCAGGTTTGGCTCCAGGGGCCTGAGCCTGTAGGTTGTGTAGGCCAGGGCTGTTTGGACAGTTTTCTGAAATCACAAACTCGGCTTATGTTTCGGGTCATAGGTATGGCAGGACTGATCTACAGACCATGAGGAGAACTCTTCGGGATTTGAAAGAAGGGCGAGTGTGAGGCTCCTGCTCAAGTTTTTGTCTCTGGATATCGTGTCACTCATGGTCGTGGAATTTCTGGGTGACTTCATGGGAAATGGACGAGTCTTACTCTCTGGTGGTTTGGCCCCGTCCAAAGAATTTGGGGTCATTCCGTGGGCTGGAAGAAGTCCGTTTTCTTTTTTTATTGTTGTTTTTTTCTTTTTTAACCTCAGGTGTCCCATCAAATGAGGGATTCCAGAGTAGAGCCCTGGGTTGGGGTGACTGGACCATCAGAAATCTGGTTAAAAATTGGGGCCTAGGGACATGTCAAGCCCATTATGACATCTAATGGTCCAGCCACTGAGAGGACTTACTAGAGGACAGGTCTCATGATGAGGGTCACAATGCGAGTGTATGCCCTCGTTGCACTCAAGAATGGGCGGGGCCTCAGGGTGAATGCTGGTTTCTCCTACACTGAACGTTGGACAACGTGCCAACCACAGGGTTCTTGCCATGGATAAGGAGGAGTTCTGATTTCTGCATCACACTCACCCCTGGGCAGTGATTGGAGATAAGGTCTCGGTTCTGAAGCCTGAAAACTGAGGTAGGGAAGAGATGATGACCTAAGGCCATGGCGGATTTTATGTGCTCAGTCTGCGGTCAGCTTTCTGGGTGTTGGTCAGGAGGTCCGGGCTCAGGTTGTGTTCGACAGTGCATTAGGGCCCAGGTTAGACTATATAATTTGGGTAAAGTCGAGTGCTGTGTAGGTTTACCCTCATTTAAGGTGCCTGGGCAGCTCATGAGGCAATAATTTTTTTTCTAGAGGGCAGGCAGAGTGCTGCATTGTGGGTCCGGAATTGCCAAACTTGAGGGCTTCGGGGCCAGGAGTGTGAGGACGAAAGTCTGAGAAGACAAGCTAGACTTGGGTTTCAGGGCGAGGGCACGGCAGGTACCCCCTGCAGATCTGAACCAATATCTCATGCATCTGAAGTCAGGGCGAGGATCAGACGTTGGCTCAGGTTGGAGTTTCTGAGCATGACGGACGCTTCATGAAGGGAGCAGAATCTCGAGGCCATTGAGGTTTTCCCACGTTGGGAGTTGTGGGATGCCCCCTTCAAGGATTCCTTCTGCGGGACAATTGAGACCGTTGGACAGCTCCAGGACATCCCATATGGAATGACTCCAGAGCACCATTCGCGGATGGATGCCTGGGAAGCACGCCTCGCATTTCAATTGTCTCCTAGCAACAAGACAGTTTAGATCTGATGGCTCTGCCGGAGCAACCGGGGCGGCTGAGTTGAAATGGACTTTCGTGAAGATGGGTCCTAATGTGTGTTTGTGTCCATGAGGGCCTTGGAATGGGGCGGTGGCACCGAGATCCTGAAGTACTCTCCTAAGCTTTGGACATGGCTCCCATGCACAGGTTTCCTTGTGGAGACGAGATGAGTTCTGATGGGTGCCTCAGGAAAACACCTATGCTCGTATTGCAATCAGGCTTTTGAGGACACATGCCTGTAACCCAAAGCAATGGATCCTATTATGGCCTAGGATCCTGTCTGGTTCAATCTTCTTCTCTGGAGACATCCATCTATGGTATGAGTGGAGGTCGATTATCAGCTGGCGTTAGACAGCCCTTGTTTGTTCCGGGCGACCTACACTATTGGGATGGCCTCAGGGACTTTGGAGGTTTCTCCTAATTTGTACGATTTTGGACCATGGAATGGGCAGAATTCCCGTGGATTGGTAGGCACAGTCCTAATGTGTGGCTCCAGGGGCCCAGGCTGGAGGGTGTGTGGCCCAAGACTTTGAGGACAGAAGTCTGAAAACACAAACTCAGCTTAGCTTTGGGGACGTAGGTATGGCAGGCCCGATCAACAAACCATGAGAAGAACTCTTCAGGATATGAAGAAAGTGCGAGTCTGAGGCGCTTGCTCAGGCTTTTTTCTCTGGATTTTGTATCAGCGATGGCCGTGGAATGTCGGGGAGGCCTCATGGGCCATGAACGAATCTTCCTCTCTGAGGATTTGGCCCGATTCCCAATTGCTTTTCGTCAATCTGTGGGATGGGAGGACTCATTTCAATTTGTTACCTCAGGTGTCCCAACAAAAGAGGAATTCCAAAGCCAAGCCGTGGGGAAGACTGAAGGGACAACCCGAACTATGGTTAAAAATTGGGTCCTAGGGGCATGGCAAGCCCAATATGCTATCTCTTCATCCAGCCACTGAGTGGCCTTACTTGAGGACTGGGCTCAGCCTGAGCGTCACAATGTGTGTTTGTGACCAATGTGGCCTGTGAGCATGGGCGGGGCCTCATGGGCCACCCTGGTTTCAACTACACTGAACGTTGGACAACATGCCAACCACAGGTTTCTTGCCATGGGGAAGGAGTACTGATTTCTGCATCACCTTCAACCCTGGGCAGTGATTGGAGATAAGGTCTAGGTTCTGAAACCTGAAAACCGAGGTTGGGAAGAGATGACGACCTAAGGCCATGGTGGCTCGATGTGCTCAGTGTGCGGCCAGCTGTCTCGGAGGGTCCAGGGGGTCCAGGCTCAGGCTGTGTCACAAAGGGCATTAGTGCCCTGGTCAGCCTATGTATTTGGCGTACAGCCAAGGTCGGTGCAGGTTGATCCTCATTTGTGGTTACTGGGTAGCCCCAGAGGACAATGTTTTTCTTCTGGAGGGCCGGCAGAGTGCTGCATTGTAGATCTTGATAGCCAAACTGGAGGGCTTGTGGGCCAGTAGTCTTACGACAAAAGTCTGAGAACACAAGCTAGGCTTAGGTTTCTGGGTGAGGCCATGGCAGGCACAATCTACAGACCTGAATGGAGATCTCGTGCATCTGAAGTCAGGGCGAGGATCAGACGATCGCTCAGGTTGGAGTTTCTATCCATGATGGTCCCTTCATGAATGGGTGGGGCATCACGAGGCCATGATTTTTTTCCCACGATGGGATTTCAGAAGCTCCAAACTGCAGAGAGTCTTCCGCAGGACATTTGAGTCCAGTTGTTTGGCTCCAGGCCAATGATTCTGAGCAGGGTTCTAAGGATGGATGGCTGGGTAGCCCACCTTGCATTCCAATTGTCTCCTAGCAACAAGACAGGTTAGATCTCCTGGATCTGTGGGGAGCAACCGAGGACGCTGAGTTAAAATGGACACCCCTGGGGATGGGTCCTAACGTGCTTTTGTGTCTATGGAGACCTTGGAATGAAGCGGTGGCACTGGGGCCCTAAAGGGTTCTCCTAAACAGAGGCTTTGACACAGCTCCAACGTGCAAGTTTCCCATGTGTAGATGAGATGTTTTCTGATGGGTGAGTCAAGAAACAGCTATATGCTGCTTTTGAAATCCAGGCCTCTGAGGAGAGATGACTGGAAACCAAAGCAATGGATCTGATTAGTGCCTAGGGGCCTGTTCTTTCCTTTTTACCTCTGGGGACATCGGTCTAAGGGTCTGAGTGCAGGTAAGTGCTCTGTTGGGCTCAGATTGCCCCTGTTTTTCCTGGGAAGCCACCACTATTGAGATGGATCTGGGACTTTGTAGGTTTATCCTATTAGAAGGGTTGTGGCCATTGGAATGGGCACACACAATTCCCTTGGAGAGGGCAAGTACAGTCCTCAGGTTTGGCTCCAGGGGCCTGAGCCTGTAGGTTGTGTAGGCCAGGGCTGTTTAAACAGTTGTCTGAAAACACAAACTCGGCTTATGTTTCGGGTCATAGGTATGGCAGGACTGATCTACAGACCATGAGGAGAACTCTTCGGGATTTGAAAGAAGGGCGAGTGTGAGGCTCCTGCTCAAGTTTTTGTCTCTGGATGTCGTGTCAATCATGGTCGTGGAATTTCTGGGTGACATCAAGGGAAATGGACGAGTCTTACTCTCTGGTGGTTTGGCCCCGTCCAAAGAGTTTGGGGTCATTCTGTGGGCTGGAAGAAGTCCGTTTTTTGTTGTTGTTGTTGTTGTTTTTTTTTTTCTTTTTTAACGTCAGGTGTCCCACCGAATGAGGGATTCCAGAGTAGAGCACTGGGGAGGGGCGACTGGACAATCAGAAATCTGGTTAAAAATTGGGGCCTAGGGACATGTCAAGCCCATTATGACATGTAATGGTCCAGCCACTGAGAGGACTTACTAGAGGACAGGACTCATGCTGAGGGTCACAATGCATGTGTATGCCTCGTCTTACTCAAGAATGGGCGGGGCCTCAGGGTGAATGCTGGTTTCTCCTACACTGAACGTTGGACAACGTGCCAACCACAAGGGTTCTTGCCATGGGTAAGGAGGAGTTCTGATTTCTGCATCACACTCACCCCTGGGCAGTGATTGGAGATAAGGTCTCGGTTCTGAAGCCTGAAAACTGAGGTAGGGAAGAGATGATGACCTAAGGCCATGGCGGGTTTTATGTGCTCAGTGTGCAGTCAGCTTTCTGGGTGTTGGTCAGGAAGTCCGGGCTCAGGTTGTGTTCGACAGTGCATTAGTGCCCAGGTTAGACTATATAATTTGGGTAAAGTCGAGTGCTGTGTAGGTTTACCCTCATTTAAGGTGCCTGGGCAGCTCATGAGGCAATAATTTTTTTTTTCTAGAGGGCAGGCAGAGTGCTGCATTGTGGGTCCGGAATTGCCAAACTTGAGGGCTTCGGGTCCAGGAGTGTGAGGACGATAGTCTGAAAAGGCAAGCTAGACTTGGGTTTCAGGGCGAGGGCATGGCAGGTACCCCCTGCAGATCTGAACCAATATCTCATGCATCTGAAGTCAGGGCGAGGATCAGACGTTGGCTCAGGTTGGAGTTTCTGAGCATGACGGCCGCTTCATGAAGGGAGCGGAATCTCGAGGCCATTGAGGTTTTCCCACGTTGGGAGTTGTGGGATGCCCCCTTCAAGGATTCCTTATGCGGGACAATTGAGACCTGTTGGACAGCTCCAGGACATCCCATATGGAATGACTCCAGAGCACCGTTCGCGGATGGATGCCTGGGAAGCCCGCCTCGCATTCCAATTGTCTCCTAGCAACAGGACAGTTTAGATCTGATGGCTCTGCCGGAGCAACCGGGGCGGCTGAGTTGAAATGGACTTTCGTGAGGGTGGGTCCTAATGTGTGTTTGTGTCCATGAGGGCCTTGGAATGGGGCGGTGGCACCGGGATCCTGAAGTACTCTCCTAAGCTTTGGACATAACTCCCATGCACAGGTTTCCTTGTGGAGACGACATGAGTTCTGATGGGTGCCTCAGGAAAACACCTATGCTATTATTGGAATCAGGCTTTTGAGGACACATGCCTGTAACCCAAAGCAATGGATCCTATTATGGCCTAGGGTCCTGTCTGGTTCAATCTTCTTCTCTGGGGACATCCATCTATGGTATGAGTGGAGGTCGATTATCAGCTGGTGTCAGACAGCCCTTGTTTGTTCCGGGCGACCTACACTATTGGGATGGCCTCAGGGACTTTGGAGGTTTCTCCTAATTTGTACGATTTTGGACCATGGAATGGGCAGAATTCCCGTGGATTGGTAGGCACAGTCCTAATGTGTGGCTCCAGGGGCCCAGGCTGGAGGGTGTGTGGCCCAAGACTTTGAGGACAGAAGTCTGAAAACACAAACTCAGCTTAGGTTTGGGGACGTAGGTATGGCAGGCCCGATCGACAAACCATGAGAAGAACTCTTCAGGATATGAAGAAAGTGCGAGTCTGAGGCGCTTGCTCAGGCTTTTTTCTCTGGATTTTGTATCAGCGATGGCCGTGGAATGTCGGGGAGGCCTCATGGGCCATGGACGAATCTTCCTCTCTGAGGATTTGGCCCGATTCCCAATTGCTTTTCGTCAATCTGTGGGAAGGGAGGACTCATTTCAGTTTTGTTACCTCAGGTATCCCAACAAAAGAGGAATTCCAAAGCCTAGCCGTGGGGAAGACTGTAGGGACAACCCGAACTATGGTTAAAAATTGGGGCCTAGGGGCATGGCAAGCCCAATATGCTATCTCTTCATCCAGCCACTGAGTGGCCTTACTTGAGGACTGGGCTAAGCCTGAGCGTCACAATGTGTGTTTGTGACCAATGTGGCCAGTGAGCATGGGCGGGGCCTCATAGGCCACCCTGGTTTCAACTACACTGAACGTTGGACAACATGCCAACCACAAGGTTTCTTGCCATGGGGAAGGAGTTCTGATTTCTGCATCACCTTCAACCCTGGGCAGTGATTGGAGATAAGGTCTAGGTTCTGAAACCTGAAAACCGAGGTTGGGAAGAGATGACGACCTAAGGCCATGGTGGCTCGATGTGCTCAGTGTGCGGCCAGCTGTCTGGGAGGGTCCAGGGGGTCCAGGCTCAGGCTGTGTCAGAAAGGGCATTTGTGCCCTGGTCAGCCTATGTATTTGGGGTACAGCCAAGGTCGGTGCAGGTTGATCCTCATTTGGGGTTACTGGGTAGCCCCAGAGGACAATGTTTTTCTTCTGGGGGGCAGGCAGTTTGCTGCATTGTAGTTCTGGATTGCCAAACTGGAGGGCTTGTGGGCCAGTAGTCTGACGACAAAAGTCTGAGAACACAAGCTAGGCTTAGGTTTCTGGGTGAGGCCATGGCAGGCACAATCTACAGACCTGAATGGAGATCTCGTGCATCTGAAGTCAGGGCGAGGATCAGACGATCGCTCAGGTTGGAGTTTCTATCCCTGATGGTCCCTTCATGAATGGGGGGGGCATAACGAGGCCATAGGTGTTTTCCCGCGATGGGAGTTTCAGAAGCTCCAAACTGCAGAGAGTCTTCCGCAGGACAATTGAGACCAGTTGTTTGGCTCCAGGCCAATGATTCTGAGCAGGGTTCTAAGGATGGATGGCTGGGTAGCCCACCTTGCATTCCAATTGTCTCCTAGCAACAAGACAGGTTAGATCTCCTGGATTTGTGGGGAGCAACCGAGGACGCTGAGTTGAAATGGACACCCCTGGGGATGGGTCCTAAAGTGCTTTTGTGTCTATGGAGACCTTGGAATGAAGCGGTGGCACTGGGGCCCTAAAGGGTTCACCTAAACAGAGGCTTTGACACAACTCCAACGTGCAAGTTTCCCATGTTAGATGAGATGTTTTCTGATGAGTGAGTCAAGAAACAGCTATATGCTGCTTTTGAAATCCAGGCCTCTGAGGAGAGATGCCTGGAAACCAAAGCAATGGATCTGATTAGTGCCTAGGGGCCTGTTCTTTCCTTTTTACCTCTGGGGACATCTGTCTATGGGTCTGAGTGCAGGTAAGTGCTCAGTTGGGCTCAGATTGCCCCTGTTTTTCCTGGGAAGCCACCACTATTGAGATGGATCTGGGACTTTGGAGGTTTATCCTATTAGAAAGGTTGTGGCCATTGGAATGGGCACACACAATTCCCTTGGAGAGGGCAAGTACAGTCCTCAGGTTTGGCTCCAGGGGCCTGAGCCTGTAGGTTGTGTAGGCCAGGGCTGTTTAAACAGTTGTCTGAAAACACAAACTCGGCTTATGTTTCGGGTCATAGGTATGGCAGGACTGATCTACAGACCATGAGGAGAATTTCTCGGGATTTGAAAGAAGGGCGAGTGTGAGGCTCCTGCTCAAGTTTTTGTCTCTGGATGTCGTGTCAATCATGGTCGTGGAATTTCTGGGTGACATCAAGGGAAATGGACGAGTCTTACTCTCTGGTAGTTTGGCCCCGTACAAAGAGTTTGGGGTCATTCTGTGGGCTGGAAGAAGTCCGTTTTTTTTTTTTGTTGTTGTTGTTTTTTTTCTTTTTTAACCTCAGGTGTCCCACCGAATGAGGGATTCCAGAGTAGAGCCCTGGGGAGGGGCGACTGGACAATCAGAAATCTGGTTAAAAATTGGGGCCTAGGGACATGTCAAGCCCATTATGACATCTAATGGTCCAGCCACTGAGAGGACTTACTAGAGGACAGGACTCATGATGAGGGTCACAATGCGTGTGTATGCCCTCGTCGCACTCAAGAATGGGAGGGGCCTCAGGGTGAATGCTGGTTTCTCCTACACTGAACGTTGGACAACGTGCCAACCACAAGGGTTCTTGCCATGGGTAAGGAGGAGTTCTGATTTCTGCATCACACTCACACCTGGGCAGTGATTGGAGATAAGGTCTCGGTTCTGAAGCCTGAAAACTGAGGTAGGGAAGAGATGACGACCTAAGGCCATGGCGGGTTTTATGTGCTCAGTGTGCGGTCAGCTTTCTGGGTGTTGGTCAGGAAGTCCGGGCTCATGTTGTGTTCGACAGTGCATTAGTGCCCAGGTTAGACTATATAATTTGGGTAAAGTCGAGTGCTGTGTAGGTTTACCCTCATTTAAGGTGCCTGGGCAGCTCATGAGGCAATAATTTTTTTTTCTAGAGGGCAGGCAGAGTGCTGCATTGTGGGTCCGGAATTGCCAAACTTGAGGGCTTCGGGGCCAGGAGTGTAAGGACGGAAGTCTGAGAGGACAAGCTAGACTTGGGTTTCAGGGCGAGGGCACGCCAGGTAACCCCTGCAGATCTGAACCAATATCTCATGCATCTGAAGTCAGGGCGAGGATCAGATGTTGGCTCAGGTTGGAATTTCTGAGCATGACGGCTGCTTCATGAAGAAAGCAGAATCTCGAGGCCTTTGAGGTTTTCCCACGTTGGGAGTTGTGGGATGCCCCCTTCAAGGATTCCTTCTGCGGGACAATTGAGACACGTTGGACAGCTCCAGGACATCCCATATGGAATGACTCCAGAGCACCGTTCGCGGATGGATGCCTGGGAAGCCAGCCTCGCATTCCAATTGTCTCCTAGCAACAGGACAGTTTAGATCTGATGGCTCTGCCGGAGCAAACGGGGCGGCTGAGTTGAAATGGACTTTCGTGAGGGTGGGTCCTAATGTGTGTTTGTGTCCATGAGGGCCTTGGAATGCGGCGGTAGCACCGGGATCCTGAAGTACTCTCCTAAGCTTTGGACATAACTCCCATGCACAGGATTCCTTGTGAAGACGACATGAGTTCTGATGGGTGCCTCAGGAAAACACCTATGCTCGTATTGCAATCAGGCTTTTGAGGACACATGCCTGTAACCCAAAGCAATGGATCCTATTATGGCCTAGGGTCCTGTCTGGTTCAATCTTCTTCTCTGGGGACATCCATCTATGGTATGAGTGGAGGTCGATTATCAGCTGGTGTCAGACAGCCCTTGTTTGTTCCGGGCGACCTACACTATTGGGATGGCCTCAGGGACTTTGGATTTTTCTCCTAATTTGTACGATTTTGGACCATGGAATGGGCAGAATTCCCATGGATTGGTAGGCAAAGTCCTAATGTGTGTCTCCAGGCGCCCAGCCTTGAGGGTGTGGGGCCCAAGACTTTGAGGACAGAAGTCTGAAAATACAAACTCAGCTTAGGTTTGAGGACGTAGGTATGGCAGGCCCGATCGACAAACCATGAGAAGAACTCTTCAGGATATGAAGAAAGTGCGAGTCTGAGGCACTTGCTCAGGCTTTTGTCTCTGGATTTTGTTTCAGCGATGGCCGGGGAATGTCGGGGAGGCCTCATGGCCATGGACGAATCTTCCTCTCTGAGGATTTGGCCCGATTCCCAATTGCTTTTCGTCAATCTGTGGGATGGGAGGACTCATTTCAGTTTTGTTACCTCAGGTGTCCAACCAAATAAGGAATTCCAAAGCAAAGCCGTGGGGAAGACTGAAGGGACAACCCGAACTATGGTTAAAAATTGGGGCCTAGGGGCATGGCAAGCCCAATATGATATCTCTTCATCTAGCCACTGAGTGGAATTACTTGAGGATTGGGCTCGGCCTGAGGGTCACAATGTGTGTTTGTGACCAATGTGGCCCGCGAGCATGGGCGGGGCCTCATGGGCCACACTGGTGTCAACTACACTGAACGTGGACACCATGCCAACCACAAGGTTTCTTGCCATAGGGAAGGAGTTCTGATTTCTGCATCACCTTCAACCCTGGGCAGTGATTGGAGATAAGGTCTAGGTTCTGAAACCTGAAAACCGAGGTTGGGAAGAGATGAGGACCTAAGGCCATGGCGGCTGGATGTGCTCAGTGTGCGGCCAGCTGTCTGGGAGGGGCCAGGGGGTCCAGGCTCAGGCTGTGTCAGAAAGGGCATTAGTGCCCTGGTCAGCCTATGTATTTGGGGTACAGCCAAGGTCGGTGCAGGTTGATCCTCATTTGGGGTTACTGGGTAGCCCCAGCGGACAATGTTTTTCTTCTGGAGGGCCGGCAGATTGCTGCATTGTAGTTCTGGATTGCCAAACTGGAGGGCTTGTGGGCCAGTAGTCTGACGACAAATGTTTGAGAACACAAGCTAGGCTTAGGTTTCTGGGTGAGGCCATGGTAGGCACAATCTACAGACCTGAATCGAGATCTCGTGCATCTGAAGTCAGGGCGAGGATCAGATGATCGCTCAGGTTGGAGTTTCTGTCCCTGATGGCCCCTTCATGAATGGGGGGGCATCACGAGGCCATGGGGGTTTTCCCACGATGGGATTGTGAGAAGCTCCAAACTGCAGCGAGTCTTCTGCAGGACAATTGAGACCTGTCGTTTGGCTCCAGGCCAATGATTCTGAGCAGGGTTCTAAGGATGAATGGCTGGGTAGCCCACCTCGCATTCCAATTGTCTCCTAGCAACAAGACAAGTTAGATCTCCTGGATCTGTGGGGAGCAACCGAGGACGCTGAGTTGAAATGGACACCCCTGGGGATGGGTCCTAATGTGCTTTTGTGTCTATGGAGACCTTGGAATGAAGCGGAGGCACTGGGCCCTAAAGTGTTCTCCTAAACAGAGGCTTTGACACAGCCCCAACATGCAAGTTTCCCATGTGTAGATGAGATGTTTTCTGATGTGTGGGTCAAGAAACAGCTATATGCTGCTTTTGAAATCCAGGCCTCTGAGGAGAGATGCTTGGAAACCAAAGCAATGGATCTGATTAGTGCCTGGTGGCCTGTTCTTTCCTTTTTACCTCGGGGGACATCTGTCTATGGGTCTGTGTGCAGGTAGGTGCTCAGTTGGGTTCAGATTGCTTCTGTTTTTCCTGGGAAGTCACCACTATTGAGATGGATCAGGGACTTTGGAGGTTTATCCTATTAGAAGGGTTGTGGCCATTGGAATGGGCACACACAATTCCCTTGGAGAGGGCAAGTACAGTCCTCAGGTTTGGCTCCAGGGGCCTGAGCCTGTAGGTTGTGTAGGCCTGGGCTGTTTGGACAGTTGTCTGAAAACGCACACCCTCCAGGCTAGGGCCCCTGGAACCACACCTCAGGATTGTTCCTGCCCTCTCAAAGGGAATTCTTCATATTCCATTTGCCACAACCATATAAATCAGGAGAAATCTCCAATGTCCCTGGGACCATACCAATTTTGTAGGCCGCTTGGAACAAACAGGGGTGATCTGACACTAGCTGAGCAACTAGCTCCACACCAACTCGGAGACAGATGTCCCCAGAGAAGAACATTGAACTGGACAGGCCCCTAGGCCCTAATCAGATCCATTGCTTTGGTTTCCAGGCATCTCTTCTCAGAGGCCTGGTTTCCAATACCAGCCTATGGGGTTTCCAGAGGCCCCTTCAGAGCAAGTCTTGTCCGCACATTGGAAACTTGCTCATGGAGCTATGTCAGAACCTCAGAGGCCTGGTTTTCAATACCACCATATGGGGGTTTCCTGAGTCATCAGTCAGAACAAATGTCTTCTCCACATGGGAAACGTGCTCTTTCAAGCTGTGTCAAAACCTACGGCTAGGAAAATCCTTCAGGGCCCCGGTGCCACCACCTCATTCCAAGGTCTCCATGGACACAATCCCACATTAGGACCCATCTGCAGGAGAGTCTATTTCAACTCAGTGCCCTTGGGTGCTCCCCTAGAGCCAGCAGATCGAACCTATCTTGTCACTAGGAGACAATTGGAATGTGAGGCGGGCTGGCTAGGCATCCATCTGTAGAAAACTACTCTGAAGTAATTCCATATGGGACGTCCTGGAGCCATCCAAGAGGTCACAGCTGTCCTGCAGAAGGAATCCTTGCGCTTTGGAGCACCTCACAACTCCCATCATGGGAAAAGCTCTGTGGCCTCGTGGTGCACCGTCCCCTTCATGAAAGAGCCACCTTGGACAGAAACTCCAACCTGAGCCAACGTCTAATCCTCGCCCTGACTTCAGATGCACGAAATCTTGATTCAACTCTGCAGAGTGTGCCTGCCGAAACCCCGCCCCGAAGCAAAACCTAGCTATTGTTCTCAGACTTCGTCCTCACACTCCGAGCCCACCAGCCCTCCAGTTAGGGAATTCTGGAGAGACACAATGCAGCACTCTGACTGCCCTCCAGAAGAGAAACGTTGTCCTATGGGGCTAACCAGAAACACCAAATGAGGATCAACCTGCATGCCACTTGTCTCTACCCCAATTATACAGTTTCGCTTCGGCGTTAATGCCCTGTCTTGCACAGCCTGAGGTCTGAATTCCCAACCGACACCCAGCCAGCTGGCTGTACACTGAGCACATCAGACCCGCCATGGCTTTAGGTCATCATCTCTTCCCAACCTTGGTTTTCAGGCTTCAGAACCTAGACCTTATATATACTCACTACCCAGGGGAGAACGTGATGCAGAAATGAAACTCCTTCTTCCTCAAGGCAAGAAACCTTGTGGTTGGCATGTTTTCCAACGTTCAGTGTAGGAGAATCCAGCTTAGCCCATGAGTCCCCGCCCATGCTTGAGAACCGCAATGGGCACAAACACATTGGGACCCTCAGTTTGAGCCCTGTCCTCAAGTAAAGCCTCTCAGGGGCTGGACCAAGAACCCGCATTGCCATCCCTAGTCCCCCAATATTAATGAGAGGTTGAGAGGTCTAGTCACCCCTATTCAGGTCTCTGCTCTGGAACCCCTGAGGAAAAAAATATCGAAGGGTCTCCTCCATCCCCTGAATGAGCCCCAAAACTTGGGATCTGACCAAATCTTAAAAGAGAAAGAATCATCCATGGCCAAAGAGGCCATCCCGTCATTCCATGGCCACCATTGACACAAAATCTAGAGACAAAAGCCTGGAGATATGCCTCACACTTGCCCTTTGTTCATAGCCTGAAAAATTCTCCTCACGGTCTATAGATCAGGCCTGTCATACCTACGTCCCCAAACCTAAGCTGAGTTTGGGTTTTCATATTTCTGTCCCCACTGTCCTGGCCCACACACCCTCCAGGCTGGGGCCCCTGGAGCCATGCCTCAGGACTGTGCCTGCCTTCTCCAAGCAAATTCTGCCCATTCCATTGGCCACAACCCTAAAGTTTAGGAGAACACTCCAACGTCCCTGAGGCCATCCCAATAGTGTTGGCCACTCAGGGCAAACAGGGTGATCTGTCCCAAGATGAGCAATTACCTCAACTCAGACCCATAGACAGATAACCCCAGAGAAGAAGATTGAACCGGACAGGCACCTAGGACCTAATCAGATCCATTGCTTTTGATTCCAGGCATCTCTCCTCAGAGGCCTGGTTTCGAATACCAGCATATGTGTTCTTCTGGAGGTACCAGTCTGAACAAATCTCATTTCCACATGGGAAACATGCATTTTGGAGCTGTGTCACAACCTCCAGTTAAGGGAAACCTTCAGGTCCCAGCAGCCAACACCCCATTCCAAGGTCTCCATGGACACAAGCCCACATTATGTCCCATCCTCAGGCGAGTCCATTTCAACACATCCCCTTTGGTTGCTCCCCAAAAGAAGCAGATCGAACCTGCCTTGTCACTAGGAGACAATAGGAATGTGAGGCGGGCACTCCAGGAATCCATCCTTAGAACCCTGCACTGCCGTGGTTCCGCATGGGACGTCCTGGAGCAATCTGACCGGTCTCGACTGTCCCGTAGAAGGAATCCTTGCCGATTGGAGCAACATACAAATCCAATCGTGGGAAAGTCTCCATAGCCCCATGATGCCCCCCACCATCATGAAGGGGCCATCCTGAACAGAAACTTCAACCTGAGCCTACGTCTGATCCTCGCCCTGACTTCAGATGCATGAGATTTAGATTTAGCTCTACAGAGTGTGCCTGCCATGATCTTGACCCAAAACCTAAGCCTAGCTTGTGTTCTCACACTTCCTTCCTCACACTTCTGGCCCACAAGCCCTCCAGTGTGAGAATTCCGTCGCCACAATGCAGCACTCTTCCTTCCCTCCAGAAGAAAAACGTTGCCCCTGGCGCTACCCAGAAACGCCAAATGAGGATCAACCTGCATGCCACTCAACTTTACTCCAATTATACAGTCTAAGCTTGGCACTAATGCCCTGTCTGACACAGCCTGAGCCTGGACCTCCTGGATGACACCCAGAAAGGTGGTGTCACACCTAAGGACTGTGCCAGTGCTCTCCAAGGGAACTCTGCCCGTTTCATTTGCCACAACCTTACAGATTAGGAGAAACCTCCAATTCCCAAGACCAGCCCAATAGTGTTGGCCTCCCCCAACAAACATGGGTGATCTGACACAAGCTGAGCAGTGACCTCCATTCTGAATCTTAGACAGAGACACTCAGAGGAGAATATTGAAAAGGACAGGCCCCTAGACCGTAATCAGATCCATTGCTTTGGATTCCAGGCATTGTTCCCCAGATGCTTGGTTTCCAATACCAGGTTGTGGGGGTTTCAGAACAAATCTCGTCTCTACATGGGAAACTTGCTCTTTGGAGCTGCCTCAAAACCTCAGGTTAGGAGAATTCTTCAGGGCAACAGAGCCACTGCCCCATTCCAAGGGATCCATGGACACAAATCCACATCGACTGATCCTCATGAGATTCCATTTCAATTCAGCCCCCTCGGTTGTTCCCCCAGTGACAGCAGATCAAATCCTCCTTTTCACTAGGACACAACTGGAATGCAAGTTGGACTGCCCAGGCATCCATCATTAGAACTGTGCTTTGGAGCATTTCTTATGGGACGTCCTTGATCCATCCAATAGGTCGTGACTGTCCCGCTGACGGAATCCTTGTGGTTTGGAGCATCACACACTCACAAAGTTGGAAATCTTCCATGGTTTCCTGATGCCCCCCCACCTTCATGAAGGGGACATCATGTACAGAAACTCCAACCTAAGCCAATATCTGATCCTCGCCCTGACTTCAGATGCACGAGATCTCATTTCAGGTCTGTAGAGTGTGCCTGCCATGTCACCGCTGCGAATTCAAAGCTGAACTTGTGTTCTCAGACTTCTGTCCTAAAACACCTGGCCCACAAGCCCTGAAGTTGGCAATTCTGGAGCCAGAATGCAGCACTCTGCCTGCCCTCCAGAAGAAAATCTTTGCACTATGGGGCCAACCAGAAACCCCAAATGAGGACCAACCTTCACATCACTCGACTGTACCCCAATTATACAGTCTAGCCTGGGGACTAATGCCCTGCCTGACACAGCCTGAGCCCAGACCTCATGATGGACACAGACATCTGGCTGCACACTAAGTGCATCGGACCCACCATGGCCTTAGGTTGTCATCTCTTACCAACCTCGGTTTTCAGGCTTCAGAATCTAGACCTTATCTCTACTCACTGCCATGCCATGTACGTGATGCAGAAATCAGAACTCCTCCTTCCCCATGACCAGAAACCCTGTGGTTGGCATGTTGTCCAACGTGCAGTGTAGGAGAAACCAGCATGGCCCATGAGGCCTCAGACATGCTTGAGGGCTGCGATGGGCACAAACACACAATAGGATCCTAAGCATGATCCCTGGCCTCAAGTAAAGCCTCTCCGGGGATGGACCAAGAGCCCACATATGGAGATTACCATGCCCCTACTCCCCAAGCCTTAACCAGTGCTTGAGAAGTCTAGTCACCCCTACTCAGATCTCTTCTCTAGAATCCCTCCTTGGTGGGACACATGAGGTTAAAAAAAATAGAGAAAGGACTCCTACCGTCCAAAGAATGACCGCAAACACTTGGAATTGGGCCAAATTCACAGAGAGAAATACTCGTCCATGGCTGATGAGGCCATCCTGACATTCCACGGCCACCATTGACACAAAATCCGGAGACAAAAGCCTGAAAAAGCGCCACACACTCGCCCTTTGTTCAAAGCCTGAAAAATTCTCACGGTCTGTAGATCGGGCCTGCCATACCTATGTCCCCAAACCTAAGCCAAGTTTGTGTTTTCAGACTTCTGTCTCCATTGTCCTGGCCCACACACCCTCAAGGCTTGGCCCCATGGAGCCACACCTCAGGACTGTGCCTGCCCTCTCCATGGGAATTCTGCTCATTCCTTTGGCACAACCTGACAGATTAGGAGAAACATCCGAAGTCCCCGAGGCCACCCCAATATTGTAGGATGTCCGGGACAAACAGGGACCATCTGCCACAAGCTGAGCCACTACCTCCAATCAGACCTGTAGATAGATATCCATAGAAAAGAAGATTGAACAGGACAGGCACCTAGGCCCTAAACGGATCCATTGCTTTTGTTTTCACGTATCTCTCCTCAGAGGCCTGGATTCCAATACCAGCACATGGGGGTTTCTGGAGCTACCAATCAGAACAAATCGCATGCCACATGGGAATCATGCCATATGGAACTGTGTCAAAACCTCCAGTTAGGAGAAAATTTCACGTCACTGGAGCCACCACCCCATTCCAATGTCTCAATGGACACAATCCCACATTATGACCCATCCTCAGGAGAGTCCATTTCAACTCAAACCTGGCGGTTGCTCACCCAGTGCCAGCAGATCAAACCTGCTTTGTCACTAGGAGACAATTGGAATGCGAGTTCGTTGCCCAGGTATCCGTTGTTAGAACTCTGCACTGGATAAATTCCTAATGGGGTGTCCTTGATCCATTCAACAGGTCTCAACTGTCCTGCAGAAGGAATTCTTGTGGTTTGCAGCATCACACACTCGCACCGTGGGAAAACCTCCATGGCCTCGTGATGCCTCCACCTTCAGGTAGAGGACATCATGGACAGAAACTCCCGTCTGATCCTCGCCCTGACTTCAGATGCATGAGATCTCAATTCAGCTCTGCAGAGTGTGCCTGCCTTGCCCTCGCCCCAAAACCTAAGCCAGCTCGCGTTCTCAGACTTCCGTCCTCACACTCCTGGCCCACAAGCCTTCCACTTTGGGAATTCTGGAGACAAAATGCAGCACTCTGCCTGCCCTCCAGAAGAGAGACTTTGCCCTAGGGGTCTACCCAGAAACATCAAATGAGGATCAACCTGCAATTCTCTAGACTGTACCCCAATTATACAGTCTAGCCTGGGCACTAATGCCCTGTCTGACACAGCCTGACCCCAGACCTCGTGACCGACACCCAGACACCTGGCCTCACACTGAACACATCGAACATGCCATGGCCTTAGGTCATCATCTCTTCCCAACCTTGGTCTTCAGGCTTCAGAACCTAGACATTATCTCCACTCACAACTAAGTGATGTACGTGATGCAGAAATCAGAACTTCACCTTCCCCATGACCAGAAACCTTGTGGTTGGCATGTTGTCCAACGTTCAGTATATGAGAACCCAGCATGGCCCATGAGGCCTCAGACATGCTTGAGGGCTGCGATGGGCACAAACACACATTAGGACCCTAAGCATGAACCCTGGCCTCAAGTAAAGCCTCTCCGGGGCTGGACCAAGAGCCTGCATATGGGACTTGCCATGCCCCTACTCCCCCAATCCTAGCCAGAGCTTGAGAAGTCTAGTCAACCTTATTCAGAGCTCTTTTCTGGAATCCCTCTTTGGTGGGACACATAAGGTAAAAAAAAAAAAAAAAAAAAAAAAAAACCAAGATACAGAAAAAAAAAAAAGTAAGGACTCCTACCATCCAAAGAATGACCCCAAACACTTGGAATCTGGCCAAATCCACAGAGAGAAATACTCGTCCATGGTCGATGAGGCCAGCCTGACATTCCACGGCCACCATTGACACAAAATCCGGAGACAAAAACCTGAAAAAGCGCCACACACTTGCCCTTTGTTCAGAGCCCCCAAAATTCTCAAGGTCTGTAGATCGGGCCTGCCATACCTATGTCCCCAAACCTAAGCCTAGTTTGTGTTTTCAGACTCTGTCTCCATTGTCCTCACCCACACATTCTAAAGGCTGGGCCCCATGGAGCCACACCTCAGGACTGTGCCTGCCCTCTCCAAGGGAATTCTGCTCATTCATTTGGAAGAACCTGACAGATTAGGAGAATCATCCAAAATCTCTGAGGCCATCCCAATAGTGTAGGATGTCCTGGACATACAGGGACCCTCTGGCACAAGCTGAGCCACTACCTCCAATCAGAACCTTAGACAGATATCCATAGAAAAGAATATTGAACAAGACAGGCACCTAGGCCCTAATTGGATCCATTTCTTTTGTTTTCAGGCATCTCTCCTCAGAGGCCTGGATTCCAATACCAGCATAAGGGGGTTTCCAGAGCTACCTATCAGAAAAAATCTCGTCTCCACATGGGAATCTTGCTCTATGGAGCTGTGTCATAACCTCCAGTTAGGAGAAAACTTCAGGTCACTGGAGCCACTGCCCCATTTGAATATCTCCATGGACACAATCCCAAATTATGACCCATCCTCAGGAGAGTCCATTTCATCTAAACCCCCTCGGTTGCTACTCCAGAGCTAGCAGATTGAACCTGCCTTGTCGCTAGGAGACAATTGAAATGCGAGTTGGGCTCTTCAGGCATCCATCCTTAGAACCCTGCTCTTGCGTCGTTCCTTATGGGACATCCTTGAGCCATCCAACAGGTCTCGACTGTCCCACAGGAGTCCTTGTGCATGGACCACCTAAGAACTCATATCATGGATAGCTTCCAAGGTCACATGATGCCCCCAATCTTCATGAAGTCAGATCATGGAAAGAAACTCCAACCTGAGCCAACAGCTGATCTTCGCCTTGACTTCAGATGCACGAGATCTTGATTCAGCTCTTCAGAGTGTACCTGCTGTGCCCTCACCCCAAAACGTAAGCGTAGCTAGTGTTCTCCGACTTCCGTCCTCACTCTCCTGGACCACACGCCCTCTATTTTGGGATTTCCGATGACACAGTGCTGCACTCTGCCTGCCCTCTAGAAGAAAAATATTGCCCTATGGGTCTACCCAGAAACCTCAAATGAGGATAAACCTGCACGTCACTCAACTGTACACCAATTATATAGTCTAGCCTGTGCACTAATGCCCTGTCTGACATAACCTGAGGCCTGAATTCCCACCGACACCCAGACAGCTTGCAGTACACTGAGAACATCTGAACCGCCATGGCCTTAGGTCGCCATCTCTTTCCAACTTCGGTTTTCAGGCTACAGAATCCTAGACCTTATCTCTACTCACTTCCCATGGGTGAACGTGATGCAGAAATCAGAACTCCTCCTTTCCTCTCGCCAGAATTTTGTGGTTGGCATCTTGTCCAACGTTCAGTGTAGGACCCCTGTAGGGCCTACAGGGGTAGTAGTAGGGCCCCTGAGGGTAGTGTAGGGTCCCTGAGGCCCTGCCTATGCTTAAGAGCTGCGGTGGGCTCAAACACACATTGGGACCCTCAGTTTGAGCCCTGTCCTCAAGTAAAGCCTCTCAGTGGCTGGACCATGAGCCTGCATATGGGGCCTGCCATGCCCCAAGTCACCCAATCTTAACCAGAGGTAGAGACATCTAGTCACCCCTACTCAGGGCTCTGCTCTGGAATCCCTCTTTGGTGGGACATTTGAGGTAAATAAACACAGAAAGGACTCCTCCCACTCACAGAATGACCCCAATCACTTGGGATTGGGCCATCCCAAGTGATTGGGGTCCAGAGAGAAAGACTCGTCCATGGCCCATGAGGCCAGCCCGACATTCCACGGCCACTATTGACACAAAATACAGAGACATAAGCTTCAGCAAGCGTTCACACTCACCCTTAGGTCATAGCCCAAAAAATTCTCCTCATAGTCTGTAGAATGGGCCTGCCATACCTACGTCCCCAAACCTAAGCCGAGTTTGTGTTTTCAGACTTCTATCCTGACATCCCTGTCCCACACACCCTCCAGACTGAGGCCCCTGGAGCCACACCTCAGGACTGTGCCTGCCCTCTCCAAGGAAATTCTTCCCATTCCATTGGCCACAACCCTACAGATAAGGAGAAACCTCCAAAGTCCCAGAGGCCATTCCAATAGTGTAGGCCACCCAGGACAAAGAGGGGCGATCTCTCACAAGCTGAGCAACGACGTCAACTCACACGTAGACAGATAACCCAAGAGAAGAAGATTAAACTGGACTGGCCCCTAGAATGTAATTGGTTCCATTGCTTTTTTTTCTAAGCATCTCTCCTCAGAGGCCTGTTTTCCAATACCAGCATATGGGGGATTCCAGAGATACCAATCAGAACAAATCTTGTCTTCACATGGGAAACTTATCCTTTGGAGCTCTGTAAAAGCCTCCAGTTAGGAGAAACCTTCAGGTAGCCGGAGCAACCGCCCTATTCCAAGGTCTCCATGGACACATACCCGCATTATGACCATTCGGCAGGAGAGTACATTTCAACTCAGCCCCGTCGATTACTCCCCCAGAGGCAGAATATCAAACCTGCCTTGTCGCTAGGAGACAACTGGAATGCAAAGCAGACTCTCTAGGCATCCATCCATGGAATCCTGCTCTGGCGCCGTTCCATATGGGATGTCCTGGAGCCTTCCAAAAGGTCTTGACTGTCCCACAGAAGGAATCCTTGCAGATTGGAGCATCTCACAACTCCTATCGTGGGAAAACCTACATGGCCTCATGAGATGCTCCCCTTTATAAAGGGGCCATCATGGACAGAAACTCCAACCTGAGCCAACTTCTGATGCATTGCTTTGGTTTCTAGGTATCTCTCCTCAGAGGCCTGGTTTCCAATATCAGAATATGGGGGTTTCCTAAGGAAACAATCAGAACAGATCTCATCTCCACATGGGAAACTTGCTCTTTGGAGCTGTGTCAATACCTCAGGTTAGGAGGATCCTTCAGGGCGCTGGCACCATGGCCCAATCCCAAGGTCTCCAAGGACACAAACTTACATTATGAACCATTCGCAGGAGAGTCCATTTCAAATCAGCCCACTCGGCTGCTCACCCAGAGACAGCAGATCAAACCTTCCTTGTTACTAGGAGACAGTTAGAATGGGAGGAGGGCTGCCCAGGCATCCATCCTTAGAACCCTGCTCTGGAGAACGCCTTTATGGGACGTCTTGAATCCAACCAACCTGTCTTGACTGTCTCGCAGAATGAATCCTTGTGGTTTGAAGCATCACACAATAACACTGTGAGAAAACCTCCATTTCCTCATGATGCCCCACACCTTCATAAATGGGCCATCATGGGCAGAAACTCCATCCTAAGCCAAAGTCTGATCCTCGCCCTGAATTCAGAAGCATGAGATCTCGATTCAGCACTTGAGAGTGTGCCTGCTGGGCCCTCGCCTTGAAACCTAAGCCTATCTTGTGTTCTCAGACTTCCGTCCTCAGAATCCTGGCCACACCCTTCCAGTTTGGAAATTCTGGAGACACAATGCAGCACTCGGCCTGGCCTCCAGAAGAAAAATGTTGCCCTATAGGGCTAACCAGAAACGCCAAATGAGTAACAACCTGCATGCCACTCGACCATACCCCAATTATACAGTCTAGCCTGTGCACTAAAGCCCTGTCTGACACAGCCTGAGGGCAGACCTCCAGTCCAACACCAGGACAGCTGGCCGTACACTGAGCATATCATACCCACAATGGCTTTAGGCCATCATCTCTACCCAACCTCAATTTTCACCTTCAGAACCTAGACCTTATCTCCACTCACTGCTCAGGAGTGAACGTGATGCAAGAATCAAAACTTCTCCTTCGCTATGGCAAGAAACCTTGTGGTTGGCATGTTGTCCAACGTTCATTGTAGGAGAAAGCAGCATGGACTATGAGGTCCCACCTATCCCTGAGGGCCACAATTTGCACAAACACATATTTTGACACTCAGCGTGAGCCCTATCCTCATGTGAAGCCTCTTAGTGACTGGAACAACAGCCCACATATGGGGCTTGCCAAGCCCCTAGTCACCCAATCTCAACCAGAGTTCGAGATGTCTAGTCACCCGACTCAGGGCTCTGCTCTGGAATCCCTCTTTGGTGGGACACCTGAGGTAAAAAAAAAAAAAATACAGAAAGGACTTTTCCCATCCACAGAATGATCCCAACCCCTTGGGATCAGGCCAAATCACCAGAGAAAGAATTGTCCATGGCCCTTGAGATCACCCCGACATTCCACGGCCACCGTTGACACAAAATCCAGAGACAAAAGCTTGAGCAAGCGCCACATACTCGCCCTTTGTTCATAGCCCGGAAAATTCTCACAGTCTGTAGATCGAGCCTTCATAAATACATCCCCAAACCTAAGCTGAGTTTGTGTTTTCAGACTTCTGTCCCCACAGTCCTGGCCCACACACCATCCAACCTGGGGCCCCTGGAGCCACACCTCAGGACTGTGGCTTCCCTCTCCAGGGGAATTCTGCCATTTCCATTGGCCACAACCTTATAGATTAGGAGAAACCTCCAAACTCCCCGAGGCCATCCGAATAGTGTTGGCTGCCCAGGACAAACAGGGATGATCTTTCACAAGTTAGGAAACTACCTCCAATCAGACCCAGAGACAGATATCCCCATAGAATAAGATTGAACTGGACAGGCACTTAGGCCCTAATCAGATCCATTGCTTTTGTTTCCAGGCATCTCTCCTCAGAGGCCTGGTTTCCAATACCAGCATAGGGGGATTACTGAGGCACTCATCAGAAAAATCTCGTCTCCACATAGGAAATGTACTCTTTGGAGCTCTATAAAAACCTCTGTTTAGGAGAATCTTTCAGGGCCCCGGATCAAGCGCCCCATTCCAAGGTCTCCATGGACTTAAACCCACATTATGATCTATCCTCGGGAGCGTCCATGTCAACTCAACCCCCTTGGTTTCTCCCCCAGGGCCTGCAGATCAAACCTGCCTTGTCGCTAGGAGACAACTAGAATGGGAGGTGGGCTGCCTAGGCATCAATCCTTAGAACCCTACTCTGGAGTCATTCCATATGGGACATCCTAGAGCCATCCAACAGGTCTCAAGTGTCCCACAGAAGGAATCTTTGCAGTCTGGAGCATCTCAGAACTCCCATTGTGGGAAAATCTACATGGCCTCTTGAGACGCTCCACTTTATAAAGTGGCCATCATGGACAGAAACTCCAACCTGAGCAAACGTCTGATATTCGCCCTGACTTCAGGTGCATGAGATCTTGATTCAGCTCTGCAGAGTGTGCCTTCTGTGCCCTCACCCCAAAAAATAAGCCTAGCTTGTGGTCTCAGACTACAGTCCTCACACCCCTGGCCCAAAAGCCCTACAGTTTGGCAATACTGGGGCCACAATGCAGCACTCTGCCTGCCCTCCCAGAGAAAAAATGTTGCCTTATGGAACTACCTAGAGACCCGAATGAGGATCAATTGAACGCCACTCGACTGCACCCCAAATGTTCAGTCTACCCTGTCTAATGCCTTGTCTGACACAGCATGAGCCCACACCTCCAGACCTACGCTCAACAGCTGGCCGCACACTGAGCTCATTGGACCCAACAGGTCCTTAGGTCTTCATCTCTTCCCAACCTCGGTTTTCGGGTTTCAGAACCTAGACCTAAACTCCAATCACTGTCCAGGGGTTAACGTGATGCAGAAGTCACAACTCTTCCTTCGCCATGGCCAGAAACCTTATGGTTGGCATATTCTCCAACGTTCAGTGTCGGAGAATCCAGCGTGGCCCATGAGGCCCTTCCCATGCTTGAGGGCCTTGTTGGCACAAATAGGCATTGTGACCCTCAGCATGAGCCCTGTCCTCAAGGAAGGCCTCTCAGTGTCTGAATCAAGAGCCCACATATTGGACTTGCCATGCCCCTAGGCCCCCAAACTAAAACAGAGGTGGGGTTGTCCAGTTGTCCCTCCCGAGGACTCTGCTCTGGAATCCCTCCTTTATTGGGACACATGAGGTACAAAAAATAAAATAAAATAAAATAAAAAACAGAAAGGACTCCTCCCATCCCACAGAACATACACAAACTCTTGGGATTGGGTCAAATCCTCAGAGAAGGAAAGCCGTCCACAACCCATGAGGCCACGCCAGCATTCCACCCACATTGTTGACACAAATCCAGAGACAAAATCTGAGCAAGCACCTCAAACTCACACTTTTTCATATCCTGAAGTGTTATCACGGTCTGTAGATTGGGCGTGCCATAACTATGTCCCCAATCCTAAGCGGAGTTTGTGTTTTCAGATTTTTGCTCCACAGGCCTGGCCCACACACCCTCAAGGTTGGGCCCCTAGAGCCAAACTCAGAACTTTGCCTGCCCTCTCCAGGGGATTTCTGCCCATTCCATTGACCACAACCCTATAGATTAGGAGAAACTCCAAAGTCCCGAGGCCATTCCAATATTATAGGTCGCCCAGGACAAACAGGGGCGATCTGACACAATCTGAGCAACTACCTCACCTCAGATACTTAGACAAGTATCCCCAGCAAAGAGATTGAACCGGACAGGCTCCTAGGCTCTAATCATATCCATTACTTTTGTTTTCAGTCATTTCTCCTCAGAGGCCTGTTTTCCAATACCAGCATATGGGAGATACCTTAGGCACTCATCAAAACAATTCTCTTCTCTACATAGGAAACATACTCTTTAGAGCTCCATCAAAACCTCCGGTTATGAACATCCCTCAAGGACCCGGATCAAGACCCCATTCCAAGGTCTCCATGGACACAAATGCACATTATGACCCATACTCAACTCACCCATTTCAACACACCCGATTCGGTTGCTCCACTAGATCAGGCAGATCGAACTTGCCTTGGCTCTATGAGACACCTGGAATGGGAGGCAGGCTGCCCAGGCATCCATCCTTAGAACCCTGCTCTGGATAACTTCCTTATGGGATGTCCTGGAGCCATCCACCGGTCTCACCTGTCCCACAGAAGGAATCATTGCGGTTTGGAGCATCTCACAATTCAAATCGTGGGAAAACCTCCATGTCCTTGTGACACCCTCCCCTTCATGAAGGGGCCGTCATGGACAGAAACTCCGACCTAAGCCAACGTCTGATCCTAGCTCTGTCTTCAGGTATACGGGATCTCGAATCATCTCTGCAGAGGGTGCCTGCCGTCCCTTCACCCCGAAATCTAAGTCTGGCTTGTGTTCTCAGAATTTTTTCCTCACACTCCTGGCCCACAAGCCTTCCAGTTTGGGAATTCTGGAGCCAGTATGTGACACTGTGTCTTCCCTCCAGAAGAAAAACGTTGCCCTCTGGGGCTACCCAGTAACCACAAATGAGTACCATCCTGCACGAAACTCGACTGCACCCCAATGATACAGTCTAGCCTGGACACTAATTCGCTGTCTGCCACAGCCTGAGCCTGCACCTCCCAACCCACACTCAACAGCTGGCCGAACACTGAGCACATCAGACACACCATGGCCTTAGGGCTTCATCTCTTCCCAACCTCAGTTTTCAGGCTTCAGAACCTAGACCTTAAATCCAATCACAGTCCAGGAGTGAAAGTGTTGCAGAAATTAGAACTCCATCTTCCCCATGGCCAGAAAACTTGTGGTTGCCATATTGTGCAATGTTCAGTGTAGGAGAAACCAGCATGGTACTTTAGGCCACGCCCTGACTTGAGGGGCTCCTTGGGCACAAAAACACATTGTGAAACTCAGTGTGAGACCTATCCTCAAGGAAGGCCTCTCAATGTCTGGACCAAGAGCCCAAATATGGGGCTTGCCATGTTCTTAGGTCCCAATGTTAACCAGAGGTCTGGTTGTCCAGTCGCCCCTCCCCAGGACTCTGCTCTGGAATGCCTCTTTTGGTGGTCCACCTGAGGTAAAAAAAACAGAAAGACCTCCTCCCTTCCGACAGAATGACCCCAAACTCTTAGGATCGGGTCAAATCCCCAGAAAGGGAGCCTCATCGATGGCCCATGAGGACCCCCCGACATTCCATGGCAATCAGTGACACATTTCCAGAAAAAAAAAAAAAAGCATGAGCAAGCACCTCATATTCGCCCTTTGTTCATATCCCGAAGAGTTCTCACGGTCTATAGATCGGGCCGGTCATACCTACATCCTCCAACCTAAGTGGAGTTTGTGTTTTCAGACTTTTATTCCAAATAACCCTGGACGACACACGCTCCACACTTGGGTCCCTGGAGCCACACCTCAGGACTGTGCTTCCCTTTCAAGGGAATTCTTCCCATTCCATTGGCCACAACCTTGCAAATGAGGAAAAACCTCCAAAGTCACCGAGGCCATCCCAATAGTTTAGGCCGACCAGGACAAATAGGGGTGATCTCAAACCACCTGAGCAACTACCTCCACTCAGACAAGAGATGTCCCCAGAGAAAAATATTAAACCGGACAGGCCCCTAGGCCCTAATCAGATCCATTGCTTTGGTTTCCAGGCATCTCTCCTCAGAGGCCTCGTTTCCAATACCAGCATATGGTGGTTTCCTGAGGCACCAATAAGAACAAATCTCGTCTCCCCATGGAAAACTTGCTCATTGGAGCTTTGTCATAACCTCTGGTTAGGAGAATCCTTCAGGGCCCTGGTGCCACTGCCCCATACCAAGGTCTGCATGGACTCAAACCAACATTAAGACCATCCTCAGGAAAGTCCATTTCAACTCAGCCCCCTCTGTTGCTACCCCAAGCCAGCAGATCAAACGTTTCTTGTTGCTAGGAGACAATTGGAATGTGAGGCTGCTGCCCAGGCATCCATACGAAGAACCCTGTTCTGGAAAAATACCTTATAAGACGTCCTGGAGCCATCCAACAAATCTTAATTGTCCCACAGAAGGAATCCTTGCGGTTTGGAGCATCTCACAACTCCAATAGTGGCAAAACCCCCATGGCCTCATAATAACCCCTCTTCTTGAAGGGGTCAAAATGGAAAGAAACTCAAACCTAATCCAAAGTCTGATCCTCGACCTAACTTCAGACGCATGAGATCTCAATTCAGCTCTGCAGAGTGTGCCTGCCATGCCCTTGCCCCGAAACCTAAGCCTAGCTTGTGTTCTCAGCTTCCGTCCTCACTCTCCTGGCCCACAAGTCCTCCAGTTTGGGAATTCCGAAGCCACAATGCAGCACTCTGCCTGCCCTCCAGAAGAAAAACTTTGCCCTATGCTGCTAATAAGAAACCCCAAATGATTTTCTAATGCATGTCACTCGATGTTAAAGCAATTATACAGCCTACCCTGTATACTAATGCCCTGTCTGGCACAGCCTGAGACAAGACATCCCAAACGACACCCAGACAGCTGGCCCCAACCTGGACACATAGGACCCGCTATTGCTGTTTGTCGTCATCTCTTCCCAACCTCGGTTTTCAGGCTTCAGAACCTAGACCTTAAATCCAATCATAGTCCAGGAGTGAAAGTGTTGCAGAAATTAGAACTCCTTCTTCCCCATGGCCAGAAAACTTGTGGTTGCCATATTGTGCAATGTTCAGTGTAGGAGAAACCAGCATGGTACATTAGGCCACGCCCTGCCTTGAGGGGCTCCTTGGGCTCAAAAACACATTGTGAAACTCAGTGTGAGACCTATCCTCAAGGAAGGCCTCTCAGTGTCTGGACCAAGAGCCCACATATGGGGCTTGCCATGTTCTTAGGTCCCAATGTTAACCAGAGGGCTGGTTGTCCAGTTGCCCCCACCCACGACTCTGCTCTGGAATCCCTCTTTTTGTGGTCCACCTGAGGTAAAAAACAAAAAAACAAAAAAACAAAAAAAAAATAAACAAAAAAAACAGAAAGGCCTCCTCCCTTCAGACAGAATGACCCCAAACCCTTGGGATTGGGTTAAATCCCCAGAAAGGGAGCTTCATCGATGGCCCATGAGGACACCACGACATTTCATGGCAATCGGTGACACATTTCCAGAAAAAAAAAAAAAAGCATGAGCAAGCAACTCACATTCGCCCTTTGTTCATATCCCGAAGAGTTCTCCTCATGGTCTATATATCGGGCCGGCCATACATACATCGTCTAACCTAAGTGGAGTTTGTGTTTTCAGACTTTTGTCCAAATAGCCCTGGACCACACACGCTCCACACTTGGGTCCCTGGAGCCACACCTCAAGACTGTGCTTCCCTTTCAAGGGAATTCTTCCCATTCCATTGGCCACAACCTTGCAAATTAGGAAAAACCTCCAAAGTCACCGAGGCCATCCCAATAGTGTAGGACGCCCAGGACAAACAGGGGTGATCTCAAACCAGCTGAGCAACTACCTCCACTCAGACAAGAGATGTCCCCAGAGAAAAATATTAAACCGGACAGGCCCCTAGGCCCTAATCAGATCCATTGCTTTGGTTTCCAGGCATCTCTCCTCAGAGGCCTCGTTTCCAATACCAGCATATGGTGGTTTCCTGAGGCACCAATAAGAACAAATCTCGTCGCCCCATGGAAAACTTCCTCATTGGAGCTTTGTCATAACCTCTGGTTAGGAGAATCCTTCAGGGCCCTGGTGCCACTGCCCCATACCAAGGTCTCCATGGACTCAAACCAACATTAAGACCATCCTCAGGAAAGTCCATTTCAACTCAGCCCCCTCTGTTGCTACCCCAAGCCAGCAGATCAAAAGTTTCTTGTTGCTAGGAGACAATTGGAATGTGAGGCTGGCTGCCCAGACATCCATATTTAGAACGATGTTCTGGAAAAATACCTTATAAGACGTCCTGGAGCCATCCAACAAATCTTAATTGTCCCAAAGAAGGAATCCTTGCGGTTTGGAGCATCTCACAACTCCAATAGTTGCAAAACCCCCATGGCCTCATAATCCCCCCTCTTCTTGAAGGGGCCAACATGGACAGAAACTCAACCCTGAGGTAAGTCTAAACCTCGACTGACTTCAGACGCATGAGATCTCAATTCAGCTCTGCAGAGTGTGCCTGCCATGTCCTTGCCCCGAAACCTAAGCCTAGCTTGTGTTCTCAGCTTCCGTCCTCAATCTCCTGGCCCACAAGCCCTCCAGTTTGGGAATTCCGATGCCACAATGCAGCACTCTGCCTGCCCTCCAGAAGAAAAACTTTGCCCTATGCTGCTAATAAGAAACCCCAAATGATTTTCTAATGCATGCCACTCGATTGTAAAGCAATTATACAGCCCACACTGTATAGTAATGCCCTGTCTGGCACAGCCTGAGACAAGACATCCCAAACGACACCCAGACAGCTGGCCCTTAACCTGGACACATTGGACCCGCTATGGCTGTAGGTCGTCATCTCTTCCCAACCTCGGTTTTCAGGCTTCAGAACCTAGACCTTATCTCCAATCACTGCCCAGGGGTGAACGTGATGCAGAAATTAGAATTCCTCCTTCCCCATGGCCAGAAACCTTGCGGTTGGCATGTTGTCCAACGTTCAATGTGGGAAAACCTGCATTGTCCGCAAGGCCACGCCAGTGCTTGAGGGCCGCCTAGGGCACAGACATGCATTGTGACCTGCAGCGTGAGTCCCGTATTAAAGTAACGCCTCTCAGTGGCTGGACCAAGATCCTGCATATGGGGCTTGTCATATCCATAAGCCCCCAGGCTTAACCAGAGGGCGAGTATTCCAGTTGTCAGTACCCACTGCTATGCTCTAGAATCCCTCTACTGGGGGGACACATGAAGCAGAAAACAGGACACTTCCCTTCCCACAGAATGACCCCAAACTCTTGGGGGCTGGACAAACTACCAGAGAGGGAGACTTCTACGACCCATGAGGCAACTCCTACATTAAACGGCCATTGTGGACAAAACATCCAGAGACAAAAGCCTGAGCGACTGCCTCCCTCTCACCCTTCTTTCATATCCAGAGGAGCTCCCCTCATGGACTGTAGATCAGACCTGCCGTAACCTCGGCCCCAAACCTGAGCTGAGTTAGGGTTTTTGGATGTCTGTCTGCACAGCCATGGCCCACACAGCCTCCAGGCTGGGGTCTCTGGAGCCACACCACAGAACTGTGCCTGCTCTCTCCTAAGAAACTGCCCATTCCATTGGCCACAACTCTACAAAATAGTAGAAACCTCAAGCTCCCCAAGGACATCCCACTACCGCAAGCCGCACTGGACAAATAGGGGCATTATGACACAAGCTGAGCAACTACTACCTCCATGCAGACACACAGACAGATATCCGCAGAGACAGAAGATTGAACCAGACAGGCCCCTAGGCCCTATTATGAACTCTTGCTTTGGTGTCCACGTATCACTCCTCAGAGGCCTGGGTTTGAAGACCAGCATACGGGGCTTTCCTGAGGCACCAGACAGAAGACCTCTCATCTCCACATGGGAAGCTTCCTTGTTGGAGTTGTGTCAAGCCCTTCGGGTTGGAGAATCCTGCCGAGTCCCTTAGCTACTGCCACATTCCAAGGTCTCCATGGCCACCAACCCACATTATGACTCATCCTCAGGAGAGTCCATTTAAACTCGGCCTTCTGGGTAGCTCACCCAAGAGCCCGCAGATTGAGCGTGCCTTGTCTCGACCAGGCAATGGGAAGGTGAGTTGGCGTTTCTCGTCATCCATGCTTAGGCCCCTGCTCTCGAGTCTTTCTGTATGGGGCATCCTGGAACCATCCAATAGTACTCGACTGTCCTGAAGAAGGAAACTTTGAAGTTTGGAGCAGCTCACAACTCCCAGCGTAGGGAAACCTCCCTGGCCTCATGACGCCACCACCCCCTTCAGGAAGGGGCCGTCATGGACACAAACTCCAGCTTGAGGCAACATCTGATACTCGCCCTGACCTCACCTGCAGGAGATTCGATTCAGCCTCTGCAGAGTGGGCCTGCCATGCTCTTGGACCCAAAACTCGTGCTAGCTTGTGTTTAAAAACTTCCTTCCTCACAATCCTGGCCACACCCCTCCAGTTTGGCAATTCTGGAGACACAATGCAGCACTCTGCCTGCCCTCCAGAAGAAAAATGTTGCCCTATAGGGCTAACCAGAAACACCAAATGAGTAACAACCTGCATGCCACTCGAACATACCCCAATTATACAGTCTAGCCTGTGCACTAAAGAACTGTCTGACACAGCCTGAGGGCAGACCTCCAGTCCAACACCCAGACAGCTGGCCGTACACAGAGCATATCACACCCACAAAGGCTTTAGGCCATCATCTCTACCCAACCTCAGTTTTCACCTTCAGAACCTAGGCCTTATCTCCACTCACTGCTCAGGAGTGAACGTGATGCAAAAATCAGAACTTCTCCTTCGCCTTGGCAAGAAACCTAGTGGTTGGCATGTTTTCCAATGTTCATTGTAGGAGAAAGCACCTTGGACTAAGAGGCCCCACCTATCCCTGAGGGCCACAATGTGCACAAACACACATTGTGACACTCAGCGTGAGCCCTATCCTCATGTAAAGCCTCTTAGTGACTGGAACAACAGCCCACATATGGGGCTTGCCAAGCCCCTAGTCCCCCAATCTCAACCAGAGTTCGAGATGTCTAGTCACCCCTACTCAGGGCTTTACTCTGGAATCCCTCTTTGGTGGGACAACTGAGGTAAAAAAAAAATACATAAAGGACTCTTCCCATCACAGAATGATCCCAACCACTTGGGATCAGGCCAAATCACCAGAGAAAGAATTGTCCATGGCCCTTGAGGACACCCCGACATTCCACGGCCACCGTTGACACAAAATCCAGAGACAAAAGCCTGAGCAAGCGCCACATACTCGCCCTTTGTTCATAGCCCGGAAAATTCTCACAGTCTGTAGATCGAGCGTTCATACATACATCCCCAAACCTAAGCTGAGTTTGTGTTTTCAGACTTCTGTCCCCACAGTCCTGGCCCACACACCATCCAAGTTGGGGCCCCTGGAGCCACACCTCAGGACTGTGGCTTACCTCTCCAGGGGAATTCTGCCATTTCCATTGGCCACAACCCTATAGATTAGGAGTATCCTCCAATCTCCACGAGGCCATCTGAATAGTGTTGGCTGCCCAGGACACACAGGGATGATCTTTCACAAGTTAGGAAACTACCTCCACTCAGACCCAGAGACAGATATCCCCATAGAATAAGATTGAACTGGACAGGCACTTAGGCCCTAATCAGATCCATTGCTTTTGATTCCAGTCATCTCTCCTCAGAGGCCTGGTTTCCAATACCAGCATATGGGAGATTCCTTAGGCACTCATCAAAACAATTCTCTTCTCTACATAGGAAACATAATCTTTAGAGCTCCATCAAAACCTCCGTTATGAACATCCCTCAAGGCCCCGGATCAAGCACCCCATTCCAATGTCTACATGGACACAAATGCACATTATGACCTATCCTCAACTCACCCATTTCAACACACCCGCCTCGGTTGCTCCCCTGGATTCAGCAGATCGAACTTGCCTTGGCTCTATGAGACACCTGGAATGGGAGGCAGGCTGCCCAGGCATCCATCCTTAGAACCCTGCTCTGGATAACTTCCTTATGGGATGTCCGGGAGCCATCCAACAGGTCTCACCTGTCCCACAGAAGGAATCATTGCGGTTTGGAGCATCTCACAATTCCCATCGTGGGAAAACCTCCATGTCCTCGTGACACCCTCCCCTTCATGAAGGGGCCGTCATGGACAGAAACTCCGACCTAAGCCAACGTCTGATCCTAGCTCTGTCTTCAGGTATACAGGATCTCGAATCATCTCTGCAGAGGGTGCCTGCCGTCCCCTCACCCCGAAATCTAAGTCTGGCTTGTGTTCTCAGAATTTTGTCCTCACACTCCGGGCCCACAAGCCTTCCAGTTTGGGAATTCTGGAGCAACTATGTGGCACTGTGTCTTCCCTCCAGAAGAAAAACGTTGCCCTTTGGGGCTACCCAGTAACCACAAATGATTACCATCCTGCACGAAACTCGACTGCACCCCAATGATACAGTCTAGCCTGGGCATTAATTCCCTGTCTGCCACAGCCTGAGCCTGCACCTCCTAAGCCACACTCAACAGCTGGCCGAACACTGAGCACATCAGACACACCATGGCCTTAGGTCTTCATCTCTTCCCAACCTCAGTTTTCAGGCTTCAGAACCTAGACCTTAAATCCAATCACAGTCCAGGAGTGAAAGTGTTGCAGAAATTAGAACTCCATCTTCCCCATGGCCAGAAAACTTGTGGTTACCATATTGTGCAACGTTCAGTGTAGGAGAAACCAGCATGGTACATTAGGCCACGCCCTGCCTTGAGGGGCTCCTTGGGCTCAAAAACACATTGTGAAACTCAGTGTGAGACCTATCCTCAAGGAAGGCCTCTCAGTGTCTGGACCAAGAGCCCACATATGGGGCTTGCCATGTTCTTAGGTCCCAATGTTAACCAGAGGTCTGGTTGTCCAGTTGCCCCAACCCACGACTCTGCTCTGGAATCCCTCTTTTGGTGGTCCACCTGAGGTAAAAAAAAAATAATAATAAAAATAAAAATAAAATAAACAAAAAAAACAGAAAGGCCTCCTCCCTTCCGACAGAATGAACCCAAACTCTTGGGATCAGGTTAAATCCCCAGAAAGTGAGCCTCATTGATGGCCCATGAGGACACCACGACATTCCATGGCATTCGGTGACACATTTCCAGAAAAAAAAAAAAAAAAAAAAGCATGAGAGCACCTCACATTCTCCCTTTTTTCATATCCCTTAGAGTTCTCCTCACGGTCTAATACGGCCCGGCCATACCTACATCCTCCAAACAAAGTGGAGTTTGTGTTTTCAGACTTTTGTCCAAATAGCCCTGGACCACACACGCTCCACACTTGGGTCCCTGGAGACACACCTCAAGACTGTGCTTCCCTTTCAAGGGAATTCTTCCCATTCCATTGGCGACAACCTTGCAAATGAGGAAAAACCTCCAAAGTCACCGAGGCCATCCCAATAGTGTAGGCCGCCCAGGACAAACAGGGGTGATCTCAAACCAGCTGAGAAACTACCTCCACTCAGACAACAGATGTCCCCAGAGAAGAATATTGAACCGGACAGGTACCAAGGCCCTAATCAGATCCATTGCTTTCGTTTCCAGGCATCTCTCCTCAGAGGCCTCGTTTCCAATACCAGCATATGGTGGTTTCCTGAGGCACCAATAAGAACAAATCTCGTCTCCCCATGGAAAACTTGCTCATTGGAGCTTTGTCATAACCTCTGGTTAGGAGAATTCTTCAGGGCCCTGGTGCCACTGCCCCATACCAAGGTCTCCATGGACTCAAACCAACATTAAGACCATCCTCAGGAAAGTCCATTTCAACTCAGACCCCTCTGTTGCTACCCCAGGACAGCAGATCAAACGTTTCTCTTCTAGGAGACAATTGGAATGTGAGGCTGCTGCCCAGGCATCCATACGTAGAACCCTGTTCTGGAAAAATACCTTATAAGACGTCCTGGAGCCATCCAACAAATCTTAATTGTCCCAAAGAAGGAATCCTCGCGGTTTGGAGCATCTCACAACTCCAATAGTTGCAAAACCCCCATGGCCTCATAATCCCCCCTCTTCTTGAAGGGGCCAACATGGACAGAAACTCAACCCTGTGCCAAGTCTGAACCTCGACTGACTTCAGACGCATGAGATCTCAATTCAGCTCTGCAGAGTGTGCCTGCCATGTCCTTGCCCCGAAACCTAAGCCTAGCTTGTGTTCTCAGCTTCCGTCCTCACTCTCCTGGCCCACAAGTCCTCCAGTTTGGGAATTCCGAAGCCACAATGCAGCACTCTGCCTGCCCTCCAGAAGAAAAACTTTGCCCTATGCTGCTAATAAGAAACCCCAAATGATTTTCTAATGCATGCCACTCGATTGTAAAGCAATTATACAGCCCACCCTGTATTCTAATGCCCTGTCTGGCACAGCCTGAGACAAGACATCCCAAACGACACCCAGACAGCTGGCCCCAACCTGGACACATAGGACCCGCTATGGCTGTAGGTCGTCATCTCTTCCCAACCTCGGTTTTCAGGCTTCAGAACCTAGACCTTATCTCCAATCACTGCCCAGGGGTGAACGTGATGCAGAAATTAGAATTCCTCCTTCCCCATGGCCAGAAACCTTGTGGTTGGCATGTTGTCCAACGTTCTATGTGGGAAAACCTACATTGTCCGAAAGGCCACGCCAGTGCTTGAGGGCCGCCTAGGGCACAGACATGCATTGTGACCTGCAGCGTGAGTCCCGTATTAAAGTAACGCCTCTCAGTGGCTGGACCAAGATCCTGCATATGGGGCTTGTCATATCCATAAGCCCCCAGGCTTAACCAGAGGGCGAGTATTCCAGTTGTCAGTACCCACTGCTATGCTCTAGAATCCCTCTACTGGGGGGACACATGAAGCAGAAAACAGGACACTTCCCTTCCCACAGAATGACTCCAAACTCTTGGGGGCTGGACAAACTACCAGAGAGGGAGACTTCTACGACCCATGAGGCAACTCCTACATTAAACGGCCATTGTGGACAAAACATCCAGAGACAAAAGCCTGAGCGACTGCCTCCCTCTCACCCTTCTTTCATATCCAGAGGAGCTCCCCTCATGGACTGTAGATCAGGCCTGCCGTAACCTCGGCCCCAAACCTGAGCTGAGTTAGGGTTTTTGGATGTCTGTCTGCACAGCCATGGCCCACACAGCCTCCAGGCTGGGGTCTCTGGAGCCACACCACAGAACTGTGCCTGCTCTCTCCTAAGAAACTGCCCATTCCATTGGCCACAACTCTACAAAATAGTAGAAACCTCAAGCTCCCCAAGGACATCCCACTACCGCAAGCCGCACTGGACAAATAGGGGCATTATGACACAAGCTGAGCAACTACTACCTCCATGCAGACACACAGACAGATATCCGCAGAGACAGAAGATTGAACCAGACAGGCCCCTAGGCCCTATTATGAACTCTTGCTTTGGTGTCCACGTATCACTCCTCAGAGGCCTGGGTTTGAAGACCAGCATACGGGGCTTTCCTGAGGCACCAGACAGAAGATCTCTCATCTCCACATGGGAAGCTTCCTTGTTGGAGTTGTGTCAAGCCCTTCGGGTTGGAGAATTCTGCCGAGTCCCTTAGCTACTGCCACATTCCAAGGTCTCCATGACCACCAACCCACATTATGACTCATCCTCAGGAGAGTCCATTTAAACTCAGGCTTCTGGGTAGCTCAACCAAGAGCCCGCAGATTGAGCGTGCCTTGTCTCGACCAGGCAATGGGAAGGTGAGTTGGCGTGTCTCGACATCCATGCTTAGGCCCCTGCTCTCGAGTCTTTCTGTATGGGGCATCCTGGAACCATCCAATAGTACTCGACTGTCCTGAAGAAGGAAACTTTGAAGTTTGGAGCAGCTCACAACTCCCAGCGTAGGGAAACCTCCCTGGCCTCATGACGCCCCCACCCCCTTCAGGAAGGGGCCGTCATGGACACAAACTCCAGCTTGAGGCAACATCTGATACTCGCTCTGACCTCACCTGCAGGAGATCTCGATTCAGCCTCTGCAGAGTGGGCCTGCCATGCTCTTGGCCCCAAAACTCGTGCTAGCTTGTGTTTTCAGACTTCCTTCCTCACAATCCTGGCCACACCCCTCCAGTTTGGCAATTCTGGAGACACAATGCAGCACTCTGCCTGCCCTCCAGAAGAAAAATGTTGCCCTATAGGGCTAACCAGAAACGCCAAATGAGTAACAACCTGCATGCCACTCGACCATACCCCAATTATACACTCTAGCCTGTGCACTAAAGCCCTGTCTGACACAGCCTGAGGGAAGACCTCCAGTCCAACACCCAGAAAGCTGGCCGTCCACAGAGCATATCACACCCACAATGGCTTTAGGCCATCATCTCTACCCAACCTCAGTTTTCACCTTCAGAACCTAGGCCTTATCTCCACTCACTGCTCAGGAGTGAACGTGATGCAAGAATTAGAACTTCTCCTTCGCCTTGGCAACTAACCTAGTGGTTGGCATGTTGTCCATTGTTCATTGTAGGAGAAAGCAGCATGGACTATGAGGCCCCACCTCTCCCTGAGGGCCATAATTTGCACAAACACACATTGTGACCCTCAGCGTGAGCCCTATCCTCATGTAAAGCCTCTTAGTGACTGGAACAACAGCCCACATATGGGGCTTGCCAAGCCCCTAGTCCCCCAATCTCAACCAGATTTCGAGATGACTAGTCACCCCTACTCAGGGCTCTACTCTGGAATCCCTCTTTGGTGGGACACCTGAGGTAAAAAAAAAAAAACAAAAACATATATATATATATATATATATATATATATATATATATATATATATATATATATATACAGAAAGGACTCTTCCAATCCACAAAATGATCCCAACCACTTGGGATCAGGCCATATCACCAGAGAAAGAATTGTCCATCGCCCTTGAGGACATCCCGACATTCCACGGCCACCGTTGACACAAAATCCAGAGACAAAAGCCTGAGCAATCGCCACATACTCGCCCTTTGTTCATAGCCTGGAAAATTCTCACGTTCTGTAGATTGAGCCTTTATACATACATCCCCAAACCTAATCTGAGTTTGTGTTTTCAGACTTCTGTCTCCACAGGCCTGGCCCACACACCATCCAAGTTGGGGCCCCTGGAGCCACACCTCAGGACTGTGGCTTACCTCTCCAGGGGAATTCTGCCATTTCCATTGGCCACAACCCTATAGATTAGGAGTATCCTCCAATCTCCACGAGGCCATCCGAATAGTGTTGGCTGCCCAGGACACACAGGGATGATCTTTCACAAGTTAGGAAACTACCTCCACTCAGACCCAGAGACAGATATCCCCATAGAATAAGATTGAACTGGACAGGCACTTAGGCCCTAATCAGATCCATTGCTTTTGATTCCAGTCATCTCTCCTCAGAGGCCTGGTTTCCAATACCAGCATATGGGAGATTCCTTAGGCACTCATCAAAACAATTCTCTTCTCTACATAGGAAACATAATCTTTAGAGCTCCATCAAAACCTCCGTTATGAACATCCCTCAAGGCCCCAGATCAAGCACCCCATTCCAATGTCTACATGGACACAAATGCACATTATGACCTATCCGCAACTCACCCATTTCAACACACCCGCCTCGGTTGCTCCCCTGGATTCAGCAGATCGAACTTGCCTTGGCTCTATGAGACACCTGGAATGGGAGGCAGGCTGCCCAGGCATCCATCCTTAGAACCCTGCTCTGGATAACTTCCTTATGGGATGTCCGGGAGCCATCCAACAGGTCTCACCTGTCCCACAGAAGGAATCATTGCGGTTTGGACCATCTCACAATTCCCATCGTGGGAAAACCTCCATGTCCTCGTGACACCCTCCCCTTCATGAAGGGGCCGTCATGGACAGAAACTCCGACCTAAGCCAACGTCTGATCCTAGCTCTGTCTTCAGGTATACAGAATCTCGAATCATCTCTGCAGAGGGTGCCTGCCGTCCCCTCACCCCGAAATCTAAGTCTGGCTTGTGTTCTCAGAATTTTTTCCTCACACTCCGGGCCCACAAGCCTTCCAGTTTGGGAATTCTGGAGCAACTATGTGGCACTGTGTCTTCCCTCCAGAAGAAAAACGTTGCCCTTTGGGGCTACCCAGTAACCACAAATGAGTACCATCCTGCACGAAACTCGACTGCACCCCAATGATACAGTCTAGCCTGGGCATTAATTCCCTGTCTGCCACAGCCTGAGCCTGCACCTCCTAAACCAAAACTCAACAGCTGGCCGAACACTGAGCACATCAGACACACCATGGCCTTAGGTCTTCATCTCTTCCCAACCTCAGTTTTCAGGCTTCAGAACCTAGACCTTAAATCCAATCACAGTCCAGGAGTGAAAGTGTTGCAGAAATTAGAACTCCATCTTCCCCATGGCCAGAAAACTTGTGGTTACCGTATTGTGCAACGTTCAGTGTAGGAGAAACCAGCATGGTACATTAGGCCACGCCCTGCCTTGAGGGGCTCCTTGGGCTCAAAAACACATTGTGAAACTCAGTGTGAGACCTATCCTCAAGGAAGGCCTCTCAGTGTCTGGACCAAGAGCCCACATATGGGGCTTGCCATGTTCTTAGGTCCCAATGTTAACCAGAGGTCTGGTTGTCCAGTTGCCCCAACCCACGACTCTGCTCTGGAATCCCTCTTTTGGTGGTCCACCTGAGGTAAAAAAAAAATAAATAAAAATAAAAAAAAATAAACAAAAAAAACAGAAAGGCCTCCTCCCTTCTGACAGAATGAACCCAAACTCTTGGGATCAGGTTAAATCCCCAGAAAGTGAGCCTCATTGATGGCCCATGAGGACACCACGACATTCCATGGCATTCGGTGACACATTTCCAGAAAAAAAAAAAAAAAGCATGAGAGCACCTCACATTCGCCCTTTTTTCATATCCCTTAGAGTTCTCCTCACGGTCTAATACGGCCCGGCCATACCTACATCCTCCAAACAAAGTGGAGTTTGTGTTTTCAGACTTTTGTCAAAATAGCCCTGGACCACACACGCTCCACACTTGGGTCCCTGGAGCCACACCTCAGGACTGTGCTTCCCTTTCAAGGGAATTCTTCCCATTCCATTGGCCACAACCTTGCAAATGAGGAAAAACCTCCAAAGTCACCGAGGCCATCCCAATAGTGTAGGCCGCCCAGGACAAACAGGGGTGATCTCAAACCAGCTGAGCAACTACCTCCACTCAGACAACAGATGTCCCCAGAGAAGAATATTGAACCGGACAGGCACCAAGGCCCTAATCAGATCCATTGCTTTGGTTTCCAGGCATCTCTCCTCAGAGGCCTCGTTTCCAATACCAGCATATGGTGGTTTCCTGAGGCACCAATAAGAACAAATCTCGTCTCCCCATGGAAATCTTGCTCATTGGAGGTTGTCATAACCTCTGGTTAGGAGAATCCTTCAGGGCCCTGGTGCCACTGCCCCATACCAAGGTCTCCATGGACTCAAACCAACATTAAGACCATCCTCAGGAAAGTCCATTTCAACTCAGACCCCTCTGTTGCTACCCCAGGACAGCAGATCAAACGTTTCTCATTGCTAGGAGACAATTGGAATGTGAGGCTGCTGCCCAGGCATCCATACGTAGAACCCTGTTCTGGAAAAATACCTTATAAGACGTCCTGGAGCCATCCAACAAATCTTAATTGTCCCAAAGAAGGAATCCTTGCGGTTTGGAGCATCTCACAACTCCAATAGTTGCAAAACCCCCATGGCCTCATAATCCCCCCTCTTCTTGAAGGGGCCAACATGGACAGAAACTCAACCCTGTGCCAAGTCTGAACCTCGACTGACTTCAGACGCATGAGATCTCAATTCAGCTCTGCAGAGTGTGCCTGCCATGTCCTTGCCCCGAAACCTAAGCCTAGCTTGTGTTCTCAGATCCCGTCCTCACTCTCCTGGCCCACAAGCCCTCCAGTTTGGGAATTCCGAAGCCACAATGCAGCACTCTGCCTGCCCTCCAGAAGAAAAACTTTGCCCTATGCTGCTAATAAGAAACCCCAAATGATTTTCTAATGCATGCCACTCGATTGTAAAGCAATTATACAGCCCACCCTGTATTCTAATGCCCTGTCTGGCACAGCCTGAGACAAGACATCCCAAACGACACCCAGACAGCTGGCCCCAACCTGGACACATAGGACCCGCTATGGCTGTAGGTCGTCATCTCTTCCCAACCTCGGTTTTCAGGCTTCAGAACCTAGACCTTATCTCCAATCACTGCCCAGGGGTGAACGTGATGCAGAAATTAGAATTCCTCCTTCCCCATGGCCAGAAACCTTGTGGTTGGCATGTTGTCCAACGTTCTATGTGGGAAAACCTACATTGTCCGAAAGGCCACGCCAGTGCTTGAGGGCCGCCTAGGGCACAGACATGCATTGTGACCTGCAGCGTGAGTCCCGTATTAAAGTAACGCCTCTCAGTGGCTGGACCAAGATCCTGCATATGGGGCTTGTCATATCCATAAGCCCCCAGGCTTAACCAGAGGGCGAGTATTCCAGTTGTCAGTACCCACTGCTATGCTCTAGAATCCCTCTACTGGGGGGACACATGAAGCAGAAAACAGGACACTTCCCTTCCCACAGAATGACCCCAAACTCTTGGGGGCTGGACAAACTACCAGAGAGGGAGACTTCTACGACCCATGAGGCAACTCCTACATTAAACGGCCATTGTGGACAAAACATCCAGAGACAAAAGCCTGAGCGACTGCCTCCCTCTCACCCTTCTTTCATATCCAGAGGAGCTCCCCTCATGGACTGTAGATCAGGCCTGCCGTAACCTCGGCCCCAAACCTGAGCTGAGTTAGGGTTTTTGGATGTCTGTCTGCACAGCCATGGCCCACACAGCCTCTAGGCTGGGGTCTCTGGAGCCACACCACAGAACTGTGCCTGCTCTCTCCTAAGAAACTGCCCATTCCATTGGCCACAACTCTACAAAATAGTAGAAACCTCAAGCTCCCCAAGGACATCCCACTACCGCAAGCCGCACTGGACAAATAGGGGCATTATGACACAAGCTGAGCAACTACTACCTCCATGCAGACACACAGACAGATATCCGCAGAGACAGAAGATTGAACCAGACAGGCCCCTAGGCCCTATTATGAACTCTTGCTTTGGTGTCCACGTATCACTCCTCAGAGGCCTGGGTTTGAAGACCAGCATACGGGGCTTTCCTGAGGCACCAGACAGAAGATCTCTCATCTCCACATGGGAAGCTTCCTTGTTGGAGTTGTGTCAAGCCCTTCGGGTTGGAGAATCCTGCCGAGTCCCTTAGCTACTGCCACATTCCAAGGTCTCCATGGCCACCAACCCACATTATGACTCATCCTCAGGAGAGTCCATTTAAACTCAGCCTTCTGGGTAGCTCACCCAAGAGCCCGCAGATTGAGCGTGCCTTGTCTCGACCAGGCAATGGGAAGGTGAATTGGCGTTTCTCGGCATCCATGCTTAGGCCCCTGCTCTCGAGTCTTTCTGTATGGGGCATCCTGGAACCATCCAATAGTACTCGACTGTCCTGAAGAAGGAAACTTTGAAGTTTGGAGCAGCTCACAACTCCCAGCGTAGGGAAACCTCCCTGGCCTCATGACGCCCCCACCCCCTTCAGGAAGGGGCCGTCATGGACACAAACTCCAGCTTGAGGCAACATCTGATACTCGCCCTGACCTCACCTGCAGGAGATCTCGATTCAGCCTCTGCAGAGTGGGCCTGCCATGCTCTTGGCCCCAAAACTCGTGCTAGCTTGTGTTTTCAGACTTCCTTCCTCACAATCCTGGCCACACCCCTCCAGTTTGGCAATTCTGGAGACACAATGCAGCACTCTGCCTGCCCTCCAGAAGAAAAATGTTGCCCTATAGGGCTAACCGGAAACGCCAAATGAGTAACAACCTGCATGCCACTCGACCATACCCCAATTATACAGTCTAGCCTGTGCACTAAAGCCCTGTCTGACACAGCCTGAGGGCAGACCTCCAGTCCAACACCCAGACAGCTGGCCATAAACAGAGCATATCACACCCACAATGGCTTTAGGCCATCAACTCTACCCAACCTCAGATTTCACCTTCAGAACCTAGACCTTATCTCCACTCACTGCTCAGGAGTGAACGTGATGCAAGAATCAGAACTTCTCCTTCGCCTTGGCAAGAAACCTAGTGGTTGGCATGTTTTTCCAACGTTCAGTGTAGTTGAAACCAGTGTGGCCCATGATGCCCCGCTCATGTTTATGGGCCACATTGGTCACAAACACACATTGTGTCCCTCAGCCTGATCCCAGTCCTCAGGTAAGGCCTCTCAGTGGCTGGATGTAGAGTCAGCATATTCGGCTTGCCATGCCCCTAGGCCTCAAATTTTACCCATAGTTCGGGTTCTCCCTTCACTTTACCCCAGGGCTCATCTTTGGAATTCCTCTTTTGGCGGGACACCTGAGGTAACAAACCTGAAAGGAGTCCTCCCATTCCACAGATTGATGAAAAACAATTGGGATCGGACCAAATCCCCAGAGAGAAAGATTCGTCCATGGCCCATGAGGCTTCCCCGACATTCCACGGCCATCTCTGATACAAAATCCAGAGACAAAAGCCTGAGCAAGTGCCTCACACTCGCTCTTTCTTTATATCCGGAAGAGTTCTTCTCATGGTTTATAGATCGGGCCTGCCATACCTACCTCCCCAAAGCTAAGCTGAGTTTATGTTTTCAGACTTCTGTCCCCAAAGTCCTGGGCCACACACCTTCCAGGCTGGGGCCACAGGTGTCACACATTAGGACTGTGTCTAACCAATCCATGGGAATTCTGCCCATTCCATGGTCCAAAACCGTAAAATTAGGAGAACCCTCCAAATCCCTGAGGCCATCCCAATAGTGCAGGTCGCCCGGGACAAACAAGGGCGGTCTGATACCAGCTGAGCATCTACCTCCACTCATACCATAGATGGATGTCCCCTGAGAAGCAGATTGAACCAGAAATGACCCTAGGCCATAATCGGATACATTGCTTTGGTTTACAGGCATGTCTCCTCAAAAGCCTGGATTCCAATACCAGCATAGGGGTTTTTCTGAGGCACCCATTAGAACAAATCTCGTCTCCACAAGGAACCTTGTGCATCGAGCTATGTCAAAAGCTTAGGAGAATACTTCAGGGTCCCGGTGCCACCGCCCCATTTTAAGGCCCTCATGGACACAAACACACATTAGGACCCATCCTCAGGAAAGTCCATTTCAAGTCAGTCACTCCTGTTGCTCACGCAGAGCCATCAGATCTAAACTCTCTTGTTGCTAGGAGAAAATTGGAATGCGAGGCCTGCTTCCCAGTCATCCATTCTCGAATGGTGCCCTGGAGTCATTCCATATGGGATGTCCTGAAGCTGCCCAACAGGTCTCAATTGTCCCGCAGAAGGTATCCTTGAAGGGGGCATCCCACAACACCCAACGTGGGAAAACCTACATGGCCTCGAGATTTCGCTCCCTTCATGAAGGGGCCGTCATGCACATAAACTCCAACGTGAGCCAACGTCTGATCCTCGCCCTGACTTCAGATGCATGAGATATTGGTTCAGATCTACAGTGGTCCCTGCCGTGTCCTCGCCCTGATACACAAGTCTATCTTGTTTTCTCAGACTTCCGTCCTCACACTCCTGGACACGAAGCCCTCAAGTTTGGCAATTCCGGACCGACAATGAAGCACTCTGTCTGCCCTCTAGAAAACAAATTTTGCCTAATGAGCTGCCCAGACAACTTATATGAGGATAAATCTACATGGCACTCGAATTTACCCAAATTATATAGTCTACGGGGGCACTAATGCACTGTCTGACACAACCTGAGCCCGGACCTCCTGACCAACACCCAGACAGCTGACCGCACACTGAGCACATCAGACCCGCCATGGCCTTAGGTTATCATCTCTTCCCTACCTCCGTTTTCAGGCTTCAGAATCTAGACCTTATCTCCAATAACTGCCCAAGGGTGACTGTGATGCAGAAATCAGAACACTTCCTTACCCATGGCAAGAAATCTTGTCGTTGGCAGGTTGTCCAACGTTCAGTGTAGGAGAAACCAGGATTCACCATGAGGCCCCGCCCATTCTTGTTTGCGAAGTGGGCATAAACACGCATTGTGACCCTCAGTGTGAGTCCTGTCCTCTAGTAAGTCCTCTCAGTCGCTCGACCATTAGATGTCATAATGGGCTTGACATGTCCCTAGGCCCAAATTTGTAACCAGATTTCTGGTTGTCCAGTCGGCCCTCCCCAGGGCTCTACTCTGGAATACCTCATTTGGTGGGACACCTGAGGTTAAAAAACAAAACAAGGCAAATCACAACAACAACAAAATGGACTTCTTCCATCCCACAAAATGACCCCAAAATCTTGCGATGGGGACAAACCACCAGAGAGTAAGACTCGTCCATTTCCCATGAAGTCAACCGGAAATTTCATGACCATGAGTGACACGATATCCAGAGACAAAAACTTGAGCAAGAGCCTGACACTCGCCCTTTTTTCATATCCCGAAGAGTTCTCCTCATGGTCTGTAGATCAATACTGCCATACCTATTACCCGAAACATAAGCCGCGTTTGTGTTTTCAGACAACTGTCCAAACAGCTCTGCCTACACACCCTACAGGCTCAGGCCCCTGGAGCCAAACCTGAGGACTGTACTTGCCCTCTCCAAGGGAACTGTATGTGTCCATTCCAATGGCCACAACCTACTAATAGGATAAACCTCCAAACTCCCTGAGGCCATCCCAATAGTGGTGGCTCTCCAGGACAAACAGGAGCAATCTGAACCCATCTGACACCTACATGCACTCAGATGCATAGACTGATGTCCCCAGAGGTAAAATGGTACGAACAGGCCCCTAGGCACTATTTGGATTCATTGTTGTGCTATCCAGTCATCTCTCCTCAGAGGCCTGGATTTCATACCAGCGTATTGCTGTTTCCTGACTCATCCCTCAGAACAAATCTCAATTACATATGGGAAACTTGCACGTTGGAGCTGTGTCAAAGCCTCTGTTTGAAAAAACCCTTCAGGGCCCCAGTGCCACCGCTTCATTCCAAGATCTCCATAGACACAAAAACATATTAGGATCCATCCACAGGAGAGTCCATTTCAACTCAGCCTCCTGGGTTGCTCCCCCAGATCCAGCAGATCTAACCTGTCTTGTTGCTAGGACACAATTGGAATGCGAGTTGGGCTGCCCAGCCATCCATTCTTAGAACCCTGCTTGGAATCGTTGCCCTGGAGCCAACCAACAGTTCTCAATTGTCCTGCAGAACAATCTTTGCAGTTTGGAGCTTCTCACAACTAACATCGTGGGAAAACCCCCACGGCCTCATGACCCCCCCGCCCCTTCATGAAGGGCCATCAGGGACAGAAACACCAACCTGAGCGATCTTCTGATCCTCGCTCTGACATCATAAGCACGAGATCTCTATTCAGGTCTGTAGATTGTTCCTGCCTTGTCCTCACCCAGAAACCTAAGCCTAGCTTGTTCTCAGATTTCCTTCCTCAGACTACTGGCCCACAAGCCTCCAGTTTGAAAACCAGAACTATAATGCAGCACTCTTCCTGCCCTCAGGAAGAAAAACATTGCTCTCTGGGGCTACCCAGAAACTCCAAAAGAGGATCAACCTGCACGCCATACGACTGTACCCCAAATATATAGGCTGACCTGGGCACTATTGCCCTTTTTGACACAGCCTGAGCCTGGATTACCTGGCCCCACACAGAAAGCTGGCCGCTCACTAAGCACATCGTACCCTCCATGGTCTTAGGTCGTCATCTCTTCCCAACCTCGGTTGTCAAGTTTCAGAACCTAGAACTTATCTCCAATCACTGCCCAGGCTTGAAAGTGATGCAGAAAACACAACTCCTTCCCAGTGGCAAGAAACCATGTGGTTGGCATGTTGTCCATGTTTAGTGTAGTTGAATCCAGGGTGGCCCATGAGGCCCCGCTCATGTTTGCGGGCCACATTGGTCAAAACCACACATTGTGACCCTCACCCTGATCCCAGTCCTCAATAAGGCCTCTCAGTGGCTGGATGAAGAGATAGCATATTGCCCCTAGGCCCCAAATTTTACCCATAGTTCGGGTTCTCCCTTCACTTTTCCCCAGGGCTCTTCTTTGGAATTCCTCTTTTGGCGGGACACCTGAGGTAACAAACCTGAAAGGAGTCCTCCCATTCCACAGATTGACGAAAAACAATTGGGATCGGGCCAAATCCACAGAGAGGAAGATTCGTCCATGGCCCATGAGGCCTCCCCAACATTCCACGGCCATCTCTGATACAAAATCCAGAGACAAAAGCCTGAGCAAGCCCCTCAGACTCGCTCTTTCTTCATATCCGGAAGAGTTCTTCTCATGGTTTATAGATCGGGCCTGCCATACCTACGTCCCCAAACCTAAGCTGAGTTTATGTTTTCAGAATTCTGTCCTCAAAGTCCTGGGCCACACACCCTCCAGGCTGGGGCCCCTGGAGTCACACATTAGGACAGTGCCTACCCAATCCATGGGAATTCTGCCGATGCCATTGTCCAAAACAGTAAAATTTGGAGAACCCTACAAATCCCTGAGCCCATCCCAATAGTGCAGGTCGCCCGGGACAAACAAGGGCGGTCTGATACCAGCTGAGCATCTACCTCCACTCATACCATAGATGGATGACCCCTGAGAAGAAGATTGAACCAGACAGGACCCTAGGCCATAATCGGATACATTGCTTTGGTTTACAGGCATGTCTCCTCAAAAGCCTGGATTCCAATACCAGCATAGAGGTTTTCCTGAGGCACCCATCAAAACAAATCTCGTCTCCACAAGGAACCTTGTGCATCGAGCTATGTCAAAAGCTTAGGAGAATACTTCAGGGTCCCGGTGCCACCGCCCCAATTTAAGGCCCTCATGGACACAAACACACATTAGGACCCATCCTCAGGAAAGTCCATTTCAAGTCAGCCACCCCGGTTTCTCCCGCAGAGCCATCAGATCTAAACTGTCTTGTTGCTAGGAGACAATTGGAATGCGAGGCGGGCTTCCCAGGCATCCATCCTCGAACGGTGCCCTGGAGTCATTCCATATGGGATGTCCTGGAGCTGCCCAACAAGTCTCAATTGTCCCGCAGAAGGAATCCTTGAAGGGGGCATCCCACAACTCCCAACGTGGGAAAACCTCCATGGCCTCGAGATTCCGCTCCCTTCATGAAGGGGCCGTCATGCAGAGAAACTCCAACCTGAGCCAACGTCTGATCCTCGCCCTGACTTCAGATGCATGAGATATAGGTTCAGATCTACAGGGGTACCTGCCGTGCCCTGGCCCTGAAACCCAAGTCTAGCTTGTGTTCTCAGACTTCCGTCCTCACACTCCAGGCCCCGAAGCCCGGAAGTTTCGCAATTCCAGACCCACAATGCAGCACTCTGCCTGCCCTCTAGAAAAAAAATTTGGCCTAATGAGCTGCCCAGGCACCTTATATGAGGATAAATCTACATGTCATTCGACTGTACCCAAAGTATATAGTCTAACCTGGGCACTAATGCACTGTCTGACACAACCTGAGCTCGGACCTCCTGACCAACACCCAGACAGCTGACCGCACACTGAGCACATCAGAACCGCCATGACCTTAGGTCATCATCTCTTCCCAACTGCGGTTTTTCAGGCTTCAGAACCTAGACCTTATCTCCAACCACTGCCCAGGGGTGCCAGTGATGTAGAAATCAGAACTCGTCCTTACCCATGGCAAGAAACCTTGTGGTTGGCATGTTGTCCAACGTTCAGTGTAGGAGAAACCAGCATTCACCCGAAGGCCCCGCCAATTCTTGAGTGCAAAGAAGGCATAAACACGCATTGTGACCCTCAGCGTGAGTCCTGTGCTCTAGTAAGTCCTCTCAGTGGCTCGACCATTAGATGTCATAAAGGGCTTGACATGTCCCTAGGCCACAATTTTTAACCAGATTTCTGGTTGTCCGGTCGGCCCTCCCCAGGGCTCTACTCTGGAATACCTCATTTGGTGAGACACCTGAGGTTAAAAAACAAAACAAAGCAAATCAACAACAACAACAACAAAACGGACTTCTTCCATCCCCAGAATGACCCAAAACTCTTGGGAATGGGCAAAACCCCAGATAGTAAGACTCGTCCATTTCCCATGAAGTCACCCGGAAATTTCACGACCATGAGTGACACGATATCCAGAGACAAAAACTTGAGCACGAGCCTCACACTCACCCTTTTTTCATATCCTGAAGAGTTCTCCTCATGGTCTGTAGATCAGTCCTGCCATACCTATGACCCGAAACATAAGCCGCGTTTGTGTTTTCAGACAACTGTCCAAAAAGGGCTGGACGACACAACCTACAGGCTCAGGCCCCTGGAGCCAAACCTGAGGACTGTACTTGCCCTCTACAAGGGAATTGTATGTGCCCATTCCAATGGCCACAACCCTACTAATAGGATAAACCTCCAAACTGCCTGAGGCCATCCCAATAGTGGTGGCTTCCCAGGACAAACAGGAGCAATCTGAGCTCATCTGAGCACCTACCTGCACTCAGACGCATAGACTGATATCCCAGGGGTAAAAAGGAACGAATAGGCCCCTAGGCACTAAACGGATCCATTGCTGTGTTATCCAGTCATCTCTCCTCAGAGGCCTGGATTTCAATACCAGCGTATGGCTGTTTCTTGACTCACCCATCAGAAAACATCTCATCTACATATGGGAAACTTGCACGTTGGAGCTGTGCCAAAGCCTCTGTTTGGAAAAACCCTTCAAAACCCTAGTGCCACCGCTACATTCCAAGGTCTCCATAGACACAAAAAGACATTAGGACCCATCCACAGGAGAGTTTATTTCAACTCAGCCTCCTGGGTTGCTCCCCCAGATCCAGCAGATCTAACCTGTCTTGTTGCTAGGACACAATTGGAATGCGAGGTGGGCTACCCAGCCATCCATCCTTAGAACCCTGCTCGGAATTGTTGCCCTGGAGCCAACCAACAGGTCTCAATAGTCCTGCAGAAGAATCTTTGCAGTTTGGAGCTTCTCACAACTAACAACGTGGGAAAACCCCCACGGCCTCATGACACCCCCGCCCCTTCATAAAGGGCCATCAGGGACAGATACTCCAACCTGAGCGATCTTCTGATCCTCGCCCTGACATCATAAGCACGATATATCGATTCAGGTCTGTAGATTGTTCCTGCCTTGTCCTCACCCAGAAACCTAAGCCTAGCTTGTTCTCAGATTTCCTTCCTCAGACTACTGGCCCACAAGCCTCCAGTTTGAAAACCAGAACTATAATGCAGCACTCTTCCTGCCCTCAGGAAGAAAAACATTGCCCTCTGGGGCTACCCAGAAACTCCAAAAGAGGATCAACCTGCACGCCATACGACTGTACCCCAAATATATAGGCTGACCTGGGCACTATTGCCCTTTTTGACACAGCCTGAGCCTGGATTACCTGGCCCCACACAGAAAGCTGGCCGCTCACTGAGCACATCGGACCCACCTTGGTCTTAGGTCGTCATCTCTTCCCAACCTCGGTTGTCAAGTTTCAGAACCTAGACCTTATCTCCAATCACTGCCCAGGCTTGAAAGTGATGCAGAAATCACAACTCCTTCCCCGTGGCAAGAAACCATGTGGTTGGCATGTTGTCCAACGTTCAGTGTAGTTGAAACCAGTGTGGCCCATGAGGCCCCGCTCATGTTTGCGGGCCACATTGGTCAAAACCACACATTGTGACCCTCACCCTGATCCCAGTCCTCAATAAGGACTCTCAGTGGCTGGATGAAGAGATAGCATATTGGGCATGCCATGCCCCTAGGCCCCAAATTTTACCCATAGTTCGGGTTATCCCTTCACTTTTCCCCAGGGCTCTTCTTTGGAATTCCTCTTTTGGCGGGACACCTGAGGTAACAAACCTGAAAGGAGTCCTCCCATTCCACAGATTGACGAAAAACAATTGGGATCGGGCCAAATCCACAGAGAGGAAGATTCGTCCATGGCCCATGAGGCCTCCCCAACATTCCACAGCCATCTCTGATACAAAATCCAGAGACAAAAGCCTGAGCAAGCCCCTCAGACTCGCTCTTTCTTCATATCCGGAAGAGTTCTTCTCATGGTTTATAGATCGGGCCTGCCATACCTACGTCCCCAAACCTAAGCTGAGTTTGTGTTTTCAGACTTCTGTCCTCAAAGTCCTGGGCCACACACCCTCCAGGCTGGGGCCCCTGGAGTCACACAGTAGGACTGTGCCTACCCAATCCATGGGAATTCTGCCGATGCCATTGTCCAAAACAGTAAAATTTGGAGAACCCTACAAATCGCTGAGGCCATCCCAATAGTGTAGGTCGCCCGGGACAAACAAGGGCGGTCTGATACCAGCTGAGCATCTACCTCCACTCATACCATAGATGGATGTCCCCTGAGAAGAAGATTGAACCAGACAGGACCCTAGGCCATAATCGGATACATTGCTTTGGATTACAGGCATGTCTCCTCAAAAGCCTGGATTCCAATACCAGCATAGAGGTTTTCCTGAGGCACCCATCAAAACAAATCTCGTCTCCACAAGGAACCTTGTGCATCGAGCTATGTCAAAAGCTTAGGAGAATACTTCAGGGTCTCGGTGCCACCGCCCCATTTTAAGGCCCTCATGGACACAAACACACATTAGGACCCATCCTCAGGAAAGTCCATTTCAAGTCAGCCACCCAGGTTTCTTCCGCAGAGCCATCAGATCTAAACTGTCTTGTTGCTGGGAGAAAATTGGAATGCGAGGCCTGCTTCCCAGGCATCCAACCTCAAACAGTGCCCTGGAGTCATTCCATATGGGATGTCCTGAAGCTGCCCAACAGGTCTCAATTTTCCCGCAGAAGGAATCCTTGAAGGGGGCATCCCACAACTCCCAACGTGGGAAAACCTCCATGGCCTCGAGATTCCGCTCCCTTCATGAAGGGTCCGTCATGCACAGAAACTCCAACGTGAGCCAACGTCTGATCTTCGCCCTGACTTCACATGCATGAGATATAGGTTCAGATCTACAGTGGTACCTGCCGTGTCCTCGCCCTGAAACCCAAGTCTAGCTTGTGTTCTAAGACTTCCGTCCTCACACTCCTGGACACGAATCCCTCAAGTTTAAAATTCCGGACCGACAATTAAGCACTCTGCCTGCCCTCTAGAAAACAAATTTTGCCTAATGAGCTGCCCAGACAACTTATATGAGGATAAATCTACATGGCACTCGACTGTACCCAAAGTATATAGTCTAAACTGGGCACTAATGCACTCTCTGACACAACCTGAGCCCGGATCTCCTGACCAACACCCAGACAGCTGACCGCACACTGAGCACATCAGACCCGCCATGGCCTTAGGTCATCATCTCTTCCCTACCTCAGTTTTTAGGCTTCAGAACCTAGATCTTATCTCCAATCACTGCCCAGGGGTGCCTGTGATGCAGAAATCAGAACTCGTCCTTACCCATGGCAAGAAACCTTGTGGTTGGCATGTTGTGCAACGTTCAGTGTAGGAGAAACCAGGATTCACCATGAGGCCCCGCCCATTCTTGTTTGCGAAGTGGTCATAAACACGCATTGTGACCCTCAGCGTGAGTCCTATGCTCTAGTAAGTCCTCTCAGTGGCTCGACCATTAGATGTCATAATGGGCTTGACATGTCCCTAGGCCACAATTTTTAACCACATTTCTGGTTGTCCGGTAGGCCCTCCCCAGGGCTCTACTCTGGAATCCCCCATTTGGTGGGACACCTGAGTTTAAAAAACAAAACAAGGCAAATCAACAACAACAACAAAACGGACTTCTTCCATCCCCAGAATGACCCAAAACTCCTTGGACGGGGCCAAACCCCCAGAGTGTAAGACTCGTCCATTTCCCATGAAGTCACCAGGATATTTCACGACCAAGAGTGACACGATATCCAGAGACAAAAACTTGAGCACGAGCCTCACACTCGCCCCTTATTCATATCCCGAAGTGTTCTCCTCATGGTCTGTAGATCAATCCTGCCATACCTATGACCTGAAACATAAGCCGCGTTTGTGTTTTCAGACGACTGTCCAAACAGCTCTGGCCTACACACCCTACAGGGTCAGGCCCCTGGAGCCAAACCTGAGGATTGTACTTGCCCTCTACAAGGGAATTGTATGTGCCCATTCCAATGGCCACAACCTACTAATAGGATAAACCTGCAAACTCCCTGAGGCCATCCCAATAGTGGTGGCTTCCCAGGACAAACAGGGGCAATCTGAGCCCATCTGAGCACCTACATGCTCTCAGACGCATAGACTGATGTCCCCAGAGGTAAAAATGTACGAACAGGCCCCTAGGCACTATTCGGATCCATTGCTGTGGTATCCAGTCATCTCTCCTCAGAGGCCTGGATTTCAATACCAGCATATGGCTGTTTCCTGACTCATCCGTCAGAACAAATCTCATCTACATTTGGGAAACTTGCACGTTGGAGCTGTGTCAAAGCCTCTGTTTGAAAAAACCCTTCAGGACCCCAGTGCCACCCCTTCATTCCAAGGTCTCCATAGAAACAAAAACATATTAGGATCCATCCACAGGAGAGTCCATTTCAACCCAGATCCAGATTGTTCGCCCAGATCCAGCAGATATAACCTATCTTGTTGCTAGGACACAATTGGAATGCAAGGTGGGCTACCCAGGCATCCATCCTTAGAATCCTGCTCGGAATCGTTGGCCTGGAGCCAACCAACATGTCTCAATTGTCCTGCACAAGAATCTTTGCAGTTTGGACCTTCTCACAACTAACATCGTGGGAAAACCCCCACGAACTCGAGACCCCGCCCCTTCATGAAGGGGCCATCAGGGACAGAAACACCAACCTGAGCGATCTTCTAATCCTCACCCTGACTTCAGAAGCATGAGATCTCGATTCAGGTCTGTAGATTGTTCCTGCCTTGTCCTCACCCAGAAACCTAAGCCTAGCTTGTGTTATCAGATTTCCGTCTTCAGACTACTGGCCCACAAGCCCTCCAGTTTGCAAACCAGAACTATATTGCAGCACTCTGCCAACCTTCAGGAAGAAAAACATAGCCCTGTGGGGCTACCCAGAAACTCCAAATGAGGATCAACCTGCATGCCATTCGACTGTACCCCAAATATATAGGCTGACCTAGGCACTATTGCCCTTTCTGACACAGCCTGAGCCTGGACTTCCTGGCCCCACCCAGAAAGCTGGTCGAACACTGAGCATGCCGGACGAGCCATGTCCTTAGGTCGTCATCTCTTCCCAACCTCGGTTGTCAAGTTTCAGAACCTAGACCTTATCTCCAATCACTGCCCAGGCTTGTAAGTGATGCAGAAATCACAACTCCTTCCCCTTGGCTAGAAACCATGTGGTTGGCATGTTTTCCAATGTTCAGTGTAGTTGAAACCAGTGTGGCCCATGAGGCCCCACCCAATGTTTATGGGCCACATTGGTCACAAACACACATTGTGACCCTCAGCCTGATCCCAGTCCTCAGGTAAGGCCTCTCAGTGGCTGGATGAAGAGACAGCATATTGGGCTTGCCATGCCCCTAGGCCCCAAATTTTACCCATAATTCGGGTTGTCCCTTCGCTTTTCCCCAGGGCTCTTCTTTGGAATTCCTCTTTTGGCGGGACACCTAAGGTAACCAACCTGAAAAAAGACCTCCCATTCCACAGATTGACGAAAAAGAATTGGGATCGGGCCAATTCCACAGAGAGGAAGATTCGTCCATGGCCCATGAGGTTTCCCAGACAATCCACAGCCATCGCTGATACCGAATCTAGAGACAAAAGACTGAACAAGCACCTCAGACTCGCTCTTTCTTCATATCCTGAAGAGTTCTTCTCATGGTTTATAGATCGGGCCTGCCATACCTACGTCCCCAAACCTAAGCTGAGTTTATGTTTTCAGACTTCTGTCCTCAAAGTCCTGGACCACACACTCTCCAGGCTTCGGTCCCTGGAGCCACACATAAGGACTGTGCCTACCCAATCCATGGGAACTCTGCCCATTCCATTGTCCAAAACCGTAAAATTAGGAGAACCCTCCAAATCCCTGAGGCCATCCCAATAGGGCATGTCGCCCGTGACATACAAGCGCGGTCTGATAGCAGCTGAGCATCAACCTCCACTCATACCATAGATGGATGTCCCCAGAGAAGAAGACTGAACCAGACAGGACCCTGGCCAATCGGATCCATTGCTTTGGTGAGAGGCATGTCTCCTCAAAAGCCTGGATTCCAATACCAGCATAGGGGTTTTCCTGAGGTAGCAATGAGAACAAATCTCCTCTCCACAAGGAAACATGTGCATCCAGCTCTGTCAAAAGCTTAGGAGAATACTTCAGGGTCCCGGTGCCACGGCCCCATTCCAAGGCCCCATGGACACAAACACACATTAGGACCCATCGTGAGGAAAGTCCATTTCAAGTCAGCCACCCCGGTTGCTCCCGCAGAGCCATCAGATCTAAACTGGCTTGTTGCTAGGAGACAATTGGAATGCGAGGCTGGCTTCCCAGGCATCCTCCCTCGAACGGTGCTATGGAGTCATTCCATATGGGATGTCCTGGAGCTGCCCAAAGGTCTCAATTGTCCCGCAGAAGGAATTCTTGAAGGGGGCAACCCACAACTCCCACGTGGGAAAAACTCCATGGACACGAGATTCCGCTCCCTTCATGAAGGAGCCGTCAGGCACAGAAACTCCAACCTAAGCCAAAGTCTAATTCTCTCCCTGACTTGAAATGGATGAGATATTGGTTCAGATTCTCAGGGGGAACCTGCCGTGACCTTGCCCTTAGCCCAAGTATAACTTTTGTTATCAGAATTCCGACCTCACTCTCCTGGCCTCAAAGCCCTCATGATTGGTAAATCCGGTCCCACAATTAAGCACATGGCCTGCTTTCTGGAAAAAAAATATTGCCTAAAGAGCTGCCAAGGCACCTTATATGAAGATAAACCTACACGGTACTCGGCTTTGCACGAATTATATAGTCTAACCTGGGCACTAATGCACTGTCTGACACAACCTGAGCCCGGACTTCCTGACCAACACCCAGACAGCTGACCGCACACTGAGCACATCAGACCCGCCATGGCCTTAGGTCCTCATCTCTTCCCTACCTCAGTTTTCAGGCCTCAGAAACTAGACTTTATCTCTGCCTGGGGATGAGTGTGATGCAGAAATCAGAACTTCTCCTTACACATGGCAAGAAACCTTGTGGTTGGCATGTTGTCCAACGTTCATTGTAGGAGAAACTAGCATTCACCCTGAGGCCCGCCTATTCTTGAGTGCGACGAGGGCATAAATATGCATTGTGACCCTCAGGGTGAGTCCTGTCCTCTAGTAAGTCCTCTCAGAGCCTGGATCACTAGATGTCATAATGGGCTTGACATAGCCCTACGCCCCAATTTTTAACCAGATTTCTGGTTGTTCAGTCACCCCTCCCCAGAGCTCTACTCTGGAATTCCTCATGTGGTGGGACAACGGAGGTTAAAAAATGAAACAAAACAAAGCAACAACAACAAAAAAAACGACTTCTTCCATCCCAAGAATGACCCCAACCTCTTTGGAAGGGGCCAAATCGCCAGAGAGTAAGACTCGTCCATTTCCCATGAAGTCACCCGGAAATTTCACGACCATGAGTGACATGATATGCAGAGACAAAAACATGAGCAATAGCCTCACACTCGCCCTTTTTTCATATACCGAAATGTTCTCCTCATGGTCTGTAGATCAGTCCTGCCCTACCTATGACCCGAAACAGAAGTCGAGTTTGTGTTTTCAGACAACTGTCCAAACAGCCCTGGCTTACACACCCTATAGGCTCAGGCCCCTGAAGCCAAACCTGAGGACTGTTCTTGCCCTCGCAAGGGAATTGTGTGAGCCCATTCCAATGGCGACAACGCAACTAAAAGTATAAACCTTTAAATTCCCTGAGGCCATCCCATAGTGTTGGCTTCCAAGGACAAACACGGGCAATCTGCGTTCATCTGAGCACCTACCTGCACTCTGACCCATAGATAGATGTCGCCCGAGGTAAAAAGAAACCAACAGGCCCCTAGGCACTAATCGGATCCATTGCTTTGGTTTCCAGGCATCTCTCCTCAGAGGCCTGGATTTCAATACCAGACTATGGCTGTTTCTTGACTCACCCATCAGAACAAATCTCCTCTACACATGGGAAACTTGCATGGTGGACCTGTGTCAAACCTCTGTTTAGGAGAAGCCTTCAGGGCCCTAGTGCCACCGCTTAATGCCACAGTCTCCATAGACACAAAAACATATTAGGACCCATCCACAGGAGAGTCCATTTAAACTCAGCCTCCTCGGTTGCTCCCCGAGATCCAACAGATCTAGCCTGTCTTGTAGCTAGGAGAATATTGGAATGCGAGGTGGGCTACCCAGCCATCCATCCTTAGAACCCTGCTCAGAATCGTTGGCCTGGAGCCAACCAACTGGTCTCAATTGTCCCACAGTAGAATCTTTGCAGTTTGGAGCTTCTCACAACTCCCATGGTGGGAAAACCCCCACGGCCTCGTGATTCCCCCCCTTTATGAAGGGGCCATCAGGGACAGAAAGTCAAACCTGAGGCATCGTCTGATGCTCAACCTGACTTCAGGTGCAAGAGATCTCGATTCAGGTCTGTAGATTGTGCCTGCCATGTCCTCACACATAAAACCTAAGCCTAGCTTGTGTTCTCGGAGTTCCGTCCTCAGACTACCGGCCCATAAGCCCTCCAGTTTAGCAATCCAGAAGTACAATGCGGCACTCTGCCTGCTCCCTGGAAGAAGAACATTGCCCTCTGGGGCTACGCAGAAACCCCAAATGAGGATCAACCTGCACGCCATTTGGCTGTACACCAAATATATAGGCTGAGGTGGGCACAATTGCCCATTCTGACACAGCCTGAGCCTGGAACTCCTGGCCCCACCCAGACAGCTGGCCACACACTGAGCACATCGGACCCGCCATGGCCATAGGTCGTCATCTCTACACAACCTCGGTTTTCATGCTTCAGAACCTTAACCTTATCTGCAATCACTGCCCAGGTTTGAAAATGTTGCAGAAATCCGAACTCGTTCCCTTGGCAAGAAACCTCGTGGTTGGCATGTTGTCCAACTTTCAGTGTAGTTGAAACCAGTGTGGCACATGAGACCCAGCCCACGCTTGAGGGCCACATTGGTCTCAAACACACATTGTGACCCTCAGCCTGAGCCCGGTCCTCAGGCAAGGCCTCTCAGTGGCTGCATGAAGAAAGAGCATATTGGGCTTGCCATGCCCCTAGGCCCCAATTTTTAACCAAGTTCGGGTTGTCCCTTCACTCTTGCCCAGGGCTCTGCTTTGGAATTCCTCTTTTGGTGGGACACCTCAGGTAACAAACCTTAAAGGAGTCCTCCCATTCCACAGATTCACGAAAAAGAATTGGGATAGGGCCAAATCCACAGAGAGGAAGATTCGTCCATGGCTCATGAGGCCTCCCCGACATTCCACGGCCATCGCTGATACAAAATCCAGAGATAAAAGCCTAAGCAAGCGCCTCAGACTCGCTCTTTCTTCATATCCTGAAGAGTTCTTCTCATGATTTGTAGTTCGGCCGTGCCATACCTACGTCCCCAAACCTAAGCTGAGTTTGTGTTTTTTGAGTTCTGTCCTCAAAGTCCTGGGCCACACACCCTCCAGGCTGGGCCCCTGGAACCACACATTAGGACTGTGCCTTACCAATCCATGGGAATTCTGCCCATTCCATTATCCAAAACCATACAAATTAGGAGAAACCTCCAAATTCCCTGAGGCCATACCAATGGTGTAGGTTGTCCGGGACAAAAAAGGGCCGTCTGACACCAGCTGAGCATCTACCTCCACTCATACCATAGATGGATGTCCCCAGAGAAGAAGATTGACCAGACAGGACCCCAGGCCATAATGGGATCCATAGCTTTGGTTTACAGGCATGTCTCCTCAAAAGCCTGGTTTCCAATACCAGCTGAGAGCTTTTCCTGAGGCACCCATCAGAACAAATCTCGTTTACACATGGGAAACTTGCATGTTGGAGCTCTCTCAAAGCCTCTGGTTAGAAGGACATTTCAGGTTCCCGGTGCCAGCGCCTCATTCCAAGGTCTCCATGGAGACACACCCACATTAGGTCCCATCCACAGGAGAGTCCATTTCAACTCAGCCCCCTCAGTTGCTCCCCCTGATCCAGCAGATCTAACCCGTCTTGTCGCTAGGAGATGATTGGAATGAGAGGCAGGCTTCCCAGCCATCCATACTTAGAACCATTCTCAGAATGATGCTGTATGGGAAGTCCTGGAGCCAACCAACAGGTCTCAATAGTCCCGCAGAAGAATCTTTACTGTTTGGAGCATCTCACAACTCCCATCGTGGGAAAACCTCCATGGCCTCGTGATCCCGCCCCCTGCGCTTCATGAAGGGGCCATCAGGGACAGAAGCTCCAACCTGAGCGATCGTCTGATCCTCGCCCTGACTTCAGATGCAGGACATCTTGATTCAGCTCTGCAGAGTGTGCCTGCCGTGCCCTTGCCCAGAAACGTAAGTCTAGTTTGTGTTCTCAACTTCCATCCTCACATTCCTGGCCCACAAGCCCTCCAGTTTGGCAATTCCAGAACTACAAGGCAGCACTCTGCCTGCTTTCCGGAAGAAAAACTTTGCCCTCTGGGGCTACCCAGATTCCCCAAATGAGGATCAACCTGCATGCCACTTGACTGGACCCCAATTATACAGGCTGCCCTGGGCACTACTGCCCTTTCTGGCACAGCCTGAGACTGAACCTCCTGGCTCGCACCCACCCAGCTAGCCACACACTGAGCATATCGGACCCGCCATGGCCTTAGGTCATCATCTCTTTCCAACCTCGGTTTTCAGGCTTCAGAACCTAAACCTTATCTCCAGTCACCACCCAGGGTTGAACATGATGCAGGAATCAGAACTCCTTCCCCATGGCAAGAAACCTTGTGGTTGGCATGTTGTCCAACGTAAAGTGTAGTTGAAACCAGTGTGGCCCATGAGGCCCTGCAGATGCTTGAGGACCAAGTCGGTCACAAACATGCATTGTGACCCTCAACGTGAGCCCAGTTCTCAAGTAAGGCCTCTCAGCGGCTGGACCAAAAGACAGCATATTGGGCTTGCCATGCCCCTAGGCCCCAATTTTTAACCAGATTTCTGGTTGTCCAGTCTCCCCTCCCCAGGGCTCGGCTTTGGAATCCCTCTTTTGGTGGGACACCTGAGGTAACAAAACTGAAAGGACTCCTCCCATCCCAGAGTTTGACCCAAAACAATTGGAATCGGGCCATATCCACAGAGCGGAAGACTCGTCCATGGCCCATGAGGCCTCCCCGACATTCCACGCCCATCGTTGACACAAAATCCAGAAACAAAAGCCTGAACAAGTGCCTCACAATCTCTCTTTCTTCATATCCGGAAGAATTCTCCTCACGGTCTGTAGATCGGGCCTGCCATACCTACGTCCCTAAACCTAAACTGAGTTTGTGTTTTAGACTTCTGTCTCCACAGTCCTGGTGCACACACCCTGCAGGCTGGGGCCCCTGGAGCCACATCAAAACTGTGCCTTCCCTCTCCACGGGAATTCTGCCCATTCCATTGTCCATAATCATAAAATTAGGAGAAACCTCCAAAGTCCCCAAGGCCTTCACAATAGTGTAGGCCGCCTGGGACAAACAAGGGCCATCTGACACCAGCTGAGCATCTAACTCCACTAATACCTTAGATGGATGTACACAGAGAAGAAGATTCAACCGGACAGGCCCCTCGGCTCTAAACGGAGCCATTGCTTTGGTTTCCAGTTATCTCTCTTCAGAGGCCTATATTCCAATAACAGTATATGGGGGTTTCCTGAGGCACCAATCAGAACAAATCTCGTCTCCACATGGGAAACTTGTCCTTTGGAGATGTCTCAAAACCTCCGGTTAGGAGAATCCTTCAGGCCCCATGCACCAACGCCCCATTCCAAGGTCTCCATGGACACAAACCCACATTAGCATCCATCCTCATGAGAGTCCATTTCAACTCAGCCCCCTTGGTTGCTCTGACAGAGCCAGCATATCAAACCTGTCTATTTGCTAGGAGACAACTGCAATGTGAGGCGGGCTTCCCATGCATCCATCCTTAGATCCCTGCTCTGGTGTCATTCTGTATGGTATGTACTGGAGTGATACAAAAGGTCTCAATTGTTGATCAGAAGGAATCCTTGTTGTTTGGAGCATCTCACAACTCCCATCGTGGGTAAACCTCCATGGACTGGAGATGCTGTCCCCTTCATAAAGTGGCCAGAATGGACAGAAATTCAAACCTAAGCCTAGGTTTGAACCTCGCCCTGACTTCAGATTCATGATATCCCGATTCAGATCTGCAGAGGGTGCCTGCCGTGCCCTCGCCCAGAACCTACCCCTAACATGTGTTCTCAGACTTCCGTCCTCACACTCCCCGTCCACAAGGCATCCACTTTGGAAATTCCGGAGCCACAATGCAGCACTCTGCCTGTTCTCCAGAAGAAAAACATTGCCCTTGGGGCTACCCAGAAATGCCAAATAAAGATCAACCTGCACGGCACTCAGTTGTACCCCAATTATACAATCTACCCTGGGCACTAATGCCCTGTCTGACACAGCCCAAGCTTGGACCTCCCGACCAACACCCAGACAGCTGGCTCCACGCTGAGCATATCGGACCCAACATGGTCTTAGGTCGTCATCTCTTCCCAACCTCGGTTTTCAGACTTCACAACCTAGACCTTATCTCCAATCACTGCCCAGGGGTGAATGACATGCAGAAATCAGAATTAATACTTCCCCATGGCAAGAACTCATGTGGTTGACATGTTGACTATCATTCAGTGTAGGAGAAACAAGCATGCACCATGAGTCCCCACCCATGCTTGAGTACCACGAGGGCATAAACACGCATTGTGACCCTCAGCATGAGTTCTGTCCTCAATGAAGGCCTCTCAGTGGCTGGACCATTAGAAGGCATATTGGGCTTGCCATGCCCCTAGGCCCGTATTTTTAGTTAGATTTCTTGTTGTCCAGGGCTCTGCTCTGGAATCCCTCTTTTGGTGGGACACCTTAGTTAACAAAACTGAATCCCACAGATTAACCCAAAACAATTGGGATCTGGCCAAATCCACAGAGAGAAAGACTCTTCCATGGCCCATGAGGACTCCTTGACATTCCACAGCCATCATTGACACAAAATCCAGGGGCAAAAGCCTGACAAGTGTCACACTTTCACCCTTTATTCATATCCCAAAAAGTTCTCCTCATAGTCTGTAAATCAGACCTGAGCGATCGTCTGATTTACAGATCGTGGACATACCTACGTCCCCAAAGCTAAGCTGAGTTTGTGTTTTCAGACATCTGTCCCCACAGTCCTTGCCCACACACCCTCAAGGCTGGGCCCTTGGAGCCACACATCAGGTCTGTGCCTGCCCACTCCACAGGAATTCTGCCCATGCCATTGTCCATAATCATACAATTTAGGAGAAACCTCCAAAGTCCCCGAGGCCATCCCTATAGTGTAGGCCGCCCGGACAAACAGGAGCGGTCTGACACCAGCTGAGCAACTACCTCCATTTCATAAAATAGACAGATGTCGACAGAGAAGAAGATTGAACCAGAGAGGCTCCTAGGACCTAATTGGATGCATTGCTGCGGTTTCTATGTATCTCTCCTCAGAGGCCTGATTCTAATACCAGCATATGTGGGTTTCCTGAGGCACCAATTAGAACAAATCTTGTCTCCACATGGAAAACTTGCTCTTTCGAGTTGTTTCAAAATCTCCGGTTAGAATCCTTTAGAGCTCTGGGGCCACCACCCCATTCCAACGTCCTCATGGACACAAACACGCATTAAGACCCATGTTCAGGAGAGTCCATTTCAACTCAGCTCCCACGATTGCTCCTGCATAGCCATCAGATCGTACCTGTCTTGTGGCAGGGAGACAATTGGTGTAAGAGGCAGTCTGCTCAGGCATCCATCCTTAGAACCCGGCTCTGGAGTCATTCCATATGGGATGTCCTGGAGCCATCCAACAGTTCTCAATTTTCCCGCAGAAGGAATCCTTGCAGTTTGGAGCATCCCACAACTCCCAACGTGGGAAAACCTCCATGGCCTCGAGATTCCACCCCTTTGATGAAGGGGCCATCATGGACAGAAACTCCAACCTGCGCCTAAGTCTGATCCTCGTCCTGACTTCAGATGAATGAGATTTTGATTCGGATCTGCAGAGGGTGCCTGCCGTGCCCTCGCCCTGAAACTTAAGTTTAGCTTATGATCTCAGACTTACGTGCTCACACTCCTGGTCCCGACGCCCTCAAGTTTGGCAATTCTGGACCCACAATGCTGCCCTCTGCCTGCCCACCAGAAGAAAAATGTTGCCCCAGTGAGCTTCCCTGACACAATAAATGAAGATGAACCTACATGGAACTCAACTGTACCCAAATTATACATTCTAACCTGGGCACTAATGCACTGTCTGACACAGCCTGAATCCATACCTCCTGAACAACACCCAGAAAGCTGACCGCACACTGAGCACATCGGACCCTCCATGACCTTAGGTTATCATCTCATCCCAACCTCGATTTTCTGGATTCAGAACTTAGATCTTATCTCTAGTCACTGCCCAGGGGTGAACATGATGCAGAAATCAGAATTCCTCCTTCCCCATGGAAAGAAACCTTGTGGTTCGTATGTTGTCCAAAGTTCAGTGTAGGAGAATCAAGCATGGCCCATGAGTCCCCGCCCATGCTTGATGCCTACATTGGGCACAAACATGCATTGTGACCCTCAGTGTGAGCACTGTACTCAAGTAAGACCTCTCAGTGGCTGGACCAAGGTACCCCATATGGGGATTGCCATGCCCTTAGGCCCCCAATCTTATACAGAGTTCGGGTTGTCCAGTCGCCCCTTCCCAGGGTTCTGCTCTGGAATCCCTCTTTAGTGGCACACCTGAGGTAAAAAAAACAAACAAACAAACAAAAAAAAACAAACAGAATGGACTCCTCCCATCCAACGGAATGACCCCAAAATATTGGGATCATCCAAATCCCCAAAGAGGAAGTCTCACCCATGGTCCATGAGGACGCCCCTACATTCCACGGCCATCAGTGACACAAAATCCAGAGTCAAAAGCCTGAGCAAGTGCCTCACACTCACTCTTTGTTCATATCCTGAAGAGTTCTGCTCAAGGTCTGTAGATCGGGCCTCCCATACCTATGTCCCCAAACCTAAGACGAGTTTCTGTTTTCAGACTTCTGTCCCCACAGCTCTGACCCACACACCCTCCATGCTTGAGCCCCTAGAGCCACACCTCAGGATTGTGCCTTCCCTCCCCAAAGGAATTCTGCCCATTTCATTGGCCACAAACTTGCAAATTAGGAGAAACCTCCAAAGTCAAAGTGGCCATCCCAATAGTGTAGACTGCCCAGGACAAATAGGGGCAATCTGACACCAGCTGAGGAACTACCTCCACTCAATCCCATAGACAGATGAACCGAGAGAAGAAGATTAAACCAGACAGGCCCCAGGCCCTAATCAGATCCATTGCCTTGGTTTCCAGGCATCTCTCCTCAGAGTTCTGGTTTCCAATACCAGCATATTGGGGGTTACTGAAGCACCAATGAGAACAAATCTTGTTTCCCCATGGGAAAAATGCTTCTTGGAGCTGTGTCAAAACCTCTGGTTAGGAGCATCCTTCAGAGCCCTGGTGCCACTGCCCCATTCCAAGGTCTCCATGGACACAATCCCACATTATGACCGATCCTCAGGAGAATGCATTTCAACTCAGCCCCCTCGGCTGCTACATCATAGGCAGCAATCAAACGTGCCGTTTCGCTAGGAGACAATTGGAATGCAAGACCGGATGCCCAGGCATCCATCCTTAGAACCCTGCTCTGCAATTGTTCCATATGGGATGTCCTGGAGCCATCAAAGGGGTTTCAACTGACCCGCAGAAAATCCTTGTGGTTTGGAGCATCTCACTACTGCCATCATGGGAAAACACCAATGGCGGTGTGATGACCCCCCTTCATGAAGGGGCCATCATGGACAGAAACTCCAACCTGAGCCAATATATGAACCTCGCCCTGACCTCAGATGCATGAAATCTCAATTCAGCTCTGCAGAGTGTGCCTGCCATGTCCTCGCCCTGAAACCAAAGCAAAGCTTCAGTTCTCAGACTTACATCCTTGCATTCCTGGCCGCAAGGCCTCCAGTTTGGCAGTTCCGGAGCCAGAATGCAGCACTCTGCCTGCCCTCCAGAAGAAAGACTTTGCCTTATGGGGCTACGGAGAAACCCCAAATAATTATCTTCTGCATGCCACTCAACTGTACCCCAATTATACAGCGTATCTGGGCACGAATGCCCTGTCTGGCACAGCCTGAGTGCAGACCTCCTGAACGACACCTAGAAAGCTGGCCCCAAACAGAACACATCAGACCCGCCATGGCCTTAGGTCGTCATCTCTTCCAAACCTCGGTTTTCAGGCTTCAGAACCTAGACCTTTTCTCCAATTAGTGCCCAGAGGTGAACGTGATGCAGAAATCAAAACTCCTCCTTCCCCATGGCAAGAAACCCTGAGGTTGGCATGTCCAAGGTTCACTGTAGGAGAAACCTGCAAGCTCAATGAGGTCCCGCCCAACATTGAGGACCACCTTGGGCACAAACACACATTGTGACCCTCAGCATGAGTCCACTATTCAAGTAACGTCTCTCAGTGGCTGGACCAAGAATCTGCATATGGGCTTGCCATGCCCATAGGACCCCAGGCCTAACCAGAGGGTGGGTATTCCAGTTGTATGTACCCAGTGCTCTGCTCTAGAATCCCTCTATTGTGGGAACACATGAGGCAGAAAACAGGACTCCTCCCTTCCCACAAAATGACCCCAATCTCTTGGGAGCTGGACAAATCACCAGAGAGGGAGACTTCCATGGCCCATGAGACCATGCTTACATTAAATGACCATCATGAATACAACATCCAGAGACATAAGCCTGAACGACCGCCTCTCACTCGCCTTACTTTCTAATCACAATGGGCTCCCCTCACGGACTGTAGATCACTCCTGCCATAACCTCAGCCCCAAACCTCAGCCGAGTTTGTGTTTTTGGATGTCTGTCCCCACAGCCCTGGCCCACACAGCCGCCAGGCTGGGGCCTCTGGAGCCACACCACAGGACTGTCCTGCTCTCTCCAAGGAGACTATGCCCATTCCATTGCCCATAACCCCACAGAATAGGAGAAACCTCAAGGCCCCCGAGGACATCCCACTACTATAAGCCTCTCTGGACAAAGGCATCCTGACACAAGCTGAGCAACTACCTCCATGCAGAAACACAGACAGATGTCAGCAGAGACAGTAGATTGAACCAGACAGGCCCCTGGTCCCTAATCTGAACTCTTGCTTTGGTTTCCAGGTGTCACTCCTCAGAGGCCTGGGTTTGAAGACCAGCATCTGGGGCTTTCCTGAGACACCAAACAGAACAACTATCGTCTCCACATGGGAAGCTTCATTGTTGGAGCTGTGTCAAACCCTTCGGTTTGGAGAAACCTGCAGAGTCCCTGAGCCACCGCCACATTCCAAGGTCTCCATGGCCACCAACCCACAGTATGACTCATCCTCAGGAGAGTCCATTTCAACTCAGCCCTCTGAGAAACCCGCCCAAGAGCCTGCAGATTGAGCCTGCCTTGCCCCAAGCAGCCAGTGGGAATGTGAGGTGGCATTTGCAGACATTCATGCTTAGACCCCTTCTCTCGAGTCTTTCTGTAGGGGTCATCCTAGAACCATCTCATAGTACTCGACTGTCCTACAGAGGAAACCTTGATGTTTGGGGCAGCTCATAACTCCCAGCGTTGGGAAACCTCCCTGGCCTCATGACGCCCCCACCCCCTTCAGGAAGGGGCCATAATGGACACAAACTCCAACCTGAGGCAACGTCTGATACTCGCCCTGACCTCAGATGCAGGAGATCTTGATTCAGTCTCTGCAGAGTGGGCCTGCCATGCCCTCGGCCCCAAACCTAACGCTAGCTTGTGTTTTCAGACTTCCCTCTTCACACTCCTGGCAAACAAGCCCTCCAGACTGGGAATTCCAGAACCACAACACAGTTTTCTGCCTGCCCACCAGAAGAAAAACGTTGCCCTATGGGGCTCTCCAGAAACCACAAATGAGAACCAACCTGCTCTGTCCTCGACCGCACCCTAACTGGAAAAGCTACCCTGGTCAGTAATGCTCTGTCTGACACAGCCTGACGTCCCGACAGACAAGGAAACAGCTGGCTGCACACTAAGCACATCACACAGGCCATGGCCTTATGCTGTCATCTCTTCCCAACCTGGGTTTTCAGACATCTGACCCTAGATATTATATCAAATCCTGGCAAACGTGGGTAACTGAAGCACAAATCAGATCTTCTCCTTCCCCATGGCTGGAAAGCTTGCTGTTGGCATGGAGTCATACCTTCAGTGTAGGAGAAACCTTCATGGCCCCTGAGGCCAAGCCTAAACTTGAGTGCCTCCTTGGGTACAAACTCGCATTGGGACCATCAGCATGGGCCCCATGTCGAAGTAAGGTCTCTCAGGGCCTGGACTAAGAGCCCGCATATGGGGCTTGCCAAGCCCCTATGATCCCAATCTTCACAAGAGCTCGAGTATTCCATTTGCTCGAACCCAGTACTGTGATCTGGAGTCCCTCTTCTGGAAGAACACATGAGCCAGACAGCAGGACTCCACCCTTCCCACAAAATGTCCCCAAAATCTTAAGAGCTGGACCAACTCCTCAGAGAGGGAGACTCTTCCATAGCCCCTGAGTTCACCCCTACATTCCACGGCTATGGGAGACAAAACATCCAAAGACAAAAGCTTGCGTGACTGCCTCCCATGTGCCCTTCTTTCATAAGCTGAGGATCTCCTCTCACGGTCTGTGGGTCCATCCTGCAATGCTCTCGGCTCCGCACCCAAGCCGTGTTTGTGTTTTCAGACTTCTGTGCCCACAGCCCGGACCCACACACCCTCCAGGCTAGGGCCTATGGAGACACACTGAAGGACTGTGCCAGTCCTCTCCAAGAAAACTGTACCCAATCCATTGGCCACAACCCTAGAGATTAGGAGAATCCAATAAGGTCTCCAAGGCCATGCCTCGGCCATGGACTAAGAGGGGCACTTTGACACCAGCTGAGCAACTATCTCCACTTAGATACTCAGACAGTGTCCCCAGAGACAGAAGATTGAAACGGACAGGCATCTAGGCTCTAATCTGAACCCTAGCTTTGGTTTCCAGGTGTCTCTACTCAGAGAACTGGTTTGAAGACCAGTATCTGGGGCTTTTCTGAGGCACCAAAGAGAACCTGTCTCATCTCCACATAGGGATCTCTTTTTAATTGGAGCAATATTACACCCTTCGGTTAGGCGAATACTTCATGGCCCCTGAGCTGCCAACATATTCCAAGGTCTCCATGCACACAAACCCACATTATGACCCATCCGCAGGAGAGTCCATTTCAATTCAGCCCCCTAGTTAGCTCGCCCCAGAGCCAGGAGTTCAAACATGTCTTGTCACAAAGAGCCAATGGGAATGTGAGGTATGCTGTACAGGCATCCATCCTTCGAATCCTGCTCTCCAGTCTTTCCGTATGGGACATCCTGGAGCCATTCAACAGGACTCGACTGTCCAGCAGATGGAAAGCTTGTGGTATGGGTCAACGCACAAACTAGAGTTTGTGCTGGTGTCTAAGGTGCTGTGCAGGATTCTCCAATCTTGAGGGTTTGGCACAGGTCGAAGGGCATGGTTTCCTACTGGGGACAGGAGATATTCTATTGTGTGGCTCAGGGACCACATGTTGTATCCTAAGTTGGTATTTCAGAACAGGACCCTGAGGACAGATGCCTGAAAACCTAATCTAGTGTTCCAATGACGTCCTAGGAGCATGTCAGGTACAATCTTCTGACCCAGGAACATTGAAATGGCTGTCTGCTTGGATGTAGGTGATCAGGGCGTTTCAGTCTGGCATTTGTGTCCAGTGCTGCCGACAATATTGGGTCGGGTTCAGGGCTCTTGCGTGTTTCTCCTAAACTGGAAGGTTTGGGCAGGTTTGACGGGCACAGTTTCCTTGGGGATGGCAGGCCCAGTCATGTGTTGTGGATCCAGAGACCCTGTCCTGGAGGGCATATGAGCCATGGTTTTGGGAGAGAAGTCTGCAAACACAAATGTGGGTTATGGTTAGTGGAAAGGTGATCACAGGCCCAATGAGTAGACCTGGAGTGCAGCTTGTCAGGAGTAATTAGGGTGACTGGAAGGCAGTAGCACAGGCTTTTCTCCCTATATTGTGTGTCCAGGATGGCCTTGGAATGCAGGTAGAGTCTCATGGGTCCATGGGAAACTTTTTCTCTCTATGGATCTGTGCAGCTCATAGTTTGGTGGCTTTTTTGGGGAAGGGAAGAGTGTTGTTTTCCATCTTATGGGTGGGCCAAAACAGGGATTCCAGATACAGGCTCTTTTTCTGGGCATCTGGGACTTCCCACCAAGGGTTAGGATTTGCACCTAGGGGTATATGAGGCCTGCAATGCGGGATCATGATGGTGCAACTGAGAGGGATTGTTTGAAAGCTTGCTCAGGCTGAGTCTCACAATGCCTGTTTGCTCCCATGGCGGCCCTCAGGAGTGGGAGTGGTCTCATTGGTCATATATCTGGCTCCCTCTTAGAGAGTTGGACACCCAACCCAACAGCCAAATGTCCTGCCATGAGGAAGGATGAGTTCTCTTCTGTCAGGTTCCTCTGTGCTTCAGGTTGCCCCATTGGCAGGGTTTCCAGCAAGGTCTCGAGATAGGTGCCTGAATACCAAGGATGGGTGGAGATGACGTACTTGGGCCATAGCAATCCCAAATGCTAGATATGAGGCCTAAAACTCGGTCGGGGCTCAGGCTCTGTCAGACACAGCGCTAGTGGCCATGGCAGCCTTTATATCAGAGTAGATTCGAGGGCGGAGCAGATTGATCCTCATGTGGAGTTTCTTGGGAAGATTCCCAGGCATTTGTTCATTCAATAGGGAAGGCAGAATGCTGTGTTGTGGCTCCAGGTTTCCCAATCACGAGAGCTTGGGAACCAGTCAGTTTTGGGTGGAATTGTAAACAAAAGCTATGGTTCAATTCAGTGCCAAGCAGAAGGCAGTTCCAATTTGTAGCAGTTTACTCGAGACATCCAGCACTGGAATAAGGGTGGATGTCAGATGCTTGCTCACACTAGAGTTTTTGTCTATGATGACCGACAAGTGGAGGGGTGGTATAAAGAGGCCATGGAGGAGTTCACATGCTGAGGCCTGTGAACTGCTGCAAAAAGTAACATTTTTTTGTACAGTGTAGGTGAAGTCTGGTTTGTTTACTCTAGGTTTCCCCATGTGGAAAGTTTGTGAAGAAGAGCTCTCCGGCATGGATGCCAGGAAAGCACACCTCCATTGACAATTGCAGCTGAGGAACATGGCAGATTCGTTCTGGTGGCTCTGGGACAAAGTGCCAAGGCCTTGAGTTGACATGGGATCTCTTGCAGATGGGTCACAATGCTTGTTTGTTACCAGGGAGAACTTAGAATGTGCTGGTTGCTAAGGTGCCATGCAGGATTCTCCTACCCTGAGGGTTTGGCACAGGTCGAAGAGCATGGTATTCTTCTGGGGACAGGGGATGTTCTGTCGTGTGGCTCAGAGACCACATGATGTGTCATAGATTGGTATTTCAGAACAGGCCCCTGAGGACAGATGCCTAAAAACCTAATGGGGTTCCATTGAGAGCCTAGGGGCATTTTAGGTTCAATCGTCTATCTCACGATCATTGACTTGGCTATTTCCCTGGATGTAGGTGATAAGGGTGTTTCAGACTGCGCATTTCCATCCCGAGTGGCCGGCAATATTGGTGTGGGCTCAGGGGCCACACAGGTTTCTCCTAATCTGGAAGGTTTGGGCAAATCTGATATGCACAGTGTCCTTGGGGTTGGCAGCCAGAGTTCTGTGGTGTGGCTCCAGAGATAACATTCTGGTGGGCATGTGAGCCATGGTTTTGGGAGAGAAGTCTGCAAACACAAATACAAATTAGGGTGAGTGGCGAGGTGATCACAGGCCCAATGCGTAGACCTGGAGGGAAGCTCCTCATGAACTATAATTAGGGAGACTGGAAGGCAGTAGCACAGGCTTTTCTCTTTGGATTGTGTGTCCAGTATGGCCTTGGAATGCAGGTGTGGTCTCATGGGTCCATGGGAGTCTTTTCCTCTCTATGGATCCTGGTGGCTCTCCATAGTTTGGTGGCTTTTTCGGGGAAGGGGAGAGTGATGTTTTCCACCTTATGGGTGCCACAAAACAGGGATTCCAGAGACGGGCTCTGGTTCATGGCATCTGGGACATCACAACATGTGCTATGATTTGGGCTTAGGGGCATATTAGGCCTGCAATGCGGGTTCATGGTGGTGCAACAGAGAAGGATTGTTTGAAAGCATGCTCAGGCTGAGGGTCACAAGGCCTGTTTGCCTCCAGGGCATCCCTGAGGAGTTTGTGTGGTCTCACTGGACTTGTAAATGACTCCCCCTTTCAGGGTTGAACACCCATCCTAACAGCCAAGTTTCCTGATATGAAGAAGGAGGAGTTCTCTATTGTGCTTCAGGATGCCCCATTGTCAGGGATTCCAGCAAAGGACTGGGGACAGGTGCCTGAATACCAAGGATGGGTAGAGATGAAATACTTGAGCCATGGCAATCCGAAATGCTAGATGTGGGGCTCAAACTCTGGTGACTGACACTAGGTCTGGGCTCAGGCTCTGTCAGACACAGCACTAGTGGCCAGGGCAACCTATAAATCAGGGTCCCTCTGATATAGGGCCGAGCAGATTGATCCTCATGTGGGGTTTCTGGCCAGACTCACCAGGCAATTGTTTCTATCGGGAAGGCAGAATGCTGTGTTGTGTCTCCATAATTCGCTATCAAGAAGGCTTGGGGACCAGTCGGGTGAGGAAGGAATTGTAAACACAAGCTACAGTTCAATTCACTGCCAAGCGGAAGGCAGTTCCTGTGTCCAGCAGCTTTTTCGAGATATCCAGCACCTTAGTAAGGGAGGACGTCGGATATTTGCTCACACTGGAGTATGTGTCTATGATGACTGACAAATGGAGGGGTGGCGTCAAGAAGCCATGGAGGGATTTTCACGTTGAGACTCATGAGCTGCTCCAAATAGCAAGGTTTTGTTCTACTGGACAGGTGGAGTGTGGTTTATTTGCTCCAGGGTCCCCCATGTGGAAAGTTTGGGTAGCAGAGCTCTACCGCATGGATGCCTGGAATGTTCAACTTCATTGACCATTGCAACTGAAGAACATGGCAGCTTTATTCTGGTGTCTCTGTAGCAAAGTACCAAGTCCTTGATTTGACATGGAATCTCTTGCAGATGGGCCACACAGCTGGTTTGTTACCAGGTAGATCTTAGAATGTGCTGGTGGCTTAGTAGTTGTGCAGGAATCTACTACTCTGGGATTTTGCACAGATTGTAGGGCACGGTTTCCTTCTGGGGACAGGAGATGTTCTGTTGTGTGGCCCAGCCACCACATGTTGTATCATAAGTTCGCATTCTAGAACAGGCCTCTGAGGACACATGTCTGAAAACCGAATCAATGGTTCCAATGACGTCCTAGGGGCATGTTAGGTTCATTATTCTGACTCAGGACCATTGACTTGGCTGTGTTCCTGGATTTAGGGGATCAGGGTATTTCAGACTGTGCATTTGTGTTCAGAGCGGCCGCCGAAATTGGGGTAGGCCCAGAGGCCTTGTAGGTTTCTCCTAATCTAGACAGTTTGGGCAACTGTGATGGGAACAGTTTCCTTGTGGATGGCAGGGACAGTCCTGCAGTGTGGATCCAGAGACCCCATCCTGGAGGGCATGTGTGCCATGGTTTTGGTAGATAAGTCTGCAAACACAAATTCGAATTAGGGTGAGTGGCGAGGTGATCACAGGCCCAATGCATATACCTTGAGAGCAGCTCATCTGGAACTGTAATTAGGGTGAATGGAAGGCAGTAGCACAGGCTTTTCTCTCCGGATTGTGTGTCCAGGATGGCCTCGGAATGCAGGTGTGTTCTCATGGGTCCATGGGAGACATTGCCTCTCTATGGATCCTGGTGGCTCCTCATAATTTGGTGACATTTTTGGGGAAGGGATGAGTGCTGTTTTCCATCTGAAGGGTGCACCAAAACAAAAATTCCAGAGATGGTCTCTGGGTCTGGGCACCTCGAAAATCCCACCAAGTTTTATGATTTGAACCTACAGGCTTACCAGGCCTGAAATGAGGGATCATTGTGGTGAATCTGAGAGGGATTTTTTGAAAGCATGCTCAGGGTGAGGGTCACAATGCCTGTTTGTGCCAAGGGTAGTCCTCAGGAGTGTGTGTGGTGTCATTGATGTTGTAACTGGCTCCCCCTTTGAGGGTAGAACACCCATCCCAAAAGCCAGGTTTATTGCCATGGGGAAAGAAGAGTTCTCTATTGTGCTTCAAGTTCCCTAATTGGCAGGGATCCCTGCCAAGGTCTGGGGACAGGTGCCTGAATATCAAGGATGGGTAGAGATGACATACTTGGGCCATGGCAATCCCAAATGCTAGATATGGGGCCTGCTCTCTAGTGGCTGAAACTCAGTCGAGCTCAGGCTCTGTCAGACACGGCACTAGTGGCCATGGCAGCCTATAAATCGGTGTTGACTCGAGGGCCGACCTGATTGATCCTCATGTGGGTTTTCAGGGCAGACTCACCAGGCATTTCTTCATTCGATGGGGAAGGCAGAATGCTGCGTTGTGGCCCCAGATTTCCCTATCACGAGGGCTTAGGGACCAGTCAGGTGAGGATGGAATTGTAAACACAAGCTATGGTTCAATTAAGTGCCAAGTGGAAGGCAGTTCCAATGTGCAGTGGTTTATTCAAGACATCCAGCACCGGGATAAGGGTGCATGTCAGATGTTTGCTTAGACTGGAGTTTGTGTCTATGATGACCGACCAGTGGAGTGGTGGCATCAAGAGGCCATGGAGCAGTTTGCACGCTGAGGCCTGTGAGTTGATCCAAACATAAGGTTTCCTTCTACTGGACAGGGGAGGTCTGGTTTGTTTACACCAGGTTCCCCCATGTGCAAAGTTTGGGTAGCATAGTACTCGCACGTGGATACTGGAAAGCACACCTACATTGACCATTGCACCTAAGGAACATGGCAGGTTCTTTCTGGTTGCTCTAGGGCAAAGTACCAAGGCCTGGTTTCTAATGAAGTTGGGTCACAATGCAGTTTTGTTACCACGGAAATCTTAATATGTGCTGGTGGCTAAGGGGCCATGTATGATTAGTCTATCCTGATGGTTTGACACCGGTCGAAGAACACGGTTTTTTTCTGGGTATCGGAGATGTTCTGTTGTGGGGCTCATGGACCAAATGTTGTATCATAAGTTGGAATTCCAGAACAGGCCTCTGAGGACAGATGCCTAAAAACTTCATCTAGGGTTCCAATGAAGTCCAAGGGGAATTTCAGGTTCAATCATCAGACTCAGGACCATTGACTTCGGTGTCTGCCTATATGTAGGCAATCAGGGTGTTTCTGACTGTGCCTTTGTGTACAGAGTGGCCTCCAATATTGGGGTGGGCTCTGGGGCCTTGCAGGTTTCTCCTAATCTTGAAGGTTTAGGAAAATTTGTGGGCATGGTTTCCTTGGGGGTGGCAGGCACAGTCCTGTGGTGTGGCTCCAGAGACTCCATCGTGGAGGGCATGTAAGCCATGGTTTTGGGAGAGAAGTCTGCAATCACAAACTCGGATTAGGTTGAGTTGCGAGGTGATCGTAGGCCCAATGCATAGACCTGGAGGGCAGATCGTCAGGAACTGTAATTCACGTACCTCGAAGGCACTAGCACTGGCTTTTGTATCTGGATTGTGTGTCCATGATAGCCTTGGAATGCAGGTGTGTTCTAATGTTTCCATGAGAGTATTTTCCTCTCTACGGATCCTGGAAGCTCCCAATAGTATGGTGGCTTTCTCGTTTGAATGGAAGATTGCTGTTTTCAATCTTAGATGTTCCCCAAAAAGGGATTCCAGAGAAGGGCTGTGAGTCTGGGTGCTTGGAAAATCCCACCAGGATTAGGATTTGGGCCTAGGGGTGTACCAGGCCTACATTGTGTGACTTGGAGGTACAACTGAGAGCGTTTGTTTGAAAGCATGCTAGTCTGAGTGTCAGAATGCCTGATGTGATTAGGGCAGCCCTTATGAATGGGAGTTGTCTCCTTGGCCATGCAGCTGGCTACCACTTTAATGTAGGACACCCATCCCAACTACCAGGATTCCTGCCATGGAAAAGGAAGAATTCTCTATTGTGCCTCAGGTTCCCCCATTAGCAGGTATTCTAGCAAATGTCTGGGGACAGATGCCTGAATACCAAGGATGGGTAGAGATGAGGGACCTGAGACATGGCCAGTCTCACATGCCTGACTCTCTGAGTAGCTGACATGAATTGAGCACTCAGGCTCTGTCAGAAACAGAACTAGTGGTCAGGGCTGAGTATGAATCAGGGATCCATCAAGGGCTGAGCAGATTGATCCTCATGCAGAGTTTCTGGGCAGAATCACCATGCCCTTCTTCTTTCTAAGGGGAAGGCAAAAAGCTGCGTTGTGGCCCCAGAATTCCCTATCAAGCGGGCTTGGGGACCAGTAGGGTGAGGATGGAATTGTAAACTCAAGCTAAGGTTCAATTCAGTGCCAAGCAAAAGGCAGTTCCATTGTGCAGTGTCTGATTCCAGATATCCAGCACCTGAGTAAAGGTGAAAGTCAGACATTTCCTCATGCTGGAGTTTATGTCTATGATGACCGATGAATGGAGGGGTGGCGTCAAGAGGCCATGGAGGATTTCACATGCTGGGGCTTGTGAGATGCTTCAAACAGCAAAGTTTCCTTCTACCACACAGGGGGAGTCTGGTTTATTTGCTCCAGGGTCCCCCATGTGGAAAGTTTGGGTAGCAGAGCACTCCCACGTGGATGCCTGAAAAGCACACCTTCATTAAAATTGCAGCTGAGAAACATGGCCAATTCGTTATGGTGGCTCTTGGGCGAATTACCAAGGCCTGGAGTTGACATGAAGTCTCATAAAGATGGGTCATAATGCAGGTTTGTTACCATGGAGACCTTACAGTGTGCTGGTGGCTAAGGGACCATGTAGGATTCATCTACCCTGAGGGTTTGACACTGGTCAAAGGGCACGGTTTCCTTCTCGGACCAGAGATGTTCTGATGTGGGGCTAACGGACCAAATGTATCATAATTTGGTATTGCAGAACAGGCCTCTGAGGATAGATGCCTGAAAATTTAATCTAGGGTTCCAATAAAATCCTAACGGAATGTCAGGTTCAATCCTCTGACTCAGTATCATTGACTTCAAAGTCTGCCTAGATGTAGGTGATCAGGGTGTTCCAGACTGTGCATTTGTGTACAGAGTGGCAACCAGTATTGGGGTAGGCTCAGGGGCCTTGCAGGTTTCTCCTAATCTGGAAAGATAGGGCAATTTGATGGGCACAGTTTCCTTGGCAATGGTGGGCACAGTCCTGTGGTGTGGCTCCAGAGACCCCATGCTGGAGGGCATGAGAGCCATGGTTTTGGGAGGGAAGTCTGCAAACACAAATGCGGGTTAGGTTTAGTGGCGAAGTGATTGTAGGCCCAATGCATACTCCTGGAGGGAAGCTCCGTGTGAAATGTAAATCGCATGCCTCAAAGGAGGTAGCACAGGCTTTTTTATCTGGATTGTGTATCCACGATGGACTAAGAATGCAGGTGTGGTCTCAGGTGTCCATGGGTGATATTTCCTCTCAAGTATCCTGGCGGCTCCTTATAATGTGGTGGCTTTCTCAGAGAGGAAAGAGTTCTGTTTTCCATATTAAGGGTGTCCCATAACAGGGATTGCAGAGAAGTGTTCTGGCTCTGGGCACCTGGAAATACCCACCAAGTGTTATGATTTGGGCATAGGGGCTTACCAGGCCTCCAATGCAAGTCCTGGAGATACAACTGAGAGCGTTTGTTTGAAAGCATGCTCAGGCTGAGGGTCACTATGCAAGCTTTTGCATAAGGTGGCCCTCAGGAATGGGGGTGGTCTCAATGGCCATTCAGTAGGCTAACACTCTGAGTGTTGGACACCCTTCCGAACTTACAGGAATCCTGCCATGGGGAATGAGGATTTCTCTATTGTGATTCAGGTTCCCTCATTGGTAGGGATTCCAGGAAAGGTCTGGGGACACATGCCTGAATACCAAGGATGGGTAAAGATGACGGCTCTGTTCCGTGGCCAGTCTAACATGCGGGATATGGGCCCCGCCTTCTAGGTGGCTGACACGAGGTCGGGGCTTAGGCTCTGTCAGACACAACACTAGGGGCCAGGGCTGTCTATAATTCAGGGTTCCCTCAAGGGACAAGTAGATTGATCATAATGTGGAGTTTCTGGGCAGACTCACCAGGCCCTTCTTCTTTCTATTGGGAAGGCAGAATGCTGTGTTGTGGCTGCAGAATTCCCTATCATGAGGGCTTGTGGACCAGTAGGGTGAGGATGGAATTGTAAACCCAAGCTATGAATAAATTCAGTGACAAGCGAATGGCATTTCCAGTGTGCAGCGGCTGATTCGAATATCCAGCACCTGAGTAAGCGCAGACGTCAGATGTTTGCTCAAGCTGGAGTTTGTGTCTATAATGACCGACAAATGGAGAGGAGTTGAAAAGAGGTCATAGAGGATTTCCCACACTTGAGCTTGTGAGATGCTCCAAACAGCCAGGTTTCCTTCTACAGGACAGGGCAGTCAGATTTGTTTGCTCGAGAGTCCCCCATGTGGAAAGTTTGGGTAGCAGAGCACTCCCACATGGATGCCTGGAAAGCACACTTCCACTGAACATTGCAGCTGAGGAACATGGCAGGTTCTTTCTGAAGGCTCTGGGGTGAAGTACCAAGGCCTGTAGTTGACATGGAATCTCATGAAGATGGCTCACAATGCTGGCTTGTTACCAGTGAGATCTTAGAATCTGCTGGTGGCTACGGGCCAAGTAGGATTCATCTACCCTGAGGGTTTGACACAGTTCCAAGAGCACGGCTTCCATCTAGAGAAAGGAGATGTTCTGTTGTGGGGATCAGGGACCATATGTTGTATCTTAAGTTGGTACTCCAGAACAGGTCTCTGATTACAGATGCCTGAAAACCTAATCAGGGGTTACAATGAGGTCATAGGAGCATGTCAGGTTCAATCTTCTGACTGAGAAACACTGACTTGGGTATCTGCCTGGATTCAGGTGATCAGCGTATTTCAGACTGCACATTTGTGTCCAGAGGGGCCTCCAGTATTGGGGTGGGCTCAGGGGCCTTGCAGGTTTCTCCTTATCTCGAAGTTTTAGGCAAATGTGACGGACACATTTTCCTTGGGGATGGCAGGCACAGTCCTTTGGTGTGGCTCCAGAGACCCCATCCTGGAGGAAATATGAGCCATGGTTTCGGGATAGAGTCTGTAAGCACAAACTCGGGTTAAGGTTAGCGGTGAGGTGATCGCAGGCCCAATGCATAGACCTGGAGGGCAGCTCGTCTGGAACTATAAATTAGTTGCCTTGAAGGTGGTAGCACAGGCTTGTGTATCTGGCTTTTGTGTCCAGGATGGCCTCGGAATACAGGTGTGGTCTCATGGATCCATGGGAGATTTTTCCTCTCAAGGATCCTAGCGGCTCCCTATACTATGGTGGCTTTCTTGGCGAAGGGGAGAGTGCTATTTTCCATCTTAGGGGTGTCCCAAAACAGGGATTCCAGAGACAGGTTGTGTTTCTGGGCCCCTGAAAAATCCCACCAGGTGTTAGGATTTGTGCTTAGGGGCATATCAGGCCTGCAAATTTGGATTCTGGAATGCAACTGAGAGTGTTTGTTTGAAAGCATGCTCATGTTGGGGGTCACAATGCCTGCTTGTGTCCAGGGCGGCCCTCATGAGTGGGCGGGTTATCATTGGCCATTCAGCTGGCTACCACTCTGAGGTCTGGAAACCCATCCCAAGAGCCATCATTCCTGCCATGGGGAAGGAGGATTTCCCTATTGTGCTTCTGGTTCCCCCATTGGCAGGGATTTCAGCAAATGTCTGGGGACAGATGCCTGAATCAAGAATGGGTAGAGATGACAGCCCTGGGACATGGCTGGTCTCACATTCTGGAGTTGGAGCCCAGTCTCTGGGTCCTGACACGAGGTCAGAGACGAGGTTCTGTCAGACTCAGCGCTAGTGGCCAGGTAAACCTATAAATGGGGTTCACTCGAGGGTCGAGTAGATTTATCCTCATGTAGGGTTTCTGGGCAGTCTCTCCAGGCTGTTTTTTCTTGCTATGGGGAAGGCAGAATGCTGTGTTGTGGCTTCAGAATTCCCTATCAAGAGAGCTTACTGAACACCAGGGTGAGGATGGAATTGCAAACCCAAGCTACTTTTTTTTTTTAAGATTTTATTTATTTGTCAGAGAGCGAGCGAGAGCAAGCACAGGCAGACAGAGTGGAAGGCAGAGTCAGACAGAGAAGCAGGCTCCCTGCGGAGCAAGGAGCCTGATGTGGGACTCGATTCCAGGACGCTGGGATCATGACCTGAGCCGAAGGCAGCTGTTTAACCAACTGAGCCACCCAGGCGTCCCGCCAAGCTACTTTTAAATTCAGTGCCAAGCATAAGGCAATTCCAGTGTGTAGCAGCTGATTCAAATATCCAGCACTTGAGTAAGTGCAGATGTCAGTTGATTGCTCACGCTGGAGTTAGTGTCTATGATGACCAACAAATGGATGGGTGGCCTCAAGAGGCCATGGAGGATTACCCACCCTCAGGCTTGAGATACTCCATACAGCAAAGATTCCTTTTACCGTACAGGGGAGTCTGGTTTGTTTCCTCCAGGGTTCCCCATGTGGAAAGTTGGTATCAGAGCACTCCCGCTGGATGCCTGGAAAGTACACCTACATTGACCATGGCAGCAGAGGAACATGGCAGTTTCATTCTGGTGGCTCTGGGCCGAAGTACCAAGGGCTAGAGTTGTCATGGAGTCTCATGAAGATGGGTCACAATGCTGGTATGTTGTCAGGGAGATCATAGAATGTGCTGGTTGCCAGGGGGCCTTGAAGGATTCATCTACCCAGAGTGTTTGACACAGGTCCAGAGCACAGCTTTCTTCTAAGGACAGGAGATGTTCTTTTGTGTGGCTCAGTGACCATATTGTATCATACATTGATATTCAGAACAGCCTTCTGAGTACAGATACCTGAAAACCTATTCTAGTGTTCCAGTGAATCCTAGGAGCATGTCAGGTTCAATCTTCTGTCTGAGGACCATTGACTTGGATATCAGCCTGGATGTAGGTGATATGGTGTGTCAGACTGTGCATTTGCATCCAGAGTGGCCTCCAATATTGGGCTGGGCTTAGGGGCCTTGCAGGTTTCTCCTAATCTAGAGTGTTTGTTTAATAGTGACAATCACAGTTTCCTTTGGGAAGACAGGTACAATCCCGTGGTGTGGCTCCAGTTATCACAAACTGGAGGGCATGTGAGCCATGGTTTTGGGAGGGAAGTCTGAAAACACAAACTTGGGTTAGGGTTAGTGGCAAGGTTATCACAGGCCCAATGCATAGACATGGATGGCAGCTCTTCAGGAACTGTTAATCGGGTGACTCAAAGGCAGAATCACAGGCTTTTTTCTCTGTATTGTGTGCAGGATGGCCTCAGAATGCAGTTGTGGCCTCATGGGTCCATGGGAGATTTTTCCTCTCTAAGGACCTGGTGGCTCCCAATAGTTGGTGGCTTTTTCGGGGAAGGGAAGAGTGCTTTTTTTCATGTTAGGGGTGCCCCAAAATATGGATTCCAGAGACGGACTCTGGGTTTGGTCCCCTGGAAAATCCCACCAAGTGTTAGGATTTGGGCCTAGTGGCTTACCAGGCCTGCATGCAGGATCCTGGAGGTGCAACTGAGAGGGCTTGTTTGAAATCATTCTCAGGCTGAGGGTCACAATACTTGCTTATGCCCAGGTGGCCCTCATGAGTGGGCGTGGTCACATTGGCCATGCAGCTGGCTCCCACTTTGAGGGTTGGAAAACCATCCCAACAGCCAGAATCATGCCATGGGGAAAGAGGAGTTCTCTATAGTGCTTCAGGTTCCCCCATTAGCGGGGATTCCAGCAAAGGTCTGGGGACAGAGGCCTGAATACCAAGGATGGGTAAAGATGATGGACATGGGCCATGGCCAGTATCAAATCGTGGATATGGGCCCCGATCACTGGGTGGCTGACACTAGGTCTTGGCTCAGGCTCTGTCAGACACAGCACTAGTGCCCAGGGCAGCCTATAAATTGGGGTTCCCTCAAGTGCCGAGCAGATTGATCCTCATGTATGGTTTCTGGGCAGACTCACCAGGCCCTTCTTGTTTGTAAGGGGAAGGCAGAATGCTGCTTTGTGGCTCTAGAATTCACTATCAAGAGGGCTTGTGGACCAGGAGGCTGAGGATGGAATTGTAAACCTAAGCTATGGTTACATTCTGTATCAAGCAAAAGGAATTTCCAGTGTGCAATGTTTGAATCCAATATTCAGCACTTGAGTGAGGGTGGATGTCAGATATTTACTCATGCTGGAGTTTGTGTCTATGATGACACAAAAATGGAGGTGTGGCGTCAAGAGGTTATGGAGGATTTCCCAATCTGGTGTTTTTGAGATGCTCCAAACAGCAAGGTTTCCTTCTACCAGACAGGGGCAGTCTGATTTGTTTCCTCCATGGTTCCCCATGTCGAAAGATCGGATAACATAGATCTCCCACATGGGTGACTGGAAAGCACACCTTCATTGACCATGACAGCGAAGGAACATGGCATCTGGTGGCTTTGAGGCGAAGAAATAAAGACTGGATTGGACATGGAACCTCATGAAGATGGGTCAAAATGTTGGTTTGTTACCAGGGAGATCGTAGAATGTGCTGGTGGTTAATGGGCCATGCAGGATTCATCTAGCCTGAGGATTTGACACAGGCCCAAGAGCCCGGATTGCTTCTGGGGGCAGGAGATATTCTGTTGTGGGGCTCAGCGGCCATATGTTGTATCATAAATTGGTAATCCAGAACAGGTCTCTGAGGACAGAAGCCTGAAAACCTAATAAAGGGTTTGAATGAGGCCCTAGGGGAATGTCATTCAATCTTCTGACTCAGGATCATTGACTCTGGTGTCTGACTGGATGCAGGTGATGAGGGTGTTTCAGACTGTGCATTTGTGTCCAGAGTGGCATCCAATACTACGGTTGGCTCAGGTTCCTTGCAGGTTTCTCCTTATATGGGGTTTTTGGAGAACTGTGATGGGCAGTTTCCTTGGGGATTGCAGGAACTGTCCTGTGGTGTGACTCCAGAGACCCCATCCTGGAGGACATGTGCGCCATGATTTTGAGAGAGAAGTCTGCAAACACAAACTTAGGTTAGGGTTAGTGGCAAGGTGATCATAGTCCCAATCCATAGACCAGGAGGGCAGCAAGCCTGGAACTGTAAATCACGTAACTCAAAGGTGGTAGCACAGGTAATTGTATCTGGATTTAATTTCCAGAATGGCCTTTATTGCAGGTGTTGTCTCAAGGGTCCATGGGAGATTTCTCCTCTCAAGGATCCTGGCGGTTCTCAATAGTTTGTTGGATTTCTCCGGGAAGGGATGAGTACTGTTTTCCAGCTTAGGCGTGCCCCAAAACAGGCATTCCAGAGATGAGCTCTGGGTCTAAGTGCTTGGAAAATCCCACCAAGGGTTAATATTTAGGCCTAGGGCCATACCAGGCCTGCAATGCGGGATCCTGGAGGTGCAACTGAGAGCGTTTGTTTGAAAGTATGGTCAAGCTGAGGGTCCCAATGCCTGCTTGTGCCCCGGAGGCCATCAGGATTGGGCGATGTCTACTCAGCCATGCAGCCAGTTCCCATTCCTAGGGTTGGACACCCATCCAAAAGCCAGGATTCCTGCCATGGCGAAGGATGAATTCTCTATTGTGCTTCAGGTCCCCCCATTGGTAGGGATTCCAGCTAAGATCTAGGGGACAGATGCCTGAATACCAAGGATGGGTAGTAATGACAGCCCTGGGCCATGGCCGGTCTCACATGGTTAATGTGGGCCCCACCCTCTGGGTTGCTGACACGAGGTAGGGGCTCAGGCTCTGTCAGACACAGCACTAGTGGCTAGGGCAAACTATAAATAGGGGTTCCCTCCTGGGCTGAGTATATTGATCTTCATGTGCAGTTTATGGGCAGACTCACCAGGTCCTTCTATCTATGAAGAAGGCAGAATGTTGCGTTGTGGCTCCAGAATTCCCTATCAAGAGACATGGCAGACCAGTAGGGTGAGGATGAAATTGTAGTCTGAAGCTAGGCTTAAATTCATTGCAAAGCGAAAGGCAGTTCCAGTGTGCAGCAGCTGATTCCAATATCAGCGCCTGAATATGGGCGGATGTCAGATGTTTGCTCAGGCTGGCGTTTGTGTCTATGATGACCAACAAATGGAGAGGTGGCGTCAAGAGGCCATGGAGGATTTCCCACCCTGGGGCTCAGGGGCCATAATTTGTATCATAAGTTGGTATTCCAGAAGAGGCCTCTGAGGACAGGTGCCTGAAAAGTTAATCCCTCTTCCAATGAGGTCCTAGGACCATGTCAGGTTCAATTATCTGACTCAGGACCATTGATTTGGGTGTCTGCCTGGATGGAGGTGATCAGGGTGTTTCAGACTGTGCATTTGCATCCAGAGCAGCCTCCAATATTGGGATGTGCTCAGGAGCCTTCCGGGTTTCTCCTAATCAGGAGGGTTTGGGCAACTGTGATGGGCCCAGTTTCCTTGGGGATGGCAAGCACAGTCTTGTGGTGTGACTCTAGGGGCCCCATCCTGGAGGACATGTAAGCAATGGTTTTTAGAGAGAGATCTGCAAACACAAACTCGGGATAAGGTTAATGGAGAGGTGTTCACAGCCCCAATTCAAAGATCTGGAGGGCAGCACGTCAGGAACTGTAAATCAGGTGACTCGAAGCCAGTAGCACAGTCTCTTGTATCTGGATAGCATATCCACGCTGGCCTCGGAATACAGGTGTGGACTCATGGGACCATGGGAGATTCTTCTTCTCAAGGATCCTGGGGGATCCCATTAGTTTGGTGGCTTTCTCAGGGAAGTGAAGAGTGCTGTTTTCCATCTTAGGGGTGCCTCAAAACAGGGATTCCAGTGACGGGCTCTGGGTATGTGCACATGGAACATCCCACGATGTGTTAGGATTTGGGCTTAAGGGCATATCAGGCCTGCAATGCAGGATCCTGGAGGTGCAACTAAGAGCATTTTTTTGAAGGCTTGATCAAGCTGAGGGTTACAATGGCTACTTGTGCCCAGGGCAGCCCTCATGAGTGGGCATTGTCTCCTTGGCCATGCAGCTGGCTCCCACTTTGAGGTTTGGACACCCATATCAACAGCCAGGATTCCTACCATGGGGAAGGAGGAGTTCTCTATTGTGCTTTAGGTTACCCCATTGGTAGGGATTACATAAAAGGTCTGGGGACAGGTGCCTGAATACCAAGGATGGGTAGAGATGATGGACTTGGTCCCTGGCCAATCTCACATGCTGGATATGGGCTCATATCTCTGGGTGCCTGAAACTAGGTCTTGGCTCAGGCTCTGTCAGACACAGTACTAGTACTAGTACTAGTACTAGTGCCCAGGACAGCCTATAAATCAAGGTTCCATCGAGTGCCAAGTATATTGAACCTCATGTGGAGTTTCTGGGAAGATTCACCAGGCCCTATTTCTTTCTAGTGGGAATGGAGAATGTTGCCTTGTGGCTCCAAATTCCCTCTCTAGAGGGCTTGCAGACCAGGAGGCTGAGGATGGAATTCTAAACCCAAGCTATGGATAAATTCAGTGTCAAGTGAAACGCAGTTCTAGTGTGCAGTGGTGGAAAAGAAAATGCAGAATCTAAATAACGGCAGATTTTAGATGTTTTCTCATGCTGGAGTTTTTGTCTATGATGACTGACAAATGGAGGGGTTGTGTCAAGGGCCATGGAGGATTTCTCCTGCTGGTGCTTCTGAGATGCTCCAAACAGAGGGTTCCCTTCTACTGGTCAGTGGCAGTCTGGTTTGTTTGCTCCAGGGTCCCACATGTGGAAAGAATAAGTAGAAGAGCACTCCCACATGGATGCCTGGAAAGCACACCTCCACTGACCATTTCAGGTGAGGAACATGGCAGGTTCATTCTGGTGGCTCTGGGGCGAATTACCAAGGACTTGAAGTGACATGGAATCTCATGAAGATGGATCACAATGCTGTTTGTTTGTTACCAGAGAGATCTTAGAATGTGCTGGGGGCTAAGGGGCTGTGCATAATTCATATACCCCGACCCTTGACACAAGTTGAAGAGCACGAATTCCATCTGGGGACAGGAGATATTCTATTGTGGGGTTCAGGGACCAATCTTCTGACTCAGGACCATTGACTTGGGTGTCTTCCTGGATGGAGGTGATCAGGGTGTTGCACACTGTGCATTTGTGTCCAGAGTGGCCTCCAATATTGGACTGGGCTCAGGGGACTTGCAGGTCTCTCCTAATCTGGAGGGTTTGGGCAACTGTGATTGACACAGTTTCATTGGGGATAGCAGGATCTTTCCTGTGGTGTGGCTACAGAGACCCATCATAGAGGGCATGTGAGCCATGGTTTTGGGAAAGAAGTCTGCAAACACAAACTTGGGGTAGGGTTAATGTCGAGGTGATCACAGGCCCAATGCATAGGTCTGTAGGGCAGCTCGTCTGGAACTGTAAACCAGGTGATTCGAAGGTGGTAGCACAATCTCTTGTATCTGGATTGTGTGTCCAGGATGGCCTCGGAATGAAGGTGTGGTCTTATGGAGCCCTGGGAGATTTTTCTTCTCTACGCATCCTGGCAGCTCCTAATAGTTTTCTCAGGGGAGGGAAGATTGCTGTTTTCCATCATAGGGGTGCTTCAAAACAGAGATTCCAGAGACGGGCTCTGGTTATGTTGGCATGGAAAATCCCACGAAGTGTTAGGATTTGGTCCTAAGGGCATACCAGGCCTGTGATGCGGGACCCTGCAGAAACAACTGAGAGCATTTGTTTGAATGCATGCTAAGGTTGAGGGACACAATGCCTGCTTTGGCCCAGGCGGCCCTTATGATTGGGCGTTGTCTCATTGGCCATGCACCTGGTTCTAATTCTGAGGGTTGGGCACCCATAGCAACAGCCAGGCTTCCTGCCATGGGGAAGGAGGAGTTCTCAATTGTGCTTCAGGTTCCCCCACTGGTAGGGATTCCAGCAAAGGTCTGGGATAGTTGCCGGAATACCAAGGATGGGTAGAGATGACTGGGCCATGGCCAGTCCCACATGCTGGATAAGGGCCCCAAACTCTGGGTGGCTGACACGAGGTTGGGGCTCAGGCTCTCTCAGACACAGCGCTAGTGGCCAGCGCAAAGTATAAATCGGGGTTCCCTCGAGGGCCAAGTAGATTGATCTTCATGGGGAGTTTCTGGGCAGACTCACCAGGCCCTTCTTTCTATGGGGAAGGCAGAATGTTGCGTTTTGTCTCCCTAATTCCCTCTCAAGAGGACTTGCAGTCCAGTAGGGTGAGGATGGAATTGTAAACCCAAACTATGCAAGAATACAGTGTCAAGTGAAAGGTATTTCCAGTGTGCGTGACTGATTCGAATATCCAGCACCTGAGTAAGAGCAGATGTCAGATGTTTGCTCATGCTGGAATTTGTGTCTATGATGACTAACAAATGGAGGGTTGGCATCAAGAGAATGTGGAGGACTTCCCAGGCTGGGGCTTGTGAGATGCTCCAAACAACCAAGGTTTCCTTCAACCTGACAGGAGCAGTCTTATTTGTTTGCTCTAGGGTTCCCTATGTGGAATTTTTGTGTAGCAGAGAACTACCTCTTGGATGCCTAGAAAGCACACGTCCATTGACCTTTGTACCTGAGGAACATGGCAGATTCGTTTCATGGCGCTTGGGCAAAGTACCAACACCTTGAGTTAGCATCAAGTCTCAGGAAGTTGGGTCACAATGCTGGTTTGTTACCAGGGAGATCATAGAAGCTGCTGGGGCTAATGGGTCATGCAGGATCCATCTATCCTGAAAGTTGGACATAGATCCAAGAGCACATTTTCCTTCTGGAGACAGGAGATGTTCTGTTGTGGGAATCAGGGACCACATGTTGTATCATAACTTGGTATTCCAGAACAGGACTCTGAGAACAGATGTCTGAAGACCTAATCTAGGGTTCCAGTGAAGTCCTAGGGGCATGTCAGGTTCAATCATCTGACTCAGAACCATTGACTTGGCTTTCTGCCTCGATGGAGGTGCTCAGGGTGTTTCAGACTGCACGTTTGCATCCAGAGCAACCGCCAATATTGGGGTGGGTTCAGGGGACTGGCAGGTTTCTCCTAATCTGGAGGGTTTGGACAACCTGATGGGCACAGTTTTCTTGGGGATGGCAGGAACTTTCCTGTGATGTGGCTTGAGGGTCCACATCTTGGTGGGCATGTAAGCATTGGTTTTGGGAGAGAAGTCGGCAAACACAAACTGGGGTTAGGGTTAGTGTCGAGATGATCATAGGCCCAATGCATAGACATGGAGGTCAGCTCGTCAGGAAATGTAAATAGGATGACTCGAAGGCGGTAGCAAAGACTTTTCTCTCTGGATTGTGTGGACAGGATGGCCTCGGAATGCAGGTTTGTTTTCATGGGTCCATGGGATATTTTTTCTCTCTAAGGATCCTGGCGGCTCCCAATAGTTTGGTGCCTTTCTCAGGGAAGGGAAGAGTGCTGTTTTCCATCTTAAGGGTGCCCCAAACAGGGATTCTGAGACGGACTCTGGGTCTGGGCACCTGGAAAATCCCACCAAGGGTTAGGATTTGGGCCTAGGGGCATACCAGGCCTGCAATGCTGGTACTGGAGGAGCAACTGAGAGTGTTTGTTTGAAAACATGCTCAGGCTGAGGATCACCATGCCTGCCTGTGCCCATGTCGGCCCTCAGGAGTGGGCATGGTCTGCTTGGCCATGCAGCTGGCTCCCACGCTGAGGGTTGGACAACCATCCCAACAGCCAATATTCCTGCCATGGGGAAGAAGGTGTTCTCTATTGTGTTTCAGGTTCGCCATTGGCAGGAATTCCAGCAAAGTTTGGGGGACAGATGACTGGATACCAAGGATGGGTACAGATGATGGCCCAGGGCCATGGCCGATCTCTCATGCTAAATATGGGCCCTCACCTCTGGGTGGCTGACACGAGGTCGGGGCTTAGACTCTGTCAGACACAGCACTAGTGGTCAGGGAAATCTATTAATCAGGGTTGCCTCGTGGTCTGAGTAGATTGATCCTCATGTGCAGTTTCTGGGCAGACTCAACAGGTCCTTCTTCTTTCTATGTGGAAGGCAGAATACTGCGTTGTGGCTCCAGAATTCCCTATCAAGAGATATTGTGGAGCAGTGTGGTGAGGATAGAATAGTAATACAAAGCTATGGTTAAGTTCAGTGAAAAGCAAAAGGCAGTTCCAGTGTGCAGCTGCCGTTTCGAATATCCAGCACCTGAGTAAGGGTGGATGTCAGATGTTTGCTCACACTGGAGTTTGTGTCTGTGATTACCCACAAATGGAAGGGTGGCGTCAAGAGGCCATGGAGGATTTCCCATGCTGGGGCTTGTGAGATGCTCCAAATAGCAAAGTTTCTTTCTACCGGACAGGAGAAGTCTGGTTTGTTTTCTCTGGTTTCTCCATGTGGAAAGTTTTGTAGCAGAGAACCCCACAGGGATGCCTGGAAATCACCCCTCCATTGACCATTGCAGCTGAGGAACATGGCAGGTGCATTCTGGTGGCTCTGGGGCAATATATCGAGACCTTGAGTTGACATGGAGTCTCATGAAGATGGGGCACAATGATGGTTTGTTACCAGGAATATCATAGAATGTGCTGGTTGCTAAGGGGCCATTCAGGATCCAAATACCCTTAGGGTATGACACAATTCCAGGAGCATGGCTTCCTTTTTGGGGAGGACATATTCTGTTCTGTGGCTCAGGGACTATATATTTTATCATAAGTTGATATTCCAGAGCAGGCCTCTGACGACAGATACCTGTAAACCTAATCTAGTGTGCCAATGAAGTCCTCGGGGCATGTCAGGTTCAATCTTCTGACTCAGGAGCATTGACTTGGGTGTCTGCCTGTATGGAGGTGATCAGGGTGTCTCAGACTGTGCATTTGTGCACAGAGCGGCCTCCATTATTTGGCTGCGCTCAGGGGCCTTGCAGGTTTCTCCTAATCTAAAGGTATCGGGCAAAAGTGATGGGCACAGTTTCCTTGAGGATCTCAGGCACAGTCTTGTGGTGTGGCTTCAGATGCCAGAACCTGGAGGTCATGTGAGCCATGGTTTTAGGAAGGAAGTCTGCAAACAGAAACTCAGTTTAGGTTAATGACAAGGTGATTGCAGGCCCAATGCATAGACCTGGAAGGCAGCTCGTCAGGAACTGTAAATCCGATGACTCAAAGGTGATAGCACATGATATGTACCTGGATTGTATGTCCAGGATGGCCTCGGAATGCAGGTGTGTTCTCATGGGTCTATGGCAGATTTTTCCACTCAAGGATCCTGGTGGCTACCAAGAGTTTGGTGACTATCTCGGGGAAGGGAAGAGTGCTGTTTTCCATCTTAAGGGTCCCCCAAAATAGGGATTCCAGAGATGGGCTCTGTGTCTGGGCCCCTGTAAAATCCCACCAGGGTTAGGATTTGGGCCTAGGTGTGTACTAGGCCTGCAATTCGGGGTCCCAGAGATGCAATTGAGAGCGTTTGGTTGAAAGCATGCTCAGGCTGAGGTCACAATGCCTGCTTGTGCCCGGGGAAGCCATCATGAGTGCACATGGTCTCCTTGGCCATGGAGCTGCCTTCCACTTTGAGGGTTGAGCAACTATCCCAACTGTCAGAATACCTACCATGGGGAAGGAGGAGTTCTCTATTGTGCTTCAGGTTCCCCCAATGGCAAGGATTTCAGCAAAGGTGTGGGTACAGATGCCTGAATACCAAGAATAGAAGAGAAGACAGACTTGGGCCATAGCTGGTCTCACATGCTGGATATGGGCCCTGATCTCTCCGTGGCTGACACTAGGTCCTGGCTCCGGCTATGTCAGACACAGCACTAGTGCCCAGGGCAGCCTATGAATCAGGGTTCCGTCTAGCACCGAGAAGATTGACCATCATATGGAGTTTCTGGGCAGACTCTCCAGGCCCTTTTTCTTTCTATGGGGAAGGCAGAATATTGTGTTGTAGCTCCAGAATTCCCTCACAATAGGGCTTGTGGACCAGTAGACTGAGGATGGAATTGTAAACCCAAGCTATGGCTTAATTCAGTCAAACTAAAGGCAGTTCCAGTGTGCAGCGATCGAATTGAAATCCATCACCTGAGTAAGGGCGGATGTCAGATGTTTGCTCATGCTGGAGTTTGTGTCTATGATGACTGACAAATGGAGTGGTGGCTTCAAGAGGAAATGGAGGATTTCCCACGCTGGGGCTTGTGAGATGCTCCAAACAGAAGGTTTCCTTCTACCGGACAGGGGCATTCTGTTTTTTTGTCTCAAGGGTCCCAGCCAATTGCAAAGTTTGTGTAGCAGAGCACCCCCGTATGGTTGCCTGGAAACCACACCTCCACTGACCATTGCAGCTTAGGAACATGGCAAGTTCATTCTGGTGGCTCTGGGGCGAAGTACTAAGGGCTTATTTTTACATGGAATGTCATGAACATGGTTAACAATGCTGTTTTGTTACCTGGGAATTCTTAGCCTGTCATCTGTACACATCCTTGGTATTAAGGCAACTTTCCACAGACCTTTCCTGTAACCCTGCCAATGGTGGAACCTGAAGCACAATAGAGAACTCCTCTTTCCATTGCAGGAAGCCTGGCTGTTGCAATGGGTGTCCAACCCTCAAAGTGAGATCCAGCTATATGGCCAATGAGACTACGCCCTCTCCTGAGGGCCCCCCTGGGCACAAAGAGGCATGATGACCCTCAGCCTGAGCATGCTTTCAAACAAGCCCTCTCTGTTACACCATTAGGATCCTGCATTGCAGGCCTGGAATGCCCCTAGGCCCAAATCCTAACACTTGGTGGGATATCCGGGCACCCAGACCCAGAGCCCGTCTCTGGAATCCCTGTTTTGGCATAAGCCTAAGTTGGAAAACAGCATTCTTCCCTGTTTTGGAGCACCCCTAAGATGGAAAAGAGCACTCTTTTCTTCTCTGAAAAACCACCAATCTATGGAGATCCACCAGGATCCTTAGAGAGGAAAAGTCTCCCATTGAACCATGAGACCACGTCTACATTCAGAGCCCATCCTGGACACACAATCCAGATAGAAAAGCCTGTGCTACCAGCTTTCAGTCACCCTAATTACAGTTCCTGACGTGATGCCTTCTAGGTCTATGCATTGGACCTGCGATCAACTTGCCACTATCCCTGACCCAAATTTGTGTTTGCAGACTTCCCTCCCAAAACCATGGCTCTCATATCCTCAAGGAGGTGGTCTCTGAAGCCTTACCACAGGACTGGGCCTGCCATCCCCAAGGAAACTGTGCCCATCACAGTTCCCCAAAGCCTCCAAGTTAGGAGAAACCTGCAAGGCCCCTGAGCCCACCCCAATATTGGAAGTGGCTCTGGATGCAAATGCACAGTCTGAAACACCCTGATCACCTACATCCAGTCAGACAACCATATCAATGGTCCTTAGTAAGAAAATTGAACCTGATGGGCACCAAGGACATCATTGGATCTCTAGATTAGGTTGCAAGCATCAATCCTCAGAGGCCTGTTCTTGAATACCAAGTCAGGATACAACATATGTACCCTGAGCCACAAAACAGAACATCTCCTCTCCCAAGATCGACCTGTGCCAAACCCTCAGCGTGGCCCATAGCCACCAATACATTCTAAGAACTCCCTTGTAACAAACCAGTTTTGGGACACATCTGTAAGAGATTCCAAGTCAACTCAAGGCCTTGGTACTTGGCACCAGAACCACCAAAACGAACCTGTCATGTTCCTCAGCTGCAATGGTCATTGGACGTGTGCTTTCCAGTCATCCATGCGGGAGGGCTCTGCTACGCAAACTTCCACTTGAGGGACCCTGGAGGAAAAAAAAACAGACTCCTCCTGTCCATTAGAAGGAAACCTTGTTGTTTGGAGCATCTCACAATCTTAAGCGTGGGTAATCCTCCATTGCCTCCTGAAGCCACCCCTCCATTAGTCGTCATCCTAGACACAAACTCCAGTGTGAGCAAATATCTGACATCTGCCCTTACTCAGGTGCTGGATATCTCGTATAAGCTGCTGCACATTGAAACTGACTTCCGCTTGGCACTCAATTTAAGCATAGCTGGTGTTTACAATTGCATTCTCACCCTATTTGTCCCCAAAACCTCTTGATAGGGAATTCTGGATCCATAAGGCAGCATTCTGCCTGCCCCACAGAAAGAAGTGCTTCGTGAGTCTGGCCAGAAACCCTACATGAGGATCAATTTACTCGGCCCTGGAGAGAACCCCAATATATAGACTTCTCTGGCCACTAGTGCTGTGTCTGACACAGCCTGAGCCCAGACCTCGTGTCAGCCACCCAGAGAGCGGGGCCCATATCCAGCATGTGAGAACGGCCATGGCCCAAATCTGTCATCTCTATGCATCCTTGGTATTCAGGCATCTGTCCCCAGACCTTTGCTGTAATCCCTGCCTATGGGGGAACATGAAGCACAATAGATATTTCCTCCTTCCCCATGGCTGGAAACCTGGCCATTGGAATGTGTGTCCATCCCTCAGTGTGGGAGCCAGAATATGGACAATGGGACCACGCCCACTCCTGAGGGCCACCCTGGGCACAAACAGGCATTGTAATGCTCAGCCTGAGCATGCTTCCAAACAAGCCCTCTCAGTTGCACCACCAAGATCCTGCATTGCAGGCCTGGTCTGCCCATAAGCCCAAATCCCAACCCTTGGTGGGATTTTCCAGGCGCCTAGACCCAGAGCCCATCTCTGGAATCCCTGTTTTGGGGCACACCTAAGATCGAAAATAGCAGTCTTCCCATCTCAAAAAGTCATCAAAATATTGGGAGCCGCCAGTATCCTTAGAGGAAAAATCTCCCATAGACCCATGAGGCCACAGCTACATTCTGAGGTCACCCTAGACACACAATCCAGATATAAAAGCCTGTGCTTCCACCTTCGGGTCATTCCAGTTACTGTTCCTGACGAGTAGCCTTCCAGGTCTACACATTGCCCTGCGATAACCTAGCCACTAAACCTAACCCGAGTTTGTGTTTGCAGACTTCCCTCCCAGAACCATGGCTCACATGCCCTCCAGGGTGGAGTCTCTGGAGCCACACCACAGGACTGTGCTTGCCATCCCCATGGAAATTGTGCATGTCAGTTAACCAAACCCTCCAGAGTTGGTTGAAACATTCAAGGCCCCTGTGGCCACCCCAATATTGGAGGTTACTCTGGACATAAGTGCGCAGTCTGAAACTCCCTGATCACCTACATCCTGGCAGACACCCAAGTCAACTTTCCTAAGTCTGAAGATTGAACCTCTCATGCCCCTGGGACTCATTGGAACCCTAGATTAGGTTGTCGGGCAAAGGCCTGTTCTTGAATAGAAACTTATGATATGGCATGTGGTCCCTGAGCCACAAAACACTACATCTCCTGTCCCCAGAAGGTAACCGTGCTCTTCGACCTGTGTTAAACCCTCAGGGTAGGAGAATCTTGCAGGCACCTTAGCCACCAACACATTCTAAGATCTACCTGGTAAAAAAAACCAGCATTGTAACCCATCTTCAAGAAATTCCATGTCAACTCAAGACCTTGGTGCTTCGCCCCAGAAGCACCGTAAAGAACCTGCATGTTCCTCAGCTGCATTGGTCAATGGAGGTGTGCTTTCCAGGCATCCATGTGGAAGGGCTCTGCTACCCATACTTTTCACATGGGGGGCCCTGCAGAAAACATACCAGACTCTAACTGTCCAGTAGAAAAAACAACCTTGCTGTTTGGAGCATCTCACATGCATCAGCCTCTTGATGCCACTCCTCCATTTCTCGGTCATCAGAGACACAAACTCCAGTGTGCGTAAACATCTGAAATCCACCTTTACTCAGGTGCTGGATATTTCATTTGTTGGCCACGATAGATACAAACTCTATCATGAGCAGACATCTGACCCTCGCCTGTACTCAGATGCTGGAGATCTCGAAAAAACCACTTCACATTGGAACGGCCATGTTCTCGGCACTGAGATTAAGCATAGATTGTGTTTTCTGCCTTCTGTTCTCACACTCCTCGCCTTCAAGTCCCCCATATTGGGAATTTGGGAGCCACAATGCCTTCTGCCTGCCCACCAGAAAAAAGAGGTGCCCTATGGGTCTGCGTGAAACTCCATATAAGGTTCCACCAGCACAGCCCTCTATAGCACCACAATATCATAGGCCACCTTGTGAACTAATGCTCTGTCTGACACAGCTCGAGCCCCGACATCCTGGTAGCCACCTAGATAGCGGGACCCATATCTGGCAGGTGTGACCTGCCTTGACCTGAGTCCTTCATCTCAAACCAACCTGGTTATTCACGTACCAGTCCCAGAACATAGCTCAAATTACTGTGCATGGGGGAATCTGAAGCACAAAAGAGTACTCCTCCTTCCTCATAGAAGGAAAATTAAATGTTGATATGGTGGTCCAACCCTCATATTGGGATCCAGGTGCATGGAACAAGAGCCAATGCCCACTCAGGATGGGCATCTGGGCACAAACAGGCATTGTGACCCTTACCCTGAGACCCATTTCCAACAAGTCTCCATGGGAGCTGAACCAAAGCCCCACAGAGCCAGGCAGTCAAGCCTCTAGGCCCAAATACTAAGCCTTTGTAGGGTTATCCAGGCACAGGGACCTATAACCCATCTCTGGAATCCCTGTGTTGACGGAAACACTGAAACAGTAAACCACGCTCTCTCCTTCCCAGTGAGACACCAAACTCTTGGGTGCTGGGCAGAATCCCCAGAGAGGTAGAATATTCCATGGACACATGAGGACACCCCACCATTCCAAGGCCATCCTAGACACAATCCAGACAGAAAAGCCTTTGCTCCTGCCTCCCAGCCACACGAATTTCAAATCCTGAGGAGCTGCCCTCAGCGTCTGCAGATCGGGGCTGCCATCACCTCCCTCCTAATTGATACACAATTTTGTGTCTGAAGACTTTGGTCCCAGAGCCCTTAACCACATTCCCTGCAGGATGGGGCTGACAGAACCACACTACATCACTGGGCCTGATCTCTGGATGAAATTCTGCCGTCTCAGTTGCACAAACCCTCCAGATTAGGAAAAGCCTGCAAGGCCCCTGAGCCCACCCCAATTTCATAGGCCACTCTGGAAAAAATGCACAGTCTGACACAGCCTGAGCATCTACCTCCAGGAAGACTCACAGGTCAAAGTCCCTAAGTCCGAAGGTTGAGGATGACATGCCCCTACAACCTCATAAGAACCCTAGCCTAGATATTCAGGCCTCTGTGCCCAGAGGCCTGGTCTTGAAATCCAACATATGATCCGACATGTGGTCCCTGAGCCATACAAGAGAACCCCTCCTGTCCCGAGAAGGGAACCTGGCTCCTGGGAACTGGGTCTAACCCTCAGGTAGGAGAATCCTGCATGGCCACAGACCCACAACCACATTCTTTTTTTTATAGATTTTATTTATTTATTTGACAGACAGAGATCACAAGTAGGCATAGAGGAAGGCAGAGAGAGAGAGAGGAAGAAGCAGGTTCCCTGCTGAGCAGAGAGTCCGATGCGGGACTCAATCCCAGGACCCTGAGATCATGACCTGAGCCGAAGGCAGCGGCTTAGCCCATTGAGCCACCCAGGCACCCTCACCACCACATTCTAAGGTCTCCCTGGACACAAAGCAGCATTGTGACTCATTAGACTGAGAACATCCATCAACTTAGATCACTTGGAAATTTGAACAAAAACCAGCAGATCAAGCCTGCAATGTTCCTCAGCTGCAATGGTCATGCAAGGAAGACTTCCCAGGCCCCCATTCAGAGACCTCTGCTGTCGAATCTTTCTATATGGGGGACCCTGGAGCCTTGTAAGTGGACTTCCCCTGTCCCACAGTAGGACACCTTGCTGTTTGGAGCAGCTCACAAGGTCCTGCTTGGGAAAATCTCCAAGAATTCTTGAGGCCACCCCACAATTCGTTGACCATCATGGATGCAAACCCAGCGTGAGCAGACATCTGACCCTCGCCCATACTCAGGTGCTGGAAATCTCGAAACAACCACTGCACAATGGAATGGTCCTGTGGTCGGCACTGAGCTTATCCGTGGCTTGTGTTTTCAGACTTCTGTCTTCACATTCCTCGCCTACAAGCCCTTCATATTGGGAATTCTGAAGCCACAGTGCAGCTTTCTGCCTGCCCACCAGAAAGAAGTGCCCTATGGGTCTTCGTAGAAACCCACATGAGGATCCTCCTGCACGGCCCTCAATGGCACCCCAATATAATAGACCGACCTCTGCATACATTGTCTATCTGACACCGCCTGATCCCCGACCTCCTGTCAGCCACCCAGATAGTGGGCCCCATATCCTCCAGGTGGGTCCAACCTTGGCCCGAGGCCATCATCTTGAAGCAACCTGGATATTCAGGTACCTGTCCCAGACTTAGCTCAAATTCCTGCCCATAGGGGACTTGGAAGCACAAAAGAGTGCTCCTCCTTCCCCATGGCCAGAAAACTGAATGTTGAGATGGCTGTACAACCCTGAGTGGGAACCAGGTGCATGGTCCATGAGACCATGCCTACACAGGATGGGCAGCTGGGCACAAATAGGCATTGTGACCCTCAGAATGAGACCCCTTTCCAAAGATCCCCCTTGGGATCTGGACCAGGATCCCAAATCGAAGCTTTGGTTAAGTTTTCCCAGTGTCTGGACCCAGAACCCATCTCTGGAATCCCTGTTTGGACAGGATCCCAGAGATGGAATACAGTCTTTTCCTCTTCCCCAGAAAGAAATCAAACTCTTGGGTGCCAAGCAGAATCACCAGAGTGGAAGAATATCCCACGGACACATGAGGTCACCCCTCCATTTAGTGGCCATCCTAGACACAAAATCCAGACAGAAAAGCCTGTGCTCCTCCCTCCCAGCCACCTGAATTTCAAATCCCGAGGAGCTTCCCTCAGGGTCTTCAGATTCGGACTGCCATCACCTCACTCCTATCTCTTATCCGAGGTTGTGTCTAAAGTCTTTGGTCCCAAAGTCCTGACACACATGACCTCCAGGATGGGGCCTCGAGAAACACATGACATCACTGGCCCTGCTCTCCTGAGGAAACCCTGCCCATCTCAGTTTCCCAAAATGTCCAGATTAGGAGAAAACTGCAAGGCCCCTGACTGCACCCCAATATCATAGGCCAATCTGGAAAAAGTGCACAGCCTGACACAGCCTCAGCACCTACCTCCAGGATGACATGCAGGCCAATGACACTTAGTCCGAAGATTGAAACTTCCATGGCCCTAAAACCTCATCAGAACCCTAGCTTATGTTTTGAGGTCTCTCTTCCTAGAGGGCTGTTCTGGAAATTCAAGCATATGGTCCAACCTGTGGTCCGTGAGCCATACAAGAGCACACCTCCTGTCCCAAGAAGGAAACCTGGCTCCTGGGTACTGGGTCTAATCCTAAGGATAGAGAATCCTCAATGGTCAGAGAGCCGCCACCACATTCTAAGGTCTCCCTGGACACCAAGCAGCATTGGGACCTGTTAGACTGAGAACTTCCATCAACGCAAATCACTTGGAACTTGGAATCAGTGTCATTGGTTCAAGCTTACCCTGTTCCTCAGCTGCAATGGTAACACGAGATTGGCTTCCCAGGCCTCCATTCAGAGAGCATTGCTATCGAATCTTCCATATGGGGGACCCTGGAGCCCTGTAAGAAGACTTCTGCTGTCCCTTAGTAGGACACCTTGATGTTTGGAGCAGCTCACAATCTCCAGCTTGGAAAAACCTCCAAGAATTCTTGAGGCCTCCCCACCATTTGTTGGCCATCATGGATACAAACTCCAGCGTGAGCAGACATCTTCCCCTCGCCCAGGTGCTGGAGATCTCGAAACAACTGCTGTACATTGGAATAGACATGTGCTCGGCACTGAGCGTAACCGTAGCTTATGTTTTCATACTTCTGTCCTCACACTCCTCGCCTGCAAACCCTCCAACTTGGATATTCTGGAGCCGTAATGCAGCCATCTGCCTGCTCACCAGATAGAAGAAGTGAAGAAAGGGTCTGTGCAAAAATCCCCCATGAGGATCCAGTTGCACAGCTCTCAAAAGCACCCCAATATCATAGGCCGAACTCTCCACGAATGTTCTGTCTGACACAGCTCGAGCCCGAGCTCCTGACAGCCACCCAGAAAGCAGGCCTCATTTTCTGCAGGTGGGTCCTGCCTTGGCCCGAGGACCTCATCTCAAAGTGAACTGGGTATTCAGGCACCGGTCCCAGAACTTAGCTCAAATTCCTGCCCATGGGGGAACCTGAAGCATAAAAAAGTACTCCTCCTTCCCCATGGCAGAAAAACTGAATGTTGAGATGGCAGTCCAACCCTCAGAGTGGGAGCCAAGTGCATAGCCCATGAGGTCACACCCACTCAGCATGGGCATCTGGGCAAAAACAGGCATTGTGACCCTCAGAATGAGACCCATTTCCAACAAGAACACTCGGGAGCTGTACCAGGAAAACATAGAGCAGGACCCTAGGCCCAAATCCTAAGCTTTGTTGCGGTGATCCAGGCTCCAGAACCCAGGACCCATCTCTGGAATGGCTGTTGGACGGGATCCCTGACTCAGAAAACTGCGCTCCTCCCATCCCCCGAAATACACCAAACTCTTGGGTGCCGAGCAGAATTCCCAGAGAGGTAGAATCTCACATGGACCCATGAGGCCACCCCTCCATTTCGTGGCCATCATAGACAAACAAGTCAGACAGAAAAGACTGTGCTCCTACCTCACAGCCGTCCGAATTTCATATCTGGAGATGCTTCGCTCAGGGTCTGCAGATTGGGTCTGCCATCACCTCGAGCTTAACTCTTACCCGAGTTTGTGTCTGAAGACTTTGGACCCAGAGTCCTGACCCATATGCCCTCCAGGATGGGGCCTCCAGGAACACACAACAGCACTGGGCCAGCTCTCCCAAGGAATGTCAGCCTGTCTCAGTTTCCCAACCCACCAGATTAAGAGAAAATTGCAAGGCCCCTAATACCACCCCAATTCCATAGGAAGCTCCAGAAAAAATGCATAGTCTGACACAGCCTCAGAATATACCTCCAGGAAGACACCCAGGTCAATGGGAAGGGATGAAATGGCCTAACCCATGGCAGGTTCGATGTGCTGGGTGTGAAGCCAACTGTCTCAATGTCTCTCACAAGGTCTGGCCTCAGGCTATGTAAGACAGAGCATAGTGTTTAGGGTAGCCTATGCAATTGGGGTGTTGCCGAGGGCTGAGCAGGTTGATTTTCATTTGGGGTTTCTGAGCAATGCCATAGACAATGTTTTTCTTTGGGGGGCAGGCAGAGTGCTTCGTTCTGGAACCAGAATTCCCAATCATGAGGGCTTTTGGTCCAGGAGTGCTAGGGTAGAGTCTGAAAACAAAAGATAGGGTGAGGTAGGGAGCAGGCACACTCTGCAAAGGCTGAAAGGATATCTCATGCATCTGAAGTCAGGCTGAGGATCAGACGTTGGCTGAGGTTGGATTGTGCCCTTGATAGCACCTTCATGAAGCAGGTGCCTCATGAGGCCAATGAAATTTTCCCACGCTGAGTTTGGAGGTTGCCACAAACCACAAGGTTTCCTTCTGCAAGACAGTCGAGTCCTGTTGAGTGGCTCCAGTACATACCATACGGAAGGACTGAAGAGGAGGGTTCAAAGGATGGATCCCTGAACAGCATGCCTCGCATTCCCTTTGGCCATTAACGACAAGATATGTTTGATCTGCTGGCTCTGGGGCAAGCTAACCAGCGGGCTGAGTTGAAATGGCCTCTCCTGAGGATGCGTCATAATGTGTGTTTCTGTCCATGGAGACCTTGGAATGTGATGATTGTACTGTGGCCCTGCGGAATTCTCCGACCAGAAGGGTTTGATACAGATCCAGTAAGAAAGCACTCCATGTGGAGACGAGAGAGGTTTGGTTTGGAGCCTCAGAAAAACCTAATATGCTGGTATACGAAACCAGTCCTCTGAGGACAGACACATGAAAGCTAAAGCTAAGGTTCATATTAGGGCCTAAGGGCCTGTCCATTTCAATCTTCTGTCTCTGGGGACACTGTCTGAGAGTCTAAGTGGTGATAATGGCTCAGCTGGTGTCAGAGTGCCCCTTTTAGTCCAGGGCAGCCTACACTATCAGGATGGCCTCAGGGGCCTTGGAGCTTTTCCCTAACCTGTAGGGTTGTGGTCAATGGATTGGGCACAATTTCCTTGGAGAGGGCAGGCACAATCTTTCGCTGTGGCTCCAGATGCCCTAGCCTGGAGGGTGTGTGGGTCCAGGCTGTGGGCACAGAAGTCTGAAAACACAAACTCAGCTTATGAGTGGTGCCGAGGGTATGGCAGGCCGGATGTACAGATAGAGAGTGAGCTCCTTGGCTTGTGAATCAAGGGCGAGATTCCTTCAGGCTTTTGTCTCTGGATGCGTCCAGGATAGCCGTAGATTGTAGGGGGTGGCCTCAGTGACTGTGGACAAGTATCCCTCTCTGGGGATTTGTCCCAGCTAACAGGAGTTTGGGGTCATTTTGTGGGAAGGGTGGAGTCCTGTTGTCTAACTCATGTGTCTCTCCAAGAAAGTGATTCCAGAGCAGAGCCCCATGAACGGGGGGGAGACTGGAAAACTCAAACACTGGTGAGGATTGGGTGTATAGGGGCTTGGCACGCCCCATACGCGGGCTCTTGGTCAAGGCCCTGACAGGCCTTTCTTTGATATTGGGCTCATGCTGAGGGTCACAGAGTGAATTTGTGCCCAAGGCAGCACTCAAGTTTGGGCGTGGTTTCAGGGGAAATGAAGGTTTCTCCCACCCTGAAGGTGTGACTCCATGCCAAGAGCAAGCCTTACAGCCATGGGGAAGAAGGAGTTCTGATTTGTGATTCAGATGCCCAACTGTGTGGGGAATTGATATAATATCTGGGTTTAGATATCTGAAAACCAAGGTTAGGAAGAGATAACGGCATAAGACCATGGCGTGTCAGAAGTGCTAGGTGTGTGGCCAGCTGTCTCCTTGCCTGTCTGGACGTCTGGCATCAGGCTGTGAAAGGCAGAGCATTAGTGCCCAGAGCAGCCTATCAAATCTGAGTGCCATCGAGGCAAGAGCAGGTTGATCCTCATCTGGGTTTAATGGAGAGCCCCACAAGGAAACGTTTTCTACCGGTGGGCAGTCAATGGGCAGGCTTGTGGTTATGCAAATCCTACTCTGGAGGGATTGTTTGCCAGGAGTGTGAGGAAGGAAGTCTGAAAACACAAGCTAGCGTGAGGTTTGGGACCGAGGGCACGGCAGGCCACTCTGCAGAGGCTTAATCAAGATCTCCTGCATTGCGGTCATATCTACTATGAGACGTGCTTCAAGCTAGAGTTTTTGTCCATGATGGCCTCTCCATGAAGGATATGGGGGGCTTCATGAGGCCCGGCAAGTTTGCCGTTTTCTCCTACACTGAAGGTTTGACTCACGGCCAGCAGCAAGGTTTCTTGCCATGGGGAAGGAGGGGTTCTGACTTGTGCATCAGGTTCCCCCTGTGCAGGGATTGGAGATAAGGTCTAGGTTCCGATGACTGAAAACCCAGGTTGGGAATGGATAGTGGCCTAAGGCAGTGGCGGGTCCAATGTGCTGGGTGTGCAGCCAGCTGTGTCGGTGTCTGTTGGAAGGTCTGGGCTCAGGCTATTTGCGACAGAGCATCAGTGTTTAAGGTAGCCTATGCAATTGGGGTGTTGCCGAGGGCCAAGCAGGTTGATCCTCATTTGGGGTTTCTGGGCAGCACCATAGACAATGTTTTCCTCCAGGGAGGCAGGCAGAGTGCTTCAGTGTGGCCCCAGAATTCCCAGTAGGGAGGGTTTGTGGGCCAGGAGTGTGAGGACGGAAGTCTGAAAACACAAGCTAGGGTGAGGATTGGAGCCAAGGGCAGAGCAGGCCCAATCGGCAGAGGCTGAATCAAAATCTCCTGCATCTGAAGTCAGGCTGAGGATCAGAAGTTGGCTGAGGCTGGAGTATGTGTCCATGATGGCACCTTCATGAAGCGGGGGCCTCATGAGTTTGGGGTCATTTTGAGGGAAGGGTGGAGTCGTGTTGTCTGGCTCATGTGTCTCTCCAAGAAAGGGATTCCAGAGCAGAGCCCAGGTACAGGTGGGGCGACTGGAAAACTCAAACACTGGTGAGGATTGGGTGCATAGGGGCTTGTCAAGCCCCATATGCGGGCTCTTGGTCCAGGTCCTGACAGGCCTTTCTTTGATATGGGCTCATGCTGAGGGTCACAGTGTGAATTTGTGCCCAAGCAGCACTCAAGTTTGGGAGTGGCATCAGGAGCCATGAAGGTTTCTCCCACCCTGAAGGTGTGACTCCATGCCAAGAGCAAGCTTGACAGCCATTAGGAAGGAGGAGTTCTGTTTTGTGCTTGCGATACCCAGCTGTGTGGAGAATTGATATAATGTCTAGGTTCAGATATCTGAAAACCAAGGTTAGGAAGAGGTGACGGCATAAGACCATGGCGTGTCCGAAGTGCTGGGTGTGCGGCCCTCTGTCTCCTTGTCTGTCTGGACGTCTGGCTTCAGGCTGTGTCAGACAGAGCATGTGTGCCCAGAGCATCCTATCCAGTTCGGGGACCGTCGAGGCCCGAGCAGGTTGATCCTCATCTGGGTTTTCTGGAGAGCCCCACAGGGAAACGTTTTTCTTCCTTTGGGCAGACACTGGGCTGGGTTTTGGTTTTGGACTTTCTGGTCCGGAGGGCTTGTTAGCCAGGAGTGTGAGGAAGGAAGTCTGAAAACACAAGCTAGCGTGAGGTTTGGGACCGATGGCACGGCAGGCCCACTCTGAGAGGCTGAATCGAGATCTCCTGCACTGAGGTCATGTCAACTATGAGACGTGCCTCAGGCTAGAGTTTTTGTCCAGCATGGCCTCTTCCTGAAGGGAGAGGGCTTCTTTAGGCCAAGGAGGTTTGCCTACGATGGGATTTGTGAACTACTCCAAACCTCAAGGTTTCCTTCTGCACGACAGTCGAGTCCTATTGGATGGTTCCAGGAGGCCCCATACGGAAAGACTCGAGAGCAGGTGTCTAAGCATGGATGCCTGGGAACGCCACCTCATATTCCCACTCTTTAGTCAGGACAAGGCAGGCTCAATCTGCAGGCTTCTGGGTGAGCTACCCAGAGGGGAGAGTTGAAATGGACTCTCCTGAAGATGAGTCCTACTGTGGCTTGGTGGCCTGGGAGACCTTGGAATGTGGAGGTGGCTCAGGGACTCTGCAGGGTTTTCCAAACTGAGGTGTTTGACACAGCATCAACAAGGAAGCTTCCCATGTGAAGACGAGAGGAGTTCTGTTCAGTGCCTCAGGAAAGCCCCATATCCTGTTCTTTGAACCAAAGCCTCTGAGGAGTAACACCTGGAACCCAAAGCAAGAGTTGAGATTACGGCCTAAGGGCCTGTCCGGCTCAACCTTCTATCTCTGTTGACATCTGTGTGCATGCCTTCGTGGAGGTAGCTGCTCAGCTTGTGTCGGAATGCCCCTGTGTGTCCAGGGAGCCTCCCAGTAGTGGGATGTCCTCGGGGGCCTTGAGGTTTCTCATATTCTGGAGGTGTGTGTCCAAAGGAATGGACACAGTTTCCCAGGAGAGAGCAGGCACGGTCCTGTGGTATGGCTCCAGAGGACCCAGCCTAGAGGCTGTGTTTGCCAGGGCTGTGGGGACAGATGTCTGAAAAAGCAAACTTGGCTCAGCTAGGGGCCAATGTAATGGCAGGACTGATCTCCAGTCCGTGAGGGGAGATCCTCTGGATATCAAAGGAGGGCAAGTGGGAGGCAGTCACTCAGGATTTTGTCTCTGGGTGTTGCGTTCACAGTGTCCGGTCAGGGTAGGGGTTGTCTCAGAGGCCGAGGTAGAGCCTTCCTCTCGGGGGATTGTCCAAGCTCCCAAGTGTTTCGGTTCATTCTGTGGGAAGGGAAGAGTACTGTTTTCTGCCACAGGGGACCCCCCAGGAGAGGGACTCTAGAGCACAGCAGTGGTTTCCCTCAACTGGAATACACACCATCTAGTTAGTCCTGGGTGCCTATGGGCATGGCAAGCCACATATGCGGGCTCTTGGTCCAGTCACTGAGAGGCGTTACTTGAATAAGGTACTCACGCTGAGGGTCACAATGTGTGTTTGTGCCCAAGGCGGCCCTAACGCTTGGGCGTTGCCTCATGGGCCATGTCGTTTTTCCTACACTGAAGGTTTGACTCACTGCCAGCAGCAAGTTTTCTTGCCATGGGGAAGGAGGGGTTCTGATTTGTGCATCAGGTTCCCCCCTGTGCAGGGATTGGAGATAAGGTCTAGGATCCGATGACTGAAAACCCAGGTTGGGAATGGATGGTGGCCTAAGGCAGTGGCGGGTCCAATGTCCTAGGAGTGCAGCCAGCTGTGTCGGTGTCTGTTGGAAGGTCTGGGCTCAGGCTATTTGCGACAGAGCATCAGTGTTTAAGGTAGCCTATGCAATTGGGGTGTTGCCGAGGGCCAAGCAGGTTGATCCTCATTTGGGGTTTCTGGGCAGCACCATAGACAATGTTTTTCTCCTGGGAGGCAGGCAGAGTGCTTCAGTGTGGCCCCAGAATTCCCAGTAGGGAGGGTTTGTGGGCAAGGAGTGTGAGGACGGAAGTCTGAAAACACAAGCTAGGGTGAGGATTGGAGCCAAGGGCAGAGCAGGCCCACTCTGCAGAGGCTGAATCAAAATCTCCTGCATCTGAAGTCAGGCTGAGGATCAGACGTTGGCTGAGGCTGGAGTATGTGTCCATGATGGCACCTTCATGAAGTGGGGGCCTCATGAGGCCAAGGAAGTTTTCCCACACTGAGTTTGGAGGTTGCCCCAAACCACAAGGTTTCCTTCTGCGGGACATTCGAGTCCTGTTGCATGGCTCCAGGACATACCATATGGAAGGACTGGAGAGCAGGGTTCGAAGGATGGATCCCTGTACAGCATTCCTCGCATTCCAATTGGCCACTAGCGACAAGATATGTTTGATCTGCTGCCTCTGGGTCACGCTACCCAGGGGGCTGAGTTGAAATGGCCTCTCCTGAGGATGCGTCATAATGTGCGTTTGGGTCCATGGAGACCTTGGAATGTGCTGGTTGTTCGGTGGCCTTGCGGAACTCTCCTACCTGAAGGGTTTGATACATCCCCAGTAAGAAAGCTGCCCATGTGGAGACGAGAGATGCTTGGTTTGGTGCCTCAGAAAAGCCCCATGTGCTGGTCTACGAAAACAGTCCTCTGAGAACGGACACATGGAAACAAAGCTAAGGTTCATATTAGGGCCTGGGGGCCTGTCCATTTCAACCTTCTGTCTCTGGGGACACTGTCTGAGAGTCTAAGTGGAGATAGTTGCTCTGCTGGTGTCAGAGAGCCCCTCTTAGTCCAGGGTGGCCTACCTATTGATGGCCTCAGGGGCCTTGGAGCTTTTCCCTAAACTGTAGGGTTGTGGTCAATGGATTGGACACACTTTCCTTAGAGATGGCCGGCACAATCTTTCGCTGTGGCTTCAGAGGCCCTAGCCTGGAGGTTGTGTGGGTCCATGCTGTGGGCACAGAAGTCTTAAAACACAAAGTCAGCTTATGAGTGGCGCCTAGGGTATGACAGGCCGGATGTACAGCCCGAGAGGGAACTCCTGGGCCTCTGAAACAAGGGCGAGTGGAAGGTGTTCCTTCAGGCTTTTGTCTCTGGATGTTGTGTCCGGGATAGCCGTGGATTGGAGCGGTGGCCTCAGGGACTGTGGACGAGTATCCCTCTCTGGGGATTTGTCCCAGATCCCAAGAGTTTGGGGTCATTTTGAGGGAAGGGTGGAGTCGTGTTGTCTGGCTCATGTGTCTCTCCAAGAAAGGGATTCCAGAGCAGAGCCCAGGTACAGGTGGGGCGACTGGAAATCTCTGAAACAAGGGCGAGTGGAAGGCGTTCCTTCAGGCTTTTGTCTCTGGATGCTGTGTCCGGGATAGCCGTGGATTTGAGGGATGGCCTCAGGGACTGTGGACGAGTATCCCTCTCTGAAGATTTGTCCCATCTTCAAAGATTGGGGTCATTTTGTGGGGAGGGTGGAGTCGTGTTGTCTGGCTCATGTGTCTCTCCAAGAAAGGGATTCCAGATCAGAGCCCCAGGTACCGGCGGGGCGACTGGAAATCTCAAACCCTGGTGAGGATTGGGTGCATAGGGGCTTGGCAAGCCCCATATGCGGGCTCTTTGTCCAGGCCCTGACAGGCCTTTCTTTGACATGGGGCTCATGCTAGGGTCACAGTGTGAATTTGTTCCCAATCAGCACTCCAGTGCTGCTTGGGCACTACCTGAAGTGTTTGATACATCCCCAGTAAGAAAGCTCCCCATGTAGAGACGAGAGGAGTTCTGTTCAGTGCCTCAGGAAAGCCCCATATCCTGTTCTTCGAACCAAAGCCTCTGAGGAGTAACACCTGGAACCCAAAGCAAGCCTAAGGGCCTGTCCGGCTCAACCTTCTATCTCTGTTGACATCTGTGTGCATGTCTTCGTGGAGGTAGCTGCTCAGCTTGTTTCGGAATGCCCCTGTGTGTCCAGGGAGGCTCCCAGTAGTGGGATGTCCTCGGGGGCCTTGAGGTTTCTCATATTCTGGAGGTGTGTGTCCAAAGGAATGGACACAGTTTCCCAGGAGAGAGCAGGCACGGTCCTGTTGTATGGCTCCAGAGGACCCAGCCTAGAGGCTGTGTTTGCCAGGGCTGTGGAGACGGATGTCTGAAAAAGCAAACTTGTCTCAGGATGGGGCCAAGGTAATGGCAGGCCTGATCTCCAGTCCGTGAGGGGAGATTCTCTGGATATCAAAGGAGGGCAAATGGGAGGCAATTGCTCAGGCTTTTGTCTCTGGGTGTTGCGTTCACAGTGTCCGGTCAGGGTAGGGACTATATGCAGAATCTTCGTCCCGAACCTGACAGGCCTTTCTTTGACATGGGGCTCATGCTAGGGTCACAGTGTGAATTTGTGCCCAAGCAGCACTCATGTTTTGGCGTGGCATCAGGGGCCATGAAGGGTTCCCCACGTGAAGGTGTGACTCCATGTGAAGAACAAGCATTACAGCCATGTGGAAGGCAGAGTTCTGATTGTGATTCCGATACACAAACTCAGTTTTTTTGGGGGACGTCGGTATGGCAGGCCCAATATACAAACAATGAGAAGAACTCATGAAGATTTTAATATAGAGCGAGTCTGAGGCGCTTGCTCAGGCATTTGTCTCTGGAATTTGTATCAGCAATGGCCGTAGAATGTCGGGGATGCTTCATGGGCCATGGACGAATCAACCTCTATGAGGATTTCGCCCGATTCCCAATTTATTTTCGTAAAACTGTGGGATGGGAGGACTCCTTTCAGTTTTGTTACCTCAGGTGTCCCACGAAAAGAGGAATTCCAAAGCAAAGCCGTGGGGAAGACTGAAGGGACCACCAGAACTATGGTTCAAAATTGGGGACTAGGGGCATGGCAAGCCCAATATGCTATCTCTTCCTCCAGCCACTGAGAGGCCTTACTTGAGGACTTTGGTCAGGCTGAGGGTCACAATGTGTGTTTGTGACCAATGTAGCCTGCGAGCATGGCGGAGCCTCATGGGCAACACTGGATTCAACAACACTGAATGTTGGACAACATGCCAACCACAAGGTATCTTGCCATGGGGAAGGAGTTCTGATTTCTGCATCCCGTTCAACCCTGGGCAGTGATTGGAGGTAAGGTCTAGAATCTAAAGCCTGAAATCCGAGGTTGGGAAGAGATGACGACCTAAGGCCATGGCGGCTCGATGTGCTCAATGTGCGGCCAGCTGTCTGGGACGGGCCAGGGAGTCCAGGCTCAGGCTGTGTCAGAAAGGGCATTAGTGCCCTGGTCAGCCTATGTATTTGGGGTACAGCCAAGGTCGGTGCAGGTTGATCCTCATTTGGGGTTACTGGGTAGCTGCAGAGGACAATGTTTTTTTATCTGGAAGGCAGGCAGAGTGCTGCATTGTAGTTCTGGATTGCCAAACTGGAGGGCTTGTGGGCCAGTAGTCTGACGACAAAAGTTTGAGAACACAAGCTAGGCTTAGGTTTCTGGGTGAGGCCATGGCAGGCACAATCTACAGACCTGAATAGAGATCTCATGCATCTGAAGTCAGGGCGAGGATCAGACGATCGCTCAGGTTGGAGTTTCTGTCCCTGATGGCCCCTTCATGAATGGGGGGGGGGATCACGAGGCCATGGTGTTTTTCCCACGATGGGAGTTGTGAGAAGCTCCAAACTGCAGAGAGTCTTCTGCAGGACAATTGAGACCTGTTGTTTGGCTCCAGGCCAATGATTCTGAGCAGGGTTCTAAGGATGGATGGCTGGGTAGCCCACCTCGCATTCCAATTGTCTCCTAGCAACAAGACAGGTTAGATCTCCTGGATCTGTGGGGAGCAACCGAGGACGCTGAGTTGAAATGGACACCCCTGGGCATGGGTCCTAATGTGCTTTTGTGTCTAAGGAGACCTTGGAATGAAGCGGGGGCACTTGGGCCCTAAAGAGTTCTATTAAACAGAGGCTTTGACACAGCTCCAACGTGCAAGTATCCCATGTGTAGATGAGATGTTTTCTGTTGGGTGAGTCAAGAAACAGCTATAAGCTGCTTTTGAATTCCAGGCGTCTGAGGGAGATGCCTGGAAACGAAAGCAATGGATCTGATTAGTGCCTAGGGGCCTGTTCTTTCCTTTTTACCTCTGGGCACATGGGTCTATGGGTCTGAGTGCAGGTAAGTGCTCTGTAGTGCTCAGATTGCCCCTGTTTTTCCTGGGAAGCCACCACTATTGAGATGGATCAGGGACTTTGGAGGTTTATCCTATTAGAAGGGTTGTGGCCATTGGAATGGGCACACACAATTCCCTTGGAGAGGGCAAGTACAGTCCTCAGGTTTGGCTCCAGGGTTCTGAGCCTGTAGGTTGTGTAGGCCAGGGCTGTTTGGACAGTTGTCTGAAAACACAAACTCGGCTTATGTTTCGGGTCATAGGTATGGCAGGACTAATCTACAGACCATGAGGAGAACTCTTCTGGATTTGAAAGAAGGGCGATGTGAGGCTCCTGCTCAAGTTTTTGTCTCTGGATATCGTGTCACTCATGGTCGTGGAATTTCTGGGTGACTTCATGGGAAATGGACGAGTCTTACTCTCTGGTGGCTTGGCCCCGTCCAAAGAGTTTGGGGTCATTCTGTGGGCTGGAAGAAGTCCGTTTTTTTGTTGTTGTTGTTGTTTTCTTTTTTAACCTCAGGTGTCCCACCAAATGAGGGATTGCAGAGTAGAGCCCTAGGAGGGGCGACTGAACAATCAGAAATCTGGTTAAAAATTGGGGCCTAGGGACATGTCAAGCCCATTATGACATCTAATTGTCCAGCCACTGAGAGGACTTACTCGAGGACAGGACTCATGCTGAGGGTCACAATGCGTGTGTATGCCCTCGTCGCACTCAAGAATGGGCGGGGCCTCAGGGTGAATGCTGGTTTCTCCTACACTGAACGTTGGACAACGTGCCAACCACAAGGGTTCTTGCCATGGGTAAGGAGGAGTTCTGATTTCTGCATCACACTCACCCCTGAGCAGTGATTGGAGATAAGGTCTCGGTTCTGAAGCCTGAAAACTGAGGTAGGGAAGAGATGATGACCTAAGGCCATGGAGGGTTTCATGTGCTCAGTGTGCAGTCAGCTTTCTGGGTGTTGGTCAGGAGGTCCGGGCTCAGGTTGTGTTCGACAGTGCATTAGTGCCCAGGTTAGACTATATAATTTGGGTAAAGTCGAGTGCTGTGTAGGTTTACCTTCATTTAAGGTGCCTGGGCCGCTCATGAGGCAATCATTTTTTTCTCTAGAGGGCAGGCAGAGTGCTGCATTTTGGGTCCGGAATTGCCAAACTTGAGGGCTTTGGGGCCAGGAGTGTGAGGATGGAAGTCTGAGAAGACAAGCTAGACTTGGGTTTCAGGGCGAGGGCACGGCAGGTACCCCCTGCAGATCTGAACCAATATCTCATGCATCTGAAGTCAGGGCGAGGATCAGACGTTGGCTCAGGTGGGAGTTTCTGAGCATGACGGCCGCTTCATGAAGGGAGCGGAATCTCGAGACCATTGAGGTTTTCCCACGTTGGGAGTTGTGGGATGCCCCCTTCCAGGATTCCTTCTTCCGGACAATTGAGACCTGTTGGACAGCTCCAGGACATCCCATATGGAATGACTCCAGAGCACCGTTCGCGGATGGATGCCTGGGAAGCCCGCCTCGCATTCCAATTGTCTCCTAGCAACAAGACAGTTTAGATCTGATGGCTCTGCGGGAGCAACCTCGGTGGCTGAGTTGAAATGGACTTTCCTGAGGATGTGTCCTAATGTGTTTTTGTGTCCATGAGGGCCTTGGAATGGGGCGGTGGCACCGGCAACCTGAAGTACTTTCCTAAGCTTTGGACATGGCTCCCATGCGCAGGTTTACTTGTGGAGACGAGATGAGTTCTGATGGGTGCCTCAGGAAAACCCCTATGCTCGTATTGGAATCAGGCTTTTGAGGACACATGCCTGTAACCCATAGCAATGGATCCTATTATGGCCTAGGGTCCTGTCTGGTTCAATCTTCTTCTCTGGGGACATCCATCTATGGTATGAGTGGAGGTCGATTATCAGCTGGTGTCAGACACCCCTTGTTTGTTCCGGGTGACCCACACTATTGGGATGGCCTAAGGGTCGTTGGAGGTTTCTCCTAATTTGTACGATTTTGGACCATGGAATGGGCAGAATTCCCATGGATTGGTAGGCACAGTCCTAATGTGTGGCTCCAGGGGCCCAGCCTGGAGGGTGTGTGGCCCAAGACTTTGAGGACAGAAGTCTGAAAACACAAACTCAGCTTAGGTTTGGGGACGTAGGTATGGCAGGCCCGATCTACAAACCATGAGAAGAACTCTACAGGATATGAAGAAAGTGCGAGTCTGTGGCGATTGCTCAGGCTTTTGTCTCTGGATTTTGTATCAGTGATGGCCGTGGAATGTCGGGGAGGCCTCATGGGCCATGGACGAATCTTCCTCTCTGAGGATTTGGCCCGATTCCCAATTGCTTTTCGTCAATCTGTGGGATGGGAGGACTCATTTCAGTTTTGTTACCTCAGGTGTCCCACCAAAAGAGGAATTCCAAAGCAAAGCCGTGGGGAAGACTGAAGGGACAATCCGAACTATGGTTAAAAATTGGGGCCTAGGGACATGGCAAGCCCAATATGCTATCTCTTCATCCAGCCACTGAGTGGCCTTACTTGAGGAGTGGGCTCAGCCTGAGGGTCACAATGTGTGTTTGTGACCAATGTGGCCTGCGAGCATGGGCGGGGCCTCATGGGCCACACTGGTTTCAACGACACTGAACGTTGGACAACATGCCAACCACAAGGTTTCTTGCCATGGGGAAGGAGTTCTGATTTCTGCATCACCTTCAACATGGACAGTGATTGGAGATAAGGTCTAGGTTCTGAAACCTGAAAACCGAGGTTGGGAAGAGATGACGACCTAAGGCCATGGCGGCTCGATGTGCTCAGTGTGCGGCCAGCTGTCTGGGAGGGGCCAGGGGGTCCAGGCTCAGGCTGTGTCAGAAAGGGCATTAGTGCCCTGGTCAGCCTATGTATTTGTGGTACAGCCAAGGTCGGTGCAGGTTGATCCTCATTTGGGGTTACTGGGTAGCCCCAGAGGACAATGTTTTTTATCTGGAGGGCAGGCAGAGTGCTGCATTTTAGTTCTGGATTGCCAACCTGGAGGACTTGTGGGCCAGTAGTCTGACGACAAAAGTCTGAGAACACAAGCTAGGCTTAGGTTTCTGGGTGAGGCCATGGCAGGCACAATCTACAGACCTGAATCGAGATCTCGTGCATCTGAAGTCAGGGCGAGGATCAGACGATCGCTCAGGTTGGAGTTTCTGTCCCTGATGGCCCCTTCATGAATGGGGGGCATCACGAGGCCATGGGGGTTTTCCCATGATGGGAGTTGTGAGAAGTTCCAAACTGCAGAGAGTCTTCGGCAGGACAATTGAGACCTGTTGTTTGGCTCCAGGCCAATGATTCTGAGCAGGGTTCTAAGGATGGATGGCTGGGTAGCCCACCTCGCATTCCAATTGTCTCCTAGCAACAAGACAGTTTAGATCTCCTGGATCTGTGGGGAGCTACCGAGGATGCTGAGTTGAAATGCACACCCCTGGGGATGGGTCCGAATGTGCTTTTGTGTCTATGGAGACCTTGGAATGAAGCGGTGGCACTGGGGCCCTAAAGGGTTCTCCTAAACAGAGGCTTTGACACAGCTCCAACGTGCAAGTTTCCCATGTGTAGATGAGATGTTTTCTGATGGGTGAAACAAGAAACAGCTATATGCTGATTTTGAAATCCAGGCCTCTGAGGAGAGATGCCTGGAAACCAAAGCAATGGATCTGATTAGTGCCTAGGGGCCTGTTCTTTCCTTTTTACCTCTGAGGACATCTGTCTATGGGTCTGAGTGCAGGTCGGGGCTCATTTGGGCTCAGATTGCCCCTGTTTTTCCTGGGAAGCTACCACTATTGAGATATATCAGGGACTTTGGAGGTTTATCCTATTAGAAGGGTTGTGGCCATTGGAATGGGCACACACAATTCCCTTGGAGAGGGCAAGTACAGTCCTCAGGTTTGGCTCCAGGGGCCTGAGCCTGTAGGTTGTGTAGTCCAGCCCTTTTTGGACAGTTGTCTGAAAACACAAACTCGGCTTATGTTTCAGGTCATAGGTATGGCAGGACTGATCTACAGACCATGAGGAGAACTTTTCGGGATTTGAAAGAAGGGCGAGTGTGAGGCTCCTGCTCAAGTTTTTGTCTCGGGATATCGTGTCACTCATGGTCGTGGAATTTCTGGGTGACTTCATGGGAAATGGACGAGTCTTACTCTCTGGTGGTTTGGCCCCGTCCAAAGAGTTTGGGTTCATTCTGTGGGCTGGAAGAAGTCCGTTTTATTTTGTTGTTGTTGTTGTTGTTGTTTTCTTTTTTAACCTCAGGTGTCCCACCAAATGAGGGATTTCAGAGTAGAGCCCTAGGAGGGGCGACTGGACAATCAGAAATCTGGTTAAAAATTGGGGCCTAGGGACATGTCAAGCCCATTATGACATCTAATGGTCCAGCCACTGAGAGGACTTACTAGAGGACAGGACTCATGCTGAGGGTCACAATGCGTGTGTATGCCCTCGTCGCACTCAAGAAAAGGCGGGGCCTCAGGGTTTCTCCTACACTGATCGTTGCCAACGTGCCAACCACAAGGGGTCTTGCCATGGGTAAGGAGGAGTTCTGATTTCTGCATCAGACTCACCCCTGGGCAGTGATTGGAGATAAGGTCTCGGTTCTGAAGCCTGAAAACTGAGGTAGGGAAGAGATGATGACCTAAGGCCATGGCGGGTTTTATGTGCTCAGTGTGCGGTCAGCTTTCTGGGTGTTGGTCAGGAGGTCCGGGCTCAGGATGTGTTCGACAGTGCATTATTGACCAGGTTAGACTATATAATTTGGGTAAAGTCGAGTGCTGTGTAGGTTTACCCTCATTTAAGGTGCCTGGGCCGCTCATGAGACAATCATTTTTTTTTCTAGAGGGCAGGCAGAGTGCTGCATTGTGGGTCCGGAATTGCCAAACTTGAGGGCTTTGGGGCCAGGAGTGTGAGGATGGAAGTCTGAGAAGACAAGCTAGACTTGGGTTTCAGGGCGAGGGCACGGCAGGTACCCCCTGCAGATCTGAACCAATAACTCATGCATCTGAAGTCAGGGCGAGGATCAGACGTACGCTCAGGTGGGAGTTTCTGAGCATGACGGCCGCTTCATGAAGGGAGCGGAATCTCGAGACCATTGAGGTTTTCCCACGTTGGGAGTTGTGGGATGCCCCCTTCCAGGATTCCTTCTTCCGGACAATTGAGACCTGTTGGACAGCTCCAGGACATCCCATATGGAATGACTCCAGAGCACCGTTCGCGGATGGATGCCTGGGAAGCCCGCCTCGCATTCCAATTGTCTCCTAGCAACAAGACAGTTTAGATCTGATGGCTCTGCGGGAGCAACCTCGGTGGCTGAGTTGAAATGGACTTTCCTGAGGATGTGTCCTAATGTGTTTTTGTGTCCATGAGGGCCTTGGAATGGGGCGGTGGCACCGGCAACCTGAAGTACTTTCCTAAGCTTTGGACATGGCTCCCATGCACAGGTTTACTTGTGGAGACGAGATGAGTTCTGATGGGTGCCTCAGGAAAACCCCTATGCTCGTATTGGAATCAGGCTTTTGAGGACACATGCCTGTAACCCATAGCAATGGATCCTATTATGGCCTAGGGTCCTGTCTGGTTCAATCTTCTTCTCTGGGGACATCCATCTATGGTATGAGTGGAGGTCGATTATCAGCTGGTGTCAGACACCCCTTGTTTGTTCCGGGTGACCCACACTATTGGGATGGCCTAAGGGTCGTTGGAGGTTTCTCCTAATTTGTACGATTTTGGACCATGGAATGGGCAGAATTCCCATGGTTTGGTAGGCACAGTCCTAATGTGTGGCTCCAGGGGCCCAGCCTGGAGGGTGTGTGGCCCAAGACTTTGAGGACAGAAGTCTGAAAACACAAACTCAGCTTAGGTTTGGGGACGTAGGTATGGCAGGCCCGATCTACAAACCATGAGAAGAACTCTACAGGATATGAAGAAAGTGCGAGTCTGTGGCGATTGCTCAGGCTTTTGTCTCTGGATTTTGTATCAGTGATGGCCGTGGAATGTCGGGGAGGCCTCATGGGCCATGGACGAATCTTCCTCTCTGAGGATTTGGCCCGATTCCCAATTGCTTTTCGTCAATCTGTGGGATGGGAGGACTCATTTCAGTTTTGTTACCTCAGGTGTCCCACCAAAAGAGGAATTCCAAAGCAAAGCCGTGGGGAAGACTGAAGGGACAATCCGAACTATGGTTAAAAATTGGGGCCTAGGGGCATGGCAAGCCCAATATGCTATCTCTTCATCCAGCCACTGAGTGGCCTTACTTGAGGAGTGGGCTCAGCCTGAGGGTCACAATGTGTGTTTGTGACCAATGTGGCCCGCGAGCATGGGCGGGGCCTCATGGGCCACACTGGTTTCAACGACACTGAACGTTGGACAACATGCCAACCACAAGGTTTCTTGCCATGGGGAAGGAGTTCTGATTTCTGCATCACCTTCAACATGGACAGTGATTGGAGATAAGGTCTAGGTTCTGAAACCTGAAAACCGAGGTTGGGAAGAGATGACGACCTAAGGCCATGGCGGCTCGATGTGCTCAGTGTGCGGCCAGCTGTCTGGGAGGGGCCAGGGGGTCCAGGCTCAGGCTGTGTCAGAAAGGGCATTAGTGCCCTGGTCAGCCTATGTATTTGGGGTACAGCCAAGGTCGGTGCAGGTTGATCCTCATTTGGGGTTACTGGGTAGCCCCAGAGGACAATGTTTTTTATCTGGAGGGCAGGCAGAGTGCTGCATTTTAGTTCTGGATTGCCAAACTGGAGGCCTTGTGGGCCAGTAGTCTGACGACAAAAGTCTGAGAACACAAGCTAGGCTTAGGTTTCTGGGTGAGGCCATGGCAGGCACAATCTACAGACCTGAATCGAGATCTCGTGCATCTGAAGTCAGGGCGAGGATCAGACGATCGCTCAGGTTGGAGTTTCTGTCCCTGATGGCCCCTTCATGAATGGTGGGGCATCACGAGGCCATGGGGGTTTTCCCATGATGGGAGTTGTGAGAAGCTCCAAACTGCAGAGAGTCTTCGGAAGGACAATTGAGACCTGTTGTTTGGCTCCAGGCCAATGATTCTGAGCAGGGTTCTAAGGACGGATGGCTGGGTAGCCCACCTCGCATTCCAATTGTCTCCTAGCAACAAGACAGTTTAGATCTCCTGGATCTGTGGGGAGCTACCGAGGATGCTGAGTTGAAATGCACACCCCTGGGGATGGGTCCGAATGTGCTTTTGTGTCTATGGAGACCTTGGAATGAAGCGGTGGCACTGGGGCCCTAAAGGGTTCTCCTAAACAGAGGCTTTGACACAGCTCCAACGTGCAAGTTTCCCATGTGTAGATGAGATGTTTTCTGATGGGTGAAACAAGAAACAGCTATATGCTGCTTTTGAAATCCAGGCCTCTGAGGAGAGATGCCTGGAAACCAAAGCAATGGATCTGATTAGTGCCTAGGGGCCTGTTCTTTCCTTTTTACCTCTGAGGACATCTGTCTATGGGTCTGAGTGCAGGTCGGGGCTCATTTGGGCTCAGATTGCCCCTGTTTTTCCTGGGAAGCTACCACTATTGAGATATATCAGGGACTTTGGAGGTTTATCCTATTAGAAGGGTTGTGGCCATTGGAATGGGCACACACAATTCCCTTGGAGAGGGCAAGTACAGTCCTCAGGTTTGGCTCCAGGGGCCTGAGCCTGTAGGTTGTGTAGTCCAGCCCTTTTTGGACAGTTGTCTGAAAACACAAACTCGGCTTATGTTTCAGGTCATAGGTATGGCAGGACTGATCTACAGACCATGAGGAGAACTTTTCGGGATTTGAAAGAAGGGCGAGTGTGAGGCTCCTGCTCAAGTTTTTGTCTCGGGATATCGTGTCACTCATGGTCGTGGAATTTCTGGGTGACTTCATGGGAAATGGACGAGTCTTACTCTCTGGTGGTTTGGCCCCGTCCAAAGAGTTTGGGTTCATTCTGTGGGCTGGAAGAAGTCCGTTTTATTTTGTTGTTGTTGTTGTTGTTGTTTTCTTTTTTAACCTCAGGTGTCCCACCAAATGAGGGATTTCAGAGTAGAGCCCTAGGAGGGGCGACTGGACAATCAGAAATCTGGTTAAAAATTGGGGCCTAGGGACATGTCAAGCCCATTATGACATCTAATGGTCCAGCCACTGAGAGGACTTACTAGAGGACAGGACTCATGCTGAGGGTCACAATGCGTGTGTATGCCCTCGTCGCACTCAAGAAAAGGCGGGGCCTCAGCGTTCCTCCTACACTGATCGTTGGACAACGTGCCAACCACAAGGGGTCTTGCCATGGGTAAGGAGGAGTTCTGATTTCTGCATCAGACTCACCCCTGGGCAGTGATTGGAGATAAGGTCTCGGTTCTGAAGCCTGAAAACTGAGGTAGGGAAGAGATGATGACCTAAGGCCATGGCGGGTTTTATGTGCTCAGTGTGCGGTCAGCTTTCTGGGTTTTGGTCAGGAGGTCCGGGCTCAGGATGTGTTCGACAGTGCATTAGTGCCCAGGTTAGACTATATAATTTGGGTAAAGTCGAGTGCTGTGTAGGTTTACCCTCATTTAAGGTGCCTGGGCCGCTCATGAGGCAATCATTTTTTTTTCTAGAGGGCAGGCAGAGTGCTGCATTGTGGGTCCGGAATTGCCAAACTTGAGGGCTTTGGGGCCAGGAGTGTGAGGATGGAAGTCTGAGAAGACAAGCTAGACTTGGGTTTCAGGGCGAGGGCACGGCAGGTACCCCCTGCAGATCTGAACCAATATCTCATGCATCTGAAGTCAGGGCGAGGATCAGACGTTGGCTCAGGTGGGAGTTTCTGAGCATGACGGCCGCTTCATGAAGGGAGCGGAATCTCGAGACCATTGAGGTTTTCCCACGTTGGGAGTTGTGGGATGCCCCCTTCCAGGATTCCTTCTTCCGGACAATTGAGACCTGTTGGACAGCTCCAGGACATCCCATATGGAATGACTCCAGAGCACCGTTCGCGGATGGATGCCTGGGAAGCCCGCCTCGCATTCCAATTGTGTCCTAGCAACAAGACAGTTTAGATCTGATGGCTCTGCGGGAGCAACCTCGGTGGCTGAGTTGAAATGGACTTTCCTGAGGATGTGTCCTAATGTGTTTTTGTGTCCATGAGGGCCTTGGAATGGGGCGGTGGCACCGGCAACCTGAAGTACTTTCCTAAGCTTTGGACATGGCTCCCATACACAGGTTTACTTGTGGAGACGAGATGAGTTCTGATGGGTGCCTCAGGAAAACCCCTATGCTCGTATTGGAATCAGGCTTTTGAGGACACATGCCTGTAACCCATAGCAATGGATCCTATTATGGCCTAGGGTCCTGTCTGGTTCAATCTTCTTCTCTGGGGACATCCATCTATGATATGAGTGGAGGTCGATTATCAGCTGGTGTCAGACACCCCTTGTTTGTTCCGGGTGACCCACACTATTGGGATGGCCTAAGGGTCGTTGGAGGTTTCTCCTAATTTGTACGATTTTGGACCATGGAATGGGCAGAATTCCCATGGATTGGTAGGCACAGTCCTAATGTGTGGCTCCAGGGGCCCAGCCTGGAGGGTGTGTGGCCCAGGACTTTGAGGACAGAAGTCTGAAAACACAAACTCAGCTTAGGTTTGGGGACGTAGGTATGGCAGGCCCGATCTACAAACCATGAGAAGAACTCTACAGGATATGAAGAAAGTGCGAGTCTGTGGCGATTGCTCAGGCTTTTGTCTCTGGATTTTGTATCAGTGATGGCCGTGGAATGTCGGGGAGGCCTCATGGGCCATGGACGAATCTTCCTCTCTGAGGATTTGGCCCGATTCCCAATTGCTTTTCGTCAATCTGTGGGATGGGAGGACTCATTTCAGTTTTGTTACCTCAGGTGTCCCACCAAAAGAGGAATTCCAAAGCCAAGCCGTGGGGAAGACTGAAGGGACAATCCGAACTATGGTTAAAAATTGGGGCCTAGGGGCATGGCAAGCCCAATATGCTATCTCTTCATCCAGCCACTGAGTGGCCTTACTTGAGGAGTGGGCTCAGCCTGAGGGTCACAATGTGTGTTTGTGACCAATGTGGCCCGCGAGCATGGGCGGGGCCTCATGGGCCACACTGGTTTCGACGACACTGAACGTTGGACAACATGCCAACCACAAGGTTTCTTGCCATGGGGAAGGAGTTCTGATTTCTGCATCACCTTCAACATGGACAGTGATTGGAGATAAGGTCTAGGTTCTGAAACCTGAAAACCGAGGTTGGGAAGAGATGACGACCTAAGGCCATGGCGGCTCGATGTGCTCAGTGTGCGGCCAGCTGTCTGGGAGGGGCCAGGGGGTCCAGGCTCAGGCTGTGTCAGAAAGGGCATTAGTGCCCTGGTCAGCCTATGTATTTGGGGTACAGCCAAGGTCGGTGCAGGTTGATCCTCATTTGGGGTTACTGGGTAGCCCCAGAGGACAATGTTTTTTATCTGGAGGGCAGGCAGAGTGCTGCATTTTAGTTCTGGATTGCCAAACTGGAGGCCTTGTGGGCCAGTAGTCTGACGACAAAAGTCTGAGAACACAAGCTAGGCTTAGGTTTCTGGGTGAGGCCATGGCAGGCACAATCTACAGACCTGAATCGAGATCTCGTGCATCTGAAGTCAGGCGAGGATCAGACGATCGCTCAGGTTGGAGTTTCTGTCCCTGATGGCCCCTTCATGAATGGGGGGGCATCACGAGGCCATGGGGGTTTTCCCATGATGGGAGTTGTGAGAAGCTCCAAACTGCAGAGAGTCTTCGGCAGGACAATTGAGACCTGTTGTTTGGCTCCAGGCCAATGATTCTGAGCAGGGTTCTAAGGACGGATGGCTGGGTAGCCCACCTCGCATTCCAATTGTCTCCTAGCAACAAGACAGTTTAGATCTCCTGGATCTGTGGGGAGCTACCGAGGATGCTGAGTTGAAATGCACACCCCTGGGGATGGGTCCGAATGTGCTTTTGTGTCTATGGAGACCTTGGAATGAAGCGGTGGCCTTGGGGCCCTAAAGGGTTCTCCTAAACAGAGGCTTTGACACAGCTCCAACGTGCAAGTTTCCCATGTGTAGATGAGATGTTTTCTGATGGGTGAAACAAGAAACAGCTATATGCTGCTTTTGAAATCCAGGCCTCTGAGGAGAGATGCCTGGAAACCAAAGCAATGGATCTGATTAGTGCCTAGGGGCCTGTTCTTTCCTTTTTACCTCTGAGGACATCTGTCTATGGGTCTGAGTGCAGGTAGGGGCTCATTTGGGCTCAGATTGCCCCTGTTTTTCCTGGGAAGCTACCACTATTGAGATATATCAGGGACTTTGGAGGTTTATCCTATTAGAAGGGTTGTGGCCATTGGAATGGGCACACACAATTCCCTTGGAGAGGGCAAGTACAGTCCTCAGGTTTGGCTCCAGGGGCCTGAGCCTGTAGGTTGTGTAGTCCAGCCCTTTTTGGACAGTTGTCTGAAAACACAAACTCGGCTTATGTTTCAGGTCATAGGTATGGCAGGACTGATCTACAGACCATGAGGAGAACTTTTCGGGATTTGAAAGAAGGGCGAGTGTGAGGCTCCTGCTCAAGTTTTTGTCTCGGGATATCGTGTCACTCATGGTCGTGGAATTTCTGGGTGACTTCATGGGAAATGGACGAGTCTTACTCTCTGGTGGTTTGGCCCCGTCCAAAGAGTTTGGGTTCATTCTGTGGGCTGGAAGAAGTCCGTTTTATTTTGTTGTTGTTGTTGTTGTTGTTTTCTTTTTTAACCTCAGGTGTCCCACCAAATGAGGGATTTCAGAGTAGAGCCCTAGGAGGGGCGACTGGACAATCAGAAATCTGGTTAAAAATTGGGGCCTAGGGACATGTCAAGCCCATTATGACATCTAATGGTCCAGCCACTGAGAGGACTTACTAGAGGACAGGACTCATGCTGAGGGTCACAATGCGTGTGTATGCCCTCGTCGCACTCAAGAATGGGCAGGGCCTCAGGGTTCCTCCTACACTGATCGTTGGACAACGTGCCAACCACAAGGGTTCTTGCCATGGGTAAGGAGGAGTTCTGATTTCTGCATCAGACTCACCCCTGGGCAGTGATTGGAGATAAGGTCTCGGTTCTGAAGCCTGAAAACTGAGGTAGGGAAGAGATGATGACCTAAGGCCATGGCGGGTTTTATGTGCTCAGTGTGCGGTCAGCTTTCTGGGTGTTGGTCAGGAGGTCCGGGCTCAGGATGTGTTCGACAGTGCATTAGTGCCCAGGTTAGACTATATAATTTGGGTAAAGTCGAGTGCTGTGTAGGTTTACCCTCATTTAAGGTGCCTGGGCAGCTCATGAGGCAATCATTTTTTTTCTCTAGAGGGCAGGCAGAGTGCTGCATTGTGGGTCCGGAATTGCCAAACTTGAGGGCTTTGGGGCCAGGAGTGTGAGGATGGAAGTCTGAGAAGACAAGCTAGACTTGGGTTTCAGGGCGAGGGCACGGCAGGTACCCCCTGCAGATCTGAACCAATATCTCATGCATCTGAAGTCAGGGCGAGGATCAGACGTTGGCTCAGGTGGGAGTTTCTGAGCATGACGGCCGCTTCATGAAGGGAGCGGAATCTCGAGACCATTGAGGTTTTCCCACGTTGGGAGTTGTGGGATGCCCCCTTCCAGGATTCCTTCTTCCGGACAATTGAGACCTGTTGGACAGCTCCAGGACATCCCATATGGAATGACTCCAGAGCACCGTTCGCGGATGGATGCCTGGGAAGCCCGCCTCGCATTCCAATTGTGTCCTAGCAACAAGACAGTTTAGATCTGATGGCTCTGCGGGAGCAACCTCGGTGGCTGAGTTGAAATGGACTTTCCTGAGGATGTGTCCTAATGTGTTTTTGTGTCCATGAGGGCCTTGGAATGGGGCGGTGGCACCGGCAACCTGAAGTACTTTCCTAAGCTTTGGACATGGCTCCCATACACAGGTTTACTTGTGGAGACGAGATGAGTTCTGATGGGTGCCTCAGGAAAACCCCTATGCTCGTATTGGAATCAGGCTTTTGAGGACACATGCCTGTAACCCATAGCAATGGATCCTATTATGGCCTAGGGTCCTGTCTGGTTCAATCTTCTTCTCTGGGGACATCCATCTATGGTATGAGTGGAGGTCGATTATCAGCTGGTGTCAGACACCCCTTGTTTGTTCCGGGTGACCCACACTATTGGGATGGCCTAAGGGTCGTTGGAGGTTTCTCCTAATTTGTACGATTTTGGACCATGGAATGGGCAGAATTCCCATGGATTGGTAGGCACAGTCCTAATGTGTGGCTCCAGGGGCCCAGCCTGGAGGGTGTGTGGCCCAAGACTTTGAGGACAGAAGTCTGAAAACACAAACTCAGCTTAGGTTTGGGGACGTAGGTATGGCAGGCCCGATCTACAAACCATGAGAAGAACTCTACAGGATATGAAGAAAGTGCGAGTCTGTGGCGATTGCTCAGGCTTTTGTCTCTGGATTTTGTATCAGTGATGGCCGTGGAATGTCGGGGAGGCCTCATGGGCCATGGACGAATCTTCCTCTCTGAGGATTTGGCCCGATTCCCAATTGCTTTTCGTCAATCTGTGGGATGGGAGGACTCATTTCAGTTTTGTTACCTCAGGTGTCCCACCAAAAGAGGAATTCCAAAGCCAAGCCGTGGGGAAGACTGAAGGGACAATCCGAACTATGGTTAAAAATTGGGGCCTAGGGGCATGGCAAGCCCAATATGCTATCTCTTCATCCAGCCACTGAGTGGCCTTACTTGAGGAGTGGGCTCAGCCTGAGGGTCACAATGTGTGTTTGTGACCAATGTGGCCCGGGAGCATGGGCGGGGCCTCATGGGCCACACTGGTTTCAACGACACTGAACGTTGGACAACATGCCAACCACAAGGTTTCTTGCCATGGGGAAGGAGTTCTGATTTCTGCATCACCTTCAACATGGACAGTGATTGGAGATAAGGTCTAGGTTCTGAAACCTGAAAACCGAGGTTGGGAAGAGATGACGACCTAAGGCCATGGCGGCTCGATGTGCTCAGTGTGCGGCCAGCTGTCTGGGAGGGGCCAGGGGGTCCAGGCTCAGGCTGTGTCAGAAAGGGCATTAGTGCCCTGGTCAGCCTATGTATTTGGGGTACAGCCAAGGTCGGTGCAGGTTGATCCTCATTTGGGGTTACTGGGTAGCCCCAGAGGACAATGTTTTTTATCTGGAGGGCAGGCAGAGTGCTGCATTTTAGTTCTGGATTGCCAAACTGGAGGCCTTGTGGGCCAGTAGTCTGACGACAAAAGTCTGAGAACACAAGCTAGGCTTAGGTTTCTGGGTGAGGCCATGGCAGGCACAATCTACAGACCTGAATCGAGATCTCGTGCATCTGAAGTCAGGGCGAGGATCAGACGATCGCTCAGGTTGGAGTTTCTGTCCCTGATGGCCCCTTCATGAATGGGGGGGCATCACGAGGCCATGGGGGTTTTCCCATGATGGGAGTTGTGAGAAGCTCCAAACTGCAGAGAGTCTTCGGCAGGACAATTGAGACCTGTTGTTTGGCTCCAGGCCAATGATTCTGAGCAGGGTTCTAAGGACGGATGGCTGGGTAGCCCACCTCGCATTCCAATTGTCTCCTAGCAACAAGACAGTTTAGATCTCCTGGATCTGTGGGGAGCTACCGAGGATGCTGAGTTGAAATGCACACCCCTGGGGATGGGTCCGAATGTGCTTTTGTGTCTATGGAGACCTTGGAATGAAGCGGTGGCCTTGGGGCCCTAAAGGGTTCTCCTAAACAGAGGCTTTGACACAGCTCCAACGTGCAAGTTTCCCATGTGTAGATGAGATGTTTTCTGATGGGTGAAACAAGAAACAGCTATATGCTGCTTTTGAAATCCAGGCCTCTGAGGAGAGATGCCTGGAAACCAAAGCAATGGATCTGATTAGTGCCTAGGGGCCTGTTCTTTCCTTTTTACCTCTGAGGACATCTGTCTATGGGTCTGAGTGCAGGTAGGGGCTCATTTGGGCTCAGATTGCCCCTGTTTTTCCTGGGAAGCTACCACTATTGAGATATATCAGGGACTTTGGAGGTTTATCCTATTAGAAGGGTTGTGGCCATTGGAATGGGCACACACAATTCCCTTGGAGAGGGCAAGTACAGTCCTCAGGTTTGGCTCCAGGGGCCTGAGCCTGTAGGTTGTGTAGTCCAGCCCTTTTTGGACAGTTGTCTGAAAACACAAACTCGGCTTATGTTTCAGGTCATAGGTATGGCAGGACTGATCTACAGACCATGAGGAGAACTTTTCGGGATTTGAAAGAAGGGCGAGTGTGAGGCTCCTGCTCAAGTTTTTGTCTCGGGATATCGTGTCACTCATGGTCGTGGAATTTCTGGGTGACTTCATGGGAAATGGACGAGTCTTACTCTCTGGTGGTTTGGCCCCGTCCAAAGAGTTTGGGTTCATTCTGTGGGCTGGAAGAAGTCCGTTTTATTTTGTTGTTGTTGTTGTTGTTGTTTTCTTTTTTAACCTCAGGTGTCCCACCAAATGAGGGATTTCAGAGTAGAGCCCTAGGAGGGGCGACTGGACAATCAGAAATCTGGTTAAAAATTGGGGCCTAGGGACATGTCAAGCCCATTATGACATCTAATGGTCCAGCCACTGAGAGGACTTACTAGAGGACAGGACTCATGCTGAGGGTCACAATGCGTGTGTATGCCCTCGTCGCACTCAAGAATGGGCAGGGCCTCAGGGTTCCTCCTACACTGATCGTTGGACAACGTGCCAACCACAAGGGTTCTTGCCATGGGTAAGGAGGAGTTCTGATTTCTGCATCAGACTCACCCCTGGGCAGTGATTGGAGATAAGGTCTCGGTTCTGAAGCCTGAAAACTGAGGTAGGGAAGAGATGATGACCTAAGGCCATGGCGGGTTTTATGTGCTCAGTGTGCGGTCAGCTTTCTGGGTGTTGGTCAGGAGGTCCGGGCTCAGGATGTGTTCGACAGTGCATTAGTGCCCAGGTTAGACTATATAATTTGGGTAAAGTCGAGTGCTGTGTAGGTTTACCCTCATTTAAGGTGCCTGGGCAGCTCATGAGGCAATCATTTTTTTCTCTAGAGGGCAGGCAGAGTGCTGCATTGTGGGTCCGGAATTGCCAAACTTGAGGGCTTTGGGGCCAGGAGTGTGAGGATGGAAGTCTGAGAAGACAAGCTAGACTTGGGTTTCAGGGCGAGGGCACGGCAGGTACCCCCTGCAGATCTGAACCAATATCTCATGCATCTGAAGTCAGGGCGAGGATCAGACGTTGGCTCAGGTGGGAGTTTCTGAGCATGACGGCCGCTTCATGAAGGGAGTGGAATCTCGAGACCATTGAGGTTTTCCCACGTTGGGAGTTGTGGGATGCCCCCTTCCAGGATTCCTTCTTCCGGACAATTGAGACCTGTTGGACAGCTCCAGGACATCCCATATGGAATGACTCCAGAGCACCGTTCGCGGATGGATGCCTGGGAAGCCCGCCTCGCATTCCAATTGTGTCCTAGCAACAAGACAGTTTAGATCTGATGGCTCTGCGGGAGCAACCTCGGTGGCTGAGTTGAAATGGACTTTCCTGAGGATGTGTCCTAATGTGTTTTTGTGTCCATGAGGGCCTTGGAATGGGGCGGTGGCACCGGCAACCTGAAGTACTTTCCTAAGCTTTGGACATGGCTCCCATACACAGGTTTACTTGTGGAGACGAGATGAGTTCTGATGGGTGCCTCAGGAAAACCCCTATGCTCGTATTGGAATCAGGCTTTTGAGGACACATGCCTGTAACCCATAGCAATGGATCCTATTATGGCCTAGGGTCCTGTCTGGTTCAATCTTCTTCTCTGGGGACATCCATCTATGATATGAGTGGAGGTCGATTATCAGCTGGTGTCAGACACCCCTTGTTTGTTCCGGGTGACCCACACTATTGGGATGGCCTAAGGGTCGTTGGAGGTTTCTCCTAATTTGTACGATTTTGGACCATGGAATGGGCAGAATTCCCATGGATTGGTAGGCACAGTCCTAATGTGTGGCTCCAGGGGCCCAGCCTGGAGGGTGTGTGGCCCAAGACTTTGAGGACAGAAGTCTGAAAACACAAACTCAGCTTAGGTTTGGGGACGTAGGTATGGCAGGCCCGATCTACAAACCATGAGAAGAACTCTACAGGATATGAAGAAAGTGCGAGTCTGTGGCGATTGCTCAGGCTTTTGTCTCTGGATTTTGTATCAGTGATGGCCGTGGAATGTCGGGGAGGCCTCATGGGCCATGGACGAATCTTCCTCTCTGAGGATTTGGCCCGATTCCCAATTGCTTTTCGTCAATCTGTGGGATGGGAGGACTCATTTCAGTTTTGTTACCTCAGGTGTCCCACCAAAAGAGGAATTCCAAAGCCAAGCCGTGGGGAAGACTGAAGGGACAATCCGAACTATGGTTAAAAATTGGGGCCTAGGGGCATGGCAAGCCCAATATGCTATCTCTTCATCCAGCCACTGAGTGGCCTTACTTGAGGAGTGGGCTCAGCCTGAGGGTCACAATGTGTGTTTGTGACCAATGTGGCCCGGGAGCATGGGCGGGGCCTCATGGGCCACACTGGTTTCAACGACACTGAACGTTGGACAACATGCCAACCACAAGGTTTCTTGCCATGGGGAAGGAGTTCTGATTTCTGCATCACCTTCAACATGGACAGTGATTGGAGATAAGGTCTAGGTTCTGAAACCTGAAAACCGAGGTTGGGAAGAGATGACGACCTAAGGCCATGGCGGCTCGATGTGCTCAGTGTGCGGCCAGCTGTCTGGGAGGGGCCAGGGGGTCCAGGCTCAGGCTGTGTCAGAAAGGGCATTAGTGCCCTGGTCAGCCTATGTATTTGTGGTACAGCCAAGGTCGGTGCAGGTTGATCCTCATTTGGGGTTACTGGGTAGCCCCAGAGGACAATGTTTTTTATCTGGAGGGCAGGCAGAGTGCTGCATTTTAGTTCTGGATTGCCAAACTGGAGGCCTTGTGGGCCAGTAGTCTGACGACAAAAGTCTGAGAACACAAGCTAGGCTTAGGTTTCTGGGTGAGGCCATGGCAGGCACAATCTACAGACCTGAATCGAGATCTCGTGCATCTGAAGTCAGGGCGAGGATCAGACGATCGCTCAGGTTGGAGTTTCTGTCCCTGATGGCCCCTTCATGAATGGGGGGGCATCACGAGGCCATGGGGGTTTTCCCATGATGGGAGTTGTGAGAAGCTCCAAACTGCAGAGAGTCTTCGGCAGGACAATTGAGACCCGTTGTTTGGCTCCAGGCCAATGATTCTGAGCAGGGTTCTAAGGACGGATGGCTGGGTAGCCCACCTCGCATTCCAATTGTCTCCTAGCAACAAGACAGTTTAGATCTCCTGGATCTGTGGGGAGCTACCGAGGATGCTGAGTTGAAATGCACACCCCTGGGGATGGGTCCGAATGTGCTTTTGTGTCTATGGAGACCTTGGAATGAAGCGGTGGCCTTGGGGCCCTAAAGGGTTCTCCTAAACAGAGGCTTTGACACAGCTCCAACGTGCAAGTTTCCCATGTGTAGATGAGATGTTTTCTGATGGGTGAAACAAGAAACAGCTATATGCTGCTTTTGAAATCCAGGCCTCTGAGGAGAGATGCCTGGAAACCAAAGCATGGATCTGATTAGTGCCTAGGGGCCTGTTCTTTCCTTTTTACCTCTGAGGACATCTGTCTATGGGTCTGAGTGCAGGTAGGGGCTCATTTGGGCTCAGATTGCCCCTGTTTTTCCTGGGAAGCTACCACTATTGAGATATATCAGGGATTTTGGAGGTTTATCCTATTAGAAGGGATGTGGCCATTGGAATGGGCACACACAATTCCCTTGGAGAGGGCAAGTACAGTCCTCAGGTTTGGCTCCAGGGGCCTGAGCCTGTAGGTTGTGTAGTCCAGCCCTTTTTGGACAGTTGTCTGAAAACACAAACTCGGCTTATGTTCAGGTCATAGGTATGGCAGGACTGATCTACAGACCATGAGGAGAACTTTTCGGGATTTGAAAGAAGGGCGAGTGTGAGGCTCCTGCTCAAGTTTTTGTCTCGGGATATCGTGTCACTCATGGTCGTGGAATTTCTGGGTGACTTCATGGGAAATGGACGAGTCTTACTCTCTGGTGGTTTGGCCCCGTCCAAAGAGTTTGGGTTCATTCTGTGGGCTGGAAGAAGTCCGTTTTATTTTGTTGTTGTTGTTGTTGTTGTTTTCTTTTTTAACCTCAGGTGTCCCACCAAATGAGGGATTTCAGAGTAGAGCCGTAGGAGGGGCGACTGGACAATCAGAAATCTGGTTAAAAATTGGGGCCTAGGGACATGTCAAGCCCATTATGACATCTAATGGTCCAGCCACTGAGAGGACTTACTAGAGGACAGGACTCATGCTGAGGGTCACAATGCGTGTGTATGCCCTCGTCGCACTCAAGAATGGGCAGGGCCTCAGGGTTCCTCCTACACTGATCGTTGGACAACGTGCCAACCACAAGGGTTCTTGCCATGGGTAAGGAGGAGTTCTGATTTCTGCATCAGACTCACCCCTGGGCAGTGATTGGAGATAAGGTCTCGGTTCTGAAGCCTGAAAACTGAGGTAGGGAAGAGATGATGACCTAAGGCCATGGCGGGTTTTATGTGCTCAGTGTGCGGTCAGATTTCTGGGTGTTGGTCAGGAGGTCCGGGCTCAGGATGTGTTCGACAGTGCATTAGTGCCCAGGTTAGACTATATAATTTGGGTAAAGTCGAGTGCTGTGTAGGTTTACCCTCATTTAAGGTGCCTGGGCAGCTCATGAGGCAATCATTTTTTTCTCTAGAGGGCAGGCAGAGTGCTGCATTGTGGGTCCGGAATTGCCAAACTTGAGGGCTTTGGGGCCAGGAGTGTGAGGATGGAAGTCTGAGAAGACAAGCTAGACTTGGGTTTCAGGGCGAGGGCACGGCAGGTACCCCCTGCAGATCTGAACCAATATCTCATGCATCTGAAGTCAGGGCGAGGATCAGACGTTGGCTCAGGTGGGAGTTTCTGAGCATGACGGCCGCTTCATGAAGGGAGCGGAATCTCGAGACCATTGAGGTTTTCCCACGTTGGGAGTTGTGGGATGCCCCCTTCCAGGATTCCTTCTTCCGGACAATTGAGACCTGTTGGACAGCTCCAGGACATCCCATATGGAATGACTCCAGAGCACCGTTCGCGGATGGATGCCTGGGAAGCCCGCCTCGCATTCCAATTGTGTCCTAGCAACAAGACAGTTTAGATCTGATGGCTCTGCGGGAGCAACCTCGGTGGCTGAGTTGAAATGGACTTTCCTGAGGATGTGTCCTAATGTGTTTTTGTGTCCATGAGGGTCTTGGAATGGGGCGGTGGCACCGGCAACCTGAAGTACTTTCCTAAGCTTTGGACATGGCTCCCATACACAGGTTTACTTGTGGAGACGAGATGAGTTCTGATGGGTGCCTCAGGAAAACCCCTATGCTCGTATTGGAATCAGGCTTTTGAGGACACATGCCTGTAACCCATAGCAATGGATCCTATTATGGCCTAGGGTCCTGTCTGGTTCAATCTTCTTCTCTGGGGACATCCATCTATGGTATGAGTGGAGGTCGATTATCAGCTGGTGTCAGACACCCCTTGTTTGTTCCGGGTGACCCACACTATTGGGATGGCCTAAGGGTCGTTGGATGTTTCTCCTAATTTGTACGATTTTGGACCATGGAATGGGCAGAATTCCCATGGATTGGTAGGCACAGTCCTAATGTGTGGCTCCAGGGGCCCAGCCTGGAGGGTGTGTGGCCCAAGACTTTGAGGACAGAAGTCTGAAAACACAAACTCAGCTTAGGTTTGGGGACGTAGGTATGGCAGGCCCAATCTACAAACCATGAGAAGAACTCTACAGGATATGAAGAAAGTGCGAGTCTGTGGCGATTGCTCAGGCTTTTGTCTCTGGATTTTGTATCAGTGATGGCCGTGGAATGTCGGGGAGGCCTCATGGGCCATGGACGAATCTTCCTCTCTGAGGATTTGGCCCGATTCCCAATTGCTTTTCGTCAATCTGTGGGATGGGAGGACTCATTTCAGTTTTGTTACCTCAGGTGTCCCACCAAAAGAGGAATTCCAAAGCCAAGCCGTGGGGAAGACTGAAGGGACAATCCGAACTATGGTTAAAAATTGGGGCCTAGGGGCATGGCAAGCCCAATATGCTATCTCTTCATCCAGCCACTGAGTGGCCTTACTTGAGGACTGGGCTCAGCCTGAGGGTCACAATGTGTGTTTGTGACCAATGTGGCCCGCGAGCATGGGCGGGGCCTCATGGGCCACACTGGTTTCAACGACACTGAACGTTGGACAACATGCCAACCACAAGGTTTCTTGCCATGGGGAAGGAGTTCTGATTTCTGCATCACCTTCAACATGGACAGTGATTGGAGATAAGGTCTAGGTTCTGAAACCTGAAAACCGAGGTTGGGAAGAGATGACGACCTAAGGCCATGGCGGCTCGATGTGCTCAGTGTGCGGCCAGCTGTCTGGGAGGGGCCAGGGGGTCCAGGCTCAGGCTGTGTCAGAAAGGGCATTAGTGCCCTGGTCAGCCTATGTATTTGGGGTACAGCCAAGGTCGGTGCAGGTTGATCCTCATTTGGGGTTACTGGGTAGCCCCAGAGGACAATGTTTTTTATCTGGAGGGCAGGTAGAGTGCTGCATTTTAGTTCTGGATTGCCAAACTGGAGGCCTTGTGGGCCAGTAGTCTGACGACAAAAGTCTGAGAACACAAGCTAGGCTTAGGTTTCTGGGTGAGGCCATGGCAGGCACAATCTACAGACCTGAATCGAGATCTCGTGCATCTGAAGTCAGGGCGAGGATCAGACGATCGCTCAGGTTGGAGTTTCTGTCCCTGATGGCCCCTTCATGAATGGGGGGGCATCACGAGGCCATGGGGGTTTTCCCATGATGGGAGTTGTGAGAAGCTCCAAACTGCAGAGAGTCTTCGGCAGGACAATTGAGACCTGTTGTTTGGCTCCAGGCCAATGATTCTGAGCAGGGTTCTAAGGATGGATGGCTGGGTAGCCCACCTCGCATTCCAATTGTCTCCTAGCAACAAGACAGTTTAGATCTCCTGGATCTGTGGGGAGCTACCGAGGATGCTGAGTTGAAATGCACACCCCTGGGGATGGGTCCGAATGTGCTTTTGTGTCTATGGAGACCTTGGAATGAAGCGGTGGCACTGGGGCCCTAAAGGGTTCTCCTAAACAGAGGCTTTGACACAGCTCCAACGTGCAAGTTTCCCATGTGTAGATGAGATGTTTTCTGATGGGTGAAACAAGAAACAGCTATATGCTGCTTTTGAAATCCAGGCCTCTGAGGAGAGATGCCTGGAAACCAAAGCAATGGATCTGATTAGTGCCTAGGGGCCTGTTCTTTCCTTTTTACCTCTGAGGACATCTGTCTATGGGTCTGAGTGCAGGTAGGGGCTCATTTGGGCTCAGATTGCCCCTGTTTTTCCTGGGAAGCTACCACTATTGAGATATATCAGGGACTTTGGAGGTTTATCCTATTAGAAGGGTTGTGGCCATTGGGAATCCTTGGAGAGGGCAAGTACAGTCCTCAGGTTTGGCTCCAGGGGCCTGAGCCTGTAGGTTGTGTAGTCCAGCCCTTTTTGGACAGTTGTCTGAAAACACAAACTCGGCTTATGTTTCAGGTCATAGGTATGGCAGGACTGATCTACAGACCATGAGGAGAACTTTTCGGGATTTGAAAGAAGGGCGAGTGTGAGGCTCCTGCTCAAGTTTTTGTCTCGGGATATCGTGTCACTCATGGTCGTGGAATTTCTGGGTGACTTCATGGGAAATGGACGAGTCTTACTCTCTGGTGGTTTGGCCCCGTCCAAAGAGTTTGGGTTCATTCTGTGGGCTGGAAGAAGTCCGTTTTATTTTGTTGTTGTTGTTGTTGTTGTTTTCTTTTTTAACCTCAGGTGTCCCACCAAATGAGGGATTTCAGAGTAGAGCCCTAGGAGGGGCGACTGGACAATCAGAAATCTGGTTAAAAATTGGGGCCTAGGGACATGTCAAGCCCATTATGACATCTAATGGTCCAGCCACTAAGAAGACTTACTAGAGGACAGGACTCATGCTGAGGGTCACAATGCGTGTGTATGCCCTCGTCGCACTCAAGAATGGGCGGGGCCTCAGGGTTCCTCCTACACTGATCCTTGGACAACGTGCCACCACAAGGGTTCTTGCCATGGGTAAGGAGGAGTTCTGATTTCTGCATCAGACTCACCCCTGGGCAGTGATTGGAGATAAGGTCTCGGTTCTGAAGCCTGAAAACTGAGGTAGGGAAGAGATGATGACCTAAGGCCATGGCGGGTTTTATGTGCTCAGTGTGCGGTCAGCTTTCTGGGTGTTGGTCAGGAGGTCCGGGCTTAGGATGTGTTCGACAGTGCATTAGTGCCCAGGTTAGACTATATAATTTGGGTAAAGTCGAGTGCTGTGTAGGTTTACCCTCATTTAAGGTGCCTGGGCAGCTCATGAGGCAATCATTTTTTTCTCTAGAGGGCAGGCAGAGTGCTGCATTGTGGGTCCGGAATTGCCAAACTTGAGGGCTTTGGGGCCAGGAGTGTGAGGATGGAAGTCTGAGAAGACAAGCTAGACTTGGGTTTCAGGGCGAGGGCACGGCAGGTACCCCCTGCAGATCTGAACCAATATCTCATGCATCTGAAGTCAGGGCGAGGATCAGACGTTGGCTCAGGTGGGAGTTTCTGAGCATGACGGCCGCTTCATGAAGGGAGCGGAATCTCGAGGCCATTGAGGTTTTCCCACGTTGGGAGTTGTGGGATGCCCCCTTCCAGGATTCCTTCTTCCGGACAATTGAGACCTGTTGGACAGCTCCAGGACATCCCATATGGAATGACTCCAGAGCACCGTTCGCGGATGGATGCCTGGGAAGCCCGCCTCGCATTCCAATTGTCTCCTAGCAACAAGACAGTTTAGATCTGATGGCTCTGCGGGAGCAACCTCGGTGGCTGAGTTGAAATGGACTTTCCTGAGGATGTGTCCTAATGTGTTTTTGTGTCCATGAGGGCCTTGGAATGGGGCGGTGGCACCGGCAACCTGAAGTACTTTCCTAAGCTTTGGACATGGCTCCCATGCGCAGGTTTACTTGTGGAGACGAGGTGAGTTCTGATGGGTGCCTCAGGAAAACCCCTATGCTCGTATTGGAATCAGGCTTTTGAGGACACATGCCTGTAACCCATAGCAATGGATCCTATTATGGCCTAGGGTCCTGTCTGGTTCAATCTTCTTCTCTGGGGACATCCATCTATGGTATGAGTGGAGGTCGATTATCAGCTGGTGTCAGACACCCCTTGTTTGTTCCGGGTGACCCACACTATTGGGATGGCCTAAGGGTCGTTGGATGTTTCTCCTAATTTGTACGATTTTGGACCATGGAATGGGCAGAATTCCCATGGATTGGTAGGCACAGTCCTAATGTGTGGCTCCAGGGGCCCAGCCTGGAGGGTGTGTGGCCCAAGACTTTGAGGACAGAAGTCTGAAAACACAAACTCAGCTTAGGTTTGGGGACGTAGGTATGGCAGGCCCAATCTACAAACCATGAGAAGAACTCTACAGGATATGAAGAAAGTGCGAGTCTGTGGCGATTGCTCAGGCTTTTGTCTCTGGATTTTGTATCAGTGATGGCCGTGGAATGTCGGGGAGGCCTCATGGGCCATGGACGAATCTTCCTCTCTGAGGATTTGGCCCGATTCCCAATTGCTTTTCGTCAATCTGTGGGATGGGAGGACTCATTTCAGTTTTGTTACCTCAGGTGTCCCACCAAAAGAGGAATTCCAAAGCCAAGCCGTGGGGAAGACTGAAGGGACAATCCGAACTATGGTTAAAAATTGGGGCCTAGGGGCATGGCAAGCCCAATATGCTATCTCTTCATCCAGCCACTGAGTGGCCTTACTTGAGGACTGGGCTCAGCCTGAGGGTCACAATGTGTGTTTGTGACCAATGTGGCCCGCGAGCATGGGCGGGGCCTCATGGGCCACACTGGTTTCAACGACACTGAACGTTGGACAACATGCCAACCACAAGGTTTCTTGCCATGGGGAAGGAGTTCTGATTTCTGCATCACCTTCAACATGGACAGTGATTGGAGATAAGGTCTAGGTTCTGAAACCTGAAAACCGAGGTTGGGAAGAGATGACGACCTAAGGCCATGGCGGCTCGATGTGCTCAGTGTGCGGCCAGCTGTCTGGGAGGGGCCAGGGGGTCCAGGCTCAGGCTGTGTCAGAAAGGGCATTAGTGCCCTGGTCAGCCTATGTATTTGGGGTACAGCCAAGGTCGGTGCAGGTTGATCCTCATTTGGGGTTACTGGGTAGCCCCAGAGGACAATGTTTTTTATCTGGAGGGCAGGTAGAGTGCTGCATTTTAGTTCTGGATTGCCAAACTGGAGGCCTTGTGGGCCAGTAGTCTGACGACAAAAGTCTGAGAACACAAGCTAGGCTTAGGTTTCTGGGTGAGGCCATGGCAGGCACAATCTACAGACCTGAATCGAGATCTCGTGCATCTGAAGTCAGGGCGAGGATCAGACGATCGCTCAGGTTGGAGTTTCTGTCCCTGATGGCCCCTTCATGAATGGGGGGGCATCACGAGGCCATGGGGGTTTTCCCATGATGGGAGTTGTGAGAAGCTCCAAACTGCAGAGAGTCTTCGGCAGGACAATTGAGACCTGTTGTTTGGCTCCAGGCCAATGATTCTGAGCAGGGTTCTAAGGATGGATGGCTGGGTAGCCCACCTCGCATTCCAATTGTCTCCTAGCAACAAGACAGTTTAGATCTCCTGGATCTGTGGGGAGCTACCGAGGATGCTGAGTTGAAATGCACACCCCTGGGGATGGGTCCGAATGTGCTTTTGTGTCTATGGAGACCTTGGAATGAAGCGGTGGCACTGGGGCCCTAAAGGGTTCTCCTAAACAGAGGCTTTGACACAGCTCCAACGTGCAAGTTTCCCATGTGTAGATGATATGTTTTCTGATGGGTGAAACAAGAAACAGCTATATGCTGCTTTTGAAATCCAGGCCTCTGAGGAGAGATGCCTGGAAACCAAAGCAATGGATCTGATTAGTGCCTAGGGGCCTGTTCTTTCCTTTTTACCTCTGAGGACATCTGTCTATGGGTCTGAGTGCAGGTAGGGGCTCATTTGGGCTCAGATTGCCCCTGTTTTTCCTGGGAAGCTACCACTATTGAGATATATCAGGGACTTTGGAGGTTTATCCTATTGGAAGGGTTGTGGCCATTGGGAATCCTTGGAGAGGGCAAGTACAGTCCTCAGGTTTGGCTCCAGGGGCCTGAGCCTGTAGGTTGTGTAGTCCAGCCCTTTTTGGACAGTTGTCTGAAAACACAAACTCGGCTTATGTTTCAGGTCATAGGTATGGCAGGACTGATCTACAGACCATGAGGAGAACTTTTCGGGATTTGAAAGAAGGGCGAGTGTGAGGCTCCTGCTCAAGTTTTTGTCTCGGGATATCGTGTCACTCATGGTCGTGGAATTTCTGGGTGACTTCATGGGAAATGGACGAGTCTTACTCTCTGGTGGTTTGGCCCCGTCCAAAGAGTTTGGGTTCATTCTGTGGGCTGGAAGAAGTCCGTTTTATTTTGTTGTTGTTGTTGTTGTTGTTTTCTTTTTTAACCTCAGGTGTCCCACCAAATGAGGGATTTCAGAGTAGAGCCCTAGGAGGGGCGACTGGACAATCAGAAATCTGGTTAAAAATTGGGGCCTAGGGACATGTCAAGCCCATTATGACATCTAATGGTCCAGCCACTGAGAGGACTTACTAGAGGACAGGACTCATGCTGAGGGTCACAATGCGTGTGTATGCCCTCGTCGCACTCAAGAATGGGCGGGGCCTCAGGGTTCCTCCTACACTGATCGTTGGACAACGTGCCAACCACAAGGGTTCTTGCCATGGGTAAGGAGGAGTTCTGATTTCTGCATCAGACTCACCCCTGGGCAGTGATTGGAGATAAGGTCTCGGTTCTGAAGCCTGAAAACTGAGGTAGGGAAGAGATGATGACCTAAGGCCATGGCGGGTTTTATGTGCTCAGTGTGCGGTCAGATTTCTGGGTGTTGGTCAGGAGGTCCGGGCTCAGGATGTGTTCGACAGTGCATTAGTGCCCAGGTTAGACTATATAATTTGGGTAAAGTCGAGTGCTGTGTAGGTTTACCCTCATTTAAGGTGCCTGGGCAGCTCATGAGGCAATCATTTTTTTCTCTAGAGGGCAGGCAGAGTGCTGCATTGTGGGTCCGGAATTGCCAAACTTGAGGGCTTTGGGGCCAGGAGTGTGAGGATGGAAGTCTGAGAAGACAAGCTAGACTTGGGTTTCAGGGCGAGGGCACGGCAGGTACCCCCTGCAGATCTGAACCAATATCTCATGCATCTGAAGTCAGGGCGAGGATCAGACGTTGGCTCAGGTGGGAGTTTCTGAGCATGACGGCCGCTTCATGAAGGGAGCGGAATCTCGAGGCCATTGAGGTTTTCCCACGTTGGGAGTTGTGGGATGCCCCCTTCCAGGATTCCTTCTTCCGGACAATTGAGACCTGTTGGACAGCTCCAGGACATCCCATATGGAATGACTCCAGAGCACCGTTCGCGGATGGATGCCTGGGAAGCCCGCCTCGCATTCCAATTGTCTCCTAGCAACAAGACAGTTTAGATCTGATGGCTCTGCGGGAGCAACCTCGGTGGCTGAGTTGAAATGGACTTTCCTGAGGATGTGTCCTAATGTGTTTTTGTGTCCATGAGGGCCTTGGAATGGGGCGGTGGCACCGGCAACCTGAAGTACTTTCCTAAGCTTTGGACATGGCTCCCATGCGCAGGTTTACTTGTGGAGACGAGATGAGTTCTGATGGCTGCCTCAGGAAAACCCCTATGCTCGTATTGGAATCAGGCTTTTGAGGACACATGCCTGTAACCCATAGCAATGGATCCTATTATGGCCTAGGGTCCTGTCTGGTTCAATCTTCTTCTCTGGGGACATCCATCTATGGTATGAGTGGAGGTCGATTATCAGCTGGTGTCAGACACCCCTTGTTTGTTCCGGGTGACCCACACTATTGGGATGGCCTAAGGGTCGTTGGAGGTTTCTCCTAATTTTTACGATTTTGGACCATGGAATGGGCAGAATTCCCATGGATTGGTAGGCACAGTCCTAATGTGTGGCTCCAGGGGCCCAGCCTGGAGGGTGTGTGGCCCAAGACTTTGAGGACAGAAGTCTGAAAACACAAACTCAGCTTAGGTTTGGGGACGTAGGTATGGCAGGCCCGATCTACAAACCATGAGAAGAACTCCACAGGATATGAAGAAAGTGCGAGTCTGTGGCGATTGCTCAGGCTTTTGTCTCTGGATTTTGTATCAGTGATGGCCGTGGAATGTCGGGGAGGCCTCATGGGCCATGGACGAATCTTCCTCTCTGAGGATTTGGCCCGATTCCCAATTGCTTTTCGTCAATCTGTGGGATGGGAGGACTCATTTCAGTTTTGTTACCTCAGGTGTCCCACCAAAAGAGGAATTCCAAAGCCAAGCCGTGGGGAAGACTGAAGGGACAATCCGAACTATGGTTAATAATTGGGGCCTAGGGGCATGGCAAGCCCAATATGCTATCTGTTCATCCAGCCACTGAGTGGCCTTACTTGAGGAGTGGGCTCAGCCTGAGGGTCACAATGTGTGTTTGTGACCAATGTGGCCCGTGAGCATGGGCGGGGCCTCACGGGCCACACTGGTTTCAACGACACTGAACGTTGGACAACATGCCAACCACAAGGTTTCTTGCCATGGGGAAGGAGTTCTGATTTCTGCATCACCTTCAACATGGACAGTGATTGGAGATAAGGTCTAGGTTCTGAAACCTGAAAACCGAGGTTGGGAAGAGATGACGACCTAAGGCCATGGCGGCTCGATGTGCTCAGTGTGCGGCCAGCTGTCTGGGAGGGGCCAGGGGGTCCAGGCTCAGGCTGTGTCAGAAAGGGCATTAGTGCCCTGGTCAGCCAATGTATTTGGGGTACAGCCAAGGTCGGTGCAGGTTGATCCTCATTTGGGGTTACTGGGTAGCCCCAGAGGACAATGTTTTTTATCTGGAGGGCAGGCAGAGTGCTGCATTTTAGTTCTGGATTGCCAAACTGGAGGCCTTGTGGGCCAGTAGTCTGACGACAAAAGTCTGAGAACACAAGCTAGGCTTAGGTTTCTGGGTGAGGCCATGGCAGGCACAATCTACAGACCTGAATCGAGATCTCGTGCATCTGAAGTCAGGGCGAGGATCAGACGATCGCTCAGGTTGGAGTTTCTGTCCCTGATGGCCCCTTCATGAATGGTGGGGCATCACGAGGCCATGGGGGTTTTCCCATGATGGGAGTTGTGAGAAGCTCCAAACAGCAGAGAGTCTTCTGCAGGACAATTGAGACCTGTTGTTTGGCTCCAGGCCAATGATTCTGAGCAGGGTTCTAAGGATGGATGGCTGGGTAGCCCACCTCGCATTCCAATTGTCTCCTAGCAACAAGACAGTTTAGATCTCCTGGATCTGTGGGGAGCAACCGAGGACGCTGAGTTGAAATGGACACCCCTGGGGAAGGGTCCGAACGTGCTTTTGTGTCTATGGAGACCTTGGAATGAAGCGGTGGCACTGGGGCCCTAAAGGGTTATCCTAAACAGAGGCTTTGACACAGCTCCAACGTGCAAGTTTCCCATGTGTAGATGAGATGTTTCCTGATGGGTGAGTCAAGAAACAGAATATGCTGCTTTTGAAATCCAGGACTCTGAGGAGAGATGCCTGGAAACCAAATCAATGGATCTGATGAGTGCCTAGGGGCCTGTTCTTTCCTTTTTAACTCTTGTGACATCTGTCTATGGGTCAGAGTGCAGGTAGGTGCTCAGTTGGGCTCATATTGCCCCTGTCTTTCCTGGGAAGCCACCACTATTGAGATGGATCAGGGACTTTGGAGGTTTATCCTATTAGAAGGGTTGTGGCCATTGGAATGGGCACACACATTTCCCTTGGAGAGGGCAAGTACAGTCCTCAGGTTTGGCTCCAGGGGCCTGAGCCTGTAGGTTGTGTAGGCCAGGGATGTTTGGTCAGTTGTCTGAAAACACAAACTCGGCTTATGTTTCGGGTCATAGGTATGGCAGGACTGATCTACAGACCATGAGGAGAACTCTTCAGGATTTGAAAGAAGGGCGAGTGTGAGGCTCCTGCTCACGTTTTTGTCTCCGGATATCGTGTCACTCATGGTCGTGGAATTTCTGGGTGACTTCATGCGAAATGGATGAGTCTTACTCTCTGGTGGTTTGGCCCCGTCCAAAGACTTTGGGGTCATTCTGTTGCCTGGAAGAAGTCCGTTTTTTTTTTTTTTGTTTGTTTTGTTTTTTGTTTTTTTCTTTTTTAAACTCAGGTGTCCCACCAAATGATGGATTCCAGAGTAGAGCCCTGGGGATGGACGACTGGACAATCAGAAATCTGGTTAAAAATTGGGGCCTAGGGACATGTCAAGCCCATTATGACATCTAATTTTCCAGCCACTGAGAGGACTTACTAGAGGACAGGACTCATGCTGAGGGTCACAATGCGTGTGTATGCCCTCGTAACACTCAAGAATGGGCGGGGCCTCAGGGTGAATGCTGGTTTCTCCTACACTGAACGTTTGACAACGTGCCAACCACAAAGGTTCTTGCCATGGGTAAGGAGGAGTTCTGATTTCTGCATCAGACTCACCCCTGGGCAGTGATTGGAGATAAGGTCTCGGTTCTGAAGCCTGAAAACTGAGGTAGGGAAGAGATGATGACCTAAGGCCATGGCGGGTTTTATGTGCTCAGTGTGCGGTCAGCTTTCTGGGTGTTGGTCACGAGGTCCGGGCTCAGGTTGTGTTTGACAGTGCAGTAGTGCCCAGATTAGACTATATAATTTGGGTAAAGTCCAATACTGTGTAGGTATTCCCTCATTTAAGGTGCCTGGGCAGCTCATGAGGCAATAATTTTTTTTAAAGAGGGCAGGCAGAGTGCTGCATTGTGGGTTCGGAATTGCCAAACTTGAGGGCTTCGGGGCCAGGAGTGTGAGGTCGGAAGTCCGAGAAGACAAGCTAGACTTGGGATTCAGGGCGAGGGCACGGCAGGTACCCCCTGCAGATCTGAACCAATATCTCATGCATCTGAAGTCAGGGCGAGGATCAGACGTTGGCTCAGGTTGGAGTTTCTGAGCATGACCGCCGCTTCATGAAGGGAGCGGAATCTCGAGGCCATTGAGGTTTTCCCACGTTGGGAGTTGTGGGATGCCCCCTTCAAGGATTCCTTCTGCGGGACAATTGAGACCTGTTGGACAGCTCCAGGACATCCCATATGGAATGACTCCAGAGCACCGTTCGCGGATGGATGCCTGGGAAGCCCGCCTCGCAATCCAATTGTCTCCTAGCAACAAGACAGTTTAGATCTGATGGCTCTGCTGGAGCAACCGGGGTGGCTGAGTTGAAATGGACTTTCGTGAGGATGGGTCCTAATGTGTTTTTGTGTCCATGAGGGCCTTGAAATGGGGCGGTGGCACCGGGACCCTGAAGTACTCTCCTAAGCTTTGGACATGGCTCCAATGCACAGGTTTCCTTGTGGAGACGAGATGAGTTCTGATGGGTGCCTCAGGAAAACCCCTATGCTCGTATTGGTCAGGCTTTTGAGGACACATGCCTGTAACCCAAAGCAATGGATCCTATTATGGCCAAGGGTCCTGTCTGGTTCAATCTTCTTCTCTGGGGACATCCATCTATGGTATGAGTGGAGGTCGATTATCAGCTGGTGTCAGACAGCCCTTGTTTGTTCCGGGCGACCCAAATTATTGGGATGGCCTCAGGGACTTTGGAGGTTGCTCCTAATTTGTACGATTCTGGACCATGGAATGGGAAAAATTCCCATGGATTGGAAGGCACAGTCCTAATGTGTGGCTCCAGGGGCCCAGCCTGGAGGGTGTGTGGCCCAAGACTTTGAGGACAGAAGTCTGAAAACACAAACTCAGCTTAGGTTTGGGGACGTAGGTATGGCAGGCCCGAACTACAAACCATGAGAAGAACTCTTCAGGATATGAAGAAAGTGCGAGTCTGAGGCGCTTGCTCAGGCTTTTGTCTCTGGATTTTGTATCAGCGATGGCCGTGGAGTGTCGGGGAGGCCTCATGGGCCATGGACGAATCTTCCTCTCTGAGGATTTCGCCCGATTCCCAATTTCTTTTCGTCAATCTGTGGGATGGAAGGACTCATTTCAGTTTTGTTACCTCAGATGTCCCACCAAAAGAGGAATTCCAAAGCAAAGCCGTGGGGAAGACTGAAGGGACAACCCGAACTATGTTTAAAAATTGGGGCCTAGAAGCATGGCAAGCCCAATATGCTATCTCTTCATTCAGCCACTGAGTGACCTTACTTGAGGACTGGGCTCAGCCTGAGCGTCACAATGTGTGTTTGTGACCAATGTGGCCCGCGAGCATGGGCGGGGCCTCATGGGCCACACTGGTTTCAACTACACTGAACGTTGGACAACATGCCAACCACAAGGTTTTTTGCCATGGGGGGAAGGAGTTCTGATTTCTGCATCACCTTCCACCCTGGGCAGTGATTGGAGATAAGGTCTAGGTTCTGAAATCTGAAAACCGATGTTGGGAAGAGATGACGACCTAAGGCCATGGCGGTTCGATGTGCTCAGTGTGCGGCCAGCTGTCTGGGAGGGTCCACCGGGTCCAGGCTCAGGCTGTGTCAGAAAGGGCATTAGTGCCCTGGTCAGCCAACGTATTTGGGGTACAGCCAAGGTCGGTGCAGGTTGATCCTCATTTGGGGTTACTGGGTAGCCCCAGAGGACAATGTTTTTCTTCTGGAGGGCCGGCAGAGTGCTGCATTGTAGTTCTGAATTGCCAAACTGGAGGGCTTGTGGGCCAGTAGTCTGACGACAAAAGTCTGAGAACACATGCTAGGCTTAGGTTTCTGGGTGAGGCCATGGCAGGCACAATCTACAGACCTGAATCGAGATCTCGTGCATCTGAAGTCAGGGCGAGGATCAGACGATCGCTCAGGTTGGAATATCTGTCCCTGATGGCCCCTTCATGAATGGGGGGGGCATCACGAGGCCATGGGTGTTTTCCCACGATGGGAGTTGTGAGAAGCTCCAAACTGCAGAGAGTCCTCTGCAGGACAATTGAGACCTGTTGTTTGGCTCCAGGCCAATGATTCTGAGCAGGGTTCTAAGGATGGATGGCTGGGTAGCCCACCTCGCATTCCAATTGTCTCCTAGCAACAAGACAGGTTAGATCTCCTGGATCTGAGGGGAGCAACCGAGGACGCTGAGTTGAAATGGACACCCCTGGGGATGGGTCCTAACGTTCTTTTGTGTCTATGGAGACTTTGGAATGAAGCGGTGGCACTGGGGCCCTAAAGGGTTCTCCTAAAGAGAGGCTTTGACACAGCTCCAACGTGCAAGTTTCCCATGTGTAGATGAGATGTTTTCTGATGGGTGAGTCAAGAAACAGCTAGATGCTGCTTTTGAAATCCAGGAATCTGAGGAGAGATGCCTGGAAACCAAAGCAATGGATCTGATTAGTGCCTAGGGTCCTGTTCTTTCCTTTTTACCTCTGGGGACATCTGTCTATGGGTATGAGTGCAGGTAGGTGCTCAGTAGGGCTCAGATTGCCATTGTTTTTCCTGGGAAGCCACCACTATTGAGATGGATCAGGGACTTTGGAGGTTTATCCTATTAGAAGGGCTGTGGCCATTGGAATGGGCACACACAATTCCCTTGGAGAGGGCAAGTACAGTCCTCAGGTTTGGCTCCAGGGGCCTGAGCCTGTAGGTTGTGTAGGCCAGGGCTGTTTGGACAGTAGTCTGAAAACACAAACTCGGCTTATGTTTCGGGTCATTGGTATGGCAGGACTGATCTACAGACCATGAGGAGATCCCTTCGGGATTTGAAATAAGGGCGAGTGTGAGGCTCCTGCTCAAGTTTTTGTCTCTGGATATCGTGTCACTCATGGTCGTGCAATTTCTGGGTGACTTCATGGGAAATGGACGAGTCTTAGTCTCTGGTGGTTTGGTCCCGTCCAAAGAGTTTGGGTTCATTCTGTGGGCTGGAAGAAGTCCGTTTTTGTTGTTGTTGTTGTTGTTTTCTTTTTTAACCTCAGGTGTCCCACAAATGAGGGATTCCAGAGTAGAGCCCTGGGGAGGGGCGACTGGACAATAAGAAATCTGGTTAAAAATTGTCTCAAAGGGACATGTCAAGACCATTATGACATCTAATGGTCCAGCCACTGAGAGGACTTACTAGAGAACAGGACTTATGCTGAGGGTCACAATGCGTGTGTATGCCCTCGTAACACTCAAGAATGGGTGGGGCCTCAGGGTGAATGCTGGTTTCTCCAAAACTGAACGTTGAACAACGTGCCAACCACAAGGGTTCTAGCCATGGGTAAAGAGGAGTCTGATTTCTGCATCACACTCACCCCTGGGCAGTGATTGGAGATAAGGTCTCGTTCTGAAGCCTGAAAACTGAGGTAGGGAAGAGATGATGACCTAAGGCCATGGCGGGTTTTATGTGCTCAGTGTGCGGTCAGCTTTCTGGGTGTTGGTCAGGAGGTCCGGTCTCAGGTTGTGTCCGACAGTGCATTAGTGCCCAGGTTAGACTATATAATTTGGGTAAAGTCGAGTGCTGTGTAGGTTTACCCTCATTTAAGGTGCCTGGGCAGCTCATGAGGCAATTTTTTTTTCTAGAGGGCAGGCAGAGTGCTGCATTGTGGGTCCGGAATGGCCAAACTTGAGGGCTTCGGAGCCAGGAGTGTGAGGACGGAAGTCTGAGAAGACAAGCTAGACTTGGGTTTCGGGGGGGCATGGCAGGTACCCCCTGCATATCTGAACCAATATCTCATCCATGTGAAGTCAGGGCGAGGATCAGACGTTGGCTCAGGTGGGAGTTTCTGAGCATGACGGCCGCTTCATGAAGGGAGCAGAATCTCGAGGCCATTGATGTTTTCCCACGTTGGGAGTTGTGGGATGCCCCCTTCAAGGATTCCCTTTGCGGGACAATTGAGACCTGTTGGACAGCTCCAGGACATTCCATATGGAATGACTCCAGAGCACCGTTCGCGGATGGATGCCTGGAAAGCCCGCCTCGCATTCCAATTGTCTCCTAGCAACAAGACAGTTTAGATCTGATGGCTCTGCCTGAGCAACCAGAGTGGCTGACTTGAAATGGACTTTCCTGAGGATGGGTCCTAATGTGTTTTTGTGTCCATGAGGGCCTTGGAATGGGGCGGTGGCACCGGGACCCTGAAGTACTCTCCTAAGATTTGGACATGGCTTCCATGCACAGGTTTCCTTGTGGAGACGAGATGAGTTCTGATGGGTGCCTCAGGAAAACACCTATGCTCGTATTGGAATCAGGCTTTTGAGGACACATGCCTGTAACCCAAAGCAATGGATCCTATTATGGCCTAGGGTCCTGTCTGGTTCAATCTTCTTCTCTGGGGACATCCATCTATGGTATGAGTGGAGGTCGATTATCAGCTGGCGTTAGACAGCCCTTGTTTGTTCCGGGCGACCAAATCTATTGGGATGGCCTCAGGGACTTTGGAGGTTTCTCCTAATTTGTACGATTTTGGACCATGGAATGGGCAGAATTCCCATGGATTGGTAGGCACAGTCCTAATGTGTGGCTCCAGGGGCCCAGCCTGGAGTGTGTTGTGCCCAAGACTTTGAGGACAGAAGTCTGAAAACACAAACTCAGCTTAGTTTTGGGGACGTAGGTATGGCAGGCCCGATCGACAAACCATGAGAAGAACTCTTCAGGATACGAAGATAGTGCGAGTCTGAGGTGCTTGCTCAGGCTTTTGTCTCTGGATTTTGTATCAGCGATGGCCGTGGAATGTCGGGGAGGCCTCATGGGCCATGGACGAATCTTCCTCTCTGAGGATTTGGCTCGATTCCCAATTGCTTTTCGTCAATCTGTGGGATGGAAGGACTCATTTCAGTTTTGTTACCTCAGGTGTCCCACCAAAAGAGGAATTCCAAAGCCAAGCCGTGGGGAAGACTGAAGGGACAACCCGAACTATGGTTAAAAATTGGGGCCTAGGGGCATGGCAAGTCCAATATGCTATCTCTTCATCCAGCCACTGAGTGGCCTTACTTGAGGACTGGGCTCAGCCTGAGTGTCACAATGTGTGTTTGTGATCAATGTGGCCCGCGAGCATGGGCGGGGCCTCATGGGCCACACTGGTTTCAACTACACTGAACGTTGGACAACATGCCAACCACAAGGTTTCTTGCCATGGGGAAGGAGTTCTGATTTCTGCTTCACCTTCAACCCTGGGCAGTGATTGGAGATAAGGTCTAGGTTCTGAAACCTGAAAACCGAGGTTGGGAAGAGATGACGACCTAAGGCCATGGCGGCTCGATGTGCTCAGTGTGCGGCCAGCTGTCTGGGAGGGTCCAGGGGGTCCAGGCTCAGGCTGTGTCAGAAAGGGCATAAGTGCCCTGGTCAGCCTATGTATTTGGGGTACAGCCAATGTCGGTGCAGGTTGATCCTCATTTGGGGTTACTGGGTAGCCCCAGAGGACAATGTTTTTCTTCTGGAGGGCCGGCAGAGTGCTGCATTGTAGTTCTGGATTGCCAAACTGGAGGGCTTGTGGGCCAGTAGTCTGACGACAAAAGTCTGAGAACACAAGCTACGCTTAGGTTTCTGGGTGAGGCCATGGCAGGCACAATCTACAGACCTGAATCGAGATCTCATGCATCTGAAGTCAGGGCGAGGATCAGACGATCGCTCAGGTTGGAGTTTCTGTCCCTGATGGCCCCTTCATGAATGGGGGGGGCATCACGGGGCCATGGGTGATCTCCCACGATGGGAGTTGTGAGAAGCTCCAAACTGCCGAGAGTCTTCTGCAGGACAATTGAGACCTGTTGTTTGGCTCCAGGCCAATGATTCTGAGCAGGGTTCTAAGGATGGATGGATGGGTAGCCCACCTCGCATTTCAATTGTTTCCTAGCAACAAGACAGGTTAGATCTCCTGGATCTGTGGGGAGGAACCGTGGACGCTGAGTTGAAATGGACACCCCTGGGGATGGGTCCTAATGTGCTTTTGTGTCTATGGAGTCCTTGGAATGAAGCGGTGGCACTGGGGCCCTAAAGGGTTCTCCTAAACAGAGGCTTTGACACAGCCCCTGAGTGCAAAATTCCCATTTCTGGATGAGATGTTTTCTGATGGGTGAAACAAGAAACAGCTATATGCTGCTTTTGAAATCCAGGCCTCTGAGGAGAGATGCCTGGAAACCAAGGCAATGGATCTGATTAGTGCCTAGGCGCCTGTTCTTTCCTTCATACCTCTGGGGACATCTGTCTATGGGTCTGAGTGCAGGTAGGTGCTCAGTTGGGCTCAGATTACCCCTGTTTTTCCTGGGAAGCCACCACTATTGAGATGGATCAGGGACTTTGGAGGTTTATCCTATTCGAAGGGTTGTGGCCTTTGGAATGGGCACACACAATTCCCTCTGAGAGGACAAGTACAGTCCTCAGGTTTGGCTCCAGGGGCCTGAGCTTGTAGGTTGTGTAGGCCAGGGCTGTTTGGACAGTTGTGTGAAAACACACACCCTCCATGCTAGGGCCCCTGGAACCACACATCAGGATCGTTCCTGCCCTCTCAAAGGGAATTCTTCATATTCCATAGGCCACAACCATATAAATCAGGAGAAATCTCCAATGTCCCTGGGACCATCCCAATATTGTAGGCTGCTCGGAACAAACAGGGGTGATCTGACACTAGCTGAGCAACTAGCTCCACACAGACTCGGAGACAGATGTCCCCAGAGAAGAACATTGAACTGGACAGGCCCCTAGGCCCTAATCAGATCCATTGCTTTGGTTTCCAGGCATCTCTTCTCAGAGGCCTGGTTTCCAATACCAGCCTATGGGGTTTCCATAGGCTCCTTCAGAGCAAGTCTTGTCTGCACATTGGAAACTTGCTCGAGGAGCTATGTCAGAACCTCAGAGGCCTGGTTTTCAATACCACCATATGGGGGTTTCCTGAGGCATCAGTCAGAACAAATGTCTTCTCCACATGGGAAACGTGCTCTTTCAAGCTGTGTCAAAACCTCCGGCTAGGAAAATCCTTCAGTGCCCCGGTGCCACCACCTCATTCCAAGGTCTCCATGGACACAATCCCACATTAGGACCCATCTGCAGGAGAGTCCTTTTCAACTCAGTGCCCTTGGGTGCTCCCCTAGAGCCAGCAGATCGAACCTATCTTGTCACTAGGAGACAATTGGAATGTGAGGCGGACTGGCTAGGCATCCATCTGTAGAAAACTACTCTGAAGTAATTCCATATGGGACGTCCTGGAGCCATCCAACAGGTCACAGCTGTCCTGCAGAAGGAATCCTTGCGCTTTGGAGCACCTCACAACTCCCATCATGGGAAAAGCTCTGTGGCCTCGTGGTGCACTGTCCCCTTCATGAAAGAGCCATCTTGGACAGAAACTCCAACCTGAGCCAACGTCTAATCCTCGCCCTGACTTCAGATGCACGAAATCTTGATTCAACTCTGCAGAGTGTGCCTGCCGAAACCCTGCCCCGAAGCAAAACCTAGCTATTGTTCTCAGACTTCGTCCTCACACTCCGAGCCCACCAGCCCTCCAGTTAGGGAATTCTGGAGAGACACAATGCAGCACTCTGACTGCCCTCCAGAAGAGAAACGTTGTCCTATGTGGCTAACCAGAAACACCAAATGAGGATCAACCTGCATGCCACTTGACTCTACCCCAATTATACAGTTTTGCTTCGGCGTTAATGCCCTGTCTTGCACAGCCTGAGGTCTGAATTTTCAACCGACACCCAGACAGCTGGCTGTACACTGAGCACATCAGACCCGCCATGGCTTTAGGTCATCATCTCTTTTCAACCTTGGTTTTCAGGCTTCAGAACATAGACCTTATATATACTCACTACCCAGGGGTGAACGTGATGCAGAAATGAAACTCCTTCTTCCTCAAGGCAAGAAACCTTGTGGTTGGCATGTTTTCTAACGTTCAGTGTAGGAGAATCCAGTGTAGCCCATGAGTCCCCGCCCATGCTTGAGAACCGCAATGGGCACAAACACATTGGGACCCTCAGTGTGAGCCCTGTCCTCAAGTAAAGCCTCTCAGGGGCTGGAACAAGAACCCGCATTGCCATCCCTAGTCCCCCAATATTAATGAGAGGTTGAGAGTTCTAATCACCCCTACTCAGGTCTCTGCTCTGGAACCCCTGAGGAAAAAAAATATTGAAGGGTCTCCTCCATCCCCTGAATGAGCCCCAAAACTTGGGATCTGACCAAATCTTAAAAGAGAAAGAATCATCCATGGCCAAAGAGGCCATCCCGTCATTCCATGGCCACCATTGACACAAAATCTAGAGACAAAAGCCTGGAGATATGCCTCACACTTGCCCTTTGTTCATAGCCTGATAAATTCTTCTCACGGTCTATAGATCAGGCATGTCATACCTACGTCCCCAAATCTAAGCTGAGTTTGGGTTTTCAGGTTTCTGTCCCCACTGTCCTGGCCCACACACCCTCCAGGCTGGGGCCCCTGGAGCCATGCCTCAGGACTGTGCCTGCCTTCTCCAAGCAAATTCTGCCCATTCCATTGGCCACAACCCTAAAGATTAGGAGAACACTCCAACGTCCCTGAGGCCATCCCAATAGTGTTGGCCACTCAGGGCAAACAGGGTGATCTGTCCCAAGATGAGCAACTACCTCAACTCAGATCCATAGACAGATAACCCCAGAGAAGAAGATTGAACCGGACAGGCACCTAGGCCCTAATCAGATCCATTGCTTTTGATTCCAGGCATCTCTCCTCAGAGGCCTGGTTTCCAATACCAGCATATGTGTTCTTCAAGAGGTACCAGTCTGAACAAATCTCATTTCCACATGGGAAACATGCATTTTGGAGCTGTGTCACAACCTCCAGTTAAGGGAAACCTTCAGGTCCCAGCAGCCAACACCCCATTCCAAGGTCTCCATGGACACAAACCCGCATTATGACCCATCCGCAGGCGAGTCCATTTCAACACATCCCCTTTGGTTGCTCCCCAAAAGAAGCAGATCGAACCTGCCTTGTCACTAGGAGACAATAGGAATGTGAGGCGGGCACTCCAGGAATCCATCCTTAGAACCCTGCACTGCCGTGGTTCCGCATGGGACGTCCTGGAGCAATCTGACCGGTCTCGACTGTCCCGTAGAAGGAATCCTTGCCGATTGGAGCAACTTACAATGCCAATCGTGGGAAAGTCTCCATAGCCCCATGATGCCCCCCACCATCATGAAGGGGCCATCCTGAACAGAAACTTCAACCTGAGCCTACGTCTGATCCTCGCCCTGACTTCAGATGCATGAGATTTAGATTTAGCTCTACAGAGTGTGCCTGCCATGATCTTGACCCAAAATCTAAGCCTAGCTTGTGTTCTCTCACTTCCTTCCTCACAATTCTGGCCCACAAGCCCTCCAGTGTGAGAATTCCGTCGCCACAATGCAGCACTCTTCCTTCCCTCCAGAAGAAAAACGTTGCCCCTGGCGCTACCCAGAAACGCCAAATGAGGATCAACCTGCATGCCACTCAACTTTACTCCAATTATACAGTCTAAGCTTGGCACTAATGCCCTGTCTGACACAGCCTGAGCCTGGACCTCCTGGATGACACCCAGAAAGGTGGTGTCACACCTAAGGACTGTGCCAGTGCTCTCCAAGGGAACTCTGCCCGTTTCATTTGCCACAACCTTACAGATTAGGAGAAACCTCCAATTCCCAAGACCAGCCCAATAGTGTTGGACTCCCCCAACAAACATGGGTGATCTGACACAAGCTGAGCAGTGACCTCCATTCTGAATCTTAGACAGAGACACTCAGAGGAGAATATTGAAAAGGACAGGCCCCTAGACCGTAATCAGATCCATTGCTTTGGATTCCAGGCATTGTTCCCCAGATGCTTGGTTTCCAATACCAGGTTGTGGGAGTTTCAGAACAAATCTCGTCTCTACATGGGAAACTTGCTCTTTGGAGCTGCATCAAAACCTCAGGTTAGGAGAATTCTTCAGGGCAACAGAGCCACTGCCCCATTCCAAGGGATCCATGGACACAAATCCACATCATGACTGATCCTCATGAGAGTCCATTTCAATTCAGCCCCCTCGGTTGTTCCCCCAGTGACAGCAGATCGAATCCTCCTTTTCACTAGGACACAACTGGAATGCAAGTTGGACTGCCCAGGCATCCATCATTAGAACTGTGCTTTGGAGTATTTCTTATGGGACGTCCTTGATCCATCCAAAAGGTCGTGACTGTCCCGCTGACGGAATCCTTGTGGTTTGGAGCATCACACACTCACAAAGTTGAAAATCTTCCATGGTTTCCTGATGCCCCCCCACCTTCATGAAGGGGACATCATGTACAGAAACTCCAACCTAAGCCAACATCTGATCCTCGCCCTGACTTCAGATGCACGATCTCATTTCAGGTCTGTAGAGTGTGCCTGCCATGTCACCGCTGCGAATTCTAAGCTGAACTTGTGTTCTCAGACTTCTGTCCTAAAACACCTGGCCCACAAGCCCTGAAGTTGGCAATTCTGGAGCCAGAATGCAGCACTCTGCCTGCCCTCCAGAAGAAAATCTTTGCCCTATGGGGCCAACCAGAAACCCCAAATGAGGACCAACTTTCACATCACTCGACTGTACCCCAATTATACAGTCTAGCCTGGGGACTAATGCCCTGCCTGACACAGCCTGAGCCCAGACCTCATGATGGACACAGACATCTGGCCGCACACTAAGTGCATCGGACCCACCATGGCCTTAGGTCGTCATCTCTTACCAACCTCGGTTTTCAGGCTTCAGAATCTAGACCTTATCTCTACTCACTGCCATGCCGTGTACGTGATGCAGAAATCAGAACTCCTCCTTCCCCATGACCAGAAACCCTGTGGTTGGCATGTTGTCCAACGTGCAGTGTAGGAGAAACCAGCATGGCCCATGAGGCCTCAGACATGCTTGAGGGCTGCGATGGGCACAAACACACATTAGGACCCTAAGCATGAACCCTGGCCTCAAGTAAAGCCTCTCCGGGGCTGGACCAAGAGTCCACATATGGAGATTACCATGCCCCTACTCCCCAAACCTTAACCAGTGCTTGAGAAGTCTAGTCACCCCTACTCAGATCTCTTCTCTAGAATCCCTCCTTGGTGGGACACATGAGGTTAAAAAAAAAATAGAGAAAGGACTCCTACCGTCCAAAGAATGACCGCAAACACTTGGAATTGGGCCAAATTCACAGAGAGAAATACTCGTCCATGGCTGATGAGGCCATCCTGACATTCCACGGCCACCATTGACACAAAATCCGGAGACGAAAGCCTGAAAAAGCGCCACACACTCGCCCTTTGTTCAAAGCCTGAAAAATTCTCACGGTCTGTAGATCGGGCCTGCCATACCTATGTCCCCAAACCTAAGCCAAGTTTGTGTTTTCAGACTTCTGTCTCCATTGTCCTGGCCCACACACCCTCAAGGCTTGGCCCCATGGAGCCACACCTCAGGACTGTGCCTGCCCTCTCCATGGGAATTCTGCTCATTCCTTTGGCACAACCTGACAGATTAGGAGAAACATCCGAAGTCCCCGAGGCCACCCCAATATTGTAGGATGTCCGGGACAAACAGGGACCATCTGCCACAAGCTGAGCCACTACCTCCAATCAGACCTGTAGATAGATATCCATAGAAAAGAAGATTGAAGAGGACAGGCACCTAGGCCCTAAACGAATTCATTGCTTTTGTTTTCATGTATCTCTCCTCAGAGGCCTGGATTCCAATACCAGCACATGGGGGTTTCTGGAGCTACCAATCAGAACAAATCGCATGCCACATGGGAATCATGCTATATGGAACTGTGTCAAAACCTCCAGTTAGGAGAAAATTTCACGTCACTGGAGCCACCGCCCCATTCCAATGTCTCAATGGACACAATCCCACATTATGACCCATCCTCAGGAGAGTCCATTTCAACACAAACCTGGCGGTTGCTCACCCAGTGCCAGCAGATCAAACCTGCTTTGTCACTAGGAGACAATTGGAATGCGAGTTCGTTGCCCAGGTATCCATGTTAGAACTCTGCTCTGGAGAAATTCCTAATGGGGTGTCCTTGATCCATTCAACAGGTCTCAACTGTCCTGCAGAAGGAATCCTTGTGGTTTGCAGCATCACACACTCGCACCGTGGGAAAACCTCCATGGCCTCGTGATGCCTCCACCTTCAGGTAGAGGACATCATGGACAGAAACTCCCGTCTGATCCTCGCCCTGACCTCAGATGCATGAGATCTCAATTCAGCTCTGCAGAGTGTGCCTGCCTTGCCCTCGCCCCAAAACCTAAGCCAGCTCACACTCCTGGCCCACAAGCCTTTCACTTTGGGAATTCTGGAGACAAAATGCAGCACTCTGCCTGCCCTCCAGAAGAGAGACTTTGCCCTAGGGGTCTACCCAGAAACATCAAATGAGGATCAACCTGCAATTCTCTAGACTGTACCCCAATTATACAGTCTAGCCTGGGCACTAATGCCCTGTCTGACACAGCCTGACCCCAGACCTCGTGACCGACACCCAGACACCTGGCCTCACACTGAACACATCGAACATGCCATGGCCTTAGGTCATCATCTCTTCCCAACCTTGGTCTTCAGGCTTCAGAACCTAGACATTATCTCCACTCACAACTAAGTGATGTACGTGATGCAGAAATCAGAACTTCACCTTCCCCATGACCAGAAACCTTGTGGTTGGCATGTTGTCCAACGTTCAGTATATGAGAACCCAGCATGGCCCATGAGGCCTCAGACATGCTTGGGGGCTGCGATGGGCACAAACACACATTAGGACCCTAAGCATGAACCCTGGCCTCAAGTAAAGTCTCTCCGGGGCTGGACCAAGAGCCTGCATATGGGACTTGCCATGCCCCTACTCCCCCAATCCTAGCCAGAGCTTGAGAAGTCTAGTCATCCTTATTCAGAGCTCTTTTCTGGAATCCCTCTTTGGTGGGACACATAAGGTAAAAAAAAAAAAAAAAAAAACCAAGATAAAGAAAAAAAAAAAGTAAGGACTCCTAGCATCCAAAGAATGACCCCAAACACTTGGAATCTGGCCAAATCCACAGAGAGAAATACTCGTCCATGGTCGATGAGGCCAGCCTGACATTCCACGGCCACCATTGACACAAAATCCGGAGACAAAAACCTGAAAAAGCGCCACACACTTGCCCTTTGTTCAGAGCCCCCAAAATTCTCAAGGTCTGTAGATCGGGCCTGCCATACCTATGTCCCCAAACCTAAGCCGAGTTTGTGTTTTCAGACTTCTGTCTCCATTGTCCTCACCCACACATTCTAAAGGCTGGGCCCCATGGAGCCACACCTCAGGACTGTGCCTGCCCTCTCCAAGGGAATTCTGCTCATTCATTTGGCACAACCTGACAGATTAGGAGAATCATCCAAAATCTCTGAGGCCATCCCAATAGTGTAGGATGTCCTGGACATACAGGGACCCTCTGGCACAAGCTGAGCCACTACCTCCAATCAGAACCTTAGACAGATATCCATAGAAAAGAATATTGAACAAGACAGGCACCTAGGCCCTAATTGGATCCATTGCTTTTGTTTTCAGGCATCTCTCCTCAGAGGCCTGGATTCCAATACCATCATAAGGGGGTTTCCAGAGCTACCTATCAGAAAAAATCTCGTCTCCACATGGGAATCTTGCTCTATGGAGCTGTGTCATAACCTCCAGTTAGGAGAAAACTTCAGGTCACTGGAGCCACTGCCCCATTTGAATATCTCCATGGACACAATCCCAAATTATGACCCATCCTCAGGAGAGTCCATTTCATCTAAACCCCCTCGGTTGCTACTCCAGAGCCAGCAGATTGAACCTGCCTTGTCGCTAGGAGACAATTGAAATGCGAGTTGGGCTCTTCAGGCATCCATCCTTAGAACCCTGCTCTTGCGTCGTTCCTTATGGGACATCCTTGAGCCATCCAACAGGTCTCGACTGTCCCACAGGAGTCCTTGTGCATGGACCACCTAACAACTCATATCATGGAAAGCTTCCAAGGTCACATGATGCCCCCAATCTTCATGAAGGCAGATCATGGAAAGAAACTCCAACCTGAGCCAACAGCTGATCTTCGCCTTGACTTCAGATGCACGAGATCTTGATTCAGCTCTTCAGAGTGTACCTGCTGTGCCCTCACCCCAAAACCTAAGCGTAGCTAGGGTTCTCCGACTTCCGTCCTCACTCTCCTGGACCACACGCCCTCTATTTTGGGATTTCCGATGACACAGTGCTGCACTCTGCCTGCCCTCTAGAAGAAAAATATTGCCCTATGGGTCTACCCAGAAACCTCAAATGAGGATAAACCTGCACGTCACTCAACTGTACACCAATTATATAGTCTAGCCTGTGCACTAATGCCCTGTCTGACAGAACCTGAGGCCTGAATTCCCAACCGACACCCAGACAGCTTGCAGTACACTGAGAACATCTGAACCGCCATGGCCTTAGGTCGCCATCTCTTTCCAACTTCGGTTTTCAGGCTACAGAATCCTAGACCTTATCTCTACTCACTTCCCATGGGTGAACGTGATGCAGAAATCAGAACTCCTCCTTCCCTCTCGCCAGAATCTTGTGGTTGGCATCTTGTCCAACGTTCAGTGTAGGACCCCTGTAGGGCCTACAGGGGTAGTAGTAGGGCCCCTGAGGGTAGTGTAGGGTCCCTGAGGCCCTGCCTATGCTTAAGAGCTGCGGTGGGCTCAAACACACATTGGGACCCTCAGTTTGAGCCCTGTCCTCAAGTAAAGCCTCTCAGTGGCTGGACCATGAGCCCGCATATGGGGCCTGCCATGCCCCAAGTCACCCAATCTTAACCAGAGGTAGAGACATCTAGTCACCCCTACTCAGGGCTCTGCTCTGGAATACCTCTTTGGTGGGACATTTGAGGTAAATAAACACAGAAAGGACTCCTCCCACTCACAGAATGACCCCAATCACTTGGGATTGGGCCATCCCAAGTGATTGGGGTCCAGAGAGAAAGACTCGTCCATGGCCCATGAGGCCAGCCCGACATTCCACGGCCACTATTGACACAAAATCCAGAGACATAAGCTTCAGCAAGCGTTCACACTCACCCTTAGGTCATAGCCCCAAAAATTCTCCTCATAGTCTGTAGATTGGGCCTGCCATACCTACGTCCCCAAACCTAAGCCGAGTTTGTGTTTTCAGACTTCTATCCTGACATCCCTGTCCCACACACCCTTCAGACTGAGGCCCCTGGAGCCACACCTCAGGACTGTGCCTGCCCTCTCCAAGGAAATTCTTCCCATTCCATTGGCCACAACCCTACAGATAAGGAGAAACCTCCAAAGTCCCAGAGGCCATTCCAATAGTGTAGGCCACCCAGGACAAAGAGGGGCGATCTCTCACAAGCTGAGCAACGACGTCAACTCACCCATAGACAGATAACCCAAGAGAAGAAGATGAATCTGGACTGGCCCCTAGAATGTAATTGGTTCCATTGCTTTTTTTTCTAAGCATCTCTCCTCAGAGGCCTGTTTTCCAATACCAGCATATGGGGGATTTTAGAGATACCAATCAGAACAAATCTTGTCTTCACATGGGAAACTTATCCTTTGGAGCTCTGTAAAAGCCTCCAGTTAGGAGAAACCTTCAGGTAGCCGGAGCAACCGTCCTATTCCAAGGTCTCCATGGACACATACCCACATTATGACCATTCGGCAGGAGAGTACATTTCAACTCAGCCCCGTCGATTACTCCCCCAGAGGCAGAATATCAAACCTGCCTTGTCGCTAGGAGACAACTGGAATGCAAAGCAGACTCTCTAGGCATCCATCCTTGGAATCCTGCTCTGGCGCCGTTCCATATGGGATGTCCTGGAGCCTTCCAACAGGTCTTGACTGTCCCACAGAAGGAATCCTTGCAGATTGGAGCATCTCACAACTCCTATCGTGGGAAAACCTACATGGCCTCATGAGATGCTCCCCTTTATAAAGGGGCCATCATGGACAGAAACTCCAACCTGAGCCAACTTCTGATGCATTGCTTTGGTTTCTAGGTATCTCTCCTCAGAGGCCTGGTTTCCAATATCAGAATATGGGGGTTTCCTAAGGAAACAATCAGAACAGATCTCATCTCCACATGGGAAACTTGCTCTTTGGAGCTGTGTCAATACCTCAGGTTAGGAGGATCCTTCAGGGCGCTGGCACCATGGCCCAATCCCAAGGTCTCCAAGGACACAAACTTACATTATGATCCATTCTCAGGAGAGTCCATTTCAAATCAGCCCCCTCGGCTGCTCACTCAGAGCCAGCAGATCAAACCTTCCTTGTCACTAGGAGACAGTTAGAATGGGAGGCGGGCTTCCCAGGCATCCATCCTTAGAACCCTGCTCTGGAGAACTTCTTTATGGGACATCTTGAATCCAACCAACCTGTCTTGACTGTCTCGCAGAATGAATCCTTGTGGTTTGAAGCATCACACAATAACACTGTGAGAAAACCTCCATTTCCTCATGATGCCCCACACCTTCATAATGGGCCATCACGGACAGAAACTCCATCCTAAGCCAAAGTCTGATCCTCGCCCTGAATTCAGTAGCATAAGATCTCGATTCAGCACTTGAGAGTGTGCCTGCTGGGCCCTCACCCTGAAACCTAGCCTAATTTGTGTACCCAGACTTCCGTCCTCAGAATCCTGGCCACACCCCTCCAGTTTGGAAATTCTGGAGACACAATGCAGCACACTGCCTGGCCTCCAGAAGAAAAATGTTGCCCTATAGGGCTAACCAGAAACGCCAAATGAGTAACAACCTGCATGCCACTCGACCATACCCCAATTATACAGTCTAGCCTGTGCACTAAAGCCCTGTCTGACACAGCCTGAGGGCAGACCTCCAGTCCAACACCCAGACAGTTGGCCGTACACTGAGCATATCAAACCCACAATGGCTTTAGGCCATCATCTCTACCCAACCTCAGTTTTCACCTTCAGAACCTAGACCTTATCTCCACTCACTGCTCAGGAGTGAACATGATGCAAGAATCAGAACTTCTCCTTCGCCTTGGCAAGAAACCTAGTGGTTGGCATGTTGTCCAATGTTCATTGTAGGAGAAAGCAGCATGGACTATGAGGCCCCACCTATCCCTGAGGGCCACAATTTGCACAAACACACATTGTGACACTCAGCGTGAGCCCTATCCTCATGTAAAGCCTCTTAGTGACTGGAACAACAGCCCACATATGGGGCTTGCCAAGCCCCTAGTCCCCCAATCTCAACCAGAGTTCGAGATGCCTAGTCACCCCTACTCAGGGCTCTACTCGGGAATCCCTCTTTGGTGGGACACCTGAGGAAAAAAAAAAAAATACAGAAAGGACTCTTCCCATTCACAGAATGATCCCAACCACTTGGATCAGGCCAAATCACCAGAGAAAGAATTTTCCATGGCCCTTGAGGACACCCCGACATTCCACGGCCACCATTGACACAAAATCCAGAGACAAAACCCTGAGCAAGCGCCACATACTCGCCCTTTGTTCATAGCCCGGAAAATTCTCACGGTCTGTAGATCGAGCCTTCATACATACATCCCCAAACCTAAGGTGAGTTTGTGTTTTCAGACTTCTGTCCCCACAGTCCTGGCCCACACAACATCCAAGCTGGGGCCCCTGGAGCCACACCTCAGGACTGTGGCTTCCCTCTCCAGGGGAATTCTGCCATTTCCATTGGCCACAACCCTATAGATTAGGAGAATCCTCCAAACTCCCACAGGCCATCTGAATTGTGTTGGCTGCCCAGGACAAACAGGGATGATCTTTCACAAGTTAGGAAACCAACTCCACTCAGACCTAGAGAAAGATATCCCCATAGAATAAGATTGAACTGGAAGGGCACTTAGGCCCTAATCAGATCCATTGCTTTTGATTCCAGTCATCTCTCCTCAGAGGCCTGGTTTCCAATACCAGCATATGGGAGATTCCTTAGGCACTCATCAAAACAATGCTCTTCTCTACATAGGAAACATACTCTTTAGAGCTCCATCAAAACCTCCGGTTATGAACATCCCTCAAGGCCCCGGATCAAGCACCCCATTCCAAGGTCTACATGGACACAAATGCAGATTATGACCAATCCTCAACTCACCCATTTCAACACACCCGCCTCGGTTGCTCCCCTAGATCCAGCAGATCGAACTTGCCTTGGCTCTATGAGACACCTGGAATGGGAGGCAGGCTGCCCAGGCATCCATCCTTAGAACCCTGCTCTGGATAACTTCCTTATGGGATGTCCTGGAGCCATCCAACAGGTCTCGACTGTCCCACAGAAGAAATCATTGTGGTTTGGAGCATCTCACAATTCCCATCGTCGGAAAACCTCCATGTCCTCGTGACACCCTCCCCTTCATGAAGGGGCCGTCATGGACAGAAACTCCGACCTAAGCCAACGTCTGATCCTAGCTCTGTCTTCAGGTATACGGGATCTCGAATCATCTCTGCAGAGGGTGCCTGCCTTCCCTTCACCTTGAAATCTAAGTCTGGCTTGTGTTCTCAGAATTTTTTCCTCACACTCCTGGCCCACAAGCCTTCCAGTTTGGGAATGCTGGAACCACTATGTGGCACTGTGTCTTCCCTCCAGAAGAAAAACGTTGCCCTCTGGGGCTACCCAGTAACCACAAATGAGTACCATCCTGCACGAAACTCGACTGCACCCCAATGATACAGTCTAGCCTGGGCACTTATTCCCTGTCTGCCACAGCCTGAGCCTGCACCTCCCAACCCACACTCAAGAGCTGGCCGAACACTGAGCACATCGGACACACCATGGCCTTAGGGCTTCATCTCTTCCCAAGCTCAGTTTTCAGGCTTCAGAACCTAGACCTTAAATCCAATCACAGTCCAGGAGTGAAAGTGTTGCAGAAATTAGAACTCCATCTTCCCCATGGCCAGAAAACTTGTGGTTCCCATACTGTGCAACGTTCAGTGTAGGAGGCACCAGCATGGTACTTTAGGCCACGCCCTGACTTGAAAGGATCCTTGGGCACAAAACCACATTGTGAAACTCAGTGTGAGACCTATCCTCAAGGAAGGCCTCTCAGTGTCTGGACCAAGAGCCCACATATGGGGCTTGCCATGTTCTTAGGTCCCAATGTTAACCAGAGGTCTGGTTGTCCAGTTGCCCCCACCCACGACTCTGCTCTGGAATCCCTCTTTTGGTGGTCCACCTGAGGTAAATAAAAAACAAAAAAGAAAACAAAAAAAAAGTAAACAAAAAAAACAGAAAGGCCTCCTCCCTTCCCACAGAATGACCCCAAACTTTTAGGATCGGGTCAAATCCCCAGAAAGGGAGCCTCATCGATGGCCCATGAGGACACGCGACATTCCATGGCAATCGGTGACACATTTCCAGAAAAAAAAAAAAAGCATGAGCAAGCACCTCACATTCGCCCTTTGTTCATATCCCGAAGAGGTCTCCTCACGGTCTATAGATCGGGCCGGCCATACCTACATCCCCCAACCTAAGTGGAGTTTGTGTTTTCAGACTTTTGTCCAAATAGCCCTGGACCACACACGCTCCACACTTGGGTCCCTGGAGCCACACCTCAGGACTGTGCTTCCCTTTCAAGGGAATTCTTCCCATTCCATTGGCCACAACCTTGCAAATTAGGAAAAACCTCCAAAGTCACCGAGGCCATCCCAATAGTGTAGGCCGCCCAGGACAAACAGGGGTGATCTCAAACCAGCTGAGCAACTACCTCCACTCAGACAACAGATGTCCCCAGAGAAGAATATTGAACCGGACAGGCCCCTAGGCCCTAATCAGATCCATTGCTTTGGTTTCCAGGCATCTGTCCTCAGAGGCCTAGTTTCCAATACCAGCATATGGTGGTTTCCTGAGGCACCAATAAGAACAAATCTCGTCTCCCCATGGAAAACTTGCTCATTGGAGCTTTGTCATAACCTCTGGTTAGGAGAATCCTTCAGGGCCCTGGTGCCACTGCCCCATACCAAGGTCTCCATGGACTCAAACCAACATTAAGACCATCCTCAGGAAAGTCCATTTCAACTCAGCCCCCTCTGTTGCTACCCCAAGCCAGCAGATCAAACGTTTCTTGTTGCTAGGAGACAATTGGAATGTGAGGCTGGCTGCCCAGTCATCCATACTTAGAACCCTGTTCTGGAAAAATACCTTATAAGACATCCTGGAGCCATCCAACAAATCTTAATTGTCCCACAGAAGGAATCCTTGCGGTTTGGAGCATCTCACAACTCCAATAGTGGGAAAACCCCCATGGCCTCATAATGCCCCCCCTTCCTGAAGGGGCCAACATGGACAGAAACTCAAACCTGAGCCAAAGTCTGAACCTCGACCTGACTTCAGACGCACGAGATCTCAATTCAGCTCTGCAGAGTGTGCCTGCCACGTCCTTGCCCCGAAACCTAAGCCTAGCTTGTGTTCTCAGACTTCCGTCCTCACTCTCCTGGCCCACAAGCCCTCCAGTTTGGGAATTCCGAAGCCACAATGCAGCACTCTGCCTGCCCTCCAGAAGAAAAACTTTGCCCTATGCTGCTAATAAGAAACCCCAAATGATTTTCTAATGCATGCCACTCGATTGTAAAGCAATTATACAGCCCACCCTGTATACTAATGCCCTGTCTGGCACAGCCTGAGACAAGACATCCCAAACGACACCCAGACAGCTGGCCCCAACCTGGACACATAGGACCCGCTATGGCTGTAGGTCGTCATCTCTTCCCAACCTCGGTTTTCAGGCTTCAGAACCTAGACCTTATCTCCAATCACTGCCCAGGGGTGAACGTGATGCAGAAATTAGAATTCCTCCTTCCCCATGGCCAGAAACCTTGTGGTTGGCATGTTGTCCAACGTTCAATGTGGGAAAACCTGCATTGTCCGAAAGGCCACGCCAGTGCTTGAGGGCCGCCTAGGGCACAGACATGCATTGTGACCTGCAGCGTGAGTCCCGTATTAAAGTAACGCCTCTCAGTGGCTGGACCAAGATCCTGCATATGGAGCTTGTCATATCCATAGGCCCCCAGGCTTAACCAGAGGGCGAGTATTCCAGTTGTCCGTACCCACTGCTATGCTCTAGAATCCCTCTACTGGGGGGACACATGAAGCAGAAAACAGGACACTTCCCTTCCCACAGAATGACCCCAAACTCTTGGGGGCTGGACAAACTACCAGAGAGGGAGACTTCTACGACCCATGAGGCAACTCCTACATTAAACGGCCATTGTGGACAAAACATCCAGAGACAAAAGCCTGAGCGACTGCCTCCCTCTCACCCTTCTTTCATATCCAGAGGAGCTCCCCTCATGGACTGTAGATCAGGCCTGCCGTAACCTCGGCCCCAAACCTGAGCTGAGTTAGGGTTTTTGGATGTCTGTCTGCACGGCCATGGCCCACACAGCCTCCAGGCTGGGGTCTCTGGAGCCACACCACAGAACTGTGCCTGCTCTCTCCTAAGAAACTGCCCATTCCATTGGCCACAACTCTACAAAATAGTAGAAACCTCAAGGTCCCCAAGGACATCCCACTACCGCAAGCCGCACTGGACAAATAGGGGCATTATGACACAAGCTGAGCAACTACTACCTCCATGCAGACACATAGACAGATATCCGCAGAGACAGAAGATTGAACCTGACAGGCCCCTAGGCCCTATTATGAACTCTTGCTTTGGTGTCCAGGTATCACTCCTCAGAGGCCTGGGTTCGAAGACCAGCATACGGGGCTTTCCTGAGGCACCAGACAGAAGACCTCTCATCTCCACATGGGAAGCTTCCTTGTTGGAGTTGTGTCAAGCCCTTCGGGTTGGAGAATCCTGCAGAGTCCCTTAGCTACTGCCACATTCCAAGGTCTCCATGGCCACCAACCCACATGATGAATCATATTCGGCAGAGTCCATTTAAACTCAGGCTTCTGGGTAGCTCACCCAAGAGCCCGCAGATTGAGCGTGCCTTGTCTCCACCAGGCAATGGGAAGGTGAGTTGGCGTTTCTCGGCATCCATGCTTAGGGCCCTGCTCTCGAGTCTTTCTGTATGGGGCATCCTGGAACCATCCAATAGTACTCGACTGTCCTGAAGAAGGAAACTTTGAAGTTTGGAGCAGCTCACAACTCCCAGCGTAGGGAAACCTCCCTGGCCTCATGACGCCCCCACCCCCTTCAGGAAGGGGCCGTCATGGACATAAACTCCAGCTTGAGGCAACATCTGATAATCGCCCGGACCTCACGTGCAGGAGATCTCGATTCAGCCTCTGCAGAATGGGCCTGCCATGCTCTTGGCCCCAAAACTCGTGCTAGCTTGTGTTTTCAGACTTCCTTCCTCACAATCCTGGCCACACCCCTCCAGTTTGGCAATTCTGGAGACACAATGCAGCACTGTGCCTGCCCTCCAGAAAAAAAATGTTGCCCTATAGGGCTAACCAGAAACACCAAATGAGTAACAACCTGCATGCCACTCGACCATACCCCAATTATACAGTCTAGCCTGTGCACTAAAGCCCTGTCTGACACAGCCTGAGGGCAGACCTCCAGTCCAACACCCAGACAGCTGGCCGTACACAGAGCATATCACACCCACAATGGCTTTAGGCCATCATCTCTACCCAACCTCAGTTTTCACCTTCAGAACCTAGACCTTATCTCCACTCACTGCTCAGGAGTGAACGTGATGCAAGAATCAGAACTTCTCCTTCGCCTTGGCAAGAAACCTAGTGGTTGGCATGTTGTCCAATGTTCATTGTAGGAGAAAGCAGCATGGACTATGAGGCCCCACCTATCCCTGAGGGCCACAATGTGCACAAACACACATTGTGACACTCAGCGTGAGCCCTATCCTCATGTAAAGCCTCTTAGTGACTGGAACAACAGCCCCCATATGGGGCTTGCCAAGCCCCTAGTCCCCCAATCTCAACCAGAGTTCGAGATGTCTAGTCACCCCTACTCAGGGCTCTACTCGGGAATCCCTCTTTGGTGGGACACTTGAGGTAAAAAAAAAAAAAAATACAGAAAGGACTCTTCCCATCCACAGAATGATCCCAAACACTTGGGATCAGGCCAAATCACCAGAGAAAGAATTGTCCATGGCCCTTGAGGACACCCCGACATTCCACGGCCACCATTGACACAAAATCCAGAGACAAAACCCTGAGCAAGCGCCACATACTCGCCCTTTGTTCATAGCCCGGAAAATTCTCACGGTCTGTAGATCGAGCCTTCATACATACATCCCCAAACCTAAGCTGAGTTTGTGTTTTCAGACTTCTGTCCCCAGAGGCCTGGACCACACACGCTCCACACTTGGGTCCCTGGAGCCACACCTCAGGACTGTGCTTCCCTTTCAAGGGAATTCTTCCCATTCCATTGGCCACAACCTTGCAAATTAGGAAAAACCTCCAAAGTCACCGAGGCCATCCCAATAGTGTAGGCCGCCCAGGACAAACAGGGGTGATCTCAAACCAGCTGAGCAACTACCTCCACTCAGACAACAGATGTCCCCAGAGAAGAATATTGAACCGGACAGGCCCCTAGGCCCTAATCAGATCCATTGCTTTGGTTTCCAGGCATCTGTCCTCAGAGGCCTAGTTTCCAATACCAGCATATGGTGGTTTCCTGAGGCACCAATAAGAACAAATCTCGTCTCCCCATGGAAAACTTGCTCATTGGAGCTTTGTCATAACCTCTGGTTAGGAGAATCCTTCAGGGCCCTGGTGCCACTGCCCCATACCAAGGTCTCCATGGACTCAAACCAACATTAAGACCATCCTCAGGAAAGTCCATTTCAACTCAGCCCCCTCTGTTGCTACCCCAAGCCAGCAGATCAAACGTTTCTTGTTGCTAGGAGACAATTGGAATGTGAGGCTGGCTGCCCAGGCATCCATACTTAGAACCCTGTTCTGGAAAAATACCTTATAAGACGTCCTGGAGCCATCCAACAAATCTTAATTGTCCCACAGAAGGAATCCTTGCGGTTTGGAGCATCTCACAACTCCAATAGTGGGAAAACCCCCATGGCCTCATAATGCCCCCCCTTCCTGAAGGGGCCCACATGGACAGAAACTCAACCCTGAGCCAAAGTCTGAACCTCGACCTGACTTCAGACGCATGAGATCTCAATTCAGCTCTGCAGAGTGTGCCTGCCATGTCCTTGCCCCGAAACCTAAGCCTAGCTTGTGTTCTCAGACTTCCGTCCTCACTCTCCTGGCCCACAAGCCCTCCAGTTTGGGAATTCCGAAGCCACAATGCAGCACTCTGCCTGCCCTCCAGAAGAAAATCTTTGCCCTATGCTGCTAATAAGAAACCCCAAATGATTTTCTAATGCATGCCACTCGATTGTAAAGCAATTATACAGCCCACCCTGTATACTAATGCCCTGTCTGGCACAGCCTGAGACAAGACATCCCAAACGACACCCAGACAGCTGGCCCCAACCTGGACACATAGGACCCGCTTTGGCTGTAGGTCGTCATCTCTTCCCAACCTCGGTTTTCAGGCTTCAGAACCTAGACCTTATCTCCAATCACTGCCCAGGGGTGAACGTGATGCAGAAATTAGAATTCCTCCTTCCCCATGGCCAGAAACCTTGTGGTTGGCATGTTGTCCAACGTTCAATTGGGAAAACCTGCATTGTCCGAAAGGCCACGCCAGTGCTTGAGGGCCGCCTAGGGCACAGACATGCATTGTGACCTGCAGCGTGAGTCCCGTATTAAAGTAACGCCTCTCAGTGGCTGGACCAAGATCCTGCATATGGGGCTTGTCATATCCATAGGCCCCCAGGCTTAACCAGATGGCGAGTATTCCAGTTGTTAGTACCCACTGCTATGCTCTAGAATCCCTTTACTGGGGGGACACATGAAGCAGAAAACAGGACACTTCCCTTCCCACAGAATGACCCCAAACTCTTGGGGCTGGACAAACTACCAGAGAGGGAGACTTCTACGACCCATGAGGCAACTCCTACATTAAACGGCCATTGTGGACAAAACATCCAGAGACAAAAGCCTGAGCGACTGCCTCCCTTTCACCCTTCTTTCATATCCAGAGGAGCTCCCCTCATGGACTGTAGATCAGGCCTGCCGTAACCTCGGCCCCAAACCTGAGCTGAGTTAGGGTTTTTGGATGTCTGTCTGCACAGCCATGGCCCACACAGCCTCCAGGCTGGGGTCTCTGGAGCCACACCACAGAACTGTGCCTGCTCTCTCCTAAGAAACTGCCCATTCCATTGGCCACCACGCTACAAAATAGTAGAAACCTCAAGGTCCCCAAGGACATCCAACTACCGCAAGCCGCACTGGACAAATAGGGGCATTATGACACAAGCTGAGCAACTACTACCTCCATGCAGACACACAGACAGATATCCGCAGAGACAGAAGATTGAACCTGACAGGCCCCTAGGCCCTATTATGAACTCTTGCTTTGGTGTCCAGGTATCACTCCTCAGAGGCCTGGGTTCGAAGACCAGCATACGGGGCTTTCCTGAGGCACCAGACAGAAGACCTCTCATCTCCACATGGGAAGCTTCCTTGTTGGAGTTGTGTCAAGCCCTTCGGGTTGGAGAATCCTGCAGAGTCCCTTAGCTACTGCCACATTCCAAGGTCTCCATGGCCACCAACCCACATTATGACTCATCCTCAGGAGAGTCCATTTAAACTCAGCCTTCTGGGTAGCTCACCCAAGAGCCCGCAGATTGAGCGTGCCTTGTCTCGACCAGGCAATGGGAAGGTGAGTTGGCGTTTCTCGGCATCCATGCTTAGGGCCCTGCTCTCGAGTCTTTCTGTATGGGGCATCCTGGAACCATCCAATAGTACTCGACTATCCTGAAGAAGGAAACTTTGAAGTTTGGAGCAGCTCACAACTCCCAGCATAGAGAAACCTCCCTGGACTCATGACGCCCCCACCCCCTTCAGTAAGGGGCCGTCATGGACACAAACTGCAGCTTGAGGCAACATCTGATAATTGCCCTTACCTCACCTGCAGGAGATCTCGATTCAGCCTCTGCAGAGTGGGCCTGCCATGCTCTTTGCCCCAAAATTCGTGCTAGCTTGTGTTTTCAGACTTCCTTCCTCACAATCCTGGCCACACCCCTCCAGTTTGGCAATTCTGGAGACACAATGCAGCACTCTGCCTGCCCTCCAGAAGAAAAATGTTGCCCTATAGGGCTAACCAGAAACGCCAAATGAGTAACAACCTGCATGCCACTCGACCATACCCCAATTCTACAGTCTAGCCTGTGCACTAAAGCCCTGTCTGACACAGCCTGAGGGCAGACCTCCAGTCCAACACCGAGAAAGCTGGCCGTACACAGAGCATATCACACCCACAATGGCTTTAGGCCATCATCTCTACCCAACCTCAGTTTTCACCTTCAGAACCTAGACCTTATCTCCACTCACTGCTCAGGAGTGAACGTGATGCAAGAATCAGAACTTCTCCTTCGCCTTGGCAAGAAACCTAGTGGTTGGCATGTTGTCCAATGTTCATTGTAGGAGAAAGCAGCATGGACTATGAGGCCCCACCTATCCCTGAGGGCCACAATTTGCACAAACACACATTGTGACACTCAGCGTGAGCCCTATCCTCATGTAAAGCCTCTTAGTGACTGGAACAACAGCCCACATATGGGGCTTGCCAAGCCCCTAGTCCCCCAATCTCAACCAGAGTTCGAGATGTCTAGTCATCCCTACTCAGGGCTCTACTCTGGAATCCCTCTTTGTTGGAACACCTGAGGTAAAAAAAAAAAAAATACAGAAAGGACTCTTCCCATCCACAGAATGATCCCAAACACTTGGGATCAGGCCAAATCACCAGAGAAAGAATTGTCCATGGCCCTTGAGGACACCCCGACATTCCACGGCCACCATTGACACAAAATCCAGAGACAAAACCCTGAGCAAGCACCACATACTCGCCCTTTGTTTATAGCCCGGAAAATTCTCACGGTCTGTAGATCGAGCCTTCATACATACATCCCCAAACCTAAGCTGAGTTTGTGTTTACCGACTTCTGTCCCCACAGTCCTGGCACACACACCATCCAAGCTGGGGCCCCTGGAGCCACACCTCACGACTGTTGCTTCCCTCTCCAGGGGAATTCTGCCATTTCCTTTGGCCACAAAGCTATAGATTAGGAGAATCCTCCAAACTCCCCGAGGCCATCCCAATAGTGTTGGCTGCCCAGGACAAACAGGGATGATCTTTCACAAGTTAGGAAACTACCTCCCCTCAGACCCAGGGAAAGATATCCCCATAGAATTAGATTGAACTGGACAAGCACTTAGGCCCTAATCAGATCCATTGCTTTTGTTTCCAGGCATCTCTCCTCAGTGGCCCGGTTTCGAATACCAGCATACGGGGGATTACTGAGGCACTCATCAGAAAAATCTCGTCTCCACATAGGAAATGTACTCTTTGGAGCTCTATAAAAACCTCTGTTTAGGAGAATCTTTCAGGGCCCCAGATCAAGCGCCCCATTCCAAGGTCTCCATGGACTTAAACCCACATTATGATCTATCCTCGGGAGAGTCCATGTCAACTCAACCCCCTTGGTTTCTCCCTCAGGGCCTGCAGATCAAACCTGCCTTGTTGCTAGGAGACAACTAGAATGGGAGGCGGCCTGCCCAGGCATCCATCCTTAGAACCCTACTCTGGAGTCGTTCAACATGGGACATCCTAGAGCCATCCAACAGGTCTCAAGTGTCCCACAGAAGGAATCTTTGCAGTCTGGAGCATCTCACAACTCCCATTGTGGTAAAATCTACATGGCCTCTTGAGACGCTCCACGTTATAAAGGGGCCATCTTGGACAGAAACTCCAACCTGAGCAAACGTCTGATATTCGCCCTGACTTCAGGTGCATGAGATCTTGATTCAGCTCTGCAGAGTGTGCCTTCTGTGCCCTCACCCCAAAAACTAAGCCTAGCTTGTGTTCTCAGACTACCGTCCTCACACCCCTGGCCCCAAAGCCCTACAGTTTGGCAATACTGGGGCCACAATGCAGCACTCTGCCTGCCCTCCAGAAGAAAAACGTTGCCTTATGGAGCTACCTAGAAACCCGAATGAGGATCAACTGAACGCCACTCGACTTCACCCCAAATATACAGTCTACCCTGTCTAATGCCTTGTCTGACACAGCATGAGCCCACACCTCCAGACCTATGCTCAACAGCTGGCCGCACAATGAGCTCATTGGACCCATCAGGTCCTTAGGTCTTCATCTCTTCCCAACCTCAGTTTTAAGGTTTCAGAACCAAGACCTAAACTCCAATCACTGTCCAGGGTTGAACGTGATGCAGAAATCACAACTCTTCCTTCGCCATGGCTGGAAATCTTGTGGTTGGCATATTCTCCAACGTTCAGTGTAGGAGAATCCAGCGTGGCCCATGAGGCACTTCCCATGCTTGAGGGCCTTGTTGGGCACAAATAGGCATTGTGACCCTCAGCATGAGCCCTGTCCTCAAGGAAGGCCTCCCAGTGTCTGAATCAAGAGCCCACATATTGGACTTGCCATGCCCCTAGGCCCCCAAACGTAAACAGAGGTGGGGTTATCCAGTTGTCCCTCCCAAGGACTCTGCTCTGGAATCCCTCTTTTATTGGGACACTTGAGGTACATAAAATAAAATATAAAATAAAATAAAATAAATAAATTAAAATAAAATAAAATAAAATAAAAAACAGAAAGGACTCCTCCCCTCCCACAGAATGTACCCAAACTCTTGGGATCGGGTCAAATCCTCAGAGAAGGAAAGCCGTCCACAACCCATGAGGCCACGCCAGCATTCCACCCAAATTGTTGACACAAATCCAGAGACAAAACCTGAGCAAGCACCTCAAACACACCCTTTTTCATATCCCGAAGTGTTATCACGGTCTGTAGATTGGGCGTGCCATACCTATGTCCCCATTCCTAAGCGGAGTTTGTGTTTTCAGACTTTTGTCCCCACAGGCCTGGCCCACACAGCCTCAAGGCTGGGCCCCTAGAGCCAAACTCAGAACTGTGCCTGCCCTCTCCAGGCGATTTATGCCCATTCCATTGGCCACAACCCTATAGATTAGGAGAAACTCCAAAGTCCCGAGGCCATCCCAATATTATAGGTTGCCCAGGACAAACAGGGGCGATCTGACACAAGCTGAGCAACTAAATCCCCTCAGATCCGTAGAAACGTATCCTCAAGAAAGAGATTGAACCGGACAGGCACCTAGGCCCTAATCATATTCATTGCTTTTGTTTCCAGTCATCTCTCCTCAGAGGCCTGGTTTCCAATACCAGCATATGGGAGATTCCTTAGGCACTCATCAATACAATTCTCTTCTCTACATAGGAAACATACTCTTTAGAGCCCATCAAAACCTCCGGTTATGAACATTCCCAAGGCCCCGGATCACGCACCCCATTCCAAGGTCTACATGGACACAAATGCACATTATGACCCATCCTCAACTCACCCATTTCAACACACCCGCCTCGGTTGCTCACCTAGATCCAGCAGATCGAACTTGCCTTGGCTCTATGAGACACCTGGAATGGGAGGCAGGCTGCCCAGGCATCCATCCTTAGAACCCTGCTCTGGATAACTTCCTTATGGGATGTCCTGGAGCCATCCAACAGGTCTCGACTGTCCCACAGAAGGAATCATTGCGGTTTGGAGCATCTCACAATTCCCATCGTGGGAAAACCTCCATGTCCTCGTGACACCCTCCCCTTCATGAAGGGGTCTTCAAGGACAGAAACTCCGACGTAAGCCAACGTCTGATCCTAGCTCTGTCTTCAGGTATACGGGATCTCGAATCATCTTTGCAGAGGGTGCCTGCCGTCCCCTCACCCCGAAATCTAAGTCTGGCTTGTGTTCTCAGAATTTTTTCCTCACACTCCTGGCCCACAAGCCTTCCAGTTTGGGAATTCTGCAGCCACTATGTGGCACTGTGTCTTCCCTCCAGAAGAAAAACGTTGCTCTCTGGGGCTACGCAGTAACCACAAATGAGTACCATCCTGCACGAAACCCGACAGCACCCCAATGATACAGTCTAGCCTGGGCACTAATTCCCTGTCTTCCACAGCCTGAGCCTGCACCTCCCAACCCACACTCAACAGCTGGCCGAACACTGAGCACATCAGACACACCATGGCCTTAGGTCTTCATCTCTTCCCAACCTCAGTTTTCAGGCTTCAGAACCTAGATCTTAAATCCAAACACAGTCCAGGAGTGAAAGTGTTGCAGAAATTAGAACTCCTTCTTCCCCATGGCCAGAAAACTTGTGGTTTCCATATTGTGCAACGTTCAGTGTAGGAGAAACCAGCATGGTACATTAGGTCACGCCCTGACTTGAGGGGCTCCTTGGGCAAAAAAACACATTGTGAAACTCAGTGTGAGACATATCCTCAAGGAAGGCCTCTCAGTGTCTGGACCAAGAGCCCACATATGGGGCTTGCCATGTTCTTAGGTCCCAATGTTAACCAGAGGTCTGGTTGTCCAGTCGCCCCTCCCCAGGTCTGCTCTGGAATCCCTCTTTTGGTGATCCACCTTAGGTAAAAAAAAAAAAATAATAATAAAAAAAATAAACAAAAAAACAAGAAAGGCCTCCTCCCTTCCCACAGAATGACCCCAAACTCTTGGGATCGGGTCAAATCCCCAGAAAGGGAGCCTCATCAATGGCCCATGAGGACACCCCGACATTCCATGGCAATCGGTGACACATTTCCAGAAAAAAAAAAAAAAGCATGAGCATGCACATCACATTCGCCCTTTGTTCAAATCCCGAAGAGGTCTCCTCACGGTCTATAGATCGGGCCGGCCATACCTACATCCCACAACCTAAGTGGAGTTTGTGTTTTCAGACTTTTGTCCAAATACCCCTGGACCACACACGCTCCACACTTGGGTCCCTGGAATCACACCTCAGGACTGTGCTTCCCTTTCAAGGGAATTCTTCCCATTCCATTGGCCACAACCTTGCAAATTAGGAAAAACCTCCAAAGTCACCGAGGCCATCCCAATAGTGTAGGCCGCCCAGGACAAACAGGGGTGATCTCAAACCTGCTGAGCAACTACCTCCACTCAGACAACAGATGTCCCCAGAGAAGAATACTGAACCGGACAGGCCCCTAGGCCCTAAACAGATCCATTGCTTTGGTTTCCAGGCATCTCTCCTCAGAGGCCTAGTTTCCAATACCAGCTTATGGTGGTTTCCTGAGGCACCAATAAGAACAAATCTCGTCTCCCCATGGAAACTTGCTCATTGGAGCTTTGTCATAACCTCTGGTTAGGAGAATCCTTCAGGGCCCTGGTGCCACTGCCCCATACCAAGGTCTCCATGGACTCAAACCAACATTAAGACCATCCTCAGGAAAGTCCATGTCAACTCAGCCCCCTCTGTTGCTACCCCAAGCCAGCAGATCAAACGTTTCTTGTTGCTAGGAGACAATTGGAATGTGAGGCTGGCTGCCCAGGCATCCATACTTAGAACCCTGTTCTGGAAAAATACCTTATAAGACGTCCTGGAGCCATCCAACAAATCTTAATTGTCCCACAGAAGGAATCCTTGCGGTTTGGAGCATCTCACAACTCCAATAGTGGGAAAACCCCCATGGCCTCATAATGCCCCCCCTTCCTGAAGGGGCCCACATGGACAGAAACTCAAACCTGAGCCAAAGTCTGAACCTCGACCTGACTTCAGACGCATGAGATCTCAATTCAGCTCTGCAGAGTGTGCCTGCCATGTCCTTGCCCCGAAACCTAAGCCTAGCTTGTGTTCTCAGACTTCCGTCCTCACTCTCCTGGCCCACAAGCCCTCCAGTTTGGGAATTCCGAAGCCACAATGCAGCACTCTGCCTGCCCTCCAGAAGAAAATCTTTGCCCTATGCTGCTAATAAGAAACCCCAAATGATTTTCTAATGCATGCCACTCGATTGTAAAGCAATTATACAGCCCACCCTGTATACTAATGCCCTGTCTGGCACAGCCTGAGACAAGACATCCCAAACGACACCCAGACAGCTGGCCCCAACCTGGACACATAGGACCCGCTATGGCTGTAGGTCGTCATCTCTTCCCAACCTCGGTTTTCAGGCTTCAGAACCTAGACCTTATCTCCAATCACTGCCCAGGGGTGAACGTAATGCAGAAATTAGAATTCCTCCTTCCCCATGGCCAGAAACCTTGTGGTTGGCATGTTGTCCAACGTTCAATGTTGGAAAACCTGCATTGTCTGAAAGGCCACGCCAGTGCTTGAGGGCCGCCTAGGGCACAGACATGCATTGTGACCTGCAGCGTGAGTCCCGTATTAAAGTAACGCCTCTCAGTGGCTGGACCAAGATCCTGCATATGGGGATTGTCATATCCATAGGCCCCCAGGCTTAACCAGATGGCGAGTATTCCAGTTGTCAGTACCCACTGCTATGCTCTAGAATCCCTTTACTGGGGGGACACATGAAGCAGAAAACAGGACACTTCCCTTCCCACAGAATGACCCCAAACTCTTGGGGCTGGACAAACTACCAGAGAGGGAGACTTCTACGACCCATGAGGCAACTCCTACATTAAACGGCCATTGTGGACAAAACATCCAGAGACAAAAGCCTGAGCGACTGCCTCCCTCTCACCCTTCTTTCATATCCAGAGGAGCTCCCCTCATGGACTGTAGATCAGGCCTGCCGTAACCTCGGCCCCAAACCTGAGCTGAGTTAGGGTTTTTGGATGTCTGTCTGCACAGCCATGGCCCACACAGCCTCCAGGCTGGGGTCTCTGGAGCCACACCACAGAACTGTGCCTGCTCTCTCCTAAGAAACTGCCCATTCCATTGGCCACCACGCTACAAAATAGTAGAAACCTCAAGGTCCCCAAGGACATCCAACTACCGCAAGCCGCACTGGACAAATAGGGGCATTATGACACAAGCTGAGCAACTACTACCTCCATGCAGACACACAGACAGATATCCGCAGAGACAGAAGATTGAACCAGACAGGCCCCTAGGCCCTATTATGAACTCTTGCTTAGGTGTCCAGGTATCACTCCTCAGAGGCCTGGGTTCGAAGACCAGCATACGGGGCTTTCCTGAGGCACCAGACAGAAGACCTCTCATCTCCACATGGGAAGCTTCCTTGTTGGAGTTGTGTCAAGCCCTTCGGGTTGGAGAATCCTGCAGAGTCCCTTAGCTACTGCCACATTCCAAGGTCTCCATGGCCACCAACCCACATTATGACTCATCCTCAGGAGAGTCCATTTAAACTCAGCCTTCTGGGTAGCTCACCCAAGAGCCCGCAGATTGAGCGTGCCTTGTCTCGACAGGCAATGGGAAGGTGAGTTGGCGTTTCTCGGCATCCATGCTTAGGCCCCTGCTCTCGAGTCATTCTGTATGGGGCATCAAGGGACCATCCAATAGTACTCGACTGTCCTGAAGAAGGAAACTTTGAAGTTTGGAGCAGCTCACAACTCCCAGCGTAGGGAAACCTCCCTGGCCTCATGACGCCCCCACCCCCTTCATGTAAGGGCCGTCATGGACACAAACTGCAGCTTGAGGCTACATCTGATACTCGCCCTGACCTCACCTGAAGGAGATCTCGATTCAGCCTCTGCAGAGTGGGCCTGCCATGCTCTTGGCCCCAAAACTCGTGCTAGCTTGTGTTTTCAGACTTCCATCCTCACAATCCTGGCCACACCCCTCCAGTTTGGCAATTCTGGAGACACAATGCAGCACTCTGCCTGCCCTGCAGAAGAAAAATGTTGCCCTATAGGGCTAACCAGAAACGCCAAATGAGTAACAACTTGCATGCCTCTCGACCATACCCCAATTATACAGTCTAGCCTGTGCACTAAAGCCCTGTCTGACACAGCCTGAGGGCAGACCTCCAGTCCAACACCCAGACAGCTGGCCATACACAGAGCATATCACACCCACAATGGCTTTAGGCCATCATCTCTACCCAACCTCAGTTTTCACCTACAGAACCTAGACCTTATCACCACTCACTGTTCAGGAGTAAACGTGATGCAAGAATCAGAACTTCTCCTTCGCCTTGGCAAGAAACCTAGTGGTTGGCATGTTTTCCAACGTTCAGTGTAGTTGAAACCAGTGTGGCCCATGAGGCCCCGTTCATGTTTATGGGCCACATTGGTCACAAACACACATTGTGTCCATCAGCCTGATCCCAGGCCTCAGGTAAGGCCTCTCAGTGCCTGGATGAAGAGACAGCATATTGTGCTTGCCATGCCCCTAGGCCCCAAATTTTACCCATAGTTCGGGTTCTCCCTTCACTTTTCCCCAGGGCTCTTCTTTGGAATTACTCTTTTGGCGGGACACCTGAGGTAACAAACCTGAAAGGAGTCCTCCCATTCCACAGATTGACGGAAAACAATTGGGATCGGGCCAAATCCACAGAGAGGAAAATTCGTCCATGGCCCATGAGGCCTCCCCGACATTCCACGGTCATCTCTGATACAAAATCCAGAGACAAAAGCCTGAGCAAGCGCCTCAGACTCGCTCTCTCTTCATATCCGGAAGAGTTCTTCTCATGATTTATAGATCGGGCCTGCCATACCTACGTCCCCAAACCTAAGCTGAGTTTGTGTTTTCAGACTTCTGTCCTCAAAGTCCTGGGCCACACACCCTCCAGGCTGGTGCCCCTGGAGTCACACATTAGGACTGTGCCAACCCAATCCATGGGAATTCTGCCGATGCCATTGTCCAAAACAGTAAAATTTGGAGAACTTTACAAATCCCTGAGGCCATCCCAATAGTGCAGGTCGCCGGGACAAACAAGGGCAGTCTGATACCTGCTGAGCATCTACCTCCACTCATACCATAGATGGATGTCCCCTGAGAATAAGATTGAACCAGACAGGACCCTAGGCCATAATCGGATACATTGCTTTGTATTACAGGCATGTCTCCTCAAAAGCCTGGATTCCAATACCAGCATAGAAGTTTTCCTGAGGCACCCATCAAAACAAATCTCGTCTCCACAAGGAACCTTGTGCATCGAGCTATGTCAAAAGCTTAGGAGAATACTTCAGGGTCCCGGTGCCACCGCCCCTTTTTAAGGCCCTCATGGACACAAACACACATTAGGACCCATCCTCAGGAAAGTCCATTTCAAGTCAGCCACCCTGGATGCTCCCGCAGAACCATCAGATCTAAACTGTCTTGTTGCTGGGAGACATTTGGAATGCGAGGCCGGCTTCCCAGGCATCCATCCTCGAACAGTGCCCTGGAGTCATTCCATATGGGATGTCCTGAAGCTGCCCAACAGGTCTCAATTGTCCCGCAGAAGGAATCCTTGATGGGGGCATCCCACAACTCCCAACGTGGGAAAAACTCCATGGCCTTGAGATTCCGCTTCCTTCATGAAGGGTCCGTCATGCACAGAAACTCCAACCTGAGCCAACGTCTGATCCTCGCCCTGACTTCAGATGCATGAGATATTGGTTCAGATCTACAGTGGTACCTGCCGTGTCCTCGCCCTGAAACCCAAGTCTAGCTTGTGTTCTCAGACTTCCGTCCTCACACTCCTCTACACGAAGCCCTCAAGTTTAGCAATTCCGGACTGACAATGAAGCACTCTGCCTGCCCTCTAGAAAACAAATTTTGCCTAATGAGCTGCCCAGACAACTTATATGAGGATAAATCTACATGGCACTCGACTGTACCCAAATTATATAGTCTAACCTGGGCACTAATGCACTGTCTGACACAACCTGAGCTCGGACCTCCTGACCAACACCCAGACAGCTGACCGCACACTGAGCACATCAGAACCGCCATGGCCTTAGGTCATCATCTCTTCCCTACCTCAGTTTTTAGGCTTCAGTACCTAGACCTTATCTCCAATCACTGCCCAGGGGTGCCTGTGATGCAGAAATCAGAACTCTTCCTTACCCATGGCAAGAAACCTTGTGGTTGGCATGTTGTCCAACGTTCAGTGTAGGAGAAACCAGGATTCACCATGAGGCCCTGCCCATTCTTGTTTGCGAAGTGGGCATAAACACGCATTGTGACCCTCAGCGTGAGTCCAGTCCTCTAGTAAGTCCTCTCAGTGGCTCGACCATTAGATGTCATAATGGGCTTGACATGTGCCTAGGCCGCAATTTTTAACCAGATTTCTGGTTGTCCGTTCGGCCCTCCCCAGGGCTCTACTCTGGAATCCCTCATTTGGTGGGACACCTGAGGTTAAAAAACAAAACATGGCAAATCAACAACAACAACAAAACGGACTTCTTCCATCCCACAGAATGACCCCAAACTCTTTGGACGGGGCGAAACCCCCAGAGTGTAAGACTCGTCCATTTCCCATGAAGTCACCAGGGAATTTCACGACCATGAGTGTCACGATATACAGAGACAAAAACTTGAGCACGAGCCTCACACTCGCCCCTTATTCATATCCCGAAGAGTTCTCCTCATGGTCTGTATATCAATCCTGCCATACCTATGACCTGAAACATAAGCCGCGTTTGTGTTTTCAGACGACTGTCCAAACAGCTCTGCCTACACACCCTACAGGCTCAGGCCCCTGGAGCCAAACCTGAGGACTGTACTTGCCCTCTCCAAGGGAATTGTATGTGCCCATTCCAATGGCCACAACCCTACTAATAGGATAAACCTGCAAACTCCCTGAGGCCATCCCAATAGTGGTGGCTTTCCAGGACAAACTCGGGCAATCTGAGCCCATCTGAGAACCTACATGCACTCAGACGCATAGACTGATGTTCCCAGAGGTAAAAAGGTACGAACAGGCCCCTAGGCACTATTCGGATTCATTGTTGTGGTATCCAGTCATCTCTCCTCAGAGGCCTGGATTTCAATACCAGCATATGGCTGTTTCCTGACTCATCCGTCATAAAAAATCTCATCTACATATGGGAAACTTGCACGTTGGAGCTGTGTCAAAGCCTCTGTTTGAAAAAACCCTTCAGGACCCCAGTGCCACCGCTTCATTCCAAGGTCTCCATAGACACAAAAACATATTAGGATCCATCCACAGGAGAGTCCATTTCAACTCAGATCCAGATTGCTCGCCCAGATCCAGCAGATATAACCTGTCTTGTTGCTAGGACACAATTGGAATGCAAGGTGGGCTACCCAGGCATCCATCCTTAGAACCCTGCTCGGAATCGTTGGCCTGGAGCCAACCAACATGTCTCAATTGTCCTGCACAAAAATCTTTGCAGTTTGGAGCTTCTCACAACTAACATCGTGGAAAAACCCCCACGGCCCCTTAACCCCCCCGCCCCTTCATGAAGGGGCCATCAGGGACAGAAACACCAACCTGAGCGATCTTCTGATCCTCGCCCTGACTTCAGAAGCACGAGATCTCGATTCAGGTCTGTAGATTGTTCCTGCCTTGTCCTCACCCAGAAACCTAAGCCTAGCTTGTGTTCTCAGATTTCCGTCTTCAGACTACTGGCCCACAAGCCTCCAGTTTGCAAACCAGAACTATAATGGAGCACTCTTCCAGCCTTCAGGAAGAAAAACATTGCCCTGTGGGGCTACCCAGAAACTCCAAATGAGGATCAACCTGCACGCCATTCGACTGTACCCCAAATATATAGGCTGACCTGGGCACTATTGCCCTTTCTACACAGCCTGAGCCTGGACTTCCTGGCCCCACCCAGAAAGCTGGTCGAACACTGAGCACGCCGGACGAGCCATGTCCTTAGGTCGTCATCTCTTCCCAACCTCGATTCTCAAGTTTCAGAACCTAGACCTTATCTCCAATCACTGCCCAGGCTTGTAAGTGATGCAGAAATCACAACTCCTTCCCCTTGGCTAGAAACCATGTGGTTGGCATGTTTTCCAATGTTCAGTGTAGTTGAAACCAGTGTGGCCCATGAGGCCCCGCCCATGTTTATGGGCCACATTGGTCACAAACACACATTGTGACCCTCAGCCTGATCCCAGTCCTCAGGTAAGGCCTCTCAGTGGCTGGATGAAGAGACAGCATATTGGGCTTGCCATGCCCCTAGGCCCCAAATTTTACCCATAGTTCGGGTTGTCCCTTCGCTTTTCCACAGGGCTCTTCTTTGGAATTCCTTTTTTGGCGGGACACCTAAGGTAACCAACCTGAAAGGAGTCCTCCCATTCCACAGATTGACGAAAAAGAATTGGGATCGGGCCAATTCCACAGAGAGGAAGATTCGTCCATGGCCCATGAGCTTTCCCAGACAATCCACGGCCATCGCTGATACCGAATCTAGAGACAAAAGACTGAACAAGCACCTCAGACTCGCTTTTTCCTCATATCCTGAAGAGTTCTTCTCATGGTTTATAGATCGGGCCTGCCATACCTATGTCTCCAAACCTAAGCTGAGTTTATGTTTTCAGACTTCTGTCCTCAAAGTCCTGGGCCACACACCCTCCACGCTGCGGTCCCTGGAGCCACACATAAGGACTGTGCCTACCCAATCCATGGGAACTCTGCCCATTCCATTGTCCAAAACCGTAAAATTAGGAGAACCCTCCAAATCCCTGTGGCCATCCCAATAGTGCAGGTCGCCTGTGACAAACAAGCGCGGTCTGATAGCAGCTGAGCATCAACCTCCACTCATACCATAGATGGATGTCTGCAGAGAAGAAGATTGAACCAGACAGGACCCTGGCCATATCGGATCCATTGCTTTGGTTACAGGCATGTCTCCTCAAAAGCCTGGATTCCAATACCAGCATAGGGGTTTTCCTGAGGCAGCAATCAGAACAAATCTCGTCTCCACAAGGAAACATGTGCATCGAGCTATGTCAAAAGCTTAGGAGAATACTTCAGGGTCCTGGTGCCACGGCCCCGTTCCAAGGCCCCATGGACACAAACACACATTAGGACCCATCCTCAGGAAAGTCCATATCAAGTCAGCCACCCCGGTTGCTCCCGCAGAGCCATCAGATCTAAACTGGCTTGTTGCTAGGAGACAATTGGAATGCGAGGCTGGCTTCCCAGTCATCCTCCCTCGAACGGTGCTCTGGAGTCATTCCATATGGGATGTCCTGGAGCTGCCCAAAGGTCTCAATTGTGCCGCAGAAGGAATTCTTGAAGGGGGCAACCCACAACTCCCACGTGGGAAAAACTCCATGGACACGAGATTCCCGCTCCCTTCATGAAGGGGCCGTCAGGCACAGAAACTCCAACCTAAGCCAAAGTCTAATTCCCTCCCTGACTTGAAATGGATGAGATATTGGTTCAGATTCTCAGGGGGTACCTGCCGTGCCCTTGCCCTGAGCCCAAGTATAGCTTTTGTTCTCAGAATTCCGACCTCACTCTCCTGGCCTCAAAGCCCTCATGATTGGTAAATTCGGTCCCACAATGCAGCACATGGCCTGCTTTCTGGAAAAAAAATATTGCCTAAAGAGCTGCCAAGGCACCTTATATGAAGATAAACCTACACGGTACTCGACTTTGCCCGAATTATATAGTCTAACCTGGGCACTAATGCACTGTCTGACACAACCTGAGCCCGGACTTCCTGACCAACACCCAGATAGCTGACCGCACACTGAGCACATCAGGCCTGCCATGGCCTTAGGTCATCATCTCTTCCCTACCTCAGTTTTCAGGCCTCAGAAACTAGACTTTATCTCCAATCACTGCCCAGGGGTGAGTGTGATGCAGAAATCAGAACTTCTCCTTACACATGGCAAGAAACCTTGTGGTTCGCATGTTGTCCAACGTTCATTGTAGGAGAAACTAGCATTCACCCTGAGGCCCGCCTATTCTTGAGTGCGACGAGGGCATAAATATGCATTGTGACCCTCAGGGTGAGTCCTGTCCTCTAGTAATTCCTCTCAGAGCCTGGATCACTAGATGTCATAATGGGCTTGACATAGCCCTAGGCCCCAATTTTTAACCAGATTTCTGGTTGTCCAGTCACCCCTCCCCAGAGCTCTACTCTGGAATTCCTCATTTGGTGGGACAACGGAGGTTAAAAAATGAAACAAAACAAAGCAACAACAACAAAAAAAACGACTTCTTCCATCCCACAGAATGACCCCAACCTCTTTGGAAGGGGCCAAATCCCCAGAGAGTAAGACTCGTCCATTTCCCATGAAGTCACCCGGAAATTTCACGACCATGAGTGACATGATATGCAGAGACAAAAACATGAGCAATAGCCTCACACTCGCTTTTTTTTCATATACCGAAATGTTCTCCTCATGGTCTGTAGATCAGTCCTGCCCTACCTATGACCCGAAACAGAAGTCGAGTTTGTGTTTTCAGACAACTGTCCAAACAGCCCTGGCTTACACACCCTATAGGCTCAGGCCCCTGAAGCCAAACCTGAGGACTGTTCTTGCCCTCGCAAGGGAATTGTGTGAGCCCATTCCAATGGCGACAACGCAACTAAAAGTATAAACCTTTAAATTCCCTGAGGCCATCCCATAGTGTTGGCTTCCAAGGACAAACACGGGCAATCTGAGTTCATCTGAGCACCTACCTGCACTCTGACCCATAGATAGATGTCGCCCGAGGTAAAAAGAAACCAACAGGCCCCTAGGCACTAATCGGATTCATTGCTTTGGTTTCCAGGCATCTCTCCTCAGAGGCCTGGAATTCAATACCAGAATATGGCTGTTTCTTGACTCACCCATCAGAACAAATCTCCTCTACATATGGGAAACTTGCATGGTGGAGCTGTGTCAAACCTCTGTTTATGAGAAGCCTTCAGGGCCCTAGTGCCACCGCTTAATGCCACAGTCTCCATAGACACAAAAACATATTAGGACCCATCCACAAGAGAGTCCATTTAAACTCAGCCTCCTCGGTTGCTCCCCGAGATCCAACAGATCTAGCCTATCTTGTAGCTAGGAGAATATTGGAATGCGAGGTGGGCTACCCAGCCATCCATCCTTAGAACCCTGCTCAGAATCGTTGGCCTGGAGCCAACCAACTGGTCTCAATTGTCCCACAGTAGAATCTTTGCAGTTTGGAGCTTCTCACAACTCCCATGGTGGGAAAACCCCCACGGCCTCGTGATTCCCCCCCTTTATGAAGGGGCCATCAGGGACAGAAAGTCAAAACTGAGGCATCGTCTGATGCTCAACCTGACTTCAGGTGCACGAGATCTCGATTCAGGTCTGTAGATTGTGCCTGCCATGTCCTCACCATAAAACCTAAGCCTAGCTTGTGTTCTCAAGGTTCCGTCCTCAGACTACCGGCCCACAAGCCCTCCAGTTTGGCAATCCGGAAGTACAATGCAGCACTCTGTGGGCCCTCCAAGAGAAACATTGCCCTCTGGGGCTACCTAGAAACCCCAAATGAAGATCAACCTGCACGCCATTTGGCTGTACACCAAATATATAGGCTGATCTGGGCATCATTGCATTCTCTGACACAGCCTGAGCTGGACCTCCTGGCCCCACCCAGACAGCTGGCCGCACACTAGGCACATTGGAACCGCCATGGCCTTAGTTTGTCATCTCTTCCCAACCTCGGTTTTCAGTCTTCAGTACCTAGACCTTATCTCTAATCACTGCCCAGGTTTGAAAATGTTGCAGAAATCAGAACTCGTTCCCTTGGCAAGAAACCTCGTGGTTGGCATGGTGTCCAACGTTCAGTGTAGTTGAAACCAGTGTGGCACATGAGACCCAGCCCATGCTTGAGGGCTACATTGGTCTCAAACACACATTGTGACCCTCAGCCTGAGCCCGGTCCTCAGGCAAGGCCTCTCAGTGGCTGCATGAAGAAACAGCATATTGGGCTTGCCATGCCCCTAGACCCCAATTTTTAACCATAGTTCGGGTTGTCCCTTCACTCTTGCCCAGGGCTCTGCTTTGGAATTCCTCTTTTGGTGGGACACCTCAGGTAACAAACCTTAAAGGAGTCCTCCCATCCCACAGATTCATGAAAAAGAATTGGGATCGGACCAGATCCACATAGAGGAAGATTCGTCCATGGCCCAGGAGGCCTCCCCGACATTCCTCGGCCATCGCTGATACAAAATCCAGAGACAAAAGCCTGAGCAAGCGCCTCAGACTCGCTCTTTCTTCATATCCTGAAGAGTTCTTCTCCTGGTTTGTAGGTCGGGCTTGCCATACCTACGTTCCCAAACCTAAAATGAGTTTGTGTTTTTTGTTTTCTGTCCTCAAATTCCTGGGCAACATACCCTCCAGACTGAGCCCCTGGAGCCACACATTAGTACTGTGCCTACCCAATCCATGGGAATTCTGCCCATGCCATTGTCTCAAACCGTTCAAATTAGGAGAACCCTCCATAGTCCCTGAGGCCATTCCAATGGTGTAGGTTGTCCCGGACAAAAAAGGGCCGTCTGACACCAGCTGAGCATCAACCTCCACTCATACCATAGATGGATGTCCCCAGAGAAGAAGATTGAACCAGGCAGGACCCTAGGACATAATGGGATCCATAGCTTTGGTTTACAGGCATGTCTCCTCAAAAGCCTGGATTCCAATACCAGCATAGGGCTTCTCCTGAGGCACCCATCAGAACAAATCTCGTCTCCACAAGGAAACTTGTGCATGGGAGCTATGTCAAAGGCTTAGGAGAATACTTCAGGGTGCCGGTGCCACCGCCCCATTCCAAGGCCCTCAGGGACACAAACAAACATTAGGACCCATCCTCCGGAAAGTCCATTTCAACTCAGCCACCCAGGTAACACCTGCTGAGCCATCAGATCTATACTGTCTTGTTGCTAGAAGAAAATTGGAATGCGAGGCGGGCTTCCCAGGCATTCATCCTCGAATGGTGCTCTCGAGTCATTCCATATGTGATGTCCTGGAGCTGTCCAACAGGTCTCAATTGTCCCGCAGAAGGAATCTTTGAAGGGCCATCTCACAACTCCCAACGTGGGGAAACCTCCATGGACTAGAGATTCCACTCCCTTCATGAATGGGCCGTCATGTACAGAAACTCCAACCAGAGCCAATGTCTGATCCTCGCCCTGAATTCAGATGCATGAGATATTGGTTCAGATCTGCCGAGGTACCTGCCGTGCCCTCGACCTGAAACCCAAGTCTAGCTTGTGTTCTCAGACTTCCGTCCTCACACTCCTGGCCCAGAAGACCTCAAGTTTGGCAATTCCGAACCCACTGTGCAGCACTCTGCCTGCCCTCTAGAAAAAAAATATTGCCTCATGAGCTGCCCAGGCACATCATATGAGGATAAACCTACACGCCACTTGACTGTACGTAAATTATATACTCTAAGCTGTGCACTAATGCACGGTCTGACACACCTGAGCCCGGACCTCCTGACTAACACACAGACAGCTGACCACACACTGAGCACAACAGACCAGCCATGGCCCTCGGACATCATCTCTTCCATACCTCAGTTTTCAGGCTTCAGAACCTACCTTTTCTCCAATCACTGCCCAGGGGTGATGGTATGTAGAAATCAGAACTCCTCCTTACCCATGGCAAGAAACCTTGTGGTTGGCATGTTGTCCAACGTTCAGTGTAGGAGAAACCAGCATTCACCCTGAGGCCCAGCCAATTCTCAAGTGCGACGAGGGCATAAACACACCAAACTCTTTGGACGAGGCCAACCTTCTAAATAGTAAGACTCGTCCATTTCCCATGAAGTCACCCGGAAATTTCACGACCATGAGTCACACGATATCCAGAGATAAACTTGAGCAAGAGCCTCACACTCGCCCTTTTTTCATATCCCGAAGAGTTCTTCTCATGTTCTGTAGATCAGTCCTGCCATACCTATGACCCGAAACATAAGCCGAGGTTGTGTTTTCAGACAACTGTCCAAACAGCCCTGGCCTACACACCCCAAAGGCTCAGGCCCTTGGAGCCAAACCTGAGGATTGTACTTGCCCTCTCCAAGGGAATTGTGTGTACCCATTCCAATGGCCACAATCCTACTAATAGGATAAACCTCCAAAGTTCCTGAGGCCATCCCAATAGTGGTGGCTTCCCAGGACAAACAGGAGCAATCTGAGCACATCAGAGCACCTACCTGCACTCAGACCGATAGACTGATGTCCCCAGAGGAAAAAAGGAATGAACAGACCACTAGGCACTAATCGGATCCATTGCTATGGTTTCCAGGCATGTCTCCTCAGAGGCCTGGATTTCAATACCAGCATATGGCTGTTTCTTGACTCACCCATCAGAACAAATCTCATCTACATATGGGAAACTTGCACGGTGGAGCTGTGTCAAAGTCTCTGTTTAGAAGAACCCATAAGGGACCCAGTGCCACCGCTTCATTCCAAGGTCTCCATAGACACAAAAACATATTAGGACACATCCACAGGAGAGTCAATTTCAACTCAGCCTCCTCAGTTGCTCCCCCACATCCAGCAGATCTAACCTTTCTTGTAGCGAGGAGAAAATTGGAATGCCAGGTGTGGTACCTAGCCATCCATCCTCAGAACCATGCTTGGAATCCTTGGACTGGCGCCAACTAACAGGTCTCAATTGTCCTGGAGAAGAATCTTTGTAGTTTGGAGCTTCTCACAACTCCCATCGTGCGAAAACCCCCATGGCCTCGTGATTCCCCCCCTTCATGAAGGGGCCATCAGGGACAGAAAGTCCAACCTGAAGATCGTCTGATCCTCACCCTGACTTCAGATGCACGAGATCTCGATTCAGGTCTGTAGATTGTGCCTGCCATGTCCTCACCCATAAAAACTAAGCCTAGCTTGTGTTCTCAGACTTCAGTCCTCAGACTACTGGCCCACAAGCCCTCCAGTTTGGCAATCCAGAAGTACAATGCGGCACTCTGCCTGCTCCCTGGAAGAAGAACATTGCCCTCTGGGGCTACCCAGAAACCCCAAATGAGGATCAACCTGCACGCCATTTGGCTGCACACCAAATATATAGGCTGAAGTGGGCACAATTGCCCATTCTGACACAGCCTGAGCCTGGAACTCCTGGCACATCGGACCCGCCATGGCCTTAGGTCGTCATCTCTACCCAACCTCGGTTTTCAGGCTTCAGAACCTTGACCTTATCTCCAATCACTGCCCAGGTTTGAAAATGTTGCAGAAATCCGAACTCATTCCCTTGGCATGAAACCTCGTGGTTGGCATGTTGTCCAACTTTCAGTGTAGTTGAAACCAGTGTGGCACATGAGACCCAGCCCATGCTTGAGGGCCACATTGGTCTCAAACACACATTGTGACCCTCAGCCTGAGCCCGGTCCTCAGGCAAGGCCTCTCAGTGGCTGCATGAAGAAACAGCATATTGGGCTTGCCATGCCCCTAGACCCTAATTTTTAACCATATTTCGGGTTGTCCCTTCACTCTTGCCCAGGGCTCTGCTTTGGAATTCCTCTTTTGGTGGGACACCTCAGGTAACAAACCTTAAAGGAGTCCTCCCATCCCACAGATTCACGAAAAAGAATTGGGATAGGGCCAAATCCACAGAGAGGAAGATTCGTCCATGGCCCATGAGGCCTCCCCGACATTCCACGGCCATCGCTGATACAAAATCCAGAGACAAAAGCCTAACCAAGCGCCTCAGACTCGCTCTTTCTTCATATCCTGAAGAGTTCTTCTCATGATTTGTAGTTCGGCCGTGCCATACCTACGTTCCCAAACCTAAGCTGAGTTTGTGTTTTTTGAGTTCTGTCCTCAAAGTCCTGGGCCACACACCCTCCAGGCTGGGCCCCTGGAACCACACATCAGGACTGTGCCTAACCAATCCATGGGAATTCTGCCCATTCCATTATCCAAAACCGTACAAATTAGGAGAAACCTCCAAATTCCCTGAGGCCATACCAATGGTGTAGGTTGTCCGGGACAAAAAAGGGCCGTCTGACACCAGCTGAGCATCTACCTCCACTCATACCATAGATTGATGTCCCCAGAGAAGAAGATTGACCAGACAGGACCCCAGGCCATAATGGGATCCATAGCTTTGGTTTACAGGCATGTCTCCTCAAAAGCCTGGTTTCCAATACCAGCTGAGGGCTTCTCCTGAGGCACCCATCAGAACAAATCTCGTCTACACATGGGAAACTTGCATGTTGGAGCTCTCTCAAAGCCTCTGGTTAGAAGGACATTTCAGGTTCCCGGTGCCAGCGCCTCATTCCAAGGTCTCCATGGAGACACACCCACATTAGGACCCATCCACAGGAGAGTCCATTTCAACTCAGCCCCCTCAGTTGCTCCCCCTGATCCAGCCGATCTAACCCGTCTTGTCGCTAGGAGATGATTGGAATGAGAGGCAGGCTTCCCAGACATCCATACTTAGAACCATTCTCAGAATTATGCTGTATGGGAAGTCCTGGAGCCAACCAACAGGTCTCAATAGTCCCGCAGAAGAATCTTTACTGTTTGGAGCATCTCACAACTCCCATCGTGGGCAAACCTCCATGGCCTCGTGATTTCGCCCCCTGTGCTTCATGAAGGGGCCATCAGGGACAGAAGCTCCAACCTGAGCGATCGTCTGATCCTCGCCCTGACTTCAGATGCAGGACATCTTGATTCATCTCTGCAGAGTGTGTCTGCCGTGCCCTTGCCCAGAAACGTAAGTCTAATTTGTGTTCTCAACTTCCATCCTCACATTCCTGGCCCACAAGCCCTCCAGTTTTGCAATTCCAGAACTACAAGGCAGCACTCTGCCTGCTTTCCGGAAGAAAAACATTGCCCTCTGGGGCTACCCAGATTCCCCAAATGAGGATCAAACTGCATGCCACTTGACTGGACCCCAATTATACAGGCTGCCCTGGGCACTACTGCCCTTTCTGGCACAGCCTGAGACTGAACCTCCTGGCTCGCACCCACCCAGCTAGCCACACACTGAGCACATCAGACCCGCCATGGCCTTAGGTCATCATCTCTTTCCAACCTCGGTTTTCAGGCTTCAGAACCTAAACCTTATCTCCAGTCACCACCCAGGGTTGAACATGATGCAGGAATCAGAACTCCTTCCCCATGGCAAGAAACCTTGTGGTTGGCATGTTGTCCAACGTAAAATGTAGTTGAAACCAGTGTGGCCCATGAGGCCCTGCAGATGCTTGAGGACCAAGTCGTTCACAAACATGCATTCTGACCCTCAACGTGAGCCCAGTTCTCAAGTAAGGCCTCTCAGTGGCTGGACCAAAAGACAGCATATTGGGCTTGTCATGCCCCTAGGCCCCAATTTTTAACCAGATTTCTGGTTGTCCAGTCTCCCCTCCCCAGGGCTCGGCTTTGGAATCCCTCTTTTGGTGGGACACCTGAGGTAACAAAACTGAAAGGACTCCTCCCATCCCACAGTTTGACCCAAAACAATTGGAATCGGGCCAAATCCACAGAGCGGAAGACTCGTCCATGGCCCATGAGGCCTCCCGGACATTCCACGCCCATCATTGACACAAAATCCAGAAACAAAAGCCTGAACAAGTGCCTCACAATCTCTCTTTCTTCATATCTGGAAGAATTCTCCTCACGGTCTGTAGATCGGGCCTGCCATACCTACGTCCCTAAACCTAAACTGAGTTTGTGTTTTAGACTTCTGTTTCCACAGTCCTGGTGCACACACCCTGCAGGCTGGGGCCCCTGGAGCCACATCAAAACTGTGCCTTCCCTCTCCACGGGAATTCTGCCCATTCCATTGTCCATAATCATAAAATTAGGAGAAACCTCCAAAGTCCCCAAGGCCTTCACAATAGTGTAGGCCGCCTGGGACAAACAAGGGCCATCTGACACCAGCTGAGCATCTAACTCCACTAATACCTTAGATGGATGTACACAGAGAAGAAGATTCAACCGGACAGGCCCCTCGGCTCTAAACGGAGCCATTGCTTTGGTTTCCAGTTATCTCTCTTCAGAGGCCTATATTCCAATAACAGTATATGGGGGTTTCCTGAGGCACCAATCAGAACAAATCTTGTCTCCACATGGGAAACTTGTCCTTTGGAGATGTCTCAAAACCTCCGGTTAGGAGAATCCTTCAGGGCCCATGCACCAACGCCCCATTCCAAGGTCTCCATGGACACAAACCCACATTAGCATCCATCCTCAGGAGAGTCCATTTCAACTCAGCCCCCTTGGTTGCTCTGACAGAGCCAGCATATCAAACCTGTCTATTTGCTAGGAGACAACTGCAATGTGAGGCGGGCTTCCCATGCATCCATCCTAAGATCCCTGCTCTGGTGTCATTCTGTATGGTATGTACTGGAGTGATACAAAAGGTCTCAATTGTTGATCAGAAGGAATCCTTGTTGTTTGGAGCATCTCACAACTCCCATCGTGGGTAAACCTCCATGGACTGGAGATGCTGCCCCCTTCATAAAGTGGCCAGAATGGACAGAAATTCAAACCTAAGCCTAGGTTTGAACCTCGCCCTGACTTCAGATTCATGATATCCCGATTCAGATCTGCAGAGGGTGCCTGCCGTGCCCTCGCCCAGAACCTACGCCTAACATGTGTTCTCGGACTTCCGTCCTCACACTCCCCGTCCACAAGGCATCCACTTTGGAAATTCCGGAGCCACAATGCAGCACTCTGCCTGTCCTCCAGAAGAAAAACATTGCCCTTGGGGCTACCCAGAAATGCCAAATAAAGATCAACCTGCACGGCACTCAGTTGTACCCCAATTATACAATCTACCCTGGGCACTAAGGCCCTGTCTGACACAGCCCAAGCTTGGACCTCCCGACCAACACCCAGACAGCTGGCTCCACGCTGAGCATATCGGACCCGACATGGCCTTAGGTCGTCATCTCTTCCCAACCTCAGTTTTCAGACTTCACAACCTGGACCTTATGTCCAATCACTACCCAGGGGTGAATGACATGCAGAAATCAGAATTAATACTTCCCCATGGCAAGAACTCATGTGGTTGACATGTTGACTATCATTCAGTGTAGGAGAAACAAGCATGCACCATGAGTCCCCACCCATGCTTGAGTACCACGAGGGCATAAACACGCATTGTGACCCTCATCATGAGTTCTGTCCTCAATGAAGGCCTCTCAGTGGCTGGATCATTAGAAGGCATATTGGGCTTGCCATGCCCCTAGGCCCGTATTTTTAGTTAGATTTCTTGTTGTCCAGGGCTCTGCTCTGGAATCCCTCTTTTGGTGGGACACCTTAGTTAACAAAACTGAATCCCACAGATTAACCCAAAACAATTGGGATCTGGCCAAATCCACAGAGAGAAACACTCTTCCATGGCCCATGAGGACTCCTCGACATTCCACGGCCATCATTGACACAAAATCCAGGGGCAAAAGCCTGACAAGTGTCACACTTTCACCCTTTATTCAGATCCCAAAAAGTTCTCCTCATAGTCTGTAAATCGGGCCTGCCATACCTACGTCCCCAAACCTAAGCTGAGATTGTGTTTTAAGACATCTGTCCCCACAGTCCTTGCCCACACACCCTCAAGGCTGGGCCCTTGGAGCCACACATCAGGTCTGTGCCTGCCCACTTTACAGGAATTCTGCCCATTCCATTGTCCATAATCATACAATTTAGGAGAAACCTCCAAAGTCCCCGAGGCCATCCCTATAGTGTAGGCCGCCCGGACAAACAGGAGCGGTCTGACACCAGCTGAGCAACTACCTCCATTTCATAAAATAGACAGATGTCGACAGAGAAGAAGATTGAACCAGAGAGGCTCCTAGGACCTAATTGGATGCATTGCTGTGGTTTCTATGTATCTCTCCTCAGAGGCCTGGTTCTAATACCAGCATATGTGGGTTTCCTGAGGCACCAATTAGAACAAATCTTGTCTCCACATGGAAAACTTGCTCTTTCGAGTTGTTTCAAAATCTCCGGTTAGAATCCTTTAGAGCCCTGGGGCCACCACCCCATTCCAACGTCCTCATGGACACAAACACACATTAAGACCCATCTTCAGGAGAGTCCATTTCAACTCAGCTCCCACGATTGCTCCTGCATAGCCATCAGATCGTACCTGTCTTGTGGCAGGGAGACAATTGGTGTAAGAGGCAGTCTGCTCAGGCATCCATCCTTAGAACCCGGCTCTGGAGTCATTCCATATGGGATGTCCTGGAGCCATCCAACAGTTCTCAATTTTCCCGCAGAAGGAATCCTTGCAGTTTGGAGCATCCCACAACTCCCAACGTGGGAAAACCTCCATGGCCTCGAGATTCCACCCCTTTGATGAAGGGGCCATGATGGACAGAAACTCCAACCTGCGCCTAAGTCTGATCCTCGTCCTGACTTCAGATGAATGAGATTTTGATTCGGATCTGCAGAGGGTGCCTGCCATGCCCTCGCCCTGAAACGTAAGTCTAGCTTATGATCTCAGACTTACGTCCTCCCACTCCTGGTCCCGACGCCCTTAAGTTTGGCAATTCTGGACCCACAATGCTGCACTCTGCCTACCACAGTGAGCTTCCCTGACACAATAAATGAGGATGAACCTACATGGAACTCAACTGTACCCAAATTATACAGTCTAACCTGGGCACTAATGCACTGTCTGACACAGCCTGAATCCATACCTCCTGAACAACACCCAGAAAGCTGACCGCACACTGAGCACATCGGACCCTCCATGACCTTAGGTTATCATCTCATCCCAACCTCGATTTTCTGGATTCAGAACTTAGATCTTATCTCCAGTCACTGCCCAGGGGTGAACATGATGCAGAAATCAGAATTCCTCCTTCCCCATGGAAAGAAACCTTGTGGTTCGTATGTTGTCCAAAGTTCAGTGTAGGAGAATCAAGCATGGCCCATGAGTCCCCGCCCATGCTTGATGCCTACATTGGGCACAAACATGCATTGTGACCCTCAGTGTGAGCACTGTACTCAAGTAAGACCTCTCAGTGGCTGGACCAAGGTACCCCATATGGGCATTGCCATGCCCTTAGGCCCCCAATCTTATACAGAGTTCGGGTTGCCCAGTCGCCCCTTCCCAGGGTTCTGCTCTGGAATCCCTCTTTAGTGGCACACCTGAGGTAAAAAAAAAAAAAAAACAAAAACAAAAAAAAAACAGAATGAACTCCTCCCATCCCACGGAATGACCCCAAAATATTGGGATCATCCAAATCCCCATAGAGGAAGTCTCACCCATGGTCCATGAGGACGCCCCTACATTCCACGGCCATCAGTGACACAAAATCCAGAGTCAAAAGCCTGAGCAAGTGCCTCACACTCACTCTTTGTTCATATCCTGAAGAGTTCTGCTCAAGGTCTGTAGATCGGGCCTCCCATACCTATGTCCCCAAACCTAAGACGAGTTTCTGTTTTCAGACTTCTGTCCCCACAGCTCTGACCCACACACCCTCCATGCTTGAGCCCCTAGAGCCACACCTCAGGATTGTGCCTTCCCTCCCCAAAGGAATTCTGCCCATTTCATTGGCCACAAACTTGCAAATTAGGAGAAACCTCCAAAGTCAAAGTGGCCATCCCAATAGTGTAGACTGCCCAGGACAAATAGGGGCAATCTGACACCAGCTGAGGAACTACCTCCACTCAATCCCATAGACAGATGAACCGAGAGAAGAAGATTAAACCAGATAGGCCCCAGGCCCTAATCAGATCCATTGCCTTGGTTTCCAGGCATCTCTCCTCAGAGTTCTGGTTTCCAATACCAGCATATTGGGGGTTACTGAAGCACCAATGAGAACAAATCTTGTTTCCCCATGGGAAAAATGCTTCTTGGAGCTGTGTCAAAACCTCTGGTTAGGAGCATCCTTCAGAGCCCTGGTGCCACTGCCCCATTCCAAGGTCTCCATGGACACAATCCCACATTATGACCGATCCTCAGGAGAATGCATTTCAACTCAGCCCCCTCGGCTGCTACATCATAGGCAGCAATCAAACGTGCCGTTTCGCTAGGAGACAATTGGAATGCAAGGCCGGATGCCCAGGCATCCATCCTTAGAACCCTGCTCTGCAATTGTTCCATATGGGATGCCCTGGAGCCATCCAACAGGTTTCAACTGACCCGCAGAAAATCCTTGTGGTTTGGAGCATCTCACTACTGCCATCATGGGAAAACACCAATGGCGGTGTGATGACCCCCCTTCATGAAGGGGCCATCATGGACAGAAACTCCAACCTGAGCCAACATATGAACCTCGCCCTGACCTCAGATGCATGAAATCTCAATTCAGCTCTGCAGAGTGTGCCTGCCATGTCCTCGCCCTGAAACCAAAGCAAAGCTTCAGTTCTCAGACTTACATCCTTGCATTCGTGGCCCCAAGGACTCCAGTTTGGCAGTTCCGGAGCCAGAATGCAGCACTCTGCCTGCCCTCCAGAAGAAAGACTTTGCCCTATGGGGCTACTGAGAAACCCCAAATAATTATCTTCTGCATGCCACTCAACTGTACCCCAATTATACAGCGTATCTGGGCACGAATGCCCTGTCTGGCACAGCCTGAGTGCAGACGTCCTGAACGACACCTAGAAAGCTGACCCCAAACTGAACACATCGGACCCGCCATGGCCTTAGGTCGTCATCTCTTCCAAACCTCGGTTTTCAGGCTTCAGAACCTAGACCTTATCTCCAATTAGTGCCCAGAGGTGAACGTGATGCAGAAATCAAAACTCCTCCTTCCCCATGGCAAGAAACCCTTAGGTTGGCATGTCCAAGGTTCAGTGTAGGAGAAACCTGCAAGCTCAATGAAGTCCCGCCCAATATTGAGGACCACCTTGGGCACAAACACACATTGTGACCCTCAGCATGAGTCCACTATTCAAGTAACGTCTCTCAGTGGCTGGACCAAGAATCTGCATATGGGCTTGCCATGCCCATAGGACCCCAGGCCTAACCAGAGGGTGGGTATTCCAGTTGTATGTACCCAGTGCTCTGCTCTAGAATCCCTCTATTGTGGGAACACATGAGGCAGAAAACAGGACTCCTCCCTTCCCACAAAATGACCCCAATCTCTTGGGAGCCGGGCAAATCACCAGAGAGGGAGACTTCCATGGCCCATGAGACCATGCTTACATTAAATGACCATCATGAATACAACATCCAGAGACACAAGCTTGAACGACCGCCTCTCACTCGCCTTACTTTCTAATCACAATGAGCTCCCCTCACGGACTGTAGATCACTCCTGCCATAACCTCAGCCCCAAACCTCAGCCGAGTTTGTGTTTTTGGATGTCTGTCCCCACAGCCCTGGCCCACACAGCCGCCAGGCTGGGGCCTCTGGAGCCACACCACAGGACTGTCCTGCTCTCTCCATGAGACTATGCCCATTCCATTGCCCATAACCCCACAGAATAGGAGAAACCTCAAGGCCCCCGAGGACATCCCACTACTATAAGCCTCTCTGGACAAAGGCATCCTGACACAAGCTGAGCAACTACCTCCATGCAGAAACACAGACAGATGTCGGCAGAGACAGTAGATTGAACCAGACAGGCCCCTGGTCCCTAATCTGAACTCTTGCTTTGGTTTCCAGGTGTCACTCCTCAGAGGCCTGGGTTTGAAGACCAGCATCTGGGGCTTTCCTGAGACACCAAACAGAACAACTATCGTCTCCACATGGGAAGCTTCATTGTTGGAGCTGTGTCAAACCCTTCGGTTTGGAGAAACCTGCAGAGTCCCTGAGCCACCGCCACATTCCAAGGTCTCCATGGCCACCAACCCACAGTATGACTCATCCTCAGGAGAGTCCATTTCAACTCAGCCCTCTGAGAAACCCGCCCAAGAGCCTGCAGATTGAGCCTGCCTTGCCCCAAGCAGCCAGTGGGAATGTGAGGTGGCATTTGCAGACATTCATGCTTAGACCCCTTCTCTCGAGTCTTTCTGTAGGGGTCATCCTAGAACCATCTCATAGTACTCGACTGTCCTACAGAGGAAACCTTGATGTTTGGGGCAGCTCATAACTCCCAGCGTTGGGAAACCTCCCTGGCCTCATGACACCCCCACCCCCTTCAGGAAGGGGCCATAATGGACACAAACTCCAACCTGAGGCAACGTCTGATACTCGCCCTGACCTCAGATGCAGGAGATCTTGATTCAGTCTCTGCAGAGTGGGCCTGCCATGCCCCAAACCTAACGCTAGCTTGTGTTTTCAGACTTCCCTCTTCACTCTCCTGGCAAACAAGCCCTCCAGACTGGGAATTCCAGAACCACAACAAAGTTTTCTGTCTGCCCACCAGAAGAAAAACGTTGCCCTATGGGGCTCTCCAGAAACCACAAATGAGAACCAATCTGCTCTGGCCTCGACCGCACCCTAACTGGAAAAGCTACCCTGGTCAGTATTGCTCTGTCTGACACAGCCTGACGTCCCGACAGACAAGGAAACAGCTGGCTGCACACTAAGCACATCACACAGGCCATGGCCTTATGCTGTCATCTCTTCCCAACCTGGGTTTTCAGACGTCTGACCCTAGATATTATATCAAATCCTGGCAAACGTGGGTAACTGAAGCACAAATCAGATCTTCTCCTTCCCCATGGCTGGAAAGCTTGCTGTTGGCATGGAGTCATACCTTCAGTGTAGGAGAAACCTTCATGGCCCCTGAGGCCAAGCCTAAACTTGAGTGCCTCCTTGGGTACAAACTCGCATTGGGACCATCAGCATGGGCCCCATGTCGAAGTAAGGTCTCTCAGGGCCTGGACTAAGAGCCCGCATATGGGGCTTGCCAAGCCCCTATGATCCCAATCTTCACAAGAGCTCGAGTATTCCATTTGCTCGAACCCAGGACTGTGATCTGGAGTCCCTCTTCTGGAAGAACACATGAGCCAGACAGCAGGACTCCACCCTTCCCACAAAATGTCCCCAAAATCTTAAGAGCTGGACCAACTCCTCAGAGAGGGAGACTCTTCCATAGCCCCTGAGGTCACCCCTACATTCCACGGCTATGGGAGACAAAACATCCAAGGACAAAAGCTTGCGTGACTGCCTCCCATTTGCCCTTCTTTCATAAGCTGAGGATCTCCTCTCACGGTCTGTGGGTCCATCCTGCAATGCTCTCGGCTCCGCACCCAAGCTGAGTTTGTGTTTTCAGACTTCTGTGCCCACAGCCCGGACCCACACACCCTCCAGGCTAGGGCCTATGGAGACACACTGAAGGACTGTGCCAGTCCTCTCCAAGAAAACTGTACCCAATCCATTGGCCACAACCCTAGATATTAAGAAAATCCAATAAGGTCTCCAAGGCCATGCCTCGGCCATGGACTAAGAGGGGCACTCTGACACCAGCTGAGCAACTATCTCCACTTAGATACTCAGACAGTGTCCCCAGAGACAGAAGATTGAAACGGACAGGCATCTAGGCTCTAATCTGAACCCTAGCTTTGGTTTCCAGGTGTCTCTACTCAGAGAACTGGTTTGAAGACCAGTATCTGGGGCTTTTCTGAGGCACCAAAGAGAACCTGTCTCATCTCCACATAGGGATCTCTTTTTAATTGGAGCAATATTACACCCTTCGGTTAGGCGAATACTTCATGGCCCCTGAGCTGCCAACATATTCCAAGGTCTCCATGCACACAAACCCACATTATGACCCATCCGCAGGAGAGTCCATTTCAATTCAGCCCCCTAGTTAGCTCGCCCCAGAGCCAGTAGTTCAAACATGTCTTGTCACAAAGAGCCAATGGGAATGTGAGGTATGCTGTACAGGCATCCATCCTTCGAATCCTGCTCTCCAGTCTTTCCGTATGGGACATCCTGGAGCCATTCAACAGGACTCGACTGTCCAGCAGATGGAAAGCTTGTGGTATGGGTCAACGCACAAACTAGAGTTTGTGCTGGTGTCTAAGGTGCTGTGCAGGATTCTCCAATCTTGAGGGTTTGGCACAGGTCGAAGGGCATGGTTTCCTACTAGGGACAGGAGATATTCTATTGTGTGGCTCAGGGACCACATGTTGTATCCTAAGTTGGTATTTCAGAACAGGACCCTGAGGACAGATGCCTGAAAACCTAATCTAGTGTTCCAATGACGTCCTAGGAGCATGTCAGGTACAATCTTCTGACCCAGGAACATTGAAATGGCTGTCTGCTTGGATGTAGGTGATCAGGGCGTTTCAGACTGGCATTTGTGTCCAGTGCTGCCGACAATATTGGGTTGGGCTCAGGGCTCTTGCGTGTTTCTCCTAAACTGGAAGGTTTGGGCAGGTTTGACGGGCACAGTTTCCTTGGGGATGGCAGGCCTAGTCATGTGTTGTGGATCCAGAGACCCTGTCCTGGAGGGCATATGAGCCATGGTTTTGGGAGAGAATTCTGCAAACACAAATGTGGCTTATGGTTAGTGGAAAGGTGATCACAGGCCCAATGAGTAGACCTGGAGTGCAGCTTGTCAGGAGTTGTAATTAGGGTGACTGGAAGGCAGTAGCACAGGCTTTTCTCTCTATATTGTGTGTCCAGGATGGCCTCGGAATGCAGGTATAGTCTCAAGGGTCCATGGGAAACTTTTCCTCTCTATGGATCTGTGCAGCTCATAGTTTGGTGGCTTTTTTGGGGAAGGGAAGAGTGTTGTTTTCCATCTTATGGGTGCCCCAAAACAGGGATTCCAGATACAGGCTCTTTTTCTGGGTATCTGGGACTTCCCACCAAGGGTTAGGATTTGCACCTAGGGGTGTATGAGGCCTGCAATGCGGGATCATGATGGTGCAACTGAGAGGGATTGTTTGAAAGCTTGCTCAGGCTGAGTCTCACAATGCCTGTTTGCTCCCATGGCGGCCCTCAGGAGTGGGAGTGGTCTCATTGGTCATATATCTGGCTCCCTCTTAGAGAGTTGGACACCCAACCCAACAGCCAAATGTCCTGCCATGAGGAAGGATGAGTTCTCTTCCGTCAGGTTCCTCTGTGCTTCAGGTTGCCCCATTGGCAGGGTTTCCAGCAAGGTCTCGAGATAGGTGCCTGAATACCAAGGATGGGTGGAGATGACGTACTTGGGCCATAGCAATACCAAATGCTAGATATGAGGCCTAAAACTCGGTTGGGGCTCAGGCTCTGTCAGACACAGCGCTAGTGGCCATGGCAGCCTTTATATCAGAGTAGATTCGAGGGCGGAGCAGATTGATCCTCATGTGGAGTTTCTTGGGAAGATTCCCAGGCATTTGTTCATTCAATAGGGAAGGCAGAATGCTGTGTTGTGGCTCCAGATTTCCCAATCACGAGAGCTTGGGGACCAGTCAGTTTTGGGTGGAATTGTAAACAAAAGCTATGGTTCAATTCAGTGCCAAGCAGAAGGCAGTTCCAATTTGTAGCAGTTTACTCGAGACATCCAGCACTGGAATAAGGGTGGATGTCAGATGCTTGCTCACACTAGAGTTTTTGTCTATGATAACCGACAAGTGGAGGGGTGGTATAAAGAGGCCATGGAGGAGTTCACATGCTGAGGCCTGTGAACTGCTGCAAAAAGTAACATTTCTTTGTACAGAGTAGGTGAAGTCTGGTTTGTTTACTCTAGGTTTCCCCATGTGGAAAGTTTGTGAAGAAGAGCTCTCCGGCATGGATGCCAGGAAAGCACACCTCCATTGACAATTGCAGCTGAGGAACATGGCAGATTCGTTCTGGTGGCTCTGGGACAAAGTGCCAAGGCCTTGAGTTGACATGGGATCTCTTGCAGATGGGTCACAATGCTTGTTTGTTACCAGGGAGAACTTAGAATGTGCTGGTTGCTAAGGTGCCATGCAGGATTCTCCTACCCTGAGGGTTTGGCACAGGTCGAAGAGCATGGTATTCTTCTGGGGACAGGGGATGTTCTGTCGTGTGGCTCAGAGACCACATGATGTGTCATAGATTGGTATTTCAGAACAGGCCCCTGAGGACAGATGCCTGAAAACCTAATGGGGTTCCATTGAGAGCCTACTGGCATTTTAGGTTCAATCGTCAATCTCACGATCATTGACTTGTCTATTTCCCTGGATGTAGGTGATAAGGGTGTTTCAGACTGCGCATTTCCATCCCGAGTGGCCGGCAATATTGGTGTGGGCTCAGGGGCCACACAGGTTTCTCCTAATCTGGAAGGTTTGGGCAAATCTGATATGCACAGTGTCCTTGGGGTTGGCAGCCAGAGTTCTGTGGTGTGGCTCCAGAGATCACATTCTGGTGGGCATGTGAGCCATGGTTTTGGGAGAGAAGTCTGCAAACACAAATACAAATTAGGGTGAGTGGCGAGGTGATCACAGGCCCAATGCGTAGACCTGGAGGGAAGCTCGTCATGAACTATAATTAGGGAGACTGGAAGGCAGTAGCACAGGCTTTTCTCTCTGGATTGTGTGTCCAGGATGGCCTTGGAATGCAGGTGTGGTCTCATGGGTCCATGGGAGTCTTTTCCTCTCTATGGATCCTGGTGGCTCTCCATAGTTTGGTGGCTTTTTCGGGGAAGGGGAGAGTGATGTTTTCCACCTTATGGGTGCCCCAAAACAGGGATTCCAGAGTCGGGCTCTGGTTCATGGCATCTGGGACATCACAACAAGTGCTAGGATTTGGGCTTAGGGGCATATTACGCCTGCAATGCGGGTTCATGGTGGTGCAACAGAGAAGGATTGTTTGAAAGCATGCTCAGGCTGAGGGTCACAAGGCCTGTTTGCCTCCAGGGCATCCCTGAGGAGTTTGTGTGGTCTCACTGGACTTGTAAATGACTCCCCCTTTCAGGGTTGAACACCCATCCTAACAGCCAAGTTTCCTGATATGAAGAAGGAGGAGTTCTCTATTGTGCTTCAGGATGCCCCATTATCAGGGATTCCAGCAAAGGTCTGGGGACAGGTGCCTGAATACCAAGGATGGGTAGAGATGAAATACTTGAGCCATGGCATTCCCAAATACTAGATGTGGGGCTCAAACTCTGGTGACTGACACTAGGTCTGGGCTCAGGCTCTGTCAGACACAGCACTAGTGGCCAGGGCAACCTATAAATCAGGGTCCCTCCGATATAGGGCCGAGCAGATTGATCCTCATGTGGGGTTTCTGGCCAGACTCACCAGGCACTTGTTTCTATCGGGAAGGCAGAATGCTGTGTTGTGTCTCCATAATTCGCTATCAAGAAGGCTTGGGGACCAGTCGGGTGAGGAAGGAATTGTAAACACAAGCTACAGTTCAATTCACTGCCAAGCGGAAGGCAGTTCCTGTGTCCAGCAGCTTTTTCGAGATATCCAGCACCTTAGTAAGGGAGGACGTCGGATATTTGCTCACACTGGAGTTTGTGTCTATGATGACTGACAAATGGAGGGGTGGCGTCAAGAAGCCATGGAGGGATTTTCACATTGAGACTCATGAGCTGCTCCAAATAGCAAGGTTTCGTTCTACTGGACAGGTGGAGTGTGGTTTATTTGCTCCAGGGTCTCCCATGTGGAAAGTTTGGGTAGCAGAGCTCTACCGCATGGATGCCTGGAATGTTCAACTTCATTGACCATTGCAACTGAAGAACATGGCAGCTTCATTCTGGTGTCTCTGTAGCAAAGTACCAAGTCCTTGATTTGACATGGAATCTCTTTCAGATGGGCCACACAGCTGGTTTGTTACCAGGTAGATCTTAGAATGTGCTGGTGGCTTAGTAGTTGTGCAGGAATCTACTACTCTGGGATTTTGCACAGATTGTAGGGCACGGTTTCCTTCTGGGGACAGGAGATGTTCTGTTGTGTGGCCCAGCCACCACATGTTGTATCATAAGTTCGCATTCTAGAACAGGCCTCTGAGGACACATGTCTGAAAACCGAATCAATGGTTCCAATGACGTCCTAGGGGCATGTTAGGTTCATTATTCTGACTCAGGACCATTGACTTGGCTGTGTTCCTGGATGTAGGAGATCAGGGTATTTCAGACTGTGCATTTGTGTTCAGAGCGGCCGCCGAAATTGGGGTAGGCCCAGAGGCCTTGTAGGTTTCTCCTAATCTAGACAGTTTGGGCAACTGTGATGGAAACAGTTTCCTTGTGGATGGCAGGGACAGTCCTGCAGTGTGGATCCAGAGACCCCATCCTGGAGGGCATGTGTGCCATGGTTTTGGTAGATAAGTCTGCAAACACAAATTTGAATTAGGGTGAGTGGCGAGGTGATCACAGGCCCAATGCATTTACCTTGAGAGCAGCTCATCTGGAACTGTAATTAGGGTGAATGGAAGGCAGTAGCACAGGCTTTTCTCTCCGGATTGTGTGTCCAGGATGGCCTCGGAATGCAGGTGTGTTCTCAAGGGTCCATGGGAGACATTGCCTCTCTATGGATCCTGGTGGCTCCTCATAATTTGGTGACATTTTTGGGGAAGGGATGAGTGCTGTTTTCCATCTGAAGGGTGCACCAAAACAAAAATTCCAGAGATGGTCTCTGGGTCTGGGCACCTCGAAAATCCCACCAAGTTTTATGATTTGAACCTACAGGCATACCAGGCCTGAAATGAGGGATCATTGTGGTGAATCTGAGAGGGATTTTTTGAAAGCATGCTCAGGGTGAGGGTCACAATGCCTGTTTGTGCCAAGGGTAGTCCTCAGGAGTGTGTGTGGTGTCATTGATGTTGTAACTGGCTCCCCCTTTGAGGGTAGAACACCCATCCCAAAAGCCAGGTTTATTGCCATGGGGAAAGAAGAGTTCTCTATTGTGCTTCAAGTTCCCTAATTGGCAGGGATCCCTGCCAAGGTCTGGGGACAGGTGCCTGGATATCAAGGATGGGTAGAGATGACATACTTGGGCCATGGCAATCCCAAATGCTAGATATGGGGCCTGCTCTCTAGTGGCTGAAACTCAGTCGAGCTCAGGCTCTGTCAGACACGGCACTAGTGGCCATGGCAGCCTATAAATCGGTGTTGACTCGAGGGCCGACCTGATTGATCCTCATGTGGGTTTTCAGGGCAGACTCACCAGGCATTTCTTCATTCGATGGGGAAGGCAGAATGCTGCGTTGTGGCCCCAGATTTCCCTATCAAGAGGGCTTAGGGACCAGTCAGGTGAGGATGGAATTGTAAACACAAGCTATGGTTCAATTCAGTGCCAAGTGGAAGGCAGTTCCAATGTGCAGTGGTTTATTCAAGACATCCAGCACTGGGATAAGGGTGCTTGTCAGATGTTTGCTTAGACTGGAGTTTGTGTCTATGATGACCGACCAATGGAGTGGTGGCATCAAGAGGCCATGGAGCAGTTTACACGCTGAGGCCTGTGAGTTGATCCAAACATAAGGTTTCCTTCTACTGGACAGGGGAGGTCTGGTTTGTTTACACCAGTTCCCGCATGTGCAAAGTTTGGGTAGCATAGTACTCGCACGTGGATACTGGAAAGCACACCTACATTAACCATTGCACCTAAGGAACATGGCAGGTACTTTCTGGTTGCTCTAGGGCAAAGTACCAAGGCCTGGATTCTAATGAAGTTGGGTCACAATGCAGTTTTGTTACCACGGAAATCTTACTATGTGCTGGTGGCTAAGGGGCCATGTATGATTAGTCTATCCTGATGGTTTGACACCGGTCGAAGAACACGGTTTCTTTCTGGGTATCGGAGATGTTCTGTTGTGGGGCTCATGGACCAAATGTTGTATCATAAGTCGGTATTCCAGAACAGGCCTCTGAGGACAGATGCCTAAAAACTTTTTCTAGGGTTCCAATGAAGTCCAAGGGGAATTTCAGGTTGAATCATCAGACTCAGGACCATTGACTTCAGTGTCTGCCTATATGTAGGCAACCAGGGTGTTTCTGACTGTGCCTTTGTGTACAGAGTGGCCTCCAATATTGGGGTGGGCTCTGGGGCCTTGCAGGTTTCTCCTAATCTTGAAGGTTTAGGCAAATTTGTGGGCACGGTTTCCTTGGGGGTGGCAGGCACAGTCCTGTGGTGTGGCTCCAGAGACTCCATCGTGGAGGGCATGTAAGCCATGGTTTTGGGAGAGAAGTCTGCAATCACAAACTCGGATTAGGTTGAGTTGCGAGGTGATCGTAGGCCCAATGCATAGACCTGGAGGGCAGATCATCAGGAACTGTAAATCACGTACCTTGAAGGCACTAGCACTGGCTTTTGTATCTGGATTGTGTGTCCATGATAGCCTTGGAATGCAGGTGTGTTCTAATGTTTCCATGAGAGTATTTTCCTCTCTACGGATCCTGGAAGCTCCCAATAGTATGGTGGCTTTCTCGTTTGAATGGAAGAGTGCTGTTTTCAATCTTAGATGTTCCCCAAAAAGGGATTCCAGAGAAGGGCTGTGAGTCTGGGTGCTTGGAAAATCCCACCAGGATTAGGATTTGGGCCTAGGGGAGTACCAGGCCTACAATGTGTGACTTGGAGGTACAACTGAGAGCGTTTGTTTGAAAGCATGCTAGTCTGAGTGTCACAATGCCTGATGTGATTAGGGCAGCCCTTATGAGTGGGAGTTGTCTCCTTGGCCATGCAGCTGGCTACCACTTTAATGTAGGACACCCATCCCAACTACCAGGATTCCTGCCATGGAAAAGGAAGAATTCTCTATTGTGCCTCAGGTTCCCCCATTAGCAGGTATTCTAGCAAATGTCTGGGGACAGATGCCTGAATACCAAGGATGGGTAGAGATGAGGGACCTGAGACATGGCCAGTCTCACATGCCTGACTCTCTGAGTAGCTGACATGAATTGAGCACTCAGGCTCTGTCAGAAACAGAACTAGTGGTCAGGGCTGAGTATGAATCAGGGATCCATCAAGGGCTGAGCAGATTGATCCTCATGCAGAGTTTCTGGGCAGAATCACCATGCCCTTCTTCTTTCTAAGGGGAAGGCAAAAAGCTGCGTTGTGGCCCCAGAATTCCCTATCAAGCGGGCTTGGGGACCAGTAGGGTGAGGATGGAATTGTAAACTCAAGCTAAGGTTCAATTCAGTGCCAAGCAAAAGGCAGTTCCATTGTGCAGTGTCTGATTCCAGATATCCAGCACCTGAGTAAAGGTGAAAGTCAGACATTTCCTCATGCTGGAGTTTATGTCTATGATGACCGATGAATGGAGGGGTGGCGTCAAGAGGCCATGGAGGATTTCACATGCTGGGGCTTGTGAGATGCTTCAAACAGCAAAGTTTCCTTCTACCACACAGGGGGAGTCTGGTTTATTTGCTCCAGGGTCCCCCATGTGGAAAGTTTGGGTAGCAGAGCACTCCCACGTGGATGCCTGAAAAGCGCACCTCCATTAAAATTGCAGCTGAGAAACATGGCCAATTCGTTCTGGTGGCTCTTGGGTGAAATACCAAGGCCTGGAGTTGACATGAAGTCTCATGAAGATGGGTCATAATGCAGGTTTGTTACCATGGAGACCTTACAGTGTGCTGGTGGCTAAGGGACCATGTAGGATTCATCTACCCTGAGAATTTGACACTGATCAAAGGGCACGGTTTCCTTCTCGGACCAGAGATGTTCTGATGTGGGGCTAACGGACCAAATGTATCATAATTTGGTATTGCAGAACAGGCCTCTGAAGATAGATGCCTGAAAATTTAATCTAGGGTTCCAATAAAATCCTAACGGAATGTCAGGTTCAATCCTCTGACTCAGTATCATTGACTTCAAAGTCTGCCTAGATGTAGGTGATCAGGGTGTTCCAGACTGTGCATTTGTGTACAGAGTGGCAACCAGTATTGGGGTGGGCTCAGGGGCCTTGCAGGTTTCTCCTAATCTGGAAAGATAGGGCAATTTGATGGGCACAGTTTCCTTGGCAATGGTGGGCACAGTCCTGTGGTGTGGCTCCAAAGACCCCATGCTGGAGGGCATGAGAGCCATGGTTTTTGGAGGGAAGTCTGCAAACACAAATGCGGGTTAGGTTTAGTGGCGAAGTGATTGTAGGCCCAATGCATACTCCTGGAGGGAAGCTCCGTGTGAAATGTAAATCGCATGCCTCAAAGGAAGTAGCACAGGCTTTTTTATCTGGATTGTGTATCCACGATGGACTAAGAATGCAGGTGTGGTCTCAGGTGTCCATGGGTGATATTTCCTCTCAAGTATCCTGGCGGCTCCTTATAATGTGGTGGCTTTCTCATAGAGGAAAGAGTTCTGTTTTCCATATTAAGGGTGTCCCATAACAGGGATTGCAGAGAAGTGCTCTGGCTCTGGGCACCTGGAAATACCCACCAAGGGTTATGATTTGGGCATAGGGGCTTACCAGGCCTCCAATGCAAGTCCTGGAGATACAACTGAGAGCGTTTGTTTGAAAGCATGCTCAGGCTGAGGGTCATTATGCAAGCTTTTGCATAGGGTGGCCCTCAGGAATGGGGGTGGTCTCAATGGCCATTCAGTAGGCTAACACTCTGAGTGTTGGACACCCTTCCGAACTTACAGGAATCCTGCCATGGGGAATGAGGATTTCTCTATTGTGATTCAGGTTCCCTCATTGGTAGGGATTCCAGGAAAGGTCTGGGGACACATGCCTGAATACCAAGGATGGGTAAAGATGACGGCTCTGTTCCGTGGCCAGTCTAACATGCGGGATATGGGCCCCGCCTTCTAGGTGGCTGACACGAGGTCGGGGCTTAGGCTCTGTCAGACACAACACTAGGGGCCTGGGCTGTCTATAATTCAGGGTTCCCTCAAGGGACAAGTAGATTGATCATAATGTGGAGTTTCTGGGCAGACTCACCAGGCCCTTCTTCTTTCTATTGGGAAGGCAGAATGCTGTGTTGTGGCTGCAGAATTCCCTATCATGAGGGCTTGTGGACCAGTAGGGTGAGGATGGAATTGTAAACCCAAGCTATGAATAAATTCAGTGACAAGCGAATGGCATTTCCAGTGTGCAGCGGCTGATTCGAATATCCAGCACCTGAGTAAGCGCAGACGTCAGATGTTTGCTCAAGCTGGAGTTTGTGTCTATAATGACCGACAAATGGAGAGGAGTTGAAAAGAGGTCATAGAGGATTTCCCACACTTGAGCTTGTGAGATGCTCCAAACAGCCAGGTTTCCTTCTACAGGACAGGGCAGTCAGATTTGTTTGCTCGAGAGTCCCCCATGTGGAAAGTTTGGGTAGCAGAGCACTCCCACATGGATGCCTGGAAAGCACACTTCCACTGAACATTGCAGCTGAGGAACATGGCAGGTTCTTTCTGAAGGCTCTGGGGTGAAGTACCAAGGCCTGTAGTTGACATGGAATCTCATGAAGATGGCTCACAATGCTGGCTTGTTACCAGTGAGATCTTAGAATCTGCTGGTGGCTACGGGCCAAGTAGGATTCATCTACCCTGAGGGTTTGACACAGTTCCAAGAGCACGGCTTCCATCTAGAGAAAGGAGATGTTCTGTTGTGGGGATCAGGGACCATATGTTGTATCTTAAGTTGGTACTCCAGAACAGGTCTCTGATTACAGATGCCTGAAAACCTAATCAGGGGTTACAATGAGGTCATAGGAGCATGTCAGGTTCAATCTTCTGACTGAGAAACACTGACTTGGGTATCTGCCTGGATTCAGGTGATCAGCGTATTTCAGACTGCACATTTGTGTCCAGAGGGGCCTCCAGTATTGGGGTGGGCTCAGGGGCCTTGCAGGTTTCTCCTTATCTCGAAGTTTTAGGCAAATGTGACGGACACATTTTCCTTGGGGATGGCAGGCACAGTCCTTTGGTGTGGCTCCAGAGACCCCATCCTGGAGGAAATATGAGCCATGGTTTCGGGATAGAAGTCTGTAAGCACAAACTCGGGTTAAGGTTAGCGGTGAGGTGATCGCAGGCCCAATGCATAGACCTGGAGGGCAGCTCGTCTGGAACTATAAATTAGTTGCCTTGAAGGTGGTAGCACAGGCTTGTGTATCTGGCTTTTGTGTCCAGGATGGCCTCGGAATACAGGTGTGGTCTCATGGATCCATGGGAGATTTTTCCTCTGAAGGATCCTAGCGGCTCCCTATACTATGGTGGCTTTCTTGGCGAAGGGGAGAGTGCTATTTTCCATCTTAGGGGTGTCCCAAAACAGGGATTCCAGAGACAGGCTGTGTTTCTGGGCCCCTGAAAAATCCCACCAGGTGTTAGGATTTGTGCTTAGGGGCATATCAGGCCTGCAAATTTGGATTCTGGAATGCAACTGAGAGTGTTTGTTTGAAAGCATGCTCATGTTGGGGGTCACAATGCCTGCTTGTGTCCAGGGCGGCCCTCATGAGTGGGCGGGTTATCATTGGCCATTCAGCTGGCTACCACTCTGAGGTCTGGAAACCCATCCCAAGAGCCATCATTCCTGCCATGGGGAAGGAGGATTTCCCTATTGTGCTTCTGGTTCCCCCATTGGCAGGGATTTCAGCAAATGTCTGGGGACAGATGCCTGAATCAAGAATGGGTAGAGATGACAGCCCTGGGACATGGCTGGTCTCACATTCTGGAGTTGGAGCCCAGTCTCTGGGTCCTGACACGAGGTCAGAGACGAGGTTCTGTCAGACTCAGCGCTAGTGGCCAGGTAAACCTATAAATGGGGTTCACTCGAGGGTCGAGTAGATTTATCCTCATGTAGGGTTTCTGGGCAGTCTCTCCAGGCTGTTTTTTCTTGCTATGGGGAAGGCAGAATGCTGTGTTGTGGCTTCAGAATTCCCTATCAAGAGAGCTTACTGAACACCAGGGTGAGGATGGAATTGCAAACCCAAGCTACTTTTTTTTTTTTTTAAGATTTTATTTATTTGTCAGAGAGCGAGCGAGAGCAAGCACAGGCAGACAGAGTGGAAGGCAGAGTCAGACAGAGAAGCAGGCTCCCTGCGGAGCAAGGAGCCTGATGTGGGACTCGATCCCAGGACGCTGGGATCATGACCTGAGCCGAAGGCAGCTGTTTAACCAACTGAGCCACCCAGGCGTCCCGCCAAGCTACTTTTAAATTCAGTGCCAAGCATAAGGCAATTCCAGTGTGTAGCAGCTGATTCAAATATCCAGCACTTGAGTAAGTGCAGATGTCAGTTGATTGCTCACGCTGGAGTTAGTGTCTATGATGACCAACAAATGGATGGGTGGCCTCAAGAGGCCATGGAGGATTACCCACCCTCAGGCTTGAGATACTCCATACAGCAAAGATTCCTTTTACCGTACAGGGGAGTCTGGTTTGTTTCCTCCAGGGTTCCCCATGTGGAAAGTTGGTATCAGAGCACTCCCGCTGGATGCCTGGAAAGTACACCTACATTGACCATGGCAGCAGAGGAACATGGCAGTTTCATTCTGGTGGCTCTGGGCCGAAGTACCAAGGGCTAGAGTTGTCATGGAGTCTCATGAAGATGGGTCACAATGCTGGTATGTTTTCAGGGAGATCATAGAATGTGCTGGTTGCCAGGGGGCCTTGAAGGATTCATCTACCCAGAGTGTTTGACACAGGTCCAGAGCACAGCTTTCTTCTAAGGACAGATGTTCTTTTGTGTGGCTCAGTGACCATATTGTATCATACATTGATATTCAGAACAGCCTTCTGAGTACAGATACCTGAAAACCTATTCTAGTGTTCCAGTGAATCCTAGGAGCATGTCAGGTTCAATCTTCTGTCTGAGGACCATTGACTTGGATATCAGCCTGGATGTAGGTGATATGGTGTGTCAGACTGTGCATTTGCATCCAGAGTGGCCTCCAATATTGGGCTGGGCTTAGGGGCCTTGCAGGTTTCTCCTAATCTAGAGTGTTTGTTTAATAGTGACAATCACAGTTTCCTTTGGGAAGACAGGTACAATCCCGTGGTGTGGCTCCAGTTATCACAAACTGGAGGGCATGTGAGCCATGGTTTTGGGAGGGAAGTCTGAAAACACAAACTTGGGTTAGGGTTAGTGGCAAGGTTATCACAGGCCCAATGCATAGACATGGATGGCAGCTCTTCAGGAACTGTTAATCGGGTGACTCAAAGGCAGAATCACAGGCTTTTTTCTCTGTATTGTGTGCAGGATGGCCTCAGAATGCAGTTGTGGCCTCATGGGTCCATGGGAGATTTTTCCTCTCTAAGGACCTGGTGGCTCCCAATAGTTGGTGGCTTTTTCGGGGAAGGGAAGAGTGCTTTTTTTCATGTTAGGGGTGCCCCAAAATATGGATTCCAGAGACGGACTCTGGGTTTGGTCCCCTGGAAAATCCCACCAAGTGTTAGGATTTGGGCCTAGTGGCTTACCAGGCCTGCATGCAGGATCCTGGAGGTGCAACTGAGAGGGCTTGTTTGAAATCATTCTCAGGCTGAGGGTCACAATACTTGCTTATGCCCAGGTGGCCCTCATGAGTGGGCGTGGTCACATTGGCCATGCAGCTGGCTCCCACTTTGAGGGTTGGACAACCATCCCAACAGCCAGAATCCTGCCATGGGGAAAGAGGAGTTCTCTATAGTGCTTCAGGTTCCCCCATTAGCGGGGATTCCAGCAAAGGTCTGGGGACAGAGGCCTGAATACCAAGGATGGGTAAAGATGATGGACATGGGCCATGGCCAGTATCAAATCGTGGATATGGGCCCCGATCACTGGGTGGCTGACACTAGGTCTTGGCTCAGGCTCTGTCAGACACAGCACTAGTGCCCAGGGCAGCCTATAAATTGGGGTTCCCTCAAGTGCCGAGCAGATTGATCCTCATGTATTGTTTCTGGGCAGACTCACCAGGCCCTTCTTGTTTGTAAGGGGAAGGCAGAATGCTGCTTTGTGGCTCTAGAATTCACTATCAAGAGGGCTTGTGGACCAGGAGGCTGAGGATGGAATTGTAAACCTAAGCTATGGTTACATTCTGTATCAAGCAAAAGGAATTTCCAGTGTGCAATGTTTGAATCCAATATTCAGCACTTGAGTGAGGGTGGATGTCAGATATTTGCTCATGCTGGAGTTTGTGTCTATGATGACACAAAAATGTAGGGGTGGCGTCAAGAGGTTATGGAGGATTTCCCAATCTGGTGTTTTTGAGATGCTCCAAACAGCAAGGTTTCCTTCTACCAGACAGGGGCAGTCTGATTTGTTTCCTCCATGGTTCCCCATGTCGAAAGATCGGATAACATAGATCTCCCACATGGGTGACTGGAAAGCACACCTTCATTGACCATGACAGCGAAGGAACATGGCATCTGGTGGCTTTGAGGCGAAGAAATAAAGACTGGATTGGACATGGAACCTCATGAAGATGGGTCAAAATGTTGGTTTGTTACCAGGGAGATCGTAGAATGTGCTGGTGGTTAATGGGCCATGCAGGATTCATCTAGCCTGAGGATTTGACACAGGCCCAAGAGCCCGGATTGCTTCTGGGGGCAGGAGATATTCTGTTGTGGGGCTCAGCGGCCATATGTTGTATCATAAATTGGTAATCCAGAACAGGTCTCTGAGGACAGAAGCCTGAAAACCTAATAAAGGGTTTGAATGAGGCCCTAGGGGAATGTCATTCAATCTTCTGACTCAGGATCATTGACTCTGGTGTCTGACTGGATGCAGGTGATGAGGGTGTTTCAGACTGTGCATTTGTGTCCAGAGTGGCATCCAATACTACGGTTGGCTCAGGTTCCTTGCAGGTTTCTCCTTATATGGGGTTTTTGGAGAACTGTGATGGGCAGTTTCCTTGGGGATTGCAGGAACTGTCCTGTGGTGTGACTCCAGAGACCCCATCCTGGAGGACATGTGCGCCATGATTTTGAGAGAGAAGTCTGCAAACACAAACTTAGGTTAGGGTTAGTGGCAAGGTGATCATAGTCCCAATCCATAGACCAGGAGGGCAGCAAGCCTGGAACTGTAAATCACGTAACTCAAAGGTGGTAGCACAGGTAATTGTATCTGGATTTAATTTCCAGAATGGCCTTTATTGCAGGTGTTGTCTCAAGGGTCCATGGGAGATTTCTCCTCTCAAGGATCCTGGCGGTTCTCAATAGTTTGTTGGATTTCTCCGGGAAGGGATGAGTACTGTTTTCCAGCTTAGGCGTGCCCCAAAACAGGCATTCCAGAGATGAGCTCTGGGTCTAAGTGCTTGGAAAATCCCACCAAGGGTTAATATTTAGGCCTAGGGCCATACCAGGCCTGCAATGCGGGATCCTGGAGGTGCAACTGAGAGCGTTTGTTTGAAAGTATGGTCAAGCTGAGGGTCCCAATGCCTGCTTGTGCCCCGGAGGCCATCAGGATTGGGCGATGTCTACTCAGCCATGCAGCCAGTTCCCATTCCTAGGGTTGGACACCCATCCAAAAGCCAGGATTCCTGCCATGGCGAAGGATGAATTCTCTATTGTGCTTCAGGTCCCCCCATTGGTAGGGAGTCCAGCTAAGATCTAGGGGACAGATGCCTGAATACCAAGGATGGGTAGTAATGACAGCCCTGGGCCATGGCCGGTCTCACATGGTTAATGTGGGCCCCACCCTCTGGGTTGCTGACACGAGGTAGGGGCTCAGGCTCTGTCAGACACAGCACTAGTGGCTAGGGCAAACTATAAATAGGGGTTCCCTCCTGGGCTGAGTATATTGATCTTCATGTGCAGTTTATGGGCAGACTCACCAGGTCCTTCTATCTATGAAGAAGGCAGAATGTTGCGTTGTGGCTCCAGAATTCCCTATCAAGAGACATGGCAGACCAGTAGGGTGAGGATGAAATTGTAGTCTGAAGCTAGGCTTAAATTCATTGCAAAGTGAAAGGCAGTTCCAGTGTGCAGCAGCTGATTCCAATATCAGCGCCTGAATATGGGCGGATGTCAGATGTTTGCTCAGGCTGGAGTTTGTGTCTATGATGACCAACAAATGAAGAGGTGGCGTCAAGAGGCCATGGAGGATTTCCCACCCTGGGGCTCAGGGGCCATAATTTGTATCATAAGTTGGTATTCCAGAAGAGGCCTCTGAGGACAGGTGCCTGAAAAGTTAATCCCTCTTCCAATGAGGTCCTAGGGCCATGTCAGGTTCAATTATCTGACTCAGGACCATTGATTTGGGTGTCTGCCTGGATGGAGGTGATCAGGGTGTTTCAGACTGTGCATTTGCATCCAGAGCAGCCTCCAATATTGGGATGTGCTCAGGAGCCTTCCAGGTTTCTCCTAATCAGGAGGGTTTGGGCAACTGTGATGGGCCCAGTTTCCTTGGGGATGGCAAGCACAGTCTTGTGGTGTGACTCTAGGGGCCCCATCCTGGAGGACATGTGAGCAATGGTTTTTAGAGAGAGATCTGCAAACACAAACTCGGGATAAGGTTAATGGAGAGGTGTTCACCGCCCCAATTCAAAGATCTGGAGGGCAGCACGTCAGTAACTGTAAATCAGGTGACTCGAAGCCAGTAGCACAGTCTCTTGTATCTGGATAGCATATCCACGCTGGCCTCGGAATACAGGTGTGGACTCATGGGACCATGGGAGATTCTTCTTCTCAAGGATCCTGGGGGATCCCATTAGTTTGGTGGCTTTCTCAGGGAAGTGAAGAGTGCTGTTTTCCATCTTAGGGGTGCCTCAAAACAGGGATTCCAGTGACGGGCTCTGGGTATGTGCACATGGAACATCCCACGATGTGTTAGGATTTGGGCTTAAGGGCATATCAGGCCTGCAATGCAGGCTCCTGGAGGTTCAACTAAGAGCATTTTTTTGAAGGCTTGATCAAGCTGAGGGTTACAATGGCTACTTGTTCCCAGGGCAGCCCTCATGAGTGGGCATTGTCACCTTGGCCATGCAGCTGGCTCCCACTTTGAGGTTTGGACACCCATATCAACAGCCAGGATTCCTACCATGGGGAAGGAGGAGTTCTCTATTGTGCTTTAGGTTACCCCATTGGTAGGGATTACATAAAAGGTCTGGGGACAGGTGCCTGAATACCAAGGATGGGTAGAGATGATGGACTTGGTCCCTGGCCAATCTCACATGCTGGATATGGGCTCATATCTCTGGGTGCCTGAAACTAGGTCTTGGCTCAGGCTCTGTCAGACACAGTACTAGTACTAGTACTAGTACTAGTGCCCAGGACAGCCTATAAATCAAGGTTCCATCGAGTGCCAAGTAGATTGATCCTCATGTGGAGTTTCTGGGAAGATTCACCAGGCCCTATTTCTTTCTAGTGGGAATGGAGAATGTTGCCTTGTGGCTCCAAATTCCCTCTCTAGAGGGCTTGCAGACCAGGAGGCTGAGGATGGAATTCTAAACCCAATCTATTGTTAAATTCAGTGTCCAGTGAAACGCAGTTCCAGTGTGCAGTGGTGGAAAAGAAAATGCAGAATCTAAATAACGGCAGATTTCAGATGTTTTCTCATGCTGGAGTTTTTGTCTATGATGACTGACAAATGGAGGGGTTGTGTCAAGGGCCATGAAGGATTTCTCCTGCTGGTGCTTCTGAGATGCTCCAAACAGAGGGTTCCCTTCTACTGGTCAGTGGCAGTCTGGTTTGTTTGCTCCAGGGTCCCACATGTGGAAAGAATAAGTAGAAGAGCACTCCCACATGGATGCCTGGAAAGCACACCTCCACTGACCATATCAGGTGAGGAACATGGCAGGTTCATTCTGGTGGCTCTGGGGCGAATTACCAAGGACTTGAAGTGACATGGAACCTCATGAAGATGGATCACAATGCTGTTTGTTTGTTACCAGAGAGATCTTAGAATGTGCTGGGGGCTAAGGGGCTGTGCATAATTCATATACCCCGACCCTTGACACAAGTTGAAGAGCACGAATTCCATCTGGGGACAGGAGATATTCTATTGTGGGGTTCAGGGGCCAATCTTCTGACTCAGGACCATTGACTTGGGTGTCTTCCTGGATGGAGGTGATCAGGGTGTTGCACACTGTGCATTTGTGTCCAGAGTGGCCTCCAATATTGGACTGGGCTCAGGGGACTTGCAGGTCTCTCCTAATCTGGAGGGTTTGGGCAACTGTGATGGACACAGTTTCATTGGGGATAGCAGGATCTTTCCTGTGGTGTGGCTACAGAGACCCATCATAGAGGGCATGTGAGCCATGGTTTTGGGAAAGAAGTCTGCAAACACAAACTTGGGGTAGGGTTAATGGCGAGGTGATCACAGGCCCAATGCGTAGGTCTGTAGGGCAGCTCGTCTGGAACTGTAAACCAGGTGATTCGAAGGTGGTAGCACAGTCTCTTGTATCTGGATTGTGTGTCCCGGATGGCCTCGGAATGAAGGTGTGGTCTTATGGAGCCCTGGGAGATTTTTCCTCTCTACGCATCCTGGCAGCTCCTAATAGTTTTCTCAGGGGAGGGAAGAGTGCTGTTTTCCATCATAGGGGTGCTTCAAAACAGATATTCCAGAGACGGGCTCTGGTTATGTTGGCATGGAAAATCCCACGAAGTGTTAGGATTTGGTCCTAAGGGCATACCAGGCCTGCGATGCGGGACCCTGCAGAAACAACTGAGAGCATTTGTTTGAATGCATGCTAAGGTTGAGGGACACAATGCCTGCTTTGGCCCAGGCGGCCCTTATGATTGGGCGTTGTCTCATTGGCCATGCACCTGGTTCTAATTCTGAGGGTTGGGCACCCATAGCAACAGCCAGGCTTCCTGCCATGGGGAAGGAGGAGTTCTCAATTGTGCTTCAGGTTCCCCCACTGGTAGGGATTCCAGCAAAGGTCTGGGATAGTTGCCGGAATACCAAGGATGGGTAGAGATGACTGGGCCATGGCCAGTCCCACATGCTGGATAAGGGCCCCACACTCTGGGTGGCTGGCACGAGTTTGGGGCTCAGGCTCTCTCAGACACAGCGCTAGTGGCCAGCGCAAAGTATAAATCGGGGTTCCCTCGAGGGCCAAGTAGATTGATCTTCATGGGGAGTTTCTGGGCAGACTCACCAGGCCCTTCTTCTTTCTATGGGGAAGGCAGAATGTTGCGTTTTGTCTCCCTAATTCCCTCTCAAGAGGACTTGCAGTCCAGTAGGGTGAGGATGGAATTGTAAACCCAAACTATGCAAGAATACAGTGTCAAGTGAAAGGTATTTCCAGTGTGCGTGACTGATTCGAATATCCAGCACCTGAGTAAGAGCAGATGTCAGATGTTTGCTCATGCTGGAATTTGTGTCTATGATGACTAACAAATGGAGGGTTGGCATCAAGAGAATGTGGAGGACTTCCCAGGCTGGGGCTTGTGAGATGCTCCAAACAACCAAGGTTTCCTTCAACCTGACAGGAGCAGTCTTATTTGTTTGCTCTAGGGTTCCCTATGTGGAATTTTTGTGTAGCAGAGAACTACCTCTTGGATGCCTAGAAAGCACACGTCCATTGACCTTTGTACCTGAGGAACATGGCAGATTCGTTTCATGGCTCTTGGGCAAAGTACCAACACCTTGAGTTGGCATCAAGTCTCAGGAAGTTGGGTCACAATGCTGGTTTGTTACCAGGGAGATCATAGAAGCTGCTGGGGCTAATGGGTCATGCAGGATCCATCTACCCTGAAAGTTGGACGTAGATCCAAGAGCACATTTTCCTTCTGGAGACAGGAGATGTTCTGTTGTGGGAATCAGGGACCACATGTTGTATCATAACTTGGTATTCCAGAACAGGACTCTGAGAACAGATGTCTGAAGACCCAATCTAGGGTTTCAGTGAAGTCCTAGGGGCATGTCAGGTTCAATCATCTGACTCAGAACCATTGACTTGGCTTTCTGCCTCGATGGAGGTGCTCAGGGTGTTTCAGACTGCACGTTTGCATCCAGAGCAACCTCCAATATTGGGGTGGGTTCAGGGGCCTGGCAGGTTTCTCCTAATCTGGAGGGTTTGGACAACCTGATGGGCACAGTTTTCTTGGGGATGGCAGGAACTTTCCTGTGATGTGGCTTGATGGACCACATCCTGGTGGGCATGTAAGCCATGGTTTTGGGAGAGAAGTCGGCAAACACAAACTGGGGTTAGGGTTAGTGTCGAGATGATCACAGGCCCAATGCATAGACATGGAGGGCAGCTCGTCAGGAAATGTAAATAGGATGACTCGAAGGCGGTAGCAAAGACTTTTCTCTCTGGATTGTGTGGACAGGATGGCCTCGGAATGCAGGTTTGTTTTCATGGGTCCATGGGAGATTTTTTCTCTCTAAGGATCCTGGCGGCTCCCAATAGTTTGGTGCCTTTCTCAGGGAAGGGAAGAGTGCTGTTTTCCATCTTAATGGTGCCCCAAACAGGGATTCTGAGACGGACTCTGGGTCTGGGCACCTGGAAAATCCCACCAAGTGTTAGGATTTGGGCCTAGGGGCATACCAGGCCTGCAATGCTGGTACTGGAGGAGCAACTGAGAGTGTTTGTTTGAAAACATGCTCAGGCTGAGGATCACCATGCCTGCCTGTGCCCATGTCGGCCCTCAGGAGTGGGCATGGTCTCCTTGGCCATGCAGCTGGCTCCCACGCTGAGGGTTGGACAACCAATATTCCTGCCATGGGGAAGGAGGTGTTCTCTATTGTGTTTCAGGTTCGCCATTGGCAGGAATTCCAGCAAAGTTTGGGGGACAGATGACTGGATACCAAGGATGGGTACAGATGATGGCCCAGGGCCATGGCCGATCTCTCATGCTAAATATGGGCCCTCAACTCTGGGTGGCTGACACGAGGTCGGGGCTTAGACTCTGCCAGACACAGCACTAGTGGTCAGGGAAATCTATTAATCAGGGTTGCCTCGTGGTCTGAGTAGATTGATCCTCATGTGCAGTTTCTGGGCAGAATCAACAGGTCCTTCTTCTTTCTATGTGGAAGGCAGAATACTGCGTTGTGGCTCCAGAATTCCCTATCAAGAGATATTGTGGAGCAGTGTGGTGAGGATAGAATAGTAAAACAAAGCTATGGTTAAGTTCAGTGAAAAGCAAAAGGCAGTTCCAGTGTGCAGCTGCCATTTCGAATATCCAGCACCTGAGTAAGGGTGGATGTCAGATGTTTGCTCACACTGGAGTTTGTGTCTGTGATTACCCACAAATGGAAGGGTGGCGTCAAGAGGCCATGGAGGATTTCCCATGCTGGGGCTTGTGAGATGCTCCAAATAGCAAAGTTTCTTTCTACCGGACAGGAGAAGTCTGGTTTGTTTTCTCTGGTTTCTCCATGTGGAAAGTTTTGTAGCAGAGAACCCCACAGGGATGCCTGGAAATCACCCCTCCATTGACCATTGCAGCTGAGGAACATGGCAGGTGCATTCTGGTGGCTCTGGGGCAATATATCGAGACCTTGAGTTGACATGGAGTCTCATGAAGATGGGGCACAATGATGGTTTGTTACCAGGAATATCATAGAATGTGCTGGTTGCTAAGGGGCCATTCAGGATCCAAATACCCTTAGGGTATGACACAATTCCAGGAGCATGGCTTCCTTTTTGGGGAGGACATATTCTGTTCTGTGGCTCAGGGACTATATATTTTATCATAAGTTGATATTCCAGAGCAGGCCTCTGACGACAGATACCTGTAAACCTAATCTAGTGTGCCAATGAAGTCCTCGGGGCATGTCAGGTTCAATCTTCTGACTCAGGAGCATTGACTTGGGTGTCTGCCTGTATGGAGGTGATCAGGGTGTCTCAGACTGTGCATTTGTGCCCAGAGCGGCCTCCATTATTTGGCTGCGCTCAGGGGCCTTGCAGGTTTCTCCTAATCTAAAGGTATCGGGCAAAAGTGATGGGCACAGTTTCCTTGAGGATCTCAGGCACAGTCTTGTGGTGTGGCTTCAGATGCCAGAATCTGGAGGTCATGTGAGCCATGGTTTTAGGAAGGAAGTCTGCAAACACAAACTCAGTTTAGGTTAATGGCAAGGTGATTGCAGGCCCAATGCATAGACCTGGAAGGCAGCTCGTCAGGAACTGTAAATCCGATGACTCAAAGGTGATAGCACATGATATGTATCTGGATTGTATGTCCAGGATGGCCTCGGAATGCAGGTGTGTTCTCATGGGTCTATGGCAGATTTTTCCACTCAAGGATCCTGGTGGCTACCAAGAGTTTGGTGACTATCTCGGGGAAGGGAAGAGTGCTGTTTTCCATCTTAAGGGTCCCCCAAAATAGGGATTCCAGAGATGGGCTCTGTGTCTGGGCCCCTGTAAAATCCCACCAGGGTTAGGATTTGGGCCTAGGTGTGTACTAGGCCTGCAATTCGGGGTCCCAGAGATGCAATTGAGAGCGTTTGGTTGAAAGCATGCTGAGGCTGAGGTCACAATGCCTGCTTGTGCCCGGGGAAGCCATCATGAGTGCACATGGTCTCCTTGGCCATGGAGCTGCCTTCCACTTTGAGGGTTGAGCAACTATCCCAACTGTCAGAATACCTTCCATGGGGAAGGAGGAGTTCTCTATTGTGCTACAGGTTCCCCCAATGGCAAGGATTTCAGCAAAGGTGTGGGTACAGATGCCTGAATACCAAGAATAGAAGAGAAGACAGACTTGGGCCATAGCTGGTCTCACATGCTGTATATGGGCCCTGATCTCTCCGTGGCTGACACTAGGTCCTGGCTCCGGCTATGTCAGACACAGCACTAGTGCCCAGGGCAGCCTATGAATCAGGGTTCCGTCTAGCACCGAGAAGATTGACCATCATATGGAGTTTCTGGGCAGACTCTCCAGGCCCTTTTTCTTTCTATGGGGAAGGCAGAATATTGTGTTGTAGCTCCAGAATTCCCTCACAATAGGGCTTGTGGACCAGTAGGCTGAGGATGGAATTGTAAACCCAAGCTATGGCTTAATTCAGTCAAACTAAAGGCAGTTCCAGTGTGCAGCGATCGAATTGAAATCCAGCACCTGAGTAAGGGCGGATGTCAGATGTTTGCTCATGCTGGAGTTTGTGTCTATGATGACTGACAAATGGAGTGGTGGCTTCAAGAGGAAATGGAGGATTTCCCTCGCTGGGGCTTGTGAGATGCTCCAAACAGAAGGTTTCCTTCTACCGGACAGGGGCATTCTGTTTTTTTGTCTCAAGGGTCCCCGCCAATTGCAAAGTTTGTGTAGCAGAGCACCCCCGTATGGTTGCCTGGAAACCACACCTCCACTGACCATTGCAGCTTAGGAACATGGCAAGTTCATTCTGGTGGCTCTGGGGCGAAGTACTAAGGGCTTATTTCTACATGGAATGTCATGAATATGGGTAACAATGCTGTTTTGTTACCTGGGAATTCTTAGCCTGTCATCTGTACACATCCTTGGTATTAAGGCAACTTTCCACAGACCTTTCCTGTAACCCTGCCAATGGGGGAACCTGAAGCACAATAGAGAACTCCTCTTTCCATTGCAGGAAGCCTGGCTGTTGCAATGGGTGTCCAACCCTCAAAGTGGGATCCAGCTATATGGCCAATGAGACTACGCCCTCTCCTGAGGGCCCCCCTGGGCACAAAGAGGCATGATGACCCTCAGCCTGAGCATGCTTTCAAACAAGCCCTCTCTGTTACACCATTAGGATCCTGCATTGCAGGCCTGGAATGCCCCTAGGCCCAAATCCTAACACTTGGTGGGATATCCGGGCACCCAGACCCAGAGCCCGTCTCTGGAATCCCTGTTTTGGCATAAGCCTAAGTTGGAAAACAGCATTCTTCCCTGTTTTGGAGCACCCCTAAGATGGAAAAGAGCACTCTTTTCTTCTCTGAAAAACCACCAATCTATGGAGATCCACCAGGATCCTTAGAGAGGAAAAGTCTCCCATTGAACCATGAGACCACGTCTACATTCAGAGCGCATCCTGGACACACAATCCAGATAGAAAAGCCTGTGCTACCAGCTTTCAGTCACCCTAATTACAGTTCCTGACGTGATGCCTTCTAGGTCTATGCATTGGACTTGCGATCACCTTGCCACTATCCCTGACCCAAATTTGTGTTTGCAGACTTCCCTCCCAAAACCATGGCTCTCATATCCTCAAGGAGGTGGTCTCTGAAGCCTTACCACAGGACTGGGCCTGCCATCCCCAAGGAAACTGTGCCCATCACAGTTCCCCAAAGCCTCCAAGTTAGGAGAAACCTGCAAGGCCCCTGAGCCCACCCCAATAGTGGAAGTGGCTCTGGATGCAAATGCACAGTCTGAAACACCCTGATCACCTACATCCAGTCAGACAACCATATCAATGGTCCTTAGTAAGAAAATTGAACCTGATGGGCACCAAAGACATCATTGGATCTCTAGATTAGGTTGCCAGCATCAATCCTCAGAGGCCTGTTCTTGAATACCAAGTCAGGATACAACATATGTACCCTGAGCCACAAAACAGAACATCTCCTCTCCCAAGATGGAAACTGTGCACATCGACCTGTGCCAAACCCTCAGCGTGGCCCATAGCACCAATACATTCTAAGACCTCCCTCGTAACAAACCAGTTTTGGGACACATCTGTAAGAGATTCCAAGTCAACTCAAGGCCTTGGTACTTGGCACCAGAACCACCAAAACGAACCTGTCATGTTCCTCAGCTGCAATGGTCATTGGACGTGTGCTTTCCAGTCATCCATGCGGGAGGGCTCTGCTACGCAAACTTCCACTTGAGGGACCCTGGAGGAAAAAAAAACAGACTCCTCCTGTCCATTAGAAGGAAACCTTGTTGTTTGGAGCATCTCACAATCTTAAGCGTGGGTAATCCTCCATTGCCTCCTGAAGCCACCCCTCCATTAGTCGTCATCCTAGACACAAACTACAGTGTGAGCAAATATCTGACATCTGCCCTTACTCAGGTGCTGGATATCTCGTATAAGCTGCTGCACATTGAAACTGACTTCCGCTTGGCACTCAATTTAAGCATAGCTGGTGTTTACAATTGCATTCTCACCCTATTTGTCCCCAAACCCTCTTGATAGGGAATTCTGGATCCATAAGGCAGCATTCTGCCTGCCCCACAGAAAGAAGTGCTTCGTGAGTCTCGCCAGAAACCCTACATGAGGATCAATTTACTCGGCCCTGGAGAGAACCCCAATATATAGACTTCTCTGGCCACTAGTGCTGTGTCTGACACAGCCTGAGCCCAGACCTCGTGTCAGCCACCCAGAGAGCGGGGCCCATATCCAGCATGTGAGAACGGCCATGGCCCAAATCTGTCATCTCTATGCATCCTTGGTATTCAGGCATCTGTCCCCAGACCTTTGCTGTAATCCCTGCCTATGGGGGAACATGAAGCACAATAGATATTTCCTCCTTCCCCATGGCTGGAAACCTGGCCATTGGAATGTGTGTCCATCCCTCAGTGTGGGAGCCAGAAAATGGACAATGGGACCACGCCCACTCCTGAGGGCCACCCTGGGCACAAACAGGAATTGTAATGCTCAGCCTGAGCATGTTTCCAAACAAGCCCTCTCAGTTGCACCACCAAGATCCTGCATTGCAGGCCTGGTCTGCCCATAAGCCCAAATCCCAACCCTTGGTGGAATTTTCCAGGCGCCTAGACCCAGAGCCCATCTCTGGAATCCCTGTTTTGGGGCACACCTAAGATCGAAAATAGCAGTCTTCCCATACCAAAAAGTCATCAAAATATTGGGAGCCGCCTGTATCCTTAGAGGAAAAATCTCCCATGGACCCATGAGGCCACAGCTACATTCTGACGTCACCCTAGACACACAATCCAGATATAAAAGCCTGTGCTTCCGCCTTCGGGTCATTCCAGTTACTGTTCCTGACGAGTAGCCTTCCAGGTCTACACATTGCCCTGCGATAACCTAGCCACTAAACCTAACCCAAGTTTGTGTTTGCAGACTTCCCTCCCAGAACCATGGCTCACATGCCCTCCAGGGTGGAGTCTCTGGAGCCACACCACAGGACTGTGCTTGCCATCCCCATGGAAATTGTGCATGTCAGTTAACCAAACCCTCCAGAGTTGGTTGAAACATTCAAGGCCCCTGTGGCCACCCCAATATTGGAGGTTACTCTGGACATAAGTGCACAGTCTGAAACTCCCTGATCACCTACATCCTGGCAGACACCCAAGTCAACTGTCCTAAGTCTGAAGATTGAACCTCTCATGCCCCTGGGACTCATTGGAACCCTAGATTAGGTTGTCGGGCATCTGTCTTCAGAGGCCTGTTCTTGAATAGGAACTTATGATATGGCATGTGGTCCCTGAGCCACAAAACACTACATCTCCTGTCCCCAGAAGGTAACCGTGCTCTTCGACCTGTGTTAAACCCTCAGGGTAGGAGAATCCTGCAGGCACCTTAGCCACCAACACATTCTAAGATCTACCTGGTAAAAAAAAAAAAACAGCATTGTAACCCATCTTCAAGAGATTCCATGTCAACTCAAGACCTTGGTGCTTCGCCCCAGAAGCACCGTAAAGAACCTGCATGTTCCTCAGCTGCATTGGTCAATGGAGGTGTGCTTTCCAGGCATCCATGTGGAAGGGCTCTGCTACCCATACTTTTCACATGGGGGGCCCTGCAGAAAACATACCAGACTCTAACTGTCCAGTAGAAAAAACAACCTTGCTGTTTGGAGCATCTCACATGCATCAGCCTCTTGATGCCACTCCTCCATTCGGTCATCAGAGACACAAACTCCAGTGTGCGTAAACGTCTGAAATCCACCTTTACTCAGGTGCTGGATATTTCATTTGTTGGCCACGATAGATACAAACTCTATCATGAGCAGACATCTGACCCTCGCCTGTACTCAGATGCTGGAGATCTCGAAAAAAAACACTGCACATTGGAACGGCCATGTTCTCGGCACTGAGATTAAGCATAGATTGTGTTTTCTGCCTTCTGTTCTCACACTCCTCGCCTTCAAGTCCCCCATATTGGGAATTTGGGAGCCACAATGCAGCCTTCTGCCTGCCCACCAGAAAAAAGAGGTGCCCTATGGGTCTGCGTGAAACTCCATATAAGGTTCCACCAGCACAGCCCTCTATAGCACCACAATATCATAGGCCACCTTGTGAACTAATGCTTTGTCTGACACAGCTCGAGCCCCGACCTCCTGGTAGCCACCTAGATAGCGGGACCCATATCTGGCAGGTGTGACCTGCCTTGACCTGAGTCCTTCATCTCAAACCAACCTGGTTATTCACGTACCAGTCCCAGAACATAGCTCAAATTACTGTGCATGGGGGAATCTGAAGCACAAAAGAGTACTCCTCCTTCCTCACAGAAGGAAAATTAAATGTTGATATGGTGATCCAACCCTCATATTGGGATCCAGGTGCATGGAACAAGAGCCAATGCCCACTCAGGATGGGCATCTGGGCACAAACAGGCATTGTGACCCTTACCCTGAGACCCATTTCCAACAAGTCTCCATGGGAGCTGAACCAAAGCCCCACAGAGACAGGCAGTCAAGCCTCTAGGCCCAAATACTAAGCTTTTGTAGGGTTATCCAGGCACAGGGACCTATAACCCATCTCTGGAATCCCTGTGTTGACGGGAACCGTGAAACAGTAAACCACGCTCTCTCCTTCGCAGTGAGACACCAAACTCTTGGGTCCTGGGCAGAATCCCCAGAGAGGTAGAATATTCCATGGACACATGAGGACACACCACCATTCCAAGGCCATCCTAGACACAATCCAGACAGAAAAGCCTTTGCTCCTGCCTCCCAGCCACACGAATTTCAAATCCTGAGGAGCTGCCCTCAGCGTCTGCAGATCGGGGCTGCCATCACCTCCCTCCTAATTGATACACAATTTTGTGTCTGAAGACTTTTGTCCCAGAGCCCTTAACCACATTCCCTGCAGGATGGGGCTGACAGAACCACACTACATCACTGGGCCTGATCTCTGGATGAAGTTCTGCCGTCTCAGTTGCACAAACCCTCCAGATTAGGAAAAGCCTGCAAGGCCCCTGAGCCCACCCCAATTTCATAGGCCACTCTGGAAAAAATGCACAGTCTGACACAGCCTGAGCATCTACCTCCAGGAAGACTCACAGGTCAAAGTCCCTAAGTCCGAAGGTTGAGGATGACATGCCCCTACAACCTCATAAGAACCCTAGCCTACATATTCAGGCCTCTGTGCCCAGAGGCCTGGTCTTGAAATCCAACATATGATCCGACATGTGGTCCCTGAGCCATACAAGAGAACCCCTCCTGTCCCGAGAAGGGAACCTGGCTCCTGGGAACTGGGTCTAACCCTCAGGTAGGAAAATCCTGCATGGCCACAGACCCACAACCACATTCTTTTTTTTATATAGATTTTATTTATTTATTTGACAGAGAGAGATCACAAGTAGGCATAGAGGAAGGCAGAGAGAGAGAGAGGAAGAAGCAGGCTCCCTGCTGAGCAGAGAGCCCGATGCGGGACTCAATCCCAGGACCCTGAGATCATGACCTGAGCCGAAGGCAGCGGCTTAGCCCATTGAGCCACCCAGGCACCCTCACCACCACATTCTAAGGTCTCCCTGGACACAAAGCAGCATTGTGACTCATTAGACTGAGACCATCCGTCAACTTAGATCACTTGGAAATTTGAACAAAAACCAGCAGATCAAGCCTGCAATGTTCCTCAGCTGCAATGGTCATGCAAGGAAGACTTCCCAGGCCCCCATTCAGAGACCTCTGCTGTCGAATCTTTCTATATGGGGGACCCTGGAGCCTTGTAAGCAGACTTCCCCTGTCCCACAGTAGGACACCTTGCAGTTTGGAGCAGCTCACAAGGTCCTGCTTGGGAAAATCTCCAAGAATTCTTGAGGCCACCCCACAATTCGTTGACCATCATGGATGCAAACCCAGCGTGAGCAGACATCTGACCCTCGCCCATACTCAGGTGCTGGAAATCTCGAAACAACCACTGCACAATGGAATGGTCCTGTGGTCGGCACTGAGCTTATCTGTGGCTTGTGTTTTCAGACTTCTGTCTTCACACTCCTCGCCTACAAGCCCTCCACATTGGGAATTCTGAAGCCACAGTGAAGCTTTCTGCCTGCCCACCAGAAAGAAGAAGTGCCCTATGGGTCTTCGCAAAAACCCACATGAGGATCCTCCTGCACGGCCCTCAATGTCACCCCAATATAATAGACCGACCTCTGCATAAATTGTCTGTCTGACACCGCCTGATCCCCGACCTCCTGTCAGCCACCAAGATAGTGGGCCCCATATCCTCCAGGTGGGTCCAACCTTGGCCCGAGGCCATCATCTTGAAGCAACCTGGATATTCAGGTACCTGTCCCAGACTTAGCTCAAATTCCTGCCCATAGGGGACTCGGAAGCACAAAAGAGTGCTCCTCCTTCCCCATGGCCAGAAAACTGAATGTTGAGAAGGCTGTACAACCCTGAGTGGGAACCAGGAGCATGGTCCATGAGACCACGCCTACACAGGATGGGCAGCTGGGCACAAACAGGCATTGTGACCGTCAGAGTGAGACCCCTTTCCAAAGATCCCCCTTGGGATCTGGACCAGGAACCCAAATCGAAGCTTTGGTTAAGTTTTCCCAGTGTCTGGACCCAGAAACCATCTCTGGAATCCCTGTTTGGACAGGATCCCAGAGATGGAATGCACTCTTTTCCTCTTCCCCAGAAAGAAATCAAACTCTTGGGTGCCAAGCAGAATCACCGGAGTGGAAGAATATCCCATGGACACATGAGGTCACCCCTCCATTTAGTGGCCATCCTAGACACAAAATCCAGACAGAAAAGCCTGTGCTCCTCCCTCCCAGCCACCTGAATTTCAAATCCCGAGGAGCTTCCCTCAGGGTCTTCAGATTCGGACTGCCAACACCTCACTCCTATCTCTTATCCGAGGTTGTGTCTAAAGTCTTTGGTCCCAAAGTCCTGAAACACATGACCTCCAGGATGGGGCCTCGAGAAACACATGACATCACTGGCCCTGCTCTCCTGAGGAAACCCTGCCCATCTCAGTTTCCCAAAATGTCCAGATTAGGAGAAAACTGCAAGGCCCCTGACTGCACCCCAATATCATAGGCCACTCTGGAAAAAGTGCACAGCCTGACACAGCCTCAGCACCTACCTCCAGGATGACATGCAGGCCAATGGCACTTAGTCCGAAGATTGAAACTTCCATGGCCCTAAAACCTCATCAGAACCCTAGCTTATGTTTTGAGGTCTCTCTCCCTAGAGGGCTGTTCTGGAAATTCAAGCATATGGTCCAACCTGTGGTCCGTGAGCCATACAAGAGCACACCTCCTGTCCCAAGAAGGAAACCTGGCTCCTGGGTACTGGGTCTAATCCTAAGGATAGAGAATCCTCAATGGTCAGAGAGCCGCCACCACATTCTAAGGTCTCCCTGGACACCAAGCAGCATTGGGACCTGTTAGACTGAGAACTTCCATCAACGCAAATCACTTGGAACTTGGAATCAGTGTCATTGGTTCAAGCTTACCCTGTTCCTCAGCTGCAATGGTAACACGAGATTGGCTTCCCAGGCCTCCATTCAGAGAGCATTGCTATCGAATCTTCCATATGGGGGCCCTGGAGCCCTGTAAGAAGACTTCTGCTGTCCCTTAGTAGGACACCTTGATGTTTGGAGCAGCTCACAAGCTCCAGCTTGGAAAAATCTCCAAGAATTCTTGAGGCCTCCCCACCATTTGTTGGCCATCATGGATACAAACTCCAGCGTGAGCAGACATCTTCCCCTCGCCCAGGTGCTGGAGATCTCGAAACAACTGCTGTACATTGGAATAGACATGTGCTCGGCACTGAGCGTAACCGTAGCTTATGTTTTCATACTTCTGTCCTCACACTCCTCGCCTGCAAACCCTCCAACTTGGATATTCTGGAGCCGTAATGCAGCCATCTGCCTGCTCACCAGATAGAAGAAGTGAAAAAAGGGTCTGTGCAAAAATCCCCCATGAGGATCCAGTTGCACAGCTCTCAAAAGCACCCCAATATCATAGGCCGAACTCTCCACGAATGTTCTGTCTGACACAGCTCGAGCCCGAGCTCCTGACAGCCACCCAGAAAGCAGGCCTCATTTTCTGCAGGTGGGTCCTGCCTTGGCCCGAGGACCTCATCTCAAAGTGAACTGGGTATTCAGGCACCTGTCCCAGAAATTAGCTCAAGTTCCTGCCCATGGGGGAATCTGAAGCATAAAAAAGTACACCTCCTTCCCCATGGCAGGAAAACTGAATGTTGAGATGGCAGTCCAACCCTCAGAGTGGGAGCCAAGTGCATAGCCCATGAGGTCACACCCACTCAGCATGGGCATCTGGGCAAAAACAGGCATTGTGACCCTCAGAATGAGACCCATTTCCAACAAGAACACTCGGGAGCTGTACCAGGAAAACATAGAGCAGGACCCTAGGCCCAAATCCTAAGCCTTGTTGCGGTGATCCAGGCTCCAGAACCCAGGACCCATCTCTGGAATGGCTGTTTGGACGGGATCCCTGACTCATAAAACTGCGCTCCTCCCATCCCCCAGAAATACACCAAACTCTTGGGTGCCGAGCAGAATTCCCAGAGAGGTAGAATCTCACATGGACCCATGAGGCCACCCCTTCATTTCGTGGCCATCATAGACAAACAAGTCAGACAGAAAAGACTGTGCTCCTGCCTCACTGCCGTCCGAATTTCATATCTGGAGATGCTTCGCTCAGGGTCTGCAGATTGGGTCTGCCATCACCTCGAGCTTAACTCTTACCCGAGTTTGTGTCTGAAGACTTTGGACCCAGAGTCCTGACCCATATGCCCTCCAGGATGGGGCCTCCAGGAACACACAACAGCACTGGGCCAGCTCTCCCAAGGAATGTCAGCCTGTCTCAGTTTCCCAACCCACCAGATTAAGAGAAAATTGCAAGGCCCCTAATACCACCCCAATTCCATAGGAAGCTCCAGAAAAAATGCATAGTCTGACACAGCCTCAGAATATACGTCCAGGAAGACACCCAGGTCAATGGGAAGGGATGAAATGGCCTAACCCATGGCAGGTTCGATGTGCTGGGTGTGAAGCCAACTGTCTCAATGTCTCTCACAAGGTCTGGGCTCAGGCTATGTAAGACAGAGCATAGTGTTTAGGGTAGCCTATGCAATTGGGGTGTTGCCGAGGGCTGAGCAGGTTGATTTTCATTTGGGGTTTCTGAGCAATGCCATAGACAATGTTTTTCTTTGGGGGGCAGGCAGAGTGCTTCGTTCTGGAACCAGAATTCCCAATCATGAGGGCTTTTGGGCCAGGAGTGCTAGGGTAGAGTCTGAAAACAAAACATATGGTGAGGTGGGGAGCAGGCCCACTCTGCAAAGGCTGAAAGGATATCTCATGCATCTGAAGTCAGGCTGAGGATCAGACATTGGCTGAGGTTGGATTGTGCCCTTGATGGCACCTTCATGAAGCAGGTGCCTCATGAGGCCGACGAAGTTTTCCCACGCTGAGTTTGGAGGTTGCCACAAACCACAAGGTTTCCTTCTGCAAGACAGTCGAGTCCTGTTGAATGGCTCCAGTACATACCATACGGAAGGACTGAAGAGGAGGGTTCAAAGGATGGATCCCTGAACAACATGCCTCGCATTCCCTTTGGCCATTAACGACAAGATATGTTTGTTCTGCTGGCTCTGGGGCAAGCTAACCAGTGGGCTGAGTTGAAATGGCCTCTCCTGAGGATGCGTCATAATGTGGGTTTCTGTCCATGGAGACCTTGGAATGTGATGGTTGTACTGTGGCCCTGCGGAATTCTCCGACCAGAAGGGTTTGATACAGATCCAGTAAGAAAGCACTCCATGTGGAGACGAGAGAGGTTTGGTTTGGAGCCTCAGAAAAACCTAATATGCTGGTATAAGAAACCAGTCCTCTGAGGACAGACACATGAAAACTAAAGCTAAGGTTCATATTAGGGCCTAAGGGCCTGTCCATTTCAATCTTCTGTCTCTGGGGACACTGTCTGAAAGTCTAAGTGGTGAAAATGGCTCAGCTGGTGTCAGAGTGCCCCTTTTAGTCCAGGGCAGCCTACACTATCAGGATGGCCTCAGGGGCCTTGGAACTTTTCCCTAACCTGTAGGGTTGTGGTCAATGGATTGGGCACACTTTCCTTGGAGATGGCAGGCACAATCTTTCACTGTGGCTCCAGATGCCCTAGCCTGGAGGGTGTATGGGTCCAGGCTGTGGGCACATAAGTCTGAAAACACAAACTCAGCTTATGAGTGGCGCCGAGGGTATGGCAGGCCGGATGTACAGATAAAGAGTGAGCTCCTTGGCTTGTGAATCAAGGGCGAGATTCCTTCAGGCTTTTGTCTCTGGATGCGTCCAGGATAGCTGTGGATTGTAGGGGGTGGCCTCAGTGACTGTGGACAAGTATCCCTCTCTGGGGATTTGTCCCAGCTAACAGGAGTTTGGGGTCATTTTGTGGGAAGAGTGGAGTCCTGTTGTCTGGCTCATGTGTCTCTCCAAGAAAGTGATTCCAGAGCAGAGCCCCAGGAACAGGGGGGATACTGGAAAACTCAAACACTGGTGAGGATTGGGTGTATAGGGGCTTGGCACACCCCATATGAGGGCTCTTGGTCAAGGCCCTGACAGGCCTTTCTTTGATATTGGGCTCATGCTGAGGGTCACAGAGTGAATTTGTTCCCAAGGCAGCACTCAAGTTTGGGCGTGGTTTCAGGGGAAATGAAGGTTTCTCCCACCCTGAAGGTGTGACTCCATGCCAAGAGCAAGCCTTACAGCCATGGGGAAAAAGGAGTTCTGATTTGTGCTTCAGATGCCCAACTGTGTGGGGAATTCATATAATATCTGGGTTTAGATATCGGAAAACCATGGTTAGGAAGAGATAACGGCATAAGACCATGGCGTGTCAGAAGTGCTAGGTGTGTGGCCAGCTGTCTCCTTGCCTGTCTGGACGTCTGGCATCAGGCTGTGAAAGGCAGAGCATTAGTGCCCAGAGCAGCCTATCAAATCTGAGTGCCGTCGAGGCAAGAGCGGGTTGATCCTCATCTGGGTTTTATGGAAAGCCCCACAAGGAAACGTTTTCTACCGGTGGGCAGTAACTGAGCAGGCTTGTGGTTCTGCAATTCCTACTCTGGAGGGATTGTTTGCCTGGAGTGTGAGGAAGGAAGTCTGAAACCACAAGCTAGCGTGAGGTTTGGGACCGAGGGCACGGCAGGCCACTCTGCAGAGGCTGAATCAAGATCTCCTGCATTGCAGTCATGTCTACTATGAGACGTGCTTCAAGCTAGAGTTTTTGACCATAATGGCCTCTCCCTGAAGGATATGGGGGGCTTCATGAGGCCCGGCAGGTTTGCCGTTTTCTCCTACACTGAAGGTTTGACTCACGGCCAGCAGCAAGGTTTCTTGCCATGGGGAAGGAGGGGTTCTGACTTATGCATCAGGTTCCCCCCTGTGCAGGGATTGGAGATAAGGTCTAGGTTCCGATGACTGAAAACCCAGGTTGGGAATGGATGGTGGCCTAAGGCAGTGGCGGGTCCAATGTGCTGGGTGTGCAGCCAGCTGTGTCGGTGTCTGTTGGAAGGTCTGGGCTCAGGCTTTTGCGACAGAGCATCAGTGTTTAAGGTAGCCTATGCAATTGGGGTGTTGCCGAGGGTAAAGCAGTTTGATCCTCATTTGGGGTTTCTGTGCAGCACCATAGACAATGTATTTCTCCTGGGAGGCAGGCACAGTGCTTCATTGTGGCCCCAGAATTCCCAGTAGGGAGAGTTTGTGGGCCAGGAGTGTGAGGACGGAAGTCTGAAAACACAAGCTAGTGTGAGGTTTGGGACCGAGGGCACGGCAGGCCACTCTGCAGAGGCTGAATCAAGATCTCCTGCATTGCAGTCATGTCTACTATGAGACGTGCTTCAAGCTAGAGTTTTTTACCATAATGGCCTCTCCCTGAAGGATATGGGGGGCTTCATGAGGCCCGGCAGGTTTGCCGTTTTCTCCTACACTGAAGGTTTGACTCACGGCCAGCAGCAAGGTTTCTTGCCATGGGGAAGGAGGGGTTCTGACTTATGCATCAGGTTCCCCCCTGTGCAGGGATTGGAGATAAGGTCTAGGTTCCGATGACTGAAAACCCAGGTTGGGAATGGATGGTGGCCTAAGGCAGTGGCGGGTCCAATGTGCTGGGTGTGCAGCCAGCTGTGTCGGTGTCTGTTGGAAGGTCTGGGCTCAGGCTTTTGCGACAGAGCATCAGTGTTTAAGGTAGCCTATGCAATTGGGGTGTTGCCGAGGGTAAAGCAGTTTGATCCTCATTTGGGGTTTCTGTGCAGCACCATAGACAATGTATTTCTCCTGGGAGGCAGGCACAGTGCTTCATTGTGGCCCCAGAATTCCCAGTAGGGAGAGTTTGTGGGCCAGGAGTGTGAGGACGGAAGTCTGAAAACACAAGCTAGTGTGAGGATTGGAGCCAAGGGCAGAGCAGGCCCACTCTGCAGAGGCTGAATCAAAATATCCTGCATCTGAAGTCAGGCTGAGGATCAGACGTTGGCTGAGACTGGAGTATGTGTCCATGATGGCACCTTCATGAAGCGGGGGCCTCAAGAGGCCAAGGAAGTTTTCCCACCCTGAGTTTGGAGGTTGCCCCAAACCACAAGATTTCCTTCTGCGGGACATTCGAGTCCGGTTGCATGGCTCCAGGACATACCATACGGAAGGACTGGAGAGCAGGGTTCGAAGGATGGATCACGGTACAGCATGCCTCGCATTCCCCTTGGCCATAAGCAACAAGATATGTTTGATCTGCTGCCTCTGGGGCACGCGACCCAGGGGGCTGAGTTGAAATGGCCTCTCTTGAGGATGCGTCATAATGTGCGTTTGGGGTCCATGGAGACCTTGGAATGTGCTGGTTGTTCAGTGGCCCTGCGGAACTCTCCTACCTGAAGTGTTTGATACATCCCCAATAAGAAAGCTCCCCATGTGGAGACGAGAGAGGTTTGGTTTGGTGCCTCAGAAAAGCCCCGTGTGCTGGTCTACGAAAACAGTCCTCTGAGGACGGACACATGGAAACCAAAGCTAAGGTTCAGATTAGGGCCTGGGGGCCTGTCCATTTAAACCTTCTGTCTCTGGGGACTCTGTCTGAGAGACTAAGTGGAGATAGGTGCTCCGCTGGTGTCAGAGAGCCCCTCTTAGTCCAGGGTGGCCTCCACTATTGATGGCCTCAGGGGCTTGGAGCTTTTCCCTAACCTCTAGGGTTGTGGTCAATGGATTGGGCACACTTTCCTTGGAGAGGGCAGGCACAATCTTTCGCTGTGGCTCCAGAGGCCCTTCCTGGAGGTTGTGTGTGTCCAGGCTGTGGGCACAGAAGTCTGAAAACACAAACTCAGCTTATGAGTGGAGCCTAGGGTATGGCAGGCCGGATGTACAGCCCGAGAGGGAGCTCCGGGGCCTCTGAAACAAGGGCGAGTGGGAGGCATTCCTTCAGGCTTTTGTCTCTGGATGTTGTGTCCGGGATAGCCGTGGATTGGAGCGGTTGCCTTAGGGACTGTGGAGGGGTATCCGTCTCTTGGGATTTGTCCCAGCTCCCAAGAGTTTGGGGTCATTTTGTGGGAAGGGTGGAGTCGTGTTGTCTGGCACATGGGTCTCTCCAAGAAAGGGATTCAAGAGCAGAGCCCCAGGTGCAGGCGGGGCAACTGAAAAACTCAAACCCTGGTGAGGATTGGGTGCATAGGGGCTTGGCAAGCCCCATATGGAGGCTCTTGCTCTAGGCCCTCACAGGCCTTTCTTTGACATGGGGCTCATGCTGAGGGTCACAGTGTGAATTTGTGCCCAAGCAGCACTCAAGTTTGGGCGTGGCATCAGGGGCCATGAAGGTTTCTCCCACCATGAAGCTGTGACTCCATGCCAAGAGCAAGCTTTACAGCCATGGGGAAGGAGGAGTTCTGTTTTGTGCTTGCAATACCCAGCTGTGTGGAGAATTGATATAATGTCTAGGTTCAGATATCTGAAAACCAAGGTTAGGAAGAGGTGACGGCATAAGGCCATGGCGTGTCCGAAGTGCTGGGTGTGCGGCCAGCTGTCTCCTTGTCTGTCTGGACGTCTGGCTTCAGGCTGTGTCAGGCAGAGCATGAGTGCCCTGAGAAGCCTATCCAGTTCGGGTACCGTCGAGGCTCGAGCAGGTTGATCCTCATCTGGGTTTTCTGGAGAGACCCACAGGGAAAAGTTTTTCTTCCGTTGGGCAGACACTGGGCTGGGTTTTGGTTCAGGAGTTCCTAGTCCGGAGGGCTTGTTTGCCAGGAGTGTGAGGAAGGAAGTCTGAAAACACAAGCTAGCGTGAGGTTTGGGACCGAGGGCACGGCAGGCCCACTCTGCAGAGGCTGAATCGAGATCTCCTGCACTGAGGTCATGTCAACTATGAGACGTGCCTCAGGCTAGAGTTCTTGTCCAGCATGGCCTCTTCCTGAAGGGTGTGAGGGCTTCATGAGGCCAGAAAGTTTTGCCTACGATGGGATTTGTGAACTGCTCCAAAACTGAAGGTTACCTTCTGCACGACAGTCGAGTCCTATTGGATGGTTCCAAGAGGCCCCATATGGAAAGACTCGAGAGCAGGTGTCTAAGCATGGATCCCTGGGAACGCCACCTCATATTCCCACTCTTTAGTCAGGACAAGGCAGGCTCAATCTGCGGGCTCCTGGGTGAGCTACCCAGAGGTGAGAGTTGAAATGGTCTCTCCTGAAGATGAGTCCGACTGTGGCTTGGTGGCCTGGGAGACCTTGGAATGTGGAGGTGGCTCAGGGACTCTGCAGGGTTCTCCAACATGAGGTGTTTGACACGGCTCCAACAAGGAAACTTCCCATGTGGAGACGAGAGGAGTTCTGTTCCGTGCCTCAGGAAAGCCCCATACCCTGTTCTTCGAACCAAAGCCTCTGAGGAGTGACACCTGGAAACCAAAGCAAGAGTTGAGACTACGGCCTAAAGGCCTGTCCGGCTCAACCTTCTATCTCTGTTGACATCTGTGTGCATGCATTCATGAATGTAGCTACTCAGCTTGTGTCCGAATGCCCCTGTGAGTCCAGTGAGGCTCCCAGTAGTGGGATGTCCTCGGAGGACTTGAGGTTTCTCATATTCTGGAGGTGTGTGGCCAAAGGAATGGACACAGTTTCCCAGGAGAGAGCAGGCACGGTCCTGTGGTATGGCTCCAGAGGACCCAGCCTAGAGGCTGTGTTTGCCAGGGCTGTGGGGACAGATGTCTGAAAAAGCAAACTTGGCTCAGCTAGGGGCCAATGTAATGGCAGGCCTGATCTCTAGTCCGTGAGGGGAGATCCTCTGGAAATCAAAGTAGGGAAAGTGGGAGGCAGTCACTCAGGATTTTGTCTCTGGGTGTTGCGTTTACAGTGTCCGGTCAGGGTAGGGGTTGTCTCAGAGGCCGAGGAAGAGCCTTCCTCTCGGGGGATTGTCCAAGCTCCCAAGTGTTTGTGTTCATTCTGTGGGAATTAAGAGTACTGTTTTCTGCCACAAGGGACCCCCCAGGATAGGGACTCTAGAGCACAGCAGTGGGTTCCCTCAACTGGAATACACACCATCTAGTTAGTCCTGGGTGCCTATGGGCATGGCAAGCCACATATGCGGGCTCTTGGTCCAGTCACTGAGAGGCGTTACTTGAATAAGGTACTCACGCTGAGGGTCACAATGTGTGTTTGTGCCCAAGGCGGCCCTCACGCTTGGGCGTGGCCTCATGGGCCATGCCGTTTTCTCCTACACTGAAGGTTTGACTCACTGCCAGCAGCAAGGTTTCTTGCCAGTGGGAAGAAGGGGTTCTGACTTGTGCATCAGGTTCCCCCGTGTGCAGGGATTGGAGATAAGGTCTAGGTTCCGATGACTGAAAACCCAGGTTGGGAATGGATGGTGGCCTAAGGCAGTGGCGGGTCCAATGTGCTGGGTGTGCAGCCAGCTGTGTAGGTGTCTGTTGGAAAGTCTGGGCTCAGGCTATTTGCGACAGAGCATCACTGTTTAAGGTAGCCTATGCAATTGGGGTGTTGCCGAGGGCCAAGCAGTATGATCATCATTTGGGGTTTCTGGGCAGCGCCATTGACAATGTTTTTCTCCTGGGAGGCAGGCACAGTGCTTCATTGTGGCCCCAGAATTCCCAGTAGGGAGGGTTTGTGCGCCAGGAGTGTGAGGACGGAAGTCTGAAAACACAAGCTAGTGTTAGGATTGGAGCCAAGGGCAGAGCAGGTCCACTCTGCAGAGGCTGAATCAAAATCTCCTGCATCTGAAGTCAGGCTGAGGATCAGACGTTGGCTGAGGCTGGAGTATTTGTCCATGATGGCACCTTCATGAAGTGGGGGCCTCATGAGGCCAAGGAAGTTTTCCCACGCTGAGTTTGGAGGTTGCCCCAAACCACAAGGTTTCCTTCTGCGGGACATTCGAGTCCTGTTGCATGGCTCCAGGACATACCATATGGAAGGACTGGAGAGCAGGGTTCGAAGGATGGATCCCTGTACAGCATGCCTCGCATTCCCATTGGCTATTAGCGACAAGATATGTTTGATCTGCTGCCTCTGGAACACGCGACCCAGGGGGCTGAGATGAAATGGCCTCTCCTGAGGATGCGTCATAATGTGCGTTTGGGTCCATGGAGACCTTGGAATGTGCTGGTTGTGCAGTGGCCCTGCGGAACTCTCCTACCTGAAGTGTTTGATACATCCCAGTAAGAAAGCTGCCCATGTGGAGATGAGAGATGTTTGGTTTGGTGCCTCAGAAAAGCCCCATGTGCTGGTCTACGAAAACAGTCCTCTGAGAACGGAAACATGGAAACCAAAGCTAAGGTTCAGATTAGGGCCTGGGGGCCTGTCCATTTCAACCTTCTGTCTCTGGGGACACTGTCTGAGAGTCTAAGTGGAGATAGTTGCTCCGCTGGTGTCAGAGAGCCCCTCTTAGTCCAGGGTGGCCTATACTATTGATGGCCTCAGGGACCTTGGAGCTTTTCCCTAACCTGTAGGGTTGTGCTCAATGGATTGGGCACACTTTCCTTGGAGAGGGCAGGCACAATCTTTCGCTGTTTGGTCCAGAGGCCCTAGCCTGGATGTTGTGTGGGTCCAGGCTGTGGGCACAGAAGTCTGAATACACAAACTCAGCTTATGAGTGGCGCCTAGGGTATGGCAGGCCGGATGTACAGCCCGAGAGGGAGCTCCTGGGCCTCTGAAACAAGGGCGAGTGGGAGGCGTTCCTTCAGGCTTTTGTCTCTGGATGTTGTGTCCGGGATAGCCGTGGATTGGAGCGGTGGCCTCAGGTACTGTGGACGAGTATCCCTCTCTGGGGATTTGTCCCAGCTCCCAAGAGTTTGGGGTCATTTTGTGGGAAGGGTGGAGTCGTGTTGTCTGGCTCATGGGTCTCTCCAAGAAGGGGATTCCAGAGCAGAGCTCCAGGTACGGGCGGGGCGACTGGAAAATTCAAACCGTGGTGAGGATTGGGTGCATAGGGGCTTGGCAAGCCCCATATGTGGGCTCTTGGTCCAGGCCCTGACAGGCCTTTCTTTGACATGGGGCTCATGTTGAGGGTCACAATGTGAATTTGTGCCCAAGCAGCACTCAAGTTTGGGCGTGGCATCAGGGGCCATGAAGGTTTCTTCCACCCTGAAGGTGTGACTCCATGCCAACAGCAAGCTTGACAGCCATGGGGAAGGAGGAGTTCTGTTTTGTGCTTGCTATACCCAGCTGTGTGGAGAATTGATATAATGTCTAGGTTCAGGTATCTGAAAACCAAGGTTAGGATGAGGTGACGGCATAAGACCATGGCGTGTCCGAAGTGTGGGTGTGCGGCCAGCTGTCTCCTTGTCTGTCTGGACGTCTGGCTTCAGGCTGTGTCAGGCAGAGCATGAGTGCCCAGAGCAGCCTATCCAGTTCGGGTACCGTCGAGGCCCAAGCAGGTTGATCCTCATCTGGGTTTTCTGGAGAGCCCCACAGGGAAACGTTTTTCTTCCGTTGGGCAGACACTGGGCTGGGTTTTGGTTCTGGAGTTCCTAGTCCGGAGGGCTTGTTTGCCGAGAAGGTGAGGAAGGAAGTCCGAAAACACAAGCTAGCGTGAGGCTTGGGACCGAGGGCACGGCAGGCCCACTCTGCAGAGGCTGAATCGAGATCTCCTGCACTGAGGTCATGTCAACTATGAGACGTGCCTCAGGCTAGAGTTCTTGTCCAGCATGGCCTCTTCCTGAAGGGTGTGGGGGCTTCATGAGGCCAGAAAGTTTTGCCTACGATGGGATTTGTGAACTGCTCCAAAACTGAAGGTTACCTTCTGCACGACAGTCGAGTCCTATTGGATGGTTCCAAGAGGCCCCATATGGAAAGACTCGAGAGCAGGTGTCTAAGCATGGATGCCTGGGAACGCCACCTCATATTCCCACTCTTTAGTCAGGACAAGGCAGGCTCAATCTGCGGGCTCCTGGGTGAGCTACCCAGAGGGGAGAGTTGAAATGGACTCTCCTGAAGATGAGTCCTACTGTGGCTTGGTGGCCTGGGAGACCTTGGAATGTGGAGGTGGCTCAGGGACTCTGCAGGGTTCTCCAACATGAGGTGTTTGACACGGCTCCAACAAGGAAACTTCCCATGTGGAGACGAGAGGAGTTCTGTTCCGTGCCTCAGGAAAGCCCCATACCCTGTTCTTCGAACCAAAGCCTCTGAGGAGTGACACCTGAAAACCAAAGCAAGAGTTGAGACTACGGCCTAAAGGCCTGTCCGGCTCAACCTTCTATCTCTGTTGACATCTGTGTGCATGCATTCATGGATGTAGCTACTCAGCTTGTGTCTAAATGCCCCTGTGAGTCCAGTGAGGCTCCCAGTAGTGGGATGTCCTCGGAGGCCTTGAGGTTTCTCATATTCTGGAGGTGTGTGGCCAAAGGAATGGACACAGTTTCCCAGGAGAGAGCAGGCACGGTCCTGTGGTATGGCTCCAGAGGACCCAGCCTAGAGGCTGTGTTTGCCAGGGCTGTGGGGACAGATGTCTGAAAAAGCAAACTTGGCTCAGCTAGGGGCCAATGTAATGGCAGGCCTGATCTCTAGTCCGTGTGGGGAGATCCTCTGGAAATCAAAGTAGGGCAAGTGGGAGGCAGTCACTTAGGATTTTGTCTCTGGGTGTTGCGTTTACAGTGTCCGGTCAGGGTAGGGGTTGTCTCAGAGGCCGAGTAAGAGCCTTCCTCTCGGGGGATTGTCCAAGCTCCCAAGTGTTTGTGTTCATTCTGTGGGAATGAAGAGTACTGTTTTCTGCCACAAGGGACACCACAGGAGAGGGACTCTAGAGCACAGCAGTGGGTTCCCTCAACTGGAATACACACCATCTAGTTAGTCCTGGGTGCCTATGGGCATGGCAAGGCTCATATGCGAGCCCTTGGTCCAGTCACTGAGAGGCGTTACTTGAATAAGGTACTCACGCTGAGGGTCACAATGTGTGTTTGTGCCCAAGGTGGCCCTCACGCTTGGGCGTGGCCTCATGGGCCATGCCGTTTTCTCCTACACTGAAGGTTTGACTCACTGCCAGCAGCAAGGTTTCTTGCCATGGGGAAGGAGGGGTTCTGAATTGTGCATCAGGTTCCCCCCTGTGCAGGGATTGGAGATAAGGTCTAGGTTCCGAAGACTGAAAACCCAGGTTAGGAATGGATGGTGGCCTAAGTCAGTGGCGGGTCCAATGTGCTGGGTGTGCAGCCAGCTGTGTCGGTGTCTGTTGGAAGGTCTGGGCTCAGGCTATTTGCGACAGAGCATCACTGTTTAAGGTAGCCTATGCAATTGGGGTGTTGCCGAGGGCCAAGCAGTTTGATCCTCATTTGGGGTTTCTGGGCAGCGCCAGAGACAATGTTTTTCTCCTGGGAGGCAGGCACAGTGCTTCATTGTGGCCCCAGAATTCCCAGTAGGGAGGGTTTGTGGGCCAGGAGTGTAAGGACGGAAGTCTGAAAACACAAGCTAGTGTGAGGATTGGAGCCAAGGGCAGAGCAGGCCCACTCTGCAGAGGCTGAATCAAAATCTCCTGCATCTGAAGTCAGGCTGAGGATCAGACGTTGGCTGAGGCTGGAGTATGTGTCCATGATGGCACCTTCATGAAGTGGGGGCCTCATGAGGCCAAGGAAGTTTTCCCACGCTGAGTTTGGAGGTTGCCCCAAACCACAAGGTTTCCTTCTGCGGGACATTCGAGTCCTGTTGCATGGCTCCAGGACATACCATATGGAAGGACTGGAGAGCAGGGTTCGAAGGATGGATCCCTGTACAGCATGCCTCGCATTCCCATTGGCTATTAGCGACAAGATATGTTTGATCTGCTGCCTCTGGAACACGCGACCCAGGGGGCTGAGTTGAAATGGCCTCTCCTGAGGATGCGTCATAATGTGCGTTTGGGTCCATGGAGACCTTGGAATGTGCTGGTTGTTCAGTGGCCCTGCGGAACTCTCCTACCTGAAGTGTTTGATACATCCAGTAAGAAAGCTGCCCATGTGGAGATGAGAGATGTTTCGTTTGGTGCCTCAGAAAAGCCCCATGTGCTGGTCTACGAAAACAGTCCTCTGAGAACGGAAACATGGAAACCAAAGCTAAGGTTCAGATTAGGGCCTGGGGGCCTGTCCATTTCAACCTTCTGTCTCTGGGGACACTGTCTGAGAGTCTAAGTGGAGATAGTTGCTCCGCTGGTGTCAGAGAGCCCCTCTTAGTCCAGGGTGGCCTATACTATTGATGGCCTCAGGGACCTTGGAGCTTTTCCCTAACCTATAGGGTTGTGGTCAATGGATTGGGCACACTTTCCTTGGAGAGGGCAGGCACAATCTTTCGCTGTTTGGTCCAGAGGCCCTAGCCTGGATGTTGTGTGGGTCCAGGCTGTGGGCACAGAAGTCTGAATACACAAACTCAGCTTATGAGTGGCGCCTAGGGTATGGCAGGCCGGATGTACAGCCCGAGAGGGAGCTCCTGGGCCTCTGAAACAAGGGCGAGTGGGAGGCGTTCCTTCAGGCTTTTGTCTCAGGATGTGGTGTCCGGGATAGCCGTGGATTGGAGCGGTGGCCTCAGGTACTGTGGACGAGTATCCCTCTCTGGGGATTTGTCCCAGCTCCCAAGAGTTTGGGGTCATTTTGTGGGAAGGGTGGAGTCGTGTTGTCTGGCTCATGGGTCTCTCCAAGAAAGGGATCCCAGAGCAGAGCTCCAGGTACGGGCGGGGCGACTGGAAAATTCAAACCGTGGTGAGGATTGGGTGCATAGGGGCTTGGCAAGCACCATATGTGGGCTCTTGGTCCAGGCCCTGACAGGCCTTTCTTTGACATGGGGCTCATGCTGAGGGTCACAGTGTGAATTTGTGCCCAAGCAGCACTCAAGTTTGGGCGTGGCATCAGGGGCCATGAAGGTTTCTCCCAGCCTGAAGGTGTGACTCCATGCCAAGAGCAAGCTTGACAGCCATGGGGAAGGAGGAGTTCTGTTTTGTGCTTGCTATACCCAGCTGTGTGGAGAATTGATATAATGTCTAGGTTCAGATATCTGAAAACCAATGTTAGGATGAGGTGACGGCATAAGACCATGGCGTGTCCGAAGTGCTGGGTGTGCGGCCAGCTGTCTCCTTGTCTGTCTGGACGTCTGGCTTCAGGCTGTGTCAGGCAGAGCATGAGTGCCCAGAGCAGCCTATCCAGTTCGGGTACCGTCGAGGCCCGAGCAGGTTGATCCTCATCTGGGTTTTCTGGAGAGCCCCACAGGGAAACATTTTTCTTCCGTTGGGCAGACACCGGGCTGGGTTTTGGTTCCGGAGTTCCTAGTCCGGAGGGCTTGTTTGCCAGGAGTGTGAGGAAGGAAGTCTGAAAACACAAGCTAGCGTGAGGTTTGGGACCGAGGGCACGGCAGGCCCACTCTGCAGAGGCTGAATCGAGATCTCCTGCACTGAGGTCATGTCAACTATGAGACGTGCCTCAGGCTAGAGTTCTTGTCCAGCATGGCCCCTTCTGAAGGGTGTGGGGGCTTCATGAGGCCAGAAAGTTTTGCCTACGATGGGATTTGTGAACTGCTCCAAAACTGAAGGTTACCTTCTGCACGACAGTCGAGTCCTATTGGATGGTTCCAAGAGGCCCCATATGGAAAGACTCGAGAGCAGGTGTCTAAGCATGGATGCCTGGGAACGCCACCTCATATTCCCACTCTTTAGACAGGACAAGGCAGGCTCAATCTGCGGGCTCCTGGGTGAGCTACCCAGAGGGGAGAGTTGAAATGGACTCTCCTGAAGATGAGTCCTACTGTGGCTTGGTGGCCTGGGAGACCTTGGAATGTGGAGGTGGCTCAGGGACTCTGCAGGGTTCTCCAACATGAGGTGTTTGACACGGCTCCAACAAGGAAACTTCCCATGTGGAGACGAGAGGAGTTCTGTTCCGTGCCTCAGGAAAGCCCCATACCCTGTTCTTCGAACCAAAGCCTCTGAGGAGTGACACCTGGAAACCAAAGCAAAAGTTGAGACTACGGCCTAAAGGCCTGTCCGGCTCAACCTTCTATCTCTGTTGACATCTGAGTGCATGCATTCATGGATGTAGCTGCTCAGCTTGTGTCCGAATGCCCCTGTGAGTCCAGTGAGGCTCCCAGTAGTGGGATGTCCTCGGAGGCCTTGAGGTTTCTCATATTCTGGAGGTGTGTGGCCAAAGGAATGGACACAGTTTCCCAGGAGAGAGCAGACACGGTCCTGTGGTATGGCTCCAGAGGACCCAGCCTAAAGGCTGTGTTTGCCAGGGCTGTGGGGACAGATGTCTGAAAAAGCAAACTTGGCTCAGCTAGGGGCCAATGTAATGACAGGCCTGATCTCTAGTCCGTGAGGGGAGATCCTCTGGAAATCAAAGTAGGGCAAGTGGGAGGCAGTCACTCAGGATTTTGTCTCAGGGTGTGGCGTTTACAGTGTCCGGTCAGGGTAGGGGTTGTCTCAGAGGCCGCGGAAGAGCCTTTCTCTCGGGGGATTGTCCAAGCTCCCAAGTGTTTGTGTTCATTCTGTGGGAATGAAGAGTACTGTTTTCTGCCACAGGGGACCCCCCAGGAGAGGGACTCTAGAGCACAGCAGTGGGTTCCCTCAACTGGAATACACACCATCTAGTTAGTCCTGGGTGCCTATGGGCATGGCAAGCCACATATGCGGGCTCTTGGTCCAGTCACTGAGAGGCGTTACTTGAATAAGGTACTCACGCTGAGGGTCACAATGTGTGTTTGTGCCCAAGGTGGCCCTCACGCTTGGGTGTGGCCTCATGGGCCATGCCGTTTTCTCCTACACTGAAGGTTTGACTTACTGCCAGCAGCAAGGTTTCTTGCCATGGGGAAGGAGGGGTTCTGACTTGTGCATCAGGTTCCCCCCTGTGCAGGGATTGGAGATAAGGTCTAGGTTCCGATGCCTGAATACCCAGGTTGGGAATGGATGGTGGCCTAAGGCAGTGGCGGGTCCAATGTGCTGGGTGTGCAGCCAGCTGTGTCGGTGTCTGTTGGAAGGTCTGGGCTCAGGCTATTTGCGACAGAGCATCACTGTTTAAGGTAGCCTATGCAATTGGGGTGTTGCCGAGGGCCAAGCAGTTTGATCCTCATTTGGGGTTTCTGGGCAGCGCCATAGACAAGGTTTTTCTCCTGGGAGGCAGGCACAGTGCTTCATTGTGGCCCCAGAATTCCCAGTAGGGAGGGTTTGTGGGCCAGGAGTGTAAGGACGGAAGTCTGAAAACACAAGCTAGTGTGAGGATTGGAGCCAAGGGCAGAGCAGGCCCACTCTGCAGAGGCTGAATCAAAATCTCCTGCATCTGAAGTCAGGCTGAGGATCAGACGTTGGCTGAGGCTGGAGTATGTGTCCATGATGGCACCTTCATGAAGTGGGGGCCTCATGAGGCCAAGGAAGTTTTCCCACGCTGAGTTTGGAGGTTGCCCCAAACCACAAGGTTTCCTTCTGCGGGACATTCGAGTCCTGTTGCATGGCTCCAGGACATACCATATGGAAGGACTGGAGAGCAGGGTTCGAAGGATGGATCCCTGTACAGCATGCCTCACATTCCCATTGGCTATTAGCGACAAGATATGTTTGATCTGCTGCCTCTGGAACACGCGACCCAGGGGGCTGAGTTGAAATGGCCTCTCCTGAGGATGCGTCATAATGTGCGTTTGGGTCCATGGAGACCTTGGAATGTGCTGGTTGTTCAGTGGCCCTGCGGAACTCTCCTACCTGAAGTGTTTGATACATCCCAGTAAGAAAGCTGCCCATGTGGAGATGAGAGATGTTTCGTTTGGTGCCTCAGAAAAGCCCCATGTGCTGGTCTACGAAAACAGTCCTCTGAGAACGGAAACATGGAAACCAAAGCTAAGGTTCAGATTAGGGCCTGGGGGCCTGTCCATTTCAACCTTCTGTCTCTGGGGACACTGAGAGTCTAAGTGGAGATAGTTGCTCCGCTGGTGTCAGAGAGCCCCTCTTAGTCCAGGGTGGCCTATACTATTGATGGCCTCAGGGACCTTGGAGCTTTTCCCTAACCTGTAGGGTTGTGGTCAATGGATTGGGCACACTTTCCTTGGAGAGGGCAGGCACAATCTTTCTCTGTTTGGTCCAGAGGCCCTAGCCTGGATGTTGTGTGGGTCCAGGCTGCGGGCACAGAAGTCTGAATACACAAACTCAGCTTATGAGTGGCGCCTAGGGTATGGCAGGCCGGATGTACATCCCGAGAGGGAGCTCCTGGGCCTCTGAAACAAGGGCGAGTGGGAGGCGTTCCTTCAGGCTTTTGTCTCTGGATGTTGTGTCCGGGATAGCCGTGGATTGGAGCGGTGGCCTCAGGTACTGTGGACGAGTATCCCTCTCTGGGGATTTGTCCCAGCTCCCAAGAGTTTGGGGTCATTTTGTGGGAAGGGTGGAGTCGTGTTGTCTGGCTCATGGGTCTCTCAAAGAAAGGGATCCCAGAGCAGAGCTCCAGGTACGGGCGGGGCGACTGGAAAATTCAAACCGTGGTGAGGATTGGGTGCATAGGGGCTTGGCAAGCACCATATGTGGGCTCTTGGTCCAGGCCCTGACAGGCCTTTCTTTGACATGGGGCTCATGCTGAGGGTCACAGTGTGAATTTGTGCCTAAGCAGCACTCAAGTTTGGGCATGGCATCAGGGGCCATGAAGGTTTCTCCCACCCTGAAGGTGTGACTCCATGCCAAGAGCAAGCTTGACAGCAAAGGGGAAGGAGGAGTTCTGTTTTGTGCTTGCTATACCCAGCTGTGTGGAGAATTGATATAAAGTCTAGGTTCAGATATCTGAAAACCAAGGTTAGGATGAGGTGACGGCATAAGACCATGGCATGTCCGAAGTGCTGGGTGTGCGGCCAGCTGTCTCCTTGTCTGTCTGGACGTCTGGCTTCAGGCTGTGTCAGGCAGAGCATGAGTGCCCAGAGCAGCCTATATAGTTCGGGTACCGTCGAGGCCCGAGCAGGTTGATCCTCATCTGGGTTTTCTGGAGAGCCCCACAGGGAAACGTTTTTCTTCCGTTGGGCAGACACCGGGCTGGGTTTTGGTTCCGGAGTTCCTAGTCCGGAGGGCTTGTTTGCCAGGAGTGTGAGGAAGGAAGTCTGAAAACACAAGCTAGCATGAGGTTTGGGACCGAGGGCACGGCAGGCCCACTCTGCAGAGGCTGAATCGAGATCTCCTGCACTGAGGTCATGTCAACTATGAGACGTGCCTCAGGCTATAGTTCTTGTCCAGCATGGCCTCTTCCTGAGGGGTGTGGGGGCTTCATGAGGCCAGAAAGTTTTGCCTACGATGGGATTTGTGAACTGCTCCAAAACTGAAGGTTACCTTCTGCACGACAGTCGAGTACTATTGGATGGTTCCAAGAGGCCCCATATGGAAAGACTCGAGAGCAGGTGTCTAAGCATGGATGCCTGGGAACGCCACCTCATATTCCCACTCTTTAGTCAGGACAAGCCAGGCTCAATCTGCGGGCTCCTGGGTGAGCTACCCAGAGGGGAGAGTTGAAATGGACTCTCCTGAAGATGAGTCCTACTGTGGCTTGGTGGCGTGGGAGACCTTGGAATGTGGAGGTGGCTCAGGGACTCTGCAGGATTCTCCAACATGAGGTGTTTGACACGGCTCCAACAAGGAAACTTCCCATGTGGAGACGAGAGGAGTTCTGTTCCGTGCCTCAGGAAAGCCCCATACCCTGTTCTTCGAACCAAAGCCTCTGAGGAGTGACACCTGGAAACCAAAGCAAGAGTTGAGACTACGGCCTAAAGTCCTGTCCGGCTCAACCTTCTATCTCTGTTGACATCTGAGTGCATGCATTCATGGATGTAGCTGCTCAGCTTGTGTCCGAATGCCCCTGTGAGTCCAGTGAGGCTCCCAGTCGTGGGATGTCCTCGGAGGCCTTGAGGTTTCTCATATTCTGGAGGTGTGTGGCCAAAGGAATGGACACAGTTTCCCAGGAGAGAGCAGACACGGTCCTGTGGTATGGCTCCAGAGGATCCAGCCTAGAGGCTGTGTTTGCCAGGGCTGTGGGGACAGATGTCTGAAAAAGCAAACTTGGCTCAGCTAGGGGCCAATGTAATGGCAGGCCTGATCTCTAGTCCGTGAGAGGAGATCCTCTGGAAATCAAAGTAGGGCAAGTGGGAGGCAGTCACTCAGGATTTTGTCTCAGGGTGTTGCGTTTACAGTGTCCGGTCAGGGTAGGGGTTGTCTCAGAGGCCGCGGAAGAGCCTTTCTCTCGGGCGATTGTCCAAGCTCCAAAGTGTTTGTGTTCATTCTGTGGGAATGAAGAGTACTGTTTTCTGCCACAGGGGACCCCCCAGGAGAGGGACTCTAGAGCACAGCAGTGGGTTCCCTCAACTGGAATACACACCATCTAGTTAGTCCTGGGTGCCTATGGGCATGGCAAGCCACATATGCGGGCTCTTGGTCCAGTCACTGAGAGGCGTTACTTGAATAAGGTACTCACGCTGAGGGTCACAATGTGTGTTTGTGCCCAAGGTGGCCCTCACGCTTGGGCGTGGCCTCATGGGCCATGCCGTTTTCTCCTACACTGAAGGTTTGACTTACTGCCAGCAGCAAGGTTTCTTGCCAGGGGGAAGGAGGGGTTCTGACTTGTGCATCAGGTTCCCCCCTGTGCAGGGATTGGAGATAAGGTCTAGGTTCCGATGCCTGAATACCCAGGTTGGGAATGGATGGTGGCCTAAGGCAGTGGCGGGTCCAATGTGCTGGGTGTGCAGCCAGCTGTGTCGGTGTCTGTTGGAAGGTCTGGGCTCAGGCTATTTGCGACAGAGCATCATGTTTAAGGTAGCCTATGCAATTGGGGTGTTGCCGAGGGCAAAGCAGTTTGATCCTCATTTGGGGTTTCTGGGCAGCGCCATAGACAAGGTTTTTCTCCTGGGAGGCAGGCACAGTGCTTCATTGTGGCCCCAGAATTCCCAGTAGGGAGGGTTTGTGGGCCAGGAGTGTGAGGACGGAAGTCTGAAAACACAAGCTAGTGTGAGGATTGGAGCCAAGGGCAGAGCAGGCCCACTCTGCAGAGGCTGAATCAAAATCTCCTGCATCTGAAGTCAGGCTGAGGATCAGACGTTGGCTGAGGCTGGAGTATGTGTCCATGATGGCACCTTCATGAAGTGGGGGCCTCATGAGGCCAAGGAAGTTTTCCCACGCTGAGTTTGGAGGTTGCCCCAAACCACAAGGTTTCCTTCTGCGGGACATTCGAGTCCTGTTGCATGGCTCCAGGACATACCATATGGAAGGACTGGAGAGCAGGGTTCGAAGGATGGATCCCTGTACAGCATGCCTCACATTCCCATTGGCTATTAGCGACAAGATATGTTTGATCTGCTGCCTCTGGAACACGCGACCCAGGGGGCTGAGTTGAAATGGCCTCTCCTGAGGATGCGTCATAATGTGCGTTTGGGTCCATGGAGACCTTGGAATGTGCTGGTTGTTCAGTGGCCCTGCGGAACTCTCCTACCTGAAGTGTTTGATACATCCCAGTAAGAAAGCTGCCCATGTGGAGATGAGAGATGTTTCGTTTGGTGCCTCAGAAAAGCCCCATGTGCTGGTCTACGAAAACAGTCCTCTGAGAACGGAAACATGGAAACCAAAGCTAAGGTTCAGATTAGGGCCTGGGGGCCTGTCCATTTCAACCTTCTGTCTCTGGGGACACTGAGAGTCTAAGTGGAGATAGTTGCTCCACTGGTGTCAGAGAGCCCCTCTTAGTCCAGGGTGGCCTATACTATTGATGGCCTCAGGGACCTTGGAGCTTTTCCCTAACCTGTAGGGTTGTGGTCAATGGATTGGGCACACTTTCCTTGGAGAGGGCAGGCACAATCTTTCTCTGTTTGGTCCAGAGGCCCTAGCCTGGATGTTGTGTGGGTCCAGGCTGCGGGCACAGAAGTCTGAATACACAAACTCAGCTTATGAGTGGCGCCTAGGGTATGGCAGGCCGGATGTACATCCCGAGAGGGAGCTCCTGGGCCTCTGAAACAAGGGCGAGTGGGAGGCGTTCCTTCAGGCTTTTGTCTCTGGATGTTGTGTCCGGGATAGCCGTGGATTGGAGCGGTGGCCTCAGGTACTGTGGACGAGTATCCCTCTCTGGGGATTTGTCCCAGCTCCCAAGAGTTTGGGGTCATTTTGTGGGAAGGGTGGAGTCGTGTTGTCTGGCTCATGGGTCTCTCCAAGAAAGGGATCCCAGAGCAGAGCTCCAGGTACGGGCGGGGCGACTGGAAAATTCAAACCGTGGTGAGGATTGGGTGCATAGGGGCTTGGCAAGCACCATATGTGGGCTCTTGGTCCAGGCCCTGACAGGCCTTTCTTTGACATGGGGCTCATGCTGAGGGTCACAGTGTGAATTTGTGCCCAAGCAGCACTCAAGTTTGGGCGTGGCATCAGGGGCCATGAAGGTTTCTCCCACCCTGAAGGTGTGACTCCATGCCAAGAGCAAGCTTGACAGCCATGGGGAAGGAGGAGTTCTGTTTTGTGCTTGCTATACCCAGCTGTGTGGAGAATTGATATAATGTCTAGGTTCAGATATCTGAAAACCAATGTTAGGATGAGGTGACGGCATAAGACCATGGCGTGTCCGAAGTGCTGGGTGTGCGGCCAGCTGTCTCCTTGTCTGTCTGGACGTCTGGCTTCAGGCTGTGTCAGGCAGAGCATGAGTGCCCAGAGCAGCCTATCCAGTTCGGGTACCGTCGAGGCCCGAGCAGGTTGATCCTCATCTGGGTTTTCTGGAGAGCCCCACAGGGAAACATTTTTCTTCCGTTGGGCAGACACTGGGCTGGGTTTTGGTTCCGGAGTTCCTAGTCCGGAGGGCTTGTTTGCCAGGAGTGTGAGGAAGGAAGTCTGAAAACACAAGCTAGCGTGAGGTTTGGGACCGAGGGCACGGCAGGCCCACTCTGCAGAGGCTGAATCGAGATCTCCTGCACTGAGGTCATGTCAACTATGAGACGTGCCTCAGGCTAGAGTTCTTGTCCAGCATGGCCCCTTCTGAAGGGTGTGGGGGCTTCATGAGGCCAGAAAGTTTTGCCTACGATGGGATTTGTGAACTGCTCCAAAACTGAAGGTTACCTTCTGCACGACAGTCGAGTCCTATTGGATGGTTCCAAGAGGCCCCATATGGAAAGACTCGAGAGCAGGTGTCTAAGCATGGATGCCTGGGAACGCCACCTCATATTCCCACTCTTTAGTCAGGACAAGCCAGGCTCAATCTGCGGGCTCCTGGGTGAGCTACCCAGAGGGGAGAGTTGAAATGGACTCTCCTGAAGATGAGTCCTACTGTGGCTTGGTGGCCTGGGAGACCTTGGAATGTGGAGGTGGCTCAGGGACTCTGCAGGATTCTCCAACATGAGGTGTTTGACACGGCTCCAACAAGGAAACTTCCCATGTGGAGACGAGAGGAGTTCTGTTCCGTGCCTCAGGAAAGCCCCATACCCTGTTCTTCGAACCAAAGCCTCTGAGGAGTGACACCTGGAAACCAAAGCAAAAGTTGAGACTACGGCCTAAAGGCCTGTCCGGCTCAACCTTCTATCTCTGTTGACATCTGAGTGCATGCATTCATGGATGTAGCTGCTCAGCTTGTGTCCGAATGCCCCTGTGAGTCCAGTGAGGCTCCCAGTCGTGGGATGTCCTCGGAGGCCTTGAGGTTTCTCATATTCTGGAGGTGTGTGGCCAAAGGAATGGACACAGTTTCCCAGGAGAGAGCAGACACGGTCCTGTGGTATGGCTCCAGAGGATCCAGCCTAGAGGCTGTGTTTGCCAGGGCTGTGGGGACAGATGTCTGAAAAAGCAAACTTGGCTCAGCTAGGGGCCAATGTAATGGCAGGCCTGATCTCTAGTCCGTGAGAGGAGATCCTCTGGAAATCAAAGTAGGGCAAGTGGGAGGCAGTCACTCAGGATTTTGTCTCAGGGTGTTGCGTTTACAGTGTCCGGTCAGGGTAGGGGTTGTCTCAGAGGCCGCGGAAGAGCCTTTCTCTCGGGCGATTGTCCAAGCTCCAAAGTGTTTGTGTTCATTCTGTGGGAATGAAGAGTACTGTTTTCTGCCACAGGGGACCCCCCAGGAGAGGGACTCTAGAGCACAGCAGTGGGTTCCCTCAACTGGAATACACACCATCTAGTTAGTCCTGGGTGCCTATGGGCATGGCAAGCCACATATGCGGGCTCTTGGTCCAGTCACTGAGAGGCGTTACTTGAATAAGGTACTCACGCTGAGGGTCACAATGTGTGTTTGTGCCCAAGGTGGCCCTCACGCTTGGGCGTGGCCTCATGGGCCATGCCGTTTTCTCCTACACTGAAGGTTTGACTTACTGCCAGCAGCAAGGTTTCTTGCCAGGGGGAAGGAGGGGTTCTGACTTGTGCATCAGGTTCCCCCCTGTGCAGGGATTGGAGATAAGGTCTAGGTTCCGATGCCTGAATACCCAGGTTGGGAATGGATGGTGGCCTAAGGCAGTGGCGGGTCCAATGTGCTGGGTGTGCAGCCAGCTGTGTCGGTGTCTGTTGGAAGGTCTGGGCTCAGGCTATTTGCGACAGAGCATCACTGTTTAAGGTAGCCTATGCAATTGGGGTGTTGCCGAGGGCAAAGCAGTTTGATCCTCATTTGGGGTTTCTGGGCAGCGCCATAGACAAGGTTTTTCTCCTGGGAGGCAGGCACAGTGCTTCATTGTGGCCCCAGAATTCCCAGTAGGGAGGGTTTGTGGGCCAGGAGTGTGAGGACGGAAGTCTGAAAACACAAGCTAGTGTGAGGATTGGAACCAAGGGCAGAGCAGGCCCACTCTGCAGAGGCTGAATCAAAATCTCCTGCATCTGAAGTCAGGCTGAGGATCAGACGTTGGCTGAGGCTGGAGTATGTGTCCATGATGGCACCTTCATGAAGTGGGGGCCTCATGAGGCCAAGGAAGTTTTCCCACGCTGAGTTTGGAGGTTGCCCCAAACCACAAGGTTTCCTTCTGCGGGACATTCGAGTCCTGTTGCATGGCTCCAGGACATACCATATGGAAGGACTGGAGAGCAGGGTTCGAAGGATGGATCCCTGTACAGCATGCCTCGCATTCCCATTGGCTATTAGCGACAAGATATGTTTGATCTGCTGCCTCTGGAACACGCGACCCAGGGGGCTGAGTTGAAATGGCCTCTCCTGAGGATGCGTCATAATGTGCGTTTGGGTCCATGGAGACCTTGGAATGTGCTGGTTGTTCAGTGGCCCTGCGGAACTCTCCTACCTGAAGTGTTTGATACATCCCAGTAAGAAAGCTGCCCATGTGGAGATGAGAGATGTTTGGTTTGGTGCCTCAGAAAAGCCCCAGGTGCTGGTCTACGAAAACAGTCCTCTGAGAACGGAAACATGGAAACCAAAGCTAAGGTTCAGATTAGGGCCTGGGGGCCTGTCCATTTCAACCTTCTGTCTCTGGGGACACTGTCTGAGAGTCTAAGTGGAGATAGTTGCTCCGCTGGTGTCAGAGAGCCCCTCTTAGTCCAGGGTGGCCTATACTATTGATGGCCTCAGGGACCTTGGAGCTTTTCCCTAACCTGTAGGGTTGTGGTCAATGGATTTGGCACACTTTCCTTGGAGAGGGCAGGCACAATCTTTCTCTGTTTGGTCCAGAGGCCCTAGCCTGGATGTTGTGTGGGTCCAGGCTGCGGGCACAGAAGTCTGAATACACAAACTCAGCTTATGAGTGGCGCCTAGGGTATGGCAGGACGGATGTACATCCCGAGAGGGAGCTTCTGGGCCTCTGAAACAAGGGCGAGTGGGAGGCGTTCCTTCAGGCTTTTGTCTCTGGATGTTGTGTCCGGGATAGCCGTGGATTGGAGCGGTGGCCTCAGGTACTGTGGACGAGTATCCCTCTCTGGGGATTTGTCCCAGCTCCCAAGAGTTTGGGGTCATTTTGTGGGAAGGGTGGAGTCGTGTTGTCTGGCTCATGGGTCTCTCAAAGAAAGGGATCCCAGAGCAGAGCTCCAGGTACGGGCGGGGCGACTGGAAAATTCAAACCGTGGTGAGGATTGGGTGCATAGGGGCTTGGCAAGCACCATATGTGGGCTCTTGGTCCAGGCCCTGACAGGCCTTTCTTTGACATGGGGCTCATGCTGAGGGTCACAGTGTGAATTTGTGCCTAAGCAGCACTCAAGTTTGGGCATGGCATCAGGGGCCATGAAGGTTTCTCCCACCCTGAAGGTGTGACTCCATGCCAAGAGCAAGCTTGACAGCAAAGGGGAAGGAGGAGTTCTGTTTTGTGCTTGCTATACCCAGCTGTGTGGAGAATTGATATAAAGTCTAGGTTCAGATATCTGAAAACCAAGGTTAGGATGAGGTGACGGCATAAGACCATGGCATGTCCGAAGTGCTGGGTGTGCGGCCAGCTGTCTCCTTGTCTGTCTGGACGTCTGGCTTCAGGCTGTGTCAGGCAGAGCATGAGTGCCCAGAGCAGCCTATATAGTTCGGGTACCGTCGAGGCCCGAGCAGGTTGATCCTCATCTGGGTTTTCTGGAGAGCCCCACAGGGAAACGTTTTTCTTCCGTTGGGCAGACACCGGGCTGGGTTTTGGTTCCGGAGTTCCTAGTCCGGAGGGCTTGTTTGCCAGGAGTGTGAGGAAGGAAGTCTGAAAACACAAGCTAGCATGAGGTTTGGGACCGAGGGCACGGCAGGCCCACTCTGCAGAGGCTGAATCGAGATCTCCTGCACTGAGGTCATGTCAACTATGAGACGTGCCTCAGGCTAGAGTTCTTGTCCAGCATGGCCTCTTCCTGAGGGGTGTGGGGGCTTCATGAGGCCAGAAAGTTTTGGCTACGATGGGATTTGTGAACTGCTCCAAAACTGAAGGTTACCTTCTGCACGACAGTCGAGTCCTATTGGATGGTTCCAAGAGGCCCCATATGGAAAGACTCGAGAGCAGGTGTCTAAGCATGGATGCCTGGGAACGCCACCTCATATTCCCACTCTTTAGTCAGGACAAGGGAGGCTCAATCTGTGGGCTCCTGGGTGAGCTACCCAGAGGGGAGAGTTGAAATGGACTCTCCTGAAGATGAGTCCTACTGTGGCTTGGTGGCGTGGGAGACCTTGGAATGTGGAGGTGGCTCAGGGACTCTGCAGGATTCTCCAACATGAGGTGTTTGACACGGCTCCAACAAGGAAACTTCCCATGTGGAGACGAGAGGAGTTCTGTTCCGTGCCTCAGGAAAGCCCCATACCCTGTTCTTCGAACCAAAGCCTCTGAGGAGTGACACCTGGAAACCAAAGCAAGAGTTGAGACTACGGCCTAAAGGCCTGTCCGGCTCAACCTTCTATCTCTGTTGACATCTGAGTGCATGCATTCATGGATGTAGCTGCTCAGCTTGTGTCCGAATGTTCCTGTGAGTCCAGTGAGGCTCCCAGTCGTGGGATGTCCTCGGAGGCCTTGAGGTTTCTCATATTCTGGAGGTGTGTGGCCAAAGGAATGGACACAGTTTCCCAGGAGAGAGCAGACACGGTCCTGTGGTATGGCTCCAGAGGATCCAGCCTAGAGGCTGTGTTTGCCAGGGCTGTGGGGACAGATGTCTGAAAAAGCAAACTTGGCTCAGCTAGGGGCCAATGTAATGGCAGGCCTGATCTCTAGTCCGTGAGGGGAGATCCTCTGGAAATCAAAGTAGGGCAAGTGGGAGGCAGTCACTCAGGATTTTGTCTCTGGGTGTTGCGTTTACAGTGTCCGGTCAGGGTAGGGGTTGTCTCAGAGGCCGAGGAAGAGCCCTCCTCTCGGGCGATTGTCCAAGCTCCCAAGTGTTTGTGTTCATTCTGTGGGAATGAAGAGTACTGTTTTCTGCCACAGGGGACCCCCCAGGAGAGGGACTCTAGAGCACAGCAGTGGGTTCCCTCAACTGGAATACACACCATCTAGTTAGTCCTGGGTGCCTATGGGCATGGCAAGCCACATATGCGGGCTCTTGGTCCAGTCACTGAGAGGCGTTACTTGAATAAGGTACTCACGCTGAGGGTCACAATGTGTGTTTGTGCCCAAGGCGGACCTCACGCTTGGGCGTGGCCTCATGGGCCATGCCGTTTTCTCCTACACTGAAGGTTTGACTTACTGCCAGCAGCAAGGTTTCTTGCCAGGGGGAAGGAGGGGTTCTGACTTGTGCATCAGGTTCCCCCCTGTGCAGGGATTGGAGATAAGGTCTAGGTTCCGATGCCTGAATACCCAGGTTGGGAATGGATGGTGGCCTAAGGCAGTGGCGGGTCCAATGTGCTGGGTGTGCAGCCAGCTGTGTCGGTGTCTGTTGGAAGGTCTGGGCTCAGGGTATTTGCGACAGAGCATCACTGTTTAAGGTAGCTTATGCAATTGGGGTGTTGCCGAGGGCCAAGCAGTTTGATCCTCATTTGGGGTTTCTGGGCAGCGCCATAGACAAGGTTTTTCTCCTGGGAGGCAGGCACAGTGCTTCATTGTGGCCCCAGAATTCCCAGTAGGGAGGGTTTGTGGGCCAGGAGTGTGAGGACGGAAGTCTGAAAACACAAGCTAGACTTGGGTTTCAGGGCCAGGGCACGGCAGGTACCCCTGTAGATCTGAACCTATATCTCATGCATCTGAAGTCAGGGCGAGGATCAGACGTTGGCTCAGGTTGGAGTTTCTGTGCATGACGGCCCCTTCATGAAGGGAGCGGAATCTCGAGGCCATGGAGGTTTTCCCACGTTGGGAGTTGTTGGATGCCCCCTTCAAGGATTCCTTCTGCGGGACAATTGAGACTTGTTGGGCAGCTCCAGGACATCCAATATGGAATGACTCCAGGGCACCATTCGAGGATGGATGCCTGGGAAGCCCGCCTCGCATTCCAATTGTCTCCTAGCAACAAGACAGTTTAGATCTGATGGCTCTGCGGGAGAAACCGGGGTGGCTGACTTGAAATGGACTTTCCTGAGGATGGGTCCTAATGTGTGTTTGTGTCCATGAGGGCCTTAAAATGGGGCGGTGGCACCGGGACCCTGAAGTATTCTCCTAAGCTTTTGACATAGCTCGATGCACAAGGTTCCTTGTGGAGACGAGATTTGTTTTGATGGGTGCCTCAGGAAAACCTCTATGCTGGTATTGGAATCCAGGCTTTTGAGGAGACATGCCTGTAATCCAAAGCAATGTATCCGATTATGGCCTAGGGTCCTGTCTGTTTCAATCTTCTTCTCAGGGGACATCCATCTATGGTATGAGTGGAGGTAGATGCTCAGCTGGTATCAGACCGCCCTTGTTTGTCCCGGGCGACCTGCACTATTGGGATGGCCTCAGGGATTTGAAGGGTTATCCAAAAATTACTGTTTTGGACAATGGCATCGGCAGAATTCCCATAGATTGGGTAGGCACAGTCCTAATGTGTGACTCCAGGGGCCCCAGCCTGGAGGGTGTGTGGCCCAGGACTTTGAGGACAGAAGTCTGAAAACACAAACTCAGCTTAGGTTTGGGGACGTAGGTATGGCAGGCCCTATCTATAAACCATGAGAAGAACTCTTCTGGATATGAAGAAAGAGCGAGTCTGAGGCGCTTGCTCAGGCTTTTGTCTCTGGATTTTGTATCAGAGATGGCCGTGGAAGGTCGGGGAGGCCTCATGGGCCATGGACGAATCTTCCTCTCTGTGGATTTGGCCCGAACCCAATTGTTTTCCGTCAATCTGTGGAATGGGAGGACTCCTTTCAGGTTTGTTACCTCAGGTGGCCCGCCAAAAGAGGAATTCCAAAGAAGAGCCCTGGGGAAAAGTGAAGGGAGAACCCGAACTATGGGTAAAATTTGGGGCCTAGGGGCATGGCAAGCCCAATATGCTATCTCTTCATCCAGCCACTGAGAGGCCTTATTGAGGACTGGGATCAGGGTTAGGGTCACAATGTGTGGTTTTGACCAATGTGGCCCGCAAACATGAGCGGGGCCTCATGGGCCACACTGGTTTCAACTACACTGAACGTGGGGCAACATGCCAACCACATGGTTTCTTGCCACGGGGAAGGAGTTGTGATTTCTGCATCACTTTCCAGCCTGGGCAGTTATTGGAGATAAGGTCTAGGTTCTGAAACTTGACAACCGAGGTTGGGAAGAGATGACGACCTAAGACCATGGCGGGTCCGATGTGCTCAGTGAGCGGCCAGCTTTCTGTGTGGGTCAGGTAATCCAGGCTCGGGCTGTGTCAAAAAGGGCAATAGTGCCCAGGTCAGCCTATATATTTGGGGTACAGTCGAATGGCGTGCAGGTTGATCCTCATTTGGAGTTTCTGGGTAGCCCCAGAGGGCAATGTTTTTCTTCCTGAGGGCAGGAAGAGTGCTGCATTATAGTTCTGGTTTTCAAACTGGAGGCTTGTGGGCCAGTAGTCTGAGGAAGGAAATCTGAGAACAAGCTAGGCTTAGGTTTCTGGGTGAGGACAAGGCAGGAACAATCTACAGACCTGAATCGAGATCTCGTGCTTATGATGTCAGGGCGAGGATCAGAAGATCGCTCAGGTTGGTGTTTCTGTCCCTGATGGCCCTTCATGAAGGGGCGGAGGGGCCACGAGGCCGTGGGGGTTTTCCCACGATGTTAGTTGTGAGAAACTCCAAACTGCAAAGATTCTTCTGCAGGACAATTGAGACCTGTTGGTTGGCTCCAGGGCAACGATTCCGAGCAGGGTTCTAAGGATGGATGGCTGGGTAGCCCACCTCGCATTCCAATTGTGTCCTAGCAACAAGACAGGTTAGATCTGCTGGATCTGGGGGAGCAACCCAGGAGGCTGAGTTGAAATGGACTCTCCTGTGGATGGGTCCTAATGTCTGTTTGTGTCTATGGAGACCTTGGAATGTAGCGGTGGCACTGGGGTCCTGAAGGGTTTTTCCAAACAGAGGCTTTGACACAGCTCCAACGTGCAAGTTTCCCATATGTAGATGAGATGTTTTCTGATGGGTGAGTCAAGAAACAGCCATACGCTGGTATTGAAATCCAGGCCTCTGAGGAGAGATGACTGGATACCACAGCAATGGATCCGTTTAGTGCCTAGGGGCCTGTTCGTTCCTTTTTACCTCTGGGGACATCAGTCTATGCGTCTGAGTGCAGGTAGGTGCTCAGATGAGCTCAGATTGCCCCTGTTTGTCCTGGGAAGCCACCACTATTGGGATGGCCTCAGGCAGTTTGGAGGTTTATCCTATTAGTAGGGTTGTGGCCATTGGAATGGGCACATACAATTCCCTTGGAGAGGGCAAGTACAGTCCTCAGGTTTGGCTCCAGGGGCCTGAGCCTGTAGGGTGTGTAGGCCAGAGCTGTTTGGACAGATTTATGAAAACACAAACGCGGCTTATGTTTCGGGTCATAGGTATGGCAGGACTGATCTACAGACCATGAGGAGAACTCTTCAGGATATGAAAAAAGGGCGAGTGTGAGGCTCGTGCTCAAGTTTTTGTCTCTGGATATCGTGTCACTCATGGTCGTGAAATTTCCGGGTGACTTCATGGGAAATGGACGAGTCTTACTCTCTGGGGTTTTGCCCCGTCCCAAGAGTTTTGGGTCATTCAGGGGATGGAAGAAGTCCGTTTTGTTGTTGTTGTTGATTTGCTTTGTTTTGTTTTTTAACCTCAGGTGTCTCGCCAAATGAGGTATTCCAGAGTAGAGCCCTGGGGAGGGCCGACCGGACAACCAGAAATCTGGTTTAAAATTGGGGCCTAGGGACATGTCAAGCCCATTATGACATCTAATGGTCGAGCCACTGAGAGGACTTACTAGAGCACAGGACTCACGCTGAGGGTCACAATGCGTGTTTATGCCCTCTTCGCACTCAAGAATTGGCGGGGCCTCCGGGTGAATGCTGGTTTCTCCTACACTGAACGTTGGACAACATGCCAACCACAAGGTTTCTTGCCATGGGTAAGGACGAGTTCTGATTTCTGCATCACAGGCACACCTGGGCAGTGGTTGGAGATAAGGTCTAGGTTCTGAGGCCTGAAAAACCGCAGTTGGGAAGAGATGATGACCTAAGGCCATGGCGGTTGTGATGTGCTCAGTGTGCGGTCAGCTGTCTGGGTGTTGGTCAGGAGGTCCGAGCTCAGGTTGTGTCAGACAGTGCATTAGTGCCCAGGTTAGACTATATACTTTGGGTACAGTCGAATGCCATGTAGATTTATCCTCATATAAGGTGCCTGGGCAGCTCATTAGGCCAAATTTTTTTTCTAGAGGGCAGGCAGAGTGCTGCATTGTGGGTCTGGAATTGCAAAACTTCCGGGCTTCGGGGCCTGGAGTGTGAGGACGGAAGTCTGAGAACACAAGCTAGACTTGGGTTTCAGGGCCAGGGCACGGCAGGTACCCCTGTAGATCTGAACCTATATCTCATGCATCTGAAGTCAGGGCGAGGATCAGACGTTGGCTCAGGTTGGAGTTTCTGTGCATGACGGCCCCTTCATGAAGGGAGCGGAATCTCGAGGCCATGGAGGTTTTCCCACGTTGGGAGTTGTTGGATGCCCCCTTCAAGGATTCCTTCTGCGGGACAATTGAGACTTGTTGGGCAGCTCCAGGACATCCCATATGGAATGACTCCAGGGCACCGTTCGAGGATGGATGCCTGGGAAGCCCGCCTCGCATTCCAATTGTCTCCTAGCAACAAGACAGTTTAGATCTGATGGCTCTGCGGGAGAAACCGGGGTGGCTGACTTGAAATGGACTTTCCTGAGGATGGGTCCTAATGTGTGTTTGTGTCCATGAGGGCCTTAAAATGGGGCGGTGGCACCGGGACCCTGAAGTATTCTCCTAAGCTTTTGACATAGCTCGATGCACAAGGTTCCTTGTGGAGACGAGATTTGTTTTGATGGGTGCCTCAGGAAAACCTCTATGCTGGTATTGGAATCCAGGCTTTTGTGGAGACATGCCTGTAATCCAAAGCAATGTATCCGATTATGGCCTAGGGTCCTGTCTGTTTCAATCATGTTCTCAGGGGACATCCATCTATGGTATGAGTGGAGGTAGATGCTCAGCTGGTATCAGACCGCCCTTGTTTGTCCCGGGCGACCTGCACTATTGGGATGGCCTCAGGGATTTGTAGGGCTATCCAAAAATTACTGTTTTGGACAATGGCATCGCCAGAATTCCCATAGATTGGGTAGGCACAGTCCTAATGTGTGACTCCAGGGGCCCCAGCCTGGAGGGTGTGTGGCCCAGGACTTTGAGGACAGAAGTCTGAAAACACAAACTCAGCTTAGGTTTGGGGACGTAGGTATGGCAGGCCCGATCTATAAACCATGAGAAGAACTCTTCTGGATATGAAGAAAGAGCGAGTCTGAGGCGCTTGCTCAGGCTTTTGTCTCTGGATTTTGTATCAGAGATGGCCGTGGAAGGTCGGGGAGGCCTCATGGGCCATGGACGAATCTTCCTCTCTGTGGATTTGGCCCGATCCCAATTGTTTTCCGTCAATCTGTGGAATGGGAGGACTCCTTTCAGGTTTGTTACCTCAGGTGGCCCGCCAAAAGAGGAATTCCAAAGAAGAGCCCTGGGGAAAAGTGAAGGGAGAACCCGAACTATGGGTAAAATTTGGGGCCTAGGGGCATGGCAAGCCCAATATGCTATCTCTTCATCCAGCCACTGAGAGGCCTTATTGAGGACTGGGATCAGGGTGAGGGTCACAATGTGTGGTTTTGACCAATGTGGCCCGCAAACATGAGCGGGGCCTCATGGGCCACACTGGTTTCAACTACACTGAACGTGGGGCAACATGCCAACCACATGGTTTCTTGCCACGGGGAAGGAGTTGTGATTTCTGCATCACTTTCCAGCCTGGGCAGTTATTGGAGATAAGGTCTAGGTTCTGAAACTTGACAACCGAGGTTGGGAAGAGATGACGACCTAAGACCATGGCGGGTCCGATGTGCTCAGTGAGCGGCCAGCTTTCTGTGTGGGGCCAGGTAATCCAGGCTCGGGCTGTGTCAAAAAGGGCAATAGTGCCCAGGTCAGCCTATATATTTGGGGTACAGTCGAATGGCGTGCAGGTTGATCCTCATTTGGAGTTTCTGGGTAGCCCCAGAGGGCAATGTTTTTCTTCCTGAGGGCAGGAAGAGTGCTGCATTATAGTTCTGGTTTTCAAACTGGAGGCTTGTGGGCCAGTAGTCTGAGGAAGGAAATCTGAGAACAAGCTAGGCTTAGGTTTCTGGGTGAGGACAAGGCAGGAACAATCTACAGACCTGAATCGAGATCTCGTGCTTATGATGTCAGGGCGAGGATCAGAAGATCGCTCAGGTTGGTGTTTCTGTCCCTGATGGCCCTTCATGAAGGGGCGGAGGGGCCACGAGGCCGTGGGTGTTTTCCCACGATGTTAGTTGTGAGAAACTCCAAACTGCAAAGATTCTTCTGCAGGACAATTGAGACCTGTTGGTTGGCTCCAGGGCAACGATTCCGAGCAGGGTTCTAAGGATGGATGGCTGGGTAGCCCACCCCGCATTCCAATTGTGTCCTAGCAACAAGACAGGTTAGATCTGCTGGATCTGGGGGAGCAACCCAGGAGGCTGAGTTGAAATGGACTCTCCTGTGGATGGGTCCTAATGTCTGTTTGTGTCTATGGAGACCTTGGAATGTAGCGGTGGCACTGGGATCCTGAAGGGTTTTTCCAAACAGAGGCTTTGACACAGCTCCAACGTGCAAGTTTCCCATATGTAGATGAGATGTTTTCTGATGGGTGAGTCAAGAAACAGCCATACGCTGGTATTGAAATCCAGGCCTCTGAGGAGAGATGACTGGATACCACAGCAATGGATCCGTTTAGTGCCTAGGGGCCTGTTCGTTCCTTTTTACCTCTGGGGACATCAGTCTATGCGTCTGAGTGCAGGTAGGTGCTCAGATGAGCTCAGATTGCCCCTGTTTGTCCTGGGAAGCCACCACTATTGGGATGGCCTCAGGCAGTTTGGAGGTTTATCCTATTAGTAGGGTTGTGGCCATTGGAATGGGCACATACAATTCCCTTGGAGAGGGCAAGTACAGTCCTCAGGTTTGGCTCCAGGGGCCTGAGCCTGTAGGGTGTGTAGGCCAGAGCTGTTTGGACAGTTGTCTGAAAACACAAACGCGGCTTATGTTTCGGGTCATAGGTATGGCAGGACTGATCTACAGACCATGAGGAGAACTCTTCAGGATATGAAAAAAGGGCGAGTGTGAGGCTCGTGCTCAAGTTTTTGTCTCTGGATATCGTGTCACTCATGGTCGTGAAATTTCCGGGTGACTTCATGGGAAATGGACGAGTCTTACTCTCTGGGGTTTTGCCCCGTCCCAAGAGTTTTGGGTCATTCTGGGGATGGAAGAAGTCCGTTTTGTTGTTGTTGTTGATTTGCTTTGTTTTGTTTTTTAACCTCAGGTGTCTCGCCAAATGAGGTATTCCAGAGTAGAGCCCTGGGGAGGGCCGACCGGACAACCAGAAATCTGGTTTAAAATTGGGGCCTAGGGACATGTCAAGCCCATTATGACATCTAATGTTCGAGCCACTGAGAGGACTTACTAGAGCACAGGACTCACGCTGAGGGTCACAATGCGTGTTTATGCCCTCTTCGCACTCAAGAATTGGCGGGGCCTCCGGGTGAATGCTGGTTTCTCCTACACTGAACGTTGGACAACATGCCAACCACAAGGTTTCTTGCCATGGGTAAGGACGAGTTCTGATTTCTGCATCACAGGCACACCTGGGCAGTGGTTGGAGATAAGGTCTAGGTTCTGAGGCCTGAAAAACCGCAGTTGGGAAGAGATGATGACCTAAGGCCATGGCGGTTGTGATGTGCTCAGTGTGCGGTCAGCTGTCTGGGTGTTGGTCAGGAGGTCCGAGCTCAGGTTGTGTCAGACAGTGCATTAGTGCCCAGGTTAGACTATATACTTTGGGTACAGTCGAATGCCATGTAGATTTATCCTCATATAAGGTGCCTGGGCAGCTCATTAGGCCAAATTTTTTTTCTAGAGGGCAGGCAGAGTGCTGCATTGTGGGTCTGGAATTGCAAAACTTCCGGGCTTCGGGGCCTGGAGTGTGAGGACGGAAGTCTGAGAACACAAGCTAGACTTGGGTTTCAGGGCCAGGGCACGGCAGGTACCCCTGTAGATCTGAACCTATATCTCATGCATCTGAAGTCAGGGCGAGGATCAGACGTTGGCTCAGGTTGGAGTTTCTGTGCATGACGGCCCCTTCATGAAGGGAGCGGAATCTCGAGGCCATGGAGGTTTTCCCACGTTGGGAGTTGTTGGATGCCCCCTTCAAGGATTCCTTCTGCGGGACAATTGAGACTTGTTGGGCAGCTCCAGGACATCCCATATGGAATGACTCCAGGGCACCGTTCGAGGATGGATGCCTGGGAAGCCCGCCTCGCATTCCAATTGTCTCCTAGCAACAAGACAGTTTAGATCTGATGGCTCTGCGGGAGAAACCGGGGTGGCTGACTTGAAATGGACTTTCCTGAGGATGGGTCCTAATGTGTGTTTGTGTCCATGAGGGCCTTAAAATGGGGCGGTGGCACCGGGACCCTGAAGTATTCTCCTAAGCTTTTGACATAGCTCGATGCACAAGGTTCCTTGTGGAGACGAGATTTGTTTTGATGGGTGCCTCAGGAAAACCTCTATGCTGGTATTGGAATCCAGGCTTTTGTGGAGACATGCCTGTAATCCAAAGCAATGTATCCGATTATGGCCTAGGGTCCTGTCTGTTTCAATCATGTTCTCAGGGGACATCCATCTATGGTATGAGTGGAGGTAGATGCTCAGCTGGTATCAGACCGCCCTTGTTTGTCCCGGGCGACCTGCACTATTGGGATGGCCTCAGGGATTTGTAGGGCTATCCAAAAATTACTGTTTTGGACAATGGCATCGCCAGAATTCCCATAGATTGGGTAGGCACAGTCCTAATGTGTGACTCCAGGGGCCCCAGCCTGGAGGGTGTGTGGCCCAGGACTTTGAGGACAGAAGTCTGAAAACACAAACTCAGCTTAGGTTTGGGGACGTAGGTATGGCAGGCCCGATCTATAAACCATGAGAAGAACTCTTCTGGATATGAAGAAAGAGCGAGTCTGAGGCGCTTGCTCAGGCTTTTGTCTCTGGATTTTGTATCAGAGATGGCCGTGGAAGGTCGGGGAGGCCTCATGGGCCATGGACGAATCTTCCTCTCTGTGGATTTGGCCCGATCCCAATTGTTTTCCGTCAATCTGTGGAATGGGAGGACTCCTTTCAGGTTTGTTACCTCAGGTGGCCCGCCAAAAGAGGAATTCCAAAGAAGAGCCCTGGGGAAAAGTGAAGGGAGAACCCGAACTATGGGTAAAATTTGGGGCCTAGGGGCATGGCAAGCCCAATATGCTATCTCTTCATCCAGCCACTGAGAGGCCTTATTGAGGACTGGGATCAGGGTGAGGGTCACAATGTGTGGTTTTGACCAATGTGGCCCGCAAACATGAGCGGGGCCTCATGGGCCACACTGGTTTCAACTACACTGAACGTGGGGCAACATGCCAACCACATGGTTTCTTGCCACGGGGAAGGAGTTGTGATTTCTGCATCACTTTCCAGCCTGGGCAGTTATTGGAGATAAGGTCTAGGTTCTGAAACTTGACAACCGAGGTTGGGAAGAGATGACGACCTAAGACCATGGCGGGTCCGATGTGCTCAGTGAGCGGCCAGCTTTCTGTGTGGGGCCAGGTAATCCAGGCTCGGGCTGTGTCAAAAAGGGCAATAGTGCCCAGGTCAGCCTATATATTTGGGGTACAGTCGAATGGCGTGCAGGTTGATCCTCATTTGGAGTTTCTGGGTAGCCCCAGAGGGCAATGTTTTTCTTCCTGAGGGCAGGAAGAGTGCTGCATTATAGTTCTGGTTTTCAAACTGGAGGCTTGTGGGCCAGTAGTCTGAGGAAGGAAATCTGAGAACAAGCTAGGCTTAGGTTTCTGGGTGAGGACAAGGCAGGAACAATCTACAGACCTGAATCGAGATCTCGTGCTTATGATGTCAGGGCGAGGATCAGAAGATCGCTCAGGTTGGTGTTTCTGTCCCTGATGGCCCTTCATGAAGGGGCGGAGGGGCCACGAGGCCGTGGGTGTTTTCCCACGATGTTAGTTGTGAGAAACTCCAAACTGCAAAGATTCTTCTGCAGGACAATTGAGACCTGTTGGTTGGCTCCAGGGCAACGATTCCGAGCAGGGTTCTAAGGATGGATGGCTGGGTAGCCCACCCCGCATTCCAATTGTGTCCTAGCAACAAGACAGGTTAGATCTGCTGGATCTGGGGGAGCAACCCAGGAGGCTGAGTTGAAATGGACTCTCCTGTGGATGGGTCCTAATGTCTGTTTGTGTCTATGGAGACCTTGGAATGTAGCGGTGGCACTGGGATCCTGAAGGGTTTTTCCAAACAGAGGCTTTGACACAGCTCCAACGTGCAAGTTTCCCATATGTAGATGAGATGTTTTCTGATGGGTGAGTCAAGAAACAGCCATACGCTGGTATTGAAATCCAGGCCTCTGAGGAGAGATGACTGGATACCACAGCAATGGATCCGTTTAGTGCCTAGGGGCCTGTTCGTTCCTTTTTACCTCTGGGGACATCAGTCTATGCGTCTGAGTGCAGGTAGGTGCTCAGATGAGCTCAGATTGCCCCTGTTTGTCCTGGGAAGCCACCACTATTGGGATGGCCTCAGGCAGTTTGGAGGTTTATCCTATTAGTAGGGTTGTGGCCATTGGAATGGGCACATACAATTCCCTTGGAGAGGGCAAGTACAGTCCTCAGGTTTGGCTCCAGGGGCCTGAGCCTGTAGGGTGTGTAGGCCAGAGCTGTTTGGACAGTTGTCTGAAAACACAAACGCGGCTTATGTTTCGGGTCATAGGTATGGCAGGACTGATCTACAGACCATGAGGAGAACTCTTCAGGATATGAAAAAAGGGCGAGTGTGAGGCTCGTGCTCAAGTTTTTGTCTCTGGATATCGTGTCACTCATGGTCGTGAAATTTCCGGGTGACTTCATGGGAAATGGACGAGTCTTACTCTCTGGGGTTTTGCCCCGTCCCAAGAGTTTTGGGTCATTCTGGGGATGGAAGAAGTCCGTTTTGTTGTTGTTGTTGATTTGCTTTGTTTTGTTTTTTAACCTCAGGTGTCTCGCCAAATGAGGTATTCCAGAGTAGAGCCCTGGGGAGGGCCGACCGGACAACCAGAAATCTGGTTTAAAATTGGGGCCTAGGGACATGTCAAGCCCATTATGACATCTAATGGTCGAGCCACTGAGAGGACTTACTAGAGCACAGGACTCACGCTGAGGGTCACAATGCGTGTTTATGCCCTCTTCGCACTCAAGAATTGGCGGGGCCTCCGGGTGAATGCTGGTTTCTCCTACACTGAACGTTGGACAACATGCCAACCACAAGGTTTCTTGCCATGGGTAAGGACGAGTTCTGATTTCTGCATCACAGGCACACCTGGGCAGTGGTTGGAGATAAGGTCTAGGTTCTGAGGCCTGAAAAACCGCAGTTGGGAAGAGATGATGACCTAAGGCCATGGCGGTTGTGATGTGCTCAGTGTGCGGTCAGCTGTCTGGGTGTTGGTCAGGAGGTCCGAGCTCAGGTTGTGTCAGACAGTGCATTAGTGCCCAGGTTAGACTATATACTTTGGGTACAGTCGAATGCCATGTAGATTTATCCTCATATAAGGTGCCTGGGCAGCTCATTAGGCCAAATTTTTTTTCTAGAGGGCAGGCAGAGTGCTGCATTGTGGGTCTGGAATTGCGAAACTTCCGGGCTTCGGGGCCTGGAGTGTGAGGACGGAAGTCTGAGAACACAAGCTAGACTTGGGTTTCAGGGCCAGGGCACGGCAGGTACCCCTGTAGATCTGAACCTATATCTCATGCATCTGAAGTCAGGGCGAGGATCAGACGTTGGCTCAGGTTGGATTTTCTGTGCATGACGGCCCCTTCATGAAGGGAGCGGAATCTCGAGGCCATGGAGGTTTTCCCACGTTGGGAGTTGTTGGATGCCCCCTTCAAGGATTCCTTCTGCGGGACAATTGAGACTTGTTGGGCAGCTCCAGGACATCCCATATGGAATGACTCCAGGGCACCGTTCGAGGATGGATGCCTGGGAAGCCCGCCTCGCATTCCAATTGTCTCCTAGCAACAAGACAGTTTAGATCTGATGGCTCTGCGGGAGAAACCGGGGTGGCTGACTTGAAATGGACTTTCCTGAGGATGGGTCCTAATGTGTGTTTGTGTCCATGAGGGCCTTAAAATGGGGCGGTGGCACCGGGACCCTGAAGTATTCTCCTAAGCTTTTGACATAGCTCGATGCACAAGGTTCCTTGTGGAGACGAGATTTGTTTTGATGGGTGCCTCAGGAAAACCTCTATGCTGGTATTGGAATCCAGGCTTTTGAGGAGACATGCCTGTAATCCAAAGCAATGTATCCGATTATGGCCTAGGGTCCTGTCTGTTTCAATCTTCTTCTCAGGGGACATCCATCTATGGTATGAGTGGAGGTAGATGCTCAGCTGGTATCAGACCGCCCTTGTTTGTCCCGGGCGACCTGCACTATTGGGATGGCCTCAGGGATTTGTAGGGCTATCCAAAAATTACTGTTTTGGACAATGGCATCGGCAGAATTCCCATAGATTGGGTAGGCACAGTCCTAATGTGTGACTCCAGGGGCCCCAGCCTGGAGGGTGTGTGTCCCAGGACTTTGAGGACAGAAGTCTGAAAACACAAACTCAGCTTAGGTTTGGGGACGTAGGTATGGCAGGCCCGATCTATAAACCATGAGAAGAACTCTTTCGGATATGAAGAAAGAGCGAGTCTGAGGCGCTTGCTCAGGCTTTTGTCTCTGGATTTTGTATCAGAGATGGCCGTGGAAGGTCGGGGAGGCCTCATGGGCCATGGACGAATCTTCCTCTCTGTGGATTTGGCCCGAACCCAATTGTTTTCCGTCAATCTGTGGAATGGGAGGACTCCTTTCAGGTTTGTTACCTCAGGTGGCCCGCCAAAAGAGGAATTCCAAAGAAGAGCCCTGGGGAAAAGTGAAGGGAGAACCCGAACTATGGGTAAAATTTGGGGCCTAGGGGCATGGCAAGCCCAATATGCTATCTCTTCATCCAGCCACTGAGAGGCCTTATTGAGGACTGGGATCAGGGTGAGGGTCACAATGTGTGATTTTGACCAATGTGGCCCGCAAACATGAGCGGGGCCTCATGGGCCACACTGGTTTCAACTACACTGAACGTGGGGCAACATGCCAACCACATGGTTTCTTGCCACGGGGAAGGAGTTGTGATTTCTGCATCACTTTCCAGCCTGGGCAGTTATTGGAGATAAGTTCTAGGTTCTGAAACTTGACAACCGAGGTTGGGAAGAGATGACGACCTAAGACCATGGCGGGTCCGATGTGCTCAGTGAGCGGCCAGCTTTCTGTGTGGGGCCAGGTAATCCAGGCTCGGGCTGTGTCAAAAAGGGCAATAGTGCCCAGGTCAGCCTATATATTTGGGGTACAGTCGAATGGCGTGCAGGTTGATCCTCATTTGGAGTTTCTGGGTAGCCCCAGAGGGCAATGTTTTTCTTCCTGAGGGCAGGAAGAGTGCTGCATTATAGTTCTGGTTTTCAAACTGGAGGCTTGTGGGCCAGTAGTCTGAGGAAGGAAATCTGAGAACAAGCTAGGCTTAGGTTTCTGGGTGAGGACAAGGCAGGAACAATCTACAGACCTGAATCGAGATCTCGTGCTTATGATGTCAGGGCGAGGATCAGAAGATCGCTCAGGTTGGTGTTTCTGTCCCTGATGGCCCTTCATGAAGGGGCGGAGGGGCCACGAGGCCGTGGGTGTTTTCCCATGATGTTAGTTGTGAGAAACTCCAAACTGCAAAGATTCTTCTGCAGGACAATTGAGACCTGTTGGTTGGCTCCAGGGCAACGATTCCGAGCAGGGTTCTAAGGATGGATGGCTGGGTAGCCCACCTCGCATTCCAATTGTGTCCTAGCAACAAGACAGGTTAGATCTGCTGGATCTGGGGGAGCAACCCAGGAGGCTGAGTTGAAATGGACTCTCCTGTGGATGGGTCCTAATGTCTGTTTGTGTCTATGGAGACCTTGGAATGTAGCGGTGGCACTGGGGTCCTGAAGGGTTTTTCCAAACAGAGGCTTTGACACAGCTCCAACGTGCAAGTTTCCCATATGTAGATGAGATGTTTTCTGATGGGTGAGTCAAGAAACAGCCATACGCTGGTATTGAAATCCAGGCCTCTGAGGAGAGATGACTGGATACCACAGCAATGGATCCGTTTAGTGCCTAGGGGCCTGTTCGTTCCTTTTTACCTCTGGGGACATCAGTCTATGCGTCTGAGTGCAGGTAGGTGCTCAGATGAGCTCAGATTGCCCCTGTTTGTCCTGGGAAGCCACCACTATTGGGATGGCCTCAGGCAGTTTGGAGGTTTATCCTATTAGTAGGGTTGTGGCCATTGGAATGGGCACATACAATTCCCTTGGAGAGGGCAAGTACAGTCCTCAGGTTTGGCTCCAGGGGCCTGAGCCTGTAGGGTGTGTAGGCCAGAGCTGTTTGGACAGTTGTCTGAAAACACAAACGCGGCTTATGTTTCGGGTCATAGGTATGGCAGGACTGATCTACAGACCATGAGGAGAACTCTTCAGGATATGAAAAAAGGGCGAGTGTGAGGCTCGTGCTCAAGTTTTTGTCTCTGGATATCGTGTCACTCATGGTCGTGAAATTTCCGGGTGACTTCATGGGAAATGGACGAGTCTTACTCTCTGGGGTTTTGCCCCGTCCCAAGAGTTTTGGGTCATTCAGGGGATGGAAGAAGTCCGTTTTGTTGTTGTTGTTGATTTGCTTTGTTTTGTTTTTTAACCTCAGGTGTCTCGCCAAATGAGGTATTCCAGAGTAGAGCCCTGGGGAGGGCCGACCGGACAACCAGAAATCTGGTTTAAAATTGGGGCCTAGGGACATGTCAAGCCCATTATGACATCTAATGGTCGAGCCACTGAGAGGACTTACTAGAGCACAGGACTCACGCTGAGGGTCACAATGCGTGTTTATGCCCTCTTCGCACTCAAGAATTGGCGGGGCCTCCGGGTGAATGCTGGTTTCTCCTACACTGAACGTTGGACAACATGCCAACCACAAGGTTTCTTGCCATGGGTAAGGACGAGTTCTGATTTCTGCATCACAGGCACACCTGGGCAGTGGTTGGAGATAAGGTCTAGGTTCTGAGGCCTGAAAAACCGCAGTTGGGAAGAGATGATGACCTAAGGCCATGGCGGTTGTGATGTGCTCAGTGTGCGGTCAGCTGTCTGGGTGTTGGTCAGGAGGTCCGAGCTCAGGTTGTGTCAGACAGTGCATTAGTGCCCAGGTTAGACTATATACTTTGGGTACAGTCGAATGCCATGTAGATTTATCCTCATATAAGGTGCCTGGGCAGCTCATTAGGCCAAATTTTTTTTCTAGAGGGCAGGCAGAGTGCTGCATTGTGGGTCTGGAATTGCGAAACTTCCGGGCTTCGGGGCCTGGAGTGTGAGGACGGAAGTCTGAAAACACAAGCTAGACTTGGGTTTCAGGGCCAGGGCACGGCAGGTACCCCTGTAGATCTGAACCTATATCTCATGCATCTGAAGTCAGGGCGAGGATCAGACGTTGGCTCAGGTTGGAGTTTCTGTGCATGACGGCCCCTTCATGAAGGGAGCGGAATCTCGAGGCCATGGAGGTTTTCCCACGTTGGGAGTTGTTGGATGCCCCCTTCAAGGATTCCTTCTGCGGGACAATTGAGACTTGTTGGGCAGCTCCAGGACATCCCATATGGAATGACTCCAGGGCACCGTTCGAGGATGGATGCCTGGGAAGCCCGCCTCGCATTCCAATTGTCTCCTAGCAACAAGACAGTTTAGATCTGATGGCTCTGCGGGAGAAACCGGGGTGGCTGACTTGAAATGGACTTTCCTGAGGATGGGTCCTAATGTGTGTTTGTGTCCATGAGGGCCTTAAAATGGGGCGGTGGCACCGGGACCCTGAAGTATTCTCCTAAGCTTTTGACATAGCTCGATGCACAAGGTTCCTTGTGGAGACGAGATTTGTTTTGATGGGTGCCTCAGGAAAACCTCTATGCTGGTATTGGAATCCAGGCTTTTGAGGAGACATGCCTGTAATCCAAAGCAATGTATCCGATTATGGCCTAGGGTCCTGTCTGTTTCAATCTTCTTCTCAGGGGACATCCATCTATGGTATGAGTGGAGGTAGATGCTCAGCTGGTATCAGACCGCCCTTGTTTGTCCCGGGCGACCTGCACTATTGGGATGGCCTCAGGGATTTGTAGGGTTATCCAAAAATTACTGTTTTGGACAATGGCATCGGCAGAATTCCCATAGATTGGGTAGGCACAGTCCTAATGTGTGACTCCAGGGGCCCCAGCCTGGAGGGTGTGTGTCCCAGGACTTTGAGGACAGAAGTCTGAAAACACAAACTCAGCTTAGGTTTGGGGACGTAGGTATAGCAGGCCCGATCTATAAACCATGAGAAGAACTCTTCCGGATATGAAGAAAGAGCGAGTCTGAGGCGCTTGCTCAGGCTTTTGTCTCTGGATTTTGTATCAGAGATGGCCGTGGAAGGTCGGGGAGGCTTCATGGGCCATGGACGAATCTTCCTCTCTGTGGATTTGGCCCGATCCCAATTGTTTTCCGTCAATCTGTGGAATGGGAGGACTCCTTTCAGGTTTGTTACCTCAGGTGGCCCGCCAAAAGAGGAATTCCAAAGAAGAGCCCTGGGGAAAAGTGAAGGGAGAACCCGAACTATGGGTAAAATTTGGGGCCTAGGGGCATGGCAAGCCCAATATGCTATCTCTTCATCCAGCCACTGAGAGGCCTTATTGAGGACTGGGATCAGGGTGAGGGTCACAATGTGTGGTTTTGACCAATGTGGCCCGCAAACATGAGCGGGGCCTCATGGGCCACACTGGTTTCAACTACACTGAACGTGGGGCAACATGCCAACCACATGGTTTCTTGCCACGGGGAAGGAGTTGTGATTTCTGCATCACTTTCCAGCCTGGGCAGTTATTGGAGATAAGGTCTAGGTTCTGAAACTTGACAACCGAGGTTGGGAAGAGATGACGACCTAAGACCATGGCGGGTCCGATGTGCTCAGTGAGCGGCCAGCTTTCTGTGTGGGGCCAGGTAATCCAGGCTCGGGCTGTGTCAAAAAGGGCAATAGTGCCCAGGTCAGCCTATATATTTGGGGTACAGTCGAATGGCGTGCAGGTTGATCCTCATTTGGAGTTTCTGGGTAGCCCCAGAGGGCAATGTTTTTCTTCCTGAGGGCAGGAAGAGTGCTGCATTATAGTTCTGGTTTTCAAACTGGAGGCTTGTGGGCCAGTAGTCTGAGGAAGGAAATCTGAGAACAAGCTAGGCTTAGGTTTCTGGGTGAGGACAAGGCAGGAACAATCTACAGACCTGAATCGAGATCTCGTGCTTATGATGTCAGGGCGAGGATCAGAAGATCGCTCAGGTTGGTGTTTCTGTCCCTGATGGCCCTTCATGAAGGGGCGGAGGGGCCACGAGGCCGTGGGTGTTTTCCCATGATGTTAGTTGTGAGAAACTCCAAACTGCAAAGATTCTTCTGCAGGACAATTGAGACCTGTTGGTTGGCTCCAGGGCAACGATTCCGAGCAGGGTTCTAAGGATGGATGGCTGGGTAGCCCACCTCGCATTCCAATTGTGTCCTAGCAACAAGACAGGTTAGATCTGCTGGATCTGGGGGAGCAACCCAGGAGGCTGAGTTGAAATGGACTCTCCTGTGGATGGGTCCTAATGTCTGTTTGTGTCTATGGAGACCTTGGAATGTAGCGGTGGCACTGGGGTCCTGAAGGGTTTTTCCAAACAGAGGCTTTGACACAGCTCCAACGTGCAAGTTTCCCATATGTAGATGAGATGTTTTCTGATGGGTGAGTCAAGAAACAGCCATACGCTGGTATTGAAATCCAGGCCTCTGAGGAGAGATGACTGGATACCACAGCAATGGATCCGTTTAGTGCCTAGGGGCCTGTTCGTTCCTTTTTACCTCTGGGGACATCAGTCTATGCGTCTGAGTGCAGGTAGGTGCTCAGATGAGCTCAGATTGCCCCTGTTTGTCCTGGGAAGCCACCACTATTGGGATGGCCTCAGGCAGTTTGGAGGTTTATCCTATTAGTAGGGTTGTGGCCATTGGAATGGGCACATACAATTCCCTTGGAGAGGGCAAGTACAGTCCTCAGGTTTGGCTCCAGGGGCCTGAGCCTGTAGGGTGTGTAGGCCAGAGCTGTTTGGACAGTTGTCTGAAAACACAAACGCGGCTTATGTTTCGGGTCATAGGTATGGCAGGACTGATCTACAGACCATGAGGAGAACTCTTCAGGATATGAAAAAAGGGCGAGTGTGAGGCTCGTGCTCAAGTTTTTGTCTCTGGATATCGTGTCACTCATGGTCGTGAAATTTCCGGGTGACTTCATGGGAAATGGACGAGTCTTACTCTCTGGGGTTTTGCCCCGTCCCAAGAGTTTTGGGTCATTCAGGGGATGGAAGAAGTCCGTTTTGTTGTTGTTGTTGATTTGCTTTGTTTTGTTTTTTAACCTCAGGTGTCTCGCCAAATGAGGTATTCCAGAGTAGAGCCCTGGGGAGGGCCGACCGGACAACCAGAAATCTGGTTTAAAATTGGGGCCTAGGGACATGTCAAGCCCATTATGACATCTAATGGTCGAGCCACTGAGAGGACTTACTAGAGCACAGGACTCACGCTGAGGGTCACAATGCGTGTTTATGCCCTCTTCGCACTCAAGAATTGGCGGGGCCTCCGGGTGAATGCTGGTTTCTCCTACACTGAACGTTGGACAACATGCCAACCACAAGGTTTCTTGCCATGGGTAAGGACGAGTTCTGATTTCTGCATCACAGGCACACCTGGGCAGTGGTTGGAGATAAGGTCTAGGTTCTGAGGCCTGAAAAACCGCAGTTGGGAAGAGATGATGACCTAAGGCCATGGCGGTTGTGATGTGCTCAGTGTGCGGTCAGCTGTCTGGGTGTTGGTCAGGAGGTCCGAGCTCAGGTTGTGTCAGACAGTGCATTAGTGCCCAGGTTAGACTATATACTTTGGGTACAGTCGAATGCCATGTAGATTTATCCTCATATAAGGTGCCTGGGCAGCTCATTAGGCCAAATTTTTTTTCTAGAGGGCAGGCAGAGTGCTGCATTGTGGGTCTGGAATTGCGAAACTTCCGGGCTTCGGGGCCTGGAGTGTGAGGACGGAAGTCTGAAAACACAAGCTAGACTTGGGTTTCAGGGCCAGGGCACGGCAGGTACCCCTGTAGATCTGAACCTATATCTCATGCATCTGAAGTCAGGGCGAGGATCAGACGTTGGCTCAGGTTGGAGTTTCTGTGCATGACGGCCCCTTCATGAAGGGAGCGGAATCTCGAGGCCATGGAGGTTTTCCCACGTTGGGAGTTGTTGGATGCCCCCTTCAAGGATTCCTTCTGCGGGACAATTGAGACTTGTTGGGCAGCTCCAGGACATCCCATATGGAATGACTCCAGGGCACCGTTCGAGGATGGATGCCTGGGAAGCCCGCCTCGCATTCCAATTGTCTCCTAGCAACAAGACAGTTTAGATCTGATGGCTCTGCGGGAGAAACCGGGGTGGCTGACTTGAAATGGACTTTCCTGAGGATGGGTCCTAATGTGTGTTTGTGTCCATGAGGGCCTTAAAATGGGGCGGTGGCACCGGGACCCTGAAGTATTCTCCTAAGCTTTTGACATAGCTCGATGCACAAGGTTCCTTGTGGAGACGAGATTTGTTTTGATGGGTGCCTCAGGAAAACCTCTATGCTGGTATTGGAATCCAGGCTTTTGAGGAGACATGCCTGTAATCCAAAGCAATGTATCCGATTATGGCCTAGGGTCCTGTCTGTTTCAATCTTCTTCTCAGGGGACATCCATCTATGGTATGAGTGGAGGTAGATGCTCAGCTGGTATCAGACCGCCCTTGTTTGTCCCGGGCGACCTGCACTATTGGGATGGCCTCAGGGATTTGTAGGGTTATCCAAAAATTACTGTTTTGGACAATGGCATCGGCAGAATTCCCATAGATTGGGTAGGCACAGTCCTAATGTGTGACTCCAGGGGCCCCAGCCTGGAGGGTGTGTGGCCCAGGACTTTGAGGACAGAAGGCTGAAAACACAAACTCAGCTTAGGTTTGGGGACGTAGGTATGGCAGGCCCGATCTATAAATCATGAGAAGAACTCTTCCGGATATGAAGAAAGAGCGAGTCTGAGGCGCTTGCTCAGGCTTTTGTCTCTGGATTTTGTATCAGAGATGGCCGTGGAAGGTCGGGGAGGCCTCATGGGCCATGGACGAATCTTCCTCTCTGTGGATTTGGCCCGATCCCAATTGTTTTCCGTCAATCTGTGGAATGGGAGGACTCCTTTCAGGTTTGTTACCTCAGGTGGCCCGCTAAAAGAGGAATTCCAAAGAAGAGCCCTGGGGAAAAGTGAAGGGAGAACCCGAACTATGGGTAAAATTTGGGGCCTAGGGGCATGGCAAGCCCAATATGCTATCTCTTCATCCAGCCACTGAGAGGCCTTATTGAGGACTGGGATCAGGGTGAGGGTCACAATGTGTGGTTTTGACCAATGTGGCCCGCAAACATGAGCGGGGCCTCATGGGCCACACTGGTTTCAACTACACTGAACGTGGGGCAACATGCCAACCACATGGTTTCTTGCCACGGGGAAGGAGTTGTGATTTCTGCATCACTTTCCAGCCTGGGCAGTTATTGGAGATAAGGTCTAGGTTCTGAAACTTGACAACCGAGGTTGGGAAGAGATGACGACCTAAGACCATGGCGGGTCCGATGTGCTCAGTGAGCGGCCAGCTTTCTGTGTGGGGCCAGGTAATCCAGGCTCGGGCTGTGTCAAAAAGGGCAATAGTGCCCAGGTCAGCCTATATATTTGGGGTACAGTCGAATGGCGTGCAGGTTGATCCTCATTTGGAGTTTCTGGGTAGCCCCAGAGGGCAATGTTTTTCTTCCTGAGGGCAGGAAGAGTGCTGCATTATAGTTCTGGTTTTCAAACTGGAGGCTTGTGGGCCAGTAGTCTGAGGAAGGAAATCTGAGAACAAGCTAGGCTTAGGTTTCTGGGTGAGGACAAGGCAGGAACAATCTAGAGACCTGAATCGAGATCTCGTGCTTATGATGTCAGGGCGAGGATCAGAAGTTCGCTCAGGTTGGTGTTTCTGTCCCTGATGGCCCTTCATGAAGGGGCGGAGGGGCCACGAGGCCGTGGGGATTTTCCCACGATGTTAGTTGTGAGAAACTCCAAACTGCAAAGATTCTTCTGCAGGACAATTGAGACCTGTTGGTTGGCTCCAGGGCAACGATTCCGAGCAGGGTTCTAAGGATGGATGGCTGGGTAGCCCACCTCGCATTCCAATTGTGTCCTAGCAACAAGACAGGTTAGATCTGCTGGATCTGGGGGAGCAACCCAGGAGGCTGAGTTGAAATGGACTCTCCTGTGGATGGGTCCTAATGTCTGTTTGTGTCTATGGAGACCTTGGAATGTAGCGGTGGCACTGGGGTCCTGAAGGGTTTTTCCAAACAGAGGCTTTGACACAGCTCCAACGTGCAAGTTTCCCATATGTAGATGAGATGTTTTCTGATGGGTGAGTCAAGAAACAGCCATACGCTGGTATTGAAATCCAGGCCTCTGAGGAGAGATGACTGGATACCACAGCAATGGATCCGTTTAGTGCCTAGGGGCCTGTTCGTTCCTTTTTACCTCTGGGGACATCAGTCTATGCGTCTGAGTGCAGGTAGGTGCTCAGAGGAGCTCAGATTGCCCCTGTTTGTCCTGGGAAGCCACCACTATTGGGATGGCCTCAGGCAGTTTGGAGGTTTATCCTATTAGTAGGGTTGTGGCCATTGGAATGGGCACATACAATTCCCTTGGAGAGGGCAAGTACAGTCCTCAGGTTTGGCTCCAGGGGCCTGAGCCTGTAGGGTGTGTAGGCCAGAGCTGTTTGGACAGTTGTCTGAAAACACAAATGCGGCTTATGTTTCGGGTCATAGGTATGGCAGGACTGATCTACAGACCATGAGGAGAACTCTTCAGGATATGAAAAAAGGGCGAGTGTGAGGCTCGTGCTCAAGTTTTTGTCTCTGGATATCGTGTCACTCATGGTCGTGAAATTTCCGGGTGACTTCATGGGAAATGGACGAGTCTTACTCTCTGGGGTTTTGCCCCGTCCCAAGAGTTTTGGGTCATTCAGGGGATGGAAGAAGTCCGTTTTGTTGTTGTTGTTGATTTGCTTTGTTTTGTTTTTTAACCTCAGGTGTCTCGCCAAATGAGGTATTCCAGAGTAGAGCCCTGGGGAGGGCCGACCGGACAACCAGAAATCTGGTTTAAAATTGGGGCCTAGGGACATGTCAAGCCCATTATGACATCTAATGGTCGAGCCACTGAGAGGACTTACTAGAGCACAGGACTCACGCTGAGGGTCACAATGCGTGTTTATGCCCTCTTCGCACTCAAGAATTGGCGGGGCCTCCGGGTGAATGCTGGTTTCTCCTACACTGAACGTTGGACAACATGCCAACCACAAGGTTTCTTGCCATGGGTAAGGACGAGTTCTGATTTCTGCATCACAGGCACACCTGGGCAGTGGTTGGAGATAAGGTCTAGGTTCTGAGGCCTGAAAAACCGCAGTTGGGAAGAGATGATGACCTAAGGCCATGGCGGTTGTGATGTGCTCAGTGTGCGGTCAGCTGTCTGGGTGTTGGTCAGGAGGTCCGAGCTCAGGTTGTGTCAGACAGTGCATTAGTGCCCAGGTTAGACTATATACTTTGGGTACAGTCGAATGCCATGTAGATTTATCCTCATATAAGGTGCCTGGGCAGCTCCTTAGGCCAAATTTTTTTTCTAGAGGGCAGGCAGAGTGCTGCATTGTGGGTCTGGAATTGCGAAACTTCCGGGCTTCGGGACCTGGAGTGTGAGGACGGAAGTCTGAGAACACAAGCTAGACTTGGGTTTCAGGGCCAGGGCACGGCAGGTACCCCTGTAGATCTGAACCTATATCTCATGCATCTGAAGTCAGGGCGAGGATCAGACGTTGGCTCAGGTTGGAGTTTCTGTGCATGACGGCCCCTTCATGAAGGGAGCGGAATCTCGAGGCCATGGAGGTTTTCCCACGTTGGGAGTTGTTGGATGCCCCCTTCAAGGATTCCTTCTGCGGGACAATTGAGACTTGTTGGGCAGCTCCAGGACATCCCATATGGAATGACTCCAGGGCACCGTTCGAGGATGGATGCCTGGGAAGCCCGCCTCGCATTCCAATTGTCTCCTAGCAACAAGACAGTTTAGATCTGATGGCTCTGCGGGAGAAACCGGGGTGGCTGACTTGAAATGGACTTTCCTGAGGATGGGTCCTAATGTGTGTTTGTGTCCATGAGGGCCTTAAAATGGGGCGGTGGCACCGGGACCCTGAAGTATTCTCCTAAGCTTTTGACATAGCTCGATGCACAAGGTTCCTTGTGGAGACGAGATTTGTTTTGATGGGTGCCTCAGGAAAACCTCTATGCTGGTATTGGAATCCAGGCTTTTGAGGAGACATGCCTGTAATCCAAAGCAATGTATCCGATTATGGCCTAGGGTCCTGTCTCGTTCAATCTTCTTCTCAGGGGACATCCATCTATGGTATGAGTGGAGGTAGATGCTCAGCTGGTATCAGACCGCCCTTGTTTGTCCCGGGCGACCTGCACTATTGGGATGGCCTCAGGGATTTGTAGGGTTATCCAAAAATTACTGTTTTGGACAATGGCATCGGCAGAATTCCCATAGATTGGGTAGGCACAGTCCTAATGTGTGACTCCAGGGGCCCCAGCCTGGAGGGTGTGTGTCCCAGGACTTTGAGGACAGAAGTCTGAAAACACAAACTCAGCTTAGGTTTGGGGACGTAGGTATGGCAGGCCCGATCTATAAACCATGAGAAGAACTCTTCCGGATATGAAGAAAGAGCGAGTCTGAGGCGCTTGCTCAGGCTTTTGTCTCTGGGTTTTGTATCAGAGATGGCCGTGGAAGGTCGGGGAGGCCTCATGGGCCATGGACGAATCTTCCTCTCTGTGGATTTGGCCCGATCCCAATTGTTTTCCGTCAATCTGTGGAATGGGAGGACTCCTTTCAGGTTTGTTACCTCAGGTGGCCCGCCAAAAGAGGAATTCCAAAGAAGAGCCCTGGGGAAAAGTGAAGGGAGAACCCGAACTATGGGTAAAATTTGGGGCCTAGGGGCATGGCAAGCCCAATATGCTATCTCTTCATCCAGCCACTGAGAGGCCTTATTGAGGACTGGGATCAGGGTGAGGGTCACAATGTGTGGTTTTGACCAATGTGGCCCGCAAACATGAGCGGGGCCTCATGGGCCACACTGGTTTCAACTACACTGAACGTGGGGCAACATGCCAACCACATGGTTTCTTGCCACGGGGAAGGAGTTGTGATTTCTGCATCACTTTCCAGCCTGGGCAGTTATTGGAGATAAGGTCTAGGTTCTGAAACTTGACAACCGAGGTTGGGAAGAGATGACGACCTAAGACCATGGCGGGTCCGATGTGCTCAGTGAGCGGCCAGCTTTCTGTGTGGGGCCAGGTAATCCAGGCTCGGGCTGTGTCAAAAAGGGCAATAGTGCCCAGGTCAGCCTATATATTTGGGGTACAGTCGAATGGCGTGCAGGTTGATCCTCATTTGGAGTTTCTGGGTAGCCCCAGAGGGCAATGTTTTTCTTCCTGAGGGCAGGAAGAGTGCTGCATTATAGTTCTGGTTTTCAAACTGGAGGCTTGTGGGCCAGTAGTCTGAGGAAGGAAATCTGAGAACAAGCTAGGCTTAGGTTTCTGGGTGAGGACAAGGCAGGAACAATCTAGAGACCTGAATCGAGATCTCGTGCTTATGATGTCAGGGCGAGGATCAGAAGTTCGCTCAGGTTGGTGTTTCTGTCCCTGATGGCCCTTCATGAAGGGGCGGAGGGGCCACGAGGCCGTGGGGATTTTCCCACGATGTTAGTTGTGAGAAACTCCAAACTGCAAAGATTCTTCTGCAGGACAATTGAGACCTGTTGGTTGGCTCCAGGGCAACGATTCCGAGCAGGGTTCTAAGGATGGATGGCTGGGTAGCCCACCTCGCATTCCAATTGTGTCCTAGCAACAAGACAGGTTAGATCTGCTGGATCTGGGGGAGCAACCCAGGAGGCTGAGTTGAAATGGACTCTCCTGTGGATGGGTCCTAATGTCTGTTTGTGTCTATGGAGACCTTGGAATGTAGCGGTGGCACTGGGGTCCTGAAGGGTTTTTCCAAACAGAGGCTTTGACACAGCTCCAACGTGCAAGTTTCCCATATGTAGATGAGATGTTTTCTGATGGGTGAGTCAAGAAACAGCCATACGCTGGTATTGAAATCCAGGCCTCTGAGGAGAGATGACTGGATACCACAGCAATGGATCCGTTTAGTGCCTAGGGGCCTGTTCGTTCCTTTTTACCTCTGGGGACATCAGTCTATGCGTCTGAGTGCAGGTAGGTGCTCAGATGAGCTCAGATTGCCCCTGTTTGTCCTGGGAAGCCACCACTATTGGGATGGCCTCAGGCAGTTTGGAGGTTTATCCTATTAGTAGGGTTGTGGCCATTGGAATGGGCACATACAATTCCCTTGGAGAGGGCAAGTACAGTCCTCAGGTTTGGCTCCAGGGGCCTGAGCCTGTAGGGTGTGTAGGCCAGAGCTGTTTGGACAGTTGTCTGAAAACACAAACGCGGCTTATGTTTCGGGTCATAGGTATGGCAGGACTGATCTACAGACCATGAGGAGAACTCTTCAGGATATGAAAAAAGGGCGAGTGTGAGGCTCGTGCTCAAGTTTTTGTCTCTGGATATCGTGTCACTCATGGTCGTGAAATTTCCGGGTGACTTCATGGGAAATGGACGAGTCTTACTCTCTGGGGTTTTGCCCCGTCCCAAGAGTTTTGGGTCATTCAGGGGATGGAAGAAGTCCGTTTTGTTGTTGTTGTTGATTTGCTTTGTTTTGTTTTTTAACCTCAGGTGTCTCGCCAAATGAGGTATTCCAGAGTAGAGCCCTGGGGAGGGCCGACCGGACAACCAGAAATCTGGTTTAAAATTGGGGCCTAGGGACATGTCAAGCCCATTATGACAACTAATGGTCGAGCCACTGAGAGGACTTACTAGAGCACAGGACTCACGCTGAGGGTCACAATGCGTGTTTATGCCCTCTTCGCACTCAAGAATTGGCGGGGCCTCCGGGTGAATGCTGGTTTCTCCTACACTGAACGTTGGACAACATGCCAACCACAAGGTTTCTTGCCATGGGTAAGGACGAGTTCTGATTTCTGCATCACAGGCACACCTGGGCAGTGGTTGGAGATAAGGTCTAGGTTCTGAGGCCTGAAAAACCGCAGTTGGGAAGAGATGATGACCTAAGGCCATGGCGGTTGTGATGTGCTCAGTGTGCGGTCAGCTGTCTGGGTGTTGGTCAGGAGGTCCGAGCTCAGGTTGTGTCAGACAGTGCATTAGTGCCCAGGTTAGACTATATACTTTGGGTACAGTCGAATGCCATGTAGATTTATCCTCATATAAGGTGCCTGGGCAGCTCCTTAGGCCAAATTTTTTTTCTAGAGGGCAGGCAGAGTGCTGCATTGTGGGTCTGGAATTGCGAAACTTCCGGGCTTCGGGGCCTGGAGTGTGAGGACGGAAGTCTGAGAACACAAGCTAGACTTGGGTTTCAGGGCCAGGGCACGGCAGGTACCCCTGTAGATCTGAACCTATATCTCATGCATCTGAAGTCAGGGCGAGGATCAGACGTTGGCTCAGGTTGGAGTTTCTGTGCATGACGGCCCCTTCATGAAGGGAGCGGAATCTCGAGGCCATGGAGGTTTTCCCACGTTGGGAGTTGTTGGATGCCCCCTTCAAGGATTCCTTCTGCGGGACAATTGAGACTTGTTGGGCAGCTCCAGGACATCCCATATGGAATGACTCCAGGGCACCGTTCGAGGATGGATGCCTGGGAAGCCCGCCTCGCATTCCAATTGTCTCCTAGCAACAAGACAGTTTAGATCTGATGGCTCTGCGGGAGAAACCGGGGTGGCTGACTTGAAATGGATTTTCCTGAGGATGGGTCCTAATGTGTGTTTGTGTCCATGAGGGCCTTAAAATGGGGCGGTGGCACCGGGACCCTGAAGTATTCTCCTAAGCTTTTGACATAGCTCGATGCACAAGGTTCCTTGTGGAGACGAGATTTGTTTTGATGGGTGCCTCAGGAAAACCTCTATGCTGGTATTGGAATCCAGGCTTTTGAGGAGACATGCCTGTAATCCAAAGCAATGTATCCGATTATGGCCTAGGGTCCTGTCTCGTTCAATCTTCTTCTCAGGGGACATCCATCTATGGTATGAGTGGAGGTAGATGCTCAGCTGGTATCAGACCGCCCTTGTTTGTCCCGGGCGACCTGCACTATTGGGATGGCCTCAGGGATTTGTAGGGTTATCCAAAAATTACTGTTTTGGACAATGGCATCGGCAGAATTCCCATAGATTGGGTAGGCACAGTCCTAATGTGTGACTCCAGGGGCCCCAGCCTGGAGGGTGTGTGGCCCAGGACTTTGAGGACAGAAGTCTGAAAACACAAACTCAGCTTAGGTTTGGGGACGTAGGTATGGCAGGCCCGATCTATAAACCATGAGAAGAACTCTTCCGGATATGAAGAAAGAGCGAGTCTGAGGCGCTTGCTCAGGCTTTTGTCTCTGGGTTTTGTATCAGAGATGGCCGTGGAAGGTCGGGGAGGCCTCATGGGCCATGGACGAATCTTCCTCTCTGTGGATTTGGCCCGATCCCAATTGTTTTCCGTCAATCTGTGGAATGGGAGGACTCCTTTCAGGTTTGTTACCTCAGGTGGCCCGCCAAAAGAGGAATTCCAAAGAAGAGCCCTGGGGAAAAGTGAAGGGAGAACCCGAACTATGGGTAAAATTTGGGGCCTAGGGGCATGGCAAGCCCAATATGCTATCTCTTCATCCAGCCACTGAGAGGCCTTATTGAGGACTGGGATCAGGGTGAGGGTCACAATGTGTGGTTTTGACCAATGTGGCCCGCAAACATGAGCGGGGCCTCATGGGCCACACTGGTTTCAACTACACTGAACGTGGGGCAACATGCCAACCACATGGTTTCTTGCCACGGGGAAGGAGTTGTGATTTCTGCATCACTTTCCAGCCTGGGCAGTTATTGGAGATAAGGTCTAGGTTCTGAAACTTGACAACCGAGGTTGGGAAGAGATGACGACCTAAGACCATGGCGGGTCCGATGTGCTCAGTGAGCGGCCAGCTTTCTGTGTGGGGCCAGGTAATCCAGGCTCGGGCTGTGTCAAAAAGGGCAATAGTGCCCAGGTCAGCCTATATATTTGGGGTACAGTCGAATGGCGTGCAGGTTGATCCTCATTTGGAGTTTCTGGGTAGCCCCAGAGGGCAATGTTTTTCTTCCTGAGGGCAGGAAGAGTGCTGCATTATAGTTCTGGTTTTCAAACTGGAGGCTTGTGGGCCAGTAGTCTGAGGAAGGAAATCTGAGAACAAGCTAGGCTTAGGTTTCTGGGTGAGGACAAGGCAGGAACAATCTAGAGACCTGAATCGAGATCTCGTGCTTATGATGTCAGGGCGAGGATCAGAAGTTCGCTCAGGTTGGTGTTTCTGTCCCTGATGGCCCTTCATGAAGGGGCGGAGGGGCCACGAGGCCGTGGGGATTTTCCCACGATGTTAGTTGTGAGAAACTCCAAACTGCAAAGATTCTTCTGCAGGACAATTGAGACCTGTTGGTTGGCTCCAGGGCAACGATTCCGAGCAGGGTTCTAAGGATGGATGGCTGGGTAGCCCACCTCGCATTCCAATTGTGTCCTAGCAACAAGACAGGTTAGATCTGCTGGATCTGGGGGAGCAACCCAGGAGGCTGAGTTGAAATGGACTCTCCTGTGGATGGGTCCTAATGTCTGTTTGTGTCTATGGAGACCTTGGAATGTAGCGGTGGCACTGGGGTCCTGAAGGGTTTTTCCAAACAGAGGCTTTGACACAGCTCCAACGTGCAAGTTTCCCATATGTAGATGAGATGTTTTCTGATGGGTGAGTCAAGAAACAGCCATACGCTGGTATTGAAATCCAGGCCTCTGAGGAGAGATGACTGGATACCACAGCAATGGATCCGTTTAGTGCCTAGGGGCCTGTTCGTTCCTTTTTACCTCTGGGGACATCAGTCTATGCGTCTGAGTGCAGGTAGGTGCTCAGATGAGCTCAGATTGCCCCTGTTTGTCCTGGGAAGCCACCACTATTGGGATGGCCTCAGGCAGTTTGGAGGTTTATCCTATTAGTAGGGTTGTGGCCATTGGAATGGGCACATACAATTCCCTTGGAGAGGGCAAGTACAGTCCTCAGGTTTGGCTCCAGGGGCCTGAGCCTGTAGGGTGTGTAGGCCAGAGTTGTTTGGACAGTTGTCTGAAAACACAAACGCGGCTTATGTTTCGGGTCATAGGTATGGCAGGACTGATCTACAGACCATGAGGAGAACTCTTCAGGATATGAAAAAAGGGCGAGTGTGAGGCTCGTGCTCAAGTTTTTGTCTCTGGATATCGTGTCACTCATGGTCGTGAAATTTCCGGGTGACTTCATGGGAAATGGACGAGTCTTACTCTCTGGGGTTTTGCCCCGTCCCAAGAGTTTTGGGTCATTCAGGGGATGGAAGAAGTCCGTTTTGTTGTTGTTGTTGATTTGCTTTGTTTTGTTTTTTAACCTCAGGTGTCTCGCCAAATGAGGTATTCCAGAGTAGAGCCCTGGGGAGGGCCGACCGGACAACCAGAAATCTGGTTTAAAATTGGGGCCTAGGGACATGTCAAGCCCATTATGACATCTAATGGTCGAGCCACTGAGAGGACTTACTAGAGCACAGGACTCACGCTGAGGGTCACAATGCGTGTTTATGCCCTCTTCGCACTCAAGAATTGGCGGGGCCTCCGGGTGAATGCTGGTTTCTCCTACACTGAACGTTGGACAACATGCCAACCACAAGGTTTCTTGCCATGGGTAAGGACGAGTTCTGATTTCTGCATCACAGGCACACCTGGGCAGTGGTTGGAGATAAGGTCTAGGTTCTGAGGCCTGAAAAACCGCAGTTGGGAAGAGATGATGACCTAAGGCCATGGCGGTTGTGATGTGCTCAGTGTGCGGTCAGCTGTCTGGGTGTTGGTCAGGAGGTCCGAGCTCAGGTTGTGTCAGACAGTGCATTAGTGCCCAGGTTAGACTATATACTTTGGGTACAGTCGAATGCCATGTAGATTTATCCTCATATAAGGTGCCTGGGCAGCTCATTAGGCCAAATTTTTTTTCTAGAGGGCAGGCAGAGTGCTGCATTGTGGGTCTGGAATTGCGAAACTTCCGGGCTTCGGGGCCTGGAGTGTGAGGACGGAAGTCTGAGAACACAAGCTAGACTTGGGTTTCAGGGCCAGGGCACGGCAGGTACCCCTGTAGATCTGAACCTATATCTCATGCATCTGAAGTCAGGGCGAGGATCAGACGTTGGCTCAGGTTGGATTTTCTGTGCATGACGGCCCCTTCATGAAGGGAGCGGAATCTCGAGGCCATGGAGGTTTTCCCACGTTGGGAGTTGTTGGATGCCCCCTTCAAGGATTCCTTCTGCGGGACAATTGAGACTTGTTGGGCAGCTCCAGGACATCCCATATGGAATGACTCCAGGGCACCGTTCGAGGATGGATGCCTGGGAAGCCCGCCTCGCATTCCAATTGTCTCCTAGCAACAAGACAGTTTAGATCTGATGGCTCTGCGGGAGAAACCGGGGTGGCTGACTTGAAATGGATTTTCCTGAGGATGGGTCCTAATGTGTGTTTGTGTCCATGAGGGCCTTAAAATGGGGCGGTGGCACCGGGACCCTGAAGTATTCTCCTAAGCTTTTGACATAGCTCGATGCACAAGGTTCCTTGTGGAGACGAGATTTGTTTTGATGGGTGCCTCAGGAAAACCTCTATGCTGGTATTGGAATCCAGGCTTTTGAGGAGACATGCCTGTAATCCAAAGCAATGTATCCGATTATGGCCTAGGGTCCTGTCTCGTTCAATCTTCTTCTCAGGGGACATCCATCTATGGTATGAGTGGAGGTAGATGCTCAGCTGGTATCAGACCGCCCTTGTTTGTCCCGGGCGACCTGCACTATTGGGATGGCCTCAGGGATTTGTAGGGTTATCCAAAAATTACTGTTTTGGACAATGGCATCGGCAGAATTCCCATAGATTGGGTAGGCACAGTCCTAATGTGTGACTCCAGGGGCCCCAGCCTGGAGGGTGTGTGGCCCAGGACTTTGAGGACAGAAGGCTGAAAACACAAACTCAGCTTAGGTTTGGGGACGTAGGTATGGCAGGCCCGATCTATAAACCATGAGAAGAACTCTTCCGGATATGAAGAAAGAGCGAGTCTGAGGCGCTTGCTCAGGCTTTTGTCTCTGGGTTTTGTATCAGAGATGGCCGTGGAAGGTCGGGGAGGCCTCATGGGCCATGGACGAATCTTCCTCTCTGTGGATTTGGCCCGATCCCAATTGTTTTCCGTCAATCTGTGGAATGGGAGGACTCCTTTCAGGTTTGTTACCTCAGGTGGCCCGCCAAAAGAGGAATTCCAAAGAAGAGCCCTGGGGAAAAGTGAAGGGAGAACCCGAACTATGGGTAAAATTTGGGGCCTAGGGGCATGGCAAGCCCAATATGCTATCTCTTCATCCAGCCACTGAGAGGCCTTATTGAGGACTGGGATCAGGGTGAGGGTCACAATGTGTGGTTTTGACCAATGTGGCCCGCAAACATGAGCGGGGCCTCATGGGCCACACTGGTTTCAACTACACTGAACGTGGGGCAACATGCCAACCACATGGTTTCTTGCCACGGGGAAGGAGTTGTGATTTCTGCATCACTTTCCAGCCTGGGCAGTTATTGGAGATAAGGTCTAGGTTCTGAAACTTGACAACCGAGGTTGGGAAGAGATGACGACCTAAGACCATGGCGGGTCCGATGTGCTCAGTGAGCGGCCAGCTTTCTGTGTGGGGCCAGGTAATCCAGGCTCGGGCTGTGTCAAAAAGGGCAATAGTGCCCAGGTCAGCCTATATATTTGGGGTACAGTCGAATGGCGTGCAGGTTGATCCTCATTTGGAGTTTCTGGGTAGCCCCAGAGGGCAATGTTTTTCTTCCTGAGGGCAGGAAGAGTGCTGCATTATAGTTCTGGTTTTCAAACTGGAGGCTTGTGGGCCAGTAGTCTGAGGAAGGAAATCTGAGAACAAGCTAGGCTTAGGTTTCTGGGTGAGGACAAGGCAGGAACAATCTAGAGACCTGAATCGAGATCTCGTGCTTATGATGTCAGGGCGAGGATCAGAAGTTCGCTCAGGTTGGTGTTTCTGTCCCTGATGGCCCTTCATGAAGGGGCGGAGGGGCCACGAGGCCGTGGGGATTTTCCCACGATGTTAGTTGTGAGAAACTCCAAACTGCAAAGATTCTTCTGCAGGACAATTGAGACCTGTTGGTTGGCTCCAGGGCAACGATTCCGAGCAGGGTTCTAAGGATGGATGGCTGGGTAGCCCACCTCGCATTCCAATTGTGTCCTAGCAACAAGACAGGTTAGATCTGCTGGATCTGGGGGAGCAACCCAGGAGGCTGAGTTGAAATGGACTCTCCTGTGGATGGGTCCTAATGTCTGTTTGTGTCTATGGAGACCTTGGAATGTAGCGGTGGCACTGGGGTCCTGAAGGGTTTTTCCAAACAGAGGCTTTGACACAGCTCCAACGTGCAAGTTTCCCATATGTAGATGAGATGTTTTCTGATGGGTGAGTCAAGAAACAGCCATACGCTGGTATTGAAATCCAGGCCTCTGAGGAGAGATGACTGGATACCACAGCAATGGATCCGTTTAGTGCCTAGGGGCCTGTTCGTTCCTTTTTACCTCTGGGGACATCAGTCTATGCGTCTGAGTGCAGGTAGGTGCTCAGAGGAGCTCAGATTGCCCCTGTTTGTCCTGGGAAGCCACCACTATTGGGATGGCCTCAGGCAGTTTGGAGGTTTATCCTATTAGTAGGGTTGTGGCCATTGGAATGGGCACATACAATTCCCTTGGAGAGGGCAAGTACAGTCCTCAGGTTTGGCTCCAGGGGCCTGAGCCTGTAGGGTGTGTAGGCCAGAGTTGTTTGGACAGTTGTCTGAAAACACAAACGCGGCTTATGTTTCGGGTCATAGGTATGGCAGGACTGATCTACAGACCATGAGGAGAACTCTTCAGGATATGAAAAAAGGGCGAGTGTGAGGCTCGTGCTCAAGTTTTTGTCTCTGGATATCGTGTCACTCATGGTCGTGAAATTTCCGGGTGACTTCATGGGAAATGGACGAGTCTTACTTTCTGGGGTTTTGCCCCGTCCCAAGAGTTTTGGGTCATTCAGGGGATGGAAGAAGTCCGTTTTGTTGTTGTTGTTGATTTGCTTTGTTTTGTTTTTTAACCTCAGGTGTCTCGCCAAATGAGGTATTCCAGAGTAGAGCCCTGGGGAGGGCCGACCGGACAACCAGAAATCTGGTTTAAAATTGGGGCCTAGGGACATGTCAAGCCCATTATGACATCTAATGGTCGAGCCACTGAGAGGACTTACTAGAGCACAGGACTCACGCTGAGGGTCACAATGCGTGTTTATGCCCTCTTCGCACTCAAGAATTGGCGGGGCCTCCGGGTGAATGCTGGTTTCTCCTACACTGAACGTTGGACAACATGCCAACCACAAGGTTTCTTGCCATGGGTAAGGACGAGTTCTGATTTCTGCATCACAGGCACACCTGGGCAGTGGTTGGAGATAAGGTCTAGGTTCTGAGGCCTGAAAAACCGCAGTTGGGAAGAGATGATGACCTAAGGCCATGGCGGTTGTGATGTGCTCAGTGTGCGGTCAGCTGTCTGGGTGTTGGTCAGGAGGTCCGAGCTCAGGTTGTGTCAGACAGTGCATTAGTGCCCAGGTTAGACTATATACTTTGGGTACAGTCGAATGCCATGTAGATTTATCCTCATATAAGGTGCCTGGGCAGCTCCTTAGGCCAAATTTTTTTTCTAGAGGGCAGGCAGAGTGCTGCATTGTGGGTCTGGAATTGCGAAACTTCCGGGCTTCGGGGCCTGGAGTGTGAGGACGGAAGTCTGAGAACACAAGCTAGACTTGGGTTTCAGGGCCAGGGCACGGCAGGTACCCCTGTAGATCTGAACCTATATCTCATGCATCTGAAGTCAGGGCGAGGATCAGACGTTGGCTCAGGTTGGAGTTTCTGTGCATGACGGCCCCTTCATGAAGGGAGCGGAATCTCGAGGCCATGGAGGTTTTCCCACGTTGGGATTTGTTGGATGCCCCCTTCAAGGATTCCTTCTGCGGGACAATTGAGACTTGTTGGGCAGCTCCAGGACATCCCATATGGAATGACTCCAGGGCACCGTTCGAGGATGGATGCCTGGGAAGCCCGCCTCGCATTCCAATTGTCTCCTAGCAACAAGACAGTTTAGATCTGATGGCTCTGCGGGAGAAACCGGGGTGGCTGACTTGAAATGGACTTTCCTGAGGATGGGTCCTTATGTGTGTTTGTGTCCATGAGGGCCTTAAAATGGGGCGGTGGCACCGGGACCCTGAAGTATTCTCCTAAGCTTTTGACATAGCTCGATGCACAAGGTTCCTTGTGGAGACGAGATTTGTTTTGATGGGTGCCTCAGGAAAACCTCTATGCTGGTATTGGAATCCAGGCTTTTGAGGAGACATGCCTGTAATCCAAAGCAATGTATCCGATTATGGCCTAGGGTCCTGTCTGTTTCAATCTTCTTCTCAGGGGACATCCATCTATGGTATGAGTGGAGGTAGATGCTCAGCTGGTATCAGACCGCCCTTGTTTGTCCCGGGCGACCTGCACTATTGGGATGGCCTCAGGGATTTGTAGGGTTATCCAAAAATTACTGTTTTGGACAATGGCATCGGCAGAATTCCCATAGATTGGGTAGGCACAGTCCTAATGTGTGACTCCAGGGGCCCCAGCCTGGAGGGTGTGTGTCCCAGGACTTTGAGGACAGAAGTCTGAAAACACAAACTCAGCTTAGGTTTGGGGACGTAGGTATGGCAGGCCCGATCTATAAACCATGAGAAGAACTCTTCCGGATATGAAGAAAGAGCGAGTCTGAGGCGCTTGCTCAGGCTTTTGTCTCTGGATTTTGTATCAGAGATGGCCGTGGAAGGTCGGGGAGGCCTCATGGGCCATGGACGAATCTTCCTCTCTGTGGATTTGGCCCGATCCCAATTGTTTTCCGTCAATCTGTGGAATGGGAGGACTCCTTTCAGGTTTGTTACCTCAGGTGGCCCGCTAAAAGAGGAATTCCAAAGAAGAGCCCTGGGGAAAAGTGAAGGGAGAAGCCGAACTATGGGTAAAATTTGGGGCCTAGGGGCATGGCAAGCCCAATATGCTATCTCTTCATCCAGCCACTGAGAGGCCTTATTGAGGACTGGGATCAGGGTGAGGGTCACAATGTGTGGTTTTGACCAATGTGGCCCGCAAACATGAGCGGGGCCTCATGGGCCACACTGGTTTCAACTACACTGAACGTGGGGCAACATGCCAACCACATGGTTTCTTGCCACGGGGAAGGAGTTGTGATTTCTGCATCACTTTCCAGCCTGGGCAGTTATTGGAGATAAGGTCTAGGTTCTGAAACTTGACAACCGAGGTTGGGAAGAGATGACGACCTAAGACCATGGCGGGTCCGATGTGCTCAGTGAGCGGCCAGCTTTCTGTGTGGGGCCAGGTAATCCAGGCTCGGGCTGTGTCAAAAAGGGCAATAGTGCCCAGGTCAGCCTATATATTTGGGGTACAGTCGAATGGCGTGCAGGTTGATCCTCATTTGGAGTTTCTGGGTAGCCCCAGAGGGCAATGTTTTTCTTCCTGAGGGCAGGAAGAGTGCTGCATTATAGTTCTGGTTTTCAAACTGGAGGCTTGTGGGCCAGTAGTCTGAGGAAGGAAATCTGAGAACAAGCTAGGCTTAGGTTTCTGGGTGAGGACAAGGCAGGAACAATCTAGAGACCTGAATCGAGATCTCGTGCTTATGATGTCAGGGCGAGGATCAGAAGTTCGCTCAGGTTGGTGTTTCTGTCCCTGATGGCCCTTCATGAAGGGGCGGAGGGGCCACGAGGCCGTGGGGGTTTTCCCACGATGTTAGTTGTGAGAAACTCCAAACTGCAAAGATTCTTCTGCAGGACAATTGAGACCTGTTGGTTGGCTCCAGGGCAACGATTCCGAGCAGGGTTCTAAGGATGGATGGCTGGGTAGCCCACCTCGCATTCCAATTGTGTCCTAGCAACAAGACAGGTTAGATCTGCTGGATCTGGGGGAGCAACCCAGGAGGCTGAGTTGAAATGGACTCTCCTGTGGATGGGTCCTAATGTCTGTTTGTGTCTATGGAGACCTTGGAATGTAGCGGTGGCACTGGGGTCCTGAAGGGTTTTTCCAAACAGAGGCTTTGACACAGCTCCAACGTGCAAGTTTCCCATATGTAGATGAGATGTTTTCTGATGGGTGAGTCAAGAAACAGCCATACGCTGGTATTGAAATCCAGGCCTCTGAGGAGAGATGACTGGATACCACAGCAATGGATCCGTTTAGTGCCTAGGGGCCTGTTCGTTCCTTTTTACCTCTGGGGACATCAGTCTATGCGTCTGAGTGCAGGTAGGTGCTCAGAGGAGCTCAGATTGCCCCTGTTTGTCCTGGGAAGCCACCACTATTGGGATGGCCTCAGGCAGTTTGGAGGTTTATCCTATTAGTAGGGTTGTGGCCATTGGAATGGGCACATACAATTCCCTTGGAGAGGGCAAGTACAGTCCTCAGGTTTGGCTCCAGGGGCCTGAGCCTGTAGGGTGTGTAGGCCAGAGCTGTTTGGACAGTTGTCTGAAAACACAAACGCGGCTTATGTTTCGGGTCATAGGTATGGCAGGACTGATCTACAGACCATGAGGAGAACTCTTCAGGATATGAAAAAAGGGCGAGTGTGAGGCTCGTGCTCAAGTTTTTGTCTCTGGATATCGTGTCACTCATGGTCGTGAAATTTCCGGGTGACTTCATGGGAAATGGACGAGTCTTACTCTCTGGGGTTTTGCCCCGTCCCAAGAGTTTTGGGTCATTCAGGGGATGGAAGAAGTCCGTTTTGTTGTTGTTGTTGATTTGCTTTGTTTTGTTTTTTAACCTCAGGTGTCTCGCCAAATGAGGTATTCCAGAGTAGAGCCCTGGGGAGGGCCGACCGGACAACCAGAAATCTGGTTTAAAATTGGGGCCTAGGGACATGTCAAGCCCATTATGACATCTAATGGTCGAGCCACTGAGAGGACTTACTAGAGCACAGGACTCACGCTGAGGGTCACAATGCGTGTTTATGCCCTCTTCGCACTCAAGAATTGGCGGGGCCTCCGGGTGAATGCTGGTTTCTCCTACACTGAACGTTGGACAACATGCCAACCACAAGGTTTCTTGCCATGGGTAAGGACGAGTTCTGATTTCTGCATCACAGGCACACCTGGGCAGTGGTTGGAGATAAGGTCTAGGTTCTGAGGCCTGAAAAACCGCAGTTGGGAAGAGATGATGACCTAAGGCCATGGCGGTTGTGATGTGCTCAGTGTGCGGTCAGCTGTCTGGGTGTTGGTCAGGAGGTCCGAGCTCAGGTTGTGTCAGACAGTGCATTAGTGCCCAGGTTAGACTATATACTTTGGGTACAGTCGAATGCCATGTAGATTTATCCTCATATAAGGTGCCTGGGCAGCTCCTTAGGCCAAATTTTTTTTCTAGAGGGCAGGCAGAGTGCTGCATTGTGGGTCTGGAATTGCGAAACTTCCGGGCTTCGGGGCCTGGAGTGTGAGGACGGAAGTCTGAGAACACAAGCTAGACTTGGGTTTCAGGGCCAGGGCACGGCAGGTACCCCTGTAGATCTGAACCTATATCTCATGCATCTGAAGTCAGGGCGAGGATCAGACGTTGGCTCAGGTTGGAGTTTCTGTGCATGACGGCCCCTTCATGAAGGGAGCGGAATCTCGAGGCCATGGAGGTTTTCCCACGTTGGGATTTGTTGGATGCCCCCTTCAAGGATTCCTTCTGCGGGACAATTGAGACTTGTTGGGCAGCTCCAGGACATCCCATATGGAATGACTCCAGGGCACCGTTCGAGGATGGATGCCTGGGAAGCCCGCCTCGCATTCCAATTGTCTCCTAGCAACAAGACAGTTTAGATCTGATGGCTCTGCGGGAGAAACCGGGGTGGCTGACTTGAAATGGACTTTCCTGAGGATGGGTCCTTATGTGTGTTTGTGTCCATGAGGGCCTTAAAATGGGGCGGTGGCACCGGGACCCTGAAGTATTCTCCTAAGCTTTTGACATAGCTCGATGCACAAGGTTCCTTGTGGAGACGAGATTTGTTTTGATGGGTGCCTCAGGAAAACCTCTATGCTGGTATTGGAATCCAGGCTTTTGAGGAGACATGCCTGTAATCCAAAGCAATGTATCCGATTATGGCCTAGGGTCCTGTCTGTTTCAATCTTCTTCTCAGGGGACATCCATCTATGGTATGAGTGGAGGTAGATGCTCAGCTGGTATCAGACCGCCCTTGTTTGTCCCGGGTGACCTGCACTATTGGGATGGCCTCAGGGATTTGTAGGGTTATCCAAAAATTACTGTTTTGGACAATGGCATCGGCAGAATTCCCATAGATTGGGTAGGCACAGTCCTAATGTGTGACTCCAGGGGCCCCAGCCTGGAGGGTGTGTGTCCCAGGACTTTGAGGACAGAAGTCTGAAAACACAAACTCAGCTTAGGTTTGGGGACGTAGGTATGGCAGGCCCGATCTATAAACCATGAGAAGAACTCTTCCGGATATGAAGAAAGAGCGAGTCTGAGGCGCTTGCTCAGGCTTTTGTCTCTGGATTTTGTATCAGAGATGGCCGTGGAAGGTCGGGGAGGCCTCATGGGCCATGGACGAATCTTCCTCTCTGTGGATTTGGCCCGATCCCAATTGTTTTCCGTCAATCTGTGGAATGGGAGGACTCCTTTCAGGTTTGTTACCTCAGGTGGCCCGCTAAAAGAGGAATTCCAAAGAAGAGCCCTGGGGAAAAGTGAAGGGAGAAGCCGAACTATGGGTAAAATTTGGGGCCTAGGGGCATGGCAAGCCCAATATGCTATCTCTTCATCCAGCCACTGAGAGGCCTTATTGAGGACTGGGATCAGGGTGAGGGTCACAATGTGTGGTTTTGACCAATGTGGCTCGCAAACATGAGCGGGGCCTCATGGGCCACACTGGTTTCAACTACACTGAACGTGGGGCAACATGCCAACCACATGGTTTCTTGCCACGGGGAAGGAGTTGTGATTTCTGCATCACTTTCCAGCCTGGGCAGTTATTGGAGATAAGGTCTAGGTTCTGAAACTTGACAACCGAGGTTGGGAAGAGATGACGACCTAAGACCATGGCGGGTCCGATGTGCTCAGTGAGCGGCCAGCTTTCTGTGTGGGGCCAGGTAATCCAGGCTCGGGCTGTGTCAAAAAGGGCAATAGTGCCCAGGTCAGCCTATATATTTGGGGTACAGTCGAATGGCGTGCAGGTTGATCCTCATTTGGAGTTTCTGGGTAGCCCCAGAGGGCAATGTTTTTCTTCCTGAGGGCAGGAAGAGTGCTGCATTATAGTTCTGGTTTTCAAACTGGAGGCTTGTGGGCCAGTAGTCTGAGGAAGGAAATCTGAGAACAAGCTAGGCTTAGGTTTCTGGGTGAGGACAAGGCAGGAACAATCTAGAGACCTGAATCGAGATCTCGTGCTTATGATGTCAGGGGGAGGATCAGAAGTTCGCTCAGGTTGGTGTTTCTGTCCCTGATGGCCCTTCATGAAGGGGCGGAGGGGCCACGAGGCCGTGGGGGTTTTCCCACGATGTTAGTTGTGAGAAACTCCAAACTGCAAAGATTCTTCTGCAGGACAATTGAGACCTGTTGGTTGGCTCCAGGGCAACGATTCCGAGCAGGGTTCTAAGGATGGATGGCTGGGTAGCCCACCTCGCATTCCAATTGTGTCCTAGCAACAAGACAGGTTAGATCTGCTGGATCTGGGGGAGCAACCCAGGAGGCTGAGTTGAAATGGACTCTCCTGTGGATGGGTCCTAATGTCTGTTTGTGTCTATGGAGACCTTGGAATGTAGCGGTGGCACTGGGGTCCTGAAGGGTTTTTCCAAACAGAGGCTTTGACACAGCTCCAACGTGCAAGTTTCCCATATGTAGATGAGATGTTTTCTGATGGGTGAGTCAAGAAACAGCCATACGCTGGTATTGAAATCCAGGCCTCTGAGGAGAGATGACTGGATACCACAGCAATGGATCCGTTTAGTGCCTAGGGGCCTGTTCGTTCCTTTTTACCTCTGGGGACATCAGTCTATGCGTCTGAGTGCAGGTAGGTGCTCAGAGGAGCTCAGATTGCCCCTGTTTGTCCTGGGAAGCCACCACTATTGGGATGGCCTCAGGCAGTTTGGAGGTTTATCCTATTAGTAGGGTTGTGGCCATTGGAATGGGCACATACAATTCCCTTGGAGAGGGCAAGTACAGTCCTCAGGTTTGGCTCCAGGGGCCTGAGCCTGTAGGGTGTGTAGGCCAGAGCTGTTTGGACAGTTGTCTGAAAACACAAACGCGGCTTATGTTTCGGGTCATAGGTATGGCAGGACTGATCTACAGACCATGAGGAGAACTCTTCAGGATATGAAAAAAGGGCGAGTGTGAGGCTCGTGCTCAAGTTTTTGTCTCTGGATATCGTGTCACTCATGGTCGTGAAATTTCCGGGTGACTTCATGGGAAATGGACGAGTCTTACTCTCTGGGGTTTTGCCCCGTCCCAAGAGTTTTGGGTCATTCTGGGGATGGAAGAAGTCCGTTTTGTTGTTGTTGTTGATTTGCTTTGTTTTGTTTTTTAACCTCAGGTGTCTCGCCAAATGAGGTATTCCAGAGTAGAGCCCTGGGGAGGGCCGACCGGACAACCAGAAATCTGGTTTAAAATTGGGGCCTAGGGACATGTCAAGCCCATTATGACATCTAATGGTCGAGCCACTGAGAGGACTTACTAGAGCACAGGACTCACGCTGAGGGTCACAATGCGTGTTTATGCCCTCTTCGCACTCAAGAATTGGCGGGGCCTCCGGGTGAATGCTGGTTTCTCCTACACTGAACGTTGGACAACATGCCAACCACAAGGTTTCTTGCCATGGGTAAGGACGAGTTCTGATTTCTGCATCACAGGCACACCTGGGCAGTGGTTGGAGATAAGGTCTAGGTTCTGAGGCCTGAAAAACCGCAGTTGGGAAGAGATGATGACCTAAGGCCATGGCGGTTGTGATGTGCTCAGTGTGCGGTCAGCTGTCTGGGTGTTGGTCAGGAGGTCCGAGCTCAGGTTGTGTCAGACAGTGCATTAGTGCCCAGGTTAGACTATATACTTTGGGTACAGTCGAATGCCATGTAGATTTATCCTCATATAAGGTGCCTGGGCAGCTCCTTAGGCCAAATTTTTTTTTCTAGAGGGCAGGCAGAGTGCTGCATTGTGGGTCTGGAATTGCGAAACTTCCGGGCTTCGGGGCCTGGAGTGTGAGGACGGAAGTCTGAGAACACAAGCTAGACTTGGGTTTCAGGGCCAGGGCACGGCAGGTACCCCTGTAGATCTGAACCTATATCTCATGCATCTGAAGTCAGGGCGAGGATCAGACGTTGGCTCAGGTTGGAGTTTCTGTGCATGACGGCCCCTTCATGAAGGGAGCGGAATCTCGAGGCCATGGAGGTTTTCCCACGTTGGGAGTTGTTGGATGCCCCCTTCAAGGATTCCTTCTGCGGGACAATTGAGACTTGTTGGGCAGCTCCAGGACATCCCATATGGAATGACTCCAGGGCACCGTTCGAGGATGGATGCCTGGGAAGCCCGCCTCGCATTCCAATTGTCTCCTAGCAACAAGACAGTTTAGATCTGATGGCTCTGCGGGAGAAACCGGGGTGGCTGACTTGAAATGGACTTTCCTGAGGATGGGTCCTAATGTGTGTTTGTGTCCATGAGGGCCTTAAAATGGGGCGGTGGCACCGGGACCCTGAAGTATTCTCCTAAGCTTTTGACATAGCTCGATGCACAAGGTTCCTTGTGGAGACGAGATTTGTTTTGATGGGTGCCTCAGGAAAACCTCTATGCTGGTATTGGAATCCAGGCTTTTGAGGAGACATGCCTGTAATCCAAAGCAATGTATCCGATTATGGCCTAGGGTCCTGTCTGGTTCAACCTTCTTCTCAGGGGACATCCATCTATGGTATGAGTGGAGGTAGATGCTCAGCTGGTATCAGACCGCCCTTGTTTGTCCCGGGCGACCTGCACTATTGGGATGGCCTCAGGGTTTTGTAGGGTTATCCAAAAATTACTGTTTTGGACAATGGCATCGGCAGAATTCCCATAGATTGTGTAGGCACAGTCCTAATGTGTGACTCCAGGGGCCCCAGCCTGGAGGGTGTGTGTCCCAGGACTTTGAGGACAGAAGGCTGAAAACACAAACTCAGCTTAGGTTTGGGGACGTAGGTATGGCAGACCCGATCTATAAACCATGAGAAGAACTCTTCCGGATATGAAGAAAGAGCGAGTCTGAGGCGCTTGCTCAGGCTTTTGTCTCTGGATTTTGTATCAGAGATGGCCGTGGAAGGTCGGGGAGGCCTCATGGGCCATGGACGAATCTTCCTCTCTGTGGATTTGGCCCGATCCCAATTGTTTTCCGTCAATCTGTGGAATGGGAGGACTCCTTTCAGGTTTGTTACCTCAGGTGTCCCGCCAAAAGAGGAATTCCAAAGAAGAGCCCTGGGGAAAAGTGAAGGGAGAACCCGAACTATGGGTAAAATTTGGGGCCTAGGGGCATGGCAAGCCCAATATGCTATCTCTTCATCCAGCCACTGCGAGGCCTTATTGAGGACTGGGATCAGGGTGAGGGTCACAATGTGTGGTTTTGACCAATGTGGCCCGCAAACATGAGCGGGGCCTCATGGGCCACACTGGTTTCAACTACACTGAACGTGGGGCAACATGCCAACCACATGGTTTCTTGCCACGGGGAAGGAGTTGTGATTTCTGCATCACTTTCCAGCCTGGGCAGTTATTGGAGATAAGGTCTAGGTTCTGAAACTTGACAACCGACGTTGGGAAGAGATGACGACCTAAGACCATGGCGGGTCCGATGTGCTCAGTGAGCGGCCAGCTTTCTGTGTGGGGCCAGGTAATCCAGGCTCGGGCTGTGTCAAAAAGGGCAATAGTGCCCAGGTCAGCCTATATATTTGGGGTACAGTCGAATGGCGTGCAGGTTGATCCTCATTTGGAGTTTCTGGGTAGCCCCAGAGGGCAATGTTTTTCTTCCTGAGGGCAGGAAGAGTGCTGCATTATAGTTCTGGTTTTCAAACTGGAGGCTTGTGGGCCAGTAGTCTGTGGAAGGAAATCTGAGAACAAGCTAGGCTTAGGTTTCTGGGTGAGGACAAGGCAGGAACAATCTACAGACCTGAATCGAGATCTCGTGCTTATGATGTCAGGGCGAGGATCAGAAGATCGCTCAGGTTGGTGTTTCTGTCCCTGATGGCCCTTCATGGAGGGGCGGAGGGGCCACGAGGCCGTGGGGGTTTTCCCACGATGTTAGTTGTGAGAAGCTCCAAACTGCAAAGATTCTTCTGCAGGACAATTGAGACCTGTTGGTTGGCTCCAGGGCAACGATTCCGAGCAGGGTTCTAAGGATGGATGGCTGGGTAGCCCACCTCGCATTCCAATTGTGTCCTAGCAACAAGACAGGTTAGATCTGCTGGATCTGGGGGAGCAACCCAGGAGGCTGAGTTGAAATGGACTCTCCTGTGGATGGGTCCTAATGTCTGTTTGTGTCTATGGAGACCTTGGAATGTAGCGGTGGCACTGGGGTCCTGAAGGGTTTTTCCAAACAGAGGCTTTGACACAGCTCCAACGTGCAAGTTTCCCATATGTAGATGAGATGTTTTCTGATGGGTGAGTCAAGAAACAGCCATACGCTGGTATTGAAATCCAGGCCTCTGAGGAGAGATGACTGGATACCACAGCAATGGATCCGTTTAGTGCCTAGGGGCCTGTTCGTTCCTTTTTACCTCTGGGGACATCAGTCTATGCGTCTGAGTGCAGGTAGGTGCTCAGAGGAGCTCAGATTGCCCCTGTTTGTCCTGGGAAGCCACCACTATTGGGATGGCCTCAGGCAGTTTGGAGGTTTATCCTATTAGTAGGGTTGTGGCCATTGGAATGGGCACATACAATTCCCTTGGAGAGGGCAAGTACAGTCCTCAGGTTTGGCTCCAGGGGCCTGAGCCTGTAGGGTGTGTAGGCCAGAGCTGTTTGGACAGTTGTCTGAAAACACAAACGCGGCTTATGTTTCGGGTCATAGGTATGGCAGGACTGATCTACAGACCATGAGGAGAACTCTTCAGGATATGAAAAAAGGGCGAGTGTGAGGCTCGTGCTCAAGGTTTTGTCTCTGGATATCGTGTCACTCATGGTCGTGAAATTTCCGGGTGACTTCATGGGAAATGGACGAGTCTTACTCTCTGGGGTTTTGCCCCGTCCCAAGAGTTTTGGGTCATTCTGGGGATGGAAGAAGTCCGTTTTGTTGTTGTTGTTGATTTGCTTTGTTTTGTTTTTTAACCTCAGGTGTCTCGCCAAATGAGGTATTCCAGAGTAGAGCCCTGGGGAGGGCCGACCGGACAACCAGAAATCTGGTTTAAAATTGGGGCCTAGGGACATGTCAAGCCCATTATGACATCTAATGGTCGAGCCACTGAGAGGACTTACTAGAGCACAGGACTCACGCTGAGGGTCACAATGCGTGTTTATGCCCTCTTCGCACTCAAGAATTGGCGGGGCCTCCGGGTGAATGCTGGTTTCTCCTACACTGAACGTTGGACAACATGCCAACCACAAGGTTTCTTGCCATGGGTAAGGACGAGTTCTGATTTCTGCATCACAGGCACACCTGGGCAGTGGTTGGAGATAAGGTCTAGGTTCTGAGGCCTGAAAAACCGCAGTTGGGAAGAGATGATGACCTAAGGCCATGGCGGTTGTGATGTGCTCAGTGTGCGGTCAGCTGTCTGGGTGTTGGTCAGGAGGTCCGAGCTCAGGTTGTGTCAGACAGTGCATTAGTGCCCAGGTTAGACTATATACTTTGGGTACAGTCGAATGCCATGTAGATTTATCCTCATATAAGGTGCCTGGGCAGCTCATTAGGCCAAATTTTTTTTCTAGAGGGCAGGCAGAGTGCTGCATTGTGGGTCTGGAATTGCGAAACTTCCGGGCTTCGGGGCCTGGAGTGTGAGGACGGAAGTCTGAGAACACAAGCTAGACTTGGGTTTCAGGGCCAGGGCACGGCAGGTACCCCTGTAGATCTGAACCTATATCTCATGCATCTGAAGTCAGGGCGAGGATCAGACGTTGGCTCAGGTTGGAGTTTCTGTGCATGACGGCCCCTTCATGAAGGGAGCGGAATCTCGAGGCCATGGAGGTTTTCCCACGTTGGGAGTTGTTGGATGCCCCCTTCAAGGATTCCTTCTGCGGGACAATTGAGACTTGTTGGGCAGCTCCAGGACATCCCATATGGAATGACTCCAGGGCACCGTTCGAGGATGGATGCCTGGGAAGCCCGCCTCGCATTCCAATTGTCTCCTAGCAACAAGACAGTTTAGATCTGATGGCTCTGCGGGAGAAACCGGGGTGGCTGACTTGAAATGGACTTTCCTGAGGATGGGTCCTAATGTGTGTTTGTGTCCATGAGGGCCTTAAAATGGGGCGGTGGCACCGGGACCCTGAAGTATTCTCCTAAGCTTTTGACATAGCTCGATGCACAAGGTTCCTTGTGGAGACGAGATTTGTTTTGATGGGTGCCTCAGGAAAACCTCTATGCTGGTATTGGAATCCAGGCTTTTGAGGAGACATGCCTGTAATCCAAAGCAATGTATCCGATTATGGCCTAGGGTCCTGTCTGGTTCAACCTTCTTCTCAGGGGACATCCATCTATGGTATGAGTGGAGGTAGATGCTCAGCTGGTATCAGACCGCCCTTGTTTGTCCCGGGCGACCTGCACTATTGGGATGGCCTCAGGGATTTGTAGGGTTATCCAAAAATTACTGTTTTGGACAATGGCATCGGCAGAATTCCCATAGATTGGGTAGGCACAGTCCTAATGTGTGACTCCAGGGGCCCCAGCCTGGAGGGTGTGTGTCCCAGGACTTTGAGGACAGAAGTCTGAAAACACAAACTCAGCTTAGGTTTGGGGACGTAGGTATGGCAGGCCCGATCTATAAACCATGAGAAGAACTCTTCCGGATATGAAGAAAGAGCGAGTCTGAGGCGCTTGCTCAGGCTTTTGTCACTGGATTTTGTATCAGAGATGGCCGTGGAAGGTCGGGGAGGCCTCATGGGCCATGGACGAATCTTCCTCTCTGTGGATTTGGCCCGATCCCAATTGTTTTCCGTCAATCTGTGGAATGGGAGGACTCCTTTCAGGTTTGTTACCTCAGGTGTCCCGCCAAAAGAGGAATTCCAAAGAAGAGCCCTGGGGAAAAGTGAAGGGAGAACCCGAACTATGGGTAAAATTTGGGGCCTAGGGGCATGGCAAGCCCAATATGCTATCTCTTCATCCAGCCACTGAGAGGCCTTATTGAGGACTGGGATCAGGGTGAGGGTCACAATGTGTGGTTTTGACCAATGTGGCCCGCAAACATGAGCGGGGCCTCATGGGCCACACTGGTTTCAACTACACTGAACGTGGGGCAACATGCCAACCACATGGTTTCTTGCCACGGGGAAGGAGTTGTGATTTCTGCATCACTTTCCAGCCTGGGCAGTTATTGGAGATAAGGTCTAGGTTCTGAAACTTGACAACCGACGTTGGGAAGAGATGACGACCTAAGACCATGGCGGGTCCGATGTGCTCAGTGAGCGGCCAGCTTTCTGTGTGGGGCCAGGTAATCCAGGCTCGGGCTGTGTCAAAAAGGGCAATAGTGCCCAGGTCAGCCTATATATTTGGGGTACAGTCGAATGGCGTGCAGGTTGATCCTCATTTGGAGTTTCTGGGTAGCCCCAGAGGGCAATGTTTTTCTTCCTGAGGGCAGGAAGAGTGCTGCATTATAGTTCTGGTTTTCAAACTGGAGGCTTGTGGGCCAGTAGTCTGAGGAAGGAAATCTGAGAACAAGCTAGGCTTAGGTTTCTGGGTGAGGACAAGGCAGGAACAATCTACAGACCTGAATCGAGATCTCGTGCTTATGATGTCAGGGCGAGGATCAGAAGATCGCTCAGGTTGGTGTTTCTGTCCCTGATGGCCCTTCATGAAGGGGCGGAGGGGCCACGAGGCCGTGGGGGTTTTCCCACGATGTTAGTTGTGAGAAACGCCAAACTGCAAAGATTCTTCTGCAGGACAATTGAGACCTGTTGGTTGGCTCCAGGGCAACGATTCCGAGCAGGGTTCTAAGGATGGATGGCTGGGTAGCCCACCTCGCATTCCAATTGTGTCCTAGCAACAAGACAGGTTAGATCTGCTGGATCTGGGGGAGCAACCCAGGAGGCTGAGTTGAAATGGACTCTCCTGTGGATGGGTCCTAATGTCTGTTTGTGTCTATGGAGACCTTGGAATGTAGCGGTGGCACTGGGGTCCTGAAGGGTTTTTCCAAACAGAGGCTTTGACACAGCTCCAACGTGCAAGTTTCCCATATGTAGATGAGATGTTTTCTGATGGGTGAGTCAAGAAACAGCCATACGCTGGTATTGAAATCCAGGCCTCTGAGGAGAGATGACTGGATACCACAGCAATGGATCCGTTTAGTGCCTAGGGGCCTGTTCGTTCCTTTTTACCTCTGGGGACATCAGTCTATGCGTCTGAGTGCAGGTAGGTGCTCAGAGGAGCTCAGATTGCCCCTGTTTGTCCTGGGAAGCCACCACTATTGGGATGGCCTCAGGCAGTTTGGAGGTTTATCCTATTAGTAGGGTTGTGGCCATTGGAATGGGCACATACAATTCCCTTGGAGAGGGCAAGTACAGTCCTCAGGTTTGGCTCCAGGGGCCTGAGCCTGTAGGGTGTGTAGGCCAGAGCTGTTTGGACAGTTGTCTGAAAACACAAACGCGGCTTATGTTTCGGGTCATAGGTATGGCAGGACTGATCTACAGACCATGAGGAGAACTCTTCAGGATATGAAAAAAGGGCGAGTGTGAGGCTCGTGCTCAAGTTTTTGTCTCTGGATATCGTGTCACTCATGGTCGTGAAATTTCCGGGTGACTTCATGGGAAATGGACGAGTCTTACTCTCTGGGGTTTTGCCCCGTCCCAAGAGTTTTGGGTCATTCAGGGGATGGAAGAAGTCCGTTTTGTTGTTGTTGTTGATTTGCTTTGTTTTGTTTTTTAACCTCAGGTGTCTCGCCAAATGAGGTATTCCAGAGTAGAGCCCTGGGGAGGGCCGACCGGACAACCAGAAATCTGGTTTAAAATTGGGGCCTAGGGACATGTCAAGCCCATTATGACATCTAATGGTCGAGCCACTGAGAGGACTTACTAGAGCACAGGACTCACGCTGAGGGTCACAATGCGTGTTTATGCCCTCTTCGCACTCAAGAATTGGCGGGGCCTCCGGGTGAATGCTGGTTTCTCCTACACTGAACGTTGGACAACATGCCAACCACAAGGTTTCTTGCCATGGGTAAGGACGAGTTCTGATTTCTGCATCACAGGCACACCTGGGCAGTGGTTGGAGATAAGGTCTAGGTTCTGAGGCCTGAAAAACCGCAGTTGGGAAGAGATGATGACCTAAGGCCATGGCGGTTGTGATGTGCTCAGTGTGCGGTCAGCTGTCTGGGTGTTGGTCAGGAGGTCCGAGCTCAGGTTGTGTCAGACAGTGCATTAGTGCCCAGGTTAGACTATATACTTTGGGTACAGTCGAATGCCATGTAGATTTATCCTCATATAAGGTGCCTGGGCAGCTCCTTAGGCCAAATTTTTTTTCTAGAGGGCAGGCAGAGTGCTGCATTGTGGGTCTGGAATTGCGAAACTTCCGGGCTTCGGGGCCTGGAGTGTGAGGACGGAAGTCTGAGAACACAAGCTAGACTTGGGTTTCAGGGCCAGGGCACGGCAGGTACCCCTGTAGATCTGAACCTATATCTCATGCATCTGAAGTCAGGGCGAGGATCAGACGTTGGCTCAGGTTGGAGTTTCTGTGCATGACGGCCCCTTCATGAAGGGAGCGGAATCTCGAGGCCATGGAGGTTTTCCCACGTTGGGAGTTGTTGGATGCCCCCTTCAAGGATTCCTTCTGCGGGACAATTGAGACTTGTTGGGCAGCTCCAGGACATCCCATATGGAATGACTCCAGGGCACCGTTCGAGGATGGAAGCCTGGGAAGCCCGCCTCGCATTCCAATTGTCTCCTAGCAACAAGACAGTTTAGATCTGATGGCTCTGCGGGAGAAACCGGGGTGGCTGACTTGAAATGGACTTTCCTGAGGATGGGTCCTAATGTGTGTTTGTGTCCATGAGGGCCTTAAAATGGGGCGGTGGCACCGGGACCCTGAAGTATTCTCCTAAGCTTTTGACATAGCTCGATGCACAAGGTTCCTTGTGGAGACGAGATTTGTTTTGATGGGTGCCTCAGGAAAACCTCTATGCTGGTATTGGAATCCAGGCTTTTGAGGAGACATGCCTATAATCCAAAGCAATGTATCCGATTATGGCCTAGGGTCCTGTCTGTTTCAATCTTCTTCTCAGGGGACATCCATCTTTGGTATGAGTGGAGGTAGATGCTCAGCTGGTATCAGACCGCCCTTGTTTGTCCCGGGCGACCTGCACTATTGGGATGGCCTCAGGGATTTGTAGGGTTATCCAAAAATTACTGTTTTGGACAATGGCATCGGCAGAATTCCCATAGATTGGGTAGGCACAGTCCTAATGTGTGACTCCAGGGGCCCCAGCCTGGAGGGTGTGTGGCCCAGGACTTTGAGGACAGAAGTCTGAAAACACAAACTCAGCTTAGGTTTGGGGACGTAGGTATGGCAGGCCCGATCTATAAACCATGAGAAGAACTCTTCCGGATATGAAGAAAGAGCGAGTCTGAGGCGCTTGCTCAGGCTTTTGTCTCTGGATTTTGTATCAGAGATGGCCGTGGAAGGTCGGGGAGGCCTCATGGGCCATGGACGAATCTTCCTCTCTGTGGATTTGGCCCGATCCCAATTGTTTTCCGTCAATCTGTGGAATGGGAGGACTCCTTTCAGGTTTGTTACCTCAGGTGGCCCGCCAAAAGAGGAATTCCAAAGAAGAGCCCTGGGGAAAAGTGAAGGGAGAACCCGAACTATGGGTAAAATTTGGGGCCTAGGGGCATGGCAAGCCCAATATGCTATCTCTTCATCCAGCCACTGCGAGGCCTTATTGAGGACTGGGATCAGGGTGAGGGTCACAATGTGTGGTTTTGACCAATGTGGCCCGCAAACATGAGCGGGGCCTCATGGGCCACACTGGTTTCAACTACACTGAACGTGGGGCAACATGCCAACCACATGGTTTCTTGCCACGGGGAAGGAGTTGTGATTTCTGCATCACTTTCCAGCCTGGGCAGTTATTGGAGATAAGGTCTAGGTTCTGAAACTTGACAACCGAGGTTGGGAAGAGATGACGACCTAAGACCATGGCGGGTCCGATGTGCTCAGTGAGCGGCCAGCTTTCTGTGTGGGGCCAGGTAATCCAGGCTCGGGCTGTGTCAAAAAGGGCAATAGTGCCCAGGTCAGCCTATATATTTGGGGTACAGTCGAATGGCGTGCAGGTTGATCCTCATTTGGAGTTTCTGGGTAGCCCCAGAGGGCAATGTTTTTCTTCCTGAGGGCAGGAAGAGTGCTGCATTATAGTTCTGGTTTTCAAACTGGAGGCTTGTGGGCCAGTAGTCTGAGGAAGGAAATCTGAGAACAAGCTAGGCTTAGGTTTCTGGGTGAGGACAAGGCAGGAACAATCTACAGACCTGAATCGAGATCTCGTGCTTATGATGTCAGGGCGAGGATCAGAAGATCGCTCAGGTTGGTGTTTCTGTCCCTGATGGCCCTTCATGAAGGGGCGGAGGGGCCACGAGGCCGTGGGGGTTTTCCCACGATGTTAGTTGTGAGAAACTCCAAACTGCAAAGATTCTTCTGCAGGACAATTGAGACCTGTTGGTTGGCTCCAGGGCAACGATTCCGAGCAGGGTTCTAAGGATGGATGGCTGGGTAGCCCACCTCGCATTCCAATTGTGTCCTAGCAACAAGACAGGTTAGATCTGCTGGATCTGGGGGAGCAACCCAGGAGGCTGAGTTGAAATGGACTCTCCTGTGGATGGGTCCTAATGTCTGTTTGTGTCTATGGAGACCTTGGAATGTAGCGGTGGCACTGGGGTCCTGAAGGGTTTTTCCAAACAGAGGCTTTGACACAGCTCCAACGTGCAAGTTTCCCATATGTAGATGAGATGTTTTCTGATGGGTGAGTCAAGAAACAGCCATACGCTGGTATTGAAATCCAGGCCTCTGAGGAGAGATGACTGGATACCACAGCAATGGATCCGTTTAGTGCCTAGGGGCCTGTTCGTTCCTTTTTACCTCTGGGGACATCAGTCTATGCGTCTGAGTGCAGGTAGGTGCTCAGAGGAGCTCAGATTGCCCCTGTTTGTCCTGGGAAGCCACCACTATTGGGATGGCCTCAGGCAGTTTGGAGGTTTATCCTATTAGTAGGGTTGTGGCCATTGGAATGGGCACATACAATTCCCTTGGAGAGGGCAAGTACAGTCCTCAGGTTTGGCTCCAGGGGCCTGAGCCTGTAGGGTGTGTAGGCCAGAGCTGTTTGGACAGTTGTCTGAAAACACAAACGCGGCTTATGTTTCGGGTCATAGGTATGGCAGGACTGATCTACAGACCATGAGGAGAACTCTTCAGGATATGAAAAAAGGGCGAGTGTGAGGCTCGTGCTCAAGGTTTTGTCTCTGGATATCGTGTCACTCATGGTCGTGAAATTTCCGGGTGACTTCATGGGAAATGGACGAGTCTTACTCTCTGGGGTTTTGCCCCGTCCCAAGAGTTTTGGGTCATTCTGGGGATGGAAGAAGTCCGTTTTGTTGTTGTTGTTGATTTGCTTTGTTTTGTTTTTTAACCTCAGGTGTCTCGCCAAATGAGGTATTCCAGAGTAGAGCCCTGGGGAGGGCCGACCGGACAACCAGAAATCTGGTTTAAAATTGGGGCCTAGGGACATGTCAAGCCCATTATGACATCTAATGGTCGAGCCACTGAGAGGACTTACTAGAGCACAGGACTCACGCTGAGGGTCACAATGCGTGTTTATGCCCTCTTCGCACTCAAGAATTGGCGGGGCCTCCGGGTGAATGCTGGTTTCTCCTACACTGAACGTTGGACAACATGCCAACCACAAGGTTTCTTGCCATGGGTAAGGACGAGTTCTGATTTCTGCATCACAGGCACACCTGGGCAGTGGTTGGAGATAAGGTCTAGGTTCTGAGGCCTGAAAAACCGCAGTTGGGAAGAGATGATGACCTAAGGCCATGGCGGTTGTGATGTGCTCAGTGTGCGGTCAGCTGTCTGGGTGTTGGTCAGGAGGTCCGAGCTCAGGTTGTGTCAGACAGTGCATTAGTGCCCAGGTTAGACTATATACTTTGGGTACAGTCGAATGCCATGTAGATTTATCCTCATATAAGGTGCCTGGGCAGCTCCTTAGGCCAAATTTTTTTTCTAGAGGGCAGGCAGAGTGCTGCATTGTGGGTCTGGAATTGCGACACTTCCGGGCTTCGGGGCCTGGAGTGTGAGGACGGAAGTCTGAGAACACAAGCTAGACTTGGGTTTCAGGGCCAGGGCACGGCAGGTACCCCTGTAGATCTGAACCTATATCTCATGCATCTGAAGTCAGGGCGAGGATCAGACGTTGGCTCAGGTTGGAGTTTCTGTGCATGACGGCCCCTTCATGAAGGGAGCGGAATCTCGAGGCCATGGAGGTTTTCCCACGTTGGGAGTTGTTGGATGCCCCCTTCAAGGATTCCTTCTGCGGGACAATTGAGACTTGTTGGGCAGCTCCAGGACATCCCATATGGAATGACTCCAGGGCACCGTTCGAGGATGGATGCCTCGGAAGCCCGCCTCGCATTCCAATTGTCTCCTAGCAACAAGACAGTTTAGATCTGATGGCTCTGCGGGAGAAACCGGGGTGGCTGACTTGAAATGGACTTTCCTGAGGATGGGTCCTAATGTGTGTTTGTGTCCATGAGGGCCTTAAAATGGGGCGGTGGCACCGGGACCCTGAAGTATTCTCCTAAGCTTTTGACATAGCTCGATGCACAAGGTTCCTTGTGGAGACGAGATTTGTTTTGATGGGTGCCTCAGGAAAACCTCTATGCTGGTATTGGAATCCAGGCTTTTGAGGAGACATGCCTGTAATCCAAAGCAATGTATCCGATTATGGCCTAGGGTCCTGTCTCGTTCAACCTTCTTCTCAGGGGACATCCATCTATGGTATGAGTGGAGGTAGATGCTCAGCTGGTATCAGACCGCCCTTGTTTGTCCCGGGCGACCTGCACTATTGGGATGGCCTCAGGGATTTGTAGGGCTATCCAAAAATTACTGTTTTGGACAATGGCATCGGCAGAATTCCCATAGATTGGGTAGGCACAGTCCTAATGTGTGACTCCAGGGGCCCCAGCCTGGAGGGTGTGTGGCCCAGGACTTTGAGGACAGAAGGCTGAAAACACAAACTCAGCTTAGGTTTGGGGACGTAGGTATGGCAGGCCCGATCTATAAACCATGAGAAGAACTCTTCCGGATATGAAGAAAGAGCGAGTCTGAGGCGCTTGCTCAGGCTTTTGTCTCTGGATTTTGTATCAGAGATGGCCGTGGAAGGTCGGGGAGGCCTCATGGGCCATGGACGAATCTTCCTCTCTGTGGATTTGGCCCGATCCCAATTGTTTTCCGTCAATCTGTGGAATGGGAGGACTCCTTTCAGGTTTGTTACCTCAGGTGTCCCGCCAAAAGAGGAATTCCAAAGAAGAGCCCTGGGGAAAAGTGAAGGGAGAACCCGAACTATGGGTAAAATTTGGGGCCTAGGGGCATGGCAAGCCCAATATGCTATCTCTTCATCCAGCCACTGAGAGGCCTTATTGAGGACTGGGATCAGGGTGAGGGTCACAATGTGTGGTTTTGACCAATGTGGCCCGCAAACATGAGCGGGGCCTCATGGGCCACACTGGTTTCAACTACACTGAACGTGGGGCAACATGCCAACCACATGGTTTCTTGCCACGGGGAAGGAGTTGTGATTTCTGCATCACTTTCCAGCCTGGGCAGTTATTGGAGATAAGGTCTAGGTTCTGAAACTTGACAACCGAGGTTGGGAAGAGATGACGACCTAAGACCATGGCGGGTCCGATGTGCTCAGTGAGCGGCCAGCTTTCTGTGTGGGGCCAGGTAATCCAGGCTCGGGCTGTGTCAAAAAGGGCAATAGTGCCCAGGTCAGCCTATATATTTGGGGTACAGTCGAATGGCGTGCAGGTTGATCCTCATTTGGAGTTTCTGGGTAGCCCCAGAGGGCAATGTTTTTCTTCCTGAGGGCAGGAAGAGTGCTGCATTATAGTTCTGGTTTTCAAACTGGAGGCTTGTGGGCCAGTAGTCTGAGGAAGGAAATCTGAGAACAAGCTAGGCTTAGGTTTCTGGGTGAGGACAAGGCAGGAACAATCTACAGACCTGAATCGAGATCTCGTGCTTATGATGTCAGGGCGAGGATCAGAAGATCGCTCAGGTTGGTGTTTCTGTCCCTGATGGCCCTTCATGAAGGGGCGGAGGGGCCACGAGGCCGTGGGGGTTTTCCCACGATGTTAGTTGTGAGAAACTCCAAACTGCAAAGATTCTTCTGCAGGACAATTGAGACCTGTTGGTTGGCTCCAGGGCAACGATTCCGAGCAGGGTTCTAAGGATGGATGGCTGGGTAGCCCACCTCGCATTCCAATTGTGTCCTAGCAACAAGACAGGTTAGATCTGCTGGATCTGGGGGAGCAACCCAGGAGGCTGAGTTGAAATGGACTCTCCTGTGGATGGGTCCTAATGTCTGTTTGTGTCTATGGAGACCTTGGAATGTAGCGGTGGCACTGGGGTCCTGAAGGGTTTTTCCAAACAGAGGCTTTGACACAGCTCCAACGTGCAAGTTTCCCATATGTAGATGAGATGTTTTCTGATGGGTGAGTCAAGAAACAGCCATACGCTGGTATTGAAATCCAGGCCTCTGAGGAGAGATGACTGGATACCACAGCAATGGATCCGTTTAGTGCCTAGGGGCCTGTTCGTTCCTTTTTACCTCTGGGGACATCAGTCTATGCGTCTGAGTGCAGGTAGGTGCTCAGAGGAGCTCAGATTGCCCCTGTTTGTCCTGGGAAGCCACCACTATTGGGATGGCCTCAGGCAGTTTGGAGGTTTATCCTATTAGTAGGGTTGTGGCCATTGGAATGGGCACATACAATTCCCTTGGAGAGGGCAAGTACAGTCCTCAGGTTTGGCTCCAGGGGCCTGAGCCTGTAGGGTGTGTAGGCCAGAGCTGTTTGGACAGTTGTCTGAAAACACAAACGCGGCTTATGTTTCGGGTCATAGGTATGGCAGGACTGATCTACAGACCATGAGGAGAACTCTTCAGGATATGAAAAAAGGGCGAGTGTGAGGCTCGTGCTCAAGTTTTTGTCTCTGGATATCGTGTCACTCATGGTCGTGAAATTTCCGGGTGACTTCATGGGAAATGGACGAGTCTTACTCTCTGGGGTTTTGCCCCGTCCCAAGAGTTTTGGGTCATTCTGGGGATGGAAGAAGTCCGTTTTGTTGTTGTTGTTGATTTGCTTTGTTTTGTTTTTTAACCTCAGGTGTCTCGCCAAATGAGGTATTCCAGAGTAGAGCCCTGGGGAGGGCCGACCGGACAACCAGAAATCTGGTTTAAAATTGGGGCCTAGGGACATGTCAAGCCCATTATGACATCTAATGGTCGAGCCACTGAGAGGACTTACTAGAGCACAGGACTCACGCTGAGGGTCACAATGCGTGTTTATGCCCTCTTCGCACTCAAGAATTGGCGGGGCCTCCGGGTGAATGCTGGTTTCTCCTACACTGAACGTTGGACAACATGCCAACCACAAGGTTTCTTGCCATGGGTAAGGACGAGTTCTGATTTCTGCATCACAGGCACACCTGGGCAGTGGTTGGAGATAAGGTCTAGGTTCTGAGGCCTGAAAAACCGCAGTTGGGAAGAGATGATGACCTAAGGCCATGGCGGTTGTGATGTGCTCAGTGTGCGGTCAGCTGTCTGGGTGTTGGTCAGGAGGTCCGAGCTCAGGTTGTGTCAGACAGTGCATTAGTGCCCAGGTTAGACTATATACTTTGGGTACAGTCGAATGCCATGTAGATTTATCCTCATATAAGGTGCCTGGGCAGCTCCTTAGGCCAAATTTTTTTTCTAGAGGGCAGGCAGAGTGCTGCATTGTGGGTCTGGAATTGCGACACTTCCGGGCTTCGGGGCCTGGAGTGTGAGGACGGAAGTCTGAGAACACAAGCTAGACTTGGGTTTCAGGGCCAGGGCACGGCAGGTACCCCTGTAGATCTGAACCTATATCTCATGCATCTGAAGTCAGGGCGAGGATCAGACGTTGGCTCAGGTTGGAGTTTCTGTGCATGACGGCCCCTTCATGAAGGGAGCGGAATCTCGAGGCCATGGAGGTTTTCCCACGTTGGGAGTTGTTGGATGCCCCCTTCAAGGATTCCTTCTGCGGGACAATTGAGACTTGTTGGGCAGCTCCAGGACATCCCATATGGAATGACTCCAGGGCACCGTTCGAGGATGGATGCCTGGGAAGCCCGCCTCGCATTCCAATTGTCTCCTAGCAACAAGACAGTTTAGATCTGATGGCTCTGCGGGAGAAACCGGGGTGGCTGACTTGAAATGGACTTTCCTGAGGATGGGTCCTAATGTGTGTTTGTGTCCATGAGGGCCTTAAAATGGGGCGGTGGCACCGGGACCCTGAAGTATTCTCCTAAGCTTTTGACATAGCTCGATGCACAAGGTTCCTTGTGGAGACGAGATTTGTTTTGATGGGTGCCTCAGGAAAACCTCTATGCTGGTATTGGAATCCAGGCTTTTGAGGAGACATGCCTGTAATCCAAAGCAATGTATCCGATTATGGCCTAGGGTCCTGTCTGGTTCAATCTTCTTCTCAGGGGACATCCATCTATGGTATGAGTGGAGGTAGATGCTCAGCTGGTATCAGACCGCCCTTGTTTGTCCCGGGCGACCTGCACTATTGGGATGGCCTCAGGGATTTGTAGGGCTATCCAAAAATTACTGTTTTGGACAATGGCATCGGCAGAATTCCCATAGATTGGGTAGGCACAGTCCTAATGTGTGACTCCAGGGGCCCCAGCCTGGAGGGTGTGTGGCCCAGGACTTTGAGGACAGAAGTCTGAAAACACAAACTCAGCTTAGGTTTGGGGACGTAGGTATGGCAGGCCCGATCTATAAACCATGAGAAGAACTCTTCCGGATATGAAGAAAGAGCGAGTCTGAGGCGCTTGCTCAGGCTTTTGTCTCTGGATTTTGTATCAGAGATGGCCGTGGAAGGTCGGGGAGGCCTCATGGGCCATGGACGAATCTTCCTCTCTGTGGATTTGGCCCGATCCCAATTGTTTTCCGTCAATCTGTGGAATGGGAGGACTCCTTTCAGGTTTGTTACCTCAGGTGTCCCGCCAAAAGAGGAATTCCAAAGAAGAGCCCTGGGGAAAAGTGAAGGGAGAACCCGAACTATGGGTAAAATTTGGGGCCTAGGGGCATGGCAAGCCCAATATGCTATCTCTTCATCCAGCCACTGAGAGGCCTTATTGAGGACTGGGATCAGGGTGAGGGTCACAATGTGTGGTTTTGACCAATGTGGCCCGCAAACATGAGCGGGGCCTCATGGGCCACACTGGTTTCAACTACACTGAACGTGGGGCAACATGCCAACCACATGGTTTCTTGCCACGGGGAAGGAGTTGTGATTTCTGCATCACTTTCCAGCCTGGGCAGTTATTGGAGATAAGGTCTAGGTTCTGAAACTTGACAACCGAGGTTGGGAAGAGATGACGACCTAAGACCATGGCGGGTCCGATGTGCTCAGTGAGCGGCCAGCTTTCTGTGTGGGGCCAGGTAATCCAGGCTCGGGCTGTGTCAAAAAGGGCAATAGTGCCCAGGTCAGCCTATATATTTGGGGTACAGTCGAATGGCGTGCAGGTTGATCCTCATTTGGAGTTTCTGGGTAGCCCCGGAGGGCAATGTTTTTCTTCCTGAGGGCAGGAAGAGTGCTGCATTATAGTTCTGGTTTTCAAACTGGAGGCTTGTGGGCCAGTAGTCTGAGGAAGGAAATCTGAGAACAAGCTAGGCTTAGGTTTCTGGGTGAGGACAAGGCAGGAACAATCTACAGACCTGAATCGAGATCTCGTGCTTATGATGTCAGGGCGAGGATCAGAAGATCGCTCAGGTTGGTGTTTCTGTCCCTGATGGCCCTTCATGAAGGGGCGGAGGGGCCACGAGGCCGTGGGGGTTTTCCCACGATGTTAGTTGTGAGAAACTCCAAACTGCAAAGATTCTTCTGCAGGACAATTGAGACCTGTTGGTTGGCTCCAGGGCAACGATTCCGAGCAGGGTTCTAAGGATGGATGGCTGGGTAGCCCACCTCGCATTCCAATTGTGTCCTAGCAACAAGACAGGTTAGATCTGCTGGATCTGGGGGAGCAACCCAGGAGGCTGAGTTGAAATGGACTCTCCTGTGGATGGGTCCTAATGTCTGTTTGTGTCTATGGAGACCTTGGAATGTAGCGGTGGCACTGGGGTCCTGAAGGGTTTTTCCAAACAGAGGCTTTGACACAGCTCCAACGTGCAAGTTTCCCATATGTAGATGAGATGTTTTCTGATGGGTGAGTCAAGAAACAGCCATACGCTGGTATTGAAATCCAGGCCTCTGAGGAGAGATGACTGGATACCACAGCAATGGATCCGTTTAGTGCCTAGGGGCCTGTTCGTTCCTTTTTACCTCTGGGGACATCAGTCTATGCGTCTGAGTGCAGGTAGGTGCTCAGAGGAGCTCAGATTGCCCCTGTTTGTCCTGGGAAGCCACCACTATTGGGATGGCCTCAGGCAGTTTGGAGGTTTATCCTATTAGTAGGGTTGTGGCCATTGGAATGGGCACATACAATTCCCTTGGAGAGGGCAAGTACAGTCCTCAGGTTTGGCTCCAGGGGCCTGAGCCTGTAGGGTGTGTAGGCCAGAGCTGTTTGGACAGTTGTCTGAAAACACAAACGCGGCTTATGTTTCGGGTCATAGGTATGGCAGGACTGATCTACAGACCATGAGGAGAACTCTTCAGGATATGAAAAAAGGGCGAGTGTGAGGCTCGTGCTCAAGTTTTTGTCTCTGGATATCGTGTCACTCATGGTCGTGAAATTTCCGGGTGACTTCATGGGAAATGGACGAGTCTTACTCTCTGGGGTTTTGCCCCGTCCCAAGAGTTTTGGGTCATTCTGGGGATGGAAGAAGTCCGTTTTGTTGTTGTTGTTGATTTGCTTTGTTTTGTTTTTTAACCTCAGGTGTCTCGCCAAATGAGGTATTCCAGAGTAGAGCCCTGGGGAGGGCCGACCGGACAACCAGAAATCTGGTTTAAAATTGGGGCCTAGGGACATGTCAAGCCCATTATGACATCTAATGGTCGAGCCACTGAGAGGACTTACTAGAGCACAGGACTCACGCTGAGGGTCACAATGCGTGTTTATGCCCTCTTCGCACTCAAGAATTGGCGGGGCCTCCGGGTGAATGCTGGTTTCTCCTACACTGAACGTTGGACAACATGCCAACCACAAGGTTTCTTGCCATGGGTAAGGACGAGTTCTGATTTCTGCATCACAGGCACACCTGGGCAGTGGTTGGAGATAAGGTCTAGGTTCTGAGGCCTGAAAAACCGCAGTTGGGAAGAGATGATGACCTAAGGCCATGGCGGTTGTGATGTGCTCAGTGTGCGGTCAGCTGTCTGGGTGTTGGTCAGGAGGTCCGAGCTCAGGTTGTGTCAGACAGTGCATTAGTGCCCAGGTTAGACTATATACTTTGGGTACAGTCGAATGCCATGTAGATTTATCCTCATATAAGGTGCCTGGGCAGCTCCTTAGGCCAAATTTTTTTTCTAGAGGGCAGGCAGAGTGCTGCATTGTGGGTCTGGAATTGCGACACTTCCGGGCTTCGGGGCCTGGAGTGTGAGGACGGAAGTCTGAGAACACAAGCTAGACTTGGGTTTCAGGGCCAGGGCACGGCAGGTACCCCTGTAGATCTGAACCTATATCTCATGCATCTGAAGTCAGGGCGAGGATCAGACGTTGGCTCAGGTTGGAGTTTCTGTGCATGACGGCCCCTTCATGAAGGGAGCGGAATCTCGAGGCCATGGAGGTTTTCCCACGTTGGGAGTTGTTGGATGCCCCCTTCAAGGATTCCTTCTGCGGGACAATTGAGACTTGTTGGGCAGCTCCAGGACATCCCATATGGAATGACTCCAGGGCACCGTTCGAGGATGGATGCCTGGGAAGCCCGCCTCGCATTCCAATTGTCTCCTAGCAACAAGACAGTTTAGATCTGATGGCTCTGCGGGAGAAACCGGGGTGGCTGACTTGAAATGGACTTTCCTGAGGATGGGTCCTAATGTGTGTTTGTGTCCATGAGGGCCTTAAAATGGGGCGGTGGCACCGGGACCCTGAAGTATTCTCCTAAGCTTTTGACATAGCTCGATGCACAAGGTTCCTTGTGGAGACGAGATTTGTTTTGATGGGTGCCTCAGGAAAACCTCTATGCTGGTATTGGAATCCAGGCTTTTGAGGAGACATGCCTGTAATCCAAAGCAATGTATCCGATTATGGCCTAGGGTCCTGTCTAGTTCAATCTTCTTCTCAGGGGACATCCATCTATGGTATGAGTGGAGGTAGATGCTCAGCTGGTATCAGACCGCCCTTGTTTGTCCCGGGCGACCTGCACTATTGGGATGGCCTCAGGGATTTGTAGGGCTATCCAAAAATTACTGTTTTGGACAATGGCATCGGCAGAATTCCCATAGATTGGGTAGGCACAGTCCTAATGTGTGACTCCAGGGGCCCCAGCCTGGAGGGTGTGTGGCCCAGGACCTTGAGGACAGAAGGCTCAAAACACAAACTCAGCTTAGGTTTGGGGACGTAGGTATGGCAGGCCCGATCTATAAACCATGAGAAGAACTCTTCCGGATATGAAGAAAGAGCGAGTCTGAGGCGCTTGCTCAGGCTTTTGTCTCTGGATTTTGCATCAGAGATGGCCGTGGAAGGTCGGGGAGGCCTCATGGGCCATGGACGAATCTTCCTCTCTGTGGATTTGGCCCGATCCCAATTGTTTTCCGTCAATCTGTGGAATGGGAGGACTCCTTTCAGGTTTGTTACCTCAGGTGACCCGCCAAAAGAGGAATTCCAAAGAAGAGCCCTGGGGAAAAGTGAAGGGAGAACCCGAACTATGGGTAAAATTTGGGGCCTAGGGGCATGGCAAGCCCAATATGCTATCTCTTCATCCAGCCACTGAGAGGCCTTATTGAGGACTGGGATCAGGGTGAGGGTCACAATGTGTGGTTTTGACCAATGTGGCCCGCAAACATGAGCGGGGCCTCATGGGCCACACTGGTTTCAACTACACTGAACGTGGGGCAACATGCCAACCACATGGTTTCTTGCCACGGGGAAGGAGTTGTGATTTCTGCATCACTTTCCAGCCTGGGCAGTTATTGGAGATAAGGTCTAGGTTCTGAAACTTGACAACCGAGGTTGGGAAGAGATGACGACCTAAGACCATGGCGGGTCCGATGTGCTCAGTGAGCGGCCAGCTTTCTGTGTGGGGCCAGGTAATCCAGGCTCGGGCTGTGTCAAAAAGGGCAATAGTGCCCAGGTCAGCCTATATATTTGGGGTACAGTCGAATGGCGTGCAGGTTGATCCTCATTTGGAGTTTCTGGGTAGCCCCAGAGGGCAATGTTTTTCTTCCTGAGGGCAGGAAGAGTGCTGCATTATAGTTCTGGTTTTCAAACTGGAGGCTTGTGGGCCAGTAGTCTGAGGAAGGAAATCTGAGAACAAGCTAGGCTTAGGTTTCTGGGTGAGGACAAGGCAGGAACAATCTACAGACCTGAATCGAGATCTCGTGCTTATGATGTCAGGGCGAGGATCAGAAGATCGCTCAGGTTGGTGTTTCTGTCCCTGATGGCCCTTCATGAAGGGGCGGAGGGGCCACGAGGCCGTGGGGGTTTTCCCACGATGTTAGTTGTGAGAAACTCCAAACTGCAAAGATTCTTCTGCAGGACAATTGAGACCTGTTGGTTGGCTCCAGGGCAACGATTCCGAGCAGGGTTCTAAGGATGGATGGCTGGGTAGCCCACCTCGCATTCCAATTGTGTCCTAGCAACAAGACAGGTTAGATCTGCTGGATCTGGGGGAGCAACCCAGGAGGCTGAGTTGAAATGGACTCTCCTGTGGATGGGTCCTAATGTCTGTTTGTGTCTATGGAGACCTTGGAATGTAGCGGTGGCACTGGGGTCCTGAAGGGTTTTTCCAAACAGAGGCTTTGACACAGCTCCAACGTGCAAGTTTCCCATATGTAGATGAGATGTTTTCTGATGGGTGAGTCAAGAAACAGCCATACGCTGGTATTGAAATCCAGGCCTCTGAGGAGAGATGACTGGATACCACAGCAATGGATCCGTTTAGTGCCTAGGGGCCTGTTCGTTCCTTTTTACCTCTGGGGACATCAGTCTATGCGTCTGAGTGCAGGTAGGTGCTCAGAGGAGCTCAGATTGCCCCTGTTTGTCCTGGGAAGCCACCACTATTGGGATGGCCTCAGGCAGTTTGGAGGTTTATCCTATTAGTAGGGTTGTGGCCATTGGAATGGGCACATACAATTCCCTTGGAGAGGGCAAGTACAGTCCTCAGGTTTGGCTCCAGGGGCCTGAGCCTGTAGGGTGTGTAGGCCAGAGCTGTTTGGACAGTTGTCTGAAAACACAAACGCGGCTTATGTTTCGGGTCATAGGTATGGCAGGACTGATCTACAGACCATGAGGAGAACTCTTCAGGATATGAAAAAAGGGCGAGTGTGAGGCTCGTGCTCAAGTTTTTGTCTCTGGATATCGTGTCACTCATGGTCGTGAAATTTCCGGGTGACTTCATGGGAAATGGACGAGTCTTACTCTCTGGGGTTTTGCCCCGTCCCAAGAGTTTTGGGTCATTCTGGGGATGGAAGAAGTCCGTTTTGTTGTTGTTGTTGATTTGCTTTGTTTTGTTTTTTAACCTCAGGTGTCTCGCCAAATGAGGTATTCCAGAGTAGAGCCCTGGGGAGGGCCGACCGGACAACCAGAAATCTGGTTTAAAATTGGGGCCTAGGGACATGTCAAGCCCATTATGACATCTAATGGTCGAGCCACTGAGAGGACTTACTAGAGCACAGGACTCACGCTGAGGGTCACAATGCGTGTTTATGCCCTCTTCGCACTCAAGAATTGGCGGGGCCTCCGGGTGAATGCTGGTTTCTCCTACACTGAACGTTGGACAACATGCCAACCACAAGGTTTCTTGCCATGGGTAAGGACGAGTTCTGATTTCTGCATCACAGGCACACCTGGGCAGTGGTTGGAGATAAGGTCTAGGTTCTGAGGCCTGAAAAACCGCAGTTGGGAAGAGATGATGACCTAAGGCCATGGCGGTTGTGATGTGCTCAGTGTGCGGTCAGCTGTCTGGGTGTTGGTCAGGAGGTCCGAGCTCAGGTTGTGTCAGACAGTGCATTAGTGCCCAGGTTAGACTATATACTTTGGGTACAGTCGAATGCCATGTAGATTTATCCTCATATAAGGTGCCTGGGCAGCTCCTTAGGCCAAATTTTTTTTCTAGAGGGCAGGCAGAGTGCTGCATTGTGGGTCTGGAATTGCGACACTTCCGGGCTTCGGGGCCTGGAGTGTGAGGACGGAAGTCTGAGAACACAAGCTAGACTTGGGTTTCAGGGCCAGGGCACGGCAGGTACCCCTGTAGATCTGAACCTATATCTCATGCATCTGAAGTCAGGGCGAGGATCAGACGTTGGCTCAGGTTGGAGTTTCTGTGCATGACGGCCCCTTCATGAAGGGAGCGGAATCTCGAGGCCATGGAGGTTTTCCCACGTTGGGAGTTGTTGGATGCCCCCTTCAAGGATTCCTTCTGCGGGACAATTGAGACTTGTTGGGCAGCTCCAGGACATCCCATATGGAATGACTCCAGGGCACCGTTCGAGGATGGATGCCTGGGAAGCCCGCCTCGCATTCCAATTGTCTCCTAGCAACAAGACAGTTTAGATCTGATGGCTCTGCGGGAGAAACCGGGGTGGCTGACTTGAAATGGACTTTCCTGAGGATGGGTCCTAATGTGTGTTTGTGTCCATGAGGGCCTTAAAATGGGGCGGTGGCACCGGGACCCTGAAGTATTCTCCTAAGCTTTTGACATAGCTCGATGCACAAGGTTCCTTGTGGAGACGAGATTTGTTTTGATGGGTGCCTCAGGAAAACCTCTATGCTGGTATTGGAATCCAGGCTTTTGAGGAGACATGCCTGTAATCCAAAGCAATGTATCCGATTATGGCCTAGGGTCCTGTCTGGTTCAATCTTCTTCTCAGGGGACATCCATCTATGGTATGAGTGGAGGTAGATGCTCAGCTGGTATCAGACCGCCCTTGTTTGTCCCGGGCGACCTGCACTATTGGGATGGCCTCAGGGATTTGTAGGGCTATCCAAAAATTACTGTTTTGGACAATGGCATCGGCAGAATTCCCATAGATTGGGTAGGCACAGTCCTAATGTGTGACTCCAGGGGCCCCAGCCTGGAGGGTGTGTGGCCCAGGACCTTGAGGACAGAAGGCTGAAAACACAAACTCAGCTTAGGTTTGGGGACGTAGGTATGGCAGGCCCGATCTATAAACCATGAGAAGAACTCTTCCGGATATGAAGAAAGAGCGAGTCTGAGGCGCTTGCTCAGGCTTTTGTCTCTGGATTTTGTATCAGAGATGGCCGTGGAAGGTCGGGGAGGCCTCATGGGCCATGGACGAATCTTCCTCTCTGTGGATTTGGCCCGATCCCAATTGTTTTCCGTCAATCTGTGGAATGGGAGGACTCCTTTCAGGTTTGTTACCTCAGGTGTCCCGCCAAAAGAGGAATTCCAAAGAAGAGCCCTGGGGAAAAGTGAAGGGAGAACCCGAACTATGGGTAAAATTTGGGGCCTAGGGGCATGGCAAGCCCAATATGCTATCTCTTCATCCAGCCACTGAGAGGCCTTATTGAGGACTGGGATCAGGGTGAGGGTCACAATGTGTGGTTTTGACCAATGTGGCCCGCAAACATGAGCGGGGCCTCATGGGCCACACTGGTTTCAACTACACTGAACGTGGGGCAACATGCCAACCACATGGTTTCTTGCCACGGGGAAGGAGTTGTGATTTCTGCATCACTTTCCAGCCTGGGCAGTTATTGGAGATAAGGTCTAGGTTCTGAAACTTGACAACCGAGGTTGGGAAGAGATGACGACCTAAGACCATGGCGGGTCCGATGTGCTCAGTGAGCGGCCAGCTTTCTGTGTGGGGCCAGGTAATCCAGGCTCGGGCTGTGTCAAAAAGGGCAATAGTGCCCAGGTCAGCCTATATATTTGGGGTACAGTCGAATGGCGTGCAGGTTGATCCTCATTTGGAGTTTCTGGGTAGCCCCAGAGGGCAATGTTTTTCTTCCTGAGGGCAGGAAGAGTGCTGCATTATAGTTCTGGTTTTCAAACTGGAGGCTTGTGGGCCAGTAGTCTGAGGAAGGAAATCTGAGAACAAGCTAGGCTTAGGTTTCTGGGTGAGGACAAGGCAGGAACAATCTACAGACCTGAATCGAGATCTCGTGCTTATGATGTCAGGGCGAGGATCAGAAGATCGCTCAGGTTGGTGTTTCTGTCCCTGATGGCCCTTCATGAAGGGGCGGAGGGGCCACGAGGCCGTGGGGGTTTTCCCACGATGTTAGTTGTGAGAAACTCCAAACTGCAAAGATTCTTCTGCAGGACAATTGAGACCTGTTGGTTGGCTCCAGGGCAACGATTCCGAGCAGGGTTCTAAGGATGGATGGCTGGGTAGCCCACCTCGCATTCCAATTGTGTCCTAGCAACAAGACAGGTTAGATCTGCTGGATCTGGGGGAGCAACCCAGGAGGCTGAGTTGAAATGGACTCTCCTGTGGATGGGTCCTAATGTCTGTTTGTGTCTATGGAGACCTTGGAATGTAGCGGTGGCACTGGGGTCCTGAAGGGTTTTTCCAAACAGAGGCTTTGACACAGCTCCAACGTGCAAGTTTCCCATATGTAGATGAGATGTTTTCTGATGGGTGAGTCAAGAAACAGCCATACGCTGGTATTGAAATCCAGGCCTCTGAGGAGAGATGACTGGATACCACAGCAATGGATCCGTTTAGTGCCTAGGGGCCTGTTCGTTCCTTTTTACCTCTGGGGACATCAGTCTATGCGTCTGAGTGCAGGTAGGTGCTCAGAGGAGCTCAGATTGCCCCTGTTTGTCCTGGGAAGCCACCACTATTGGGATGGCCTCAGGCAGTTTGGAGGTTTATCCTATTAGTAGGGTTGTGGCCATTGGAATGGGCACATACAATTCCCTTGGAGAGGGCAAGTACAGTCCTCAGGTTTGGCTCCAGGGGCCTGAGCCTGTAGGGTGTGTAGGCCAGAGCTGTTTGGACAGTTGTCTGAAAACACAAACGCGGCTTATGTTTCGGGTCATAGGTATGGCAGGACTGATCTACAGACCATGAGGAGAACTCTTCAGGATATGAAAAAAGGGCGAGTGTGAGGCTCGTGCTCAAGGTTTTGTCTCTGGATATCGTGTCACTCATGGTCGTGAAATTTCCGGGTGACTTCATGGGAAATGGACGAGTCTTACTCTCTGGGGTTTTGCCCCGTCCCAAGAGTTTTGGGTCATTCAGGGGATGGAAGAAGTCCGTTTTGTTGTTGTTGTTGATTTGCTTTGTTTTGTTTTTTAACCTCAGGTGTCTCGCCAAATGAGGTATTCCAGAGTAGAGCCCTGGGGAGGGCCGACCGGACAACCAGAAATCTGGTTTAAAATTGGGGCCTAGGGACATGTCAAGCCCATTATGACATCTAATGGTCGAGCCACTGAGAGGACTTACTAGAGCACAGGACTCACGCTGAGGGTCACAATGCGTGTTTATGCCCTCTTCGCACTCAAGAATTGGCGGGGCCTCCGGGTGAATGCTGGTTTCTCCTACACTGAACGTTGGACAACATGCCAACCACAAGGTTTCTTGCCATGGGTAAGGACGAGTTCTGATTTCTGCATCACAGGCACACCTGGGCAGTGGTTGGAGATAAGGTCTAGGTTCTGAGGCCTGAAAAACCGCAGTTGGGAAGAGATGATGACCTAAGGCCATGGCGGTTGTGATGTGCTCAGTGTGCGGTCAGCTGTCTGGGTGTTGGTCAGGAGGTCCGAGCTCAGGTTGTGTCAGACAGTGCATTAGTGCCCAGGTTAGACTATATACTTTGGGTACAGTCGAATGCCATGTAGATTTATCCTCATATAAGGTGCCTGGGCAGCTCCTTAGGCCAAATTTTTTTTCTAGAGGGCAGGCAGAGTGCTGCATTGTGGGTCTGGAATTGCGACACTTCCGGGCTTCGGGGCCTGGAGTGTGAGGACGGAAGTCTGAGAACACAAGCTAGACTTGGGTTTCAGGGCCAGGGCACGGCAGGTACCCCTGTAGATCTGAACCTATATCTCATGCATCTGAAGTCAGGGCGAGCATCAGACGTTGGCTCAGGTTGGAGTTTCTGTGCATGACGGCCCCTTCATGAAGGGAGCGGAATCTCGAGGCCATGGAGGTTTTCCCACGTTGGGAGTTGTTGGATGCCCCCTTCAAGGATTCCTTCTGCGGGACAATTGAGACTTGTTGGGCAGCTCCAGGACATCCCATATGGAATGACTCCAGGGCACCGTTCGAGGATGGATGCCTGGGAAGCCCGCCTCGCATTCCAATTGTCTCCTAGCAACAAGACAGTTTAGATCTGATGGCTCTGCGGGAGAAACCGGGGTGGCTGACTTGAAATGGACTTTCCTGAGGATGGGTCCTAATGTGTGTTTGTGTCCATGAGGGCCTTAAAATGGGGCGGTGGCACCGGGACCCTGAAGTATTCTCCTAAGCTTTTGACATAGCTCGATGCACAAGGTTCCTTGTGGAGACGAGATTTGTTTTGATGGGTGCCTCAGGAAAACCTCTATGCTGGTATTGGAATCCAGGCTTTTGAGGAGACATGCCTGTAATCCAAAGCAATGTATCCGATTATGGCCTAGGGTCCTGTCTGGTTCAATCTTCTTCTCAGGGGACATCCATCTATGGTATGAGTGGAGGTAGATGCTCAGCTGGTATCAGACCGCCCTTGTTTGTCCCGGGCGACCTGCACTATTGGGATGGCCTCAGGGATTTGTAGGGCTATCCAAAAATTACTGTTTTGGACAATGGCATCGGCAGAATTCCCATAGATTGGGTAGGCACAGTCCTAATGTGTGACTCCAGGGGCCCCAGACTGGAGGGTGTGTGGCCCAGGACCTTGAGGACAGAAGGCTGAAAACACAAACACAGCTTAGGTTTGGGGACGTAGGTATGGCAGGCCCGATCTATAAACCATGAGAAGAACTCTTCCGGATATGAAGAAAGAGCGAGTCTGAGGCGCTTGCTCAGGCTTTTGTCTCTGGATTTTGCATCAGAGATGGCCGTGGAAGGTCGGGGAGGCCTCATGGGCCATGGACGAATCTTCCTCTCTGTGGATTTGGCCCGATCCCAATTGTTTTCCGTCAATCTGTGGAATGGGAGGACTCCTTTCAGGTTTGTTACCTCAGGTGACCCGCCAAAAGAGGAATTCCAAAGAAGAGCCCTGGGGAAAAGTGAAGGGAGAAGCCGAACTATGGGTAAAATTTGGGGCCTAGGGGCATGGCAAGCCCAATATGCTATCTCTTCATCCAGCCACTGAGAGGCCTTATTGAGGACTGGGATCAGGGTGAGGGTCACAATGTGTGGTTTTGACCAATGTGGCCCGCAAACATGAGCGGGGCCTCATGGGCCACACTGGTTTCAACTACACTGAACGTGGGGCAACATGCCAACCACATGGTTTCTTGCCACGGGGAAGGAGTTGTGATTTCTGCATCACTTTCCAGCCTGGGCAGTTATTGGAGATAAGGTCTAGGTTCTGAAACTTGACAACCGAGGTTGGGAAGAGATGACGACCTAAGACCATGGCGGGTCCGATGTGCTCTGTGAGCGGCCAGCTTTCTGTGTGGGGCCAGGTAATCCAGGCTCGGGCTGTGTCAAAAAGGGCAATAGTGCCCAGGTCAGCCTATATATTTGGGGTACAGTCGAATGGCGTGCAGGTTGATCCTCATTTGGAGTTTCTGGGTAGCCCCAGAGGGCAATGTTTTTCTTCCTGAGGGCAGGAAGAGTGCTGCATTATAGTTCTGGTTTTCAAACTGGAGGCTTGTGGGCCAGTAGTCTGAGGAAGGAAATCTGAGAACAAGCTAGGCTTAGGTTTCTGGGTGAGGACAAGGCAGGAACAATCTACAGACCTGAATCGAGATCTCGTGCTTATGATGTCAGGGCGAGGATCAGAAGATCGCTCAGGTTGGTGTTTCTGTCCCTGATGGCCCTTCATGAAGGGGCGGAGGGGCCACGAGGCCGTGGGGGTTTTCCCACGATGTTAGTTGTGAGAAACTCCAAACTGCAAAGATTCTTCTGCAGGACAATTGAGACCTGTTGGTTGGCTCCAGGGCAACGATTCCGAGCAGGGTTCTAAGGATGGATGGCTGGGTAGCCCACCTCGCATTCCAATTGTGTCCTAGCAACAAGACAGGTTAGATCTGCTGGATCTGGGGGAGCAACCCAGGAGGCTGAGTTGAAATGGACTCTCCTGTGGATGGGTCCTAATGTCTGTTTGTGTCTATGGAGACCTTGGAATGTAGCGGTGGCACTGGGGTCCTGAAGGGTTTTTCCAAACAGAGGCTTTGACACAGCTCCAACGTGCAAGTTTCCCATATGTAGATGAGATGTTTTCTGATGGGTGAGTCAAGAAACAGCCATACGCTGGTATTGAAATCCAGGCCTCTGAGGAGAGATGACTGGATACCACAGCAATGGATCCGTTTAGTGCCTAGGGGCCTGTTCGTTCCTTTTTACCTCTGGGGACATCAGTCTATGCGTCTGAGTGCAGGTAGGTGCTCAGAGGAGCTCAGATTGCCCCTGTTTGTCCTGGGAAGCCACCACTATTGGGATGGCCTCAGGCAGTTTGGAGGTTTATCCTATTAGTAGGGTTGTGGCCATTGGAATGGGCACATACAATTCCCTTGGAGAGGGCAAGTACAGTCCTCAGGTTTGGCTCCAGGGGCCTGAGCCTGTAGGGTGTGTAGGCCAGAGCTGTTTGGACAGTTGTCTGAAAACACAAACGCGGCTTATGTTTCGGGTCATAGGTATGGCAGGACTGATCTACAGACCATGAGGAGAACTCTTCAGGATATGAAAAAAGGGCGAGTGTGAGGCTCGTGCTCAAGTTTTTGTCTCTGGATATCGTGTCACTCATGGTCGTGAAATTTCCGGGTGACTTCATGGGAAATGGACGAGTCTTACTCTCTGGGGTTTTGCCCCGTCCCAAGAGTTTTGGGTCATTCTGGGGATGGAAGAAGTCCGTTTTGTTGTTGTTGTTGATTTGCTTTGTTTTGTTTTTTAACCTCAGGTGTCTCGCCAAATGAGGTATTCCAGAGTAGAGCCCTGGGGAGGGCCGACCGGACAACCAGAAATCTGGTTTAAAATTGGGGCCTAGGGACATGTCAAGCCCATTATGACATCTAATGGTCGAGCCACTGAGAGGACTTACTAGAGCACAGGACTCACGCTGAGGGTCACAATGCGTGTTTATGCCCTCTTCGCACTCAAGAATTGGCGGGGCCTCCGGGTGAATGCTGGTTTCTCCTACACTGAACGTTGGACAACATGCCAACCACAAGGTTTCTTGCCATGGGTAAGGACGAGTTCTGATTTCTGCATCACAGGCACACCTGGGCAGTGGTTGGAGATAAGGTCTAGGTTCTGAGGCCTGAAAAACCGCAGTTGGGAAGAGATGATGACCTAAGGCCATGGCGGTTGTGATGTGCTCAGTGTGCGGTCAGCTGTCTGGGTGTTGGTCAGGAGGTCCGAGCTCAGGTTGTGTCAGACAGTGCATTAGTGCCCAGGTTAGACTATATACTTTGGGTACAGTCGAATGCCATGTAGATTTATCCTCATATAAGGTGCCTGGGCAGCTCCTTAGGCCAAATTTTTTTTCTAGAGGGCAGGCAGAGTGCTGCATTGTGGGTCTGGAATTGCGACACTTCCGGGCTTCGGGGCCTGGAGTGTGAGGACGGAAGTCTGAGAACACAAGCTAGACTTGGGTTTCAGGGCCAGGGCACGGCAGGTACCCCTGTAGATCTGAACCTATATCTCATGCATCTGAAGTCAGGGCGAGGATCAGACGTTGGCTCAGGTTGGAGTTTCTGTGCATGACGGCCCCTTCATGAAGGGAGCGGAATCTCGAGGCCATGGAGGTTTTCCCACGTTGGGAGTTGTTGGATGCCCCCTTCAAGGATTCCTTCTGCGGGACAATTGAGACTTGTTGGGCAGCTCCAGGACATCCCATATGGAATGACTCCAGGGCACCGTTCGAGGATGGATGCCTGGGAAGCCCGCCTCGCATTCCAATTGTCTCCTAGCAACAAGACAGTTTAGATCTGATGGCTCTGCGGGAGAAACCGGGGTGGCTGACTTGAAATGGACTTTCCTGAGGATGGGTCCTAATGTGTGTTTGTGTCCATGAGGGCCTTAAAATGGGGCGGTGGCACCGGGACCCTGAAGTATTCTCCTAAGCTTTTGACATAGCTCGATGCACAAGGTTCCTTGTGGAGACGAGATTTGTTTTGATGGGTGCCTCAGGAAAACCTCTATGCTGGTATTGGAATCCAGGCTTTTGAGGAGACATGCCTGTAATCCAAAGCAATGTATCCGATTATGGCCTAGGGTCCTGTCTGGTTCAATCTTCTTCTCAGGGGACATCCATCTATGGTATGAGTGGAGGTAGATGCTCAGCTGGTATCAGACCGGCCTTGTTTGTCCCGGGCGACCTGCACTATTGGGATGGCCTCAGGGATTTGTAGGGCTATCCAAAAATTACTGTTTTGGACAATGGCATCGGCAGAATTCCCATAGATTGGGTAGGCACAGTCCTAATGTGTGACTCCAGGGGCCCCAGCCTGGAGGGTGTGTGGCCCAGGACTTTGAGGACAGAAGTCTGAAAACACAAACTCAGCTTAGGTTTGGGGACGTAGGTATGGCAGGCCCGATCTATAAACCATGAGAAGAACTCTTCCGGATATGAAGAAAGAGCGAGTCTGAGGCGCTTGCTCAGGCTTTTGTCTCTGGATTTTGCATCAGAGATGGCCGTGGAAGGTCGGGGAGGCCTCATGGGCCATGGACGAATCTTCCTCTCTGTGGATTTGGCCCGATCCCAATTGTTTTCCGTCAATCTGTGGAATGGGAGGACTCCTTTCAGGTTTGTTACCTCAGGTGACCCGCCAAAAGAGGAATTCCAAAGAAGAGCCCTGGGGAAAAGTGAAGGGAGAACCCGAACTATGGGTAAAATTTGGGGCCTAGGGGCATGGCAAGCCCAATATGCTATCTCTTCATCCAGCCACTGAGAGGCCTTATTGAGGACTGGGATCAGGGTGTGGGTCACAATGTGTGGTTTTGACCAATGTGGCCCGCAAACATGAGCGGGGCCTCATGGGCCACACTGGTTTCAACTACACTGAACGTGGGGCAACATGCCAACCACATGGTTTCTTGCCACGGGGAAGGAGTTGTGATTTCTGCATCACTTTCCAGCCTGGGCAGTTATTGGAGATAAGGTCTAGGTTCTGAAACTTGACAACCGAGGTTGGGAAGAGATGACGACCTAAGACCATGGCGGGTCCGATGTGCTCAGTGAGCGGCCAGCTTTCTGTGTGGGGCCAGGTAATCCAGGCTCGGGCTGTGTCAAAAAGGGCAATAGTGCCCAGGTCAGCCTATATATTTGGGGTACAGTCGAATGGCGTGCAGGTTGATCCTCATTTGGAGTTTCTGGGTAGCCCCAGAGGGCAATGTTTTTCTTCCTGAGGGCAGGAAGAGTGCTGCATTATAGTTCTGGTTTTCAAACTGGAGGCTTGTGGGCCAGTAGTCTGAGGAAGGAAATCTGAGAACAAGCTAGGCTTAGGTTTCTGGGTGAGGACAAGGCAGGAACAATCTACAGACCTGAATCGAGATCTCGTGCTTATGATGTCAGGGCGAGGATCAGAAGATCGCTCAGGTTGGTGTTTCTGTCCCTGATGGCCCTTCATGAAGGGGCGGAGGGGCCACGAGGCCGTGGGGGTTTTCCCACGATGTTAGTTGTGAGAAACTCCAAACTGCAAAGATTCTTCTGCAGGACAATTGAGACCTGTTGGTTGGCTCCAGGGCAACGATTCCGAGCAGGGTTCTAAGGATGGATGGCTGGGTAGCCCACCTCGCATTCCAATTGTGTCCTAGCAACAAGACAGGTTAGATCTGCTGGATCTGGGGGAGCAACCCAGGAGGCTGAGTTGAAATGGACTCTCCTGTGGATGGGTCCTAATGTCTGTTTGTGTCTATGGAGACCTTGGAATGTAGCGGTGGCACTGGGGTCCTGAAGGGTTTTTCCAAACAGAGGCTTTGACACAGCTCCAACGTGCAAGTTTCCCATATGTAGATGAGATGTTTTCTGATGGGTGAGTCAAGAAACAGCCATACGCTGGTATTGAAATCCAGGCCTCTGAGGAGAGATGACTGGATACCACAGCAATGGATCCGTTTAGTGCCTAGGGGCCTGTTCGTTCCTTTTTACCTCTGGGGACATCAGTCTATGCGTCTGAGTGCAGGTAGGTGCTCAGAGGAGCTCAGATTGCCCCTGTTTGTCCTGGGAAGCCACCACTATTGGGATGGCCTCAGGCAGTTTGGAGGTTTATCCTATTAGTAGGGTTGTGGCCATTGGAATGGGCACATACAATTCCCTTGGAGAGGGCAAGTACAGTCCTCAGGTTTGGCTCCAGGGGCCTGAGCCTGTAGGGTGTGTAGGCCAGAGCTGTTTGGACAGTTGTCTGAAAACACAAACGCGGCTTATGTTTCGGGTCATAGGTATGGCAGGACTGATCTACAGACCATGAGGAGAACTCTTCAGGATATGAAAAAAGGGCGAGTGTGAGGCTCGTGCTCAAGTTTTTGTCTCTGGATATCGTGTCACTCATGGTCGTGAAATTTCCGGGTGACTTCATGGGAAATGGACGAGTCTTACTCTCTGGGGTTTTGCCCCGTCCCAAGAGTTTTGGGTCATTCTGGGGATGGAAGAAGTCCGTTTTGTTGTTGTTGTTGATTTGCTTTGTTTTGTTTTTTAACCTCAGGTGTCTCGCCAAATGAGGTATTCCAGAGTAGAGCCCTGGGGAGGGCCGACCGGACAACCAGAAATCTGGTTTAAAATTGGGGCCTAGGGACATGTCAAGCCCATTATGACATCTAATGGTCGAGCCACTGAGAGGACTTACTAGAGCACAGGACTCACGCTGAGGGTCACAATGCGTGTTTATGCCCTCTTCGCACTCAAGAATTGGCGGGGCCTCCGGGTGAATGCTGGTTTCTCCTACACTGAACGTTGGACAACATGCCAACCACAAGGTTTCTTGCCATGGGTAAGGACGAGTTCTGATTTCTGCATCACAGGCACACCTGGGCAGTGGTTGGAGATAAGGTCTAGGTTCTGAGGCCTGAAAAACCGCAGTTGGGAAGAGATGATGACCTAAGGCCATGGCGGTTGTGATGTGCTCAGTGTGCGGTCAGCTGTCTGGGTGTTGGTCAGGAGGTCCGAGCTCAGGTTGTGTCAGACAGTGCATTAGTGCCCAGGTTAGACTATATACTTTGGGTACAGTCGAATGCCATGTAGATTTATCCTCATATAAGGTGCCTGGGCAGCTCCTTAGGCCAAATTTTTTTTCTAGAGGGCAGGCAGAGTGCTGCATTGTGGGTCTGGAATTGCGACACTTCCGGGCTTCGGGGCCTGGAGTGTGAGGACGGAAGTCTGAGAACACAAGCTAGACTTGGGTTTCAGGGCCAGGGCACGGCAGGTACCCCTGTAGATCTGAACCTATATCTCATGCATCTGAAGTCAGGGCGAGGATCAGACGTTGGCTCAGGTTGGAGTTTCTGTGCATGACGGCCCCTTCATGAAGGGAGCGGAATCTCGAGGCCATGGAGGTTTTCCCACGTTGGGAGTTGTTGGATGCCCCCTTCAAGGATTCCTTCTGCGGGACAATTGAGACTTGTTGGGCAGCTCCAGGACATCCCATATGGAATGACTCCAGGGCACCGTTCGAGGATGGATGCCTGGGAAGCCCGCCTCGCATTCCAATTGTCTCCTAGCAACAAGACAGTTTAGATCTGATGGCTCTGCGGGAGAAACCGGGGTGGCTGACTTGAAATGGACTTTCCTGAGGATGGGTCCTAATGTGTGTTTGTGTCCATGAGGGCCTTAAAATGGGGCGGTGGCACCGGGACCCTGAAGTATTCTCCTAAGCTTTTGACATAGCTCGATGCACAAGGTTCCTTGTGGAGACGAGATTTGTTTTGATGGGTGCCTCAGGAAAACCTCTATGCTGGTATTGGAATCCAGGCTTTTGAGGAGACATGCCTGTAATCCAAAGCAATGTATCCGATTATGGCCTAGGGTCCTGTCTGGTTCAATCTTCTTCTCAGGGGACATCCATCTATGGTATGAGTGGAGGTAGATGCTCAGCTGGTATCAGACCGGCCTTGTTTGTCCCGGGCGACCTGCACTATTGGGATGGCCTCAGGGATTTGTAGGGCTATCCAAAAATTACTGTTTTGGACAATGGCATCGGCAGAATTCCCATAGATTGGGTAGGCACAGTCCTAATGTGTGACTCCAGGGGCCCCAGCCTGGAGGGTGTGTGGCCCAGGACCTTGAGGACAGAAGGCTGAAAACACAAACTCAGCTTAGGTTTGGGGACGTAGGTATGGCAGGCCCGATCTATAAACCATGAGAAGAACTCTTCCGGATATGAAGAAAGAGCGAGTCTGAGGCGCTTGCTCAGGCTTTTGTCTCTGGATTTTGCATCAGAGATGGCCGTGGAAGGTCGGGGAGGCCTCATGGGCCATGGACGAATCTTCCTCTCTGTGGATTTGGCCCGATCCCAATTGTTTTCCGTCAATCTGTGGAATGGGAGGACTCCTTTCAGGTTTGTTACCTCAGGTGACCCGCCAAAAGAGGAATTCCAAAGAAGAGCCCTGGGGAAAAGTGAAGGGAGAACCCGAACTATGGGTAAAATTTGGGGCCTAGGGGCATGGCAAGCCCAATATGCTATCTCTTCATCCAGCCACTGAGAGGCCTTATTGAGGACTGGGATCAGGGTGTGGGTCACAATGTGTGGTTTTGACCAATGTGGCCCGCAAACATGAGCGGGGCCTCATGGGCCACACTGGTTTCAACTACACTGAACGTGGGGCAACATGCCAACCACATGGTTTCTTGCCACGGGGAAGGAGTTGTGATTTCTGCATCACTTTCCAGCCTGGGCAGTTATTGGAGATAAGGTCTAGGTTCTGAAACTTGACAACCGAGGTTGGGAAGAGATGACGACCTAAGACCATGGCGGGTCCGATGTGCTCAGTGAGCGGCCAGCTTTCTGTGTGGGGCCAGGTAATCCAGGCTCGGGCTGTGTCAAAAAGGGCAATAGTGCCCAGGTCAGCCTATATATTTGGGGTACAGTCGAATGGCGTGCAGGTTGATCCTCATTTGGAGTTTCTGGGTAGCCCCAGAGGGCAATGTTTTTCTTCCTGAGGGCAGGAAGAGTGCTGCATTATAGTTCTGGTTTTCAAACTGGAGGCTTGTGGGCCAGTAGTCTGAGGAAGGAAATCTGAGAACAAGCTAGGCTTAGGTTTCTGGGTGAGGACAAGGCAGGAACAATCTACAGACCTGAATCGAGATCTCGTGCTTATGATGTCAGGGCGAGGATCAGAAGATCGCTCAGGTTGGTGTTTCTGTCCCTGATGGCCCTTCATGAAGGGGCGGAGGGGCCACGAGGCCGTGGGGGTTTTCCCACGATGTTAGTTGTGAGAAACTCCAAACTGCAAAGATTCTTCTGCAGGACAATTGAGACCTGTTGGTTGGCTCCAGGGCAACGATTCCGAGCAGGGTTCTAAGGATGGATGGCTGGGTAGCCCACCTCGCATTCCAATTGTGTCCTAGCAACAAGACAGGTTAGATCTGCTGGATCTGGGGGAGCAACCCAGGAGGCTGAGTTGAAATGGACTCTCCTGTGGATGGGTCCTAATGTCTGTTTGTGTCTATGGAGACCTTGGAATGTAGCGGTGGCACTGGGGTCCTGAAGGGTTTTTCCAAACAGAGGCTTTGACACAGCTCCAACGTGCAAGTTTCCCATATGTAGATGAGATGTTTTCTGATGGGTGAGTCAAGAAACAGCCATACGCTGGTATTGAAATCCAGGCCTCTGAGGAGAGATGACTGGATACCACAGCAATGGATCCGTTTAGTGCCTAGGGGCCTGTTCGTTCCTTTTTACCTCTGGGGACATCAGTCTATGCGTCTGAGTGCAGGTAGGTGCTCAGAGGAGCTCAGATTGCCCCTGTTTGTCCTGGGAAGCCACCACTATTGGGATGGCCTCAGGCAGTTTGGAGGTTTATCCTATTAGTAGGGTTGTGGCCATTGGAATGGGCACATACAATTCCCTTGGAGAGGGCAAGTACAGTCCTCAGGTTTGGCTCCAGGGGCCTGAGCCTGTAGGGTGTGTAGGCCAGAGCTGTTTGGACAGTTGTCTGAAAACACAAACGCGGCTTATGTTTCGGGTCATAGGTATGGCAGGACTGATCTACAGACCATGAGGAGAACTCTTCAGGATATGAAAAAAGGGCGAGTGTGAGGCTCGTGCTCAAGTTTTTGTCTCTGGATATCGTGTCACTCATGGTCGTGAAATTTCCGGGTGACTTCATGGGAAATGGACGAGTCTTACTCTCTGGGGTTTTGCCCCGTCCCAAGAGTTTTGGGTCATTCTGGGGATGGAAGAAGTCCGTTTTGTTGTTGTTGTTGATTTGCTTTGTTTTGTTTTTTAACCTCAGGTGTCTCGCCAAATGAGGTATTCCAGAGTAGAGCCCTGGGGAGGGCCGACCGGACAACCAGAAATCTGGTTTAAAATTGGGGCCTAGGGACATGTCAAGCCCATTATGACATCTAATGGTCGAGCCACTGAGAGGACTTACTAGAGCACAGGACTCACGCTGAGGGTCACAATGCGTGTTTATGCCCTCTTCGCACTCAAGAATTGGCGGGGCCTCCGGGTGAATGCTGGTTTCTCCTACACTGAACGTTGGACAACATGCCAACCACAAGGTTTCTTGCCATGGGTAAGGACGAGTTCTGATTTCTGCATCACAGGCACACCTGGGCAGTGGTTGGAGATAAGGTCTAGGTTCTGAGGCCTGAAAAACCGCAGTTGGGAAGAGATGATGACCTAAGGCCATGGCGGTTGTGATGTGCTCAGTGTGCGGTCAGCTGTCTGGGTGTTGGTCAGGAGGTCCGAGCTCAGGTTGTGTCAGACAGTGCATTAGTGCCCAGGTTAGACTATATACTTTGGGTACAGTCGAATGCCATGTAGATTTATCCTCATATAAGGTGCCTGGGCAGCTCCTTAGGCCAAATTTTTTTTCTAGAGGGCAGGCAGAGTGCTGCATTGTGGGTCTGGAATTGCGACACTTCCGGGCTTCGGGGCCTGGAGTGTGAGGACGGAAGTCTGAGAACACAAGCTAGACTTGGGTTTCAGGGCCAGGGCACGGCAGGTACCCCTGTAGATCTGAACCTATATCTCATGCATCTGAAGTCAGGGCGAGGATCAGACGTTGGCTCAGGTTGGAGTTTCTGTGCATGACGGCCCCTTCATGAAGGGAGCGGAATCTCGAGGCCATGGAGGTTTTCCCACGTTGGGATTTGTTGGATGCCCCCTTCAAGGATTCCTTCTGCGGGACAATTGAGACTTGTTGGGCAGCTCCAGGACATCCCATATGGAATGACTCCAGGGCACCGTTCGAGGATGGATGCCTGGGAAGCCCGCCTCGCATTCCAATTGTCTCCTAGCAACAAGACAGTTTAGATCTGATGGCTCTGCGGGAGAAACCGGGGTGGCTGACTTGAAATGGACTTTCCTGAGGATGGGTCCTAATGTGTGTTTGTGTCCATGAGGGCCTTAAAATGGGGCGGTGGCACCGGGACCCTGAAGTATTCTCCTAAGCTTTTGACATAGCTCGATGCACAAGGTTCCTTGTGGAGACGAGATTTGTTTTGATGGGTGCCTCAGGAAAACCTCTATGCTGGTATTGGAATCCAGGCTTTTGAGGAGACATGCCTGTAATCCAAAGCAATGTATCCGATTATGGCCTAGGGTCCTGTCTGGTTCAATCTTCTTCTCAGGGGACATCCATCTATGGTATGAGTGGAGGTAGATGCTCAGCTGGTATCAGACCGCCCTTGTTTGTCCCGGGCGACCTGCACTATTGGGATGGCCTCAGGGATTTGTAGGGCTATCCAAAAATTACTGTTTTGGACAATGGCATTGGCAGAATTCCCATAGATTGGGTAGGCACAGTCCTAATGTGTGACTCCAGGGGCCCCAGCCTGGAGGGTGTGTGTCCCAGGACTTTGAGGACAGAAGTCTGAAAACACAAACTCAGCTTAGGTTTGGGGACGTAGGTATGGCAGGCCCGATCTATAAACCATGAGAAGAACTCTTCCGGATATGAAGAAAGAGCGAGTCTGAGGCGCTTGCTCAGGCTTTTGTCTCTGGATTTTGTATCAGAGATGGCCGTGGAAGGTCGGGGAGGCCTCATGGGCCATGGACGAATCTTCCTCTCTGTGGATTTGGCCCGATCCCAATTGTTTTCCGTCAATCTGTGGAATGGGAGGACTCCTTTCAGGTTTGTTACCTCAGGTGGCCCGCCAAAAGAGGAATTCCAAAGAAGAGCCCTGGGGAAAAGTGAAGGGAGAACCCGAACTATGGGTAAAATTTGGGGCCTAGGGGCATGGCAAGCCCAATATGCTATCTCTTCATCCAGCCACTGAGAGGCCTTATTGAGGACTGGGATCAGGGTGAGGGTCACAATGTGTGGTTTTGACCAATGTGGCCCGCAAACATGAGCGGGGCCTCATGGGCCACACTGGTTTCAACTACACTGAACGTGGGGCAACATGCCAACCACATGGTTTCTTGCCACGGGGAAGGAGTTGTGATTTCTGCATCACTTTCCAGCCTGGGCAGTTATTGGAGATAAGGTCTAGGTTCTGAAACTTGACAACCGAGGTTGGGAAGAGATGACGACCTAAGACCATGGCGGGTCCGATGTGCTCAGTGAGCGGCCAGCTTTCTGTGTGGGGCCAGGTAATCCAGGCTCGGGCTGTGTCAAAAAGGGCAATAGTGCCCAGGTCAGCCTATATATTTGGGGTACAGTCGAATGGCGTGCAGGTTGATCCTCATTTGGAGTTTCTGGGTAGCCCCAGAGGGCAATGTTTTTCTTCCTGAGGGCAGGAAGAGTGCTGCATTATAGTTCTGGTTTTCAAACTGGAGGCTTGTGGGCCAGTAGTCTGAGGAAGGAAATCTGAGAACAAGCTAGGCTTAGGTTTCTGGGTGAGGACAAGGCAGGAACAATCTACAGACCTGAATCGAGATCTCGTGCTTATGATGTCAGGGCGAGGATCAGAAGATCGCTCAGGTTGGTGTTTCTGTCCCTGATGGCCCTTCATGAAGGGGCGGAGGGGCCACGAGGCCGTGGGGGTTTTCCCACGATGTTAGTTGTGAGAAACTCCAAACTGCAAAGATTCTTCTGCAGGACAATTGAGACCTGTTGGTTGGCTCCAGGGCAACGATTCCGAGCAGGGTTCTAAGGATGGATGGCTGGGTAGCCCACCTCGCATTCCAATTGTGTCCTAGCAACAAGACAGGTTAGATCTGCTGGATCTGGGGGAGCAACCCAGGAGGCTGAGTTGAAATGGACTCTCCTGTGGATGGGTCCTAATGTCTGTTTGTGTCTATGGAGACCTTGGAATGTAGCGGTGGCACTGGGGTCCTGAAGGGTTTTTCCAAACAGAGGCTTTGACACAGCTCCAACGTGCAAGTTTCCCATATGTAGATGAGATGTTTTCTGATGGGTGAGTCAAGAAACAGCCATACGCTGGTATTGAAATCCAGGCCTCTGAGGAGAGATGACTGGATACCACAGCAATGGATCCGTTTAGTGCCTAGGGGCCTGTTCGTTCCTTTTTACCTCTGGGGACATCAGTCTATGCGTCTGAGTGCAGGTAGGTGCTCAGATGAGCTCAGATTGCCCCTGTTTGTCCTGGGAAGCCACCACTATTGGGATGGCCTCAGGCAGTTTGGAGGTTTATCCTATTAGTAGGGTTGTGGCCATTGGAATGGGCACATACAATTCCCTTGGAGAGGGCAAGTACAGTCCTCAGGTTTGGCTCCAGGGGCCTGAGCCTGTATGGTGTGTAGGCCAGAGCTGTTTGGACAGTTGTCTGAAAACACAAACGCGGCTTATGTTTCGGGTCATAGGTATGGCAGGACTGATCTACAGACCATGAGGAGAACTCTTCAGGATATGAAAAAAGGGCGAGTGTGAGGCTCGTGCTCAAGTTTTTGTCTCTGGATATCGTGTCACTCATGGTCGTGAAATTTCCGGGTGACTTCATGGGAAATGGACGAGTCTTACTCTCTGGGGTTTTGCCCCGTCCCAAGAGTTTTGGGTCATTCTGGGGATGGAAGAAGTCCGTTTTGTTGTTGTTGTTGATTTGCTTTGTTTTGTTTTTTAACCTCAGGTGTCTCGCCAAATGAGGTATTCCAGAGTAGAGCCCTGGGGAGGGCCGACCGGACAACCAGAAATCTGGTTTAAAATTGGGGCCTAGGGACATGTCAAGCCCATTATGACATCTAATGGTCGAGCCACTGAGAGGACTTACTAGAGCACAGGACTCACGCTGAGGGTCACAATGCGTGTTTATGCCCTCTTCGCACTCAAGAATTGGCGGGGCCTCCGGGTGAATGCTGGTTTCTCCTACACTGAACGTTGGACAACATGCCAACCACAAGGTTTCTTGCCATGGGTAAGGACGAGTTCTGATTTCTGCATCACAGGCACACCTGGGCAGTGGTTGGAGATAAGGTCTAGGTTCTGAGGCCTGAAAAACCGCAGTTGGGAAGAGATGATGACCTAAGGCCATGGCGGTTGTGATGTGCTCAGTGTGCGGTCAGCTGTCTGGGTGTTGGTCAGGAGGTCCGAGCTCAGGTTGTGTCAGACAGTGCATTAGTGCCCAGGTTAGACTATATACTTTGGGTACAGTCGAATGCCATGTAGATTTATCCTCATATAAGGTGCCTGGGCAGCTCCTTAGGCCAAATTTTTTTTCTAGAGGGCAGGCAGAGTGCTGCATTGTGGGTCTGGAATTGCGACACTTCCGGGCTTCGGGGCCTGGAGTGTGAGGACGGAAGTCTGAGAACACAAGCTAGACTTGGGTTTCAGGGCCAGGGCACGGCAGGTACCCCTGTAGATCTGAACCTATATCTCATGCATCTGAAGTCAGGGCGAGGATCAGACGTTGGCTCAGGTTGGAGTTTCTGTGCATGACGGCCCCTTCATGAAGGGAGCGGAATCTCGAGGCCATGGAGGTTTTCCCACGTTGGGAGTTGTTGGATGCCCCCTTCAAGGATTCCTTCTGCGGGACAATTGAGACTTGTTGGGCAGCTCCAGGACATCCCATATGGAATGACTCCAGGGCACCGTTCGAGGATGGATGCCTGGGAAGCCCGCCTCGCATTCCAATTGTCTCCTAGCAACAAGACAGTTTAGATCTGATGGCTCTGCGGGAGAAACCGGGGTGGCTGACTTGAAATGGACTTTCCTGAGGATGGGTCCTAATGTGTGTTTGTGTCCATGAGGGCCTTAAAATGGGGCGGTGGCACCGGGACCCTGAAGTATTCTCCTAAGCTTTTGACATAGCTCGATGCACAAGGTTCCTTGTGGAGACGAGATTTGTTTTGATGGGTGCCTCAGGAAAACCTCTATGCTGGTATTGGAATCCAGGCTTTTGAGGAGACATGCCTGTAATCCAAAGCAATGTATCCGATTATGGCCTAGGGTCCTGTCTGGTTCAATCTTCTTCTCAGGGGACATCCATCTATGGTATGAGTGGAGGTAGATGCTCAGCTGTTATCAGACCGCCCTTGTTTGTCCCGGGCGACCTGCACTATTGGGATGGCCTCAGGGATTTGTAGGGCTATCCAAAAATTACTGTTTTGGACAATGGCATTGGCAGAATTCCCATAGATTGGGTAGGCACAGTCCTAATGTGTGACTCCAGGGGCCCCAGCCTGGAGGGTGTGTGGCCCAGGACTTTGAGGACAGAAGTCTGAAAACACAAACTCAGCTTAGGTTTGGGGACGTAGGTATGGCAGGCCCGATCTATAAACCATGAGAAGAACTCTTCCGGATATGAAGAAAGAGCGAGTCTGAGGCGCTTGCTCAGGCTTTTGTCTCTGGATTTTGTATCAGAGATGGCCGTGGAAGGTCGGGGAGGCCTCATGGGCCATGGACGAATCTTCCTCTCTGTGGATTTGGCCCGATCCCAATTGTTTTCCGTCAATCTGTGGAATGGGAGGACTCCTTTCAGGTTTGTTACCTCAGGTGTCCCGCCAAAAGAGGAATTCCAAAGAAGAGCCCTGGGGAAAAGTGAAGGGAGAACCCGAACTATGGGTAAAATTTGGGGCCTAGGGGCATGGCAAGCCCAATATGCTATCTCTTCATCCAGCCACTGAGAGGCCTTATTGAGGACTGGGATCAGGGTGAGGGTCACAATGTGTGGTTTTGACCAATGTGGCCCGCAAACATGAGCGGGGCCTCATGGGCCACACTGGTTTCAACTACACTGAACGTGGGGCAACATGCCAACCACATGGTTTCTTGCCACGGGGAAGGAGTTGTGATTTCTGCATCACTTTCCAGCCTGGGCAGTTATTGGAGATAAGGTCTAGGTTCTGAAACTTGACAACCGACGTTGGGAAGAGATGACGACCTAAGACCATGGCGGGTCCGATGTGCTCAGTGAGCGGCCAGCTTTCTGTGTGGGGCCAGGTAATCCAGGCTCGGGCTGTGTCAAAAAGGGCAATAGTGCCCAGGTCAGCCTATATATTTGGGGTACAGTCGAATGGCGTGCAGGTTGATCCTCATTTGGAGTTTCTGGGTAGCCCCAGAGGGCAATGTTTTTCTTCCTGAGGGCAGGAAGAGTGCTGCATTATAGTTCTGGTTTTCAAACTGGAGGCTTGTGGGCCAGTAGTCTGAGGAAGGAAATCTGAGAACAAGCTAGGCTTAGGTTCCTGGGTGAGGACAAGGCAGGAACAATCTACAGACCTGAATCGAGATCTCGTGCTTATGATGTCAGGGCGAGGATCAGAAGATCGCTCAGGTTGGTGTTTCTGTCCCTGATGGCCCTTCATGAAGGGGCGGAGGGGCCACGAGGCCGTGGGTGTTTTCCCACGATGTTAGTTGTGAGAAACTCCAAACTGCAAAGATTCTTCTGCAGGACAATTGAGACCTGTTGGTTGGCTCCAGGGCAACGATTCCGAGCAGGGTTCTAAGGATGGATGGCTGGGTAGCCCACCTCGCATTCCAATTGTGTCCTAGCAACAAGACAGGTTAGATCTGCTGGATCTGGGGGAGCAACCCAGGAGGCTGAGTTGAAATGGACTCTCCTGTGGATGGGTCCTAATGTCTGTTTGTGTCTATGGAGACCTTGGAATGTAGCGGTGGCACTGGGGTCCTGAAGGGTTTTTCCAAACAGAGGCTTTGACACAGCTCCAACGTGCAAGTTTCCCATATGTAGATGAGATGTTTTCTGATGGGTGAGTCAAGAAACAGCCATACGCTGGTATTGAAATCCAGGCCTCTGAGGAGAGATGACTGGATACCACAGCAATGGATCCGTTTAGTGCCTAGGGGCCTGTTCGTTCCTTTTTACCTCTGGGGACATCAGTCTATGCGTCTGAGTGCAGGTAGGTGCTCAGAGGAGCTCAGATTGCCCCTGTTTGTCCTGGGAAGCCACCACTATTGGGATGGCCTCAGGCAGTTTGGAGGTTTATCCTATTAGTAGGGTTGTGGCCATTGGAATGGGCACATACAATTCCCTTGGAGAGGGCAAGTACAGTCCTCAGGTTTGGCTCCAGGGGCCTGAGCCTGTAGGGTGTGTAGGCCAGAGCTGTTTGGACAGTTGTCTGAAAACACAAACGCGGCTTATGTTTCGGGTCATAGGTATGGCAGGACTGATCTACAGACCATGAGGAGAACTCTTCAGGATATGAAAAAAGGGCGAGTGTGAGGCTCGTGCTCAAGTTTTTGTCTCTGGATATCGTGTCACTCATGGTCGTGAAATTTCCGGGTGACTTCATGGGAAATGGTCGAGTCTTACTCTCTGGGGTTTTGCCCCGTCCCAAGAGTTTTGGGTCATTCTGGGGATGGAAGAAGTCCGTTTTGTTGTTGTTGTTGATTTGCTTTGTTTTGTTTTTTAACCTCAGGTGTCTCGCCAAATGAGGTATTCCAGAGTAGAGCCCTGGGGAGGGCCGACCGGACAACCAGAAATCTGGTTTAAAATTGGGGCCTAGGGACATGTCAAGCCCATTATGACATCTAATGGTCGAGCCACTGAGAGGACTTACTAGAGCACAGGACTCACGCTGAGGGTCACAATGCGTGTTTATGCCCTCTTCGCACTCAAGAATTGGCGGGGCCTCCGGGTGAATGCTGGTTTCTCCTACACTGAACGTTGGACAACATGCCAACCACAAGGTTTCTTGCCATGGGTAAGGACGAGTTCTGATTTCTGCATCACAGGCACACCTGGGCAGTGGTTGGAGATAAGGTCTAGGTTCTGAGGCCTGAAAAACCGCAGTTGGGAAGAGATGATGACCTAAGGCCATGGCGGTTGTGATGTGCTCAGTGTGCGGTCAGCTGTCTGGGTGTTGGTCAGGAGGTCCGAGCTCAGGTTGTGTCAGACAGTGCATTAGTGCCCAGGTTAGACTATATACTTTGGGTACAGTCGAATGCCATGTAGATTTATCCTCATATAAGGTGCCTGGGCAGCTCCTTAGGCCAAATTTTTTTTCTAGAGGGCAGGCAGAGTGCTGCATTGTGGGTCTGGAATTGCGACACTTCCGGGCTTCGGGGCCTGGAGTGTGAGGACGGAAGTCTGAGAACACAAGCTAGACTTGGGTTTCAGGGCCAGGGCACGGCAGGTACCCCTGTAGATCTGAACCTATATCTCATGCATCTGAAGTCAGGGCGAGGATCAGACGTTGGCTCAGGTTGGAGTTTCTGTGCATGACGGCCCCTTCATGAAGGGAGCGGAATCTCGAGGCCATGGAGGTTTTCCCACGTTGGGAGTTGTTGGATGCCCCCTTCAAGGATTCCTTCTGCGGGACAATTGAGACTTGTTGGGCAGCTCCAGGACATCCCATATGGAATGACTCCAGGGCACCGTTCGAGGATGGATGCCTGGGAAGCCCGCCTCGCATTCCAATTGTCTCCTAGCAACAAGAGAGTTTAGATCTGATGGCTCTGCGGGAGAAACCGGGGTGGCTGACTTGAAATGGACTTTCCTGAGGATGGGTCCTAATGTGTGTTTGTGTCCATGAGGGCCTTAAAATGGGGCGGTGGCACCGGGACCCTGAAGTATTCTCCTAAGCTTTTGACATAGCTCGATGCACAAGGTTCCTTGTGGAGACGAGATTTGTTTTGATGGGTGCCCCAGGAAAACCTCTATGCTGGTATTGGAATCCAGGCTTTTGAGGAGACATGCCTGTAATCCAAAGCAATGTATCCGATTATGGCCTAGGGTCCTGTCTGGTTCAATCTTCTTCTCAGGGGACATCCATCTATGGTATGAGTGGAGGTAGATGCTCAGCTGTTATCAGACCGCCCTTGTTTGTCCCGGGCGACCTGCACTATTGGGATGGCCTCAGGGATTTGTAGGGCTATCCAAAAATTACTGTTTTGGACAATGGCATCGGCAGAATTCCCATAGATTGGGTAGGCACAGTCCTAATGTGTGACTCCAGGGGCCCCAGCCTGGAGGGTGTGTGGCCCAGGACTTTGAGGACAGAAGTCTGAAAACACAAACTCAGCTTAGGTTTGGGGACGTAGGTATGGCAGGCCCGATCTATAAACCATGAGAAGAACTCTTCCGGATATGAAGAAAGAGCGAGTCTGAGGCGCTTGCTCAGGCTTTTGTCTCTGGATTTTGTATCAGAGATGGCCGTGGAAGGTCGGGGAGGCCTCATGGGCCATGGACGAATCTTCCTCTCTGTGGATTTGGCCCGATCCCAATTGTTTTCCGTCAATCTGTGGAATGGGAGGACTCCTTTCAGGTTTGTTACCTCAGGTGTCCCGCCAAAAGAGGAATTCCAAAGAAGAGCCCTGGGGAAAAGTGAAGGGAGAACCCGAACTATGGGTAAAATTTGGGGCCTAGGGGCATGGCAAGCCCAATATGCTATCTCTTCATCCAGCCACTGAGAGGCCTTATTGAGGACTGGGATCAGGGTGAGGGTCACAATGTGTGGTTTTGACCAATGTGGCCCGCAAACATGAGCGGGGCCTCATGGGCCACACTGGTTTCAACTACACTGAACGTGGGGCAACATGCCAACCACATGGTTTCTTGCCACGGGGAAGGAGTTGTGATTTCTGCATCACTTTCCAGCCTGGGCAGTTATTGGAGATAAGGTCTAGGTTCTGAAACTTGACAACCGAGGTTGGGAAGAGATGACGACCTAAGACCATGGCGGGTCCGATGTGCTCAGTGAGCGGCCAGCTTTCTGTGTGGGGCCAGGTAATCCAGGCTCGGGCTGTGTCAAAAAGGGCAATAGTGCCCAGGTCAGCCTATATATTTGGGGTACAGTCGAATGGCGTGCAGGTTGATCCTCATTTGGAGTTTCTGGGTAGCCCCAGAGGGCAATGTTTTTCTTCCTGAGGGCAGGAAGAGTGCTGCATTATAGTTCTGGTTTTCAAACTGGAGGCTTGAGGGCCAGTAGTCTGAGGAAGGAAATCTGAGAACAAGCTAGGCTTAGGTTTCTGGGTGAGGACAAGGCAGGAACAATCTACAGACCTGAATCGAGATCTCGTGCTTATGATGTCAGGGCGAGGATCAGAAGATCGCTCAGGTTGGTGTTTCTGTCCCTGATGGCCCTTCATGAAGGGGCGGAGGGGCCACGAGGCCGTGGGGGTTTTCCCACGATGTTAGTTGTGAGAAGCTCCAAACTGCAAAGATTCTTCTGCAGGACAATTGAGACCTGTTGGTTGGCTCCAGGGCAACGATTCCGAGCAGGGTTCTAAGGATGGATGGCTGGGTAGCCCACCTCGCATTCCAATTGTGTCCTAGCAACAAGACAGGTTAGATCTGCTGGATCTGGGGGAGCAACCCAGGAGGCTGAGTTGAAATGGACTCTCCTGTGGATGGGTCCTAATGTCTGTTTGTGTCTATGGAGACCTTGGAATGTAGTGGTGGCACTGGGGTCCTGAAGGGTTTTTCCAAACAGAGGCTTTGACACAGCTCCAACGTGCAAGTTTCCCATATGTAGATGAGATGTTTTCTGATGGGTGAGTCAAGAAACAGCCATACGCTGGTATTGAAATCCAGGCCTCTGAGGAGAGATGACTGGATACCACAGCAATGGATCCGTTTAGTGCCTAGGGGCCTGTTCGTTCCTTTTTACCTCTGGGGACATCAGTCTATGCGTCTGAGTGCAGGTAGGTGCTCAGAGGAGCTCAGATTGCCCCTGTTTGTCCTGGGAAGCCACCACTATTGGGATGGCCTCAGGCAGTTTGGAGGTTTATCCTATTAGTAGGGTTGTGGCCATTGGAATGGGCACATACAATTCCCTTGGAGAGGGCAAGTACAGTCCTCAGGTTTGGCTCCAGGGGCCTGAGCCTGTAGGGTGTGTAGGCCAGAGCTTTTTGGACAGTTGTCTGAAAACACAAACGCGGCTTATGTTTCGGGTCATAGGTATGGCAGGACTGATCTACAGACCATGAGGAGAACTCTTCAGGATATGAAAAAAGGGCGAGTGTGAGGCTCGTGCTCAAGGTTTTGTCTCTGGATATCGTGTCACTCATGGTCGTGAAATTTCCGGGTGACTTCATGGGAAATGGACGAGTCTTACTCTCTGGGGTTTTGCCCCGTCCCAAGAGTTTTGGGTCATTCTGGGGATGGAAGAAGTCCGTTTTGTTGTTGTTGTTGATTTGCTTTGTTTTGTTTTTTAACCTCAGGTGTCTCGCCAAATGAGGTATTCCAGAGTAGAGCCCTGGGGAGGGCCGACCGGACAACCAGAAATCTGGTTTAAAATTGGGGCCTAGGGACATGTCAAGCCCATTATGACATCTAATGGTCGAGCCACTGAGAGGACTTACTAGAGCACAGGACTCACGCTGAGGGTCACAATGCGTGTTTATGCCCTCTTCGCACTCAAGAATTGGCGGGGCCTCCGGGTGAATGCTGGTTTCTCCTACACTGAACGTTGGACAACATGCCAACCACAAGGTTTCTTGCCATGGGTAAGGACGAGTTCTGATTTCTGCATCACAGGCACACCTGGGCAGTGGTTGGAGATAAGGTCTAGGTTCTGAGGCCTGAAAAACCGCAGTTGGGAAGAGATGATGACCTAAGGCCATGGCGGTTGTGATGTGCTCAGTGTGCGGTCAGCTGTCTGGGTGTTGGTCAGGAGGTCCGAGCTCAGGTTGTGTCAGACAGTGCATTAGTGCCCAGGTTAGACTATATACTTTGGGTACAGTCGAATGCCATGTAGATTTATCCTCATATAAGGTGCCTGGGCAGCTCCTTAGGCCAAATTTTTTTTCTAGAGGGCAGGCAGAGTGCTGCATTGTGGGTCTGGAATTGCGACACTTCCGGGCTTCGGGGCCTGGAGTGTGAGGACGGAAGTCTGAGAACACAAGCTAGACTTGGGTTTCAGGGCCAGGGCACGGCAGGTACCCCTGTAGATCTGAACCTATATCTCATGCATCTGAAGTCAGGGCGAGGATCAGACGTTGGCTCAGGTTGGAGTTTCTGTGCATGACGGCCCCTTCATGAAGGGAGCGGAATCTCGATGCCATGGAGGTTTTCCCACGTTGGGAGTTGTTGGATGCCCCCTTCAAGGATTCCTTCTGCGGGACAATTGAGACTTGTTGGGCAGCTCCAGGACATCCCATATGGAATGACTCCAGGGCACCGTTCGAGGATGGATGCCTGGGAAGCCCGCCTCGCATTCCAATTGTCTCCTAGCAACAAGAGAGTTTAGATCTGATGGCTCTGCGGGAGAAACCGGGGTGGCTGACTTGAAATGGACTTTCCTGAGGATGGGTCCTAATGTGTGTTTGTGTCCATGAGGGCCTTAAAATGGGGCGGTGGCACCGGGACCCTGAAGTATTCTCCTAAGCTTTTGACATAGCTCGATGCACAAGGTTCCTTGTGGAGACGAGATTTGTTTTGATGGGTGCCCCAGGAAAACCTCTATGCTGGTATTGGAATCCAGGCTTTTGAGGAGACATGCCTGTAATCCAAAGCAATGTATCCGATTATGGCCTAGGGTCCTGTCTGGTTCAATCTTCTTCTCAGGGGACATCCATCTATGGTATGAGTGGAGGTAGATGCTCAGCTGTTATCAGACCGCCCTTGTTTGTCCCGGGCGACCTGCACTATTGGGATGGCCTCAGGGATTTGTAGGGCTATCCAAAAATTACTGTTTTGGACAATGGCATCGGCAGAATTCCCATAGATTGGGTAGGCACAGTCCTAATGTGTGACTCCAGGGGCCCCAGCCTGGAGGGTGTGTGGCCCAGGACTTTGAGGACAGAAGTCTGAAAACACAAACTCAGCTTAGGTTTGGGGACGTAGGTATGGCAGGCCCGATCTATAAACCATGAGAAGAACTCTTCCGGATATGAAGAAAGAGCGAGTCTGAGGCGCTTGCTCAGGCTTTTGTCTCTGGATTTTGTATCAGAGATGGCCGTGGAAGGTCGGGGAGGCCTCATGGGCCATGGACGAATCTTCCTCTCTGTGGATTTGGCCCGATCCCAATTGTTTTCCGTCAATCTGTGGAATGGGAGGACTCCTTTCAGGTTTGTTACCTCAGGTGTCCTGCCAAAAGAGGAATTCCAAAGAAGAGCCCTGGGGAAAAGTGAAGGGAGAACCCGAACTATGGGTAAAATTTGGGGCCTAGGGGCATGGCAAGCCCAATATGCTATCTCTTCATCCAGCCACTGAGAGGCCTTATTGAGGACTGGGATCAGGGTGAGGGTCACAATGTGTGGTTTTGACCAATGTGGCCCGCAAACATGAGCGGGGCCTCATGGGCCACACTGGTTTCAACTACACTGAACGTGGGGCAACATGCCAACCACATGGTTTCTTGCCACGGGGAAGGAGTTGTGATTTCTGCATCACTTTCCAGCCTGGGCAGTTATTGGAGATAAGGTCTAGGTTCTGAAACTTGACAACCGAGGTTGGGAAGAGATGACGACCTAAGACCATGGCGGGTCCGATGTGCTCAGTGAGCGGCCAGCTTTCTGTGTGGGGCCAGGTAATCCAGGCTCGGGCTGTGTCAAAAAGGGCAATAGTGCCCAGGTCAGCCTATATATTTGGGGTACAGTCGAATGGCGTGCAGGTTGATCCTCATTTGGAGTTTCTGGGTAGCCCCAGAGGGCAATGTTTTTCTTCCTGAGGGCAGGAAGAGTGCTGCATTATAGTTCTGGTTTTCAAACTGGAGGCTTGAGGGCCAGTAGTCTGAGGAAGGAAATCTGAGAACAAGCTAGGCTTAGGTTTCTGGGTGAGGACAAGGCAGGAACAATCTACAGACCTGAATCGAGATCTCGTGCTTATGATGTCAGGGCGAGGATCAGAAGATCGCTCAGGTTGGTGTTTCTGTCCCTGATGGCCCTTCATGAAGGGGCGGAGGGGCCACGAGGCCGTGGGGGTTTTCCCACGATGTTAGTTGTGAGAAGCTCCAAACTGCAAAGATTCTTCTGCAGGACAATTGAGACCTGTTGGTTGGCTCCAGGGCAACGATTCCGAGCAGGGTTCTAAGGATGGATGGCTGGGTAGCCCACCTCGCATTCCAATTGTGTCCTAGCAACAAGACAGGTTAGATCTGCTGGATCTGGGGGAGCAACCCAGGAGGCTGAGTTGAAATGGACTCTCCTGTGGATGGGTCCTAATGTCTGTTTGTGTCTATGGAGACCTTGGAATGTAGTGGTGGCACTGGGGTCCTGAAGGGTTTTTCCAAACAGAGGCTTTGACACAGCTCCAACGTGCAAGTTTCCCATATGTAGATGAGATGTTTTCTGATGGGTGAGTCAAGAAACAGCCATACGCTGGTATTGAAATCCAGGCCTCTGAGGAGAGATGACTGGATACCACAGCAATGGATCCGTTTAGTGCCTAGGGGCCTGTTCGTTCCTTTTTACCTCTGGGGACATCAGTCTATGCGTCTGAGTGCAGGTAGGTGCTCAGAGGAGCTCAGATTGCCCCTGTTTGTCCTGGGAAGCCACCACTATTGGGATGGCCTCAGGCAGTTTGGAGGTTTATCCTATTAGTAGGGTTGTGGCCATTGGAATGGGCACATACAATTCCCTTGGAGAGGGCAAGTACAGTCCTCAGGTTTGGCTCCAGGGGCCTGAGCCTGTAGGGTGTGTAGGCCAGAGCTGTTTGGACAGTTGTCTGAAAACACAAACGCGGCTTATGTTTCGGGTCATAGGTATGGCAGGACTGATCTACAGACCATGAGGAGAACTCTTCAGGATATGAAAAAAGGGCGAGTGTGAGGCTCGTGCTCAAGGTTTTGTCTCTGGATATCGTGTCACTCATGGTCGTGAAATTTCCGGGTGACTTCATGGGAAATGGACGAGTCTTACTCTCTGGGGTTTTGCCCCGTCCCAAGAGTTTTGGGTCATTCTGGGGATGGAAGAAGTCCGTTTTGTTGTTGTTGTTGATTTGCTTTGTTTTGTTTTTTAACCTCAGGTGTCTCGCCAAATGAGGTATTCCAGAGTAGAGCCCTGGGGAGGGCCGACCGGACAACCAGAAATCTGGTTTAAAATTGGGGCCTAGGGACATGTCAAGCCCATTATGACATCTAATGGTCGAGCCACTGAGAGGACTTACTAGAGCACAGGACTCACGCTGAGGGTCACAATGCGTGTTTATGCCCTCTTCGCACTCAAGAATTGGCGGGGCCTCCGGGTGAATGCTGGTTTCTCCTACACTGAACGTTGGACAACATGCCAACCACAAGGTTTCTTGCCATGGGTAAGGACGAGTTCTGATTTCTGCATCACAGGCACACCTGGGCAGTGGTTGGAGATAAGGTCTAGGTTCTGAGGCCTGAAAAACCGCAGTTGGGAAGAGATGATGACCTAAGGCCATGGCGGTTGTGATGTGCTCAGTGTGCGGTCAGCTGTCTGGGTGTTGGTCAGGAGGTCCGAGCTCAGGTTGTGTCAGACAGTGCATTAGTGCCCAGGTTAGACTATATACTTTGGGTACAGTCGAATGCCATGTAGATTTATCCTCATATTAGGTGCCTGGGCAGCTCCTTAGGCCAAATTTTTTTTCTAGAGGGCAGGCAGAGTGCTGCATTGTGGGTCTGGAATTGCGAAACTTCCGGGCTTCGGGGCCTGGAGGGTGAGGACGGAAGTCTGAGAACACAAGCTAGACTTGGGTTTCAGGGCCAGGGCACGGCAGGTACCCCTGTAGATCTGAACCTATATCTCATGCATCTGAAGTCAGGGCGAGGATCAGACGTTGGCTCAGGTTGGAGTTTCTGTGCATGACGGCCCCTTCATGAAGGGAGCGGAATCTCGAGGCCATGGAGGTTTTCCCACGTTGGGATTTGTTGGATGCCCCCTTCAAGGATTCCTTCTGCGGGACAATTGAGACTTGTTGGGCAGCTCCAGGACATCCCATATGGAATGACTCCAGGGCACCGTTCGAGGATGGATGCCTGGGAAGCCCGCCTCGCATTCCAATTGTCTCCTAGCAACAAGACAGTTTAGATCTGATGGCTCTGCGGGAGAAACCGGGGTGGCTGACTTGAAATGGACTTTCCTGAGGATGGGTCCTAATGTGTGTTTGTGTCCATGAGGGCCTTAAAATGGGGCGGTGGCACCGGGACCCTGAAGTATTCTCCTAAGCTTTTGATATAGCTCGATGCACAAGGTTCCTTGTGGAGACGAGATTTGTTTTGATGGGTGCCTCAGGAAAACCTCTATGCTGGTATTGGAATCCAGGCTTTTGAGGAGACATGCCTGTAATCCAAAGCAATGTATCCGATTATGGCCTAGGGTCCTGTCTGGTTCAATCTTCTTCTCAGGGGACATCCATCTATGGTATGAGTGGAGGTAGATGCTCAGCTGGTATCAGACCGCCCTTGTTTGTCCCGGGCAACCTGCACTATTGGGATGGCCTCAGGGAATTGTAGGGTTCTCCAAATTTTACTGTTTTGGACAATGGCATCGGCAGAATTCCCATAGATTGGGTAGGCACAGTCCTAATGTGTGACTCCAGGGGCCCCAGCCTGGAGGGTGTGTGGCCCAGGACTTTGAGGACAGAAGTCTGAAAACACAAACTCAGCTTAGGTTTGGGGACGTAGGTATGGCAGGCCCGATCTATAAACCATGAGAAGAACTCTTCCGGATATGAAGAAAGAGCGAGTCTGAGGCGCTTGCTCAGGCTTTTGTCTCTGGATTTTGTATCAGAGATGGCCGTGGAAGGTCGGGGAGGCCTCATGGGCCATGGACGAATCTTCCTCTCTGTGGATTTGGCCCGATCCCAATTGTTTTCCGTCAATCTGTGGAATGGGAGGACTCCTTTCAGGTTTGTTACCTCAGGTGTCCCGCCAAAAGAGGAATTCCAAAGAAGAGCCCTGGGGAAAAGTGAAGGGAGAACCCGAACTATGGGTAAAATTTGGGGCCTAGGGGCATGGCAAGCCCAATATGCTATCTCTTCATCCAGCCACTGAGAGGCCTTATTGAGGACTGGGATCAGGGTGAGGGTCACAATGTGTGGTTTTGACCAATGTGGCCCGCAAACATGAGCGGGGCCTCATGGGCCACACTGGTTTCAACTACACTGAACGTTGGGCAATATGCCAACCACATGGTTTCTTGCCACGGGGAAGGAGTTGTGATTTCTGCATCACTTTCCAGCCTGGGCAGTTATTGGAGATAAGGTCTAGGTTCTGAAACTTGACAACCGAGGTTGGGAAGAGATGACGACCTAAGACCATGGCGGGTCCGATGTGCTCAGTGAGCGGCCAGCTTTCTGTGTGGGGCCAGGTAATCCAGGCTCGGGCTGTGTCAAAAAGGGCAATAGTGCCCAGGTCAGCCTATATATTTGGGGTACAGTCGAATGGCGTGCAGGTTGATCCTCATTTGGAGTTTCTGGGTAGCCCCAGAGGGCAATGTTTTTCTTCCTGAGGGCAGGAAGAGTGCTGCATTAGAGTTCTGGTTTTCAAACTGGAGGCTTGTGGGCCAGTAGTCTGAGGAAGGAAATCTGAGAACAAGCTAGCCTTAGGTTTCTGGGTGAGGACAAGGCAGGAACAATCTACAGACCTGAATCGAGATCTCGTGCTTAAGATGTCAGGGCGAGGATCAGAAGATCGCTCAGGTTGGTGTTTCTGTCCCTGATGGCCCTTCATGAAGGGGCGGAGGGGCCACGAGGCCGTGGGGGTTTTCCCACGATGTTAGTTGTGAGAAACTCCAAACTGCAAAGATTCTTCTGCAGGACAATTGAGACCTGTTGGTTGGCTCCAGGGCAACGATTCCGAGCAGGGTTCTAAGGATGGATGGCTGGGTAGCCCACCTCGCATTCCAATTGTGTCCTAGCAACAAGACAGGTTAGATCTGCTGGATCTGGGGGAGCAACCCAGGAGGCTGAGTTGAAATGGACTCTCCTGTGGATGGGTCCTAATGTCTGTTTGTGTCTATGGAGACCTTGGAATGTAGCGGTGGCACTGGGGTCCTGAAGTGTTTTTCCAAACAGAGGCTTTGACACAGCTCCAACGTGCAAGTTTCCCATATGTAGATGAGATGTTTTCTGATGGGTGAGTCAAGAAACAGCCATACGCTGGTATTGAAATCAAGGCCTCTGAGGAGAGATGACTGGATACCACAGCAATGGATCCGTTTAGTGCCTAGGGGCCTGTTCGTTCCTTTTTACCTCTGGGGACATCAGTCTATGCGTCTGAGTGCAGGTAGGTGCTCAGAGGAGCTCAGATTGCCCCTGTTTGTCCTGGGAAGCCACCACTATTGGGATGGCCTCAGGCAGTTTGGAGGTTTATCCTATTAGTAGGGTTGTGGCCATTGGAATGGGCACATACAATTCCCTTGGAGAGGGCAAGTACAGTCCTCAGGTTTGGCTCCAGGGGCCTGAGCCTGTAGGGTGTGTAGGCCAGAGCTGTTTGGACAGTTGTCTGAAAACACAAACGCGGCTTATGTTTCGGGTCATAGGTATGGCAGGACTGATCTACAGACCATGAGGAGAACTCTTCAGGATATGAAAAAAGGGCGAGTGTGAGGCTCGTGCTCAAGTTTTTGTCTCTGGATATCGTGTCACTCATGGTCGTGAAATTTCCGGGTGACTTCATGGGAAATGGACGAGTCTTACTCTCTGGGGTTTTGCCCCGTCCCAAGAGTTTTGGGTCATTCTGGGGATGGAAGAAGTCCGTTTTGTTGTTGTTGTTGATTTGCTTTGTTTTGTTTTTTAACCTCAGGTGTCTCGCCAAATGAGGTATTCCAGAGTAGAGCCCTGGGGAGGGCCGACCGGACAACCAGAAATCTGGTTTAAAATTGGGGCCTAGGGACATGTCAAGCCCATTATGACATCTAATGGTCGAGCCACTGAGAGGACTTACTAGAGCACAGGACTCACGCTGAGGGTCACAATGCGTGTTTATGCCCTCTTCGCACTCAAGAATTGGCGGGGCCTCCGGATGAATGCTGGTTTCTCCTACACTGAACATTGGACAACATGCCAACCACAAGGTTTCTTGCCATGGGTAAGGACGAGTTCTGATTTCTGCATCACAGGCACACCTGGGCAGTGGTTGGAGATAAGGTCTAGGTTCAGAGGCCTGAAAAACCGCAGTTGGGAAGAGATGATGACCTAAGGCCATGGCGCTTGTGATGTGCTCAGTGTGCGGTCAGCTGTCTGGGTGTTGGTCAGGAGGTCCAAGCTCAGGTTGTGTCAGACAGTGCATTAGTGCCCAGGTTAGACTATATACTTTGGGTACAGTCGAATGCCATGTAGATTTATCCTCATATAAGGTGCCTGGGCAGCTCCTTAGGCCAAATTTTTTTTCTAGAGGGCAGGCAGAGTGCTGCATTGTGGGTCTGGAATTGCGAAACTTCCGGGCTCCGGGGCCTGGAGTGTGAGGACGGAAGTCTGAGAACACAAGCTAGACTTGGGTTTCAGGGCCAGGGCACGGCAGGTACCCCTGTAGATCTGAACCTATATCTCATGCATCTGAAGTCAGGGCGAGGATCAGACGTTGGCTCAGGTTGGAGTTTCTGTGCATGACGGCCCCTTCATGAAGGGAGCGGAATCTCGAGGCCATGGAGGTTTTCCCACGTTGGGAGTTGTTGGATGCCCCCTTCAAGGATTCCTTCTGCGGGACAATTGAGACTTGTTGGGCAGCTCCAGGACATCCCATATGGAATGACTCCAGGGCACCGTTCGAGGATGGATGCCTGGGAAGCCCGCCTCGCATTCCAATTGTCTCCTAGCAACAAGACAGTTTAGATCTGATGGCTCTGCGGGAGAAACCGGGGTGGCTGACTTGAAATGGACTTTCCTGAGGATGGGTCCTAATGTGTGTTTGTGTCCATGAGGGCCTTAAAATGGGGCGGTGGCACCGGGACCCTGAAGTATTCTCCTAAGCTTTTGACATAGCTCGATGCACAAGGTTCCTTGTGGAGACGAGATTTGTTTTGATGGGTGCCCCAGGAAAACCTCTATGCTGGTATTGGAATCCAGGCTTTTGAGGAGACATGCCTGTAATCCAAAGCAATGTATCCGATTATGGCCTAGGGTCCTGTCTGGTTCAATCTTCTTCTCAGGGGACATCCATCTATGGTATGAGTGGAGGTAGATGCTCAGCTGGTATCAGACCGCCCTTGTTTGTCCCGGGCGACCTGCACTATTGGGATGGCCTCAGGGAATTGTAGGGTTCTCCAAATTTTACTGTTTTGGACAATGGCATCGGCAGAATTCCCATAGATTGGGTAGGAACTGTCCTAATGTGTGACTCCAGGGGCCCCAGCCTGGAGGGTGTGTGGCCCAGGACTTTGAGGACAGAAGTCTGAAAACACAAACTCAGCTTAGGTTTGGGGACGTAGGTATGGCAGGCCCGATCTATAAACCATGAGAAGAACTCTTCCGGATATGAAGAAAGAGCGAGTCTGAGGCGCTTGCTCAGGCTTTTGTCTCTGGATTTTGTATCAGAGATGGCCGTGGAAGGTCGGGGAGGCCTCATGGGCCATGGACGAATCTTCCTCTCTGTGGATTTGGCCCGATCCCAATTGTTTTCCGTCAATCTGTGGAATGGGAGGACTCCTTTCAGGTTTGTTACCTCAGGTGTCCCGCCAAAAGAGGAATTCCAAAGAAGAGCCCTGGGGAAAAGTGAAGGGAGAACCCGAACTATGGGTAAAATTTGGGGCCTAGGGGCATGGCAAGCCCAATATGCTATCTCTTCATCCAGCCACTGAGAGGCCTTATTGAGGACTGGGATCAGGGTGAGGGTCACAATGTGTGGTTTTGACCAATGTGGCCCGCAAACATGAGCGGGGCCTCATGGGCCACACTGGTTTCAACTACACTGAACGTGGGGCAACATGCCAACCACATGGTTTCTTGCCACGGGGAAGGAGTTGTGATTTCTGCATCACTTTCCAGCCTGGGCAGTTATTGGAGATAAGGTCTAGGTTCTGAAACTTGACAACCGAGGTTGGGAAGAGATGACGACCTAAGACCATGGCGGGTCCGATGTGCTCAGTGAGCGGCCAACTTTCTGTGTGGGGCCAGGTAATCCAGGCTCGGGCTGTGTCAAAAAGGGCAATAGTGCCCAGGTCAGCCTATATATTTGGGGTACAGTCGAATGGCGTGCAGGTTGATCCTCATTTGGAGTTTCTGGGTAGCCCCAGAGGGCAATGTTTTTCTTCCTGAGGGCAGGAAGAGTGCTGCATTATAGTTCTGGTTTTCAAACTGGAGGCTTGTGGGCCAGTAGTCTGAGGAAGGAAATCTGAGAACAAGCTAGGCTTAGGTTTCTGGGTGAGGACAAGGCAGGAACAATCTACAGACCTGAATCGAGATCTCGTGCTTATGATGTCAGGGCGAGGATCAGAAGATCGCTCAGGTTGGTGTTTCTGTCCCTGATGGCCCTTCATGAAGGGGCGGAGGGGCCACGAGGCCGTGGGGGTTTTCCCACGATGTTAGTTGTGAGAAACTCCAAACTGCAAAGATTCTTCTGCAGGACAATTGAGACCTGTTGGTTGGCTCCAGGGCAACGATTCCGAGCAGGGTTCTAAGGATGGATGGCTGGGTAGCCCACCTCGCATTCCAATTGTGTCCTAGCAACAAGACAGGTTAGATCTGCTGGATCTGGGGGAGCAACCCAGGAGGCTGAGTTGAAATGGACTCTCCTGTGGATGGGTCCTAATGTCTGTTTGTGTCTATGGAGACCTTGGAATGTAGCGGTGGCACTGGGGTCCTGAAGGGTTTTTCCAAACAGAGGCTTTGACACAGCTCCAACGTGCAAGTTTCCCATATGTAGATGAGATGTTTTCTGATGGGTGAGTCAAGAAACAGCCATACGCTGGTATTGAAATCCAGGCCTCTGAGGAGAGATGACTGGATACCACAGCAATGGATCCGTTTAGTGCCTAGGGGCCTGTTCGTTCCTTTTTACCTCTGGGGACATCAGTCTATGCGTCTGAGTGCAGGTAGGTGCTCAGAGGAGCTCAGATTGCCCCTGTTTGTCCTGGGAAGCCACCACTATTGGGATGGCCTCAGGCAGTTTGGAGGTTTATCCTATTAGTAGGGTTGTGGCCATTGGAATGGGCACATACAATTCCCTTGGAGAGGGCAAGTACAGTCCTCAGGTTTGGCTCCAGGGGCCTGAGCCTGTAGGGTGTGTAGGCCAGAGCTGTTTGGACAGTTGTCTGAAAACACAAACGCGGCTTATGTTTCGGGTCATAGGTATGGCAGGACTGATCTACAGACCATGAGGAGAACTCTTCAGGATATGAAAAAAGGGCGAGTGTGAGGCTCGTGCTCAAGTTTTTGTCTCTGGATATCGTGTCACTCATGGTCGTGAAATTTCCGGGTGACTTCATGGGAAATGGACGAGTCTTACTCTCTGGGGTTTTGCCCCGTCCCAAGAGTTTTGGGTCATTCTGGGGATGGAAGAAGTCCGTTTTGTTGTTGTTGTTGATTTGCTTTGTTTTGTTTTTTAACCTCAGGTGTCTCGCCAAATGAGGTATTCCAGAGTAGAGCCCTGGGGAGGGCCGACCGGACAACCAGAAATCTGGTTTAAAATTGGGGCCTAGGGACATGTCAAGCCCATTATGACATCTAATGGTCGAGCCACTGAGAGGACTTACTAGAGCACAGGACTCACGCTGAGGGTCACAATGCGTGTTTATGCCCTCTTCGCACTCAAGAATTGGCGGGGCCTCCGGATGAATGCTGGTTTCTCCTACACTGAACATTGGACAACATGCCAACCACAAGGTTTCTTGCCATGGGTAAGGACGAGTTCTGATTTCTGCATCACAGGCACACCTGGGCAGTGGTTGGAGATAAGGTCTAGGTTCAGAGGCCTGAAAAACCGCAGTTGGGAAGAGATGATGACCTAAGGCCATGGCGCTTGTGATGTGCTCAGTGTGCGGTCAGCTGTCTGGGTGTTGGTCAGGAGGTCCAAGCTCAGGTTGTGTCAGACAGTGCATTAGTGCCCAGGTTAGACTATATACTTTGGGTACAGTCGAATGCCATGTAGATTTATCCTCATATAAGGTGCCTGGGCAGCTCCTTAGGCCAAATTTTTTTTCTAGAGGGCAGGCAGAGTGCTGCATTGTGGGTCTGGAATTGCGAAACTTCCGGGCTCCGGGGCCTGGAGTGTGAGGACGGAAGTCTGAGAACACAAGCTAGACTTGGGTTTCAGGGCCAGGGCACGGCAGGTACCCCTGTAGATCTGAACCTATATCTCATGCATCTGAAGTCAGGGCGAGGATCAGACGTTGGCTCAGGTTGGAGTTTCTGTGCATGACGGCCCCTTCATGAAGGGAGCGGAATCTCGAGGCCATGGAGGTTTTCCCACGTTGGGAGTTGTTGGATGCCCCCTTCAAGGATTCCTTCTGCGGGACAATTGAGACTTGTTGGGCAGCTCCAGGACATCCCATATGGAATGACTCCAGGGCACCGTTCGAGGATGGATGCCTGGGAAGCCCGCCTCGCATTCCAATTGTCTCCTAGCAACAAGACAGTTTAGATCTGATGGCTCTGCGGGAGAAACCGGGGTGGCTGACTTGAAATGGACTTTCCTGAGGATGGGTCCTAATGTGTGTTTGTGTCCATGAGGGCCTTAAAATGGGGCGGTGGCACCGGGACCCTGAAGTATTCTCCTAAGCTTTTGACATAGCTCGATGCACAAGGTTCCTTGTGGAGACGAGATTTGTTTTGATGGGTGCCCCAGGAAAACCTCTATGCTGGTATTGGAATCCAGGCTTTTGAGGAGACATGCCTGTAATCCAAAGCAATGTATCCGATTATGGCCTAGGGTCCTGTCTGGTTCAATCTTCTTCTCAGGGGACATCCATCTATGGTATGAGTGGAGGTAGATGCTCAGCTGGTATCAGACCGCCCTTGTTTGTCCCGGGCGACCTGCACTATTGGGATGGCCTCAGGGAATTGTAGGGTTCTCCAAATTTTACTGTTTTGGACAATGGCATCGGCAGAATTCCCATAGATTGGTTAGGAACTGTCCTAATGTGTGACTCCAGGGGCCCCAGCCTGGAGGGTGTGTGGCCCAGGACTTTGAGGACAGAAGTCTGAAAACACAAACTCAGCTTAGGTTTGGGGACGTAGGTATGGCAGGCCCGATCTATAAACCATGAGAAGAACTCTTCCGGATATGAAGAAAGAGCGAGTCTGAGGCGCTTGCTCAGGCTTTTGTCTCTGGATTTTGTATCAGAGATGGCCGTGGAAGGTCGGGGAGGCCTCATGGGCCATGGACGAATCTTCCTCTCTGTGGATTTGGCCCGATCCCAATTGTTTTCCGTCAATCTGTGGAATGGGAGGACTCCTTTCAGGTTTGTTACCTCAGGTGTCCCGCCAAAAGAGGAATTCCAAAGAAGAGCCCTGGGGAAAAGTGAAGGGAGAACCCGAACTATGGGTAAAATTTGGGGCCTAGGGGCATGGCAAGCCCAATATGCTATCTCTTCATCCAGCCACTGAGAGGCCTTATTGAGGACTGGGATCAGGGTGAGGGTCACAATGTGTGGTTTTGACCAATGTGGCCCGCAAACATGAGCGGGGCCTCATGGGCCACACTGGTTTCAACTACACTGAACGTGGGGCAACATGCCAACCACATGGTTTCTTGCCACGGGGAAGGAGTTGTGATTTCTGCATCACTTTCCAGCCTGGGCAGTTATTGGAGATAAGGTCTAGGTTCTGAAACTTGACAACCGAGGTTGGGAAGAGATGACGACCTAAGACCATGGCGGGTCCGATGTGCTCTGTGAGCGGCCAGCTTTCTGTGTGGGGCCAGGTAATCCAGGCTCGGGCTGTGTCAAAAAGGGCAATAGTGCCCAGGTCAGCCTATATATTTGGGGTACAGTCGAATGGCGTGCAGGTTGATCCTCATTTGGAGTTTCTGGGTAGCCCCAGAGGGCAATGTTTTTCTTCCTGAGGGCAGGAAGAGTGCTGCATTATAGTTCTGGTTTTCAAACTGGAGGCTTGTGGGCCAGTAGTCTGAGGAAGGAAATCTGAGAACAAGCTAGGCTTAGGTTTCTGGGTGAGGACAAGGCAGGAACAATCTACAGACCTGAATCGAGATCTCGTGCTTATGATGTCAGGGCGAGGATCAGAAGATCGCTCAGGTTGGTGTTTCTGTCCCTGATGGCCCTTCATGAAGGGGCGGAGGGGCCACGAGGCCGTGGGGGTTTTCCCACGATGTTAGTTGTGAGAAACTCCAAACTGCAAAGATTCTTCTGCAGGACAATTGAGACCTGTTGGTTGGCTCCAGGGCAACGATTCCGAGCAGGGTTCTAAGGATGGATGGCTGGGTAGCCCACCTCGCATTCCAATTGTGTCCTAGCAACAAGACAGGTTAGATCTGCTGGATCTGGGGGAGCAACCCAGGAGGCTGAGTTGAAATGGACTCTCCTGTGGATGGGTTCTAATGTCTGTTTGTGTCTATGGAGACCTTGGAATGTAGCGGTGGCACTGGGGTCCTGAAGGGTTTTTCCAAACAGAGGCTTTGACACAGCTCCAACGTGCAAGTTTCCCATATGTAGATGAGATGTTTTCTGATGGGTGAGTCAAGAAACAGCCATACGCTGGTATTGAAATCCAGGCCTCTGAGGAGAGATGACTGGATACCACAGCAATGGATCCGTTTAGTGCCTAGGGGCCTGTTCGTTCCTTTTTACCTCTGGGGACATCAGTCTATGCGTCTGAGTGCAGGTAGGTGCTCAGAGGAGCTCAGATTGCCCCTGTTTGTCCTGGGAAGCCACCACTATTGGGATGGCCTCAGGCAGTTTGGAGGTTTATCCTATTAGTAGGGTTGTGGCCATTGGAATGGGCACATACAATTCCCTTGGAGAGGGCAAGTACAGTCCTCAGGTTTGGCTCCAGGGGCCTGAGCCTGTAGGGTGTGTAGGCCAGAGCTGTTTGGACAGTTGTCTGAAAACACAAACGCGGCTTATGTTTCGGGTCATAGGTATGGCAGGACTGATCTACAGACCATGAGGAGAACTCTTCAGGATATGAAAAAAGGGCGAGTGTGAGGCTCGTGCTCAAGTTTTTGTCTCTGGATATCGTGTCACTCATGGTCGTGAAATTTCCGGGTGACTTCATGGGAAATGGACGAGTCTTACTCTCTGGGGTTTTGCCCCGTCCCAAGAGTTTTGGGTCATTCTGGGGATGGAAGAAGTCCGTTTTGTTGTTGTTGTTGATTTGCTTTGTTTTGTTTTTTAACCTCAGGTGTCTCGCCAAATGAGGTATTCCAGAGTAGAGCCCTGGGGAGGGCCGACCGGACAACCAGAAATCTGGTTTAAAATTGGGGCCTAGGGACATGTCAAGCCCATTATGACATCTAATGGTCGAGCCACTGAGAGGACTTACTAGAGCACAGGACTCACGCTGAGGGTCACAATGCGTGTTTATGCCCTCTTCGCACTCAAGAATTGGCGGGGCCTCCGGATGAATGCTGGTTTCTCCTACACTGAACATTGGACAACATGCCAACCACAAGGTTTCTTGCCATGGGTAAGGACGAGTTCTGATTTCTGCATCACAGGCACACCTGGGCAGTGGTTGGAGATAAGGTCTAGGTTCTGAGGCCTGAAAAACCGCAGTTGGGAAGAGATGATGACCTAAGGCCATGGCGGTTGTGATGTGCTCAGTGTGCGGTCAGCTGTCTGGGTGTTGGTCAGGAGGTCCAAGCTCAGGTTGTGTCAGACAGTGCATTAGTGCCCAGGTTAGACTATATACTTTGGGTACAGTCGAATGCCATGTAGATTTATCCTCATATAAGGTGCCTGGGCAGCTCATTAGGCCAAATTTTCTTTCTAGAGGGCAGGCAGAGTGCTGCATTGTGGGTCTGGAATTGCGAAACTTCCAGGCTCCGGGGCCTGGAGTGTGAGGACGGAAGTCTGAGAACACAAGCTAGACTTGGGTTTCAGGGCCAGGGCACGGCAGGTACCCCTGTAGATCTGAACCTATTTCTCATGCATCTGAAGTCAGGGCGAGGATCAGACGTTGGCTCAGGTTGGAGTTTCTGTGCATGACGGCCCCTTCATGAAGGGAGCGGAATCTCGAGGCCATGGAGGTTTTCCCAAGTTGGGAGTTGTTGGATGCCCCCTTCAAGGATTCCTTCTGCGGGACAATTGAGACTTGTTGGGCAGCTCCAGGACATCCCATATGGAATGACTCCAGGGCACCGTTCGAGGATGGATGCCTGCGAAGCCCGCCTCGCATTCCAATTATCTCCTAGCAACAAGACAGTTTAGATCTGATGGCTCTGCGGGAGAAACCGGGGTGGCTGACTTGAAATGGACTTTCCTGAGGATGGGTCCTAATGTGTGTTTGTGTCCATGAGGGCCTTAAAATGGGGCGGTGGCACCGGGACCCTGAAGTATTCTCCTAAGCTTTTGATATAGCTCGATGCACAAGGTTCCTTGTGGAGACGAGATTTGTTTTGATGGGTGCCTCAGGAAAACCTCTATGCTGGTATTGGAATCCAGGCTTTTGAGGAGACATGCCTGTAATCCAAAGCAATGTATCCGATTATGGCCTAGGGTCCTGTCTGGTTCAATCTTCTTCTCAGGGGACATCCATCTATGGTATGAGTGGAGGTAGATGCTCAGCTGGTATCAGACCGCCCTTGTTTGTCCCGGGCGACCTGCACTATTGGGATGGCCTCAGGGATTTGTAGGGTTATCCAAAAATTACTGTTTTGGACAATGGCATCGGCAGAATTCCCATAGATTGGGTAGGCACAGTCCTAATGTGTGACTCCAGGGGCCCCAGCCTGGAGGGTGTGTGGCCCAGGACTTTGAGGACAGAAGTCTGAAAACACAAACTCAGCTTAGGTTTGGGGACGTAGGTATGGCAGGCCCGATCTATAAACCATGAGAAGAACTCTTCCGGATATGAAGAAAGAGCGAGTCTGAGGCGCTTGCTCAGGCTTTTGTCTCTGGATTTTGTATCAGAGATGGCCGTGGAAGGTCGGGGAGGCCTCATGGGCCATGGACGAATCTTCCTCTCTGTGGATTTGGCCCGATCCCAATTGTTTTCCGTCAATCTGTGGAATGGGAGGACTCCTTTCAGGTTTGTTACCTCAGGTGTCCCGCCAAAAGAGGAATTCCAAAGAAGAGCCCTGGGGAAAAGTGAAGGGAGAACCCGAACTATGGGTAAAATTTGGGGCCTAGGGGCATGGCAAGCCCAATATGCTATCTCTTCATCCAGCCACTGAGAGGCCTTATTGAGGACTGGGATCAGGGTGAGGGTCACAATGTGTGGTTTTGACCAATGTGGCCCGCAAACATGAGCGGGGCCTCATGGGCCACACTGGTTTCAACTACACTGAACGTGGGGCAACATGCCAACCACATGGTTTCTTGCCACGGGGAAGGAGTTGTGATTTCTGCATCACTTTCCAGCCTGGGCAGTTATTGGAGATAAGGTCTAGGTTCTGAAACTTGACAACCGAGGTTGGGAAGAGATGACGACCTAAGACCATGGCGGGTCCGATGTGCTCAGTGAGCGGCCAGCTTTCTGTGTGGGGCCAGGTAATCCAGGCTCGGGCTGTGTCAAAAAGGGCAATAGTGCCCAGGTCAGCCTATATATTTGGGGTACAGTCGAATGGCGTGCAGGTTGATCCTCATTTGGAGTTTCTGGGTAGCCCCAGAGGGCAATGTTTTTCTTCCTGAGGGCAGGAAGAGTGCTGCATTATAGTTCTGGTTTTCAAACTGGAGGCTTGTGGGCCAGTAGTCTGAGGAAGGAAATCTGAGAACAAGCTAGGCTTAGGTTTCTGGGTGAGGACAAGGCAGGAACAATCTACAGACCTGAATCGAGATCTCGTGCTTATGATGTCAGGGCGAGGATCAGAAGATCGCTCAGGTTGGTGTTTCTGTCCCTGATGGCCCTTCATGAAGGGGCGGAGGGGCCACGAGGCCGTGGGGGTTTTCCCACGATGTTAGTTGTGAGAAACTCCAAACTGCAAAGATTCTTCTGCAGGACAATTGAGACCTGTTGGTTGGCTCCAGGGCAACGATTCCGAGCAGGGTTTTAAGGATGGATGGCTGGGTAGCCCACCTCGCATTCCAATTGTGTCCTAGCAACAAGACAGGTTAGATCTGCTGGATCTGGGGGAGCAACCCAGGAGGTTGAGTTGAAATGGACTCTCCTGTGGATGGGTCCTAATGTCTGTTTGTGTCTATGGAGACCTTGGAATGTAGCGGTGGCACTGGGGTCCTGAAGGGTTTTTCCAAACAGAGGCTTTGACACAGCTCCAACGTGCAAGTTTCCCATATGTAGATGAGATGTTTTCTGATGGGTGAGTCAAGAAACAGCCATACGCTGGTATTGAAATCCAGGCCTCTGAGGAGAGATGACTGGATACCACAGCAATGGATCCGTTTAGTGCCTAGGGGCCTGTTCGTTCCTTTTTACCTCTGGGGACATCAGTCTATGCGTCTGAGTGCAGGTAGGTGCTCAGAGGAGCTCAGATTGCCCCTGTTTGTCCTGGGAAGCCACCACTATTGGGATGGCCTCAGGCAGTTTGGAGGTTTATCCTATTAGTAGGGTTGTGGCCATTGGAATGGGCACATACAATTCCCTTGAAGAGGGCAAGTACAGTCCTCAGGTTTGGCTCCAGGGGCCTGAGCCTGTAGGGTGTGTAGGCCAGAGCTGTTTGGACAGTTGTCTGAAAACACAAACGCGGCTTATGTTTCGGGTCATAGGTATGGCAGGACTGATCTACAGACCATGAGGAGAACTCTTCAGGATATGAAAAAAGGGCGAGTGTGAGGCTCGTGCTCAAGTTTTTGTCTCTGGATATCGTGTCACTCATGGTCGTGAAATTTCCGGGTGACTTCATGGGAAATGGACGAGTCTTACTCTCTGGGGTTTTGCCCCGTCCCAAGAGTTTTGGGTCATTCTGGGGATGGAAGAAGTCCGTTTTGTTGTTGTTGTTGATTTGCTTTGTTTTGTTTTTTAACCTCAGGTGTCTCGCCAAATGAGGTATTCCAGAGTAGAGCCCTGGGGAGGGCCGACCGGACAACCAGAAATCTGGTTTAAAATTGGGGCCTAGGGACATGTCAAGCCCATTATGACATCTAATGGTCGAGCCACTGAGAGGACTTACTAGAGCACAGGACTCACGCTGAGGGTCACAATGCGTGTTTATGCCCTCTTCGCACTCAAGAATTGGCGGGGCCTCCGGATGAATGCTGGTTTCTCCTACACTGAACATTGGACAACATGCCAACCACAAGGTTTCTTGCCATGGGTAAGGACGAGTTCTGATTTCTGCATCACAGGCACACCTGGGCAGTGGTTGGAGATAAGGTCTGGGTTCTGAGGCCTGAAAAACCGCAGTTGGGAAGAGATGATGACCTAAGGCCATGGCGGTTGTGATGTGCTCAGTGTGCGGTCAGCTGTCTGGGTGTTGGTCAGGAGGTCCAAGCTCAGGTTGTGTCAGACAGTGCATTAGTGCCCAGGTTAGACTATATACTTTGGGTACAGTCGAATGCCATGTAGATTTATCCTCATATAAGGTGCCTGGGCAGCTCATTAGGCCAAATTTTTTTTCTAGAGGGCAGGCAGAGTGCTGCATTGTGGGTCTGGAATTGCGAAACTTCCGGGCTCCGGGGCCTGGAGTGTGAGGACGGAAGTCTGAGAACACAAGCTAGACTTGGGTTTCAGGGCCAGGGCACGGCAGGTACCCCTGTAGATCTGAACCTATATCTCATGCATCTGAAGTCAGGGCGAGGATCAGACGTTGGCTCAGGTTGGAGTTTCTGTGCATGACGGCCCCTTCATGAAGGGAGCGGAATCTCGAGGCCATGGAGGTTTTCCCACGTTGGGAGTTGTTGGATGCCCCCTTCAAGGATTCCTTCTGCGGGACAATTGAGACTTGTTGGGCAGCTCCAGGACATCCCATATGGAATGACTCCAGGGCACCGTTCGAGGATGGATGCCTGGGAAGCCCGCCTCGCATTCCAATTGTCTCCTAGCAACAAGACAGTTTAGATCTGATGGCTCTGCGGGAGAAACCGGGGTGGCTGACTTGAAAAGGACTTTCCTGAGGATGGGTCCTAATGTGTGTTTGTGTCCATGAGGGCCTTAAAATGGGGCGGTGGCACCGGGACCCTGAAGTATTCTCCTAAGCTTTTGACATAGCTCGATGCACAAGGTTCCTTGTGGAGACGAGATTTGTTTTGATGGGTGCCTCAGGAAAACCTCTATGCTGGTATTGGAATCCAGGCTTTTGAGGAGACATGCCTGTAATCCAAAGCAATGTATCCGATTATGGCCTAGGGTCCTGTCTGGTTCAATCTTCTTCTCAGGGGACATCCATCTATGGTATGAGTGGAGGTAGATGCTCAGCTGGTATCAGACCGGCCTTGTTTGTCCCGGGCGACCTGCACTATTGGGATGGCCTCAGGGATTTGTAGGGTTATCCAAAAATTACTGTTTTGGACAATGGCATCGGCAGAATTCCCATAGATTGGGTAGGCACAGTCCTAATGTGTGACTCCAGGGGCCCCAGCCTGGAGGGTGTGTGGCCCAGGACTTTGAGGACAGAAGTCTGAAAACACAAACTCAGCTTAGGTTTGGGGACGTAGGTATGGCAGGCCCGATCTATAAACCATGAGAAGAACTCTTCCGGATATGAAGAAAGAGCGAGTCTGAGGCGCTTGCTCAGGCTTTTGTCTCTGGATTTTGTATCAGAGATGGCCGTGGAAGGTCGGGGAGGCCTCATGGGCCATGGACGAATCTTCCTCTCTGTGGATTTGGCCCGATCCCAATTGTTTTCCGTCAATCTGTGGAATGGGAGGACTCCTTTCAGGTTTGTTACCTCAGGTGTCCCGCCAAAAGAGGAATTCCAAAGAAGAGCCCTGGGGAAAAGTGAAGGGAGAACCCGAACTATGGGTAAAATTTGGGGCCTAGGGGCATGGCAAGCCCAATATGCTATCTCTTCATCCAGCCACTGAGAGGCCTTATTGAGGACTGGGATCAGGGTGAGGGTCACAATGTGTGGTTTTGACCAATGTGGCCCGCAAACATGAGCGGGGCCTCATGGGCCACACTGGTTTCAACTACACTGAACGTGGGGCAACATGCCAACCACATGGTTTCTTGCCACGGGGAAGGAGTTGTGATTTCTGCATCACTTTCCAGCCTGGGCAGTTATTGGAGATAAGGTCTAGGTTCTGAAACTTGACAACCGAGGTTGGGAAGAGATGACGACCTAAGACCATGGCGGGTCCGATGTGCTCAGTGAGCGGCCAGCTTTCTGTGTGGGGCCAGGTAATCCAGGCTCGGGCTGTGTCAAAAAGGGCAATAGTGCCCAGGTCAGCCTATATATTTGGGGTACAGTCGAATGGCGTGCAGGTTGATCCTCATTTGGAGTTTCTGGGTAGCCCCAGAGGGCAATGTTTTTCTTCCTGAGGGCAGGAAGAGTGCTGCATTATAGTTCTGGTTTTCAAACTGGAGGCTTGTGGGCCAGTAGTCTGAGGAAGGAAATCTGAGAACAAGCTAGGCTTAGGTTTCTGGGTGAGGACAAGGCAGGAACAATCTACAGACCTGAATCGAGATCTCGTGCTTATGATGTCAGGGCGAGGATCAGAAGATCGCTCAGGTTGGTGTTTCTGTCCCTGATGGCCCTTCATGAAGGGGCGGAGGGGCCACGAGGCCGTGGGGGTTTTCCCACGATGTTAGTTGTGAGAAACTCCAAACTGCAAAGATTCTTCTGCAGGACAATTGAGACCTGTTGGTTGGCTCCAGGGCAACGATTCCGAGCAGGGTTCTAAGGATGGATGGCTGGGTAGCCCACCTCGCATTCCAATTGTGTCCTAGCAACAAGACAGGTTAGATCTGCTGGATCTGGGGGAGCAACCCAGGAGGCTGAGTTGAAATGGACTCTCCTGTGGATGGGTCCTAATGTCTGTTTGTGTCTATGGAGACCTTGGAATGTAGCGGTGGCACTGGGGTCCTGAAGGGTTTTTCCAAACAGAGGCTTTGACACAGCTCCAACGTGCAAGTTTCCCATATGTAGATGAGATGTTTTCTGATGGGTGAGTCAAGAAACAGCCATACGCTGGTATTGAAATCCAGGCCTCTGAGGAGAGATGACTGGATACCACAGCAATGGATCCGTTTAGTGCCTAGGGGCCTGTTCGTTCCTTTTTACCTCTGGGGACATCAGTCTATGCGTCTGAGTGCAGGTAGGTGCTCAGAGGAGCTCAGATTGCCCCTGTTTGTCCTGGGAAGCCACCACTATTGGGATGGCCTCAGGCAGTTTGGAGGTTTATCCTATTAGTAGGGTTGTGGCCATTGGAATGGGCACATACAATTCCCTTGAAGAGGGCAAGTACAGTCCTCAGGTTTGGCTCCAGGGGCCTGAGCCTGTAGGGTGTGTAGGCCAGAGCTGTTTGGACAGTTGTCTGAAAACACAAACGCGGCTTATGTTTCGGGTCATAGGTATGGCAGGACTGATCTACAGACCATGAGGAGAACTCTTCAGGATATGAAAAAAGGGCGAGTGTGAGGCTCGTGCTCAAGTTTTTGTCTCTGGATATCGTGTCACTCATGGTCGTGAAATTTCCGGGTGACTTCATGGGAAATGGACGAGTCTTACTCTCTGGGGTTTTGCCCCGTCCCAAGAGTTTTGGGTCATTCTGGGGATGGAAGAAGTCCGTTTTGTTGTTGTTGTTGATTTGCTTTGTTTTGTTTTTTAACCTCAGGTGTCTCGCCAAATGAGGTATTCCAGAGTAGAGCCCTGGGGAGGGCCGACCAGACAACCAGAAATCTGGTTTAAAATTGGGGCCTAGGGACATGTCAAGCCCATTATGACATCTAATGGTCGAGCCACTGAGAGGACTTACTAGAGCACAGGACTCACGCTGAGGGTCACAATGCGTGTTTATGCCCTCTTCGCACTCAAGAATTGGCGGGGCCTCCGGATGAATGCTGGTTTCTCCTACACTGAACATTGGACAACATGCCAACCACAAGGTTTCTTGCCATGGGTAAGGACGAGTTCTGATTTTTGCATCACAGGCACACCTGGGCAGTGGTTGGAGATAAGGGTGTAGGTTCTGAGGCCTGAAAAACCGCAGTTGGGAAGAGATGATGACCTAAGGCCATGGCGGTTGTGATGTGCTCAGTGTGCGGTCAGCTGTCTGGGTGTTGTTCAGGAGGTCCGAGCTCAGGTTGTGTCAGACAGTGCATTAGTGCCCAGGTTAGACTATATACTTTGGGTACAGTCGAATGCCATGTAGATTTATCCTCATATAAGGTGCCTGGGCAGCTCATTAGGCCAAATTTTTTTTCTAGAGGGCAGGCAGAGTGCTGCATTGTGGGTCTGGAATTGCGAAACTTCCGGGCTCCGGGGCCTGGAGTGTGAGGACGGAAGTCTGAGAACACAAGCTAGACTTGGGTTTCAGGGCCAGGGCACGGCAGGTACCCCTGTAGATCTGAACCTATATCTCATGCATCTGAAGTAAGGGCGAGGATCAGACGTTGGCTCAGGTTGGAGTTTCTGTGCATGACGGCCCCTTCATGAAGGGAGCGGAATCTCGAGGCCATGGAGGTTTTCCCACGTTGGGAGTTGTTGGATGCCCCCTTCAAGGATTCCTTCTGCGGGACAATTGAGACTTGTTGGGCAGCTCCAGGACATCCCATATGGAATGACTCCAGGGCACCGTTCGAGGATGGATGCCTGGGAAGCCCGCCTCGCATTCCAATTGTCTCCTAGCAACAAGACAGTTTAGATCTGATGGCTCTGCGGGAGAAACCGGGGTGGCTGACTTGAAATGGACTTTCCTGAGGATGGGTCCTAATGTGTGTTTGTGTCCATGAGGGCCTTAAAATGGGGCAGTGGCACCGGGACCCTGAAGAATTCTCCTAAGCTTTTGACATAGCTCGATGCACAAGGTTCCTTGTGGAGACGAGATTTGTTTTGATGGGTGCCTCAGGAAAACCTCTATGCTGGTATTGGAATCCAGGCTTTTGAGGAGACATGCCTGTAATCCAAAGCAATGTATCCGATTATGGCCTAGGGTCCTGTCTGGTTCAATCTTATTCTCAGGGGACATCCATCTATGGTATGAGTGGAGGTAGATGCTCAGCTGGTATCAGACCGCCCTTGTTTGTCCCGGCGACCTGCACTATTGGGATGGCCTCAGGGAATTGTAGGGTTCTCCAAATTTTACTGTTTTGGACAATGGCATCGGCAGAATTCCCATAGATTGGGTAGGAACTGTCCTAATGTGTGACTCCAGGGGACCAGCCTGGAGGGTGTGTGGCCCAGGACTTTGAGGACAGAAGTCTGAAAACACAAACTCAGCTTAGGTTTGGGGACGTAGGTATGGCAGGCCCGATCTATAAACCATGAGAAGAACTCTTCCGGATATGAAGAAAGAGCGAGTCTGAGGCGCTTGCTCAGGCTTTTGTCTCTGGATTTTGTATCAGAGATGGCCTTGGAAGGTCGGGGAGGCCTCATAGGCCATGGACGAATCTTCCTCTCTGTGGATTTGGCCCGATCCCAATTGTTTTCCGTCAATCTGTGGAATGGGAGGACTCCTTTCAGGTTAGTTACCTCAGGTGGCCCGCCAAAAGAGGAATTCCAAAGAAGAGCCCTGGGAAAAGTGAAGGGAGAACCCGAACTATGGGTAAAATTTGGGGCCTAGGGGCATGGCAAGCCCAATATGCTATCTCTTCATCCAGCCACTGAGAGGCCTTATTGAGGACTGGGATCAGGGTGAGGGTCACAATGTGTGGTTTTGACCAATGTGGCCCGCAAACATGAGCGGGGCCTCATGGGCCACACTGGTTTCAACTACACTGAACGTTGGGCAACATGCCAACCACATGGTTTCTTGCCACGGGGAAGGAGTTGTGATTTCTGCATCACTTTCCAGCCTGGGCAGTTATTGGAGATAAGGTCTAGGTTCTGAAACTTGACAACCGAGGTTGGGAAGAGATGACGACCTAAGACCATGGCGGGTCCGATGTGCTCAGTGAGCGGCCAGCTTTCTGTGTGGGGCCAGGTAATTCAGGCTCGGGCTGTGTCAAAAAGGGCAATAGTGCCCAGGTCAGCCTATATATTTGGGGTACAGTCGAATGGCGTGCAGGTTGATCCTCATTTGGAGTTTCTGGGTAGCCCCAGAAGGCAATGTTTTTCTTCCTGAGGGCAGGAAGAGTGCTGCATTATAGTTCTGGTTTTCAAACTGGAGGCTTGTGGGCCAGTAGTCTGAGGAAGGAAATCTGAGAACAAGCTAGGCTTAGGTTTCTGGGTGAGGACAAGGCAGGAACAATCTACAGACCTGAATCGAGATCTCGTGCTTATGATGTCAGGGCGAGGATCAGAAGATCGCTCAGGTTGGTGTTTCTGTCCCTGATGGCCCTTCATGAAGGGGCGGAGGGGCCACGAGGCCGTGGGGGTTTTCCCACGATGTTAGTTGTGAGAAACTCCAAACTGCAAAGATTCTTCTGCAGGACAATTGAGACCTGTTGGTTGGCTCCAGGGCAACGATTCCGTGCAGGGTTCTAAGGATGGACGGCTGGGTAGCCCACCTCGTATTCCAATTGTGTCCTAGCAACAAGACAGGTTAGATCTGCTGGATCTGGGGGAGCAACCCAGGAGGTTGAGTTGAAATGGACTCTCCTGTGGATGGGTCCTAATGTCTGTTTGTGTCTATGGAGACCTTGGAATGTAGCGGTGGCACTGGGGTCCTGAAGGGTTTTTCCAAACAGAGGCTTTGACACAGCTCCAACGTGCAAGTTTCCCATATGTAGATGAGATGTTTTCTGATGGGTGAGTCAAGAAACAGCCATACGCTGGTATTGAAATCCAGGCCTCTGAGGAGAGATGACTGGATACCACAGCAATGGATCCGTTTAGTGCCTAGGGGCCTGTTCGTTCCTTTTTACCTCTGGGGACATCAGTCTATGCGTCTGAGTGCAGGTAGGTGCTCAGATGAGCTCAGATTGCCCCTGTTTGTCCTGGGAAGCCACCACTATTGGGATGGCCTCAGGCAGTTTGGAGGTTTATCCTATTAGTAGGGTTGTGGCCATTGGAATGGGCACATACAATTCCCTTGGAGAGGGCAAGTACAGTCCTCAGGTTTGGCTCCAGGGGCCTGAGCCTGTAGGGTGTGTAGGCCAGAGCTGTTTGGACAGTTGTCTGAAAACACAAACGCGGCTTATGTTTCGGGTCATAGGTATGGCAGGACTGATCTACAGACCATGAGGAGAACTCTTCAGGATATGAAAAAAGGGCGAGTGTGAGGCTCGTGCTCAAGGTTTTGTCTCTGGATATCGTGTCACTCATGGTCGTGAAATTTCCTGGTGACTTCATGGGAAATGGACGAGTCTTACTCTCTGGGGTTTTGCCCCGTCCCAAGAGTTTTGGGTCATTCTGGGGATGGAAGAAGTCCGTTTTGTTGTTGTTGTTGATTTGCTTTGTTTTGTTTTTTAACCTCAGGTGTCTCGCCAAATGAGGTATTCCAGAGTAGAGCCCTGGGGAGGGCCGACCGGACAACCAGAAATCTGGTTTAAAATTGGGGCCTAGGGACATGTCAAGCCCATTATGACATCTAATGGTCGAGCCACTGAGAGGACTTACTAGAGCACAGGACTCACGCTGAGGGTCACAATGCGTGTTTATGCCCTCTTCGCACTCAAGAATTGGCGGGGCCTCCGGGTGAATGCTGGTTTCTCCTACACTGAACGTTGGACAACATACCAACCACAAGGTTTCTTGCCATGGGTAAGGACGAGTTCTGATTTCTGCATCACAGGCACCCCTGGGCAGTGGTTGGAGATAAGGTCTAGGTTCTGAGGCCTGAAATACCGCAGTTGGGAAGAGATGATGACCTAAGGCCATGGCGGTTCTGATGTGCTCAGTGTGCGGTCAGCTGTCTGGGTGTTGGTCAGGAGGTCCGAGCTCAGGTTGTGTCAGACAGTGCATTAGTGCCCAGGTTAGACTATATACTTTGGGTACAGTTGAATGCCATGTAGATTTATCCTCATATAAGGTGCCTGGTCAGCTCATTAGGCCAAATGTTTTTTCTACAGTGCAGGCAGAGTGCTGCATTGTGGGTCTGGAATTGCCAAACTTCTGGTCTTTGGGGCCTGGAGTCTGAGGACGGAAGTCTGAGAACATAAGCTAGACTTGGGCACGGCAGGTACCCCTGTAGATCTAAACCTTTATATCATGCATCTGAAGTCAGGGCGAGGATCAGACGTTGGCTCAGGTTGGAGTTTCTGTGCATGATGGCCCCTTCATGAAGGGAGCGGAATCTCGAGGCCATGGAGGTTTTCCCACGTTGGGAGTTGTGGGATGCCCCCTTCAAGGATTCCTTCTGCGGGACAATTGAGAATTGTTGGGCAGCTCCAGGACATCCCATATGGAATGACTCCAGGGCACCGTTCGAGGATGGATGCCTGGGAAGCCCGCCTCGCATTCCAATTGACTCCTAGCAACAAGACAGTTTTAGATCTGATGGCTCTGCGGGAGAAACCGGGGTGGCTGACTTGAAAAGGACTTTCCTGAGGATGGGTCCTAATGTGTGTTTGTGTCCATGAGGGCCTTAAAATGGGGCGGTGGCACCGGGACCCTGAAGTATTCTCCTAAGCTTTTGACATAGCTCGATGCACAAGGTTCCTTGTGGAGACGAGATTTGTTTTGATGGGTGCCTCAGGAAAACCTCTATGCTGGTATTGGAATCCAGGCTTTTGAGGAGACATGCCTGTAATCCAAAGCAATGTATCCGATTATGGCCTAGGGTCCTGTCTGGTTCAATCTTCTTCTCAGGGGACATCCATCTATGGTATGAGTGGAGGTAGATGCTCAGCTGGTATCAGACCGCCCTTGTTTGTCCCGGCGACCTGCACTATTGGGATGGCCTCAGGGATTTGTAGGGTTCTCCAAATTTTACTGTTTTGGACAATGGCATCGGCAGAATTCCCATAGATTGGGTAGGCACAGTCCTAATGTGTGACTCCAGGGGCCCCAGCCTGGAGGGTGTGTGTCCCAGGACTTTGAGGACAGAAGTCTGAAAACACAAACTCAGCTTAGGTTTGGGGACGTAGGTATGGCAGGCCCGATCTATAAACCATGAGAAGAACTCTTCCGGATATGAAGAAAGAGCGAGTCTGAGGCGCTTGCTCAGGCTTTTGTCTCTGGATTTTGTATCAGAGATGGCCGTGGAAGGTCGGGGAGGCCTCATGGGCCATGGACGAATCTTCCTCTCTGTGGATTTGGCCCGATCCCAATTGTTTTTCGTCAATCTGTGGAATGGGAGGACTCCTTTCAGGTTTGTTACCTCAGGTGTCCCGCCAAAAGAGGAATTCCAAAGAAGAGCCCTGGGGAAAAGTGAAGGGAGAACCCGAACTATGGGTAAAATTTGGGGCCTAGGGGCATGGCAAGCCCAATATGCTATCTCTTCATCCAGCCACTGAGAGGCCTTATTGAGGACTGGGATCAGGGTGAGGGTCACAATGTGTGGTTTTGACCAATGTGGCCCGCAAACATGAGCGGGGCCTCATGGGCCACTCTGGTTTCAACTACACTGAACGTTGGGCAACATGCCAACCACATGGTTTCTTGCCACGGGGAAGGAGTTGTGATTTCTGCATCACTTTCAAGCCTGGGCAGTGATTGGAGATAAGGTCTAGGTTCTGAAACTTGACAACCGAGGTTGGGAAGAGACGACGACCTAAGACGATGGCGGGTCCGATGTGCTCAGTGAGCGGCCAGCTTTCTGTGTGGGGCCAGGTAATCCAGGCTCGGGCTGTGTCAAAAAGGGCAATAGTGCCCAGGTCAGCCTATATATTTGGGGTACAGTCGAATGGCGTGCAGGTTGATCCTCATGTGGAGTTTCTGGGTAGCCCCAGAGGGCAATGTTTTTCTTCCTGAGGGCAGGAAGAGTGCTGCATTATAGTTCTGGTTTTCAAACTGGAGGCTTGTGGGCCAGTAGTCTGAGGAAGGAAATCTGAGAACAAGCTAGGCTAGGTTTCTGGGTGAGGACAAGGCAGGAACAATCTACAGACCTGAATCGAGATCTCGTGCTTATGATGTCAGGGCGAGGATCAGAAGATCGCTCAGGTTGGTGTTTCTGTCCCTGATGGCCCTTCATGAAGGGGCGGGGGGGGTCACGAGGCCGTGGGAGTTTTCCCACGATGTTAGTTGTGAGAAGCTCCAAACTGCAAAGATTCTTCTGCAGGACAATTGAGACCTGTTGGTTGGCTCCAGGGCAACGATTCCGAGCAGGGTTCTAAGGATGGATGGCTGGGTAGCCCACCTCGCATTCCAATTGTGTCCTAGCAACAAGACAGGTTAGATCTGCTGGATCTCTGGGAGAAACCCAGGAGGCTGAGTTGAAATGGACTCTCCTGTGGATGGGTCCTAATGTCTTTTTGTGTCTATGGAACCCTGGATTGTAGCGGTGGCACTGGGGTCCAGAAGGGTTTTTCCAAACAGAGGCTTTGAAACAGCTCCAACGTGCAAGTTTCCCATATGTAGATGAGATGTTTTCTGATGGGTGAGTCAAGAAACAGCCATACGCTGGTATTGAAATCCAGGCCACTGAGGAGAGATGACTGGATACCACAGCAATGGATCCGTTTGGTGCCTAGGGGCCTGTTCATTCCTTTTTACCTCTGGGGACATCAGTCTATGCGTCTGAGTGCAGGTAGGTGCTCAGATGAGCTCAGATTGCCCCTGTTTGTCCTGGGAAGCCACCACTATTGGGATGGCCTCAGGCAGTTTGGAGGTTTATCCTATTAGTAGGGTTGTGGCCATTGGAATGGGCACATACAATTCCCTTGGAGAGGGCAAGTACAGTCCTCAGGTTTGGCTCCAGGGGCCTGAGCCTGTAGGGTGTGTAGGCCAGAGCTGTTTGGACAGTTGTCTGAAAACACAAACGCGGCTTATGTTTCGGGTCATAGGTATGGCAGGACTGATCTACAGACCATGAGGAGAACTCTTCAGGATATGAAAAAAGGGCGAGTGTGAGGCTCGTGCTCAAGTTTTTGTCTCTGGATATCGTGTCACTCATGGTCGTGAAATTTCCGGGTGACTTCATGGGAAATGGACGAGTCTTACTCTCTGGGGTTTTGCCCTGTCCCAAGAGTTTTGGGTCATTCTGGGGATGGAAGAAGTCCCTTTTGTTGTTGTTGTTTTGCTTTGTTTTGTTTTTTAACCTCAGGTGTTTCACCAAATGAGGTATTCCAGAGTAGAGCCCTGGGGAGGGCCGACCGGACAACCAGAAATCTGGTTTAAAATTGGGGCCTAGGGACATGTCAAGCCCATTATGACATCTAATGGTCGAGCCACTGAGAGGACTTACTAGAGCACAGGACTCACGCTGAGGGTCACAATGCGTGTTTATGCCCTCTTCGCACTCAAGAATTGGCGGGGCCTCCGGGTGAATGCTGGTTTCTCCTACACTGAACGTTGGACAACATGCCAACCACAAGGTTTCTTGCCATGGGTAAGGACGAGTTCTGATTTCTGCATCACAGGCACCCCTGGGCAGTGGTTGGAGATAAGGTCTAGGTTCTGAGGCCTGAAATACCGCAGTTGGGAAGAGATGATGACCTAAGGCCATGGCGGTTCTGATGTGCTCAGTGTGCGGTCAGCTGTCTGGGTGTTGGTCAGGAGGTCCGAGCTCAGGTTGTGTCAGACAGTGCATTAGTGCCCAGGTTAGACTATATACTTTGGGTACAGTTGAATGCCATGTAGATTTATCCTCATATAAGGTGCCTGGTCAGCTCATTAGGCCAAATGTTTTTTATACAGTGCAGGCAGAGTGCTGCATTGTGGGTCTGGAATTGCGAAACTTCTGGTCTTTGGGGCCTGGAGTCTGAGGACGGAAGTCTGAGAACATAAGCTAGACGTGGGCACGGCAGGTACCCCTGTAGATCTAAACCTTTATCTCATGCATCTGAAGTCAGGGCGAGGATCAGACGTTGGCTCAGGTTGGAGTTTCTGTGCATGATGGCCCCTTCATGAAGGGAGCGGAATCTCGAGGCCATGGAGGTTTTCCCACGTTGGGAGTTGTGGGATGCCCCCTTCAAGGATTCCTTCTGCGGGACAATTGAGACTTGTTGGGCAGCTCCAGGACATCCCATATGGAATGACTCCAGGGCACCGTTCGAGGATGGATGCCTGGGAAGCCCGCCTCGCATTCCAATTGACTCCTATCAAAACAAGACAGTTTTAGATCTGATGGCTCTGCGGGAGAAACCGGGGTGGCCGACTTGAAAAGGACTTTCCTGAGGATGGGTCCTAATGTGTGTTTGTGTCCATGAGGGCCTTAAAATGGGGCGGTGGCACCGGGACCCTGAAGTATTCTCCTAAGCTTTTGACATAGCTCGATGCACAAGGTTCCTTGTGGAGACGAGATTTGTTTTGATGGGTGCCTCAGGAAAACCTCTATGCTGGTATTGGAATCCAGGCTTTTGAGGAGACATGCCTGTAATCCAAAGCAATGTATCCGATTATGGCCTAGGGTCCTGTCTGGTTCAATCTTCTTCTCAGGGGACATCCATCTATGGTATGAGTGGAGGTAGATGCTCAGCTGGTATCAGACCGCCCTTGTTTGTCCCGGCGACCTGCACTATTGGGATGGCCTCAGGGATTTGTAGGGTTCTCCAAATTTTACTGTTTTGGACAATGGCATCGGCAGAATTCCCATAGATTGGGTAGGCACAGTCCTAATGTGTGACTCCAGGGGCCCCAGCCTGGAGGGTGTGTGTCCCAGGACTTTGAGGACAGAAGTCTGAAAACACAAACTCAGCTTAGGTTTGGGGACGTAGGTATGGCAGGCCCGATCTATAAACCATGAGATGAACTCTTCCGGATATGAAGAAAGAGCGAGTCTGAGGCGCTTGCTCAGGCTTTTGTCTCTGGATTTTGTATCAGAGATGGCCGTGGAATGTCGGGGAGGCCTCATGGGCCATGGACGAATCTTCCTCTCTGTGGATTTGGCCCGATCCCAATTGTTTTTCGTCAATCTGTGGAATGGGAGGACTCCTTTCAGGTTTGTTACCTCAGGTGTCCCGCCAAAAGAGGAATTCCAAAGAAGAGCCCTGGGGAAAAGTGAAGGGAGAACCCGAACTATGGGTAAAATTTGGGGCCTAGGGGCATGGCAAGCCCAATATGCTATCTCTTCATCCAGCCACTGAGAGGCCTTATTGAGGACTGGGATCAGGGTGAGGGTCACAATGTGTGGTTTTGACCAATGTGGCCCGCAAACATGAGCGGGGCCTCATGGGCCACACTGGTTTCAACTACACTGAACGTTGGGCAACATGCCAACCACATGGTTTCTTGCCACGGGGAAGGAGTTGTGATTTCTGCATCACTTTCAAGCCTGGGCAGTGATTGGAGATAAGGTCTAGGTTCTGAAACTTGACAACCGAGGTTGGGAAGAGACGACGACCTAAGACGATGGCGGGTCCGATGTGCTCAGTGAGCGGCCAGCTTTCTGTGTGGGGCCAGGTAATCCAGGCTCGGGCTGTGTCAAAAAGGGCAATAGTGCCCAGGTCAGCCTATATATTTGGGGTACAGTCGAATGGCGTGCAGGTTGATCCTCATTTGGAGTTTCTGGGTAGCCCCAGAGGGCAATGTTTTTCTTCCTGAGGGCAGGAAGAGTGCTGCATTATAGTTCTGGTTTTCAAACTGGAGGCTTGTGGGCCAGTAGTCTGAGGAAGGAAATCTGAGAACAAGCTAGGCTTAGGTTTCGGGTGAGGACAAGGCAGGAACAATCTACAGACCTGAATCGAGATCTCGTGCTTATGATGTCAGGGCGAGGATCAGAAGATCGCTCAGGTTGGTGTTTCTGTCCCTGATGGCCCTTCATGAAGGGGCGGGGGGGTCACGAGGCCGTGGGAGTTTTCCCACGATGTTAGTTGTGAGAAGCTCCAAACTGCAAAGATTCTTCTGCAGGACAATTGAGACCTGTTGGTTGGCTCCAGGGCAACGATTCTGAGCAGGGTTCTAAGGATGGATGGCTGGGTAGCCCACCTCGCATTCCAATTGTGTCCTAGCAACAAGACAGGTTAGATCTGCTGGATCTGGGGGAGAAACCCAGGAGGCTGAGTTGAAATGGACTCTCCTGTGGATGGGTCCTAATGTCTTTTTGTGTCTATGGAGCCCTGGATTGTAGCGGTGGCACTGGGGTCCAGAAGGGTTTTTCCAAACAGAGGCTTTGACACAGCTCCAACGTGCAAGTTTCCCATATGTAGATGAGATGTTTTCTGATGGGTGAGTCAAGAAACAGCCATACGCTGGTATTGAAATCCAGGCCACTGAGGAGAGATGACTGGATACCACAGCAATGGATCCGTTTGGTGCCTAGGGGCCTGTTCATTCCTTTTTACCTCTGGGGACATCAGTCTATGCGTCTGAGTGCAGGTAGGTGCTCAGATGAGCTCAGATTGCCCCTGTTTGTCCTGGGAAGCCACCACTATTGGGATGGCCTCAGGCAGTTTGGAGGTTTATCCTATTAGTAGGGTTGTGGCCATTGGAATGGGCACATACAATTCCCTTGGAGAGGGCAAGTACAGTCCTCAGGTTTGGCTCCAGTGGCCTGAGCCTGTAGGGTGTGTAGGCCAGAGCTGTTTGGACAGTTGTCTGAAAACACAAACGCGGCTTATGTTTCGGGTCATAGGTATGGCAGGACTGATCTACAGACCATGAGGAGAACTCTTCAGGATATGAAAAAAGGGCGAGTGTGAGGCTCGTGCTCAAGTTTTTGTCTCTGGATATCGTGTCACTCATGGTCGTGAAATTTCCGGGTGACTTCATGGGAAATGGACGAGTCTTACTCTCTGGGGTTTTGCCCTGTCCCAAGAGTTTTGGGTCATTCTGGGGATGGAAGAAGTCCCTTTTGTTGTTGTTGTTTTGCTTTGTTTTGTTTTTTAACCTCAGGTGTTTCACCAAATGAGGTATTCCAGAGTAGAGCCCTGGGGAGGGCCGACCGGACAACCAGAAATCTGGTTTAAAATTGGGGCCTAGGGACATGTCAAGCCCATTATGACATCTAATGGTCGAGCCACTGAGAGGACTTACTAGAGCACAGGACTCACGCTGAGGGTCACAATGCGTGTTTATGCCCTCTTCGCACTCAAGAATTGGCGGGGCCACCAGGTGAATGCTGGTTTCTCCTACACTGAACGTTGGACAACATACCAACCACAAGGTTTCTTGCCATGGGTAAGGACGAGTTCTGATTTCTGCATCACAGGCACCCCTGGGCAGTGGTTGGAGATAAGGTCTAGGTTCTGAGGCCTGAAATACCGCAGTTGGGAAGAGATGATGACCTAAGGCCATGGCGGTTCTGATGTGCTCAGTGTGCGGTCAGCTGTCTGGGTGTTGGTCAGGAGGTCCGAGCTCAGGTTGTGTCAGACAGTGCATTAGTGCCCAGGTTAGACTATATACTTTGGGTACAGTTGAATGCCATGTAGATTTATCCTCATATAAGGTGCCTGGTCAGCTCATTAGGCCAAATGTTTTTTCTACAGTGCAGGCAGAGTGCTGCATTGTGGGTCTGGAATTGCGAAACTTCTGGTCTTTGGGGCCTGGAGTCTGAGGACGGAAGTCTGAGAACATAAGCTAGACTTGGGCACGGCAGGTACCCCTGTAGATCTAAACCTTTATCTCATGCATCTGAAGTCAGGGCGAGGATCAGACGTTGGCTCAGGTTGGAGTTTCTGTGCATGATGGCCCCTTCATGAAGGGAGCGGAATCTCGAGGCCATGGAGGTTTTCCCACGTTGGGAGTTGTGGGATGCCCCCTTCAAGGATTCCTTCTGCGGGACAATTGAGACTTGTTGGGCAGCTCCAGGACATCCCATATGGAATGACTCCAGGGCACCGTTCGAGGATGGATGCCTGGGAAGCCCGCCTCGCATTCCAATTGACTCCTAGCAACAAGACAGTTTTAGATCTGATGGCTCTGCGGGAGAAACCGGGGTGGCTGACTTGAAAAGGACTTTCCTGAGGATGGGTCCTAATGTGTGTTTGTGTCCATGAGGGCCTTAAAATGGGGCGGTGGCACCGGGACCCTGAAGTATTCTCCTAAGCTTTTGACATAGCTCGATGCACAAGGTTCCTTGTGGAGACGAGATTTGTTTTGATGGGTGCCTCAGGAAAACCTCTATGCTGGTATTGGAATCCAGGCTTTTGAGGAGACATGCCTGTAATCCAAAGCAATGTATCCGATTATGGCCTAGGGTCCTGTCTGGTTCAATCTTCTTCTCAGGGGACATCCATCTATGGTATGAGTGGAGGTAGATGCTCAGCTGGTATCAGACCGCCCTTGTTTGTCCCGGCGACCTGCACTATTGGGATGGCCTCAGGGATTTGTAGGGTTCTCCAAATTTTACTGTTTTGGACAATGGCATCGGCAGAATTCCCATAGATTGGGTAGGCACAGTCCTAATGTGTGACTCCAGGGGCCCCAGCCTGGAGGGTGTGTGTCCCAGGACTTTGAGGACAGAAGTCTGAAAACACAAACTCAGCTTAGGTTTGGGGACGTAGGTATGGCAGGCCCGATCTATAAACCATGAGAAGAACTCTTCCGGATATGAAGAAAGAGCGAGTCTGAGGCGCTTGCTCAGGCTTTTGTCTCTGGATTTTGTATCAGAGATGGCCGTGGAATGTCGGGGAGGCCTCATGGGGCATGGACGAATCTTCCTCTCTGTGGATTTGGCCCGAACCCAATTGTTTTTCGTCAATCTGTGGAATGGGAGGACTCCTTTCAGGTTTGTTACCTCAGGTGTCCCGCCAAAAGAGGAATTCCAAAGAAGAGCCCTGGGGAAAAGTGAAGGGAGAACCCGAACTATGGGTAAAATTTGGGGCCTAGGGGCATGGCAAGCCCAATATGCTATCTCTTCATCCAGCCACTGAGAGGCCTTATTGAGGACTGGGATCAGGGTGAGGGTCACAATGTGTGGTTTTGACCAATGTGGCCCGCAAACATGAGCGGGGCCTCATGGGCCACTCTGGTTTCAACTACACTGAACGTTGGGCAACATGCCAACCACATGGTTTCTTGCCACGGGGAAGGAGTTGTGATTTCTGCATCACTTTCAAGCCTGGGCAGTGATTGGAGATAAGGTCTAGGTTCTGAAACTTGACAACCGAGGTTGGGAAGAGACGACGACCTAAGACGATGGCGGGTCCGATGTGCTCAGTGAGCGGCCAGCTTTCTGTGTGGGGCCAGGTAATCCAGGCTCGGGCTGTGTCAAAAAGGGCAATAGTGCCCAGGTCAGCCTATATATTTGGGGTACAGTCGAATGGCGTGCAGGTTGATCCTCATTTGGAGTTTCTGGGTAGCCCCAGAGGGCAATGTTTTTCTTCCTGAGGGCAGGAAGAGTGCTGCATTATAGTTCTGGTTTTCAAACTGGAGGCTTGTGGGCCAGTAGTCTGAGGAAGGAAATCTGAGAACAAGCTAGGCTTAGGTTTCTGGGTGAGGACAAGGCAGGAACAATCTACAGACCTGAATCGAGATCTCGTGCTTATGATGTCAGGGCGAGGATCAGAAGATCGCTCAGGTTGGTGTTTCTGTCCCTGATGGCCCTTCATGAAGGGGCGGGGGGGTCACGAGGCCGTGGGAGTTTTCCCACGATGTTAGTTGTGAGAAGCTCCAAACTGCAAAGATTCTTCTGCAGGACAATTGAGACCTGTTGGTTGGCTCCAGGGCAACGATTCCGAGCAGGGTTCTAAGGATGGATGGCTGGGTAGCCCACCTCGCATTCCAATGTGTCCTAGCAACAAGACAGGTTAGATCTGCTGGATCTGGGGGAGAAACCCAGGAGGCTGAGTTGAAATGGACTCTCCTGTGGATGGGTCCTAATGTCTTTTTGTGTCTATGGAGCCCTGGATTGTAGCGGTGGCACTGGGGTCCAGAAGGGTTTTTCCAAACAGAGGCTTTGACACAGCTCCAACGTGCAAGTTTCCCATATGTAGATGAGATGTTTTCTGATGGGTGAGTCAAGAAACAGCCATACGCTGGTATTGAAATCCAGGCCACTGAGGAGAGATGACTGGATACCACAGCAATGGATCCGTTTGGTGCCTAGGGGCCTGTTCATTCCTTTTTACCTCTGGGGACATCAGTCTATGCGTCTGAGTGCAGGTAGGTGCTCAGATGAGCTCAGATTGCCCCTGTTTGTCCTGGGAAGCCACCACTATTGGGATGGCCTCAGGCAGTTTGGAGGTTTATCCTATTAGTAGGGTTGTGGCCATTGGAATGGGCACATACAATTCCCTTGGAGAGGGCAAGTACAGTCCTCAGGTTTGGCTCCAGTGGCCTGAGCCTGTAGGGTGTGTAGGCCAGAGCTGTTTGGACAGTTGTCTGAAAACACAAACGCGGCTTATGTTTCGGGTCATAGGTATGGCAGGACTGATCTACAGACCATGAGGAGAACTCTTCAGGATATGAAAAAAGGGCGAGTGTGAGGCTCGTGCTCAAGTTTTTGTCTCTGGATATCGTGTCACTCATGGTCGTGAAATTTCCGGGTGACTTCATGGGAAATGGACGAGTCTTACTCTCTGGGGTTTTGCCCTGTCCCAAGAGTTTTGGGTCATTCTGGGGATGGAAGAAGTCCCTTTTGTTGTTGTTGTTTTGCTTTGTTTTGTTTTTTAACCTCAGGTGTTTCACCAAATGAGGTATTCCAGAGTAGAGCCCTGGGGAGGGCCGACCGGACAACCAGAAATCTGGTTTAAAATTGGGGCCTAGGGACATGTCAAGCCCATTATGACATCTAATGGTCGAGCCACTGAGAGGACTTACTAGAGCACAGGACTCACGCTGAGGGTCACAATGCGTGTTTATGCCCTCTTCGCACTCAAGAATTGGCGGGGCCTCCGGGTGAATGCTGGTTTCTCCTACACTGAACGTTGGACAACATGCCAACCACAAGGTTTCTTGCCATGGGTAAGGACGAGTTCTGATTTCTGCATCACAGGCACACCTGGGCAGTGGTTGGAGATAAGGTCTAGGTTCTGAGGCCTGAAATACCGCAGTTGGGAAGAGATGATGACCTAAGGCCATGGCGGTTCTGATGTGCTCAGTGTGCGGTCAGCTGTCTGGGTGTTGGTCAGGAGGTCCGAGCTCAGGTTGTGTCAGACAGTGCATTAGTGCCCAGGTTAGACTATATACTTTGGGTACAGTTGAATGCCATGTAGATTTATCCTCATATAAGGTGCCTGGTCAGCTCATTAGGCCAAATGTTTTTTCTACAGTGCAGGCAGAGTGCTGCATTGTGGGTCTGGAATTGCGAAACTTCTGGTCTTTGGGGCCTGGAGTCTGAGGACGGAAGTCTGAGAACATAAGCTAGACTTGGGCACGGCAGGTACCCCTGTAGATCTAAACCTTTATCTCATGCATCTGAAGTCAGGGCGAGGATCAGACGTTGGCTCAGGTTGGAGTTTCTGTGCATGATGGCCCCTTCATGAAGGGAGCGGAATCTCGAGGCCATGGAGGTTTTCCCACGTTGGGAGTTGTGGGATGCCCCCTTCAAGGATTCCTTCTGCGGGACAATTGAGACTTGTTGGGCAGCTCCAGGATATCCCATATGGAATGACTCCAGGGCACCGTTCGAGGATGGATGCCTGGGAAGCCCGCCTCGCATTCCAATTGACTCCTAGCAACAAGACAGTTTTAGATCTGATGGCTCTGCGGGAGAAACCGGGGTGGCTGACTTGAAAAGGACTTTCCTGAGGATGGGTCCTAATGTGTGTTTGTGTCCATGAGGGCCTTAAAATGGGGCGGTGGCACCGGGACCCTGAAGTATTCTCCTAAGCTTTTGACATAGCTCGATGCACAAGGTTCCTTGTGGAGACGAGATTTGTTTTGATGGGTGCCTCAGGAAAACCTCTATGCTGGTATTGGAATCCAGGCTTTTGAGGAGACATGCCTGTAATCCAAAGCAATGTATCCGATTATGGCCTAGGGTCCTGTCTGGTTCAATCTTCTTCTCAGGGGACATCCATCTATGGTATGAGTGGAGGTAGATGCTCAGCTGGTATCAGACCGCCCTTGTTTGTCCCGGCGACCTGCACTATTGGGATGGCCTCAGGGATTTGTAGGGTTCTCCAAATTTTACTGTTTTGGACAATGGCATCGGCAGAATTCCCATAGATTGGGTAGGCACAGTCCTAATGTGTGACTCCAGGGGCCCCAGCCTGGAGGGTGTGTGTCCCAGGACTTTGAGGACAGAAGTCTGAAAACACAAACTCAGCTTAGGTTTGGGGACGTAGGTATGGCAGGCCCGATCTATAAACCATGAGAAGAACTCTTCCGGATATGAAGAAAGAGCGAGTCTGAGGCGCTTGCTCAGGCTTTTGTCTCTGGATTTTGTATCAGAGATGGCCGTGGAATGTCGGGGAGGCCTCATGGGCCATGGACGAATCTTCCTCTCTGTGGATTTGGCCCGATCCCAATTGTTTTTCGTCAATCTGTGGAATGGGAGGACTCCTTTCAGGTTTGTTACCTCAGGTGTCCCGCCAAAAGAGGAATTCCAAAGAAGAGCCCTGGGGAAAAGTGAAGGGAGAACCCGAACTATGGGTAAAATTTGGGGCCTAGGGGCATGGCAAGCCCAATATGCTATCTCTTCATCCAGCCACTGAGAGGCCTTATTGAGGACTGGGATCAGGGTGAGGGTCACAATGTGTGGTTTTGACCAATGTGGCCCGCAAACATGAGCGGGGCCTCATGGGCCACTCTGGTTTCAACTACACTGAACGTTGGGCAACATGCCAACCACATGGTTTCTTGCCACGGGGAAGGAGTTGTGATTTCTGCATCACTTTCAAGCCTGGGCAGTGATTGGAGATAAGGTCTAGGTTCTGAAACTTGACAACCGAGGTTGGGAAGAGACGACGACCTAAGACGATGGCGGGTCCGATGTGCTCAGTGAGCGGCCAGCTTTCTGTGTGGGGCCAGGTAATCCAGGCTCGGGCTGTGTCAAAAAGGGCAATAGTGCCCAGGTCAGCCTATATATTTGGGGTACAGTCGAATGGCGTGCAGGTTGATCCTCATGTGGAGTTTCTGGGTAGCCCCAGAGGGCAATGTTTTTCTTCCTGAGGGCAGGAAGAGTGCTGCATTATAGTTCTGGTTTTCAAACTGGAGGCTTGTGGGCCAGTAGTCTGAGGAAGGAAATCTGAGAACAAGCTAGGCTAGGTTTCTGGGTGAGGACAAGGCAGGAACAATCTACAGACCTGAATCGAGATCTCGTGCTTATGATGTCAGGGCGAGGATCAGAAGATCGCTCAGGTTGGTGTTTCTGTCCCTGATGGCCCTTCATGAAGGGGCGGGGGGGTCACGAGGCCGTGGGAGTTTTCCCACGATGTTAGTTGTGAGAAGCTCCAAACTGCAAAGATTCTTCTGCAGGACAATTGAGACCTGTTGGTTGGCTCCAGGGCAACGATTCCGAGCAGGGTTCTAAGGATGGATGGCTGGGTAGCCCACCTCGCATTCCAATTGTGTCCTAGCAACAAGACAGGTTAGATCTGCTGGATCTGGGGGAGAAACCCAGGAGGCTGAGTTGAAATGGACTCTCCTGTGGATGGGTCCTAATGTCTTTTTGTGTCTATGGAGCCCTGGATTGTAGCGGTGGCACTGGGGTCCAGAAGGGTTTTTCCAAACAGAGGCTTTGACACAGCTCCAACGTGCAAGTTTCCCATATGTAGATGAGATGTTTTCTGATGGGTGAGTCAAGAAACAGCCATACGCTGGTATTGAAATCCAGGCCACTGAGGAGAGATGACTGGATACCACAGCAATGGATCCGTTTGGTGCCTAGGGGCCTGTTCATTCCTTTTTACCTCTGGGGACATCAGTCTATGCGTCTGAGTGCAGGTAGGTGCTCAGATGAGCTCAGATTGCCCCTGTTTGTCCTGGGAAGCCACCACTATTGGGATGGCCTCAGGCAGTTTGGAGGTTTATCCTATTAGTAGGGTTGTGGCCATTGGAATGGGCACATACATTCCCTTGGAGAGGGCAAGTACAGTCCTCAGGTTTGGCTCCAGTGGCCTGAGCCTGTAGGATGTGTAGGCCAGAGCTGTTTGGACAGTTGTCTGAAAACACAAACGCGGCTTATGTTTCGGGTCATAGGTATGGCAGGACTGATCTACAGACCATGAGGAGAACTCTTCAGGATATGAAAAAAGGGCGAGTGTGAGGCTCGTGCTCAAGTTTTTGTCTCTGGATATCGTGTCACTCATGGTCGTGAAATTTCCGGGTGACTTCATGGGAAATGGACGAGTCTTACTCTCTGGGGTTTTGCCCTGTCCCAAGAGTTTTGGGTCATTCTGGGGATGGAAGAAGTCCCTTTTGTTGTTGTTGTTTTGCTTTGTTTTGTTTTTTAACCTCAGGTGTTTCACCAAATGAGGTATTCCAGAGTAGAGCCCTGGGGAGGGCCGACCGGACAACCAGAAATCTGGTTTAAAATTGGGGCCTAGGGACATGTCAAGCCCATTATGACATCTAATGGTCGAGCCACTGAGAGGACTTACTAGAGCACAGGACTCACGCTGAGGGTCACAATGCGTGTTTATGCCCTCTTCGCACTCAAGAATTGGCGGGGCCTCCGGGTGAATGCTGGTTTCTCCTACACTGAACGTTGGACAACATGCCAACCACAAGGTTTCTTGCCATGGGTAAGGACGAGTTCTGATTTCTGCATCACAGGCACCCCTGGGCAGTGGTTGGAGATAAGGTCTAGGTTCTGAGGCCTGAAATACCGCAGTTGGGAAGAGATGATGACCTAAGGCCATGGCGGTTCTGATGTGCTCAGTGTGCGGTCAGCTGTCTGGGTGTTGGTCAGGAGGTCCGAGCTCAGGTTGTGTCAGACAGTGCATTAGTGCCCAGGTTAGACTATATACTTTGGGTACAGTTGAATGCCATGTAGATTTATCCTCATATAAGGTGCCTGGTCAGCTCATTAGGCCAAATGTTTTTTCTACAGTGCAGGCAGAGTGCTGCATTGTGGGTCTGGAATTGCGAAACTTCTGGTCTTTGGGGCCTGGAGTCTGAGGACGGAAGTCTGAGAACATAAGCTAGACTTGGGCACGGCAGGTACCCCTGTAGATCTAAACCTTTATCTCATGCATCTGAAGTCAGGGCGAGGATCAGACGTTGGCTCAGGTTGGAGTTTCTGTGCATGATGGCCCCTTCATGAAGGGAGCGGAATCTCGAGGCCATGGAGGTTTTCCCACGTTGGGAGTTGTGGGATGCCCCCTTCAAGGATTCCTTCTGCGGGACAATTGAGACTTGTTGGGCAGCTCCAGGACATCCCATATGGAATGACTCCAGGGCACCGTTCGAGGATGGATGCCTGGGAAGCCCGCCTCGCATTCCAATTGACTCCTAGCAACAAGACAGTTTTAGATCTGATGGCTCTGCGGGAGAAACCGGGGTGGCCGACTTGAAAAGGACTTTCCTGAGGATGGGTCCTAATGTGTGTTTGTGTCCATGAGGGCCTTAAAATGGGGCGGTGGCACCGGGACCCTGAAGTATTCTCCTAAGCTTTTGACATAGCTCGATGCACAAGGTTCCTTGTGGAGACTAGATTTGTTTTGATGGGTGCCTCAGGAAAACCTCTATGCTGGTATTGGAATCCAGGCTTTTGAGGAGACATGCCTGTAATCCAAAGCAATGTATCCGATTATGGCCTAGGGTCCTGTCTGGTTCAATCTTCTTCTCAGGGGACATCCATCTATGGTATGAGTGGAGGTAGATGCTCAGCTGGTATCAGACCGCCCTTGTTTGTCCCGGCGACCTGCACTATTGGGATGGCCTCAGGGATTTGTAGGGTTCTCCAAATTTTACTGTTTTGGACAATGGCATCGGCAGAATTCCCATAGATTGGGTAGGCACAGTCCTAATGTGTGACTCCAGGGGCCCCAGCCTGGAGGGTGTGTGTCCCAGGACTTTGAGGACAGAAGTCTGAAAACACAAACTCAGCTTAGGTTTGGGGACGTAGGTATGGCAGGCCCGATCTATAAACCATGAGAAGAACTCTTCCGGATATGAAGAAAGAGCGAGTCTGAGGCGCTTGCTCAGGCTTTTGTCTCTGGATTTTATATCAGAGATGGCCGTGGAATGTCGGGGAGGCCTCATGGGCCATGGACGAATCTTCCTCTCTGTGGATTTGGCCCGATCCCAATTGTTTTTCGTCAATCTGTGGAATGGGAGGACTCCTTTCAGGTTTGTTACCTCAGGTGTCCCGCCAAAAGAGGAATTCCAAAGAAGAGCCCTGGGGAAAAGTGAAGGGAGAACCCGAACTATGGGTAAAATTTGGGGCCTAGGGGCATGGCAAGCCCAATATGCTATCTCTTCATCCAGCCACTGAGAGGCCTTATTGAGGACTGGGATCAGGGTGAGGGTCACAATGTGTGGTTTTGACCAATGTGGCCCGCAAACATGAGCGGGGCCTCATGGGCCACTCTGGTTTCAACTACACTGAACGTTGGGCAACATGCCAACCACATGGTTTCTTGCCACGGGGAAGGAGTTGTGATTTCTGCATCACTTTCAAGCCTGGGCAGTGATTGGAGATAAGGTCTAGGTTCTGAAACTTGACAACCGAGGTTGGGAAGAGACGACGACCTAAGACGATGGCGGGTCCGATGTGCTCAGTGAGCGGCCAGCTTTCTGTGTGGGGCCAGGTAATCCAGGCTCGGGCTGTGTCAAAAAGGGCAATAGTGCCCAGGTCAGCCTATATATTTGGGGTACAGTCGAATGGCGTGCAGGTTGATCCTCATTTGGAGTTTCTGGGTAGCCCCAGAGGGCAATGTTTTTCTTCCTGAGGGCAGGAAGAGTGCTGCATTATAGTTCTGGTTTTCAAACTGGAGGCTTGTGGGCCAGTAGTCTGAGGAAGGAAATCTGAGAACAAGCTAGGCTTAGGTTTCTGGGTGAGGACAAGGCAGGAACAATCTACAGACCTGAATCGAGATCTCGTGCTTATGATGTCAGGGCAAGGATCAGAAGATCGCTCAGGTTGGTGTTTCTGTCCCTGATGGCCCTTCATGAAGGGGCGGGGGGGTCACGAGGCCGTGGGAGTTTTCCCACGATGTTAGTTGTGAGAAGCTCCAAACTGCAAAGATTCTTCTGCAGGACAATTGAGACCTGTTGGTTGGCTCCAGGGCAACGATTCCGAGCAGGGTTCTAAGGATGGATGGCTGGGTAGCCCACCTCGCATTCCAATTGTGTCCTAGCAACAAGACAGGTTAGATCTGCTGGATCTGGGGGAGAAACCCAGGAGGCTGAGTTGAAATGGACTCTCCTGTGGATGGGTCCTAATGTCTTTTTGTGTCTATGGAGCCCTGGATTGTAGCGGTGGCACTGGGGTCCAGAAGGGTTTTTCCAAACAGAGGCTTTGACACAGCTCCAACGTGCAAGTTTCCCATATGTAGATGAGATGTTTTCTGATGGGTGAGTCAAGAAACAGCCATACGCTGGTATTGAAATCCAGGCCACTGAGGAGAGATGACTGGATACCACAGCAATGGATCCGTTTGGTGCCTAGGGGCCTGTTCATTCCTTTTTACCTCTGGGGACATCAGTCTATGCGTCTGAGTGCAGGTAGGTGCTCAGATGAGCTCAGATTGCCCCTGTTTGTCCTGGGAAGCCACCACTATTGGGATGGCCTCAGGCAGTTTGGAGGTTTATCCTATTAGTAGGGTTGTGGCCATTGGAATGGGCACATACAATTCCCTTGGAGAGGGCAAGTACAGTCCTCAGGTTTGGCTCCAGTGGCCTGAGCCTGTAGGGTGTGTAGGCCAGAGCTGTTTGGACAGTTGTCTGAGAACACAAACGCGGCTTATGTTTCGGGTCATAGGTATGGCAGGACTGATCTACAGACCATGAGGAGAACTCTTCAGGATATGAAAAAAGGGCGAGTGTGAGGCTCGTGCTCAAGTTTTTGTCTCTGGATATCGTGTCACTCATGGTCGTGAAATTTCCGGGTGACTTCATGGGAAATGGACGAGTCTTACTCTCTGGGGTTTTGCCCTGTCCCAAGAGTTTTGGGTCATTCTGGGGATGGAAGAAGTCCCTTTTGTTGTTGTTGTTTTGCTTTGTTTTGTTTTTTAACCTCAGGTGTTTCACCAAATGAGGTATTCCAGAGTAGAGCCCTGGGGAGGGCCGACCGGACAACCAGAAATCTGGTTTAAAATTGGGGCCTAGGGACATGTCAAGCCCATTATGACATCTAATGGTCGAGCCACTGAGAGGACTTACTAGAGCACAGGACTCACGCTGAGGGTCACAATGCGTGTTTATGCCCTCTTCGCACTCAAGAATTGGCGGGGCCTCCGGGTGAATGCTGGTTTCTCCTACACTGAACGTTGGACAACATGCCAACCACAAGGTTTCTTGCCATGGGTAAGGACGAGTTCTGATTTCTGCATCACAGGCACCCCTGGGCAGTGGTTGGAGATAAGGTCTAGGTTCTGAGGCCTGAAATACCGCAGTTGGGAAGAGATGATGACCTAAGGCCATGGCGGTTCTGATGTGCTCAGTGTGTGGTCAGCTGTCTGGGTGTTGGTCAGGAGGTCCGAGCTCAGGTTGTGTCAGACAGTGCATTAGTGCCCAGTTTAGACTATATACTTTGGGTACAGTTGAATGCCATGTAGATTTATCCTCATATAAGGTGCCTGGTCAGCTCATTAGGCCAAATGTTTTTTCTACAGTGCAGGCAGAGTGCTGCATTGTGGGTCTGGAATTGCGAAACTTCTGGTCTTTGGGGCCTGGAGTCTGAGGACGGAAGTCTGAGAACATAAGCTAGACTTGGGCACGGCAGGTACCCCTGTAGATCTAAACCTTTATCTCATGCATCTGAAGTCAGGGCGAGGATCAGACGTTGGCTCAGGTTGAAGTTTCTGTGCATGATGGCCCCTTCATGAAGGGAGCGGAATCTCGAGGCCATGGAGGTTTTCCCACGTTGGGAGTTGTGGGATGCCCCCTTCAAGGATTCCTTCTGCGGGACAATTGAGACTTGTTGGGCAGCTCCAGGACATCCCATATGGAATGACTCCAGGGCACCATTCGAGGATGGATGCCTGGGAAGCCCGCCTCGCATTCCAATTGTCTCCTAGCAACAAGACAGTTTTAGATCTGATGGCTCTGCGGGAGAAACCGGGGTGGCTGACTTGAAATGGACTTTCCTGAGGATGGGTCCTAATGTGTGTTTGTGTCCATGAGGGCCTTAAAATGGGGCGGTGGCACCGGGACCCTGAAGTATTCTCCTAAGCTTTTGACATAGCTCGATGCACAAGGTTCCTTGTGGACACGAGATTTGTTTTGATGGGTGCCTCAGGAAAACCTCTATGCTGGTATTGGAATCCAGGCTTTTGAGGAGACATGCCTGTAACCCAAAGCATTGTATCCGATTATGGCCTAGGGTCCTGTCTGGTTCAATCTTCTTCTCAGGGGACATCCATCTATGGTATGAGTGGTGGTAGATGCCCAACTGGTATCAGACCGCCCTTGTTTGTCCCGGGCGACCTGCACTATTGGGTTGGCCTCACGGATTTCTAGGGTTCTCCAAATTTTACTGTTTTGGACAATGGCATCGGCAGAATTCCCATGGATTGGGTAGGCACAGTCCTAATGTGTGACTCCAGGGGCCCCAGTTTGGAGGGTGTGTGGCCCAGGACTTTGAGGACAGAAGTCTGAAAACACAAACTCAGCTTAGGTTTGGGGATGTAGGTATGGCAGGACCGATCTATAAACCATGAGAAGAACTCTTCTGGATATGAAGAAAGAGCGAGTCTGAGGCGCTTGCTCAGGCTTTTTTCTTTGGATTTTGTATCAGAGATGGCCGTGGAATGTCGGGGAGGCCTCATGGGCCATGGACGAATCTTCCTCTCTGTAGATTTGGCCCGATCCCAATTGTTTTTCGTCAATCTGTGGAATGGGAGGACGCCTTTCAGGTTTGTTACCTCAGGTGTCCCACCAAAAGAGGAATTCCAAAGAAGAGCCCTGGGGAAAAGTGAAGGGAGAACCCGAACTATGGGTAAAATTTGGGGCCTAGGGGCATGGCAAGCCCAATATGCTATCTCTTCATCCAGCCAATGAGAGGCCTTATTGAGGACTGGGATCAGGGTGAGGGTCACAATGTGTGGTTTTGACCAATGTGGCCCGCAAACATGAGGTGGGCCTCATGGGCCACACTGTTTTCAACTACACTGAACGTTGGAAAACATGCCAACCACTAGGTTTCTTGCCAAGGTGACGGAGAAGTTCTGATTCTTGATCACTTTCACTCCTGAGCAGTGAGTGGAGATAATGTCTAGGTTCTGAAGGTGAAAACTGAGGTTGTGTAGAGTTGATGGCCTAAAGCCCTTGTGGGTGTGATATGCTCTGTGTACGGCCAGCTGTCTGGGTGTTGGACCAAAGGTCTGCCCTCAGGCTGTGTCAAACAGGGCTTTAGTGCACAGGCTAGACTGTATAATTGGGGTATGGTCGAGTGGCATGCAGGTTGTTACTCATTTGGCGTTTCCGGTTAGGCCTATAGGTCAACATTTTTCTTCTGGAGGGCAGGCAGAGTGCTGCATTGTGTCTCCAGAATTTCCAAACTGGAGGGGTGTGGCCAGGATTGTGAGGAAGGAAGTCTGAAAAAACAAGCTAGCACGAGGTTTGGGGCCAAGAGCATGGCAGGCCCACTCTGCAGAGGCTGAATCGAGATCTCCTGCAGGTGAGGTCAGGGCGATTATCAGATGTTGCCTCAAGCTGGAGTTTGTGTCCACGCCGGCCCTTACATGAAGGGGGTGGGGGCGTCATGAGGCCAGGGAGGTTTCCCTACGCTGGGAGTTGTGAGCTGCTCCAAACTTCAAAGTTTCCTTCTTCAGGACAGTCGAGTACTATTGGATGGTCCCTTGATGCCCCATACAGAAAGACTCGAGAGCAGGGGCCTAAGCATGGATGCCGAGAAACGCCAACTCACCTTCCCATTGCCTGGTCGAGGCAAGGCACGCTCAATCTGTGGGCTCTTGGGTGAGCTACCCAGAAGGCTGAGTTTAAATGGACTCTCCTGAGCATGAGTCATAATGTGGGTTGGTGGCCATGGAGACCTTGGAATGTAGCAGTAGCTAAGGGACTCTGCAGGATTCTCCAACCCAAAGGGCTTGACACAACTCCAACAAGGAAGCTTCCCTTGTGGAGATGAGAGGTCTTCTGTCTGGTGCCTCAGAAAAGCCCCGTATGCTGGTCTTCGAACCCAGGCCTCTGAGGATTGATACCTGGACACCAAAGCAAGAGTTCATAATAGGGCCTAGGGGCCTGTCTGGTTCAATCTTCTGTCTCTGCGGATATCTGTCTGTGTGTCTGCATGGAGGTAGTAGTTGCTCAGCTTGTGTCATAATGCCCCTATTTGTCCAGTGCGGCTTGCGGTAGTGGGATGTCCTTGGGGACCTTGATGTTTCTACTATTTTGTAGAGTTGTGGCCAATGGAATGGGCAGTTTCTTAGGAGAGAGCAGGCACAGTTCTGTGGTGTGGCTCCAGAGACCCCAGCCTGGAGGCTGTGTGGGCCATGGCTGTGCAGACAGACATCCAAAAACCCTAACTCAGCTCAGGTTTGGGGCTGAGGTTACGGCAGGCCTGATCTACAGTCCATAAGGGGAGCTCCTCTGGATATGAAAGAAGGGTGAGAGGGAGGCAGTCGCTCAGGCTTTTGTCTCTGGATGTTTTGTCCACAATGGCCGTTTAATTTAGGAGTTGCCTCATGGGTCGTAGAAGTCTCCCTCTCTGGTAGTTTGTCCAGCCCCCAAGAGTTTGGGGTCATTCTGTGGGAAGGGAAGTGTCCTGTTTTCTGTTTCATGTGTCCCCCCAGTAGAGGGATTCTAGAGCATAGCAGTGGGTACTGACAACTGGAATACTCGCCCTCTGGTTAAGCCTGGGGGCCTATGGATATGACAAGCCCCATATGCAGGATCTTGGTCCAGCCACTGAGAGGCGTTACTTTAATATGGGACTCACGCTGCAGGTCACAATGCATGTCTGTGCCCTAGGCGGCCCTCAAGCACTGGCGTGGCCTTTCGGACAATGCAGGTTTTCCCACATTAAACGTTGGACAACATGCCAACCACAAGGTTTCTTGGCATGGGGAATGAGGAATTCTAATTTCTGCATCACGTTCACCCCTGGGCAGTGATTGCAGATAAGGTCTAGGTTCTGAAGCCTGAAAACCGAGGTTGGGAAGAGATGACGACCTACAGCCATAGCGGGTCCTATGTGTCCAGGTTGGGGCCAGCTGTCTGGGTGTCGTTTGGGATGTCTTGTCTCAGGCTGTGCCAGACAGGGCATTAGTATACAGGGTAGGCTGTATAATTGCTTTTCAATCGAGTGGCATGCATTAGAAAATCATTTGGGGTTTCTTATTAGCAGCATAGGGCAAAGATTTTCTTCTGGAGGGCAGGCAGAGTGCTGCATTGTGGCATCGGAATTCCCAAACTGGAGGGCTTGTGGGCCAGGAGAGTGAGGATGGAAGTCTGAGAACACAAGCTAGGCTTAGGTTTCGGGGAAAGGACATGGCAGGCACACTCTGCAGAGCTGAATAGACATAACATGCGTCTGAAGTCAGGTCGAGGATCAGACTTTGGCTCAGGTTTGAGTTTCTGTCCATGTTGGCCCCTTCATGAAGGGGTGACATTATGAGCCCATAGGGGTTTTTCCACTATTGGAGTTGTGAGATGCTCCAAACCGCAAGGATTCCTTCTGTGGGACAATTAAGATTTGTTGGATGGCTCCAGGACGTCTTATAAGGTATTTTTCCAGAACAGGGTTCTAAGTATGGATGCCTGGGCAGCCAGCCTCACATTCCAATTGTCTCCTAGCAACAAGAAACGTTTGATCTGCTGGCTTGGGGTAGCAACAGAGGGGGCTGAGTTGAAATGGACTTTCCTTAGGATGGTCTTAATGTTGGTTTGAGTCCATGGAGACCTTGGTATGGGGCAGTGGCACCAGGGCCCTGAAGGATTCTCCTAACCAGAGGTTATGACAAAGCTCCAATGAGCAAGTTTTCCATGGGGAGACGAGATTTGTTCTTATTGGTGCCTCAGGAAACCACCATATGCTGGTATTGGAAACGAGGCCTCTGAGGAGAGATGCCTGGAAACCAAAGCAATGGATCTGATTAGGGCCTAGGGGCCTGTCCGGTTCAATATTCTTCTCTGGGGACATCTGTTGTCTGAGTGGAGGTAGTTTCTCAGCTGGTTTGAGATCACCCCTGTTTGTCCTGGGCGGCCTAAACTATTGGGATGGCCTCGGTGACTTTGGAGGTTTTTCCTAATTTGCAAGGTTGTGGCCAATGGAATGGGAAGAATTCCCTTGAACGGGAAGCACAGTCCTGAGGTGTGGCTCCAGGGACCCAAGAGTGGAGCGTGTGTGGTCCAGGGCTATTTGGACAAAAGTATGAAAACACAAACTCCACTTAGGTTGGGGGATGTAGGTATGGCCGGCACGATCTATAGACCATGAGGAGAACTCTTCGGGATATGAACAAAGGGCGAATGTGAGGTGCTTGCTCATGCTTTTTTTTTTTTTTTTTTTTCTGGAAATGTGTCACCGATTGCCATGGAATGTCGGGGTGTCCTCATGGGCCATCGATGAGGCTCCCTTTCTGGGGATTTGACCCGATCCCAAGAGTTTGGGGTCATTCTGTGGGAAGGGAGTAGGCCTTTCTGTTTTTTTTGTTTATTTTTTTATTATTATTATTTTTTTTACCTAAGGTGGACCACCAAAAGAGGGATTCCAGAGCAGAGTCCTGGGGAGGGGCGAATGGACAACCAGACCTCTGGTTAACATTGGGACCTAAGAACATGGCAAGCCCCATATGTGGGCTCTTGGTCCAGACACTGAGAGGCCTTCCTTGAGGATAGGTCTCACACTGAGTTTCACAATGTGTTTTTGTGCCCAAGAAGCGCCTCAAGTCAGGACGTGGCCTAATGTACCATGCTGGTTTCTCCTACACGGAACGTTGCACAATATGGCAACCACAAGTTTTCTGGCCATGGGGAAGAAGGAGTTCTAATTTCTGCAACACTTTCCTTCCTGGACTGTGATTGGATTTAAGGTCTAGGTTCTGAAGCCTGAAAACTGAGGTTGGGAAGAGATGAAGACTTAAGGCCATGGTGTGGCTGATGTGCTCAGTGTTCGGCCAGCTGTTGAGTGTGGAGTGGGAGGTGCAGGCTCAGGCTGTGGCAGACAGGGAATTAGTGCCCAGGCTAGACTGTATCATTGGGGTGCAGTCGAGTTTCGTGCAGGATGGTACTCATTTGTGGGAAGACACAGTGCCACATAGTGGCTCCAGAATTCCCAAACTGGAAGGCTTGTGGGCCGGAAGTGTGAGAAAAAAATTCTGAGAACACAAGCCAGACTTAGATTTCGGGGTGAGGGGACGGCAGGCACCCTCTGCAGAGATGATTCGAGATCCCGTATGCCTGAAGACAGAGCTAGGATCAGACGTTGGCTTACGTCGGAGTTTCTGTCTTTGACGGCCCCTTCATGAAGGGGAGGGTGTCACGAGTACATGGAGGTTTTCCCACGATGGGAATTGTGAGATGCTCCAAACCGCAATGATTCCTTCTGTGGGACAGTCGAGACCTATTGGATGGCTCCAGGACATCCCATAAGGAAGTTATCCAGAGCAGGGTTCTAAGGATGGAAGCCTGGGCAGCCTGCCTCCCATTCCAGGTGTCTCATAGTGCCAAGGCAAGTTCGACTGCTGGATCTAGGGGAGCAACCGAGGCGGGTGTGTTGAAAAGGGTGAGTTGAAGATGGGTCATAATGTGCATTTGTGTCGATATAGACCTTGGAATGGGGTGCTTGATCCGGGGCCTTGAGGGATGTTCATAACCGGAGGTTTTGATGGCCTCTAAAGAGTACGTTTCCTATGTAGAGAAGAGAATTGTTTTGATGAGTGCCTAAGGAATCTCCCATATGCTGGTATTGGAAACCAGGCCTCTGAGGAGAGATGACTGGAAACAAAAGCAATCGAGATGATTAGGGCCTAGGTGCCTGTCCGGTTCAATCTCTTTCCTGAGGATACGTGTCTAAGGATCTGAGGGGATGTAGTTGCTCACCTTGTGTCAGATCGCCCCTGTTTGTTTTGGGCAGCGTATAATATTGGGATGGCCTCAGGACTTTGGAGTTTCTCCTAATCTATAGGGTTGTGGCCAATGGAATGGGCAGAAATCCCCTGGAGAGGGCAGGCACAGTTCAGAGTTTGGCTCTAGGGGCTCAGCCTTGAGGCTGTGTGGGCCAGGCCTGTGGGGACAAAAGTCTGAAAACACAAACTCCGCTTAGGATTGGGGACATAGGTATGGCACGCCCAATCTACAGACCGTGATAACACTTAGGGATATGAAAAAGGGTGAGTTTGAGGTGCTTGCTCAGGTTTTGTCTCTGGATTTGTGTCAACAATGTGGGTGGAATGCTGGCGTGGCCTCATGGGTTGTGGATGGCTTTCCTTCTCTGAGGAATTGACCCGATCCCAAGAGTTTGGGTACATTCTGTGGGATGGGAGGAGTCTTTTCTGTTTTTTATTTTATTTTATTTTATATTTTATTTTATGTACCTCAAGTGTCCCAATAAAAGAGGGATTCCAGAGCAGAGTCCTTGGGAGGGACAACTGGATATCCCCACCTCTGTTTAAGTTTGGGGGCCTAGGGGCATGGCAAGTCCAAAAGGCGAGCTCTTGATTCAGACACTGAGAGGCCTTCCTTGAGGACAGGGCTCATGCTGAGGGTCACAATGGAAGAGATGAAGACCTAAGGACCTGATGGGTCCAATGAGCTCAGTGTGCGGCCAGCTGTTGAGCGTAGGTCTGGAGGTGTGGGCTCATGCTGTGTCACACAAGGCATTAGACAGGGTAGACTGCATATTTGGGGTGCAGTCGAGTGGCGTTCAGTTGATCCTTAGAGCCAAAGTGCCTGTCCAGTTCAATCTTATTCTATGGGGATATCTGTCTCTGGGTCTGAGTGGAGGTAGTTTCCTAACTAGTGAAAGATCATCCCTGTTTGTCCTGGGCAGCCAACACTGTTGGGATGGCCTAGGGGAGTTTGGAGGATTCTCCTAATCTATAGGGTTGTGGCCAATGGAAATGGCAGAATTCCCCTGGAGAGGATAGCCACAGTCCTGAGGTGTGTCTCCAGGGGCCCCAGCTTGGATGGTGTGTAGGCCAGGACTGTGGGGACAGAAGTCTGAAAACACAAACTCAGCTTAGATTTGGGGATGTATGTATGAAGGCTCGATCTACAGACCGTGAGAATTTTCCGGGCTATGAACAAAGGGCGAGTATGTGGCGCTTGCTCAAGCTTATGTCTCTGGATTTCGTGTCAACGGTGGCCGTGGAATGTCGGGGTGTCCTCAAGGGCCATGGACAATTATTTCTCTGGTGATTTGGCCTGATCCCAAGGGGTTGGGATCATTCTGTGGATGGGAAGAGTCCTTTCTGTATTTTTTTTTTTTTTTTACCTCAGGTGTTCCACCAAAGAGGGATTCTAGAGTAGAGCCCTGAGTAGGGTTGACTAGACATCACGAACTCTGGTTGAGATTGGGGGACTAGGGGCTTGGCAAGCCCCATATGGGGGCTGTTGTTCCAGTCACTAAGAGGCTTTCCATGAGGATAGGGCTCACGCTGAGGGTCACAATGTGTGTTTGTGCAAATTGTGGCGCTCAGGGCTTGGTGGGGCCTCATAGTCCATGCTCCTTTCTCCTACAATGAACATTGGACACCATGCCAACCACTAGGTTTCTTGCCAAGGCGAAGGAGAAGTTCTGATTCTTGCATCACGTTCACTCCTGAGCAGTGAGTGGAGATAAGGTCTAGGTTCTGAAGGTGAAAACTGAGGTTGGGTAGAGATGATGGCCTAAAGCCATTGTGGGTGTGATATGCTCTGTGTACGGCCAGCTGTCTGGGTGTTGGACTGGAGGTCTGCCCTCAGGCTGTGTCAGACTGGTCGAGTGGCATGCAGGTTGTTACTCATTTGGCGTTTCCGGTTAGGCCTATAGGTCAACATTTTTCTTCTGGAGGGCAGGCAGAGTGCTGCATTGTGTCTCCAGAATTTCCAAACTGGAGGGGTGTGGCCAGGATTGTGAGGAAGGAAGTCTGAAAACACAAGCTAGCACGAGTTTTGGGGCCAAGAGCATGGCAGGCTCACTCTGCAGAGGCTGAATCGAGATCTCCTGCAGGTGAGGTCAGGGCGAGTATCAGATGTTGCCTCAAGCTGGAGTTTGTGTCCATGACGGCCCCTTCCTGAAGGGGGTGGGGGCGTCATGAGGCCAAGGAGGTTTCCCTACGCTGGGAGTTGTGAGCTGCTCCATACTTCAAAGTTTCCTTCTTCATGACAGTCGAGTACTATTGGATGGTTCCAGGATGCCCCATACAGAAAGACTCGAGAGCAGGGGCCTAAGCATGGATGCCGAGACACGCCAACTCACCTTCCCATTGCCTGGTGGAGACAAGGCACGCTCAATCTGCGGGCTCTTGGGTGAGCTACCCAGAAGGCTGAGTTTAAATGGACTCTCCTGAGGATGAGTCATAATGTGGGCTGGTGGCCATGGAGACCTTGGAATGTGGCAGTAGCCTAGGGACTCTGCAGGATTCTCCAACCCGAAGGGCTTGACACAACTCCAACAAGATAGCTTCCCATGTGGAGATGTCTCTGCGGAATCTAGAGCATAGCAGTGGGTACTGACAACTGGAATACTCGCCCTCTGGTTAAGCCTGGGGGCCTATGGATATGACAAGCCCCATATGCAGGATCTTGGTCCAGCCACTGAGAGGCGTTACTTTAATACGGGACTCACGCTGCAGGTCACAATGCATGTCTGTGCCCTAGGCGGTTCTCAAGCACTGGCGTGGCCTTTCGGACAATGCAGAATTTCCCACATTGAACGTTGGACAACATGCCAACCACAAGGTTTCTGGCCATGGGGAAGGAGGAATTCTAATTTCTGCATCTCGTTCACCCCTGGGAAGTGATTGGAGATAAGGTCTAGGTTCTGAAGCCTGAAAACCGAGGTTGGGAAGAGATGACGACCTACAGCCATAGCGGGTCCTATGTGTCCAGGTTGGGGCCAGCTGTCTGGGTGTCGTTTGGGATGTCTTGTCTCAGGCTGTGCCAGACAGGGCATTAGTATACAGGGTAGGCTGTATAATTGCTTTTCAATCGAGTGGCATGCATTAGAAAATCATTTGGGGTTTCTTATTAGCAGCATAGGGCAAAGTTTTTCTTCTGGAGGGCAGGCAGAGTGCTGCATTGTGGCATCGGAATTCCCAAACTGGAGGGCTTGTGGACCAGGAGAGTGAGGACGGAAGTCTGAGAACACAAGCTAGGCTTAGGTTTCGGGGCAAGGACATGGCAGGCACACTCTGCAGAGCTGAATAGACATAACATGCGTCTGAAGTCAGGTCGAGGATCAGACTTTGGCTCAGGTTTGAGTTTCTGTCCATGTTGGCCCCTTCATGAAGGGGGGACATTATGAGCCCATAGGGGTTTTCCCACTATTGGAGTTGTGAGATGCTGCAAACCGCAAGGATTCCTTCTGTGGGACAATTAAGATTTGTTGGATGGCTCCAGGACGTCTTATAAGGTATTTTTCCAGAACAGGGTTCTAAGTATGGATGCCTGGGCAGCCAGCCTCACATTCCAATTGTCTCCTAGCAACAAGAAACGTTTGATCTGCTGGCTAGGTCTAGGTTCTGAAGCTTGAAAACCGAGGTTGGGAAGAGATGACGACCTACAGCCATAGCGGGTCCTATGTGTCCAGGTTGGGGCCAGCTGTCTGGGTGTCGTTTGGAATGTCTTGTCTCAGGCTGTGCCAGACAGGGCAATAGTATACAGGCACACTCTGCAGAGCTGAATTGACATCTCATGTGTCTGAAGTCAGGTCGAGGATCAGACTTTGGCTCAGGTTTGAGTTTCTGTCCATGTTGGCCCCTTCAAACTGCAAGGATTCCTTCTGTGGGATAATTAAGATTTGTTGGATGGCTCCAGGACGTCTTATAAGATACTTTTCCAGAACAGGGTTCTAAGTATGGATGCCTGGGCAGCCAGCCTCACATTCCAATTGTCTCCTAGCAACAAGAAACGTTTGATCTGCTGGCTTGGGGTAGCAACAGAGGGGGCTGAGTTGAAATGGACTTTCCTGAGGATGGTCTAGAGCAGAGTCCTGGGGAGGGGTGACTGGACAACCAGACCTCTGGTTAACATTGGGACCTAAGAACATGGCAAGCCCCATATGTGGGCTCTTGGTCCAGACACTGAGAGGCCTTCCTTGAGGATAGGTCTCACAGTGAGTTTCAGAATGTGTTTTTGTGCCCAAGGAGCCCCTCAAGTCAGGGCGTGGCCTAATGTACCATGCTGGTTTCTCTACACGGAACGTTGCATAATATGGCAACCACAAGTTTTCTGGCCATGGGGAAGAAGGAGTTCTAATTTCTGCAACACTTTCCTTCCTGGACTGTGATTGGATTTAAGGTCTATGTTCTGAAGCCTGAAAACTGAGGTTGGGAAGAGATGAAGACCTAAGGCCATGGTGTGGCTGATGTGCTCAGTGTTCGGCCAGCTGTTGAGTGTGGAGTGGGAGGTGCAGGCTCAGGCTGTGGCAGACAGGGAATTAGTGCCCAGGCTAGACTGTATCATTGGGGTGCAGTCGAGTTTCGTGCAGGATGGTACTCATTTGTGGTTACTGGGTAGCCCCAGGGGGCAACGTTTTCTTCTGGAGGGAAGACACAGTGCCACATAGTGGCTCCAGAATTCCCAAACTGGAAGGCTTGTGGGCCAGGAGTGTGAGAAAAAAATTCTGAGAACACAAGCCAGACTTAGATTTCGGGGTGAGGGGACGGCAGGCACCCTCAGCAGAGATGATTCGAGATCCCGTATGCCTGAAGACAGAGCTAGGATCAGACGTTGGCTTACGTCAGAGTTTCTGTCCATGATGGCCCCTTCATGATGGGGACGGTGTCACGAGGACATGGAGGTTTTCCCACGATGGGAATAGTGAGATGCTCCAAACCGCAATGATTCCTTCTGTGGGACAGTCGAGACCTGTTGGATGGCTCCAGGACATCCCATAAGGAAGTTATCCAGAGCAGGGTTCTAAGGATGGATGCCTGGGCAGCCTGCCTCCCATTCCAGGTGTCTCATAGCGTCAAGGCAAGTTCGATCTGCTGGATCTAGGGGAGCAACCGAGGCGGGTGTGTTGAAATGGGTGAGTTGAGGATGGGTCATAATGTGCATTTGTGTCCATGTAGACCTTGGAATGGGGTGCTTGATCCGGGGCCTTGAGGGATGTTCATAACCGGAGCTTTTGATGGCCTCTAAAGAGTACGTTTCCTCTGTAGAGAAGAGAATTGTTTTGATGAGTGCCTAAGGAATCTCCCATATGCTGGTATTGGAATCCAGGCCTCTGAGGAGAGATGACTGGAAACAAAAGCAATCGAGATGATTAGGGCCTAGGTGCCTGTCCGGTTCAATCTCTTTCCTGAGGATACGTGTCTAAGGATCTGAGGGGATGTAGTTGCTCACCTTGTGTCAGATCGCCCCTGTTCGTTTTGGGCAGCCTATAATATTGGGATGGCCTCGGACTTTGGAGTTTCTCCTAATCTATAGGGTTGTGGACAATGGAATGGGCAGAAATCGCCTGGAGAGGGCAGGCACAGTTCTGAGTTTGGCTCTAGGGGCCCAGCCTTGAGGCTGTGTGGGCCAGGCCTGTGGGGACAAAAGTCTGAAAACACAAACTCCGCTTAGGATTGGGGACATAGGTATGGCACGCCCAATCTACAGACCGTGATAACACTTAGGGATATGAAAAAGGGTGAGTTTGAGGTGCTTGTTCAGGCTTGTCTCTGGATTTGTGTCAACAATGTGGGTGGAATGCTGGCGTGGCCTCATGGGTTGTGGATGGCTTTCCTTCTCTGAGGAATTGACCCGATCCCAAGAGTTTGGGTACATTCTGTGGGATGGGAGGAGTCTTTTCTGTTTTTTATTTTATTTTATTTTATATTTTATTTTATGTACCTCAAGTGTCCCAATAAAAGAGGGATTCCAGAGCAGAGTCCTTGGGAGGGACAACTGGATATCCCCACCTCTGTTTAAGTTTGGGGGCCTAGGGGCATGGCAAGTCCAATAGGCGGGCTCTTGATTCAGACACTGAGAGGCCTTCCTTGAGGACAGGGCTCATGCTGAGGGTCACAATGCCTATTTGTGCCCAACAAGGCCCTCAAGCATGAAAAGTGCCTCATGGGCCACGCTGGATTCTCCGACACTGAACGTTGGAGAATATGCCAACCACAAGGTTTCCAGCCATGGCGAAGGAAGAGTTGTGATTTCTGCATCACGTTCACCCCTGGACAGTGTTTGGAGTTTAGGTCTAGGTTCTGAAACCCGAAAACTGAGGTTGGAAGAGATGAAGACCTAAGGACCTGATGGGTCCAATGAGCTCAGTGTGCGGCCAGCTGTTGAGCGTAGGTCTGGAGGTGTGGGCTCATGCTGTGTCAGACAAGGCATTAGACAGGGTAGACTGCATATTTGGGGTGCAGTCGAGTGGCGTTCAGTTGATCCTTATTCGGGTTTCTAGGTAGCTCCATAAGGCAACGTTTTTCTTCTGGAGGGCAGGCAGTGTGCTGCATTATGGCCCCAGTATTGCCAATCTGTAGGGCTTTTGGGGCAGGGGTATGAGGACGGTAGTCTGAGAACACAAGCTAGGCTTAGTTTTGGGGGTGAGGGCACAGAAGACACACTCTGCAGAGCTGAATCAAGATCTCATGCACCTGAAGTCAGGGCGAATATCAGACGTTTGCTCAGGTTGGAGTTTCTGTCCATGATGGCCCCTTTATAAAGTGGAGCGTCTCAAGAGGCCATGTAGATTTTCCCACAATGGGAGTTGTGAGATGCTCCAGACTGCAAAGATTCTTTCTGTGGGACACTTGAGACCTGTTGGATGGCTCTAGGATGTCCCATGTGGAACGACTCCAGAGTAGGGTTCTAAGGATGGATGCCTGGGCAGCCCACCTCCCATTCTAGTTGTCTCCTAGCAACAAGGCAGGTTTGATCTGCAGGCCCTGGGGGAGAAACCAAGGGGGTTGAGTTGACATGGACTCTCCCGACGATAGATCATAATGTGGGTTTAAGTCCATGGAGACCTTGGAATGGGGCGCTTGATCCGGGGCCCTGAAAGATTCTCCTAAACAGAGGTTTTAATAGAGCTCGAAAGAGACATTTCCTAGGTGGACATGAGATTATTCTGATGAGTGCCTCAGTAATCCCCCGTATGCTGGTATTGGAAACGAGGCCTCTGAGGAGAGATGCCTGGAAATAAAAGCAATGGATCTGATTAGAGCCAAAGTGCCTGTCCAGTTCAATCTTATTCTATGGGGATATCTGTCTCTGGGTCTGAGTGGAGGTAGTTTCCTAACTTGTGAAAGATCATCCCTGTTTGTCCTGGGCAGCCAACACTATTGGGATGGCCTAGGGGAGTTTGGAGGATTCTCCTAATCTATAGGGTTGTGGCCAATGGAAATGGCAGAATTCCCCTGGAGAGGGAAGCCACAGTCCAGAGGTGTGTCTCCAGGGGCCCCAGCTTGAATGGTGTGTGGGTCAGGACTGTGGGGACAGAAGTCTGAAAACAAAAACTAAGCTTAGGTTTGGGGATGTATGTATGAAGGCTCGATCTACAGACCGTGAGAATTTTCCGGGCTATGAACAAAGGGCGAGTATGTGGCGCTTGCTCAAGCTTTTGTCTCTGGATTTTGTGTCAACGGTGGCCGTGGAAAGTCGGGGTGTCCTCAAGGGCCATGGACAATTATTTCTCTGGTGATTTGGCCTGATCCCAAGGGGTTGGGATCATTCTGTGGATGGGAAGAGTCCTTTCTGTATTTTTTTTTTTTACCTCAGGTGTTCCACCAAAGAGGGATTCCAGAGTAGAGCCCTGAGTAGGGTTGACTAGACATCTCGAACTCTGGTTGAGATTGGGGGACTAGGGGCTTGGCAAGCCCCATTTGTGGGCTGTTGTTCCAGTCACTAAGAGGCTTTCCATGAGGATAGGGCTCACGCTGAGGGTCACAATGTGTGTTTGTGCAAATTGTGGCGCTCAGGGCTTGGTGGGGCCTCATAGTCCATGCTGCTTTCTCCTGCAATGAACATTGGACAACATGCCAACCACTAGGTTTCTTGCCAAAGCGAAGGAGAAGTTCTGATTCTTGCATCACGTTCACTCCTGAGCAGTGAGTGGAGATAAGGTCTAGGTTCTGAAGGTGAAAACTGAGGTTGGGTAGAGATGATGGCCTAAAGCCCTTGTGGGTGTGATATGCTCTGTGTACGGCCAGCTGTCTGGGTATTGGACTGGAGGTCTGCCCTCAGGCTGTGTCAGACAGGGCTTTAGTGCACAGGCTAGACTGTATAATTGGGGTATGGTCGAGTGGCATGCAGGTTGTTACTCATTTGTCGTTTCTGGTTAGCTCTATAGGCAACATTTTTCTTCTGGAGGGCAGGCAGAGTGCTGCATTGTGTCTCCAGAATTGCCAAACTGGAGGGGTGTGGCCAGGATTGTGAGGAAGGAAGTCTGAAAACACAAGCTAGCACGAGTTTTGGGGCCAAGAGCATGGCAGGCTCACTCTGCAGAGGCTGAATCGAGATCTCCTGCAGGTGAGGTCAGGGCGAGTATCAGATGTTGCCTCAAGCTGGAGTTTGTGTCCATGACGGCCCCTTCCTGAAGGGGGTGGGGGCGTCATGAGGCCAGGGAGGTTTCCCTACGCTGGGAGTTGTGAGCTGCTCCAAACTTCAAAGTTTCCTTCTTCAGGACAGTCGAGTACTATTGGATGGTTCCAGGATGCCCCATACAGAAAGACTCGAGAGCAGGGGCCTAAGCATGGATGCCGAGACACGCCAACTCACCTTCCCATTGCCTGGTGGAGACAAGGCACGCTCAATCTGCGGGCTCTTGGGTGAGCTACCCAGAAGGCTGAGTTTAAATGGACTCTCTTGAGGATGAGTCATAATGTGGGTTGGTGGCCATGGAGACCTTGGAATGTGGCAGTAGCTAAGGGACTCTGCAGGATTCTCCAACCCGAAGGGCTTGACACAACTCCAACAAGGAAGCTTCCCATGTGGAGATGAGAGGTCTTCTGTCTGGTGCCTCAGGAAAGCCCCGTATGCTGGTCTTCGAACCCAGGCCTCTGAGGAGTGATACCTGGACACCAAAGCAGGAGTTCATAATAGGGCCTAGGGGCCTGTCTGGTTCAATCTTCTGTCTCTGCGGATATCTGTCTGTGTGTCTGCATGGAGGTAGTAGTTGCTCAGCTTGTGTCATAATGCCCCTATTTATCCAGTGCGGCTTGCCCTAGTGGGATGTCCTTGGGGACCTTGAGGTTTCTACTATTTTGTAGAGTTGTTGCCAATGGAATGGGCAGTTTCTTAGGAGACTTCTGTGGTGTGGCTCCGGAGACCCCAGCCTGGAGGCTGTGTGGGCCATGGCTGTGCAGACAGACATCCAAAAACCCTAACTCAGCTCAGTTTTGGGGCCGAGGTTACGGCAGGCCTGATCTACAGTCCATGAGGGGAGCTCCTCTGGATATGAAAGAAGGGTGAGAGGGAGGCAGTCGCTCAGGCTTTTGTCTCTGAATGTTTTCTCCACAATGGCCGTTTAATGTAGGAGTTGCCTCATGGGTCGTAGAAGTCTCCCTCTCTGGTAGTTTGTCCAGCCTCCAGGAGTTTGCGGTCATTCTGTGGGAAGGAAAGTTTCCTGTTTTCTGCTTCATGTGTCCCCCCAGTAGAGGGATTCTAGAGCATAGCAGTGGGTACTGACAACTGGAATACACCCCCTCTGGTTAAGCCTGGGGGCCTATGGATATAATAAGCCCCATATGCAGGATCTTAGTCCAGCCACTTGGAGGCGTTACTTAATACGGGACTCACGCTGCAGGTCACAATGCATGTCTGTGCCCTAGGCGGCCCTCAAGCACTGGCGTGGCCTTTGGGACAATGCAGGTTTTCCCACATTGAACGTTGGACAACATGCCAACCACAAGGTTTCTTGGCATGGGGAATGAGGAATTCTAATTTCTGCATCACGTTCACCCCTGGGCAGTGATTGGAGATAAGGTCTAGGTTCTGAAGCCTGAAAACCGAGGTTGGGAAGAGATGACGACCTACAGCCATAGCGGGTCCTATGTGTCCAAGTTGGGGCCAGCTGTCTGGGTGTCGTTTGGGATGTCTTGTCTCAGGCTGTGCCAGACAGGGCATTAGTATACAGGGAGGGCTGTATAATTGCTTTACAATTGAGTGGCAATCATTAGAAAATCATTTGGGTTTTCTTATTAGCAGCATAGGGCAAAAATTTTATTCTGGAGGGCAGGCTCATGCTGCATTGTGGCTTCGGAATTCCCAAACTGGAGGGCTTGTGGACCAGGAGAGTGAGGACGGAAGTCTGAGAACACAAGCTAGGCTTAGGTTTCGGGGCAAGGACATGGCAGGCACACTCTGCAGAGCTGAATTGAGATCTCATGCGTCTGAAGTCAGGTCGAGGTTCAGACTTTGGCTCAGGTTTGAGTTTCTGTCCATGTGGGCCCCTTCATGAGGGGGGGGCATTATGAGGCCATGGGGGTTTTCCCACTATTGGAATTGTAAGATGCTCCAAACCGCAAGGATTCCTTCTGTGGGACAATTAAGATTTGTTGGATGGCTCCAGGATATCTTATAAGGTATTTTTCCAGAACAGCGTTCTTAGTATGGATGCCTGGGCAGCCAGCCTCACATTCCAATTGTCTCCTAGCAACAAGAAACGTTTGATCTGCTGGCTTGGGGTAGCAACAGAGGGGGCTGAGTTGAAATGGACTTTCCTGAGGATGGTCTTAATGTTGGTTTGAGTCCATGGAGACCTTGGTTTGGGGCTGTGGCACCAGGGCCCTGAAGGATTCTCCTAACCAGAGGTTATGACAAAGCTCCAATGAGCAAGTTTTCCATGCGGAGACGAGATTTGTTCTTATTGGTGCCTCAAGAAACCACCATATGCTGGTATTGGAAACGAGGCCTCTGAGGAGAGATGCCTGGAAACCAAAGCAATGGATCTGATTAGGGCCTAGGGGCCTGTCCGGTTCAATATTCTTCTCTGGGGACATCTGTTGTCTGAGTGGAGGTAGTTGCTCAGCTGGTTTGAGATCACCCCTGTTTGTCCTGGGCAGCCTACACTATTGGGATGGCCTCGGTGACTTTGGAGGTTTTTCCTAATTTGCAAGGTTGTGGCCAATGGAATGGGAAGAATTCCCTTGAACGGGAAGCACAGTCCTGAGGTGTGGCTCCAGGGACCCAAGTGTGGAGCGTGTGTGGTCCAGGGCTATTTGGACAAAAGTCTGAAAACACAAACTCCACTTAGGTTGGGGGATATAGGTATGGCCGGCCCGATCTATAGACCATGTGTAGAACTCTTCGGGATATGAACAAAGGGCGAATGTGAGGTGCTTGCTCATGCTTTTTTTTTTTTTTTTTTTTTTTCTGGAAATGTGTCACCGATTGCCATGGAATGTCAGGGTGTCCTCATGGGCCATCGATGAGGCTCCCTTTCTGGGGATTTGACCTGATAACAAGAGTTTGGGGTCATTCTCTGGGAAGGGAGGAGTCCTTTCTGTTTTTTTTGTTTATTTTTTTTGTTTTTTTGTTTTTTGTTTTTTTTTTTACCTCAGGTGGACCCCCAAAAGAGGTATTCCAGAGCAGAGTCGTGGGTTGGGGCAACTGGACAACCAGACCTCTGGTTAACATTGGGACCTAAGAACATGGCAAGCCCCATATGTGGGCTCTTGGTCCAGACACTGAGAGGCCTTCCTTGAGGATAGGTCTCACACTGAGTTTCACAATGTGTTTTTGTGCCCAAGGAGCCCCTCAAGTCAGGGCGTGGCCTAATGTACCATGCTGGTTTCTCCTACACTGAACGTTGCACAATATGGCAACCACAAGTTTTCTGGCCATGGGGAAGATGGAGTTCTAATTTCTGCAACACTTTCACTCCTAGACTGTGATTGGATTTAAGGTCTAGGTTCTGAAGCCTGAAAACTGAGGTTGGGAAGAGATGAGGACCTAAGGCCATGGTGTGTCTGATGTGCTCAGTGTTCGGCCAGCTGTTGAGTGTGGGTTGGGAGGTGCAGGCTCAGGCTGTGGCAGACATGGAATTAGTGCCCAGGCTAGACTCTATCATTGGGGTGCAGTCGAGTTTCGTGCAGGATGGTACTCATTTGTGGTTACTGGGTAGCCCAAGAGGGCAACGTTTTTCTTCTGGAGGGAAGACACAGTGCCACATATTGGATCCGGAATTCCCAAACTGGAAGGCTTGTGGGCCAGGAGTGTGAGGAAAAAATTCTGAGAACACAAGCCAGACTTATATTTCGGCGTGAGGGGACGGCAGGCACCCTCTGCAGAGATGATTCGAGATCCTGTATACCTGAAGACAGAGCTAGGATCAGACGTTGGCTTAGGTCGGAGTTTCTGTCCATGACGGCCCCTTCATGAAGGGGAGGGTGTCACGAGGACATGGAGGTTTTCCCACGATGGGAATTGTGAGATGCTCCAAACCGCAATGATTCCTTCTGTGGGACAGTCGAGACCTGTTGGATGGCTCCAGGACATCCCATAAGGAAGTTATCCAGAGCAGGGTTCTAAGGATGTATGCCTGGGCAGCCTGCCTCCCATTCCGGGTGTCTCATAGCGCCAAGGCAAGTTCGATCTGCTGGATCTACGGGAGCAACCGAGGCGGGTGTGTTGAAATGGGTAAGTTGAGGATGGGTCATAATGTGCATTTGTGTCCATGTAGACCTTGGAATAGGGTGCTTGAACCGGGGCCTTGAGGGATGTTCATAAATGGAGGTTTTGATGGAGCTCTAAAGAGTATGTTTCCTATGTAGAGAAGAGAATTGTTTTGATGAGTGCTTAAGGAATCTCCCATATGCTGGTATGGGAAACCAGGCCTCTGAGGAGAGATGACTGGAATCAAAAGCAATTGATCTGATTAGGGCCTAAGTGCCTGTCCAGTTCAATCTTATACTATGGGGATATCTGTCTCTGTTTCTGAGTGGAGGTAGTTTCCTAACTTGTGAAAGATCATCCCAGTGTGTCCTGGGCAGCCAACACTATTCGGATGGCCTCAGGGAGTTCGGAGGTTTCTCCTAATCTATAGGGTTGTGGCCAATGGAAATGGCAGAATTCCCCTAGAGAGGGAAGCACAGTCCTGAGGTGTGGCTCCAGGGGCCCCAGCTAAGATGGTGTGTGGGCCAGGCCTGTGGGGACAGAAGTCTGAAAACACAAACTCAGCTTAGGTTTGGGGATATATGTATGAAGGCTCGATCTACAGACCGTGAGAATTTTCCGGGCTATGAACAAAGGGCGAGTATGTGGCGCTTGCTCAGGCTTTTGTCTCTGGATTTTGTGTCAACGGTGGCCGTGGAATGTCGGGATGTCCTCAAGGGCCATGGACAATTCTTTCTCTGGTGATTTGGCCTGATCCCAAGTGGTTGGGATCATTCTGTGGATGGGAGGAGTCTTTTCTGTATATATATATATATATATATATATATATATATATATATATATATATATTTTACCTCAGGTGTCCCACCAAGGAGGGATTCCAGAGTAGAGCCCTGAGTAGGGGTGACTAGTCATCTCGAACTCTGGTTGAGATTGGGGGACTAGGGGCTTGGCAAGCCCCATATGTAGGCTGTTGTTCCAGTCACTAAGAGGCTTTACATGAGGATAGGGCTCTCACTGAGTGTCACAATGTGTGTTTGTGCAAATTGTGGCCCTCAGGGATAGGTGGTGCCTCATAGTCCATGCTGCTTTCTCCTACAATGAACATTGGACAACATGCCAACCACTAGGTTACTTGCCAAGGCGAAGGAGAAGTTCTGATTCTTGCATCACGTTCACTCCTGAGCAGTGAGTGGAGATAAGGTCTAGGTTCTGAAGGTGAAAACTGAGGTTGGGTAGAGATAATAGCCTAAAGCCATTGTGGGTGTGATATGCTCTTTGTACGGCCAGCTGTCTGGGTGTTGGACTGGAGGTCTGCCCTCAGGCTGTGTCAGACAGGGCTTTAGAGCACAGGCTAGACTGTATAATTGGGGTATGGTCGAGTGGCATGCAGGTTGTTACTCTTTTGGCGTTTCCGGTTAGCCCTATAGGGCAACATTTTTCTTCTAGAGGGCAGGCAGAGTGCTGCATTGTGTCTCCAGAATTGCCAAACTGGAGGGGTGTGGCCAGGATTGTGAGGAAGGAAGTCTGAAAACACAAGCTAGCACGAGTTTTGGGGCCAAGAGCATGGCAGGCTCACTCTGCAGAGGCTGAATCGAGATCTCCTGCAGGTGAGGTCAGGGCGAGTATCAGATGTTGCCTCAAGCTGGAGTTAGTGTCCATGACGGCCCCTCCTGAAGGGGGTGGGGGCGTCATGAGGCCAAGGAGGTTTCCCTACACTGGGAGTTGTGAGCTGCTCCAAACTTCAAAGTTTCCTTCTTCAGGACAGTCGAGTACTATTGGATGGTTCCAGGATGCCCCATACAGAAAGACTCGAGAGCAGGGGCCTAAGCATGGATGCCGAGACACGCCAACTCACCTTCCCATTGCCTGGTGGAGACAAGGCACGCTCAATCTGCGGGCTCTTGGGTGAGCTACCCAGAAGGCTGAGTTTAAATGGACTCTCCTGAGGATGAGTCATAATGTGGGTTGGTGGCCATAGAGACCTTGGAATGTGGCAGTAGCTAAGGGACTCTGCAGGATTCTCCAACCCGAAGGGCTTGACACAACTCCAACAAGGAAGCTTCCCATGTGGAGATGAGAGGTCTTCTGTCTGGTGCCTCAGGAAAGCCCCGTATGCTGGTCTTCGAACCCAGGCCTCTGAGGAGTGATACCTGGACACCAAAGCAAGAGTTCATAATAGGGCCTAGGGGCCTGTCTGGTTCAATCTTCTGTCTCTGCGGATATCTGTCTGTGTGTCTGCATGGAGGTAGTAGTTGCTCAGCTTGTGTCATAATGCCCCTATTTGTCCAGTGCGGCTTGCCCTAGTGGGATGTCCTTGGGGACCTTGAGGTTTCTACTATTTTGTAGAGTTGTGGCCAATGGAATGGGCAGTTTCTTAGGAGAGAGCAGGCACAGTTCTGTGGTGTGGCTCCAGAGACCCCAGCCTGGAGGCTGTGTGGGCCATGGCTGTGCAGACAGACATCCAAAAACCCTAACTCAGCTCAGGTTTGGGGCCGAGGTTACGGCAGGACTGATCTACAGTCCATGAGGGGAGCTCCTCTGGATATGAAAGAAGGGTGAGAGGGAGGCAGTCGCTCAGGCTTTTGTCTCTGGATGTTTTGTCCACAATGGCCGTTTAATGTAGGAGTTGCCTCATGGGTCGTAGAAGTCTCCCTCTCTGGTAGTTTGTCCAGCCCCCAAGAGTTTGGGGTCATTCTGTGGGAAGGGAAGTGTCCTGTTTTCTGCTTCATGTGTCCCCCCAGTAGAGGGATTCTAGAGCATAGCAGTGGGTACTGACAACTGGAATACTCGCCCTCTGGTTAAGCCTGGGGGCCTATGGATATGACAAGCCCCATATGCAGGATCTTGGTCCAGCCACTGAGAGGCGTTACTTTAATACGGGACTCACGCTGCAGGTCACAATGCATGTCTGTGCCCTAGGCGGCCCTCAAGCACTGGCGTGGCCTTTCGGACAATGCAGGTTTTCCCACATTGAACGTTGGACAACATGCCAACCACAAGGTTTCTGGCCATGGGGAAGGAGGAATTCTAATTTCTGCATCACGTTCACCCCTGGGCAGTGATTGGAGATAAGGTCTAGGTTCTGAAGCCTGAAAACCGAGGTTGGGAAGAGATGACGACCTACAGCCATAGCGGGTCCTATGTGTCCAGGTTGGGGCCAGCTGTCTGGGTGTCGTTTGGGATGTCTTGTCTCAGGCTGTGCCAGACAGGGCATTAGAATACAGGGTGGGCTGTATAATTGCTTTACAATCGAGTGGCATGCATTAGAAAATCATTTGGGGTTTCTTATTAGCAGCATAGGGCAAAGTTTTTCTCCTGGAGGGCAGGCAGAGTGCTGCATTGTGGCTTCGGAATTCCCAAAGTGGAGGGCTTGTGGGCCAGGAGAGTGAGGACGGAAGTCTGAGAACACAAGCTAGGCTTAGGTTTCGGGGCAAGGACATGGCAGGCACACTCTGCAGAGCTGAATTGAGATCTCATGCGTCTGAAGTCAAGTCGAGGTTCAGACTTTGGCTCAGGTTTGAGTTTCTGTCCATGTTGGCCCCTTCAGGAAGGAGGGGCATTATGAGGCCATGGGGGTTTTCCCACTATTGGAGTTGTGAGATGCTCCAAACCGCAAGGATTCCTTCTGTGGGACAATTAAGATTTGTTGGATGGCTCCAGGACGTCTTATAAGGTATTTTTCCAGAACAGGGTTCTAAGTATGGATGCCTGGGCAGCCAGCCTCACATTCCAATTGTCTCCTAGCAACAAGAAACGTTTGATCTGCTGGCTTGGGGTAGCAACAGAGGGGGCTGAGTTGAAATGGACTTTCCTGAGGATGGTCTTAATGTTGGTTTGAGTCCATGGAGACCTTGGTATGGGGCAGTGGCACCAGGGCCCTGAAGGATTCTCCTAACCAGAGGTTATGACAAAGCTCCAATGAGCAAGTTTTCCATGGGGAGACGAGATTTGTTCTTATTGGTGCCTCAGGAAACCACCATATGCTGGTGTTGGAAACGAAGCCTCTGAGGAGAGATGCCTGGAAACCACAGCAATGGATCTGATTAGGGCCTAGGGGCCTGTCCGGTTCAATATTCTTCTCTGGGGACATCTGTTGTCTGAGTGGAGGTAGTTGCTCAGCTGGATTGAGATCACCCCTGTTTGTCCTGGACGGCCTACACTATTGGGATGGCCTCGGTGACTTTGGAGGTTTTTCCTCATTTGCAAGGTTGTGGCCAATGGAATGGGAAGAATTCCCTTGAACCGGAAGCACAGACCTGAGGTGTGGCTCCAGGGACCCAAGTGTGGAGCGTGTGTGGTCCAGGGCTATTTGGACAAAAGTCTGAAAACACAAACTCCACTTAGGTAGGGGGATGTAGGTATGGCCGGCCCGATCTATAGACCGTGAGGAGAACTCTTCGGGATATGAAAAAAGGGCGAATGTGAGGTGCTTGCTCATGCTTTTTTTTTTGTTTTTTTTTTTTTCTGGAAATGTGTCACCGATTGCCATGGAATGTCGGGGGGTCCTCATGGGCCATCGATGAGGCTCCCTTTCTGGGGTTTTGACCTGATCCCAAGAGTTTGTGGTCATTCTGTGGGAAGGGAGGAGGCCTTTCTGTTTTTTTTTTTTTGTTTTGTTTATTTATTTATTTATTTATTTATTTATTTATTTATTTTTTACCTCAGGTGGACCAACAAAAGAGGGATTCCAGGGCAGAGTCGTGGGTTGGGGCAACTGGACAACCAGACCTCTGGTTAACATTGGGACCTAAGAACATGGCAAGCCCCATATGTGGGCTCTTGGTCCAGACACTGAGAGGCCTTCCTTGAGGATAGGTCTCACACTGAGTTTCACAATGTGTTTTTGTGCCCAAGGAGCCCCTCAAGTCAGGGCGTGGCGTAATGTACCATGCTGGTTTCTCCTACACTGAACGTTGCACAATATGGCAACCACAAGTTTTCTGGCCATGGGGAAGATGGAGTTCTAATTTCTGCAACACTTTCACTCCTGGACTGTGATTGGATTTAAGGTCTAGGTTCTGAAGCCTGAAAACTGAGGTTGGGAAGAGATGAAGACCTAAGGCCATGGTGTGTCTGATGTGCTCAGCGTTCGGCCAGCTGTTGAGTGTGGGTTGGGAGGTGCAGGCTCAGGCTGTGGCAGACAGGGAATTAGTGCCCAGGCTAGACTGTATCATTGGGGTGCAGTCGAGTTTCGTGCAGGATGGTACTCATTTGTGGTTACTGGGTAGCCCCAGAGGGCAACGTTTTTCTTCTGGAGGGAAGACACAGTGCCACATAGTGGCTCCAGAATTCCCAAACTGGAAGGCTTGTGGGCCAGGAGTGTGAGGAAAAAATTCTGAGAACACAAGCCAGACTTAGATTTCGGGGTGAGGGGACGGCAGGCACCCTCTGCAGAGATGATTCGAGATCCTGTATACCTGAAGACAGAGCTAGGATCAGACGTTGGCTTAGGTCGGAGTTTCTGTCCATGACGGCCCCTTCATGAAGGGGAGGGTGTCACGAGGACATGGAGGTTTTCCCACGATGGGAATTGTGAGATGCTCCAAACCGCAATGATTCCTTCTGTGGGACAGTCGAGACCTGTTGGATGGCTCCAGGACATCCCATAAGGAAGTTATCCAGAGCAGGGTTCTAAGGATGGATGCCTGGGCAGCCTGCCTCCCATTCCGGGTGTCTCATAGAGCCAAGGCAAGTTCGATCTGCTGGATCTACGGGAGCAACCGAGGCGGGTGTGTTGAAATGGGTGAGTTGAGGATGGGTCATAATGTGCATTTGTGTCCATGTAGACCTTGGAATGGGGTGCTTGAACCGGGGCCTTGAGGGATGTTCATACCCGGAGGTTTTGATGGAGCTCTAAAGAGTATGTTTCCTATGTAGAGAAGAGAATTGTTTTGATGAGTGCCTAAGGAATCTCCCATATGCTGGTATTGGAAACCAGGCCTCTGAGGAGAGATGACTGGAATCAAAAGAAATGGATCTGATTAGGGCCTAAGTGCCTGTCCAGTTCAATCTTATTCTATGGGGATATCTGTCTCTGGGTCTGAGTGGAGGTAGTTTCCTAACTTGTGAAAGATCATCCCAGTGTGTCCTGGGCAGCCAACACTATTCGGATGGCCTCGGGGAGTTCGGAGGATTCTCCTAATCTATAGGGTTGTACACAATGGAAATGGCAGAATTTCCCTGGAGAGGGAAGCCACAGTCCTGAGGTGTGGCTCCAGGGGCCCCAGCTTAGATGGTGTGTGGGCCAGGCCTGTGGGGACAGAAGTCTGAAAACACAAACTCAGCTTAGGTTTGGGGATGTATGTATGAAGGCTCGATCTACAGACCGTGAGAATTTTCCGGGCTATGAACAAAGGGCGAGTATGTGGCGCTTGCTCAGGCTTTTGTCTCTGGATTTTGTGTCAACGGTGGCCGTGGAATGTCGGGATGTCCTCAAGGGCCATGGTCAATTCTTTCTCTGGTGATATGGCCTGATCCCAAGTGGTTGGGATCATTCTGTGGATTGGAAGAGTCCTTTCTGTATTTTTTTTTTTTTACCTCAGGTGTCCCATCTTAGTGGGATTCCCGAGTAGAGCCCTGAGTAGGGGTGACTAGAAATCTCAAACTCTGGTTGAGATTGGGGGACTAGGGGCTTGGCAAGCCCCATATGTGGGCTGTTGTTCCAGTCACTAAGAGGCTTTACATGAGGATAGGGCTCACGCTGAGGGTCACAATGTGTGTTTGTGCAAATTGTGGCCCTCAGGGATAGGTGGGGCCTCATAGTCCATGCTGCTTTCTCCTACAATGAACATTGGACAACATGCCAACCACTAGGTTTCTTGGCAAGGCGAAGGAGAAGTTCTGATTCTTGCATCACGTTCACTCCTGAGCAGTGAGTGGAGATAAGGTCTAGGTTCTGAAGTTGAAAACTGAGGTTGGGTAGAGATGATGGCCTAAAGCCATTGTGGGTGTGATATGCTCTGTGTACGGCTAGCTTTCTGGTTGTTGGACTGGAGGTCTGCCCTCAGGCTGTGTCAGACAGGGCTTTAGAGCACAGGCTAGACTGTATAATTGGGGTATGGTCGAGTGGCATGCAGGTTGTTACTAATTTGGCGTTTCTGGTTAGCTCTATAGGGCAACATTTTTCTTCTGGAGGGCAGTCAGAGTGCTGCATTGTGTCTCCAGAATTGCCAAACTGGAGGGGTGTGGCCAGGATTGTGAAGTAGGAAGTCTGAAGACACAAGCTAGCACGAGTTTTGGGGCCAAGAGCATGGCAGGCCCACTCTGCAGAGGCTGAATCGGGATCTCCTGCAGGTGAGGTCAGGGAGAGTATCAGATGTTGCCTCAAGCTGGAGTTTGTGTCGATGACGGCACCTTCTTGAAGGGGGTGGGGGCGTCATGAGGCCAAGGAGGTTTCCCTACCCTGGGAGTTGTGAGCTGCTCCAAACTTCAAAGTTTCCTTCTTCAGGACAGTCGAGTACTATTGGATGGATCCAGAATGCCCCATACAGAAAGACTCGAGAGCAGGGGCCTAAGCATGGATGCCGAGATACGCCAACTCACCTTCCCATTCCCTGGTGGAGAAAAGGCACGCTCAATCTGCGGGCTCTTGGGTGAGCTACCCAGAAGGCTGAGTTTAAATGGACTCTCCTGAGGATGAGTCATAATGTGGGTTGGTGGCCATAGAGACCTTGGAATGTGGCAGTAGCTAAGGGACTCTGCAGGATTCTCCAACCCGAAGGGCTTGACAAAACTCCAACAAGGAACCTTCCCATGTGGAGATGAGAGGTCTTCTCTCTGGTGCCTCAGGAAAGCCCCGTATGCTGGTCTTCGAACCCAGGCCTCTGAGGATTGATACCTGGACACCAAAGCAAGAGTTCATAATAGGGCTTAGGGGCCTGTCTGGTTCAATCTTCTGTCTCTGCGGATATCTGTCTGTGTGTCTGCATGGAGGTAGTAGTTGGTCAGCTTGTGTCATAAAGCCCCTATTTGTCCAGTGCGGCTTGCGGTAGTGGGATGTCCTTGGGGACCTTGAGGTTTCTACTATTTTGTAGAGTTGTGGCCAATGGAATGGGCAGTTTCTTAGGAGAGAGCAGGCACAGTTCTGTGGTGTGGCTCCAGAGACCCCAGCCTGGAGGCTGTGTGGGCCATGGCTGTGCAGACAGACATCCAAAAACCCTAACTCAGCTCAGGTTTGTGGCCGAGGTTATGGCAGGCCTGATCTGCAGTCCATGAGGGGAGCTCCTCTGGATATGAAAGAAGGGTGAGAGGGAGGCAGTCGCTGAGGCTTTTGTCTCTGGATGTTTTGTCCACAATGGCCGTTTAATGTAGGAGTTGCCTCATGGGTCGTAGAAGTCTCCCTCTCTGGTAGTTTGTCCAGCCCCCAAGAGTTTGGGGTCATTCTGTGGGAAAGGAAGTGTCCTGTTTTCTGCTTCATGTGTCCCCCCATAAGAGGGATTCTAGAGCATAGAAGTGGGTACTGACAACTGGAATACTCGCCCTCTGGTTAAGCCTGGGGGCCTATGGATATGACAAGCCCCATATGCAGGATCTTGGTCCAGCCACTGAGAGGCGTTACTTTAATACGGGACTCACGCTGCAGGTCACAATGCATGTCTGTGCCCTAGGCGGCCCTCAAGCACTGGCGTGGCCTTTCGGACAATGCAGGTTTTCCTACATTGAACGTTGGACAACATGCCAACCACAAATTTTCTGGCCATGGGGAAGGAGGAATTCTAATTTCTGCATCACGTTCACCCCTGGGCAGTGATTGGAGATAAGGTCTAGGTTCTGAAGCCTGAAAACCTAGGTTGGGAAGAGATGACGACCTACAGCCATTGCGGGTCCTATGTGTCCAGGTTGGGGCCAGCTGTCTGGGTGTCGTTTGGGATGTCTTGTCTCAGGCTGTGCCAGACAGGGCATTAGAATACAGGGTGGGATGTATAATTGCTTTACAATCGAGTGGCATGCATTAGAAAATCATTTGGGGTTTCTTATTAGCAGCATAGGGCAAAGTTTTTCTTCTGGAGGGCAGGCAGAGTGCTGCATTGTGGCTTCGGAATTCCCAAACTGGAGGGCTTGTGGGCCAGGAGAGTGAGGACGGAAGTCTGAGAACACAAGCTAGGCTTAGGTTTCGGGGCAAGGACATGGCAGGCACACTCTGCAGAGCTGAATTGAGATCTCATGCGTCTGAAGTCAGGTCGAGGTTCAGACTTTGGCTCAGGTTTGAGTTTCTGTCCATGTTGGCCCCTTCAGGAAGGGGGGGCATTATGAGGCCATGGGGGTTTTCCCACTATTGGAGTTGTGAGATGCTCCAAACCGCAAGGATTCCTTCTGTGGGACAATTAAGATTTGTTGGATGGCTCCAGGACGTCTTAAAAGGTATTTTTCCAGAACAGGGTTCTAAGTATGGATGCCTGGGCAGCCAGCCTCACATTCCAATTGTCTCCTAGCAACAAGAAACGTTTGATCTGCTGGCTTGGGGTAGCAACAGAGGGGGCTGAGTTGAAATGGACTTTCCTGAGGATGGTCTTAATGTTGGTTTGAGTCCATGGAGACCTTGGTATGGGGCAGTGGCACCAGGGCCCTGAAGGATTCTCCTAACCAGAGGTTATGACAAAGCTCCAATGAGCAAGTTTTCCATGGGGAGACGAGATTTGTTCTTATTGGTGCCTCAGGAAACCACCATATGCTGGTATTGGAAATGAGGCCTCTGAGGAGAGATGCCTGGAAACCAAAGCAATGGATCTGATTAGGGCCTAGGGGCCTGTCCGGTTCAATATTCTTCTCTGGGGATATCTGTTGTCTGAGTGGAGGTAGTTGCTCAGCTGGTTTGAGATCACCCCTGTTTGTCCTGGGTGGCCTACACTATTGGGATGGCCTCGGTGACTTTGGAGGTTTTTCCTCATTTGCAAGGTTGTGGCCAATGGAATGGGAAGAATTCCCTTGAACGGGAAGCACAGTCCTGAGGTGTGGCTCCAGGGACCCAAGTGTGGAGCGTGTGTGGTCCAGGGCTATTTGGACAAAAGTCTGAAAACACAAACTCCACTTAGGTTGGGGGATGTAGGTATGGCCGGCCCGATCTATAGACCGTGAGGAGAACTCTTCGGGATATAAACAAAGGGCGAATATGAGGTGCTTGCTCATGCTTTTTTTTTTTTTTTTCTGGAAATGTGTCACCGGTTGCCATGGAATGTCGGGGTGTCCTCCTGGGCCATCGATGAGGCTCCCTTTCTGGGGATTTGACCTGATCCCAAGAGTTTGGGGTCATTCTGTGGGAAGAGAGGAGGCCTTTCTGGTTTTTTTGTTTATTTTATTTATTTATTTATTTATTTATTTATTTATTTATTTATTTTACCTCAGGTGGACCAACAAAAGAGGGATTCCAGAGCAGAGTCGTGGGTTGGGGCAACTGGACAACCAGACCTCTGGTTAACATTGGGACCTAAGAACATGGCAAGCCCCATATGTGGGCTCTTGTTCCAGACACTGAGAGGCCTTCCTTGAGGATAGGTCTCACACTGAGTTTCACAATGTGTTTTTGTGCCCAAGGAGCCCCTCAAGTCAGGGCGTGGCCTAATGTACCATGCTGGTTTCTCCTACACTGAACGTTGCACAATATGGCAACCACAAGTTTTCTGGCCATGGGGAAGATGGAGTTCTAATTTCTGCAACACTTTCACTCCTGGACTGTGATTGGATTTAAGGTCTAGGTTCTGAAGCCTGAAAACTGAGGTTGGGAAGAGATGAAGACCTAAGGCCATGGTGTGTCTGATGTGCTCAGCGTTCGGCCAGCTGTTGAGTGTGGGTTGGGAGGTGCAGGCTCAGGCTGTTGCAGACAGGGAATTAGTGCCCAGGCTAGACTGTATCATTGGTGTGCAGTCGAGTTTCGTGCAGGATGGTACTCATTTGTGGTTACTGGGTAGCCCCAGAGGGCAACGTTTTTCTTCTGGAGGGAAGACACAGTGCCACATATTGGATCCGGAATTCCCAAACTGGAAGGCTTGTGGGCCAGGAGTGTGAGGAAAAAATTCTGAGAACACAAGCCAGACTTAGATTTCGGGGTGAGGGGACGGCAGGCACCCTCTGCAGAGATGATTCGAGATCCTGTATACCTGAAGACAGAGCTAGGATCAGACGTTGGCTTAGGTCGGAGTTTCTGTCCATGACGGCCCCTTCATGAAGGGGAGGGTGTCACGAGGACATGGAGGTTTTCCCACGATGGGAATTGTGAGATGCTCCAAACCGCAATGATTCCTTCTGTGGGACAGTCGAGACCTGTTGGATGGCTCCAGGACATCCCATAAGGAAGTTATCCAGAGCAGGGTTCTAAGGATGGATGCCTGGGCAGCCTGCCTCCCATTCCGGGTGTCTCATAGAGCCAAGGCAAGTTCGATCTGCTGGATCTACGGGAGCAACCGAGGCGGGTGTGTTGAAATGGGTGAGTTGAGGATGGGTCATAATGTGCATTTGTGTCCATGTAGACCTTGGAATGGGGTGCTTGAACCGGGGCCTTGAGGGATGTTCATACCCGGAGGTTTTGATGGAGCTCTAAAGAGTATGTTTCCTATGTAGAGAAGAGAATTGTTTTGATGAGTGCCTAAGGAATCTCCCATATGCTGGTATTGGAAACCAGGCCTCTGAGGAGAGATGACTGGAATCAAAAGCAATGGATCTGATTAGGGCCTAAGTGCCTGTCCAGTTCATTCTTATTCTATGGGGATATCTGTCTCTGGGTCAGAGTGGAGGTAGTTTCCTAACTTGTGAAAGATCATCCCAGTGTGTCCTGGGCAGCCAACACTATTCGGATGGCCTCGGGGAGTTCGGAGGATTCTCCTAATCTATAGGGTTGTGATCAATGGAAATGGCAGAATTCCCCTGGAGAGGGAAGCCACAGTCCTGAGGTGTGGCTCCAAGGGCCCCAGCTTAGATGGTGTGTGGGCCAGGCCTGTGGGGACAGAAGTCTGAAAACACAAACTCAGCTTAGGTTTGGGGATGTATGTATGAAGGCTCGATCTACAGACCGTGAGAATTTTCCGGGCTATGAACAAAGGGCGAGTATGTGGCGCTTGCTCAGGCTTTTGTCTCTGGATTTTGTGTCAACGGTGGCCGTGGAATGTCGGGATGTCCTCAAGGGCCATGGTCAATTCTTTCTCTGGTGATATGGCCTGATCCCAAGTGGTTGAGATCATTCTGTGGATTGGAAGAGTCCTTTCTGTATTTTTTTTTTTTTTTTACCTCAGGTGTCCCATCAAAGTGGGATTTCCGAGTAGAGCCCTGAGTAGGGGTGACTAGACATCTCGAACTCTGGTTGAGATTGGGGGACTAGGGGCTTGGCAAGCCCCATATGTGGGCTGTTGTTCCAGTCACTAAGAGGCTTTACATGAGGATAGGGCTCACGCTGAGGGTCACAATGTGTGTTTGTGCAAATTGTGGCCCTCAGGGATAGGTGGGGCCTCATAGTCCATGCTGCTTTCTCCTACAATGAACATTGGACAACATGCCAACCACTAGGTTTCTTGGCAAGGCGAAGGAGAAGTTCTGATTCTTGCATCACGTTCACTCCTGAGCAGTGAGTGGAGATAAGGTCTAGGTTCTGAAGGTGAAAACTGAGGTTGGGTAGAGATGATGGCCTAAAGCCATTGTGGGTGTGAAATGCTCTGTGTACGGCTAGCTTTCTGGTTGTTGGCCTGGAGGTCTTCCCTCAGGCTGTGTCAGACAGGGCTTTAGTGCACAGGCTAGACTGTATAATTGGGGTATGGTCGAGTGGCATGCAGGTTGTTACTCATTTGGCGTTTCTGGTTAGCTCTATAGGGCAACATTTTTCTTCTGGAGGGCAGTCAGAGTGCTGCATTGTGTCTCCAGAATTGCCAAACTGGAGGGGTGTGGCCAGGATTGTGAAGTAGGAAGTCTGAAGACACAAGCTAGCACGAGATTTGGGGCCAATAGCATGGCAGGCCCACTCTGCAGAGGCTGAATCGGGATCACCTGCAGGTGAGGTCAGGGAGAGTATCAGATGTTGCCTCAAGCTGGAGTTTGTGTCCATGACGGCACCTTCTTGAAGGGGGTGGGGGCGTCATGAGGCCAAGGAGGTTTCCCTACCCTGGGACTTTTGAGCTGCTCCAAACTTCAAAGTTTCCTTCTTCAGGACAGTCGAGTACTATTCGATGGTCCCTTGTTGCCCCATACAGAAAGACTGGAGAGCAGGGGCCTAAGCATGGATGCCGAGACATGCCAACTCACCTTCCCATTGCCAGGTGGAGACAAGGCACGCTCAATCTGCGGGCTCTTGGGTGAGCTACCCAGAAGGCTGAGTTTAAATGGACTCTCCTGAGGATGAGTCATAATGTGGGTTGGTGGCCATGGAGACCTTGGAATGTGGCAGTAGCTAAGGGACTCTGCAGGATTCTCCAACCCGAAGGGCTTGACACAACTCCAACAAGGAAGCTTCCCATGTGGAGATGAGAGGTCTTCTGTCTGGTGCCTCAGGAAAGCCCCGTATGCTGGTCTTCGAACCCAGGCCTCTGAGGAGTGATACCTGGACACCAAAGCAAGAGTTCATAATAGGGCCTAGGGGCCTGTCTGGTTCAATCTTCTGTCTCTGCGGATATCTGTCTGTGTGTCTGCATGGAGGTAGTAGTTGCTCAGCTTGTGTCATAATGCCCCTATTTGTCCAGTGCGGCTTGCGGTAGTGGGATGTCCTTGGGGACCTTGAGGTTTCTACTATTTTGTAGAGTTGTGGCCAATGGAATGGGCAGTATCTTAGGAGAGAGCAGGCACAGTTCTGTGGTGTGGCTCCAGAGACCCCAGCCTGGAGGCTGTGTGGGCCATGGCTGTGCAGACAGACATCCAAAAACCCTAACTCAGCTCAGGTTTGGGGCCGAGGTTACGGCAGGCCTGATCTACAGTCCATGAGGGGAGATCCTCTGGATATGAAAGAAGGGTGAGAGGGAGGCAGTCGCTCAGGCTTTTGTCTCTGGATGTTTTGTCCACAATGGCCGTTTAATGTAGGAGTTGCCTCATTGGTCGTAGAAGTCTCCCTCTCTGGTAGTTTGTCCAGCCCTCAAGAGTTTGAGGTCATTCTGTGGGAAGGGAAGTGTCCTGTTTTCTGCTTCATGTTTCCCCCCAGTAGAGGGATTCTAGAGCATAGCAGTGGGTACTGACAACTGGAATACTCGCCCTCTGGTTAAGCCTGGGGGCCTATGGATATGACAAGCCCCATATGCAGGATCTTGGTCCAGCCACTGAGAGGCGTTACTTTAATACGGGACTCACGCTGCAGGTCACAATGCATGTCTGTGCCCTAGGCGGCCCTCAAGCACTGGCGTGGCCTTTCGGACAATGCAGGTTTTCCCACATTGAACGTTGGACAACATGCCAACCACAAGGTTTCTGGGCATGGGGAAGGAGGAATTCTAATTTCTGCATCACGTTCACCCCTGGGCAGTGATTGGAGATAAGGTCTAGGTGCTGAAGCCTGAAAACCGAGGTTGGGAAGAGGTGACGACCTACAGCCATAGCGGGTCCTATGTGTCCAGGTTGGGGCCAGCTGTCTGGGTGTCGTTTGGGATGTCTTGTCTCAGGCTGTGCCAGACAGGGCATTAGAATACAGGGTGGGCTGTATAATTGCTTTACAATCGAGTGGCATGCATTAGAAAATCATTTGGGGTTTCTTATTAGCAGCATAGGGCAAAATTTTTCTCCTGGAGGGCAGGCAGAGTGCTGCATTGTGGCTTCGGAATTCCCAAACTGGAGGGCTTGTGGGCCAGGAGAGTGAGGACGGAAGTCTGAGAACACAAGCTAGGCTTAGGTTTCGGGGCAAGGACATGGCAGGCACACTCTGCAGAGCTGAATTGAGATCTCATGCGTCTGAAGTCAGGTCGAGGTTCAGACTTTGGCTCAGGTTTGAGTTTCTGTCCATGTTGGCCCCTTCAGGAAGGGGGGGCATTATGAGGCCATGGGGGTTTTCCCACTATTGGAGTTGTGAGATGCTCCAAACCGCAAGGATTCCTTCTTTGGGACAATTAAGATTTGTTGGATGGCTCCAGGACGTCTTATAAGGTAAGTTCCAGAACAGGGTTCTAAGTATGGATGCCTGGGCAGCCAGCCTCACGTTCCAATTGTCTCCTAGCAACAAGAAACGTTTGATCTGCTGGCTTGGGGTAGCAACAGAGGGGGCTGAGTTGAAATGGACTTTCCTGAGGATGGTCTTAATGTTGGTTTGAGTCCATGGAGACCTTGGTATGGGGCAGTGGCACCAGGGCCCTGAAGGATTCTCCTAACCAGAGGTTATGACAAAGCTCCAATGAGCAAGTTTTCCATGGGGAGACGAGATTTGTTCTTAGTGGTGCCTCAGGAAACCACCATATGCTGGTATTGGAAACGAGGCCTCTGAGGAGAGATGCCTGAAAACCAAAGCAATGGATCTGATTAGGGCCTAGGGGCCTGTCCGGTTCAATATTCTTCTCTGGGGACATCTGTTTTCTGAGTGGAGGTAGTTGCTCAGCTGGTTTGAGATCACCCCTGTTTGTCCTGGGCGGCCTACACTATTGGGATGGCCTCGGTGACTTTGGAGGTTTTTCCTCATTTGCAAGGTTGTGGCCAATGGAATGGGAAGAATTCCCTTGAACGGGAAGCACAGTCCTGAGGTGTGGCTCCAGGGACCAAAGTGTGGAGCGTGTGTGGTCCAGGGCTATTTGGACAAAAGTCTGAAAACACAAACTCCACGTAGGTTGGGGGATGTAGGTATGGCCGGCCCGATCTATAGACCGTGAGGAGAACTCTTCGGGATATGAACAAAGGGCGAATGTGAGGTGCTTGCTCATGCTTTTTTTTTTTTTTTTTTCTGGAAATGTGTCACCGATTGCCATGGAATGTCGGGGGGTCCTCATGGGCCATCGATGAGGCACCTTTCTGGGGTTTTGACCTGATCCCAAGAGTTTGGGGTCATTCTGTGGGAAGGGAGGAGGCCTTTCTGTTTTTTTTTTTGTTTATTTATTTATTTATTTATTTATATTTTTTACCTCAGGTGGACCAACAAAAGAGGGATTCCAGAGCAGAGTCGTGGGTGGGGGCAACTGGACAACCAGAACTCTGGTTAACATTGGGACCTAAGAACATGGCAAGCCCCATATGTGGTCTCTTGGTCCAGACACTGAGAGGCCTTCCTTGAGGATAGGTCTCACAATGAGTTTCACAATGTGTTTTTGTGCCCAAGGAGCCCCTCAAGTCAGGGCGTGGCCTAATGTACCATGCTGGTTTCTCCTACACTGAACGTTGCACAATATGGCAACCACAAGTTTTCTGGCCATGGGGAAGATGGAGTTCTAATTTCTGCAACACTTTCACTCCTGGACTGTGATTGGATTTAAGGTCTAGGTTCTGAAGCCTGAAAACTGAGGTTGGGAAGAGATGAAGACCTAAGGCCATGGTGTGTCTGATGTGCTCAGTGTTCGGCCAGCTGTTGAGTGTGGGTTGGGAGGTGCAGGCTCATGCTGTGGCAGACAGGGAATTAGTGCCCAGGCTAGACTGTATCATTGGGGTGCAGTCGAGTTTCGTGCAGGATGGTACTCATTTGTGGTTACTGGGTAGCCCCAGAGGGCAACGTTTTTCTTCTGGAGGGAAGACACAGTGCCACATAGTGGCTCCAGAATTCCCAAACTGGAAGGCTTGTGGGCCAGGAGTGTGAGGAAAAAATTCTGAGAACACAAGCCAGACTTAGATTTCGGGGTGAGGGGACGGCAGGCACCCTCTGCAGAGATGATTCGAGATCCTGTATACCTGAAGACAGAGCTAGGATCAGACGTTGGCTTAGGTCGGAGTTTCTGTCCATGACGGCCCCTTCATGAAGGGGAGGGTGTCACGAGGACATGGAGGTTTTCCCACGATGGGAATTGTGAGATGCTCCAAGCCGCAATGATTCCTTCTGTGGGACAGTCGAGTCCTGTTGGATGGCTCCAGGACATCCCATAAGGAAGTTATCCAGAGCAGGGTTCTAAGGATGGATGCCTGGGCAGCCTGCCTCCCATTCCAAGTGTCTCATAGAGCCAAGGCATGTTCGATCTGCTGGATCTACGGGAGCAACCGAGGCGGGTGTGTTGAAATGGGTGAGTTGAGGATGGGTCATAATGTGCATTTGTGTCCATGTAGACCTTGGAATGGGGTGCTTGATCCGGGGCCTTGAGGGATGTTCATAACCGGAGGTTTTGATGGAGCTCTAAAGAGTATGTTTCAAATGTAGAGAAGAGAATTGTTTTGATGAGTACCTAAGGAATCTCCCATATGCTGGTATTGGAAACCAGGCCTCTGAGGAGAGATGACTGGAATCAAAAGCAATGGATCTGATTAGAGCCTAAGTGCCTGTCCAGTTCAATCTTATACTATGGGGATATCTTTCTCTGGGTCTGAGTGGAGGTAGTTTCCTAACTTGTGAAAGATCATCCCAGTGTGTCCTGGGCAGCCAACACTATTCGGATGGCCTCGGGGAGTTCGGAGGATTCTCCTAATCTATAGGGTTGTGGACAATGGAAATGGCAGAATTCCCCTGGAGAGGGAAGCCACAGTCCTGAGGTGTGGCTCCAGGGGCCCCAGCTTAGATGGTGTGTGGGCCAGGCCTGTGGGGACAGAAGTCTGAAAACACAAACTCAGCTTAGGTTTGGGGATGTATGTATGAAGGCTCGATCTACAGACCGTGAGAATTTTCCGGGCTATGAACAAAGGGCGAGTATGTGGCGCTTGCTCAGGCTTTTGTCTCTGGATTTTGTGTCAACGGTGGCCGTGGAATGTCGGGATGTCCTCAAGGGCCATGGTCAATTCTTTCTCTGGTGATATGGCCTGATCCCAAGTGGTTGGGATCATTCTGTGGATTGGAAGAGTCCTTTCTGTATTTTTTTTTTTTACCTCCGGTGTCCCATCAAAGAGGGATTCGTGACTAGAGTCCTGAGTAGGGTGACTAGACATCTCGAACTCTGGTTGAGATTGGGGGACTAGGGGCTTGGCAAGCCACATATGTGGGCTGTTGTTCCAGTCACTAAGAGGCTTTACATGAGGATAGGGCTCACGCTGAGGGTCACAATGTGTGTTTGTGCAAATTGTGGCCCTCAGGGATAGGTGGGGCCTCATAGTCCATGCTGCTTTCTCCTACAATGAACATTGGACAACATGCCACCCACTAGTTTTCTTGCCAAGGCGAAGGAGATGTTCTGATTCTTGCATCACGTTCACTCCTGAGCAGTGAGTGGAGATAAAGACTAGGCTCTGAAGGTGAAAACTGAGGTTGGGTAGAGATGATCGCCTAAAGCCATTGTGGGTGTGATATGCTCTGTGTACGGCTAGCTTTCTGGTTGTTGGACTGGAGGTCTGCCCTCAGGCTGTGTCAAACAGGGCTTTAGAGCACAGGCTAGACTGTATAATTGGGGTATGGTCGAGTGGCATGCAGGTTGTTACTCTTTTGGCGTTTCTGGTTAGCTCTATAGGGCAACATTTTTCTACTGGAGGGCAGTCAGAGTTCTGCACTGTGTCTCCAGAATTGCCAAACTGGAGGGGTGTGGCCAGGATTGTGAGGAAGGAAGTCTGAAAACACAAGCTAGCACGAGTTTTGGGGCCAAGAGCATGGCAGGCCCACTCTGCAGAGGCTGAATCGAGATCTCCTGCAGGTGAGGTCAGGGCGAGTATCAGATGTTGCCTCAAGCTGCAGTTTGTGTCCATGACGGCCCCTTCAAGAAGGGGGTGGGGGCGTCATGAGGCCAGGGAGGTTTCCCTACACTGGGAGTTGTGAGCTGCTCCAAACTTCAAAGTTTCCTTCTTCAGGACAGTCAAGTACTATTGGAAGTTCCAGGATGCCCCATACAGAAAGACTCGAGAGCAGGGGCCTAAGCATGGATGCCGAGACACGCCAACTCACCTTCCCATTGCCTGGTGGAGACAAGGCACGCTCAATCTGCGGGCTCTTGGGTGAGCTACCCAGAAGGCTGAGTTTAAATGGACTCTCCTGAGGATGAGTCATAATGTGGGTTGGTGGCCATGGAGACCTTGGAATGTGGCAGTAGCTAAGGGACTCTGCAGGATTCTCCAACCCGAAGGGCTTGACACAACTCCAACAAGGAAGCTTCCCATGTGGAGATGAGAGGTCTTCTGTCTGGTGCCTCAGGAAAGCCCCATATGCTGGTCTTCGAACCCAGGCCTCTGAGGAGTGATACCTGGACACCAAAGCAAGAGTTCATAATAGGGCCTAGGGGCCTGTCTGGTTCAATCTTCTGTCTCTGCGGATATCTGTCTGTGTGTCTGCATGGAGGTAGTAGTTGCTCAGCTTGTGTCATAATGCCCCTATTTGTCCAGTGCGGCTTGCGGTAGTGGGATGTCCTTGGGGACCTTGAGGTTTCTACTATTTTGTAGAGTTGTGGCCAATGGAATGGGCAGTTTCTTAGGAGAGAGCAGGCACAGTTCTGTGGTGTGGCTCCAGAGACCCCAGCCTGGAGGCTGTGTGGGCCATGGCTGTGCAGACAGACATCCAAAAACCCTAACTCAGCTCAGGTTTGGGGCCGAGGTTACGGCAGGCCTGATCTACAGTCCATGAGGGGAGATCCTCTGGATATGAAAGAAGGGTGAGAGGGAGGCAGTCGCTCAGGCTTTTGTCTCTGGATGTTTTGTCCACAATGGCCGTTTAATGTAGGAGTTGCCTCATGGGTCGTAGAAGTCTCCCTCTCTGGTAGTTTGTCCAGCCCCCAAGAGTTTGGGGTTATTCTGTGGGATGGGAAGTGTCCTGTTTTCTGCTTCATGTGTCTCCCCAGTAGAGGGATTCTAGAGCATAGCAGTGGGTACTGACAACTGGAATACTCGCCCTCTGGTTAAGCCTGGGGGCCTATGGATATTACAAGCCCCATATGCAGGATCTTGGTCCAGCCACTGAGAGGCGTTACTTTAATACGGGACTCACGCTGCAGGTCACAATGCATGTCTGTGCCCTAGGCGGCCCTCAAGCACTGGCCTGGCCTTTCGGACAATGCAGGTTTTCCCACATTGAACGTTGGACAACATGCCAACCACAAGGTTTCTGGCCATGGGGAAGGAGGAATTCTAATTTCTGCATCACGTTCACCCCTGGGCAGTGATTGGAGATAAGGTCTAGGTTCTGAAGCCTGAAAACCGAGGTTGGGAAGAGATGACGACCTACAGCCATAGCGGGTCCTATGTGTCCAGGTTGGGGCCAGCTGTCTGGGTGTCGTTTGGGATGTCTTGTCTCAGGCTGTGCCAGACAGGGCATTAGAATACAGGGTGGGCTGTATAATTGCTTTACAATCGAGTGGCATGCATTAGAAAATCATTTGGGGTTTCTTATTAGCAGCATAGGGCAAAGTTTTTCTCCTGGAGGGCAGGCAGAGTGCTGCATTGTGGCTTCGGAATTCCCAAACTGGAGGGCTTGTGGGCCAGGAGAGTGAGGACGGAAGTCTGAGAGCACAAGCTAGGCTTAGGTTTCGGGGCAAGGACATGGCAGGCACACTCTGCAGAGCTGAATTGAGATCTCATGCGTCTGAAGTCAGGTCGAGGTTCAGACTTTGGCTCAGGTTTGAGTTTCTGTCCATGTTGGCCCCTTCAGGAAGGGGGGGCATTATGAGGCCATGGGGGTTTTCCCACTATTGGAGTTGTGAGATGCTCCAAACCGCAAGGATTCCTTCTGTGGGACAATTAAGAATTGTTGGATGGCTCCAGGACGTCTTATAAGGTAAGTTCCAGAACAGGGTTCTAAGTATGGATGCCTGGGCAGCCAGCCTCACATTCCAATTGTCTCCTAGCAACAAGAAACATTTGATCTGCTGGCTTGGGGTAGCAACAGAGGGGGCTGAGTTGAAATGGACTTTCCTGAGGATGGTCTTAATGTTGGTTTGAGTCCATGGAGACCTTGGTATGGGGCAGTGGCACCAGGGCCCTGAAGGATTCTCCTAACCAGAGGTTATGACAAAGCTTCAATGAGCAAGTTTTCCATGGAGAGACGAGATTTGTTCTTATTGGTGCCTCAGGAAACCACCATATGCTGGTATTGGAAACGAGGCCTCTGAGGAGAGATGCCTGGAAACCAAAGCAATGGATCTGATTAGGGCCTAGGGGCCTGTCCGGTTCAATATTCTTCTCTGGGGACATCTGTTGTCTGAGTGGAGGTAGTTGCTCAGCTGGTTTGAGATCACCCCTGTTTGTCCTGGGCGGCCTACACTATTGGGATGGCCTCGGTGACTTTGGAGGTTTTTCCTCATTTGCAAGGTTGTGGCCAATGGAATGGGAAGAATTCCCTTGAACGGGAAGCACAGTCCTGAGGTGTGGCTCCAGGGACCCAAGTGTGGAGCGTGTGTGGACCAGGGCTATTTGGACAAAAGTCTGAAAACACAAACTCCACTTAGGTTGGGGGATGTAGGTATGGCCGGCTCGATCTATAGACCGTGAGGAGAACTCTTCGGGATATGAACAAAGGGCGAATGTGAGGTGCTTGCTCATGCTTTTTTTTTTTTTTTTTTTTTCTGGATATGTGTCACCGATTGCCATGGAATGTCGGGGGGTCCCCATCGATGAGGCTCCTTTCTGGGGTTTTGACCTGATCCCAAGAGTTTGGGGTCATACTGTGGGAAGGGAGGAGGCCTTTCTGGTTTTTTTTTTTGTTTATTTATTCATTTATTTATTTATTTTACCTCAGGTGGACCAACAAAGAGGGATTCCAGAGCAGAGTCGTGGGTGGGGGCAACTGGACAACCAGAACTCTGGTTAACATTGGGACCTAAGAACATGGCAAGCCCCATATGTGGGCTCTTGGTCCAGACACTGAGAGGCCTTCCTTGAGGATAGGTCTCACATTGAGTTTCACAATGTCTTTTTGTGCCCAAGGAGCCCCTCAAGTCAGGGCGTGGCCTAATGTACCATGCTGGTTTCTCCTACACTGAACGTTGCACAATATGGCAACCACAAGTTTTCTGGCCATGGGGAAGATGGAGTTCTAACTTCTGCAACACTTTCACTCCTGGACTGTGATTGGATTTAAGGTCTAGGTTCTGAAGCCTGAAAACTGAGGTTGGGAAGAGATGAAGACCTAAGGCCATGGTGTGTCTGATGTGCTCAGTGTTCGGCCAGCTGTTGAGTGTGGGTTGGGAGGTGCAGGCTCATGCTGTGGCAGACAGGGAATTAGTGCCCAGGCTAGACTGTATCATTGGGGTGCAGTAGAGATTCGTGCAGGATGGTACTCATTTGTGGTTACTGGGTAGCCCCAGAGGGCAACGTTTTTCTTCTGGAGGGAAGACACAGTGCCACATAGTGGCTCCAGAATCCCCAAACTGGAAGGCTTGTGGGCCAGGAGTGTGAGGAAAAAATTCTGAGAACACAAGCCAGACTTAGATTTCGTGGTGAGGGGACGGCAGGCACCCTCTGCAAAGATGATTCGAGATCCTGTATACCTGAAGACAGAGCTAGGATCAGACGTTGGCTTAGGTCGGAGTTTCTGTCCATGACGGCCCCTTCATGAAGGGGAGGGTGTCACGAGGACATGGAGGTTTTCCCACGATGGGAATTGTGAGATGCTCCAAACCGCAATGATTCCTTCTGTGGGACAGGTGAGATTGGTGGATGGCTCCAGGACATCCCATAAGGAAGTTATCCAGAGCAGGGTTCTAAGGATGGATGCCTGGGCAGCCTGCCTCCCATTCCATGTGTCTCATAGAGCCAAGGCAAGTTCGATCTGCTGCATCTACGGGAGCAACCGAGGCGGGTGTGTTGAAATGGGTGAGTTGAGGATGGGTCATAATGTGCATTTGTGTCCATGTAGACCTTGGAATGGGGTGCTTGATCCGGGGCCTTGAGGGATGTTCATAACCGGAGGTTTTGTTGGAGCTCTAAAGAGTATGTTTCCTATGTAGAGAAGAGAATTGTTTTGATGAGTACCTAAGGAATCTCCCATATGCTGGTATTGGAAACCAGGCCTCTGAGGAGAGATGACTGGAATCAAAAGCAATGGATCTGATTAGAGCCTAAGTGCCTGTCCAGTTCAATCTTATACTATGGGGATATCTTTCTCTGGGTCTGAGTGGAGGTAGTTTCCTAACTTGTGAAAGATCATCCCAGTGTGTCCTGGGCAGCCAACACTATTCGGATGGCCTCGGGGAGTTCGGAGGATTCTCCTTATCTATAGGGTTTTGGACAATAGAAATGGCAGAATTCCCCTGGAGAGGGAAGCCACAGTCCTGAGGTGTGGCTCCAGGGGCCCCAGCTTAGATGGTGTGTGGGCCAGGCCTGTGGGGACAGAAGTCTGAAAACACAAACTCAGCTTAGGTTTGGGGATGTATGTATGAAGGCTCGATCTACAGACCGTGAGAATTTTCCGGGCTATGAACAAAGGGCGAGTATGTGGCGCTTGCTCAGGCTTTTGTCTCTGGATTTTGTGTCAACGGTGGCCGTGGAATGTCGGGATGTCCTCAAGGGCCATGGTCAATTCTTTCTCTGGTGATATGGCCTGATCCCAAGTGGTTGGGATCATTCTGTGGATTGGAAGAGTCCTTTCTGTATTTTTTTTTTTTTTTACCTCAGGTGTCCCATCAAAGAGGGATTCCCGAGTAGAGCCCTGAGTAGGGGTGACTAGACATCTCGAACTCTGGTTGAGATTGGGGGACTAGGGGCTTGGCAAGCCCCATATGTGGGCTGTTGTTCCAGTCACTAAGAGGCTTTGCATGAGGATAGGGCTCACGCTGAGGGTCACAATGTGTGTTTGTGCAAATTGTGGCCCTCTGGGATACGTGGGGCCTCATAGTCCATGCTGCTTTCTCCTACAATGAACATTGGACAACATGCCAACCACTAGGTTTCTTGGCAAGGCGAAGGAGAAGTTCTGATTCTTGCATCACGTTCACTCCTGAGCTTTGAGTGGAGATAAGGTCTAGGTTCTGAAGGTGAAAACTGAGGTTGGGTAGAGATGATGGCCTAAAGCCATTGTGGGTGTGATATGCTCTGTGTATGGCTAGCTTTCTGGTTGTTGGACTGGAGGTCTGCCCTCAGGCTGTGTCAGACAGGGCTTTAGTGCACAGGCTAGACTGTATAATTGGGGTATGGTCGAGTGGCATGCAGGTTGTTACTCATTTGGCGTTTCTGGTTAGCACTATAGGGCAACATTTTTCTTCTGGAGGGCAGTCAGAGTGCTGCATTGTGTCTCCAGAATTGCCAAACTGGAGGGGTGTGGCCAGGATTGTGAGGAAGGAAGTCTGAAAACACAATCTAGCACGAGTTTTGGGGCCAAGAGCATGGCAGGCCCACTCTGCAGAGGCTGAATCGAGATCTCCTGCAGGTGAGGTCAGGGCGAGTATCAGATGTTGCCTCAAGCTGGAGTTTGTGTCCATGACGGCACCTTCCTGAAGGGGGTGGGGGCGTCATGAGGCCAAGGAGGTTTCCCTACGCTGGGAGTTGTGAGCTGCTCCAAACTTCAAAGTTTCCTTCTTCAGGACAGTCGAGTACTATTGGATGGTTCCAGGATGCCCCATACAGAAAGACTCGAGAGCAGGGGCCTAAGCATGGATGCCGAGACACGCCAACTCACCTTCCCATTGCCTGGTGGAGACAAGGCACGCTCAATCTGCGGGCTCTTGGGTGAGCTACCCAGAAGGCTGAGTTTAAATGGACTCTCCTGAGGATGAGTCATAATGTGGGTTGGTGGCCATGGAGACCTTGGAATGTGGCAGTAGCTAAGGGACTCTGCAGGATTCTCCAACCCGAAGGGCTTGACACAACTCCAACAAGGAAGCTTCCCATGTGGAGATGAGAGGTCTTCTGTCTGGTGCCTCAGGAAAGCCCCGTATGCTGGTCTTCGAACCCAGGCCTCTGAGGAGTGATACCTGGACACCAAAGCAAGAGTTCATAATAGGGCCTAGGGGCCTGTCTGGTTCAATCTTCTGTCTCTGCGGATATCTGTCTGTGTGTCTGCATGGAGGTAGTAGTTGCTCAGCTTGTGTCATAATGCCCCTATTTGTCCAGTGCGGCTTGCGGTAGTGGGATGTCCTTGGGGACCTTGAGGTTTCTACTATTTTGTAGAGTTGTGGCCAATGGAATGGGCAGTTTCTTAGGAGAGAGCAGGCACAGTTCTGTGGTGTGGCTCCAGAGACCCCAGCCTGGAGGCTGTGTGGGCCATGGCTGTGCAGACAGACATCCAAAAACCCTAACTCAGCTCAGGTTTGGGGCCGAGGTTACGGCAGGCCTGATCTACAGTCCATGAGGGGAGCTCCTCTGGATATGAAAGAAGGGTGAGAGGGAGGCAGTCGCTCAGGCTTTTGTCTCTGGATGTTTTGTCCACAATGGCAGTTTAATGTAGGAGTTGCCTCATTGGTCGTAGAAGTCTCCCTCTCTGGTAGTTTGTCCAGCCCCCAAGAGTTTGGGGTCATTCTGTGGGAAGGGAAGTGTCCTGTTTTCTGCTTCATGTGTCCCCCCAGTAGAGGGATTCTAGAGCATAGCAGTGGGTACTGACAACTGGAATACTCGCCCTCTGGTTAAGCCTGGGGGCCTATGGATATGACAAGCCCCATATGCAGGATCTTGGTCCAGCCACTGAGAGGCGTTACTTTAATACGGGACTCACGCTGCAGGTCACAATGCATGTCTGTGCCCTAGGCGGCCCTCAAGCACTGGCGTGGCCTTTCGGACAATGCAGGTTTTCCCACATTGAACATTGGACAACATGCCAACCACAAATTTTCTGGCCATGGGGAAGGAGGAATTCTAATTTCTGCATCACGTTCACCCCTGGGCAGTGATTGGAGATAAGGTCTAGGTTCTGAAGCCTGAAAACCGAGGTTGGGAAGAGATGACGACCTACAGCAATAGCGGGTCCAATGTGTCCAGGTTGGGGTCAGCTGTCTGGGTGTCGTTTGGGATGTCTTGTCTCAGGCTGTGCCAGACAGGGCATTAGTATACAGGGTAGGCTGTATAATTGCTTTACCATCGAGTGACATGCATTAGAAAATCATTTGGGGTTTCTTATTAGCAGCATAGGGCAAAGTTTTTCTTCTGGAGGGCAGGCAGAGTGCTGCATTGTGGCTTCGGAATTCCCAAACTGGAGGGCTTGTGGGCCAGGAGAGTGAGGACGGAAGTCTGAGAACACAAGCTAGGCTTAGGTTTCGGGGCAAGGACATGGCAGGCACACTCTGCAGAGCTGAATTGAGAACTCATGCGTCTGAAGTCAGTCGAGGTTCAGACTTGGCTCAGGGTTGAGTTTCTGTCCATGTTGGCCCCTACAAGAAGAGGGGTGATTATGAGGCCATGGGGGTTTTCCCACTATTGGAGTTGTGAGATGCTCCAAACCGCAAGGATTCCTTCTGTGGGACAATTAAGATTTGTTGGATGGCTCCAGGACGTCTTATAAGGTATTTTTCCAGAACAGGGTTCTAAGTATGGATGCCTGGACAGCAGCCTCACATTCCAATTGTCTCCTAGCAACAAGAAACGTTTGATCTGCTGGCTTGGGGTAGCAACAGAGGGGGCTGAGTTGAAATGGACTTTCCTGAGGATGGTCTTAATGTTGGTTTGAGTCCATGGAGACCTTGGTATGGGGCAGTGGCACCAGGGCCCTGAAGGATTCTCCTAACCAGAGGTTATGACAAAGCTCCAATGAGCAAGTTTTCCATGGAGAGACGAGATTTGTTCTTATTGGTGCCTCAGGAAACCACCATATGCTGGTATTGGAAACGAGGCCTCTGAGGAGAGATGCCTGAAAATTAAAGCAATGGATCTGATTAGGGCCTAGGGGCCTGTCCGGTTCAATATTCTTCTCTGGGGACATCTGTTGTCTGAGTGGAGGTAGTTGCTCAGCTGGATTGAGATCACCCCTGTTTGTCCTGGGCGGCCTACACTATTGGGATGGCCTCGGTGACTTTGGAGGTTTTTCCTCATTTGCAAGGTTGTGGCCAATGGAATGGGAGAATTCCCTTGAAAGGGAAGCACAGTCCTGAGGTGTGGCTCCAGGGACCCAAGTGTGGAGCGTGTGTGGTCCAGGGCTATTTGGAAAAAAGTCTGAAAACACAAACTCCACTTAGGTTGGGGGATGTAGGTATGGCCGGCCAGATCTATAGACCGTGAGGAGAACTCTTCGGGATATGAACAAAGGGCGAATGTGAGGTGCTGGCTCATGCTTTTTTTTTTTTTTTTCTGGAAATGTGTCACCGATTGCCATGGAATGTCGGGGTGTTCTCCTGGGCCATCGATGAGGCTCCCTTTCTGGGGATTTGACCTGATCCCAAGAGTTTGGGGTCATTCTGTGGGAAGGGAGGAGGCCTTTCTGGTTTTTCTGTTTATTTTATTTATTTATTTATTTATTTATTTATTTATTTATTTATTTATTTATTTTTTACCTCAGGTGGACCACCAAAAGAGGGATTCCAGAGCAGAGTCGTGGGTTGGGGCAACTGGACAACCAGACCTCTGGTTAACATTGGACCTAAGAACATGGCAAGCCCCATATGTGGGCTCTTGGTCCAGACACTGAGAGGCCTTCCTTGAGGATAGGTCTCACACTGAGTTTCACAATGTGTTTTTGTGTCCAAGGAGCCCCTCAAGTCAGGGCGTGGCCTAATGTACCATGCTGGTTTCTCCTACACTGAACGTTGCACAATATGGCAATCACAAGTTTTCTGGCCATGGGGAAGATGGAGTTCTAATTTCTGCAACACTTTCACTCCTGGACTGTGATTGGATTTAATGTCTAGGTTCTGAAGCCTGAAAACTGAGGTTGGGAAGAGATGAAGACCTAAGGCCATGGTGTGTCTGATGTGCTCAGTGTTCGGCTAGCTGTTGAGTGTGGGTTGGGAGGTGCAGGCTCAGGCTGTGGCAGACAGGGAATTAGTGCCCAGGCTAGACTATATCATTGGGGTACCGTCGAGTTTCGTGCAGGATGGTACTCATTTGTGGTTACTGGGTAGCCCCAGAGGGCAACGTTTTTCTTCTGGAGGGAAGACACAGTGCCACATAGTGGCTCCAGAACTCCCAAACTGGAAGGCTTGTGGGCCAGGAGTGTGAGGAAAAAATTTTGAGAACACAAGCCAGTCTTAGATTTCGGGGTGAGGGGACGGCAGGCACCCTCTGCAGAGATGTTTCGAGATCCTGTATACCTGAAGACAGAGCTAGGATCAGACGTTGGCTTAGGTCGGAGTTTCTGTCCATGACGGCCCCTTCATGAAGGGGAGGGTGTCACGAGGACATGGAGGTTTTCCCACGATGGGAATTGTGAGATGCTCCAAACCGCAATGATTCCTTCTGTGGGACAGGTGAGACCGGTGGATGGCTCCAGGACATCCCATAAGGAAGTTATCCAGAGCAGGGTTCTAAGGATGGATGCCTGGGCAGCCTGCCTCCCATTCCAGGTGTCTCATAGAGCCAAGGCAAGTTCGATCTGCCTGATCTAGGGGAGCAACCGAATCGGGTGTGTTGAAATGGGTGAGTTGAGGATGGGTCATAATGTGCATTTGTGTCCATGGAGACCTTGGAATGGGGTCTTGATCCGGGTCCTTGAGGGATGTTCATAACCGGAGGTTTTGATGGAGCTCTAAAGAGTATGTTTCCTATGTAGAGAAGAGAATTGTTTTGATGAGTGCCTAAGGAATCTAACATATGCTGGTATTGGAAACCAGGCCTCTGAGGAGAGATGACTGGAAACAACAGCAATGGATATGATTAGAGCCTAGGTGCCTGTCCGGTTCAATCTCTTTGCTGGGGATACGTGTCTAAGTATCTGAGGTGAGTTAGTTGCTCAGATTGTGTCAGATCGCCCCTGTTTGTCCTTGGCGGCCTATAATATTGGAATGGCCTCGGGACTTTGGAGTTTCTCCTAATCTATAGGGTTGTGGTCAATGGAATGGGCAGAAATCCCCTGGAGAGGGCAGGCAAAGTTCTGAGTTTGGCGCTAGGGGCCCAACCTTGAGGGTGTGTGGGCCAGGCCTGTGGAGCAAAAATCTGAAAACACAAACTCCGCTTAGGATTGGGGACATAGTTATGGCACTCCCAATCTACAGACCGTGATAACACTTCAGGATATGAAAAAGTGTGAGTCTGAGGTGCTTGCTCAGATTTTGTCTCTGGATTTGTGTCAACAATGTGGATGGAATGCTGGCGTGGCCTCATGGGTTGTGGATGGCTTTCCTTCTCTGAGGATTTGACCCAATCCCAAGAGTTTGGGTATTTTCTGTGGGATGGGAGGAGTCCTTTCTGTTTTTTATTTTATTTTATTTTATTTTTTGTACCTCATGTGTCCCAATAAAGGAGGGATTCCAGAGCAGAGTCCTCGGGAGGGACAACTGGACAACCCCACCTCTGTTTTAGTTTGGGGGCCTAGGGGCATGGCAAGTCCAATATGTGGGCTCTTGATTTAGACACTGAGAGGCCTTCCTTGAGGACAGGGCTCATGCTGAGGGTCACAATGCCTATTTGTGCCAACAAGGCCCTCAAGCATGGGAAGGGCCTCATGGGCCACGCTGGATTCTCCGACACTGTACGTTGGAGAATATGCCAACCACAAGGTTTCTGGCCATGGCGAAGGAAGAGTTGTGACTTCTGCATCACGTTCACCCCTGGACAGTGTTTGGAGTTTAGGTCTAGGTTCTGAAACCCGAAAACCGAGGTTGGGAAGAGATGAAGACCTAAGGACCTGTTTGGTCCAATGAGCTCAGTGTGCGGCCAGCTGTTGAGCGTACGTCTGGAGGTGTGGGCTCATGCTGTGTCAGACAAGGCATTAGACAGGGTAGACTGTATATTTGGGGTGCAGTCGAGTGGCGTTCAATTGATCCTCATTCGGGTTTCTAGGTAGTTCCATAAGGCAACGTTTTTTCTCCTGGAGGGCAGGCAGAGTGCTGCATTGTGGCCCCAGGATTTCCAAACTGTAGGGCTTTTGGGCCAGGGGTGTGAGGACTGTAGTCTGAGAACACAAGCTAGGCTTAGTTTTTGGGGTGAGGGCACAGAAGGCACACTCTGCAGAGCTGAATCATGATCTCATGCACCTGAAGTCCGGGCGAATATCAGACGTTTGCTCAGGTTGGAGTTTCTGTCCATGATGGCCACTTTATAAAGTGGAGCGTCTCAAGAGGCCATGTAGATTTTCCCACAATGGGAGTTCTGAGATGCTCCAGACTGCAAAGATTCCTTCTGTGGGACACTTGAGACCTGTTGGATGGCTCTAGGATGTCCCATATGGAATGATTCCAGAGTAGGGTTCTAAGGATTGATGCCTAGGCAGCCCACCTCCCATTCTAGTTGTCTCCTAGTGACAAGGCAGGTTTGATCTGCAGGCCCTGGGGGAGAAACCAAGGGGGTTGAGTTGACATGGACGCTCCCGAGGATAGATCATAATGTGGGTTTAAGTCCATGGAGACCTTGGAATGGGGCGCTTGATCCGGGGCCCTGAAAGATTCTCCTAAACAGAGGTTTTTATAGAGCTCCAAAGAGTACATTTCCTATGTGGAGACGAGATTTTTCTGATGAGTGCCTCAGTAATCCCCCTATGCTGGTATTAGAAACCAAGCCTCTGAAGAGAGATGCCTGGAAACAAAAGCAATGGATCTGATTAGGGCCTAAGTGCCTGTCCAGTTCAATCTTATTCTATGGGGATATCTGTCTCTGGGTCTGAGTGGAGGTAGTTTCCTAACTTGTGAAAGATCATCCCTGTTTGTCCTGGGCAGCCAACACTATTCGGATGGCCTCGAGGAGTTTGGAGGTTTCTCCTAATCTATAAGGTTGTGGCCAATGGAAATGGCAGAATTCCCCTGGAGAGGGAAGCCACAGTCCTGAGGTGTGGCTCCAGGGGCCCCAGCTTGGATGGTGTGTGGGCTAGGCCTGTGGGGACAGAAGTCTGAAAACACAAACTCAGCTTAGGTTTGGGGATGTATGTATGAAGGCTCGATCTACAGACCGTGAGAATTTTCCGGGCTATGAACAAAGGGCGAGTATGTGGCGCTTGCTCAGGCTTTTGTCTCTGGATTTTGTGTCAACGGTGGCCGTGGAATGTCGGGGTGTCCTCAAGGGCCATGGACAATTCTTTCTCTGGTGATTTGGCCTGATCCCAAGGGGTTGGGATCATTCTGTGGATGGGAAAAGTCCTTTCTGTATTTTTTTTTTTTTTTACCTCAGGTGTCCCATCAAAGTGGGATTTCCGAGTAGAGCCCTGAGTAGGGGTGACTAGACATCTCGAACTCTGGTTGAGATTGGGGGACTAGGGGCTTGGCAAGCCCCATATGTGGGCTGTTGTTCCAGTCACTAAGAGGCTTTGCATGAGGATAGGGCTCACGCTGAGGGTCACAATGTGTGTTTGTGCAAATTGTGGCCCTCAGGGATAGGTGGGGCCTCATAGTCCATGCTGCTTTCTCCTACAATGAACTTTGGACAACATGCCAACCACTAGGTTTCTTGGCAAGGCAAAGGAGAAGTTCTGATTCTTGCATCACGTTCACTCCTGAGCAGTGAGTGGAGATAAGGTCTAGGTTCTGAAGGTGAAAACAGGTTGGGTAGAGATGATGGCCTAAAGCCCTTGTGGGTGTGATATGCTCTGTGTACGGCCAGCTGTCTGGGTGTTGGACTGGAGGGCTGCCCTCAGGCTGTGTCAGACAGGGCTTTAGTGCACAGGCTAGACTGTATAATTGGGGTATGGTCGAGTGGCATGCAGGTTGTTACTCATTTGGCGTTTCTGGTTAGCCCTATAGGGCAACATTTTTCTTCTGGAGGCCAGGCAGAGTGCTGCATTGTGTCTCCAGAATTTCCAAACTGGAGGGGTGTGGCCAGGATTCTGAGGACGGAAGTCTGAGAACACAAGGTAGGCTTAGGTTTCGGGGCGAGGGCCCAGCAGGCACACACTCAAGTGCTGAATCGAGATCTCATGCTTCTGAATTTAGGGCGAGGATCAGACTTTGGCTTAGGATGGAGTTTCTGTCCATGATGGCCCATTTATGAAGGTGTGGGGCATCATGAGGAAATGGAGGTTTTCTCACAGTGTTATTGTGTGATGCTTCAAACCACAAGGATTCATTCTGCGAGACAGTCAAGACAGGTTGGTTGGATTCAAAACGTCCCATAAAGAAGTTCTCCAGAGCAGGGTTCTAAGGATGGATGCCTGGGCAGCCCGCCTCCCATTCTAACTGTCTCCTAGTGACAAGGAAGGTTTGATCTGCTGGCTCTGGGTGAGCAGCCGAGGGGGCTGATTTGAAATGGACTCTCCTGAGAATGGTTCATAATGTAAGTTTGTGTCCTTGGAGACCTTGGGATTGGGCCATGGTGCCAGCGCCCTGAAGGATCCTCCTAACCTGAGGTATTGACACAGCTCCAAAGAGCAAGTTTCCCATGTGGAGATGAGATCTGTTCTGATTGTTTCCTTAGGAAACCCCCATATTCTGATATTGGAAACCAGGCCTCTGAGGAGAGATACCTAGAAACCAAAGCAATGCATCAGAAGTTGGCTCAGGTTGGAGTTTCTGTCCATGATGGCCCCTTTATAAAGGGGAGCATCTCATGAGGCCATGTAGGTTTTCCCACGATAGGAGTTGTGAGATGCTCCAATCTGCAAGGATTCCTTCTGTGGGACAGTCAAGACCTGTTGGAAGGCTCCAGGACATCCCATATGGAACGGCGCCAGAGCAGGATTCCAAGGATGGATGCCTAGAGAGTCTGCTTTGCATTCCAGTTGTCTCCTAGCGACAAGGCAGGTTTGATATTCTGCCTCTGGGGGAGTAATCGACGGGGCTGAGTTGAAATGTACTCTCCTGCTGAATGGTCATAATGCGGGTATGTGTCCATGGAGACCTTGGAATAGGGCGGTTTTTCCGGCTACCTGAAGGTTTCTCCTAACTGGAGGCTTTTACAGAGCTCCAAAGGATAAGTTTCCCATGTGAAGACAAGATTTGTTCTGATTGGTATCTCTGGAATCCCCCATATGCTGGTATTGGAAAACAGGCCTCTGAGGAGAGATGCTTAGAAAAAAAAGCAATGGAACCAATTACATTCTAGGGGCCAGTCCAGTTTAATCTTCTTCTCTTGGGTTATCTGTCTACGGGTGAGTTGACGTCGTTGCTCAGCTTGTAAGAGATCGCCCCTCTTTGTCCTGGGTGGCCTACACTATTGGAATGGCCTCTGGGACTTTGGAGGTTTCTCCTTATCTGTAGGGTTGTGGCCAATGGAATGGGAAGAATTTCCTTGGAGAGGGCAGGCACAGTCCTGAGGTGTGGCTCCAGGGGCCTCAGTCTGGAGGGTGTGTGGGACAGGGATGTCAGGATAGAAGTCTGAAAACACAAACTCGGCTTAGGTTTGGGGACGTAGGTATGGCAGGCCCAATCTACAGACTATGAGGAGAATTTTTTGGGCTATGACCTAAGGGTGAGTGTGAACGCTTGCTGAAGCTTATGTCTCTGGATTTTGTGTCAATAGTGGCCGTGGAATGTCGGGCTGGCCTCCTGGGCCATGTACAAGTCTTTCTCTCTGGACCCCAATCACTTGGGATGGCCCAATCCCAAGTGATTGGGGTCATTCTGTGAGTGGGAGGAGTCCTTTCTGTGTTTATTTACCTCAAATGTCCCACCAAAGAGGGATTCCAGAGCAGAGCCCTGAGTAGGGGTGACTAGATGTCTCTACCTCTGGTTAAGATTGGGTGACTTGGGGCATGGCAGGCCCCATATGCGGGCTCATGGTCCAGCCACTGAGAGGCTTTACTTGAGGACAGGGCTCAAACTGAGGGTCCCAATGTGTGTTTGAGCCCACCGCAGCTCTTAAGCATAGGCAGGGCCTCAGGGACCCTACACTACCCTCAGGGGCCCTACTACTACCCCTGTAGGCCCTACAGGGGTCCTACACTGAACGTTGGACAAGATGCCAACCACAAGATTCTGGCGAGAGGGAAGGAGGAGTTCTGATTTCTGCATCACGTTCACCCATGGGAAGTGAGTAGAGATAAGGTCTAGGATTCTGTAGCCTGAAAACCGAAGTTGGAAAGAGATGGCGACCTAAGGCCATGGCGGTTCAGATGTTCTCAGTGTACTGCAAGCTGTCTGGGTGTCTGTTGGGAATTCAGGCCTCAGGTTCTGTCAGACAGGGCATTAGTGCACAGGCTAGACTATATAATTGGTGTACAGTTGAGTGACGTGCAGGTTTATCCTCATTTGAGGTTTCTGGGTAGACCCATAGGGCAATATTTTTCTTCTAGAGGGCAGGCAGAGTGCAGCACTGTGTCATCGGAAATCCCAAAATAGAGGGCGTGTGGTCCAGGAGAGTGAGGACGGAAGTCGGAGAACACTAGCTACGCTTAGGTTTTGGGGTGAGGGCACAGCAGGTACACTCTGAAGAGCTGAATCAAGATCTCGTGCATCTGAAGTCAAGGCGAAGATCAGCTGTTGGCTCAGGTTGGAGTTTCTTTCCATGATCTGCCTTCATGAATTTTGGGGGCATCATGTGACCTTGGAAGCTTTCCATGATATGAGTTGTTAGGTTGTCCAAGCACAAGGACTCCTGTGGGACAGTCGAGACCTGTTGGATGGCTCAAGGATGTCCCATAAGGAACGACGCAAGAGCAGGGTTCTAAGGATGGATGCCTGAAGAACCCAACTCGCATTTCAATTGTCTCCTAGCGACAAGGCAGGTTCAATCTGCTGGCTCTGGGGTAGCAACCGAGGGGGTTTAGTTGAAATGGACTCTCCTGAGGATGGGTCATAATTTGGGATTGTGTCCATGGAGATATTCAAATGGGGCAGTGGCTCCAGTGACCTGAAGTTTTCTCCTAACTGGAGGTTATGACACAGCTCCATAGAGCAAGATTCCCATGTGGAGACGAGATTTTTTCTGATAGGTAGCTCTGGAAACCCCCTTATGCTGGTATTGGAATCCAGGCCTCTGAGGAGAGATGCCTGAAAACAAAAGCAATGGATCCAATTAGGGTCTAGGTGCCTGTCTTGTTCAATATTCTTTTCTATGGATATCTGTCTAAGGTTCTGATTGGAGGTAGTGGCTCAGCTTGTGCCAGAGTGTCCCTGTATGTCCAGGACATCCTACACTATTGGGATGGCCTCAGAGATTTTGGATGATTCTCCTAATCTGTCAGGTTGTGCCAAATGAATGAGCAGAATTCCCTTGGAGAGGGCAGGCACAGTCCTGAGGTGTGGCTCCATGGGGCCCAGCCTTTAGGGTGTGTGGGTGAGGACAATGGAGACAGAAGTCTGAAAACACAAACTCGGCTTAGGTTTGGGGACATAGGTATGGCAGGCCCGATCTACAGACCTTGAGAATTTTGGGGGCTCTGAACAAAGGGCAAGTGTGTGGCGCTTTTTCAGGTTTTTGTCTCCGGATTTTGTGTCAATGGTGGCCGTGGAATGTCAGGCTGGCCTCATCGACCATGGACGAGTATTTCTCTCTGTGGATTTGGCCAAATTCCAAGTGTTTGGGGTCATTTTTTGGATGGTAGGAGTCCTTATTTTTTTTTTCTTTATCTTGTTTTTTTTTTTTTTTTTTTTTTTTTTTTACCTTATGTGTCCCACCAAAGAGGGATTCCAGAAAAGAGCTCTGAATAAGGTTGACTAGACTTCTCAAGCTCTGGCTAGGATTGGGGGAGTAGGGGCATGGCAAGTCCCATATGCAGGCTCTTGGTCCAGCCCCGGAGAGGCTTTACTTGAGACCAGGGTTCATGCTTAGTGTCCTAATGTGTGTTTGTGCCCATCGCAGCCCTCAAGCATGTCTGAGGCCTCATGGGCCATGCTGGGTTCTCATATACTGAACGTTGGACAACATGCCAACCACAAGGTTTCTGGTCATGGGGAAGGTGAAGTTCTGACTTCTGCATCACGTACATCACTTAGTTGTGAGTGGAGATAATGTCTAGGTTCTGAAGCCTGAAGACCAAGGTTGGGAATAGATGATGACCTAAGGCCATGGCATGTTCGATGTGTTCAGTGTGAGGCCAGGTGTCTGGGTGTCGGTCACGAGGTCTGGGGTCAGGCTGTGTCAGACAGGGCATTAGTGCCCAGGCTAGACTGTATAATTGGGGTACAGTCTAGAGAATTGCAGGTTGATCCTCATTTGATGTTTCTGGGTAGACCCCTAGGGCAAAGTCTCTCTTCTGGAGGGCAGGCAGAGTGCTGCATTTTGTCTCCAGAATTCCCAAAGTGGAAGGCTTGTGGGCCAGGAGTGTGAGGATGGAAGTCTGAGAACGCGAGCTGGCTTAGGTTTTGGGGCGAGGGCAAGGCAGGCACACTCTGCAGAGCTGCATTGAGATCTCATGCATCTGAAGTCAGGGCGAGGATCAGACGGGAGTTTCTGTCCATGATGTCCTCTACCTGAAGGTGGAGGCATCACGAGGCCATGGAGGTTTTCCCACGGTGCGAGTGTGTGATGCTGCAAACTACAAGGATTCCTTCTGCAGGACAGTTGAGACCTGTTGAATGGATCAAGGAAACCCCATTAGGAATTTCTCCAGAGCAGAGTTCTAACAACGGATACCTGGGCAACAAACTCGCATTCCAATTGTCTCCTAGTGACAAAGCAGGTTTGATCTGCTGGCACTGGGTGAGCAACCGCCAGGTTTGAGTTGAAATGGACTCTCCTGAGGATGGGCCATAATGTGGGATTGTGTGCATTGAGACATTGGAATGGGGCGGTGGCTCCAGTGACGTGAAATTTTCTCCTAACTGGAGGTTTAGACACAGTTCCATATAGCATGATTCCCATGTGGCATGCGATTTGTTCTGATTGGTAGCTCCAGAAACCCCCATGTGCTGGTATTGGAATCCAGGCCTCTGAGGAGAGATACGTGAAAACAAAAGCAATGGATCCCTTTAGGGCCTAGGTGCCGGTCCTGTTCAATCTTCTTTTCTATGGATATCTATCTACAGGTCTGATTGGAGGTAGTGGCTCAGCTTGTGGCAGATGGTCCCTGTTTGTCCCGGACATCCTACAATATTGGGGTGGCCTCGGGGACTTCGGATGTTTCTCCTAATCTGTCAGGTTGTGCCAAAGGAATGAGCAGAATTCCCATGGAAAGGGCAGGCACAGTCCTGAGGTGTGGCTCCAGGGGGCCAAGCCTTGAGGGTGTGTGGGCCAGGACAATGGAGACAGAAGTCTGAAAACACAAACTTGGCTTAGGTTTGGGGACATAGGTATGGCAGGCCCGATCTACAGACCGTGAGAATTTTTCAGGCTTTGAACAAAGGGCGAGTGTGTGGCGCTTTTTCAGGCTTTTGTCTCCGGATTTTGTGTCAATGGTGGCCGTGGAATGTCAGGATGGCCTCATCAGCCATGGACAAGTATTTCTCTCTGTGAATTTGGCCCAATTCCAAGTGTTTGCGGTCATTCTTTGGACGGTAGAAGTCCTTTCTCTATTTTTTTTAACCTCATGTGTCCCACCAAGGAGGGATTCTAGTGAAGAGATCTGAGTAGGGGTGACTAGACTTCTCAAGCACTGGTTAAGGTTTGGGGAGTAGGGGCATGGTAATCTCCATATATGGGCTCTTGGTCCAGCCCCGGAGAGGCTTTACTTGAGGCCAGGGTTCATGCTTAGGGTCCTAATGTGTGTTTGTGCCCATCGCAGCCCTCAAGCATGTCTGAGGCCTCATGGGCCATGCTGGTTTCTCCTACACTGCACGTTGGACAACATGCCAACCACAGGGTTTCTGGTCATGGGGAAGGAGGAGTTCTGATTTCTGCATCACGTACACGGCATGGCAGTGAGTAGAGATAAGGTCTAGAATCTGAAGCCTGAAAACCGAGGTTGGTAAGAGATGACGACCTAAGGCCATGGTGGGTCCGATGCACTTAGTGTGCGGCCAGATGTCTGTGTCCATCATGAGGTCTGGGCTCAGGCTGTGTCAGGCAGGGCATTAGTCCCCAGGCTAGACTGTATAATTGGGGTACAGTCGAGTGATGTGAAGGTTGGTCCTCATTTGGGGTTTCTGGTTGGCCCCATAGGGCAAAGATTTTCTTCTGGAGGGCAGGCAGAGTGCTGCATTCTAGCTCCAGAATTGCCAACTTCAGGGCTTGTGGGCCAGGTGTTTTAGGACAGAAGTCTGAGAACACAAGTTCAGCTTTGAAATCGCAGTGGTGACATGGCAGGCACACTCTACAGACCTGAAATGAGATCTCGTGCATCTGAAGTCAGGGCGAGGATCAGATGTTGGCTTAGGTTGGAGTTTCTGTACATGATGTCCCCTTCATGAAGGTGGGGGGGGGATCAGGAAACCATGGAAGATTTCCAACTTTGTGAGTGTGTGATGCTCCAAACCACAAGGATTCCGTCAGCGGGACAGTCACGACCTTTTGGATGGATCAAGGACGTCCCATAAGAAATGCTCCAAAGCACAGTTCTAATGATGGATGCCTGGGCAGTCCAACTTGCATTCCAGTTGTGTCCTAGTGAAAAGGAGGATTTGATCTGCTGTCACTGGGGGAACAACCGAGGGGGCTGAATTGAAATGGAATCTCATGAGGATCAGTCATGATGTGGATTTGTGTCCATGGATCCCTTGGAATGGGGCAGTGGCTCTGTTGCCCTGAAGAATTCTCCTAACCTGAGGTTTTGATGCAGCTCCAAAGAGCAAGTTTCCCATGTAGAGACGAGATTTGTTCTGAAACCCCCACAACCTGGTATTGGAAACCAAGCATCTGGGGAACAATGCCTGGAATCCAAAGCAATGGATATGATTACGGTCTAGGGGCCTGTCCTTTTCAATATTCTCCTCTGAGTGTCTCTGTCTAAGATTCAGAATGGAGGTCACTGCTCAGCTTGTGTCAGATCACCCATGTTTGTTGGGGGAGTCCAACACTATTGGGCTGGTCTTGGGAATTGGAGGTTTCTCCTAATCTGTAAGGTTGTGGCAAATGAAACGGGCAGAGTTCCCTTGGAGAGCACTGGCACAGTCCTTAGGTGTGACACCACCTTTCTGGGTGTCATCCAGGAGGTCCAGGCTCAGGCTGTGTCAGACAGGGCATTAGTGCCAAGCTTAGACTGTATAATTGGAGTAAAGTTGAGTGGCATGCAGGTTGATCCTCATTTGGCGTTTCTGGGTAGCCCCAGGGGCAACGTTTTTCTTCTGGAGGGAAGGAAGAGTGCTGCATTGTGGCGACGGAATTCTCACACTGGAGGGCTTGTGGGCCAGAATTGTGAGGAAGGAAGTGTGAGAACACCAGCTAGGCTTAGGTTTTGGGTCAAGATCATGGCAGGCACACTCTGTAGAGCTAAATCTAAATCTCATGCATCTGAAGTCAGGGCGAGGATCAGACGTAGGCTCAGGTTGAGGTTTCTGTTCAGGATGGCCCCTTCATGATGGTGGGGGGCATCATGGGGCTATGGAGACTTTCCCACAATTGGCATTGTAAGTTGCTCCAATCGGCAAGGATTCCTTCTACGGGACAGTCGAGACCGGTCAGATTGCTCCAGGACGTCCCATGCGGAACCACGGCAGTGCAGGGTTCTAAGGATGGATTCCTGGAGTGCCCGCCTCACATTCCTATTGTCTCCTAGTGACAAGGCAGGTTCGATCTGCTTCTATTGGGGAGCAACCAAAGGGGATGTGTTGAAATGGACTCGCCTGCGGATGGGTCATAATGTGGGTTTGTGTCCATGGAGACCTTGGAATGGGGTGTTGGCTGCTGGGACCTGAAGTTTTCCCTTAACTGGAGGTTGTGACACAGCTCCAAAATGCATGTTTCCCATGTGGAAATGAGATTTGTTCAGACTGGTACCTCCAGAAGAACACATATGCTAGTATTGGAAACCAGGCCTCTGAGGAGAGATGCCTGGAATCAAAAGCAATGGATCTGATTAGGGCCTAGGTGCCTGTCCGGTTCAATCTTCTTCTCTGGGGTTATCTGTCTATGGGTCTGAGTTGAGGTAGTTGCTCATCTTGGGACAGATCACCCTGTTTGCCCTGAGTGGCCAACACTATTGGGATGGCCTCAGGGACGTTGGAGTGTTCTCCTAATCTTTAGGGTTTTGGCCAATGGAATGGGCAGAATTTGCTTGGAGAAGGCAGGCACAGTCCTGAGGCATGGCTCCAGGGGCCCCAGCCTGGAAGGTGTGTGGGCCAGGACAGTGGGGACAGAAATCTGAAAACCAAAACTCAGCTTAGGTTGGGGGACGTAGGTATGACAGGCCTGATCTATAGACCGTGAGGAGAATTTTTCAGGCTATGAACAAAGGGCAAGTGTGAGGCATATCTCCAGGCTTTTGTCTCTAGATTTTGTGTCAATGGTGGCCATGGAATGACGGGATGGCCTCTTTGGCCATGGATGATTCTTTCTCTTTTAAGATTTGGTCAGATCCCAAGTTTTGGGGCTCATTCAGGGGATGGAGGAGACCCTTCAATATTTTTTTCCTCAGGGGTTTCAGAGCAGAGACCTGAATAGGGGTGACTAGACCTCTCAACCTCTCATTAATATTGGGGGACTAGGGATGGCAATGCGGGTTCGTGGTCCAGCCCCTGAGAGGCTTTACTTGAGGACAGGGCTCACACTGAGGGTCCCAATGTGTTTGTGCCCATTGCGGTTCTCAAGCATGGGCGGGGACTCATGGGATACACTGGATTCTCCTACACTGAACGTTGGAAAACATGCCAACCACAAGGTTTTTTGCATTGAGGAAGAAGGAGTTTCATTTCTGCATCACGTTCACCCCTGGGTAGGGAGTATATATAAGGTCTAGGTTCTGAAGCCTGAAAACCAAGGTTGGGAAGAGATGATGACCTAAAGCCATGGCGGGTCTGATGTGCTCAGTGTACAGCCAGCTGTCTGGGTGTCGGTTGGGAATTCAGACCTCAGGCTGTGCAAGACAGGGCATTAACGCCGAAGCGAAACTGTATAATTGGGGTAGAGTCAACTGGCATGCAGGTTGATCCTCATTTGGTGTTTCTGGTTAGCCCCATAGGACGTTTCTCTTCTGGAGGGCAGTCAGAGTGCTGCATTGTGTCTCTCCAGAATTCCCTAACTGGAGGGCTGGTGGGCTCGGAGTGTGAGGACGAAGTCTGAGAACAATAGCTAGGTTTTGCTTCGGGGCGGGGTTTCGGCAGGCACACTCTGCAGAGTTGAATCAAGATTTCGTGCATCTGAAGTCAGGGCGAGGATTAGACGTTGGCTCAGGTTGGAGTTTCTGTCCAAGATGGCTCTTTCATGAAGGGGACGGTGCACCACGAGGCCACAGAGCTTTTCCCATGATGGGAGTAGTGAGGTGCTCCAAAGCGCAAGGATTCCTTCTGCAGGACAGCTGTGACCTGTTGGATGGCTCCAGGACGTCCCATATGGAATTACTTCAGAGTAGATTTCTACAGATGGATGCCTAGGCAGCCCGCCTCACATTCCAATTGTCTCCTAGTGACAAGATAGGTTCGATCTGCTGGCTCTAGGGGAGCACCCAAGGGCACTGAGTTGAAATAGACTCTCCTGCAGATGGGTCCTAATGTGGGATTGTGTCCATGGAGACCTTGGAATGAGGTGGTGGCACCGGGGCCCTGAAGGATTTTCCTAGCCGGAGGTTTTGACACAGCTTGAAAGAGCACGTTTCCCATGTGGAGAAGACATTTGTTCTGACTGATGACTCAGGAAACCCCGATATGGTGGTATTGAAAACCAGGCCTCTGAGGTTCTGACATAGCTCCACGAGCAAGTTTCCAATGTGCAGACAAGACTTGCTCTGAAGGGGCCTCTGGAAACCCAATAGGCTGGTATTGGAAACCAGGCCTCTGAGAAGAGATGCCTGGAAACCAAAGCAATGGATCTGATTAGGGCCTAGAGGCCTGTCCAGTTCAATGTTCTTCTCTGGGGACATCTGTCTCCGAGCCTGTGTGGAGCTAGTTGCTCAGCTAGTGTCAGATCACCCCTGTTTGTTCCAAGCGGCCTACAATATTGGGATGGTCCCAGGGACATTGGAGATTTCTCCTGATTTTTATGGTTGTGGCCAATGGAATATGAAGAATTCCCTTTGAGAGGGCAGGAACAATCCTGAGGTGTGGTTCCAGGGGCCCTAATCTGGAGGGTGTGTGTTTTCAGACAACTGTCCAAACAGCCCAGGCCTACACAACCTACAGGCTCAGGCCCCTGGAGCCAAACCTGAGGACTGTACTTGCCCTCTCCAAGGGAATTGTGTGTGCCCATTCCAATGGCCACAACACTTCTAATAGGATAAACCTCCAAAGTCCCTGATCCATCTCAATAGTGGTGGCTTCCCAGGAAAAACAGGGGCAATCTGAGCCCAACTGAGCACCTACCTGCACTCAGACCCATAGACAGATGTCCCCAGAGGTAAAAAGGAAAGAACAGGCCCCTAGGCACTAATCAGATCCATTGCTTTGGTTTCCAGGCATCTCCCTCAGAGGCCTGGATTTCCAAAGCAGCATAAGCTGTTTCTTGAATCACCCATCAGAAAACATCTCTTCTACACATGGGAAACTTGCACGTTGGAGCTGTGTCAAAGCCTCTGTTTAGGAGAACCCTTTAGGGCCCCAGTGCCACCGCTTCATTCCAAGGTCTCCATAGACACAAAAGCACATTAGGACCCATCCCCAGGGGTGTCCATTTCAACTCAGCGTCCTCGGTTGCTCCCCACAGATCCAGGAGATCTAACCTGTCTTGTTGCTAGGAGACAATTGGAATGCGAGGTGGGCTACCCAGCCATCCATCCTTAGAACCCTGCTCAGAATCATTGGCCTGGAGCCAAACAACAGGTCTCAATTGTCCTGCAGAAGACTCTCTGCAGTTTGGAGCTTCTCACAACTCCCATCGTGGGAAAACACCCATTGCCTCGTGATGCCCCCCCCCCATTCATGAAGGGGCCATCAGGGACAGAAACTCCAACCTGAGCGATCGTCTGATCCTCGCCCTGACTTCAGATGCACGAGATCTCGATTCAGGTCTGTAGATTGTGCCTGCCATGGATAAAGAAACCTAAGCCTAGCTTGTGTTCTCAGACTTTTGTCGTCAGACTACTGGCCCACTAGCCCTCCACTTTGGCAATCCAGAACTACAATGCAGCACTCTGCCTGCCCTCCAGAAGAAAAACATTGTCCTCTGGGGCTACCCAGTAACCCGAAATGAGGATCAACCTGCACCGACCTTGGCTGTACCCAAAATACATAGGCTTACCAGGGCACTAATGCCCTTTCTGACACAGCCTGAGCCTGGACCCCCTGGACCCTCCCAGACAGCTGGCCGCACACTGAGCACATCGAGCCGCCATGGCCTTAGGTCGTCATCTCTTCCCAACCTCGGTTTTCAGGTTTCAGAACCTAGACCTTATCTCCAATCACTGCCCAGGGTTGAAGGTGATGCAGAAATCAGAACTCCTTCCCCATGGCAAGAAGCCTTGTGGTTGGCATGTTGTCCAACGTTCAGTGAAGTTGAAACCAGTGTGGCCCATGAGGCCCCGCCCATGCTCACGGGCCACATTGGTCACAAACACAAATTGTGACGCTCAGGCTGAGCCCAGTCCTCAAGTAAGGCCACTCAGTGGCTGGAAGAAGAGATAGCATATTGGGCTTGCCATGCCCCTAGGCCCCAATTTTTAACCATAGTTCGGGTTGTCCCTTCAGTCTTCCCCACGGCTTCGCTTTGGAATTCCTTTTTTGGTGGGACATCTGAGGTAACAAACCTGAAAGGAGACCTCCCATCCCACAGATTGACGAAAAGCAATTGGGAATCGGGCCAAATCCTCAGAGAGGAAGATTCGTCCATGCCCCATGAGGCCTCCCCGACATTCCACGGCCATCGCTGATACAAAATCCAGAGACAAAAGCCTGAGCAAGCGCCTCAGACTCGCACTTTCTTCATATCCTGAAGAGTTCTTCTCATGGTTTGTCAATTGTGCCTGCCATACCTACGTCCCCAAACCTAAGCTGAGTTTGTGTTTTCAGACTTCTGTCCTCAAAGTCTTGGGCCACACACCCTCCAGGCTGGGCCCCTGGAGCCACACATTAGGACTGTGCCTACCAATCCATGGGAATTCTGCCCATTCCATGGTCCAAAATCGTACAAATTAGGAGAAACCTCCAAAGTCCCTGAGGCCATCCCAATAGTGTAGGTCGACCGGAACAAACAAGGGCTGTCTGACACCAGCTGATAATCGACCTCCACTCATACCATAGATGGATGTCCCCAGAGAAGAATATTGAACCAGACAGGACCCTAGGCCATAATAGGATCCATTGCTTTGGGTTACAGGCATGTGTCCTCAAAAGCCTGATTCCAATACGAGCATAGGGGTTTTCCTGAGGCACCCATCAGAACTCATCTCGTCTCCACAAGGAAACCTGTGCATGGGAGCCATGTCCAAAGCTTAGGAGAGTACTTCAGGGTCCCGGTGCCACCGCCCAATTCCAAGGCCCTCATGGACACAAAAACACATTAGGACCCATCCTCAGGAAAGTCCATTTCAACTCAGCCACCACGGTTGCTCCGGCAGAGCCATCAGATCTAAACTGTCTTGTTGCTAGGAGACAATTGGAATGCGAGGCGGGCTTCCCAGGCATCCATCCGCGAACGGTGCTCTGGAGTCATTCCATATGGTATGTCCTGGAGCTGTCCAACAGGTCTTAATTGTCCCGCAGAAGGAATCCTTGAAGGGGGCATCCCAAAACTCCCAACGTGGGAAAACCCAATGGCCTCGAGATTCCGCTCCCTTCATGAGCGGCCGTCATGCACAGCAACTCCAACCTGAGCCAACGTCTGATCCTCGCCCTGACTTCAGATGCATGAGATATTGGTTCAGATCTGCAGGGGGTACCTGCCGTGCCCTCGCCCTGAAACCCAAGTCCAGCTTGTCTTCTCAGACTTCCGTCCTCACACTCCTGGCCCCGAAGCCCTCAAGTTTGGCAATTCCGGACCCACAATGCAGCACTCTGCCTGCCCTCTAGAAAAAAAATTAGTGCCTCATGAGCTGCCCAGGCACCTTAAATGAGGATAAACCTACACAGCACTCGACTTTACCCAAATTATATAGTCTAACCTGGGCACTAATGCACTGTCGAACACAACCTGAGCCCGGACCTCCTGACCAACACCCAGAAAGCTGAACGCACACTGAGCACATAAAACAAGCCATGGCCTTAGGTCATCAACTCTTCCCTACCTCAGTTTTCAGGCTTCAGAACCGAGACCTTATCTCCAATCTCTGCCCAGGGGTGAGTGTGATGCAGAAATTAGAACTCCTGTTTACCCATGGCAAGAAGCCTTGTGGTTGGCACATTGTGCAACGTTCAGTGTAGGAGAAACCAGCATTCACCCTGAGGCCCCGCCCATTCTTGAGTGCGACGAGGGCAATCACACGCATTGTGACCCTCAGCATGAGTCCTGTCCTCTAGTAAGTCCTCTCAGTGCCTGGACCATTAGATGTCATAATGGGCTTGACATGTCCCTAGGCCCCAATTTTTAACCAGATTTCTGATTGTCCAGTCGCCCCTCCCCAGGGCTCTACTGTGGCTTCCCTCATTTGGTGGGACACCTGAGGTTAAAAAAGAAAACAACAACAACAAAAAAAAAAAAAAAAAAAAAAACGGACTTCTTCCAGCCCACAGAATGACCCCAAACTGTTTGGACGGGGCCAAACCACCAGAGAGTAAGACTCGTCCATTTCCCATGAAGTCACCCAGAAATTCCACGACCATGAGTGACCCGATATCCAGAGACAAAAACTTGAGCAGGAGCCTCACACTCGCCCTTCTTTCAAATCCCGAAGAGTTCTCCTCATGGTCTCTAGATCAGTCCTGCCATACCTATGACCCGAAACATAAGCCGAGTTTGTGTTTTCAGACAACTGTCCAAACAGCCCTGGCCTATACAACCTACAGGCTCAGGCCCCTGGAGCCAAACCTGAGGACTGTACTTGCCCTCTCCAAGGGAATTGTGTGTGCCCATTCCAATGGCCACAACACTTCTAATAGGATAAACCTCCAAAGTCCCTGATCCATCTCAATAGTGGTGGCTTCCCAGGAAAAACAGGGGCAATCTGAGCCCAACTGAGCACCTACCTGCACTCAGACTCATAGACAGATGTCCCCAGAGGTAAAGAGGAAAGAACAGGCCCCTAGGCACTAATCAGATCCATTGCTTTGGTTTCCAGGCATCTCTCCTCAGAGGCCTGGATTTTAAAAGCAGCATATAGCTGTTTCTTGACTCACCCATCAGAAAACATCTCATCTACACATGGGAAACTTGCACATTGGAGCTGTGTCAAAGCCTCTGTTTAGGAGAACCCTTTAGGGCCCCAGTGCCACCGCTTCATTCCAAGGTCTCCATAGACACAAAAGCACATTAGGACCTATCCCCAGGGGTGTCCATTTCAACTCAGCGTCCTCGGTTGCTCCCCACAGATCCCGGAGATCTAACCTGTCTTGTTGCTCTGAGACAATTGGAATGCGAGGTGGGCTACCCAGCCATCCATCCTTAGAACCCTGCTCAGAATCATTGGCCTGGAGCCAAACAATGGTCTCAATTGTCCTGCAGAAGACTCTCTGCAGTTTGGAGCTTCTTACAACTCCCATCGTGGGAAAACCCCCATGCCTCATGATGCCCCCCCCATCCATGAAGGGGCCATCAGGGACAGAAACACCAACCTGAGCGATCGTCTGATCCTCGCCCTGACTTCAGATGCACGAGATCTTGATTCAGGTCTGTAGATTGTGCCTGCCATGGCCTCACCCAGAAACCTAAGCCTAGCTTGTGTTCTCAGACTTTTGTCGTCAGACTACTGGCCCACAAGCCCTCCACTTTGGCCATCCAGAAATACAATGCAGCACTCTGCCTGCCCACCAGAAGAAAAACATTGTCCTCTGGGGCTACCCAGTAACCCCAAATGAGGATCAACCTGCACCGACCTTGGCTGTACCCCAAATACATAGGCTGACCATGGCAGTAAAGCCCTTTCTGACACAGCCTGAGCCTGGACCCACGGCCCCTCCCAGAGAGCTGTTCGCACACTCAGCACATCGAGCCGCCATGGCCTTAGGTCGTCATCTCTTCCCAACCTTGGTTTTCAGGTTTCAGAACCTAGACCTTATCTCCAATCACTGCCCAGGGTTGAAGGTGATGCAGAAATCAGAACTCCTTCCCCATGGCAAGAAGCCTTGTGGTTGGCATGTTGTCCAACGTTCAGTGAAGTTGAAACCAGTGTGGCCCATGAGGCCCCGCCCATGCTCACGGGCCACATTGGTCACAAACACAAATTGTGACGCTCAGGCTGAGCCCAGTCCTCAAGTAAGGCCACTCAGTGGCTGGAAGAAGAGATAGCATATTGGGCTTGCCATGCCCCTAGGCCCCAATTTTTAACCATAGTTCGGGTTGTCCCTTCAGTCTTCCCCACGGCTTCGCTTTGGAATTCCTTTTTTGGTGGGACATCTGAGGTAACAAACCTGAAAGGAGACCTCCCATCCCACAGATTGACGAAAAGCAATTGGGAATCGGGCCAAATCCTCAGAGAGGAAGATTCGTCCATGCCCCATGAGGCCTCCCCGACATTCCACGGCCATCGCTGATACAAAATCCAGAGACAAACGCCTGAGCAAGCGCCTCAGACTCGCACTTTCTTCATATCCTGAAGAGTTCTTCTCATGGTTTGTAGATCGGGCCTGCCATACCTACGTCCCCAAACCTAAGCTGAGTTTGTGTTTTCAGACTTCTGTCCTCAAAGTCTTGGGCCACACACCCTCCAGGCTGGGCCCCTGGAGCCACACATTAGGACTGTGCTTACCAATCCATGGGAATTCTGCCCATTCCATGGTCCAAGATCGTACAAATTAGGAGAAACCTCCAAATTCCCTGAGGCCATCCCAATAGTGTAGGTCGCCCGGAACAAACAAGGGCTGTCTGACACCAGCTGATAATCGACCTCCACTCATACCATAGATGGATGTCCCCAGAGAAGAAGATTGAACCAGACAGGACCCTAGGCCATAATAGGATCCATTGCTTTGGGTTACAGGCATGTGTCCTCAAAAGCCTGATTCCAATACGAGCATAGGGGTTTTCCTGAGGCACCCATCAGAACTCATCTCGTCTCCACAAGAAAACCTGTGCATGGGAGCCATGTCCAAAGCTTAGGAGAGTACTTCAGGGTCCCGGTGCCACCGCCCAATTCCAAGGCCCTCATGGACACAAAAACACATTAGGACCCATCCTCACGAAAGTCCATTTCAACTCAGCCACCACGGTTGCTCCGGCAGAGCCATCAGATCTAAACTGTCTTGTTGCTAGGAGAAAATTGGAATGCGAGGCGGGCTTCCCAGGCATCCATTTGCGAAGGGTGCTCTGGAGTCATTCAATATGGGATGTCCTGGAGCAGTCCAACAGGTCTCAATTGTCCCGCAGAAGGAATCCTTGAAGGGGGCATCCCACAACTCCCAACGTGGGAAAACCCCAATGGCCTCGAGATTCCGCTCCCTTAATGAAGCGGCCGTCATGCACAGCAACTCCAACCTGAGCCAACGTCTGATCTTCGCCCTGACTTCAGATGCATGAGATATTGGTTCAGATCTGCAGGGGGTACCTGCCGTGCCCTCGCCCTGAAACCCAAGTCCAGCTTGTCTTCTCAGACTTCCGTCCTCACACTCCTGGCCCAGAAGCCCTCAAGTTTGGCAATTCCGGACCCACAAAGCAGCACTCTGCCTGCCCTCTAGAAAAAAAATTATTGCCTCATGAGCTGCCCAGGCATTTAAATGAGGTAAAACCTACACAGCACTCGACTTTACCCAAATTATATAGTCTAACCTGGGCACTAATGCACTGTCGAACACAACCTGAGCCGGGACCTCCTGACCAACACCCAGAAAGCTGACCGCACACTGAGCACATAAAACCCGCCATGGCCTTAGGTCATCATTTCTTCCCTACCTCAGATTTCAGGCTTCAGAACCGAGACCTTATCTCCAATCACTGCCCAGCGGTGAGTGTGATGCAGAAATCAGAACTCCTCCTTACCCATGGCAAGAACCCTTGTGGTTGGCACGTTGTCCAACGTTCAGTGTAGGAGTAACCAGCATTCACCCTGAGGCCCCGCCCCTCTTGAGTGCGACGAGGGCATACACACGCATTGTGACCCTCAGCATGAGTCCTGTCCTCTAGTAAGTCCTCTCAGTGGCTGGACCATTAGATGTCATAATGGGCTTCACATGTCCCTAGGCCCCAATTTTTAACCAGATTTCTGATTGTCCAGTCGCCCCTCCCCAGGGCTCTACTCTGGAATCCATCATTTGGTGGGACACCTGAGGTTAAAAAAGAAAACAACAACAACAACAAAAAAAAATAACGGACTTCCTCCAGCCCACAGAATGACCCCAAACTCTTTGGACGGGGCCAAACCACCAGAGATTAAGACTCGTCCATTTCCCATGAAGTCATCCAGAAATTCCACGACCATGAGTGACCCGATATCCAGAGACAAAAACTTGAGCAGGAGCCTCACACTCGCCCTTCTTTCAAATCCCGAAGAGTTCTCCTCATGGTCTCTAGATCAGTCCTGCCATACCTATGACCCGAAACATAAGCCGAGTTTGTGTTTTCAGACAACTGTCCAAAAAGCCCTGGCCTACACAACCTACAGGCTCAGGCCCCTGGAGCCAAACCTGAGGACTGTACTTGCCCTCTCCAAGGGAATTGTGTGTGCCCATTCCAATGGCCACAACCCTTCTCATAGGATAAACCTCCAAAGTCCCTGATCCATCTCAATAGTGGTGGCTTCCCAGGAAAAACAGGGGCAATCTTAACCCAACTGAGCACCTACCTGCACTCAGACTCATTGACATGTCCCCAGAGGTAAAAAGGAAAGAACAGGCCCTTAGGCACTCATCAGATCCATTGCTTTGGTTTCCAGGCATCTCTCCTCAGAGGCCTGGATTTCCAAAGCAGCATAAGCTGTTTCTTGACTCACCCATCAGAAAACATCTCATCTACACATGGGAAACTTGCACATTGGAGCTGTGTCAAAGCCTCAGTTTAGGAGAACCCTTTAGGGCCCCAGTGCCACCGCTTCATTCCAAGGTCTCCATAGACACAAAAGCACGTTAGGACCAATCCCCAGGGGTGTCCATTTCAACTCAGCGTCCTCGGTTGCTCCCCACAGATCCAGGAGATCTAACCTGTCTGGTTGCTAGGAGACAATTGGAATGCGAGGCGGGCTTCTCAGGCATCCATCCGCGAACGGTGCTCTGGAGTCATTCCATATGGGATGTCCTGAAGCTGTCCAACAGGTCTCAATTGTCCCGCAGAAGGAATCCTTGAAGGGGGCATCCCACAACTCCCAACGTGGGAAAACCCCAATGGCCTCGAGATTCTGCTCCCTTCATGAAGCGCCGTCATGCACAGCAACTCCAACCTGAGCCAACGTCTGATCTTCGCCCTGACTTCAGATGCATGAGATATTGGTTCAGATCTGCAGGGGGTACCTGCCGTGCCCTCGCCCTGAAACCCAAGTCCAGGTTGTCTTCTCAGACTTCCGTCCTCACACTCCTGGCCCCGAAGCCCTGAAGTTTGGCAATTCCGGACCCACAATGCAGCACTCTGCCTGCCCTCTAGAAAAAAAATTAGTGCCTCATGAGCTGCCCAGGCACCTTAAATGAGGATAAACCTACACAGCACTCGACTTTACCCAAATTATATAGTCTAACCTGGGCACTAATGCACTGTCGAACACAACCTGAGCCGGGACCTCCTGACCAACACCCAGAAAGCTGACCGCACACTGAGCACATAAAACCCGCCATGGCCTTAGGTCATCATCTCTTCCCTACCTCACTTTTCAGGCTTCAGAACCGAGACCTTATCTCCAATCACTGCCCAGGGGTGAATGTGATGCAGAAATCAGAACCCCTCCTTACCCATGGCAAGAACCCTTGTGGTTGGCACGTTGTCCAACGTTCAGTGTAGGAGAAACTAGCATTCACCCTGAGGCCCCGCCCATTCTTGAGTGCGACGAGGGCATACACACGCATTGTGACCCTCAGCATGAGTCCTGTCCTCTAATAAGTCCTCTCAGTGGCTGGACCATTAGATGTCATAATGGGCTTCACATGTCCCTAGGCCCCAATTTTTAACCAGATTTCTGATTGTCCAGTCGCCCCTCCCCAGGGCTCTACTCTGGAATCCATCATTTGGTGGGACACCTGAGGATAAAAAAGAAAACAACAACAACAACAACAAAAAAACGGACTTCTTCCAGCCCACAGAATGACCCCAATCTCTTTGGACGTGGCCAAACCACCAGAGAGTAAGACTTATCCATTTCCCATGAAGTCACCCAGAAATTCCACGACCATGAGTGACACGATATCCAGAGACAAAAACTTGAGCAAGAGCCTCACACTCGCCATTCTTTCAAATCCCGAAGAGTTCTCCTCATGTTCTCTAGATCAGTCGTGCCATACCTTTGACCCGAAACATAAGCCGAGTTTGTGTTTTCAGACAACTGTCCAAACAGCCCTGGCCTACACAACCTACAGCTAAGGCCCCTGGAGCCAAACCTTAGGACTGTACTTTCCCTCTCCAAGGGAATTGTGTGTGCCCATTCCAATGGCCACAACCCTTCTAATAGGATAAACCTCCAAAGTCCCTGATCCATCTCAATAGTGGTGGCTTCCCAGGAAAAACAGGGGCAATCTGAGTTCAACTGAGCACCTACCTGCACTCAGACCCATAGACAGATGTCGCCAGAGGTAAAAAGGAAAGAACAGGGCCTAGGCACTAATCAGATCCATTGCTTTGGTTTCCAGGCATCTCTCCTCAGAGGCCTGGATTTGAAAAGCAGCATATAACTGTTTCTTGACTCACCCATCAGAAAACATCTCGTCTACACTTGGGAAACTTGCACGTTGGAGCTATCTCAAAGCCTCTGTTTAGGAGGAACCCTTTAGGGCCCCAGTGCCACCGCTTCATTCCAAGGTCTCCATAGACACAAATGCACATTAGGACCCATCCCCAGGAGTGTCCATTTCAACTCAGCGTCCTCGGTAGCTCCCCACAGATCCAGGAGATCTAACCTGTCTTGTTGCTAGGAGACAATTGGAATGCGAGGTGGGCTACGCAGCCATCCAACCTTAGAACCCTGCTCAGAAACATTGGCCTGGAGCCAAGCAACAGGTCTCAATTGACCTGCAGAAGACTCTCTGCTGTTTGGAGCTTCTCATAACTCCCATCGTGGGAAAACCCTCGTGTACTCGTGATGCCCCCCCATTCATGAAGGGGCCATCAGGGACAGAAACTCCAACCTGAGCGATCGTCTAATCCTCGCCCTGACTTCAGATGCACGAGATCTCGATTCAGGTCTGTAGATTGTGCGTGCCATGGCCTCACCCAGAAACCTAAGCCTAGCTTGTGTTCTCAGACTTTTGTCGTCAGACTACTGGCCCACAAGCCCTCCAGTTTGGCAATCAAGAACTACAATGCAGCACTCTTCCTGCCCTCCAGAAGGAAAACATTGTCCTCTGGGGCTACCCAGTAACCCCAAATGAGGATCAACCTGCACCGACATTGGCTGTACCCCAAATACATAGGCTAACCAGGGCACTAATACCCTTTCTGACACAGCCTGAGCCTGGAACCCCTGGCCCCTCCCAGACAGCTGGCCGCACACTGAGCACATCGAGCCGCCATGGCCTTAGGTCGTCATCTCTTCCCAACCTCGGCTTTCAGGTTTCAGAACCTAGACCTTATCTCCAATCACTGCCCAGATTGAAGGTGATGCAGAAATCAGAACTCCTTCCCCATGGCAAGAAACCTTGTGGTTGGCATGTTTTCCAACGTTCAGTGTCGTTGAAACCAGTGTGGCCCATGAGGCCCCGCCCATGCTCGCGGGCCACATTGGTCACAACACACATTGTGACCCTCAGGCTGAGCCCAGTCCTCAAGTAAGGCCACTCAGTGGCTGGATGAAGAGATAGCATATTGGGCTTGCCATGCCCCTAGGCCCCAATTTTTAACCATAGTTCGGGTTGTCCCTTCAGTCTTCCCCACGGCTTGGCTTTGGAATTCCTCTTTTGGTGGGACACCTGAGGTAACAAACCTGAAAGGAGACCTCCCATCCCACAGATTGACGAAAAGCAATTGGGAATCGGGCCAAATCCTCAGAGAGGAATATTCGTCCATGGCCCATGAGGCCTCCCCGACATTCCACGGCCATCACTGATACAAAATCCAGAGACAAAAGCCTGAGCAAGCGCCTCAGACTCGCACTTTCTTCATATCCTGAAGAGTTCTTCTCATGGTTTGTAGATCGGGCCTGCCATACCTACGTCCCCAACCTAAGCTGAGTTTGTGTTTTCAGACTTCTGTCCTCAAAGTCTTGGGCCACACACCCTCCAGGCTGGGACCCTGGAGCCACACATTAGGACTGTGCCTACCAATCCATGGGAATTCTGCCCATTCCATGGTCCAAAATCGTACAAATTAGGAGAAACCTCCAAAGTCCCTGAGGCCATCCCAATAGTGTAGGTCGCCCGGAACAAACAAGGGCTGTCTGACACCAGCTGATAATCGACCTCCACTCATACCATAGATGGATGTCCCCAGAGAAGAAGATTGAACCAGACAGGACCCTAGGCCATAATAGGATCCATTGCTTTGGGTTACAGGCATGTGTCCTCAAAAGCCTGATTCCAATACGAGCATAGGGGTTTTCCGGAGGCACCCATCAGAACTCATCTCGTCTCCACAAGGAAACCTGTGCATGGGAGCCATGTCCAAAGCTTAGGAGAGTACTTCAGGGTCCCGGTGCAACCGCCCCATTCCAAGGCCCTCATGGACACAAAAACACATTAAGACCCATCCTCAGGAAAGTCCATTTCAATTCAGCCACCCCGGTTGCTCCGGCAGAGCCATCAGATCTAAACTGTCTTGTTGCTAGGAGACAATTGGAATGCGAGGCCGGCTTCCCAGGCATCCATCCGCGAACGGTGCTCTGCAGTCATTCCATATGGGATGTCTTGGAGCTGTCCAACAGGTCTCAATTGTCCCACAGAAGGAATCCTTGAAGGGGGCATCCCACAACTCCCAACGTGGGAAAACCTCAATGGCCTCAAGACTCCGCTCCCTTCATGAAACGGCCGTCATGCTCAGAAACTCCAACCTGAGCCAACGTCTGATCCTCGCCCTGACTTCAGATGCATGAGATATTGGTTCAGATCTGCAGGGGGTACCTGCCGTGCCCTCGCCCTGAAACCCAAGTCTAGCTTGTCTTCTCAGACGTCCGTCCTCACACTCCTGGCCCCGAAGCCCTCAAGTGTGGCAATTCCGGACCCACAATGTAGCACTCTGCCTGCCCTCTAGAAAAAAAATTATTGCCTCATGGCGCTGCCCAGGCACCTTAAATGAGGATAAACCTACACAGCACTCGACTTTACCCAAATTATATAGTCTAACCTGGGCACTCATGCACTGTCGAACACAACCTGAGCCCGGACCTTCTGACCAACACCCAGAAAGCTGACTGCACACTGAGCACATAAAACCCGTCATGGCCTTAGGTCATCAGAGTCCGTGAGCCACCTCCACATTCCAAGGTCTCCCAGGCCACCAAGCCACAGTAGGACTCATCTTCAGAAGAGTCCATTTCAACCCTCCCCTCTGGGTAGCTCACCCAGGAGACTGAAGATTGAGCCTGCCTTGTCCTGACTAAAGAGTGGGAATATGAGGTGGCGTTCCCAGGCATCCATGCTTAGACACCTGCTCTCGAGTCTTTCCGTGTGGGGCCTCCTGGAACCATCCAATAGGACTCGACTGTCGTGAAGAAGGAAACCTTGAGGTTTGGTTCACAAATCCCATCGTAGGCAAACCTCCCTGGCCTCATGAAGCCCCCACACCCTTCAGGTAGAGGCCATGCTGGACAAAAACTCTAGCCTGAGGCACGTCTCATAGTTGACATGACCTCAGTGCAGGAGATCTCGATTCAGCCTCTGCAGAGTGGGTCTGCCGTGCCCTCGGTCCCAAACTTCACGCTAGCTTGTGTTTTCAGACTTCCTTCCTCACACTCCTGGCAAACAAGCCCTTCGATCTAGGAACTCCAGAACCACAACCCAGCCCATTGTCTGTCCAACGGAAGAAAAACGTTTCCCTGTAGGGCTCTCCAGAAAACCCAGATGAGGATCAACCTGCTTGGGCCTCGACGGTACCCGAACTGGATAGGCTGCTATGGGCACTCATGCTCTGTCTGACACAGCCTGAAGCCAGACGTCCAGACAGACAAGGAGACAGCTGGCCGCACACCCAGCATTTCGGACACGCCATGGTCTTATGCCGTCACCTCTTCCTAACCTTGGTTTTCAGATATCTGAACCTAGACATTATATCAATTCTCCACACAGCTGTGTATCGCAAGCACAAGAAAGAACTCCTCCTTCCCCATGGCTGTTAAGCTTGCTCTTGGCATGGAGTCACACCTTCAAGATGGGAGAAACCTTCATGGCCCCTGATGCCACTCCAAAACGTGAGTGCTGCTTGGGCACAAGTTCACACTGTGACCCTCAGCATGAGCCCCATGTCAAAGAAAGGCCTGTCAGGGCCTGGACCAAGAGCCCGCATATGGGGCTTGCCAAGCCCCTATGCACCCAATCCTCACCATGGTTTGAGTTTTCCAGTCGCCCCGACCGTACCTGGGGCTCTGCTCTGGAATCCCTTTCTTGGAGAGACACATGAGCCAGAAAACACGACCATCCTTCCCACAAAATGACCCCATACTCTTGGGAGCTGGGACAAATCCCCAGAGAAGGATACTCGTCCACAGTCCCTGAGGCCACCCCTCCAATCCACGGCTATCCCGGACACAACATACAGAGACAAAAGCCTGAAGGAACGCCTCCCACTCGCCCTTATTTCAGAGTCCCAGGAGCTCCCTCTCGGGCTGTACATCCGGCCTGTCATACCCTAGGCTCCACTCATAAGCTGAGTTTGTGTTTTCAGACTTCTGTGCCCACAGCCTGGACCCACAAACCTCCAGGCTAGGGCCTCTGGAGCCACAGCGAACGATTGTGCCTGCCCTCTCCAAGGAAAGTGTGCCCAATCCATTGACCACAACACAACAGGTTAGGGAAAAGCTCCACGGCCCCTGAGGCCATCAATAGTGTAGGCCACCCTGGACAAAGAGGGGCTCTCTGACACCAGCGGAGCAACTATCTCCACTTAGACTCTCATTGAGTGTCCCCAGAGACAGAAGGTTGAAATGGACAGGCCTCAGGGCCTAATCTGAACCTTAGCTTTGGTTTCCATGTGTCCGTCCTCAGAGGACTGTTTTCGTAGACCAGCACACGGGGCTTTTCCGAGGCACCCAACCAAACCTCTCTCGTCTCCACATGGGGAGCTTTCTTACTGGGGATGTATCAAACCCTTCAGTTAGGAGAGTTTCGCAGGGCCACTGAACAACCAGCACATTCCAAGGTCTCCATGGACCCAAACGCATATTATGACGCATCCTCAGGAGAGGCCATTTCAACTCTACCCCCTGGTTAGTGTGCCCCAGAGGCAGCAGATCAAACATATCTTGTCGCTAATGGCCAATGGGAATGCGAGGCATGCTGTACAGGGATCCATCCTTCGAACCCTGCTCTCCAGTCCTTCCGTATGGTATGTCCTGGAGCCATGCAACAGGACTCGAATGTCCCGCAGAAGGAAACTTTGTGGTTTGGGGAAACCTCCAAACTCAGCGTGGGAAAACTTCCATGGCCTCATGAGGCCCCTGCTTCATGAAGGTGCCATCATGGACACATACTCCAGCCTCAGCCAACGTCTGATACTCAGCCTGACTTCACATGCAGAAGATTTTGATTCAGCCTCTGCAGAGTGGGCCTGCTCTGCCCTTGGCTCCAATCCTCACCCTAGCTTGTGTTTTCAGACATCCGTCCTCACACTCCTGGCCCACAAACACTCCCTACTGGGAATTCTGGGGCCACAATGAAGCACTCTGCCTGCCTCCCAGGAGAAAAACATTGTCTATGGTGCTGCCCAGAAACCCTGAATGAGGATCAAACTGCTTGGCCCATGGCAACACCCCAATTGCATAGGCTACCTTAAACACTGATGCTCTGTCGCAAATACCCTGAGCCCAGACCTTCCAACAGACTCCAACACAGCTGGCTGCACACCCAGCACATTGGACCCGCCACTGCCTTAGGCCACCATCCATTCCCAACCTGGGTTTTCAGTCATCGGAACCTAGACCTTATCTCCAATCACTGCACAGGGGGCAACCTGATGCACAAGTCAGAACCCCTCATCCCCATGGCAAGAAATTTGCTGCTGGCAGTGAGTCAAACCTTCAGTGTAGGAGAAAACGGCATGGCCCCTGAGGCCACGCCCATGCGTGAGGGCCGCCTTGGGCACAAACACACATAGTGACCCTCAACGTGAGTACCTTATTCAAGTAACGTCTCTCAGTGACTGGACCATGAGCCCGCATATGTGGCTTGCCTTGCCCATAGGCACCCAGGACAACCTTGATGGTGTGTATTCCAGTTGAGGGAACCCACTGCTGTGCTCTAGAGTCCCTCTCCTGGGGGGTTCGCTGTGGCAGAAAACAGTACTTTTCCCTTCCCACAGAATGAACCCAAACACTTGGATCTTGGACTATCCCCCGAGAGGAAGGCTCTGCCTCGGACCCTGAAGCAACCCCTACCCTGAACGGCCACTGTGAACGCAACACCCAGAGACAAAAGCCTGAGCGACTGCCTCCCACTTGCCCTCCTTTAATATCCAGAGGATCTCCCCTCACGGACTGGAGATAAGGTCTGCCATTACCTTGGCCACTAGCTGAGCCAAGTTTGCTTTTTCAGACATCTGTCCCCACAGCCCTGGCAAACACAGCCTCTAGGCTCGGTCCTCTGGAGACATACCACAGGACCGTGCCTGCTCTCTCCTGGGAAACTGTGTCCATTCCTTTGGCCACACAACTCCAGAATATGAGAAACCTCAAGGCCCCCGAGGACATCCCACTACTGGGAGCCTCCCTGGACACACAAGGGCATTCGGACATAAGCTGAGCAGCAACCTCCACGAAGGCATGCACACAGATGTCAACAGAGATAGAAGGTTGAGCGGGACAGGCCCTTAGGCCCTAATCTCAACTCTTGCTTTGGTTTCCAGGTGTCACTCCTCAGAGGCTTTGCTTCGAAGAACAGGATATGGGGCTTTCCTGAGGCACTGAACAGAACTCCTCTCGTCTCCACATGGGAAGCTCCCTATTTGGAGTCGTGTGAAACACCTCAGCTTGGAGAATCCTGCAGGTCCGTGAGCCACCTCCACATTCCAAGGTCTCCCAGGCCACCAAGCCACAGTAGGACTCATCTTCAGGAGAGTCCATTTCAACTCTCCCCTCTGGGTAGCTCACCCAGGAGCCCGCAGATTGAGCCTGCCTTGTCCTGACTAAAGAGTGGGAATATGAGGTGGCGTTCCCAGGCATCCATGCTTAGACACCTGCTCTCGAGTCTTTCCGTATGGGGCCTCCTGGAACCATCCAATAGGACTCGACTGTCGTGAAGAAGGAAACCTTGAGGTTTGGTTCACAAATCCCATCGTAGGCAAACCTCCCTGGCCTCATGAAGCCCCCACACCCTTCAGGAAGAGGCCATGCTGGACAAAAACTCTAGCCTGAGGCACGTCTCATAGTTGACATGACCTCAGTGCAGGAGATCTCGATTCAGCCTCTGCAGAGTGGGCCTGCCGTGCCCTCGGTCCCAAACCTCACGCTAGCTTGTGTTTTCAGACTTCCTTCCTCACACTCCTGGCAAACAAGCCCTTCGAGCTAGGAACTCCAGAACCACAACCCAGCCCATTGTCTGTCCAAAGGAAGAAAAACGTTTCCCTGTAGGGCTCTCCAGAAAACCCAGATGAGGATCAACCTGCTTGGGCCTCGACGGTACCCGACCTGGATAGGCTGCTCTGTGCACTCATGCTCTGTCTGACACAGCCTGAAGCCAGACGTCCAGACAGACAAGGAGACAGCTGGCCGCACACCCAGCACTTCGGACACGCCATGGTCTTATGCCGTCACCTCTTCCTAACCTTGGTTTTCAGATCTGAACCTAGACATTATATCAATTCTCCACACAGCTGGGTATCGCAAGCACGAAACAGAACTCCTCCTTCCCCATGGCTGTAAAGCTTGCTCTTGGCATGGTGTCACACCTTCAGGGTTGGAGAAACCTTCATGGCCCCTGATGCCACGCCCAAACGTGAGTGCTGCTTGGGCACAAATTCACACTGTGACCCTCAGCATGAGCCCCATGTCAAAGAAAGGCCTGTCAGAGACTGGATCAAGAGCCCGCATATGGGGCTTGACAAGGCCCTATGCACCCAATCCTCACCAGGGTTTGAGTTTTCCGGTCGCCCCGCCCGTACCTGGGGCTCTGCTCTGAAATCCCTTTCTTGGAGAGACACATGAGTCAGACAACACGACTCCACCCTTCCAACAAAATGACCGCAGACTCTTGGGAGCTGGAACAAATTCCCAGAGAGGGACACTCATCCACAGTCCCTGAGGCCACCCCTCCAATCCACGGCTATCCGGGACACAACATCCAGAGACAAAAGCCTGAAGGATCGCCTTCCACTCGCCCTTGTTTCAGAGGCCCAGGAGCTCCTTCTCGGGCTGTCCACCAACCTGCCATACCCTAGGTGCCACTCATAAGATGAGTTTGTATTTTCAGACTTCTGTGCCCACAGCCTGGACCCACACAAACTCCAGGCTATGGCCTCTGGAGCCAAAGCGATAGATTGTGCGTGCCCTCTCCAAGGAAAGTGTGCCCAATCCATTGACCACAACCCTACAGGTTAGGGAAAATCTCCAAGGCCCCTGAGGCCATCAATAGTGTAGGCCACCCTGGACTAAGAGGGGCTCTCTGACACAAGCGGAGTAACTATTTCCACTTAGACTCTCAGACAGTGTCCCCAGAGACAGAGGTTGAAATGGACAGGCCCCCAGGCCCTAATCTGAACCTTAGCTTTGGTTTCCATGTGTCCGTCCTCAGAGGACTGTTTTCGTAGACCAGCACACGGGGCTTTTCTGAGGCACCAAACCAAACCTCTCTCGTCTCCACATTGGGAGCTTTCTTACTGGGGATGTATCAAACCCTTCAGGTAGGAGAGTTCCGAATGGCCACTGAAGAATCAGCACATCCAAGGTCTCCATGGACCCAAACGCACATTATGACGCATCCTCAGGAGAGGCCATTTCAACTCAGCCTCCGGGGTAGCGTGCCCCAAAGGCAGCAGGTCAAACATATCTTTTCGCTAATGGCCAATGGCAATGCGAGGCATGCTCTACAGGGATCCATCCTTCGAACCCTGCTCTCCAGTCCTTCCATATGGTATGTCCTGGAGCCATGCAACAGGACTCGAATGTCCCGCAGAAGGAAACCTTGTGGTTTGGGGCAACCTCCAAACTCAGCGTGGGAAAACTTCCTTGGCCTCATGAGGCCCCCGCTTCATGAAGGTGTCATCATGGACACATACTCCAGCCTCAGCCAACGTCTGATCCTCAGCCTGACTTCAGATGCAGGAGATTTTGATTCAGCCTCTGCAGAGTGGGCCTGCTCTGCCCTTGGCTCCAATCCTCGCCCTAGCATTTGTTTTCAGACTTCCGTCCTCACACACCTGGTCCACAAACCCTCCCTACTGGGAATTCTGGGTCCACAAAGAAGCACTCTGCCTGCCTCCCAGGAGAAAAACATTGTCTATGGTGCTGCCCAGAAACCCCAAATGATGATCAAACTGCTTGGCCCTCGGCAACACCCCAATTGCATAGGCTACCTTAAACTCTGATGCTCTGTCACACACTGAGCACGTCAGACCCGCCATGGCCTTAGGTCATCATCTCTTCCCCACTGCGGTTTTCAGGATTCAGAACATAGACCTTATCTCCAACCACTGCCCAGGGTTGAAAATGATGCAGAAATCAGAACTCCTTCCCCATGGCTAGAAACCTTGTGACTGGCATGTTGTCCAAAGTTCAGTGTAGTTGAAACCAGTGTGGCCCATGAGGCCCCGCCCATGCTCGCGGGCCACATTGGTCAAAAACACACATTGTGACCCTCAGCCTGAGCCAGTCCTCAAGTAAGGCCTCTCAGTGGCTGGATGAAGAGACAGCATATTGGGCCTGCCATTCCCCTAGGCCCCAATTTTTAACCATAGTTTAGGTTGTCCCTTCACTCTTCCCCAGGGCTCTGCTTTGGAATTCCTCTTTGGTTGGGACCCCTCAGGTAACAAAACTGAAAGGAGACCTCCCATCCCACAGACTGACGAAAAATAATTGGGACCGGCCAAATCCACAGAGAGGAAGATTCGTCCATGGCCCATAAGTCCTCCCCACATTCCTCGTCCATCATTGATACAAAATATAGAGACAAAAGCCTGAGAAAGCGCCTCAGACTCGCTCTTTCTTTATATCCTGAAGAGTTTTTCTCATGGTGTGTAGATTGGGCCTGCCATACCTACATCCCCACACCAAAGTTGAGTTTGTGTTTTCAGACTTCTGTCCTCCAAGCCCTGGGCCACACACCCTACAGGCTTAAGCCCATGGAGCCACACATTAGAAATGCGCCTACCCAATCCATGGGAATTCTGCCCATTCCATTGTCCAAATTCGGACAAATTAGGAGAACCCTCCAAAGTCCCCGAGGCCATCCCAATAGTGTAGATCTCCCGGGTCAAACAAGGGCGGACTGATACCAGCTGAGCATCTACCTCCACTCATACCATAGATGGATGTCCCCAGAGAATAGATTGAACCAGACAGGACCCTTCGCCATTATCGAATCCATTGCTTTGGTTTACAGGCATGTCTCCTCAAAAGCCTGGATTCCAATTCCAGCATAGGGAAATTCCTGAGGCACCCATCAGAACAAATCTCGTCTCCAAAGGATACTTGTGCATGGGAGCTATGTCTAAAGTTTATGAGAATACTTCAGGGTCCCGCTGCCACCGCCCAATTCTAAGGCCCCCATGGACACAAACTCACATTAGGCCCCATCCTCGGGAAAGTCCATTTCAAGTCAGCCACCCCGGTTGCTTCCGCAGAGCCAATACATCTCAACTGTCTTGTTGGTAGGAGACAATTGGAATGTGAGGCAGGCTTCCCTGGCATCCATCCTCGAACGATGCTCTGGAGTCATTCCATAGGGGATGTCCTGGTGCTGCCCAACAGGTGTCAATGGTCCCACAGAAGGAATCCTTGAAGGGGGCATCCCACAACTCCCAACGTGGGAAAACCTCCATGGCCTTGAAACTTTGCTCCCTTCATGTAGGGGCAGTCATGCACAGACTCCAACCAGAGCCAAATTCTGATCCTCGCCGTGACTTCAGATGCTTGAGATATTTGTTCAGATATGCAGGGGGTAACTGCCGTGCCCTTGGCCTGAAGCACAAGTCTAGCTTGTGTTCTCAAACTTCTGTCCCCACACGCCTAGCCCAGAAGCCCTCTCGTTGGCAATTCCGGATCCCACAATGCAGCACTCTGCCTGAACTCTAGAAAAAATATCTTGCCTAATGAGCTTCCCAGTCACCTCAAATGAAGATAAACCTACACGGCACTCGACTGTACCCAAATTATATAGTCTAAACTGGGCACTAATCCACTGTCTGACACAACCTGAGCCCGAACCTCCTGAACAATAGCAAGGAACTGACCGCACACTGAGCACCTCAGACCCACCATGGCCTTAGGTCGTCATCTCTTCCCAACTGCGGTTTTCAGGCTTCAGAACATAGACCTTATCTCCAACCACAGCCAAGGGTTGAAAATTATGCAGAAATCAGAACTCCTTCCCCATGGCTAGAAACCTTGTGACTGGCATGTTGTCCAAAGTTCAGTGTAGTTGAAACCAGTGTGGCCCATGAGGCCCCGCCCATGCTCGTGGGCCACATTGGTCACAAACACACATTGTGACCCTCAGCCTGAGCCAGTCCTCAAGTAAGGCCTCTCAGCGGCTGGATGAAGAGACAGCATATTGGGCCAGCCATGCCCCTAGGCCCCCATTTTTAACCATAGTTTGGGGTGTCCCTTCACTCTTTCCCAGGGCTCTGCTTTGGAATTCCTCTTTGGTTGGGACACCTGAGGTAACAAACCTGAAAGGAGACCTCCCATCCCACAGATTGACGAAAAACAATTGGGACCGGGCCAAATGCACAGAGAGGAAGATTCGTCCATGGCCCATAAGGCCTCCCCACATTACACGTCCATCATTGATACAAAATCCAGAGGCAAAAGCCTGAGTAAGCGCCTCAGACTCGCTCATTCTTTATATCCAGAAGAGTTCTTCTCATGGTTTGTAGATTGGGCCTGCCATACCTACGTCACCAAACCTAAGCTGAGTTTGTGTTTTCAGACTTCTGTCCTCAAAGTTCTGGGCCACCACACATTAGGCTGGGGCCCCTGGAGCCACACATTAGGACTGTACCTACCCCATGCATGGCAATTCTGCACATTCCATTGTCCAAAATCGTACAAATTATGAGAAACCTCCAAAGTCCCCGAGGCCATCCCAATAGTTTAGGTCTCCCGGGACAAACAAGGGCGGTCTGACACCAGCTGAGCATCCACCTCCAATCATACCATAGATGGATGAACCAAGAGAAGAAGATTAAACCAGACAGGACCCTAGGCCATAATCGGATCCATTGCTTTGGTTTACAGGCATGTCTCCTCAAATGCCTGGATTCCAATACCAGCATACGGGGTCTCCTGAGGCACCAATCAGAAATAATCTCATCTCCCCAAGGAAACTTGAGCATTGGAGCTATGTCAAAGTTAAGGAGAATTCTTCAGGGTCCCGGTGCCACCGCCCCATTGAAGGCCCCCATGGACACAAACACATATTAGGCCCCATCCTCGGGAAAGTCCATTTCAACTCAGCCATCCCGGTTGCTCCCGCAGAGCCATCAGATCTCAAATGTCTTGTTGCTAGGAGACAATTGGAATGCTAGGCGATCTTCCCTAGCATCCATCCCCTAACGGTGCTCGGGAGTCATTCCGTATGGGATGGGATGTCCTGGAGCTGCCCAACAGGTCTCAATTGTCCCGCACAAGGAATCCTTCAAGGGGGCATCCCACAACTCCCACCGTGGGAAAACCTCCATGGCCTTGAGACTCCTCTCTGTTCATGAAGGGGCAGTCATCCACAGAAACTCCAACCTGAGCCAACGTTTGATCCTCGTCTTCACTTCAGATGCTTGAGATATTGGTTCAGAACTGCAGAGGTACCTGCAATGCCCTCGCCCTGAAACCTAAGTCTAGCTTGTCTTCTCAGACTTCCGTCCTCACACCCCTGGCCCAGAAGCCCTCAAGTTTGGCAATTCGGGACCCTCAATGCAGCACTCTGCCTGCCCTCTAGAAAAAAATTATTGCCTCATGAGCTGCCCAGGCACCTTAAATGAGGATAAACCTACACAGCACTCGACTTTACCCAAATTATATAGTCTAACCTGGGCACTAATGCAATGTCTGAAACAACCTGAGCCCGGACCTCCTGACCAACACCCAGACAGTAGACCGCACCATGAGCACATCAGACCCGCCATGGCCTTAGGTCATCATCTCTTCCCTACCTCAGGTTTCAGGCTTCAGAACCGAGACCTTATCTCATATCACTGCCCAGGGGTGAGTGTGATGCAGAAATCAGAACTCCTCCTTACCCATGGCAAGAACCCTTGTGGTTGGCACGTTGTCCAACGTTCAGTGTAGGAGAAACCAGCATTCACCCTGAGGCCCCGCCCATTCTTGAGTGCGACGAGGGCATACACACGCATTGTGACCCTCAGCATGAGTCCTGTCCTCTAGTAATTCCTCTCAGTGGCTGAACCATTGGATGTCATAATGGGCTTGACATGTCCCTAGGCCCCAATTTTTAACCAGATTTCTGATTGTCCAGTCGCCCCTCCCCAGGGCTCTACTCTGGAATCCCTCATTTGGACGGACACCAGAGGTTAAAAAATAAAACAACAACAACAAAGAAACGGACTTCTTCCATTACACAGAATGACCACAAACTCTTTGGACGGAGCCAAACCACCAGAGAGTAAGACTCGTCCATTTCCCATGAAGTTATCCAGAAATTTCACCACCATGAGTGACACGATATCCAATACAAAAACTTGAGCAAAAGCCTCAGACTCGCCCTTTTTTTCAAATCCTGAAGAGTTCTCCTCATGATTTGTAGATCAGTCCTGCCATACCTATGACCCGAAACATAAGCCGAGTTTGTGTTTTCAGACAACTGTCCAAACAGCCCTGGCCTACACAACATACAGGCTCAGGCCCCTGGAGCCAAACCTGAGGAAGGTACTTGCCATCTGCAAGGGAATTGTGTGTGCCCATTATAATGGCCAAAACCCTTCTAATAGGAAAAACCTCCAAAGTGCCTGATCGTTCTCACTAGTGGTGGCTTCCCAGGAAATACAGGGGCAATCTGAGCCCATCTGTGCACCTACCTGCACTTAGACCCATAGACAGATGTCCCCAGAGGTAAAAAGGAAAGAACAGGCCCCTAGGCACTAATTAGATCCATTGCTTTGGTTTCCAGGCATCTCTCCTCAGAGGCCTGGATTTCAAAACCAGCATATGGCTGTTTCTTGAATCAACCATCAGAAAACATCTCATCTACACATGGGAAACTTGCACGTTGGAACTGTGTCAAAGCCTCTGTTTCGGAGAACCCTTCAGGGCCCCAGTGCCACCGCTTCATTCCAAGGTCTCCATAGACACAAAAGCACATTAGGACCCATCCCCAGGAGAGTCCATTTAAACTCAGCCTCCTCGGTTGCTCCCCCACATCCAGCAGATCTAACCTGTCTTGTTGCTAGGAGACAATTGGTATGTGAGGTGGGCAACCAGCCATCCATCCTTAGAACCCTGCTCAGAATCATTGGCCTGGAGACCCAAACAACAGGACTCAATTGTCGTGCAGAAGACTATTTGCAGTTTGGAGCTGCTCACAACTCCCATCGTGGGAAAACCCCTATGGCCTCGTGATGCCCCCCATTCATGAAGGGGCCATCAGGGACAGAAACTCCAACCTGAGTGATCGTCTGACCCTCGCCCTGACTTCAGATGCACGAGATCTCGATTCAGGTCTGTAGATTGTGCCGGCCATGTCCTCACCCAGAAACCGAAGCCTAGCTTGTGTTCTCAGACTTCTGTCCTCAGACTACTGGCCCACAAGCCCTCCAGTTTGGCAATCCAGAACTACAATGCAGCACTCTGCCTGCCCTCCAGAAGAAAAACATTGCCCTCTGGGGCTACCCAGTAACCCCAAATGAGGATCAACCTGCACCTACCCTGGATGTACCCCAAATACATAGGCTGACCAGGGCACTAATGCCCTTTCTGACACAGCCTGATCCTGGACCTTTTGGCCCCACCCAAACAGCTGGCCGCACACTGAGCACATCCAGCCGCCATGGCCTTAGATCGTCATCTCTTCCCAACCCTGGTTTTCAGGCTTCAGAACCTAGACCTTATCTCCAATCACTGCCCAGGGTTGAACGTGATGCAGAAATCAGAACTCCTTCCCCATGGCAAGAATCCTTGTGGTTGGCATGTTGTCCAACGTTCAGTGTGGTTGAAACCAGTGTGGCCCATGAGGCCCCGCCCATGCTCGCGGGCCACATGGGTCCCAAACACACATTGTGACCCTCAGCCTTTGCCCAGTCCTCAAGTAGGCCTCTCAGTGGCTGGATGAAGAGATAGCATATTGGGCTTGCCATGGCCCTAGGCCCCAATTTTGAACCATAGTTCGGGTTGTCCCTTCAGTCTTCCCCACGGCTTTGCTTTGGAATTCCTCTTTTGTTGGGACACCTGAGGTAACAAAAATGAAAGGAGTCCTCCCATACCACAGGTTGACGAAAAACAATTGGGAATCGGGCCAAATCCTTAGAGAGGAAGATTCGTCCATGGCCCATGAGTCCTCCCCGACATTCCACGGCCACTGCTGATACAAAATCCACAGACAAAGGCCTGAGCAAGCGCCTCAGACTCGCACTTTCTTCATATCCTGAAGAGTTTTTCTCATGGTTTGTAGATCGGGCCTGCCATACCTACGTCCCCAAACCTAAGCTGAGTTTGTGTTTTCAGACTTCTGTCCTCAAAGTCATGGGCCACACACCCTCCAGGCCGGGGCCCCTGGATCCACACATTAGGACTGTGCCTACCAATACATGGGAATTCTGCCCATTCCATGGTCCAAAATCGTACAAATGAGGAGAAACCTCCAAAGTCCCTGAGGCCATCCCAATAGTGTAGGTCGCCCGAACAAAAAGGGCGGTCTGACACCAGCTGAGCATCTACCTCCACTCATACCATAGATGGATGTCCCCAGAGAAGAAGATTGAACCAGACAGGACCCTAGGCCATAATAGGATCCATTGCTTTGGTTGACAGTCATGTCTCCTCAAAAGCCTGATTCCAATACAAGCATAGGAGTTTTCCAGAGGCACCCATCAGAACTCATCTCGTCTCCACAAGGAAACCTGTGCATGGGAGCTATGTCAAAAGCTTAGGAGAGTACTTCAGGGTCCCGGTGCCACCGCCCCATTCCAAGGCCCTCATGGACATAAAAACCCATTAGGACGAATCCTCAGGAAAGTCCATTTCAACTCAGCCACCCCGGTTGCTCCCGCAGAGCCATCAGATCTAAACTGTCTTGTTGCTAGGAGACAATTGGAATGCGAGGCGGGCTTCCCAGGCATCCATCTTCGAACTGTGCTCTGGAGTCATTCCGTTTGGGATGTCCTGGAGCTGTCCAACAGGTCTCAATTGTCCCGCAGAAGGAATCCTTGAAGGGGGCATCCCACAACTCCCAAAGTGGGAAAACCTCAATGGCCTCGAGTTTCTGCTCCCGTCATGAAGCGGCCATCATGCTCAGAAACTCCAACCTGAGCCAATGTCTGATCCTCGACCTGACTTCAGATGCATGAGATATGGGTTCAAATCTGCAGGGGGTATCTGCCGTGCGCTCGCCCTGAAACCCAAGTCTAGCTTGTCTTCTCAGAACTTCCGTCTTCACACTCCTGCCCCCGAAGCCCTCAAGTTTGGAAATTTCGGACCCACAATGCAGCACTCTGCCTGCCTGTAGAAAAAAATTATTGCCTCATGAGCTGCCCAGGCACCTTAAATGAGGATAAACCTACGCAGCACTCGATTTTAACAGAAATGTATACTCTAACCTGGGCACTAAAGCACTGTCGGACACAACCTGAGGCCGGACCTCATGACCAACCCCCAGAAAGCTGACTGAACACTGAGCACATAAGACCCGCCATGGCCTTAGGTCATCATCTCTTCCCTATCTCAGTTTTCAGGCTTCAGAACCGAGACCTTATCTCCAATCACTGCCGAGGGTTGAGTGTGATGCAGAAATCAGAACTCCTCCTTACTCATGTCAAGAAACCTTGTGGTTGGCACATTGTCCAACGTTCAGAGTAGAAGAAACCAGCATTCACCCCGAGGCACCGCCCATTCTTGAGTGCGACGGGGGCATAAACACGCATTGTGACCCTCAGCATGAGTCTTGTCCTCTAGTAAGTCCTCTCAGTGGCTGGACCATTAGATGTCATAATGGGCTTGACATGTTTGTACACCCAAATTTTTAACCAGATTTCTGATTGTCCAGTCGCCCCTCCCCAGGGCTCAACTCTGGAATCCCTCATTTGGTGGGACACCTGAGGTGAAAAAAGAAAACCACAACAACAAAAAAAACGGACGTCTTCCATCCCACAGAATGACCCAAAACTCTTTGGACCGGGCCAAACCACCAGAGAGTAACACTCGTCCATTTCCCATGAAGACACCCAGAAATTTCACCATCGTGAGTGACACGATATCCAGAGACAAAAACTTGAGCAAGAGCCTCACACTCGCTCTTTTTTCAAATCCCGAATAGTTCTCCTCATGGTCTGTAGATCAGTCCTGCCATACCTATGACCCGAAACATAAGCCGAGGTTGTGTTTTCAGACAACTGTCCAAACAGCCCTGGCCTACACAACCTAGAGGATCAGGGCCCTGGAGCCAATCCTGAGGACTGTACTTGCCCTCTGTAAGGGAAATGTGTTTGCCATTTCCAATGGCTACAACCCTTCTAATAGGGTAAACACCCAAATCCCTGATCCATCTCAATAGTGGTGGCTTCCCAGGAAAAACAGGAGCAATCTGAGCCCAAATGAGCACCTACCTGCACTCAGACCCATAGACAGATGTCGCCAGAGGTAAAAAGGAAAGAACAGGCCCCTAGGCACTAATCAGATCCATTGCTTTGGTTTCAGGCATCTCTCCTCAGACGCCTGGATTTCAAAACCAGCAATGGCTTTTTCTTGACGCACCCATCAGAAAACATCTCATCTACACATGGGAAACTTGCACGTTGGAGCTCTGTCAAAGCCTCTGTTTTGGAGAACTCGTCAGAGTCCCAGTGCCACCGCATCATTCCAAGGTCTCGATACACACAAAAGCACGCTAGGACCCATCCCCAGGAGAGTCCATTTCAACTCAGCCTCCTCGGTTGCTCCCCCAGATCCAGCATATCTAACCTCTCTTGTTGCTAGGAGACAATTGGAATGCGAGGTGGGCTACCCAGGGATCCATCCTTAGAAACCTGCTCAGATACATTGGCCTGGAGCCAAACAACAGGTCTCAATTGTCCTTCAGAAGACACTTTGCAGTTTGGAGCTTCTCACAAATCCCATCGTGGGAAAACCCCCATGGCCTCATGATGCTCCCCCTTCATGAAGGGGCCATAAGGGACAGAAACTCCAACCTGAGCGATCGTCTGATCCTCGCCCTGACTTCAGATGCACGAGATCTCGATTCCGGTCTGTAGATTCTGCCTGCCATGTCCTCAACCAGAAACCTAAGCCGAGCTTGTGTTCTCAGACTTCTGTCCTCAGACTTCTGGCCCACAAGCCCTCCAGTTTGGCAATGCAGATCTACAATGCAGCACTCTGCCTGCCCTACAAAAGAAAAACATTGCCCTCTGGGGCTACCCAGTAACCCCAAGTGAGGATCAACCTGCACCTACCTTGGTTGTACCCCAAATACATAGGCTGACCAGGGCACGAATGCCCTTTCTGACACAGCCTGAGCCTGGACTTCCTGGCCCCAACCAGACAGCTGGCCGCACACTGAGCACATCGAGCCGCCATGGCCTTAGGTCGTCATCTCTTCCCAACATCAGTTTTCAGGTTTCAGAACCTAGACCTTATCTCCAATTATTGCCCAGGGTTGATCGGGATGCAGAAATCAGAACTCCTTCCCCATGGCAAGATACCTTGTGGTTGGCATGTTGTCCAACTTTCAGTGTAGTTGAATCCAGTGTTGCCCATGAGGCCCCGCCATGCTCGCAGGCTACATTGGTCCCAAACACACATTGTGACCCTCAGCCTGACCAAAGTCCTCAAGTAAGGCCTCTCAGTGGCTGGATGAAGAGATAGCATATTGGGCTTGCCATGCCCCTAGGCCCCAATTTTTAAGCATAGTTCTGGTGGTCCCTTCAGTCTTCCCCACGGCTTTGCTTTGGAATTCCTCTTTTCGTGAGACACCTGAGGTTACAACTGAAAGGAGTCCTCCCATCCCACAGATTGAAGAAAAATAATTGGGAATCGGGCGAAATCCTCATAGAGGTAGATTCGTCCATGGCCCATGAGGCATCCCCGACATTGTACGGCCATCGCTGATACAAATTCCAGAGACAAATGCCTGAGCAAGAGCCTCAGACTCGCTCTATATTCAAATCTTCATGATTTCTTCTCATTGTTTGTAGATTGGGCCTGAGTTTGTGTATCGGAATCACAATCAGAACTCTGCCTTCCACATGGCTGTAATGCTTGTTCTTCACATGGAGTCACACCTTAACGTGGGGAACCCTTCATAGCCCCTGATGCCACGCCAAAACATGAGTGCTGCTTGGACACAAATTCACACTGTGACCCTAGCATGAGCCCCATGTCAAAGAAAGGCCTGTCAGGTTCAGGATGAAGATCCTGCATATAGTCCTTGCCATGCCCATAGGCACCCAGGACTAACTAGATGGTGTGTATTCCAGTTGAGGGAACCCACTGCTGTGCTCTAGACTCCCTCTCCAGGGGGGTCCTTTGTGGCAGAAAACAGTACTCTTCACTTCCCACAGAATGAACCCAAACACTTGGGAGCTTGGACAATCCCCCGAGAGGAAGGCTCTTCCTCGGCCTCTGAGACAACCCCTACCCTGACCGTACACTGTGAACGCAACACTCAGAGACAAAATCCTGAGTGACTGCCTCCGAATTGCCCTATTTTGATTTCCAGAGGATCTCCCCTCACGGACTGGAGATCAGGCCTGCCATTACCTTGGCCACTAGCTGAGCCAAGTTTGCTTTTTCAGACATCTGTCCCCACAGCCCTGGCAAACACAGCCTCTAGGCTGGGTCCTCTGGAGCAATACCACAGGACTGTGCCTGCTCTCTCCTGGGAAACTGTGTCCATTCCTTTGGCCACACACCTCCAGAATATGAGAAACCTCAAGGCCCCCGAGGACATCCCACTACTGGGAGCCTCCCTGGACACACAGGGGCATTCGGACACAAGCTGAGCAGCTACCTCCACGAAGGCATGCACACAGATGTCAACAGAGATAGAAGGTTGAGCCGGACAGGCCCTTAGGCTGTAATCTCAACTCTTGCTTTGGGTTCCAGGTATTAATCCTCAGAGGCTTTGGTTCGAAGAACAGGATATGGGGCTTTCCTGAGGCACTGAACAGAACTCCTCTCGTCTCCACATGGGGAGCTTTCTTACTGGGGAATTATCAAACCCTTCAGGTAGTGCCCAAGCAGCACTTGAGTGCTGATTGGGAACAAATTCACACTGTGACCCTAGCATGAGCCCCATGTCAAAGAAAGGCCTGTCAGTGCCTGGACAAAGAGCTCGCATATGGGGCTTGCCAAGCCCCTATTCACCCAATCCTCACCAGGGTTTGAATTTTCAAGTCGCCCCGCCCGTACTTGGGGCTCTGATCTGGAATCCCTTTCTTGGAGAGACGCATGAGCCAGACAACACGACTCCACCCTTCCCACAAAATGACCCCAATCTTGGAAGCTGGGACAAATCCCCAGAGAGGGATACTCGTCCACAGTCCCTGAGGCCACCCCTCAAATCCACGGCTATCCCGGACACAGCATTCAGAGACAAAAGCCTGAAGGAACGCCTCCCACTCGCCCTTGTTTCAGAGGCCCAGGAGATCCCTCTCGAACTGTACCTCCGGCCTGCCATACCCTAGGCACCACTCATAAGCTGAGTTTGTGTTTTCAGACTTCTGTGCCCACAGCCTGGACCCACACACCTCCAGGCTAGTGCCTCTGGAGCCACAGCGAAAGATTGTGCCTGCCCTCTCCAAGGAAAGTGTGCCCAATCCATTGACCACAACCCTACAGGTTAGGGAAAAGCTCCAAGGCCCCTGAGGCCATCAATAGTGTAGGCCACCCTGGACTAAGAGGGGCTCCCTGACACCAGCGGAGCAACTATCTCCACTTAGACTCTCAGACAGTGTCCCCAGAGACAGAAGGTTGAAATGGACAGGCCCCTAGGCCCTAATCTGAACCTTAGCTTTGGTTTCCATGTGTCCGTCCTCAGAGGACTGTTTTCGTAGACCAGCACACGGGGCTTTTCTGAGGCACCAAACCAAACCTCTCTCGTCTCCACATGGGGAGCTTTCTTACTGGGGATGTATCAAACCCTTCAGGTAGGAGAGTTCCGCAGGGCCACTGAACAACCAGCACATTCCAAGGTCTCCATGGACCCAAACGCACATAATGACGCATCCTCAAAAGAGGCCATTTCAACTCAGCCCCCTGGGTCGCGTGTTCCAGAGGCAGCAGATCAAACATATCTTATCGCTAATGGCCAATTGGAATGCGAGGCATGCTGTACAGGGATCCATCCTTCGAACCCTGCTCTCCAGTCCTTCCCTATGCTATGTCCTGAAGCCATGCAACAGGACTCGAATGTCCCGCAGAAGGAAACCTTGTGGTTTGGGGCAACCTCCAAACTCAGCTTGGGAACACTTCCTTGGCCTCATGAGGCCCCCGCTTCATGAACGTGCCATCATGGACACATACTCCAGCCTCAGCCAAAGTCTGATCCTCAACCTGACTTCAGATGCAGGAGATTTTGATTCAGCCTCTGCAGAGTGGGCCTGCTCTGCCCTTGGCTCCAATCCTCACACTAGCTTGTGTTTTCAGACTTCCGTCCTCACACTCCTGGCCCAAGAGCCCTCCCTATTGGGAATTCTGGGGCCACAATGAAGCACTCTGCCTGCCTCCCAGGAGAAAAACATTGTCTACGGTGCTGCCCAGAAACCCCAAATGATGATCAAACTGCTTGGCCCTCGGCAACACCCCAATTGCATAGGCTACCTTAAACACTGATGCTCTGTCGCAAATAGCCTGAGCCCAGACCTTCCAACAGACACCGACACAGCTGGCTGCACACCCAGCACATTGGACCCGCCACTGCCTTAGGCCACCATCCATTCCCAACCTGGGTTTTCAGTCATCGGAACCTAGACCTTATCTCCAATCCCTGCACAGGGGGGGAACCTGATGCACAAGTCAGAACCCCTCCTTCCCCATGGCAAGAAACCTTGCTGCTGGCAGTGAGTCAAACCTTCAGTGTAGGAGAAAACGGCATGACCCATGAGGCCACGCCCATGCGTGAGGGCCGCCTTGGGCACAAACACACATTGTGACCCTCAGCGTGAGTACCTTATTCAAGTAACGCCTCTCAGTGACTGGACCAAGAGCCCGCATATGTGGCTTTCCATGCCCATAGGCAACCACGTCTAACTAGATGGTGTGTATTCCAGTTGAGGGAACCCAATGCTGTGCTCTAGAGTCCCTCTCCAGGGGGGTCACCTGTGGCAGAAAACAGTACTTTTCATTCCCACACAATGAACACAAACACTTGGGAGCTTGGACAATCCCCCGAGAGGAAGGCTCTTCCTCGGCCTCTGAGAAAACCCCTACCCTGACCGGACACTGTGAACGCAACACCCAGAGACAAAATCCTGAGTGACTGCCTCCCACTTGCCCTACTTTGATTTCAAGAGGATCTCCCCTCACAGACTGGAGATCAGGCCTGCCATTACCTTGGCCACTAGCTGAGCCAAGTTTGCTTTTTCAGACATCTGTCCCCACAGCCCTGGCAAACACAGCCTCTAGGCTGGGTCCTCTGGAGCCATACCACAGGTCCGTGCCTGCTCTCTCCTAGGAAACTGTGTCCATTCCTTTGGCCACACACCTCCAGAATATGAGAAACCTCAAGGCCCCCGAGGACATCCCACTACTAGGAGCCTCCCTGGACACACAGGGGCATTCGGACACAAGCTGAACAGCTACCTCCACGAAGGCATGCACACTGATGTCAACAGAGATAGAAGGTTGAGCCGGACAGGCCCTTAGGCCGTAATCTCAACTCTTGCTTTGGGTTCCAGGTGTTACTCCTCAGAGGCTTTGGTTCGGAAAACAGGATATGGGGCTTTCCTTAGGCACTGACAGAACTCCTCTCGTCTCCACATGGGAAGCTTCCCTGTTGGAGCTGTGTCAAACACCTCAGTTTGGAGAACCCTGCAGTGTCCCTGAGCCACCTCCACATTCCAAGGTCTCCCAGGCCAACAAGCCACAGTAGGACTCATCTTCATGAGAGTCCATTTCAACTCTCCCCACTGGGTAGCTCACCCAAGAGCCTGCAGATTGAGCCTGCCTTGTCCTGCCTAAAGAGTGGGAATATGAGGTGGCGTTCCCAGGCATCCATGCTTAGACACCTGCTCTCGAGTGTTTCCGTATGGGGCCTCCTGGAACCATCCAATAGGACTCGACTGTCGTGCAGAAGGAAACCTTGAGGTTTGGAGTAGTTCACAAATCCCATCGTAGGCAAACCTCCCTGACTTCATGAAGCCCCCACAGCCTTCAGGAAGAGGCCATGCTGGACAAAAACTCTAGCCTGAGGCACGTCTCATAGTTGACATGACATCAGTGCAGGAGATCTCGATTCAGCCTCTGTAGAGTGGCCCTGCCGTGCCCTCGGTCCCAAACCTCACGCTAGCTTGTGTTTTCAGACTTCCTTCCTCACACTCCTGGCATACAAGCCCTCCGGACTAGGAACTCCAGAACCACAACCCAGCCCAGTGTAGGGCCAACGGAAGAAAAACGTTTCCCTGTGGGGCTCTCCAGAAAACCCAGATGAGGATCAACCTGCTCGGGCCTCGACGGTACCCGAACTGGATTAGCTGCTCTGGGCACTCATGCTCTGTCTGACACAGCCGGAAGTCAGACGTCCAGACAGACAAGGAGACAGCTGGCCGCACACCCAGCACTTTGGACACGCCATGGTCTTATGCCGTCACCTCTTCCTAACCTTGATTTTCTAATATCTGAACCTAGACATTATATCAATTCTCCACACAGCTGGGTATCGCAAGCACAAAACAGAACTCCTCCTTCCCCATGGCTGTCAAGCTTGCTCAGGGCATGGAGTCACACCTTCAGGGTGGGAGAAACCTTCATGGCCCCTGATGCCACGCCCAAACTTGAGTGCTGCTTGGGCACAAATTCACCCTGTGACCCTCAGCATGAGCCCCATGTCAAAGAAAGGCCTGTCAGGGCCTGGACAAAGAGCCCACATATGGGGCTTGCCAAGCCCCTATGCACCCAATCCTCACCAGGGTTTGAGTTTTCCAGTCGCCCCACCTGTACCTGGGGCTCTGCTCTGGAATCCCTTTCTTGGAGACACATGAGCCAGACAACACGACTCCACCCTTCCCACAAAATGACCCCAAACTCTTGGGAGCTGGGACAAATCCCAAGAGAGGGATACCCTTCCACAGTCCCTAAGGCCACCCCTCTTATCCACGGCTATCCCGGACACAACATCCAGAGACAAAAGCCGGAAGGAATGCCTCCCACTCGCCCTTGTTTCAGAGGCCCAGGAGCTCCCTCTCGGGCTGTACATCAGGCCTGCCATTCCCTACGCGCCACTCATAAGCTGAGTTTGTGTTTTCAGACTTCTGTGCCCACAGCCTGGACTCACACAACCTCCAGGCGAGGGCCTCTGGAGCCACATAGAAAAATTCTGCCTGCTCTGTCCAAGGAAAGTGTGCCAAATGAATTGACCACAGCCCTACAGGTTAGGGAAAAGCTCCAAGCCCCTGAAGCCATCAATAGTGGAGGCCACCCTGGACTAAGAGGGGCTCTCTGACACCAGCGGAGCAACTATCTCCACTTAGACTCTCAGACAGTGTCCCCAGAGACAGAAGGTTGAAATGGACAGGACCCCAAGCCCTAATCTGAACCTTAGCTTTGGTTTCCATGTGTCCGTCCTCAGAGGACTGTTTGCGTAGACCGGCACACGGGGCTTTTCTGAGACACCAAACCAAACCTCTCTCGTCTCCACATGGGGAGATTTCTTACTGGGCATGTATCAAACCCTTCAGGTAGGAGAGTTCTGCAGGGCCACTGAACAACTAGCAAATTCCAAGGTCTCCATGGACCCAAACACACATTATGACACATCCTCAGGAGAGTCCATTTCAACTCAGCCCCCTGGGTAGCGTGCCCCAGAGGCAGCAGATCAAACATAATTTGTCGCTTATGGCCAATGGGAATGCGAGGCATGCTGTACAGGGATCCATCCTTCGAACCCTGCTCTCCAGTCCTTCCGTATGGTATGTCCCGGAGCCATGCAACAGGACTCGAATGTCCCGCAGAAGGAAACCTTGTGGTTTGGGGCATCCTCCAAACTCAGCGTGGGAACACTTCCTTGGCCTCATGAGGCCCCCGCTTCATGAACGTGCCATCATGGACACATACTCCAGCCTCAGCCAACGTCTGTTCCTCAGCCTGACTTCAGATGCAGGAGATTTTGATTCAGCCTCTGCAGAGTGGGCCTGCTCTGCCCTTGGCTCCAATCCTCATCCTAGCTTGTGTTTTCAGACTTCCGTCCTCTCACACCTGGCCCACAAACCCTCCCTACTGGGAATTCTGGGGCCACACTGAAGCACTCTGCCTGCCTCCCAAGAGAAAAACATTGTCTATGGTGCTGCCCAGAAACCCCAAATGATGATCAAACTGCTTGGCCCTCGGCAACACCCCAATTGCATAGGCTACCTTAAACACTGATGCTCTGTCGCAAATAGCCTGAGCCCAGACCTTCCAACAGACACCGACACAGCTGGCTGCACACCCAGCACATTTGACCCGCCACTGCCTTAGGCCACCATCCATTCCCAACCTGGGTTTTCAGTCATCGGAACCTAGACCTTATCTCCAATGCCTGCACAGGGGGAACCTGATGCACAAGTCAGAACCCCTCCTTCCCCATGGCAAGTAACCTTGCTGCTGGCCGTGAGTCAAACCTTCAGTGTGGGAGAAAACGGCAAACCTGCCGGGCCTCCTGAAGCCTCCCATATCTTTCAGGGAGAGGCCATCATGGACAAAAACTGTAGCTTGAAGTACGTCTCATAGTAGACATGACCGCAATGCAGGAGATCTTCATTCAGCCTCTGCAGAGTGGCCTGCCGTGCCCTCGGTCCCAAACCTCACACTAGCTTGTGTTTTCAGACTTCCTTCCTCACACTCCTGGCAAACAATCCCTCCAGAGTAGGAATTGCAGAACCACAAGACAGCCCAGTGACTGACCACCGGTCGAAAACGTTTCCTTGTGGGATCTCCATAAAACCCAGATGAGGATCAACCTGCTCTTGCCTCGACGGCAGTCAGATTTGATAGGCTGCTCTGGGCACTAATGCTCTGCCTTTCACAGCATGATGCCAGACGTCCAGACAGGCAAGGAGACAGCTGGCCACACACCTAGCACTTCTGACACGCCATGGTCTTATGCCGTTATCTCTTCCTAACCTTGGTTTTCAGATATCTAAACACAGATATTATATCAATTCCCCACACAGTTGGGCATCTGAATCACAAATCTGAACTCCTTCTTCCCCATGGCTGTAAGTCTTGCTCTTGGCATGGAGTCACACCTTCAGGGTGGGAGAAACCTTCATTTCCACTGAAACCACGCCCAAACTTGAGTGCTGCCTTGGGCACAAATTCACTCTGTGACCCTCAGCATGAGCCCAATATCAAAGAAAGGCCTGTCAGGGCCTTGACCAAGAGCCCGCATATGGGGCGTGCCAAGCCCCTATACACCCAATCCTCACCAGTGTTTGAGTTTTCCAGTCTCCCCCCCCTGTTCCTGGGGCTCTGCTCTGGAATCACTTTCTTGGAGAGACACATGAGCCAGACAACAGGACTCCACCCTTCCCACAAAATGACCCCAAACTCCTGTTAGCTGGGACAAATCCCCAGAGAGGGATACTTGTCCACAGTCACTGAGGCCACCCCCTACAAACTAAGGCTATCCTGGACGCATCCAGAGACAAAAGCCTGAAGGAATCTCGCCCTTGATTCACAAGCCAAGGAGCTCACTCTCTATCTGTACATCCGGCCTGCCATACCCTCGGCGCCACTCATAAGCTGAGTTTGTGTTTTCAGACTTCTGTGCCCACAGCCTGGACCCACACACCCTCCAGGCTAGGGCATCTGGAGCCACAGCGAAAGATTGTGCCTGCCCTCTCCAAGGAAAGTGTGCCCAATCCATTGACCACAACCCTACAGGTTAGGGAAAAGCTCCAAGGACCCTGAGGCCATCCTGATAGTGTAGGCTGCCCTGGACTAAAAGGGGCACTCTGACACCAGCTGAGCCATTATCACCACTTAGACTCTCAGACAGTGTCCCCAGAGACAGAAGATTGAAATGGACAGGCCCTTAGGCCCTAATATGAACCTTAGCTTTAGTTTTCATGTGTCTGTCCTCAGAGGACTGGTTTCGTATACCAGCCTATTAGGTTTTTCTGAGGCTCCAAACCAAACCTCTCTCGTCTCCACATGGAGTGCTTTCTTACTGGATCTGTATCAAACCCTTCTGGTCAGAGAATTCCGCAGGGCCACAGTACAACCATCACATTCCAAGGTCTCCATGGACAGAAACACACATTATGACGCATCCTCAGGAGAGGCCATTTCAACTCAGCCCGCTGGTTAGCTTGCCCCAGAGCCAGCAGATCAAACATATCTTGTCGTTAATGGCCAAAGGGAATGCGAGGCATGCTGTTCAGGGATCCATCCTTTGAACCCTCCTCTTCAGTCCTTCCGTATGGTATGTACTGGAGCCATTCAACAGGACTCGACTGTCTCGCAGAAGGAAACCTTGTGGTTTGTGGCAACCTCCAAACTCAGCGTGGGAAAACTTCGTTGGCCTCATGAGGCACCTGCTTCATGAAGGTGCCATCAAGGGCACAATCCAACCTCAGCCAATGTCTGATCCTCAGCCTGACTTCAGATGCATGAGATATCCTTTCAGCCTTTGCAGAGTGGGCCTGCTCCCCACCTCACCCTATGTTTTGTTTTCAGACTCTACCCTAGCACTCCTGGCCCAAAAGCCCTCATGATTGGGAATTCTGGTTCCAGAACGAAGCCCTCTGCCTGCCCCCCAAAGAAAAACATTGTCTATGGCATTGCTCAGAAACCCCAAATGAAAATCAACCTGCTCAGCCCTCGGCAACACCCCAATTGCATAGGCTACCCTAAACACTATGCTCTGTCTTACATAGCCTGAGCCCAGACCTTGTGAGAGACATTGAGACAGTTGGCTTCACACCCAGCACATCGAACCTGCCATGGGTTAGGCCATTTCATCCCTTCCCATTGACCTGGGTGTCTTCCTGGAGGTATATTCTGAGGCTGTGTCAGACTATGCATTTTTTCTGGAGCTTCCTATGGAATTGGGGTGGTATTAGGGGCCTTGCAATTTTCTCTTAATCTGGTGGGTTGGGAAACTGAGACAGGCTTACATTCCTTGGGAGAGCTGGCCCAGTGCTGTTGTGTGTTCCTGGAGGCCCCATCCTGGAGGGCATATGGGTCAGGACTCTGGGTCCAAAGTCTTCAGACACAAACTCGGGTAAGAGTTAAGCTCGAGGTGATGGCAGACCCAATCTGCAGACCCTGAGCGAAGCATCTCCAGATATGAAATTCGGACGGCTGTGAGGCAGGAGCACAGTCTTTTCTGTCTGACTTGTTTGTCTATGATGGCCACGAAATGGAGGGGTGGCCTCATGGGTCCATGTGAGATTCTACCTCTCTGGGAATTCTGCTCGGCACCCAAGAGTTTGGTGTATTTCTGGGGGATGGGAGGAGCGCAGTTTTATGAGTCAGGGATCCCGTCCAAACAGCCATTCCAGAGATGGGTCCTGGGATCTGGAGCCTGGATAACCGCAACAAGGCTTAGGATTTGGGCCTAGGGTCCTGCTCTATGTTTTCCTGGTACAGCTCCCGAGTGTTCTTGTTGGAAATGGGTCTCATTCTGAGGGTCACAATGCCTGTTTTTGCCCAGATGCCCATGCTGAGTGGGTGTGACCTCATGGGCTATGCACTTGGCTCCCACTCTGAGGGTTGGACTGCCATCTCAACATTCAGTTTTCCTGCCATGGGGAAGGAGGTGTACTTTTTTATGCTTCAGGTTCCCCCATGGGCAGGAATTTGAGCTAAGTTCTGGGACAGGTGCCTGAATACCCAGTTCACTTTGAGATGAGGTCCTCGGGCCAAGGCAGGACCCACCTGCAGAAAATGAGGCCTGCTTTCTGGGTGGCTGTCAGGAGCTCGGGCTCGAGCTGTGTCAGACAGAACATTCATGGAGAGTTCGGCCTATGATATTGGGGTGCTTTTGAGAGCTGTGCAACTGGATCCTCATGGGGGATTTTTGCACAGACCCTTTCTTCACTTCTTCTATCTGGTGAGCAGGCAGATGGCTGCATTACGGCTCCAGAATATCCAAGTTGGAGGGTTTGCAGGCGAGGAGTGTGAGGACAGAAGTATGAAAACATAAGCTACGGTTACGCTCAGTGCCGAGCACATGTCTATTCCAATGTACAGCAGTTGTTTCGAGATCTTCAGCACCTGGGCGAGGGGAAGATGTCTGCTCACGCTGGAGTTTGTATCCATGATGGCCAACAAATGGTGGGGAGGCCTCAAGAATTCTTGGAGGTTTTTCCAAGCTGGAGCTTGTGAGCTGCTCCAAACATCAAGGTGTCCTACTAAGGGACAGCAGAAGTCTTCTTACAGGGCTCCAGGGTCCCCAATATGGAAGATTCGATAGCAATGCTCTCTGATTGGAGGCCTGGGAAGCCAATCTCTTGTTACCATTGCAGCTGAGGAACAGGGTAAGCTTGAACCAATGACACTGATTCCAAGTTCCAAGTGATTTGCGTTGATGGAAGTTCTCAGTCTAACAGGTTCCAATGCTGCTTGATGTCCAGGGAGACCTTAGAATGTGGTGGCGGCTCTCTGACCATTGAGGATTCTCTATCCTTAGGATTAGACCCAGTACCCAGGAGCCAGGTTTCCTTCTTGGGACAGGAGGTGTGCTCTTTTATGGCTCACGGACCACAGGTTGGACCATATGCTTGAATTTCCAGAACAGACCTCTAGGGAGAGAGACCTCAAAACATAAGCTAGGGTTCTGATGAGGTTTTAGGGCCATGGAAGTTTCAATCTTCGGACTAAGTGCCATTGGCCTGCATGTCATCCTGGAGGTAGGTGCTGAGGCTGTGTCAGGCTGTGCACTTTTTCCAGAGTGGCCTATGATATTGGGGTGCAGTCAGGGGCCTTGCAGTTTTCTCCTAATCTGGACATTTTGGGAAACTGAGATGGGCAGGGTTTCCTCAGGAGAGCAGGGCCAGTGATGTCATGTGTTTCTCGAGGCCCCATCCTGGAGGTCATGTGTGTCAGGACTTTGGGACCAAAGACTTTAGACACAACCTCGGATAAGAGATAGGAGTGAGGTGATGGCAGTCCGAATCTGAAGACACTGAGGGAAGCTCCTCGGGATTTGAAATTCAGGTGGCTGGGAGGGAGGAGCACAGGCTTTTCTGTCTGGATTTTGTGTCTAGGATGGCCACTAAATGGAGGGGTGACCTCATGTGTCCATGAAATATTCTTCCACTCTGGTGATTCTGCTTGGCACCCAAGAGTTTGATTTCTTTCTGGGGAAGAGGAAAAGACTGTATTCCATCTCTGGGATCCTGTCCAAACAGGGATTCCAGAGATGGGTTCTGGGTCCAGACACTGGGAAAGCTTAACCAAAGCTTCGATTTGGGTTCCTGGTCCAGATCCCAAGGGGGATCTTTGGAAAGGGGTCTCATTCTGAGGGTCACAATGCCTGTTTGTGCCCAGCTGCCCATCCTGTGTAGGCATGGTCTCATGGACCATGCACCTGGTTCCCACTCAGGGTTGTACAGTCATCTCAACATTCAGTTTTCTGGCCATGGGGAAGGAGGAGCACTCTTTTGTGCTTCCGAGTCCCCTATGGGCAGGAATTTGAGCTAAGTCTGGGACAGGTACCTGAATATCCAGGTTGCTTCAAGATGATGGCCTCGGGCCAAGGTTGGACCCACCTGGAGGATATGGGGCCCACTATCTGGGTGGCTGACAGGAGGTCGGGGATCAGGCGGTGTCAGACAGACAATTTATGCAGAGGTCGGTCTATTATATTGGGGTGCCATTGAGGGCCGTGCAGGAGGATCCTCATGTGGGTTTCTGCGAAGACCCATAGGGCACTTCTTCTTTCTGGTGGGCAGGCAGAAAGCTGCACTGTGGCTTCAGAATTCCCAGTATGGAGGGCTTGTAGGCTAGGAGTGTGAAGACAGAAGTCTGAAAACACAAGCCACGGATAAGCTCAGTGCCGACAACAGGACCATTCCATTGCGCAGTGGTTGTTTCGAGATTTCCAGCACCTGAGTATGGGCGAGGGTCAGATGTCTGCTCACGCTGGGTTTGCATCCATGATGGTTAACTAATTGTGGGGTGGCCTCAAGAATTCTTGGAGATTTTCCCAAGCAGGACCTTGTGAGCTGCTCCAAACAGCAAGGTGTCCTACTGTGGGACAGGGGAAGTCTGCTTACAAGGCTCCAGGGTCCCCCATATAGAAAGATTCGACAGCAGAGGTCTCTTAATGGGGGCCTGGGAAGTTTTCCTTGCATGACCATTGCAGCTGAGGAACATTGCAGGCTTGATATGCTGGTTTTTGTTCAAATTTCCAAGTGATCTAAGTTGACGGATGTTCTCAGTCTAATGAGTCACAATGCTGCTTGGTGTCCAGGGAGACCTTAGAATGTGGTGGTGAGGGTGCCTGGGTGGCTCAATGGGCTAAGCCGCTGCCTTCAGCTCAGGTCATGATCTCAGGGTCCTGGGATTGAGTCCCGCTTCAGGCTCTCTGCTCAGCAGGGAGCCTGCTTCTTCCTCTCTCTCTCTCTGCCTTCCTCTATGCCTACTTGTGATCTCTCTCTGTCAAATAAATAAATAAAATCTATATAAAAAAAAGAATGTGGTTGTATGTCTGTGGACAAGCAGGATTCTCCTACCTGAGGGTTAGACCCAGTTCCCAGGAGCCAGGTTCCCTTCTCGGGACAGGAGGGGTTCTCTTGTATGGCTCAGGGACCACATGTCAGATCATATGTTGGATTTCAAGACCAGGCCTCTGGGCACAGAGGCCTGAATATCTAGGCTAGGGTTCTTATGAGGTTGTAGGGGCATGTCATCCTCAACCTTCGGACTTAGGGACTTTGACTTGTGAGTCTTCCTGGAGGTAGATGCTCAGGCTGTGTCAGACTGTGCATTTTTTCCAGAGTGGCCTATGAAATTGGGGTGGGCTCAGGGGCCTTGCAGGCTTTTCCTAATCTGGAGGGTTTGTGCAACTGAGACGGCAGAATTTCATCCAGAGATCAGGCCCAGTGATGTAGTGTGGTTCTGTCAGCCCCATCCTGCAGGGAATGTGGTTAAGGGCTCTGGGACCAAAGTCTTCAGACACAAAATTGTGTATCAATTAGGAGGGAGGTGATGGCAGCCCCGATCTGAGGGCAGCTCCTCAGGATTTGAAATTCGTGTGGCTGGGAGGCAGGAGCAAAGGCTTTTCTGTCTGGATTGTGTCTAGGATGGCCTTGGAATGGTGGGGTGTCCTCATGTGTCCATGGAATATTCTACCTCTCTGGGGATTCTGCCCAGCACCCAAGAGTTTGGTGTCTCACTGGGAAGGAGAGAGCGTGGTTTACTGTTTCAGGGTTTCCGTCAACACAGGGATTCCAGAGATGGGTTATATGTCCCTGTGCCTGGATAACCCTACAAAGGCTTAGTATTTGGGCCTAGAGGCTTGACTGCCTGGCTCTGTGGGGCTTTGGTTCAGCTCCCATGGAGACTTGTTGGAAATGGGTCTCAGGGTAAGGGTCACAATGCCTGTTTGTGCCCAGATGCCCATCCTGAGTGGGCATTGGCTCTTGTTCCATGCACCTGGATCCCAATATGAGGGTTGGACCACCATATCAACATTTAATTTTCCTTCTATGAGGAAGAAGGAGTACTCTTTTGTGCTTCAGATTCCCCCATGCACAGTAATTTGAGCTATGTTCTGGGACTGGTACGTGAATAACCAGGTTGGTTTGAGATGAAGGACTCAGGTCAAGGCAGGTCACACCTGCCAGATATGGGTCCCGCTATCTAGGTGGCTACCAGGAGGTCGGGGCTCGAGCTGTGTCAGACAGAGCATTAGTTCACAAGGTGGCCTATGATATTGTGGTGCTATAGAGGGCTGTGCTGGTGAAACCTTATATGGAGTTTCACGCAGACCCATAGGGCACCTCTTTTTTCTGGTGCGCAGGAAGAAGGCTGCATTGTGGCTCCCAAATTCCCAATATGGGGGACTTGAAGGCGAGGAGTGTGAGAACAGAAGGCAGAAAACACAATCTATGCTTAATCTCAGTGCCGAGAACATGGCCGTTCCAATGTGCAGTGGTTTTTTCGAGATATCCAGCATCTGAGTACAGGAGAGGGTCAGATGTCTGCTCATGATAGAGTTTGTATCTATCGTGGCCAACAAATGAAATATCCAGCACCTGAGTAAAGGTGGATTTCAGATGTTTACGCACACTGGAGTTTGTGTCTCTGATGACCGAATGGAGGAGTGGCATCAAGAGGCTGATGCATGTGAGATGCTCCAAACAGCAAGGTTGTTTTTTCTACTGGACAGTTAGAGTCTGGTATGTTTTCTGCAGGGCCCCCCATGTGAAAAGTATGGGTAGCAGAGCCCTTCCACATGGATGCCTGAAAAGCACACCTCCATTGACCAATGCAGCTGAGGAACATGCAGGTTCTTTACGGTGCTTCTGGGGCAAAGCACCAAGGTCTTGAGTTGACATGGAATCTCTTGAAGATGGGTTACAATGCTGGTTTTTTTTTTACCAGGTAGATCTTAGAATGTGTGGTGGCTAAGGTGCCTGCAGGATTCTCCTACCCTGAGGGTTTAACACAGGTCGAAGAGCACGGTTACCTTCTGGGGACAGGAGATGTAGTGTTTTGTGGCTCAGGGACCACATGCCGTATCATAAGTTCCTATTCAAGAACAGGCCTCTGAAGACAGATGCCCGACAACCTAATCTAGGGTTCCAATGAGTCCCAGGGGCATGAGAGGTTCAATCTTCAGACTTAGGACAGTTGACTTGGGTGTCTGCCAGGACGTAGGTGATCAGGGAGTTTCAGACTGCGCACTTATGTCCAGAGTAACCTCCAATATTGGGGTGGCCACAGGGGCCTTGAATGTTTCAACCAACTCTGGAGGGTTTGGTTAACTGACATGCACAATTTCCATGGGTATGGCAAGCACAGTCCTGTGGTGTGGCTCCAGAGACTCCACCCTGGAGGGCATGTGAGCCATGGTTCTGAGAGGAAAGTCTGCAAACACAAACTCGGGTTAGGTTTAGTGGCTAGGTTATCGCAGGGCAATGTGTAGACCTGGAAGGCTACTCGTCAGGAACAGTAACTGGAATGACCCGAAGGCGGAAGCACAGGCTTTTATATCTGGATTGTGTGTCTAGGGTGACCTCAGAATGTAGCTGTGGCCTCATGGGTCCATGGGAGATTTTTCCTCTAAGGATACTGGCGGCTCCCAATATTTTGATGACTTTTTGGGATGGGAAGACTGCTATTTTCGATATTAGGTGTGCCCCAAAACAGGGATTCCAGAGATGGGCTCTGGGTCTAGGCGCCTGGAAAATCCCACCAAGGGTTGGGATTTGGGCTTATGGGCAGACCAGGCCTGCAATGCAGGATCTTGGTGGTGCAACTGAGAGGGCTTGTTTGGAAGCATGCTCAGGCTAAGCATTACAATGCCTGTTTGTGCCCAGGGTGGCCCTCAGGAGTGGGCGTGGTCCCATTGTCCATTTTCTGGCTCCCACACTGAGGGATGGACACACATTCCAATGGCCAGGTTTCCAGCCATGGGGAAGGAGGAAATATCTATTGTGCTTCATGTTCCCCCATAGGCAGGGATTACAGCAAAGGTCTGGGGACAGATGGCTGAATACCAAGGATGCATAGAGATGACAGATTTGGGCCATGGCCGTTCTCACATGCTGGATATGGGCCCCGCTCTCTGGGTGGCTGACACGAGGTCTGGGCTCAGGCTGTGTCAGACACAGCACTAGTGGCCAGAGAAGTCTATATATTGCGGTTCTCTCCAGGGCCGAGTAAATTGATCCTCATGTAGGGTTTCTGGCCAGACTCACGAAGCACTTCTTTCTGTGGGGCAGGCAGAATTTTGCCTTATGGATCCAGAATTCCCTATCAAGAGGGTTTGGGGACAAATAGGGTGAGAATGCAATTGTAAACACCAGCTATGCTTAAATTGAGTGCCAAGCGGAAGTCAGTTTCAATGTGCAGCAGCTTATACGAGATATCCAGCACCTGAGTAAGGGCAGATGTCAGATATTTGCTCACACTGGAGTTTGTGTCTAGGATGACGACTAATGGAGGGGTGGCTTCAGGAGGCAATGGAGGATTACCCACGCTTAGGATTGTGAGATGCTCCAAACAACAAGGTTTCCTTCTAATGGACAGGAGGAGTCTGTTTTTTTTTTCCTCCAGGGTCCCTCAAGTGGAAGTTTGCGTAGCAGAGCCCTCCCGCATGGATGACTGCAAAGCACACGTCCAATGACCATTGCAGCTGAGGAACATGACAGGTTCGTTTTGGTGGTTCTGGTGCCAAGTACCAAGGCCTTGAGTTGACTTGGAATCTCTTACAGATGTGTCCCAAAACTGGTTTGTTACAAGGGAGGTCTTAGAATGTATTGGTGGCTATGGGCCACGCTGAGGGTTTGGCACAGGTCGATGTGCACAGTTTCCATCTTGGGAGAGGAGATGTTCTGTTTTGTGGCTCAGGGTACATATGTTGTATCCTGACTTGGTATTCAAGAACAGGCCTCTGAGGATTGATGCTTGCAACCTAATCTAGAGATCCAATGATGTCCTTGGTGCCCATCAGGTTCAATTTTCTTACTAAGGACCATTGATATGGTTGTCTGACTGGATGTAGGTGATCAGGGTGTTTCAGACTGTGCATTTGCATCCAGAGCCACTTCCAATATTGGGGTGGGCTCAGGGGCCTTGCAGGTTTCTCCTAACTTGGAGGCTTTGGGGAACTGTGATGGGCACAGTTTCCTTGGGGATGGCAGGCCCAGTCCTGTGGTAAGGCTTCAGAGACCACCTCCTTGAGGATATGAGAGCCATGGTTTTGGGAGGGAAGTCTGCAAACACAAATTTGGGTCAGGGATAGTGGCAAGGTGATCGCAGGTCCAATGCATAGACCTAGAAGGCATCAGGTCAGGAACTGTAATTAGGGTGACTGAAAGCTGGTAGCACAGGCTTTTCTATCTGGATTGTGTGTCCAGGATGGGCTCTGAATGTAGACGTGGTCTCATGGTTCAATGGGAGACTTTTCCTCTCTAAGGATCCTGGTGGATCTCCATAGATTGGTGGTTTTTCAGAGAAGAAACGAGTGCTCTTTTCCATCTTAGGGGTGCTCCAAAACAGGGAAGAATGCTGTTTTCCAACTTAGGCTTATGCCAAAACAGGGATTCCAGAGACGGGCTCTGGGTCTGGGTGCCCGGATATCCCACCAAGTGTTAGGATTTGGGCCTAGGGGCATTCCAGGCCTGCAATGCAGGATCCTCATGGTGTAACAGAGAGGGCTTGTTTGAAAGCATGCTCAGGCTGAGGGTCATCATGCCTCTTTGTGCCCAGGGGGGGCCCTCAGGAGAGGGCGTAGTCTCATTGGCCATATAGCTGGATCCCACTTTGAGGGTTGGACACCCATTGCAACAGCCAGGCTTCCTGCAATGGAAAGAGGAGTCCTCTATTGTGCTTCAGGTTCCCCCATTGGCAGGGTTACAGGAAAGGTCTGTGGAAAGTTGCCTTAATACCAAGGATGTGTACAGATGACAGGCTAAGAATTCCCAGGTAACAAAACAGCATTGTTACCCATGTTCATGACATTCCATGTAGAAATAAGCCCTTAGTACTTCGCCCCAGAGCCACCAGAATGAACTTGCCATGTTCCTAAGCTGCAATGGTCAGTGGAGGTGTGGTTTCCAGGCAACCATACGGGGGTGCTCTGCTACACAAACTTTGCAATTGGCTGGGACCCTTGAGACAAAAAAAACAGAATGCCCCTGTCCGGTAGAAGGAAACCTTCTGTTTGGAGCATCTCACAAGCCCCAGCGTGGGAAATCCTCCATTTCCTCTTGAAGCCACCACTCCATTTGTCAGTCATCATAGACACAAACTCCAGCATGAGCAAACATCTGACATCCGCCCTTACTCAGGTGCTGGATTTCAATTCGATCGCTGCACACTGGAACTGCCTTTAGTTTGACTGAATTAAGCCATAGCTTGGGTTTACAATTCCATCCTCAGTCTACTGGTCCACAAGCCCTATTGTGAGGTAATTCTGGAGCTACAACACAATATTCTGCCTTCCCCATAGAAAGAAAAAGGGCCTGGAGAGTCTGCCCAGAAACTCCATATGATGGTCAATCTTCTCGGTGCTAGACGGAACCCTGATTCATAGGCTGCCCTGGGCACTAGTGCTGTGTCTGACATAGCCAGAGCCAGGACCTAGTGTCAGCCACGGAGAGATCAGGGCCCATATCCAGCATGTGAGACCAGCTATGGCCCAAGTCTGTCTTCTCTTCTATTCTTGGTATTCAGGCATCTGTACCCAAACCTTTGCTGAAATCCTTGCCATTGGGGGAACCTGAAGCACAATAGAGAACTCCTCCTTCCCCATGGAAGGTATTCTGACAGTTGGGATAGTTGCTCAACCCTCAAAGTGGAAGGCAGCTCCATGGCCAAGGAGACCATGTGCACTCATGATGGCTTCCCCGGGCACAAGCAGGCATTGTGACCTCAGCCTGAGCATGCTTTCAACCAAACGCTCTCAATTGCATCTCTGGGACACCGAATTGCAGGCCTAGTACACACCTAGGCCCAAATCCTAACCCTGGTGGGATTTTACAGGGGCCCAGACACAGAGCCCATCTCTGGAATCCCTATTTTGGGGGACCCTTAAGATGGAAAACAGCACTCTTCCCTTCCCCGAGATAGTCACCAAACTCTTGGTAGCCACCAGGATCCTTGAGTGGAAAAATCTGCCATAGACCCATGAGAACACACCTGCATTCCGAGGCCATCCTGGACATACAATCCAGATACATATCATGTGCTATCACCTTTGAGTCATCGGATTTACAGTTCCTGACGAGCTGCCTTCCAGGTCTATGCATTGGGCCTGCAATCACCTTGCCATTAACCTAAACTGAGTTTGTGTTTGCAGACTTCCTTCCTAAAACCATGGCTCACATGACCTCCAGGTTCTGGCATCTGAAGCCACACCACAAGACTGTGCCTGAGATCCTCAAGGAAACTGTGCCCATCACTTTTGCCCGATACCTTTAGATTAGGAGAAACCTGCAAGGCCCCTGAGCGCAGCCAAATAATGGAGGCCGCTCTGGGCACAAATGCACAGTCTGAGACACCCTGATTACCTCCATACAGGCAGACACCCAAGTCAATAGTCCTGAGTCAGAAGATTGAACCTGACATGCCCCGAGGACTTCATTGGCACACTAGATTAGGTTTACAGGTATCTGTCGTCAGAGGCCTGCTCTGGAATATCAACTTATGATAAAATATATAGTCCCTGAGCCACAGAACAGAATATGTCCTCCCCAAAAAGGAAGCCATGCTCCTGGAATTGTGTCATACCCTAAGGGTATTTGGCCCCTTAGCAACCAGCACATTCTATGATATTCCTGGTAACAAACCATCATTGTGCCCCATCTTCATGAGACTCCATGTCAACTCAAGGTCTCGATATATTGCCCCAGAGCCACCAGAATGCACCTGCCATGTTCCTCAGCTGCAATGGTCAATGGAGGGGTGATTTCCAGGCATCCCTGTGGGGTTCTCTGCTACAAAACTTTCCACATGGAGAAACCAGAGAAAACAAACCAGACTTCTCCTGTCCGGTAGAAAGAAACTTTGCTATTTGGAGCATCTCACAAGCCCCAGCATGGGAAATCCTCCATGGCCTCTTGACGCCACCCTTCCATTTGTGGGTAATCACAGACACAAACTCCAGTGTGAGCAAACATCTGACATCCACCCTTACTCAGGTGCTGGATATTCGAAACGGCAGCTGCACACTGGAACTGCCTTTTGCTTTTCACTGAACTTAACCATAGCTTTGTATTACTATTCTATCCTCACCACACTGGTCCACAATATCTCTTGATAGGGAATTCTGGAGCCACAACACAGTATTCTGCCTTCCACATAGAAAGAAGAAGGACCTGTTGAGTCTGCCCAGAAACTGCACATGAGAATCAATCTACTCAGACCACGAGGCAACCCTGATTAATAGATTTCCCTGACCACTAGTGCTGTGTCTGACAGAGTCTAAGCCCCGACCTCGTGTCAGCCACCCAGAGTTGAGGGCCCATATTTAGCATGAGAGATCGGCCATGGCCCTGGGCCATCATCTGTACCCATCCTTGGTATCCAGTCATCTGTCCCCCAAACTTTGCTGGAATTCCTGCCAATGGCGAACCTGAAACACAATAGAGAACACCTCCTTCCCCATGGCAGGAATATTGGCTGTTGGGATGGTTGTCCAACCCTCAGTGTGGGAGCCAGCTGCATGGCCAAGGAGACCATGCCCACTCCTGAGGGCCGACATGGGCACAGGCAGGCATGGTGATCCTCAGCCTGAGCATGTTTTCAAACAAACACTCTCAGTTGCTCCTCCAGTACCAGCATTGCAGGCCTGGTATGCCCCTAGGCCCAAATCCTAACCCTTGGTGGGATTTTCCAGGTGCCCAGACCCAGAGTCCGTCTCAGAATCCCTGTTTGGGGCACCCTTAAGATGGAAAACAGCACTCTTCCCTTCCCTGAGAAAGGCACCAAACTATTGGGAGCCGCCAGGATCCTTAGAGAGAAAAAATCTCCCATGGACCCATGAAAACAAACCTGCATTCCGAGGCCATCCTGTCCACACAATCCAGAGAGAAAAGTCTTTGCTACCGCCTTCGAGTCATCCTATTTACATTTCCTGACGAGCTGCCCTCCATGTCTATGCATTGGGCCTGTGATCATCTCGACACTAACCCTAACCCCAGTTTGTGTTTGCCGACTTCTCTCCCAAAACCATGGCTTACATGCCCACCAAGATGTGGTCCCTCAAGCCACATCACAGGAAAGTTCCTGCCATCCCCAAGAAAACTGTGCCCATCAGGTTGTCCAAACCCTCCAGATTAGGAGAAACCTGCCAGGCCCCTGAACCCACCCCAATATTGGCGGTTGCTGTGGATGCAAACGTGCAGTCTGAAACACCCTGAGCACCTCCATCGAGGCAGAAAGCCAAGTCAATGGTTCTGAGTCAGATGATTGAAACTGACATGCCCCTAGGACTTCACTGGAACCCTAGATTGGGTCTTCAGACATCTGTTCTCAGAGTCCTGTTCTGGAATACCAAGTTATGATACAACATGTGGTCCCTGATTCCCACAACAGAACATCTCCTGTCTCCAGAAGGAAAATGTGCTCTTGGATCTACGTCCAACTTTCAGGGTAGATGGATCCTGTATGACCCATTAGCCCCAGCACCTTCTATGATCTCCCTGGTAACAAACCAGCATTGTGACCCAACTTCCTGAGACTTGATGCCAACTCAAGGTGTTGGTACTTTGCCCAAGAGCCATGAAACGAATCTGCCATGTTCCTCAGGTACAAAGGTCAATGGACGTGTGCTTTCTAGGCATCCAAGAGGTAGTTCTCTGCTACACAAAAATTCCACATAGGGAACCCTAGAGCAAACAAATAAGACTGCTCCTGTCAGGTTGAAGGAAACCTTGGTTGTTTGGAGCATCTCACAAGCCCCAGCCTGGGAAGTCCTCCACATTCTCTTGATGCCAACCCTCCATTTGTTAGTCATCATAGACACAAATTCCAGCATGAGCAAACATCTGACATCTGCTCTTACTCAGGTGCTGGATATTCGAATCAGTCACGCACACTGGAAATACCTTTCACTTGACACTGTATTCTTGCATAGTTTGGGTTTACAATTCCATCCTCACCCTACTGGACTGCAAGTCCTCTTGAGAGGGAATTAGGGAGACAAAACACAACATTCTGCCTTCCCCATAGAAAGAAGAAGGGCCTGGTGAGTCTGCCCAGAAACTCCCCATGAAGATCAATCTACTTGGCCCTCGAGGGAACCCCGATTTATACTTTGCGCTGGCCACTAGCGCTGTGTCTGAGAGAGCCTGAGCCCCAACCTCATGTCAGCCACCCAGAGTGTGGGGTCCTTATCCAGCATGTGGGACTGGCCATGGCCCAGTCATCTCTACCCATCCTTGGTATTCCGGCAACTATCCCAGACCTTTGCTGGAATCCCTACCAGTGGGGGAACCTGAAGCACAATTCAGAACTCCTCCTTCCCCATGGCAGGAAGCCTGGCTGTTGCTATGGGTGCCCAACCCTCAGAATTAGAACCAGGTGCATGGCCAATGAGACAACGCCCAATCATAAGGGCCGCCTGGGCCAAAGCAGGCATTATGTCCGGTAGGCCCACTCTGCAGAGGCTGAATCGAGATCTCCTGCACTGAGGTCCTGTCAACTATGAGATGTGCCTCAGGCTAGAGTTTTTGTCCAGCATGGCCTCTTCCTGAAGGGTGTGGGGGCTTCATGAGGCCAGGGAGTTTGCCTACGATGGGATTTGTGAACTACTCCAAACCTCAAGGTTTCCTTCTTCACGACAGTCGAGTCCTATTGGATGGTTCCAGGAGGTCCCATACGGAAAGACTCGAGAGCAGGTGTCTAAGCATGGATGCCTGGGAACGCCACCTCATATTCCCACTCTTAGTCAGGACAACACAGGCTCAATCTGTGGGCTCCTGGGTGAGCTACCAAGAGGGGAGAGTTGAAATGGACTCTCCTGAAGATGAGTCCTACTGTGGCTAGGTGGCCTGGGAGACCTTGGAATGTGGAGGTGGCTCAGGGACTCTGCAGTATTCTCCAACCTGAGGTGTTTGACACGGCTCCAACAAGGAAGCTTCCCATGTGGAGACGAGAGGAGTTCTGTTCGGTGCCTCAGGAAAGCCCCATATCCTGTTCTTCGAACCAAAGCCTCTGAGGAGTGACACCTGGAATCCAAAGCAAGAGTTGAGATTACGGCCTATGGGCCTGTCCGGCTCAACCGTCTATCTCTGTTGACATCTGTGTGCATGCCTTCGTGGAGGTAGCTGCTAAGCTTGTGTCCGAATGCCCCTGTGTGTCCAGGGAGGCTCCCATTAGTGGGATGTCCTCTGGGGCCTTGAGGTTTCCCATATTCTGAAGGTGTGTGGCCAAAGGATTGGGCACAGTTTCCCAGGAGACAGCAGGCATGGTCCTGTGGTATGGCTCCAGAGGACCCTGCCTAGAGGCTGTGTTTGCCAGGGCTGTGGGGACAGATGTCTGAAAAAGCAAACTTGGCTCAGCTAGGGGCCAAGGTAATGGCAGGACTGATCTCCAGTCCGTGACGGGAGGTCCTCTGGATATCAGAGGGCAAGTGGGAGGCAGTTGCTCAGGCTTTTGTCTCTGTGTGTTGCGTTCACAGTGGCCGTTAACGGTAGGGTTTGCTTCAGGCGCCGAGGAAGAGCCTTCCTCTCGGGGGATTGTCCAAGCTCCCATGTGTTTGGGTTCATTCTGTGGGAAGGGAAGAGTACTGTTTTCTGCCACAGGGGACCCCCCAGGAGAGGGACTCTAGAGCACAGCAGTGGATTCCCTCAACTGGAATACACACCATCTAGTTAGTCCTGGGTGCCTATGGGCAAGGCAAGCCACATATGTGGGCTCTTGGTCCAGTCACTGAGAGGCGTTACTTGAATAAGGTACTCACGCTGAGGGTCTCAATGTGTGTTTCTGCCCAAGGCCGCCCTCACGCATGGTTGTGGCCTCATGGGCCATGCCGTTTTCCTCTACACTGAAGTTTTGACTCACTGCCAGCAGCACGGTTTCTTGCCATGGGGAAGGAGGGGTTCTGGCTTGTGCATCAGGTTCCCCCCTGTGCATGGATTGGAGATAAGGTCTGGGTTCCGATGACTGAAATCCCAGGTTGGGTTGGATGGTGGCCTAAGGCAGTGGCGGGTCCAATGTGCTGGGTGTGCACACAGCTGTGTCGGTGTCCGTTGGAAGGACTGAGCTCAGGCTATTTGTGACAGTGCATCAGTGTTTAAGGTAGCCTATGCCATTGGGGTGTTGCTGAGGGCCAAGCAGTTTGATCCTCATGTGGGGTTTCTGGGCAGCACCATAGACAAAAATTTTCTCCTGGGAGGCAGACAGAGTTCTTCATTGTGGCCCCAGAATTCCCAGTAGGGAGGGTTTGTGAACCAGGTGTATAAGGACGGAAGTCTGAAAACACAAGCTAGGGTGAGGATTGGAGCCCAGGGCAGAGCAGGCCCACACTGCAGAGGCTTAATCAAAATCTCCTGCATCTGAAATCAGGCTGAGGATCAGACATTGGCTGAGGCTGGAGTATGTGTCCATGATGGCACCTTCATGAAGCGGGGGCCTCATGAGGCCAAGGAAGTTTTCCCACGCTGAGTTTGGAGTTTGACCCAAACCACAACGTTTCCTTCTGCTGGACATTCGAGTCCTGTTGCATGGCTGCAAGACATACCATACGGAAGGACTGGAGAGCATTGTTCGAAGGATGGATCCCTGTACAGCATGCCTCGCATTCCCATTTGCCATTAGCGACAAGATATGTTTGATCTGCTGCCTCTGGGGCACGCTACCCAGGGGGCTGAGTTGAAATGGCCTCTCCTGAGGATGCGTCATAATGTGCGTTTGGGTCCATGGAGACCTTGGAATGTGCTGGTTGTTCAGTGGCCCTGCGGAACTCTCCTACCTGAAGGGTTTGATACAGCCCCAGTAAGAAAGCTCCCCATGTGGAGACGAGAGAGGTTTGGTTTGGTGCCTCGGAAAAGCCCCGTGTGCTGGTCTACGAAAACAGTCCTCTGAGGACGGACACATGGAAACCAAAGCTAAGGTTCAGATTAGGGCGTGGGGGCCTGTCCATTTCAACCTTCTGTCTCTGGGGACACTGTCTGAGAGTCTAAGTGGAAATAGTTGCTCCGCTGGTGTCAGAGAGTCCCTCTTAGTCCAGGGTGGCCTACACTATTGATGGCCTCAAGGGCCTTGGAGCTTTTCCATAACCTGTAGGGTTGTGGTCAATGGATTGGGCACACTTTCCTTGGAGAGGGCAGGCACAATCTTTCGCTGTGGGTCCAGAGGCCCTAGCCTGGAGGTTGTGTGGGTCCAGGCTGTGGGCACAGAAATCTGAAAACACAAACTCAGCTTATGAGATGCGCCTAGGGTATGGCAGGCAGGATGTACAGCCCGAGAGGGAGCTCCTGGGCCTCTGAAAGAAGGGCGAGTGGGAGGCGTTCCTTCAGGCTTTTGTCTCTGGAGGTTGTGGCCGGGATAGCCGTGGATTAGAGGGGTGGCCTCAGGGACTGTGGACGAGTATCCCTCTCTGGGGATTTGTCCCAGCTCACAAGAGTTTGGGGTCATTTTGTGGGAAGGGTGGAGTCGTGATGTCTGGCTCATGTGTCTCAAAAAGAAAGGGATTCCAGAGCAGAGCCCCAGGTACGGGCGGGGCGACTGGAAAACTCAAACCCTGGTGAGGATTGGGTGCATAGGGGCTTGGCAAGCCCCATATGCGGGCTCTTGGTCCAGGCCCTGACAGGCCTTTCTTTGACATGGGGATCATGCTGAGGGTCACAGTGTGAATTTGTGCCCAAGCAGCACTCAAGTTTGGGCGTGGCATCAGGGGCCATGAAGGTTTCTCCCACCCTGAAGGTGTGACTCCATGCCACGAGCAAGCGTCACAGCCATGGGGAAGCAGGACTTCTGTTTTGTGCTTGCGATACCCAGCTGTGTGGAGAATTGATATAATGTCTAGGTTCAGATATCTGAAAACGAAGGTTAGGAAGTGGTGACGGCAAAAGACCATGGCGTGTCCGAAGTGCTGGGTGTGCGGCCAGCTTTCTCCTTGTCTGTCTGGACGTCTGGCTTCAGGCTGAGTCAGACAGAGCATGAGTGCCCAGAGCAGCCTATCCAGCTCGGGGACCGTGGAGACCCGAGCAGGTTGATTCTCATCTGGGTTTTCTGGAGAGCCCTACAGGGAAAAGTTTTTCTTCCATTGGGCAGACAATGGGCTGGTTTGTGGTTCTGGAGTTCCTAGTCCGGAGGGCTTGTTTGCCAGGAGTCTGAGGAAGGAAGTCTGAATACACAAGCTAGCGTGAGGTTTGGGACCGAGGGCACGGCAGGCCCACTCTGCAGAGGCTGAATCGAGATCTCCTGGAGTGAAGTCATGTCAACTTTGAGACGTGCCCCAGGCTAGAGATTTTGTCTAGCATGGCCTCTGCCTGAAGGGTGTGGGTGCTTCATGAGGCCAGGGAGGTTTGCCTACGATGGGATTTGTGAACTCCTCCAAACCTCAGAATTTCCTTCTGCACGACAGTCGAGTCCTATTGGATGGTTCCAGGAGGCCCCATACGGAAAGACTCGAGAGCAGGTGTCTAAGCATGGATGCCTGGGAACGCCACCTCATATTCCCACTCTTTAGTCAGGACAAGACAGGCTCAATGTGAGGGCTCCTGGATGAGCTACCCAGAGGGGAGAGTTGAAATGGACTCTCCTGAAGATGAGTCCTACTGTGGCTTGGTGGCCTGGGAGACCTTGGAATGTGGAGGTGGCTCAGGGACTCTGCAGGATTCTCCAACCTGAGGTGTTTCACACGGCTCCAACAAGGAAGCTTCCCATGTGGAGACGAGAGGAGTTCTGTTCAGTGCCTCAGGAAAGCCCCATATCCTGTTCTTCGAACGAAAGCCTCTGAGGAGTGACACCTGGAAACAAAGCAAGAGTTGAGATCACGGCCTAAGGGCCTGTCCGGCTCAACCTTCTATCTGTTGACATCTGTGTGCATGCCTTCATGGAGGTAGCTGCTCAGCTTGTGTCCGAATGCCCCTGTGTGTCCAGAAAGGCTCCGAGTAGTGGGATGTCCTAGGGGGCCTTGAGGTTTCTCATATTCTGGAGGTGTGTGGCCAAAGGAATGGACACAGTTTCCCAGGAGAGAGCAGGCACGGTCCTGTGGTATGGCTCCAGAGGACCCAGCCTAGAGGCTGTGTTTGCCAGGGCTGTGGGGACAGATGTCTGAAAAAGCAAAGTTGGCTAAACTAGGGGCCAAGGTAATGGCAGGCCTGATCTCCAGTCCGTGAGGGGAGATACTCTGGATATCAAAGGAGGGCAAGTGGGAGGCAGTCGCTCAGGCTTTTGTCTCTGGGTGTTGCGTTGACAGTGGCCGTTCAGGATAAGGGTTGCTTCAGGGGCCGAGGAAGAGCCTTCCACTCGGGGGATTTCCAAGCTCCCATGTGTTTGGTTTCATTCTGTGGGAAGGGAAGAGTACTGTTTTCTGCCACATTGGACCCCCCAGGAGCAGGAGTCTAGAGCACAGCAGTGGGTTCCCTCAACTGGAATACACACCATCTAGTTAGTCCTGGGTGCCTATGGGCAAGGCAAGCCATATATGTGGGCTCTTGGTCCAGTCAGTGAGAGGCGTTACTTGAATAAGGTACTCACGCTGAGGGTCACAATGTGTGTTTGTGCCCAAGGCGGCCCTCACGCATGGGTGTGGCCTCATGGGCCATGCCGTTTTCTCCTACACTGAAGGTTTGACTCACTGCCAGCAGCCCGGTTTCTTGCCATGGGGAAGGAGGGGTTCTGACTTGTGCATCAGGTTCCCCCCTGTGTAGTGATTGGAGATAAGCTCTAGGTTCCGATGACTGAAAGCCCAGGTTGGGAATGGATGGTGGCCTAAGGCAGTGGCGGGTCCAAAGTGCTGGGTGGGCAGCCAGCTGTGTCGGTGTCTGTTGGAATGTCTGGGCTCAGGCTATTTGCGACAGAGCATCAGTGTTTAAGGTAGCCTATGCAATTGGGGTGGTGCCGAGGGCCAAGCAGTTTGATCCTCATTTGGCCTTTCTGGGCAGCACCATAGACAATGTTTTTCTCCTGGGAGGCAGGCAGAGTGCTTCATTGTGGCCCCAGAATTCCCAGTAGGGAGGGTTTGTGGGCCAGGAGTGTGAGGACGGAAGTCTGAAAACACAAGCTAGGGTAGGATTGGAGCCCAGGGAAGAGCAGGCCCACTCTGCAGAGGCTGAATCAAAATCTCCTGCTTCTGAAGTCAGGCTGAGGATCAGACGTTGGCTGAGGCTGGAGTATGTGTCCATGATGGCACCTTCATGAAGCGGGGGCCTCATGAGGCCAAGGAATTTTCCCACGCTGAGTTTGGAGTTTGACCCAAACCACACGGTTTCCTTCTGCAGGACATTCGAGTCCTGTTGCATGGCTGCAGGACATACTATACGGAAGGACTGGAGAGCAGGGTTCGAAGGATGGATCCCTATACAGCATGCCTCGCATTCCCATTGGCCATTAGCGACAAGATATGTTTGATCTGCTGCCTCTGGGGCACGCTACCCAGGGGGCTGAGTTGAAATGGCCTCTCCTGAGGAAGCGTCATAATGTGCGTTTGGGTCCATGGAGACCTTGGAATGTGCTGGTTGTTCAGTGGCCCTGCGGAACTCTCCTACCTGAAGGGTTTGATACGTCCCCAGTAAGAAAGCTCTCCATGTGGAGACGAGAGAGGTTTCGTATGGTGCCTCGGAAAAGCCCCGTGGGCTGGTCTACGAAAACAGTCCTCTGAGGACGGACACAAGGAAACCAAAGCTAAGGTTCAGATTAGGGCCTGGGGGCCTGTCCATTTCAACCTTCTGTCTCTGGGGACACTGTCTAAGAGTCTAAGTGGAGATAGTTGCTCCTCTGGTGTCAGAGAGCTCCTCTCCAGTCCAGGGTGGCCTACACTATTGATGGCCTCAGGGGCCTTGGAGCTTTTCCCTAACCTGTAGGGTTGTGGTCAATGGATTGGGCACACTTTCCTTGGAGAGGGCAGGCACAATCTTTCGCTGTGGCTCCAGAGGCCCTAGCCTGGAGGTTGTGTGGGTCCAGGCTGTGGGCACAGAAATCTGAAAGCACAAACTCAGCTTATGAGATGCGCCTAGGGTATGGCAGGCCGGATGTACAACCCGAGAGGGAGCTCCTGGGCCTCTGAAAGAAGGGCGAGTGGGAGGCGTTCCTTCAGGCTTTTGTCTCTGGATGTTGTGTCCGGGTTAGCCGTGGATTGGAGGGGTGGCCTCAGGGACTGTGGACGAGTATCCCTCTCTGGGGATTTGTCCCAGCTCACAAGAGTTTGGGGTCATTTTGTGGGAAGGGTGGAGTCGTGTTGTCTGGCTCATGTGTCTCAAAAAGAAAGGGATTCCAGAGCAGAGCCCCAGGTATGGGCGGGGCGACTGGAAAACTCAAACCCTAGTGAGGATTGGGTGCATAGGGGCTTGGCAAGCTCCATATGGGGGCTCTTGGTCCAGGCCCTGACAGGCCTTTCTTTGACATTGGGCTCATTTTGAGGGTCACAGTGTGAATTTGTGCCCAAGCAGCACTCAAGTTTGGGCGTGGCATCAGGGGCCATGAAGGTTTCTCCCACCCTGAAGGTGTGACTCCATGCCACGAGCAAGCTTTACAGCCATGGCGAAGCAGGACTTCTGTTTTGTGCTTGGGATATCCAGCTGTGTCGAGAATTGATATAATATCTAGGATCAGATATCTGAAAACCAAGGTTAGAAAGAGGTGACGGCATAAGACCATGGCGTGTCCGAAGTGCTGGGTGTGCAGCCAGCTGTCTCCTTGTCTTTCTGGACGTCTGGCTTCAGGCTGTGTCAGACAGAGCATGAGTGCCCAGAGCAGCCTGTCCAGCTCGGGTACCGTCGAGGCCCGAGCAGGTTGATTCTCATCTGGGTTTTCTGGAGAGCCCCTCAGGGAAACGTTTTTCTTCCGTTGGGCAGACACTGGGCTGGGTGTTGGTTCTGGAGTTCCTAGTCCGGAAGGCTTGTTTGCCAGGAGTCTGAGGATGGAAGTCTGAAAACACAAGCTAGCGTGAGGTTTGGGACCGAGGACACGGCAGGCCCACTCTGCAGATGCTGAATGGAGATCTCCTGCACTAAAGTCATGTCAACTATGAGACGTGCCGCAGGCTAGAGTTTTTGTCTAGCATGGCCTCTGCCTGAAGGGTGTGGGTGCTTCATGAGGCCAGGGAGGTTTGCCTACGATGGGATTTGTGAACTCCTCCAAACCTCAGGGTTTCCTTCTGCACGACAGTCGAGTCCTATTGGATGGTTCCAGGAGGTCCCATACGGAAAGACTCGAGAGCAGGTGTCTAAGCATGGATGCCTGGGAACGCCACCTCATATTCCCACTCTTTAGTCAGGACAAGACAGGCTCAATCTGAGGGCTCCTGGGTGAGCTACCCAGAGGGGAGAGTTGAAATGGACTCTCCTGAAGATGAGTCCTACTGTGGCTTGGTGGCCTGGGAGACCTTGGAATGTGGAGGTGGCTCAGGGACTCTGCAGGATTCTCCAAACTGAGGTGTTTCACACGGCTCCAACAAGGAAGCTTCCCATGTGGAGACGAGAGGAGTTCTGTTCAGTGCCTCAGGAAAGCCCCATATCCTGTTCTTCGAACCAAAGCCTCTGAGGAGTGACAACTGGAAACCAAAGCAAGAGTTGAGATTACGGCCTAAGGGCCTGTCCGGCTCAACCTTCTATCTGTTGATATCTATGTACATGCCTTCGTGTAAGTAGCTGCTCAGCTGGTGTCAGAATGCCCCTGTGTGTCCAGGGAGGCTCCGAGTAGTGGGATATCCTAGGGGGCCTTGAGGTTTCTCATATTCTGGAGGTGTGTGGCCAAAGGAATGGACACAGTTTCCCAGGAGACAACAGGCACGGTCCTGTGGTATGGCTCCAGAGGACCCAGCCTAGAGGCTGTGTTTGCCAGGGCTGTGGGGACAGATGTCTGAAAAAGCAAACTTGGCTCAGCTAGGGGCCAAGGTAATGGCAGGCCTGATCTCCAGTCCGTGTTGGGAGATCCTCTGGATATCAAAGGAGGGCAAGTGGGAGGCAGTCGCTCAGGCTTTTGTCTCTGGGTGTTGCGTTCACAGTGGTCGTTCAGGGTAGGGGTTGCTTCAGGGGCCGAGGATTAGCCTTCTACTCGGGGGATTGTCCAAGCTCCCATGTGTTTGGGTTCATTCAGTAGGAAGGGAAGAGTACTGTTTTCTTCCAAAGTGGACCCCCCAGGAGCAGGAGTCTAGAGTATTGCAGCGGGTTCCCTCAACTGGAATACACACCATCTAGATAGTCCTGGGTGCCTATGGGCAAGGCAAGCCACATATGTGGGCTCTTGGTCCAGTCAGTGAGAGGCTTTACTTGAATAAGGTACTCACGCTGAGGGTCACAATGTGTGTTTGTGCCCAAGGCGGCCCTCACGCATGGGTGTGGCCTCATAGGCCATGCCGTTTTCTCCTACACTGAAGGTTTGACTCACTGCCAGCAGCCCGGTTTTTTGCCATGGGGAAGGAGGGGTTCTGATTTGTGCATCAGGTTCCCCCCTGTGCAGGGATTGGAGATAAGCTCTAGGTTCCGATGACTGAAAACCCAGGTTGGGAAAGGATGGTGGCCTAAGGCAGTGGCGGGTCCAAAGTGCTGGGTGTGCAGCCAGCTGTGTCGGTGTCTGCTGGAATGTCTGAGCTCAGGCTATTTGCGACAGAGCATCAGTGTTTAAGGTAGCCTATGCAATTGGGGTGTTGCCGAGGGCCAAGCAGTTTGATCCTCATTTGGGGTTTCTGGGCAGCGCCATAGACAATGTTTTTCTCCTGGGAGGCAGGCAGAGTGCTTCATTGTGGCCCCAGAATTCCCAGTAGGGAGGGTTTGTCGGCGAGGAGTGTGAGGACGGAAGTCTGAAAACACAAGCTAGGGTGAGGATTGGAGCCCAGGGCAGAGCAGGCCCACTCTGCAGAGGATGAATCAAAATCTCCTGCTTCTGAAGTCAGGCTGAGGATCAGACGTTGGCTGAAGCTGGAGTATGTGTCCATGATAGCACCTTCATGAAGCAGGGGCCTCATGAGGCCAAGGAAGTTTTCCCAAGCTGAGTTTGGAGGTTGCCCCAAACCACAAGATTTCCTTCTGCGGGACATTCGAGTCCTGTTGCATGGCTCCAGGACATAACATATAGAAGGACTGGAGAGCAGGGTTCGAAGGATGGATCCCTGTACAGCATGCCTCGCATTCCCATTGGCCATTAGCGACAAGATATGTTTGATCTGCTGCCTCTGGGGCACGCTACCCAGGGGGCTGAGTTGAAATGGCCTCTCCTGAGGATGCGTCATAATGTCTGTTTGGGTCCATGGAGACCTTGGAATGTGCTGGTTGTTCAGTGGCCCTGCGGAACTCTCCTACCTTAAGGGTTTGATACATCCCCAGTAAGAAAGCTCCCCATGTGGAGACGAGAGAGGTTTGGTTTGGTGCCTCGGAAAAGCCCCATGGGCTGGTCTACGAAAACAGTCCTCTGAGGACGGACACAAGGAAACCAAAGCTAAGGTTCAGATTAGAGCCTGGGGGCCTGTCCGTTTCAACCTTCTGTCTCTGGGGACACTGTCTTAGAGTCTAAGTGAAGATAGTTGCTCCGCTGGTGTCAGAGAGCCCCTCTTAGTCCAGGGTGGCCTACTCTATTGATGGCCTCAGGGGCCTTGGAGCTTTTCCCTAACCTGTAGGGTTGTGGTCAATGGATTGGGCACACATTCCTTGGAGAGGGCAAGCACAATCTTTCGCTGTGGCTCCAGAGGCCCTAGCCTGGAGGTTGTGTGGGTTCAGGCTGTGGGCACAGAAGTCTGAAAACACAAACTCAGCTTATGAGTGTCGCCTAGGGTATGGCAGGCAGGATGTACAGCCCGAGAGGGAGCTCCTGGGCCTCTGAAAGAAGGGCGAGTGGGAGGCGTTATTTCAGGCTTTTGTCTCTGGATGTTGTGTCCGGGATAGCCGTGGATTGGAGGGGTGGCCTCAGGGACTGTGGACGAGTATCCCTCTCTGGGGATTTGTCCCAGCTCCCAAGAGTTTGGGGTCATTTTGTGGGAAGGGTGGAGTCGTGTTGTCTGGCTCATGTTTCTCAAAAAGAAAGGGATTCCAGAGCAGAGCCCCAGGTACGGGCGGGGCGACTGGAAAACTCAAACCCTGGTGAGGATTGGGTACATAGGGGCTTGGCATGCCCCATATGCGGGCTCTTGGTATAGGCCCTGACAGGCCTTTCTTTGACATGGGGCTCATTTTGAGGGTCACAGTGTGAATTTGTGCCCAAGCAGCACTCAAGTTTGGGCGTGGCATCAGGGGCCATGAAGGTTTCTCCCACCCTGAAGGTGTGACTCCTTGCCAGGAGCAAGCTTTACAGCCATGGCGAAGCAGGACTTCTGTTTTGTGCTTGCGATACCCAGCTGTGTGGAGAATTGATATAATGTCTAGGTTCAGATATCTGAAAACCAAGGTTAGGAAGTGGTGACGGCATAAGTCCATGGCTTGTCCAAAGTGCTGGGTGTGCGGCCAGCTGTCTCCTTGTCAGTCTGGACGTCTGGCTTCAGGCTGAGTCAGACAGAGCATGAGTGCCCAGAGCAGGCTATCCAGCTCGGGTACCGTCGAGGCCCGAGCAGGTTGATCCAGAGCAGAGCCCCAGGTACGTGCGGGGCGACTGGAAAACTCAAACACTAATGAGTTGTTTGGGGACGTAGGTATGGTAGGCCCAATCTACAAACCATGACAAGAACTCTTCAGGATATGAAGAAAGTGCGAGTCTGAGGCACTTTCTCAGGCTTTTGTCTCAGGATTTTATATCAACGTTGGCCGTGGAATGTGGGGAGGCCTCATGGGCCATGGAGGAATTTTCCTCTCTGTGGATTTGGCCCGGTCCCAATTGTTTTTCGTCAGTCTGTGGGATGGGAGGTCTCCTTTCAGGTTTATTACCTCAGGTGTCCGAAAAAAAGAGGAATTCCAAAGTAGAGCCCTGGGGAAGAGTGAAGGGACAACCCAAACTATGGTTAAAAATTGGGGCCTAGGGCCATGGCAGGTCCAATATGCTCATTCTTCATCCAGCCACTAAGAGGCCTTATGTGAGTACTGGGCTCAGGCTGAGGGTCAGAGTGTGTGTTTGTGACCAATGTGGCCTGCGAGCATGGGCGGAGCCTCATGGGCCACACTGGTTTCAACTACACTGGACTTTGGACAACATGCCAATCACAATGTCTCTTGCCATGGGGAAGGTGTTCTATTTCTGCATCATTTCAACCCTGGGCAGTGGTTGGCGATAAGATCTAGGTCCTGAAGCCTGAAAAACCGCAGTTGGGAAGAGATGACGACCTAAGGCCATGGCGGGTCTGATATGCTCTGAGTGCGGTCAGCTGCCTGTGTGTTGGTCAGGAGGTTCTGGCTCAGGTTGTGTCAACAGTGCATTAGTGCCCAGGTTAGACTATATAATTTGGGTACAATCGAATGCCGTGTAGGTTTTTCCTCATTTGAGGTGCCTGGGCAGCTCATTAGGCAACATATTTTTTCTGGATTGCAGGCAGAGTGCTGCATTGTGGGTACGGAAATGCCAAACTTGTGCGCTTCTGGCCCAGGAGTGTGAGGACAGATGTCTGAGAAGACAAGCTAGACTTGGGCTTCAGGCCGAGGGCACGGCAGGTACCCCTTGCAGATCTGAACCAATATCTCATGCATCTGAATTCACGGCGAGGATCAGACGTTGGCTCAGGTTGGAGTTTCTGTGCATGACCGCCCCTTCATGAACGGAGGTGAATCTCAAGGCCATGGAGGTTTTCCCACGTTGGGAGTTGTGAATGCCCCCTTCAAGTATTCCTTCTGCGGGACAATTGAGACCTGTTGGGAAGCTCCAGGACATCACATATGGAATGACTCCAGAGCACCGTTCGAGGATGGATGCGAGGGAAGCCCGCCTCGCATTCCAATTGTCTCCTAGCAACAAAATACTTGAGATCGGATGGCTCTGCTGGAGCAACCGGCTTGGCTGAGTTGAAATGGACTTTCCTGAGGATGGGGCCTAATGTGTGTTTGTGCCCCTGAAGGCCTTGGAATGGGGTGGTGGCACCGGGACCCTGAAGTATTCTCCTAAGCTTTTGACATAGCTCCCATGCAAAAGTTTCCTTGTGGAGACGAGATTTTTTCTGATGGGGTCCTCAGGAAACCCCTTATGCTGGTTTTGGAATCCAGGCTTTTGAGTATACATGCCTGTAAAGCAAAGCACTGGATCCGATTATGGCCTAGGGTCCTGTCTGGTTCAATCTTATTCTCTGGATATATCCATCTATGGAATGAGTGGAGGTAGATGCTCACCTGGTGTCAGACCGCCCTTGTTTGTCCCCGGAGACCTACACTATTGGGATGGCCTCGGGGTTTTTGGAGATTTCTCCTAATTTGTACGATTTTGGTAAATGGAATGGGCAAAATTCCCATGGATCGGGTAGGCACAGTCCTAATGTGTGGCTCCAGGGGCCCCAGCTTGGAGGGTGTGTGGCCCAGGACTTTGAGGACAGAAGTCTGAAAACACAAACTCAGCTTAGCTTTGGGGACGTAGGTATGGCAGGCCCAATCTACAAACCATGAGAAGAACTCTTCAGGATATGAAGAAAGAGGGAGTCTGAGGCACTTGCTTAGGCTTTTGTCTCAGGATTTTGTATCAACGATGGCCGTGGAATGTGGGGAGGCCTCATGGGCCATGGATGAATCTTCCTCTCTGTGGTTAAGCACGATCCCAATTGTTTTTTGTCAATCTGCAAGATTGGAGGTCTCCTTTCATGTTTGTTACCTCAGGTGTCCCAAGCAAAGAGGAATTCCATATTAGAGCCCTGAGAAAGAGTGAAGGGACAACCTAAAATATGGTTAAAAATTGGGGCAGAGGGGCATGGCAGGCCCAATATGCTGTCTCTTCATCCAGCCACTGAGAGGCCTTACTTGAGGACTGGGCTCTGGCTGAGGGTCACAGTGTGTGTTTTTGACCAATGTGGCCCGCGAACATGGGCGGGGCCTCATGGGCCACACTGGTTTCAACTACACTGGACTGTGGACAACATGCAAATCACAGGTTTCTTGCCATGTGAAAGGTGTTCTGATTTCTGCATCATTTTCAACCCTGGGCAGTGTTTGGAGAGAAGGTCTAGTTTCTGAAGCCTGAAAAACCGCATTTGGGAAGAGATGACCACCTAAGACCATGGTGGGTCTGATATGCTCAGTGCACATTCAGCTGCCTGGGTGTTGGTCAGGAGGTTCTGGCTCAGGTTGTGGCAGACAGTGCATTAGTGCCCAGTTTAGACTATATAATTTGGGTACAGTCGAGTGCCGTGTAGGTTTATCCACATTGGAGTTTCCTGGGCAGCTCATTAGGCAAGATATGTTTTTTAGAGGGCATGCCGACTGCTGCATTGTGGGTCCGGAATTGCCAAACTTGAGGGCATCTGGGCCAGGAATGTGAGGACAGAAGTCTGAGAACACAAGCTGGACTTGGGCTTCAGGCCGAGGGCATGGCAGGTACCCCCTGCAGATCTGAACCAATATCTCATGCATCTGAAGTCACGGCGAGGATCAGAAGTTGGCTCAGGTTGGAGTTTCTGTGCATGACTGCCCATTCATGAACGGAGCGGTATCTCAAGGCCATGGAGGTTTTCCCACTTTGGGAGTTGTGGGATGCCCCCTTCGTGGATTCCTTCTGCGGGACAATTGAGACATGTTGGGCATCTCCAGGACATCCCATATGGAATGACTCCAGAGCACCGTTGTAGGATGGATGCCAGGAAAGCCCGCCTTGCATTCCAATTGTCTCCTAGCAACAATACAGTCGAGATCGGAGGGCTCTGTGGGAGCAACCGGGTTGGCTGAGTTGAAATGGACTTTCCTGAGGATAGGGCCTAATATGTGTTTGTGTCCATGAGGGCCTTGGAATGGGGCGGTGGCACCGGGACCCTGAAGTATTCTCCTAAGCTTTTGACATAGCTCCCATGCACCAGTTTCATTGTGGAGACGAGATTTGTTCTCATGGGTGCCTCAGGAAACCCCTTATGCTGGTATTGGTATCAGGCTTTTGAGGAGACATGCCTGTAAACCAAAGCAATGGATCTGATTATGGCCTAGCGTCCTGTCTGGTTAAATCTTCTTCTCTGGGCATATCCATCTATGGAATGAGTGGAGGTAGATCTCCCCTGGTGTCAGACCGCCCTTGTTTGTCCCCGGAGACCTATACCATTGGGATGGCTCGGGGACTAGGGAGCGTTCTCATAATTTGTACAATTTTGGACAATGGAATGGGCAGAATTCCCATGGATTGGGTAGGCAGAGTCCTAATGTGTGGCTCCAGGGGCCCCAGTCTGGAGGGTGTGTGGCCCCGGACTTTGAGGACAGAAGTCTGAAAACACAAACTCAGCTTTGGTTTGGGAACGTAGGTATGGCAGGCCCAATCGACACACCATGAGAAGAACTCTTCAGGATATGAAGAAAGAGCGAGTCTGCTGTGCTTGCTCAGGCTTTTGTCTCTGGATTTTGTATCAACGATGACCGTCGAATGTAGGGAGGTTTCAGGGTCATTGACGATTCTTCCTCTCTGTGGTTTTAGCCCGGTCCCAATTGTTTTTCGTCTATCTGTGGTATGGGAGGTCTCCTTTCAGGTTTATTACTTCAGGTGTCCGAACAAAGGTGGAATTCCAAAGCAGAGCCTGGGGAAGAGTGAAGGGACAACCCAAACTATGGTTAAAAATTGGGGCCTAGGGGTATGGCAGGCCCAATATGCTGTCTCTTCAACCAGCCACCGAGAGGCCTTACTTGAGGGCTGGGCTCAGGCTGAGCGTCACAGTGTGTGTTTGTTACCAATGTGGCCCACGAGCATGGGCGGGGCCTCATGGGCCACACTGGTTTCAACTACACTGGACCTTGGACAACATGCCAATCACAAGGTCTCTTGCCATGGGAAAGGTGTTCTGATTTCTGCAACATTTTCAACCCTGGGCAGTGTTTGGAGATAAGATCTTGGTTCTGAAGCCTGAGAAACCGCAGTTAGGAAGAGATGAAAACCTAAATCCATGGCGATTCTGATATGCTCAGTGTGCATTCAGCTGCCAGGGTGTTGGTCATGAGGTCCTGGCTCAGGTTGTGTCAGACAGTGCATTAGTGCCCAGGTTAGACTATATAATTTGGGTACATTCGAGTGCCGTGTAGGTTTATCCTCATTTGAGGTACCTGGGCAGCTCATTAGGCAAGATAATTTTTCTAGAGGGCAGGCAGAGTGCTGCCTTGTGGGTCCGGAATTGCCAAACTTGAGGGCTTCTGGGCCAGGAGTGTGAGGACAGAAGTCTGAGGACACAAGCTAGACTTGGGCTTCAGACGGAGGGCACGGCAGTTACCCCCTGCAGATTTGAACCAATATCTCATGCATCTGAAGTCACGGCAAGGATCAGATGTTGTAACAGGTTGGAGTTTCTGTGCATGTCTGCCCCTTCATGAATGGAGCGGAAACTCAAGGCCATGGAGGTTTTCCCACGTTGGGAGTTGTGGAATGCCCCCTTCAAGGATTCCTTCTGCGGGGCAATTGAGACCTGTTGGGCGGCTCCAGGACATCCCATATTGAATGACTCCAGAGCACCATTGGAGGATGGATCCAGGGAAGCCCGCCTCGCATTCCAATTGTCTCCTAACAACAATATAGTCGAGATGGCATGGCACTGCGGGAGCAACCGGAGTGGCTGAGTTGAAATGGACATTCCTGAGGATGTGGCCTAATGTGTGTTTGTGTCCATGAGGGCCTTGGAATGGGGCGGTGGCACCGGGACCCTGAAGTATTTTCCTAAGCTTTTGACATAGCTCCAATGCACAAGTTTCTTTGTGGAGACGAGATTTGTTCCAATGGGCGCCTCAGGAAACCACTTATGCTGGTATTGGAATCCAGGCTTTTGAGGAACATGCCTGTAAACCAAAGAAATGGATCCGATTATGGCCTAGGTTCCTCTCTGGTTCAATCTTCTTCTATGGGCATATCCGTCTAAGGAATGAGAGGAGGTAGATGCTCCCCTCGTCTCAGACCTCCCTTCTTTGTCCCCGGAGACCTACACTATAGGGATGGCCTTGGGGACTTTGGAGAGTTCTCCTAATATTTACGATTTTTGTAAATGGAATGGCGAGAATTTTCATGGTTTCGGTAGGCACAGTCCTAATGTGTGGCTCCAGGGGCCCCAGCCTGGAGGGTGTGTGGCCCAGGACTTTGAGTACAGAAGTCTGAAAACACAAACTCAGCTTAGGTTTGGGAAGTAGGTATGGCAGGCCCAATCTACAAACCATGAGAAGTACTCTTCAGGATATGAAGAAAGAGCGATTCTGAGGCACTTGCTCAGGCTTTTGTCTCTGGATTTTATATCAACGATGGCCGTGGAATGTGGGGAGGACTCATGGGCCCTGGACGAATCTTCCTCTCTGTGGATTTGGCCCGGTCCCTATGGTTTTTCGTCAATCTGTGAAATGGGAGGTCTCCTTTCAGGCTTATTACCTCAGGTGTCTGAACAAAAGAGGAATTCCAAAGCAGAGCCCTGGGGAAGATTGAAGGGTCAACCCAAACTATGGTTAAAAATTGGGGCAGAGGGGCATGGACGCCCAATATGCTATCTCTTCATCCAGCCACTGAGAGGCCTTACATGAGGACTGAGCTCAGACTGAGGGTCACAATGTGTGTTTGTGACCAATGTGGTCCGCGAGCATGGGCGAGGCCTCATGGGCCACACTGGTTTCAACTACACTGGAATTTGGACAACATGCCAATCAGATGGTCACTTGCCATGGGGAAGGTGTTCTGATTTCTGCATCATTTTCAACGCTGGGCAGTGGTTGGAGATAAGGTCTAGGTTCTGAAGATTGAAAAACCGCAGTGGGAAGAGATCACGACCTAAGGCCATGGCGGGTCTCATATGCTCAGTGTGAGGACATCTGCCTTGGTGTTGGTCAGGAGGTTCTCGCTCAGGTTGTGACAGACAGTGCATTAGTGCCCAGGTTAGATATATAATTTGGGTACAGTCGAGTGCCGTGTAGGTTTATCCTCATTTGTGGTGCCTGGGAAGCTCATTAGGCAAGATATTTTTTCTAGTGGGCATGCAGAGTGCTGCATTGTGGGTCGGACTTGCCAAACTTGAGGGCTTCTGGGCCAGGAGTGTAAAGATAGAAGTCTGAGAACACAAGCTAGACTTGAGCTTCAGGCCGAGGGCACGGCAGTTACCCCCTGCAGATCGGAAACAATATCTCAAGCATCTGAAGTCACGGCGAGGATCAGAAGTTGGCTCAGGTTGGAGTTTCTGTGCATGACGGCCCCTTCATGAACGGAGAGGAATCTCAAGGCCATGGAGGTTTTCCAACTTTGGGAGATGTGGGATGCCCCCTTCAAGGATTCCTTCTGCGGGACAATTGAATCCTGTTAGGCATCTCCAGGACATCCCATATGGAATGACTCCAGAGCATCATTGGAAGATGGATTTCAGGGAAGCACGCCTCACATTCCATTTGTCTCTTAGCACAATACAGTTGAGATTGGATGGCTCTGCGGGAGCAAGCGGGGTGGCTGAGTTGAAATGGACTTTCCTGAGGATGGGGCCTAATGTTTGTTTGTGTCCATTAGGGTCTTGAAATGGGGCGGTGGCACCGGGACCCTGAAGTATTCTCCTAAGCTTCTGACATAGCTCCCATGCACAAGTTTCTTGTGGAGACGAGATTTGTTCTGATGGGTGCCTCAGGAAACCCCTTATGCTGGTACTGGAATCCAGGCTTTTGAGGTGACATGGCTGTAAACCAAAGCAATGGATCCGATTATGGCCTAGGGTCCTGTCTGGTTCAATCTTCTTCTCTGGGTATATCCATCTATGGAATGAGTGGAGGTAGATGCTCACCTGGTGTCAGACCGGCCTTGTTTGTCCACGGGGACCTACACTATTGGGATGGCCTCGGGGACTTTGGAGAGTTCTCCTAATATGTACGATTTTGGACAATGGAATTGGCAGAATTCCCATGGATTGTGTAGGCACAGTCCTAATGTGTGGATCCAGGGGCCCCAGCTGGGAGGGTGTGTGGCCCAGGACTTTGAGACAGAAGTCTGAAATCGCAAACTCAGCTTAGGTTTGGGGACATAGGTATGACAGGCCCAATCTACAATCCATGAGAAGAACTCTACAGGATATGCAGAAAGAGCGAGTCTGAGGCACTTGCTCAGACTTTTGTCTCTGGATTTTATATCACCGATGGCCGTGGAATGTGGGGAGTCCTCATGGGCCATGGACGAATCTTCCTCTCTGTGGATTGGGCCCGGTCCCAATTGTTTTTCGTCAAGCTGTGGGATGGGAGGTCTCCTTTCAGGTTTATTCCCTCAGGTGTCGACAAAAGAGGAATTCCGAAGCAGAACCCTGGGGAAGAGTGAAGAGACAACCCAAACAATGGTTAAATTTTGGGGCCTAGGGGCATGGCAAGCCCAATATGCTGTCTCTTCATCCAGCCACTGAGAGGCCTTACATGAGGACTGGGCTCAGGCTGAGGGTAACAATGTGTGTTTGTGACCAATGTGGCCCGCGAGGATGGTCAGGGCCTCACGGGCCACACTGGTTTCAACTACACTGAACTTGGACAACATGCCAATCACAAGGTCTCTTGCCATGGGGAAGGAGTTCTGATTTCTGCATCATTTTCAACGCTGGGCAGTGGTTGGAGATGATGTCTAGATTCTGAAGCCTGAAAACCGCAGTTGGGAAAAGATGACGACCTAAGGCCATGCCAGGTCTGATGAGCTCACTCTGCGGTCAGCTGCCTTTGTGTTGGTCAGGCGGTTCTGGCTCAGGTTGTGTCAGAGAGTGCATTAGTGCTCAGGTTAGACTATATAATTTGGGTAGAGTCGAGTGCCTCTTTGTTTTATCCTCATTTGAGGTGCCTCGGCAGCTCATCATGCAAGATATTTTTTCTAGAGCGCAGGCAGAGTGCTGCATTGTGGGTCCGGAATTGCCAAACATGAGGGCTTCTGGGCCACGAGTGTGAGGACAGAAGTCTGAGAACACAAGCTAGACTTTGGCTTCAGGCCAAGGGCACGGCAGGTACCCCCTGCAGATCTGAACCAACATCTAATGCATCTGAAGTCACAGCGAGAATCAGACGTTGGCTCAGTTTGGAGTTTCTGTGCATGACTGCCCCTTCATTAACGGTGCGGAATCTCAAGGCCATGGAGGTTTTCCCACGTTGGGAGTTGTGGGATGACCCGTTCAACGATTCCTTCTGCGGGACATTTGAGAGCTGTTTGGCTGCTCCAGGATATTCCATATGGAATGACTCCAGAGCACCGTTGGAGGATGGATACCAGGGAAGCCCGCCAAGCATTCCAATTTTCTCCTAGCAACAAGACAGTTGAGATGGGATGTCTCTGCGGGAGCAACCGGGTTGGCTGAGTTGAAATGGACTTTCTTGGGGATAGGAATAATGTGTGTTTGTGTCCATGAGGGCTTGGAATGGGGTGGTGGCACCGGGAACCTGAAGTATTCTCCTAAGGTTTTGACATAGGTCCCATGAACAAGTTTCCTTGTGGAGATGAGATTTGTTCTGATGGGTGCCTCAGGAAACCCCCTATGCTGTTATTGGAATCCAGGCTATTGAAGACACATGTCTCTAAACCAAAGCAATGGATCTGATTATGGCCTAGGGTCCTGTCTGGTTCAATCTTCTTCTCTGGGGACATCCATCTATGGTATGAGTGGAGGTAGATGCTCATCTGGTGTCAGACCGCCCTTGTTTGTCCCCGGAGACCTACACTATTGGGATGGCCTCGGGGACTTTGGAGGTTTCTCCTAATTTGTACGATTTGGGACAATGGAATGGGCAGAATTCCCATGGATTGTGTAGGCACAGTCCTAATGTGTGGCTCCAGGGGCCCCAGCCTGGAGGGTGTGAGGCCCACGACATTGAGGACAGAAATCCTAAAACACAAACTCAGCTTAGGTTTGGGGACGTAGGTATGGAAGGCCCAATCTACAAACCATGAGAAGAACACTTCAGGATATGAAGAAAGAGCGAGTCTGAGGCTCTTGCTCAGGCTTTGGTCTCTTGATTTTGTGTCAACGATGGCCGTGGAATGTGGGGAGGCCTCATGCGCCATGGACGATTCTTCCTCTGTCGATTTGGCCCGGTCACAATTGTTTTTAGTCAATCTGTGGGATGGGAGGTCTCCTTTCAGGTTTGTTACCTCAGGTGTCCCAAGCAAAGAGGAATTCCATATTAGAGCCCTAGGTAAGAGTGAAGGGACAACCCAAACTATGGTTAAAAATTGGGGCCTAGGGGCATGGCAGGCCCAATATGCTGTCTCTTCATCCAGCCACTGAGAGGCCTTATTAGTGGACTGGGCTCAGGCTGAGGGTCACAATGTGTGTTTGGGACCAATGTGGCCCACGATCATGAGCGGGGCCTCATGGGCCACCCTGGTTTCAACTGCACTGAACTTTGGACAACATGCCAATCACAAGGTCTCTTGCCATGGGGAAGGTGTTCTGATTTCTGCAACATTTTCAACCCGTGGCAGAGGTTGGAAATAAGGTCTAGGTTCTGAAGCCTGAAAACAGCAGTTGGGAAGAGATGACGACCTAAGGCCATGGCGGGCCGATGGGCTCAGTGTACGGTCTGCTGCCTGAATGTTGGTCAGGAGGCTCGGGCTCAGGTTGTGTCAGACAGTGCAATAGTGCCCAGGTTAGACTATATAATTTTTGTACAGTCGAGTGCCGTGTAGGTTTATCCTCATTTGTGGTGCCTGGGCATCTCATGAGCCAAGATATTTTTCTAGAGGGCAGGCAGAGTGCTGCATTGTGTGTCCGGAATTGCCAAACTTGAGGGCTTCTGGGCCAGGAGTGTGAGGACAGAAGTCTGAGAACACAAGCCAGACTTGGGCTTCAGGCCGAGCGTACGGCAGGTACCCTTTGCAGATCTTAAACAATATCTCATGCATCTGAAGTCACGGCGAGGATTAGCCTTTGGCTCAGGTTGGAGGTTCTGTGCATGACTGCCCCTTCCTGAACGGAGCGGAATCTCAAGGCCATGGAGGTTTTCCCACGTTGGGAGTTGTGGGATGCCCCCTTCAAGGATTCCTTCTGCGTTACAATTGAGACTTTTTGGGCATCTCTAGGACATCCCATATGGAATAACTCCAGAGCACTATTCGAGAATGGATGCCAGGGAAGCCCGCCTCGCATTCCAATTGTCTCCTAGCAACAAGACAGTTAAGATCGAATGGCTCTGCGATAGCAACCAGGGTGGCTGAGTTGAAATGGAATTTCCTGAAGATGGGGCCTAATGTGTGTTTGTGTCCCTGAGGACCTTGGAATGGGGTGGTGGCACCGGGACCCTGAAGTATTCTCCTAAGCTTTTGACATAGCTCCCATGCACAAGTTTCATTGTGGAGATGAGATTTGTTCTAATGGTTGCCTCAGGAAACCCCCTATGCTGGTATTGGAATCCAGGCTTTGAGGAGACATGCCTGTAAACCAAAGCAATGGATCTGATTATGGCCTAGAGTCCTGTCTGGTTCAATGTTCTTCTCTGGGGACATCCATCTATGGTATGAGTGGTGGTAGATGTTCAGCTGCTGTCAGACCGCCCTAGTTTGTCCCGGGAGAACTACACTATTGGGATGGCCTCGGGGACTTTGGAGGGTTCTCATAATTTGTAAGATTTTGGACAATGGAATGGGCAGAATTCCCATGGATTGGTTAGGCACAGTCCTAATGTTTGGCTTCAGGGGCCCCAGCCTGGAGTGTGGGTGGCCCAGGTCTTTGAGGACAGAAGTCTGAAAACACAAACTCAGCTTAGGTTTGGGGACGTAGGTATGGGAGGCCCAATCTACAAACCATGAGAAGAACTCTTCGGGATATGAAGAAAGAGCAAGTCTGAGGCGCTTGCTCAGGCCTTTGTCTCTGGATTTTGTATCAACGATGGCCGTGGATGTGGGGAGACGTCATGGGCCATGGACGAATCTTCCTCTCTCTGGATTTGGCCCGGTCCCAATTGTTTTTCGTCAAGCTGGGGTATGGGAGGTCTCCTTTCAGGTTTGTTACCTCAGGTGTCCCAACAAAAGAGGAATTCCGAAGCAGAGCCCTGGGGAAGAGTGAAGGGAGAACCCAAACTATGGTTAAAAATTGGGGCCTAGGGGCATGGCAGGCCCAATATACTGTCTCTTCATCCAGCCACTGAGAGGCCTTACTTGAGGACTGGGCTCAGGCTGAGGGTCACAGTGTGTGTTTGTGACCAATGTGGCCCGCGAGCATGGGCGGGACCACATGGGCGACACTGGGATCAACTACACTGAACTTTGGACAATATGCCAATCACAAGGTCACTTGCCATGAGAAGGAGTTCTGATTTCTGCATCATTTTGAACCCTGGGCACTGGTTGGAGATAAGGTCTAGGTTCTGAAGCCTGAAAACCGCAGGTGGGAAGAGATGACGACCTAAGACCATAGCGGGTCTGATGTGCTCAGTGTGCGGTCAGCTGCCTGTGTGTTAATCAGGAGGTTCGGGCTCAGGTTGTGACAGACAGTGTATTAGTGCCCAGGTTAGACTATATAATTTGTGTACAGTAGAGTGCCATGTAGGTTTATCCTCATTTGAGGTGCCTGGGCAGTTCATTAGGCATATTTTTTCTAGAGTGCAGGCAGAGTGCTGCATTGGGGGTCTGAAATTGCCAACATTGAGGGCTTCTGGGCCAGTAGGGTGAGGACAGAAGTCTGAGAACACAAGCTAGACTTGGGCTTCTGGCCTTGGGCACGGCAGTTACCCCCTGCATATCTGAATCAATATCTCATGCATCTGAAGTCACGGCGAGGATAAGACGTTGGCTCAGGTTGGAGTTTCTGTGCATGACTGCCCCTTCATGAACGGAGCGGAATCTCAAGGCCATGGAGGTTTTCCCACGTTGGGAGATGTGGGATGCCCCCTTCAACGATTCCTTCTGCGGGACATAGAGACCTGTTGGGCAGATCCAGGACATCCCATATGGAATGACTCCACAGCACCGTTCAAGGATGGATACCAGGGAGACCGCCTCGCATTCCAATTGTCTCCTAGCAACCAGACAGTTCAGATCGGATGGCTCTACGAGAGCAACTGGGTTGGCTGAGTTGAAATGGAATTTCCTGAAGATGGGGCCTAATGTGTGTTTGTGTCCGTGAGGGCCTCGGAAAGGGGCGGTGGCACCAGGACCCTGAATTATTCTGCTAAGCTTTTGACATAACTCCCATGCACATGTTTCCTTGTGGAGACGAGATTTGTTCTTTTGGGTGCCTCAGGAAGCACCCATTCTGGTATTGGAATCCAGTTTTTTAGGAGACATGCCTGTAAATCAAAGCAATGGATCTGATTATGGCCTAGGGTCCTGTCTGGTTCAATCTACTTCTCTGGGGACATCCATCTATGGTTGAGTGGAGGTAGATGCTCAGCTGGTTTCAGACCACCCTTGTTTGTCCCCGGAGACCTACACTATTGGGATGGCCTCGGGGACTTTGGAGGTTTCTCCTAATTTGTACGATTTTGGACAATGGAATGGGCAGAATTCCCATGGATTGGGTAGGCACAGTCCTAATGTGTGGCTCCAGGGGCCCCAGCCTGGAGGATGTGTGGCCCAGCACTTTGAGGACTGAAGTCTGAAAACACAAACTCAGCTTAGGATTGGGGACGTAAAAATGGCAGGCCCAATCTACAAACCATGAGAAGAACACCTCGGATATGAAGAAAGAGCGAGTCTGAGGCGCTTGCTCAGGCTTTTGTCTCTGGATTTTGAATCAACTCAGGCTAGAGTTTTTGTCCATCATGGCCTCTTCCTGAAGGGTGTGGGGGCTTCATGAGGCCAGGGAGGTTTGCCTATGATGGGAATTGTGAACTACTCCACACCTCAAGGTTTCCTTATGCACGACAGTCGAGTCCTATTCGATGGTTCCAGGAGGCCCCATTCGGAAAGACTCGAGGGCAGGGGTCTAAAAATGGATGCCTCGGAACGCCACCTCATATTCCCACTCTTTAGTCAGGACAAGGCAGGCTCAATCTGTGGGCTCCTGGGTGAGCTACCCAGAGGGGAGAGTTGAAATTGACTCTCCGGAAGATGAGTGCTACTGTGGGTTGGTGGCCTGGGAGACCTTGGAATGTGGAGGTGGCTCAGGGTCTCTGCAGGATTCTCCAACCTGAAGTGTTTGACACGGCTCCAACAAGGAAGCTGGCCATGTGGAGACGAGAGGAGTTCTGTTCAGTGCCTCAGGAAAGCCCCATATCCTGTTCTTCGAACCAAAGCCTCTGAGGAGTGACACCTGGAAACCAAAGCAAGAGTTAAATTAGGGCCTAAGGGCCTGTCCGGCTCAACCTTCTATCTCTGTTGATATCTGTGTGCATGCCTTCATGGAGGTAGCGGCTCAGCTTGTGTCCGAATGCCCCTGTGTGTCCAGGGAGGCTCCCTGTAGTGGGCTGTCCTCGGGGTCCTTGAGGTTTCTCATATTCTGGAGGTGTGTGGCCAAAAGAATGGACACAGTTTCCCAGGAGAGAGCAGGGACGGTCCTGGGGTAAGGCTCCAGAAGACCCAGCCGAGAGGCTGTGTTTGCTAGGGCTATGGGGACAGATGACTGAAAAAGCAAACTTGGCTCAGCTAGGGGCCAAGGTAATGGCAGGCCTGATCTCCAGTCCGTGACGGGAGATCCTCTGGATATCAAAGGAGGGCAAGTGGGAAGCAGTCGCTCATGCTTTTGTCTCTGGGTGTTGTGTTCAATGTGGCCGTTCAGGGTATGGGTTGCTTCAGGGGCCGAGAAAGAGCCTTCCTCTCGGGGGATTGTCCAAGCTCCCAAGTGTATGGGTTTATTCTGAGGGAAGGGAAGAGTACTGTTTTCTGCCACAGGGGACCCCCCAGGAGAGGGACTCTAGAGCACAGCAGTGGGTTCCCTCAACTGGAATACACACCATCTAGTTAGTCCTGGGTGCCTATGGGCATGGCAAGCCACATATGCGGGCTCTAGTCCAGTCACTGAGAGGCGTTTCTTGAATAAGGTACTCACGCTGAGGGTCACCATGTGTGTTTGTGCCCAAGGCGGCCCTCACGCATGGGCGTGGCCTCATGGGCCATGCCTTTTTCTCCTACACTGAAGGTTTGACACTCTGCCAGCAGCAAGGTTTCTTGCCATGGGGAAGGAGGGGTTCTGACTTGTGCATCAGGTTCCCCCCTGTGCAGGGATTGGAGATAAGGTCTAGGTTCCGATTACTGAAAAAACATGTTGGGAATGGATGGTGGCCTAAGGCAGTGGCGGGTCCAATGTGCTGGGTGTGCAGCCAGCTGTGTCGGTGTCTGTTGGAAAGTCTGGGCTAAGGCCAATTGCGACAGAGCATCAGTGTTTAAGGTACCTATGCAATTGGGATAATGCCGAGGGCCAAGCTGTTTGATCCTCATTTGGGGTCTCTGGGCAGCACCATAGACAATGATTTTCTCCTGGGAGGCAGGCATATTGCTTCATTTTGGCCCCAGAATTCCCAGTAGGGAGTGTTTGTGTGCCAGGAGTATGAGGACGGAAGTCTGAAAACACAAGCTAGGGTGTGGATTGGAGCCAAAGGCAGAGCAGGCCCACTCTGCAGAGGCTGAATCGAAATCTCATGCATCTGAAGTCAGGCTGAGGATCAGACGTTGGCTGAGGCTGGAGTATGTGTCCATGATGGCACCTTCATGAAGCGGGGGCCTCATGAGGCCAAGGAAGTTTTCCCACGCTGAGTTTGGAGGTTGCCCCAAACAAAAAGGTTTCCTTCTGCAAGACATTCGAGTCCTGTTGCATGGCTCCAGGACATACCATACGGAAGGACTGGAGAGCAGGGTTCGAAGGATGGATCCCTGTACAGCATGCCTCGCATTCCCATTGGCCATTTGCGCCAAGATATGTTTGATTTGCTGCCTCTGGGGCACGCTACCCAGGGAGCTGAGTTAAAATGGGCTCTCCTGAGGATGCTCATAATGTGCGTTTGGGTCCATGGAGACCTTGGAATGTGCTGGTTGTTCACGGGCCCTACGGAACTCTCCTACCTTAAGGGTTTGATACATCCCCAGTAAGAAAGCTCCCCATGTGGAGACGAGAGAGGTTTGTTTTGGTGCCTCAGAAAAGCCCCGTGTGCTGGTCTACGAAAACAGTCCGCTGAGGACGGACACATGGAAACCAAAGCTACGGTTCAGAATAGGGCGTGGGGGCCTGTCCATTTCAACCTTCTGTCTCTGGGGACACTGTCTGAGAGTCTAAGTGGAGACAGTTGCTCCGCTGGTGTCAGAGAGCCCCTCTTAGTCCAGGGTTGCCTACACTATTGATGGCCTCAGGGGCCTTTGAGCTTTTCCCTAACCTGTAGGGTTGTGTTCAATGGATTGGGCACACTTTCCTTGGAGAGGGCAGGCACAATCTTTCGCTGTGGCTCCAGAGACCCTAGCCTGGAGGATGTGCGGGTCAGGCTGTGGGCACAGAAGTCTGAAAACACAAACTCAGCTTATGAGTGGCACTTAGGGTATGGCAGGCAGGATGTAAAGACCGAGAGGGAGCTCCTGGGCCTCTGAAACAATGGCGAGTGGGAGGCGTTTCTTAAGGCTGTAGTCTCTGGATGTTGTGTCCGGGATAGCCGTGGATTGCAGGGGTGTCCACAGGGACAGTGAACGAGTATCCCTCTCTGGGGATTTGTCCCAGCTCCCAAGAGTTTGGGGTCATTTTGTGGGAAATGTGGAGTCGTGTTGTCTGGCTCATGTGTCTCTCCAAGAAAGGGATTCCATAGCAGAGCCCCAGGTACGGGCGGGGCTACTGGAAAACTCAAACACTGGTGAGGATTGGGTGCACAGGGGCTTGGCAAGCCCCATTAGCGGCTCTTGGTCCAGGCCCTGACAGGACTTTCTTTGACTTGGGGCTCATGCTGAGGGTCACAGTGTGAATTTGTGCCCAAGATGCACTCAAGTTTGGGCGTGGCATCAGGGCCCATAAAGGTTTCTCCTACCCTGAAGGTGTGACTCCATGCCAAGAGCAAGCTTTACAGCCATGGGGAAGGAAGAGTTCTGTATTGTGCTTGCGATACCCAGCTGTGTGGAGAATTGATATAATGTCTAGGTTCAGATATCTGAAAACCAAGGTTAGGAAGATGTGACGGCATAAGACTACGGCGTGTGCGAAGTGCTGGGTGTGTGGCCAGCTGTCTCCTTGTCTGTCTGGACGTCTAGCTTCAGTCTGTGTCAGTCAGAGCATGAGTGCCCAGAGCAGCATATCCAGTTCGGGTACCGTCGAAGCCCGAGCAGGTTGATCCTCATCTGGGTTTTCTGTAGAGCCCCACAGGGAAACGTTTCTCTTCCATTAGGCAGACACTGGGCTGGGTTGTCGTTCTGGAGTTCCTAGTCCGGATGGCTTGTTTGCCAGGAGTGTGAGGAAGGAAGTCTGAAAACACAAGCTAGCGTGGGGTTTGGGACCGAGGGCACGGGAGGCCCACTCTGCAGACTGAATCGAGATCTCCTGAACTGAGGTCATTTCAACTATGAGACGTGCCTCAGGCTAGAGTTTTATCCAGAATGGCCTCTTCCTTAAGGGTGTGGGGGCTTCATGAGGCCAGGGAGGTTTGCCTACGATCTGATTTGTGAACTACTCCAAACCTCAAGGTTTCCTTCTGCACGACAGTCGAGTCCTATTCGATGGTTCCAGGATGCCCCATACGGAAAGACTCGAGAGCAAGTGTCTAAGCATGGATGCCTGGGAACGCCACCTCTTATTCCCTCTCTTTAGTCAGGACAAGGCAGGCTCAACTGCGGACTCCTGGGTGAGCTACCCAGAGGAGAGAGTTGAAATGGACTCTCTGGAAGATGAGTCCTACTGTGGTTTTGTGGCCTGGGAGACCTTGTAATGTGGAGGTGGCTCAGGGTCTCTGCAGGATTCTCCAACCTGAGGTGTTTGACACTGCTCCAACAAAAAAGCTTCCCATGTGGAGACGAGAGGAGTTCTGTTCAGTGCCTCAGGAAAGCCCCATATCCTGTTCTTTGAACCAAAGCCTCTAGGGGTAACACCTGGAAACCAAAGCAAGAGTTGAGATTAGGGACTAAGGGCCTGTCCGGCTCAACCTTCTATCTCTGTTGATATCTGTGTGCATGCCTTCATGGAGGTAGCGGCTCAGCTTGTGTCCGAATGCCCCTGTGTGTCCAGGGAGGCTCCCAGTAGTGGGATGTCCTCGGGGTCCTTGAGGTTTCTCATATTCTGGAGGTGTGTGGCCAAAGGAATGGACACAGTTCCCCAGGAGAGAGCAGACGGTCCTGTGGTATGGCTCCAGAGGACCCAGCCGAGAGGTTGTGTTGCCAGGGCTGTGGGGAGAGATGACTGAAAAAGCAAACATGGCTCAGCTAGGGGCCAAGGTAATGGCAGGCCTGATCTCCAGTCCGTGAGGGGAGATCCTCTGGATATCAAAGCAGGGCAAGTGGGAGGCAGTCGCTCAGGATTTTGTCTCTGGGTGTTGCGTTCACACTGGCCGTTCAGGGAAGGGGTTGCTTCAGGGGCTGAGGAAGAACCTTCCTCTCGGTGGATTGTCCAAGCTCCCAAGTGTTTGGGTTTATTCTGAGGGAAGGGAAGAGTACTGTTTTCTGAGACAGGGGACCCCCCAGGAGAGGGACTCTAGAGCAGAGCAGTGGGTACCCTCAACTGGAATACACACCATCTAGTTTGTCCTGGGTGCCTATGGGCATGGCAAGCCACATATGCGGGCTCTGGTCCAGTCACTGAGAGGCGTAACTTGAATAAGGTACTCACGCTGAGGGTCACCATGTGTGTTTGTTCCCTAGGCGGCCCTCACGCATGGGCGTGGCCTCATGGGCCATGCCGTTTTCTCCTACACTGAAGGTTTGACACTCTGCCAGCAGCAAGGTTTCTTGCCATGGGGAAGGAGGGGTTCTGACTTGTGCATCAGGTTCCCCCCTGTGCAGGGATTGGAGATAAGGTCTAGGTTCCGATGACTGAAAGCCCAGGTTGGGAATGGATGGTGGCCTAAGGCAGTGGCGGGTCCAATGTGCTGGCTGTGCAGCCAGCTGTGTCGGTGTCTGTTGGAAGGTATGGGCTAAGGCTATTTGCGGCAGAGCATCAGTGTTTAAGGTACCTATGCAATTGTGGTGTTGCCGAGGGCCAAGAAGTTTGATCCATGTTTGGGTTCTCTGGGCAGCACCATAGACAATGTTTTTCTCCTGGGAGGCAGGCAGAGTGCTTCATTGTGGCCCCAGAATTCCCAGTTGGGAGGGTTTGTGGTCCAGAAGTGTGAGAACGGAAGTCTGAATATACAAGCTAGGGTTAGGATTGGAGCCAAGGGCAGAGCAGGCCCTCTCTGCAGAGGCTGAATCGAATCTCATGCATATGAAGTCAGGCTGAGGATCAGACGTTGGCAGAGGCTGGAGTATGTTCCATGATGGCACCTTCATGAAGCGGGGGCCTCATGATGCCAAGGAAGTTTTCCCACACTGAGTTTGGAGGTTGCCCCAAACAAAAAGGTTTCCTTCTACGGGACATACGAGTCCTGTTGCATGGCTCCAGGACATACCATACGGAAGGAATGGCGAGCAGGGTTCGAAGGATGGATCCCTGTATAGCATGCCTCGCATCCATATGGCCATTAGCGACAAGATATGTTTGATCTGCTGCCTTTGGGGCATGCTACCCAGGGGGCTGAGTTGAATTGACGTCTCCCGAGGATGCGTCATAATGTGTGTTTTGGTCTGTGGAGACCTTGGAATGTGTTGGTTTTTCAGTGGCCCTGCGGAATTCACCTACCTGAAGGGTTTGAGACATCCCCAGTAAGAAAGCTCCCCATGTGGAGACGAGAGAGGTTTGGTTTGGTGCCTCAGAAAAGCCCCGTGTGCTGGTCTACGAAAACAGTCCTCTGAGGACGGACACATGGAATCCAAAGCTAAGGTTCAGATTAGGGCCTGGGGGCCTGTCCATTTCAACCTTCTGTCTCTGGGGACACTGTCTGAGAGTCTAAGTGGAGATAGTTGCTCCGCTGGTGTCAGAGAGCCCCTCTTAGTCCAGGGTGGCCTACACTATTGATGGCCTCAGGGGCCTTGGAGCTTTTCCCTAACCTGTAGGGTTGTGGTCAATGGATTGGGCACACTTTCCTTGGAGAGGGCAGGCACAATCTTTCGCTGTGGCTCCAGAGACCCTAGCCTAGAGGATGTGCGGGTCCAGGCTGTGGGCACAGAAGTCTGAAAACACAAACTCAGCTTATGATTGGCGCTTAGGGTATGGCTGGCAGGATGTAAAGACCGAGAGGGAGCTCCTGGGCCTCTGAAACAATGGCGAGTGGGAGGCGTTTCTTAAGGCTGTAGTCTCTGGATGTTGTGTCCGGGATAGCCGTGGATTGCAGGGGTGTCCACAGGGACAGTGAACGAGTATCCCTCTCTGGGGATTTGTCCCAGCTCCCAAGAGTTTGGGGTCATTTTGTGGGAAAGTTGGAGTCGTGTTGTCTGGCTCATGTGTCTCTCCAAGAAAGGGATTCCATAGCAGAGCCCCAGGTACGGGCGGGGCTACTGGAAAACTCAAACACTGGTGAGGTTGGGTGCACAGGGGCTTGGCAAGCCCCATATGCGGGCTCTTGGTCCAGGCCCTGACAGGCCTTTCTTTGACATGGGGCTCATGCTGAGGGTCACAGTGTGAATTTGTTCCCAAGCAGCACTCAAGTTTGGGCGTGGCATCAGGGGCCATGAAGGTTTCTCCCACCCTGAAGTTGTGACTCCATGCCAAGAGCAAGCTTTACAGCCATGGGGAAGGAAGAGTTCTGTATTGTGCTTGCGATACCCAGCTGTGTGGAGAATTGATATAATGTCTAGGTTCAGATATCTGAAAACCAAGGTTAGGAAGAGGTGACGGCATAAGACCATGGCGTGTCCGAAGTGCTGGGTGTGTGGCCAGCTGTCTCCTTGTCTGTCTGGACGTCTAGCTTCAGGCTGTGTCAGACAGAGCATGAGTGCCCAGAGCAGCCTATCCAGTTCGGGTACCATCGAGGCCCGAGCAGGTTGATCCTCATCTGGGTTTTCTGGAGAGAACCTCAGGGAAACGTTTTTTGTCCGTTGGGCAGACACTGGGCTGGGTTGTCGTTCTGGAGTTCCTAGTCCGGATGGCTTGTTTGCCAGGAGTGTGTGGAAGGAAGTCTGAAAACACAAGCTAGCGTGGCGTTTGGGACCTAGGGCACGGCAGGCCCACTCTGCAGAAGCTGAATCGAGATCTCCTGAACTGAGGTCATGTCAACTATGAGACGTGCCTCAGGCTAGAGTTTTATCCAGAATGGCTTCTTCCTGAAGGGTGTAGGGGCTTCATGAGGCCAGGGAGGTTTGCCTACGATGGGATTTGTGAACTACTCCAAACCTCAAGGTTTCCTTCTGCACGACAGTCGAGTCCTATTCGATGGTTCCAGGAAGCCCCATACGGAAAGACTCGAGAGCAGGTGTCTAAGCATGGATGCCTGGGAACGCCACCTCTTTTTCCCTCTCTTTAGTCAGGACAATGCAGGCTCAATCTGTGGGCTCCTGGGTGAGCTACCCAGAGAAGAAAGTTGAAATGGAATCTCCGGAAGATGATCCTCCTTTGGCTTGGTGGCCTGGAAGACCTTGGAATGTGGAGGTGGCTCAGGGACTCTGCAGGATTCTCCAACCTGAGGTGTTTGACACGTCTCCAACAAGGAAGCTTCCCATGTGGAGACGAGAGGAGTTCTGTTCAGTGCCTCAGGAAAGCCCCATATCCTGTTCTTCGAACCAAAGCCTCTGAGGAGTGACACCTGGAAACCAAAGCAAGAGTTGAGATTAGGGCCTAAGGGCCTGTCCGGCTCAACCTTCTATCTCTGTTGATATCTGTGTGCATGCCTTCATGGAGGTAGCGGCTCAGCTTGTGTCCGAATGCCCCTGTGTGTCCAGGGAGGCTCCCAGTAGTGGGATGTCCTTGGGGTCCTTGAGGTTTCTCATATTCTGGAGGTGTGTGGCCAAGGAATGGACACAGTTTCCCAGGAGAGAGCAGGCACGGTCCTGTGGTATGGCTCCAGAGGACCCAGCAGAGAGGCTGTGTTTGCCAGGGCTGTGGGGACAGATGACTGAAAAAGCAAACTTGGCTCAGCTAGGGGCCAAGGTAATGGCAGGCCTGATCTCCAGTCCGTGAGGGGAGATCCTCTGGATATCAAAGCAGGGCAAGTGGGAGGCAGTCGCTCAGGCTTTTCTCTCTGGGTGTTGCGTTCACAGTGGCCGTTCAGGGTAGGGGTTGCTTCAGGGGCCGTGGAAGAGCCTTCCTCTCGGGGGATTGTCCAAGCTCCCAAGTGTATGGGTTTATTCTGTGGGTAGGGAAGAGTACTGTTTTCTGCCACAGGGGACCCCCCAGGAGAGGGACTCTAGAGCACAGCAGTGGGTTCCCTCAACTGGAATACACACCATCTAGTTAGTCCTGGGTGCCTATGGGCATGGCAAGCCACATATGCGGGCTCTGGTCCAGTCACTGAGAGGCGTTACTTGAATAAGGTACTCACGCTGAGGGTCACCATGTGTGTTTGTGCCCAAGGCGGCCCTCACGCATGGGCGTGGCCTCATGGGCCATGCCGTTTTCTCCTACACTGAAGGTTTGACACTCTTCCAGCAGCAAGGTTTCTTGCCATGGGGAAGGAGGGGTTCTGACTTGTGCATTAGGTTACCCCCTGTACAGGGATTGGAGATAAGGTCTAGGTTCCGATGACTGAAAAAACATGTTGGGAATGGATGGTGGCCTAAGGCAGTGGCGGGTCCAATGTGCTGGGTGTGCAGCCAGCTGTGTCAGTGTCTGTTGGAAGGTCTGGGCTGAGGCTATTTGCGGCAGAGCATCAGTGTTTAAGGTACCTATGCAATTGTGGTGTTGCCGAGGGCCAAGAAGTTTGATCCATGTTTGGGTTCTCTGGGCACCACCATAGACAATGTTTTTCTCCTGGGAGGCAGGCAGAGTGCTTCATTGTGGCCCCAGAATTCTCAGTTGGGAGGGTTTGTGGTCCAGAAGTGTGAGAACGGAAGTCTGAATACACAAGCTAGGGTTAGGATTGGAGCCAAGGGCAGAGCAGGCCCTCTCTGCAGAGGCTGAATCGAATCTCATGCATATGAAGTCAGGCTGAGGATCAGACGTTGGCAGAGGCTGGAGTATGTTCCATGATGGCACCTTTATGAAGCGGGGGCCAAGGAAGTTTTCCCACACTGAGTTTGGAGGTTGCCCCAAACAAAAAGGTTTCCTTCTACGGGACATACGAGTCCTGTTGCATGGCTCCAGGACATACCATACGGAAGGAATGGCGAGCAGGGTTCGAAGGATGGATCCCTGTATAGCATGCCTCGCATCCATATGGCGATTAGCGACAAGATATGTTTGATCTGCTGCCTTTGGGGCATGCTACCCAGGGGGCTGAGTTGAAATGACATCTCCCGAGGATGCGTAATAATGTGTGTTTTGGTCTGTGGAGACCTTGGAATGTGCTGGTTTTTCAGTGGCCCTGCGGAATTCACCTACCTGAAGGGTTTGAGACATCCCCAGTAAGAAAGCTCCCCATGTGGAGACGAGAGAGGTTTGGTTTGGTGCCTCAGAAAAGCCCCGTGTGCTGGTCTACGAAAACAGTCCTCTGAGGACGGACACATGGAATCCAAAGCTAAGGTTCAGATTAGGGCCTGGGGGCCTGTCCATTTCAACCTTCTGTCTCTGGGGACACTCAATGAGAGTCTAAGTGGAGATAGTTGCTCCGCTGGTGTCAGAGAGCCCCTCTTAGTCCAGGGTGGCCTACACTATTGATGGCCTCAGGGGCCTTGGAGCTTTTCCCTAACCTGTAGGGTTGTGGTCAATGGATTGGGCACACTTTCCTTGGAGAGGGCAGGCACAATCTTTCGCTGTGGCTCCAGAGACCCTAGCCTAGAGGATGTGCGGGTCCAGGCTGTGGGCACAGAAGTCTGAAAACACAAACTCAGCTTATGATTGGCGCTTAGGGTATGGCTGGCAGGATGTAAAGACCGAGAGGGAGCTCCTGGGCCTCTGAAACAATGGCGAGTGGGAGGCGTTTCTTAAGGCTGTAGTCTCTGGATGTTGTGTCCGGGATAGCCGTGGATTGCAGGGGTGTCCACAGGGACAGTGAACGAGTATCCCTCTCTGGGGATTTGTCCCAGCTCCCAAGAGTTTGGGGTCATTTTGTGGGAAAGTTGGAGTCGTGTTGTCTGGCTCATGTGTCTCTCCAAGAAAGGGATTCCATAGCAGAGCCCCAGGTACGGGCGGGGCTACTGGAAAACTCAAACACTGGTGAGGTTGGGTGCACAGGGGCTTGGCAAGCCCCATATGCGGGCTCTTGGTCCAGGCCCTGACAGGCCTTTCTTTGACATGGGGCTCATGCTGAGGGTCACAGTGTGAATTTGTTCCCAAGCAGCACTCAAGTTTGGGCGTGGCATCAGGGGCCATGAAGGTTTCTCCCACCCTGAAGTTGTGACTCCATGCCAAGAGCAAGCTTTACAGCCATGGGGAAGGAAGAGTTCTGTATTGTGCTTGCGATACCCAGCTGTGTGGAGAATTGATATAATGTCTAGGTTCAGATATCTGAAAACCAAGGTTAGGAAGAGGTGACGGCATAAGACCATGGCGTGTCCGAAGTGCTGGGTGTGTGGCCAGCTGTCTCCTTGTCTGTCTGGACGTCTAGCTTCAGGCTGTGTCAGACAGAGCATGAGTGCCCAGAGCAGCCTATCCAGTTCGGGTACCGTCGAAGCCCGAGCAGGTTGATCCTCATCTGGGTTTTCTGGAGAGAACCTCAGGGAAACGTTTTTTGTCCGTTGGGCAGACACTGGGCTGGGTTGTCGTTCTGGAGTTCCTAGTCCGGATGGCTTGTTTGCCAGGAGTGTGTGGAAGGAAGTCTGAAAACACAAGCTAGCGTGGCGTTTGGGACCTAGGGCACGGCAGGCCCACTCTGCAGAAGCTGAATCAAGATCTCCTGAACTGAGGTCATGTCAACTATGAGACGTGCCTCAGGCTAGAGTTTTATCCAGAATGGCTTCTTCCTGAAGGGTGTAGGGGCTTCATGAGGCCAGGGAGGTTTGCCTACGATGGGATTTGTGAACTACTCCAAACCTCAAGGTTTCCTTCTGCACGACAGTCGAGTCCTATTCGATGGTTCCAGGAAGCCCCATACGGAAAGACTCGAGAGCAGGTGTCTAAGCATGGATGCCTGGGAACGCCACCTCTTTTTCCCTCTCTTTAGTCAGGACAATGCAGGCTCAATCTGTGGGCTCCTGGGTGAGCTACCCAGAGAAGAAAGTTGAAATGGAATCTCCGGAAGATGATCCTCCTTTGGCTTGGTGGCCTGGAAGACCTTGGAATGTGGAGGTGGCTCAGGGACTCTGCAGGATTCTCCAACCTGAGGTGTTTGACACGTCTCCAACAAGGAAGCTTCCCATGTGGAGATGAGAGGAGTTCTGTTCAGTGCCTCAGGAAAGCCCCATATCCTGTTCTTTGAACCAAAGCCTCTGAGGAGTGACACCTGGAAACCAAAGCAAGAGTTGAGATTAGGGCCTAAGGGCCTGTCCGGCTCAACCTTCTATCTCTGTTGATATCTGTGTGCATGCCTTCATGGAGGTAGCGGCTCAGCTTGTGTCCGAATGCCCCTGTGTGTCCAGGGAGGCTCCCAGTAGTGGGATGTCCTTGGGGTCCTTGAGGTTTCTCATATTCTGGAGGTGTGTGGCCAAGGAATGGACACAGTTTCCCAGGAGAGAGCAGGCACGGTCCTGTGGTATGGCTCCAGAGGACCCAGCAGAGAGGCTGTGTTTGCCAGGGCTGTGGGGACAGATGACTGAAAAAGCAAACTTGGCTCAGCTAGGGGCCAAGGTAATGGCAGGCCTGATCTCCAGTCCGTGAGGGGAGATCCTCTGGATATCAAAGCAGGGCAAGTGGGAGGCAGTCGCTCAGGCTTTTCTCTCTGGGTGTTGCGTTCACAGTGGCCGTTCAGGGTAGGGGTTGCTTCAGGGGCCGTGGAAGAGCCTTCCTCTCGGGGGATTGTCCAAGCTCCCAAGTGTATGGGTTTATTCTGTGGGTAGGGAAGAGTACTGTTTTCTGCCACAGGGGACCCCCCAGGAGAGGGACTCTAGAGCACAGCAGTGGGTTCCCTCAACTGGAATACACACCATCTAGTTAGTCCTGGGTGCCTATGGGCATGGCAAGCCACATATGCGGGCTCTGGTCCAGTCACTGAGAGGCGTTACTTGAATAAGGTACTCACGCTGAGGGTCACCATGTGTGTTTGTGCCCAAGGCGGCCCTCACGCATGGGCGTGGCCTCATGGGCCATGCCGTTTTCTCCTACACTGAAGGTTTGACACTCTTCCAGCAGCAAGGTTTCTTGCCATGGGGAAGGAGGGGTTCTGACTTGTGCATTAGGTTACCCCCTGTACAGGGATTGGAGATAAGGTCTAGGTTCCGATGACTGAAAAAACATGTTGGGAATGGATGGTGGCCTAAGGCAGTGGCGGGTCCAATGTGCTGGGTGTGCAGCCAGCTGTGTCAGTGTCTGTTGGAAGGTCTGGGCTGAGGCTATTTGCGGCAGAGCATCAGTGTTTAAGGTACCTATGCAATTGTGGTGTTGCCGAGGGCCAAGAAGTTTGATCCATGTTTGGGTTCTCTGGGCACCACCATAGACAATGTTTTTCTCCTGGGAGGCAGGCAGAGTGCTTCATTGTGGCCCCAGAATTCTCAGTTGGGAGGGTTTGTGGTCCAGAAGTGTGAGAACGGAAGTCTGAATACACAAGCTAGGGTTAGGATTGGAGCCAAGGGCAGAGCAGGCCCTCTCTGCAGAGGCTGAATCGAATCTCATGCATATGAAGTCAGGCTGAGGATCAGACGTTGGCAGAGGCTGGAGTATGTTCCATAATGGCACCTTCATGAAGCGGGGGCCAAGGAAGTTTTCCCACACTGAGTTTGGAGGTTGCCCCAAACAAAAAGGTTTCCTTCTACGGGACATACGAGTCCTGTTGCATGGCTCCAGGACATACCATACGGAAGGAATGGCGAGCAGGGTTCGAAGGATGGATCCCTGTATAGCATGCCTCGCATCCATATGGCGATTAGCGACAAGATATGTTTGATCTGCTGCCTTTGGGGCATGCTACCCAGGGGGCTGAGTTGAAATGACATCTCCCGAGGATGCGTAATAATGTGTGTTTTGGTCTGTGGAGACCTTGGAATGTGCTGGTTTTTCAGTGGCCCTGCGGAATTCACCTACCTGAAGGGTTTGAGACATCCCCAGTAAGAAAGCTCCCCATGTGGAGACGAGAGAGGTTTGGTTTGGTGCCTCAGAAAAGCCCCGTGTGCTGGTCTACGAAAACAGTCCTCTGAGGACGGACACATGGAAACCAAAGCTAAGGTTCAGATTAGGGCCTGGGGGCCTGTCCATTTCAACCTTCTGTCTCTGGGGACACTGTCTGAGAGTCTATGTGGAGATAGTTGCTCCGCTGGTGTCAGAGAGCCCCTCTTAGTCCAGGGTGGCCTACACTATTGATGGCCTCAGGGGCCTTGGAGCTTTTCCCTAACCTGTAGGGTTGTGGTCAATGGATTGGGCACACTTTCCTTGGAGAGGGCAGGCACAATCTTTTGTTGTGGCTCCAGAGACCCTAGCCTGGAGGATGTGCGGGTCCAGGCTGTGGGCACAGAAGTCTGAAAACACAAACTCAGCTTATGATTGGCGCTTAGATTATGGCAGGCAGGATGTACAGACCGAGAGGTAGCTCCTGGGCCTCTGAAACAATGGCGAGTGGGAGGCGTTCCTTCAGGCTTTTGTCTCTGGATGTTGTGTCCGGGATAGCCGTGGATTGCAGGGGTGTCCACAGGGACAATGAACGAGTATCCATCTCTGGGGATTTGTCCCAGCTCCCAAGAGTTTGGGGTCATTTTGTGGGAAAGGTGGAGTCGTGTTGTCTGGCTCATGTGTCTCAAAAAGAAAGGGATTCCAGAGCAGAGCCCCAGGTACGGGCGGGGCGACTGGAAAACTCAAACACTGGTGAGGTTGGGTGCACAGGGGCTTGGCAAACCCCATATGCGGGCTGTTGGTCCAAGCCCTGACAGGCCTTTCTTTGACATGGGGCTCATGCTGAGGGTCACAGTGTGAATTTGTGCCCAAGCAGCACTCAAGTTTGGGCGTGGCATCAGGGGCCATAAAGGTTTCTCCCACCCTGAAATTGTGACTCCATGCCAAGAGCAAGCTTTACAGCCATGGGGAAGGAGTAGTTCTGTATTGTGCTTGCGATACCCAGCTGTGTGGAGAATTGATATAATGTCTAGGTTCAGATATCTGAAAACCAAAGTTAGGAAGAGATGACGGCATAAGACCATGGCGTGTCCGAAGTGCTGGGTGTGTCGCCAGCTGTCTCCTTGTCTGTCTGGAAGTCTAGCTTCAGGCTGTGTCAGACAGAGCATGAGTGCCCAGAGCAGCCTATCCAGTTCGGGTACCGTCGAAGCCCGAGCAGGTTGATCCTCATCTGGGTTTTCTGGAGAGACCCTCAGGGAAACGTTTTTCGTCCGTTGGGCAGACACTGGGCTGGGTTGTCGTTCTGGAGTTCCTAGTCCGGAGGGCTTGTTTGCCAGGAGTGTGTGGAAGGAAGTCTGAAAACACAAGCTAGCGTGGAGTTTGGGACCGAGGGCACCCCAGGCCCACTCTGCAGAGGCTGAATCGAGATCTCCTGAACTGAGGTCATGTCAACAATGAGACGTGCCTCAGGCTAGAGTTTTATCCAGAATGGCCTCTTCCTGAAGGGTGTGGGGGCTTCATGAGGCCAGGGAGTTTTGCCTACGATGGGATTTGTGAACTACTCCAAACCTCAAGGATTCCTTCTGCACGACAGTCGAGTCCTATTCGATGGTTCCAGGAGGCCCCATACGGAAAGACTCGAGAGCAAGTGTCTAAGCATGGAAGCCTGGGAACGCCACCTCTTATTCCCTCTCTTTAGTCAGGACAAGGCAGGCTCAATCTGCGGACTCCTGGGTGAGCTACCTAGAGGTGAGAGTTGAAATGGACTCTCCGGAAGATGAATCCTACTGTGGGTTTGTGGCCTGGGAGACCTTGGAATGTGGAGGTGGTTCAGGGACTCTGCAGGATTCTCCAACCTGAGGTGTTTGACACGGCTCCAACAAGGAAGCTTCCCATGTGGAGACGATAGGAGTTCTGTTCAGTGCCTCAGGAAAGCCCCATATCCTGTTCTTCGAACCAAAGCCTCTGAGGAGTGACAACTGGAAACCAAAGCAAGAGTTGAGATTAGGGCCTAAGGGCCTGTCCGGCTCAACCTTCTATCTCTGTTGATATCTGTGTGCATGCCTTCATGGAGGTAGCGGCTCAGCTTGTGTCCGAATACCCCTGTGTGTCCAGGGAGTCTCCAAGTAGTGGGATGTCCTTGGGTTCCTTGAGGTTTCTCATATTCTGGAGGTGTGTGGCCAAAGGAATGGACACAGTTTCCCAGGAGAGAGCAGGCACGGTCCTGTGGTATGGCTCCAGTGGACCCAGCAGAGAGGCTGTGTTTGCCAGGGCTGTGGGGACAGATGACTGAAAAAGCAAACTTGGCTCAGCTAGGGGCCAAGGTAATGGCAGGCCTGATCTCCAGTCCGTGAGGGGAGATCCTCTGGATATCAAAGGAGGGCAAGTGGGAGGCAGTCACTCAGGCTTTTGTCTCTGGGTGTTGCGTTCACAGTGGCCGTTCAGGGAAGGGGTTGCTTCAGGGGCCGAGGAAGAGCCTTCCTCTCGGTGGACTGTCCAAGCTCCCAAGTGTATGGGTTTATTCTGTGGGTAGGGAAGAGTACTGTTTTCTGCCACAGGGGACCCCCCAGGAGAGGGACTCTAGAGCACAGCAGTGGGTTCCCTCAACTGGAATACACACCATCTAGTTAGTCCTGGGTGCCTATGGGCATGGCAAGCCACATATGCGGGCTCTGGTCCAGTCACTGAGAGGCGTTACTTGAATAAGGTACTCACGCTGAGGGTCACCATGTGTGTTTGTGCCCTAGGCGGCCCTCACGCATGGGCGTGGCCTCATGGGCCATGCCGTTTTCTCCTACACTGAAGGTTTGACACTCTTCCAGCAGCAAGGTTTCTAGCCATGGGGAAGGAGGGGTTCTGACTTGTGCATCAGGATCCCCCCTGTGCAGGGATTGGAGATAAGTCTAGGTTCCGATGACTGAAAACTCAGGTTGGGAATGGATGGTGGCCTAAGGCAGTGGTGCGTACAATGTGCTGGGTGTGCAGCCAGCTGTGTCGGTGTCTGTTGGAAGGTCTGGACTAAGGCTATTTGCGACAGAACATCTGTGTTTAAGGTACCTATGCAATTGTGGTGCTGCCGAGGGCCAAGCAGTTTGATCCTCATTTGGGGTCTCTGGGAAGCACCATAGACAATGATTTTCTCCTGGGAGGAAGGCAGAGTGCTTCATTGTGGCCCCAGCATTCCCAGTAGGGAGGGTTTGTGGGCCAGGAGTGTGAGGCCGGAAGTCTGAGAACACAAGCTAGGGTGAGGATTGGAACCAAGGGCAGAGCAGGCCCACTCTGCAGAGGCTGAAACAAAATCTCCTGCATCTGAAGTCAGGCTGAGGATCAGACGTTGGCTGAAGCTGTAGTATGTGTCCATGATGGCACCTTCATGAAGCGGGGGCCTCATGAGGCCAAGGAAGTTTACCCACGCTGAGTTTGGAGGTTGCCACAAACCACAAGGTTTCCTTCTGCGGGACATTCGAGTCCTGTTGCATGGCTCCAGGACATACCATACGGAAGGACTGGAGGGCAGGGTTCGAAGGATGGATCCCTGTACAGCATGCCTCGCATTCCCATTGTCCATTTGCGCCAAGATATGTTAGATTTGCTGCCTCTGGGGCACGCTACCCAGGGGACTGAGTTGAAATGGCCTCTCCTGAGGATGCGTCATAATGTGCATTTGGGTCCATGGAGACCTTGGAATGTGCTGGTTGTTCAGGGGCCCTACGGAACTCTCCTACCTTAAGGGTTTGATACATCCCCAGTAAGAAAGCTCCCCATGTGGAGATGAGAGAGGTTTGGTTTGGTGCCTCAGAAAAGCCCCGTGTGCTGGTCTACGAAAACAGTCCTCTGAGGACGGACACATGGAAACCAAAGCTAAGGTTCAGATTAGGGCCTGGGGGCCTGTCCATTTCAACCTTCTGTCTCTGGGGACACTGTCTGAGAATCTAAGTGGAGATAGTTGCTCTGCTGGTGTCAGAGAGCCCCTCTTAGTCCAGGGTGGCCTACCTATTGATGGCCTCAGGGGCCTTGGAGCTTTTCCCTAACCTGTAGGGTTGTTGTCAATGGATTGGACACACTTTCCTTGGAGAGGGCAGGCACAATCTTTCGCTGCAGCTCCAGAGGCCCTAGCCTGGAGGATGTGCGGGTCCAGGCTGTGGGCACAGAAGTGTGAAAACACAAACTCAGCTTATGAGTGGCGCCTAGGGTATGGCAGGCCAGATGTAACGCCCGAGAGGGAGCTCCTTGGCCTCTGAAACAAGGGCGAGTGGGAGGCGTTCCTTCAGGCTTTTGTCTCTGGATGTTGTGTCCGGGATAGCCGTGGATTGGAGGGGTGGCCTCAGGGACTGTGGACGAGTATACCTCTCTGGGGATTTGTCCCAGCTCCCAAGAGTGTGGAGCCATTTTGTGGGAAGGCTGGAGTCGTGTTGTCTGGCTCATGTGCCTCTCCAAGAAAGGCCTCCAGAGCAAAGCCCCAGGTAGAGGGCAGGGCGACTTGGAAACTCAAACACTGGTGAGGATTGGGTGCATAGGGGCTTGGCAAGCCCCATATGCGGGCTCTTGGTCCAGGCCTTGACAGGCCTTTCTTTGACATGGGGCTCATGCTGAGGGTCACAGTGTAAATTTGTGCCCAAGCAGCACTCAAGTTTGGGCGTGGCATCAGGGGCCATGAAGGTTTCTCCCACCCTGAAGGTGTGACTCCATGCCAAGAGCAAGCTTGACAGCCATGGGGAAGGAGGAGTTCTGTTTTGTGCGTGCGATACCCAGCTGTGTGGAGAATTGATATAATGTCTAGGTTCAGATATCTGAAAACCAAGGTTAGGAAGAGGTGAGGGCATAAGACCATGACGTGTCCGAAGTGCTGGGTGTGCGGCCAGCTGTCTCCTTGTCTGTCTGGACGTCTGGCTTCAGGCTGTGTCAGACAGAGCATGAGTGCCCAGAGCAGCCTATCCAGTTCGGGTACCGTCGAGGCCCGAGCAGGTTGATCCTCATCTGCCTTTTCTGGAGAGCCCCCCAGGGAAACGTTTCTCTTCCGTTGAGCAGACACTGGGCTGGGTTGTCGTTTTGGAGTTCCTAGTCCGGAGGGCTTGTTTGCCAGGAGTGTGAGGAAGGAAGTCTGAAAACACAAGCTAGCGTGAGGTTTGGGCCCGAGGGCACGGCAGGCCCATTCTGCAGAGGCTGAATCGAGATCTCCTGCACTGAGGTCATGTCAACTATGAGACGTGCCTCAGGCTAGAGTTTTTGTCCCGCATGGCCTCTTCCTGAAGGGTGTGGGGGCTTCATAAGGCCAGGGAGGTTTGCCTACGATGGGATTTGTGAACTACTCCAAACCTCAAGGTTTCCTTCTGCATGACAGTCGAGTCCTATTGGATGGTTCCAGGAGGCCCCATACGGAAAGACTCGAGAGCAGGTGTCTAAGCATGGATGCCTGGGAACGCCACCTCTTATTCCCTCTCTTTAGTCAGGAAATGCAGGCTCAATCTGCGGGCTCCTGCGTGAGTTACCCAGAGGGGAGAGTTGAAATGGACTCTCCTGAAGATGAGTCCTCCTGTGGCTTGGTGGCCTGGGAGACCTTGGAATGTGGAGGTGGCTCAGGGTCTCTGCAGGATTCTCCAACCTGAGGTGTTTGACGCGGCTCCAACAAGGAAGCTTCCCATGTGGAGACGAGAGGAGTTCTGTTCTGTGCCTCAGGCAAGCCCCATATCCTGTTCTTCGAACCAAAGCCTCTGAGGAGTGACACCTGGAAACCAAAGCAAGAGTTGAGATTAGGGCCTAAGGGCCTGTCCGGCTCAACCGTCTATCTCTGTTGACATCTGTGTGCATGCCTTCGTGGAGGTAGCTGCTCAGCTTGTGTCCGAATGCCCCTGTGTGTCCAGGGAGGCTCCCAGTATTGGGATGTCCTCGGGGGCCTTGAGGTTTCTCATATTCTGGAGAATTCCCAGTAGGGAGGGTTTGTGGGCCAGGATTGTGAGGACGGAATTCGGAAAACACAAGCTAGGATGAAGATTGGAGCCAAGGGCAGAGCAGGCCCACTCTGCAGAGGCTGAAACAAAATCTCCTGCATCTGAAGTCAGGCTGAGGATCAGACGTTGGCTGAGGCTGGAGTATGTGTCCATGATGGCACCTTCATGAAGCGGGGGCCTCATGAGGCCAAGGAAGTTTTCCCACGCTGAGTTTGGAGGTTGCCCCAAACAAAAAGGTTTCCTTCTGCGGGACATTCGAGTCCTGTTGCATGGATCCAGGACATAACATACGGAAGGACTGGAGAGCAGGGTTCGAAGGATGGATCCCTGTACAGCATGCCTAGCATTCCCATTGGCCATTTGCGCCAATATATGTTTGATTTGCTGCCTCTGGCGCACGCTACCCAGGGGGCTGAGTTGAAATGGCCTCTCCTGATGATGCATCATAATGTGCGTTTGGGTCCATGGAGACCTTGGAATGTGCTGGTGGTTCAGGGGCCCTACGGAACTCTCCTACCTTAAGGGTTTGATAAATCCCCAGTAAGAAAGCTCCCCATGTGGAGACGAGAGAGGTTTGGTTTGGTGCCTCAGAAAAGCCCCGTGTGCTGGTCTACGAAAACAGTCCTCTGAGGACGGACACATGGAAACCAAAGCTAAGGTTCAGATTAGGGCCTGGGGGCCTGTCCATTTCAACCTTCTGTCTCTGGGGACACTGTCTGAGAGTCTAAGTGGAGATAGTTGCTCCGCTGGTGTCAGAGAGCCCCTCTTAGTCCAGGGTGGCCTACACTATTGATGGCCTCAGGGGCCTTGGAGCTTTTCCCTAACCTGTAGGGTTGTTGTCAATGGATTGGGCAAATTTTCCTTGGAGAGGGCAGGCACAATCTTTCGCTGTGGCTCCAGAGGCCCTAGCCTGGAGGATGTGCGGGTCCAGGCTGTGGGCACAGAAGTGTGAAAACACACACTCAGCTTATGAGTGGCGCCTAGGGTACGGACCGACGGATGTACAATCCGAGAGGGAGCTCCTGGTCCTCTGAAACAAGGGCGAGTGGGAGGCGTTCCTTCAGGCTTTTGTCTCTGGATGTTGTGTCCGGGATAGCCGTGGATTGGAGGGGTGGCCTCAGGGACTGTGGACGAGTATCCCTCTCTGGGGATTTGTCCCAGCTCCCAAGAGTTTGGGGTCATTTTGTGGGAAGGGTGGAGTCGTGTTGTCTGGCTCATGTGTCTCAAAAAGAAAGGGATTCCAGAGCAGAGCCCCAGGTAAGGGCAGGGCGACTGGAAAACTCAAACACTGGTGAGGATTGTGTGCATATGGGCTTGGCAAGCCCCATATGCGGGCTCTTGGTGCAGGCCCTGACAGGCCTGTCTTTGACATGGGGCTCATGCTGAGGGTCACAGTGTAAATTTGTGCCCAAGCAGCACTCAAGTTTGGGCGTGGCATCAGGGGCCATGAAGGTTTCTCCCACCCTGAAGGTGTGACTCCATGCCAAGAGCAAGCTTTACAGCCATGGGGAAGGAGGAGTTCTGTTTTATGCGTGCGATACCCAGCTGTGTGGAGAATTGATATAATGTCTAGGTTCAGATATCTGAAAACCAAGGTTAGGAAGAGGTGACGGCATAAGACCATGACGTGTCCGAAGTGCTGGGTGTGCGGCCAGCTGTCTCCTTGTCTGTCTGGACGTCTGGCTTCAGTCTGTGTCAGACAGAGCATGAGTGCCCAGAGCAGCCTATCCAGTTCGGGTACCGTCGAGGCCCGAGCAGGTTGATCCTCATCTGGGTTTTCGGGAGAGCCCCCATGAAAACGTTTCTCTTCCGTTGGGCAGACACTGGGCTGGGTTGTCGTTCTGGAGTTCCTAGTCCGGAGGGCTTGTTTGCCAGGAGTGTGAGGAAGGAAGTCTGAAAACACAAGCTAGCGTGAGGTTTGGGCCCGAGGGCACGGCAGGCCCACTCTGCAGAGGCTGAATCGAGATCTCCTGCACTGAGGTCATGTCAACTATGAGACGTGCCTCAGGCTAGAGTTTTTGTCCCGCATGGCCTCTTCCTGAAGGGTGTGGGGGCTTCATGAGGCCAGGGAGGTTTGCCTACGATGGGATTTGTGAACTACTCCAAACCTCAAGGTTTCCTTCTGCATGACAGTCGAGTCCTATTGGATGGTTCCAGGAGGCCCCATACGGAAAGACTCGAGAGCAGGTGTCTAAGCATGGATGCCTGGGAATGCCAACTCTTATTCCCTCTCTTTAGTCAGGAAATGCAGGCTCAATCTGCGGGCTCCTGCGTGAGTTACCCAGAGGGGAGAGTTGAAATGGACTCTCCTGAAGATGAGTCCTCCTGTGGCTTGGTGGCCTGGGAGACATTGGAATGTGGAGGTGGCTCAGGGTCTCTGCAGGATTCTCCAACCTGAGGTGATTGACACGGCTCCAACAAGGAAGCTTCCCATGTGGAGACGAGAGGAGTTCTGTTCTGTGCCTCAGGCAAGCCCCATATCCTGTTCTTCGAACCAAAGCCTCTGAGGAGTGACACCTGGAATCCAAAGCAAGAGTTGAGATTAGGGCCTAAGGGCCTGTCCGGCTCAACCGTCTATCTCTGTTTACATCTCTGTGCATGCCTTCGGGGAGGTAGCTACTCAGCTTGTGTCCAAATGCCCCTGTGTGTCCAGGGAGGCTCCCAAAGTGGGATGTCCTCGGGGGCCTTGAGGTTTCTCATATTCTGGAGAATTCCCAGTAGGGAGGGTTTGTGGGCCAGGAGTGTGAGGACGGAAGTCTAAAAACACAACCTAGGATGAAGATTGGAGCCAAGGGCAGAGCAGGCCCACTCTGCAGAGGCTGAAAGAAAATCTCCTGCATCTGAAGTCAGGCTGAGGATCAGACTTTGGCTGAGGCTTAAGTATGTGTCCATGATGGCACCTTCATGAAGCGGGGGCCTCATGAGGCCAAGGAAGTTTTCCCACGCTGAGTTTGGAGGTTGCCCCAAACAAAAAGGTTTCCTTCTGCGGGACATTCGAGTCCTGTTGCATGGCTCCAGGACATACCATACGGAAGGACTGGAGAGCAGGGTTCGAAGGATGGATCCCTGTACAGCATGCCTCGCATTCCCATTGGCCATTTGCGCCAATATATGTTTGATTTGCTGCCTCTGGCGCACGCTACCCAGGGGACTGAGTTGAAATGGCCTCTCCTGAGGATGCGTCATAATGTGCGTTTGGGTCCATGGAGACCTTGGAATGTGCTGGTAGTTCAGGGGCCCTACGGAACTCTCCTACCTTAAGGGTTTGATACATCCCCAGTAAGAAAGCTCCCCATGTGGAGACGAGAGAGGTTTGGTTTGGTGCCTCAGAAAAACCCCGTGTGCTGGTCTACGAAAACAGTCCTCTGAGGACGGACACATGGAAACCAAAGCTAAGGTTCAGATTAGGGCCTGGGGGCCTGTCCATTTCAACCTTCTGTCTCTGGGGACACTGTCTGAGAGTCTAAGTGGAGATAGTTGCTCCGCTGGTGTCAGAGAGCCCCTCTTAGTCCATGGTGGCCTACACTATTGATGGCCTCAGGGGCCTTGGAGCTTTTCCCTAACCTGTAGGGTTGTGGTCAATGGATTGGGCACACTTTCCCTGGAGAGGGCAGGCACAATCTTTCGCTGTGGCTCCAGAGGCCCTAGCCTGGAGGATGTGCGGGTCCAGGCTGTGGGCACAGTAGTGTGAAAACACAAATTCAGCTTATGAGTGGCGCCTAGGGTATGGCAGGCCAGATGTACAGCCCGAGAGGGAGCTTCTGGGCCTCTGAAACAAGGGCGAGTGGGAGGCGTTCCTTCAGGCTTTTGTCTCTGGATGTTGTGTCCGGGATAGCCGTGGATTGGAGCGGTGGCCTCAGGTACTGTGGACGAGTATCCCTCTCTGGGGATTTGTCCCAGCTCCCAAGAGTGTGGGGCCATTTTGTGGGAAGGGTGGAGTCGTGTTGTCTGGCTCCTGTGCCTCTCCAAGAAAGGGACTCCAGAGCAGAGCCCCAGGTAAGGGCAGGGCGACTGGAAAACTCAAACACTGGTGAGGATTGTGTGCATAGGGGCTTGGCAAGCCCCATATGCGGGCTCTTGGTGCAGGCCCTGACAGGCCTGTCTTTGACATGGGGCTCATGCTGAGGGTCACAGTGTAAATTTGTGCCCAAGCAGCACTCAAGTTTGGGCGTGGCATCAGGGGCCATGAAGGTTTCTCCCACCCTGAAGGTGTGACTCCATGCCAAGAGCAAGCTTGACAGCCATGGGGAAGGAGGAGTTCTGTTTTGTGCGTGCGATACCCAGCTGTGTGGAGAATTGATATAATGTCTAGGTTCAGATATCTGAAAACCAAGGTTAGGAAGAGGTGACGGCATAGACCATGACGTGTCCGAAGTGCTGGGTGTGCGGCCAGCTGTCTCCTTGTCTGTCTGGACGTCTGGCTTCAGGCTGTGTCAGACAGAGCATGAGTGCCCAGAGCAGCCTATCCAGTTCGGGTACCGTCGAGGCCCGAGCAGGTTGATCCTCATCTGCCTTTTCTGGAGAGCCCCCCAGGGAAACGTTTCTCTTCCGTTGGGCAGACACTGGGCTGGGTTGTCGTTCTGGAGTTCCTAGTCCGGAGGGCTTGTTTGCCAGTAGTGTGAAGAAGGAAGTCTGAAAACACAAGCTAGCGTGAGGTTTGGGCCCGAGGGCACGGCAGGCCCACTCTGCAGAGGCTGAATCGAGATCTCCTGCACTGAGGTCATGTCAACTATGAGACGTGCCTCAGGCTAGAGTTTCTGTCCCGCATGGCCTCTTCTTGAAGGGTGTGGGGGCTTCATGAGGCCAGGGAGGTTTGCCTACGATGGGATTTGTGAACTACTCCAAACCTCAAGGTTTCCTTCTGCACGACAGTCGAGTCCTATTGGATGGTTCCAGGAGGCCCCATACGGAAAGACTCGAGAGCAGGTGTCTAAGCATGGATGCCTTGGAACGCCACCTCTTATTCCCTCTCTTTAGTCAGGACAAGGCAGGCTCAATCTGGGGGCTTTTGGGTGAGCTACCCAGAGGGGAGAGTTGAAATGGACTCTTCTGAAGATGAGTCCTCCTGTGGCTTTGTGGCCTGGGAGACCCTGGAATGTGGAGGTGGCTCAGGGTCTCTGCAGGATTCTCCAACCTGAGGTGATTGACACGGCTCCAACAAGGAAGCTTCCCATGTGGAGACGAGAAGAGTTCTGTTCTGTGCCTCAGGCAAGCCCCATATCCTGTTCTTCGAACCAAAGCCTCTGAGGAGTGACACCTGGAATCCAAAGCAAGAGTTGAGATTAGGGCCTAAGGGCCTGTCCGGCTCAACCGTCTATCTCTGTTTACATCTCTGTGCATGCCTTCGAGGAGGTAGCTACTCAGCTTGTGTCCAAATGCCCCTGTGTGTCCAGGGAGGCTCCCAAAGTGGGATGTCCTCGGGGGCCTTGAGGTTTCTCATATTCTGGAGAATTCCCAGTAGGGAGGGTTTGTGGGCCAGGAGTGTGAGGACGGAAGTCTAAAAACACAACCTAGGATGAAGATTGGAGCCAAGGGCAGAGCAGGCCCACTCTGCAGAGGCTGAAACAAAATCTCCTGCATCTGAAGTCAGGCTGAGGATCAGACTTTGGCTGAGGCTGGAGTATGTGTCCATGATGGCACCTTCATGAAGCGGGGGCCTCATGAGGCCAAGGAAGTTTTCCCACGCTGAGTTTGGAGGTTGCCCCAAACAAAAAGGTTTCCTTCTGCGGGACATTCGAGTCCTGTTGCATGGCTCCAGGACATACCATACGGAAGGACTGGAGAGCAGGGTTCGAAGGATGGATCCCTGTACAGCATGCCTCGCATTCCCATTGGCCATTTGCGCCAATATATGTTTGATTTGCTGCCTCTGGTGCACGCTACCCAGGGGACTGAGTTGAAATGGCCTCTCCTGAGGATGCGTCATAATGTGCGTTTGGGTCCATGGAGACCTTGGAATGTGCTGGTAGTTCAGGGGCCCTACGGAACTCTCCTACCTTAAGGGTTTGATACATCCCCAGTAAGAAAGCTCCCCATGTGGAGACGAGAGAGGTTTGGTTTGGTGCCTCAGAAAAGCCCCGTGTGCTGGTCTACGAAAACAGTCCTCTGAGGACGGACACATGGAAACCAAAGCTAAGGTTCAGATTAGGGCCTGGGGGCCTGTCCATTTCAACCTTCTGTCTCTGGGGACACTGTCTGAGAGTCCAAGTGGAGATAGTTGCTCCGCTGGTGTCAGAGAGCCCCTCTTAGTGCAGGGTGGCCTACACTATTGATGGCCTCAGGGGCCTTGGAGCTTTTCCCTAACCTGTAGGGTTGTGGTCAATGGATTGGGCACACTTTCCCTGGAGAGGGCAGGCACAATCTTTCGCTGTGGCTCCAGACACCCTGGCCTGGAGGATATGAGGGTCCAGGCTGTGGGCACAGAAATCTGAAAACACAAATTCAGCTTATGAGTGCGCCTAGGGTACGGCAGGCTGGATGTACAGCCCGAGAGGTAGCTCCTGGGCCTCTGAAACAAGGGCGAGTGGGAGGCGTTCCTTCAGGCTTTTGTCTCTGGATGTTGTGTCCGGGATAGCCGTGGATTGGAGGGGTGGCCTCAGGGACTGTGGACGAGAATCACTCTTGGGGATTTGTCCCAGCGCCCAAGAGTGTGGGGCCATTTTGTGGGAAGAGTGGAGTCGTGTTGCCTGGCTCATGTGTCTCTCCAAGAAAGGGACTCCAGAGCAGAGCCCCAGGTACGGGCAGGGCGACTGGAAAACTCAAACACTGGTGAGGATTGGGTGCATAGGGCCTTGGCAAACCCCATATGCGCGCTCTTGGTCCAAGCCCTGACAGGCCTTTCTTTGACATGGGGCTCATGCTGAGGGTCACAGTGAAAATTTGAGCCCAAGATGCACTCAAGTTTGGGCATGGCATCAGGGGCCATGAAGGTTTCTCCCACCCTGAAGGTGTGACTCCATGCCAAGAGCAAGCTTTACAGCCATGGGGAAGGAGGAGTTCTGTTTTGTGCGTGCGATACCCAGCTGTGTGGAGAATTGATATAATGTCTAGGTACAGATATCTGAAAAACCAAGGTTAGGAAGAGGTGACGGCATAAGACCATGGCGTGTCCGAAGTGCTGGGTGTGCGGCCAACTGTCTCCTTGTCTGTCTGGACGTCTGGCTTCAGTCTGTGTCAGACAGAGCATGAGTGCCCAGTGCAGCCTATCCAGTTCGGGTACCATCGAGGCCCGAGCAGGTTGATCCTCATCTGGGTTTTCGGGAGAGCCCCCATGAAAACGTTTCTCTTCCGTTGGGCAGACACTGGGCTGGGTTGTCTTTCTCGAGTTCCTAGTCTGGAGGGCTTGTTTGCCAGGAGTGTGATGAAGGAAGTCTGAAAACACAAACTAGCATGAGGTTTGGGCCCGAGGGCACGGCAGGCCCACTCTGCAGAGGCTGAATCGAGATCTCCTGCACTGAGGTCATGTCAACTATGAGACGTGCCTCAGGCTAGAGTTTTTGTCCCGCTTGGCCTCTTCCTGAAGGGTGTGGGGGCTTCATGAGGCCAGGGAGGTTTGCTTACGATGGGATTTATGAACTTCTCCAAACCTCACGGTTTCTTTCTGCACGACAGTCGAGTCCTATTGGATGGTTCCAGGAGGCCCCATACGGAAACACTCGAGAGCAGGTGTCTAAGCATGGATGCCTGGGAACGCCACCTCTTATTCCTTCTCTTCAGTCAGGACAAGGCAGGCACAAACTGGGGGCTCCTGGGTGAGCTACCCAGAGGGGAGAGTTGAAATGGACTCTCCTGAAATGAGTCCTCCTGTGGCTTGGTAGCCTGGGAGACCTTGGAATGTGGAGGTGGCTCAGGGACACTGCAGGATTCTCCAACCTGAGGTGTTTGACACGGCTCCAACAAGGGAGCTTCCCATGTGGAGACGAGGGGAGTTCTGTTCAGTGCCTCAGGAAAGCCCCGTATCCTGTTCTTCGAACCAAAGCCTCTGAGGAGTGACACCTGGAAACCAAAGCAAGAGTTGAGATTAGGGCCTAAGGGCCTGTCCGGCTCAACCGTCTATCTCTGTTGAAATCTGTGTGCATGCCTTCGAAGAGGTAGCTGCTCAGCTTGTGTCTGAATGCCCCTGTGTTTTCAGGGAGGCTCCCAGTAGTGGGATGTCCTCAGGGGCGTTGAGGTTTCTCATATTCTGGAGAATTCCCAGTAGGGAGGGTTTGTGGGCCAGGAGTGTGAGGACGGAAGTCTGAAAACACAAGCTAGGGTGAGGATTGGAGCCAAGGGCAGAGCAGGCCCACTCTGCAGAGGCTGAAACAAAATCTCCTGCATCTGAAGTCAGGCTCAAGATCAGACGTTGGCTGAGGCTGGAGTATGTGTCCATGATGGCACCTTCATGAAGCGGGGGCCTCATGAGGCCAAGGAAGTTTTCCCACGCTGATTTTGGAGGTTGCCCCAAACAAAAAGGTTTCATTCTGCGGGACATTCGAGTCCTGTTGCATGGCTCCAGGACATACCATATGGAAGGACTGGAGATCAGGGTTCGAACGATGGATCCCTGTACAGCATGCCTAGCATTCCCATTGGCCATTTGCGCCAAGATATGTTTGATATGCTGCCTCTGGGGCACGCTACCCAGGGGGCTGAGTTGAAATGGCCTCTCCTGAGGATGCATCATAATGTGCGTTTGGGTCCATGGAGACCTTGGAATGTGCTGGTTGTTCAGGGGCCGTACAGAACTCTCCTATTTTAAGGGTTTGATACATCCCCAGCAAGAAAGCTCCCCATGTGGAGACGATAGAGGATTGGTTTGGTGCCTCAGAAAAGCCCCGTGTGCTGGTCTACGAAAACAGTCCTCTGAGGACGGACACATGGAAACCAAAGCTAAGGTTCAGATTAGGGCCTGGGGGCCTGTCCATTTTAACCTTCTCTCTGGGGACACTGTCTGAGAGTCTAAGTGGAGATAGTTGCTCCTCTGATGTCAGAGAGCCCCACTTAGTCCATGGTGGCCTACACTATTGATGGCCTCAGGGGCCTTGGAGCTTTTCCCTAACCTGTAGGTTTGTGGTCAATGGATTGGGCACACTTTCCATTGCTAGGGCAGGCACAATCTTTTGCTGTGGCTCCAGAGACCCTAGCCTGGAGGATGTGCGGTTCCAGGCTGTGGGCACAGAAGTCTGAAAACACAAACTCAGCTTATGAATTGCGCCTAGGGTACGGCAGGCTGGATGTACAGCCTGAGAGGGAGCTCCTGGGCCTCTGAAAGAAGGTCGAGTGGGAGGCGTTCCTTCAGTCTTTTGTCTCTGGATGTTGTGTCTTGGATAGCCGTGGGTTGGAGGGGTGGCCTCAGGGACTGTGGACGAGTATCCCCCTCTGGGGATTTGTCCCACCTCCCAAGAGTGTGGGGCCATTTTGCGGGAAGAGTGGAGTCGTGTTGTCTGGCTCATGTGTCTCTCCAAGAAAGGGATTCCATGGCAGAGCCCCAGGTACGGGCAGGGAGACTGGAAAACCCAAACACTGGTGAGGATTGGGTGCATAGGGGCTTGGCAAGCCCCATATGCGGGCTCTTGGTCCAGGCCCTGACAGGCCTTTCTTTGACATGGGGCTCATGCTGAGGGTCACAGTGTAAATTTGTGCCCAAGATGCACTCAAGTTTGGACGTGGCATCAGGGGCCATGAAGGTTTCTCCCACCCTGAAGGTGTGACTCCATGCCAAGAGCAAGCTTTACAGCCATGAGGAAGGAGGAGTTCTGTTTTGTGCGTGCGATACCCAGCTGTGTGGAGAATTGATATAATGTCTAGGTTCAGATATCTGAAAACCAAGGTTAGGAAGAGGTGACGGCATAAGACCATGGCGTGTCCGAAGTGCTGGGTGTGCGGCCAGCTGTCCTTTTCTGTCTGGACGTCTGGTTTCAGGCTGTGTCAGACAGAGCATGAGTGCCCAGAGCAGCCTATCCAGTTCGGGTACCGTCGAGGTCCGAGCAGGTTGATCCTCATCTGGGTTTTCTGGAGAGCCCCCCAGGGAAACGTTTTTCTTCTGTTGGGCAGACACTGGGCTGGGTTGTCGTTCTGGAGTTCGTAGTCCGGAGGGCTTGTTTGCCAGGAGTGTGAGGAAGGAAGTCTGAAAACACAAACTAGCGTGAGGTTTGGGCCCGAGGGCACGGCAGGCCCACTCTGCAGAGGCTGAATCGAGATCTCCTGCACTGAGGTCATGTCAACTATGAGACGTGCATCAGGCTAGAGTTTTTGTCCCGCATGGCCTCTTCCTGAAGGGTGTGGGGGCTTCATGAGGCCAGGGAGGTTTGCCTACGATGGGATTTGTGAACTACTCCAAACCTCAAGGTTTCCTTCTGCACGACAGTCGAGTCCTATTGGATGGTTCCAGGAGGCCCGATACGGAAAGACTCGAGAGCAGGTGTCTAAGCATGGATGCCTGGGAACGCCACCTCTTATTCCCTCTCTTTATTCAGGAAATGCAGGCTCAATCTGCGGGCTCCTGTGTGAGTTACCCAGAGGGGAGAGTTGAAATGGACTCTGCTGAAAATAAGTCCTCCTGTGGCTTGTTGGCCTGTCAGACCTTGGAATGTGGAGGTGGCTCAGGGTCTCTGCAAGATTCTCCAACCTGAGGTGTTTGACACGGCTCCAACAAGGAAGCTTCCCATGTGGAGACGAGAGGAGTTCTGTTCTGTGCCTCACGCTAGCCCCATATCCTGTTCTTCGAACCAAAGCCTCTGAGGAGTGACACCTGGAAACCACAGCAAGAGTTGAGATTAGGGCCTAAGGGCCTGTCCGGCTCAACCGTCTATCTCTGTTGACATCTGTGTGCATGCCTTCGTGGAGGTAGCTGCTCAGCTTGTGTCCGAATGCCCCTGTGTGTCCAGGGAGGCTCCCAGTAGTGGGATGTCCTCGGGGCCTTGAGGTTTCTCATATTCTGGAGAAATCCCAGTAGGGAGGGTTTGTGGGCCAGGAGTGTGAGGACGGAAGTCTGAAAACACAAGCTAGGATGAAGATTGGAGCCAAGGGCAGAGCAGGCCCACTCTGCAGAGGCTGAAAAAAAATCTCCTGCATCTGAAGTCAGGCTGAGGATCAGACGTTGGCTGAGGCTGGAGTATGTGTCCATGATGGCACCTTCATGAAGCGGGGGCCTCATGAGGCCAAGGAAGATTTCCCACGCTGATTTTGGAGGTTGCCCCAAACAAAAAGGTTTCCTTCTGCAGGAAATTGGAGTCCTGTTGAATGGCTCCAGGACATACCATACGAAAGGACTGGAGAGCAGGGTTCGAAGGATGGATCCCTGTACAGCATGCCTCGCATTCGCATTGGCCATTTGCGTCAAGATATGTTTGATTTGCTGCCTTTGGGGCACGCTACCCAGGGGGCTGAGTTGAAATGGCCTCTCCTGAGGATGCGTCATAATGTGCGTTTGGGTCCATGGAGACCTTGGAATGTGCTGGTTGTTCAGGGGCCCTACGGAACTCTCGTACCTTAAGGGTTTGATACATCCCCAGTAAGAAAGCTCCCCATGTGGAGACGAGAGAGGTTTGGTTTGGTCCCTCAGAAAAGCCCCGTGTGCTGGTCTACGAAAACAGTCCTCTGAGGACGGACACATGGAAACCAAAGCTAAGGTTCAGATTAGGGCCTGGGGGCCTGTCCATTTCAAACTTATCATTTGGGGAAACTGTCTGAGAGTCTAAGTGGAGATAGTTGCTCCGCTGGTGTCAGAGAGCCCATCTTAGTCCATGGTGGCCTACACTATTGATGGCCTCAGGGGCCTTGGAGCTTTTCACTAAACTGTAGGTTTGTGGTCAATGGATTGGGCACACTTTCCTTGGAGAGGGCAGGCACAATCTTTGCTGTGGCTCCAGAGGCCCTAGCATGGAGGATGTGCGGTTTCAGGCTGTTGGCACAGAATTGTGAAAACACAAACTGAGCTTATGAGTGGCGCCTAGGGTACGGCAGGCTGGATGTGCCGCCCGAGAGGGAGATCCTGCGCCTCTGAAATGAGGGCGAGTGGGAGGCGTTACTTCAGGCTTTTGTCTCCGGATGTTGTGTCCGGGATAGCCGTGGATTTGCCTCAGGGACTGTGGACGAGTATCCCTCTCTGGCCCCAAGTTTTGGGGCCATTTTGTGGGAAGGGTGGAGTCGTGTTGTCTGGCTCATGTGTCTCTCCAAGAAAGGGATTCCAGAGCAGAGCCCCAGGTACGGGTGGGGCGACTGGAAAACGCAAACACTGGTGAGGTGTTTGAGGACGTAGGTATGGCAGGCTCAATCTACAAACCATGAGAAGAACTCTTCAGGATATGAAGAAATAGCGAGTCTGAGGCACTTGCTCAGGCTGTTGTCTCAGGATTTTATATCAACGATGGCCGTGGAATGTGGGGAGGCCTCATGGGCCTTGGACGAATCTTCCTCTCTGTGGATTTGGCCCGGTCCCAATTGTTTTTCGTCAATCTGTGGGATGGGAGGTCTCCTTTCAGGTTTATTACCTCAGGTGTCCGAACAAAAGAGGAATTCCAAAGAAGAGCCCTGGGGAAGAGTGAAGGGACATCCCAAACTATGGTTAAAAATTGGGGCGTCGGACCATGGCAGGCCCAATATGCTCTCTCTTCATACAGCCACTAAGAGGCCTTATGTGAGTACTGGGCACAGGCTGAGGGTCACAGTGTGTGTTTGTGACCAATGTGGCCCGCGAGCATCGACGGAGCTTCATGGGCCACACTGGTTTCAACTACACTGGACTTTGGACAACATGCCAATCACAATGTCTCTTGCCATGGGGAAGGTGGTCTATTTCTGCATCATTTTCAACCCTGGGCAGTGGTTGGAGATAAGGTTTAGGTTCTGAAGCCTGAGAAACCGCAGTTGGGAAGAGATGACAACCTAAGGCCATGGCAAGTCTGATATGCTCAGTGTGCGGTCAGCTGCCTGGGTGTTGGTCAGGAGGTTCTGGCTCAGGTTGTGTCAGACAGTGCATTAGTGCCCAGGTTAGACTATATAATTTTGGTACAGTCGAGTGCCTTGTAGGTTGATCCTCATTTGAGGTGCTTGGGCAGCTCATTAGGCAAGATATTATTTCTAGATGGCAGGCAGAGTGCTGCATTGTGGGTCCGTAAATGCCAAACTTGAGCGCTTCTGGGCCAGGAGTGTGAGGACAGAATCTGAGAACACAAGCTAGACTTGGGCTTCAGGACGAGGGCACGGCAGATACCCCATGAAGATCTGAACCAATATCTCAAGCATCTGAAGTCACGGCGAGGATCAGACGTTGGCTCAGGTTGGAGTTTCTGTGCATGACTGCCCCTTCATAAACGGAGGTGAATCTCAAGGCCATGGAGTTTTTCCCACGTTGGGAGTTGTGAATGCCCCCTTCAAGGATTTCTTCTGAGGGACAATTGAGACCTGTTGCGAAGCTCCAGGTCATCACATATGGAATGACTCCAGAGCACCATTCGAGGATGGATGCCAGGGAAGCCCGCCTCGCATTCCAATTGTCTCCTAGCAACAAATAGTTGTGATAGGATGGCTCTGCAGGAGCAACCGGGTTGGCTGAGTTGAAATGGACTTTCCTGAGGATGGGGCCTAATGTGTGCTTGTGTTGCTGAGGGCCTTGGAATGCGGTGGTGGCACCGGGACCCTGAAGTATTCTTCTAAGCTTTTGACATAGCTCCCAAGCAAAAGTTTCCTTGTGGAGACGAGATTTTTTCTGATGGGTGTCTCAGGAAACCCCTTATGCTGGTATTGGAATCCAGGCTTTGAGTATACATGCCTGTAAAGCAAAGCAATGGATCCGATTATGGCCTAGGTTTCTGTCTTGTTCAATCTTCTTCTCTGGGGATATCCATCTATGGAATGAGTGGAGGTAGATCCCCCCTGGTGTCAGACCGCCCTTGTTTGTCCCTGGAGACCTATACTATTGGGATGGCCTCGGGGACTTGGGAGAGTTCTCATAATTTGTACAATTTTGGACAATGAAATGGGCAGAATTCCCATGGATTGGGTAGGCAGAGTCCTAATGTGTGGCACCCGGGGCCCCAGCCTGGAGGGTGTGTGGCTCAGGACTTTGAGGACAGAAGTCTGAAAACCCAAACTCAGCTTAGGTTTGGGAACGTAGGAATGGCAGGCCCAATCTACACACCATGAGAAGAACTCTTCAGGATATGAAGAAAGAGCGAGTCTGATGCGCTTGCTCCGGCTTTTGTCTCTGGATTTTGTATCAACGATGACCGTCGAATGTGGGGAGGTTTCAGGGCCATGGATGAATCTTCCTCTCTGTGGTTTTGGCCCGGTCCCAATTGTTTTTCGTCTATCTGTGGGATGGGAGGTCTTCTTTCAGGTTTATTACTTCAGGTGTCCGAACAAAGGAGGAATTCCGAAGCAGAGCCTGGGAAGAGTGAAGGGACAACCCAAAATATGGTTAAAAATTGGGGCCTAGGGGCATGGCAGGCCCAATATGCTGTCTCTTCATCCAGCCACCGAGAGGCCTTACTTGAGGGCTGGGCTCAAGCTGAGGGTCACAGTGTGTGTTTGTTACCAATGTGGCCCGTGAGCATGGGCGGGGCCTCATGGGCCACACTGGTTTCAACTACACCGGAACTTGGACAACATGCCAATCACAAGGTCTCTTGCCATGGGAAAGGTGTTCTGATTTCTGCTTCATTTTCAACCCTGGGCAGTGTTTGGAGATAAGGTCTTGGTTCTGAAGCCTGAGAAACCGCAGTTAGGAAGAGATGAAAACCTAAGGCCATGGCGGGTCTGACATGCTCAGTGTGCATTCAGCTGCCAGGGTGCTGGTCAGGAATTTCTGGCTCAGGTTGTGTCAGACAGTGCATTAGTGCCCAGGTTAGACTATATAATTTGGGTACAGTCGAGTGCCGTGTAGGTTGATCCTCATTTGAGGTGCTTGGGCAGCTCATTAGGCAAGATATTTTTTCTAGAGGGCAGGCAGAGTGCTGCCTTGTGGGTCCAGAATTGCCAAACTTGAGGGCTTCTGGGCCAGAAGTGTGAGGACAGAAGTCTGAGAACACAAGCTAGACTTGGGCTTCAGCCCGAGGGCACGGCGGGTACCCCCTGCAGATCTGAACCAATATCTCATGCATCTGAAGTCACGGCGAGGATCAGACGTTTGCTCAGGTTGGAGTTGCTTTGCATGACTGCCCCTTCATGAACGGAGCAGAAACTCAAGGCCATGGAGGTTTTCCACGTTGGGAGTTGTGGGATGCCCCCTTCAAGTATTCCTTCTGCGGGGCAATTGAGACCTGTTGGGCGGCTCCAGGAGATCCCATATGGAATGACTCCAGAGCACCGTTGGAGGATGGATCCAGGGAAGCCCGCCTCGCATTCCATTTGTCTCCTAACAACAATACAGTCGAGATCGCATCGCACTGCGGGAGCAACCGGAGTGGCCTAGTTGAAATGGACATTCCTGAGGATGGGGCCTAATGTGTGTTTGTGTCCATGAGGGCCTTGGAAAGGGGCAGTGGCACCGGGACCCTGAAGTATTCTCCTAAGCTTTTGACATAGCTCCCATGCACAAGTTTCCTTGTGGAGACGAGATTTGTTCTGATGGGTGCCTCAGGAAACCCCTTATGCTGGTATTTGAATCCAGGCTTTAGAGGAACATGTTTGTAAACCAAAGCAATGGATCCGATTATGGCCTAGGGTCCTGTCTGGTTCAATCTTCTTCTCTGGGCATATCCGCCTATGGAATGAGAGGAGGTAGATGCTCCCCTGGTGTCATACCTCCCTTGTTTGTCCCCGGAGACCTACACTATAGGGATGGCCTCAGGGACTTTGGAGAGTTCTCCTACTATGTACGATTTTGGACAATGGAATGGGCAGAATTCCCATGGATTGGGTAGGCACAGTCCTAATGTGTGGATCCAGGGGCCCCAGCCTGGATGGTGTGTGGCCCAGGACTTTGAGGACGAAGTCTGAAAACACAAACTCAGCTTATGTTTGGGAACGAAGGTATGGCAGGCCCAATCTACAAACCATGAGAATAACTCTTCAGGATATGCAGAAAGAGCGAGTCTGAGGCACTTTCTCAGACTTTTGTCTCTGGATTTTTTATCACCGATGGCCGTGGAATGTGTGGAGTCCTCATGGACCATGGACGAATCTTTCTGTCTGTGGATTTGGCCCGGTCCCAATTGTTTTTCGTCAATCTGTGGGATGGGAGGTCTCCTTTCAGGTTTATTACCTCAGGTGTCGAACAAAAGAGCAATTCTGAAGCAGAGCCCTGGGGAAGATTGAAGAGATTACCCAAACAATGGTAAAATATTGGGCGCTAGGGGCATGGCAGGCCCAATATGCTGTCTCTTCATCCAGCCACCGAGAGGCCTTACTTGAGGACTGGGCTCAGGCTGAGGGTAACAATGTGTGTTTTTGACCAATGTGGCCCGCGAGCATGGGCGGGGCCTCATGGGCCACACTGGTTTCAACTACACTGAACTTTGGACAACATGACAATCACAAGGTCTCTTGCCATGGGGAAGGATTTCTGATTTCTGCATCATTTTCAACCCTGGGCAGTGGTTGGAGATAATGTCTAGATTCTGAAGCCTGAAAACCGCAGTTGGGAAACGATGACGTCCTAAGGCCATGCCAGGTCTGAGGAGCTCACTGTGCGGTCAGCTGCCTTTGTGTTGGTCAGGCGGTTCTGGCTCAGGTTGTGTCAGAGAGTGCATTAGTGCTTAGGTTAGACTATATAATTTGGGTACAGTCGAGTGCCTCTTAGTTTTATCCTCATTTGAGGTGCCTGGGCAGCTGATCAGGCAAGATATTTTTTCAAGAGCGCAGGTGAGTGCTGCATTGTGGGTCCGGAATTGCCAAACTCCAGGGCTTCTGGGCCAGGAGTGTGAGGACAGAAGTATGAGAACACAAGCTAGACTTGGGCTTCAGGCCGAGGGCACGGCAGGTACCCCCTGCAGATCTGAACCAACATGTAATGCATCTGAAGTCACAGCGAGAATCAGTCGTTGGCTCAGGTTGGAGTTTCTGTGCATGACGGCCCCTTCATGAACGGAGCAAAATCTCAAAGCCATGAAGATTTACCCACGTTGGAAGTGGTGGAATGCCCCGTTCAACGATTCCTTCTGCGGGACTATTGAGACCTGTTTGGCTGCTCCAGGATATTCCATATGGAATGAATCCAGAGCACCGTTGGAGGATGGATGCCAGGGAAGCCCGCCAAGCATTCCAATGTTCTCCTAGCAACAAGACAGTTGAGATCGGATGACTCTGCGGGAGCAACCGGGTTGGCTGAGTTGAAATGGACTTTCTTGGGGATAGGAACTAATGTGTGTTTGTGTCCATGAGGGCTTGGAATGAGGCGGTGGCACCGGGAAACTGAAGTATTCTCCTAAGCTTTTGACATAGGTCCCATGCACAAGTTTCCTTGTGGAGACGAGATTTGTTCTGATGGGTGCCTCAGGAAACCCCCTATGCTGGTATTGGAATCCAGGCTTTTGAGGACACATGCCTGTAAACCAAAGCAATGGGTCCGATTATGGCCTAGGGTCCTGTCTGGTTCATTCTTCTTCTCTGGGGACATCCATCTATGGTATGAGTGGAGGTAGATGCTCAGCTGGTGTCAGACCGCCCTTGTTTGTCCCTGGAGACCTACACTATTAGGATGGCCTCGGGGACTTTGGAGGTTTCTCCTAATTTGTACGATTTGGGACAATGGAATGGGCAGAATTCCCATGGATTGTGTAGGCACAATTCCTAATGTGTGGCTCCAGGGGCCCCAGCCTGGAGGGTGTGTGGCCCAGGACTTTGAGGACAGAAGTCTGAAAACACAAACTCAGCTTAGGTTTGGGGACGTAGGTATGGCAGGCCCAATCTACAAATCATGAGAAGAACTCTTCAGGATATAAAGAAAGAGCGAGTCTGAGGCGCTTGGTCAGGCTTTGGTCTCTGGATTTTGTGTCAACAATGGCCGTGGAATGTGGGGAGGCCTCATGCGCCATGGACGATTCTTCCTCTCTGTCGATTTGGCCCGGTCACAATTGTTTTTAGTCAATCTGTGGGATGGGAGGTCTCCTTTCAGGTTTGTTACCTCAGGTGTCCCAAGCAAAGAGGAATTCCATATTAGAGCCCTGGGGAAGAGTGAAGGGACAACCCAAACTATGGTTAAAAATTGGGGCCTAGGGGCATGGCAGGCCCAATATGCTGTCTCTTCATCCAGCCACTGAGAGGCCTTATTAGTGGACAGGGCTCAGGCTGAGGGTCACACTGTGTGTTTGGGACCAATGTGGCCCACGAGCATGGGTGGCGCCTCATGGGCCACACTGGTTTCAACTGCACTGAACTTTGGACAACATGCCAATCACAAGGTCTCTTGCCATGGGGAAGGTGTTCTGATTTCTGCATCATTTTCAACCCGTGGCAGAGTTTGGAAATAAAGTCTAGGTTCTGAAGCCTGAAAACCGCAGTTCGGAAGAGATGACGAACTAAGGCTATGGCGGGCCTGATGGGCTCAGTTTACGGTCAGCGGGCTGGGTGTTGTTCAGGATTTCTGGCTCAAGTTGTGTCAGAGAGTGCAATAGTGCCCAGGTTAGACTATATAATTTGGGTACAGTCGAGTGCCGTGTAGGTTTATCCTCATTTGTGGTGCCTGGGCAGCTCATTAGGCAAGATATTTTTTCTAGAGCGCAGGCAGAGTGCTTCATTGTGAGTCCGGAATTGCCAAACTAGAGGGCTTCTGGGCAGGAGTGTGAGGACAGAAGTCTGAGAACACAAGCTAGACATGGGCTTCAGGCCGAGGGCACGGCGGGTACCCCGTGCAGATCTGAACCAATATCTCATGCATCTGAAGTCACGGCGAGGATCAGACGTTGGCTCAGGTTGGATTTTCTGTGCATGACTGCCCCTTCATGAACGGAGTGGAATCTCAAGGGCATGGAGGTTTTCCCACGTGGGAGTTGTGGGATAGCCCTTCAAGGAATCCTTCTGCGGTACAATTGAGACCTGCTGGGCAGCCCATGACATCCCATATGGAATTATTCCAGAGAACCATTCGAGGATGGATGCCAGGGAAGCCCGCCTCCCATTCCATTGTCTCCTAGGAACAAGACAGTTGAGATGAGATGGCTCTGCGGGAGCAACCGGGGTGGCTGGGTTGAAATGGACTTTCCTCAGGATGGGGCCTAAAGTGTGTTTGTGTCCATGAGGGTCTTGGAATGGGGCGGTGGCACCAGGACACTGAAGTATTCTCCTAAACTTTTGACATATATCCCATGCACAAGTTTCCTTGTGTAGATGAGATTTGTTCTGATGGGTGCCTCAGGAAACCCCTTATGCTGGTATTGGAATCCAGGCCTTTGAGGAGACATGCCTGTAAACCAAAGTAATGGATCCGATTATGGCCTAGGGTCTTGTCTGGTTCAATCTTCTTCTCTGGGGACTTCCATCTATGGTATGAGTGGAGGTATATGCTCAGCTGGTGTCAGACCGCCCCTGTTTGTCCCCGGAGACCTACACTATTGGGATGGTCGGTGACTTTGGAGGTTTCTCCTAATTTGTACGATTTTGGTCAATGGAATGGGCAGAATTCCCATGGATTGGGTAGGCACAGTCCTAATGTGTGGCTCCCGGGGCCCCTGCCTGGAGCGTTTGTGGCCCAGAACTTTGAGGACAGAAGTCTGAAAACACAAACTCAGCTTCGGTTTGGGGACGTATGTATGGCAGGCCCAATCTACAAACCATGAGAAGAACTCTTCAGGATATGAAGAAAGAGCGAGTCTGAGGTGCTTGCTCAGGCTTTTGTCTCTGGATTTTGTATCAACGATGGCCGTGGAATGTGGGGAGAACTCAAGGGCCATGGAAAAATATTCCTCTCTGTGGATTTGGCCCAGTCCCAATTGTTTTTCGTCCATCTGTGGAATGGGAGGTCTCCTTTCAGGTTTTTTACCTCAGGTGTCCCAACCAAAGAGAAATTCCAAAGCACAGCCCTGGGGAAGAGTGAAGGGTGAACCCAAACTATGGATAAAAATTGGGGCCTTGGGGCATGGCAGGGCCAATACGCTGTCTATTCATCCAGCCACTGAGAGGCCTTATTTAAAGACTGGGCTCCGGCAGAGGGTCAAAATGTGTGTTTGGGACCAATGTGGCCCACGAGCTTGGGCGGGGCCTAATGGGCCACACTGGTTTCAACTTCACTGAACTTTGGACAACATGCCAATCACAAGGTCTCTTGCGATGAGGAAGGTGTTCTGACTTCTGCATCATTTTCAACCCGTGGCAGAGGTTGGAAATAAGGTCTAGGTTCTGAAGCCCGAAAACAGCAGTGGGAAGAGATGACGACCTAAGGCCATGGCGGGCCAATGGGCTCAGTGTACGGTCAGCTGCCAGGGTGTTGGTAGGAGAATCTGGCTCAACTTGTGTCAGAGAGTGCATTAGTGCCCAGGTTAGAGTATAAAATTTGGGTACAGTTCGAGTGCCGTGTAGGTTCATCCTCACTTGAGGTCCTGGGCAATTCATGGGGCAAGATATTTTTTTCTAGAGGGCCGGCAGAGTGCTGCATTGTGGGTCCGGAATTGCCAAACTTGAGGCCTTCTGGGCCAGGAATGTGAGGACAGAAGACTGAGAACACAAGCTGGACTTGAGCTTCAGGACTTTGAGGACAGAAGTCTGAAAACACAAACTCAGCTTAGGTTTGAGGACGTAGGTATGGCAGGCCCAATCTAAAAAGGCATGAGAAGAAATCTTCAGGATATGAAGATAGAGCGAGTCAGAGGCGCTTGCTCAGGCTTTTGTCTCTGGATTTTGTATCAACGATGGCCGTGGAATGTGGGGAGGCCTCATGGGCCATGGACGAATTTTCCTCCCTGTGGATTTGGCCCGATCCCAATTGTTTTTCGTCAAACTGTGGGATGGGAGGTCTCCTTTCAGGTTTGTTACCTCAGGTGTCCCAACAAAAGAGGAATTCCAAAGCAGAACCCAGGGAAGAGTGAAGGGACAACCCAAACTATGGTTAAATTTGGGGCCTAGGGGCATGGCAAACCTAATCTGCTGTCTAGACATCCAGCTTCTGAGAGGCCTTACTTGAGGACTGGGCTAGGGCTGAGTGTCACAATGTGTGTTTGTGACGAATGTGTCCCGCGAGCATGGGCGGGGTCCCATGGGCCACACTGGTTTCAACTACACTGAACTTTGGACAACATGCCAATCACAAGGTCCTTTGCCATGGGGACGGAGTTCTGATTTCTGAATCATTTTCAACCCAGGGCAGTGGTTGGAGATAAGGTCTAGGTTCTGAAGACTGAAAACCGCAGTTGGGAAGAGATGACGTCCTAAGGCCATGGCGGGTCTGATGTGCTCAGTGTGTGGTCAGCTGCCCGTGTGTTGGTCAGGAGGTTCGGGCTCTGGTGGTATCAGACAGTGCATTAGTGTTCAGGTTAGACTATATAATTTGGGTACAGTCGTGTGCCTTGTAGGTTTATCCTGATTTGAGGTGCCTAGGCAGCTCATTAGGCAAGATATTTTTTCTAGAGGGTAGGCAGAGTGCTGCATTGTGGGTCCGGAATTGCCAAACGTGGGGTCTTCTGGGCCAGGAGTGTGAGGACAGAAGTCTGAGAACACAAGATGGACTTGGGCTTCAGGCCGAGGGCATGGCAGGTACCCCCTGCAGATCTGATCCAATATCTCATGCATCTGAAGTCACGGCGAGGATCTGACGTTGGCTCAGGTTGGAGTTTCTGTGCATGCTGCCCCTTCATGAACGGAGCGGAAACTCAAGGCCATGGAGGTTTTACCACGTGCGAGTTGTTGGATGGCCCCTTCAAGAATTCCTTCTGCGGGACAATAGAAACCTGTTGGGCACCTCCAGGATATCCCATATGCAATGACTCCAGAACACCGTTCGAGGTTGGATGCCAGGGAATCCCGCCTCGCATTCCAATTGTCTCCTAGCAACAAGACAGTTGAGATCGGATGGCTCTGCGGGAGCAACCGGGGTGGCTGAGTTTTAATGGACTTTCCTGAGGATGAGGCCTAATGTGTGTTTGTGACCATGAGGGCCTTCAATGGGGCGGTGGCACCGGAACCATGAAGTATTCTCCTAAGCTTTTGACATAGCTCCCATGCTCAAGTTTCCTTGTGGAGACGAGATTTATTCTGATGGGTGCCTCAGGAAACCCCCTATGCTGGTATTGGAATCCAGGCTTTTGAGGAGACATGCCTGTAAACCAAAGCAATGGATCCGATTATGGCCTACGGTCCTGTCTGGTTCAATCTTCTTCTCGGGTTCATCCATCTATGGTATGAGTGGAGGTAGATGCTCAGCTGCTGTCAGACCGTCCTTTTTGTCCCAGGAGACCTACACTATTGGGATGGCCTCAGGGACTTTGGAGGTTTCTCCTAATATGTACGATTTTGGACAATGGATTGGGCAGAATTCCCATGCATTGGGTAGGCACAGTCCTAATGTGTGGCTCCTGGGGCCCCAGCCTGGAGAGTGTGAGCCCCAGGAATTTGAGGACAGAAATCTGAAAACACAAACTCGGCTTAGGTTTGGAGACATAGGTATGGCAGGCCCAAACTAAAAAACCATGAGAAGAACTATTCAGGATATTAAGAAAGAGCGAGTCAGAGGCGCTTGCTCAGGCTTTTTTCTCTGGATTTGGTATAAATGATGGCCGTGGAAAGTGCGAAGGCCTCATAGGCCATGGACGAATCTTCCTTTCTTTGGATTTGGTACGGTCCCAATTCTTTTTCATCAATCTCTGGGATGGAGGTCTCCTTTCAGGTTTGTTACCTAAGGTGTCCCAACCAAAGAGGAATTCCAAAGCAGAGCCCTGGGGAAGAGTGAAGGGACAACCCAAACTATAGTTAAAAATTGTGCCTAAGGGAATGGCAGGCCCAATATGCTGTCTGTTAAGCCAGGCACTGAGAGGCCTTACTTGAGGACTGGGCTCAGTCTGAGAGTCACAAAGTGTGTTTGTCACCAATGTGGCCTGCGAGCATGGCTGGAGCCTCATGGGTCACACTGGTATCAACTACACTGACCTTTGGACAACATGCCAATCACAAGGTCTCTTGCCATGGGGAAGGAGTTCTTATTTCTGCATCATTTTCAAACCTGGGCAGTGTTTGGAGATAAGGTGTAGGTTCTGAAGCCTGAAAAACGCAGTTGGGAAGAGATGACGACCTAAGGCCATGGCTGGTCTGATGTGCTCAGTGTGCGGTCAGCTTCCTGGGTTTTGGTCAGGAGGTTCGGGCTCAGGTTGTGTCAGACAGTGCATTAGTGCCCAGGTTAGACTATATAATTTGGGTACAGTCGAGTGCCGTGTAGTTTTATCCTCATTTGAGGTACTGGGCAGCTCATTAGGCAAGGAATTCTTTCTAGGGGGCAGGCAGAGTGCTGCATTGTGGGTCCGGAATTGCCAAACTTGAGGCCTCTGGGCCAGGAGTGTGAGGACAGAAGTCTGAGAACACAAGCTAGACTTGGGCTTCAGGCCGAGGGCACGGCAGGTACCCCCTGCAGATCTGAACCAATACCTCATGCATCTGAAGTCACGGCGAGGATCAGAAGTTGGCTCAGTTTGGAGTTTCTGTGCATGACTGCCCCTTCATGAACAGAGCGGAATCTCAAGGCCATGGAGGTTTTCCCACGTTGGGAGTTGTGAATGCCACCTTCAAGGATTCCTTCTGCGGGACAATGGAGACCTGTTGGGCAGCTCCAGGAGATCCCATATGGAATGACTCCAGAGCACCGTTCGAGGATGGATGCCAGTGAAGCCTGCCTCGCATTCCAATTGTCTCCTAGCAACAACACAGTTGAGATTGGATGGCTCTGCGGGAGACACCGGGGTGGCTGAGTTGAAATGGACTTTCCTGAAGATGGGGCCTAATGTGTGTTTGTGTCCATGAGGGCCTTGGAATGGGGCGGTGGCACCGGGACCCTGAAGTATTCTCCTACGTTTTTGGCATAGCTCCCATGCACAAGTTTCCTTGTGGAGACGAGATTTATTCTGATGAGTTCCTCAGGAAACACCCTATGCTGGTATTGGAATCCATGGTTTTGAGGAGACATGCCTGTAAACCAAAGCAATGGATCCGATTATGGCCTAGGCTCCTGTCTGGTTTAATCTTCTTCTCTGGGGACATCCATCTATGGTATGAGTGGAGGTAGATGCTCAGCTGGTGTCAGACCACCATTGTTTGTCCCCGGAGACCTACACTAATGGGATGGCCTCGGGGACTTTGGAGGGTTCTCCTAATTTGTACGACTTTGGACAAAGGAATGGGCAGAATTCCAATGGATTGGGTAGGCACAGTCCTAATGTGTGGCTCCAGGGGCCCCAGCCTGGAGGGCGTTTTGCCCAGGACTTTGAGGACAGAAGTCTGAAAACACAAACTCAGCTTAGGTTTGAGGACGTAGGTATGGCAGGCCCAATCTAAAAAGCCATGAGAAGAAATCTTCAGGATATGAAGATAGAGCGAGTCAGAGGCGCTTGCTCAGGCTTTTGTCTCTGGATTTTGTATCAACGATGGCCGTGGAATGTGGGGAGGCCTCATGGGCCATGGACGAATCTTCCTCCCTGTGGATTTGGCCCGATACCAATTGTTTTTCGTCAAACTGTGGGATGGGAGGTCTACTTTCAGGTTTGTTACCTCAGGTGTCCCAACAAAAGAGGAATTCCAAAGCAGAACCCAGGGAAGAGTGAAGGGACAACCCAAACTATGGTTAAATTTGGGGCCTAGGGGCATGGCAAGCCCAATCTGCTGTCTAGACATCCAGCTTCTGAGAGGCCTTACTTGAGGACTGGGCTAGAGCTGAGTGTCACAATGTGTGTTTGTGACGAATGTGTCCCGCGAGCATGGGCGGGGTCCCATGGGCCACACTGGTTTCAACTACACTGAACTTTGGACAACATGCCAATCACAAGGTCTCTTGCCATGGGGACGGAGTTCTGATTTCTGAATCATTTTCAACCCAGGGCAGTGGTTGGAGATAAGGTCTAGGTTCTGTAGACTGAAAACCGCAGTTGGGAAGAGATGACGTTCTAAGGCCATGGCGGGTCTGATGTGCGCAGTGTGTGGTCAGCTGCCCGGGTGTTGGTCAGGAGGTTCGGGCTCTGGTGGTATAAGACAGTGCATTAGTGTTCAGGTTAGACTATATAATTTGGGTACAGTCGTGTGCCTTGTATGTTTATCCTGATTTGAGGTGCCTAGGCAGCTCATTAGGCAAGATATTTTTTCTAGAGGTCAGGCAGAGTGCTGCATTGTGGGTCCGGAATTGCCAAACTTGGGGTCTTCTGGGCCAGGCGTGTGAGGACAGAAGTCTGAGAACACAAGATGGACTTGGGCTTCAGGCCGAGGGCATGGCAGGTACCCCCTGCAGATCTGATCCAATATCTCATGCATCTGAAGTCACGGCGAGGATCAGACGTTGGCTCAGGTTGGAGTATCTGTGCATGCTGCACCTTCATGAACGGAGCGGAAACTCAAGGACATGGAGATTTAACTACGTGGGAGTTGTTGGATGGCCCCTTCAAGGATTCCTTCTGCGGGACAATAGAGACCTGTTGGGCAGCTCCAGGATATCCCATATGCAATGACTCCAGAACACCGTTCGAGGTTGGATGCCAGGGAATCCCGCCTCGCATTCCAATTGTCTCCGAGTAACAAGACAGTTGAGATCGGATGGCTCTGCAGGAGCAACCGGGGTGGCTGAGTTTTAATGGACTTTCCTGAGGATGAGGCCTAATGTGAGTTTGTGTCCATGAGGGCCTTGCAATGGGGCGGTGGCCCTGGGACCATGAAGTATTCTCCTAAGCTTTTGACATATCTCCCATGCTCAAGTTTCCTTGGGGAGACGAGATTTATTCTGATGGGTGCCTCAGGAAACCCCCTATACTGGTATTGCAATCCAGGCTTTTGAGGAGACATGCCTGTAAACCAAAGGAATGGATCCGATTATGGCCTACGGTCCTGTCTAGTTCAATCTTCTTCTCTCGGTATATCCATCTATGGAATGAGTGGAGGTAGATGCTCCCCTGGTTTCAGACCGCCTTTGTTTGTCCCTGGAGATTTACACTATTGGGATGGCCTCGGGAACTTTGGAGAGTTCCCCTAATTTGTACGATTTTGAACAATGGAGTGGGCAGAATTCCCATGGATTGGGTCGGCACAGTCCTAATGTGTCGCTCCAGGGGCCCCAGCCTGGAGGGTGTGTGGAAAAGGACTTTGAGGACAGAAGTCTGAAAACACAAACTCAGCTTAGGTTTGGGGACGTATGTATGGCAGGCCCAATCTAAAAACCATGAGAAGAATTCTTCAGGATATGAAGAAAGAGCGAGTCAGAGGCGCTTGCTCAGGCTTTTGTCCCTGGAATTTGTATCAACGATGCCCGTGGAATGTGGAGAGGTCTCATGGGCCATGGACGAAACTTCCTCTCTGTGGATTTGGCCCGGTCCCAATTGTTTTTCATCAATTGTAAGATGGGAGGTCTCCTTTCAGGTTTTTTACCTCAGGTATACCAACCAAAGATGAATTCCAAAGCAGAGCCCTGGGGAAGAGTAAAGGGTCAACCGAAACTATGGTTAAAAATTGGGGCCTGGGGGCATGGCCGGCCCAATATGCTGTCTCTTCATCCAGCCACTGAGAGGCCTTACTTGAGTACTGGGCTCAGGCTGAGGGTCACAATTTGTGTTTGTGACCAATGTGGCTGGCCCGCGAGCATGGCCTGGGCCTCATGGGCCACACTGGTTTCAACTACACTGGACTTTGAACAACATGCCAATCACAAGGCCTCTTGCCATGGGGAAAGTGTTCTGATTTCTGCATCATTTTCAACCCTGGGCAGTGGTTGGAGATAAGGTCTAGGTTCTGAAGCCTGAAAATCGCAGTTGGGAAGAGATGACAACCTTAGGCCTTGGCGGGTCTGATGTGCTCACTGTTCGGTCAACTGCCTGGGTGTTGTTCAGGAGGCTCGGGCTCAGGGTGTGTCAGACAGTGCATTAGTGCCCAGGTTAGACTATATAATTTGGGTACAGTCGAGTGCCGTATAGTGTTTTCCTCATTTGAGGTGCCTGGGCTGCTCATTAGGCAAGGTATTCTTTCTAGAGGGCAGGCAGAGTGCTGCATTGTGGGTCCGGAATTGCCAAACTTGAGGGCTTCTGGGCCAGGAGTGTGAGGACAGAAGTCTGAGAACACAAGCTAGACTTGGGCTTCAGGCCGAGGGCACGGCAGGTACCCCCTGCAGATCTGAACCAATATCTCATGCATCTGAATTCACGGCGAGGATCAGACGTTGGCTCAGTTTGGAGTTTCTGTGCATGACTGCCCCTTCATGAACGGAGCGGAATCTCAAGGCCATGGAGGTTTTCCACGTTGGGAGTTGTGGGATGCCCCCTTCAAGGATTCCTTCTGCGGGACAATAGAGACCTGTTGGGCAGCTCCAGGATATCCCATATGCAATGACTCCAGAACACCGTTCGAGGTTGGATGCCAGGGAATCCCGCCTCGCATTCCAATTGTCTCCTTGCAACAAGACAGTTGAGATCGGATGGCTCTGCGGGAGCAACAGGGGTGGCTGAGTTTTAATGGACTTTCCTGAGGATGAGGCCTAATGTGTGTTTGTGTCCATGAGGGCCTTGGAATGGGGCGGTGGCACCGGGATCCTGAAGTATTCTCCTACGTTTTTGGCATAGCTCCCATGCACAAGTTTCCTTGTGGAGACGAGATTTATTCTGATGGGTTCCTCAGGAAACCCCCTATGCTGGTATTGGAATCCATGGTTTTGAGGAGACATGCCTGTAAACCAAAGCAATGGATCCGATTATGGCCTAGGCTCCTGTCTGGTTTAATCTTCTTCTCTGGGGACATCCATCTATGGTATGAGTGGAGGTAGATGCTCAGCTGGTGTCAGACCGCCATTGTTTGTCCCCGGAGACCTACACTAATGGGATGGCCTCGGGGACTTTGGAGGGTTCTCCTAATTTTTACGACTTTGGACAATGGAATGGGCAGAATTCCCATTGATTGGGTAGGCACAGTCCTAATGTGTGGCTCCAGGGGCCCCAGCCAGGAGGGCGTTTTGCCCAGGACTTTGAGGACAGAAGTCTGAAAACACAAACTCAGCTTAGTTTTACGACGTAGGTATGGCAGGCCCAATCTAAAAAGCCATGAGAAGAAATTCAGGATATGAAGATAGAGCGAGTCAGAGGCGCTTGCTCAGGCTTTTGTCTCTGGATTTTGTATCAACGATGGCCGTGAAATGTGGGGAGGCCTCATGGGCCATGGACGAATCTTCCTCCCTGTGGATTTGGCCCGATCCCAATTGTTTTTCGTCAAACTGTGGGATGGGAGTACTCCTTGCAGGTTTGTTACCTCAGGTGTCCCAACAAAAGAGGAATTCCAAAGCAGAACCCAGGGAAGAGTGAAGGGACAACCCAAACTATGGTTAATTTTGGGCCTAGGGGCATGGCAAGCCCAATCTGCTGTCTAGACATCCAGCTTCTGAGAGGCCTTACTTGAGGACTTGGCTAGGGCTGAGTGTCACAATGTGTGTTGGTGACGAATGTGTCCCACGAGCATGGGTGGGGTCCCATGGGCCACACTGGTTTCAACTACACTGAACTTTGGACAACATGCCAATCACAAGGTCTCTTGCCATGGGGACGGAATTCTGATTTCTGAATCACTTTCAACCCTGGGCAGTGGTTGGAGATAAGGTCTAGGTTCTGAAGACTGAAAACCGCAGTTGGGTAGAGATGACGTCCTAAGGCCATGGCGGGTCTGATGTGCTCAGTGTGTGGTCAGCTGCCCGGGTGTTGGTCAGGAGGTTCGGGCTCTGGTGGTATCAGACAGTGCATTAGTGTTCAGGTAGACTATATAATTTGGGTACAGTCGTGTGCCTTGTAGGTTTATCCTGATTTGAGGTGCCTAGGGAGCTCATTAGGCAAGATATTTTTTCTAGAGGGCAGGCAGAGTGCTGCATTGTGGGTCCGGAATTGCCAAACTTGGGGTCTTCTGGGCCAGGAGTGTGAGGAGAGAAGTCTGAGAACACAAGATGGACTTGGGCTTCAGGCCGAGGGCATGGCAGGTACCCCCTGCAGATCTGATCCAATATCTCATGCATCTGAAGTCACGGCGAGGATTAGACTTTGGCTCAGGTTGTAATTTCTGTGCATGCTGCCCCTTCATGAACGGAGCGGAAACTCAAGGCCATGGAGGTTTTCCCACTTGGGAGTTGTTGGATGGCCCCTTCAAGGATTCCTTCTGCGGGACAATAGAGACCTGTTGGGCAGCTCCAGGATATCCCATATGCAATGACTCCAGAACACCGTTCGAGGTTGGATGCCAGGGAATCCCGCCTCGCATTCCAAATGTCTCGTTGCAACAAGACAGTTGAGATCGGATGGCTCTGCGGGAGCAACAGGGGTGGCTGAGTTTTAATGGACTTTCCTGAGGATGAGGCCTAATGTGTGTTTGTGTCCATGAGGGCCTTGCAATGGGGCGGTGGCCCTGGGACCATGAAGTATTCTCCTAAGCTTTTGACATAGCTCCCATGCTCAAGTTTCCTTGTGGAGACGAGATTTATTCTGATGGGTGCCTCAGGAAAACCCCTATGCTGGTATTGCAATCCAGGCTTTTGAGGAGACATGCCTGTAAACCAAAGCAATGGATCCGAATATGGACTACGGTCCAGTCTAGTTCAATCTTCTTCTCTCTGGATATCCATCGATGGAATGAGTGGAGTTAGATGCTCCCCTGGTTTCAGACCGCCCTTGTTTGTCCCCGGAGACTTACTCTATTGGGATGGCCTCGGGGACTTTGGAGAGTTCTCCTAATTTGTACGATTTTGGACAATGGAGTGGGCATAATTCCCATGGATTGGGTAGGCACACTCCTAATGTGTGGCTCCAGGGGCCCCAGCCTGGAGGGAGTGTGGCCCAGGACTTTGAGGACAGAAGTCTGAAAACACAAACTCAGCTTAGGTTTGGGGACGTATGTATGGCAGGCCCAATCAAAAACCATGAGAAGAATTCTTCAGGATATGAAGAAAGAGCGAGTCTGAGGCACTTGTTCAGGCTTTTGTCCCTGGAATTTGTATCAACGATGGCCGTGGAATGTGGAGAGGTCTCATGGGCCATGGACGAAAATTCCTCTCTGTTTATTTGGCCCAGTCCCAATTGTTTTTCATCAATTGTAAGATGGGAGGTCTCCTTTCAGGTTTTTTATTTCAGGTGTCCCAACCAAAGATGAATTCCAAAGCAGAGCCCTGGGGAAGAGTAAAGGGTCAACCGAAACTATGGTTAAAAATTGGGGCCTGGGGGCATGGTCGGCCCAATATGCTGTCTCTTCATCCAGCCACTGAGAGGCCTTACTTGAGTACTGGGCTCAGGCTGAAGGTCACAATTTGTGTTTGTGACCAATGTGGCCCGCGAGCATGGCCTGGGCCTCATGGGCCACACTGGTTTCAACTACACTGGACTTTGTATATCATGCCAATCACAAGGTCTCTTGCCATGGGGAAGGAGTTCTGATTTCTGCATCATTTTCAACCCTGGGCAGTGTTTGGAGATAAGGTCTAGGTTCTGAAGCCTGAAAAAAACAGATGGGAAGGGATGACGACCTAAGGCCATGGTGGGTCAGATAAGCTCAGTGTGCGATCAGCTGCCTGGAGGTTGGTCAGGACGTTCTGGCTCAGGTGTAATCAGACAGTGCATTAGTGTTCAGGTTAGACTATATAATTTGGGTACAGTCGAGTGCCGAGTAGGTTTATCCTCACTTGAGGTCCTGGGCAGTTCATGGGGCAAGTTATTTTTTCTAGAGGGCAGGCAGAGTGCTGCATTGTGGGTCCGAAATTGCCAAACTTGAGGGCTTCTGGGCAAGGAGTGTGAGGACAGAAGACTGAGAACACAAGCTGGACTTGAGATTCCAGCCGAGGACACGGCAGGTACCCCCTGCAGATCTGAACCAATATCTCATGCATCTGAAATCACGGCGAAGATCAGACTTTGGCTCAGTTTGTAGTTTCTGTGCATGACTGCCCCTTCATGAATGAAGCGGAAACTCAAGGCCATGCAGGTTTTCCCACGTTGGGAGTTGTGGGATGCCCCCTTCAAGGATTCCTTCTGCGGGACAATAGAGACCTGTTGGGCAGCTCCAGGACATCCCATGTGGAATGACTCAAGAGCACTGTTCGAGGATGGATGCCAGGGAAGCCCGCCTCGCATTCCAATTTTCCTAGCAACAAGACATGTGAGATCGGATGACTCTGCGGGAGCAACCTGGGTGGCTGAGTTGAAATGGACTTTCCTGAGGATGGGGCCTAATGTGTGTTTGTGTCCATGAGGGCCTTGGAATGGGGCGGTAGCACCGGGACCCTGAAGTATTCTCCTAAGCTTTTGACATAGCTCTCATGCACAACTTTCCTTGTGGAGACGAGATTTGTTCCTCTTGGTGCCTCAGAAAACCCACTATGCTCGTATTGGAATCAGGCTTTTGAGGAGACATGCCTGTAAACAAAATCAATGGATCCAATTACGGCCTAGGGCCTGTCTGGTTCAAGCTTTTAGTCTGGGGACATCCATCTATGGTATGAGTGGACGTAGATGCTCAGCTGGTGTCAGATTGCCCTTGTTTGTCCCGGGAGACCTGCACTATAGGGTGGGCCTCAGGAATATGGAGGGTTCTCCTAATTTGTACGATTTTGGACAATGGGGTGGGCAGAATTCCCATTGATTGGTTAGGAACAGTCCTAATGAGTGCCTTCAGGCGCCCCGCCTGGAGGGTGTGTGGCCCAGGACTTTGAAAACAGAAGTCTGAAAACACAAACTCAGCTTAGGTTTGGGGACATAGGTATGGCAAGCCAAATATACAAACCATGAGAAGAACTCTTCAGGATATGAAGAAAGAGCGAGTCTGAAACGCTTGCTCAGGATTTGGTCTCTGGATTTTGTGTCAACGATGGCGTTGAATGTGGGGAGGCCTCATGGGCCATATACCAATCTTCCTCTCTGTGGATTTGGCCCGGTCCCAATTGTTTTTAGTCAAGCTGTGGGATAGGAGGTCTCCTTTCAGGTTTGTTACCTCAGGTGTCCCAACAAAAGAGGAATTCCAAAGCAGAGCCCTGGGGAAGAGTGAAGGGACAAGCCAATCTATCGTTAAAAATTGGGGCCTAGTGGCATGGCAGGCGCAATATGCTGTCTATAAATCCAGCTTCTGAGAGGCCTTACTTGAGGACTGGGCTAGGGCTGATGGTCACAATGTGTGTTTGTGATCAATGTGGCCCGGGAGCATGGGTGGGGCCTCATGGGCCACACTGGTTTCAACTACACTGAAATTTGGACAAGATGCCAATCACAAGGTCTCTTGCCATGGGAAAGGTGTTCTGATTTCTGCATCATTTTCAACCCTGGGAGGTGGTTGGAGATAAGGTCTAGGTTCTGAAGCCTGAAAATCGCAGTTGGGAAGAGATGACAACCTAAGGCTTTGGCGGGTCTGATGTGCTCACTGTTCGGTCAGCTGCCTGGGTGTTGTTCAGGAGGCTCGGGCTCAGGGTGTGTCAGACAGTGCATTAGTGCCCTGGTTAGACTATATAATTTGGGTAGAGTCGAGTGCCGTGTAGTTTTTTCCTCATTTGAGGTGCCTGGGCAAGGTATTCTTTCTAGAGGGCAGGCAGTGTGCTGCATTGTGGTTTCGGAATTGCCAAACTTGAGGGCTTCTGGGCCAGGAGTGTGAGGACAGAAGTCTGAGAACACCAGCTAGACTTGGGCTTCAGGCCGAGGGCACGGCAGGTACCCCCTGCAGATCTGAACCAATATCTCATGCATCTGAAGTCACGGCAAGAATCAGAAGTTGGCTCAGTTTGGAGTTTCTGTGCATGACTGCCCCTTCATGAACAGAGCGGAATCTCAAGGCCATGGAGGTTTTCCCACGTTGGGAGTTGTGGGATGCCCCCTTCAAGGATTCCTTCTGCGGGACAATGGAGACCTGTTGGGCAGCTCCAGGAGATCCCATATGGAATGACTCCAGAGCACCGTTCGAGGATGGATGCCAGGGAAGCCTGCCTCGCATTCCAATTGTCTCCTAGCAACAACACAGTTGAGATCGGATGGCTCTGCGGGAGACACCGGGGTGGCTAAGTTGAAATGGACTTTCCTGAAGATGGGGCCTAATGTGTGTTTGTGTCCATGAGGGCCTTGGAATGGGGCGGTGGCACCGGGACCCTGAAGTATTCTCCTACGTTTTTGGCATAGCTCCCATGCACAAGTATCCTTGTGGAGACGAGATTTATTCTGATGGGTTCCTCAGGAAACCCACTATGCTGGTATTGAAATCCATGGTTTTGAGGAGACATGCCTGTGAACCAAAGCAATGGATCCGATTATGGCCTAGGCTCCTGTCTGGTTTAATCTTCTTCTCTGGGGACATCCATCTATGGTATGAGTGGAGTTAGATGCTCAGCTGGTGTCAGACCACCATTGTTTGTCCCCGGAGACCTACAATAATGGGATGGCCTCGGGGACTTTGGAGGTTTCTCCTTATTTGTACGACTTTGGACAATGGAATGGGCAGAATTCCCATGGATTGGGTAGGCACAGTCCTAATGTGTGGCTCCAGGGGACCCAGCCTGGAGGGCGTTTTGCCCAGGACTTTGAGGACAGAAGTCTGAAAACACAAACTCATCTTAGGTTTGAGGACGTATGTATGGCAGGCCCAATCTAAAAAGCCATGAGAAGAAATCTTCAGGATATGAAGATAGAGCGATTCAGAGGCACTTGCTCAGGCTTTTGTCTCTGGATTTTGTATCAACGATGGCCGAGGAATGTGGGGAGGCCACATGGGCCATGGACGAATCTTGCTCCCTGTGGATTTGGCCCAATCCCAATTGTTTTTCGTCAAACTGTGGAATGGGAGGTCTCCTTTCAGGTTTGTTACCTCAGGTGTCCCAACAAAAGAGGAATTCCAAAGCAGAACCCAGGGAAGAGTGAAGGGACAACCCAAACTATGGTTAAATTTGGGGCCTAGGGGCATGGCAAGCCCAATCTGCTGTCTAGACATCCAGCTTCTGAGAGGCCTTACTTGAGGACTGGGCTAGGGCTGAGTGTCACAATGTGTGTTTGTGACGAATGTGTCCCGCGAGCATGGGCGGGTCCCATGGGCCACACTGGTTTCAACTACACTGAACTTTGGACAACATGCCAATCACAAGGTCTCTTGCCATGGGGACGGAGTTCTGATTTCTAAATCATTTTCAACCCTGGGCAGTGGTTGGAGATAAGGTCTAGGTTCTGAAGACTGAAAACCGCAGTTGGGAAGAGATGACGTCCTAAGGCCATGGCGGGTCTGATGTGCTCAGTGTGTGGTCAGCTGCCCGGGTGTTGTTCAGGAGGTTCGGGCTCTGGTGGTATCAGACAGTGCATTAGTGTTCAGGTTAGACTATATAATTTGGGTACAGTCGTGTGCCTTGTAGGTTTATCTTCATTTGAGGTGCCTAGGCAGCTCATTAGGCAAGATATTTTTTCTAGAGTGTAGGCAGAGTGCTGCATTGTGGGTCCGGAATTGCCAAACTTGAGGGCTTCTGGGCCAGGAGTGTGAGGACAGAAGTCTGAGAACACAAGCTAGACTTGGGCTTCAGGCCGAGGGCACGGCAGGTACCCCCTGCAGATCTGAACCAATATCTCATGCATCTGAAGTCACGGCGAGGATCAGACGTTGGCTCAGTTTGGAGTTTCTGTGCATGACTGCCCCTTCATGAACGGAGCGGAATCAAGGCCATGGAGGTTTTCCCACGTTGGGAGTTGTGGGATGCCCCCTTCAAGGATTCTTTTTGCGGAACAATGGAGACCTGTAGGGTAGCTCCAGGTGATCCCATATGGAATGACTCCAGAGCACCGTTCGAGTTTGGATGCCAGAGAAGCCTGCTTCGCATTCCAATTGTCTCCTAGCAACAACACAGTTGAGATCGGATGGCTCTGCGGGAGCAACCGAGGTGGCTAAGTTGAAATGGACTTTCCTGAAGATGGGGCCTAATGTGTGTTTGTGTCCATGAGGGCCTTGGAATGGGGCGGTGGCACCGGGACCCTGAAGTATTCTCCTACGTTTTTGGCATAGCTCCCATGCACAAGTTTCCTTGTGGAGACGAGATTTATTCTGATGGGTTCCTCAGGAAACGCCCTATGCTGGTATTGGAATCCATGGTTTTGAGGAGACATGCCTGTAAACCAAAGCAATGGATCCGATTATGGCCTAGGCTCCTGTCTGCTTTAATCTTCTCTGGGGACATCCATCTATGGTATGAGTGGAGGTAGATGCTCAGCTAGCGTCAGACCGCCATTGTTTGTCCCCGGAGACCTACAATAATGGGATGGCCTCGGGGACTTTGGAGGGTTCTCCTAATTTGTACGACTTTGGACAATGGAATGAGCATAATTCCCATGGATTGGGTAGGTACAGTCCTAATGTGTGGCTCCAGGGTCCCCAGCCAGGAGGGCGTTTTGCCCAGGACTTTGAGGACAGAAGTCTGAAAACACAAACTCAGCTTAGGTTTGAGGACGTAGGTATGGCAGGCCCAATCTAAAAAGCCATGAGAAGAAATCTTCAGGATATGAAGATAGAGCAAGTCAGAGGCGCTTGCTCAGGCTTTTGTCTCTGGATTTTGTATCAACGATGGCCGTGGAATGTGGGGAGGCCTCATGGGCCCTGGACGAATCTTCCTCCCTGTGGATTTGGCCCGATCCCAATTGTTTTTCGTCAAACTGTGGGATGGGAGGTCTCCTTTCAGGTTTGTTACCTCAGGTGTCCCAACAAAAGAGGAATTCCAAAGCAGAACCCAGGGAAGAGTGAAGGGACAACCCAAACTATGGTTAAATTTGGGGCCTAGGGGCATGGCAAGCCCAATCTGCTGTCTAGACATCCAGCTTCTGAGAGGCCTTACTTGAGGACTGGGCTAGGGCTGAGTGTCACAATGTGACTTTGTGACGAACGTGTCCCGCGAGCATGGGCAGGGTCCCATGGGCCACACTGGTTTCAACTACACTGAACTATGGACAACATGCCAATCACAAGGTCTCTTGCCATGGGGACGGAGTTCTGATTTCTGAATCATTTTCAACCCTGGGCAGTGGTTGGAGATAAGGTCTAGGTTCTGAAGACTGAAAACCGCAGTTGGGAAGAGATGACGTCCTAAGGCCATGGCGGGTCTGATGTGCTCAGTGTGTGGTCAGCTGCCCGGGTGTTGGTCAGGAGGTTCGGGCTCTGGTGGTATCAGACAGTGCATTAGTGTTCTGGTAGACTATATAATTTGGGTACAGTCGTGTGCCTTGTAGGTTTATCCTCATTTGAAGTGCCTAGGCAGCTCATTAGGCAAGATATTTTTTCTAGAGGGCAGGCAGAGTGCTGCATTGTGGGTCCGGAATTGCCAAACGTGGGGTTTCTGGGCCAGGAGTGTGAGGAGAGAAGTCTGAGAACACAAGATGGACTTGGGCTTCAGGCCGAGGGCATTGCAGGTACCCCCTGCAGATCTGATCCAATATCTCATGCATCTGAAGTCACGGCGAGGATCAGACGTTGGCTCAGGCTGGAGTTTCCGTGCATGCTGCCCCTTCATGAACGGAGCGGAAACTCAAGGCCATGGAGGTTTTCCCACGTGGGAGTTGTTGGATGGCCCCTTCAAGGATTCCTTCTGCGGGACAATAGAGACCTGTTGGGCAGCTCCAGGATATCCCATATGCAATGACTCCAGAACAACGTTCGAGGTTGGATGCCAGGGAATCGCGCCTCGCATTCCAATTGTCTCCTAGCAACAAGACAGTTGAGATCAGATGGCTCTGCGGGAGCAACAGGGGTGGCTGAGTTTTAATGGACTTTCCTGAGGATGAGGCCTAATGTGTGTTTGTGTCCATGAGGGCCTTGCAATGGGGCGGTGGCCCTGGGACCATGAAGTATTCTCCTAAGCTTTTGACATAGCTCCCATGCTCAAGTTTCCTTGTGGAGACGAGATTTATTCTGATGTGTGCCTCAGGAAAACCCCTATGCTGGTATTGCAATCCAGGCTTTTGAGGAGACATGCCTGTAAACCAAAGCAATGGATCCGAATATGGCCTACGGTCCAGTCTAGTTCAATCTTCTTCTCTCTGGATATCCATCGATGGAATGAGTGGAGTTAGATGCTCCCCTGGTTTCAGACCGCCCTTGTTTGTCCCCGGAGACTTACTCTATTGGGATGGCCTCGGGGACTTTGGAGAGTTCTCCTAATTTGTACGATTTTGGACAATGGAGTGGGCATAATTCCCATGGATTGGGTAGGCACACTCCTAATGTGTGGCTCCAGGGGCCCAGCCTAGAGGGAGTGTGGCCCAGGACTTTAAGAACAGAAGTCTGAAAACACAAACTCAGCTTAGGTTTGGGGACGTATGTATGGCAGGCCCAATCTAAAAACCATGAGAAGAATTCTTCAGGATATGAAGGAAGAGCGAGTCTGAGGCACTTGTTCAGGCTTTTGTCCCTGGAATTTGTATCAACGATGGCCGTGGAATGTGGAGAGGTCTCATGGGCCATGGACGAAACTTCCTCTCTGTTTATTTGGCCCAGTCCCAATTGTTTTTCGTCAATTGTAAGATGGGAGGTCTCCATTCAGGTTTTTTACCTCAGGTGTCCCAACCAAAGATGAATTCCAAAGCAGAGCCCTGGGGAAGAGTAAAGGGTCAACCGAAACTATGGTTAAAAATTGGGGCCTGGGGGCATGGCCGGCCCAATATTCTGTCTCTTCATCCAGCCACTGAGAGGCCTTACTTGAGTACTGGGCTAAGGCTGAGGGTCACAATTTGTGTTTGTGACCAATGTGGCCCGCGAGCATGGCCTGGGCCTCATGGGCCACACTGGTTTCAACTACACTGGACTTTGTACAACATGCCAATCACAAGGTCTCTTGCCATGGGGAAGGTGTTCTGATTTCTGCATCATTTTCAACCCTGGGCAGTGGTTGGAGATAACGTCTAGGTTCTGACGCCGGAAAACCTCAGATGGGAAGGGATGACGACCTAAGGCCATGGCGGGTCTGATATGCTCAGTGTGCGATCAGCTGCCTGGGTGTTGGTCAGGACGTTCTGGCTCAGGTGTAATCAGACAGTGCATTAGTGTTCAGGTTAGACTATATAATTTGGGTACAGTCGAGTGCCGTGTAGGTTTATCCTCACTTGAGGTCCTGGGCAGTTCATGGGGCAAGTTATTTTTTCTAGAGGGCAGGCAGAGTGCTGCATTGTGGGTCCGAAATTGCCAAACTTGAGGGCTTCTGGGCAAGGAGTGTGAGGACAGAAGACTGAGAACACAAGCTAGACTTGAGCTTCAGGCCGAGGACACGGCAGGTACCCCCTGCAGATCTGAACCAATATCTCATGCATCTGAAATCACGGCGAAGATCAGACTTTGGCTCAGTTTGGAGTTTCTGTGCATGACTGCCCCTTCATGAATGAAGCGGAAACTCAAGGCCATGCAGGTTTTCCCACGTTGGGAGTTGTGGGATGCCCCCTTCAAGGATTCCTTCTGCGGGACAATAGAGACCTGTTGGGCAGCTCCAGGACATCCCATGTGGAATGACTCAAGAGCACTGTTCGAGGATGGATGCCAGGGAAGCCCGCCTCGCATTCCAATTTTCCTAGCAACAAGACATGTGAGATCGGATGACTCTGCGGGAGCAACCGGGGTGGCTGAGTTGAAATGGACTTTCCTGAGGATGGGGCCTAATGTGTGTTTGTGTCCATGAGGGCCTTGGAATGGTGCGGTAGCACCGGGACCCTGAAGTATTCTCCTAAGCTTTTGAAATAGCTCTCATGCACAACTTTCCTTGTGGAGACGAGATTTGTTCCTCTTGGTGCCTCAGGAAACCCACTATGCTCGTATTGGAATCAGGCTTTTGAGGAGACATGCCTGTAAACAAAATCAATGGATCCAATTACGGCCTAGGGCCTGTCTGGTTCAAGCTTTTAGCCTGGGGACATCCATCTATGGTATGAGTGGACGTAGATGCTCAGCTGGTGTCAGATTGCCCTTGTTTGTCCCGGGAGACCTGCACTATAGGGTGGGCCTCAGGAATATGGAGGGTTCTCCTAATTTGTACGATTATGGACAATGGGGTGGGCAGAATTCCCATTGATTGGTTAGGAACAGTCCTAATGAGTGCCTTCAGGCGCCCCAGCCTGGTGGGTGTGTGGCCCAGGACATTGAGGACAGAAGTCTGAAAACACAAACTCAGCTTAGGTTTGGGGACATAGGTATGGCAAGCCAAATATACAAACCATGAGAAGAACTCTTCAGGATATGAAGAAAGAGCGAGTCTGAAACGCTTGCTCAGGATTTGGTCTCTGGATTTTGTGTCAACGATGGCGTTGAATGTGGGGAGGCCTCATGGGCCATATACCAATCTTCCTCTCTGTGGATTTGCCCCGGTCCCAATTGTTTTTAGTCAAGCTGTGGGATAGGAGGTCTCCTTTCAGGTTTGTTACCTCAGGTGTCCCAACAAAAGAGGAATTCCAAAGCAGAGCCCTGGGGAAGAGTGAAGGGACAAGCCAATCTATCGTTAAAAATTGGGGCCTAGTGGCATGGCAGGCGCAATATGCTGTCTATAAATCCAGCTTCTGAGAGGCCTTACTTGAGGACTGGGCTAGGGCTGATGGTCACAATGTGTGTTTGTGATCAATGTGGCCCGGGAGCATGGGTGGGGCCTCATGGGCCACACTGGTTTCAACTACACTGAAATTTGGACAAGATGCCAATCACAAGGTCTCTTGCCATGGGAAAGGTGTTCTGATTTCTGCATCATTTTCAACCCTGGGAGGTGGTTGGAGATAAGGTCTAGGTTCTGAAGCCTGAAAATCGCAGTTGGGAAGAGATGACAACCTAAGGCTTTGGCGGGTCTGATGTGCTCACTGTTCGGTCAGCTGCCTGGGTGTTGTTCAGGAGGCTCGGGCTCAGGGTGTTTCAGTGCATTAGTGCCCTGGTTAGACTATATAATTTGGGTACAGTCGAGTGCCGTGTAGTTTTTTCCTCATTTGAGGTGCCTGGGCTGCTCATTAGGCAAGGTATTCTTTCTAGAGGGCAGGCAGTGTGCTGCATTGTGGTTTCGGAATTGCCAAACTTGAGGGCTTCTGGGCCAGGAGTGTGAGGACAGAAGTCTGAGAACACCAGCTAGACTTGGGCTTCAGGCCGAGGGCACGGCAGGTACCCCCTGCAGATCTGAACCAATATCTCATGCATCTGAAGTCACGGCAAGGATCAGAAGTTGGCTCAGTTTGGAGTTTCTGTGCATGACTGCCCCTTCATGAACAGAGCGGAATCTCAAGGCCATGGAGGTTTTCCCACGTTGGGAGTTGTGGGATGCCCCCTTCAAGGATTCCTTCTGCGGGACAATGGAGACCTGTTGGGCAGCTCCAGGAGATCCCATATGGAATGACTCCAGAGCACCGTTCGAGGATGGATGCCAGGGAAGCCTGCCTCGCATTCCAATTGTCTCCTAGCAACAACACAGTTGAGATCGGATGGCTCTGCGGGAGACACCGGGGTGGCTAAGTTGAAATGGACTTTCCTGAAGATGGGGCCTAATGTGTGTTTGTGTCCATGAGGGCCTTGGAATGGGGCGGTGGCACCGGGACCCTGAAGTATTCTCCTACGTTTTTGGCATAGCTCCCATGCACAAGTATCCTTGTCGAGACGAGATTTATTCTGATGGGTTCCTCAGGAAACCCACTATGCTGGTATTGAAATCCATGGTTTTGAGGAGACATGCCTGTAAACCAAAGCAATGGATCCGATTATGGCCTAGGCTCCTGTCTGGTTTACTCTTCTCTGGGGACATCCATCTATGGTATGAGTGGAGGTAGATGCTCAGCTAGCGTCAGACCGCCATTGTTTGTCCCCGGAGACCTACAATAATGGGATGGCCTCGGGGACTTTGGAGGGTTCTCCTAATTTGTACGACTTTGGACAATGGAATGAGCATAATTCCCATGGATTGGGTAGGTACAGTCCTAATGTGTGGCTCCAGGGTCCCCAGCCAGGAGGGCGTTTTGCCCAGGACTTTGAGGACAGAAGTCTGAAAACACAAACTCAGCTTAGGTTTGAGGACGTAGGTATGGCAGGCCCAATCTAAAAAGCCATGAGAAGAAATCTTCAGGATATGAAGATAGAGCAAGTCAGAGGCGCTTGCTCAGGCTTTTGTCTCTGGATTTTGTATCAACGATGGCCGTGGAATGTGGGGAGGCCTCATGGGCCCTGGACGAATCTTCCTCCCTGTGGATTTGGCCCGATCCCAATTGTTTTTCGTCAAACTGTGGGATGGGAGTTCTCCTTTCAGGTTTGTTACCTCAGGTGTCCCAACAAAAGAGGAATTCCAAAGCAGAACCCAGGGAAGAGTGAAGGGACAACCCAAACTATGGTTAAATTTGGGGCCTAGGGGCATGGCAAGCCCAATCTGCTGTCTAGACATCCAGCTTCTGAGAGGCCTTACTTGAGGACTGGGCTAGGGCTGAGTGTCACAATGTGTCTTTGTGGCGAACGTGTCCCGCGAGCATGGGCAGGGTCCCATGGGCCACACTGGTTTCAACTACACTGAACTTTGGACAACATGCCAATCACAAGGTCTCTTGCCATGGGGACGGAGTTCTGATTTCTGAATCATTTTCAACCCTGGGCAGTGGTTGGAGATAAGGTCTAGGTTCTGAAGACTGAAAACCGCAGTTGGGAAGAGATGACGTCCTAAGGCCATGGCGGGTCTGATGTGCTCAGTGTGTGGTCAGCTGCCCGGGTGTTGGTCAGGAGGTTCGGGCTCTGGTGGTATCAGACAGTGCATTAGTGTTCTGGTAGACTATATAATTTGGGTACAGTCGTGTGCCTTGTAGGTTTATCCTCATTTGAAGTGCCTAGGCAGCTCATTAGGCAAGATATTTTTTCTAGAGGGCAGGCAGAGTGCTGCATTGTGGGTCCGGAATTGCCAAACGTGGGGTCTTCTGGGCCAGGAGTGAGGACAGAAGTCTGAGAACACAAGATGGACTTGGGCTTCAGGCCGAGGGCATGGCAGGTACCCCCTGCAGATCTGATCCAATATCTCATGCATCTGAAGTCACGGCGAGGATCAGACGTTGGCTCAGGTTGGAGTTTCCGTGCATGCTGCCCCTTCATGAACGGAGCGGAAACTCAAGGCCATGGAGGTTTTCCCACGTGGGAGTTGTTGGATGGCCCCTTCAAGGATTCCTTCTGCGGGACAATAGAGACCTGTTGGGCAGCTCCAGGATATCCCATATGCAATGACTCCAGAACAACGTTCGAGGTTGGATGCCAGGGAATCGCGCCTCGCATTCCAATTGTCTCCTAGCAACAAGACAGTTGAGATCAGATGGCTCTGCGGGAGCAACAGGGGTGGCTGAGTTTTAATGGACTTTCCTGAGGATGAGGCCTAATGTGTGTTTGTGTCCATGAGGGCCTTGCAATGGGGCGGTGGCACTGGGACCATGAAGTATTCTCCTAAGCTTTTGACATAGCTCCCATGCTCAAGTTTCCTTGTGGAGACGAGATTTATTCTGATGTGTGCCTCAGGAAAACCCCTATGCTGGTATTGCAATCCAGGCTTTTGAGGAGACATGCCTGTAAACCAAAGCAATGGATCCGATTATGGCCTACGGTCCAGTCTAGTTCAATCTTCTTCTCTCTGGATATCCATCGATGGAGTGAGTGGAGTTAGATGCTCCCCTGGTTTCAGACCGCCCTTGTTTGTCCCCGGAGACTTACTCTATTGGGATGGCCTCGGGGACTTTGGAGAGTTCTCCTAATTTGTACGATTTTGGACAATGGAGTGGGCATAATTCCCATGGATTGGGTAGGCACACTCCTAATGTGTGGCTCCAGGGGCCCCAGCCTGGAGGGAGTGTGGCCCAGGACTTTGAGGACAGAAGTCTGAAAACACAAACTCATCTTAGGTTTGAGGACGTATGTATGGCAGGCCCAATCTAAAAAGCCATGAGAAGAAATCTTCAGGATATGAAGATAGAGCGATTCAGAGGCACTTGCTCAGGCTTTTGTCTCTGGATTTTGTATCAACGATGGCCGAGGAATGTGGGGAGGCCTCATGGGCCATGGACGAATCTTCCTCCCTGTGGATTTGGCCCGATCCCAATTGTTTTTCGTCAAACTGTGGAATGGGAGGTCTCCTTTCAGGTTTGTTACCTCAGGTGTCCCAACAAAAGAGGAATTCCAAAGCAGAACCCAGGGAAGAGTGAAGGGACAACCCAAACTATGGTTAAATTTGGGGCCTAGGGGCATGGCAAGCCCAATCTGCTGTCTAGACATCCAGCTTCTGAGAGGCCTTACTTGAGGACTGGGCTAGGGCTGAGTGTCACAATGTGTCTTTGTGACGAACGTGTCCCGCGAGCATGGGCGGGTCCCATGGGCCACACTGGTTTCAACTACACTGAACTTTGGACAACATGCCAATCACAAGGTCTCTTGCCATGGGGACGGAGTTCTGATTTCTGAATCATTTTCAACCCTGGGCAGTGGTTGGAGATAAGGTCTAGGTTCTGAAGACTGAAAACCGCAGTTGGGAAGAGATGACGTCCTAAGGCCATGGCGGGTCTGATGTGCTCAGTGTGTGGTCAGCTGCCCGGGTGTTGTTCAGGAGGTTCGGGCTCTGGTGGTATCAGACAGTGCATTAGTGTTCAGGTTAGACTATATAATTTGGGTACAGTCGTGTGCCTTGTAGGTTTATCTTCATTTGAGGTGCCTAGGCAGCTCATTAGGCAAGATATTTTTTCTAGAGTGTAGGCAGAGTGCTGCATTGTGGGTCCGGAATTGCCAAACTTGAGGGCTTCTGGGCCAGGAGTGTGAGGACAGAAGTCTGAGAACACAAGCTAGACTTGGGCTTCAGGCCGAGGGCACGGCAGGTACCCCCTGCAGATCTGAACCAATATCTCATGCATCTGAAGTCACGGCGAGGATCAGACGTTGGCTCAGTTTGGAGTTTCTGTGCATGACTGCCCCTTCATGAACGGAGCGGAATCAAGGCCATGGAGGTTTTCCCACGTTGGGAGTTGTGGGATGCCCCCTTCAAGGATTCTTTTTGCGGAACAATGGAGACCTGTAGGGTAGCTCCAGGTGATCCCATATGGAATGACTCCAGAGCACCGTTCGAGTTTGGATGCCAGAGAAGCCTGCCTCGCATTCCAATTGTCTCCTAGCAACAACACAGTTGAGATCGGATGGCTCTGCGGGAGCAACCGAGGTGGCTAAGTTGAAATGGACTTTCCTGAAGATGGGGCCTAATGTGTGTTTGTGTCCATGAGGGCCTTGGAATGGGGCGGTGGCACCGGGACCCTGAAGTATTCTCCTACGTTTTTGGCATAGCTCCCATGCACAAGTTTCCTTGTGGAGACGAGATTTATTCTGATGGGTTCCTCAGGAAACGCCCTATGCTGGTATTGGAATCCATGGTTTTGAGGAGACATGCCTGTAAACCAAAGCAATGGATCCGATTATGGCCTAGGCTCCTGTCTGGTTTAATCTTCTCTGGGGACATCCATCTATGGTATGAGTGGAGGTAGATGCTCAGCTAGCGTCAGACCGCCATTGTTTGTCCCCGGAGACCTACAATAATGGCATGGCCTCGGGGACTTTGGAGGGTTCTCCTAATTTGTACGACTTTGGACAATGGAATGAGCATAATTCCCATGGATTGGGTAGGTACAGTCCTAATGTGTGGCTCCAGGGTCCCCAGCCAGGAGGGCGTTTTGCCCAGGACTTTGAGGACAGAAGTCTGAAAACACAAACTCAGCTTAGGTTTGAGGACGTAGGTATGGCAGGCCCAATCTAAAAAGCCATGAGAAGAAATCTTCAGGATATGAAGATAGAGCGAGTCAGAGGCGCTTGCTCAGGCTTTTGTCTCTGGATTTTGTATCAACGATGGCCGTGGAATGTGGGGAGGCCTCATGGGCCCTGGACGAATCTTCCTCCCTGTGGATTTGGCCCGATCCCAATTGTTTTTCGTCAAACTGTGGGATGGGAGTTCTCCTTTCAGGTTTGTTACCTCAGGTGTCCCAACAAAAGAGGAATTCCAAAGCAGAACCCAGGGAAGAGTGAAGGGACAACCCAAACTATGGTTAAATTTGGGGCCTAGGGGCATGGCAAGCCCAATCTGCTGTCTAGACATCCAGCTTCTGAGAGGCCTTACTTGAGGACTGGGCTAGGGCTGAGTGTCACAATGTGTCTTTGTGACGAATGTGTCCCGCGAGCATGGGCGGGTCCCATGGGCCACACTGGTTTCAACTACACTGAACTTTGGACAACATGCCAATCACAAGGTCTCTTGCCATGGGGACGGAGTTCTGATTTCTGAATCATTTTCAACCCTGGGCAGTGGTTGGAGATAAGGTCTAGGTTCTGAAGACTGAAAACCGCAGTTGGGAAGAGATGACGTCCTAAGGCCATGGCGGGTCTGATGTGCTCAGTGTGTGGTCAGCTGCCCGGGTGTTGTTCAGGAGGTTCGGGCTCTGGTGGTATCAGACAGTGCATTAGTGTTCAGGTTAGACTATATAATTTGGGTACAGTCGTGTGCCTTGTAGGTTTATCTTCATTTGAGGTGCCTAGGCAGCTCATTAGGCAAGATATTTTTTCTAGAGTGTAGGCAGAGTGCTGCATTGTGGGTCCGGAATTGCCAAACTTGAGGGCTTCTGGGCCAGCAGTGTGAGGACAGAAGTCTGAGAACACAAGCTAGACTTGGGCTTCAGGCCGAGGGCACGGCAGGTACCCCCTGCAGATCTGAACCAATATCTCATGCATCTGAAGTCACGGCGAGGATCAGACGTTGGCTCAGTTTGGAGTTTCTGTGCATGACTGCCCCTTCATGAACGGAGCGGAATCAAGGCCATGGAGGTTTTCCCACGTTGGGAGTTGTGGGATGCCCCCTTCAAGGATTCTTTTTGCGGAACAATGGAGACCTGTAGGGTAGCTCCAGGTGATCCCATATGGAATGACTCCAGAGCACCGTTCGAGTTTGGATGCCAGAGAAGCCTGCCTCGCATTCCAATTGTCTCCTAGCAACAACACAGTTGAGATCGGATGGCTCTGCGGGAGCAACCGAGGTGGCTAAGTTGAAATGGACTTTCCTGAAGATGGGGCCTAATGTGTGTTTGTGTCCATGAGGGCCTTGGAATGGGGCGGTGGCACCGGGACCCTGAAGTATTCTCCTACGTTTTTGGCATAGCTCCCATGCACAAGTTTCCTTGTGGAGACGAGATTTATTCTGATGGGTTCCTCAGGAAACGCCCTATGCTGGTATTGGAATCCATGGTTTTGAGGAGACATGCCTGTAAACCAAAGCAATGGATCCGATTATGGCCTAGGCTCCTGTCTGGTTTAATCTTCTCTGGGGACATCCATCTATGGTATGAGTGGAGGTAGATGCTCAGCTAGCGTCAGACCGCCATTGTTTGTCCCCGGAGACCTACAATAATGGCATGGCCTCGGGGACTTTGGAGGGTTCTCCTAATTTGTACGACTTTGGACAATGGAATGAGCATAATTCCCATGGATTGGGTAGGTACAGTCCTAATGTGTGGCTCCAGGGTCCCCAGCCAGGAGGGCGTTTTGCCCAGGACTTTGAGGACAGAAGTCTGAAAACACAAACTCAGCTTAGGTTTGAGGACGTAGGTATGGCAGGCCCAATCTAAAAAGCCATGAGAAGAAATCTTCAGGATATGAAGATAGAGCGAGTCAGAGGCGCTTGCTCAGGCTTTTGTCTCTGGATTTTGTATCAACGATGGCCGTGGAATGTGGGGAGGCCTCATGGGCCCTGGACGAATCTTCCTCCCTGTGGATTTGGCCCGATCCCAATTGTTTTTCGTCAAACTGTGGGATGGGAGTTCTCCTTTCAGGTTTGTTACCTCAGGTGTCCCAACAAAAGAGGAATTCCAAAGCAGAACCCAGGGAAGAGTGAAGGGACAACCCAAACTATGGTTAAATTTGGGGCCTAGGGGCATGGCAAGCCCAATCTGCTGTCTAGACATCCAGCTTCTGAGAGGCCTTACTTGAGGACTGGGCTAGGGCTGAGTGTCACAATGTGTCTTTGTGGCGAACGTGTCCCGCGAGCATGGGCAGGGTCCCATGGGCCACACTGGTTTCAACTACACTGAACTTTGGACAACATGCCAATCACAAGGTCTCTTGCCATGGGGACGGAGTTCTGATTTCTGAATCATTTTCAACCCTGGGCAGTGGTTGGAGATAAGGTCTAGGTTCTGAAGACTGAAAACCGCAGTTGGGAAGAGATGACGTCCTAAGGCCATGGCGGGTCTGATGTGCTCAGTGTGTGGTCAGCTGCCCGGGTGTTGGTCAGGAGGTTCGGGCTCTGGTGGTATCAGACAGTGCATTAGTGTTCTGGTAGACTATATAATTTGGGTACAGTCGTGTGCCTTGTAGGTTTATCCTCATTTGAAGTGCCTAGGCAGCTCATTAGGCAAGATATTTTTTCTAGAGGGCAGGCAGAGTGCTGCATTGTGGGTCCGGAATTGCCAAACGTGGGGTCTTCTGGGCCAGGAGTGTGAGGACAGAAGTCTGAGAACACAAGATGGACTTGGGCTTCAGGCCGAGGGCATGGCAGGTACCCCCTGCAGATCTGATCCAATATCTCATGCATCTGAAGTCACGGCGAGGATCAGACGTTGGCTCAGGTTGGAGTTTCCGTGCATGCTGCCCCTTCATGAACGGAGCGGAAACTCAAGGCCATGGAGGTTTTCCCACGTGGGAGTTGTTGGATGGCCCCTTCAAGGATTCCTTCTGCGGGACAATAGAGACCTGTTGGGCAGCTCCAGGATATCCCATATGCAATGACTCCAGAACAACGTTCGAGGTTGGATGCCAGGGAATCGCGCCTCGCATTCCAATTGTCTCCTAGCAACAAGACAGTTGAGATCAGATGGCTCTGCGGGAGCAACAGGGGTGGCTGAGTTTTAATGGACTTTCCTGAGGATGAGGCCTAATGTGTGTTTGTGTCCATGAGGGCCTTGCAATGGCGCGGTGGCACTGGGACCATGAAGTATTCTCCTAAGCTTTTGACATAGCTCCCATGCTCAAGTTTCCTTGTGGAGACGAGATTTATTCTGATGTGTGCCTCAGGAAAACCCCTATGCTGGTATTGCAATCCAGGCTTTTGAGGAGACATGCCTGTAAACCAAAGCAATGGATCCGAATATGGCCTACGGTCCAGTCTAGTTCAATCTTCTTCTCTCTGGATATCCATCGATGGAATGAGTGGAGTTAGATGCTCCCCTGGTTTCAGACCGCCCTTGTTTGTCCCCGGAGACTTACTCTATTGGGATGGCCTCGGGGACTTTGGAGAGTTCTCCTAATTTGTACGATTTTGGACAATGGAGTGGGCATAATTCCCATGGATTGGGTAGGCACACTCCTAATGTGTGGCTCCAGGGGCCCCAGCCTGGAGGGAGTGTGGCCCAGGACTTTGAGGACAGAAGTCTGAAAACACAAACTCAGCTTAGGTTTGGGGACGTATGTATGGCAGGCCCAATCTAAAAACCATGAGAAGAATTCTTCAGGATATGAAGAAAGAGCGAGTCTGAGGCACTTGTTCAGGCTTTTGTCCCTGGAATTTGTATCAACGATGGCCGTGGAATGTGGAGAGGTCTCATGGGCCATGGACGAAACTTCCTCTCTGTTTATTTGGCCCAGTCCCAATTGTTTTTCGTCAATTGTAAGATGGGAGGTCTCCATTCAGGTTTTTTACCTCAGGTGTCCCAACCAAAGATGAATTCCAAAGCAGAGCCCTGGGGAAGAGTAAAGGGTCAACCGAAACTATGGTTAAAAATTGGGGCCTGGGGGCATGGCCGGCCCAATATGCTGTCTCTTCATCCAGCCACTGAGAGGCCTTACTTGAGTACTGGGCTAAGGCTGAGGGTCACAATTTGTGTTTGTGACCAATGTGGCCCGCGAGCATGGCCTGGGCCTCATGGGCCACACTGGTTTCAACTACACTGGACTTTGTACAACATGCCAATCACAAGGTCTCTTGCCATGGGGAAGGTGTTCTGATTTCTGCATCATTTTCAACCCTGGGCATTGGTTGGAGATAACGTCTAGGTTCTGAAGACTGAAAACCGCAGTTGGGAAGAGATGACGTCCTAAGGCCATGGCGGGTCTGATGTGCTCAGTGTGTGGTCAGCTGCCCGGGTGTTGGTCAGGAGGTTCGGGCTCTGGTGGTATCAGACAGTGCATTAGTGTTCTGGTAGACTATATAATTTGGGTACAGTCGTGTGCCTTGTAGGTTTATCCTCATTTGAAGTGCCTAGGCAGCTCATTAGGCAAGATATTTTTTCTAGAGGGCAGGCAGAGTGCTGCATTGTGGGTCCGGAATTGCCAAACGTGGGGTCTTCTGGGCCAGGAGTGAGGACAGAAGTCTGAGAACACAAGATGGACTTGGGCTTCAGGCCGAGGGCATGGCAGGTACCCCCTGCAGATCTGATCCAATATCTCATGCATCTGAAGTCACGGCGAGGATCAGACGTTGGCTCAGGTTGGAGTTTCCGTGCATGCTGCCCCTTCATGAACGGAGCGGAAACTCAAGGCCATGGAGGTTTTCCCACGTGGGAGTTGTTGGATGGCCCCTTCAAGGATTCCTTCTGCGGGACAATAGAGACCTGTTGGGCAGCTCCAGGATATCCCATATGCAATGACTCCAGAACAACGTTCGAGGTTGGATGCCAGGGAATCCCGCCTCGCATTCCAATTGTCTCCTAGCAACAAGACAGTTGAGATCGGATGGCTCTGCGGGAGCAACAGGGGTGGCTGAGTTTTAATGGACTTTCCTGAGGATGAGGCCTAATGTGTGTTTGTGTCCATGAGGGCCTTGCAATGGGGCGGTGGCACTGGGACCATGAAGTATTCTCCTAAGCTTTTGACATAGCTCCCATGCTCAAGTTTCCTTGTGGAGACGAGATTTATTCTGATGTGTGCCTCAGGAAAACCCCTATGCTGGTATTGCAATCCAGGCTTTTGAGGAGACATGCCTGTAAACCAAAGAAATGGATCCGAATATGGCCTACGGTCCAGTCTAGTTCAATCTTCTTCTCTCTGGATATCCATCGATGGAATGAGTGGAGTTAGATGCTCCCCTGGTTTCAGACCGCCCTTGTTTGTCCCCGGAGACTTACTCTATTGGGATGGCCTCGGGGACTTTGGAGAGTTCTCCTAATTTGTACGATTTTGGACAATGGAGTGGGCATAATTCCCATGGATTGGGTAGGCACACTCCTAATGTGTGGCTCCAGGGGCCCCAGCCTGGAGGGAGTGTGGCCCAGGACTTTGAGGACAGAAGTCTGAAAACACAAACTCAGCTTAGGTTTGGGGACGTATGTATGGCAGGCCCAATCTAAAAACCATGAGAAGAATTCTTCAGGATATGAAGAAAGAGCGAGTCTGAGGCACTTGTTCAGGCTTTTGTCCCTGGAATTTGTATCAACGATGGCCGTGGAATGTGGAGAGGTCTCATGGGCCATGGACGAAACTTCCTCTCTGTTTATTTGGCCCAGTCCCAATTGTTTTTCGTCAATTGTAAGATGGGAGGTCTCCATTCAGGTTTTTTACCTCAGGTGTCCCAACCAAAGATGAATTCCAAAGCAGAGCCCTGGGGAAGAGTAAAGGGTCAACCGAAACTATGGTTAAAAATTGGGGCCTGGGGGCATGGCCGGCCCAATATGCTGTCTCTTCATCCAGCCACTGAGAGGCCTTACTTGAGTACTGGGCTAAGGCTGAGGGTCACAATTTGTGTTTGTGACCAATGTGGCCCGCGAGCATGGCCTGGGCCTCATGGGCCACACTGGTTTCAACTACACTGGACTTTGTACAACATGCCAATCACAAGGTCTCTTGCCATGGGGAAGGTGTTCTGATTTCTGCATCATTTTCAACCCTGGGCATTGGTTGGAGATAACGTCTAGGTTCTGAAGACTGAAAACCGCAGTTGGGAAGAGATGACGTCCTAAGGCCATGGCGGGTCTGATGTGCTCAGTGTGTGGTCAGCTGCCCGGGTGTTGGTCAGGAGGTTCGGGCTCTGGTGGTATCAGACAGTGCATTAGTGTTCTGGTAGACTATATAATTTGGGTACAGTCGTGTGCCTTGTAGGTTTATCCTCATTTGAAGTGCCTAGGCAGCTCATTAGGCAAGATATTTTTTCTAGAGGGCAGGCAGAGTGCTGCATTGTGGGTCCGGAATTGCCAAACGTGGGGTCTTCTGGGCCAGGAGTGTGAGGACAGAAGTCTGAGAACACAAGATGGACTTGGGCTTCAGGCCGAGGGCATGGCAGGTACCCCCTGCAGATCTGATCCAATATCTCATGCATCTGAAGTCACGGCGAGGATCAGACGTTGGCTCAGGTTGGAGTTTCCGTGCATGCTGCCCCTTCATGAACGGAGCGGAAACTCAAGGCCATGGAGGTTTTCCCACGTGGGAGTTGTTGGATGGCCCCTTCAAGGATTCCTTCTGCGGGACAATAGAGACCTGTTGGGCAGCTCCAGGATATCCCATATGCAATGACTCCAGAACAACGTTCGAGGTTGGATGCCAGGGAATCCCGCCTCGCATTCCAATTGTCTCCTAGCAACAAGACAGTTGAGATCGGATGGCTCTGCGGGAGCAACAGGGGTGGCTGAGTTTTAATGGACATTCCTGAGGATGAGGCCTAATGTGTGTTTGTGTCCATGAGGGCCTTGCAATGGGGCGGTGGCACTGGGACCATGAAGTATTCTCCTAAGCTTTTGACATAGCTCCCATGCTCAAGTTTCCTTGTGGGGACGAGATTTATTCTGATGGGTGCCTCAGGAAAACCCCTATGCTGGTATTGCAATCCAGGCTTTTGAGGAGACATGCCTGTAAACCAAAGCAATGGATCCGAATATGGCCTACGGTCCAGTCTAGTTCAATCTTCTTCTCTCTGGATATCCATCAATGGAATGAGTGGAGTTAGATGCTCTTCTGGTTTCAGACCGCCCTTGTTTGTCCCCGGAGACTTACTCTATTGGGATGGCCTCGGGGACTTTGGAGATTTCTCCTAATTTGTACGATTTTGGACAATGGAGTGGGCATAATTCCCATGGATTGGGTAGGCACACTCCTAATGTGTGGCTCCAGGGGCCCCAGCCTGGGGGGAGTGTGGCCCAGGACTTTGAGGACAGAAGTCTGAAAACACAAACTCAGCTTAGGTTTGGGGACGTATGTATGGCAGGCCCAATCTAAAAACCATGAGAAGAATTCTTCAGGATATGAAGAAAGAGCGAGTCTGAGGCACTTGTTCAGGCTTTTGTCCCTGGAATTTGTATCAACGATGGCCGTGGAATGTGGAGAGGTCTCATGGGCCATGGACGAAACTTCCTCTCTGTTTATTTGGCCCAGTCCCAATTGTTTTTCGTCAATTGTAAGATGGGAGGTCTCCATTCAGGTTTTTTACCTCAGGTGTCCCAACCAAAGATGAATTCCAAAGCAGAGCCCTGGGGAAGAGTAAAGGGTCAACCGAAACTATGGTTAAAAATTGGGGCCTGGGGGCATGGCCGGCCCAATATGCTGTCTCTTCATCCAGCCACTGAGAGGCCTTACTTGAGTACTGGGCTAAGGCTGAGGGTCACAATTTGTGTTTGTGACCAATGTGGCCCGCGAGCATGGCCTGGGCCTCATGGGCCACACTGGTTTCAACTACACTGGACTTTGTACAACATGCCAATCACAAGGTCTCTTGCCATGGGGAAGGTGTTCTGATTTCTGCATCATTTTCAACCCTGGGCAGTGGTTGGAGATAACGTCTAGGTTCTGACGCCGGAAAACCACAGATGGGAAGGGATGACGACCTAAGGCCATGGCGGGTCTGATATGCTCAGTGTGCGATCAGCTGCCTGGGTGTTGGTCAGGACGTTCTGGCTCAGGTGTAATCAGACAGTGCATTAGTGTTCAGGTTAGACTATATAATTTGGGTACAGTCGAGTGCCGTGTAGGTTTATCCTCACTTGAGGTCCTGGGCAGTTCATGGGGCAAGTTATTTTTTCTAGAGGGCAGGCAGAGTGCTGCATTGTGGGTCCGAAATTGCCAAACTTGAGGGCTTCTGGGCAAGGAGTGTGAGGACAGAAGACTGATAACACAAGCTAGACTTGAGCTTCAGGCCGAGGACACGGCAGGTACCCCCTGCAGATCTGAACCAATATCTCATGCGTCTGAAATCACGGCGAAGATCAGACTTTGGCTCAGTTTGGAGTTTCTGTGCATGACTGCCCCTTCATGAATGAAGCGGAAACTCAAGGCCATGCAGGTTTTCCCACGTTGGGAGTTGTGGGATGCCCCCTTCAAGGATTCCTTCTGCGGGACAATAGAGACCTGTTGGGCAGCTCCAGGACATCCCATGTGGAATGACTCAAGAGCACTGTTCGAGGATGGATGCCAGGGAAGCCCGCCTCGCATTCCAATTTTCCTAGCAACAAGACATGTGAGATCGGATGACTCTGCAGGAGCAACCGGGGTGGCTGAGTTGAAATGGACTTTCCTGAGGATGGGGCCTAATGTGTGTTTGTGTCCATGAGGGCCTTGGAATGGGGCGGTAGCACCGGGACCCTGAAGTATTCTCCTAAGCTTTTGACATAGCTCTCATGCACAACTTTCCTTGTGGAGACGAGATTTGTTCCTCTTGGTGCCTCAGGAAACCCACTATGCTCGTATTGGAATCAGGCTTTTGAGGAGACATGCCTGTAAACAAAATCAATGGATCCAATTACGGCCTAGGGCCTGTCTGGTTCAAGCTTTTAGTCTGGGGACATCCATCTATGGTATGAGTGGACGTAGATGCTCAGCTGGTGTCAGATTGCCCTTGTTTGTCCCGGGAGACCTGCACTATAGGGTGGGCCTCAGGAATATGGAGGGTTCTCCTAATTTGTACGATTATGGACAATGGGGTGGGCAGAATTCCCATTGATTGGTTAGGAACAGTCCTAATGAGTGCCTTCAGGCGCCCAAGCCTGGTGGGTGTGTGGCCCAGGACATTGAGGACAGAAGTCTGAAAACACAAACTCAGCTTAGGTTTGGGGACGTAGGTATGGCAGGCCCAATCTACAAACCATGACAAGAACTCTTCAGGATATGAAGAAAGAGCGAGTCTGAGGCGCTTGCTCAGGCTTTGGTCTCTGGATTTTGTGTCAACGATGGCCGTGGAATGTGGGGAGGCCTCATGGGCCATGTACCAATCTTCCTCTCTGTGGATTTGGCCTGGTCCCAATTGTTTTTAATCAAGCTGTGGGATAAAAGGTCTCCTTTCAAGTTTGTTACCTCAGGTGTCCCAACAAAAGAGGAATTCCAAAGCAGAGCCCTGGGGAAGAGTGAAGGGACAAGCCAATCTATCGTTAAAAATTGGGGCCTAGTGGCATGGCAGGCGCAATATGCTGTCTATAAATCCAGCTTCTGAGAGGCCTTACTTGAGGACTGGGCTAGGGGTGATGGTCACAATGTGTGTTTGTGACCAATGTTGCCAGGGTGCATGGGTGGGGCCTCATGGGCCACACTGGTTTCAACTACACTGAAATTTGGACAAGATGCCAATCACAAGGTCTCTTGCCATGGGGAAGGATTTCTGATTTCTGCATCATTTTCAACCCTGGGCAGTGGTTGGAGATAAGGTCTAGGTTCTGAAGCCTGAAAATCGCAGTTGGGAAGAGATGACGTCCTAAGACCTTGGCGGGTCTGATGTGCTCACTGTTCGGTGAGCTGCCTGGGTGTTGTTCAGGAGGCTCGGGCTCAGGGTGTGTCAGACAGTGCATTAGTGCCCAGGTTAGACTATATAATTTGGGTACAGTCGAGTGCCGTGTAGTGTTTTCCTCATTTGAGTTGCCTGGGCTGCTCATTAGGCAAGGTATTCTTTCTAGAGGGCAGGCAGAGTGCTGCATTGTGGGTCCGGAATTGCCAAACTTGAGGGCTTCTGGGCCAGGAGTGTGAGGACAGAAGTCTGAGAACACAAGATGGACTTGGGCTTCAGGCCGAGGGCGCGGCAGGTACCCCCTGCAGATCTGAACCAATATCTCATGCATCTGAAGTCACGGCGAGGATCAGACGTTGGCTCAGTTTGGAGTTTCTGTGCATGACTGCCCCTTCATGAATGGAGCGGAATCTCAAGGCCATGGAGGTTTTCACACGTTGGGAGTTGTGGGATGCCCCCTTCAAGGATTCCTTCTGCGGGACAATGGAGACCTGTTGGGCAGCTCCAGCTGATCCCATATGGAATGACTCCAGAGCACCGTTTGAGGATGGATGCCAGGGAAGCCTGCCTCGCATTCCAATTGTCTCCTAGCAACAACACAGTTGAGATCGGATGGCTCTGCGGGAGCAACCGGGGTGGCTGAGTTGAAATGGACTTTCCTGAAGATGGGGCCTAATGTGTGTTTGTGTCCATGAGGGCCTTGGAATGGGGCGGTGGCACCGGGACCCTGAAGTATTCTCCTACGTTTTTGGCATAGCTCCCATGCACAAGTTTCCTTGTGGAGACGAGATTTATTCTGATGGGTTCCTCAGGACACCCCCTATGCTGGTATTGGAATCCATGGTTTTGAGGAGACATGCCTGTAAACCAAAGCAATGGATCCGATTATGGCTTAGGCTCCTGTCTGGTTTAATCTTCTTCTCTGGGGACATCCATCTATGGTATGAGTGGAGGTAGATGCTCAGCTGGTGTCAGACCGCCATTGTTTGTCCCCGGAGACCTACACTAATGGAATGGCCTCGGGGAATTTGGAGGGTTCTAATTTGTACGACTTTGGACAATGGAATGGGCAAAATTCCCATGGATTGGGTAGGCACAGTCCTAATGTGTGGCTCCAGGGGCCCCAGCCAGGAGGGCGTTTTGCCCAGGACTTTGAGGACAGAAGTCTGAAAACACAAACTCAGCTTAGGTTTGAGGACGTATGTATGGCAGGCCCAATCTAAAAAGCCATGAGAAGAAATCTTCAGGATATGAAGATAGAGCGAGTCAGAGGCGCTTGCTCAGGCTTTTGTCTCTGGATTTTGTATCAACGATGGCCGTGGAATGTGGGGAGGCCTCATTGGCCCTGGACGAATCTTCCTCCCTGTGGATTTGGCCCGATCCCAATTGTTTTTCGTCAAACTGTGGGATGGGAGTTCTCCTTTCAGGTTTGTTACCTCAGGTGTCCCAACAAAAGAGGAATTCCAAAGCAGAACCCAGGGAAGAGTGAAGGGACAACCCAAACTATGGTTAAATTTGGGGCCTAGGGGCATGGCAAGCCCAATCTGCTGTCTAGACATCCAGCTTCTGAGAGGCCTTACTTGAGGACTGGGCTAGGGCTGAGTGTCACAATGTGTCTTTGTGACGAACGTGTCCCGCGAGCATGGGCAGGGTCCCATGGGCCACACTGGTTTCAACTACACTGAACATTGGACAACATGCCAATCACAAGGTCTCTTGCCATGGGGACGGAGTTCTGATTTCTGAATCATTTTCAACCCTGGGCAGTGGTTGGAGATAAGGTCTAGGTTCTGAAGACTGAAAACCGCAGTTGGGAAGAGATGACGTCCTAAGGCCATGGCGGGTCTGATGTGCTCAGTGTGTGGTCAGCTGCCCGGGTGTTGGTCAGGAGGTTCGGGCTCTGGTGGTATCAGACAGTGCATTAGTGTTCTGGTAGACTATATAATTTGGGTACAGTCGTGTGCCTTGTAGGTTTATCCTCATTTGAAGTGCCTAGGCAGCTCATTAGGCAAGATATTTTTTCTAGAGGGCAGGCAGAGTGCTGCATTGTGGGTCCGGAATTGCCAAACGTGGGGTCTTCTGGGCCAGGAGTGTGAGGACAGAAGTCTGAGAACACAAGCTAAACTTGGGCTTCAGGCCGAGGGCACGGCAGGTACCCCCTGCAGATCTGAACCAATATCTCATGCATCTGAAGTCACGGCGAGGATCAGACGTTGGCTCAGTTTGGAGTTTCTGTGCATGACTGCCCCTTCATGAATGGAGCGGAATCTCAAGGCCATGGAGGTTTTCACACGTTGGGAGTTGTGGGATGCCCCCTTCAAGGATTCCTTCTGCGGGACAATGGAGACCTGTTGGGCAGCTCCAGCTGATCCCATATGGAATGACTCCAGAGCACTGTTCGAGGATGGATGCCAGGGAAGCCTGCCTCGCATTCCAATTGTCTCCTAGCAACAACACAGTTGAGATCGGATGGCTCTGCGGGAGCAACCGGGGTGGCTGAGTTGAAATGGACTTTCCTGAAGATGGGGCCTAATGTGTGTTTGTGTACATGAGGGCCTTGGAATGGGGGGGTGGCACCGGGACCCTGAAGTATTCTCCTACATTTTTGGCATAGCTCCCATGCACAAGTTTCCTTGTGGAGACGAGATTTATTCTGATGGGTTCCTCAGGACACCCCCTATGCTGGTATTGGAATCCATGGTTTTGAGGAGACATGCCTGTAAACCAAAGCAATGGATCCGATTATGGCTTAGGCTCCTGTCTGTATTAATCTTCTTCTCTGGGGACATCCATATGGTATGAGTGGAGGTAGATGCTCAGCTGGTGTCAGACCGCCATTGTTTGTCCCCGGAGACCTACACTAATGGAATGGCCTCGGGGAATTTGGAGGGTTCTAATTTGTACGACTTTGGACAATGGAATGGGCAGAATTCCCATGGATTAGGTAGGCACAGTCCTAATGTGTGGCTCCAGGGGCCCCAGCCAGGAGGGCGTTTTGCCCAGGACTTTGAGGACAGAAGTCTGAAAACACAAACTCAGCTTAGGTTTGAGGACGTAGGTATGGCAGGCCCAATCTAAAAAGCCATGAGAAGAAATCTTCAGGATATGAAGATAGAGCGAGTCAGAGGCGCTTGCTCAGGCTTTTGTCTCTGGATTTTGTATCAACGATGGCCGTGGAATGTGGGGAGGCCTCATGGGCCCTGGACGAATCTTCCTCCCTGTGGATTTGGCCCGATCCCAATTGTTTTTCGTCAAACTGTGGGATGGGAGTTCTCCTTTCAGGTTTGTTACCTCAGGTGTCCCAACAAAAGAGGAATTCCAAAGCAGAACCCAGGGAAGAGTGAAGGGACAACCCAAACTATGGTTAAATTTGGGGCCTAGGGGCATGGCAAGCCCAATCTGCTGTCTAGACATCCAGCTTCTGAGAGGCCTTACTTGAGGACTGGGCTAGGCATGAGTGTCACAATGTGTCTTTGTGACGAACGTGTCCCGCGAGCATGGGCAGGGTCCCATGGGCCACACTGGTTTCAACTACACTGAACTTTGGACAACATGCCAATCACAAGGTCTCTTGCCATGGGGACGGAGTTCTGATTTCCGAATCATTTTCAACCCTGGGCAGTGGTTGGAGATAAGGTCTAGGTTCTGAAGACTGAAAACCGCAGTTGGGAAGAGATGACGTCCTAAGGCCATGGCGGGTCTGATGTGCTCAGTGTGTGGTCAGCTGCCCGGGTGTTGGTCAGGAGGTTCGGGCTCTGGTGGTATCAGACAGTGCATTAGTGTTCTGGTAGACTATATAATTTGGGTACAGTCGTGTGCCTTGTAGGTTTATCCTCATTTGAAGTGCCTAGGCAGCTCATTAGGCAAGATATTTTTTCTAGAGGGCAGGCAGAGTGCTGCATTGTGGGTCCGGAATTGCCAAACGTGGGGTCTTCTGGGCCAGGAGTGTGAGGACAGAAGTCTGAGAACACAAGATGGACTTGGGCTTCAGGCCGAGGGCATGGCAGGTACCCCCTGCAGATCTGATCCAATATCTCATGCATCTGAAGTCACGGCGAGGATCAGACGTTGGCTCAGGTTGGAGTTTCCGTGCATGCTGCCCCTTCATGAACGGAGCGGAAACTCAAGGCCATGGAGGTTTTCCCACGTGGGAGTTGTTGGATGGCCCCTTCAAGGATTCCTTCTGCGGGACAATAGAGACCTGTTGGGCAGCTCCAGGATATCCCATATGCAATGACTCCAGAACAACGTTCGAGGTTGGATGCCAGGGAATCCCGCCTCGCATTCCAATTGTCTCCTAGCAACAAGACAGTTGAGATCGGATGGCTCTGCGGGAGCAACAGGGGTGGCTGAGTTTTAATGGACTTTCCTGAGGATGAGGCCTAATGTGTGTTTGTGTCCATGAGGGCCTTGCAATTGGGCGGTGGCACTGGGACCATGAAGTATTCTCCTAAGCTTTTGACATAGCTCCCATGCTCAAGTTTCCTTGTGGAGACGAGATTTATTCTGATGGGTGCCTCAGGAAAACCCCTATGCTGGTATTGCAATCCAGGCTTTTGAGGAGACATGCCTGTAAACCAAAGCAATGGATCCGAATATGGACTACGGTCCAGTCTAGTTCAATCTTCTTCTCTCTGGATATCCATCGATGGAATGAGTGGAGTTAGATGCTCCCCTGGTTTCAGACCGCCCTTGTTTGTCCCAGGAGACTTACTCTATTGGGATGGCCTCGGGGACTTTGGAGAGTTCTCCAAATTTGTACGATTTTGGACAATGGAGTGGGCATAATTCCCATGGATTGGGTAGGCACACTCCTAATGTGTGGCTCCAGGGGCCCCAGCCTGGAGGGAGTGTGGCCCAGGACTTTGAGGACAGAAGTCTGAAAACACAAACTCAGCTTAGGTTTGGGGACTTATGTATGGCAGGTCCAATCTAAAAACCATGAGAAGAATTCTTCAGGATATGAAGAAAGAGCGAATCTGAGGCACTTGTTCAGGCTTTTGTCCCTGGAATTTGTATCAACGATGGCCGTGGAATGTGGAGAAATCTCATGGGCCATGGACGAAACTTCCTCTCTGTTTATTTGGCCCAGTCCCAATTGTTTTTCGTCAATTTTAAGATGGGATGTCTCCTTTCAGGTTTTTTACCTCAGGTGTCCCAACCAAAGATGAATTCCAAAGCAGAGCCCTGGGGAAGAGTAAAGGGTCAACCGAAACTATGGTTAAAAATTGGGGCCTGGGGGCATGGCCGGCCCAATATGCTGTCTCTTCATCCAGCCACTGAGAGGCCTTACTTGAGTACTGGGCTTAGGCTGAGGGTCACAATTTGTGTTTGTGACCAATGTGGCCCGCGAGCATGGCCTGGGCCTCATGGGCCACACTGGTTTCAACTACACTGGACTTTGTACAACATGCCAATCACAAGGTCTCTTGCCATGGGGAAGGTGTTCTGATTTCTGCATCATTTTCAACCCTGGGCAGTGGTTGGAGATAACGTCTAGGTTCTGACGCCGGAAAACCACAGATGGGAAGGGATGACGACCTAAGGCCATGGCGTGTCTGATATGCTCAGTGTGCGATCAGCTGCCTGGGTGTTGGTCAGGACGTTCTGGCTCAGGTGTAATCAGACAGTGCATTAGTGTTCAGGTTAGACTATATAATTTGGGTACAGTCGAGTGCCGTGTAGGTTTATCCTCACTTGAGGTCCTGGGCAGTTCATGGGGCAAGTTATTTTTTCTAGAGGGCAGGCAGAGTGCTGCATTGTGGGTCCGAAATTGCCAAACTTGAGGGCTTCTGGGCAAGGAGTGTGAGGACAGAAGACTGAGAACACAAGCTAGACTTGAGCTTCAGGCCGAGGACACGGCAGGTACCCCCTGCAGATCTGAACCAATATCTCATGCATCTGAAATCACGGCGAAGATCAGACTTTGGCTCAGTTTGGAGTTTCTGTGCATGACTGCCACTTCATGAATGAAGCGGAAACTCAAGGCCATGCAGGTTTTCCCACGTTGGGAGTTGTGGGATGCCCCCTTCAAGGATTCCTTCTGCGGGACAATAGAGACCTGTTGGGCAGCTCCAGGACATCCCATGTGGAATGACTCAAGAGCACTGTTCGAGGATGGATGCCAGGGAAGCCCGCCTCGCATTCCAATTTTCCTAGCAACAAGACATGTGAGATCGGATGACTCTGCGGGAGCTACCGGGGTGGCTGAGTTGAAATGGACTTTCCTGAGGATGGGGCCTAATGTGTGTTTGTGTCCATGAGGGCCTTGGAATGGGGCGGTAGCACCGGGACCCTGAAGTATTCTCCTAAGCTTTTGACATAGCTCTCATGCACAACTTTCCTTGTGGAGACGAGATTTGTTCCTCTTGGTGCCTCAGGAAACCCCCTATGCTGGAATTGGAATCCAGGCTTTTGAGGGGACATGCCTGTAAACCAAACAATGGATCCGAATATGGCCTAGGGTCCTGTCTGGTTCCATCTTCTTCTGTGGGGACATCCAGCTATTGTATGAGTGGTGGTAGACGGTCTCCTGGTGTCAGACTGCCCTTGTTTGACCCGGGAGAACTACACTATTCTGATGGCCTCGGGGACTTTGATGGGTTCTCCTAACTTGTACGATTTTAGACAATGGAATGGGCAAAATTCCCATGGATTGGGTAGGCACAGTCCTAATGTGTGGCTCCAGGGGCCCCAGCCTGGAGGGTGTGTGGACCAGGACTTTGAGGACAGAAGTCTGAAAACACAAACTCAGCTTAGGTTTGGAGACGTAGGTATGGCAGGCCCAATGTACACACCATGAGAAGAACTCTCAGGATATGAAGAAAGAGAGAGTCTGAGGCCATTGCTCAGGCTTTTGTCTCTGGATTTCGTATCAACGATGGCCGTGGAATGTGGGGCGGCCTCATGGGCCATGGACGAATCTTCCTCTCTTTTTATTGTCCCAGTCCCAATTGTTTTTCGTCAATCTGTGGGAATGGATGTCTCCTTTCAGGTTTGTTACCTCAGGTGTCCCAACCATAGAGGAATTCCAAAGCAGAACCCTGGGGAAGAGTGAAGGGACAACCCAAACTATGGTTAAAAATTGGGGCCTAGGGGCATGGCAAGCCCAATATGCTGTCTCTTCATCGAGCCACTGAGAGGCCTTACTTGAGGACTGGGCTCAGGCTGAGGGTCACAATGTGTGTTTTTGACCAATGTGGCCCGAGAGCGTGGGCGAACCTCATGGGCCACACTGGTTTCAACTACACTGAACTTTGGACAACATGCCAAACACAAGGTTTCTAGCCATGGGGAAGGAGTTCTGATTTCTGCATCAGTTTCAACCCTGGGCAGTGGTTGGAGATAAGGTCTAGGTTCTGAAGCCTTAAAACCGCTGTTGGGAAGAGATGACGACCTAAGGCAATGGCGGGTCGGACCTGCTCAGTGTGCGGTCAGCTGCCTGTGTGTTGGTCAGCAGTTTCGGGCTCAGGTTTTGTCAGACAGTGCATTCGTGCCCAGGTTAGACTATATAATTTGGGTACAGTCGAGTGCCGTGTAGGTTGATTCTCATTTGTGGTGCCTGGGCAGCTCATTAGGCAATATATTCTTTTTGGAGGGCAGGCAGAGTGCTGCATTTTGGGTCCGGAATTGACAAACTTGAGGGCTTCTTGGCCAGGAGTGTGAGGACAGAAGTCTGAGAACACAAGCTAGACTTGGGCTTCAGGCCGAGGGCACGGCAGGTACCCCCTGCAGATCTGAACCAATATCTCAAGCATCTGAAGTCACGGCGAGGATCAGACGTTGGTCAGTTTGGAGTTTCTGTGCATGACTGCCCCTTCATGAACGGAGCAGAGACTCAAGGCCATGGAGGTTTTCCCACGTTGGGAGTTGTGGGATGCCCCCTTCAAGGATTCCTTGTGCGGGACAATTGAGACCTGTTGGGCAGCTCCAGGATATCACATATGGAATGACTCCAGAGCACTGTTAGAGGATGCATGCCCGGAAGCCCGCCTCACATTCCAATTGTATCCTATCAACAAGACAGTTGATATCTGATGGCTCTGCTGGGGTGGCTGAGTTGAAATGGACTTTCCTGAGTATGGGGCCTAATGAGTGTTTATGTCCATGGGGGCCTTGGAATGGGGTGGAGGCACCGTGACCCTGAAGTATTCTCCTAAGCTTATGACATGGCTGCCTTGCACAAGTTTCCTTCTGAAGACCAGATTTGTTCTGATGGTTGCCTCAGGGAACACCCTATGCTGGTATTGGAATCCAGGCATTTGATGAGACATGCCTGTAAACCAAAGCAATGGATCCGAATATGGCCTAGAGTCCTGTCTGGTTCAATCTTCTTCTCTGAGTTCATCCATCTATGGTATGAGTGGAAGTGGATGCTTAGCTGGGGTCAGACCGCCCTTGTTTGTCCCGGGAGTCCTACACTATTGGGATGGCCTCGGGGACTCTGGAGGGTTCTCCTAAATTGTACTTTTTTGGACAATGGAATGGGCAGAATTCCCATGCATGGGGTAAGCACAGTCATAATGTGTGGCTCCAGGGGCCCCAGCCTGGAGGGTGTGGGGCCCAGGACTTTGAGGGAGGAAGTCTGAAAACACAAACTCAACTTAGGTTTAGGGACATAGGTATGGCAGGCCCAATCTACAAACCAAGAGAAGAACTCTTCAGGATATAAAGAATGAGCGAGTCTGATGCGCTTGCTCAGGCTTTTGTCTCTGGATTTTGTATCAACAATGGCCGTGGAATGTGGGGAGGCCTCATGGGCCATGGACGAATCTTCCTCTCTGTGGATTTGGCCCAGTCCCAATTGTTTTTCGTCAATCTGTGGGAATGGATGTCTCCTTTCAGGTTTGTTACCTCAGGTGTCCCAACCAGAGGAATTCGAAAGCAGAGCCCTGGGGAAGAGTGAAGGGACAACCCAAACTATGGTTAAAAATTGGGGCCTAGGTGCATGGAAGGCCCAATATGCTGTCTCTTCATCCAGCCACTGAGAGGCCTTTTTGAAGACTGGGCTCAAGCTGAGGGACACAATGTGTGTTTTTCACCAATGTGGCCCGAGATCGTGGGCGAGACCTCATGGGCCACACTGGTTTCAACTACACTGAACTTTGGACAACATGTCAATCACAAGGTTTCTAGCCATGGGGAAGGAGTTCTGATTTCTGCATCATTTTCAACCTTGGGCTGTGGTTGGAGATAAGGTCTAGGTTCCGAAGCTGAACCGCAGTTGGGAAGAGATGACGACCTAATGCCTTGGTGGTCATATGCGCTCAGTGTGCGGTCAGCTGCCTGGGTGTTGGTCAGCAGTTTCGGGCTCAGGTTGTGTCAGACAGTGCATTAGTGCCCAGGTTAGACTATATAATTTGGGTACAGTCGAGTGCCGTGTAGGTTTATCCTCATTTGAGGTGCCTGGGCAGCTCATTAGGCATGATATTTTTTCTAGAGGGCAGGCAGAGTGCTGCATTGTGGGTCCAGAACTGCCAAACTTGAGGGCTTCTGGGCCAAGGGTGTGAGGACAGAAGTCTGAGAACACAAGCTAGACTTGGGCTTCAGGACGAGGGCATGGCAGGTACCCCTTGCAGATCTGAACCAATATCTCAAGCATCTGAAGTTACGGCGAGGATCAGACGTTGGCTCAGGTTGGAGTTTCTGTGCATGACTTCCCCTTCATGAACGGAGCGGAGTATCAAGGCCATGGAGGTTTTCCCACGTTGGGAGTTGTGGGATGCCCCCTTCAAGGATTCCTTGTGCGGGACAATTGAGACCTGTTGGGGAGCTCCAGGTCATCGATATGGAATGACTCCAGAGCACCGTTCGAGGATGGATGCCAGGGAAGCCCGCCTCGCATTCCAATTGTCTCCTAGCAACAAGACAGTTGAGATCTGATGGCTCTGCTGGGGTGGCTGAGTTGAAATGGACTTTCCTGAGGATGGGGCCTAATGGGTGTTTGTGTCCTTGGGGACGTTGAAATGGGGCAGTGGCACGGGGACCCTGAAGTATTCTCCTAAGGTTTTGACATAGCTCCCATGCACAAGTTTCCTTGTGGAGACGAGATTTGTTCTGATGGGTGCCTCAGGAAACCCCCTATGCTGGAATTGGAATCCAGGCTTTTGAGGAGACATGCCTGTAAACCAAAGCAATGGATCCGAATATGGCCTAGGGTCCTGTCTGGTTCCATCTTCTTCTCTGGGGACATCCATCTATGGTATGAGTGGAGGTAGAAGGTCAGCTGGTGTCTGACTGCCCTTGTTTGACCCGGGAGACCTATACTATTGGGATGGCCTCGGGGATTTTGGAGGGTTCTCCTAATTTGTACGATTTTAGACAATGGAATGGGCAGAATTCCCATGGATGGGGTAGGCACAGTCCTAATGTGTGGCTCCAGGGGTCCCAGCCTGGAGGATATTTGGCCCTGGACTTTGAGGACAGAAGTCTAAAACACAAACTCAGCTTAGGTTTGGGGACGTATGTATGGCAGGCCCAATCTACACACCATGAGAAGAACTCTTCAGGATTTGAAGAAAGAGCGAGTCTGAGGCGCCTGCTCAGGCTTTTGTCTCTATATTTTGTATCAACGATGGTCGTGGAATGTGGGGAGGCCTCATGGCCATGGACGAATCTTCCTCTCTGTGGATTTGGCCCTGTCCCAATTGTTTTTCGTCAATCTGTGGAATGGGAGGTCTACTTTCAGGTGTGTTAACTCAGGTGTCCCAACCAAAGAGGAATTCGAAAGCAGAGCCCTGGGGAAGAGTGAAGGGACAACCTAAACTATGGTTAAAAATTGGGGCGTAGGGGCATGGCAGGCCCAATATGCGGTCTCTTCATCCAGCCACTGAGAGGGCTTACTTGAGGACTGGGCTCAGGCTGAGGGTCACAATGTGTATTTTTGACCAATGTGGCCCGAGAGCGTGGGCGAGACCTCATGGGCCACAATGGTTTCAACTACACTGAACATTGGACAACATGCCAATCACATGGTTTCTAGCCATGGGGAAGGAGTTTTGATTTCTGCATCATTTTCAACCCTGGGCAGTGGTTGGAGATAAGGTCTATGTTCTGAAGCCTGAAAACCGCAGTTGTGGAGAGATGACGACCTAAGGCCTTGGCGGATCGTATGCGCTCAGTGTGCGGTCAGCTGCCTGGTTGTTGGTCAGGAGGTTCGGGTTCAGGTTGTGTCAGACAGTGCATAAGTGCCCAGGTTAGACTATATTATTTGGGTATTGTCGAGTGCCGTGTAGGTTGATCCTCTATTGAGGTGCCTGGGCAGCTCATTAGGGAACATATTCTTTCTAGAGGGCTGTCAGAGTGCTGCATTGTGTGTCCGGAATTGCCAAACTTGAGGGCTTCTGGGCCAGGAGTGTGAGGACAGAAGTCTGAGAACACAAGCTGGACTTCGGCTCAGGCCGAGGGCACGGCAGGTACCTCTTGCAGATCTGAACCAATATCTCAAGCATCTGAAGTCACGGCGAGGATCAGACGTTGGCTCAGGTTGGAGTTTCTGTGCATGACTTCCCCTTCATGAACGGAGCGGAGTATCAAGGCCATGGAGGTTTTCCCACGTTGGGAGTTGTGGGATGCCCCCTTCAAGGATTCCTTGTGCGGGACAATTGAGACCTGTTGGGGAGCTCCAGGTCATCCCATATGGAATGACTCTAGAGCACCGTTCGAGGATGGATGCCAGGGAAGCCCGCCTCACATTCCAATTGTCTCCTAGCAACAAGACAGTTGAGATCTGATGGCTCTGCTGGGTGGCTGAGTTGAAATGGACTTTCCTGAGGATGGGGCCTAATGGGTGTTTGTGTCCATGGGGACGTTGAAATGGGGCAGTGGCACGGGGACCCTGAAGTATTCTCCTAAGGTTTTGACATAGCTCCCATGCACAAGTTTTCTTGTGGAGACGAGATTTGTTCTGATGGGTGCCTCAGGAAACCCCCTATGCTGGAATTGGAATCCAGGCTTTTGAGGAGACATGCCTGTAAACCAAAGCAATGGATCCGAATATGGCCTAGGGTCCTGTCTGGTTCCATCTTCTTCTCTGGGAACATCCATCTATGGTATGAGTGGAAATAGACGGTCAGCTGGTGTCAGACCGCCCTTGTTTGTCCCGGGAGACCTACACTATTGGGATGGCCTCGCGGACTTTGGAGGGTTCTCCTAATTTTTACGATTTTGGACAATGGAATGGGCAGAATTCCCATGGATTAAGTAGACAGCGTCCTAATGTGTGGCTCCAGGGGCCCCATCCTGGAGGGTGTGGGGCCCAGGACATTGAGGGAGGAAGTCTGAAAACACAAACTGAGCTTAGGTTTGGGGACATAGTTATGGCAGTCCCAATCTACAAACCATGAGAAGAACTCTTCAGGATATAAAGAATGATCGAGTCTGATGCACTTGCTCAGGCTTTTGTCTCTGGATTTTGTATCAACGATGGCTGTGGAATGTCGGGGAGGCCTCATGGGCCATGGACGAATCTTCCTCTCTGTGGATATGGCCCAGTCCCAATTGTTTTTCGTCAATCTGTTGGAATGGATGTCTCCTTTCAGGTTTGTTACCTCAGGTGTCGCAACCAAAGAGGAATTCCAAAGAGGAGCCCTGGGGAAGAGTGAAGGGACAACCCAAACTATGGTTAAAAATGGGGGCCTAGGGGCATTGCAGGCCCAATATGCTGTCTCTTAATCCAGCCACTGAGAGGCCTTACTTGAGGACTGGGCTCAGGCTGAGGGTCACAATGTGTTTTTTTGACCAATGTGGCCGGAGAGCGTGGGCGAGACCTCATGGGCCACACTGGTTTAAACTACACTGAACTTTGGACAACATGCCAATCACAAGGTTTCTAGCCATGGGGAAAGAGTTCTGATTTCTGCATCATTTTAAACCCTGGGCTGTGGTTGGAGATAAGGTCTAGGTTCTGAAGCCTGAAAACCGCAGTTGGGAAGAGATGACGACCTAATGCCTTGGCGGGTCATATGCGCTCAGTGTGCGGTCAGCTTCCTGGGTGTTGGTCAGCAGTTTCGGGCTCAGGTTGTGTCAGACAGTGCATTAGTGCCCAGGTTAGACTATACAATTTGGGTACAGTCGAGTGCCGTGTAGGTTTATCCTCATTTGAGGTGCCTGGGCAGCTCATAAGGCAAGATATTTTTTTTAGAGGGCAGGCAGAGTGAGCATTGTGGGTCCAGAATTGCCAAACTTGAGGGCTTCTGGGCCAGGATTGTGAGGACAGAAGTCTGAGAACACCACTAGACTTGGGTTTCAGGCCGAGGGCACGGCAGGTACCCCTTGCAGATCTGAACCAGTATCTCAAGCATCTGAAGTCACGGCGAGGATCAGACGTTGGCTCAGGTTGGAGTTTCTGTGCATGACTTCCCATTCATGAATGGAGCGGAGTCTCAAGGCCATGGAGGTTTTCCCACGTTGGGAGTTGTGGGATGCCCCCTTCAAGGATGCATTCTGCGGGACAATTGAGAACTGTTGCGCAGCTCCAGGACATCCCATATGGAATGACTCCAGAGCACCGTTCGAGGATGGATGCCAGGGAAGCCCGCCTCGCATTCCAATTGTCTCCTAGCAACAAGACAGTTGAGATCTGATGGCTCTGCTGGGGTGGCTGAGTTGAAATGGACTTTACTGAGGATGGGGCCTAATGGGTGTTTGTGTCCATGGAGGCCTTTAAATGGGGCGGTGGCAGCGGGACCCTGAAGTATTCTCCTAAGCTTTTGACATAGCTCCCATGCTCAAGTTTCCTTGAGACGAGATTTGTTCTGATGGGTTCCTCAGGAAACCCCCAATGCTGGTATTGGAATCCAGGCTTTTGAGGAGACATGCCTGTAAACCAAAGCAATGGATCCGATTATGGCCTAGGGTCCTGTCTGGTTCAATCTTCTTCTCTGGGTTCATCTTCTATGATACGAGTGGAGGTGGATGCTCAGCTGGTGTCAGACAGCCCATGTTTGTCCCGGGACCTACACTTTTGGGATAGCCTCGGGGAGTTTGGAGGGTTTTCCTAATTTGTACGATTTCAGACAATGGAATGGGCAGAATTCCCATGCATGGGGTAGGCACAGTCCTAATGTGTGGCTCAAGGGGCCCAAGCTTGGAGTTGTGTGGCCCAGGACTTTGAGTACAGAAGTACGAAAAAACAAACTAAGCTTAGGTTTGGGGACGTAGGTATGGCATGCTCAATCTACAAACCATGAGAAGAACACTTCAGGATATAATGAAAGAGCGAGTCTGAAGTACTTGCTCAGGCTTGTCTCTGAATTTCGTATCAACGATGGCCGTGGAATGTGGGGAGGCCCCATGGGCCATGGACGAATCTTCCTCTCTGTTTATTTTGCCTGGTCCCAATTGTTTTTCGTCAAGCTGTGGGATGGGAGGTCTCCTTTCAGGTTTGTTACCTCAGGTGTCCCAACCAAAGAGGAATTCAAAAGCAGAGCCCTGGGGATGATTGAAGGGACAACCCAACCTATGGTTAAAAATTGGGGCGTAGGGGCATGGCAGGCCCAATATGCTGTCTCTTCATCCAGCCACTGAGGGGCCTTACTTGAAGAATGGGCTCAGGCTGAGGGTCACAATGTGTGTTTGTGACCAATGTGGCCCACGAGCATGGGCGGGGCCTCATGGACCACACTAGTTTCAACTACACTGAACTTAAGACAACATGCCAATCACAAGGATTCTTGCCATGGGGAAGGAGTTCTGATTTCCGCATCATTTCAACACTGGGCAGTGGTTGGAGATAAGGTTAGGTTCTGAAGCCTGAAAACCGCAGTTGGGAAGAGATAACGACTTAAGGCCATGGCGATCTGATGTGCTCAGTGTGCAGTCAACTCCCTGGGTGTTGGTCAGGAGGGTCGGGCTCAGGTTGTGTCAGACAGTGCATTAGTTCCCAGGTTTGACTATATAATTTGGGTAGAGTCGAGTGCCGTTAGGTTAATCCTCATTTGAGGTGCCTGGGCATCTCATTAGGCAAGCTATTATTTTTAGAGGGCAGGCCGAGTGCTGCATTGTGGTTCCACAATTGCCAAACTTGAGGGTATCTGGGCCAGGAGTGTGAGGACAGAAGTTTGAGAACACAAGCTAGACTTGGGCTTCAGGCCAAGGGCACGGCAGTTACCCCCTACACATCTGAACCAATATCTCAAGCATCTGAAGTCACGGCGTTGATCAGACGTTGGCTCAGGTTGGAGTTTCTGTGCATGACTGCCCCTTCATGAACGGAGCGGAGTATCAAGGCCATGGAGGTTTTCCCACGTTGGGAGATGTGGAATGCCCCCTTGAAGGATTCCATGTGCGGGACAATTGAGACCTGTTGGGCAGCTCCAGGACATCCCCTATGGAATGACTCCAGAGCATCGTTCGAGGATGGAAGCCAGGGAGCCCGCCTCACATTCCAATTGATTCCTAGCAACAAGAGAGTTGAGATCTGATGGCTCTGCGGGAGCAACCGGGGTGGTTGAGTTGAAATGGACTTTCCTGAGGATGGGGCCTAGTTTGTGTTTGTTTCCATGAGGGCCTTGGAATGGGTCGTGAGCCTGGAGATTGTGTGGGTCCAGGCTGTGGGCACAGAAGTCTAAAAACACAAAATCAGCTTATGGGTGGCGCCTAGGATATGGGAGGCCGGATGTACAGCCCGAGAGGGAGCTCCTGGTCCTCAGAAACAAGGGCGAGTGGGAGGCGTTCCTTCAGGCTTTTGTCTCTGGATGTTGTGTCCGGGATAGCCGTGGATTGGAGGGGTGGCCTCAGGGACTGTGGACAAGTATCCCTCTCTGGGTATTTGTCCCAGCTCCCAAGATTTTGGGGTCATTTTATGGGAAGGGTGGAGTAGTGTTGTCTGGCTCATGTGTCTCTCCAAGAAATGGATTCCAGAGCAGAGCCCCAGGTACGGGCGGGGCGACTGGAAAACTCAAACCCTGGTGAGGATTGGGTGCATAGGGGCTTGGCAAGCCCCATCTGCGGGCTCTTGGTCCAGGCCCTGACAGGCCTTTCTTTGACATGGGGCTCATGCTGAGGGTCACAGTGTGAATTTGTGCCCAAGCAGCACTCAAGTTTGGGTGTGGCATCAGGGGCCATGAAGGTTTCTCCTACCCTGAAGGTGTGACTCCATGCCAAGAGCAAGCTTGACAGATATGGGGAAGGAGGAGTTCTTTTTGGTGCTTGCGATACCCAGCTGTGTGGAGAATTGATATAATGTCTAGGATCAGATATATGAAAACCAAGGTCAGGAAGAGGTGACGGCAAAGACCATGGCGTTTCCGAAGTGCTGGGTTTGCGGCCAGCTGTCTCCTTGTCTGTTTGGACGTCTGGCTTCAGGCTGTGTCAGACAGAGCATGAGTGCCCAAAGCAGCCTATCCATTTCGGGTACTGTCGAGGCCCGAGCAGGTTGATCCTCATCTGGGTTTTCTGTAGAGCTCCACAGGGAAACGTTTTTCTTCCGTTGGGCAGACACTGGGCTGGGTTGTGGTTCTGGAGTTCCTAGTCCGGAGGGCTTGTATGCCAGGAGTGTGAGGAAGGAAGTCTGAAAACACAAGCTAGCGTAAGTTTTGGGCCCGAGGGCACGACAGGCCCACTCTGCAGAGGATGAATCGAGATCTCCTGCACTGAGGTCATGTCAACTATGAGACGTGCCTCAGGCTAGAGTTTTTGTCCAGCATGGCCTCTTCCTGAAGGGTGTGGGGGCTTCATGAGGCCAGGGAGGTTTGCCTACGGTGGGATTTGTGAACTACTCCAAACCTTATGGTTTTCTTCTGCACAAAAGTCGAGTCCTATTGGATGGTTCCAGGAGGCCCCATACGGAAAGACTTGAGAGCAGGTGTCTAAGCATGGATGCCTGGGAACGCCACCTCATATTCCCACTCTTTAGTCAGGACAAGTCAGGCTCAATCTGCGGGCTTTTGGGTGAGCTACCCAGAGGGGAGAGTTGAAATGGACTCTCCTGAATGAGTCCTACTGTGGCTTGTTGGTCTGGGAGACCTTGGAATGTGGATGTGGCTCAGGGACTCTGCAGGATTCTCCAACCTGAGGTGTTTGACATGGCTCCAACAAGGAAGCTTCCCATGTGGAGACGAGAGGAGTTCTGTTCAGTGCCTCAGGAAAGCCCCATATCCTGTTTTTCGAAATAAAGCCTCTGAGGAGTGACACCTGGAAACCAAAGCAAGAGTTGAGATTAGGGCCTAAGGGCCTGTCCTGCTCAACCTTCTATCTCTGTGGACATCTGTGTGCATGCCTTCGTGGAGGTAGTTGCTCAGCTTGTGTCCGAATGCCCCTGTGTGTCCAGGGAGGCTCCCAGTAGTGGGATGACCTCAGGGGCCTTGAGGTTTCTCATATTCTGGAGGTTTGTGGCCAAAGGAATGGACAGAGTTTCCCAGGAGAGAGCATGCACGGTCCCCTGGTATGGCTCCAGAGGACCCAGCCTAGAGGCTGTGTTTGCCAGGGCTGTGGGGACAGATGTCTGAAAAAGCAAACTTGGCTCAGCTAGGGGCCAAGGTAATGGCAGGCCTAATCTCCAGTCCGTGAGGGGAGATCCTCTGGATAACACAGGAGGGCAAGTGGGAGGCAGTCGCTCAGGCTTTTGTCTCTGGGTGTTGCGTTCACAGTGGCCTTCAGGGTAGGTGTTGCCTCAGGGGCTGAGGAAGAGCCTTCCTCTCGGGGATTTTCCAAGCTCCCAAGTGTTTGGGTTCATTCTGTGGGAAGGGAAGAGTACTGTTTTCTGCCACAGGGGACTCCCCAGGAGAGGGACTCTAGAGCACAGCATTCGGTTTCCTCAACTGGAATACACACCATTTAGTTAGTTCTGGGTGCCTAGGGGCATGGCAAGCCCCATATGCGGGCTCTTGGTACAGTCACTGAGAGGCGTTACTTGAATAAGGTACTCACGCTGAGGGTCTCAATATGTGTTTGTGCCCAAGGCGGACCTCACGCATGGGTGTGGACTCATGGGCCATGCCGTTTTCTCCTACACTGAAGGTTTGAGTCACTGCCAGCAGCAAGGTTTCTTGCCATGGGGAAGGAAGGGTTCTGACTTGTGCATCCGGTTACCCCTGTGCAGGGATTGGAGATAAGTTCTAGGTTCCGATGACTGAAAACCCAGGTTGGGAATGGATGGTGGCCTAAGGCAGTGGCGGGTCCAATGTGCTGGGTGTGCAGCCAGCTGTGTCAGTGTCTGTTGGAAGGTCTAGGCTCAGGCTATTTGCGACAGAGCATCAGTGTTTAAGGAAGCCTATGCAATTGGGATGTTGACGAGGTCCAAGCTGTTTGATCCTCATTTGGCGTTTCTGGGCAGCACCATAGACAATGTTTTTCTCCTGGGAGGCAGGCAGAGTGCTTCATTGTGGCCCCAGAATTCCCAGTAGGGAGGGTTTTTGGGCCAGGAGTGTGAGGACGGAAGTCTGAAAACACAAGCTAGGGTGAGGATTGGAGCCAAGGGCAGAGCAAGCCCACTGTGCAGAGGCTGAATCAAAATCTCCTGCATCTGATGTCAGGGTGAGGATCAGACGTTGGCTGAGGCTGGAGTATGTGTCCATGTTGGCACCTTCATGAAGCGGTGGCCTCATGAGGCCAAGGAATTTTTCCCACGCTGAGTTTGGAGGTTGCCCCAAACCACAAGGTTTCCTTCTGCAGGACATTCGAGTCCTGTTGCATGGCTCCAGGACATACCATACGGAAGGACTGGAGAGTAGGGTTTGAAGGATGGATCCCTGTACAGCATGCCTCGCATTCCCATTGGCCATTAGCGACAACATATGTTTGATCTGCTGCCTCTGGGGCACGCTACCCAGGGAGCTGAGTTGAAATGGCCTCTCCTGAGGATGCGTCATAATGTGCGTTTGGGTCCATGGAGACCTTGGAATGTGCTGGTTGTTCAGTGGCCCTGCGGAACTCTCCTACCTGAAGGGTCTGATACATCCCCAGTAAGAAAGCTCCCCATGTGGAGACGAGAGAGGTTTGGTTTGGTGACTCGGAAAAGCCCCATGTGCTGGTCTACGAAAACAGTCCTCTGAGGACGGACACATGGAAACCAAAGCTAAGGTTCATATAAGGGCCTGGGGGCCTGTACATTTCAACCTTCTATCTCTGGGGACACTGTCTGAGAGTCTAAGTGGAGATAGTTGCTCCGCTGGTGTCAGGGAGCCCCTCTTAGTCCAGGGTGGCCTAAACTATTGATGGCCTCAGGGGCCTTGGAGATTTTCCCTAACCTCTAAGGTTGTGTCAATGAATTGGGCACAATTTCATTTGAGAGGGCAGGCACAATCTTTCGCTGTGGCTCCAGAGGCCCTAGCCTGGAGGTTGTGTGGGTCCAGGCTGTGGGCACAGAAGTCTGAAAACTCAAACTCAGCTTATGAGTGGCGCCTAGGGTATGGCAGGCCGGATGTACAGCCCGAGAGGGAGCTCCTGGGCCTCTGAAACAAGGGCGAGTGGGAGGCGTTCCTTCAGGCTTTTGTCTCTGGATGTTGTGTCCAGGATAGCCTTGGATTGGATGGGTGGCCTCAGGGACTGTGGACGAGTATCCCTCTCTGGGGATTTGTTCCAGCTCCCAAGAGTTTGGGGTCATTTTGTAGGAAGGGTGGAGTCGTGTTGTCTGGCTCATGGGTCTCTCCAAGAAAGGGATTCCAGAGCAGAGCCCCAGGTACGGGCGGGGCGACTGGAAATCTCAAACACTGGTGAGGATTGGGTGCATAGGGGCTTGGCAAGTCCCATAGGCGGGCTCTTGGTCCAGGCTCCGACAGGCCTTTCTTTGACATGGGGCTCATGCTGAGGGTCACAGTGTGAATTTGTGCCCAAGCAGCACTCAAGTTTGGGCGTGGCATCAGGAGCCATGAAGTTTTCTCCCACCCTGAAGGTGTGACTCCATGCCAAGAGCAAGCTTTACAGCCATGGGGAAGGAGGAGTTCTGTTTTGTGCTTGCGATACCCAGCTGTGTGGAGAATTGATATAATGTCTAGGTTCAGATATCTGAAAACCAAGGTTAGGAAGAGGTGACGGCATAAGACCATGGCGTGTCCGAAGTTCTGGGTGTGCGGCCAGCTGTCTCCTTCTCTTTCTGGACGTCTGGCTTCAGGCTGTGTCAGATAGAGCATGGGTGCCCAGAGCAGTCTATCCAGTTCAGGTACCGTCGAGGCCCGAGCAGGTTGATCCTCATCTGGGTTTTCTGGAGAGCCCCACAGGGAAACGTTTTTCTTCCTTTGGGCAGACATTGGGCTGGGTTCTGGTTCTGGAGTTCCTAGTCCGAAGGGCTTGTTTGCCAGGAGTGTGAGGAAGGAAGTCTGAAAACACAAGCTAGCGTAAAGTTTGGGACCGAGGGCACGGCAGGCCTACTCTGCAGAGGCTGAATCGAGATCTCCTGCACTGAGGTCATGTCAACTATGAGACGTGCCTCAGGCTAGAGTTTTTGTCCAGCATGGCCTCTTCCTGAAGGGTGTGGGGGCTTCATGAGGCCAGGGAGGTTTGCCTACGATGGGATTTGTGAACTACTCCAAAACTCAAGGTTTCCTTCTGCACGACAGTCGAGTCCTATTGGATGGTTCCAGGAGGCCCCATACGGAAAGACTCGAGAGCAGGTGTCTATGCATGGATGCCTGGGAACGCCACCTCATATTCCCACTCTTTAGTCAGGAAAAGGCAGGCTCAATCTGCGGTCTAATGGGTGAGCTACTCAGAGGGGAGAGTTGAAATGGACTCTCCTGATGATGAGTCCTACTGTGGCTTGTTGGCCTGGGAGACCTTGGAATGTGGAGGTTGCTCAGGGACACTGCAGGATTCTCCAACCTGAGGTGTTTGACAAGGCTCCAACAAAGAAGCTTCCCATGTGGAGACGAGAGGAGTTCTGTTCAGTGCCTCAGGAAAGCCCCATATCCTGTTCTTCGAACCAAAGCCTCTGAGGAGAGAAACCTGGAAACCAAAGCGATTGTTGAGGTTAGGGCCTAAGGGCCTTTCCGACTCAAATATCTATCTCTGTTGACATCTGTGTGCATGCCTTCGTAGAGGTAGCTGCTCAGCTTGTGTCCGAAAGACCCTGTGTGTCCAGGGAGGCTCCCAGTAGTGGGATGTCCTCGGGGGCCTTGAGGGTTCTCATATTCTGGAGGTGTGTGGCCAAATGAATGGACACAGTTTCCCAGGAGAGAGCAGGAACGGTCCTGTGGTATGGCTCTAGAGGGCCCAGCCTAAATGCTGTGTTTTTCATGGCGGTGGGGACAGATGTCTGAAAAAGCAAACTTGGCTCAACTAGGGGCCAAGGTAATGACAGGCCTGATCTCCAGTCCGTGAGGGGAGATCCTCTGGATATCAAAGGAGGGGAGTGGGAGGCAGTCGTTCAGGCTGTTGTCTCTGGGTGTTGCATTCACAGTGGCCGGTCAGTGTAGGGGTTCCCTCAGGGGGCGAGGAAGAGCCTTCCTCACGGGGGATTGTCCAAGCTCCCAAGTGTTTGGGTTCCTGGTGTGGGAAGGGAAGAGTACTGTTTTCTGCCACATGGGACCCCCCAGGGGAGGGATTCTTGGGCACAGCAGTGGGTTCCCTCAACTGGAATACACACCATCTTTTTAGTCCTGTGTGCCTACGGGCATGGCAAGCCACATATCAGGGCTCTTGGTCCAGTCACTGAGAGGCGTTACTTGAATAAGGTACCCACGCTGTGGGTCACAAATTGTGTTTGTGCCCAAGGCGGCCCTCACGCATGGGCGTGGCCTCATGGGCCATGCCGTTTTCTCCTACACTGAAGGTTTGACTCCCTGCCAGCAGCAAGGTTTCTTGCCATGGGTAAGGAGGAGTTGTGATTTCTGCATCACACTCACGCCTGGGCAGTGATTGGAGATAAGGTCTCGGTTCTGAAGTCTGAAAACTGAGATAGGGAAGAGATGATGACCTAAGGCCATGGCGGTTCCTATGTGCTCAGTGTGTGGTCAGCTTTCTGGGTGTTGGTGAGGAGGTCCGGCCTCAGGTTGTGTCCGACAGTGCATTAGTGCCCAGGTTAGACTACATAATTTGGTTAATGTCGAGTGCTGTGTAGGTTTATCCTCATTTAAGGTGCCTGGGCAGCTCATGAGGCAATAATTTTTTTTCTGGAGGTCAGGCAGAGTGTTGCATTGTGGGGCCGGAATTGCCAAACTTGAGGGCTTCGGGACCAGGAATGAGAGGACGGAAGTCTGAGAAGACAAGCTAGACTTGGGTTTCAGGGCGAGGGCACGGTAGGTACCCCCTGCAGATCTGAACCAATATCTCATGCATCTGAAGTCAGGGCGAGGATCAGACGTTGCCTCAGGTTGGAGTTTCCGTGCATGAAGGCCGCTTCATGAAGGGAGCAGAATCTCGAGGACATTGAGGTTTTCCCACGTTGGGAGTTGTGGGATGCCCCCTTCAAGGATTCCTTCTGCGGGACAATTGAGACATGTTGGACAGCTCCAGGACATCCCATATGGAATGACTCCAGAGCACCGTTCAAGAATGGATGCCTGGGAGCCCGCGTCGCATTCCAATTTTCTCCTAGCAACAAGACAGTTTAGATCTGATGGCTCTGCGGGAGCAATCTGGGTGGCTGAATTGAAATGGACTTTCCTGAAGATGGGGCCTAATGTGTGTTTGTGTCCATGAGGGCCTTGGAATTGGGCGGTGGCACCGGGACCCTGAAGTACTCTCCTAAGCTTTTGACATAGCTCCCATGCACAGGTTTCCTTGTGGAGACAAGATGAGTTCTGATGGTTGCCTCAGGAAAAACCCCATGCTTGTATTGAATTCAGGCTTTTGAGGAGACATGCCTTAAACGAAGGCAAGGGATCCTATTATGGCCTAGGGTCCTGTCTGGTTCAATCTTCTTCTCTGGGGACATCCGTCTATGGTATGAGTGGAGGTAGATTATCAGCTGGTGTCAGACAGCCCTTGTTTGTTCCGGTCGACCTACACTATTGGGATGGCCTCAGGGACTTTAGAGGTTTCTCCTAATTTGTACGATTTTGGACCATGGAATGGGCAGAATTACCATGGATTGGTAGGCACAGTCCTAATGTGTGGCTCCAGGGGCCCCAGCCTGGAGAGTGTGTGGCCCAGGACTTTGAAGACAGAAGTCTGAAAACACAAACTCAGCTTAGGTTTGGGGACATAGGTATGGCAGGCCCGATCTACAAACCATGAGAAGAACTCTTCAGTATATGTAGAAAGTGCGAGTCTGAGGCGCTTGCTCAGGCTTTTGTCTCTGGATTTTGTATCAGTGATGGCCGTGGAATGTCGGGGAGGCCTCATGGGCCATGGACGAATCTTCCTCTCTGAGGATTTGCCCCGATTCCCAATCGTTTTTCGTCAATCTGTGGTAAGGGAGGACTCCTTTCACTTTTGTCACCTCAGGTGTCTCACCAAAAGAGGAATTCCAAAGCAAAGCCGTGGTGAAGACTGAAGGGACAACCCGAACTATGGTTAAAAATTGGGGCCTTGGGGCATGGCAAGCCCAATATGCTATCTCTTCATCCAGCCACTGAGAGGCCTTACTTGGGGACTGGGCTCACGCTGAGGGTCACAATGTGTGTTTGTGACCAATGTGGCCCAAGAGCATGGGCGGTGCCTCATGGGCCACACTGTCTTCAACTACACTGAAGGTTGGACAACATGCCAACCACAAGGTTTCTTGCCATGGGGAAGGAGTTCTGATTTCTTCATCACGTTCAACCCTGGGCAGTGATTGGAGATAAGGTCTAGATTCTGAAGCCTGAAAACCGAGGTTGGGAAGAGATGACGACCTAAGGCCATGGCGGTACGATGTGCTCAGTGTCCTGTTAGCAGTCTGGGTGGGCCAGGAGTTCCAGGCTCAGGCTGTGTCAGAAAGGGCATTAGTGCCCTGGTCAGCCTATATTTGAGGTACAGCCAAGGTAGGTGCAGGTTGATCCTCATTTGGGGTTACTGTGTCACCCCAGAGGGCAAAGTTTTTCTTCTGTAGGGCAGGCAGAGTGCTGCATTGTAGTTCTCGATTGCCAAACGGGAGGGCCTATGGGCCAGTAGTCTGAGGACAGAATTCTGAAAACACAAGCTAGGCTTAGGTTTCTGGGTGAGCACATGGCAGGCACAATCTACAGACCGGAATCGAGATCTCGTGCATCTGAAGTCAGGGCGAGGATCGGATGATCGCTCAGGTTGGATTTTCTGTCCCTGATGGCCCCTTCATGAATGGGGGGCATCACGAGGCCATGGGGGTTTTCCCACGATGGGAGTTGTGAGCAGCTCCAAAATGCAAACAGTCTTCTGCAGGAATGGAGACCTGTTGTTTGGCTCCAGGCCAATGATTCTGAGCAGGGTTCTAAGGATGGATGGCTGAATAGCCCACCTCACATTCCAATTGTCTCCTAGCAACAAGTCAGGTTAGATCTGCTGGATCTGGGGGAGCAACCGAGGAGGCTGAGTTGAAATGGACTCTCCTGTGGATGGGTCCTAATGTGCTTTTGCGTCTATGGAGACCTTGGAATGAAGCTGTGGCACTGGGTCCCTGAAGGATTCTCCAAAACAGAGGCTTTGCACAGCTCCAACGTCCAAGTATCCCATGTGTAGATGAGATGTTTTATGATGGGTAAGTCAAGAAACAGCCATATGCTGGTTTTGAAATCCAGGCCTCTGAGGAGAGATGTTGGACACCAAAGAAATGGATCTGATTAGTGCCTAGGAGCCTGTTCTTTCCTTTTTAAATCTGGGGACATCTGTCTATGAGTCTGAGTGCAGGGAGGTGCTCCGATGGGCTCAGATTGCCCCTCTTTTTCCTGGGAAGCCACCACTATTGAGATGGATCAGGGAATTTGGAGGTTTATCCTATTAGAAAAGTTGTGGCCATTGGAATGGGAACACACAATTCCCTTGGTGAGGGCAAGTACAGTCCTCAGGTTTGGCTCCAGGGGCCTGAGCCTGTAGGTTGTGTAGGCCAGGGCTGTTTGGACAGTTGTCTGGAAACACAAACTCGTCTTATGTTTCGGGACATAAATATAGCAGGACTGATCTACAGACCATGAGAAGAAGTCTTCGGGATATGAAAAAAGGGCGAGTGTGAGGATCTTGCTCAAGTTTTTGTCTCTGGATACCGTGTCACTAATAGTCGTGAAATTTCTAGGTGACTTCATGGGAAATGGACGAGTCTTACTCTCTGTTGGTTTGGCCAGCCCAAAGAGTTTGGGATCATTCTGTGGGATGGAAGAAGTCCGTTTCTTTGTTGTTGTTTTCTTTTTTAACCTCAGGTGTCCCACCAAATGAGGGGTTCCAAAGTAGAGCCCTGGGGAGGGGCTATTGGGCAATCAGATATCTGGTTAAAAATTAGGTCCTAGGGACATATCAAGCCCATTATGGCATCTAATTGTCCAGCCACTGAGAGGACTTACAAGAGGACAGGACTCATGCAGAGGGTCACAATGTGTGTTTATGCCCTCGTCGCAGTCAAGAATGGGCGGGGCCTCAGGGTGAATGCTGGTTTCTCCTACACTGAACGTTGGAAAACGTGCCAACCACAAGGTTTCTTGCCATGGGTAAGGAGGAGTTGTGATTTCTGCATCACACTCACGCCTGGGCAGTGATTGGAGTTAAGGTCTCGGTTCTGAAAACTGAAAACTGAGATAGGGAAGGGATGATGACCTAAGGCCATGGAGGGTCTTATGTGCTCAGTGTGTGGTCAGCTTTCTGGGTGTTGGTGAGGAGGTCCGGGCTCAGGTTGTGTCCGAAAGTGCATTAGTGCCCAGGTTAGACTACATAATTTGGGTAAAGACGAGTGCTGTGTAGGTTTATCCTCATTTAAGGTGACTGGGCAGCTCATGAGGCAATAGTTTTTTTCTAGAGGGCAGGCAGAGTGCGGCATTGTGGGTCCGGAATTGACAAACTTGAGGGCTTCGGGACCAGGAGTGTGAGGATGGAAGTCTGAGAAGACAAGCTAGAATTGGGATTCAGGGAGAGGGCACCCCAGGTAACCCTGCAGATCTGAACAAATATCTCATGCATCTGAAGTCAGGGCGAGGATCAGACGTTGGCTCAGGTGGGAGTTTCCGTGCATGACGGCCGCTTCATGAAGTGAGCAGAATCTCGAGGCCATTGAGGTTTTACCCCGTTGGGAGTTGTGGGATGCCCCCTTCAAGGAATCCTTCTGCGGGACAATTGAGACATGTTGGACAGCTCCAGGACATCCCATATGGAATGACTCCAGAGCACCGTTCTAGAATGGATGACTGGGAAGCCCGCCTCGCATTCCAATTGTCTCCTAGCAACAAGACAGTTTAGATCTGATGTCTGTGAGGGAGCAACCTGGGTGGCTGAATTGAAATGGACTTTCCTGAGGATGGGTCCTAATGTGTTTTTGTGTCCATGAGGGCCTTGGAATGGGGCGGTGGCACCGGCAACCTGAAGTACACTCCTAAGCTTTTGACATAGCTCCCATGCACAGGTTTCCTTGTGGAGACGAGATGAGTTCTGATGGGTGCCCCAGGAAAACGCCTATGCTCGTATTGGAATCGGGCTTTTGAGGAGCCATGCCTGTAAACCAAGGCAATGGATCCTATTATGGCCTAGGGTCCTGTCTGGTTCAATCTTCTTCTCTGGGGACATCCATCTATGGTATGAGTGGAGGTAGATTATCAGCTAGTGTCAGACAGCCCTTTTTTGTTCCGGTCGACCTACTCTATTGGGATGGCCTCAGGGACTTTGGAGGTTTCTCCTAATTTGTACGATTTTGGACCATGGAATGGGCAGAATTCCCATGGACTGGTAGGCACAGTCCTAATGTTTGGCTCCAGAACCCCAGCCTGGGGAGTGTGTGACCCAGGACTTTGAGGACAGAAGTCTGAAAACACAAACTCAGCTTAGGTTTGGGGACGTAGGTATGGCAGGCCCGATCTACAAATCATGAGAAGAACTCTTCAGGATATGAAGAAAGTGCGAGTCTGAGGCGCTTGCTCAGGCTTTTGTCTCTGGATTTTGTATCAGCGATGGCCGTTGAATGTCGGGGAGGCCTCAGGGTTCATGGACGAATCTACCTCTCTGAGGATTTGCCCCGATTCCCAATCGTTTTTCGTCAATCTGTGGTATGGGAGGGCTTCTTTCAGTTTTTTTACCCAGGTTCCCACCAAAAGAGAAATTCCAAAGCAAAGCCATGGAGAAGACTGAAGGGACAACCCGAACTATGGTTAAAAAATGGGACCTAGGGGCATGGCAAACCCAATATGCTATCTCTTCATCCAGCCACTGAGAGGCCTTACTTGGGGACTGGGCTCACGCTGAGGGTCACAATGTGTGTTTGTGACCAATGTGGCCCAAGAGCATGGGCGGGGCCTCATGGGCCACACTGTCTTCAACTACACTGAAGGTTGGACAACATGCCAACCACAAGGTTTCTTGCCATGGGGAAGGAGTTCTGATTTCTGCATCACGTTCAACCCTGGGCAGTGATTGGAGATAAGGTCTAGATTCTGAATCCTGAAAACCGAGGGAGGGAAGAGTTGACGACCTAAGGCCATGGCGGCTCGATGTGCTCAGTGTTCGGCTAACAGTCTGGGTGGGCCAGGAGTTCAAGGCTCAGACTATGTCAGAAAGAGCATTAGTGCCCAGGTCAGCCTATGTTTGGGGTAAAGACAAGGTAGGTGCAGGTTGCTCCTCACTTGGGGTTACTGGGTCACCCCGGGGGCAATGTTGACCTTCTGGAGGGCAGGCAGAGTGCTGCATTGTAGTTCTGGATTGCCAAACTGGAGGGCTTGTGGGCCAGTAGTCTGAGGACAGAAGTCTGAGAACACAAGCTAGGCTTAGGTTTCTGGGTGAGGACATGGCAGGCACAATCTACAGACCGGAATCGAGATCTCGTGCATCTGAAGGCAGGGCGAGGATCGGACGATCGCTCAGGTTGGAGTTTCTGTCCCCGATGGCCCCTTCATGAATGAAGGGCATCACGAGGCCATGGAGGTTTTCCTATGATGAAAGATGTGAGCAACTCCAAACTGCAAAGAGTCTTCTGCAGGACAATTGAGACCTATGTTTGGCTCCAGGCCAATGATTCTGAGCAGGGTTCTAAGGATGGATGGCTTGGTAGCCCACCTCGCATTCCAATTGTCTCCTAGCAACAAGACAGGTTAGATCTGCTGGATCTGGTGGAGCAACCGAGGAGAGTGAGTTGAAATGGACTCACCTGGGGATGGGTCCTAATGTGCTTTTGTGTCTATGGAGACCTTGGAATGAAGCGGTGGCACCGGGGCCCTGAAGGGTTCTCCTAAACAGAGGCTTTGCACAGCTCCAACGTCCAAGTATCCCATGTGTAGATGAGATGTTTTCTGATGGGTGAGTCAAGAAAGAGCCATATGCTGGTTTTGAAATCCAGTCCTCTGTGGAGAGAATCTTTGAAACCAAATCAATGGATCTGATAAGTGCCTAGGGGCCTGTACTTTCCTTTTTAACTCTCGGGAAATCTGTCTATGGGTCTGAGTGCAGGGAGGTGCTCCGATGGGCTCAGATTGCCCCTCTTTTTCCTGGGAAGCCACCACTATTGAGATGGATCAGGGACTTTGGAGGTTTATACTATTAGAAGGGTTGTGTCCATTGTAATGGGAACACACAATTCACTTGGTGAGGGCAAGTACAGTCCTCAGGTTTGGCTCCAGGGGCCTGAGCCTGTAGGTTGTGTAGGCCAGGGCTGTTTGGACAGTTGTCTGGAAACACAAACTCTTCTTATGTTTCGGGACATAAATATGGCAGGACTGATTTACAGACCATGAGGAGAACTCTTCGGGATTTGAAAAAAGGGCGAGTGTGAAGCTCTTGCTCAAGTTTTTGTCTCTGGATACCGTGTCACTCATGGTCGTGAAATTTCTGGGTGACTTCATGGGAAATGGACGAGTCTTACTCTCTGGTGGTTTGGCCCAGTCCAAAGAGTTTGGGGTCATTCTGTGGGATGGAAGAAGTCCGTTTTTTTTGTTGTTGTTGTTTTCTTTTTTAACCTCAGGTGTCCCACCAAATGAGGGGTTCCAAAGTAGAGCTCTGGGGAGGGCGATTGGACAATCAGAAATCTGGTTAAAAATTGGGGCCTAGGGACATGTCAAGCCCATTATGGCATCTAATGGTCCAGCCACTGAGAGGACTTACTAGAGGACAGGACTCATGCTGAGGGTCATAATGCCTGTTTATGCCGTCGTCGCACTCAAGAATGGGCGGGGCCTCAGGGTGAATGCTGGTTTCTCCTACACTGAACGTTGGAAAACGTGCCAACCACAAGGTTTCTTGCCATGGGGAAGGAGGAGTTGTGATTTCTGCATCACACTCTCGCCTGGTCAGTGATTGGAGATAAGGTCTCGGTTCTGAAACCTGAAAACTGAGATAGGGAAGAGATGATGACCTAAGGCCATGGCGGGTCTTATGTGCTCAGTGTGTGGTCAGCTTTCTGGGTGTTGGTCAGGAGGTCCGGGCTCAGGTTGTGTCCGACAGTGCATTAGTGCCCAGGTTAGACTATATAATTTGGGTAAAGTCGAGTGCTGTGTAGGTTTATCCTCATTTAAGGTGCCTGGGCAGCTCATGAGGCAATAATTTTTTTCTACAGGTCAGGCAGAGTGCTGCATTGTGGGTCCGGAATTGCCAAACTTGAGGGCATCGGGACCAGGAGTGTGAGGACGGAAGTCTGAGAAGACAAGCTAAATTCGGGTTTCAGGGAGAGGGCACGGCAGGAACCCCCTGCAGATCTGAACCAATATATCATGCATCTGAAGTCAGCGCGAGGATCAGAGATTGGCTCAGGTTGGAATTTCCGTGCATGACGGCCGCTTCATGAAGGGAGCAGAATCTCGAGGCCATTGAGGTTTTCCCACGTTGGGAGTTGTGGGATGCCCCCTTCAAGGATTCCTTCTGCGGGACAATTGAGACCTGTTGGACAGCTCCAGGACATCCCATTTGGAATGACTCCAGAGCACGTTCGAGAATGGATGCCTGGAAAGCACGCCTCGCATTCCAATTGTCTCCCAGCAACAAGACAGTTTAGATGGGATGGCTCTGCGGGAGCAACCAAGGTGGCTGAGGACGGGTCCTAATATGTTTTTGTGTCCATGAAAACCTTGGAATGGGGCTGTGGCACCAAGACCCTGACGTACTATCCTAAGCTTTTGACATAGCTCCCATGCACAGGTTTCCTTGTGGAGACGAGATGAGTTCTGATGGGTGCCTCAGGAAAACCCCTATGCTCTTATTGGAATCAGGCATTTGAGGAAACATGCCTGTAAACCAAGGCAATGGATCCTATTATGGCCTAGGGTCCTGTCTGCTTCAATCTCTTCTGGGGACATCCATCTATGGTATGAGTGGAGGTAGATTATCAGCTAGTGTCAGACAGCCCTTTTTTGTTCCGGTCGACCTACTCTATTGGGATGGCCTCAGGGACTTTGGAGGTTTCTCCTAATTTGTACGATTTTGGACCATGGAATGGGCAGAATTCCCATGGACTGGTAGGCACAGTCCTAATGTTTGGCTCCAGAACCCCAGCCTGGGGAGTGTGTGACCCAGGACTTTGAGGACAGAAGTCTGAAAACACAAACTCAGCTTAGGTTTGGGGACGTAGGTATGGCAGGCCCGATCTACAAATCATGAGAAGAACTCTTCAGGATATGAAGAAAGTGCGAGTCTGAGGCGCTTGCTCAGGCTTTTGTCTCTGGATTTTGTATCAGCGATGGCCGTTGAATGTCGGGGAGGCCTCAGGGTTCATGGACGAATCTACCTCTCTGAGGATTTGCCCCGATTCCCAATCGTTTTTCGTCAATCTGTGGTATGGGAGGGCTTCTTTCAGTTTTTTTACCCAGGTTCCCACCAAAAGAGAAATTCCAAAGCAAAGCCATGGAGAAGACTGAAGGGACAACCCGAACTATGGTTAAAAAATGGGACCTAGGGGCATGGCAAACCCAATATGCTATCTCTTCATCCAGCCACTGAGAGGCCTTACTTGGGGACTGGGCTCACGCTGAGGGTCACAATGTGTGTTTGTGACCAATGTGGCCCAAGAGCATGGGCGGGGCCTCATGGGCCACACTGTCTTCAACTACACTGAAGGTTGGACAACATGCCAACCACAAGGTTTCTTGCCATGGGGAAGGAGTTCTGATTTCTGCATCACGTTCAACCCTGGGCAGTGATTGGAGATAAGGTCTAGATTCTGAATCCTGAAAACCGAGGGAGGGAAGAGTTGACGACCTAAGGCCATGGCGGCTCGATGTGCTCAGTGTTCGGCTAACAGTCTGGGTGGGCCAGGAGTTCAAGGCTCAGACTATGTCAGAAAGAGCATTAGTGCCCAGGTCAGCCTATGTTTGGGGTAAAGACAAGGTAGGTGCAGGTTGCTCCTCACTTGGGGTTACTGGGTCACCCCGGGGGCAATGTTGACCTTCTGGAGGGCAGGCAGAGTGCTGCATTGTAGTTCTGGATTGCCAAACTGGAGGGCTTGTGGGCCAGTAGTCTGAGGACAGAAGTCTGAGAACACAAGCTAGGCTTAGGTTTCTGGGTGAGGACATGGCAGGCACAATCTACAGACCGGAATCGAGATCTCGTGCATCTGAAGGCAGGGCGAGGATCGGACGATCGCTCAGGTTGGAGTTTCTGTCCCCGATGGCCCCTTCATGAATGAAGGGCATCACGAGGCCATGGAGGTTTTCCTATGATGAAAGATGTGAGCAACTCCAAACTGCAAAGAGTCTTCTGCAGGACAATTGAGACCTATGTTTGGCTCCAGGCCAATGATTCTGAGCAGGGTTCTAAGGATGGATGGCTTGGTAGCCCACCTCGCATTCCAATTGTCTCCTAGCAACAAGACAGGTTAGATCTGCTGGATCTGGTGGAGCAACCGAGGAGAGTGAGTTGAAATGGACTCACCTGGGGATGGGTCCTAATGTGCTTTTGTGTCTATGGAGACCTTGGAATGAAGCGGTGGCACCGGGGCCCTGAAGGGTTCTCCTAAACAGAGGCTTTGCACAGCTCCAACGTCCAAGTATCCCATGTGTAGATGAGATGTTTTCTGATGGGTGAGTCAAGAAAGAGCCATATGCTGGTTTTGAAATCCAGTCCTCTGTGGAGAGAATCTTTGAAACCAAATCAATGGATCTGATAAGTGCCTAGGGGCCTGTACTTTCCTTTTTAACTCTCGGGAAATCTGTCTATGGGTCTGAGTGCAGGGAGGTGCTCCGATGGGCTCAGATTGCCCCTCTTTTTCCTGGGAAGCCACCACTATTGAGATGGATCAGGGACTTTGGAGGTTTATACTATTAGAAGGGTTGTGTCCATTGTAATGGGAACACACAATTCACTTGGTGAGGGCAAGTACAGTCCTCAGGTTTGGCTCCAGGGGCCTGAGCCTGTAGGTTGTGTAGGCCAGGGCTGTTTGGACAGTTGTCTGGAAACACAAACTCTTCTTATGTTTCGGGACATAAATATGGCAGGACTGATTTACAGACCATGAGGAGAACTCTTCGGGATTTGAAAAAAGGGCGAGTGTGAAGCTCTTGCTCAAGTTTTTGTCTCTGGATACCGTGTCACTCATGGTCGTGAAATTTCTGGGTGACTTCATGGGAAATGGACGAGTCTTACTCTCTGGTGGTTTGGCCCAGTCCAAAGAGTTTGGGGTCATTCTGTGGGATGGAAGAAGTCCGTTTTTTTTGTTGTTGTTGTTTTCTTTTTTAACCTCAGGTGTCCCACCAAATGAGGGGTTCCAAAGTAGAGCTCTGGGGAGGGCGATTGGACAATCAGAAATCTGGTTAAAAATTGGGGCCTAGGGACATGTCAAGCCCATTATGGCATCTAATGGTCCAGCCACTGAGAGGACTTACTAGAGGACAGGACTCATGCTGAGGGTCATAATGCCTGTTTATGCCGTCGTCGCACTCAAGAATGGGCGGGGCCTCAGGGTGAATGCTGGTTTCTCCTACACTGAACGTTGGAAAACGTGCCAACCACAAGGTTTCTTGCCATGGGGAAGGAGGAGTTGTGATTTCTGCATCACACTCTCGCCTGGTCAGTGATTGGAGATAAGGTCTCGGTTCTGAAACCTGAAAACTGAGATAGGGAAGAGATGATGACCTAAGGCCATGGCGGGTCTTATGTGCTCAGTGTGTGGTCAGCTTTCTGGGTGTTGGTCAGGAGGTCCGGGCTCAGGTTGTGTCCGACAGTGCATTAGTGCCCAGGTTAGACTATATAATTTGGGTAAAGTCGAGTGCTGTGTAGGTTTATCCTCATTTAAGGTGCCTGGGCAGCTCATGAGGCAATAATTTTTTTCTACAGGTCAGGCAGAGTGCTGCATTGTGGGTCCGGAATTGCCAAACTTGAGGGCATCGGGACCAGGAGTGTGAGGACGGAAGTCTGAGAAGACAAGCTAAATTCGGGTTTCAGGGAGAGGGCACGGCAGGAACCCCCTGCAGATCTGAACCAATATATCATGCATCTGAAGTCAGCGCGAGGATCAGAGATTGGCTCAGGTTGGAATTTCCGTGCATGACGGCCGCTTCATGAAGGGAGCAGAATCTCGAGGCCATTGAGGTTTTCCCACGTTGGGAGTTGTGGGATGCCCCCTTCAAGGATTCCTTCTGCGGGACAATTGAGACCTGTTGGACAGCTCCAGGACATCCCATTTGGAATGACTCCAGAGCACGTTCGAGAATGGATGCCTGGAAAGCACGCCTCGCATTCCAATTGTCTCCCAGCAACAAGACAGTTTAGATGGGATGGCTCTGCGGGAGCAACCAAGGTGGCTGAGGACGGGTCCTAATATGTTTTTGTGTCCATGAAAACCTTGGAATGGGGCTGTGGCACCAAGACCCTGACGTACTATCCTAAGCTTTTGACATAGCTCCCATGCACAGGTTTCCTTGTGGAGACGAGATGAGTTCTGATGGGTGCCTCAGGAAAACCCCTATGCTCTTATTGGAATCAGGCATTTGAGGAAACATGCCTGTAAACCAAGGCAATGGATCCTATTATGGCCTAGGGTCCTGTCTGCTTCAATCTCTTCTGGGGACATCCATCTATGGTATGAGTGGAGGTAGATTATCAGCTAGTGTCAGACAGCCCTTTTTTGTTCCGGTCGACCTACTCTATTGGGATGGCCTCAGGGACTTTGGAGGTTTCTCCTAATTTGTACGATTTTGGACCATGGAATGGGCAGAATTCCCATGGACTGGTAGGCACAGTCCTAATGTTTGGCTCCAGAACCCCAGCCTGGGGAGTGTGTGACCCAGGACTTTGAGGACAGAAGTCTGAAAACACAAACTCAGCTTAGGTTTGGGGACGTAGGTATGGCAGGCCCGATCTACAAATCATGAGAAGAACTCTTCAGGATATGAAGAAAGTGCGAGTCTGAGGCGCTTGCTCAGGCTTTTGTCTCTGGATTTTGTATCAGCGATGGCCGTTGAATGTCGGGGAGGCCTCAGGGTTCATGGACGAATCTACCTCTCTGAGGATTTGCCCCGATTCCCAATCGTTTTTCGTCAATCTGTGGTATGGGAGGGCTTCTTTCAGTTTTTTTACCCAGGTTCCCACCAAAAGAGAAATTCCAAAGCAAAGCCATGGAGAAGACTGAAGGGACAACCCGAACTATGGTTAAAAAATGGGACCTAGGGGCATGGCAAACCCAATATGCTATCTCTTCATCCAGCCACTGAGAGGCCTTACTTGGGGACTGGGCTCACGTTGAGGGTCACAATGTGTGTTTGTGACCAATGTGGCCCAAGAGCATGGGCGGGGCCTCATGGGCCACACTGTCTTCAACTACACTGAAGGTTGGACAACAGGCCAACCACAAGGTTTCTTGCCATGGGGAAGGAGTTCTGATTTCTGCATCACGTTCAACCCTGGGCAGTGATTGGAGATAAGGTCTAGATTCTGAATCCTGAAAACCGAGAGAGGGAAGAGTTGACGACCTAAGGCCATGGCGGCTCGATGTGCTCAGTGTGCGGCTAGCAGTCTGGGTGGGCCAGGAGTTCAAGGCTCAGACTATGTCAGAAAGAGCATTAGTGCCCAGGTCAGCCTATGTATTTGGGGTAGAGACAAGGTAGGTGGAGGTTGTTCCTTACTTGGGGTTACTGGGTCACCCCGGGGGCAATGTTGTTCTTCTGGAGGGCAGGCAGAGTGCTGCATTGTAGTTCTGGATTGCCAAACTGGAGGGCTTGTGGGCCAGTAGTCTGAGGGCAGAAGTCTGAGAACACAAGCTAGGCTTAGGTTTCTGGGTGAGGACATGGCAGGCACAATCTACAGACCGGAATCGAGATCTCGTGCATCTGAAGGCAGGGCGAGGATCGGACGATCGCTCAGGTTGGAGTTTCTGTCCCCGATGGCCCCTTCATGAATGAAGGGCATCACGAGGCCATGGAGGTTTTCCTATGATGAAAGTTGTGAGCAACTCCAAACTGCAAAGAGTCTTCTGCAGGACAATTGAACCTGCTGTTTGGCTCCAGGCCAATGATTCTGAGCAGGGTTCTAAGGATGGATGGCTTGGTAGCCCACCTCGCATTCCAATTGTCTCCTAGCAACAAGACAGGTTAGATCTGCTGGATCTGGGGGAGCAACCGAGGAGGGTGAGTTGAAATGGACTCACCTGGGGATGGGTCCTAATGTGCTTTTGTGTCTATGGAGACCTTGGAATGAAGCGGTGGCACTGGGGCCCTGAAGGGTTCTCCTAAACAGAGGCTTTGCACAGCTCCAACGTCCAAGTATCCCATGTGTAGATGAGATGTTTTCTGATGGGTGAGTCAAGAAAGAGCCATATGCTGGTTTTGAAATCCAGTCCTCTGTGGAGAGAATCTTTGAAACCAAATCAATGGATCTGATAAGTGCCTAGGGGCCTGTACTTTCCTTTTTAACTCTCGGGAAATCTGTCTATGGGTCTGAGTGCAGGGAGGTGCTCCGATGGGCTCAGATTGCCCCTCTTTTTCCTGGGAAGCCACCACTATTGAGATGGATCAGGGACTTTGGAGGTTTATACTATTAGAAGGGTTGTGTCCATTGTAATGGGAACACACAATTCACTTGGTGAGGGCAAGTACAGTCCTCAGGTTTGGCTCCAGGGGCCTGAGCCTGTAGGTTGTGTAGGCCAGGGCTGTTTGGACAGTTGTCTGGAAACACAAACTCGTCTTATGTTTCGGGACATAAATATGGCAGGACTGATTTACAGACCATGAGGAGAACTCTTCGGGATTTGAAAAAAGGGCGAGTGTGAAGCTCTTGCTCAAGTTTTTGTCTCTGGATACCGTGTCACTCATGGTCGTGAAATTTCTGGGTGACTTCATGGGAAATGGACGAGTCTTACTCTCTGGTGGTTTGGCCCAGTCCAAAGAGTTTGGGGTCATTCTGTGGGATGGAAGAAGTCCGTTTTTTTTGTTGTTGTTGTTTTCTTTTTTAACCTCAGGTGTCCCACCAAATGAGGGGTTCCAAAGTAGAGCTCTGGGGAGGGCGATTGGACAATCAGAAATCTGGTTAAAAATTGGGGCCTAGGGACATGTCAAGCCCATTATGGCATCTAATGGTCCAGCCACTGAGAGGACTTACTAGAGGACAGGACTCATGCTGAGGGTCATAATGCGTGTTTATGCCGTCATCGCACTCAAGAATGGGAGGGGCCTCAGGGTGAATGCTGGTTTCTCCTACACTGAACGTTGGAAAACGTGCCAACCACAAGGTTTCTTGCCATGGGGAAGGAGGAGTTGTGATTTCTGCATCACACTCACGCCTGGTCAGTGATTGGAGATAAGGTCTCGGTTCTGAAACCTGAAAACTGAGATAGGGAAGAGATGATGACCTAAGGCCATGGCGGGTCTTATGTGCTCAGTGTGTGGTCAGCTTTCTGGGTGTTGGTCAGGAGGTCCGGGCTCAGGTTGTGTCCGACAGTGCATTAGTGCCCAGGTTAGACTATATAATTTGGGTAAAGTCGAGTGCTGTGTAGGTTTATCCTCATTTAAGGTGCCTGGGCAGCTCATGAGGCAATAATTTTTTTCTACAGGTCAGGCAGAGTGTTGCATTGTGTGTCCGGAATTGCCAAACTTGAGGGCATCGGGACCAGGAGTGTGAGGACGGAAGTCTGAGAAGACAAGCTAAATTCGGGTTTCAGGGAGAGGGCACGGCAGGAACCCCCTGCAGATCTGAACCAATATATCATGCATCTGAAGTCAGCGCGAGGATCAGAGATTGGCTCAGGTTGGAATTTCCGTGCATGACGGCCGCTTCATGAAGGGAGCAGAATCTCGAGGCCATTGAGGTTTTCCCACGTTGGGAGTTGTGGGATGCCCCCTTCAAGGATTCCTTCTGCGGGACAATTGAGACCTGTTGGACAGCTCCAGGACATCCCATTTGGAATGACTCCAGAGCACGTTCGAGAATGGATGCCTGGAAAGCACGCCTCGCATTCCAATTGTCTCCCAGCAACAAGACAGTTTAGATGGGATGGCTCTGCGGGAGCAACCAAGGTGGCTGAGGACGGGTCCTAATATGTTTTTGTGTCCATGAAAACCTTGGAATGGGGCTGTGGCACCAAGACCCTGACGTACTATCCTAAGCTTTTGACATAGCTCCCATGCACAGGTTTCCTTGTGGAGACGAGATGAGTTCTGATGGGTGCCTCAGGAAAACCCCTATGCTCTTATTGGAATCAGGCATTTGAGGAAACATGCCTGTAAACCAAGGCAATGGATCCTATTATGGCCTAGGGTCCTGTCTGCTTCAATCTCTTCTGGGGACATCCATCTATGGTATGAGTGGAGGTAGATTATCAGCTAGTGTCAGACAGCCCTTTTTTGTTCCGGTCGACCTACTCTATTGGGATGGCCTCAGGGACTTTGGAGGTTTCTCCTAATTTGTACGATTTTGGACCATGGAATGGGCAGAATTCCCATGGACTGGTAGGCACAGTCCTAATGTTTGGCTCCAGAACCCCAGCCTGGGGAGTGTGTGACCCAGGACTTTGAGGACAGAAGTCTGAAAACACAAACTCAGCTTAGGTTTGGGGACGTAGGTATGGCAGGCCCGATCTACAAATCATGAGAAGAACTCTTCAGGATATGAAGAAAGTGCGAGTCTGAGGCGCTTGCTCAGGCTTTTGTCTCTGGATTTTGTATCAGCGATGGCCGTTGAATGTCGGGGAGGCCTCAGGGTTCATGGACGAATCTACCTCTCTGAGGATTTGCCCCGATTCCCAATCGTTTTTCGTCAATCTGTGGTATGGGAGGGCTTCTTTCAGTTTTTTTACCCAGGTTCCCACCAAAAGAGAAATTCCAAAGCAAAGCCATGGAGAAGACTGAAGGGACAACCCGAACTATGGTTAAAAAATGGGACCTAGGGGCATGGCAAACCCAATATGCTATCTCTTCATCCAGCCACTGAGAGGCCTTACTTGGGGACTGGGCTCACGTTGAGGGTCACAATGTGTGTTTGTGACCAATGTGGCCCAAGAGCATGGGCGGGGCCTCATGGGCCACACTGTCTTCAACTACACTGAAGGTTGGACAACAGGCCAACCACAAGGTTTCTTGCCATGGGGAAGGAGTTCTGATTTCTGCATCACGTTCAACCCTGGGCAGTGATTGGAGATAAGGTCTAGATTCTGAATCCTGAAAACCGAGAGAGGGAAGAGTTGACGACCTAAGGCCATGGCGGCTCGATGTGCTCAGTGTGCGGCTAGCAGTCTGGGTGGGCCAGGAGTTCAAGGCTCAGACTATGTCAGAAAGAGCATTAGTGCCCAGGTCAGCCTATGTATTTGGGGTAGAGACAAGGTAGGTGGAGGTTGTTCCTTACTTGGGGTTACTGGGTCACCCCGGGGGCAATGTTGTTCTTCTGGAGGGCAGGCAGAGTGCTGCATTGTAGTTCTGGATTGCCAAACTGGAGGGCTTGTGGGCCAGTAGTCTGAGGGCAGAAGTCTGAGAACACAAGCTAGGCTTAGGTTTCTGGGTGAGGACATGGCAGGCACAATCTACAGACCGGAATCGAGATCTCGTGCATCTGAAGGCAGGGCGAGGATCGGACGATCGCTCAGGTTGGAGTTTCTGTCCCCGATGGCCCCTTCATGAATGAAGGGCATCACGAGGCCATGGAGGTTTTCCTATGATGAAAGTTGTGAGCAACTCCAAACTGCAAAGAGTCTTCTGCAGGACAATTGAACCTGCTGTTTGGCTCCAGGCCAATGATTCTGAGCAGGGTTCTAAGGATGGATGGCTTGGTAGCCCACCTCGCATTCCAATTGTCTCCTAGCAACAAGACAGGTTAGATCTGCTGGATCTGGGGGAGCAACCGAGGAGGGTGAGTTGAAATGGACTCACCTGGGGATGGGTCCTAATGTGCTTTTGTGTCTATGGAGACCTTGGAATGAAGCGGTGGCACTGGGGCCCTGAAGGGTTCTCCTAAACAGAGGCTTTGCACAGCTCCAACGTCCAAGTATCCCATGTGTAGATGAGATGTTTTCTGATGGGTGAGTCAAGAAAGAGCCATATGCTGGTTTTGAAATCCAGTCCTCTGTGGAGAGAATCTTTGAAACCAAATCAATGGATCTGATAAGTGCCTAGGGGCCTGTACTTTCCTTTTTAACTCTCGGGAAATCTGTCTATGGGTCTGAGTGCAGGGAGGTGCTCCGATGGGCTCAGATTGCCCCTCTTTTTCCTGGGAAGCCACCACTATTGAGATGGATCAGGGACTTTGGAGGTTTATACTATTAGAAGGGTTGTGTCCATTGTAATGGGAACACACAATTCACTTGGTGAGGGCAAGTACAGTCCTCAGGTTTGGCTCCAGGGGCCTGAGCCTGTAGGTTGTGTAGGCCAGGGCTGTTTGGACAGTTGTCTGGAAACACAAACTCGTCTTATGTTTCGGGACATAAATATGGCAGGACTGATTTACAGACCATGAGGAGAACTCTTCGGGATTTGAAAAAAGGGCGAGTGTGAAGCTCTTGCTCAAGTTTTTGTCTCTGGATACCGTGTCACTCATGGTCGTGAAATTTCTGGGTGACTTCATGGGAAATGGACGAGTCTTACTCTCTGGTGGTTTGGCCCAGTCCAAAGAGTTTGGGGTCATTCTGTGGGATGGAAGAAGTCCGTTTTTTTTGTTGTTGTTGTTTTCTTTTTTAACCTCAGGTGTCCCACCAAATGAGGGGTTCCAAAGTAGAGCTCTGGGGAGGGCGATTGGACAATCAGAAATCTGGTTAAAAATTGGGGCCTAGGGACATGTCAAGCCCATTATGGCATCTAATGGTCCAGCCACTGAGAGGACTTACTAGAGGACAGGACTCATGCTGAGGGTCATAATGCGTGTTTATGCCGTCATCGCACTCAAGAATGGGAGGGGCCTCAGGGTGAATGCTGGTTTCTCCTACACTGAACGTTGGAAAACGTGCCAACCACAAGGTTTCTTGCCATGGGGAAGGAGGAGTTGTGATTTCTGCATCACACTCACGCCTGGTCAGTGATTGGAGATAAGGTCTCGGTTCTGAAACCTGAAAACTGAGATAGGGAAGAGATGATGACCTAAGGCCATGGCGGGTCTTATGTGCTCAGTGTGTGGTCAGCTTTCTGGGTGTTGGTCAGGAGGTCCGGGCTCAGGTTGTGTCCGACAGTGCATTAGTGCCCAGGTTAGACTATATAATTTGGGTAAAGTCGAGTGCTGTGTAGGTTTATCCTCATTTAAGGTGCCTGGGCAGCTCATGAGGCAATAATTTTTTTCTACAGGTCAGGCAGAGTGTTGCATTGTGTGTCCGGAATTGCCAAACTTGAGGGCATCGGGACCAGGAGTGTGAGGACGGAAGTCTGAGAAGACAAGCTAAATTCGGGTTTCAGGGAGAGGGCACGGCAGGAACCCCCTGCAGATCTGAACCAATATATCATGCATCTGAAGTCAGCGCGAGGATCAGAGATTGGCTCAGGTTGGAATTTCCGTGCATGACGGCCGCTTCATGAAGGGAGCAGAATCTCGAGGCCATTGAGGTTTTCCCACGTTGGGAGTTGTGGGATGCCCCCTTCAAGGATTCCTTCTGCGGGACAATTGAGACCTGTTGGACAGCTCCAGGACATCCCATTTGGAATGACTCCAGAGCACGTTCGAGAATGGATGCCTGGAAAGCACGCCTCGCATTCCAATTGTCTCCCAGCAACAAGACAGTTTAGATGGGATGGCTCTGCGGGAGCAACCAAGGTGGCTGAGGACGGGTCCTAATATGTTTTTGTGTCCATGAAAACCTTGGAATGGGGCTGTGGCACCAAGACCCTGACGTACTATCCTAAGCTTTTGACATAGCTCCCATGCACAGGTTTCCTTGTGGAGACGAGATGAGTTCTGATGGGTGCCTCAGGAAAACCCCTATGCTCTTATTGGAATCAGGCATTTGAGGAAACATGCCTGTAAACCAAGGCAATGGATCCTATTATGGCCTAGGGTCCTGTCTGCTTCAATCTCTTCTGGGGACATCCATCTATGGTATGAGTGGAGGTAGATTATCAGCTAGTGTCAGACAGCCCTTTTTTGTTCCGGTCGACCTACTCTATTGGGATGGCCTCAGGGACTTTGGAGGTTTCTCCTAATTTGTACGATTTTGGACCATGGAATGGGCAGAATTCCCATGGACTGGTAGGCACAGTCCTAATGTTTGGCTCCAGAACCCCAGCCTGGGGAGTGTGTGACCCAGGACTTTGAGGACAGAAGTCTGAAAACACAAACTCAGCTTAGGTTTGGGGACGTAGGTATGGCAGGCCCGATCTACAAATCATGAGAAGAACTCTTCAGGATATGAAGAAAGTGCGAGTCTGAGGCGCTTGCTCAGGCTTTTGTCTCTGGATTTTGTATCAGCGATGGCCGTTGAATGTCGGGGAGGCCTCAGGGTTCATGGACGAATCTACCTCTCTGAGGATTTGCCCCGATTCCCAATCGTTTTTCGTCAATCTGTGGTATGGGAGGGCTTCTTTCAGTTTTTTTACCCAGGTTCCCACCAAAAGAGAAATTCCAAAGCAAAGCCATGGAGAAGACTGAAGGGACAACCCGAACTATGGTTAAAAAATGGGACCTAGGGGCATGGCAAACCCAATATGCTATCTCTTCATCCAGCCACTGAGAGGCCTTACTTGGGGACTGGGCTCACGTTGAGGGTCACAATGTGTGTTTGTGACCAATGTGGCCCAAGAGCATGGGCGGGGCCTCATGGGCCACACTGTCTTCAACTACACTGAAGGTTGGACAACAGGCCAACCACAAGGTTTCTTGCCATGGGGAAGGAGTTCTGATTTCTGCATCACGTTCAACCCTGGGCAGTGATTGGAGATAAGGTCTAGATTCTGAATCCTGAAAACCGAGAGAGGGAAGAGTTGACGACCTAAGGCCATGGCGGCTCGATGTGCTCAGTGTGCGGCTAGCAGTCTGGGTGGGCCAGGAGTTCAAGGCTCAGACTATGTCAGAAAGAGCATTAGTGCCCAGGTCAGCCTATGTATTTGGGGTAGAGACAAGGTAGGTGGAGGTTGTTCCTTACTTGGGGTTACTGGGTCACCCCGGGGGCAATGTTGTTCTTCTGGAGGGCAGGCAGAGTGCTGCATTGTAGTTCTGGATTGCCAAACTGGAGGGCTTGTGGGCCAGTAGTCTGAGGGCAGAAGTCTGAGAACACAAGCTAGGCTTAGGTTTCTGGGTGAGGACATGGCAGGCACAATCTACAGACCGGAATCGAGATCTCGTGCATCTGAAGGCAGGGCGAGGATCGGACGATCGCTCAGGTTGGAGTTTCTGTCCCCGATGGCCCCTTCATGAATGAAGGGCATCACGAGGCCATGGAGGTTTTCCTATGATGAAAGTTGTGAGCAACTCCAAACTGCAAAGAGTCTTCTGCAGGACAATTGAACCTGCTGTTTGGCTCCAGGCCAATGATTCTGAGCAGGGTTCTAAGGATGGATGGCTTGGTAGCCCACCTCGCATTCCAATTGTCTCCTAGCAACAAGACAGGTTAGATCTGCTGGATCTGGGGGAGCAACCGAGGAGGGTGAGTTGAAATGGACTCACCTGGGGATGGGTCCTAATGTGCTTTTGTGTCTATGGAGACCTTGGAATGAAGCGGTGGCACTGGGGCCCTGAAGGGTTCTCCTAAACAGAGGCTTTGCACAGCTCCAACGTCCAAGTATCCCATGTGTAGATGAGATGTTTTCTGATGGGTGAGTCAAGAAAGAGCCATATGCTGGTTTTGAAATCCAGTCCTCTGTGGAGAGAATCTTTGAAACCAAATCAATGGATCTGATAAGTGCCTAGGGGCCTGTACTTTCCTTTTTAACTCTCGGGAAATCTGTCTATGGGTCTGAGTGCAGGGAGGTGCTCCGATGGGCTCAGATTGCCCCTCTTTTTCCTGGGAAGCCACCACTATTGAGATGGATCAGGGACTTTGGAGGTTTATACTATTAGAAGGGTTGTGTCCATTGTAATGGGAACACACAATTCACTTGGTGAGGGCAAGTACAGTCCTCAGGTTTGGCTCCAGGGGCCTGAGCCTGTAGGTTGTGTAGGCCAGGGCTGTTTGGACAGTTGTCTGGAAACACAAACTCGTCTTATGTTTCGGGACATAAATATGGCAGGACTGATTTACAGACCATGAGGAGAACTCTTCGGGATTTGAAAAAAGGGCGAGTGTGAAGCTCTTGCTCAAGTTTTTGTCTCTGGATACCGTGTCACTCATGGTCGTGAAATTTCTGGGTGACTTCATGGGAAATGGACGAGTCTTACTCTCTGGTGGTTTGGCCCAGTCCAAAGAGTTTGGGGTCATTCTGTGGGATGGAAGAAGTCCGTTTTTTTTGTTGTTGTTGTTTTCTTTTTTAACCTCAGGTGTCCCACCAAATGAGGGGTTCCAAAGTAGAGCTCTGGGGAGGGCGATTGGACAATCAGAAATCTGGTTAAAAATTGGGGCCTAGGGACATGTCAAGCCCATTATGGCATCTAATGGTCCAGCCACTGAGAGGACTTACTAGAGGACAGGACTCATGCTGAGGGTCATAATGCGTGTTTATGCCGTCATCGCACTCAAGAATGGGAGGGGCCTCAGGGTGAATGCTGGTTTCTCCTACACTGAACGTTGGAAAACGTGCCAACCACAAGGTTTCTTGCCATGGGGAAGGAGGAGTTGTGATTTCTGCATCACACTCACGCCTGGTCAGTGATTGGAGATAAGGTCTCGGTTCTGAAACCTGAAAACTGAGATAGGGAAGAGATGATGACCTAAGGCCATGGCGGGTCTTATGTGCTCAGTGTGTGGTCAGCTTTCTGGGTGTTGGTCAGGAGGTCCGGGCTCAGGTTGTGTCCGACAGTGCATTAGTGCCCAGGTTAGACTATATAATTTGGGTAAAGTCGAGTGCTGTGTAGGTTTATCCTCATTTAAGGTGCCTGGGCAGCTCATGAGGCAATAATTTTTTTCTACAGGTCAGGCAGAGTGTTGCATTGTGTGTCCGGAATTGCCAAACTTGAGGGCATCGGGACCAGGAGTGTGAGGACGGAAGTCTGAGAAGACAAGCTAAATTCGGGTTTCAGGGAGAGGGCACGGCAGGAACCCCCTGCAGATCTGAACCAATATATCATGCATCTGAAGTCAGCGCGAGGATCAGAGATTGGCTCAGGTTGGAATTTCCGTGCATGACGGCCGCTTCATGAAGGGAGCAGAATCTCGAGGCCATTGAGGTTTTCCCACGTTGGGAGTTGTGGGATGCCCCCTTCAAGGATTCCTTCTGCGGGACAATTGAGACCTGTTGGACAGCTCCAGGACATCCCATTTGGAATGACTCCAGAGCACGTTCGAGAATGGATGCCTGGAAAGCACGCCTCGCATTCCAATTGTCTCCCAGCAACAAGACAGTTTAGATGGGATGGCTCTGCGGGAGCAACCAAGGTGGCTGAGGACGGGTCCTAATATGTTTTTGTGTCCATGAAAACCTTGGAATGGGGCTGTGGCACCAAGACCCTGACGTACTATCCTAAGCTTTTGACATAGCTCCCATGCACAGGTTTCCTTGTGGAGACGAGATGAGTTCTGATGGGTGCCTCAGGAAAACCCCTATGCTCTTATTGGAATCAGGCATTTGAGGAAACATGCCTGTAAACCAAGGCAATGGATCCTATTATGGCCTAGGGTCCTGTCTGCTTCAATCTCTTCTGGGGACATCCATCTATGGTATGAGTGGAGGTAGATTATCAGCTAGTGTCAGACAGCCCTTTTTTGTTCCGGTCGACCTACTCTATTGGGATGGCCTCAGGGACTTTGGAGGTTTCTCCTAATTTGTACGATTTTGGACCATGGAATGGGCAGAATTCCCATGGACTGGTAGGCACAGTCCTAATGTTTGGCTCCAGAACCCCAGCCTGGGGAGTGTGTGACCCAGGACTTTGAGGACAGAAGTCTGAAAACACAAACTCAGCTTAGGTTTGGGGACGTAGGTATGGCAGGCCCGATCTACAAATCATGAGAAGAACTCTTCAGGATATGAAGAAAGTGCGAGTCTGAGGCGCTTGCTCAGGCTTTTGTCTCTGGGTTTTGTATCAGCGATGGCCGTTGAATGTCGGGGAGGCCTCAGGGTTCATGGACGAATCTACCTCTCTGAGGATTTGCCCCGATTCCCAATCGTTTTTCGTCAATCTGTGGTATGGGAGGGCTTCTTTCAGTTTTTTTACCCAGGTTCCCACCAAAAGAGAAATTCCAAAGCAAAGCCATGGAGAAGACTGAAGGGACAACCCGAACTATGGTTAAAAAATGGGACCTAGGGGCATGGCAAACCCAATATGCTATCTCTTCATCCAGCCACTGAGAGGCCTTACTTGGGGACTGGGCTCACGTTGAGGGTCACAATGTGTGTTTGTGACCAATGTGGCCCAAGAGCATGGGCGGGGCCTCATGGGCCACACTGTCTTCAACTACACTGAAGGTTGGACAACATGCCAACCACAAGGTTTCTTGCCATGGGGAAGGAGTTCTGATTTCTGCATCACGTTCAACCCTGGGCAGTGATTGGAGATAAGGTCTAGATTCTGAATCCTGAAAACCGAGAGAGGGAAGAGTTGACGACCTAAGGCCATGGCGGCTCGATGTGCTCAGTGTGCGGCTAGCAGTCTGGGTGGGCCAGGAGTTCAAGGCTCAGACTATGTCAGAAAGAGCATTAGTGCCCAGGTCAGCCTATGTATTTGGGGTAGAGACAAGGTAGGTGGAGGTTGTTCCTCACTTGGGGTTACTGGGTCACCCCGGGGGCAATGTTGTTCTTCTGGAGGGCAGGCAGAGTGCTGCATTGTAGTTCTGGATTGCCAAACTGGAGGGCTTGTGGGCCAGTAGTCTGAGGGCAGAAGTCTGAGAACACAAGCTAGGCTTAGGTTTCTGGGTGAGGACATGGCAGGCACAATCTACAGACCGGAATCGAGATCTCGTGCATCTGAAGGCAGGGCGAGGATCGGACGATCGCTCAGGTTGGAGTTTCTGTCCCCGATGGCCCCTTCATGAATGAAGGGCATCACGAGGCCATGGAGGTTTTCCTATGATGAAAGTTGTGAGCAACTCCAAACTGCAAAGAGTCTTCTGCAGGACAATTGAACCTGCTGTTTGGCTCCAGGCCAATGATTCTGAGCAGGGTTCTAAGGATGGATGGCTTGGTAGCCCACCTCGCATTCCAATTGTCTCCTAGCAACAAGACAGGTTAGATCTGCTGGATCTGGGGGAGCAACCGAGGAGGGTGAGTTGAAATGGACTCACCTGGGGATGGGTCCTAATGTGCTTTTGTGTCTATGGAGACCTTGGAATGAAGCGGTGGCACTGGGGCCCTGAAGGGTTCTCCTAAACAGAGGCTTTGCACAGCTCCAACGTCCAAGTATCCCATGTGTAGATGAGATGTTTTCTGATGGGTGAGTCAAGAAAGAGCCATATGCTGGTTTTGAAATCCAGTCCTCTGTGGAGAGAATCTTTGAAACCAAATCAATGGATCTGATAAGTGCCTAGGGGCCTGTACTTTCCTTTTTAACTCTCGGGAAATCTGTCTATGGGTCTGAGTGCAGGGAGGTGCTCCGATGGGCTCAGATTGCCCCTCTTTTTCCTGGGAAGCCACCACTATTGAGATGGATCAGGGACTTTGGAGGTTTATACTATTAGAAGGGTTGTGTCCATTGTAATGGGAACACACAATTCACTTGGTGAGGGCAAGTACAGTCCTCAGGTTTGGCTCCAGGGGCCTGAGCCTGTAGGTTGTGTAGGCCAGGGCTGTTTGGACAGTTGTCTGGAAACACAAACTCGTCTTATGTTTCGGGACATAAATATGGCAGGACTGATTTACAGACCATGAGGAGAACTCTTCGGGATTTGAAAAAAGGGCGAGTGTGAAGCTCTTGCTCAAGTTTTTGTCTCTGGATACCGTGTCACTCATGGTCGTGAAATTTCTGGGTGACTTCATGGGAAATGGACGAGTCTTACTCTCTGGTGGTTTGGCCCAGTCCAAAGAGTTTGGGGTCATTCTGTGGGATGGAAGAAGTCCGTTTTTTTTGTTGTTGTTGTTTTCTTTTTTAACCTCAGGTGTCCCACCAAATGAGGGGTTCCAAAGTAGAGCTCTGGGGAGGGCGATTGGACAATCAGAAATCTGGTTAAAAATTGGGGCCTAGGGACATGTCAAGCCCATTATGGCATCTAATGGTCCAGCCACTGAGAGGACTTACTAGAGGACAGGACTCATGCTGAGGGTCATAATGCGTGTTTATGCCGTCATCGCACTCAAGAATGGGAGGGGCCTCAGGGTGAATGCTGGTTTCTCCTACACTGAACGTTGGAAAACGTGCCAACCACAAGGTTTCTTGCCATGGGGAAGGAGGAGTTGTGATTTCTGCATCACACTCACGCCTGGTCAGTGATTGGAGATAAGGTCTCGGTTCTGAAACCTGAAAACTGAGATAGGGAAGAGATGATGACCTAAGGCCATGGCGGGTCTTATGTGCTCAGTGTGTGGTCAGCTTTCTGGGTGTTGGTCAGGAGGTCCGGGCTCAGGTTGTGTCCGACAGTGCATTAGTGCCCAGGTTAGACTATATAATTTGGGTAAAGTCGAGTGCTGTGTAGGTTTATCCTCATTTAAGGTGCCTGGGCAGCTCATGAGGCAATAATTTTTTTCTACAGGTCAGGCAGAGTGTTGCATTGTGTGTCCGGAATTGCCAAACTTGAGGGCATCGGGACCAGGAGTGTGAGGACGGAAGTCTGAGAAGACAAGCTAAATTCGGGTTTCAGGGAGAGGGCACGGCAGGAACCCCCTGCAGATCTGAACCAATATATCATGCATCTGAAGTCAGCGCGAGGATCAGAGATTGGCTCAGGTTGGAATTTCCGTGCATGACGGCCGCTTCATGAAGGGAGCAGAATCTCGAGGCCATTGAGGTTTTCCCACGTTGGGAGTTGTGGGATGCCCCCTTCAAGGATTCCTTCTGCGGGACAATTGAGACCTGTTGGACAGCTCCAGGACATCCCATTTGGAATGACTCCAGAGCACGTTCGAGAATGGATGCCTGGAAAGCACGCCTCGCATTCCAATTGTCTCCCAGCAACAAGACAGTTTAGATGGGATGGCTCTGCGGGAGCAACCAAGGTGGCTGAGGACGGGTCCTAATATGTTTTTGTGTCCATGAAAACCTTGGAATGGGGCTGTGGCACCAAGACCCTGACGTACTATCCTAAGCTTTTGACATAGCTCCCATGCACAGGTTTCCTTGTGGAGACGAGATGAGTTCTGATGGGTGCCTCAGGAAAACCCCTATGCTCTTATTGGAATCAGGCATTTGAGGAAACATGCCTGTAAACCAAGGCAATGGATCCTATTATGGCCTAGGGTCCTGTCTGCTTCAATCTCTTCTGGGGACATCCATCTATGGTATGAGTGGAGGTAGATTATCAGCTAGTGTCAGACAGCCCTTTTTTGTTCCGGTCGACCTACTCTATTGGGATGGCCTCAGGGACTTTGGAGGTTTCTCCTAATTTGTACGATTTTGGACCATGGAATGGGCAGAATTCCCATGGACTGGTAGGCACAGTCCTAATGTTTGGCTCCAGAACCCCAGCCTGGGGAGTGTGTGACCCAGGACTTTGAGGACAGAAGTCTGAAAACACAAACTCAGCTTAGGTTTGGGGACGTAGGTATGGCAGGCCCGATCTACAAATCATGAGAAGAACTCTTCAGGATATGAAGAAAGTGCGAGTCTGAGGCGCTTGCTCAGGCTTTTGTCTCTGGATTTTGTATCAGCGATGGCCGTTGAATGTCGGGGAGGCCTCAGGGTTCATGGACGAATCTACCTCTCTGAGGATTTGCCCCGATTCCCAATCGTTTTTCGTCAATCTGTGGTATGGGAGGGCTTCTTTCAGTTTTTTTACCCAGGTTCCCACCAAAAGAGAAATTCCAAAGCAAAGCCATGGAGAAGACTGAAGGGACAACCCGAACTATGGTTAAAAAATGGGACCTAGGGGCATGGCAAACCCAATATGCTATCTCTTCATCCAGCCACTGAGAGGCCTTACTTGGGGACTGGGCTCACGTTGAGGGTCACAATGTGTGTTTGTGACCAATGTGGCCCAAGAGCATGGGCGGGGCCTCATGGGCCACACTGTCTTCAACTACACTGAAGGTTGGACAACAGGCCAACCACAAGGTTTCTTGCCATGGGGAAGGAGTTCTGATTTCTGCATCACGTTCAACCCTGGGCAGTGATTGGAGATAAGGTCTAGATTCTGAATCCTGAAAACCGAGAGAGGGAAGAGTTGACGACCTAAGGCCATGGCGGCTCGATGTGCTCAGTGTGCGGCTAGCAGTCTGGGTGGGCCAGGAGTTCAAGGCTCAGACTATGTCAGAAAGAGCATTAGTGCCCAGGTCAGCCTATGTATTTGGGGTAGAGACAAGGTAGGTGGAGGTTGTTCCTCACTTGGGGTTACTGGGTCACCCCGGGGGCAATGTTGTTCTTCTGGAGGGCAGGCAGAGTGCTGCATTGTAGTTCTGGATTGCCAAACTGGAGGGCTTGTGGGCCAGTAGTCTGAGGGCAGAAGTCTGAGAACACAAGCTAGGCTTAGGTTTCTGGGTGAGGACATGGCAGGCACAATCTACAGACCGGAATCGAGATCTCGTGCATCTGAAGGCAGGGCGAGGATCGGACGATCGCTCAGGTTGGAGTTTCTGTCCCCGATGGCCCCTTCATGAATGAAGGGCATCACGAGGCCATGGAGGTTTTCCTATGATGAAAGTTGTGAGCAACTCCAAACTGCAAAGAGTCTTCTGCAGGACAATTGAACCTGCTGTTTGGCTCCAGGCCAATGATTCTGAGCAGGGTTCTAAGGATGGATGGCTTGGTAGCCCACCTCGCATTCCAATTGTCTCCTAGCAACAAGACAGGTTAGATCTGCTGGATCTGGGGGAGCAACCGAGGAGGGTGAGTTGAAATGGACTCACCTGGGGATGGGTCCTAATGTGCTTTTGTGTCTATGGAGACCTTGGAATGAAGCGGTGGCACTGGGGCCCTGAAGGGTTCTCCTAAACAGAGGCTTTGCACAGCTCCAACGTCCAAGTATCCCATGTGTAGATGAGATGTTTTCTGATGGGTGAGTCAAGAAAGAGCCATATGCTGGTTTTGAAATCCAGTCCTCTGTGGAGAGAATCTTTGAAACCAAATCAATGGATCTGATAAGTGCCTAGGGGCCTGTACTTTCCTTTTTAACTCTCGGGAAATCTGTCTATGGGTCTGAGTGCAGGGAGGTGCTCCGATGGGCTCAGATTGCCCCTCTTTTTCCTGGGAAGCCACCACTATTGAGATGGATCAGGGACTTTGGAGGTTTATACTATTAGAAGGGTTGTGTCCATTGTAATGGGAACACACAATTCACTTGGTGAGGGCAAGTACAGTCCTCAGGTTTGGCTCCAGGGGCCTGAGCCTGTAGGTTGTGTAGGCCAGGGCTGTTTGGACAGTTGTCTGGAAACACAAACTCGTCTTATGTTTCGGGACATAAATATGGCAGGACTGATTTACAGACCATGAGGAGAACTCTTCGGGATTTGAAAAAAGGGCGAGTGTGAAGCTCTTGCTCAAGTTTTTGTCTCTGGATACCGTGTCACTCATGGTCGTGAAATTTCTGGGTGACTTCATGGGAAATGGACGAGTCTTACTCTCTGGTGGTTTGGCCCAGTCCAAAGAGTTTGGGGTCATTCTGTGGGATGGAAGAAGTCCGTTTTTTTTGTTGTTGTTGTTTTCTTTTTTAACCTCAGGTGTCCCACCAAATGAGGGGTTCCAAAGTAGAGCTCTGGGGAGGGCGATTGGACAATCAGAAATCTGGTTAAAAATTGGGGCCTAGGGACATGTCAAGCCCATTATGGCATCTAATGGTCCAGCCACTGAGAGGACTTACTAGAGGACAGGACTCATGCTGAGGGTCATAATGCGTGTTTATGCCGTCATCGCACTCAAGAATGGGAGGGGCCTCAGGGTGAATGCTGGTTTCTCCTACACTGAACGTTGGAAAACGTGCCAACCACAAGGTTTCTTGCCATGGGGAAGGAGGAGTTGTGATTTCTGCATCACACTCACGCCTGGTCAGTGATTGGAGATAAGGTCTCGGTTCTGAAACCTGAAAACTGAGATAGGGAAGAGATGATGACCTAAGGCCATGGCGGGTCTTATGTGCTCAGTGTGTGGTCAGCTTTCTGGGTGTTGGTCAGGAGGTCCGGGCTCAGGTTGTGTCCGACAGTGCATTAGTGCCCAGGTTAGACTATATAATTTGGGTAAAGTCGAGTGCTGTGTAGGTTTATCCTCATTTAAGGTGCCTGGGCAGCTCATGAGGCAATAATTTTTTTCTACAGGTCAGGCAGAGTGTTGCATTGTGTGTCCGGAATTGCCAAACTTGAGGGCATCGGGACCAGGAGTGTGAGGACGGAAGTCTGAGAAGACAAGCTAAATTCGGGTTTCAGGGAGAGGGCACGGCAGGAACCCCCTGCAGATCTGAACCAATATATCATGCATCTGAAGTCAGCGCGAGGATCAGAGATTGGCTCAGGTTGGAATTTCCGTGCATGACGGCCGCTTCATGAAGGGAGCAGAATCTCGAGGCCATTGAGGTTTTCCCACGTTGGGAGTTGTGGGATGCCCCCTTCAAGGATTCCTTCTGCGGGACAATTGAGACCTGTTGGACAGCTCCAGGACATCCCATTTGGAATGACTCCAGAGCACGTTCGAGAATGGATGCCTGGAAAGCACGCCTCGCATTCCAATTGTCTCCCAGCAACAAGACAGTTTAGATGGGATGGCTCTGCGGGAGCAACCAAGGTGGCTGAGGACGGGTCCTAATATGTTTTTGTGTCCATGAAAACCTTGGAATGGGGCTGTGGCACCAAGACCCTGACGTACTATCCTAAGCTTTTGACATAGCTCCCATGCACAGGTTTCCTTGTGGAGACGAGATGAGTTCTGATGGGTGCCTCAGGAAAACCCCTATGCTCTTATTGGAATCAGGCATTTGAGGAAACATGCCTGTAAACCAAGGCAATGGATCCTATTATGGCCTAGGGTCCTGTCTGCTTCAATCTCTTCTGGGGACATCCATCTATGGTATGAGTGGAGGTAGATTATCAGCTAGTGTCAGACAGCCCTTTTTTGTTCCGGTCGACCTACTCTATTGGGATGGCCTCAGGGACTTTGGAGGTTTCTCCTAATTTGTACGATTTTGGACCATGGAATGGGCAGAATTCCCATGGACTGGTAGGCACAGTCCTAATGTTTGGCTCCAGAACCCCAGCCTGGGGAGTGTGTGACCCAGGACTTTGAGGACAGAAGTCTGAAAACACAAACTCAGCTTAGGTTTGGGGACGTAGGTATGGCAGGCCCGATCTACAAATCATGAGAAGAACTCTTCAGGATATGAAGAAAGTGCGAGTCTGAGGCGCTTGCTCAGGCTTTTGTCTCTGGATTTTGTATCAGCGATGGCCGTTGAATGTCGGGGAGGCCTCAGGGTTCATGGACGAATCTACCTCTCTGAGGATTTGCCCCGATTCCCAATCGTTTTTCGTCAATCTGTGGTATGGGAGGGCTTCTTTCAGTTTTTTTACCCAGGTTCCCACCAAAAGAGAAATTCCAAAGCAAAGCCATGGAGAAGACTGAAGGGACAACCCGAACTATGGTTAAAAAATGGGACCTAGGGGCATGGCAAACCCAATATGCTATCTCTTCATCCAGCCACTGAGAGGCCTTACTTGGGGACTGGGCTCACGTTGAGGGTCACAATGTGTGTTTGTGACCAATGTGGCCCAAGAGCATGGGCGGGGCCTCATGGGCCACACTGTCTTCAACTACACTGAAGGTTGGACAACAGGCCAACCACAAGGTTTCTTGCCATGGGGAAGGAGTTCTGATTTCTGCATCACGTTCAACCCTGGGCAGTGATTGGAGATAAGGTCTAGATTCTGAATCCTGAAAACCGAGAGAGGGAAGAGTTGACGACCTAAGGCCATGGCGGCTCGATGTGCTCAGTGTGCGGCTAGCAGTCTGGGTGGGCCAGGAGTTCAAGGCTCAGACTATGTCAGAAAGAGCATTAGTGCCCAGGTCAGCCTATGTATTTGGGGTAGAGACAAGGTAGGTGGAGGTTGTTCCTCACTTGGGGTTACTGGGTCACCCCGGGGGCAATGTTGTTCTTCTGGAGGGCAGGCAGAGTGCTGCATTGTAGTTCTGGATTGCCAAACTGGAGGGCTTGTGGGCCAGTAGTCTGAGGGCAGAAGTCTGAGAACACAAGCTAGGCTTAGGTTTCTGGGTGAGGACATGGCAGGCACAATCTACAGACCGGAATCGAGATCTCGTGCATCTGAAGGCAGGGCGAGGATCGGACGATCGCTCAGGTTGGAGTTTCTGTCCCCGATGGCCCCTTCATGAATGAAGGGCATCACGAGGCCATGGAGGTTTTCCTATGATGAAAGTTGTGAGCAACTCCAAACTGCAAAGAGTCTTCTGCAGGACAATTGAACCTGCTGTTTGGCTCCAGGCCAATGATTCTGAGCAGGGTTCTAAGGATGGATGGCTTGGTAGCCCACCTCGCATTCCAATTGTCTCCTAGCAACAAGACAGGTTAGATCTGCTGGATCTGGGGGAGCAACCGAGGAGGGTGAGTTGAAATGGACTCACCTGGGGATGGGTCCTAATGTGCTTTTGTGTCTATGGAGACCTTGGAATGAAGCGGTGGCACTGGGGCCCTGAAGGGTTCTCCTAAACAGAGGCTTTGCACAGCTCCAACGTCCAAGTATCCCATGTGTAGATGAGATGTTTTCTGATGGGTGAGTCAAGAAAGAGCCATATGCTGGTTTTGAAATCCAGTCCTCTGTGGAGAGAATCTTTGAAACCAAATCAATGGATCTGATAAGTGCCTAGGGGCCTGTACTTTCCTTTTTAACTCTCGGGAAATCTGTCTATGGGTCTGAGTGCAGGGAGGTGCTCCGATGGGCTCAGATTGCCCCTCTTTTTCCTGGGAAGCCACCACTATTGAGATGGATCAGGGACTTTGGAGGTTTATACTATTAGAAGGGTTGTGTCCATTGTAATGGGAACACACAATTCACTTGGTGAGGGCAAGTACAGTCCTCAGGTTTGGCTCCAGGGGCCTGAGCCTGTAGGTTGTGTAGGCCAGGGCTGTTTGGACAGTTGTCTGGAAACACAAACTCGTCTTATGTTTCGGGACATAAATATGGCAGGACTGATTTACAGACCATGAGGAGAACTCTTCGGGATTTGAAAAAAGGGCGAGTGTGAAGCTCTTGCTCAAGTTTTTGTCTCTGGATACCGTGTCACTCATGGTCGTGAAATTTCTGGGTGACTTCATGGGAAATGGACGAGTCTTACTCTCTGGTGGTTTGGCCCAGTCCAAAGAGTTTGGGGTCATTCTGTGGGATGGAAGAAGTCCGTTTTTTTTGTTGTTGTTGTTTTCTTTTTTAACCTCAGGTGTCCCACCAAATGAGGGGTTCCAAAGTAGAGCTCTGGGGAGGGCGATTGGACAATCAGAAATCTGGTTAAAAATTGGGGCCTAGGGACATGTCAAGCCCATTATGGCATCTAATGGTCCAGCCACTGAGAGGACTTACTAGAGGACAGGACTCATGCTGAGGGTCATAATGCGTGTTTATGCCGTCATCGCACTCAAGAATGGGAGGGGCCTCAGGGTGAATGCTGGTTTCTCCTACACTGAACGTTGGAAAACGTGCCAACCACAAGGTTTCTTGCCATGGGGAAGGAGGAGTTGTGATTTCTGCATCACACTCACGCCTGGTCAGTGATTGGAGATAAGGTCTCGGTTCTGAAACCTGAAAACTGAGATAGGGAAGAGATGATGACCTAAGGCCATGGCGGGTCTTATGTGCTCAGTGTGTGGTCAGCTTTCTGGGTGTTGGTCAGGAGGTCCGGGCTCAGGTTGTGTCCGACAGTGCATTAGTGCCCAGGTTAGACTATATAATTTGGGTAAAGTCGAGTGCTGTGTAGGTTTATCCTCATTTAAGGTGCCTGGGCAGCTCATGAGGCAATAATTTTTTTCTACAGGTCAGGCAGAGTGCTGCATTGTGTGTCCGGAATTGCCAAACTTGAGGGCATCGGGACCAGGAGTGTGAGGACGGAAGTCTGAGAAGACAAGCTAAATTCGGGTTTCAGGGAGAGGGCACGGCAGGAACCCCCTGCAGATCTGAACCAATATATCATGCATCTGAAGTCAGCGCGAGGATCAGAGATTGGCTCAGGTTGGAATTTCCGTGCATGACGGCCGCTTCATGAAGGGAGCAGAATCTCGAGGCCATTGAGGTTTTCCCACGTTGGGAGTTGTGGGATGCCCCCTTCAAGGATTCCTTCTGCGGGACAATTGAGACCTGTTGGACAGCTCCAGGACATCCCATTTGGAATGACTCCAGAGCACGTTCGAGAATGGATGCCTGGAAAGCACGCCTCGCATTCCAATTGTCTCCCAGCAACAAGACAGTTTAGATGGGATGGCTCTGCGGGAGCAACCAAGGTGGCTGAGGACGGGTCCTAATATGTTTTTGTGTCCATGAAAACCTTGGAATGGGGCTGTGGCACCAAGACCCTGACGTACTATCCTAAGCTTTTGACATAGCTCCCATGCACAGGTTTCCTTGTGGAGACGAGATGAGTTCTGATGGGTGCCTCAGGAAAACCCCTATGCTCTTATTGGAATCAGGCATTTGAGGAAACATGCCTGTAAACCAAGGCAATGGATCCTATTATGGCCTAGGGTCCTGTCTGCTTCAATCTCTTCTGGGGACATCCATCTATGGTATGAGTGGAGGTAGATTATCAGCTAGTGTCAGACAGCCCTTTTTTGTTCCGGTCGACCTACTCTATTGGGATGGCCTCAGGGACTTTGGAGGTTTCTCCTAATTTGTACGATTTTGGACCATGGAATGGGCAGAATTCCCATGGACTGGTAGGCACAGTCCTAATGTTTGGCTCCAGAACCCCAGCCTGGGGAGTGTGTGACCCAGGACTTTGAGGACAGAAGTCTGAAAACACAAACTCAGCTTAGGTTTGGGGACGTAGGTATGGCAGGCCCGATCTACAAATCATGAGAAGAACTCTTCAGGATATGAAGAAAGTGCGAGTCTGAGGCGCTTGCTCAGGCTTTTGTCTCTGGATTTTGTATCAGCGATGGCCGTTGAATGTCGGGGAGGCCTCAGGGTTCATGGACGAATCTACCTCTCTGAGGATTTGCCCCGATTCCCAATCGTTTTTCGTCAATCTGTGGTATGGGAGGGCTTCTTTCAGTTTTTTTACCCAGGTTCCCACCAAAAGAGAAATTCCAAAGCAAAGCCATGGAGAAGACTGAAGGGACAACCCGAACTATGGTTAAAAAATGGGACCTAGGGGCATGGCAAACCCAATATGCTATCTCTTCATCCAGCCACTGAGAGGCCTTACTTGGGGACTGGGCTCACGTTGAGGGTCACAATGTGTGTTTGTGACCAATGTGGCCCAAGAGCATGGGCGGGGCCTCATGGGCCACACTGTCTTCAACTACACTGAAGGTTGGACAACAGGCCAACCACAAGGTTTCTTGCCATGGGGAAGGAGTTCTGATTTCTGCATCACGTTCAACCCTGGGCAGTGATTGGAGATAAGGTCTAGATTCTGAATCCTGAAAACCGAGAGAGGGAAGAGTTGACGACCTAAGGCCATGGCGGCTCGATGTGCTCAGTGTGCGGCTAGCAGTCTGGGTGGGCCAGGAGTTCAAGGCTCAGACTATGTCAGAAAGAGCATTAGTGCCCAGGTCAGCCTATGTATTTGGGGTAGAGACAAGGTAGGTGGAGGTTGTTCCTCACTTGGGGTTACTGGGTCACCCCGGGGGCAATGTTGTTCTTCTGGAGGGCAGGCAGAGTGCTGCATTGTAGTTCTGGATTGCCAAACTGGAGGGCTTGTGGGCCAGTAGTCTGAGGGCAGAAGTCTGAGAACACAAGCTAGGCTTAGGTTTCTGGGTGAGGACATGGCAGGCACAATCTACAGACCGGAATCGAGATCTCGTGCATCTGAAGGCAGGGCGAGGATCGGACGATCGCTCAGGTTGGAGTTTCTGTCCCCGATGGCCCCTTCATGAATGAAGGGCATCACGAGGCCATGGAGGTTTTCCTATGATGAAAGTTGTGAGCAACTCCAAACTGCAAAGAGTCTTCTGCAGGACAATTGAACCTGCTGTTTGGCTCCAGGCCAATGATTCTGAGCAGGGTTCTAAGGATGGATGGCTTGGTAGCCCACCTCGCATTCCAATTGTCTCCTAGCAACAAGACAGGTTAGATCTGCTGGATCTGGGGGAGCAACCGAGGAGGGTGAGTTGAAATGGACTCACCTGGGGATGGGTCCTAATGTGCTTTTGTGTCTATGGAGACCTTGGAATGAAGCGGTGGCACTGGGGCCCTGAAGGGTTCTCCTAAACAGAGGCTTTGCACAGCTCCAACGTCCAAGTATCCCATGTGTAGATGAGATGTTTTCTGATGGGTGAGTCAAGAAAGAGCCATATGCTGGTTTTGAAATCCAGTCCTCTGTGGAGAGAATCTTTGAAACCAAATCAATGGATCTGATAAGTGCCTAGGGGCCTGTACTTTCCTTTTTAACTCTCGGGAAATCTGTCTATGGGTCTGAGTGCAGGGAGGTGCTCCGATGGGCTCAGATTGCCCCTCTTTTTCCTGGGAAGCCACCACTATTGAGATGGATCAGGGACTTTGGAGGTTTATACTATTAGAAGGGTTGTGTCCATTGTAATGGGAACACACAATTCACTTGGTGAGGGCAAGTACAGTCCTCAGGTTTGGCTCCAGGGGCCTGAGCCTGTAGGTTGTGTAGGCCAGGGCTGTTTGGACAGTTGTCTGGAAACACAAACTCGTCTTATGTTTCGGGACATAAATATGGCAGGACTGATTTACAGACCATGAGGAGAACTCTTCGGGATTTGAAAAAAGGGCGAGTGTGAAGCTCTTGCTCAAGTTTTTGTCTCTGGATACCGTGTCACTCATGGTCGTGAAATTTCTGGGTGACTTCATGGGAAATGGACGAGTCTTACTCTCTGGTGGTTTGGCCCAGTCCAAAGAGTTTGGGGTCATTCTGTGGGATGGAAGAAGTCCGTTTTTTTTGTTGTTGTTGTTTTCTTTTTTAACCTCAGGTGTCCCACCAAATGAGGGGTTCCAAAGTAGAGCTCTGGGGAGGGCGATTGGACAATCAGAAATCTGGTTAAAAATTGGGGCCTAGGGACATGTCAAGCCCATTATGGCATCTAATGGTCCAGCCACTGAGAGGACTTACTAGAGGACAGGACTCATGCTGAGGGTCATAATGCGTGTTTATGCCGTCATCGCACTCAAGAATGGGAGGGGCCTCAGGGTGAATGCTGGTTTCTCCTACACTGAACGTTGGAAAACGTGCCAACCACAAGGTTTCTTGCCATGGGGAAGGAGGAGTTGTGATTTCTGCATCACACTCACGCCTGGTCAGTGATTGGAGATAAGGTCTCGGTTCTGAAACCTGAAAACTGAGATAGGGAAGAGATGATGACCTAAGGCCATGGCGGGTCTTATGTGCTCAGTGTGTGGTCAGCTTTCTGGGTGTTGGTCAGGAGGTCCGGGCTCAGGTTGTGTCCGACAGTGCATTAGTGCCCAGGTTAGACTATATAATTTGGGTAAAGTCGAGTGCTGTGTAGGTTTATCCTCATTTAAGGTGCCTGGGCAGCTCATGAGGCAATAATTTTTTTCTACAGGTCAGGCAGAGTGTTGCATTGTGTGTCCGGAATTGCCAAACTTGAGGGCATCGGGACCAGGAGTGTGAGGACGGAAGTCTGAGAAGACAAGCTAAATTCGGGTTTCAGGGAGAGGGCACGGCAGGAACCCCCTGCAGATCTGAACCAATATATCATGCATCTGAAGTCAGCGCGAGGATCAGAGATTGGCTCAGGTTGGAATTTCCGTGCATGACGGCCGCTTCATGAAGGGAGCAGAATCTCGAGGCCATTGAGGTTTTCCCACGTTGGGAGTTGTGGGATGCCCCCTTCAAGGATTCCTTCTGCGGGACAATTGAGACCTGTTGGACAGCTCCAGGACATCCCATTTGGAATGACTCCAGAGCACGTTCGAGAATGGATGCCTGGAAAGCACGCCTCGCATTCCAATTGTCTCCCAGCAACAAGACAGTTTAGATGGGATGGCTCTGCGGGAGCAACCAAGGTGGCTGAGGACGGGTCCTAATATGTTTTTGTGTCCATGAAAACCTTGGAATGGGGCTGTGGCACCAAGACCCTGACGTACTATCCTAAGCTTTTGACATAGCTCCCATGCACAGGTTTCCTTGTGGAGACGAGATGAGTTCTGATGGGTGCCTCAGGAAAACCCCTATGCTCTTATTGGAATCAGGCATTTGAGGAAACATGCCTGTAAACCAAGGCAATGGATCCTATTATGGCCTAGGGTCCTGTCTGCTTCAATCTCTTCTGGGGACATCCATCTATGGTATGAGTGGAGGTAGATTATCAGCTAGTGTCAGACAGCCCTTTTTTGTTCCGGTCGACCTACTCTATTGGGATGGCCTCAGGGACTTTGGAGGTTTCTCCTAATTTGTACGATTTTGGACCATGGAATGGGCAGAATTCCCATGGACTGGTAGGCACAGTCCTAATGTTTGGCTCCAGAACCCCAGCCTGGGGAGTGTGTGACCCAGGACTTTGAGGACAGAAGTCTGAAAACACAAACTCAGCTTAGGTTTGGGGACGTAGGTATGGCAGGCCCGATCTACAAATCATGAGAAGAACTCTTCAGGATATGAAGAAAGTGCGAGTCTGAGGCGCTTGCTCAGGCTTTTGTCTCTGGATTTTGTATCAGCGATGGCCGTTGAATGTCGGGGAGGCCTCAGGGTTCATGGACGAATCTACCTCTCTGAGGATTTGCCCCGATTCCCAATCGTTTTTCGTCAATCTGTGGTATGGGAGGGCTTCTTTCAGTTTTTTTACCCAGGTTCCCACCAAAAGAGAAATTCCAAAGCAAAGCCATGGAGAAGACTGAAGGGACAACCCGAACTATGGTTAAAAAATGGGACCTAGGGGCATGGCAAACCCAATATGCTATCTCTTCATCCAGCCACTGAGAGGCCTTACTTGGGGACTGGGCTCACGTTGAGGGTCACAATGTGTGTTTGTGACCAATGTGGCCCAAGAGCATGGGCGGGGCCTCATGGGCCACACTGTCTTCAACTACACTGAAGGTTGGACAACATGCCAACCACAAGGTTTCTTGCCATGGGGAAGGAGTTCTGATTTCTGCATCACGTTCAACCCTGGGCAGTGATTGGAGATAAGGTCTAGATTCTGAATCCTGAAAACCGAGAGAGGGAAGAGTTGACGACCTAAGGCCATGGCGGCTCGATGTGCTCAGTGTGCGGCTAGCAGTCTGGGTGGGCCAGGAGTTCAAGGCTCAGACTATGTCAGAAAGAGCATTAGTGCCCAGGTCAGCCTATGTATTTGGGGTAGAGACAAGGTAGGTGGAGGTTGTTCCTCACTTGGGGTTACTGGGTCACCCCGGGGGCAATGTTGTTCTTCTGGAGGGCAGGCAGAGTGCTGCATTGTAGTTCTGGATTGCCAAACTGGAGGGCTTGTGGGCCAGTAGTCTGAGGGCAGAAGTCTGAGAACACAAGCTAGGCTTAGGTTTCTGGGTGAGGACATGGCAGGCACAATCTACAGACCGGAATCGAGATCTCGTGCATCTGAAGGCAGGGCGAGGATCGGACGATCGCTCAGGTTGGAGTTTCTGTCCCCGATGGCCCCTTCATGAATGAAGGGCATCACGAGGCCATGGAGGTTTTCCTATGATGAAAGTTGTGAGCAACTCCAAACTGCAAAGAGTCTTCTGCAGGACAATTGAACCTGCTGTTTGGCTCCAGGCCAATGATTCTGAGCAGGGTTCTAAGGATGGATGGCTTGGTAGCCCACCTCGCATTCCAATTGTCTCCTAGCAACAAGACAGGTTAGATCTGCTGGATCTGGGGGAGCAACCGAGGAGGGTGAGTTGAAATGGACTCACCTGGGGATGGGTCCTAATGTGCTTTTGTGTCTATGGAGACCTTGGAATGAAGCGGTGGCACTGGGGCCCTGAAGGGTTCTCCTAAACAGAGGCTTTGCACAGCTCCAACGTCCAAGTATCCCATGTGTAGATGAGATGTTTTCTGATGGGTGAGTCAAGAAAGAGCCATATGCTGGTTTTGAAATCCAGTCCTCTGTGGAGAGAATCTTTGAAACCAAATCAATGGATCTGATAAGTGCCTAGGGGCCTGTACTTTCCTTTTTAACTCTCGGGAAATCTGTCTATGGGTCTGAGTGCAGGGAGGTGCTCCGATGGGCTCAGATTGCCCCTCTTTTTCCTGGGAAGCCACCACTATTGAGATGGATCAGGGACTTTGGAGGTTTATACTATTAGAAGGGTTGTGTCCATTGTAATGGGAACACACAATTCACTTGGTGAGGGCAAGTACAGTCCTCAGGTTTGGCTCCAGGGGCCTGAGCCTGTAGGTTGTGTAGGCCAGGGCTGTTTGGACAGTTGTCTGGAAACACAAACTCGTCTTATGTTTCGGGACATAAATATGGCAGGACTGATTTACAGACCATGAGGAGAACTCTTCGGGATTTGAAAAAAGGGCGAGTGTGAAGCTCTTGCTCAAGTTTTTGTCTCTGGATACCGTGTCACTCATGGTCGTGAAATTTCTGGGTGACTTCATGGGAAATGGACGAGTCTTACTCTCTGGTGGTTTGGCCCAGTCCAAAGAGTTTGGGGTCATTCTGTGGGATGGAAGAAGTCCGTTTTTTTTGTTGTTGTTGTTTTCTTTTTTAACCTCAGGTGTCCCACCAAATGAGGGGTTCCAAAGTAGAGCTCTGGGGAGGGCGATTGGACAATCAGAAATCTGGTTAAAAATTGGGGCCTAGGGACATGTCAAGCCCATTATGGCATCTAATGGTCCAGCCACTGAGAGGACTTACTAGAGGACAGGACTCATGCTGAGGGTCATAATGCGTGTTTATGCCGTCATCGCACTCAAGAATGGGAGGGGCCTCAGGGTGAATGCTGGTTTCTCCTACACTGAACGTTGGAAAACGTGCCAACCACAAGGTTTCTTGCCATGGGGAAGGAGGAGTTGTGATTTCTGCATCACACTCACGCCTGGTCAGTGATTGGAGATAAGGTCTCGGTTCTGAAACCTGAAAACTGAGATAGGGAAGAGATGATGACCTAAGGCCATGGCGGGTCTTATGTGCTCAGTGTGTGGTCAGCTTTCTGGGTGTTGGTCAGGAGGTCCGGGCTCAGGTTGTGTCCGACAGTGCATTAGTGCCCAGGTTAGACTATATAATTTGGGTAAAGTCGAGTGCTGTGTAGGTTTATCCTCATTTAAGGTGCCTGGGCAGCTCATGAGGCAATAATTTTTTTCTACAGGTCAGGCAGAGTGTTGCATTGTGTGTCCGGAATTGCCAAACTTGAGGGCATCGGGACCAGGAGTGTGAGGACGGAAGTCTGAGAAGACAAGCTAAATTCGGGTTTCAGGGAGAGGGCACGGCAGGAACCCCCTGCAGATCTGAACCAATATATCATGCATCTGAAGTCAGCGCGAGGATCAGAGATTGGCTCAGGTTGGAATTTCCGTGCATGACGGCCGCTTCATGAAGGGAGCAGAATCTCGAGGCCATTGAGGTTTTCCCACGTTGGGAGTTGTGGGATGCCCCCTTCAAGGATTCCTTCTGCGGGACAATTGAGACCTGTTGGACAGCTCCAGGACATCCCATTTGGAATGACTCCAGAGCACGTTCGAGAATGGATGCCTGGAAAGCACGCCTCGCATTCCAATTGTCTCCCAGCAACAAGACAGTTTAGATGGGATGGCTCTGCGGGAGCAACCAAGGTGGCTGAGGACGGGTCCTAATATGTTTTTGTGTCCATGAAAACCTTGGAATGGGGCTGTGGCACCAAGACCCTGACGTACTATCCTAAGCTTTTGACATAGCTCCCATGCACAGGTTTCCTTGTGGAGACGAGATGAGTTCTGATGGGTGCCTCAGGAAAACCCCTATGCTCTTATTGGAATCAGGCATTTGAGGAAACATGCCTGTAAACCAAGGCAATGGATCCTATTATGGCCTAGGGTCCTGTCTGCTTCAATCTCTTCTGGGGACATCCATCTATGGTATGAGTGGAGGTAGATTATCAGCTAGTGTCAGACAGCCCTTTTTTGTTCCGGTCGACCTACTCTATTGGGATGGCCTCAGGGACTTTGGAGGTTTCTCCTAATTTGTACGATTTTGGACCATGGAATGGGCAGAATTCCCATGGACTGGTAGGCACAGTCCTAATGTTTGGCTCCAGAACCCCAGCCTGGGGAGTGTGTGACCCAGGACTTTGAGGACAGAAGTCTGAAAACACAAACTCAGCTTAGGTTTGGGGACGTAGGTATGGCAGGCCCGATCTACAAATCATGAGAAGAACTCTTCAGGATATGAAGAAAGTGCGAGTCTGAGGCGCTTGCTCAGGCTTTTGTCTCTGGATTTTGTATCAGCGATGGCCGTTGAATGTCGGGGAGGCCTCAGGGTTCATGGACGAATCTACCTCTCTGAGGATTTGCCCCGATTCCCAATCGTTTTTCGTCAATCTGTGGTATGGGAGGGCTTCTTTCAGTTTTTTTACCCAGGTTCCCACCAAAAGAGAAATTCCAAAGCAAAGCCATGGAGAAGACTGAAGGGACAACCCGAACTATGGTTAAAAAATGGGACCTAGGGGCATGGCAAACCCAATATGCTATCTCTTCATCCAGCCACTGAGAGGCCTTACTTGGGGACTGGGCTCACGTTGAGGGTCACAATGTGTGTTTGTGACCAATGTGGCCCAAGAGCATGGGCGGGGCCTCATGGGCCACACTGTCTTCAACTACACTGAAGGTTGGACAACATGCCAACCACAAGGTTTCTTGCCATGGGGAAGGAGTTCTGATTTCTGCATCACGTTCAACCCTGGGCAGTGATTGGAGATAAGGTCTAGATTCTGAATCCTGAAAACCGAGAGAGGGAAGAGTTGACGACCTAAGGCCATGGCGGCTCGATGTGCTCAGTGTGCGGCTAGCAGTCTGGGTGGGCCAGGAGTTCAAGGCTCAGACTATGTCAGAAAGAGCATTAGTGCCCAGGTCAGCCTATGTATTTGGGGTAGAGACAAGGTAGGTGGAGGTTGTTCCTCACTTGGGGTTACTGGGTCACCCCGGGGGCAATGTTGTTCTTCTGGAGGGCAGGCAGAGTGCTGCATTGTAGTTCTGGATTGCCAAACTGGAGGGCTTGTGGGCCAGTAGTCTGAGGGCAGAAGTCTGAGAACACAAGCTAGGCTTAGGTTTCTGGGTGAGGACATGGCAGGCACAATCTACAGACCGGAATCGAGATCTCGTGCATCTGAAGGCAGGGCGAGGATCGGACGATCGCTCAGGTTGGAGTTTCTGTCCCCGATGGCCCCTTCATGAATGAAGGGCATCACGAGGCCATGGAGGTTTTCCTATGATGAAAGTTGTGAGCAACTCCAAACTGCAAAGAGTCTTCTGCAGGACAATTGAACCTGCTGTTTGGCTCCAGGCCAATGATTCTGAGCAGGGTTCTAAGGATGGATGGCTTGGTAGCCCACCTCGCATTCCAATTGTCTCCTAGCAACAAGACAGGTTAGATCTGCTGGATCTGGGGGAGCAACCGAGGAGGGTGAGTTGAAATGGACTCACCTGGGGATGGGTCCTAATGTGCTTTTGTGTCTATGGAGACCTTGGAATGAAGCGGTGGCACTGGGGCCCTGAAGGGTTCTCCTAAACAGAGGCTTTGCACAGCTCCAACGTCCAAGTATCCCATGTGTAGATGAGATGTTTTCTGATGGGTGAGTCAAGAAAGAGCCATATGCTGGTTTTGAAATCCAGTCCTCTGTGGAGAGAATCTTTGAAACCAAATCAATGGATCTGATAAGTGCCTAGGGGCCTGTACTTTCCTTTTTAACTCTCGGGAAATCTGTCTATGGGTCTGAGTGCAGGGAGGTGCTCCGATGGGCTCAGATTGCCCCTCTTTTTCCTGGGAAGCCACCACTATTGAGATGGATCAGGGACTTTGGAGGTTTATACTATTAGAAGGGTTGTGTCCATTGTAATGGGAACACACAATTCACTTGGTGAGGGCAAGTACAGTCCTCAGGTTTGGCTCCAGGGGCCTGAGCCTGTAGGTTGTGTAGGCCAGGGCTGTTTGGACAGTTGTCTGGAAACACAAACTCGTCTTATGTTTCGGGACATAAATATGGCAGGACTGATTTACAGACCATGAGGAGAACTCTTCGGGATTTGAAAAAAGGGCGAGTGTGAAGCTCTTGCTCAAGTTTTTGTCTCTGGATACCGTGTCACTCATGGTCGTGAAATTTCTGGGTGACTTAATGGGAAATGGACGAGTCTTACTCTCTGGTGGTTTGGCCCAGTCCAAAGAGTTTGGGGTCATTCTGTGGGATGGAAGAAGTCCGTTTTTTTTGTTGTTGTTGTTTTCTTTTTTAACCTCAGGTGTCCCACCAAATGAGGGGTTCCAAAGTAGAGCTCTGGGGAGGGCGATTGGACAATCAGAAATCTGGTTAAAAATTGGGGCCTAGGGACATGTCAAGCCCATTATGGCATCTAATGGTCCAGCCACTGAGAGGACTTACTAGAGGACAGGACTCATGCTGAGGGTCATAATGCGTGTTTATGCCGTCATCGCACTCAAGAATGGGAGGGGCCTCAGGGTGAATGCTGGTTTCTCCTACACTGAACGTTGGAAAACGTGCCAACCACAAGGTTTCTTGCCATGGGGAAGGAGGAGTTGTGATTTCTGCATCACACTCACGCCTGGTCAGTGATTGGAGATAAGGTCTCGGTTCTGAAACCTGAAAACTGAGATAGGGAAGAGATGATGACCTAAGGCCATGGCGGGTCTTATGTGCTCAGTGTGTGGTCAGCTTTCTGGGTGTTGGTCAGGAGGTCCGGGCTCAGGTTGTGTCCGACAGTGCATTAGTGCCCAGGTTAGACTATATAATTTGGGTAAAGTCGAGTGCTGTGTAGGTTTATCCTCATTTAAGGTGCCTGGGCAGCTCATGAGGCAATAATTTTTTTCTACAGGTCAGGCAGAGTGCTGCATTGTGTGTCCGGAATTGCCAAACTTGAGGGCATCGGGACCAGGAGTGTGAGGACGGAAGTCTGAGAAGACAAGCTAAATTCGGGTTTCAGGGAGAGGGCACGGCAGGAACCCCCTGCAGATCTGAACCAATATATCATGCATCTGAAGTCAGCGCGAGGATCAGAGATTGGCTCAGGTTGGAATTTCCGTGCATGACGGCCGCTTCATGAAGGGAGCAGAATCTCGAGGCCATTGAGGTTTTCCCACGTTGGGAGTTGTGGGATGCCCCCTTCAAGGATTCCTTCTGCGGGACAATTGAGACCTGTTGGACAGCTCCAGGACATCCCATTTGGAATGACTCCAGAGCACGTTCGAGAATGGATGCCTGGAAAGCACGCCTCGCATTCCAATTGTCTCCCAGCAACAAGACAGTTTAGATGGGATGGCTCTGCGGGAGCAACCAAGGTGGCTGAGGACGGGTCCTAATATGTTTTTGTGTCCATGAAAACCTTGGAATGGGGCTGTGGCACCAAGACCCTGACGTACTATCCTAAGCTTTTGACATAGCTCCCATGCACAGGTTTCCTTGTGGAGACGAGATGAGTTCTGATGGGTGCCTCAGGAAAACCCCTATGCTCTTATTGGAATCAGGCATTTGAGGAAACATGCCTGTAAACCAAGGCAATGGATCCTATTATGGCCTAGGGTCCTGTCTGCTTCAATCTCTTCTGGGGACATCCATCTATGGTATGAGTGGAGGTAGATTATCAGCTAGTGTCAGACAGCCCTTTTTTGTTCCGGTCGACCTACTCTATTGGGATGGCCTCAGGGACTTTGGAGGTTTCTCCTAATTTGTACGATTTTGGACCATGGAATGGGCAGAATTCCCATGGACTGGTAGGCACAGTCCTAATGTTTGGCTCCAGAACCCCAGCCTGGGGAGTGTGTGACCCAGGACTTTGAGGACAGAAGTCTGAAAACACAAACTCAGCTTAGGTTTGGGGACGTAGGTATGGCAGGCCCGATCTACAAATCATGAGAAGAACTCTTCAGGATATGAAGAAAGTGCGAGTCTGAGGCGCTTGCTCAGGCTTTTGTCTCTGGATTTTGTATCAGCGATGGCCGTTGAATGTCGGGGAGGCCTCAGGGTTCATGGACGAATCTACCTCTCTGAGGATTTGCCCCGATTCCCAATCGTTTTTCGTCAATCTGTGGTATGGGAGGGCTTCTTTCAGTTTTTTTACCCAGGTTCCCACCAAAAGAGAAATTCCAAAGCAAAGCCATGGAGAAGACTGAAGGGACAACCCGAACTATGGTTAAAAAATGGGACCTAGGGGCATGGCAAACCCAATATGCTATCTCTTCATCCAGCCACTGAGAGGCCTTACTTGGGGACTGGGCTCACGTTGAGGGTCACAATGTGTGTTTGTGACCAATGTGGCCCAAGAGCATGGGCGGGGCCTCATGGGCCACACTGTCTTCAACTACACTGAAGGTTGGACAACATGCCAACCACAAGGTTTCTTGCCATGGGGAAGGAGTTCTGATTTCTGCATCACGTTCAACCCTGGGCAGTGATTGGAGATAAGGTCTAGATTCTGAATCCTGAAAACCGAGAGAGGGAAGAGTTGACGACCTAAGGCCATGGCGGCTCGATGTGCTCAGTGTGCGGCTAGCAGTCTGGGTGGGCCAGGAGTTCAAGGCTCAGACTATGTCAGAAAGAGCATTAGTGCCCAGGTCAGCCTATGTATTTGGGGTAGAGACAAGGTAGGTGGAGGTTGTTCCTCACTTGGGGTTACTGGGTCACCCCGGGGGCAATGTTGTTCTTCTGGAGGGCAGGCAGAGTGCTGCATTGTAGTTCTGGATTGCCAAACTGGAGGGCTTGTGGGCCAGTAGTCTGAGGGCAGAAGTCTGAGAACACAAGCTAGGCTTAGGTTTCTGGGTGAGGACATGGCAGGCACAATCTACAGACCGGAATCGAGATCTCGTGCATCTGAAGGCAGGGCGAGGATCGGACGATCGCTCAGGTTGGAGTTTCTGTCCCCGATGGCCCCTTCATGAATGAAGGGCATCACGAGGCCATGGAGGTTTTCCTATGATGAAAGTTGTGAGCAACTCCAAACTGCAAAGAGTCTTCTGCAGGACAATTGAACCTGCTGTTTGGCTCCAGGCCAATGATTCTGAGCAGGGTTCTAAGGATGGATGGCTTGGTAGCCCACCTCGCATTCCAATTGTCTCCTAGCAACAAGACAGGTTAGATCTGCTGGATCTGGGGGAGCAACCGAGGAGGGTGAGTTGAAATGGACTCACCTGGGGATGGGTCCTAATGTGCTTTTGTGTCTATGGAGACCTTGGAATGAAGCGGTGGCACTGGGGCCCTGAAGGGTTCTCCTAAACAGAGGCTTTGCACAGCTCCAACGTCCAAGTATCCCATGTGTAGATGAGATGTTTTCTGATGGGTGAGTCAAGAAAGAGCCATATGCTGGTTTTGAAATCCAGTCCTCTGTGGAGAGAATCTTTGAAACCAAATCAATGGATCTGATAAGTGCCTAGGGGCCTGTACTTTCCTTTTTAACTCTCGGGAAATCTGTCTATGGGTCTGAGTGCAGGGAGGTGCTCCGATGGGCTCAGATTGCCCCTCTTTTTCCTGGGAAGCCACCACTATTGAGATGGATCAGGGACTTTGGAGGTTTATACTATTAGAAGGGTTGTGTCCATTGTAATGGGAACACACAATTCACTTGGTGAGGGCAAGTACAGTCCTCAGGTTTGGCTCCAGGGGCCTGAGCCTGTAGGTTGTGTAGGCCAGGGCTGTTTGGACAGTTGTCTGGAAACACAAACTCGTCTTATGTTTCGGGACATAAATATGGCAGGACTGATTTACAGACCATGAGGAGAACTCTTCGGGATTTGAAAAAAGGGCGAGTGTGAAGCTCTTGCTCAAGTTTTTGTCTCTGGATACCGTGTCACTCATGGTCGTGAAATTTCTGGGTGACTTCATGGGAAATGGACGAGTCTTACTCTCTGGTGGTTTGGCCCAGTCCAAAGAGTTTGGGGTCATTCTGTGGGATGGAAGAAGTCCGTTTTTTTTGTTGTTGTTGTTTTCTTTTTTAACCTCAGGTGTCCCACCAAATGAGGGGTTCCAAAGTAGAGCTCTGGGGAGGGCGATTGGACAATCAGAAATCTGGTTAAAAATTGGGGCCTAGGGACATGTCAAGCCCATTATGGCATCTAATGGTCCAGCCACTGAGAGGACTTACTAGAGGACAGGACTCATGCTGAGGGTCATAATGCGTGTTTATGCCGTCATCGCACTCAAGAATGGGAGGGGCCTCAGGGTGAATGCTGGTTTCTCCTACACTGAACGTTGGAAAACGTGCCAACCACAAGGTTTCTTGCCATGGGGAAGGAGTTCTGATTTCTTCATCACGTTCAACCCTGGGCAGTGATTGGAGATAAGGTCTAGGTTCTGAAACCTGAAAAACGAGGTTGGGAAGAGATGACGACCTAGGGCCATGGCGGCTCGATGTGCTCAGTGTGCGGCCAGCAGTCTGGGTGGGCCAGGAGTTCCAGGCTCAGACTGTGTCAGAAAGGGCATTAGAGCCCTGGTCAGTCTATGTATTTGGGGTACAGCCAAGGTAGGTGCAGTTTGATCCTCACTTGGGGTTACTGGGAATCCCCAGAGGGCAATGTTTTTCTTCTGGAGGGCAGGCAGAGTGCTGCATTGTAGTTCTGGATTGCCAAACTGGAGGGCTTGTGGGCCAGTAGTCTGAGGACAGAAGTCTGAGAACACAAGCTAGGCTTCGCTTTCTGGGTGAGGACATGGCAGGCACAATCTACAGACCTGAATCGAGATCTCATGCACCTGAAGTCAGGGCGAGGATCGGATGATCGCTCAGGTTGGAGTTTCTGTCCCTGATGGCCCCTTCATGAATGGGGGGCATCACGAGGCCATGGAGGTTTTCACACGATTGGAGTTGAGCAGCTCCAAACTGCAAAGAGTCTTCTGCAGGAATGGAGACCTGTTCTTTGGCCCTAGGCCAATGATTCTGAGTAGGGTTCTAAGGATGGTTGGCTGGGTAGCCCACCTCGCATTTCAATTGTCTCCTAGCAACAAGACAGGTTAGATCTGCTGGATCTCGGTGAGCAACCGAGGAGGCTGAGTTGAAATGGACCCTCCTGGGGATGGGTCCTAATGTGCTTTTGTGTTTATGGAGACCTTGGAATGAAGCGGTGGCACTGGGGCCCTGAAGGGTTCTCCTAAACAGAGGCTTTGCACAGCTCCAACGTCCAAGTTCCCATGTGTAGATGAGATGTTTTCTGATGGGTGAGTCAAGAAAGAGCCATATGCTGGTTTTGAAATCCAGGCCTCTGAGGAGAGATGCCTGGAAACCAAAGCAGTGGATCTGATTTGTGCCCAGGGGCCTGTTCTTTCCTTTTTAACTCTGGGGACATCTTTCTATGGGTCTGAGTGCAGGGAGGTGCTCCGATGGGCTCAGATTGCGCCTCTTTTTCCTGGGAAGCCACCACTTTTGAGATGGATCAGGGACTTCGGAGGTTTATCCTATTAGTAGGGTTGTGGCCATTGGGAATGGAACACACAATTCCTTTGGTGAGGGCAAGTACAGTCCTCAGGTTTGGCTCCAGGGGCCTGAGCCTGTAGGTTGTGTAGGCCAGGGCTGTTTGGACAGTTGTCTGAAAACACAAAATCGTCTTATGTTTCGGGACATAAATATGGCAGGACTGATTCTACAGACCATGAGGAGAAGTCTTCGGGATTTGAAAAAAGGGTGAGTGTGAGGCTCTTGCTCAAGTTTTTGTCTCTGGATACCGTGTCACTCATGGTCGTGAAATTTCTGGGTGACTTCATGGGAAATGGACGAGTCTTACTCTCTGGTGGTTTGGCCCAATACAAAGAGTTTGGGGTCATTCTGTGGGATGGAAGAAGTCCGTTTTTTTTGTTGTTGTGTTTTCTTATTTAACCTCAGGTGTCCCACCAAATGAGGGGTTCCAAAGTAGAGCCCTGGGGGGGGCTATTGGACAATCAGAAATCTGGTTAAAAATTGGGGCCTAGGGACATGTCATGCCCATTATGGCATCTAATGATCCAGCCACTGAGAGGACTTACTAGAGGACAGGACTCATGCTGAGGGTCACAATGCGTGTTTAGGCCCTCGTCGCACTCAAGAATGGGAGGGGCCTCAGGGTGAATGCTGGTTTCTCCTACACTGAACGTTGGAAAACGTGCCAACCACAAGGTTTCTTGCCATGGGTAAGGAGGAGTTGTGATTTCTGCATCACAGGCACGCCTGGGCTGTGATTGGAGTTAAGGTCTCGGTTCTGAAGCCTAATACTGAGATAGGGAATAGTTGATGACCTAAGGCCATGGCGGGTCTTATGTGCTCAGTGTGTGGTCAGCTTTCTGGGTGTTGGTCAGAAGGTCCAGCCTCAGGTTGTGTCCGACAGTGCATTAGTGCCCAGGTTAGACTATATAATTTGGGTAAAGTCGAGTGCTGTGTAGGTTTATCCTCATTTAAGGTGCCTGGGCGTCTCATGAGGCAATAATTTTTTTCTACAGGTCAGGCAGAGTGCTGCATTGTGGGGCCTGAATTGCCAAACTTGAGGGCTTCGGGACCAGGAGTGTGAGGATGGAAGTCTGAGAAGACAAGCTAGACTTGGGTTTCAGAGCGAGGGCACGGCAGGTAACCCCTGCAGACCTGAACCAATATCTCATGCATCTGAAGTCAGCGCGAGGATCAGACGTTGGCTCAGGTTGGAGTTTCCGTGCATGACGGCCGCTTCATGAAGGGAGCAGAATCTCGAGGCCATTGAGGTTTTCCCACGTTGGGAGTTGTGAGATGCCCCCTTCAAGGATTCCTTCTGCGGGACAATTGAGACCTGTTGGACAGCTCCAGGACATCCCATATGGAATGACTCCAGAGCACCGTTCAAGGATGGATGCCTGGGAAGCCCGCCTCACATACCAATTGTCTCCTAGCAACAAGAGAGTTTAGATCTGATGGCTCTGTGGGAGCAACCGGCGTGGATGAGTTGAAATGGACTTTCCTGAGGATGTGTCCTAATGTGTTTTTGTGTCCATGAGGGCCTTGGAATGGGGCGGTGGCACCGGCACCCTGAAGTACTCTCCTAAGCTTTTGACATAGCTCCCATGTACAGGTTTCCTTCTGAAGACGAGATGAGTTCTGATGGGTGCCTCAGGAAAACCCCTATGCTCTTATTGGAATCAGGCATTTGAGGAAACATGCCTGTAAACCAAGGCAATGGATCCTATTATGGCCTAGGGTCCTGTCTGGTTCAATCTTCTTCTCTGGGGACATCCATCTATGTTATGAGTGGAGGGAGATTATCAGCTGGTGTCTGACAGCCCTTGTTTGTTCCGGTCGACCTACACTATTGGGATGGCCTCAGGGACTTTGGAGATTTCTCCTCATTTGTACGATTTTGGACCATGGAATGGGCAGAATTCCCATGGACTGGTAGGCACAGTCCTAACGTGTGGCTCCAGGGGCACCAGCCTGGAGAGTGTGTGGCCCAGGACTTTGAGGACAGAAGTCTGAAAACACCAACTAAGCTTAGGTTTGGGGACGTAGGTATGGCAGGCCCGATCTACAAATCATGAGAAGAACTCTTCAGTATATGAAGAAAGTGCGAGTCTGAGGCGCTTGCTCAGGCTTTTGTCTCTGGATTTTGTATCAGCGATGGCCGTAGAATGTCGGGGAGGCATCATGGGCCATGGACGAATCTTCCTTTCTGAGGATTTGCCCCGAATCCCAATTGTTTTTCGTCAATCTGTGGAATGGGAGGACTCCTTTCAGTTTTGTTACCTCAGGTGTCCCACCAAAAGAAGAATTCCGAAGCAAAGCTGTGGAGAAGACTGAAGGGACAACCCGAACTATGGTTAAAAATTGGGGCCTAGGGGCATGGCAAGCCCAATATGCTATCTCTTCATCCAGCCACTGAGTGGCCTTACTTGAGGACTGGGCTCAGGCTGAGGGTCACAATGTGTGTTTTTGACCAATGTGGCCCGAGAGCGTGGGCGAGACCTCATGGGCCACACTGGTTTCAACTACACTGAACGTTGGACAACATGCCAATCACAAGGTTTCTAGCCATGGGGAAGGAGTTCTGATTTCTGAATCATTTTCCACCCTGGGCAGTGGTTGGAGATAAGGTCTAGGTTCTGAAGCCTGAAAACCGCAGTTGGGAAGAAATGACGACCTAAGGCCATGGTGGGTCTGACGTGCTCAGTGTGCGGTCAGCTGCCTGGGTGTTGGTCAGGAGGTTCGGGCTCAGGTTGTATCAGACAGTGCATTAGTGCCCAGGTTAGACAATATAATTTGGTTATAGTCGAGTGCCGTGTAGGTTGATCCTCTATTGAGGTGCCTGGGCAGCTCATTAGGGAATATTTTCTTTCTAGAGGGCTGTCGGAGTGCTACATTGTGGGTCCGGATGTTCCAAACATGAGGGCTTCTGGGCCAGGAGTGTGAGGACAGAAGTCTAGAACACAAGCTAGACTTCGGCTGAGGCCGAGGGTACGGCAGGTACCTCTTGCAGATCTGACCAATATCTCAAGCATCTGAAGTCAAGGCGAGGATCAGACGTTGGCTGAGGTTGGAGTTTCTGTGCATGACGTCACCTTCATGATAGGAGCGGAGTCTCAAGGCCATGGAGGTTTTCCCACGTTGGGAGTTGTGGGATGCCCCCTTCAAGGATTCCTTCTGCGGGACAATTGAGAACTCTTGCGCAGCTCCTGGAAATCCCATATGGAATGACTCCCGAGCACCGTTCGAGGATGAATGCCAGGGAAGCCCGCCTCGCATTCCAATTGTCTCCTAGCAACCAGACAGTTGAGATGTGATTGCTCTGCGGGAGCAACCGGGGTGGCTGAGGTGAAATGGACTTTCCTGAGGATGGGGCCCAATGGGTGTTTGTGTCCATGGGGGCCTTAAAATGGGGGGCTGGCCCCGGGACCCTGAGTATTCTCCTAAGTTTTTGACATAGCTGCCATGCACAAGTTTCCTTGTGGAGAAGAGATTTGTACTGATGGGCCTCATTTAACCCCTTATGCTGGAATTGGAATCCAGGCTTTTGAGGAGACATGCCTGTAAACCAAAGCAATGGATCCGAATATGGCCTAGGGTCCTGTCTGGTTTCATCTTCTTCTCTGGGGACATCCATCTATGGTATGAGTGGAGGTAGACGGTCTCCTGGTGTCAGACTGCCCTGGTTTGACCCGGGAAACCTACACTATTGTGATGGCCTCAGGGACTTTGATGGGTTCTCCTAACTAGTACGATTTTAGACAATGGAATGGGCAGAATTCCCCTGGATGGGGTAGGCACAGTCCTAATTTGTGGCTCCAGGGGCCCCAGCCTGAAGGGTGTGTGGCCCAGGACTTTGAGGACAGAAGTCTGAAAACACAAACTCAGCTTAGGTTTGGGGACGTAGGTATGGCAGGACCAATCTACACACCATGAGAAGAACTCTTCAGGATATGAAGAAAGAGAGATTCTGAGGCCATTGCTCAGGCTTTTGTCTCTGGATTTTGTATCAAAGATGGCCGTGGAATGTGGGGAAGCCTCATGGGCCATGGACGAATCTTACTCTCTGTGGATTTAGCGTGGTCCCAATTGTTTTTCGTCAATCTGTGGGGTGGGAGGTCTCCTTTCAGGTTTGTTACCTCAGGTGTCCCTACCAAAGAGAAATTCCAAAGCAGAGCCCTGGGGAAGAGTGAAGGGACAACCCAAACTATGGTTAAAAATTGGGGCCTAGTGGCATGCAGGCCCAATATGCTGTCTCTTCATCCAGCCACTGAGAGGCCTTACTTGAGGACTGGGCTCAGGCTGAGGGTCACAATGTGTGTTTTTGACCAATGTGGCCCGAGAGCATGGACGAGACCTCATGGGCCACACTGGTTTCAACTACACTGAAATCTGGACAACATGCCAATCACAAGGTTTCTAGCCATGGGGAAGGAGTTCTGATTTCTGCATCATTTTCAACCCTGGGCAGTGGTTGGAGATAAGGTCTATGTTATGAAGCCTGAAAACCGCAGTTGGGAAGAGATGACTACCTAAGGCCATGGCGGGTCGGACCTGCTCAGTGTAGGTCAGCTGCCTGGGTGTTGGTCAGGAGATTCGGGCTCAGGTTGTGTCAGACAGTGCATTAGTGCCCAGGTTAGACAATATAATTTGGGTATAGTCGAGTGCCGTGTAGGTTGATCCTCATTTGTGGTGCCTGGGCAGCTCATTAGGCAATATATTCTTTTTGGAGGGCCAGCAGAGTGCTGCATTGTGGGTCCGGAATTGACAAACGTGAGGGTCTGGAGCAGGAGTGTGAGGACAGAAGTCTGAGAACACAAGCTAGACTTGGGCTTCAGGCTGAGGGCACGGCAGGTACCCCCTGCAGATCTGAACCAATATCTCAAGATTCTGAAGTCACGGTGAGGATCAGACGTTGGCTCAGGTTGGAGTTTCTATGCATGACTGCCCCTTCATGAACGGAGTGGAGTCTCAAGGCCATGAAGGTTTTCCTACTTTGGGAGTTGTGGGATGCCCCCTTGAAGGATTCCTTGTGCGGGACAATTGAGACCTGTTGGGCAGCTCCAGGACATCCCATATGGAATGACTCCAGAGCACCGTTAGAGGATGCATGCCAGGGAAGCCCGGCTCGCATTCCAATTGTCTCCTAGCAACAAGACAGTTGAGATCTGATGGCTCTCCTGGGTGGCTGAGTTGATATGGACTTTCCTGAGTGTGGGGCCTAATGAGTGTTTATGTCCATGGGGGCCTTGGAATGGGGTGGAGACACCGTGACCCTGATATTCTCCTAAGCTTTTGACATAGCTGCCTTGCACCAGTTTCCTTGTGGTGACGAGATTTGTTCTGATGGGTCCCTCAGGAAACCCCCTATGCTGGTATTGGAATCCAGGTATTTGATGAGACATGACTGTAAACCAAAGCAATGGATCCGATTATGGCCTAGGGTCCTGTCTGCTTCAATCTTCTTATCTGGTTTCATCCATCTATAGTATGAGTGGAGGTGGATGCTTAGCTGGTGTCAGACCGCCCTTGTTTGTCCCGGGAGACCTACACTTTTGGGATGGCCTCGGGGACTTTGGAGTGTTCTCCTAATTTGTACGATTTAAGACAATGGAATGGGCAGAATTCCCATGGATTGGGTAGGAAGCATCCTAATGTGTGGCTCCAGGGGCCCCAGCCTGGTGGATGTGGGGCCCAGGACTTTGAGGGTGGAAGTCTGAAAACACAAACTCAGCTTAGGTTTGGGGACATAGGTATGGCAGGCCCAATCTACAAACCAAGAGAAGAACTCTTCAGGATATAAAGAATGTGCGAGTCTGATGTGCTTGCTCAGGCTTTTGTCTCTGGATTTTTTATCATCGATGGCCGTGGAATGTGGGGAGGCCTCATGGGCCATGGAAGAATCTTCCTCTCTGTGGATTTGGCCCGGTCCCAATGGTTTTTCGTCAATCTGTGAGATGGGAGGTCTCCTTTCAGGTTTGTTACCTCAGGTGTCCCAACCAAAGAGGAATTCGAAAGCAGAGCCCTGGGGAAGAGTAAGGGATAACCCAAACTATGGTTAAAAATTTGGGCCTAGGGGCATGGCCGGCCAATATGCTGTCTCTTCATCCAGCCACTGAGAGGCCTTACTTGAGGACTGGGCTCAGGCTGAGGGTCACAATGTGTGTTTTTGACCAATGTGGCCTGAGAGCGTGGGCGAGACCTCATGGGCCACACTGGTTTCAACTACACTGAACTTTGGACAACATGCCAATCACAAGGTTTCTAGCCATGGGGAAGGAGTTCTGATTTCTGCATCATTTTCAACCCTGGGCAGTGGTTGGAGATAAGGTCTAGGTTCTGAAGCCTGAAAACCGCAGTTGGGATGGATGACGACCTAAGGCCATGGCGGGTCCGACGTGCTCAGTGTGCGGTCAGCTGCCTGGGTGTTGGTCAGCAGGTTCGGGCTCAGGTTGTGACAGACAGTGCATTAGTGCCCAGGTTAGACAATATAATTTGGGTATAGTCGAGTGCCGTGTAGGTTGACCCTCATTTGTGGTGCCTGGGCAGCACATTAGGCAATATATTCTTTTAGGAGGGCAGGCAGAGTGCTGCATTGTGGGTCCGGAATTGACAAACTTGAGGGCTTCTGGGCCAGGAGTGTGAGAACAGAAGTCGAGAACACAAGCTAGACTTGGGTTTCAGGCCGAGGGCACGGCAGGTACCCCCTGCAGATCTGAAGCAATATCTCAAGCATCTGAAGTCACGGCGAGGATCAGACGTTGGTCAGGTTGGAGTTTCTGTGCATTACTGCCCCTTCTTGAACGGAGCAGAGTCTCAAGGCCATGGAGGTTTTCCCACGTTGGGAGTTGTGGGATGCCCCCTTGAAGGATTCCTTGTGTGGGGCAATTGAGACCTGTTGGGCAGCTCCAGGAATCCCATATGGAATGACTCCAGAGCACCGTTAGAGGATGGATGACACGGAAGACAGCCTCGCATTCCAATTGTCTCCTAGCAACAAGACAGTTGAGATTTGATGGCTCTGCACGGTTCGCTGAGTTGAAATGGACTTTCTTGAGTATGGGGCCTAATGAGTGTTAATGTCCATGGGGGCCTTGGAATGGGGTGTAGGCACCGTGACACTGAAGTATTCTCCTAAGCTTTTGACATAGCTGCCTTGCACAAGTTTCTTCTGGTGACGAGATTTGTTCTGATGGTTGCCTCAGAAAACCCCCTATGCTGGTATTGGAATCCAGGCATTTGATGAGACATGCCTGTAAACCAAAACAATGGATCTGATTATGGCCTAGGGTCCTGTCTGGTTCAATCTTCTTCTCTGGGTTCTTCCATCTATGGTATGAGTGTAGGTGGATGCTTAGCTGGTGACAGACCGCCCTTGTTTGTCCCGGGAGACCTACACTATTGGGATGGCTTCGGGGACTTTGGAGGGTTCTCCTAATTTGTACGATTTTGGACAATGGAATGGGCTGAATTCCCATGGATTGGATAGGTAGCGTCCTAATGTGTGGCTCCAGGGGCCCCACCCTGGAGGGTGTGGGGCCCAGTACTTTGAGGGAGGAAGTCTGAAAACACAAACTCAGCTTAGGTTTGGGGACATAGGTATGGCAGGCCCAATCTACAAACCATGAGAAGAACTCTTCAGGACATGAAGAATGAGCGAGTCTGATGCGCTTGCTCAGGCTTTTGTCTCTGGATTTTTTATCATCGATGGCCGTGGAATGTGGGGAGGCCTCATATCCATGGACGAAACTTCCTCTCTGTGGATTTGGCCCGGTCCCAATTGTTTTTCGTCAATCTGTGGGATGGGAGGTCTCCTTTCAGGTTTGTTACCTCAGGTGTCTCAACCAAAGAGGAATTCGAAAGCTGAGCCATGGGGAAGAGTGAAGGGACAACCAAAACTATGGTTAAAATTTGGGGGCTAGGGGCATGGCAGGCCCAATATGCTGTCTCTTCATCCAGCCACTGAGAGGCCATACTTGAGGTCTGGGCTCAGGCTGAGGGACACTATGTGTGCTTGTGACCAATGTGGCCTGCTGGCATGGGCAGGGCCTCATGGGACACACTGGTTTCAACTACACTGTACTTTGGACAACTGGCCAATCACAAGGTTTCTTGCCATGGGGAAGGAGTTCAGATTTCTGCATCATTTTCAACCCTGGGCAGTGGTTGGAGATAAGGTCTACGTTCTGGAGCCTGAAAACCGCAGTTGGGGAGACATGACGACCTAAGGCCTTGGCGGGTCATATGCGCTTAGTGTGCGTTCAGCTGCCAGTGTGTTGGTCAGGAGGTTCGGGCTCAGGTGTGTCAGACAGTGCATTAGTGCCCAGGTTAGACTATATAATTTGGGTACAGTCGAGTGCCGTGTAGGTTTATCCTCATTTGAGGTGCCTGGGCAGCTCATTTGGCAAGATATTTTTTCTAGAGGGCAGGCAGAGTGCTGCATTGTGGGTCCAGAATTACCAAACTTGAGGGCTTCTGGGCCAGGAGTGTGAGGACAGAAGTCTGAGAAAACAGGCTAGACTTGGGCTTCAGGCCGAGGGCACGGCAGGTATCCCCTGCAGATCTGAACAAATATCTCAAGCATCTGAAGTCACGGCGAGGATCAGACGTTGGCTCAGGTTGGAGTTTCTGTGCATGACTGCCCCTTCAGGTACTGAGCAGAGTCTCAAGTCCATGGAGGTTTTCCCATGTTGGGAGTTGTTGGATGCCCCCTTGAAGGATTCCTTGTGCGGGACAATTGAGACCTGTTGGGCAGCTCCAGGACATCCCATATGGAATGACTCCAGAGCACCGTTAGAGGATGGATGCCAAGGAAGCCCGCCTCGCATTCCAATTGTCTCCTAGCAACAAGACAGTTGAGATCTGATGGCTCTGCTGGGGTGGCTGAGTTGAAATGGACTTTCCTGAGTATCGGGCCTAATGAGTGTTTATGTCCATGAGGGACTTAGAATGGGGCGGAGGCACCGTGACCCTGAAGCATTCTCCAAAGGTTTTGACATAGCTGCCATGCACCAGTTTCCTTGTGGTGACGAGATTTGTTCTGATGGGTGCCTCAGGAAACCCCCTATGCTGGTATTAGAATTCAGGCATTTGATGAGACATGCCTGTAAACCAAAGCAATGGATCCGATTATGGCCTAGGGTCCTGTCTTGTTCTCTGGGTTCATCCATCTATGATATGAGTGGAGGTGGATGCTTAGCTTGTGTCAGACCGCCCTTGTTTGTCCCGGGAGACCTACACTATTGGGATGGCCTCGGGGACTTTGGAGAGTTCTCCTAATTTGTACGATTTTGGACAATGGAATGGGAAGAATTCCCATTGGTTGTGTAGCCAGCGTCCTAATGTGTGGCTCCAGTGGCCCCACCTTGGAGGGTGTGGGGCCCAGGACGTTGAGGGAGGAAGATTTAAAACACAAACTCTGCTTAGGTTTGGGGACATAGGTATGGCAGGCCCAATCTACAAACCATGAGAAGAACTCTTCAGGATATAAAGAATGAGCGAGTCTGATGCGCTTGCTCAGGCTTTTGTCTCTGGATTTTGTATCAAGATGGCCTTGGAATGTGGGGAGGCCTCATGGGCCATGGACGAATCTTCCTCTCTGTGGATTTGGCCCAGTCCCAATTGTTTTTCGTCAATCTGTGGGAATGGATGTCTCCTTTCAGGTTTGTTACCTCAGGTGTCCCATCCAAAGAGGAATTCGAAAGCAGAGCCCTGGGGAAGAGTGAAGGGACAACCCAAACTATGGTTAAAAATTGGGGCCTAGGGGCATGGCAGGCCCAATATGCTGTCTCTTCATCCAGCCACTGAGAGGCCTTACTTGAGGTTTGGGCTTAGGCTGAGGGTCACAATGTGTGTTTGTGACCAATGTGGCCGCGGGCATGGGCAGGGCCTCATGGGACACACTGGTTTCAACTACACTGAACTTTGGACAACAGGCCAATCACAAGGTTTCTTGCCATGGGGAAGGAGTTCTGATTTCTGCATCATTTTCAACCCTGGGCAGTGGTTGGAGATAAGGTCTAGGTTCTGAAGCCTGAAAACCGCAGTTGGGAAGAGATGACGACCTAAGGCCTTGGCGGGTCGTATGCGCTCAGTGTTCGGTCAGCTGCCTGGGTGTTGGTCAGGAGGTTCGGGCTCAGGTTGTGTCAGACAGTGCATTAGTGCCCAGGTTAGACTATATAATTTGGGTACAGTCGAGTGCCATGTAAGTTTATCCTCATTTGAGGTGCCTAGGCAGCTCATTAGGCAAGATACTTTTTTCTAGAGGGCAGGAAGAGTGCTGCATTGTGGGTCCAGAATTGCCAAACTTGAGGGCTTCAGGGCGAGGAGTGTGAGGACAGAAGTCTGAGAACACAAGCTAGACTTGGGCTTCCGGCCGAGGATACGACAGGTAACCCTTGCAGATCTGAACCAATATATCAAGCATCTGATGTCACGGCGAGGATCAGACGTTGCCTCAGGTTGGAGATTCTGTGAATGACTTCCCCTTCATGAACGGAGAAGAGTCTCAAGGCCATGGAGGTTTTCCCACGTTGGGAGTTGTGGGATGCCCCCTTGAAGGATTCCTTGTGCGGGACAATTGAGACCTGTTGGGCAGCTCCAGGACATCCCATATGGAATGACTCCAGAGCACCGTTAGAGGATGGATGCCAGGGAAGCCCGCCTCGCATTCCAATTGTGTCCTAGCAACAAGACAATTGAGATGTGATTGTTCTGCGGGAGCAACCGGGGTGGCTGTGGTGAAATGGACTTTCCTGAGGATGGGGCATAATGTGTGTTTGTGTCCATGGGGGCCTTAGAATGGGGTTGTGGCACCGGGACACTGAAGTATTCTCCTAAGCTTTTGACATAGCTCCAATGCTCAAGTTACCTTGTGAAGACGAGATTTGTTCTGATGGGTGCCTCAGGAAACCCCCTATGTTGGAATTGGAATCCAGGCTTTTGATGAGACATGCATGTAAACCAAAGCAATGGATCCTATTATGGCCTAGGGTCCTGTCTGGTTCAATCTTCTTCTCTGGTTCATCCATCTATGGTATGAGTGGATGTGGATCTCAGTTGGTGTCAGACCGCCCTTGTTTGTCCCGGGAGACCTACACTATTGGGATGGCCTCAGGGACTTTGGAGTGTTCTCCTAATTTGTACGATTTTGGACAATGGAATGGGCAGAATTCCCTGGATTGTGTAGGCAGCGTCCTAATGTGTGGCTCCAGGGGCCCCAGCCTGGAGGGTGTATGGCCCAGTACTTTGAGGACAGAATTCTGAAAACACAAACTCAGCTTAGGTTTGGGGACATAGGTATGGCTGGCCCAATCTACAAACCCTGAGAAGAACTCATCAGGATATTAAGAAAGAGCGAGTCTGAGGCGCTTGCTCAGGCTTTTGTCTCTGGATTTTGTATCAATGATGGCCGTGGAATGTGGGGAGAACTCATGGGCCATGGATCAATCTTCCTCTCTGTAAATTTGGCCCGGTCCCAATTGTTATTCGTCAAACTGTGGGATGGGAGGTCTCCTTTCGGTTTGTTACCTCAGGTGTCCCATCCAAAGAGGAATTCCAAAGCAGAACCCTGGGGAAGAGTGAAGGGACAACCCAAACTATGGTTAAAAATTGGGGCGTAGGGGCATGGCAGGACCAATATGCTGTCTCTTCATCCAGCAATGAGAGGCCTTACTTGAGGACTGGGCTCAGGCTGAGGGTCAGAATGTGTGTTTGTGACCAATGTGTCCCACGAGCATGGCGGGCCTCATGGGCCACACTGGTTTCAACTACACTGAACTTTGGACAACATGCCAATCACAAGGTTTCTAGCCATGGGGAAGGAGTTTTGATTTCTGCATCATTTTCAACCCTGGGCAGTGGTTGGAGATAAGGTCTATGTTCTGAAGCCTGAAAACCGCAGTTTTGGAGAGATGACCACCTAAGGCCTTGGCGGGTCTTATGCGCTCAGTGTTCGGCCAGCTGCCTTGCTGTTGGTCAGGAGGTTCGGGCTCAGGTTGTGTCAGACAGTGCATTAGTGCCCCGGTTAGAATCTATAATTTGGGTATAGTCGAGTGCCATGTAGGTTGATCCTCTATTGAGGTGCCTGGGCAGTTCATTAGGGAATATATTCTTTCTAGAGGGCTGTCAGAGTGCTGCATTGTGTGTCCGGAATTGCCAAACTTGAGGGCTTCTGGGCCCGGAGTGTGAGGGCAGAAGTCTGAGAACACAAGCTAGACTTCGGCTGAGGCCGAGGGCACGGCAGGTACCTCTTGCAGATATGAAACAGTATCTCAAGCATCTGAAGTCACGTTGAGGATCAGATGTTGGCTCAGGTTGGAGTTTCTGTGCATGACTTCCCCTTCATGAACGGAGCGGAATCTCAAGGCCATGGAGTTTTTCCCACGTTGGGAGTTGTGGGATGCCCCCTTCAAGGATTCCTTCTGCGGGACAATTGATAACTGTTGCGCAGCTCCAGGACATCCCCTATGGAATGACTCCAGAGCACCTTTCGAGGATGGATGCCTGGGAAGCCCGCATCACATTCCAATTGTCTCCTAGCAACAAGACAGTTGAGATGTGATTGCTCTTCGAGAGCAACCGGGGTGGCTGAGGTGAAATGGTATTTCCTGAGGATGGGGCCTAATGGGTGTTTGTGTCCTTGGGGGCATTGAAATGGGGCGGTGGCACGAGGACCCTGAAGTATTCTCCTAAGGTTTTGACATAGCTCCCATGCTCAGGTTTCCTTGTGGAGACGAGATTTGTTCTGATGGGTGACTCAGGAATCCCCCTATGCTGGAATTGGAATCCATGCTTTTGAGGAGACATGCCTGTAAACCAAAGCAATGGATCCGAATATGGCCTAGGGTCCTGTCTGGTTCCATCTTTTTCTCTGGGGACATCTATCTATGGTATGAGTGGAGGTAGACGGTCTCCTGGTGTCAGACTGCCCTTGTTTGACCCGGGAGACCTACACTATTGTGATGGCCTCGGGGACTTTGATGGGTTCTCCTAACTTGTACGATTTTAGACAATGGAATGGGCAGAATTCCCATGGATGGGGTAGGCACAGTCCTAATGCGTGGCTCCAGGGGCCCCAGCCTGGAGGGTGTGTGGCCCAGGACTTTGAGGACAGAAGTCTGAAAACACAAACTCAGCTTAGGTTTGGGGACGTAGGTATGGCAGGACCAATCTACACACCATGAGAAGAACTCTTCAGGATATGAAGAAAGAGCGAGTCTGAGGCCATTGCTCAGGCTATTGTCTCCATATTTTGTATCAACGATGGCCGTGGAATGTGGGGAGGCCTCATGGGCCATGGATGAATCTTCCTCTCTGTGGATTTGGCTCGGTACCAATTGTTTTTCGTCAATCGGTGGGAATGGATGTCTCCTTTCAGGTTTGTTACCTCAGGTGTCCCAACCAAAGAGGAATTCCAAAGAGGAGCCCTGGGGAAGAGTGAAGGGAAAACCCAAACTATGGTTAAAAATGGGGGCCTAGGGGCATGGCAGGCCCAATATGCTGTCTCTTCATCCAGCCACTGAGAGGCCTTACTTGAGGACTGGGCTCAGGCTGAGGGTCACAATGTGTGTTTGTGACCAATGTGGCCCGAGAGCGTGGGCGAGACCTCATGGGCCACACTGGTTTCAACTACACTATACTTTGGACAACATGCCAATCACAATGTTTCTAGCCATGGGGAAGGAGTTCTGATTTCTGCATCATTTTCAACCCTGGGCAGTGTTTGGAGATAAGGTATAGGTTCTGAAGCCTGAAAACCGCAGTTTTGGAGAGATGACGACCTAAGGCCTTGGCGGGTCTTAAGTGCTCTGTGTGGTCAGCTGCCTGGCTGTGGGTCAGGAGGTTCGGGCTCAGGTTTTGTCAGACAGTGCATTAGTGCCCAGGTTAGACTCTATAATTTGGGTATAGTCGAGTGCCGTGTAGGTTGATCCTCTATTGAGGTGCCTGGGCAGCTCATTAGGGAATATATTCTTTCTAGAGGGCTGTCAGAGTGCTGCATTGTGTGTCCGGAATTGCCAAACTTGAGGGCTTCTGGGCCCGGAGTGTGAGGACAGAAGTCTGAGAACACAAGCTAGACTTCGGCTCAGGCCGAGGGCACGGCAGGTACTTCTTGCAGATCTGAACCAATATCTCAAGCATCTTAAGTCACGTCGAGGATCAGACGTTGGCTCATGTTGTAGTTTCTGTGCATGACTTCCCCTTCATGAATGGAGCGGATGTCAAGGCCATGGAGGTTTTCCCACTTTGGGATTTGTGGGATGCCCCCTTCAAGGATTCCTTCTGCGGGACAATTGAGAACTGTTGCGCAGCTCCAGGACATCCCATATGGAATGACTCCCAAGCACAGTTCGAGGATGAATGCCAGGGAAGCCCGCCTCGCATTTCAAATGTCTCCTAGCAACAAGATAGTTGAGATGTGATTGCTCTGCTGCAGCCACTGAGGTGCCTGAGGTGAAATGGACTTTCCTGAGAATGGGGCCTAATGGGTTTTTGAGTCCATGGTGGCGTTGAAATGGGGCGGTGGCACCGTGACAATGATGTATTCTCCTAAGGTTTTGACATAGCTCCCATGCACAAGTTTCCTTGTGGAGACTAGATTTGTTCTGATGGGTGCCTCAGGAAACCCCCCTTGATGGAATTGGAATCCAGGCTTTTGAGGAGACATGCATGTAAACCAAAGCAATGGATCCGAAACTGGCCTAAGGTCCTCTGTGTTTCAATCTTTTTCTCTGGGTTCATCCATCTATGGTATGAGTGGAGAGGATCTCAGCTGGTGTCAGACCGCCCTTGTTTGTCCCGGAAGACCGACACTATTGGGATGGCCTCGGGGACTTTGGAGTGTTCTCCTAATTTGTACGATTTTGGACAATGGAATGGGCAGAATTCCCATGGATTGGGTAGGCAGCGTCCTAATGTGTGGCTCCAGGGGCCCCATCCTGGAGGGTGTGTGGCCCAGTACTTTGAGGACAGAATTCTGAAAACACAAACTCAGCTTAGGTTTGGGGACATAGGTATGGCAGGCCCAATCTACAAACCATGAGAAGAACTCATCAGGGTATTAAGAAAGTGCGAGTCTGAGGCGCTTGCTCAGGCTTTTGTCTCTGGATTTTATATCAACGATGGCCGTGGAATGTGGGGAGGCCTCATGGGCCATGGATGAATCTTCCTCTCTGTGGATTTGGCGCGGTCCCAATTGTTTTTCATCAAGCTGTGGGATTGGAGGTCTCCTTTCAGGTTTGTTACCTCAGGTGTCCCTACCAAAGAGGAATTCCAAAGCAGAGCCCTGGGGAAGAGTGAAGGGAAAACCCAAACTATGGTTAAAAATTGGGGCCTAAGGGCATGGCAGGCCCAATATGCTATCTCTTCATCCAGCCACTGAGAGGCCTTACTTGAGGAGTGGGCTAAGGTGAGGGTCACAATGTGTGTTTGTGACCATTGTGTCCCACGAGCATGGCAGGGCCTCATGGGCCACACTGGTTTCAACTACACTGAACTTTGGACAACATGCCAATCACAAGGTTTCTAGCCATGGGGAAGGAGTTCTGATTTCTGCATCATTTTCAACCCTGGGCAGTGGTTGGAGATAAGGTCTAGGTTCTGAAGCCTGAAAACCGCAGTTGTGGAGAGATGACGACCTAAGGCCTTGGCGGGTGGTATGCGCTCAGTGTGCGGTCAGCTGACTTGTTGTTGGTCAGGAGGTTCGGGCTCAGGTTGTGTCAGACAGTGCATTAGTGCCCCAGTTAGACTCTATAATTTGGGTATAGTCGAGTGCCGTGTAGGTTGATCCTCATTTGAGGTGCCTGGGCAGCTCATTAGGCAAGATATTTTTTCTAGAGGGACGGCAGAGTGCTGCATTGTGGGTCCAGAATTGGCAAACTTGAGGGCTTCTGGGCCAGGAGTGTGAGGACACCAGTCTGAGAACACAAGCTAGACTTGGGCTTCAGGCCGAGGGCACGGCAGGTACCCATTGCATATCTGAACCAATATCTCAAGCATCTGAAGTCACGGCGAGGATCAGACGTTGGCTCAGGTTGGAGTTTCTGTGCATGACTTCCCATTCATGAATGGAGCGGAGTCTCAAGGCCATGGAGGTTTTCCCACGTTGGGAGTTGTGGGATGCCCCCTTCAAGGATTCCTTCTGCGGGACAATTGAGACCTGTTTGGGAGCTCCAGCTCATCCCATATGGAATGACTCCAGAACACCGTTCGAGGATGGATGCCAGGGAAGCCCGCCTCGCATTCCAATTGTCTCCTAGCAACAAGACAGTTGAGATCTGATGGCTCTGCTGGGGTGGCTGGGTTGAAATGGACTTTCCTGAGTGTGGGGCCTAATGAGTGTTTTTGTCCATGGGGACCTTGAAATGGGGTGGTGGCACCGGGACCCTGAAGCATTCTCCTAAGCTTTTGACATAGCTCCCAGGCTCAAGTTTCCTTGAGACGAGATTTGTTCTTATGGGTTCCTCAGGAAATCCCCTATGCTGGAATTGGAATGCAGGCTTTTGATGAGACATGCCTGTAACCAAAGCAATGGATCCGATGATGGCCTCGGGTCCTGTCTGGTTCAATCTCCTTCTCTGGGTTTATCCATCTATGGTACGAGTGGAGGTGGATGCTCCGCTGGTGTCAGACCGCCCATGTTTGTCCCGGGACCTACACTTTTGGGATGGCCTCGGGGATTTTGGAGGGTTCTCCTAATTTGTATGATGTCGGACAATGGAATGGGCAGAATTCCCATGCATGGGGTAGGCACAGTCCTAATGCGTGGCTCAAGGGGCCCAAGCTTGGAGTGTGTGTGGCCCAGGACTTAGAGGACAGAAGTATGAAAACACAAACTCAGCTTAGGTTTTGGGACGTAGGTATGGCAGGCCCAATCTACAAACCATGAGAAGAACTCTTCAGGATATGAAGAAAGAGCGAGTCTGAGGCACTTGCTCAGGCTTTTGTCTCTAAATTTCGTATCAACAATGGCCGTGGAATGTGGGGAGGCCCCATGGGCCATGGACGAATCTTCCTCTCTGTGGATTTTGCCCGGTCCGAATTGTTTTTTGTCAAGCTGTGGGATGGGAGGTCTCCTTTCAGATTTGTTACCTCAGTTGTCCCAACCAAAGAGGAATTCGAAAGCAGAGCCCTGGGGAAGAGTGAAGGGACAACCCAACCTATCGTTAAAAATTGGGGCCTAGGGGCATGGCAGGACCAATATGCTGTCTCTTCATCCAGCCACTGAGAGGCCTTACTTGAGGACTGGGCTCAGGCTGAGGGTCACAATGTGTGTTTTTGACCAATGTGGCACGAGAGCGTGGGCAAGACCTCATGGGCCACACTGGTTTCAACTACACTGAACTTTGGACAACATGCCAATCACAAGGTTTCTAGCCATGGGGAAGGAGTTCTGATTCCTGCATCATTTTCAACCCTGGGCAGTGGTTGGAGATAAGGTCTAGGTTCTGAAGCCTGAAAACCGCAGTTGGGAAGAGATGACGACCTAAGGCCATGGCGGGTCCTACGTGCTCTGTATGCGGTCAGCTGCCTGGTTGTTGTTCAGCAGGTTCGGGCTCAGGTTGTGTCAGACAGTGCATTAGTGCCCAGGTTAGACAATATAATTTGGGTACAGTCGAGTGCCGTGTAGGTTGATCCTCATTTGTGGTGCCTGGGCAGCTCATTAGGCAATATATTCTTTCTGGAGGGCAGGCAGAGTGCTGCATCGTGGGTCCGGAATTGACAAACTTGAGGGCTTCTTGGCCAGGAGTGTGAGGACAGAAGTTTGAGAACACAACCTAGACTTGGGCTTCAGGCCAAGGGCACGGCAGTTACCCCCTACACATCTGAACCAATATCTCAGGCATCTGAACTCACGTCGAGGATCAGACGTTGGCTCAGGTTTGAGTTTCTGTGAATGACTGCCCTTCATGAATGAAGAGGAGTCTCAAGGCCATGGAGGTTTTCCCACGTTGGGAGTTGTGGGATGCCCCCTTGAAGGATTCCTTGTGCGGGAAAATTGAGAACTGTTGGGCAGCTCCAGGACATCCCCTATGGAATGACTCCAGAGCATCGTTTGAGGATGGAAGCCAAGGAGCACGCCTCATATTCCAAATGATTCCTAGGAACAAGACAGTTGAGATCTGATGGCTCTGCGGGAGCAACCCGGGTGGTTGAGTTGAAATGGACTTTCCTGAGGATGGGGCCTAGTTTTTGTTTGTGTCCATGAGGGCCTTGGAATGGGTCGTGAGCCTGGAGATTGTGTGGATCCAGGCTGTGGGCACAGAAGTCTAAAAACACAAACTCAGCTTATGATTGTCGGCTAGGGTATGGGAGGCAGGATGTACAGCCCGAGAGGGAGTTCCTGGTCCTCTGAAACAAGGGCGAGTGGGAGGAATTCCTTAAGGCAGTTTGATCCTTATTTGGGGTTTCTGGGCAGCACCATAGACAAAGTTTTCTCCTGGTAGGCATGCAGTGTGCTTCATTGTGGCCCCAGAATTCCCAGGAGGGAGGGCCCTGGGGAACTCTCCTACCTGAAGGTTTTGAACATCCCCAGTAAGAAAGTTCACCATGTGGAGACGAGAGAGGTTTGGATTGGTGCCAAAGAAAAGCCCCGTGTGCTGTTCTACGAAAGCAGTCCTCTGAGGACGGACACATGGAAACCAAAGCTGAGGTTCATAAGAGGGCCTGGGCTCCTGTCCTTTTCAACCTTCAGTCTCTGGGGACACTGTCTGAGAGTCTACGAGGGATGTCCTCGGGGGCCCTGAGGTTTCTCATATTCTGGAGGTGTGTGGCCAAAGGAATGGACACAGTTTCCCAGAAGAGAGCAGGCACGGTCCTGTGGTATGGCTCCAGGGGACCCAGCCTAGAGGCTGTGTTTTCCAGGGCTATGGGGACAGATGTCTGAAAAAGCAAACTTGGCATAGCTAGGGGCCAAGGTAATGGCAGGCATGATCTCCAGTCCGTGAGGGGAGATTGTCTGGATATCAAAGGAGGGCAAGTCGGAGGCAGTCCCTCAGGCTTTTGTCTCTGGGTGTTGCGTTCACAGTGGCCGTTCAGGGTAGGGGTTGCCTCAGGGGCAAACTCAAACTCAGCTTTGGTTTAGGGACGTGGGTATGGCAGGCCCAATCTACAAACCATAAGTAGTACTCATAAGGATTTGAATATAGTGCGAGTCTGAGGCGCTTGCTGAGGCTTTTGTCTCTGGATTTTGTATCAGCGATGGCCGTGGAATGTCGGGGATGCCTCATGGGCCATGGATGAATCTTCCTCTCTGAGGATTTGGCCCTATTCACAATTGTTTTTCTTCAATCTGTGGGCTTGGAGGACTCCTTTCAGTTTTGTTACCTTAGGTGTCCCACCAAAAAGGAATTCCAAAGCAAAGCCGTGGGGAAGACTGAAGGGACAAACCGAACATTGTTAAAAATTGGGGACTAGGGGCATGGCAAGCCCAATATGCTATCTCTTCATCCAGCCTCTGAGAGGCCTTATTTGAGGACTGGGCTCAGCCTGAGGGTCACAATGTGTGTTTGTGACCTATGTGGCCCGCGAGCATGGGCGGGGCTTCATGAGCCACACTGGTTTCAACTACACTGAACTTTAGACTACATGCCAACTACAAGTTTTCTTGCCATGGGGAAGGAGTTCTGATTACTACATTACGTAAAACCCTGGGGAGTGATTGGAGATAAGGTCTAGGTTCTGAAACCTGAAAACCGAGGTTGGGAAGAGAGGACGACCTAAGGCCATGGCGGCTCGATGTGCTCAGTGTACAGACAGCTGTCTGGATGGGGCCAGGAGGTCCAGGCTCAGGCTGTGTCAGAAAGGGCATTAGTGCCCTGGTCAGCGTAATTATTTGGGGTACAGCCAAGGTAGGTGCAGGTTGATTCTCACTTGGGGTTACTGGGTAGCCCCAGGGGGCTATGTTTTTCTTCTGGAGGGCAGGCAGAGTGCTGCATTGTAGTTATAGATTGCCAATTCGAGAGCTTGTGGGCCAGTAGTCTGAGGACAGAAGTCTGAGAACACAAGCTAGGCTTAGGTTTCTGAGTGAGGATATGGCAGGCACAATCTACAGACTGGAATCGAGATCTCGTGCATCTGAAGTCAGGGCGAGGGTCAGCCGATCGCTCAGGTTGGAGTTTCTGTCCCTGATGTCCCCTTCATGAAGGGGGTGCATCACGAGGCCATTGGGGTTTTCCCACGATGGGAGTTGTGAGAAGCTCCAAACTGCAAAGAGTCTTCTGTAGGACAATTGAGACCTGTTGTTTGTCGCCAGGTCAATGATTCAGAGCAGGGTTCTAAAAATGGATGGCTGGGTAGCCCACATCGCATTCCAATTGTCTCCTAGCAACAAGACAGGTTAGATCTGCTGGATCTGGGGAAGCAACCGAGGAGGCTGAGTTGAAATGGACTCTCCTGTGGTTGGGTCCAAATGTGCTTTTGTATCTTTGGAGACCTTGGAATAAAGCGGTGGCACTGGGGCTTTGAAGGGTTCTCCTAAACAGAGTCTTTGACACAGATCCAACGTGCAAGTTTCTCATGTGTAGATGAGATGTTTTCTGATGGGTGAGTGAAGAAACAGCCATATGCTGGTTTTGAACTCCAGGCCTCTGAGGAGAGATGCCTGGAAACCAAAGCAATCGATTTGATTAGTGCCTAGGGTCCTGTTCTTTCCTTTTTACCTCTGGGGACATCTGTCTCTGGGTCTGAGTGCAGCTAGGTGCTCCGATGGGCTCAGATTACCCCTTTTTTTTCCTGGTAAGCCACCACTAGTGAGATGGATCAGGGACTTTGGAGGTTTATCCTATTAGAAGGGTTGTGGCCATTGGAATGGGCACACACAATTCCCTTGGAGAGGGCAAGTACAGTCCTCAGGTTTGGCTCCAGGGGCCTGAGCCTGTAGGTTGTGTAGGCCAGGGCTGTTTGGACAGTTGTCCTAAAACACAAACTCGGCTTATGTTTCAGATCATAGGTATGGCAGGACTGATCTACAGACCATGAGGAGAACTCTTCGGGATTTGATAAAAGGGCGAGTGTGAGGCTCTTGCTCAAGTTTTTGTCTCTGGATATCGTGTCACACATGGTCTGAAATTTCTGGGTGACTTCATGGGAAATGGACGAGTCTTACTCTCTGGTGGTTTGGCCCCGTCCAAAGAGTTTGGGGTCATTTTGTGGGATGGAAGAAGTCAGTTTTGTCGTTGTTGTTGTTGTTTTCTTTTTTAACCTCAGGTGTCCCACCAAATGAGGGATTCCAGAGTAGAGTCTTGGAGAGGGGCGACTGGACAATCAGAAATCTGGTTAAAAATTGGCGCCTAGGGACATGTCAAGCCCATTATGACATCTAATGATCCAGCCACTGAGAGGACTTACTAGAGGACAGGACTCATGCTCAGGATCACAATGCGTGTTTACGCCCTCGTCGCACTCAAGAATGGGCGGGACTTCAGGGTGAATGCTGGTTTCTACTACACTGAATATTGTACAATGTGCCAAACACAAGGTTTCTTGCCATGGGTAAGGAGGACTTCTGATTTCTGCCTCACACTCACCCCTAGGCAGTGATTGGAGATGAGGTCTCGGTTATGAAGCCTGAAAACTGAGGTAGGGAAGAGATGATGATTTAAGGCCATGGCGGGACTTATGTGCTCAGTGTGCGGTCAGCTTTCTGGGTGTTGGTCAGGAAGTCCGGGCTCAGGTTGTGTCCGACAGTGCTTTAGTGCGAGGTTAGACAATATAGTTTGGGTAAAGTCGAGTTCTGTGTAGGTTTATCCTCATTTAAGGTGCCTGGGCAGCTCATTAGGCAATAATATTTTTCTCGAGGGCAGGCAGAGTGCTGCATTGTGGGTCTGGAATTGCCAAACCTGAGGGCTTCTGGGCCAGGACTGTGACAACGGAAGTCAAGTATACAAGCTATACTTGGGTTTCAGGGCGAGGGCACGGCAGCTACCCCCAGCAGATCTGAACCAATATCTCATGATTCTGAAGTCAGGGCGAGGATCAGACGTTGGCTCAGGTTGGAGTTTCAGTGCATGTAGGCCGCTTCATGAAGGGAGCGGAATCTCGAGGCCATTGAGATTTTACCACGTTGGGAGTTGTGGGATGCTCCCTTCAAGGATTCCTTCTGCGGGACAATTGAGACCTGTTGGACAGCTCCAGGACATCCCATATGGAATGACTCCAGAGCACAGTTCGAGGATAAATGCCTGGGAAGCCGCCTCGCATTCCAATTGTCTCCTAGCAACATGACAGTTTAGATCTGATGGCTCTGCTGCAGCAACCGGGGTGGCTGAGTTGAAATGGACTTTCCTGAGGATGGGTCCTAATGTGTTTTGTGTCCATGAGGGCCTTGCAATGGGGCGGTGGCACCGGGACCCTGAAGTACTCTCCTAAGCTTTTGACATAGCTCCCATGCACAGGTATCCTTGTGGAGACGAGATGAGTTCTGATGGGTGCTTCAGGAAAACCCCTATGCTCGTATTGGAATCAGGCTTTTGAGGAGACATGCCTGTAAACCAAGACAATGGATCCTATCTGTCTGGTTCAATCTCCTTCCCTGGGGATATCCATCTATGGTATGAGTGGAGGTAGATTATTAGCTGGTGTCAGACAGCCCTTATTTGTTCCGGGCGACATACACTATTGGGATGGCCTCAGGGATTTGGAGGTTTCTCCTAATTTGTACGATTTTGGACAATGGAATGGGCAGAATTCCCATGGATTGGTAGGCACAGTCCTAATGTGTGGCTCCAGGGGCCCCAGCCTGGAGGGTGTGTGGCCCAGGACTTTGAGGACAGAAGTCTGAAAACACAAACTCAGCTTAGGTTTGGGGACGTAGGTATGGCAGGCCCGATCTACAAACCATGAGAAGAACTCTTCAGGATATGAAGAAAGTGCGAGTCTGAGGCGCTTGCTCAGGCTTATGTCTCTGGATTTTGTTCAGCGATAGCCATGGAATGTGGGGAGGCCTCATGGGCCATGGAGAAATCTTCCTCTCTGAGTATTTGGCCCGATTTCCAATTGTTTTTGTCAATCAGTGGGATGGGAGGACTCCTTTCAGTTTTGTTACCTCAGGTGTCCCACCAAAAGAGGTATTCCAAAGCAAAGCCGTGGGGAAGACTGAAGGGACAACCCGAACTATCGTTCGGAGCCTAGGGGCATGGCAAGCCCAATATGCTATCTCTTCATCCAGCCACTGAGAGGGCTTTCTTGGGGACTGAATTCAGGCTGAGGGTCACAATGTGTGTTTTTGACCAATGTGGCACGCGAGCATGGGAGGGGCCTCATGGATGACACTGGTTTCAACTACACAGAACGTTGGACAACATGCCAACCACAATGTTTCTTGCCATCGGTAAGGAGTTCTGATTTCTGCATCACGTTCAACCCTGGGCAGTGATTGGAGATAAGTTCTAGGTTCTGAAGCCTGAAAACCGAGGTTGGGAAGAGATGACGACCTAAGGATATGGCCGCTCGAATGTGTTCAGCGTGTGGCCAGCTGTCTTGGTGGGGCCAGGAGGTCCAGGCTCAGGCTGTGTCAGAATGGGCATTAGTGCCCTGGTCAGCCTATGTATTTGGGGTACAGCCAAGGTAGGTGCACTTTGATCCTCATTTGGGGTTAATGGGTAGCCCCAGAGGGCAATGTTTTTCTTCTGGAGGGCAGGCAGAGTGCTTCATTGTAGTTGTGGATTGCCAAACTGGAGGGCTTGTGGGCCAGTAGTATGAGGACAGAAGTCTGAGAACACAAGCTAGGCTTAGGTTTCTGGGTAAGGCCATGGCAGGCACAATCTACAGACCTGAAACGAGATCTCGTGCATCAGAAGTCAAGGCGAGTATCAGACGATAGATCAGGTTGGAGTTTGTGTCCCTGATGGCCCCTTCATGAAGGGGGGGAATCACGAGGCCATGGGGGTTTTCCCACGATGGGAGTTGTGAGAAGCTCCAAACTGCAGAGAGTCTTCTGCAGGACAATTGAGACCTGTTTTTTGACTCCAGTCCAATGATTCTGAGCAGGGTTCTAAGGAAGGATGGCTGGGTAGGCCACCTCGCATTCCAATTGACTCCTAGCAACAAGACAGGTTAGATCTGCTGGATCTGGGGAACCAACCGAGGAGACTGAGTTGAAATGGACTCTCCTGTGGCTGGGTCCTAATGTGCTTTTGTGTCTATGGAGATTTTGGAATGAAGCGGTGGCACTGGGGCCCTGAGGTGTTCTCCTAAACAGAGTCTTTGACACAGCTCCAACAAACCAGTTTCCCATGTGTAGACGAGATGTTTTCTGATGGGTGAGTCAAGAAAGAGCCATATGATGGTTTTGAAATCCAGGCCTCTGAGGAGAGATGCCTGGAAACCAAAGCAATGGATCTGATTAGTGCCTAGTGGCCTGTACTTTCCTTTTTACCTCTGGGGACATCTGTCTATGGGTCTGAGTGAAGGTATGTGCTCAGATGGGCTCAGATTGCCCCTGTTTTTCCTGGGAAGCCACCACTATTGAGATGGATCAGGGACTTTGGAGGTTTATCCTATTAGAAGGGTTGTGGCCATTGGAATGGGCACACACATTTCCCTTGGAGAGGGCAAGTACAGTCCTCAGGTTTGGTCCAGGGCCCTGAGCCTGTAGGTTGTGTAGGCCAGGGCTGTTTGGACCGTTGTCTGAAAACACATACTCGGCTTATGTTTCAGGTCATAGGTATGGCCGGACTGATCTACAGACCATGAGGAGAACTCTTCAGGATTTGATAAAAGGGCGAGTGTGAGGCTCTTGCTCAAGTTTTTGTCTCTGGATATTGTGTCACACACGGTCGTGAAATTTCTGGGTGACTTCATGGGAAATGGAAGAGTCTTACTCTCTGGTGGTTTGGCCCCGTCCAAAGAGTTTGGGGTCATTTTGTGGGATGGAAGAAGTTAGTTTTGTCGTTGTTGTTGTTGTTTTCTTTTTTAACCTCAGGTGTCCCACCAAATGAGGGATTCCAGAGTAGAGCCTTGGAGAGGGGCGACTGGACAATCAGAAATCTGGTTAAAAATTGGCGCCTAGGGACATGTCAAGCCCATTATAACATCTAATGGTCCAGCCACTGAGAGGACTTACTAGAGGACAGGATCATGCTGAGGGTCACAATGCGTGTTTATGCCCTCATCGTTCTCAGGAATGGGCTGGGCCTCAGGGTGAATGCTGGTTTCTCCTACACTGAACGTTGGACAACGTGCCAACCACAAGGGTTCTTGCAAGGGGTAAGGAGGAGATCTGATTTCTGCATCACACTCTCCCCTGGGCAGTTATTGGAAATAAGGTCTCGGTTCTGAAGCCTGAAAACTGAGGTAGGGAAGAGATTATAACCTAAGGCCATTGCGGGTCTGACGTGCTCAGTGTGCGGTCAGCTTTCTGGGTGTGGTCAGGAGGTCTGGGCTCAGGTTGTGTCCGACAGTGCATTAGTGCCCAGGTTAGACTATATAATTTGGGTAAAGTCGAGTGCTGTGTAGATTTATCCACATTTAAGGTACCTGGGCAGCTCATTAGGCAATAAATTTTTTCTAGAGGGCAGGCAGAGTGCTGCATTGTGGGTCCGGAATTTCCAAACTTGAGGGCTTCGGGGCTAGGAGTGTGAGGACGGAAGTCTGAGAAGACAAGCTAGACTTGGGTTTCAGGGCCAGGGCACGGCAGGTAACCCCTGCAGATCTGAACCAATATCTCATGCATCTGAAGTCAGAGCGAGAATCAGACGTTGTCTCAGGTTCGATTTTCCGTGCATGACGGCCGCTTCATGAAGGGAGCTGAATCTCGAGGCCATTGAGGTTTTCCCACGTTGGGAGTTGTGGAATGCCCCCTTCAAGGATTCCTTCTGCAGGACATTTGAGACCTGTTGGACAGCTCCAGGTCATCCCATATGGAATGACTCCAGAGCACCCTTCGGGGATTGATGCCTGGGAAGTGGCCTCGCATTGCAATTGTCTCCTAACAACATGACAGTTTAGATCTGATGGCTCTGCGGGAGCAACTGCGGTGGCTGAGTTTCAATGGACTTTCCTGAGGATGGGTCCTAATGTGTTTTTGTGTCCATGAGGGCCTTGGAATTGGGCGGTGGCACCGGGACCCTGAAGTACTCCTCTAATCTTTGGACATGGCTCCCAACACAGGTTTCCTTGTGGAGACCAGATGAGGTTTGATGGGTGCCTCAGGAAAACCCCTATGCTCGTATTGGAATCAGGCTTTTCAGGAGACATGCCTGTAAACCAAAGCAATGGATCCCATTATGGCCTAGGGTTCTGTCTGGTTCCATCTTCTTCTCTGGGGACATCCATCTACGGTATGAGTCGAGGTCGATTATCAGCTAGTTTCAGAGAGCCCTTGTTTGTTCCGGGCGACCTACACTATTGGGATGGCCTAAGGGACTTTGGAGGTTTCTCCTAATTTGTACGATTTTGGACTATGGAATGGGCAGAATTCCCATGGATTGGTAGGCACAGTCCTAATGTGTGGCTCCAGGGGCCCCAGCCTGGAGGGTGTGTGGCCCTGGACTTTGAGGACAGAAGTCTGAAAACACAAACTCAGCTTAGGTTTGGGGATGTAGGTATGGCAGGCCCGATCTACAAACCATGAGAAAAACTCTTCAAGATATGAAGGAAGTGCGAGTCTGAGGCGCTTGCTCAGGCTTTTGTCTCTGGATTTTGTATCAGCAATGGCCGTGGAATGTCCGGGAGGCCTCATGGGCCATGGACGAATCTTCCTCTCTGAGTATTTGGCCCGATTCCCAATCGTTTTTCGTCAATCAGTGGGATGGGAGGACTCCTTTCAGTTTTGTTACCTCAGGTGTCCCACCAAAAGAGGAATTCCAAAGCAAAGCCGTGGGGAAGACTGAAGGGACAACCCGAACTATGGTAAAAAATTGGGGCCTAGGGGCATGGCAAGCCCAATATGCTATCTCTTCATCCAGCCACTGAGAGGCGTCACTTGAGGATTGGGCTCAGGCTGAGGGTCACAATGTGTGTTTATGACCCAGGTGGCCCGCGATTATGGGCGGGGCCTCATGGGCCACACTGGTTTCAACTATACTGAATGTTGGACAACATGCCAACCACAAGGTTTCTTGCCATGGGGAAGGAGTTCTCATTTCTGCATCACCTTCAACCCAGGGCAGTGGTTGGAGATAAGTTCTAGGTTCTGAGGCCGGAAAACCTAGGTTGGGAAAAGATGACGACCTTAGGCCATGGCGGCTCGATGTGCTCAGTGTACAGACAGCTGTCTGGATGGGGCCAGGAGGTCCAGGCTCAGGCTGTGTCAGAAAGGGCATTAGTGCCCTGGTCAGCGTAATTATTTGGGGTACAGCCAAGGTAGGTGCAGGTTGATTCTCACTTGGGGTTACTGGGTAGCCCCAGGGGGCTATGTTTTTCTTCTGGAGGGCAGGCAGAGTGCTGCATTGTAGTTATAGATTGCCAATTCGAGAGCTTGTGGGCCAGTAGTCTGAGGACAGAAGTCTGAGAACACAAGCTAGGCTTAGGTTTCTGAGTGAGGATATGGCAGGCACAATCTACAGACTGGAATCGAGATCTCGTGCATCTGAAGTCAGGGCGAGGGTCAGCCGATCGCTCAGGTTGGAGTTTCTGTCCCTGATGTCCCCTTCATGAAGGGGGTGCATCACGAGGCCATTGGGGTTTTCCCACGATGGGAGTTGTGAGAAGCTCCAAACTGCAAAGAGTCTTCTGTAGGACAATTGAGACCTGTTGTTTGTCGCCAGGTCAATGATTCAGAGCAGGGTTCTAAAAATGGATGGCTGGGTAGCCCACATCGCATTCCAATTGTCTCCTAGCAACAAGACAGGTTAGATCTGCTGGATCTGGGGAAGCAACCGAGGAGGCTGAGTTGAAATGGACTCTCCTGTGGTTGGGTCCAAATGTGCTTTTGTATCTTTGGAGACCTTGGAATAAAGCGGTGGCACTGGGGCTTTGAAGGGTTCTCCTAAACAGAGTCTTTGACACAGATCCAACGTGCAAGTTTCTCATGTGTAGATGAGATGTTTTCTGATGGGTGAGTGAAGAAACAGCCATATGCTGGTTTTGAACTCCAGGCCTCTGAGGAGAGATGCCTGGAAACCAAAGCAATCGATTTGATTAGTGCCTAGGGTCCTGTTCTTTCCTTTTTACCTCTGGGGACATCTGTCTCTGGGTCTGAGTGCAGCTAGGTGCTCCGATGGGCTCAGATTACCCCTTTTTTTTCCTGGTAAGCCACCACTAGTGAGATGGATCAGGGACTTTGGAGGTTTATCCTATTAGAAGGGTTGTGGCCATTGGAATGGGCACACACAATTCCCTTGGAGAGGGCAAGTACAGTCCTCAGGTTTGGCTCCAGGGGCCTGAGCCTGTAGGTTGTGTAGGCCAGGGCTCTTTGGACAGTTGTCCTAAAACACAAACTCGGCTTATGTTTCAGATCATAGGTATGGCAGGACTGATCTACAGACCATGAGGAGAACTCTTCGGGATTTGATAAAAGGGCGAGTGTGAGGCTCTTGCTCAAGTTTTTGTCTCTGGATATCGTGTCACACATGGTCTGAAATTTCTGGGTGACTTCATGGGAAATGGACGAGTCTTACTCTCTGGTGGTTTGGCCCCGTCCAAAGAGTTTGGGGTCATTTTGTGGGATGGAAGAAGTCAGTTTTGTCGTTGTTGTTGTTGTTTTCTTTTTTAACCTCAGGTGTCCCACCAAATGAGGGATTCCAGAGTAGAGTCTTGGAGAGGGGCGACTGGACAATCAGAAATCTGGTTAAAAATTGGCGCCTAGGGACATGTCAAGCCCATTATGACATCTAATGATCCAGCCACTGAGAGGACTTACTAGAGGACAGGACTCATGCTCAGGATCACAATGCGTGTTTACGCCCTCGTCGCACTCAAGAATGGGCGGGACTTCAGGGTGAATGCTGGTTTCTACTACACTGAATATTGTACAATGTGCCAAACACAAGGTTTCTTGCCATGGGTAAGGAGGACTTCTGATTTCTGCCTCACACTCACCCCTAGGCAGTGATTGGAGATGAGGTCTCGGTTATGAAGCCTGAAAACTGAGGTAGGGAAGAGATGATGATTTAAGGCCATGGCGGGACTTATGTGCTCAGTGTGCGGTCAGCTTTCTGGGTGTTGGTCAGGAAGTCCGGGCTCAGGTTGTGTCCGACAGTGCTTTAGTGCGAGGTTAGACAATATAGTTTGGGTAAAGTCGAGTTCTGTGTAGGTTTATCCTCATTTAAGGTGCCTGGGCAGCTCATTAGGCAATAATATTTTTCTCGAGGGCAGGCAGAGTGCTGCATTGTGGGTCTGGAATTGCCAAACCTGAGGGCTTCTGGGCCAGGACTGTGACAACGGAAGTCAAGTATACAAGCTATACTTGGGTTTCAGGGCGAGGGCACGGCAGCTACCCCCAGCAGATCTGAACCAATATCTCATGATTCTGAAGTCAGGGCGAGGATCAGACGTTGGCTCAGGTTGGAGTTTCAGTGCATGTAGGCCGCTTCATGAAGGGAGCGGAATCTCGAGGCCATTGAGATTTTACCACGTTGGGAGTTGTGGGATGCTCCCTTCAAGGATTCCTTCTGCGGGACAATTGAGACCTGTTGGACAGCTCCAGGACATCCCATATGGAATGACTCCAGAGCACAGTTCGAGGATAAATGCCTGGGAAGCCGCCTCGCATTCCAATTGTCTCCTAGCAACATGACAGTTTAGATCTGATGGCTCTGCTGCAGCAACCGGGGTGGCTGAGTTGAAATGGACTTTCCTGAGGATGGGTCCTAATGTGTTTTGTGTCCATGAGGGCCTTGCAATGGGGCGGTGGCACCGGGACCCTGAAGTACTCTCCTAAGCTTTTGACATAGCTCCCATGCACAGGTATCCTTGTGGAGACGAGATGAGTTCTGATGGGTGCTTCAGGAAAACCCCTATGCTCGTATTGGAATCAGGCTTTTGAGGAGACATGCCTGTAAACCAAGACAATGGATCCTATCTGTCTGGTTCAATCTCCTTCCCTGGGGATATCCATCTATGGTATGAGTGGAGGTAGATTATTAGCTGGTGTCAGACAGCCCTTATTTGTTCCGGGCGACATACACTATTGGGATGGCCTCAGGGATTTGGAGGTTTCTCCTAATTTGTACGATTTTGGACAATGGAATGGGCAGAATTCCCATGGATTGGTAGGCACAGTCCTAATGTGTGGCTCCAGGGGCCCCAGCCTGGAGGGTGTGTGGCCCAGGACTTTGAGGACAGAAGTCTGAAAACACAAACTCAGCTTAGGTTTGGGGACGTAGGTATGGCAGGCCCGATCTACAAACCATGAGAAGAACTCTTCAGGATATGAAGAAAGTGCGAGTCTGAGGCGCTTGCTCAGGCTTATGTCTCTGGATTTTGTTCAGCGATAGCCATGGAATGTGGGGAGGCCTCATGGGCCATGGAGAAATCTTCCTCTCTGAGTATTTGGCCCGATTTCCAATTGTTTTTGTCAATCAGTGGGATGGGAGGACTCCTTTCAGTTTTGTTACCTCAGGTGTCCCACCAAAAGAGGTATTCCAAAGCAAAGCCGTGGGGAAGACTGAAGGGACAACCCGAACTATCGTTCGGAGCCTAGGGGCATGGCAAGCCCAATATGCTATCTCTTCATCCAGCCACTGAGAGGGCTTTCTTGGGGACTGAATTCAGGCTGAGGGTCACAATGTGTGTTTTTGACCAATGTGGCACGCGAGCATGGGAGGGGCCTCATGGATGACACTGGTTTCAACTACACAGAACGTTGGACAACATGCCAACCACAATGTTTCTTGCCATCGGTAAGGAGTTCTGATTTCTGCATCACGTTCAACCCTGGGCAGTGATTGGAGATAAGTTCTAGGTTCTGAAGCCTGAAAACCGAGGTTGGGAAGAGATGACGACCTAAGGATATGGCCGCTCGAATGTGTTCAGCGTGTGGCCAGCTGTCTTGGTGGGGCCAGGAGGTCCAGGCTCAGGCTGTGTCAGAATGGGCATTAGTGCCCTGGTCAGCCTATGTATTTGGGGTACAGCCAAGGTAGGTGCACTTTGATCCTCATTTGGGGTTAATGGGTAGCCCCAGAGGGCAATGTTTTTCTTCTGGAGGGCAGGCAGAGTGCTTCATTGTAGTTGTGGATTGCCAAACTGGAGGGCTTGTGGGCCAGTAGTATGAGGACAGAAGTCTGAGAACACAAGCTAGGCTTAGGTTTCTGGGTAAGGCCATGGCAGGCACAATCTACAGACCTGAAACGAGATCTCGTGCATCAGAAGTCAAGGCGAGTATCAGACGATAGATCAGGTTGGAGTTTGTGTCCCTGATGGCCCCTTCATGAAGGGGGGGAATCACGAGGCCATGGGGGTTTTCCCACGATGGGAGTTGTGAGAAGCTCCAAACTGCAGAGAGTCTTCTGCAGGACAATTGAGACCTGTTTTTTGACTCCAGTCCAATGATTCTGAGCAGGGTTCTAAGGAAGGATGGCTGGGTAGGCCACCTCGCATTCCAATTGACTCCTAGCAACAAGACAGGTTAGATCTGCTGGATCTGGGGAACCAACCGAGGAGACTGAGTTGAAATGGACTCTCCTGTGGCTGGGTCCTAATGTGCTTTTGTGTCTATGGAGATTTTGGAATGAAGCGGTGGCACTGGGGCCCTGAGGTGTTCTCCTAAACAGAGTCTTTGACACAGCTCCAACGTGCCAGTTTCCCATGTGTAGACGAGATGTTTTCTGATGGGTGAGTCAAGAAAGAGCCATATGATGGTTTTGAAATCCAGGCCAATGAGGAGAGATGCCTGGAAACCAAAGCAATGGATCTGATTAGTGCCTAGTGGCCTGTACTTTCCTTTTTACCTCTGGGGACATCTGTCTATGGGTCTGAGTGAAGGTATGTGCTCAGATGGGCTCAGATTGCCCCTGTTTTTCCTGGGAAGCCACCACTATTGAGATGGATCAGGGACTTTGGAGGTTTATCCTATTAGAAGGGTTGTGGCCATTGGAATGGGCACACACATTTCCCTTGGAGAGGGCAAGTACAGTCCTCAGGTTTGGTCCAGGGCCCTGAGCCTGTAGGTTGTGTAGGCCAGGGCTGTTTGGACCGTTGTCTGAAAACACATACTCGGCTTATGTTTCGGGTCATAGGTATGGCCGGACTGATCTACAGACCATGAGGAGAACTCTTCAGGATTTGATAAAAGGGCGAGTGTGAGGCTCTTGCTCAAGTTTTTGTCTCTGGATATTGTGTCACACACGGTCGTGAAATTTCTGGGTGACTTCATGGGAAATGGAAGAGTCTTACTCTCTGGTGGTTTGGCCCCGTCCAAAGAGTTTGGGGTCATTTTGTGGGATGGAATAAGTTAGTTTTGTCGTTGTTGTTGTTGTTTTCTTTTTTAACCTCAGGTGTCCCACCAAATGAGGGATTCCAGAGTAGAGCCTTGGAGAGGGGCGACTGGACAATCAGAAATCTGGTTAAAAATTGGCGCCTAGGGATATGTCAAGCCCATTATAACATCTAATGTTCCAGCCACTGAGAGGACTTACTAGAGGACAGGATCATGCTGAGGGTCACAATGCGTGTTTATGCCCTCATCGTTCTCAGGAATGGGCTGGGCCTCAGGGTGAATGCTGGTTTCTCCTACACTGAACGTTGGACAACGTGCCAACCACAAGGGTTCTTGCAAGGGGTAAGGAGGAGATCTGATTTCTGCATCACACTTTCCCCTGGGCAGTTATTGGAAATAAGGTCTCGGTTCTGAAGCCTGAAAACTGAGGTAGGGAAGAGATTATAACCTAAGGCCATTGCGGGTCTGACGTGCTCAGTGTGCGGTCAGCTTTCTGGGTGTGGTCAGGAGGTCTGGGCTCAGGTTGTGTCCGACAGTGCATTAGTGCCCAGGTTAGACTATATAATTTGGGTAAAGTCGAGTGCTGTGTAGATTTATCCACATTTAAGGTACCTGGGCAGCTCATTAGGCAATAAATTTTTTCTAGAGGGCAGGCAGAGTGCTGCATTGTGGGTCCGGAATTTCCAAACTTGAGGGCTTCGGGGCTAGGAGTGTGAGGACGGAAGTCTGAGAAGACAAGCTAGACTTGGGTTTCAGGGCCAGGGCACGGCAGGTAACCCCTGCAGATCTGAACCAATATCTCATGCATCTGAAGTCAGAGCGAGAATCAGACGTTGTCTCAGGTTCGATTTTCCGTGCATGACGGCCGCTTCATGAAGGGAGCTGAATCTCGAGGCCATTGAGGTTTTCCCACGTTGGGAGTTGTGGAATGCCCCCTTCAAGGATTCCTTCTGCAGGACATTTGAGACCTGTTGGACAGCTCCAGGTCATCCCATATGGAATGACTCCAGAGCACCCTTCGGGGATTGATGCCTGGGAAGTGGCCTCGCATTGCAATTGTCTCCTAGCAACATGACAGTTTAGATCTGATGGCTCTGCGGGAGCAACCGCGGTGGCTGAGTTTCAATGGACTTTCCTGAGGATGGGTCCTAATGTGTTTTTGTGTCCATGAGGGCCTTGGAATTGGGCGGTGGCACCGGGACCCTGAAGTACTCCTCTAATCTTTGGACATGGCTCCCAACACAGGTTTCCTTGTGGAGACCAGATGAGGTTTGATGGGTGCCTCAGGAAAACCCCTATGCTCGTATTGGAATCAGGCTTTTCAGGAGACATGCCTGTAAACCAAAGCAATGGATCCCATTATGGCCTAGGGTTCTGTCTGGTTCCATCTTCTTCTCTGGGGACATCCATCTACGGTATGAGTCGAGGTCGATTATCAGCTAGTTTCAGAGAGCCCTTGTTTGTTCCGGGCGACCTACACTATTGGGATGGCCTAAGGGACTTTGGAGGTTTCTCCTAATTTGTACGATTTTGGACTATGGAATGGGCAGAATTCCCATGGACTGGTAGGCACAGTCCTAATGTGTGGCTCCAGGGGCCCCAGCCTGGAGGGTGTGTGGCCCTGGACTTTGAGGACAGAAGTCTGAAAACACAAACTCAGCTTAGGTTTGGGGATGTAGGTATGGCAGGCCCGATCTACAAACCATGAGAAAAACTCTTCAAGATATGAAGGAAGTGCGAGTCTGAGGCGCTTGCTCAGGCTTTTGTCTCTGGATTTTGTATCAGCAATGGCCGTGGAATGTCCGGGAGGCTTCATGGGCCATGGACGAATCTTCCTCTCTGAGTATTTGGCCCGATTCCCAATCGTTTTTCGTCAATCAGTGGGATGGGAGGACTCCTTTCAGTTTTGTTACCTCAGGTGTCCCACCAAAAGAGGAATTCCAAAGCAAAGCCGTGGGGAAGACTGAAGGGACAACCCGAACTATGGTAAAAAATTGGGGCCTAGGGGCATGGCAAGCCCAATATGCTATCTCTTCATCCAGCCACTGAGAGGCGTCACTTGAGGATTGGGCTCAGGCTGAGGGTCACAATGTGTGTTTATGACCCAGGTGGCCCGCGATTATGGGCGGGGCCTCATGGGCCACACTGGTTTCAACTATACTGAATGTTGGACAACATGCCAACCACAAGGTTTCTTGCCATGGGGAAGGAGTTCTCTTTTCTGCATCACCTTCAACCCAGGGCAGTGGTTGGAGATAAGTTCTAGGTTCTGAGGCCGGAAAACCTAGGTTGGGAAAAGATGACGACCTTAGGCCATGGCGGCTCGATGTGCTCAGTGTACAGACAGCTGTCTGGATGGGGCCAGCAGGTCCAGGCTCAGGCTGTGTCAGAAAGGGCATTAGTGCCCTGGTCAGCGTAATTATTTGGGGTACAGCCAAGGTAGGTGCAGGTTGATTCTCACTTGGGGTTACTGGGTAGCCCCAGGGGGCTATGTTTTTCTTCTGGAGGGCAGGCGGAGTGCTGCATTGTAGTTATAGATTGCCAATTCGAGAGCTTGTGGGCCAGTAGTCTGAGGACAGAAGTCTGAGAACACAAGCTAGGCTTAGGTTTCTGAGTGAGGATATGGCAGGCACAATCTACAGACTGGAATCGAGATCTCGTGCATCTGAAGTCAGGGCGAGGGTCAGCCGATCGCTCAGGTTGGAGTTTCTGTCCCTGATGTCCCCTTCATGAAGGGGGTGCATCACGAGGCCATTGGGGTTTTCCCACGATGGGAGTTGTGAGAAGCTCCAAACTGCAAAGAGTCTTCTGTAGGACAATTGAGACCTGTTGTTTGTCGCCAGGTCAATGATTCAGAGCAGGGTTCTAAAAATGGATGGCTGGGTAGCCCACATCGCATTCCAATTGTCTCCTAGCAACAAGACAGGTTAGATCTGCTGGATCTGGGGAAGCAACCGAGGAGGCTGAGTTGAAATGGACTCTCCTGTGGTTGGGTCCAAATGTGCTTTTGTATCTTTGGAGACCTTGGAATAAAGCGGTGGCACTGGGGCTTTGAAGGGTTCTCCTAAACAGAGTCTTTGACACAGATCCAACGTGCAAGTTTCTCATGTGTAGATGAGATGTTTTCTGATGGGTGAGTGAAGAAACAGCCATATGCTGGTTTTGAACTCCAGGCCTCTGAGGAGAGATGCCTGGAAACCAAAGCAATCGATTTGATTAGTGCCTAGGGTCCTGTTCTTTCCTTTTTACCTCTGGGGACATCTGTCTCTGGGTCTGAGTGCAGCTAGGTGCTCCGATGGGCTCAGATTACCCCTTTTTTTTCCTGGTAAGCCACCACTAGTGAGATGGATCAGGGACTTTGGAGGTTTATCCTATTAGAAGGGTTGTGGCCATTGGAATGGGCACACACAATTCCCTTGGAGAGGGCAAGTACAGTCCTCAGGTTTGGCTCCAGTGGCCTGAGCCTGTAGGTTGTGTAGGCCAGGGCTCTTTGGACAGTTGTCCTAAAACACAAACTCGGCTTATGTTTCAGATCATAGGTATGGCAGGACTGATCTACAGACCATGAGGAGAACTCTTCGGGATTTGATAAAAGGGCGAGTGTGAGGCTCTTGCTCAAGTTTTTGTCTCTGGATATCGTGTCACACATGGTCTGAAATTTCTGGGTGACTTCATGGGAAATGGACGAGTCTTACTCTCTGGTGGTTTGGCCCCGTCCAAAGAGTTTGGGGTCATTTTGTGGGATGGAAGAAGTCAGTTTTGTCGTTGTTGTTGTTGTTTTCTTTTTTAACCTCAGGTGTCCCACCAAATGAGGGATTCCAGAGTAGAGTCTTGGAGAGGGGCGACTGGACAATCAGAAATCTGGTTAAAAATTGGCGCCTAGGGACATGTCAAGCCCATTATGACATCTAATGATCCAGCCACTGAGAGGACTTACTAGAGGACAGGACTCATGCTCAGGATCACAATGCGTGTTTACGCCCTTGTCGCACTCAAGAATGGGCGGGACTTCAGGGTGAATGCTGGTTTCTACTACACTGAATATTGTACAATGTGCCAAACACAAGGTTTCTTGCCATGGGTAAGGAGGACTTCTGATTTCTGCCTCACACTCACCCCTAGGCAGTGATTGGAGATGAGGTCTCGGTTATGAAGCCTGAAAACTGAGGTAGGGAAGAGATGATGATTTAAGGCCATGGCGGGACTTATGTGCTCAGTGTGCGGTCAGCTTTCTGGGTGTTGGTCAGGAAGTCCGGGCTCAGGTTGTGTCCGACAGTGCTTTAGTGCGAGGTTAGACAATATAGTTTGGGTAAAGTCGAGTTCTGTGTAGGTTTATCCTCATTTAAGGTGCCTGGGCAGCTCATTAGGCAATAATATTTTTCTCGAGGGCAGGCAGAGTGCTGCATTGTGGGTCTGGAATTGCCAAACCTGAGGGCTTCTGGGCCAGGACTGTGACAACGGAAGTCAAGTATACAAGCTATACTTGGGTTTCAGGGCGAGGGCACGGCAGCTACCCCCAGCAGATCTGAACCAATATCTCATGATTCTGAAGTCAGGGCGAGGATCAGACGTTGGCTCAGGTTGGAGTTTCAGTGCATGTAGGCCGCTTCATGAAGGGAGCGGAATCTCGAGGCCATTGAGATTTTACCACGTTGGGAGTTGTGGGATGCTCCCTTCAAGGATTCCTTCTGCGGGACAATTGAGACCTGTTGGACAGCTCCAGGACATCCCATATGGAATGACTCCAGAGCACAGTTCGAGGGTAAATGCCTGGGAAGCCGCCTCGCATTCCAATTGTCTCCTAGCAACATGACAGTTTAGATCTGATGGCTCTGCTGCAGCAACCGGGGTGGCTGAGTTGAAATGGACTTTCCTGAGGATGGGTCCTAATGTGTTTTGTGTCCATGAGGGCCTTGCAATGGGGCGGTGGCACCGGGACCCTGAAGTACTCTCCTAAGCTTTTGACATAGCTCCCATGCACAGGTATCCTTGTGGAGACGAGATGAGTTCTGATGGGTGCTTCAGGAAAACCCCTATGCTCGTATTGGAATCAGGCTTTTGAGGAGACATGCCTGTAAACCAAGACAATGGATCCTATCTGTCTGGTTCAATCTCCTTCCCTGGGGATATCCATCTATGGTATGAGTGGAGGTAGATTATTAGCTGGTGTCAGACAGCCCTTATTTGTTCCGGGCGACATACACTATTGGGATGGCCTCAGGGATTTGGAGGTTTCTCCTAATTTGTACGATTTTGGACAATGGAATGGGCAGAATTCCCATGGATTGGTAGGCACAGTCCTAATGTGTGGCTCCAGGGGCCCCAGCCTGGAGGGTGTGTGGCCCAGGACTTTGAGGACAGAAGTCTGAAAACACAAACTCAGCTTAGGTTTGGGGACGTAGGTATGGCAGGCCCGATCTACAAACCATGAGAAGAACCCTTCAGGATATGAAGAAAGTGCGAGTCTGAGGCGCTTGCTCAGGCTTATGTCTCTGGATTTTGTTCAGCGATAGCCGTGGAATGTGGGGAGGCCTCATGGGCCATGGAGAAATCTTCCTCTCTGAGTATTTGGCCCGATTTCCAATTGTTTTTGTCAATCAGTGGGATGGGAGGACTCCTTTCAGTTTTGTTACCTCAGGTGTCCCACCAAAAGAGGTATTCCAAAGCAAAGCCGTGGGGAAGACTGAAGGGACAACCCGAACTATCGTTCGGAGCCTAGGGGCATGGCAAGCCCAATATGCTATCTCTTCATCCAGCCACTGAGAGGGCTTTCTTGGGGACTGAATTCAGGCTGAGGGTCACAATGTGTGTTTTTGACCAATGTGGCACGCGAGCATGGGAGGGGCCTCATGGATGACACTGGTTTCAACTACACAGAACGTTGGACAACATGCCAACCACAATGTTTCTTGCCATCGGTAAGGAGTTCTGATTTCTGCATCACGTTCAACCCTGGGCAGTGATTGGAGATAAGTTCTAGGTTCTGAAGCCTGAAAACCGAGGTTGGGAAGAGATGACGACCTAAGGATATGGCCGCTCGAATGTGTTCAGCGTGTGGCCAGCTGTCTTGGTGGGGCCAGGAGGTCCAGGCTCAGGCTGTGTCAGAATGGGCATTAGTGCCCTGGTCAGCCTATGTATTTGGGGTACAGCCAAGGTAGGTGCACTTTGATCCTCATTTGGGGTTAATGGGTAGCCCCAGAGGGCAATGTTTTTCTTCTGGAGGGCAGGCAGAGTGCTTCATTGTAGTTGTGGATTGCCAAACTGGAGGGCTTGTGGGCCAGTAGTATGAGGACAGAAGTCTGAGAACACAAGCTAGGCTTAGGTTTCTGGGTAAGGCCATGGCAGGCACAATCTACAGACCTGAAACGAGATCTCGTGCATCAGAAGTCAAGGCGAGTATCAGACGATAGATCAGGTTGGAGTTTGTGTCCCTGATGGCCCCTTCATGAAGGGGGGGAATCACGAGGCCATGGGGGTTTTCCCACGATGGGAGTTGTGAGAAGCTCCAAACTGCAGAGAGTCTTCTGCAGGACAATTGAGACCTGTTTTTTGACTCCAGTCCAATGATTCTGAGCAGGGTTCTAAGGAAGGATGGCTGGGTAGGCCACCTCGCATTCCAATTGACTCCTAGCAACAAGACAGGTTAGATCTGCTGGATCTGGGGAACCAACCGAGGAGACTGAGTTGAAATGGACTCTCCTGTGGCTGGGTCCTAATGTGCTTTTGTGTCTATGGAGATTTTGGAATGAAGCGGTGGCACTGGGGCCCTGAGGTGTTCTCCTAAACAGAGTCTTTGACACAGCTCCAACGTGCCAGTTTCCCATGTGTAGACGAGATGTTTTCTGATGGGTGAGTCAAGAAAGAGCCATATGATGGTTTTGAAATCCAGGCCAATGAGGAGAGATGCCTGGAAACCAAAGCAATGGATCTGATTAGTGCCTAGTGGCCTGTACTTTCCTTTTTACCTCTGGGGACATCTGTCTATGGGTCTGAGTGAAGGTATGTGCTCAGATGGGCTCAGATTGCCCCTGTTTTTCCTGGGAAGCCACCACTATTGAGATGGATCAGGGACTTTGGAGGTTTATCCTATTAGAAGGGTTGTGGCCATTGGAATGGGCACACACATTTCCCTTGGAGAGGGCAAGTACAGTCCTCAGGTTTGGTCCAGGGCCCTGAGCCTGTAGGTTGTGTAGGCCAGGGCTGTTTGGACCGTTGTCTGAAAACACATACTCGGCTTATGTTTCGGGTCATAGGTATGGCCGGACTGATCTACAGACCATGAGGAGAACTCTTCAGGATTTGATAAAAGGGCGAGTGTGAGGCTCTTGCTCAAGTTTTTGTCTCTGGATATTGTGTCACACACGGTCGTGAAATTTCTGGGTGACTTCATGGGAAATGGAAGAGTCTTACTCTCTGGTGGTTTGGCCCCGTCCAAAGAGTTTGGGGTCATTTTGTGGGATGGAATAAGTTAGTTTTGTCGTTGTTGTTGTTGTTTTCTTTTTTAACCTCAGGTGTCCCACCAAATGAGGGATTCCAGAGTAGAGCCTTGGAGAGGGGCGACTGGACAATCAGAAATCTGGTTAAAAATTGGCGCCTAGGGATATGTCAAGCCCATTATAACATCTAATGTTCCAGCCACTGAGAGGACTTACTAGAGGACAGGATCATGCTGAGGGTCACAATGCGTGTTTATGCCCTCATCGTTCTCAGGAATGGGCTGGGCCTCAGGGTGAATGCTGGTTTCTCCTACACTGAACGTTGGACAACGTGCCAACCACAAGGGTTCTTGCAAGGGGTAAGGAGGAGATCTGATTTCTGCATCACACTTTCCCCTGGGCAGTTATTGGAAATAAGGTCTCGGTTCTGAAGCCTGAAAACTGAGGTAGGGAAGAGATTATAACCTAAGGCCATTGCGGGTCTGACGTGCTCAGTGTGCGGTCAGCTTTCTGGGTGTGGTCAGGAGGTCTGGGCTCAGGTTGTGTCCGACAGTGCATTAGTGCCCAGGTTAGACTATATAATTTGGGTAAAGTCGAGTGCTGTGTAGATTTATCCACATTTAAGGTACCTGGGCAGCTCATTAGGCAATAAATTTTTTCTAGAGGGCAGGCAGAGTGCTGCATTGTGGGTCCGGAATTTCCAAACTTGAGGGCTTCGGGGCTAGGAGTGTGAGGACGGAAGTCTGAGAAGACAAGCTAGACTTGGGTTTCAGGGCCAGGGCACGGCAGGTAACCCCTGCAGATCTGAACCAATATCTCATGCATCTGAAGTCAGAGCGAGAATCAGACGTTGTCTCAGGTTCGATTTTCCGTGCATGACGGCCGCTTCATGAAGGGAGCTGAATCTCGAGGCCATTGAGGTTTTCCCACGTTGGGAGTTGTGGAATGCCCCCTTCAAGGATTCCTTCTGCAGGACATTTGAGACCTGTTGGACAGCTCCAGGTCATCCCATATGGAATGACTCCAGAGCACCCTTCGGGGATTGATGCCTGGGAAGTGGCCTCGCATTGCAATTGTCTCCTAGCAACATGACAGTTTAGATCTGATGGCTCTGCGGGAGCAACCGCGGTGGCTGAGTTTCAATGGACTTTCCTGAGGATGGGTCCTAATGTGTTTTTGTGTCCATGAGGGCCTTGGAATTGGGCGGTGGCACCGGGACCCTGAAGTACTCCTCTAATCTTTGGACATGGCTCCCAACACAGGTTTCCTTGTGGAGACCAGATGAGGTTTGATGGGTGCCTCAGGAAAACCCCTATGCTCGTATTGGAATCAGGCTTTTCAGGAGACATGCCTGTAAACCAAAGCAATGGATCCCATTATGGCCTAGGGTTCTGTCTGGTTCCATCTTCTTCTCTGGGGACATCCATCTACGGTATGAGTCGAGGTCGATTATCAGCTAGTTTCAGAGAGCCCTTGTTTGTTCCGGGCGACCTACACTATTGGGATGGCCTAAGGGACTTTGGAGGTTTCTCCTAATTTGTACGATTTTGGACTATGGAATGGGCAGAATTCCCATGGATTGGTAGGCACAGTCCTAATGTGTGGCTCCAGGGGCCCCAGCCTGGAGGGTGTGTGGCCCTGGACTTTGAGGACAGAAGTCTGAAAACACAAACTCAGCTTAGGTTTGGGGATGTAGGTATGGCAGGCCCGATCTACAAACCATGAGAAAAACTCTTCAAGATATGAAGGAAGTGCGAGTCTGAGGCGCTTGCTCAGGCTTTTGTCTCTGGATTTTGTATCAGCAATGGCCGTGGAATGTCCGGGAGGCCTCATGGGCCATGGACGAATCTTCCTCTCTGAGTATTTGGCCCGATTCCCAATCGTTTTTCGTCAATCAGTGGGATGGGAGGACTCCTTTCAGTTTTGTTACCTCAGGTGTCCCACCAAAAGAGGAATTCCAAAGCAAAGCCGTGGGGAAGACTGAAGGGACAACCCGAACTATGGTAAAAAATTGGGGCCTAGGGGCATGGCAAGCCCAATATGCTATCTCTTCATCCAGCCACTGAGAGGCGTCACTTGAGGATTGGGCTCAGGCTGAGGGTCACAATGTGTGTTTATGACCCAGGTGGCCCGCGATTATGGGCGGGGCCTCATGGGCCACACTGGTTTCAACTATACTGAATGTTGGACAACATGCCAACCACAAGGTTTCTTGCCATGGGGAAGGAGTTCTCATTTCTGCATCACCTTCAACCCAGGGCAGTGGTTGGACATAAGTTCTAGGTTCTGAGGCCGGAAAACCTAGGTTGGGAAAAGATGACGACCTTAGGCCATGGTGGCTCGATGGGCTCAGTGTGCGGCCAGCTGTCTGGGATGGTCCAGGAGGTCCAGGCTCAGGCTGTGTCAGAAAGGGCATTAGTGCCCTGGTCAGCCTGTGTATTGGGGGTACAGCCAAGGTAGGTGCAGGTTGATCCTCATTTGGGATTACTGGGTAGCCCCAGAGGACAATGTTTTTCTTCTGGAGGGCAGGCAGAGTGCTGCATTGTAGTTTTGGATTGCCAAACTGGAGGGCTTGTGGGCCAGTAGTCTGAGGACAGAAGTCTGAGAACACAAGCTAGGCATAGGTTTCTGAGTGAGGCCATGGCAGGCACAGTCTACAGACCTGAGTCGAGATCGCGTGCATCTGACGTCAGGGGGAGGATCAGACGTATGCTCAGGTTGGAGTTTGTGTGCATGATGGCCCCTTCATGAAGGGGGGGCATCGCGAGGCCTTGGGGGTTTGCCCACAATGGGAGTTGTGAGAAGCTCCAAACTGCAGAGAGTCTTCTCCAGGACAATTGAGAACTGTTGTTTGGTTCCAGGCCAATGATTCTGAGCAGGGTTCTAAGGATGGATGGCTGGGTAGCCCACCCCGCATTCCAATTGTCTCCTAGCAACAAGACAGGTTAGATCTGCTGGATCTGGGGGAGCAACCGAGGAGGCTGAGTTGAAATGGACTCTCCTGTGGATGGGTCCTAATGTGCTTTTGTGTGTATGGAGACCTTGGAATGAAGCGGTGGCACTGGGGCCCTGAAGGGTTCTTCTAAACAGAAATTTGACACAGCTCCAACGTGCAAGTTTCCCATGTGTAGATGAGATGATTTCTGATGGGTGTGTCAAGAAAGAAACAGCCATATGATGGTTTTGAAATCCAGGTCTCTGAGGAGAGATGCCTGGAAACCAAAGCAATGGATCTGATTAGTGCCTAGGGGCCTGTTCTTTCCTTTTTACCTCTGGGGACATCTGTCTATGGGTCTGAGTGCAGGTAGGTGCTCAGATGGGTTCAGATTGCCCCTGTTTTTCCTGGGAAGCCACCATTATTGAGATGGATCAGGGACTTTGGAGGTTTATCCTATTAGAAGGCTTGTGGCCATTGAAATGGGCACACACAATTCCATTGGAGAGGGCAAGTACACTCCTCAGGTTTGGCTCCAGAGGACTGAGCCTGTAGGTTGTGTAGGCCAGGGCTGTTTGGACAGTTGTCTGAAAACACAAACTCGGCTTATGGTTCGGGTTATAGGTATGGCAGGACTGATCTACAGACCATGAGGAGGACTCTTCGGGATTTGAAAAAAGGGCGAGTGTGAGGCTCATGCTGAAGTTTTTGTCTCTGCATATCGTGTCACACATGGTCTGAAATTTCTGGGTGACTCCATGGGAAATGGACGAGTCTTACTCTCTGGTGGTTTGGCCCCATCCAAAGAGTTTTGGGGCATTCTGTGGGATGGAAGAAGTCCGTTTTTTTTTTGTTGTTATTGTTGTACTCTTTTTTAACCTCAGGTGTCCCACCAAATGAGGGATTCCAGAGTAGATCCGTGGGGAGGGGCGACTGGAAAAGCAGAAATTTGGTTAAAAGTTGGGGCCTAGGGACATGTCAAGCCCATTATGACATCTAATGGTCCAGACACTGAGAGGACTTACTAGAGGACAGGAGTCATGCTGAGGGTCACAATGCGTGTTTATGTCCTCGTCGCTCTCAAGAATGGGCGGGGCCTCAGGGTGAATGCTGGTTTCTCCTACACTGAACGTTGGACAACGTGCCAACCACAAGGTTTCTTGCCATGGGGAAGGAGGAGTTCTGATTTCTGCATCACACTCACCCCTGGGCAGTGATTGGAGATAAGGTCTCGGTTCTGAAGCCTGAAAACTGAGGTAGGGAAGAGATGATGACCTAAGGCCATGGCGGGTCTGATGTGCTCAGTGTGCGGTCAGCTTTCTGGATATTGGTCAGGAGGTCTGGGCTCAGGTTGTGTCCGACAGTGCATTAGTGCCCGGGTTAGACTATATAATTTGGGTAAAGTTGAGTGCTGTGTAGGTTTATCCTCATTTAAGGTACCTGGGCAGCTCATTCAGCAATAAATTTTTTCTAGAGGGCAGGCAGAGTGCTGCATTGTGGGTCCGGAATTGCCAAACTTGAGGGCTTCGGGGACAGGAGTGTGAGGACGGAAGTCTGAAAAGACAAGCTAGACATGGGTTTTAGGGCGAGGGCACGGCAAGTACCCACTGCAGATCTGAACCAATATCTCATGCATCTGAGGTCAGGGCGAGGATCAGACGTTGGCTCCGTTTGGAGTTTCCGTGCATGACGGCCGCTTCATGAAGGGATCGGAATCTCGAGGCCATTGAGGTTTTCCCATGTTGGGAGTTGTGGGATGCCCCCTTCAAGGATTCCTTCTGCGGGACAATTGAGACCTATTGGACAGCTCCAGGACATCCCTTGTGGAATGACTTTAGAGCACCCTTCGAGGATGGATGCCAGGGAAGCCCGCTTCCCATTCCAATTGTCTCCTAGCAACAAGGCAGTTTAGATCTGATGGCTCTGCTGGAGCAACCGGGGAGGCTTAGTTTCAATGGACTTTCCTGAGGATGGGTCCTAATGTGTTTTTGTGTCCATGAGGGCCTTGGAATGGGGCGGTGGCACCGGGACCCTGATGTACTCTGTTAAGCTTTGGACATGGCTCCCATGTACAGTTTTCCTTGTGGAGACGAGATGTGTTCTGATGTGTGCCTCAGGAAAACACCTATGCTGGTATTGGAATCAGGCTTTTGAGGAGACATGCCTGTAAACCAAAGCAAAGGATCCCATTTTGGCTTAGGTTCTGGTCTGGTTCAATCTTCTTCTCTGGGGACATCCATCTACGGAATGAGTGGAGGTCGATTATCAGCTGTCGTCAGACAGCCCTTTTTTTTTCCGGGCGACCTACACTATTTGGATGGCCTCAGGGACTTTGGAGGTATCTCCTAATTTGTACGATTTTGGACAATGGAATGGGCAGAATTCCCATGGATTGGGTAGGCACAGTCCTAATGTGTGGCTCCAGGAGCCCCAGCCTGGCGGGTGTGTGGCCCAGTGCTTTGAGCGACAGAAGTCTTAAAACACAAACTCAGCTTACTTTTGGGGACGTAGGTATGGCAGGCCCAATTTACAAACCATGATAAGAACACTTCAGGATATGAAGAAAGAGCGAGTCTGAGGCGCTTGCTCAGGCTTTGGTCTCTGGATTTTGTGTCAACGATGGCCGTGGAATGTGGGGAGACCTCATGGGACATGGACGAATCTTCCTCTCTGTGGATTTGGCCCGGTCCCAATTGTTTTTCATCTATCTGTGGTATGGGAGGTCTCCTTTCAGGTTTATTAGCTAGGTGTCCAAACAAAAGACGGATTCCAAAGCAGAGCCCTAGGGAAGAGTGAAGGGATAACGCAAAATATGGTTAAAATTGGGGCCTAGGGGCATGGCAGGCCCAATATGCTGTCTCTTCATCCAGCCACTGATAGGCCTTACTTGAGGAATGGGCTCAGGCTGAGGATCACAATGTGTGTTTGTGACCAATGTGGCCCGCGAGCATGGGCCGGGCCATATGGGCCACACTGGCTTCAACTACACTGGACTTTGGACAACATGCCAATCACAAGGTCTCTTGCCATGGGGAAGGTGTTCTGATTTCTGCATCATTTTCAACCCTGGGCAGTGGTTGGAGATAAGGTCTAGGTTCTGAAGTCTGAAAAACCGCAGTTGGGAAAAGATGACGACTTAAGACCATGGCGGGTCTGATATGCTCAGTGTGCGGACAGCTGCCTGGGCGTTGGTCAGGATGTTCTGGCTCAGTTTGTGACAGACAGTGCATTAGTGCCCAGGTTAGACTATATGATTTGGGTACAGTCGAGTGCCTTGTAGGTATATCCTCATTTGATGTGCTTGGGCAGCTCATTAGGCAAGATATTTTTTCTAGAGGGCAGGCAGAGTGCTGCATTGTGGGTCCGGAATTGCCAAACTTGAGAGCTTCTGGGCCAGGAGTGTGAGGACAGAAGTCTGAGAACACAAGCTAGACTTGGGCTTCAGGCTGAGGACACGGCAGGTACCCCCTGCAGATCTGAACCAATTTCTCAAGCATCTGAAGTCACGGCGAGGATCAGACGTTGGCTCAGGTTGGAGTTTCTTTGCATGACTGCCCCTTCATGAACGGAGCGGAATCTCAAGGCCATGGAGGTTTTCCCACGTTGGGAGTTGTGGGATGCCCCCTTCAAGGATTCCTTCTGCGGGACAATTGAGACCTGTTGGGCAGCTCCAGGACATCCCATATGGAATGACTCCTGAGCACCGTGTGAGGATGCATGCCACGGAAGCCCGCCTCGCATTCCAATTATCTCCTAGCTACAAGAAGTTGAGATCAGATGGCTCTATGGGAGCAACCGGGGTGGCTGAGTTGAAATGGCCTTTCTTTAGGATGGGGCCTAATGTGTGTTTGTGTCCTTGCGGGCCTGGAATGGGGCGGTGGCACCGGGACCCTGAAGTATTCTCCTAAGCTTTTGACATAGCTTCCATGCATAATTTTCCTTGTGGAGACGAGATGAGTTCTGACGGTTGCCTCAGGAAACCCCTTATGCTGGTATTGGAATCCAGGCTTTTGAGGAGACACGCCTGTAAATCAAAGTAATGGCTCCGATTATGGCCTAGGATCCTGTCTGGTTCAATCTTTATCTCTGGGGATATCCATCTATGGAATGAGTGGAGGTAGATGCTCAACTTGTGTAAGACCGCCCTTGTTTGTCCCCGGAGACCTACACTATTCGGAAGGCCTCGGGGACTTTGGAGAGTTCTCCTAATTTGTACGATTTTGGACCATGGAATGGGCAGAATTCCCATGGATTGGGTAGACACAGTCCTAATGTCTGCTCCAGGGTCCCCAGGTTGGAGGGTGTGTGGCCCAGGACTTTGAGGACAGAAGTCTGATAACACAAACTCAGCTCAGGTTTGGGGATGTAGGTTTGGCAGGCCCAATCTACAAACCATGAGAAGAACTCTTCAGGATATGAAGAAAGAGCGAGTCTGAGGCACTTGCTCAGGCTTTTGTCTCTGGATTTTGTATCAACGATGGCCGTGGAATGTCGGGAGGTCTCCTGGGAAATGTACGAATCTTCCTCTCGGTGGATTTGGCCCGGTCCCAATTGTTTTTCGTCAATCTGTGGGATGGGAGGTCTCTTTTCAGGTTTATTACCTCAGGTGTCCGAACAAAAGAGGAATTCCAAAGCAGAGCCGTAGGGAAGAGTGAAGGGACAACGCAAAATATGGTTAAAAATTGGGGCCTAGGGGCAGGCAGGCCAAATATGCTGTCTCTTCATCCAGCTACTGAGAGGCCTTACTTGAGGACTGGGCTCAGGCTGAGGGTCACAATGTGTGTTTGTTACCAATGTGGCACGCGAGCATGGGCGGGGCCTCATGGGCCTTGGTTTCAACTGCACTGGACTTTGGGCAACATGCCAATCACAAGGAATCTTGCCATGGGGAAGGTGTTCTGATTTCTGCATCACTTTCAACCCTGGGCAGTGGTTGGAGATAAGGACTAGGTTCTGAAGTCAGAAAAACCGCAGTTGGGAAGAGATGAGGACCTAAGGCCATGGCGGGTCTGGTATGCTAAGTGTGCGGTCAGCTGCCTGGGTGTTGGTCAGGACGTTCTGGCTCAGGTTGTGTCAGACAGTGCATTAGTGCCCAGGTTAGACTATATGATTTGGGTACAGTCGAGTGCCGTGTAGGTTTATCCTCATTAGAGGTGCCTGGACAGCTCATTAGGCAAGATATTTTTTCTAGAGGGCAGGCAGAGTGCTGCATTGTGGGTCCGGACTTGCCAAACGTGAGGGCTTCTGGGCCAGGAGTGTGAGGACAGAAGACTGAGAACACAAGCTAGACTTGGGCTTCAGGTCGAGGGCACGGCTGGTACCCCCTGCAGATCTGAAACAATATCTCATGCATCTGAAGTCATGGCGAGGATCAGACATTGGCTCAAGTTGGAGTTTCTGTGCATGACTGCCCCTTCATGAACGGAGCGGAATCTCAAAGCCATGGAGGTTTTCCCACGTTGGGAGTTGTGGGATGCCCTCTTCAAGGATTCCTTCTGCGGAACAATTGAGTCCTATTGGGCAGGTCCAGGACATCCCATATAAAATGACTCCAGAGCACCATTGGAGGATGGATGCCAGGGAAGCCCGCCTCGCATTCCAATTGTCTCCATTCTACAAGAAGTTGACATAGGATGGCTCTGTGGGAGCAACCGGGGTGGCTGAGTTGAAATGAACTTTCCTGAGGATGGGGCCTAATATGTGTTTGTGTCCATGAGGGCCTTGGAATGGGGGGTGGCACCGGGAACCTGATGTATTCTCCTAAGCTTTTGACATAGCTTCCATGCATAATTTTCATTGTGGAGACGAGATGAGTTCTGATGGGTGCCTCAGGAAACCCCTTATATTGGTATTGGAATCCAGGATTTTGAGGAGACACGCCTGTAAACCAAAGCAATGGATCTGATTATGGCCTAGGATCCTGTCTGGTTCAATCTTCTTCTCTGGGGATATCCATGTATGGAATGAGTGGAGGTAGATGCTCACCTTGTGTAAGACCGCCCTTGTTTGTCCCCGGAGACCTACACTATTGGGATGGCCTCGGGGACTTTGGAGATTTCTCCTAATTTGTACGATTTTGGACAATGGAATGTGCAGAATTCCCAGGATTGTGTAGGCACAGTCCTAATGTGTGGCTCCAGGGGCCCCAGTCTGGAGGGTGTGTGGCCCAGGACTATGAGGACAGAAGTCTGAAAACACAAACTCAGCTCAGGTTTGGGGATGTAGGTTTGGCAGGCCCAATCTACAAACCATGAGAAGAACTCTTCAGGATATGAAGACAGAGTGAGTCTGAGGCACTTGCTCAGGCTTTTGTCTCTGGACTTTGTATCAACGATGGCCGTGGAATGTGGGGAGGCCTCATGGGAAATGGACGAATCTTCCTATGTGTGGATTTGGCCCGATCCAAATTGTTTTTCGTCAATCTTTGGGATGGGAGGTCTCTTTTCAGGTTCATTACCTCAGGTGTCCGAACAAAAGAGGAATTCCAAAGCAGAGCCCTGGGGAAGAGTGAAGGGACAACGCAAAATATGGTTAAAAATTGGGGTTAGGGGCATGGCAGGCCCAATATGCTGTCTCTTCATCCAGCCACTGAGAGGCCTTTCTTGAGGACTGGGCTCAGGCTGAGGGTCACAATGTGTGTTTGTGACCAATGTGGCCCACGAGCATGGGCGGGGCCTCATGGTCCACATTGGTTTCAACTGCACTGGACTTTGGACAACATGCCAATCACAAGGACTCTTGCCATGGGGAAGGTGTTCTGATTTCTCCATCACTTTCAACCCTGGGCAGTGGTTGGAGATAAGGTCTAGGTTCTGAAGCATGAAAAACCGCAGTTGGGAAGAAATGACGACTTAAGGCCATGGCGGGTCTGATATGCTCAGTGTGCGGTCAGCTGCATGGGTGTTGGTCAGGAGGTTCTGGCTCAGGTTGTGTCAGACAGTGCATTAGTGCCCAGGTTAGACTATATGATTTGGGTACAGTAGAGTGCCGTGTAGGTTTATCCTCATTAGAGGTGCCTGGACAGCTCATTAGGCAAGATATTTTTTCTAGAGGGCAGGCAGAGTGCTGCATTGTGGGTATGGACTTGCCAAACGTGAGGGCTTCTGGGCCAGAAGTATGAGGACAGAAGTCTGAGAACACAAGCTAGACTTGGGCTTCAGGCCAGGGCACGGCAGGTACCCCCTGCAGATCTGAACCAATAACTCAAGCATCTGAACTCACGGCGAGGATCATACGTTGGCTCAGGTTGGAGTTTCTTTGCATGACTGCCCCTTCATGAACGGAGCGGAATCTCAAGGCTATGGAGGTTTTACCACGTTGGGAGTTGTGGGATGCCCCCTTCAAGGATTCCTTCTGCTGGACAATTGAGACCTGATGGGCAGCTCCAGGACATCCCATAGGAATGACTCCAGAGCACCATTGGAGGAAGGATGCCAGGGAAGCCCGCCTCGCATTCCAATTGTCTCCTAGCAACAATACAGTTGAGATCAATGGCTCTATGGGAGCACCGGGGTGGCTGAGTTGAAATGGAATTTCCTGAGGATGGGGCCTATTGTGTGTTTGTGTCCATGAGGGCCTTGGAATGGAGTGGTGGCACCGGGACCCTGAAGTATTCTCCTAAGCTTTTGACATAGCTCCCATGCACAATATTCCTTGTGGAGACGAGATTTTTTCTGATGGGTGCCTCAGGAAACCCCTTATGCTGGTATTGGAATCCAGGATTTTGAGGAGACACGCCTGTAAACCAAAGCAATGGATCCGATTATGTCCTAGGATTCTGTATGGTTTAATCTTCTTCTCTGGACATATCCATCTATGGAATGAGTGCAGGTAGATGCTCACCTTGTGTAAGACCGCCCTTGTTTATCCCCGGAGACCTACACTATTAGGATGGCCTCGGGGACTTTGGAGTGTTCTCCTAATTTGTACGATTTTGGACAATGGAATGGGCAGAATTCCCATGGATTGCGTAGGCACAGTCCTAATGTGTGGCTGCAGGGGCCCCAGCCTGGAGGGTGTGTGGCCCAGGACTTTGAGGACAGAATTCTGAAAACACAAACTCAGCTCAGGTTTGGGGATGTAGGTTTGGCAGGCCCAATCTACAAACCATGAGAAGAACTCTTCAGGATATGAAGAAAGAGCGAGTCTGAGGCACTTGCTCAGGCTTTTGTCTCTGGATTTTGTATCAACGATGGCCGTGGAATGTGGGGAGGTCTCATGGGAAATGTACGAATCTTCCTCTCTGTGGATTTGGCCCGTTCCGAATTGTTTTTCGTCAATCTGTGGGATGGGAGGTCTCCTTTCAGGTTTATTACCTCAGGTGTCCGAACAAAAGAGGAATTCCAAAGCAGAGCCCTAAGGAAGAGTGAAGGGACAACGCAAAATATGGTTAAATATTGGGGCTTAGGGGCAGCCAGGCGAAATATGCTGTCTCTTCATCCAGCTACTGAGAGGCCTTACTTGAGGACTGGGCTCAGGCTGAGGGTCACAATGTGTGTTTGTGACCATTTGGCCTGCGAGCATCGGCGGTTCCTCATGGGCCACACTGGTTTCAACTGCACTGGACTTTGGACAACATGCCAATCACAAGGACTCTTGCCATGGGGAAGGTGTTCTGATTTCTGCCTCACTTTTAACCCTGGGCAGTGGTTGGAGATTAGGACTAGGTTCTGAAGCCTGAAAAACTGCAGTTGGGAAGAGATGACGACCTAAGGCCATGGCGGGTCTGAAATGCTCAGTGTGCGGTCAGCTGCCTGGGTGTTGGTCACAGGTTCTGGCTCAGGTTGTGTCAGACAGTGCATTAGTGCCCAGGTTAGACTATATGATTTGGGTACAGTCGAGTGCCGTGTAGGTTTATCCTCATTTGAGGTGCCTGGGAAGCTCATTAGGGCAGATATTTTTTCTACAGGGCAGGCAGAGTGCTGCATTGTGGGTCGGAATTGCCAAACGTGAGGGCTTCTGGGCCAGGAGTGTGAGGACAGAAGTCTGAGAACACAACCTAGACTTGGGCTTCAGGCTGAGGGCACGGCAGGTACCCCCTGCAGATCTGAAACAATATCTCAAGCATCTGAAGTCACGGCGCGGATCAGACGTTGGCTCAGGTTGGAGTTTCTTTGCATGACTGTCCCTTCATGAACGGAGCGGAATCTCAAGGCCATGGAGGTTTTCCCAAGTTGGGAGTTGTGGGATGCCCTCTTCAAGGATTCCTTCTGCGAAACTATTGAGTCCTATTGGGCAGGTCCAGGACATCCCATATGGAATGACCCCAGAGCACCATTGGAGGATGGATGCCAGGGATGTCTGCCGCGCATTCCAATTGTCTCCTAGCAACAAGACAGTTGAGATTGGATGGCTCTGAAGGAGTAACCGGGGTGGCTGAGTTGAAATGGACTTTCCTGAGGATGGGGCCTAATGTGTGTTTGTGTCCATGAGGGCCTTGGAATGGGGAGTTGGCACCGGGACCCTGAAGTATTCTCCTAAGCTTTTGACATAGCTCCCATGCACAAGTTTCCTTGTGGAGACGAGATTTGTTCTGATGGGTGCCTCTGGAAAACCATATGCTGGTATTGGACCCAGGCTTTTGAGGAGACATGCCTTTAATACCAAGCAATGGATCCGATTATGGCCTAGGGTCCTCTCTGGTTCAATCTTCTTCTCTGGGGATATCCATTATGGAATGAGTGGAGGTAGATGCTCACCTGGTGTCAGACCGTCCTTGTTTGTCCCCGAAGACCTACACTATCGGGGTGGCCTCGGGGACTTTGGAGAGTTCTCCTAATTTGTACGATTTTGGACAATGGAATGGGCAGAATTCCCATGGATTGTGTAGGCACAGTTCTAATGTGTGGCTCCAGGGGCCCCAGCCTTGCGGGTGTGTGGCCCAGGACTTTGAGGACAGACATCTGAAAACACAAACTCAGCTCAGGTTTGGGGATGTAGGTTTGGCAGGCCCAATCTACAAACCATGAGAAGAACTCTTCAGGATATGAAGAAAGAGCGAGTCTGAGGCACTTGCTCAGGCTTTTCTCTCTGGATTTTGTATCAACGATGGCCGTGGAATGTGGGGAGGTCTCATGGGAAAAGTACGAATCTTCCTCTTTGTGGATTTGGCCCGTTCCGAATTGTTTTTCGTCAATCTGTGGGATGGGAGGTCTTCTTTCAGGTTTATTACCTCATGTGTCCGAACAAATGATGAATTCCAAAGCAGATCCCTAGGGAAGAGTGAAGGGACAACACAAAATATGGTTAAAAATTGGTGCCTAGGGGCAGGCAGGCCAAATATGCTGTCTCTTCATTCAGCCACTCAGAGGCCTTACTTGAGGACTGGACTCAGGCTGAAGGTCACATTGTGTGTTTGTGACCAATGTGGCCCGCGAGCATGGGTGGTGCCATATGGGCCACACTGGTTTCAACTACACTGGACTTTGGACAACATGCCAATCACAATGTCTCTTGCCATGGGGAAGGTGTTCTGATGTCTGCATCATTTTCAACCCTGGGCAGTGGATGGAGATAAGGTCTAGGTTCTGAAGCTTGAAAAACCGCTGTTGGGAAGAGATGATGACCTAAGGCCATGGCTGGTCTGATATGCTCAGTGGGCGGTATGCTGCCTGGGTGTTGGTCAGGAGGTTCTGGCTCATGTTGTGTCAGACAGTGCATTTTTGCGCAGGTTAGACTATATAATTTGGGTACAATCGAGTGCCGTGTAGTTTTATCCTCATTTGAGGTGCCTGGGCAGCTCATTAGGCAAGATATTTTTTCTAGAGGGCAGGTAGAGTGCTGCATTGTGGGTCCGGAATTGCCAAACTTGAGGGCTTCTGGGTCAGGAGTGTGAGGACAGAAGTCTGAGACACAAGCTAGACTTGGGCTTCAAGCCGAGGGCACGGCAGGTAACCCTGCAGATCTGAACCAATATCTTAAGCATCTGAAGTCACGGCGAGGATCAGACGTTGGCTCAGGTTGGAGTTTCTGTGCATGACTGCCCCTTCATGAACGGAGCAGAATCTCAAGGCCATAGAGATTTTACCACGTTGGGAGTTGTGGGATGCCCCCTTCAAGGATTCCTTCTGCGGGACAATTGAGAACTGTGGGGCAGCTCCAGGACATCCCATATGGAATGACTCCAGAGCACCATTGGAGGATGGATGCCAGGGAAGCCCACCTCGCATTCCAATAGTCTCCTAGCAGCAAGACAGTTGAGATCGGATCGTCTGCGGGAGCAACCGGGGTGGCTGAGTTGAAATGGACTTTCCTGAGGATGGGGCCTAATGTGTGTTTGTGTCCATGAGGGCCTTGGAATGGGGAGGTGGCACCGGGATCCTGAAGTATTCTCCTAAGCTTTTGACATAGCTCCCATGCACAAGTTTCCTTGTGGAGACGAGATTTGTTCTGATGGGTGCCTCTGGTAACCCTTATGCTGGTATTGGAATACAGGCTTTTGAGGAGACATGCCTCTAATTCCAAGCGATGGATCCGATTATGGCCTAGGGTCCTCTCTGTTTCATCTTCTTCTCTGGGGATATCCATCTATGGAATGAGTGGAGGTAGATGCTCACCTGGTGTCAGACCACCCTTGTTTGACCCCGGAGACCTACACTATTGGGATGGCCTCGGGGACTTTGGAGATTTCTCCTAATTTGTACGATTTTGGACAATGGAATGGGCAGAATTCCCATGGATTGGGTAGGCACAGTCCTAATGTGTGGCTCCTGGGGCCCCAGTCTGGCGGGTTTGTGGCCCAGGGATTTGAGCGACAGAAGTCTGAAAACACAAACTCAGCTCAGGTTTGGGGACGTAGAGATGGCAGGCCCAATCTACAAACCATGAGAAGAACTCTTCAGGATATGACTAAAGAGCGAACCTGAGGCACTTGCTCAGGCTTTTGTCTCTGGATTTTTTATCAACGATGGCAGTGGAATGTGGGGAGGCCTCATGGGGCATGGACGAATCTTCCACTCTGTGGATTTAGCCCGGTCCCAATTGTTTTTCGTCAATCTGTGGCATGGAAGGTCTCCTTTCAGGTTTGTTACCTCAGGTGTCCAAACAAAAGTCGAATTCCAAAGCAGAGCCCTAGGGAAGAGTGAAAGGATAACGCAAAATATGGTTAAAAATTGGGGCCTAGGGGCATGGCAGGCCCAATAGGCTGTCTCTTCATCGACCCACTGAGAGGCCCTAGTTGAGGAATGGGCTCAGGGTGAGCATCACAATGTGTGTTTGTTTACAAATGTGGCCCGCGAGCATGGGCGGGGCCACATGGGCCACACTGGTTTCAACTACACTGGACTTTGGACAACATGCCAATCACAAGGTCTCTTGCCATGGGGAGGTGTTCTGATTTCTGCATCATTTTCAACCCTGGGCAGTGGTTGGAGATAAAGTCTAGGTTCTGAAGCCTGAAAAACCGCAGTTGGGAAGAGATGACGACTTAAGACCATGGCGGGTCTGATATGCTCAGTGTGCGGACAGCTGCCTGGGCGTTGGTCAGGATGTTCTGGCTCAGGTTGTGTCAGACAGTGCATTAGTGCCCAGGTTAGACTATATGATTTGTGTACAGTCGAGTTCCGCATAGGTTTTACCTATTTGAGGTGCCTGGGCAGCTCATTAGGCAAGATATTTTTTCTAGAGGGCAGGCAGAGTGCTGCTTTGTGGGTCCAGAATTGCCAAACTTGAGGGATTCTGGGCCAGGAGTGTGAGGACAGAAGTCTGAGAACACAAGCTAGACTTGGGCTTCAGGCCGAGGCACGGCAGGTACCCCCTGCAGATCTGAAACAATATCTCAAGCATCTGAAGTCACGGCAAGGATCAGACGTTGGCTCAGGTTGGAGTTTCTGTGCATGACTGCCCCTTCATGAACGGAGCGTAAACTCAAGGCCATGGAGGTTTTACCACGTTGGGAGTTGTGGGATGCCCCCTTCAAGGATTCCTTCTGCGGGACAATTGAGAACTGTTGGGCAGCTCTAGGTCATCACATATGGAATGACTCCAGAGGACCGTTAGAGGATGTATGCCAGAGTAGCCCGCATCGCATTCCAATTGTCTCCTAGTTACAGTACAGTTGAGATCGGATGGCTCTGCGGGAGCAACCGGGGTGGCTGAGTTGAAATGGACTTTCTTGAGGATGGGGCCTTATGTGTGTTTGTGTCCATGAGGGCCTTGGAATGGGGCGGTGGCACCAGGACCTTGAATTATTCTCTTAAGATTTTGACTCTGGTTCGAAGAACAGGATATGGGGCTTTCCTGAGGCACTGAACAGAACTCCTCTCATCTCCACATGGGAAGCTTTCTTGTTGGAGCCGTGTCAAACACCTCAGGTTGCAGTATCCTGCAGAGTCCCTGAGCCACTTCCACATTCCAAGGTCTCCCAGGCCACCAAGCCACAGTAGGACTCATCTTGAGGAGAGTCCATTTCAACTCTCCCCTCTGGGTAGCTCACCCAGGAGCCCGCAGATTGAGCCTCCTTGTCCTGTCTAAAGAGTGGGAATATGAGGTGGCGTTCCCAGGCATCCATGCTTAGACACCTGCTCTCGAGTCTTTCCGAATAGGGTCTCCTTGAACCATCTAATAGGACTCGACTGTCGTGCAGAAGGAAAACTTGAGGTGTGTAGTTGTTCACAAATCCCATCGGAGGCAAACCTCCCCACACCATTCAGGAAGAGGACATGCTGGACAAAAACTCTAGCCTGAGGCACGTCTCATAGTTGACATGACCTCAGTGCAGGAGATCTCGATTCAGCCTTCCCACAAAATGACCCCAAACTCTTGGGACCTGGGACAAATTCCCAGAGATGGATACTCGTCCACAGTCCCTGAGGCCACCTCTCCACTCCACGGCTATCCCGGACACAACATCCAGAGACAAAAGCCTGAAGGAACGCCTCCCACTCGCCCTTGTTTCAGAGGCCCAGGAGCTCCCTCTCGGGCTGTACATCCGGCCTGCCATAACCTAGGCGCCACTCATAAGCTGAGATTGTGTTTCCAGACTTCTGTGCTCACAGCATGGACCCACACATCCTCCAGGCTAGGGCCTCTGGAGCTACAGCGAAAGATTGTGCCTGCCCTCCACAAGGAAAGTGTGCCCAATCCATTGACCACAACCCTAGATGCTAGGGAATAGCTCTAAGGCCCCTGCGGCCATCAATAGTGTAGGGGACCCTGGACTAAGAGGGGCTCTCTGACACCAGCGGAGCAACTATCTCCACTTAGACTCTCAGACAGTGTCCCCAGAGACAGAAGGTTGAAATGGACAGGCCCCCAGGCCCTAATCTGAACCTGAGCTCTGGTTTCCATGTGTCCGTCCTCAGAGGACTGTTTTCGTAGACCAGCACACGGGGCTTTTCTGAGGCACCAAACCAAACCTCTCTCGTCTCCACATGGGGAGCTTTCTTACTGGGGATGTATCAAACCCTTCAGGTAGGAGAGTTCCGCAGGGCCACTGAACCACCAGCACATTCCAATGTCTCCATGGACCCAAACGCACATTATGACGCATCCTCACGAGAGGCCATTTCAACTCAGCCCCCTGGGTAGCGTGCCCCACAGGCAGCAGATCAAACATATCTTGTCGCTAATGGCCAATGGGAATGCGAGGCATGCTGTACAGGGATCCATCCTTCGAACCCTGCTCTCCAGTCCTTCCGAATGGTATGTCCTGGAGCCATGCAACAGGACTCGAATGTCCCGCAGAAGGAAACCTTGTGGTTTGGGGCAACCTCCAAACTCAGCGTGGGTAAACTTCCTTGGCCTCATGAGGCCCCCGCTTCATGAAAATGCCATCATGGACACATGCTCCAGTCTCAGCCAACGTCTGATCTTCAGCCTGTCTTCAGATGCAGGAGATTTTGTTTCAGCCTCTGCAGAGTGGGCCTGCTCTGCCCTTGGGTCCAATCCTCACCCTAGCTTGTGTTCTCAGACTTCCGGCCTCCCACTCCTGGCCCACAAACCCTCTTTACTGGGAATTCTGGGGCCACAATGAAGCACTCTGCCTGCCTCCCAGGAGAAAAACATTGTCTATGGTGCTGCCCAGCAACCCCAAATGAGGATCAAACTGCTTGGCCCTCGGCAACACCCCAATTGCTTAGGCTACCTTAAACACTGATGCTCTGTCGCAAATAGACTGAGCCCAGACCTTCCAACAGACACCGACACAGCTGGCTGCACACCCAGCACATTGGACCCGCCACTGCCTTAGGCCACCATCCATTCCCAACCTGGGTTTTCAGTCATCGGAACCTAGACCTTATCTCCAATCCCTGCACAGTGGGGAACCTGATGCACAAGGCAGAACCCCTCCTTCCCCATGGCAAGAAACCTTGCTGCTGGCAGTGAGTCAAACCTTCAGTGTAGGAGAAAAAGGCATGGCCCATGAGGCCCCGCCCATGCGTGAGGGCCGCCTTGGGCACAAACACATATTGTGACCCTCATCGTGAGTACCTTATTCAAGTAACGCCTCTCAGTGACTGGACCAAGAGCCTGCATATGTAGCTTGCCATGCCGATAGGCACCCAGTACTAACTAGATGGTGTGTATTCCAGTTGAGGGAAGCCACTGCTGTGCTGTAAAGTCCCTCTCCTGGGTTCTCCACTGTGGCAGAATACAGTATTCTTCCATTCCCACAGAATTAACCCAAACACTTGGGAGCTTGGACAATCCCCCGAGAGGAAGGCTCTTCCTCGGCCCCTGAAGACACCCCTACCCTGAACGGCCACTTTGAAAGCAACACCCAGAGACAAAAGCCTGAGCGACAGCCTCCCACTTGCCCTCCTTTGATATCCAGGCGATCTCCCCTCACGGACTAGAGATCAGGCCTGCCATTACCTTGGCCCCTAGCTGAGCCAAGTTTGCTTTTTCAGACAACTGTCCCCACAGCCCTGGCAAACACAGCCTCTAGTCTGGGTCCTCTGGAGCCATACCACAGGACCGTGCCTGCTCTCTCCTGGGAAACTGTGTCCATTCCTTTGACCACACACCTCCGGAATATGAGAAACCTCAAGGACATCCCACTACTGGGAACCTCCCTGGACACTCAGGGTCATTCGGACACAAGCTGAGCAGCTACCTCCACGAAGGCATGCACACAGATGTCAACAGAGATAGAAGGTTGAGACGGACAGGCCCTTAAGCCCTATTCTCAACTCTTGCTTTGGTTTCCAGGTGTCACTCCTCAGAGACTTTGGTTCGAAGAACAGGATATGGGGCTTTCCTGAGGCACTGAACAGAACTCCTCTCGTCTCCACATGGGAAGCTTCCTTGTTGGAGCCGTGTCAAACACCTCAGGTTGCAGTATCCTGCAGAGTCCCTGAGCCACCTCCACATTCCATGGTCTCCCAGGCCACCAACCCACAGTAGGACTCATCTTCAGGAGAGTCCATTTCAAATCACCCCTCTGGGTAGCTCACCTAGGAGCCCGCAGATTGAGCCTGCCTTGTACTGACTAAAGAGTGAGAATAAGAGGTGGCGTTCCCAGGCATCCATGCTTAGACACCTGCTCTCGAGTCTTTCCGTATAGGGTCTCCTTGAACCATCTAATAGGACTCGACTGTCGTGCAGAAGGAAACCTTGAGGTGTGGAGTAGTTCACAAATCCCATCGGAGGCAAACCTCCCTGGCCTTATGAAGCCCCCACACACTTCAGGAAGAAGCCATGCTGGACAAAAACTCTAGCCTGAAGCACGTCTCATAGTAGACATGACCTCAGTGCAGGAGATCTCGATTCAGCCTCTGCAGAGTGGGCCTGCCGTGCCCTCGGTCCCAAACCTCACGCTAGCTTGTGTTTTCAGACTTCCTTCCTCACACCCCTGGCAAACAAGCCCTCCGGACTAGGAAGTCCACAACCACAACCCAGCCCGGTGTCTGCCCAACGGAAGAAAAACGTTTCCCTGTGGGGCTCTCCGGAAAACCCAGATGAGGATCAGTCTCCTCGGGCCTCGACGGTAGCCGAACTGGATAGGCTGCTCTGGGCACTCATGCTCTGTCTGACACAGCCTGAAGCCAGACGTCCAGACAGACAAGGAGACAGCAGGCCGCACACCCAGCACTTCGGACACGCCATGGTCTTATGCCGTCACCTCTTCCTAACCTTGGTTTTCAGATATCTGAACCTAGACATTATATCAATTCTCCACACAGCTGGGTATCTCAAGCACAAAACAGAACTCCTCCTTCCCCATGGCTGTCAAGCTTGCTCTTGGCATGGAGTCACACCTTCAGGGTGGGAGAAACCTTCATGGCCCCTGATGCCACGCCCAAACGTGAGTGCTGCTTGGGCACAAATTCACACTGTGACCCTCAGCATGAGCCCCATGTCAAAGAAAGGCCTGTCGGAGCCTGGACCAAGAGCCCGCCTATGGGACTTGCCAAGCCCCTATGCACCCAATCCTCACCAGTGTTTGAGATTTCCAGTCGCCCCGCCCGTAACTGGGGCTCTGCTCTGGAATCCCTTTCTTGGAGAGACCCATGAGCCAGACAACACGACTCCACCCTTCCTACAAAATGACCCCAAACTCTTGGGACCTGGGACAAATCCCCAGAGATGGATACTCGTCCACAGTCCCTGAGGCCACCTCTCCACTCCACGGCTATCCCGGACACAACATCCAGAGACAAAAGCCTGAAGGAACGCCTCCCACTCGCCCTTGTTTCAGAGGCCCAGGAGCTCCCTCTCGGGCTGTACATCCGGCCTGCCATACCCTAGGCGCCACTCATAAGCTGAGATTGTGTTTCCAGACTTCTGTGCTCACAGCATGGACCCACACATCCTCCAGGCTAGGGCCTCTGGAGCTACAGCGAAAGATTATGCCTGCCCTCCCCAAGGAAAGTTTGCCCAATCCATTGACCACAACCCTAGAGGTTAGGGAATAGCTCCAAGGCCCCTGAGGCCATCAATAGTGTAGGGGACCCTGGACTAAGAGGGGCTCTCTGACACCAGCGGAGCAACTATCTCCACTTAGACTCTCAGACAGTGTCCCCAGAGACAGAAGGTCGAAATGGACAGGCCCCCAGGCCCTAATCTGAACCTTAGCTCTGGTTTCCATGTGTCCGTCCTCAGAGGACTGTTTTCGTAGACCAGCACACGGGGCTTTTCTGAGGCACCAAACCAAACCTCTCTCGTCTCCACATGGGGAGCTTTCTTACTGGGGATGTATCAAACCCTTCAGGTAGGAGAGTTCCGCAGGGCCACTGAACCACCAGCACATTCCAAGGTCTCCATGGACCCAAACGGACATTATGACGCATCCTCAGGAGAGGCCATTTCAAATCAGCCCCCTGTGTAGCGTGCCCCAGAGCAGCAGATCAAACATATCTTGTCGCTAATGGCCAATGGGAATGCGAGGCATGCTGTACAGGGATCCATCCTTCGAACCCTGCTCTCCAGTCCTTCCGTAGGGTATGTCCTGGAGCCATGCAAAGGACTCGAATGTCCCGCAGAAGGAAACCTTGTGGTTTGGGGCAATCTCCAAACTCAGCGTGGGAAAACTTCCTTGGCCTCATGAGGCCCCCGCTTCATGAAGGTGCCATCATGGACACATGCTCCAGCCTCAGCCAACGTCTGATCTTTAGCCTGACTTCAGATGCAGGAGATTTTGATTCAGCCTCTGCAGAGTGGGCCTGCTCTGCCCTTGGGTCCAATCCTCACCCTAGCTTGTGTTCTCAGACTTCCGGCCTCACACTCCTGGCACACAAACCCTCTTTACTGGGAATTCTGGGGCCACAATGAAGCACTCTGCCTGCCTCCCAGGAGAAAAACATTGTCTATGGTGCTACCCAGCAACCCCAAATGAGGATCAAACTGCTTGGCCCTCGGCAACACCCCAATTGCTTAGGCTACCTTAAACACTGATGCTCTGTCGCAAATAGACTGAGCCCAGACCTTCCAACAGACACCGACACAGCTGGCTGCACACCCAGCACATTGGACCCGCCACTGCCTTAGGCCACCATCCATTCCCAACCTGGGTTTTCAGTCATCGGAACCTAGACCTTATCTCCAATCCCTGCACAGTGGGGAACCTGATGCACAAGGCAGAACCCCTCCTTCCCCATGGCAAGAAACCTTGCTGCTGGCAGTGAGTCAAACCTTCAGTGTAGGAGAAAAAGGCATGGCCCATGAGGCCACGCCCAAGCGTGAGGGCCGCCTTGGGCACAAACACACATTGTGACCCTCAGCGTGAGTACCTTATTCAAGTAACGCCTCTCAGTGACTGGACCAAGAGCCTGCATATGTAGCTTGCCATGCCGATAGGCACCCAGTACTAACTAGATGGTGTGTATTCCAGTTGAGGGAAGCCACTGCTGTGCTGTAAAGTCCCTCTCCTGGGTTCTCCACTGTGGCAGAATACAGTATTCTTCCATTCCCACAGAACTAACCCAAACACTTGGGAGCTTGGACAATCCCCCGAGAGGAAGGCTCTTCCTCGGCCCCTGAAGACACCCCTACCCTGAACGGCCACTTTGAAAGCAACACCCAGAGACAAAAGCCTGAGCGACAGCCTCCCACTTGCCCTCCTTTGATATCCAGGCGATCTCCCCTCACGGACTAGAGATCAGGCCTGCCATTACCTTGGCCCCTAGCTGAGCCAAGTTTGCTTTTTCAGACAACTGTCCCCACAGCCCTGGCAAACACAGCCTCTAGTCTGGGTCCTCTGGAGCCATACCACAGGACCGTGCCTGCTCTCTCCTGGGAAACTGTGTCCATTCCTTTGACCACACACCTCCGGAATATGAGAAACCTCAAGGACATCCCACTACTGGGAACCTCCCTGGACACTCAGGGTCATTCGGACACAAGCTGAGCAGCTACCTCCACGAAGGCATGCACACAGATGTCAACAGAGATAGAAGGTTGAGACGGACAGGCCCTTAGGCCCTATTCTCAACTCTTGCTTTGGTTTCCAGGTGTCACTCCTCAGAGAATTTGGTTCGAAGAACAGGATATGGGGCTTTCCTGAGGCACTGAACAGAACTCCTCTCGTCTCCACATGGGAAGCTTCCTTGTTGGAGCCGTGTCAAACACCTCAGGTTGCAGTATCCTGCAGAGTCCCTGAGCCACCTCCACATTCCAAGGTCTCTCAGGCCACCAACCCACAGTAGGACTCATCTTCAGGAGAGTCCATTTCAAATAACCCCTCTGGGTAGCTCACCTAGGAGCCCGCAGATTGAGCCTGCCCTGTACTGACTAAAGAGTGAGAATAAGAGGTGGCGTTCCCAGGCATCCATGCTTAGACACCTGCTCTCGAGTCTTTCCGTATGGGGCCTCCTTGAACCATCTAATAGGACTCGACTGTCGTGCAGAAGGAAACCTTGAGGTTTGGAGTAGTTCACAAATCCCATCGTAGGCAAACCTCCCTGGCCTCATGAAGGTCCCGCACCCTTCAGGAAGAGGCCATGCTGGACAAAAATTCTAGCCTGAGGCACGTCTCATAGTTGACATGACCTCAGTGCAGGAGATCTCGATTCAGCCTCTGCAGAGTGGGCCTGCCGTGCCCTCGGTCCCAAACCTCACGCTAGCTTGTGTTTTCAGACTTCCTTCCTCACACCCCTGGCAAACAAGCCCTCTTGTCTAGGAACTCCAGAACCAAAATCCAGCACAGTGTCTGCCCAACGGAAGAAAAACGTTTCCCTGTGGGGCTCTCCAGGAAACCCAGATGAGGATCAATCTGCTTGTGCCTCGATGGTACCCGAACTGGATAGGCTGCTCTGGGCACTCATGCTCTGTCTGACACAGCCTGAAGCCAGACGTCCAGACAGACAAGGAGACAGCTGGCCGCACACCCAGCACTTCGGACACGCCATGGTCTTATGCCGTCACCTCTTCCTAACCTTGGTTTTCAGATATCTGAACCTAGACATTATATCAATTCTCCACACAACTCGGTATCGCAAGCACAAAACAGAACTCCTCCTTCCCCATGGCTGTAAAGCTTGCTCTTGGCATGGAGTCACACCTTCATGGGAGAAACCTTCATGGCCCCTGATGCCACGCCCAAACGTGAGTGCTGCTTGGGCACAAATTCACACTGTGACCCTCAGCATGAGCCCCATGTCAAAGAAAGGCCTGTCGGAGCCTGGACCAAGAGCCCGCCTATGGGACTTGCCAAGCCCCTATGCACCCAATCCTCACCAGTGTTTGAGATTTCCAGTCGCCCCGCCCGTACCTGGGGCTCTGCTCTGGAATCCCTTTCTTGGAGAGACCCATGAGCCAGACAACACGACTCCACCCTTCCTACAAAATGACCCCAAACTCTTGGGAGCTGGGACAAATCCCCAGAGATGGATACTCGTCCACAGTCCCTGAGGCCACCTCTGCACTCCACGGCTATCCCGGACACAACATCCAGAGACAAAAGCCTGAAGGAACGCCTCCCACTCGCCCTTGTTTCAGAGGCCCAAAAGCTCCCTCTCGGGCTGTACATCCGGCCTGCCATACCCTAGGTGCCATTCATAAGCTGAGATTGTGTTTCCAGACTTCTGTGCTCACAGCATGGACCCACACAACCTCCAGGCTAGGGCCTCTGGAGCCACTGCGAAAGATTGTGCCTGCCCTCTCCAAGGAAAGTGTGCCCAATCCATTGATCACAACCCTAGAGGTTAGGGAAAAGCTCCAAGGCCGCTGAGGCCATCAATAGTTTAGGCCACCCTGGACTAAGAGGGGCTCTCGGACACTAGCGGAGCAACTATCTCCACTTAGACTATCAGCCAGTGTCCTCAGAGACAGAAGGTTGAAATGGACAGGCCCCCAGGCCCTAATCTGAACCTTAGCTCTGGTTTCCATGTGTCCGTCCTCAGAGGACTGTTTTCGTAGACCAGCACACGGGGCTTTTCTGAGGCACCAAACCAAACCTCTCTCGTCTCCACATGGGGAGCTTTCTTACTGGGGATGTATCAAACCCTTCAGGTAGGAGAGATCCGCAGGGCCACTGAACAACCAGCACATTCCAAGGTCTCCATGGACCCAAACGCACATTATGACGCATCCTCGGGAGAGGCCATTTCAACTCAGACCCCTGGGTAGCGTGCCCCAGAGGCAGCAGATCAAACATATCTTGTCGCTAATGGCCAATGGGAATGCAAGGCATGCTGTACAGGGATCCATCCTTCGAACCCTGCTCTCCAGTCCTTCCGAATGGTATGTCCTGGAGCCATGCAACAGGACTCGAATGTCCCGCAGAAGGAAACCTTGTGGTTTGGGGCAACCTCCAAACTCAGCGTGGGAAAACTTCCTTGGACTCATGAGGCCCCCGCTTCATGAAGGTGCCATCATGGACACATACTCCAGCCTCAGCCAATGTATGATCCTCAGCCTGACTTCAGATGCAGGAGATTTTGATTCAGCCTCTGCAGAATGGGGCTGCTCTGCCCTTGGCTCCAATCCTCACCCTAGCTTGTGTTCTAAGACTGCTGTCCTCACACTCCTGGCCCACAAATCCTCTTTACTGGGAATTCTGGGGCCACAATGAAGCACTCTGCCTGCCTCCCAGGAGAAAAACATTGTCTATGGTCCTGCCAAGAGACCCCAAATGAGGATCAATCTGCTTGGCCCTCAGCAACACCCCAATTGCATAGGCTACCTTAAACACTGATGCTCTGTCGCAAATAGCCTGAGCACAGACCTTCCAACAGACACCGACACAGCTGGCTGCACATCCAGCACATTGGACCCGACACTACCTTAGGCCACCATCCATTCCCAAAATGGGTTTTCAGTAATTGGAACCTAGACCTTGTCTCCAATCCTTGCACAGGGGGAAATCTGATGCACAAAGCAGAACACCTCCTTCCCCATGGCAAGAAACCATGCTGCTGCAGTGAGTCAAACCTTCAGTGTAAGAGAAAACGGCATGGCCCATGAGGCCACGCTCATGCGTGAGGGCTGCCTTGGGCACAAACACACATTGTGACCCTCAGCGTGAGTACCTTATTCAAGTAACGCCTCTCAGTGACTGGACCCAGAGCCGGCATATGTGGCTTGCCATGCCCATAGGCACCCAGGACTAACTAGATGGTGTGTATTCCAGTTGAGGGAACCCACTGCTGTGCTCTAGAGTCCCTCTCCTGGGGGGTCCCCTGTGGCAGAAAACAGTACTCTTCCATTCCCCAAAATGATCCCAAACACTTGGGAGCTTGGAAAATCCCTCGAGAGGAAGGCTCTTCCTCGGCCACTGAAGAAACCCCTACCCTGAACGGCCACTGTGAACGCAACACCCAGAGACATAAGCCTGAGTGACTGCCTCCCACTTGCCCTCCTTTGGTATCCAGAGGATCTCCCCTCACGGACTGGAGATCAGGCCTGCCATTACCTTGGCCCCTAGCTTAGCCAAGTTTGCTTTTTCAGACATCTGTCCCCACAGCGCTGGCAAACACAGCCTCTAGGCTGGGTCCTCTGAAGCCATACCACAGGACCGTGCCTGCTCTCTCCTGGGAAACTGTGTCCATTCGTTGGACCACACACCTCCATAATATGAGAAACCTCAAGGGCCTTGAGGACATCCCACTACTGGACACATCCCTGGACACACAGGGGCATTTAGACACAAGCTGAGCAGCTACCTCCACGAAGGCATACACACAGATGTCAACAGAGATAGAGGGTTGAGCCGGACAGGCCCTTAGGCCCTATTCTCAACTCTTGCTTTGGTTTCCAGGTGTCACTCCTCAGAGGCTTTGGTTTGAAGAACAGGATATGAGGCTTTCCTGAGGCACTGAACAGAACTCCTCTCGTCTCTACATTGGAAGCTTCCTTGTTGGAGCCGTGTCAAACACCTCCTGTTGGAGAATCCTGCAGAGTCCCTGAGCCACCTCCACATTCCAAGGTCTCTCAGGCCACCAACCCACAGTCGGACTCATCTTCAGGAGAGTCTATTTCAACTCTCCCCTCTGGGTAGCTCACCCAGGAGCCCGCAGATTGAGCATGACTTGTCCTGACTAAAGAGTGGGAATATGAGGTGGCGTTCCCAGGCATCCATTCTTACACACCTGCTCTCGAGTCTTTCCGTATGGGGCCTCCTTGAACCATCCAATAGGACTCGACAGTCTTGCAGAAGGAAACCTTGAGGTTTGGAGTAGTTCACAAATCCCATCGTAGGCAAACCTCCCTGGCCTCATGAAGGTCCCGCACCCTTCAGGAAGAGGCCATGCTGGACAAAAATTCTAGCCTGAGGCACGTCTCATAGTTGACATGACCTCAGTGCAAGAGATCTCGATTCAGCCTCTGCAGAGTGGGCCTGCCGTGCCCTCGGTCCCAAACCCCACGCTAGCTTGTGTTTTCAGACTTCCTTCCTCACACCCCTGGCAAACAAGCCCTCTTGACTAGGAACTCCAGAACCACAATCCAGCCCAGTGTCTGCCCAACGGAAGAAAAACGTTTCCCTGTGGGGCTCTCCAGAAAACCCAGAGGAGGATCAATCTGCTTGTGCCTCGATGGTACCCGAACTGGATAGGCTGCTCTGGGCACTCATGCTCTGTCTGACACAGCCTGAAGCCAGACGACCAGACAGACAAGAACACAGCTGGCCGTACACCCAGCACTTCGGACACGCCATGGTCTTATGCCGTCACCTCTTCCTAACCTTGGTTTTCAGATATCTGAACCTAGACATTATATCAATTCTCCACACAGCTGGGTATCACAAGCACAAAACAGAACTCCTCCTTCCCCATGGCTGTCAAGCTTGCTCTTGGCATGGAGTCACACCTTCAGGGTGGGAGATACCTTCATGGCCCCTGATGCCACGCCCAAACTTGAGTGCTGCTTGGGCACAAATTCACACTGTGACCCTCAGCATGAGCCCCATGTCAAAGAAAGGCCTGTCAGGGCCTGGACCAAGAGCCCGCATATGGGGCTTTCCAAGCCCCTATGCACCCAATCCTCACCAGTGTTTGAGATTTCCAGTCGCCCCGCCCGTACCTGGGGCTCTGCTCTGGAATCCCTTTCTTGGAGAGACCCATGAGCCAGACAACACGACTCCACCCTTCCCCGAAATTGGCGCAAACTCTAAGGAGCTGGGACAAATCCCCAGAGAGGGATAGTCGTCCACATTCCCTGAGGCCACCCCTCCAATCCACGGCTATCCCGAACACAACATCCAGAGACAAAAGCCTGAAGGAACGCCTCCCACTCGCCCTTGTTTCAGAGGCCCAGGAGCTCCCTCTCTGGCTGTATATCTGGCCTGCCATACCCTAGGCGCCACTCATAAACTGAGTTTGTGTTTTCAGACTTCTGTAGCCACAGCCTGGACCCACACAACCTCCAGGCTAGGGCCTCTGGAGCCACAGCGAAAGATTGTGCCTGCCCTCTCCAAGGAAAGTGTGCCCAATCCATTGACCACAACCCTAGAGGTTAGGGAAAAGCTCCAAGGCCCCTGAGGCCATCAATAGTGTAGGCCACCCTGGACTAAGAGGGGCTCTCTGACACCAGCGGAGCAACTATCTCCGCTTAGACTCTCAGACAGTGTCCCCAGAGACAGAAGGTTGTAATGGACAGGCTCCAGGCCCTAATCTGAACCTTAGCTTTGCTTTGCATTTTTCCGTCCTCCGAGGACTGTTTTCGTAGACCAGCACAGGGTGCTTTTCTGAGGCACCAAACCAAACCTCTCTCGTCTCCACATGGGCAGCTTTCTTACTGGGGATGTATCAAACCCTTCAGGTAGGAGAGTTACACAGGGCCACTGAACAACCAGCATATTCCAAGGTCTCCATGGACCCAAACGCACATTATGATGCATCCTCGGGAGATGCCATTTCAACTCAGCCCCCTGAGTTGCGTGCCCCAAAGGCAGCAGATCAAACCTATCTTGTCACTAATGGCCAATGGGAATGCGAGGCATGCTGTATAGGGATCCATCCTTTGAACCCTGCTCTTCAGTCCTTCCGTATGGTATGTCCTGGAGCCATGCAACAGGACTCGAATGTCCCGCAACAGGAAACCTTGTGGTTTGGGGCAACCTCCAAACTCAGCGTGGGAAATCTTCCTTGGCCTCTTGAGGCCCCTGCTTCATGAAGGTGCCATCATGGACACATATCCACCTCAGCCAACGTCTCATCCTCAGCCTGACTTCAGATGTAGGAGATTTTGATTCAGCCTCTGCAGAATGGGGCTGCTCTGTCCTTGGCTCCAATGCTCACCCTAGCTTGTGTTTTCAGACTTCCGTTTTCACACTCCTGGCCCACAAACCCTCCCTACTGGGAATTCTGGGGGCCACAATGAAGCACTCTGCCTGCCTCCCAGGAGAAAAACATTGTCTCTGGTGCTGCCCAGAGACCCCAAATGAGGAACAATCTGCTTGGCCCTCGGCAACACCCCAATTGCATAGGCTACCTAAAACACCGGTGCTCTGTCGCAAATAGCCTGAGCCCAGACCTTCCAACAGACACCGACACAGCTGGCTGTACACCCAGCACATTGGACCCGCCACTGCCTTAGGCCACCATGCATTCCCAACCTGGGTTTTCAGTCATCGGAACCTAGACCTTATCTCCAATCCCTGCACAGGGGGGAACCTGATGCACAAGTCAGAACCTCTCCTTCCCAATGGCAAGAACCCTTGCTTCCGGCAGTGAGTCAAACCTTCATTGTAGGAGAAAATGGTTGGCCCATGAGGCCACGCCCATGCGTGAGGGCCGCCTTGGGCACAAACACACATTGTGACCCTCAGCGTGAGTACCTTATTCAAGTAATGCCTCTCAGTGACTGGACCAAGAGCCCGCATATATGGCTTGCCATGCCCATAGGCACCCAGGACTAACTAGATGGTGTTTATTCTAGTTGAGGGAAGCCACTGCTGTGCTCTAGAGTCCCTCTCCTGGGGGGTCCCCTGTGACAGAAAACAGTACTCTTCCCTTCCCACAGAATGAACCCAAACACTTGGGAGCTTGGACTATCCTCCGAGAGGAAGGCTCTTCCTCGGCCCCTGAAGCAACCCCTAACCTGAACGGCCACTGTGAACGCAACACTCAGAGACAAAAACCTGAGTGATTGCCTCCTACTTGCCCTCCTTTGATATCCAGAGGATCTCCCCTCACAGACTGGTGATTGGCCCGCCATTACCTTGGCCCCTAGCAGAGCCAAGTTTGCTTTTTCAGACATTTGTCCCCATAGCCCTGGCAAACACAGCCTATAGGCTGGGTCCTCTGGAGCCATACCACAGTACCGTGCCTGCTCTCTCCTGGGAAACTGTGTCCATTCCTTTGACCACACACCTCCAGAATATGAGAAACCTCAAGGACATCCCACTACTGGGAACCTCTCTGGACACTCAGGGTCTTTCGGACACAAGCTGAGCAGCTACCTCCACGAAGGCATGCACACAGATGTCAACAGAGATAGAAGGTTTAGATGGACAGGCCCTTAGGCCCTATTCTCAACTCTTGCTTTGGTTTCTAGGTGTCACTCCTCAGAGGCTTTGGTTCGATGAACAGGATATGGGGCTTTCCTGAGGCACTGAACAGAACTCCTTTCATCTACACATGGGAAGCTTTCTTGTTGGAGCCGTGTCAAACACCTCAGGTTGCAGAATCCTGCAGAGTCCCTGTGCCACCTCCACATTCCAAGGTCTCCCAAGCCACCAACCCACAGTAGGACTCATCTTCAGGAGAGTCCATTTCAACTCTCCCCTCTGGGTAGCACACCAAGGAGGCCACAGATTGAGCCTGCCTTGTCCTGACTAAAGAGTGGGAATATGAGGTGGCATTCCCAGGCATCCATGCTTAGACACCTGCTCTCGAGTCTTTCCGTATAGGGCCTCCTTGAACCATCCAATAGGACTCGACTGTCGTGCAGAAGGAAACCCTGAGGTTTGGAGTAGTTCACAAATCCCATCGTAGGTAAACCTCCCAGGCCTCATGAAGCCCCGACACCCTTGAGGAGGAAGCCAGGCTGGACAAAAATTCTAGCCTGAGTTGGTACAAAATCCAGAGACAAAAGCCAGAGCATGCGCCTCAGTATCGCTCTTTCTTCATATCCCGAAGAGTTCTTCTCATTGTTTGTAGATTGGGCCTGCCATTCATACGCCCCCAATCCTAAGCTGTGTTTGTGTTTTTAGATCTGTCCTCAAAGTCCTGGCCACACACCCTCCAGGCTGGGGCCCCTGGAGCCACTCATTAGGACTGTGCCTACCCAATCCATGGGAATTCTGCCCATTCCTTTGTCCAAAATCGTACAAATTAGGAGAACCCTCCAAATTTCCCAAGGCCATCCCAATAGTGTAGGTCTCTATGGACAAACAAGGGCGGTCTGACACCAGCTGAGCATCTACCTCCACTCATACCATAGATGGATGTCCCCAGAGAAGAATATTATACCAGACAGGACCCTAGGCCATAATCAGGTCCATAACTTTGATTTACAGGCATGTCTCCTCAAAAGCCTGGATTCCAATACCCGAATAGGGGGCTTCCTGTGGCACCCATCAGAACAAATCTCGTCTCCACAGGAAACTTGTGCATGGGAGCTATGTCAAAAGCTTAGGAGAATACTTCAGGGTCCCGGTGCCACCGCCCCATTCCAAGGCCCTCATGGACACAAACACACATTAGCCCCATCCTCAGGAAATTCCATTTCAACACAGGCACCCCAGTTACTCCTGCAGAGCCATTCGGTCTCAACTCTCTTGTTGCTAGGAGAAAATTGGAATGCGAGGCGGGCTTCCCTGGCATCCATCCTCCAATGGTGCTCTGGAGTCATTTTATATGGGATGTCCTGGAGCTGCCCAACAGGTCAATTGTCCCGCAGAAGGAATCCTGAAGGGGGCATCCCACAACTCCCAACGTGGGAATAACTCCATGGCATTGAGATTCCGTTCCGTTCATGAACGGGCAGTCATGCACAGAAACTCCAACCTAAGCCAACGTCTGATCCTTGCCGTGACATCAGATGCTTGAGATATTGTTTCCGATCTGCAGGCGGTATCTGACGTGCCCTCAGCCTGAAGCTCAAGTCTAGCTTGTTTTCTCAGACTTCTGTCCTCACACTCCTGGCCCAGAAGCCCTCAAGTTTGGCAATTCCGGACCCACAATGCAGCACTCTGCCTGCCCTCTAGAAAAAATATCTTGCCTAATGAGCTGCACAGGCACCTCAAATGAGGATAAACCTACACGGCACTCGACTGTACCCAAATCATATAGTCTAACCGGGGCACTAATGCACTGTCTGACACAACCTGAGCAAGAACCTCCTGAACAACACCCAGGCAGCTGACCGAACACTGAGCATATCAGAACCGCCATGGCCTTAGGTTGTCATCTCTTCCCAACTGCAGTTTTTCAGGCTTCAAAACCTAGACCTTATCTCCAACCACTGCCCAGGGTTGAAAAGAATGCAGAAATCAGAACACCTTCCCCATTGCAAGAGACCTTGTGATTGGCATGTTGACCAAAGTCCAGTGTACTTGAAACTATTTGTGGCCCATGAGGCCCGCGCCCATGCTAGCGGGCCACATTGGTCACAAACACACATTGTGACCCTCAGCCTGAGCCCTGTCCTCAAGTAAGGCCTCTCAGTGGCTGGATGAAGAGACAATATTGGGCCTGCCATGCCCCTAGACCCCAATTTTTAACCATAGTTTGGGTTGTCCCGACACTCTTCCCCAGGGCTCTGCTTAGGAATTCCTCTTTTGTTCGGATACCTGAGGTAATAAACCTGAAAGGAGACTTCCCATCCCACAGATTGACGAAAAACAATTGGGACCGGGCCAAATCCACTGAGAGGAAGATTCGTCCATGTCCCTTGAGGCATCCCCACATTCCACGGCCATCATTGATCCAAAATCCAAAGACAAAAGCCTGAGCAAGTGCCTCAGACTCGCTTTTTCTTCATATCCTGAAGAGTTCTTCTCATGGTTTGTAGATTGGGCCTACCATACTTACGTCCCCAAACCTAAGCTGAGTTTGTGTTTTCAGACTTCTGTCCTCAAAGTCCAAGCCACAAACACTCCAGGCTGGGGCCCCTGGAGCCATACATTAGTACTGTGCCTACCAAATCCATGGGAATTCTGCCCATTCCATTGTCCAAAATCATACAAATTAGAGGAACTTTCCAAAGTCCCCGAGGCCGTCCCAATATTGTAGGTCTCCGGGGGCAAACAAGGGCTGTCTGACACCAGGTGAGCATCTACCTCCACTCATTCCATAGATGGATATACCCAGAGAAGAAGATTAAACCAGACAGGACCCTAGGCCATAATCGGATCCATTGCTTTGGTTTACAGGCATGTCTCCTCAAAACCTGGATTCCAATACAAGCATAAGGGGTTTTCTGAGGCACCCATCAGAACAAATCTCGTCTCCACAAGGAAACTTGTGCATGGGAGTTATGTCAAAAGCTTAGGAGAATACTTCTGGTTCCCGATGCCACCGCCCCATTCCAAGGCCCTCATGGACACAAATACACATTAGGCCCCATCCTCAGGATAGTCCATTTCAACTCTGCCACCGTGGTTGCTCGCGCAGGGCCATTTGATCTCAACTGTCTTGTTGCTAGGAGACAATGGGAATGCGAGGTTGGCTTCCCTGGCATCCATCCTCCAACGGTGCTCTGGAGTCATTACATATAGGATGTCCTGGATCTGCCCAACAGGTCTCAATTGTCCCGCAGAAGGAATCCTTGAAGGGGGCATCTCACAACTCCCAACGTGGGAAAACCTCCATGGCCTTGAGATTCCGCTCCGTTCATGAAGGTGCAGTCATGCACAGAAACTCCAACCTGAGCCAAAGTCTTACCCTCGACGTGATTTCCAATGCTTGATATATTAGTTCAGATCTGCAGGGGGTAAGTGCCGTGCCTTCCGCCTGAAGCCCAAGTCTAGCTTGTGTTCTCAGACTTCTTTCCTCACACTCCTGGCCCAGAAGCCCTCAAGTCTGGCAATTCCGGACCCACAATGCAGCACTCTGCCTGCCCTCTAGAAAAAATATCTTTCCTAATGAGCTGCCCAGACACCTCAAATGAGGATAAATCTACACGGCACTTGACTGTACCCAAATTATATAGTCTAACCTGGGCACTAATGCACCTTCTGACACAACCTGAATCAGAACCTCCTGACCAACACCCAGGCAGCAGAGCGCACACTGAGTATATTAGACCCACCATGGCCTTAGGTCGTCATCTCTTTCCAACTATGGTTTTTAGGCTTCAGAACCTAGACCTTATCTCCAACCACTGCCTAGGGTTGAAAATGATGCAGAAATCAGAACACCTTCCCCATGGCAAGAGACCTTGAGATTAGCATGTTGACCAAAGTCAAGTGTACTGGAATCCAGTGTGGCCCATGAGGCCCCGCGCATGCTCACGGGCCACATTGGTCACAAAAACACATTATGACCCTCAGCCTGAGGCCAGTCCTCAAGTAAGGCCTCTCCATGACTGTATGAAGAGACAGCATATTGGGCCTGCCATGCCTCTAGGCCCCAATTTTTAACCATAGTTTGGGTTGTCTCTTCACTCTTCCCCTGGGCTCTGTTTTGGAAATCCTCTTTTGTTCAGAAACCTGAGGTAATAAACTTGAAAGGAGACCTCCCATCCCACAGATTGACGAAAAACATTTGGGACCAGGCCAAATCCACATAGAGGAAGATTCGTCCATGGCCCATTAGGCATCCCCACAATCCACGCCATCGCTGATACAAAATCCAGACACAAAATCCTATGAAAATGCCTCAGACTCGCTCTTTCTTCATATCCTGAAGAGTTCTTCTCATGGTTTGTAGATTGGGCCTGCCATACCTACGTCCCAAAACCAAAGCTGAGTTTGTGTTTTCAGACGTCTGTCCTCAAAGTCCTGGGCCACACACCCTCCAGGCTGGGGCCCCTGGAGCCACACATTAGGACTGTGCCTACCCAATCCATGGGAATTCTGCCCATTCCATTGTCCAAAATCGTACAAATTAGGAGAAATCTACAAAGGGCCGCGGCCATCCCAATAGTGTAGGTCTCCGGGGACAAACAAGGGCGGACTGACACCAGGTGAGCATCTACCTCCACTCATTCAATAGATGGATATTCCAAGAGAAGAAGATTGAACCAGACAGGACCCTAGGACATAATCAGATCCATTGCTTTGGTTACAGGCATGTCTCCTCAAAAGCCTGGATTCCAATACCAGCATAAGGGGTTTCCTGAGACAACCTTCAGAACAAATCTCGTCTCCACATGGAAACTTGTGCATGGGAGCTATGTCAAAAGCTTAGGAGAATACTTCAGGGTCCCGGTGCCACCGCCCCATTCCAAGGCCCTCATGGACACAAACGCACATTAGGCCCCATCCTCAGGAAAGTCCATTTCAACTCAGCCACCCCGGTTGCTCTCGCAGACCCATCCGATCTCAACTGTATTGTTGCTCGGAGACAATTGGAATGCGAGGCGGGCTTCCCTGGCATCCATACTCCAACGATGCTCTGGAGTCATTCCATATGGGATGTTCTGGAGCTGCCCAACTAGGTCTCAATTGTCCCGCAGAAGGAATCCTTGAAGTGGGCATCCCACAACTCCCAACGTGGGAAAACCTCAATTGCCTTGAGACTCCGCTCCGTTCATGAAGGGTCAGTGAAGCACAGAAACTCCAACCTGTGCCAAAGTCTTACCCTCCCCGTGACTTGGTTCAGATCTGCAGGGGGTACCTGCCTTGCCTTCCACCTGAAGCCCAAGTCTAGCTTGTGTTCTCAGACTTCTTTCCTCACACTCCCGGCACAAAAGCCCTCAAGTTTGGCAATTCCAGACCCACAATGCAGCACTCTGCCTGCCCTCTAAAAAAATATCTTGCCTAATGAGCTGCCCAGGCACCTCAAATGAGGATAAACCTACACAGCACTCGACCGTACCCAAATTATATAGTCTAACCTAGGCACTAATGCACTGTCTGACACAACTTGAGCCAGAACATCCTGACCAACACCCAGGTAGCTGACCGCACACTGAGCTTATCACACCCGCCATGGCCTTAGGTCGTCATCTCTTGCCAACTGCACATTTTCAGGCTTCAACCTAGACCTTATCTTCAACCACTGCCCAGGGTTGAAAATGATGCAGAACAGAAAACCTTCCCCATGTCAAGAGACCTTGTGATTGGCATGTTGACCAAAGTCCAGTGTACTTGAAACCAGTGTGGCCCATGAGGCCCCGCCCATGCTCGCTTGCCACATTGGTCACAAACTCACATTGTGACCGTCAGCCTGAGCACAGTCCTCAAGTAAGGCCTCTCAGTGGCTGGATGAAGAGACAGCATATTAGGCCTGCCATGCCCCTAGGCCCCAATTTTTAACCAAAGTTTGGGTTGTCCCTTCACTCTTCCCCAGGGCTCTGCTTTGGAATTCCTCTTTTGTTCGGACACCTGAGGTAAAAAAAACTGAAAGAGAGCTCCCATCCCACAAATTGACGAAAAACAATTGGAACCGGGCCAAATCCAATGAGAAGAAGATTCGTCCATGGCCCATGAGGCCTCCCCACATTGCACGGCCATAGTTGATACAAAATCCAGAGACAAAACCCTGAGCAAGTGCCTCAGACTCGCTCTTTCTTCATATCCTGAAGAGTTCTTCTCATGGTTTGTAAATTGGGCCTGCCATACCTACATCCCCAAACCTAAGCTGAATTTGTGTTTTCAGACTTCCATCCTCAAAGTCCTGGGCCACAAACCCTACAGGCTGGGGCCCCTGGAGCCACACATTAGGACTGTGCCTACCCAAGCCATGGGGATTCTGCCCATTCCATTGTCCAAAATCGTACAAATTAGGAGAACTCTCCAAAGTCCCCAAGGCCATCCCAATAGTGTAGGTCTCCGGGGACAAACAAGGCCAGTCTGTCACCAGTTCAGCATCTACCTCCACTCATTCCATAGATGGATATTCCCAGAGAAGAAGATTGAACCAGACAGGACCCTAGGACATAATCGGATCCATTGCTTTGGTGTACAGGCATGTCTCCTCAAAAGCCTGGATTCCAATACCAGCAAAGGGGTTTCATGAGGCACCCATCAGAACAAATCTCGTCTCCACAAGGAAACTTGTGCATGGGAGCTATGTCAAAAGCTTAGGAGATTACTTCAGAGTCCCGGTGCCACCGCCCCATTCCAAGGCCCTCATGGACACAAACACACATTAGGCCCCATCCTCAGGAAAGTCCATTTCAACTCAGCCACCCCGGTTGCTCCCGCAGAGCCATCCGATCTCAACTGTTTTTTTCCAAGGAGACAATTGGAATGAGAGGCGGGCTTCCCTGGCATCCATCCTCCAACGGTACACTGGATTCATTCCATATGGGATGTCGTCGAGCTGCCCAACAGGTCTCAATTGTCCCGCAGAAGGAATCCTTGAAGGGGGCTTCCCACAAGTCCCAACGTGGGAAAACCTCCATGGCCTTGAGTTTCCGCTCCGTTCAAGAAGGGACAGTCATGCACAGAAACTCAAACCTGAGCCCACGTCTGATCCTCGCCGTGACTTCTGATGCATGAGATATTGGTTCTGATCTGCAGGGGATTCCTGCCGTGCCCTCGGCCTGAAGCCCAAGTCTAGCTTGTGTTCTCAGACTTTTGTCCTCACGCTCCAGGCCCAGAAGCCCTCAAGTTTGGCAATTCCGGACCCACAATGCAGCACTCAGCCTGCCCTCTAGAAAAAATATCTTGCCTAATGAGCTGCCCAGGAACCTCAAATGAGGATAAACCTACACGGCACTCGACTGTTCCCAAATTATATAGTCTAACCTGGGTACTAATGCACTCTCTGACACAACCTGAGCCCGAACCTCCTGTCCAACACGCAGGCAGCTGACCGCAAAGTGAGCACATCAGACCCGCCATGGCCTTAGATCCTCATCTCTTCCCAACTGAGGTTTTCAAGCTTCAGAACCTAGACATTATCTCAAACACTGCCCAGGGTTGAAAATGATGCAGAAATCAGAACTCCTTACTCAAAGCAAGAGACCTTGTGATTGGCATGTTGTCCAAAGTTCAGTGTAGTTGAAACCAGTGTGGCCCATGAGACCGTGCCCAGGCTCGAAGGCCATATAGGTCACAAACACTCATTGTGACACTCAGCCTGAGACCAGTCCTCAAGTAAGGCCTCTCAGTTGCTGGATGAAGAGACAGCATATTGGTCCTGCCATGCCCCTAGGCCCCAATTTTTAACCATAGTCAGGGTTGTACCTTCACTCTTCCCCAGGGCTCTGCTTTGGACACTTCTTTGGTGGGAAACCTGAAGTAACAAACGTGAAAGGAGACCTCCCATCCCACAGCTTGACGAAAAACAATTGGGACGCGGCCAAATCCACAGAAAGGAAGATTCGTCCATGGCCATAAGGCCTCCCCACATTCCACGGCCATCGTTGATACAAAATCCAGAGACAAAAGCCTAAGATAGCGCCTCAGACTCGCTCTTTCTTCCTATCCTGAAGAGTTCTTCTCATGATTTGTAGATTGGGCCTGCCCTATCTACGTCCCCAAACCTAAGCTGAGTTTGTGTTTTCAGACTTATGTTCTCAAAGTCCTGGGCTACACACCCTCCAGGCTGGGGCCACTGGAGCCACACATTAGGACTGTGCATACACAATCCATGGGAATTCTGCCCATTCCATTATCCAAAATCGTACAAATTAGGAGAACCCTCCAAAGTCCCTGAGGCCATCCCAATAGTGTAGGTCTCCGGGGACAAACAAGGGTGGTCTGACACCAGGTGAGTATCTACCTCCACTCATTTCATAGATGGATATCCCCTGAGAAGAATATTGAACCAGACAGGAACCTAGACCAGATTCAGATCCATTGCTTTGGTTTACAGGCATGTCTCCTCAAAAGCCTGGATTCCAATACCAGTATAAGAGGTTCCTAAGGTACCCATCAGAACAAATCTCATTTCCACAAGGAAACTAGTGCATGGGAGCTATGTCAAAAGCTTAGGAGAATACTTCAGGGTCCCAGTGCCACCGCCCCATTCCAAGGCCCTCATGGACACAAACACACATTAGGCTCCATTCTCAGGAAAGTCCATTTCAACTCAGCCACCCCGGTTGCTCCCGCAGAGCCATCCGATCTCAACTATCTTGTTGCTAGGAGACAATTGGAATGCGAGGCGGGCTTCCCTGGCATTCATCCTCCAACGGTGCTCTGGAGTCATTCCAAATGGGTTGTCCTGGAGCTTCCCCAAAGGTCTCAATTGTCCCGCAGAAGGAATCCTTGAAGGTGGCATCCCACAACTCCCAACGTGGGAAAACCGCCATGGCCTTGAGTTTCTGCTCCGTTCATGAAGGGCCAGTCATGCACAGAAACTACAACCTAAGCCAAAGTCTGATCCTCGCCATGACTTCAGATGCATGAGATATGGTTCAGATCTGCAGGGGGTACCTGCCATGCCCTCGGCCTGAAGCCCAAGTCTAGCTTGTGTTCTGAGAGTTCTGTCCTCACGCTCCTGGCCCAGAAGCCCTCAAGTTTGGCAATTCCGGACCACAATGCAGCACTCTGCCTGCACTCTAGAAAAAATATCTTGCCGAATGAGCTGCCCAGGCACCTCAAATGAGGATAAATCTACACGACACTCGACTGTACCCAAATTATATAGTCTAACGTGGGTACTAATGCACTCTCTGACACAAACTGAGTCCAAACCTCCTGACCAACATGCAAGCAGCTGACCGCACAGTGAGCACATCAGACCCGCCATGGCCTTAGGTCGTCATCTCTTCCCAACTGCACATTTTCAGGCTTCAGAACCTAGACGTTATCTCCAAACACTGCCCAGGGTTGAAAATGATGCAGAAATCAGAACTCCTTACCCAAAGCAAGAGACCTTGTGATTGGCATGTTGTCCAAAGTTCAGTGTAGTGGTAACCAGTGTGGCCCATGAGGCCCCGCCCATGCTCGCGGGCCACATTGGTCACAAACACAAATTGTGACCCTCAGCCCGAGACCAGTCCTCAGTAAGGCCTATCAGTGGCTTGATGAAGGGACAAAATATTGGTCCTGCCATGCCCCTAGGCCCCAATTTTTAACCATAGTTTGGGTTGTCCCTTCACTCTTCCCCAGGGCTGTGCTTTGGAATTTCTCTTTGGTTGGGATACCTGAGGTAACAAACCTGAAAGGGGACCTCCCAGTCCACAGTTGGAGGAAAAACAATTGGGACCGGGCCAAATCCACAGAGAGGAAGATTCGTCCATGGCCCATGAGGCCTCCCCATATTCCACGGCCATCGTTGATACAAAACAGAGACAAAAGCCTGAGCAAGCACCTCAGACTCGCTCTTTCTTCATATCCTGAAGAGTTCTTCTCATGGTTTAGATTGGGCCTGCCATACCTACGCCCCGAATCCTAAGCTGAGTTTTATTTTCAGACTTTTGTACTCAATGTCCTAGGCTACACACCCTCCAGGCTGGGGCCCCTGGAGCCACACATTAGTACTGTGCCTACCCAATCCATGGGAATTCTGCCCATTCCATTATCCAAAGTCGTACATATTAGGAGAACCCTCCAAAGTCCCCGAGGCCATCCCAATAGTGTAGGACTCCGGGACAAACAAGTGCAATTTGACACCGGTTGAGCCTCTACCTCCACTCATAACATAGACGGATGTCCCCAGAAAAGAAGATTGAACCAAACAGGACCCTAGGCCATAATCAGATCCATGGCTTTGGTGTACAGGCATGTCTCCTCAAAAGCCTGGATTCCAATACCAGAAGAGGGGGCTTCCAGTGACACCCATCAGAAAAAATCTGGTCTCCACAAGGAAACTTGTGCATGGGAGCTATGTCAAAAGCTTAGGAGAATATTCAGGGTCCCGGTGCCACCGCCCCATTCCAAGGCCCTCATGGACACAAACACACATTAGGCCCATCCTCAGGAAAGTCCATTTCAACTCAGCCACCCCGGTTGCTCCCGCAGAGCCATCCGATCTCAACTGTTTTGTGTGCTAGGAGACAATTGGAATGCGAGGCGGGCTTCCCTGGCATCCATCCTCCAATGGTGCTCTGGAGTCATTTTTTATGGGATGTCCTGGAGCTGCCCAACAGGTCTCAATTGTCCCGCAGAAGGAATCCTTGAAGGGGGCATCCCACAACTCCCAACGTGGGAAAACCTCCATGGCCTTGAGTTTCCGCTCCATTCATGAAGGGACAGTCATGCACAGAAACTCCAACCTGAGCCAACGTCTGATCCTCGCCGTGACGTAAGATGCATGAGATATTGGTTCAGATCTGCAGGGGGTACCTGCCTTGCCCTCGGCCTGAAGCCCAAGTCTAGCTTGTGTTCTCAGACTTCTGTCCTCACGCTCCTGCCCCAGAATACATCACGTTTGGCAATTCCGGACCCACAATGCAGCACTCTGCCTGCCCTCTAGAAAAATTACTTGCCTAATGAGTTGCCCAGGTACCTCAAATGAGGATAAACCTACACGGCCCTCGACTGTACCCAAATTATATAGTCTAACCTGGGCTCTAATGCACTCTCTGACACAACCTGAGCCAGAACCTCCTGACCAACACGCAGGCAACTGACCGCACAGTGAGCACGTCAGACCCGCCGTGGCCTTAGGTCGTCATCTCTTCCCCACTGCGGTTTTCAGGCTTCAGAACATAGACGTTATCTCCAAAAACTGCCCAGGGTTGAAAATAATGCAGAAAACAGAACTCCTTACCCATAGCAAGAGACCTTGTGATTGGTATGTTGACCAAAGTTCAGTGTAGTTGAAACCAGAGTGGCCCATGAGGCCCCGCCCATGCTCGCGGGCCACATTGGTCACAAACACACATTGTGACCCTCAGCCTGGGCCCAGTCCTCATTAAGGCCTCTCAGTGGCTGGATGAATAGACAGCATATTGGTCCTGCCATGCCCCTAGGCCCCAATTTTTAACCATAGTTTTGGTTGTCTCTTCACTCTTCCCCAAGGCTGTGCTTTGGAATTTCTCTTTGGTTGGGACACCTGAGGTAACAAACCTGAAAGGAGACCTCCTATTCCACAGATTGACGAAAAACAATTGGGACCGGGCCAAATCCACAGAGAGAAAAATTCATCCATGGCCCATGAGGTCTCCCCACAATCCACGGCCATCGTTGATACAAAATCCAGAGACAAAAGCCTGAGCAATCGCCTCAGACTCACTCTTTCTTCATATCCTGAAGATTTCTTCTCATGGTTTGTAGATTGGGCCTGCCATACCTACGTCCCCAAACCTAAGCTGAGTTTGTGTTTTCAGACTTATGCCCTCAAAGTCCTGGGCTACACACCCTCCAGGCTGGGTTCCCTGGAGCCACACATTAGGACTGTGCATACACAATCCATGGGAATTCTGCCCATTCCATTGTCCAAAATCATACAAATTAGGAGAACCCTCCAAAGTCCCCGAGCCCATCCCAATAGTGTAGGTCTCCAGTGACAAACAAGAGCGGTCTGACACCAGGTGTTCATGTACCTCCACTCATTCCATAGATGGATATCCCCAGAGAAGAAGATTGAACTAGACAGGACCCTAGGCCATAATCGGATCCATTGCTTTGGTTTGCAGGCATGTCTCCTCAAAAGCCTGGATTCCAATACCAGCATAAGGGGTTCCTGAGGCACCCATCAGAACAAATCTTGTCTCCACAAGGAAACTTGTGCATGGGAGCTATGTCAAAAGCTTAGGAGAATATTCAGGGTCCCGGTGCCACCGCCCCATTCCAAGGCCCTCATGGACACAAACACACATTAGGCCCCATCCTCAGGAAAGTCCATTTCAACTCAGCCACCCCGGTTGCTCCCGCAGAGCCATCCGATCTCAACTGTTTTGTGTGCTAGGAGACAATTGGAATGCGAGGCGGGCTTCCCTGGCATCCATCCTCCAATGGTGCTCTGGAGTCATTTTATATGGGATGTCCTGGAGCTGCCCAACAGGTCTCAATTGTCCCGCAGAAGGAATCCTTGAAGGGGGCATCCCACAACTCCCAACGTGGGAAAACCTCCATGGCCTTGAGTTTCCGCTCCGTTCATGAAGGGACAGTCATGCACAGAAACTCCAACCTGAGCCAACGTCTGATCCTCGCCGTGACGTAAGATGCATGAAATATTGGTTCAGATCTGCAGGGGGTACCTGCCTTGCCCTCGGCCTGAAGCCCAAGTCTAGCTTGTGTTCTCAGTCTTCTGTCCTCACGCTCCTGCCCCAGAATACATCAAGTTTGGCAATTCCGGACCCACAATGCAGCACTCTGCCTGCCCTCTAGAAAAATTACTTGCCTAATGAGTTGCCCAGGTACCTCAAATGAGGATAAACCTACACGGCCCTCGACTGTACCCAAATTATATAGTCTAACCTGGGCTCTAATGCACTCTCTGACACAACCTGAGCCAGAACCTCCTGACCAACACGCAGGCAGCTGACCGCACAGTGAGCACGTCAGACCCGCCGTGGCCTTAGGTCGTCATCTCTTCCCCACTGCGGTTTTCAGTCTTCAGAACCTAGACGTTATCTCCAAAAACTGCCCAGGGTTGAAAATGATGCAGAAAACAGAACTCCTTACCCATAGCAAGAGACCTTGTGATTGGTATGTTGACCAAAGTTCAGTGTAGTTGAAACCAAAGTGGCCCATGAGGCCCCGCCCATGCTCGCGGGCCACATTGGTCACAAACACACATTGTGACCCTCAGCCTGGGCCCAGTCCTCATTAAGGCCTCTCAGTTACTGGATGAATAGACAGCATATTGGTCCTGCCATGCCCCTAGGCCCCAATTTTTAACCATAGTCAGGGTTGTACCTTCACTCTTCCCCAGGGCTCTGCTTTGTACACTTCTTTGGTGGGAAACCTGAAGTAACAAACGTGAAAGGAGACCTCCCATCCCACAGCTTGACGAAAAACAATTGGGACGCGGCCAAATCCACAGAAAGGAAGATTTGTCCATGGCCCATAAGGCCTCCCCACATTCCACGGCCATCGTTGATACAAAATCCAGAGACAAAAGCCTAAGATAGCGCCTCAGACTCGCTCTTTCTTCCTATCCTGAAGAGTTCTTCTCATGATTTGTAGATTGGGCCTGCCCTATCTACGTCCCCAAACCTAAGCTGAGTTTGTGTTTTCAGACTTATGTTCTCAAAGTCCTGGGCTACACACCCTCCAGGCTGGGGCCACTGGAGCCACACATTAGGACTGTGCATACACAATCCATGGGAATTCTGCCCATTCCATTATCCAAAATCGTACAAATTAGGAGAACCCTCCAAAGTCCCTGAGGCCATCCCAATAGTGTAGGTCTCCGGGGACAAACAAGGGTGGTCTGACACCAGGTGAGTATCTACCTCCACTCATTTCATAGATGGATATCCCCTGAGAAGAATATTGAACCAGACAGGAACCTAGACCAGATTCGGATCCATTGCTTTGGTTTACAGGCATATCTCCTCAAAAGCCTGGATTCCAATACCAGTATAAGAGGTTCCTAAGGTACCCATCAGAACAAATCTCATTTCCACAAGGAAACTAGTGCATGGGAGCTATGTCAAAAGCTTAGGAGAATACTTCAGGGTCCCAGTGCCACCGCCCCATTCCAAGGCCCTCATGGACACAAACACACATTAGGCTCCATTCTCAGGAAAGTCCATTTCAACTCAGCCACCCCGGTTGCTCCCGCAGAGCCGTCCGATCTCAACTATCTTGTTGCTAGGAGACAATTGGAATTCGAGGCGGGCTTCCCTGGCATCCATCCTCCAACGGTGCTCTGGAGTCATTCCAAATGGGTTGTCCTGGAGCTTCCCCAAAGGTCTCAATTGTCCCGCAGAAGGAATCCTTGAAGGTGGCATCCCACAACTCCCAACGTGGGAAAACCGCCATGGCCTTGAGTTTCTGCTCCGTTCATGAAGGGCCAGTCATGCACAAAAACTACAACCTAAGCCAAAGTCTGATCCTCGCCATGACTTCAGATGCATGAGATATGGTTCAGATCTGCAGGGGGTACCTGCCATGCCCTCGGCCTGAAGCTCAAGTCTAGCTTGTGTTCTGAGACTTCTGCCCTCACGCTCCTGGCCCAGAAGCCCTCAAGTTTGGCAATTCCGGACCACAATGCAGCACTCTGCCTGCCCTCTAGAAAAAATATCTTGCCGAATGAGCTTCCCAGGCACCTCAAATGAGGATAAATCTACACGACACTCGACTGTACCCAAATTATATAGTCTAACGTGGGTACTAATGCACTCTCTGACACAAACTGAGCCCAAACCACCTGACCGCACAGTGAGCACATCAGACCCATCATGGCCTTAGGTCGTCATCTCTTCCCAACTGCACATTTTCAGGCTTCAGAACCTAGACGTTATCTCCAAACACTGCTCAGGGTTGAAAATGATGCAGAAATCAGAACTCCTTACCCAAAGCAAGAGACCTTGTGATTGGCATGTTGTCCAAAGTTCAGTGTAGTGGTAACCAGTGTGGCCCATGAGGCCCCGCCCATGCTCGCGGGCCACATTGGTCACAAACAGAAATTGTGACCCTCAGCCCGAGACTAGTCCTCAGTAAGGCCTATCAGTGGCTTGATGAAGGGACAAAATATTGGTCCTGCCATGCCCCTAGGCCCCAATTTTTAACCATAGTTTGGGTTGTCCCTTCACTCTTCCCCAGGGCTGTGCTTTGGAATTTCTCTTTGGTTGGGATACCTGAGGTAACAAACCTGAAAGGGGACCTCCCAGTCCACAGTTGGAGGAAAAACAATTGGGAAATGGCCAAATCCACAGAGAGGAAGATTCGTCCATGGCCCATGAGGCCTCCCCACATTCCACGGCCATCGTTGATACAAAATCCTGAGACAAAAGCCTGAGCAAGCACATCAGACTCGCTTTTTCTTCATATTCTGAAGAGTTCTTCTCATGGTTTGTAGATTGGGCCTGCCATACCTACGTCCCCAAACCTAAGCTGATTTTGTGTTTTCAGACTTACGTCCTCAAAGTCCTGGGCTACACACCTTCCTGGCTGGGGTCCCTGGAGCCACACATTAGGACTGTGCATACACAATCCATGGTAATTCTGCCCATTCCATTGTCCAAAATCATACAAATTAGGAGAACCCTCCAAAGTCCCCAAGCCCATTCCAATAGTGTAGGTCTCCAGTGACAAACAAGGGCGGTCTGACACCAGGTGATCATGTACCTCCACTCATTCCATAGATGGATATCCCCAGAGAAGAAGATTGAACTAGACAGGACCCTAGGCCATAATCGGATCCATTGCTTTGGTTTACAGGCATGTCTCCTCAAAAGCCTGGATTCCAATACCAGCATAAGGGGTTCCTGAGGCACCCATCAGAACAAATCTTGTCTCCACAAGGAATCTTGTGCATGGGAGCTATGTCAAAAGCTTAGGAGAATACTTCAGGGTCCCGTTGCCACCGCCCCATTCCAAGGGCCTCATGGACACAAACACACTAGGCCCAATCCTCAGGAAAGTCCATTTCAACTCAGCCAACCCGGTGGCTACAGCAGAGCCATCCAAAACCTACTGTCTTGTTGCTAGGAGACAATTGGAATGCGAGGCGGGCTTCCCTGGCATCCATCCTCCAATGGTGCTCTGGAGTCATTCCATTTGGGATGTCCTGGTGCTGCCCGAAAAAGTCTCAATTGTCCCGCAGGATGAATCCTTGAAGGTATATCCCACAACTCCCAACGTGGGAAACCTCCATGGCCTTGAGTTTCCGCTCCATTCATGAAGGGGCAGTCATGCACAGAAACTCAAACCTGAGCCCACGTCTGATCCTCGCCGTGACTTCTGATGCATGAGATATTGGTTCAGATCTGCAGGGGGTACCTGCCGTGCCCTCGGCCTGAAGCCCAAGTCTAGCTTGTTTTCTCAGACTTCTTTCCTCACGCTCCTGGCCCAGAAGCCCTCAAGTTTGGCAATTCCGGACCCACAATGCAGCACTCAGCCTGCCCTGTAGAAAAATATCTTGCCTAATGAGCTGCCCAGGCACCTCAAATGAGGATAAACCTAAACGGCACTCGACTGTACCCGAATTATATAATCTAACCAGGGTACTAATGCACTCTCTGACACAACCTGAGCCCGAACCTCCTGACCAACACGCAGGAACTGACCGCACAGTGAGCACATCAGACCCGCCATGTCCTTAGGTCATCATCTCTTCCCAACTGAGGTTATCAGGCTTCAGAACCTAGACCTTATCTCCAAACACTGCCCAGGGTTGAAAATGATTCAGAAATCAGAACTCCTTACCCAAAGCAAGAGACCTTGTTATTGGCATGTTGTCCAATATTCACTGTAGTTGAAACCAGTGTGGCCCATGAGGCCCCACCCATGCTCCCGGGCCACATTGGTCACAAACACACATTGTGACCCTCAGCCTGAGACCAGACATCAAGTAAGGCCTCTCAGTGGCTGGATGAAGAGACAGCATATTGGTCCTGTCATGCCCCTAGGCCCCAATTTTTAAACATAGTTTGCATTGTCCTTTCACTCTTCCCCAAGGCTGTGCTTTGGAATTTCTCTTTGCTTGAGACACCTGAGGTAACAAACCTGAAAGGGAACCTCCCAGTCCACAGATGGCGAAAAATAATTGGGAAAGGGCCAAATCCACAGAGAGGAAGATACGTCCATGGCCCATAAGGCCTCCCCAACATTCCACAGCCATCGTTGATACAAAATCCTGAGACAAAAGCCTGAGCAAGCACATCAGACTCGCTCTTTCTTCATATTCTGAAGAGTTCTTCTCATGGTTTGTAGATTGGGCCTGCCATACCTACCTCCCGAAACCTAAGCTGAGTTTGTGTTTTCAGACTTCTGTCCTCAAAGTCCTGGGCTACACACCCTCCAGTCTGGGGGCCCTGGAGACACACATTAGGACTGTGCATACCCAATCCATGGGAATTCTGCCCATTCCATTGTCCAAAATCGTACAAATTAGGAGAACCCTCCAAAGTCCCCGAGGCCATCCCAATAGTGTAGGTCTCCGGGGAAAAACAAGTGCGGTCTGACACCAGCTGAGCATCTTCCTCCACTCATACCATAGACGGATGTCCCCAGAGAAGAAGATTGAACCAGACACGACCCTAGGCCATAATCGGATCCATTGCTTCGGTGTACAGGCATGTCTCCTCAAAAGTCTGGATTCCAATACCAGCATGATGGGTTTCCTGAGGCACCCATCAGAACAAATCTCGTCTCCACAAGGAAACTTGTGCATGGGAGCTATGTCAAAAGCTTAGGAGTATACTTCAGGGTCCCGGTGCCACCGCCCCATTCCAAGGCCCTCATGGACACAAACACACATTAGGCCCCATCCTCAGGAAAGTCCATTTCAACTCAGCCACCCTGGTTGCTCCCGCAGACCCATCCGATATCAACTGTTTTTTTCCAAGGAGACAATTGGAATGCGAGGCGGGCTTCCCTGGCATCCATCCTCCAACGGTGCACTGGATTCATTCCATATGGGATGTCGTCGAGCTGCACAACAGGTCTCAATTGTCCCGCAGAAGGAATCCTTGAAGGGGGCTTCCCACAAGTCCCAACGTGGGAAAACCTCCATGGCCTTGAGTATCCGCTCCGTTCATGAAGGGGCAGTCATGCACAGAAACTCAAACCTGAGCCCACGTCTGATCCTCGCCGTGACTTCTGATGCATGAGATATTGGTTCAGATCTGCAGGGGGTACCTGCCGTGCCCTCGGCCTGAAGCCCAAGTCTAGCTTGTGTTCTCAGACTTTTGTCCTCACGCTCCTGGCCCAGAAGCCCTCAAGTTTGGCATTTCCGGACCCACAATGCAGCACTCAGCCTGCCCTGTAGAAAAAATATCTTGCCTAATGAGCTGCCCAGGAACCTCAAATGAGGATAAACATATACGGCACTCGACTGTACCCAAATTATATAGTCTAACCTGGGTACTAATGCACTCTCTGACACAGCCTGAGCCCGAACCTCCTGACCAACACGCAGGCAGCTGACCGCACAGTGAGCACATAAGACCCGCCATGGCCTTAGATCGTCATCTCTTCCCAACTGAGGTTTTCAGGCTTCAGAACCTAGACGTTATCTCAAACACTGCCCAGGATTGAAAATGATGCAGAAATCAGAACTCCTTACTCAAAGCAAGAGACCTTGTGATTGGCATGTTGTCCAAAGTTCAGTGTAGTTGAAACCAGTGTGGCCCATGAGACCGTGCCCAGGCTCGAAGGCCATATAGGTCACAAACACTCATTGTGACACTCAGCCTGAGACCAGTCCTCAAGTAAGGCCTCTCAGTTGCTGGATGAAGAGACAGCATATTGGTCCTGCCATGCCCCTAGGCCCCAATTTTTAACCATAGTCAGGGTTGTACCTTCACTCTTCCCCAGGGCTCTGCTTTGGACACTTCATTGGTGGGAAACCGGAAGTAACAAACGTGAAAGGAGACCTCCCATCCCACAGCTTGACGAAAAACAATTGGTACCCGGCCAAATCCACAGAAAGGAAGATTCGTCCATGGCCCAGAAGGCCTCCCCACATTCCACGGCCATCGTTGATACAAAATCTAGAGACAAAAGCCTAAGATAGCGCCTCAGACTCGCTCTTTCTTCCTATCTTGAAGAGTTCTTCTCATGATTTGTAGATTGGGCCAGCCCTATCTACGTCCCCAAACCTAAGCTGAGTTTGTGTTTTCAGACTTATGTCCTCAAAGTCCTGGGCTACACACCCTCCAGGCTGGGGCCACTGGAGCCACACATTAGGACTGTGCATACACAATCCATGGGAATTCTGCCCATTCCATTATCCAAAATCGTACAAATTAGGAGAACCCTCCAAAGTCCCTGAGGCCATCCCAATAGGGTTAGTCTCCGGGGACAAACAAGGGTGTTCTGACACCAGGTGAGTATCTACCTCCACTCATTTCATAGATGGATATCCCCTGAGAAGAATATTGAACCAGATAGGACCCTAGACCATAATCAGATCCATTGCTTTCGTTTAAAGGCATGTCTCCTCAAAATCCTGGATTCCAATACCAGCATAAGAGGTTCCTAAGGTACCCATCAGAACAAATCTCATTTCCACAAGGAAACTAGTGCATGGGAGCTATGTCAAAAGCTTAGGAGAATACTTCAGGGTCCCAGTGCCACCGCCCCATTCCAAGGCCCTCATGGACACAAACACACATATAGGCTCCATTCTCAGGAAAGTCCATTTCAACTCAGCCACCCCGGTTGCTCCCGCAGAGCCATCCGATCTCAACTATCTTGTTGCTAGGAGACAATTGGAATGCAAGGCGGGCTTCCCTGGCATCCATCCTCCAACGGTGCTCTGGAGTCATTCCAAATGGGTTGTCCTGGAGCTTCCCCAAAGGTCTCAATTGTCCCACAGAAGGAATCCTTGAAGGTGGCATCCCACAACTCCCAACGTGGGAAAACCTCCATGGCCTTGAGTTTCCGCTCCATTCATGAAGGGCCAGTCATGCACAGAAACTACAACCTAAGCCAAAGTCTGATCCTCGCCATGACTTCAGATGCATGAGATATGGTTCAGATCTGCAGGGGGCACCTGCCGTGCCCTCGGCCTGAAGCCCAAGTCGAGCTTGTGTTCTGAGACTTCTGCCCTCACGCTCCTGGCCCAGAATACATCAAGTTTGGCAATTCCGCACCACAATGCAGCACTCTGCCTGCCCTCTAGAAAAAATATCTTGCCGAATGAGCTTCCCAGGCACCTCAAATGAGGATAAATCTACATGACACTCGACTGTACCCAAATTATATAGTCTAACGTGGGTACTAATGCACTCTCTGACACAAACTGAGCCCAAACCTCCTGACCGCACAGTGAGCACATCAGACCCGCCATGGCCTTAGGTCGTCATCTCTTCCCAACTGCACATTTTCAGGCTTCAGAACCTAGACGTTATCTCCAAACACTGCTCAGGGTTGAAAATGATGCAGAAATCAGAACTCCTTACCCAAAGCAAGAGACCTTGTGATTGGCATGTTGTCCAAAGTTCAGTGTAGTGGTAACCAGTGTGGCCCATGAGGCCCCGCCCATGCTCGCGGGCCACATTGGTCACAAACACAAATTGTGACCCTCAGCCCGAGACCAGTCCTCAGTAAGGCCTATCAGTGGCTTGATGAAGGGACAAAATATTGATCCTGCCATGCCCCTAGGCCCCAATTTTTAACCATAGTTTGGGTTGTCCCTTCACTCTTCCCCAGGGCTGTGCTTTGGAATTTCTCTTTGGTTGGGATACCTGAGGTAACAAACCTGAAAGGGGACCTCCCAGTCTACAGTTGGAGGAAAAACAATTGGGAAAGGGCCAAATCCACAGAGAGGAAGATTCGTCCATGGCCCATGAGGCCTCCCCACATTCCACGACCATCGTTGATACAAAACAGAGACAAAAGTCTGAGCAGGCGCCTCAGACTCGTTCTTTATTCATATCCTGAAGAGTTCTTCTCATGGTTTAGATTGGGCCTGCCATACCTACGCCCCGAATCCTAAGCTGAGTTTTTTTTTTTTCAGAATTTTGTACTCAATGTCCTAGGCTACACACCCTCCAGGCTGGGGCCCCTGGAGCCACACATTAGTACTGTGCCTACCCAATCCATGGGAATTCTGCCCATTCCATTATCCAAAGTCGTACATATTAGGAGAACCCTCCAAGTCCCGAAGGCCATCCCAATAGTGCAGGACTCTGGGACAAACAAGTGCGGTCTGACACCAGTTGAGCATCTACCTCCACTCATAACATAGACGGATGTCCCCAGAAAAGAAGATTGAACCAAACAGGACCCTAGGCCATAATCAGATCCATGGCTTTGGTGTACAGGCATGTCTCCTCAAAAGCCTGGATTCCAATACCAGAAGAGGGGGCTTCCAGTGACACCCATCAGAAAAAATCTGGTCTCCACAAGGAAACTTGTGCATGGGAGCTATGTCAAAAGCTTAGGAGAATATTCAGGGTCCCGGTGCCACCGCCCCATTCCAAGGCCCTCATGGACACAAACACACATTAGGCCCCATCCTCAGGAAAGTCCATTTCAACTCAGCCACCCCGGTTGCTCCCGCAGAGCCATCCGATCTCAACTGTTTTGTGTGCTAGGAGACAATTGGAATGCGAGGCGGGCTTCCCTGGCATCCATCCTCCAATGGTGCTCTGGAGTCATTTTTTATGGGATGTCCTGGAGCTGCCCAACAGGTCTCAATTGTCCCGCAGAAGGAATCCTTGAAGGGGGCATCCCACAACTCCCAACGTGGGAAAACCTCCATGGCCTTGAGTTTCCGCTCCGTTCATGAAGGGACAGTCATGCACAGAAACTCCAACCTGAGCCAACGTCTGATCCTCGCCGTGACGTAAGATGCATGAGATATTGGTTCAGATCTGCAGGGGGTACCTGCCTTGCCCTCGGCCTGAAGCCCAAGTCTAGCTTGTGTTCTCAGACTTCTGTCCTCACGCTCCTGCCCCAGAATACATCAAGTTTGGCAATTCCGGACCCACAATGCAGCACTCTGCCTGCCCTCTAGAAAAATTACTTGCCTAATGAGTTGCCCAGGTACCTCAAATGAGGATAAACCTACACGGCCCTCGACTGTACCCAAATTATATAGTCTAACCTGGGCTCTAATGCACTCTCTGACACAACCTGAGCCAGAACCTCCTGACCAACACGCAGGCAGCTGACCGCACAGTGAGCACGTCAGACCCGCCGTGGCCTTAGGTCGTCATCTCTTCCCCACTGCGGTTTTCAGGCTTCAGAACCTAGACGTTATCTCCAAAAACTGCCCAGGGTTGAAAATGATGCAGAAAACAGAACTCCTTACCCATAGCAAGAGACCTTGTGATTGGTATGTTGACCAAAGTTCAGTGTAGTTGAAACCAGAGTGGCCCATGAGGCCCCGCCCATGCTCGCGGGCCACATTGGTCACAAACACACATTGTGACCCTCAGCCTGGGCCCAGTCCTCATTAAGGCCTCTCAGTGGCTGGATGAATAGACAGCATATTGGTCCTGCCATGCCCCTAGGCCCCAATTTTTAACCATAGTTTGGGTTGTCCCTTCACTCTTCCCCAAGGCTGTGCTTTGGAATTTCTCTTTGGTTGGGACACCTGAGGTAATAAACCTGAAAGGAGACCTCCTATTCCACAGATTGACGAAAAACAATTGGGACCGGGCCAAATCCACAGAGAGGAAAATTCATCCATGGCCCATGAGGTCTCCCCACAATCCACGGCCATCGTTGATACAAAATCCAGAGACAAAAGCCTTAGCAATCGCCTCAGACTCACTCTTTCTTCATATCCTGAAGAGTTCTTCTAATGGTTTGTAGATTGGGCCTGCCATACATACGTCCCCAAACCTAAGCTGATTTTGAGTGTTCAGACTTATGTCCTCAAAGTCCTGGGCTACACACCTTCCAGGCTGGGGTCCCTGGAGCCACACATTAGGACTGTGCATACCCAATCCATGGGAATTCTGCCCATTCCATTGTCCAAAATCGTACAAATTAGGAGAACCCTCCAAAGTCCCCGAGGCCATCCGAATGGTGTAGTTCTCCGGGGAAAAACAAGTGCGGTCTGACACCAGCTGAGCATCTTCCTCCACTCATACCATAGACGGATGTCCCCAGAGAATAAGTTTGAACCAGACAGGACCCTAGGCCATAATCGGATCCATTGCTTTGGTGTACAGGCATGTCTCCTCAAAAGCCTGGATTCCAATACCAGCATAAGGGGTTTCCTGAGGCACCCATCAGAACAAATCTCGTCTCTACAAGGAAACTTGTGCATGGGAGCTATGTCAAAAGCTTAGGTGAATACTTCATGGTCCCGGTGCCACCGCCCCATTCCAAGGCCCTCATGGACACAAACACACATTAGGCTCCATCCTCAGGAAAGTCCATTTCAACTCAGCCACCCCGGTTGCTCCCGCAGAGCCATCCGATCTCAACTGTTTTTTTCCAAGGAGACAATTGGAATGCGAGGCGGGCTTCCCTGGCATCCATCCTCCAACGGTGCTCTGGAGTCATTCCATATGGTATGTCCAGGAGCTGCCTAACAGGTCTTAATTGTCCCGCCGAAGAAATCCTTGAAGGGGGCGTCCCATAACTCCCAATGTGGGAAAACCTCCATGGCCTTGGACTTCCACTCCGTTCATGAAGGGGCAGTCATGCACAGAAACTCCAACCTGAGCCAACATCTGATCTTCGCCGTGACTTCAGATACTTGAGATATTGGTTCAGATATGCAGGGGGTAATTGCCGTGCCCTCGGCCTGAAGCCCAAGTCTAGTTTGTGTTCTCAGACTTCTGTCCTCACACTCCTGGCCCAGAAGCCCTCAAGTTTGGCAATTCCGTACCCACAATGCAGCACTCTGCCTGCTCTCTAGAAAAAATATCTTCCCTAATGAACTGCCCAGGACCTCAAATGAGGATAAATCTACACGGCACTCGACTGTATCCAAATTATATAGTCTAACCTGGGCAGTAATACACTGCCTGACACAACCTGAGCCAGAACCTCCTGACCAACACCCAGGCACCTGACCGCACACTGAGTGCATCAGACCCACCATGGCCTTAGGATGTCATCTCTTCCCAACTGCGGTTTTTCAGGCTTCAGAACCTAGACCTTATCTCCAACCACTGCCCAGGGTTGAAAATGATGCAGAAATCAGAACACCTTCCCCTTGCTGTGACCTTGTGAATGGCATGTTGTCCAAAGTCCAGTGTAGTTGAAACCAGTGTTGCCCATGAGGTCCCGCCCATTCTCGCGCTTCACATTCGTCACAAACAAACATTGTGACCCTTAGCCTGATCCCAGTCCTCAAGTAAGGCCTCTCCGTGGCTGGATGAAGAGACAGCATATTGGGCCTGCGTTGACCCAGGCCCTAATTTTTAACCATAGTTTGGGTTGTCCCTTCACTCTTACCCAGGGCTCTGCTTTGGAATTCCTCTTTTGTTCGGACACCTGAGGTAATAAACCTGAAAGGAGACCTCCCATCCCACAGATTGACATAAAACAATTGGGACTGGGCCAAATCCACAGAGAGGAAGATTCGTCCATGGCCCATGAGGCCTCCCCACATTCCACGGCCATCGTTGATACAAAATCCAGAGAAAAACGCCTGAGCAAGTGCCTCAGAATCGCTCTTTCTTCATATCCTGAAGAGTTCTTCTCATGGTTTGTAGATTGGGCCTTTCATACCTACATCCCCAAACTAAGCTGAGTTTTTGTTTTCACTTCTGTCCTCAAAGTCCTGGGCCACACACCCTGCAGGGTGGGGCTCCTGGAGCCACACATTAGGACTGTGCCTACCCAATCCATGGGAATTCTGCCCATTCCATTGTCCAAAATCGTACAAATTAGGAGAACTCTCCAAAGTCCCCGAGGCCATCCCAATAGTGTAGGTCTCCGGGGACAAACAAGGGCGGTCTGACACCAGGTGAGCATCTACCTCCATTCATTCCATAGATGGATATCCCCAGAAGAGAAGATTGAACAAGACTGGACCCTAGGCCATAATCAGATCAATTGCTTTGGTTTACACGCATGTCTCCTCAAAAGCCTGGATTCCAATATCAGCATAAGTGGTTTCCTGTGGCACCCATCAGAATAAATCTCGTCTGCACAAGGAAACTTGTGCTTGGGAGCTATGTCAAAAGCTTAGGAGAATACTACAGGGTCTCGGTGCCACTGCCCCATTCCAAGGCTCTCATGGACACAAACACAAGTTAGACCCCATCCTCAGGAAATTCCATTTCGAATCAGCCACCCCGGTTACTCCCGCAGAGCCATCTGATCTCAACTGTATTGTTGCTAGGAGACAATTGGAATGCGAGCCCGGCTTCCCTGGAATCCATCCTCGAATGGTGCTCTGGAGTCATTCCATATGGGATGACCTGGATCTGCCCAAAGGTCTCCAATGTCCCGCAGAAGGAATCCTTGAAGGGGCCGTCCGAAAACTCCCAACGTGGGAAAACCTCCATGGCCTTGAGATTCCACTCCGTTCATGAAGGGGCAGTCATGCACAGAATCTCCACCCTGAGCCAACGTCGGATCGTCGCCGTGACTTCAGAGACTTGCGATATTGGTTCAGATATGCAGGGGGTACCTGCCGTGCCCTCGGCCTGAAGCCAATGTCTAGCTTGTGTTCTCAGACTTCTGTCCTCACACTACTGGCCCAGAAGCCCTCAAGTTTGGCAAATCCTGACCCACAATGCAGCACTCTGCCTGCCCTCTAGAAAAAATATCTTGCCTAATGAGCTGCCCAGACACCTCAAATGAGGATAAATCTACACGGCACTTGACTGTACCCAAATTATATAGTCTAACCTGGGAACTAATGCACTGTCTGACACAACCTGAGCCAGAACCTCCTGACCAAGACCCAGGCAGCTGACCGCACACTGAGTGCATCAAACCCGCCATGGACTTAGGTCGTCATCTCTTCCCAACTGCGTATTTTCAGGCTTCAGATCCTAGACCTTATCTCCAACCACTGCCCAGGGTTGAAAATGATGCAGAAGTCAGAACATCTTCCACATGGCAAGAGACCTTATGATTGGCATGTTGTCCAAAGTCCAGTGTAGTTGAAACCAGTGTTGCCCATGAGGTCCCGCCCATTCTCGCGCGTCACATTGATCACAAACACACATTGTGACCCTCAGCCTGAGCCCAGTCCTCAAGTAAGGCCTCTCCGTGGCTGGATGAAGAGACAGCATATTGGGCCTGCGTTGACCCAGGCCCTAATTTTTAACCATAGTTTGGGTTGTCCCTTCACTCTTCCCCAGGGCTCTGCATTGGAATTCCTCTTTTGTTCGACACCTGAGGTAATAAACCTGAAAGGAGACCTCCCATCCCACAGATTGACGAAAAACAATTGGGACCGGGCCAAATCCACAGAGAGGAAGATTCGTCCATGGCCCATGAGGCCTCCCCACATTCCATGGCCATCGTTGATACAAAATCCAGAGAAAAACGCCTGAGCAAGTGCAACAGAATCGTTCTTTCTCATAAACTGAAGAGTTCTTCTCATGGTTTGTAGATTGGGCCTGCCATACCTACATCCCCAATCCTTAGCTGAGGTTGTGTTTTCAGACTACTGTCCTCAAAGTCCTGGGCCACACACCCTGGAGCCACACATTAGGACTGTGCCTACCCAATCCATGGGAATTCTGCCCATTCCATTGTCCAAAATCGTACAAATTAGGAGAACTCTCCAAAGTCCCCGAGGCCATCCCAATAGTGTAGGTCTCCGGGGACAAACAAGGGCGGTCTGACACCAGGTGAGCATCTACCTCCATTCATTCCATAGATGGATATCCCCAGAAGAGAAGATTGAACAAGACTGGACCCTAGGCCATAATCAGATCCATTGCTTTGGTTTACACGCATGTCTCCTCAAAAGCCTGGATTCCAATACCAGCATAAGTGGTTTCCTGTGGCACCCATCAGAATAAATCTCGTCTGCACAAGGAAACTTGTGCTTGGGAGCTCTGTCAAAAGCTTAGGAGAATACTACAGGGTCTCGGTGCCACCGCCCCATTCCAAGGCTCTCATGGACACAAACACAAGTTAGGCCCCATCCTCAGGAAAGTCCATTACAAAACAGCCACCCCGGTTGCTCCCGCAGAGCCATCTGATCTCAACTGTATTGTTGCTAGGAGACAATTGGAATGCGAGCCCGGCTTCCCTGGAATCCATCCTCGAATGGTGCTCTGGAGTCATTCCATATGGGATGTCCTGGAGCTGCCCAACAGGTCTCCATTGTCCCGTAGAAGGAATCCTTGAAGGGGCCGTCCCAAAACTCCCAACGTGTGTAAACCTTCATGGCCTTGAGATTCCACTCCTTTCATGAAGGGGCAGTCATGCACAGAATCTCCACCCTGAGCCAACGTCGGATCGTCGCCGTGACTTCAGAGACTTGCGATATTGGTTCAGATATGCAGGGGGTACCTGCCGTGCCCTCGGCCTGAAGCCCATGTCTAGCTTGTGTTCTCAGACTTCTGTCCTCACACTCCTGGCCCAGAAGCCCTCAAGTTTGGCAAATCCTGACCCACAATGCAGCACTCTGCCTGCCCTCTAGAAAAAATATCTTGCCTAATGAGCTGCCTAGACACCTCAAATGAGGATAAATCTACACGGCACTTGACTGTACCCAAATTATATAGTCTACCCTGGGCACTAATGCACTGTCTGACACAACCTGAGCCAGAACCTCCTGACCAAGACCCAGGCAGCTGACCGCACACTGAGTGCATCAGACCCGCCATGGACTTAGGTCGTCATCTCTTCCCAACTGCGGTTTTTCAGGCTTCAGATTCTAGACCTTATCTCCAACCACTGCCCAGGGTTGAAAATGATGGAGAAATCAGAACATCTTCCCCATGGCAAGAGACCTTATGATTGGCATGTTGTCCAAAGTCCAGTGTAGTTGAAACCAGTGTGGCCCATGAGGCCCCGCCCATGCTCGTGGGCCACATTGGTCACAAACACACATTGTGACCCTCAGCCTGAGCCCAGTCCTCAAGTAAGGCCTCTCCGTGGCTGGATTAAGAGACAGCATATTCGACCTTCGTTGTCCCTAGGCCCCAATTTTTAACCATAGTTTGGGTTATCCCTTCGCTCTTCCCCAGGGCTCTGCTTTGGAATTACTCTTTTGTTCGGACACCTGAGGTAATAAACCTGAAAGGAGACCTCCCATCCCACAGATTGACGAAAAACAATTGGGACCGGGCCAAATCCACAGAGAGGAAGATTCGTCCATGGCCCATGAGGGCTCCCCACATTCCACGGCCATCGTTGATACAAAATCCAGAGAAAAACGCCTGAGCAAGTGCCTCAGAATCGTTCTTTCTTCATAAACTGAAGAGTTCTTCTCATGGTTTGTAGATTGGGCCTGCCATACCACGTCCCCAAACCTAAGCTGAGTTTGTGTTTTCAGACTAGTGTCCTCAAAGTCCTGGGCCACACACCCTGGAGCCACACATTAGGACTGTGCCTAACCAATCCATGGGAATTCTGCCCATTCCATTGTCCAAAATCGTACAAATTAGGAGAACTCTCCAAAGTCCCCGAGGCCATCCCAATAGTGTAGGTCTCCTGGGACAAACAAGGGTGGTCTGACACCAGGTGAGCATCTACCTCCACTCATTCCATAGATGGATATCCCCAGAAGAGAAGATAGAAACAGAACGGACCCTAGGCCATAATAGAATCCATTGCTTTTGTTTACAGGCATGTCTCCTCAAAACCCTGGATTCCAATACCAACATAAGGGGTTTCCTGAGGCACCCATCAGAACAAATCTCGTCTCCACAAGGAATCTTGTGCATGGGGGCTATGTCAAAAGCTTAGACGAATACTTCAGGGTCCCGGTGCCACCGCCCCATTCCAAGGCCCTCATGGACACAAACACAAGTTAGGCCCCATCATCCGGAAAGTCCATTTCAACTCAGCCACCCCGGTTGCTCCCGCAGAGCCATCTGATCTCAACTGTCTTGTTGCTAGGAGACAATTGGAATGCGAGGCGTGCTTCCCTGGCATCCATCCACCAACAGGGCTCTGGAGTCATTCCATATGTGATGTCCTGGAGCTGCCCACCAGGTCTTAATTGTCCCACAGAAGGAATCCTTGAAAGGGGCATTCCACAACTCCCAACGTGGGAAAACCTCCATGGCCTTGAGATTCCGCTCCGTTCATGAAGCAGAAGTCATGCACAGAAACTCCAACCTAAGACAACGTCTGATCCTCGCCGTGACTTCAGATGCTTGAGATATTGGTTCAGATCTGTATGGGTTACCTGCCGTACCCTCGGCCTGAAGCCCATGTCTAGCTTGTGTTCTCAGACTTCTGTCCTCACACTCCTGGCCCAGAAGCCCAAAAGTTTGGCAATTCCGGACCCACAATGCAGCACTCTGCCTGCCCTCTAGAAAAAATATCTTGCCTAATGAGCTGCCCAGGCAACTCAAATGAGGATAAACCTACATGGCACTCGACTGTACCCAAATCATGTAGTCTAACCTTGGCACTAATGCAGTGTCTGACACAACATGAGCCAGAACCTCCTGACCAACACTCAGGGAGCTGACCGCACACTGAGCGTATCAGACCCGTTATGGCCTTAGGTCGTCATCTCTTCCCAACTGCGGTTTTTCAGGCTTCAGAACCGAGACCTTATCTCCAACCACTGCCCAGGGTTGAAAATGATGCAGAATTCAAAACACCATCCACATGTCAAGAGACCTTGTGATTGGCATGTTGTCCAAAGTCCAGTGTAGTTGAAACCAGTGTGGCCCAAGAGTCTCCGCCCAAGCTCGCGGGCCACATTGGTCACAAACACGCATTGTGAGCCTCAGCAATAGACCAGTCCTCAAGGAAGGCCTCTCAGTGGCTGGATGAAGAGACAGCATATTGGGCCTGCCATGCCCCTAGGCCCCAATTTTTAACCATAGTTTGGGTTGTCCCTTCACTCTTCCCCAGGGCTCTGCTGTGGAATTCCTATTTGTCGGACACCTGAGGTAATAAACCTGAAAGGAGACCTCCCATCCTACAGATTGACGAAAAACAATTGGGAACGGACCAAATCCACAGAGAGGAAGATTCGTCCATGCCCCATGAGGCCTCCCCACATTCCACGGCCTTCGTTGATACAAAATCCAGAGACAAAAGCCTGAGCAAGTGGCTCAGAATCACTCTTTCTTCATATCCTGAAGTGTTCTTCTCATGATTTGTAGAATGAGCCTGCCATACCTACGTCCCCAAACCTAAGCTGAGTTTGTGTTTTCAGACTTCTGTCCTCAAAGTCCAGGGCCACACACCCTCCAGGCGTGGCCCCTAGAGCCACACATTAGTATTGTGCCTACCCAATCCTTGGGTATTCTGCCCATTCCATGGTCCAAAATCGTACAAATTAGGAGAAATCTCCAAAGACCCCAAAGCCATCCCAAAAGTGTAGGTCCCCGGGGACAAATAAGGGCGGTCTGACACCAGGTGAGGATCTACTTCCACTCATTCCATAGATGGATATCCCCAGAGAAGATTGAACCAGACAAGACCCTAGGCCATAAACGGATCCATTGCTTTGGATTACAGACATGTCTCCTCAAAAGCCTGGATTCCAAAATGGAATACGAGGCGGGCTTCCCTGGCATCCATCCTCCAACGGTGCTCTGGAGTCATTCCATATGGGATGTCCTGGAGCTGCCCAACTGGTCTCAATTTTCCCGTAGAAAAATCCTGGAAGGGGGCAACCCACAACTACCAACGTGGGAAAACCTCCATGGCCTTGAAATTCTGCTCCGTTCATGAAGGGGCAGACATGCACAGAAACTCCAACCTGAGCAAACGTCTGATCCTCGCCGTGACTTCAGATGCTTGAGATATTGGTTCAAATCTGCAGGGGTTACCTGCCGTGCCCTCGGCCTGAAGCCCAAGTCTAGCTTGTGTTCTCAGACTTCTGTCCTCACACTCCTGGCCCAGAAGCCCTCAAGATTGGCAATTCCGGACCCACAATGCAGCACTCTGCCTGCCCTTTAGAAAAAATATCTTCCCTAATGAGCTGCCCAGGAACCTCAAATGAGGATAAACCTACACGGCACTCGACTGTATCCAAATCATATAGTCTAACCTGGGCACTAATGCTTTGTTTGACAAAACCTGTGCCAGAACCTCCTGACCAACACCCAGGCAGTTGACCGCACACTGAACATATCAGACCAACCATGGCATTAGGTCGACATCTCTTCCCAACTGCGGTTTTTCAGGCTTCAGAACCTAGACCTTATCTCCAACCACTGCCCAGTGTTGAAAATGATGCAGAAATCAGAACACCTTCCCCATGGCAGAGACCTTGTTATTGGCATGTTGTCCAAAGTTCAGTGTAGTGGAAACCAGTGTGGCTAATGAGGCCCCGCCATGCTCGCGGGCCACATTGGTCACAAACACACACTGTGACCCCCAGCCTGAGCCCAGTCTCAAGTAAGGCCTCTCAGTGGATGGATGAAGAGGCAGCATATTGGGCCTGCCATGCCCCTAGGCCCCAATTTTTAACCATAGTTTGGGTTGTCCCTTTAATCTTCCCCAGGGCTATGCTTTGGAATTCCTCTTTTGTTCGGACACCTGAGGTAATAAACCTGAAAGGAGACCTCCCATCCCACAGATTGCCGAAAAACAATTGAAACCGGGCCAAATCCACAGAGATGAAGATTCGTCCATGCCCCATGAGGCCTCCCCACATTCCACGGCCATCGTTGATACACATCCAGAGACAAAAGCCTGAGCAAGTGGCTCAGACTCGCTCTTTCTTCATATCCTGAAGTGTTCTTCTCATGGTTTGTAGATTGGGCCTGCCAAGCCTACGTCCCCAAGCCTGAGCTGAGTTTGTGTTTTCAGACTTCTGTCCTCAAAGTCCTGGGCCACACACCCTCCAGGCTGGGGCCCCTGGAGCCACACATTAATACTGTGCCTACCCAATCCATGGGAATTCGTCCCATTCCATTGTCCAAAATCGTACAAATTAGGAGAAATCTCCAAAGACCCCGAGGCCATCCTAATAGTGTAGGTCTCTGGGGAAAAACAAGGGCGTTCTGACACCAGGTGAGTATCTACCTCCACACATTCCATAGATGGATATCCCCAGAGAAGATTGAACCTGACAAGACCCTAGGCCATAATCGGATCCTTTGCTTTGGTTTACAGGCATGTCTCCTCAAAAGCCGGGATTCCAAAAACAACATAAGGGTTTTCCTGAGGCACCCATCAAAACAAATCTCGTCTCCACAAGAAAACTTGTGCATGGGAGTTATGTCGAAGCTTAGGAGAATACTTCAGAGTCCCGTATCAACCGCCCCATTCCAAGGCCATCATGGACACAAACACACATTAGGCCCCATCCTCAGGAAAGTCCATTTCAACTCAGCCACCCTGGTTGCTCCTGCAGAGCCATCCGATCTCAACTGTCATGTTGCTAGGAGAAAATTTGAATGTGAGGCGCACTTCCCTGCCATCCATCTTCCAACGGTGCTCTGGAGTCATTCCATATGGGATGTCCTGGAGCTGCCCAACAGGTCTCAATTGTCCCGCAGAAGAAATCCTTGAAGGGGGTAGCACACAACTCCCAACGTGGGAAAATCTCGATGGCCTTGCGATTCCGCTCCGTTCATGAAGGGGCAGTCATGCACAATAACTCCAACCTGAGCCAAAGTCTGATCCCGCCGTGACTTCAGATACTTGAGATATTGGTTCAGATCTGCAGGGGTACCTGCCGTGCCCTCGGCCTAAAGCCCAAGTCCACGTTGTGTTCTCAGACTTCTGTCCTCACACTCCTGGCCCAGAAGCCCTCACGTTTGGCAATTCCGGACCCACAATGCAGCAATATGCCTGCACTCTAGAAAAAATATCTTGCTTAATGAGCTGCCCAGGCTCCTCAAATGAGGATAGAACTACACAGCCCTCGACTGTACCCAAATTATATCATCTAACCTGGGCACTAATGCACTGTCTGACACAACCTGATCCAGAACCTCCTGACCAACACCCAGGCAGCTGACCGCACACTGAGCATATCAGACTCGCCATGGCCTTAGTTCGTCATCTCTACCCAACAGCGGTTTTTCAGGCTTCAGAACCTAGACATTATCTCCAACCACTGCCCAGGGTTGAAAATGATGCAGAAATCAGAACACCTTCCCCATGGCAAGAGACCTTGTGATTGGCATGTTGTCCAAAGTTCAGAGTAGTGGAAACCAGTGTGGCCCATGAGGCCCCGCCCATGATCACATGCCACATTGGTCACAAACACACATTGTGACCCTCAGCCTGAGCCCACTCCTCAAGTAAGGTCTCTCAGTGGCTGAATGAATAGACAGCATACTGGGCCTGCGATGCCCCTAGTCCCCAATTTTTAACCATAGTTTGGGTTGTCCCTTCAATGTTCCCCAGGGCGCTGCTTTGGAATTCCTCTTTTGTTCGGACACCTGAGGTAATAAACCTGAAAGGAGACCTCCCATCCCACAGAATAACAAAGAACAATTGGGACCGTGCCAAATCCAAAGACTGGAATATTCGTTCATGCCCCATGAGGCTTCCCCACATTCCACGGCCATCGTTTAATCAAAATCCAGAGACAACCTGAGCAAGTGGCTCAGACTCGCTCTTTCTTCATATCCTGAAGAGTTCTTCTCATGGTTTGTAGATTCGCCCTGCCATACCTACGTCCCCAAACCTGAGCTGAGTTTGTGTTTCCAGACTTCTGTCCTCAAAGTCCTGGGCCACACACCCTCCAGGCTGGAACCCCTGGAGCCACACATTAGGACTGTGCCTACCCAATCCCTGGGAATTATGCCCATTCCATTGTCCAAAATCGTACAAATTAGGAGAAATCTCCAAAGTCCCCGAGGCCATCCCAATAGTGTAAGTCTCCTGGAACAAACAAGGGCAGTCTGACACCAGGTGAGCATCTACCTCCACTCATTGGATAGATGGATATCCCCAGAGAAGAAGATTGAACCAGACAGGACCCTAGGCCATAATCAGATCCATTGCTTTGGTTTACAATCATATCTCCTCAAAAGCCTGCATTCCAATACCAGCATAAGGCGTTTCCTGAGGCACCCATCAGAACAAATCTCCTCTCCACAAGAAAACTTGTGCATGGGAGCTATGTCAAAAGCTTAGGAGAATACTTCAGGGTCCCGGTGCCACCGCCCCATTCCAAGGTCCTCATGGACACAAACACACATTAGGCCCCATCCTCAGGAAAGTCCATTTCAAATCAGCCACCCTGGTTGCTCCCGCAGAGCCATCCGATCTCAACTGTCTTGTTGCTAGGAGACAATTGGAATGTGATGCTCGCTTCCCTGGCATCCATCCTCCAACGGTGCTCAGGAGTCATTCCATATGGGATGTCCTGGAGCTGCCCAACAGTTCTCAATTGTCCCGCAGAAGGAATCCTTGAAAGGGGCATCCCACAACTCCCAACGTGAAAAAACCTCCATGGCCCTGAGTTTCCACTCCATTCATGAAGGGGCATTCATGCACAAAAACTCCAACCTAGGCCAAAGTCTGATCCTCGCCGTGATTTCAGATGCTTGAGATATTGGTTCAGATCTGCAGGGGGTACCTGCCGTGCCCTCGGCCTGAAGCCCAAGTCTAGCTTGTGTTTTCAGACTTCTGTCCTCACACTCCTGGCCCAGAAGCCCAAAAGTTTGGCAATTCCGGACCCACAATGCAGCACTCTGCCTGCCCTGTAGAAAAAATATCTTGCCTAATGAGCTGCCCAGGCACCTCAAATGAGGATAAACCTAAACGGCACTCGACTGTACCCAAATTATATAGTCTATCCTGGGCACTAATGCACTGTCTGACACAACCTGAGCCAGAACCTCCTGACCAACACCCAGGCAGCTGACCGCCCACTGAGCATATCACCCGCCATGGCCTTAGATCGTCATATCTTGCCAACTGCGATTTTTCAGGCTTCAGAAACGAGACCTTATCTTCAAGCGCTGCCCAGGGTTGAAAATGATGCATAAATCAGAACACCTTACCCATGGCAAGAGACCTTGTGTTTGGCATGTTGTCCAAAGTCCAGTGTAGTTGAAACCAGTGTATCCCATGGGGCCCCGCCCATGCTCGCGGACACATTGGTCACCAACACACATTGTAACCCTCAGCCTGAGCCCAGTGCTCATGTAAGGTCTCTCAGTGGCTGAATGAAGAGACAGCATATTGGGCCTGCCATGAACCTAGGCCCCAATTTTTAACCATAGTTTGGGTTGTCCCTTCACTCTTCCCCATGGCTCTGCTTTGGAATTCCTATTTGTTCGGACACGTGAGGTAATAAACCTGAAAGGAGACCTCCCATCCCACAGATTGGCGAAAAACAATTGGGACCGGGCCAAACACACAGAGCGGAAGATTCGTCCATGGCCCATGAGGCCTCCGCACATTCTCCGCCATCGTTGATACAAAATCCAGAGACAAAAGCCTGAGCAAGTGCCTCAGACTCGCTCTTTCTTCATATCCTGAAGAGTTCTTCTCATGGTTTCTAGATTGGGCCTGCCATACCTAAGTCCCCAAACCTAAGCTGAGTTTGTGTTTTCAGACTTCCGTCCTAAAAGTCCTGGGCCACACTCCCTCCAGGCTTGGGCCCCTGGAGCCACACATTAGGACTGTGCCTACCTAATCCATGGGAATTCTGCTCATTCCATTGTCCAAAATCGTACAAATTAGGAGAACTCTCCAACGTCCCCGAGGCCATCCCAATAGTGTAGGTCTCCGGGGACAAACAAGGGCTGTCTGACACCAGGTGAGCATCTACCTCCACTCATTCCATAGATGGATATACCGAGAGAAGAAGATTGAACCAGACAGGACCCTAGGCCATAATCGGATCCATTGCTTTGGTTTACAGGCATGTCTCCTCAAAAGCCTGGTTTCTAATACAAGCATAAGGCGTTTTCTGAGACACCCATCAGAACAAATCTCGTCTCCACAAGGAAACTTGTGCTGGAGGCTATGTCAAAAGCTTAGGAGAATACTTCAGTGTCCCGGTGCCACCGCCTCATTCCAGGGCCTTATTGACACAAACACACATTAGGCCCCATCCGCAGAAAAGTCCATTTCAACTCAGCCACCCTGTTGCTCCCGCAGAGCCATCCGATCTCAACTGAATTTTTGTGAGAGGACAATTGGAATGCGAGGCGGGCTTCCCTGGCATCCATACTCCAATGGTGCTCTGGAGTCATTCCATATGGAATGTCCTGGTGCTATCCAAAAGGTCTCAAATATCCCGCAGAAGGAATCCTTGAAGGGGGCATCCCAAAACTCCCAACGTGGGAAAACCTCCAGGGCCTTGAGATTCCGCTCCGTTCATGAAGGGGCAGTCATGCACAAAAACTCCAACCTGAGCCAACGTCTGATCCTCGCCATGTCTTCAGATGCTAGAGATATTGGTTCAGATCCGCAGGGGGTACCTGCCATGCCCACGGCTTGAATCCCAAGTCTAGCTTGTGTTCTCAGACTTCTGTCCTCACACTCCTGGCCCAGAAGCCCTCAAGTTTGGCAATTCCGGACCCACAATGCAGCACTCTGCCTGCCCTCTAGAAAAAATATCTTGCCTAATGAGCTGCCCAGGCACCTCAAATGAGGATCAACCTACACGGCACTCGACTGTACCCAAATTATATAGTCTAACCTGGGCTCTAATGCACTGTCTGACACAACCTGAGCCAGAAGCTCCTACCAACACCCAGGCAGCTGACCGCACACTGAGCATATCACACCCGCCATGGACTTAGGTCCTCTTCTCTTCCCAACTGCGGATTTTCAGTTTCAGAACCTAGACCTTATCTCCAAGCACTGCACAGGGTTGAAAATGATGCAGATCAGAACACCTTCCCCATGGCAGATTCCTTGTGATTGGCATGTTTCCAAAGTCCAGTGTAGTTGAAACCAGTGTGGCCCATGAGGCCCCGCACATGCTCGTGGGCCACATTGGTCACAAACACACATTGTGTCCCTCAGCCTGAGCCCAGTCCTCAAGTAAGGCCTCTCAGTGGCTGGATGAAGAGACAGCATATTGGGCCTGCCATGCCCCTAGGCCCCAATTTTTAACCATAGTTTGGGATGTCCCTTCACTCTTCCCCAGGGCTCTGCTTTGGAATTCCTCTTTTGTGCGGACACCTGTGGTAATAAACCTGAAAGGAGACCTCCCATCCACATATTGAAGAAAAACAATGGGGACAGGGCCAAATCCACAGAGAGGAAGATTCGTCCATGGTACATGAGGCCTCCCCACATTCCACGGCCATCGTTGATCCAAAATCCAGAGACAAAAGCCTGAGCAAGTGTCTGAGACTCGCTCTTTCTTCATATCCTGAAGAGTTCTTCTCATGGTTTGTAGAATGGGCCTGCCATGCCTACGTCCCCAAACCTAAGCTGAGTTTGTGTTTTCATACTTCTGTCTTCAAAGTTTGGGCCACTCTCCCTCCACGCTTGGGCCCCTTGAGCCACACATTAGGACTGTGCCTACCCAATCCATGGGAATTCTGCCCATTCCATTGTCCAAAATCGTACAAATTCGAAGAACACTCTAAAGTCCCCGAGGCAATCCCAATAGTGTGGTCTCCGGGGACAAACAACGGCGGTGTGACACCAGGTGAGCATCTAGCTCCACTCATTCCGTAGATAGATATCCCCAGATAAGAAGATGAACCAAACAGGACCCTAGGCCATAATCGGATCCATTGCTTTGGTTTACAGGCATGTCTCCTCAAAAGCCTGGATTCCAAAAACAGCATAAGGGGTTTCCTGAGGCACACATCAGAACAAATCTCGCCTACAAAAGGAAACTTGAGAATGGGAGCTATGTCAAAAGCTTAGGAGAATACTTCAGGGTCCCGGTGCCACCGCCCCATTCCGAGGCCCTCATGGACTCAAACGCACATTAGGCCCCATCCTCAGGAAAGTCCATTTCAACTCAGCCACTCCGGTTGCTCCCGCAGAGGGATCCGATCTCAACTGAATTGTTCCTAGGAGACAATTGGATTGCGAGGCGGGCTTGCCTGGCATCCATCCTCCAACGGTGCTCTGGAGTCATTCCTATGGGATGTCCTGGAGCTGCCCAACAGGTCTCAATTGTCACACAGAAGGAATCATTGAAGGGGGCATCCCACCACTCCCAACGTCAGAAAACCTCCATGGCCTTGAGATTCCGCTCCGTTCATGAAGGGGCAGTCATGCACAGAAACTCCAACCTGAGCCAACGTCTGATCCTCGCCGTGACTTCAGATGCTTGAGATTTTGGTTGCGACTGCAGGGGGTATCAGCCGTGCCCTCGGCCTGAAACTCAAGTCTAGTTTGTGTTCTCAGACTTCTGTCCTCACACTCCTGGCCCAGAAGCCCAAAAGATTGGCAATTCCGGACCCACAATGCAACACTCTGCCTGCCCTCTAGAAAAAATATCTTGCCTAATGAGGTGCCCAGGCACCTCAAATGAGGATAAACCTACACGGCACTCGACTGTACCCAAATTATATAGTCTAACCTGGGCACTAATGCACTGTCTGACACAACCTGAGCCAGAACCTCCTGACCAACACCCAGGCAGCTGACCGCACACTGAGCATATCAGACGCGCCATCGCCGTAAGTCGTTATCTCTTCCCAACTGCGATTTTTCAGGCTTCAGAACCTATACCTTATGTCCAATCACTGCTCACGGTTGAAAATGATGCAGAAATCAGAACACCTTCCCCATGGCAAGAGACCTTGTGATTGGCATGTTGTCCAAGGTCCAGTGTAGTTGAAACCAGTTTGGCCCATGAGGCCCCGCCCATGCTCGCGGGCCACATTTGTCACAAACACACATTTGACCCTCAGCCTGAGCCCAGTCCTCAAGTAAGGCCGCTCAGTGGCTGGATGAAGAGACAGCTTATTGGGCCTGCCATGCCCCTAGGCCCCAATTTTTAACCATAGTTTGGGTTGTCCATTCACTCTTCCCCAGGGCTCTGCTTTGGAATTCCTCTTTTGTTCGGACACCTGAGGTAATAAACCTGAAAGGAGACCTCCCATCCCACAGATTGACGAAAAATAATTGGGACCTCCCCAATCCACAGAAAGGAAGATTCGTCCATGGCCCATGAGGTCTCCCCACATTCCACGGCCATCATTGATATAAAATCCAGAGACAAAAGCCTGAGCAAGTGCCTCAGACTCGTTCTTCCTTCATATCCTGAAGAGTTCTTCTCATGGTTTGTAGATTGGGCCTGCCATACCTACGTCCCCAAACATAAGGTGAGTTTGTGTTTTCAGACTTCTGTCCTCAAAGTCCTGGGCCATTCACCCTCCAGGCTGGGGCCCCTGGAGCCACACATTCGGACTGTGCTTACCTAATCCATGGGAATTCTGCCCATTTTATTGTCCAAAATCTTACAAATTGGGAGAACTCTCCAAAGGCCCCGAGGCAATCCCAATAGTGTAAGTCTCCAGGGACAAACAAGGGTTGTCTGACACCAGGTGAGCATCTACCTCCACTCATTCCATAGACGGATAACCCCAGAGAAGAAGATTGAACCAGACAGGATCCTAGGCAATAATTGGATCCATTGCTTTGGTTTACAGGCATGTCTCCTCAAGAGCCTGGTTTTCAAGACCAGCATAAGTGTTTTCCTGAGGCACCCATCAGAACAAATCTCCTCTCCACAAGAAAACTTGTGCATGGGAGCTATGTCAAAGCTTAGGAGAATACTTCAGGGTCCCGGTGCCACCGCCCCATTCCAAGGCCCTCATGGACACAAACACACTTTAGGCCCCATCCTGAGGAAAGTCCATTTCAACTCAGCCACCCCGGTTGCTCCCGCAGAGCCATCCAATCTCACTGTATTGTTGCTAGGAGATAATTGGAATGAGAGGCGGGCTTCCCTGGCATCCATCCTCGAACGGTGCTCTAGAGTCATTTTATATGGGATGTCCTGGAGCTGCCCAACAGGTCTCAATTGTCCCGCAGAATGAATCCTTGAAGGGGGCATCACACAACTCCCAACGTGGAAAAAGCTCCATGGACTTGAGATTCTGCTCCTTTCATGAAGGGTCAGTCATGCACAGAAACTACAACCTCAGCCAACGTCTGATCCTCGCCGTGACTTCAGATGCTTGAGATATTTTTTCTGATCTGCAGGGGGTACCTACCTTGCACTCGGCCTGAAGCCCAAGTCTAGCTTGTGTTCTCAGACTTCTTACCTCAAACTCCTGGCCCAGAATTCCTCCATTTTGGCAACTCCTGACCCACAATGCAGCACTATGCCTGCCATCTAGAAAAAATATCTTGCCTAATGAGGTGCCCAGGCACCTCAAATGAGAATAAACCTGCAGGGCACTCGACTGTACCCAAATTATATAGTCTAACTTGGGCACTAGTGCACTGTCTGACACAACCTGAGCCAGAACCTCCTGACCAACACCCAGGCAGCTGACCGCACACTGAGAATATCAGACGCGCCATCGACTTAGATCGTCATCTCTTCCCAACTGTGAATTTTCAGGCTTCAAAACCTAGACCTTATCTCCAACCACTGCCCATGGTTAAAAATGATGCAGAAATCAAAACACCTTCCCCATGGCAAGAGACCTTGTGATTGGATGTTGTCCAAGGTCCGTGTAGTTGAAACCAGTGTGGCCTATGAGGGCCCGCCCATGCTCGCGTGCCACGTTGGTCACAAACACACACTGTGACCCTCAGCCTGAGCCCAGCCCTCAAGTAAGGCCTCTCAGTGGCTGTATGAAGAGACAGCTTATTGTGCCTGCCATGCCACTAGGCCCCAATTTTTAACCATAGTTTGGGTTTTGCCTTCACACTTCCCCAGGGCTCTGCTTTGGAATTCCTCTTTTGTTCAGACACCTGAGGTAATAAACCTGAAAGGAGACCTCCCATCCCACAGATTGACGAAAAACAATTGGGACGCGGCCAAATCCACAGAGAGGAAGATTCGTCCATGGCCCATGAGGCCTCCCCACTTTCCACGGCCATCGTTGATATAAAATCCAAATTCAAAACCCTAGGAAGTGCCTCAGACTCGCTCTTTCTTCATATCCTGAAGATTTCTTCTCATGATTTGTAGATTGGGCCTGCCATACCTACATCCCCAAACCTAAGCTGAATTTGTGTTTTCAGACTTCTGTCCTCAAAGTCCTGGGCCACACACCCTCAGTCTGGGGCCCCTGAAGCCACACATTAGGACTGTGCCTACCCAATCCATGGGAATTCTGCCCATTCCATTGTCCAAAATGGTACTAATTAGGAGAACTCTCCAAATTCCCCGAGGCCATCCCAATAGTGTAGGTCTCCGGGGACAAACAACGGCGGTGGACTCCAGGTGAGCATCTACCTCCACTCATTCCATAGATGAATATCCCCAGAGAAGAAGAATGAACAAGACAGGACCCTAGGCCATAATCGAATACATTGCTTTGGTTACAGGCATGTCTCTTCAAAAGTCAGGATTCCAATACCAGCATAATGGGTTTCCTGAGGCACCCATCAGAACAAATCTCCTCTCCACAAGGAAACTTGTGCATGGGAACTATGTCAAAAGCTTAGGAGAATACTTCAGGGTCCCAGTGCCACCGCCCCATTTCAAGGCCCTCATGGACACAAACACACATTAGGGCCCATCCTCAGGAAAGTCCATTTCAACTCAGCCACAACGGTTGCTCCCGCAGAGGGATCCGATCTCAACTGTATTGTGGCTAGTAGACAATTGGATTGCGAGGCAGGCTTCCCTGGCATCCATCCTCCAAGGGTGCTCTGGAGTCATTCCATATGTGATGTCCTGGAGCTGCCCAACAGGTCTCAATTGTCACACAGAAGGAATCATTGAAGGGGGCATCCCAACACTCCCACGTCGGAAAACCTCCATGGCCTTGAGATTCCGCTCCGTTCATGAAGGGGCAGTCATGCACAGAAACTCCAACCTGAGCTAACGTCTGATCCTCGCCGTGACTTCAGATGCTTGAGATTTTGGTTGCGACTTCAGGGGGTACCAGCCGTGCCCTCGGCCTGAAACTCAAGTCTAGCTTGTGTTCTCAGACTTCTGTCCTCACACTCCTGGCCCAGAAGCCCAAAAGTTTGGCAATTCCGGACCCACAATGCAGCACTCTGCCTGCCCTCTAGAAAAAATATCTTGCCTAATGAGGTGCCCAGGCACCTCAAATGAGGATAAACCTACACGGCACTCGACTGTACCCAAATTATATAGTCTAACCTGGGCACTAATGCACTGTCTGACACAACCTGAGCCAGAACCTCCTGACCAACACCCAGGCAGCTGGCCGCACACTGAGCATATCAGACGCGCCATCGCCTTAGGTCGTCACCTCTTCCCAACTGCGATTTTTCAGGCTTCAGAACCTATTCCTTATGTCCAATCACTGCTCACGATTGAAAATGATGCAGAAATTAGAACACCTTCCCCATGGCAAGAGACCTTGTGATTGGCATGTTGTCCAAGGTCCAGTGTAGTTGAAACCAGTTTGGCCCATGAGGCCCCGCCCATGCTCACGGGCCACATTTGTCACAAACACACATTTGACCCTCAGCCTGAGCCCAGTCCTCAAGTAAGGCCGCTCCGTGGCTGGATGAAGAGACAGCTTATTGGGCCTGCCATGACCCTAGGCCCCAATTTTTAACCATAGTTTGGGTTGTCCCTTCACTCTTACCCAGGGCTCTGCTTTGGAATTCTACTTTTGTTCGGACACCTGAGGTAATAAACCTGAAAGGAGACCTCCCATCCAACAGATTGACGAAAAATAATTGGGACCTCCCCAATCCACAGAAAGGAATATTCGTCCATGGCCCATGAGGCCTCCCCACATTCCACGGCCATCGTTGATATAAAATCCAGAGACAAAAGCCTGAGCAAGGGCCTCAGACTCGCTCTTTCTTCATATCCTGAAGAGTTCTTCTCATGGTTTGTAGATTGCGCCTGCCATACCTACGTCCCCAAACATAAGGTGAGTTTGTGTTTTCAGACTTCTGTCCTCAAAGTCCTGGGCCACACACCCTCAAGGCTGGGGCCCCTGGAGCCACACATTCGGACTGTGCCTACCCAATCCATGGGAATTCTGCCCATTCCATTGTCCAAAATCTTACAAATTGGGAGAATTCTCCAAAGTCCCGAGGCAATCCCAATAGTGTAGGTCTCCAGGGACAAAGAAGTGTAGTGTGACTCCAGGTGAGCATCTACCTCCACTCATTCCATAGACGGATATCCCCAGAGAAGAAGATTGAACCAGACAGGATACTAGGCAATAATCGGATCCATTGCTTTGGTTTACAGGCATGTCTCCTCAAGAGCCTGGATTCCAAGACCAGCATAAGGGTTTTCCTGAGGCGCCCATCAGAACAAATCTCCTCTCCACAAGGAAACTTGTGCATGGGAGCTATGTCAAAAGCTTAGGAGAATGCTTCAGGGTCTCGTTGCCACCGCCCCATTCCAAGGCCCTCATGGACACAAACACACTTTAGGCCCCATCCTCAGGAAAGTCCATTTCAACTCAGCCACCCCGGTTGCTCCCGCAGAGCCATCTGATCTCAACTTTCTTGTTGCTAGGAGACAATTGGAATGAGAGGCGGGCTTCCCTGGCATCTATCCTCAAACCGTGCTCTGGAGTCATTCCATATGGGATGTCCTGGAGCTGCCCAACAGGTCTCAATTGTCCCAAAGAAGGAATCCTTGAAGGGGGCATCACACAACTCCCAACGTGGGAAAAGCTCCATGGCCTTGAGATTCCGCTCCTTTCATGAAGGGGCAGTCATGCACAGAAACTACAACCTGAGCCAACGTCTGATCTTCGCCATGACTTCAGATGGTTGAGATATTGTTTCCGATATGCAGGGGGTACCTACCGTGCCCTCGGCCTGAATCCCAGGTCTAGCTTGTGTTCTCAGACTTCTGTCCTCAAACTCTTGGCCCAGGAGTCCTCCATTTTGGCAATTCCGGACCCACAATGCTGCACTCTGCCTACCATCTAGAAAAAATATCTTGCCTAATGAGGTGCCCAGGCACCTCAAATAAGGATAAACCTACAGGGCACTCGACTGTACCCAAATTATATAGTCTAACTTGGGCACTAGTGCACTGTCTGACACAACCTGAGCCAGAACCTCCGGACCAACACCCAGGCAGTTGACCGCACACTGAGCATATCAGAGGCGCCATCGCCTTAGATCGTCATCTCTTCCCAACTGCGATTTTCAGGCTACAGAACCTAGACCTTATCTCCAACCACTGCCCAGGGTTGAAAATGATGCAGAAATCAAAACACCTTCCCCATGGCAAGAGACCTTGTGATTGGCATGTTGTCCAATGTCCAGTGTAGTTGAAACCAGTGTGGCCCCTGAGGCCCCGCCCATGCTCGCGTGCCACGTTGGTCACAAACACACACTGTGACCCTCAGCCTGAGCCCAGCCCTCAAGTAAGGCCTCTCAGTGGCTGGATGAAGAGACAGCTTATTGTGCCTGCCATGCCCCTAGGCCCCAATTTTTAACCATAGTTTGGGTTTTCCCTTCACTCTTCCCAAGGGCTCTGCTTTGGAATTCCTCTTTTGTTCAGACACCTGAGGTAATAAACCTGAAAGGAGACCTCCCATCCCACAGATTGACGAAAAACGATTGGGATCAGGCCAAATCCACAGAGAGGAAGATTCGTCCATGGCCCATGAGGCCTCCCCACATTCCACGGCCATCGTTGATATAAAATCCAAATGCAAAAGCCTGAGCAAGTGCCTCAGACTCGCTATTTCTTCATATCCTGAAGATTTCTTCTCATGATTTGTAGATTGGGCCTGCCATACCTACATCCCCAAACCTAAGCTGAGTTTGTGTTTTCAAACATCTGTCCTCAAAATCCTGGGCCACACACCCTCAGGCTGAGGCCCCTGAAGCCACACATTAGGACAGTGCCTACCCAATCCATGGGAATTCTGCCCATTCCATTGTCCAAAATGGTACTAATTAGGAGAACTCTCCAAAGTCCCCGAGGCCATCCCAATAGTGTAGGTCTCCGGGGACAAACAATGGCGGTCTGACTCCAGGTGAGCATCTACCTCCACTCATTCCATAGATGAATATCCCCAGAGAAGAAGAATGAACAAGACAGGACCCTAGGCCATAATCGAATACATTGCTTTGGTTTACAGGCATGTCTCTTCAAAGTCTGGATTCCAATACCAGCATAATGGGTTTCCGGAGGCACCCATCAGAACAAATCTCCTCTCCACAAGGAAACTTGTGCATGGGAGCTAAGTCAAAAGCTTAGGAGAATACTTCAGGGTCCCAGTGCCACCGCCCCATTTCAAGGCCCTCATGGACACAAACACACATTAGGTCCCATCCTCAGGAAAGTCCATTTCAACTCAGCCACACAGGTTGCTCCGCAGAGGGATCCGATCTCAACTCTATTGTGGCTAGTAGACAATTGGATTGCGAGGCGGTCTTCCCTGGCATCCATCCTCCAAATTGCTCTGGAGTCATTCCATATGGGATGTCCTGGAGCTGTCCAACAGGTCTCAATTGTCACAGAAGGAATAATTGAAAGGGGGATCCCACCACTCCCACGTCGGAAAACCTCCATGGCCTTGAGATTCCGCTCCGTTCATGAAGGGGCAGTCATGCAAAGAAACTCCAACCTGAGCCAACGTCTGATCCTCGCCGTGACTTCAGATGCTTGAGATTTTGGTTGCAAATGCAGGGGGTACCAGCTGTGCCTTCGGCCTGAAACTCAAGTCTAGCTTGTGTTCTCAGACTTCTGTCCTCACACTCCTGGCCCAGAAGCCCAAAAGTTTGGCAATTCCGGACCCACAATGCAGCACACTGCCTGCCCTCTAGAAAAAATATCTTGCCTAATGAGGTGCCCAGGCACCTCAAAAGAGGATAAACCTACACGGCACTCGAAGGTACCCAAATTATATAGGCTAACCTGGGCACTAATGCACTGTCTGACACAACCTGATTCAGAAACTCCTGACCAACACCCAGGCAGCTGACCGCACACTGAGCATATCAGACGCGCCATCACCTTAGATCGTCATCTCTTCCCAATTGCGATTTTTCAGGCTTCAGAACCTATACCTTTTGTCCAATCACTGCTCACGATTGAAAATGATGCAGAAATCAGAAACCTTACCCATGGCAAGAGACCTTGTGATTGGCATGTTGTCCAAGGTCCAGTGTAGTTGAAACCAGTTTGGCCTAATGAGGTGCCCAGGCACCTTCAATGAGGATAAACCTCCACAGCTCGACTTTACCCATATCATATAGTCTAAACGGGGCACCAATGCACTATCGGACACAACCTGAGCCCGGACCTCCTGACCAACAACCGGAAAGCAGACCGCACACTGAACACATAAGACCCGCGATGGCCTTAGGTCATCATCTCTTCCCCTGCCCAGGGGTGAGTGTGATGCAGAAATCAGAAAACCTCCTTACCCATGGTAAGAAACCTTGTGGTTGGCACGTTGTCCAACGTTCAGTGTTGCAGTTTGCAGTTTGGAGCTTCTCACAAATCCCATAGTGGGAAAACCCCCATGGCATCGGGATGCCCTCCACTTCGTGAAGGGGCCATCAGGACAGAAACACCAACTTGAGCGATCTTCTGATCCTCACCCTGACTTCAGATGCACGAGTTCTCGATTCAGGTCTGTAGATTGTCCCATCGCTGATACATAATCCAGAGACAAAAACCTGAGCAAGCGCCTCAGACTCGCACTTTCTTCATATCCTGAAGAGTTCTCATGGTCTGTAGATCGGGCCTGCCATACCTACGTCCCCAACCTAAGCTGAGTTTGTGTTTTCAGACTTCTGTCCTCAAAGTCCTGGGCCACACACCCTTCAAGCTGGGGCCCCTGGAGCCACACATGAGGACTGTGCCTATCAATCCATGGGAATCTGCCCATTCCATTGTCCAAAATGGTACTAATTAGGAGAAACCTCCAAAGTCCCTGAGGCCATCCCAATAGTGTCGGTCGCTCAGAACAAACAAGGGCTGTCTGACACCAGCTGATAATCTACCTCCACTCATACCATAAATGGATGTCCCAAGAGGAGAAGATTGAACCAGACAGGACCCTAGGCCATAATAGGATCCATTGCCTTGGTTTACAGGCATGTCTCCTCAAAAGCCTGATTCCAATACGAGCATAGGGGTTTTGCTGAGGCACCCATCAGAACTTATCTCGTCTCCACAAGGAAACCTGTGCATGGGAGCCATGTCCAAAGCACAGGAGAGTACTTCAGGGTCCCGGTGCCACCGCCCCATTTCAAGGCCCTCATGGACACAAAAACACACTAGGACCCATCCTCAGGAAAGTCCATTTCAACTCAGCCACCCCGGTTTTTCCGGCAGAGCCATCAGATCTAAACTGTCTTGTTGCTAGGAGACAATTGGAATGCGAGGCGGGCTTCCCAGGCATCCATCCTCGAACGGTGCTCTGGAGTCATTCCATATGGGATGTCCTGGAGCTGTCCAACAGGTCTCAATTGTCCCGCAGAAGGAATCCTTGAAGGGGGCATCCCACAACTCCCAACGTGGGAAAACCTCAATGGCCTCGAGATTCCACTCCCTTCATGAAGCGGCCGTCATGCACGGAAACTCAAACCTGAGCCAACGTCTGATCCTCGCCCTGAATTCAGATGCATGAGTATTGGTTCAGATCTGCAGGGGGTACCTGCCGTGCCCTGGCCCTGAAACCCAAGTCTAGCTTGTCTTCTCAGACTTCCGTCCTCACACTCCTGGCCCCGGAGTCCTCAAGTTTGGCAATTCCGGACCCACAATGCAGCACACTGCGTGCCCTCTAGAAAAAAAATTATTGCCTCATGAGCTTCCCAGGCACCTTCAGTAAGGATAAACATCCACAGCACTCGACTTTACCCAAATTACATAGTCTAACCTGGGCACTAATGCACTGTCGGACACAACCTGAGCCCGGACCTCCTGACCAACACCCGAAAAGCAGACCGCACACTGAGCACATAAAACCCGCCATGGCCTTAGGCCATCATCTCTTCCCTACCTCAGTTTTCAGGCCTCAGAACCGAGACATTATCTCCAATCACTGCCCAGGGGTGAGTGTGATGCAGAAATCAGAACACCTCCTTACCCATGGTAAGAAAGCTTGTGGTTGGCACGTTGTCCAACGTTCAGTGTAGGAGAAACCAGCATTCACCCTGAGGTCCCGCCCATTCTTGAGTGCGACAAGGGCATAAACATGCATTGTGACCCTCAGCATGAGTCCTGTCCTCTAGTAAGTCCTCTCAGTGACTGGACCATTAGATGTCATAATGGGCTTGATATGTCCCTAGGCCCCCATTTTTAACCAGATTTCTGATTGTCCAGTCACCCCCCCCCAGGGCTCTATTAAGGAATCCCTAATTTGGTGGGAAACCTAAGGTTAAAAAGAAAACAACATCAAAAAAAAAAATGAAACGGAATTCTACATCCCACAGAGTGACCCCAATCGCTTTGGACTGGGCCAAACCACCAGGGAGTAAGACTCGTCCATTTCCCATGAAGTCACCCAGAAATTCCACGACCATGAGTGACACGATATCCAGAGAGAAAAACTTGAGCAAGAGCCTCACACTCGCCCTTTTTTCAAATCCCGAAATGTTCTACTCATGGTCTGTAGATCAGTCCTGCCATACCTATGACCTGAAACATAAGCCAAGTTTGTGTTTTCAGACAACTGTCCAAACAGCCCTGGCCTACACAACCTACAGGCTCAGGCCCCTGAAGCCAAACCTGAGGACTGTACTTGCCCTCTCCAAGGGAATTGTGTGTGCCCATTACAATGGCCACATCCCTTCTAATAGGATAAAACTCCAAAGACCCTCATCCATCTCATTAGTGGTGGCTTCCCAGGTAAAACAGAGGCAATCTGAGCCCATTTGAGCACCTACCTGTACTCAGACCCATAGACAGATGTCCCCAGAGGTATAAAGGAAAGAACAGGTCCCTACGCACTAATCAGATCCATTACTTGGTTTCCAGGCATCTCTCCTCAGAGGCCTGGATTTCAAAACCAGCATATGGCTCTTTCTTGACTCACCCATCACAAAACATCTCATCTACCCATGGGAAACTTGCATGTTGGATCTGTGTCAAAGCCTCTGTTAACGAGAACCCTTCAGGGCCCCAGTGCTACCGCTTAATTCCAAGGTCTCCATCGACACAAAAGCACATTAGGACCCATCCATAGGAGAGTCCATTTCAACTCATCCTCCTCGGTTGCTCCCCCAGATCCAGCAGATCTAACCTGTCTTGTGTCTAGGTGACAAATGGAATGCGAGGTGGGCTACCCAGCCATTCATCCTTAGAACCCGGCTCAGAATCATTGGCCTGGAGCCAAACAACAGGTCTCAATTGTCCTGCAGAAGACACTTTGCAGTTTGGAGCTTCTCACAAATCCCATCGTGGGAAAACCCCCATGGCATCGGGATGCCCTCCACTTCGTGAAGGGGCCATCAGGGACAGAAACACCAACTTGAGCAAAGTTCTGATCCTCGCCCTGACTTCAGATGCACGAGATCTCGATTCAGGTCTGTAGATTGTGCCATCGCTGATACAAAATCCAGAGACAAAAACCTGAGCAAGCGCCTCAGACTCCCACTTTCTTCATAGCCTGAAGAGTTCTTCTCATGGTTTGTAGATCGGGCCTGCCATACCTACGTCCCCAACCTAAGCTGAGTTTGTGTTTTCAGAATTCTGTCCTCAAAGTCCTGGGCCACACTCCCTCCAGGCTGGGGCGCCTGGAACCACACATTAGGACTGTGCCTACCAATCCATGGGAATTCTGCCCATTCCATTGTCTAAAATCGTACAAATTATGAGAAACCTCCAAAGTACCTGAGGCCATCCCAATAGTGTTAGTCGCCCGGAACAAACAAGGGCTGTCTGACACCAGCTGATAATCTACCTCCACTCATACTATAAATGGATGTCCCCAGAGGAGAAGATTGAACCAGACAGGGCCCTGGGCCATAATAGGATCCATTGCCTTGGTTTACAGGCATGTCTCCTCAAAAGCCTGATTCCAATACGAGCATAGGGGTTTTGCTGAGGCACCCAGCAGAACTCATCTCATCTCCAGAAGAAACCTGTGCATGGGAACCATGTCCAAAGCATAGGAGAGTACTTCAGGGTCCCGGTGCCACCGCCCCATTCCAAGGCCCTCAGGGACACAAAAACACATTAGGACCCATCCTCAGGAAAGTCCATTTCAACTCAGCCACCCCGGTGGCTCCCGCAGAGCCATCAGATCTAAACTGTCTTGTTGCTAGGAGACAATTGGAATGCGAGGCGGGCTTCCCAGGCATCCATCCTCGAAAGGTGCTCTGGAGTCATTCCATATGGGATGTCCTGGAGCTGTCCAACAGGTCTCAATTGTCCCGCAGAAGGAAGTCTTGAAGGGGCATCCCACAACTCCCAACGTGGGAAAAGCTCAATGGTCTCGAGAGTCCGCTCCCTTCATGAAGCGGCCGTCATGCACGGAAACTCCAACCTGAGCCAACGTCTGATCCTCGCCTTGACTTCTGATCCATGAGTATTGGTTCAGATCTGCAGGGGGTACCTGCCGTGCCCTGGCCCTGAAACCCAAGTATAGCTTGTCTTCTCAGACTTCCGTCATCACACTCCTGGCCCCGAAGCCCTCAACTTTGGCAATTCCGGACCCAAATGCAGCACTCTGCTTGCCCTCAAGAAAAAAATTATTGCCTCATGAGCTGCCCAGGCACCTTCAATGAGGATAAACCTCCACAGCACTCGACTTCACCCAAATTATATAGTCTAACCTGGGCACTAATGCACTGTGGGACACAACCTGAGCCAGGACCTCCTGACCAACACCCGGAAAGCAGACCGCACACTGAGCACATAAGACCCGCCATGGCCTTAGGTCATCATCTCTTCCCTACCTCAGTTTTCAGGCCTCAGAACCGAGACATTATCTCCAATCACTGCCCAGGGGTGAGTGTGATGCAGAAATCAGAACACCTCCTTACCCATTGTAAGAAACCTTGTGGTTGGACGTCATCCAACGTTCAGTGTAGGAGAAACCAGCATTCACCCTGAGGCCCCGCCCATTCTTGAGTGCGACAAGGGCATAAACACGCATTGTGACCTTCAGCATGAGTCCTGTCCTCTAGTAAGTCCTCTCAGGGACTGGAACATTAGATGTCATAATGGGCTTGATATGTCCCTAGGCCCCAATTTTTAACCAGATTTCTGATTGTCCAGTCACTCCCCCCCCCCAGGGCTCACTCTGGAATCCCTCATTTGGTGGGACACCTGAAGTTAAAAAGAAAACAACATCAAAAAAAAAAAAAACGGACTTCTTCCATCCCACAGAGTGACCCCAAACACTTTGGACTGGGCGAAACCACCAGGGAGTAAGGCTCGTCCATTTCCCATGTAGTCACCCAGAAATTTCACGACCATGAGTGACACGATATCCAGAGACAAAAACTTGAGCAAGAGCCTCACACTCGCCCTTTTCTCAAATCCCGAAATGTTCTCCTCATGGTCTGTAGATAAGTCCTGCCATACCTATGACCTGAAACATAAGCCAAGTTTGTGTTTTCAGACAACTGTGCAAACAGCCCTGGCCTACACAACCTACAGGCTCAGGCCCCTGGAGCCAAACCTGAGGACTGTACTTGCCCTCTCCAAGGGAATTTTGTGTGCCCATTCCAATGGCCACATCCCTTCTAATAGGATAAACCTCCAAAGTCCCTGATCCATCTCATTAGTGGTGGCTTCCCAGGTAAAACAGGGGCAATCTGAGCCCATTTGAGCACCTACCTGTACTCAGACCCATAGACAGATATCCCCAGAGGTAAAAAGAAAAGAACAGGCCCCTAGGCACTAATCATATCCATTGCTTTGGTTTCCAGGCATCTCTCCTCAGAGGCCTGGATTTCAAATCCAGCATATGGCTCTTTCTAGACTCACCCATCAGAAAACATATCATCTACTCATGGGAAACTTGCACGTTGGAGCTGTGTCAAAGCCATGTTTAGGAGAACCCTTCAGGGCCCCAGTGCCACCGCTTCATTCCAAGGTCTCCATCGACACAAAAGCACATTAGGACCCATCCATAGGAGAGTCCATTTCAACTCAGCCTCCTCGGTTGCTCCCCGAGATCCAGCAGATCTACTTGTCTTGTGTCTAGAAGACAATTGGAATGCGAGGTGGGCTACCCAGCCATTCATCCTTAGAACCCTGCTCAGAATCATTGGCCTGGAGCCAAACAACAGGTCTCAATTGTCCTGCAGAAGACACTTTGCAATTTGGAGCTTCTCACAAATCCTATCGTGGGAAAACCCCCATGGCCTCGTGATGCCGCCCCTTCGTGAAGGGGCCATCAGGGACAGAAACACCAACTTGAGCGATCGTCTGATCCTCGCCCTGACTTAAGATGCACGAGATCTCGATTCAGGTCTGTAGATTGTGCCACCGCTGATACAAAATCCAGAGACAACAACCTGAGCAAGGGCGTCAGACTCGCACTGTCTTCATATCCTGAAGAGTTCTTCTCATGGTTTGTAGATCGGGCCTGCCATACCTACATCCCCAAACCTAAGCTGACTTTGTGTTTTCAGACTTCTGTCCTCAAAGTCCTGGGCCACACACCCTGGAGCCACACATTAGGACTGTGCCTACCAATCCATGGGAATTCTGCCTATTCCATTGTCCAAAATCGTACAAATTAGGAGAAACCTCCAAAGTCCCTGAGGCCATCCCAATAGTGTTAGTCACCCGGAAAACAAGGGCTGTCTGACACCAGCTGATAATCTAACTCCACTCATACCATAAATGGATGTCCCCAGAGGAGAAGATTGAACCAGACAGGACCTTAGGCCATAATAGGATCCATTGCCTTGGTTTACAGGCATGTCTCCTCAAAAGCCTGATTCCAATACGAGCATAGGGGTTTTGCTGAGGCACCCATCAGAACTCATCTCGTCTCCACAAGGAAACCTGTGCATGGGAGCCATGTCCAAAGCATAGGAGAGTACTTCAGGGTCCCGGTGCCACCGCCCCATTCCAAGGCCCTCAGGGACACAAAAACACATTAGGACCCATCCTCAGGAAAGTCCATTTCAACTCAGCCACCCCGGTTGCTCCCGCAGAGCTATCATATATAAACTGTCTTGTAGCTAGGAGACAATTGGAATGCTAGGCGAGCTTCCCAGGCATCCATCCTCGAATAGTGCTCTGGAGTCATTCCATATGTGATGTCCTGGAGCTGTCCAACAGGTCTCAATTGTCCCGCAGAAGGTTTCCTTGAAGGGGGCATCCCACAACTCCCAACGTGGGAAAACCTCAATGGCCTCGAGAGTCCGCTCCCTTCATGAAGCGGCCGTCATGCACGGAAACTCCAACCTGAGCCAACGTCTGATCCTCGCCCTGAATTCAGATGCATGAGTATTGGTTCAGATCTGCAGGGGGTACCTGCCATGCCCTCGCCCTGAAACCCAAGTCTAGCTTGTCTTCTCAGACTTCCGTCCTCACACTCCTGGCCCCGGAGTCCTCATGTTTGGCAATTCCGGACCCACAATGCAGCACTCTGCCTGCCCTCTAGAAAAAAATTATTGCCTCATGAGCTGCCCAGGCACCTTCAATGAGGATAAACCTCCACAGCACTCGACTTCACCCAAATTATATAGTCTAACCTGGGCACTAATGCACTGTCGGACACAACCTGAGCCCGGACCTCCTGACCAACACCCGGAAAGCAGACCGCACACTGAGCACATAAGACCCGCCATGGCCTTGGGTCATCATCTCTTCCCTACCTCAGTTTTCAGGCCTCAGAACCGAGACATTATCTCCAATCACTGCCCAGGGGTGAGTGTGATGCAGAAATCAGAACACCTTCTTATCCAAGGTAAGAAACCTTGTGGTTGGCACGTCGTCCAACGTTCAGTGTAGGAGAAACCAGTATTCACCCTGAGGCCCCGCCCATTCTTGAGTGCGACAAGGGTATAAACACGCATTGTGACCCTCAGCATGAGTCCTGTCCTCTAGTAAGTCCTCTCAGTGACTGGACCATTAGATGTCATAATGGGCTTGATATGTCCCTAGGCCCCCATTTTTAACCAGATTTCTGATTGTCCAGTCACCCCCCCCCAGGGCACTACTCTGGAATCCCTCATTTGGTGGGACACCTGAGGTTAAAAGGAAAACAACATCAAAAAAAAAAAACGGACTTCTTCCATCCCACAGAGTGACCTCAAACGCTTTGGACTGGGCCAAACCACCAGGGAGTAAGACTCGTCCATTTCCCATGAAGTCACCCAGAAATTTCACGACCATGAGTGACACGATATCCAGAGACATAAACTTGAGCAAGAGCCTCACACTCGCCCTTTTCTCAAATCCCGAAATGTCCTCCTCATGGTCTGTAGATAAGTCCTGCCATACGTATGACCAGAAACATAAGCCAAGTTTGTGTTTTCAGACAACTGTCCAAACAGCCCTGGCCTACACAACCTACAGGCTCAGGCCCCTGGAGCCTAACCTGAGGACTGTACCTGCCCTCTCCATGGGAATTTTGTGTGCCCATTCCAATGGCCACATCCCTTCTAATAGGATAAACCTCCAAAGTCCCTGATCCATCTCATTAGTGGTGGCTTCCCAGGTAAACCAGGGGCAATCTGAGCCCATCTGAGCACCTACCTGTACTCAGACCCATAGACAGATGTCCCCAGAGGTAAAAAGGAAAGAACAGGCCCCTAGGCACTAATCATATCCATTGCTTTGGTTTCCAGGCATCTCTCCTCAGAGGCCTGGATTTCAAAACCAGCATATGGCTGTTTCTTGACTCACCCATCAGAAAACATCTCATCTACCCAAGGGAAACTTGCACGTTGGAGCTGTGTCAAAGCCTCTGTTTAGGAGAACCCTTCAGGGCCCCAGTGCCACCGCTTCATTCCAAGGTCTCCATAGACCCAAAAGCACATTAGGACCCATCCATAGGAGACTCCATTTCAATTCAAACTCCTCGGTTGCTCCCACAGATCCACCAGATCTAACCTGTCTTGTTTCTAGGAGACAATTGGAATGCGAGGTGGGCTACCAAGCCATGCATCCTTAGAACCCTGCTCAGAATCATTGGCCTGGAGCCAAAGAACAGGTCTGAATTGTCCTGCAGAAGACACTTTGCAGTTTGGAGATTCTCACAAATCCCATCTTGAGAAAACCCCCATGGCCTCGTGATGCCGCCCCTTCGTGAAGGGACTTCAGGGACAGAAACACCAACTTCAGCGATCGTCTGTGCCTCGCCCTGACTTCAGATGCACGAGATCAAGATTCAGGTCTGTAGATTGTGCCATCGCTGATACAAAATCCAGAGACAAATACCTGAGCAAGCGCCTCAGACTCGCAGTTTCTTCATATCCTGAAGAGTTCTTCCCATGGTTTGTAGATCGGGCCTGCCATACCTACATCCCCAAACCTAAGCTGAGTTTGTGTTTTCAGACTTCTGTCCTCAAAGTCCAGGGCCACACACCGTCCAGCCCGGTCCCCTGGAACCACACATTAGGACTGTGCCTACCATTTCATGGGAATTCTGCCCATTCCATTGTCCAAAATCGTACAAATTAGGAGAAAGCTCCAAAGTCCCTGAGGCCATCCCAATCGTGTAGGTCGCCCGGAACAAACAAGGGCTGTCTGACACCAGCTGATAATCTACCTCCACTCATACCATAAATGGATGTCCCCAGAGGAGAAGATTGAACCAGACAGGACCCTAGGCCATAATAGGATCCATTGCCTTGGTTTACAGGCATGTCTCCTCAAAAGCCTGATTCCAATACGAGCATAGGGGTTTTGGTGAGGCACCCAGCAGAACTCATCTCGTCTCCACAAGGAAAGCTGTGAATGGGAGCCATGTCCAAAGCATAGGAGAGTACTTCAGGGTCCGGGTGTCACCGCCCCATTCCAAGGCCCTCAGGGACACAAAAACACATTAGGACCCATCCTCAGGAAAGTCCATTTCAACTCAGCCACCCCGGTTGCTCCCGCAGAGCAATCAGATCTAAACTGTCTTGTTGCTAGGAGACAATTGGAATGCCAGGCGGGCTTCCCAGGCATCCATCCTCGAATGGTGCTCTGGAGTCATTCCATATGGGATGTCCTGGAGCTGTCCAACAGGTCTCAATTGTCCCGCAGAAGGAATCCTTGAAGGGGGCATCCCACAACTCCCAACGTGGGAAAACCTCAATGGCCTCGAGATTCCACTCCCTTCATGAAGCGGCCATCATGCACGGAAACTCCAACCTGAGCCAACGTCTGATCCTCGCCCTGAATTCAGATGCATGAGTATTGGTTCAGATCTGCGAGGGTACCTGCCGTGCCCTCGCCCTGAAACCCAAGTCTATCTTGTCTTCTCAGACTTCCGTCCTCACACTCCTGGCCCCGAAGTCCTCATGTTTGGCAATTCCGGACCCACAATGCAGCACTCTGCCTGCCCTCTAGAAAAAAATTATTGCCTCATGAGCTGCCCAGGCACCTTCAATGAGGATAAACCTCCACAGCACTCGAATTCACCCAAATTATATAGCCTAACCTGGGCACTAATGCACTGTCGGACACAACCTGAGCCCGGATCTCCTGACCAACACCCGGAGAGCAGACGGCACACTGAGCACATTAAACCCGCCATGGCCTTAGGTCATCATCTCTTCCCTACCTCAGTTTTCAGGCCTCAGAACCGAGACATTATCTCCAATCACTGCCCAGGGGTGAGTGTGATGCAGAAATCAGAACACCTCCTTACCCATGGTAAGAAACCTTGTGGTTGGCACGTCGTCCAATGTTCAGTGTAGGAGAAACCAGCATTCACCCTGAGGTCCCGCCCATTCCTGAGTGCGACAAGGGCATAAACACGCATTGTGACCCTCAGCATGAGTCCTGTCCTCTAGTAAGTCCGCTCAGGGACTGGACCATTAGATGTCATAATGGGCTTGATATGTCCCTAGGCCCCAATTTTTAACCAGATTTCTGATTGTCCAGTCACCCCCCCCAAGGGCTCTACTCTGGAATCCCTCATTTGGTGGGACACCTGAGGTTAAAAGGAAAACAACATCAAAAAAAAAAAAAAAACGGATTTCTTCCATCCCACAGAGTGACCTCAAACGATTTGGACTGGGCCAAACCACCAGGGAGTAAGACTCGTCCATTTCCCATGAAGTCACCCAGAAATTTCACGACCATGAGTGACACGATATCCAGCGACATACACTTGAGCAAGAGCCTCACACTCGCCCTTTTCTCAAATCCCGAAATGTCCTCCTCATGGTCTGTAGATAAGTCCTGCCATACGTATGACCAGAAACATAAGCCAAGTTTGTTTTTTCAGACAACTGTCCAAACAGCCCTGGCCTACACAACCTACAGGCTCAGGCCCCTGGAGCCTAACCTGAGGACTGTACCTGCCCTCTCCAAGGGAATTTTGTGTGCCCATTCCAATGGCCACATCCCTTCTAATAGGATAAACCTCCAAAGTCCCTGATCCATCTCATTAGTGGTGGCTTCCCAGGTAAACCAGGGGCAATCTGAGCCCATCTGAGCACCTACCTGTACTCAGACCCATAGACAGATGTCCCCATAGGTAAAAAGGAAAGAACAGGCCCCTAGGCACTAATCATATCCATTGCTTTGGTTTCCAGGCATCTCTCCTCAGAGGCCTGGATTTCAAAACCAGCATATGGCTGTTTCTTGACTCACCCATCAGAAAACATCTCATCTACCCAAGGGAAACTTGCACGTTGGAGCTGTGTCAAAGCCTCTGTTTAGGAGAACCCTTCAGGGCCCCAGTGCCACCGCTTCATTCCAAGGTCTCCATAGACCCAAAAGCACATTAGGACCCATCCATAGGAGACTCCATTTCAATTCAAACTCCTCGGTTGCTCCCCCAGATCCACCAGATCTAACCTGTCTTGTTTCTAGGAGACAATTGGAATGCGAGGTGGGCTACCAAGCCATGCATCCTTAGAACCCTGCTCAGAATCATTGGCCTGGAGCCAAAGAACAGGTCTGAATTGTCCTGCAGAAGACACTTTGCAGTTTGGAGATTCTCACAAATCCCATCTTGAGAAAACCCCCATGGCCTCGTGATGCCGCCCCTTCGTGAAGGGACTTCAGGGACAGAAACACCAACTTCAGCGATCGTCTGTGCCTCGCCCTGACTTCAGATGCACGAGATCTCGATTCAGGTCTGTAGATTGTGCCATCGCTGATACAAAATCCAGAGACAAAAACCTGAGCAAGCGCCTCAGACTCGCACTTTCTTCATATCCTGAAGAGTTCTTCTCATGGTTTGTAGATCGGGCCTGCCATGCCTACATCCCCAAACCTAAGCTGAGTTTGTGTTTTCAGACTTCTGTCCTCAAAGTCCAGGGCCACACACCGTCCAGGCTGGGGCCCCTGGAACCACACATTAGGACTGTGCCTACCAATTCATGGGAATTCTGCCCATTCCATTGTCCCAAATCGTACAAATTAGGAGAAAGCTCCAAAGTCCCTGAGGCCATCCCAATCGTGTAGGTCGCCCGGAACAAACAAGGGCTGTCTGACACCAGCTGATAATCTACCTCCACTCATACCATAAATGGATGTCCCCAGAGGAGAAGATTGAACCAGACAGGACCCTAGGCCATAATAGGATCCATTGCCTTGGTTTACAGGCATGTCTCCTCAAAAGCCTGATTCCAATACGAGCATAGGAGTTTGGGTGAGGCACCCAGCAGAACTCATCTCGTCTCCACAAGGAAAGCTGTGAATGGGAGCCATGTTCAAAGCATAGGAGAGTACTTCAGGGTCCCGGTGCCACCGCCCCATTCCAAGGCCCTCAGGGACACAAAAACACATTAGGACCCATCCTCAGGAAAGTCCATTTCAACTCAGCCACCCCGGTTGCTCCCGCAGAGCCATCAGATCTAAACTGTCTTGTTGCTAGGAGACAATTGGAATGCGAGGCGGCTTCCCAGGCATCCATCCTCGAATGGTGCTCTGGAGTCATTCCATATGGGATCCTGGAGCTGTCCAACAGGTCTCAATTGTCCCGCCGAAGAAATCCTTGAAGGGGGCATCCCACAACTCCCAACGTGGGAAAACCTCAATGGCCTCGAGATTCCGCTCCCTTCATGAAGCGGCCGTCATGCACGGAAACTCAAACCTGAGCCAACGTCTGATCCTCGCCCTGAATTCAGATGCATGAGTATTGGTTCAGATCTGCAGGGGGTACCTGCCGTGCCCTGGCCCTGAAACCCAAGTCTAGCTTGTCTTCTCAGACTTCCGTCCTCACACTCCTGGCCCCGAAGTCCTCATGTTTGGCAATTCCGGACCCACAATGCAGCACTCTGCCTGCCCTCTAGAGAAAAATTATTGCCTCATGAGCTGCCCAGGCACCTTCAATGAGGATAAATCTCCACAGTACTCGACTTCACCCAAATTATATAGTCTAACCTGGGCACTAATGCACTGTCGGACACAAACTGAGCCCGGACCTCCTGACCAACACCCGGAAAGCAGACCGCACACTGAGCACATAAAACCCGCCATGGCCTTAGGTCATCATCTCTTCCCTACCTCAGTTTTCAGGCCTCAGAACCGAGACATTATCTCCAATCACTGCCCAGGGGTGAGTGTGATGCAGAAATCAGAACACCTCCTTACCCATGGTAAGAAACCTTGTGCTTGGCACGTCGTCCAATGTTCAGTGTAGGAGAAACCAGCATTCACCCTGAGGCCCCGCCCATTCTTGAGTGCGACAAGGGCATAAACACGCATTGTGACCCTCAGCATAAGTCCTGTCCTCTAGTAAGTCCACTCAGGGACTGGACAATTAGATGTCATAATGGGCTTTATATGTCCCTAGGCCCCAATTTTTAACCAGATTTCTGATTGTACAGTCACCCCCCCCCCAGGGCTCTACTCTAGAATCCCTCATTTGGTGGGACACCTGAGGTTAAAAAGAAAACAACATCAAAAAAAAAAAAAAACGGACATCTTCCATCCCACAGAGTGTCCCCAAACGCTTTGGACTGGGCCAAACCACCAGGGAGTAAGACTCGTCCATTTCCCATGAAGTCACCCAGAAATTTCACGACCATGAGTGACACGATATCCAGAGACAAAAACTTGAGCAAGAGCCTCACACTCGCCCTTTTCTCAAATCCCGAAATGTCCTCCTCATGGTCTGTAGATAAGTCCTGCCATACGTATGACCAGAAACATAAGCCAAGTTTGTGTTTTCAGACAACTGTCCAAACAGCCCTGGCCTACACATCCTACAGGATCAGGCCCCTGGAGCCAAACCTGAGGACTGTACTTGCCCTCTCCAAGGGAATTTTGTGTGCCCATTCCAATGGCCACATCCCTTCTAATAGGATAAACCTCCAAAGTCCCTGATCCATCTCATTAGTGGTGGCTTCCCAGGTAAAACAGGGGCAATCTGAGCCCATCTGAGCACCTACCTGTACTCAGACCCATAGACAGATGTCCCCAGAGGTAAAAAGGAAAGAACAGGCCCCTAGGCACTAATCATATCCATTGCTTTGGTTTCCAGGCATCTCTACTCAGAGGCATGGATTTCAAAACCAGCATATGGCTGTTTCTTGACTCACCCATCAGAAAACATCTCATCTACCCAAGGGAAACTTGCACGTTGGAGCTGTGTCAAAGCCTCTGTTTAGGAGAACCCTTCAGGGCCCCAGTGCCACCGCTTCATTCCAAGGTCTCCATAGACACAAAAGCACATTAGACCCATCCATAGGAGAGTCCATTTCAACTCAGCCTCCTCGGTTGCTCCCCCAGATCCAGCAGATCTAACCTGTCTTGTTTCTAGGAGACAATTGGAATGCGAGGTGGGCTACCAAGCCATGCATCCTTAGAACCCTGCTCAGAATCATTGGCCTGGAGCCAAACAACAGGTCTCAATTGTCCTGCAGAAGACACTTTGCAGTTTGGAGCTTCTCACAAATCCCATCTTGGGAAAACCCACATGGCCTCGTGATGCCGCCCCTTCGTGAAGGGACTTCTGGGACAGAAACACCAACTTGAGCGATCGTCTGTGCCTCGCCCTGACTTCAGATGCACGAGATCTCGATTCAGGTCTGTAGATTGTATCATCGCTGATACAAAATCCAGAGACAAAAACCTGAGCAAGCGCCTCAGACTCGCACTTTCTTCATATCCTGAAGAGTTCTTCTCATGGTTTGTAGATCGGGCCTGCCATACCTACATCCCCACACCTAAGCTGAGTTTGTGTTTTCAGACTTCTGTCCTCAAAGTACAGGGCCACACACCGTCCAGGCTGGGGCCCCTGGAGCCACACATTAGGACTGTGCCTACCAATTCATGGGAATTCTGCCCAGTCCATTGTCCAAAATCATACAAATTAGGAGAAAGCTCCAAAGTCCCTGAGGCCATCCCAATCGTGTAGGTCGCCCGGAACAAACAAGGGCTGTCTGACACCAGCTGATAATCTACCTCCACTCATACCATAAATGGATGTCCCCAGAGGAGAAGATTGAACCAGACAGGACCCTAGGCCATAATAGGATCCATTGCCTTGGTTTACAGGCATGTCTCCTCAAAAGCCTGATTCCAATACGAGCATAGGGGTTTTGGTGAGGCACCCAGCAGAACTCTTCTCGTCTCCACAAGGAAACCTGTGAATGGGCATAGGAGAGTACTTCAGGGTCCCGGTGCCACCGCCCCATTCCAAGGACCTCAGGGACACAAAAACACATTAGGACCCATCCTCAGGAAAGTCCATTTCAACTCAGCCACCCCGGTTGCTCCCACAGAGCCATCAGATCTAAACTGTCTTGTTGCTAGGAGTCAATTGGAATTCGAGGCGGGCTTCCCAGGCATCCACCCTGAACGGTGCTCTGGAGTCATTCCATATGGGATGTCCTGGAGCTGTGCAACAGGTCTCAATTGTCCCGCAGAAGGAATCCTTGAAGGGGGCATCCCACAACTCCCAACGTGAGAAAACCTCAATGGCCTCGAATTTCCGCTCCCTTCATGAAGCGGCCGTCATGCATGGAAACTCCAACCTGAGCCAACGTCTGATCCTCGCCCTGAATTCAGATGCATGAGTATTGGTTCAGATCTGCAGGGGGTACCTGCCGTGTCCTCGCCCTGAAACCCAAGTCTAGCTTGTCTTCTCAGACTTCCGTCCTCACACTCCTGGCCCCAAAGTCCTCATGTTTGGCAATTCCGGACCCACAATGCAGCACTCTGCCTGCCCTCTAGAGAAAAATTATTGCCTCATGAGCTGCCCAGGCACCTTCAATGAGGATAAATCTCCACAGTACTCGACTTCACCCAAATTATATAGTCTAACCTGGGCACTAATGCACTGTCGGACACAACCTGAGCCCGGACCTCCTGACCAACACCCGGAAAGCAGACCGCACACTGAGCACATAAAACCCGCCATGGCCTTAGGTCATCATGTCTTCCCTACCTCAATTTTCAGGCCTCAGAACCGAGACATTATCTCCAATCACTGCCCAGGGGTGAGTGTGATGCAGAAATCAGAACACCTCCTTACCCATGGTAAGAAACCTTGTGCTTGGCACGTCGTCCAATGTTCAGTGTAGGAGAAACCAGCATTCACCCTGAGGCCCCGCCCATTCTTGAGTGCGACAAGGGCATAAACACGCATTGTGTCCCTCAGCATGAGTTCTGTCCTCTAGTAAGTCCACTCAGGGACTGGACTATTAGATGTCAGAATGGGCTTGATATGTCCCTAGGCCCCAATTTTTAACCAGATTTCTGATTGTACAGTCACCCCCCCCCAGGGCTCTACTCTGGAATCCCTCATTTGGTGGGACACCTGAGGTTAAAAAGAAAACAACATCAAAAAAAAAAAAAAACGGACATCTTCCATCCCACAGAGTGTCCCCAAAGGCTTTGGACTGGGCCAAACCACCAGGGAGTAAGACTCGTCCATTTCCCATGAAGTCACCCAGAAATTTCACGACCATGAGTGACACGATATCCAGAGACAAAATCTTGAGCAAGAGCCTCACACTCGCCCTTTTCTCAAATCCCGAAATGTCCTCCTCATGGTCTGTAGATAAGTCCTGCCATACGTATGACCAGAAACACAAGACAAGTTTGTGTTTTCAGACAACTGTGCAAACAGCCCTGGCCTACACATCCTACAGGATCAGGCCCCTGGAGCCAAACCTGAGGACTGTACTTGCCCTCTCCAAGGGAATTTTGTGTGCCCATTCCAATGGCCACATCCCTTCTAATAGGATAAACCTCCAAAGTCCCTGATCCATCTCATTAGTGGTGGCTTCCCAGGTAAAACAGGGGCAATCTGAGCCCATCTGAGCACCTACCTGTACTCAGACCCATAGACAGATGTCCCCAGAGGTAAAAAGGAAAGAACAGGCCCCTAGGCACTAATCATATCCATTGCTTTGGTTTCCAGGCATCTCTCCTCAGAGGCCTGGATTTCAAAACCAGCATATGGCTGTTTCTTGACTCACCCATCAGAAAACATCTCATCTACCCATGGGAATCTTGCACGTTGGAGCTGTGTCAAAGCCTCTGTTTAGGAGAACCCTTCAGGGCCCCAGTGCCACCGCTTCATTCCAAGGTCTCCATAGACCCAAAAGCACATTAGGACCCATCCATAGGAGAGTCCATTTCAACTCAAACTCCTCGGTTGCTCCCCCAGATCCAGCAGATCTAACCTGTCTTGTTTCTAGGAGACAATTGGAATGTGAGGTGGGCTACCAAGCCATGCATCCTTAGAACCCTGCTCAGAATCATTGGCCTGGAGCCAAACAACAGGTCTGAATTGTCCTGCAGAAGACACTTTGCAGTTTGGAGCTTCTCACAAATCCCATCTTGAGAAAACCCCCATGGCCTCGTGATGCCGCCCCTTCGTGAAGGGACTTCTGGGACAGAAACACCAACTTCAGCGATCGTCTGTGCCTCGCCCTGACTTCAGATGCACGAGATCTCCATTCAGGTCTGTAGATTGTGCCATCGTTGATACAAAATCCAGAGACAAAAACCTGAGCAAGCGCCTCAGACTCGCACTTTCTTCATATCCTGAAGAGTTCTTCTCATGGTTTGTAGATCGGGCCTACCATACCTACATCCCCAAACCTAAGCTGAGTTTTTGTTTTCAGACTTCTGTCCTCAAAGTCCAGGGCCACACACCGTCCAGCCCGGTCCCCTGGAACCACACATTAGGACTGTGCCTACCAATTCATGGGAATTCTGCCCATTCCATTGTCCAAAATCGTACAAATTAGGAGAAACCTCCAAAGTCCCTGAGGCCATCCCAATCGTGTAGGTCGCCCGGAACAAACAAGGGCTGTCTGACACCAGCTGATAATCTACCTCCACTCATACCATAAATGGATGTCCCCAGAGGAGAAGATTGAACCAGACAGGACCCTAGGCCATAATAGGATCCATTGCCTTGGTTTACAGGCATGTCTCCTCAAAAGCCTGATTCCAATTCGAGCATAGGGGTTTTGGTGAGGCACCCAGCAGAACTCATCTCGTCTCCACAAGGAAACCTGTGAATGGGAGCCATGTCCAAAGCATAGGAGAGTACTTCAGGGTCCCAGTGCCACCGCCCCATTCCAAGGCCCTCAGGGACACAAAAACACATTAGGACCCATCCTCAGGAAAGTCCATTTCAACTCAGCCACCCCGGTTGCTCCCGCAGAGCCATCAGATCTAAACTGTCTTGTTGCTAGGAGACAATTGGAATGCGAGGCGGGCTTCCCAGGCATCCACCCTCGAACGGTGCTCTGGAGTCATTCCATATGGGATGTCCTGGAGCTGTGCAACAGGTCTCAATTGTCCCGCAGAAGGAATCCTTGAAGGGGGCATCCCACAACTCCCAACGTGGGAAAACCTCAATGGCTTCGAGATTACGCTCCCTTCATGAAGCGGCCGTCATGCACGGAAAATCCAACCTGAGCCAAAGTCTGATCCTCGCCCTGAATTCAGATGCATGAGTATTGGTTCAGATCTGCAGGGGGTACCTGCCGTGCCCTCGCCCTGAAACCCAAGTCTAGCTTGTCTTCTCAGACTTCCGTCCTCACACTCCTGGCCCCGAAGTCCTCATGTTTGGCAATTCCGGACCCACAATGCAGCACTCTGCCTGCCCTCTAGAGAAAAATTATTGCCTCATGAGCTGCCCAGGCACCTTCAATGAGGATAAATCTCCACAGTACTCGACTTCACCCAAATTATATAGTCTAACCTGGGCACTAATGCACTGTCGGACACAACCTGAGCCCGGACCTCCTGACCAACACCCGGAAAGCAGACCGCACACTGAGCACATAAAACCCGCCATGGCCTTAGGTCATCATCTCTTCCCTACCTCAGTTTTCAGGCCTCAGAACCGAGACATTATCTCCAATCACTGCCCAGGGGTGAGTGTGATGCAGAAATCAGAACACCTCCTTACCCATGGTAAGAAACCTTGTGCTTGGCACGTCGTCCAATGTTCAGTGTAGGAGAAACCAGCATTCACCCTGAGGCCCCGCCCATTCTTGAGTGCGACAAGGGCATAAACACGCATTGTGACCGTCAGCATGAGTCCTGTCTTCTAGTAAGTCCGCTCAGGGACTGGACTACTAGATGTCTGAATGGGATTGATATGTCCCTAGGCCCCAATTTTTAACCAGATTTCTGATTGTACAGTCACCCCCCCCCAGGGCTCTACTCTAGAATCCCTCATTTGGTGGGACACCTGAGGTTAAAAAGAAAACAACATCAAAAAAAAAAAAAAAACGAACATCTTCCATCCCACAGAGTGTCCCCAAACGCTTTGGACTGGGCCAAACCACCAGGGAGTAAGACTCGTCCATTTCCCATGAAGTCACCCAGAAATTTCACGACCATGAGTGACACGATATCCAGAGACAAAAACTTGATCAAGAGCCTCACACTCGCCCTTTTCTCAAATCCCGAAATGTCCTCCTCATGGTCTGTAGATAAGTCCTGCCATACGTATGACCAGAAACATAAGCCAAGTTTGTGTTTTCAGACAACTGTCCAAACAGCCCTGGCCTACACATCCTACAGGATCAGGCCCCTGGAGCCAAACCTGAGGACTGTACTTGCCCTCTCCAAGGGAATTTTGTGTGCCCATTCCAATGGCCACATCCCTTCTAATAGGATAAACCTCCAAAGTCCCTGATCCATCTCATTAGTGGTGGCTTCCCAGGTAAAACAGGGGCAATCTGAGCCCATCTGAGCACCTACCTGTACTCAGACCCATAGACAGATGTCCCCAGAGGTAAAAAGGAAAGAACAGGCCCCTAGGCACTAATCATATCCATTGCTTTGGTTTCCAGGCATCTCTACTCAGAGGCATGGATTTCAAAACCAGCATATGGCTGTTTCTTGACTCACCCATCAGAAAACATCTCATCTACCCAAGGGAAACTTGCACGTTGGAGCTGTGTCAAAGCCTCTGTTTAGGAGAACCCTTCAGGGCCCCAGTGCCACCGCTTCATTCCAAGGTCTCCATAGACACAAAAGCACATTAGGACCCATCCATAGTAGAGTCCATTTCAACTCAGCCTCCTCGGTTGCTCCCCCAGATCCAGCAGATCTAACCTGTCTTGTTTCTAGGAGACAATTGGAATGCGAGGTGGGCTACCAAGCCATGCATCCTTAGAACCCTGCTCAGAATCATTGGCCTGGAGCCAAACAACAGGTCTCAATTGTCCTGCAGAAGACACTTTGCAGTTTGGAGCTTCTCACAAATCCCATCTTGGGAAAAACCCCATGGCCTCGTGATGCCGCCCCTTCGTGAAGGGACTTCTGGGACAGAAACACCAACTTGAGCGATCGACTGTGCCTCGCCCTGACTTCAGATGCACGAGATCTCGATTCATGTCTGTAGATTGTGCCATCGCTGATACAAAATCCAGAGACAAAAACCTGAGCAAGCGCCTCAGACTCGCACTTTCTTCATATCCTGAAGAGTTCTTCTCATGGTTTGTAGATCGGGCCTGCCATACCTACATCCCCACACCTAAGCTGAGTTTGTGTTTTCAGACTTCTGTCCTCAAAGTACAGGGCCACACACCGTCCAGGCTGGGGCCCCTGGAGCCACACATTAGGACTGTGCCTACCAATTCATGGGAATTCTGCCCATTCCATTGTCCAAAATCATACAAATTAGGAGAAAGCTCCAAAGTCCCTGAGGCCATCCAATCGTGTAGGTCGCCCGGAACAAACAAGGGCTGTCTGACACCAGCTGATAATCTACCTCCACTCATACCATAAATGGATGACCCCAGAGGAGAAGATTGAACCAGACAGGACCCTAGGCCATAATAGGATCCATTACCTTGGTTTACAGGCATGTCTCCTCAAAAGCCTGATTCCAATACGAGCATAGGGGTTTTGGTGAGGCACCCAGCAGAACTTATCTCGTCTCCACAAGGAAACCTGTGCATGGGAGCCATGTCCAAATCATAGGAGAGTACTTCAGGGTCCCGGTGCCACTGCCCCATTCCAAGGCCCTCAGGGACACAAAAACACATAGGGACCCATCCTCAGGAAAGTTCATTTAAACTAAGCCACCCCGGTTGCTCCCGCAGAGCAATCAGATCTAAACTGTCTTGTTGCTAGGAGACAATTGGAATGCGAGGCGGGCTTCCCAGGCATCCATCCTCGAAAGGTGCTCTGGAGTCATTCCATATGGGATGTCCTGGAGCTGTCCAACAGGTCTCAATTGTCCCGCAGAAGGAACCCTTGAAGGGGGCATCCCACAACTCCCAACGTGGGAAAACCTCAATGGCCTCGAGATTCTGCTCACTTAATGAAGCGGCCGTCATGCACGGAAACTCAAACCTGAGCCAACGTCTGATCCTCGCCCTGAATTCAGATGCATGAGTATTGGTTCAGATCTGCAGGGGGTACCTGCCGTGCCCTGGCCCTGAAACCCAAGTCTAGCTTGTCTTCTCAGACTTCCGTCCTCACACTCCTGGCCCGAAATCCTCATGTTTGGCAATTCCGGACCCACAATGCAGCACTCTGCCTGCCCTCTAGAAAAAAATTATTGCCTCATGAGCTGCCCAGGCACCTTCAATGAGGATAAACCTCCACAGCACTCGACTTCACCCAAATTATATAGTCTAACCTGGGCACTAATGCACTGTCGGACACAACCTGAGCCCGGACATCCTGACCAACACCCGGAAAGCAGACCGCACACTGAGCACATAAAACCCGCCATGGCCTTAGGTCATCATGTCTTCCCTACCTCAGTTTTCAGGCCTCAGAACCGAGACATTATCTCCAATCACTGCCCAGGGGTGAGTGTGATGCAGAAATCAGAACACCTCCTTACCCATGGTAAGAAACCTTGTGGTTGGCACATCGTCCAACGTTCAGTGTAGGAGAAACCAGCATTCACCCTGAGGCCCCGCCCATTCTTGAGTGCGACAAGGGCATAAACACGCATTGTGACCCTCAGCATGAGTCCTGTCCTCTAGTAAGTCCGCTCAGGGACTGGACCATTAGATGTCATAATGGGCTTGATATGTCCCTAGGCCCCCATTTTTAACCAGATTTCTGATTTTCCAGTCACCCCCCCCCCAGGGCTCTACTCTGGAATCCTTCATTTGGTGGACACCTGAGGTTAAAAAGAAAACAACATCAAAAAAAAAAAAAAAAACCGCACTTCTTCCATCCCACAGAGTGACCCCAAACGCTTTGGACTGGGCCAAACCACCAGGGAGTAAGACTCGTCCATTTCCCATGAAGTCACCCAGAAATTTCACGACCATGAGTGACACGATATCCAGAGACAAAAACTTGAGCAAGAGCCTCACACTCGCCCTTTTCTCAAATCCCGAAATGTCCTCCTCATGGTCTGTAGATAAGTCCTGCCATACGTATGACCAGAAACATAAGCCAAGTTTGTGTTTTCAGACAACTGTGCAAACAGCCCTGGCCTACACAACCTACAGGCTCAGGCCCCTGGAGCCAAACCTGAGGACTGTACTTGCCCTCTCCAAGGGAATTTTGTGTGCCCATTCCAATGGCCACATCCCTTCTAATAGGATAAACCTCCAAAGTCCCTGATCCATCTCATTAGTGGTGGCTTCCCAGGTAAAACAGGGGCAATCTGAGCCCATCTGAGCACCTACCTGTACTCAGACCCATAGACAGATGTCCCCAGAGGTAAAAAGGAAAGAACAGGCCCCTAGGCACTAATCATATCCATTGCTTTGGTTTCCACGCATCTCTCCTCAGAGGCCTGGATTTCAAAAGCAGCATATGGCTGTTTCTTGACTCACCCATCAGAAAACATCTCATCTACCCATGGGAATCTTGCACGTTGGAGCTGTGTCAAAGCCTCTTTTTAGGAGAACCCTTCAGGGCCCCAGTGCCACCGCTTTATTCCAAGGTCTCCATAGACACAAAAGCACATTAGGACCCATCCATAGGAGAGTCCATTTCAACTCAGCCTTCTCGGTTGCTCCCCCAGATCCAGCAGATCTAACCTGTCTTGTTTCTAGGAGACAATTGGAATGCGAGGTGGGCTACCAAGCCATGCATCCTTAATACCCTGCTCAGAATCATTGGCCTGGAGCCAAAGAACAGGTCTGAATTGTCCTGCAGAAGACACTTTGCAGTTTGGAGCTTCTCACAAATCCCATCTTGGGAAAACCCTTATGGCCTCGTGATGCTGCCCCTTCGTGAAGGGGCCATCAGGGACAGAAACACCAACTTGAGCGATCGTCTGTGCCTCGCCCTGACTTCAGATGCACGAGATCTCGATTCAGGTCTGTAGATTGTGCCATCGCTGATACAAAATCCAGAGACAAAAACCTGAGCAAGCGCCTCAGACTCGCAGTTTCTTCATAACCTGAAGAGTTCTTCTCATGGTTTGTAGATCGGGCCTGCCATACCTACATCCCCAAACCTAAGCTGAGTTTGTGTTTTCAGGCCACACACCGTCCAGGCTGGGGCCCCTGGAACCACACATTAGGACTGTGCCTACCAATTCATGGGAATTCTGCCCATTCCATTGTCCAAAATCGTACAAATTAGGAGAAACCTCCAAAGTCCCTGAGACCATCCCAATCGTGTAGGTCGCCCGGAACAAACAAGGGCTGTCTGACACCAGCTGATAATCTACGTCCACTCATACCATAAATGGATGTCCCCAGAGGAGAAGATTGAACCAGACAGGACCCTAGGCCATAATAGGATACATTGCCTTGGTTTACAGGCATGTCTCCTCAAAAGCCTGATTCCAATACGAGCATAAGGGGTTTGGTGAGGCACCCAGCAGAACTCATCTCGTCTCCACAAGGAAACTTGTGAATGGAAGCCATGTCCAAAGCATAGGAGAGTACTTCAGGGTCCCGGTGCCACCGCCCCATTCCAAGGACCTCAGGGACACAAAAACACATTAGGACCCATCCTCAGGAAAGTCCATTTCAACTCAGCCACCCCGGTTGCTCCCGCAGAGCCATCAGATCTAAACTGTCTTGTTGCTAGGAGACAATTGGAATGCGAGGCGGGCTTCCCAGGCATGCATCCTCGAATGGTGCTCTGGAGTCATTCCATATGGGATGTCCTGGAGCTGTCCAACAGGTCTCAATTGTCCCGCAGAAGAAATCCTTGAAGGGGGCATCCCACAACTCCCAACGTGGGAAAACCTCAATGGCCTCGAGATTCCACTCCCTTCATGAAGCGGCCGTCATGCACGGAAACTCCAACCTGAGCCAACGTCTGATCCTCGCCCTGAATTCAGATGCATGAGTATTGGTTCAGATCTGCAGGGGGTACCTGCCGTGCCCTCGCCCTGAAACCCAAGTCTAGCTTGTCTTCTCAGACTTCCGTCCTCACACTCCTGGCCCCGAAGTCCTCATGTTTGGCAATTCCGGACACACAATGCAGCACTTTGCCTGCCCTCTAGAAAAAAATTATTGCCTCATGAGCTGCCCAGGCACCTTCAATGAGGATAAACCTCCACAGCACTCGACTTCACCCAAATTATATAGTCTAACCTGGGCACTAATGCACTGTCGGACACAACCTGAGCCCGGACCTCCTGACCAACACCCGGAAAGCAGACCGCACACTGAGCACATAAAACCCGCCATGGCCTTAGGTCATCATGTCTTCCCTACCTCAGTTTTCAGGCCTCAGAACCGAGACATTATCTCCAATCACTGCCCAGGGGTGAGTGTGATGCAGAAATCAGAACACCTCCTTACCCATGGTAAGAAACCTTGTGGTTGGCACGTCGTCCAACGTTCAGTGTAGGAGAAACCAGCATTCACCCTGAGGCCCCGCCCATTCTTGAGTGCGACAAGGGCATAAACACGCATTGTGACCCTCAGCATGAGTCCTGTCCTCTAGTAAGTCCGCTCAGGGACTGGACCATTAGATGTCATAATGGGCTTGATATGTCCCTAGGCCCCCATTTTTAACCAGATTTCTGATTTTCCAGTCACCTCCCCCCCCAGGGCTCTACTCTGGAATCCCTCATTTGGTGGGACACCGGAGGTTAAAAAGAAAACAACATCAAAAAAAAAAAACCGGACTTCTTCCATCCCACAGAGTGACCCCAAACGCTTTGGACTGGGCCAAACCACCAGGGAGTAAGACTCGTCCATTTCCCATGAAGTCACCCAGAAATTTCACGACCATGAGTGACACGATATCCAGAGACAAAAACTTGAGCAAGAGCCTCACACTCGCCCTTTTCTCAAATCCCGAAATGTCCTCCTCATGGTCTGTAGATAAGTCCTGCCATACGTATGACCAGAAACATAAGCCAAGTTTGTGTTTTCAGACAACTGTGCAAACAGCCCTGGCCTACACAACCTACAGGCTCAGGCCCCTGGAGCCAAACCTGAGGACTGTACTTGCCCTCTCCAAGGGAATTTTGTGTGCCCATTCCAATGGCCACATCCCTTCTAATAGGATAAACCTCCAAAGTCCCTGATCCATCTCATTAGTGGTGGCTTCCCAGGTAAAACAGGGGCAATCTGAGCCCATCTGAGCACCTACCTGTACTCAGACCCATAGACAGATGTCCCCAGAGGTAAAAAGGAAAGAACAGGCCCCTAGGCACTAATCATATCCATTGCTTTGGTTTCCACGCATCTCTCCTCAGAGGCCTGGATTTCAAAAGCAGCATATGGCTGTTTCTTGACTCACCCATCAGAAAACATCTCATCTACCCATGGGAATCTTGCACGTTGGAGCTGTGTCAAAGCCTCTTTTTAGGAGAACCCTTCAGGGCCCCAGTGCCACCGCTTTATTCCAAGGTCTCCATAGACACAAAAGCACATTAGGACCCATCCATAGGAGAGTCCATTTCAACTCAGCCTTCTCGGTTGCTCCCCCAGATCCAGCAGATCTAACCTGTCTTGTTTCTAGGAGACAATTGGAATGCGAGGTGGGCTACCAAGCCATGCATCCTTAATACCCTGCTCAGAATCATTGGCCTGGAGCCAAAGAACAGGTCTGAATTGTCCTGCAGAAGACACTTTGCAGTTTGGAGCTTCTCACAAATCCCATCTTGGGAAAACCCTTATGGCCTCGTGATGCTGCCCCTTCGTGAAGGGGCCATCAGGGACAGAAACACCAACTTGAGCGATCGTCTGTGCCTCGCCCTGACTTCAGATGCACGAGATCTCGATTCAGGTCTGTAGATTGTGCCATCGCTGATACAATATCCAGAGACAAAAACCTGAGCAAGCGCCTCAGACTCGCAGTTTCTTCATAACCTGAAGAGTTCTTCTCATGGTTTGTAGATCGGGCCTGCCATACCTACATCCCCAAACCTAAGCTGAGTTTGTGTTTTCAGGCCACACACCGTCCAGGCTGGGGCCCCTGGAACCACACATTAGGACTGTGCCTACCAATTCATGGGAATTCTGCCCATTCCATTGTCCAAAATCGTACAAATTAGGAGAAACCTCCAAAGTCCCTGAGGCCATCCCAATCGTGTAGGTCGCCCGGAACAAACAAGGGCTGTCTGACACCAGCTGATAATCTACCTCCACTCATACCATAAATGGATGTCCCCAGAGGAGAAGATTGAACCAGACAGGACCCTAGGCCATAATAGGATACATTGCCTTGGTTTACAGGCATGTCTCCTCAAAAGCCTGATTCCAATACGAGCATAAGGGGTTTGGTGAGGCACCCAGCAGAACTCATCTCGTCTCCACAAGGAAACTTGTGAATGGGAGCCATGTCCAAAGCATAGGAGAGTACTTCAGGGTCCCGGTGCCACCGCCCCATTCCAAGGACCTCAGGGACACAAAAACACATTAGGACCCATCCTCAGGAAAGTCCATTTCAACTCAGCCACCCCGGTTGCTCCCGCAGAGCCATCAGATCTAAACTGTCTTGTTGCTAGGAGACAATTGGAATGCGAGGCGGGCTTCCCAGGCATGCATCCTCGAATGGTGCTCTGGAGTCATTCCATATGGGATGTCCTGGAGCTGTCCAACAGGTCTCAATTGTCCCGCAGAAGAAATCCTTGAAGGGGGCATCCCACAACTCCCAACGTGGGAAAACCTCAATGGCCTCGAGATTCCACTCCCTTCATGAAGCGGCCGTCATGCACGGAAACTCCAACCTGAGCCAACGTCTGATCCTCGCCCTGAATTCAGATGCATGAGTATTGGTTCAGATCTGCAGGGGGTACCTGCCGTGCCCTCGCCCTGAAACCCAAGTCTAGCTTGTCTTCTCAGACTTCCGTCCTCACACTCCTGGCCCCGAAGTCCTCATGTTTGGCAATTCCGGACACACAATGCAGCACTTTGCCTGCCCTCTAGAAAAAAATTATTGCCTCATGAGCTGCCCAGGCACCTTCAATGAGGATAAACCTCCACAGCACTCGACTTCACCCAAATTATATAGTCTAACCTGGGCACTAATGCACTGTCGGACACAACCTGAGCCCGGACCTCCTGACCAACACCCGGAAAGCAGACCGCACACTGAGCACATAAAACCCGCCATGGCCTTAGGTCATCATGTCTTCCCTACCTCAGTTTTCAGGCCTCAGAACCGAGACATTATCTCCAATCACTGCCCAGGGGTGAGTGTGATGCAGAAATCAGAACACCTCCTTACCCATGGTAAGAAACCTTGTGGTTGGCACGTCGTCCAACGTTCAGTGTAGGAGAAACCAGCATTCACCCTGAGGCCCCGCCCATTCTTGAGTGCGACAAGGGCATAAACACGCATTGTGACCCTCAGCATGAGTCCTGTCCTCTAGTAAGTCCGCTCAGGGACTGGACCATTAGATGTCATAATGGGCTTGATATGTCCCTAGGCCCCCATTTTTAACCAGATTTCTGATTGTCCAGTCACCCCCCCCCAGGGCACTACTCTGGAATCCCTCATTTGGTGGGACACCTGAGGTTAAAAGGAAAACAACATCAAAAAAAAAAAACGGACTTCTTCCATCCCACAGAGTGACCTCAAACGCTTTGGACTGGGCCAAACCACCAGGGAGTAAGACTCGTCCATTTCCCATGAAGTCACCCAGAAATTTCACGACCATGAGTGACACGATATCCAGAGACATAAACTTGAGCAAGAGCCTCACACTCGCCCTTTTCTCAAATCCCGAAATGTCCTCCTCATGGTCTGTAGATAAGTCCTGCCATACGTATGACCAGAAACATAAGCCAAGTTTGTGTTTTCAGACAACTGTCCAAACAGCCCTGGCCTACACAACCTACAGGCTCAGGCCCCTGGAGCCTAACCTGAGGACTGTACCTGCCCTCTCCAAGGGAATTTTGTGTGCCCATTCCAATGGCCACATCCCTTCTAATAGGATAAACCTCCAAAGTCCCTGATCCATCTCATTAGTGGTGGCTTCCCAGGTAAACCAGGGGCAATCTGAGCCCATCTGAGCACCTACCTGTACTCAGACCCATAGACAGATGTCCCCAGAGGTAAAAAGGAAAGAACAGGCCCCTAGGCACTAATCATATCCATTGCTTTGGTTTCCAGGCATCTCTCCTCAGAGGCCTGGATTTCAAAACCAGCATATGGCTGTTTCTTGACTCACCCATCAGAAAACATCTCATCTACCCAAGGGAAACTTGCACGTTGGAGCTGTGTCAAAGCCTCTGTTTAGGAGAACCCTTCAGGGCCCCAGTGCCACCGCTTCATTCCAAGGTCTCCATAGACCCAAAAGCACATTAGGACCCATCCATAGGAGACTCCATTTCAATTCAAACTCCTCGGTTGCTCCCACAGATCCACCAGATCTAACCTGTCTTGTTTCTAGGAGACAATTGGAATGCGAGGTGGGCTACCAAGCCATGCATCCTTAGAACCCTGCTCAGAATCATTGGCCTGGAGCCAAAGAACAGGTCTGAATTGTCCTGCAGAAGACACTTTGCAGTTTGGAGATTCTCACAAATCCCATCTTGAGAAAACCCCCATGGCCTCGTGATGCCGCCCCTTCGTGAAGGGACTTCAGGGACAGAAACACCAACTTCAGCGATCGTCTGTGCCTCGCCCTGACTTCAGATGCACGAGATCAAGATTCAGGTCTGTAGATTGTGCCATCGCTGATACAAAATCCAGAGACAAATACCTGAGCAAGCGCCTCAGACTCGCAGTTTCTTCATATCCTGAAGAGTTCTTCCCATGGTTTGTAGATCGGGCCTGCCATACCTACATCCCCAAACCTAAGCTGAGTTTGTGTTTTCAGACTTCTGTCCTCAAAGTCCAGGGCCACACACCGTCCAGCCCGGTCCCCTGGAACCACACATTAGGACTGTGCCTACCATTTCATGGGAATTCTGCCCATTCCATTGTCCAAAATCGTACAAATTAGGAGAAAGCTCCAAAGTCCCTGAGGCCATCCCAATCGTGTAGGTCGCCCGGAACAAACAAGGGCTGTCTGACACCAGCTGATAATCTACCTCCACTCATACCATAAATGGATGTCCCCAGAGGAGAAGATTGAACCAGACAGGACCCTAGGCCATAATAGGATCCATTGCCTTGGTTTACAGGCATGTCTCCTCAAAAGCCTGATTCCAATACGAGCATAGGGGTTTTGGTGAGGCACCCAGCAGAACTCATCTCGTCTCCACAAGGAAAGCTGTGAATGGGAGCCATGTCCAAAGCATAGGAGAGTACTTCAGGGTCCGGGTGTCACCGCCCCATTCCAAGGCCCTCAGGGACACAAAAACACATTAGGACCCATCCTCAGGAAAGTCCATTTCAACTCAGCCACCCCGGTTGCTCCCGCAGAGCAATCAGATCTAAACTGTCTTGTTGCTAGGAGACAATTGGAATGCCAGGCGGGCTTCCCAGGCATCCATCCTCGAATGGTGCTCTGGAGTCATTCCATATGGGATGTCCTGGAGCTGTCCAACAGGTCTCAATTGTCCCGCAGAAGGAATCCTTGAAGGGGGCATCCCACAACTCCCAACGTGGGAAAACCTCAATGGCCTCGAGATTCCACTCCCTTCATGAAGCGGCCATCATGCACGGAAACTCCAACCTGAGCCAACGTCTGATCCTCGCCCTGAATTCAGATGCATGAGTATTGGTTCAGATCTGCGAGGGTACCTGCCGTGCCCTCGCCCTGAAACCCAAGTCTATCTTGTCTTCTCAGACTTCCGTCCTCACACTCCTGGCCCCGAAGTCCTCATGTTTGGCAATTCCGGACCCACAATGCAGCACTCTGCCTGCCCTCTAGAAAAAAATTATTGCCTCATGAGCTGCCCAGGCACCTTCAATGAGGATAAACCTCCACAGCACTCGAATTCACCCAAATTATATAGCCTAACCTGGGCACTAATGCACTGTCGGACACAACCTGAGCCCGGATCTCCTGACCAACACCCGGAGAGCAGACGGCACACTGAGCACATTAAACCCGCCATGGCCTTAGGTCATCATCTCTTCCCTACCTCAGTTTTCAGGCCTCAGAACCGAGACATTATCTCCAATCACTGCCCAGGGGTGAGTGTGATGCAGAAATCAGAACACCTCCTTACCCATGGTAAGAAACCTTGTGGTTGGCACGTCGTCCAATGTTCAGTGTAGGAGAAACCAGCATTCACCCTGAGGTCCGCCCATTCCTGAGTGCGACAAGGGCATAAACACGCATTGTGACCCTCAGCATGAGTCCTGTCCTCTAGTAAGTCCGCTCAGGGACTGGACCATTAGATGTCATAATGGGCTTGATATGTCCCTAGGCCCCAATTTTTAACCAGATTTCTGATTGTCCAGTCACCCCCCCCAAGGGCTCTACTCTGGAATCCCTCATTTGGTGGGACACCTGAGGTTAAAAGGAAAACAACATCAAAAAAAAAAAAAAACGGATTTCTTCCATCCCACAGAGTGACCTCAAACGCTTTGGACTGGGCCAAACCACCAGGGAGTAAGACTCGTCCATTTCCCATGAAGTCACCCAGAAATTTCACGACCATGAGTGACACGATATCCAGCGACATACACTTGAGCAAGAGCCTCACACTCGCCCTTTTCTCAAATCCCGAAATGTCCTCCTCATGGTCTGTAGATAAGTCCTGCCATACGTATGACCAGAAACATAAGCCAAGTTTGTTTTTTCAGACAACTGTCCAAACAGCCCTGGCCTACACAACCTACAGGCTCAGGCCCCTGGAGCCTAACCTGAGGACTGTACCTGCCCTCTCCAAGGGAATTTTGTGTGCCCATTCCAATGGCCACATCCCTTCTAATAGGATAAACCTCCAAAGTCCCTGATCCATCTCATTAGTGGTGGCTTCCCAGGTAAACCAGGGGCAATCTGAGCCCATCTGAGCACCTACCTGTACTCAGACCCATAGACAGATGTCCCCATAGGTAAAAAGGAAAGAACAGGCCCCTAGGCACTAATCATATCCATTGCTTTGGTTTCCAGGCATCTCTCCTCAGAGGCCTGGATTTCAAAACCAGCATATGGCTGTTTCTTGACTCACCCATCAGAAAACATCTCATCTACCCAAGGGAAACTTGCACGTTGGAGCTGTGTCAAAGCCTCTGTTTAGGAGAACCCTTCAGGGCCCCAGTGCCACCGCTTCATTCCAAGGTCTCCATAGACCCAAAAGCACATTAGGACCCATCCATAGGAGACTCCATTTCAATTCAAACTCCTCGGTTGCTCCCCCAGATCCACCAGATCTAACCTGTCTTGTTTCTAGGAGACAATTGGAATGCGAGGTGGGCTACCAAGCCATGCATCCTTAGAACCCTGCTCAGAATCATTGGCCTGGAGCCAAAGAACAGGTCTGAATTGTCCTGCAGAAGACACTTTGCAGTTTGGAGATTCTCACAAATCCCATCTTGAGAAAACCCCCATGGCCTCGTGATGCCGCCCCTTCGTGAAGGGACTTCAGGGACAGAAACACCAACTTCAGCGATCGTCTGTGCCTCGCCCTGACTTCAGATGCACGAGATCTCGATTCAGGTCTGTAGATTGTGCCATCGCTGATACAAAATCCAGAGACAAAAACCTGAGCAAGCGCCTCAGACTCGCACTTTCTTCATATCCTGAAGAGTTCTTCTCATGGTTTGTAGATCGGGCCTGCCATGCCTATATCCCCAAACCTAAGCTGAGTTTGTGTTTTCAGACTTCTGTCCTCAAAGTCCAGGGCCACACACCGTCCAGGCTGGGGCCCCTGGAACCACACATTAGGACTGTGCCTACCAATTCATGGGAATTCTGCCCATTCCATTGTCCAAAATCGTACAAATTAGGAGAAACCTCCAAAGTCCCTGAGGCCATCCCAATCGTGTAGGTCGCCCGGAACAAACAAGGGCTGTCTGACACCAGCTGATAATCTACCTCCACTCATACCATAAATGGATGTCCCCAGAGGAGAAGATTGAACCAGACAGGACCCTAGGCCATAATAGGATCCATTGCCTTGGTTTACAGGCATGTCTCCTCAAAAGCCTGATTCCAATACGAGCATAGGAGTTTGGGTGAGGCACCCAGCAGAACTCATCTCGTCTCCACAAGGAAAGCTGTGAATGGGAGCCATGTTCAAAGCATAGGAGAGTACTTCAGGGTCCCGGTGCCACCGCCCCATTCCAAGGCCCTCAGGGACACAAAAACACATTAGGACCCATCCTCAGGAAAGTCCATTTCAACTCAGCCACCCCGGTTGCTCCCGCAGAGCCATCAGATCTAAACTGTCTTGTTGCTAGGAGACAATTGGAATGCGAGGCGGCTTCCCAGGCATCCATCCTCGAATGGTGCTCTGGAGTCATTCCATATGGGATCCTGGAGCTGTCCAACAGGTCTCAATTGTCCCGCCGAAGAAATCCTTGAAGGGGGCATCCCACAACTCCCAACGTGGGAAAACCTCAATGGCCTCGAGATTCCGCTCCCTTCATGAAGCGGCCGTCATGCACGGAAACTCAAACCTGAGCCAACGTCTGATCCTCGCCCTGAATTCAGATGCATGAGTATTGGTTCAGATCTGCAGGGGGTACCTGCCGTGCCCTGGCCCTGAAACCCAAGTCTAGCTTGTCTTCTCAGACTTCCGTCCTCACACTCCTGGCCCCGAAGTCCTCATGTTTGGCAATTCCGGACCCACAATGCAGCACTCTGCCTGCCCTCTAGAGAAAAATTATTGCCTCATGAGCTGCCCAGGCACCTTCAATGAGGATAAATCTCCACAGTACTCGACTTCACCCAAATTATATAGTCTAACCTGGGCACTAATGCACTGTCGGACACAAACTGAGCCCGGACCTCCTGACCAACACCCGGAAAGCAGACCGCACACTGAGCACATAAAACCTGCCATGGCCTTAGGTCATCATCTCTTCCCTACCTCAGTTTTCAGGCCTCAGAACCGAGACATTATCTCCAATCACTGCCCAGGGGTGAGTGTGATGCAGAAATCAGAACACCTCCTTACCCATGGTAAGAAACCTTGTGCTTGGCACGTCGTCCAATGTTCAGTGTAGGAGAAACCAGCATTCACCCTGAGGCCCCGCCCATTCTTGAGTGCGACAAGGGCATAAACACGCATTGTGACCCTCAGCATAAGTCCTGTCCTCTAGTAAGTCCACTCAGGGACTGGACAATTAGATGTCATAATGGGCTTTATATGTCCCTAGGCCCCAATTTTTAACCAGATTTCTGATTGTACAGTCACCCCCCCCCAGGGCTCTACTCTAGAATCCCTCATTTGGTGGGACACCTGAGGTTAAAAAGAAAACAACATCAAAAAAAAAAAAAAAAACGGACATCTTCCATCCCACAGAGTGTCCCCAAACGCTTTGGACTGGGCCAAACCACCAGGGAGTAAGACTCGTCCATTTCCCATGAAGTCACCCAGAAATTTCACGACCATGAGTGACACGATATCCAGAGACAAAAACTTGAGCAAGAGCCTCACACTCGCCCTTTTCTCAAATCCCGAAATGTCCTCCTCATGGTCTGTAGATAAGTCCTGCCATACGTATGACCAGAAACATAAGCCAAGTTTGTGTTTTCAGACAACTGTCCAAACAGCCCTGGCCTACACATCCTACAGGATCAGGCCCCTGGAGCCAAACCTGAGGACTGTACTTGCCCTCTCCAAGGGAATTTTGTGTGCCCATTCCAATGGCCACATCCCTTCTAATAGGATAAACCTCCAAAGTCCCTGATCCATCTCATTAGTGGTGGCTTCCCAGGTAAACCAGGGGCAATCTGAGCCCATCTGAGCACCTACCTGTACTCAGACCCATAGACAGATGTCCCCAGAGGTAAAAAGGAAAGAACAGGCCCCTAGGCACTAATCATATCCATTGCTTTGGTTTCCAGGCATCTCTACTCAGAGGCATGGATTTCAAAACCAGCATATCGCTGTTTCTTGACTCACCCATCAGAAAACATCTCATCTACCCAAGGGAAACTTGCACGTTGGAGCTGTGTCAAAGCCTCTGTTTAGGAGAACCCTTCAGGGCCCCAGTGCCACCGCTTCATTCCAAGGTCTCCATAGACACAAAAGCACATTAGACCCATCCATAGGAGAGTCCATTTCAACTCAGCCTCCTCGGTTGCTCCCCCAGATCCAGCAGATCTAACCTGTCTTGTTTCTAGGAGACAATTGGAATGCGAGGTGGGCTACCAAGCCATGCATCCTTAGAACCCTGCTCAGAATCATTGGCCTGGAGCCAAACAACAGGTCTCAATTGTCCTGCAGAAGACACTTTGCAGTTTGGAGCTTCTCACAAATCCCATCTTGGGAAAACCCCCATGGCCTCGTGATGCCGCCCCTTCGTGAAGGGACTTCTGGGACAGAAACACCAACTTGAGCGATCGTCTGTGCCTCGCCCTGACTTCAGATGCACGAGATCTCGATTCAGGTCTGTAGATTGTATCATCGCTGATACAAAATCCAGAGACAAAAACCTGAGCAAGCGCCTCAGACTCGCACTTTCTTCATATCCTGAAGAGTTCTTCTCATGGTTTGTAGATCGGGCCTGCCATACCTACATCCCCACACCTAAGCTGAGTTTGTGTTTTCAGACTTCTGTCCTCAAAGTACAGGGCCACACACCGTCCAGGCTGGGGCCCCTGGAGCCACACATTAGGACTGTGCCTACCAATTCATGGGAATTCTGCCCAGTCCATTGTCCAAAATCATACAAATTAGGAGAAAGCTCCAAAGTCCCTGAGGCCATCCCAATCGTGTAGGTCGCCCGGAACAAACAAGGGCTGTCTGACACCAGCTGATAATCTACCTCCACTCATACCATAAATGGATGTCCCCAGAGGAGAAGATTGAACCAGACAGGACCCTAGGCCATAATAGGATCCATTGCCTTGGTTTACAGGCATGTCTCCTCAAAAGCCTGATTCCAATACGAGCATAGGGGTTTTGGTGAGGCACCCAGCAGAACTCTTCTCGTCTCCACAAGGAAACCTGTGAATGGGCATAGGAGAGTACTTCAGGGTCCCGGTGCCACCGCCCCATTCCAAGGACCTCAGGGACACAAAAACACATTAGGACCCATCCTCAGGAAAGTCCATTTCAACTCAGCCACCCCGGTTGCTCCCACAGAGCCATCAGATCTAAACTGTCTTGTTGCTAGGAGTCAATTGGAATTCGAGGCGGGCTTCCCAGGCATCCACCCTGAACGGTGCTCTGGAGTCATTCCATATGGGATGTCCTGGAGCTGTGCAACAGGTCTCAATTGTCCCGCAGAAGGAATCCTTGAAGGGGGCATCCCACAACTCCCAACGTGAGAAAACCTCAATGGCCTCGAGATTCCGCTCCCTTCATGAAGCAGCCGTCATGCATGGAAACTCCAACCTGAGCCAACGTCTGATCCTCGCCCTGAATTCAGATGCATGAGTATTGGTTCAGATCTGCAGGGGGTACCTGCCGTGTCCTCGCCCTGAAACCCAAGTCTAGCTTGTCTTCTCAGACTTCCGTCCTCACACTCCTGGCCCCAAAGTCCTCATGTTTGGCAATTCCGGACCCACAATGCAGCACTCTGCCTGCCCTCTAGAGAAAAATTATTGCCTCATGAGCTGCCCAGGCACCTTCAATGAGGATAAATCTCCACAGTACTCGACTTCACCCAAATTATATAGTCTAACCTGGGCACTAATGCACTGTCGGACACAACCTGAGCCCGGACCTCCTGACCAACACCCGGAAAGCAGACCGCACACTGAGCACATAAAACCCGCCATGGCCTTAGGTCATCATGTCTTCCCTACCTCAATTTTCAGGCCTCAGAACCGAGACATTATCTCCAATCACTGCCCAGGGGTGAGTGTGATGCAGAAATCAGAACACCTCCTTACCCATGGTAAGAAACCTTGTGCTTGGCACGTCGTCCAATGTTCAGTGTAGGAGAAACCAGCATTCACCCTGAGGCCCCGCCCATTCTTGAGTGCGACAAGGGCATAAACACGCATTGTGTCCCTCAGCATGAGTTCTGTCCTCTAGTAAGTCCACTCAGGGACTGGACTATTAGATGTCAGAATGGGCTTGATATGTCTCTAGGCCCCAATTTTTAACCAGATTTCTGATTGTACAGTCACCCCCCCCCCCAGGGCTCTACTCTGGAATCCCTCATTTGGTGGGACACCTGAGGTTAAAAAGAAAACAACATCAAAAAAAAAAAAAAAACGGACATCTTCCATCCCACAGAGTGTCCCCAAAGGCTTTGGACTGGGCCAAACCACCAGGGAGTAAGACTCGTCCATTTCCCATGAAGTCACCCAGAAATTTCACGACCATGAGTGACACGATATCCAGAGACAAAATCTTGAGCAAGAGCCTCACACTCGCCCTTTTCTCAAATCCCGAAATGTCCTCCTCATGGTCTGTAGATAAGTCCTGCCATACGTATGACCAGAAACACAAGACAAGTTTGTGTTTTCAGACAACTGTGCAAACAGCCCTGGCCTACACATCCTACAGGATCAGGCCCCTGGAGCCAAACCTGAGGACTGTACTTGCCCTCTCCAAGGGAATTTTGTGTGCCCATTCCAATGGCCACATCCCTTCTAATAGGATAAACCTCCAAAGTCCCTGATCCATCTCATTAGTGGTGGCTTCCCAGGTAAAACAGGGGCAATCTGAGCCCATCTGAGCACCTACCTGTACTCAGACCCATAGACAGATGTCCCCAGAGGTAAAAAGGAAAGAACAGGCCCCTAGGCACTAATCATATCCATTGCTTTGGTTTCCAGGCATCTCTCCTCAGAGGCCTGGATTTCAAAACCAGCATATGGCTGTTTCTTGACTCACCCATCAGAAAACATCTCATCTACCCATGGGAATCTTGCACGTTGGAGCTGTGTCAAAGCCTCTGTTTAGGAGAACCCTTCAGGGCCCCAGTGCCACCGCTTCATTCCAAGGTCTCCATAGACCCAAAAGCACATTAGGACCCATCCATAGGAGAGTCCATTTCAACTCAAACTCCTCGGTTGCTCCCCCAGATCCAGCAGATCTAACCTGTCTTGTTTCTAGGAGACAATTGGAATGTGAGGTGGGCTACCAAGCCATGCATCCTTAGAACCCTGCTCAGAATCATTGGCCTGGAGCCAAACAACAGGTCTGAATTGTCCTGCAGAAGACACTTTGCAGTTTGGAGCTTCTCACAAATCCCATCTTGAGAAAACCCCCATGGCCTCGTGATGCCGCCCCTTCGTGAAGGGACTTCTGGGACAGAAACACCAACTTCAGCGATCGTTTGTGCCTCGCCCTGACTTCAGATGCACGAGATCTCCATTCAGGTCTGTAGATTGTGCCATCGTTGATACAAAATCCAGAGACAAAAACCTGAGCAAGCGCCTCAGACTCGCACTTTCTTCATATCCTGAAGAGTTCTTCTCATGGTTTGTAGATCGGGCCTGCCATACCTACATCCCCAAACCTAAGCTGAGTTTTTGTTTTCAGACTTCTGTCCTCAAAGTCCAGGGCCACACACCGTCCAGCCCGGTCCCCTGGAACCACACATTAGGACTGTGCCTACCAATTCATGGGAATTCTGCCCATTCCATTGTCCAAAATCGTACAAATTAGGAGAAACCTCCAAAGTCCCTGAGGCCATCCCAATCGTGTAGGTCGCCCGGAACAAACAAGGGCTGTCTGACACCAGCTGATAATCTACCTCCACTCATACCATAAATGGATGTCCCCAGAGGAGAAGATTGAACCAGACAGGACCCTAGGCCATAATAGGATCCATTGCCTTGGTTTACAGGCATGTCTCCTCAAAAGCCTGATTCCAATTCGAGCATAGGGGTTTTGGTGAGGCACCCAGCAGAACTCATCTCGTCTCCACAAGGAAACCTGTGAATGGGAGCCATGTCCAAAGCATAGGAGAGTACTTCAGGGTCCCAGTGCCACCGCCCCATTCCAAGGCCCTCAGGGACACAAAAACACATTAGGACCCATCCTCAGGAAAGTCCATTTCAACTCAGCCACCCCGGTTGCTCCCGCAGAGCCATCAGATCTAAACTGTCTTGTTGCTAGGAGACAATTGGAATGCGAGGCGGGCTTCCCAGGCATCCACCCTGAACGGTGCTCTGGAGTCATTCCATATGGGATGTCCTGGAGCTGTGCAACAGGTCTCAATTGTCCCGCAGAAGGAATCCTTGAAGGGGGCATCCCACAACTCCCAACGTGGGAAAACCTCAATGGCTTCGAGATTACGCTCCCTTCATGAAGCGGCCGTCATGCACGGAAAATCCAACCTGAGCCAAAGTCTGATCCTCGCCCTGAATTCAGATGCATGAGTATTGGTTCAGATCTGCAGGGGGTACCTGCCGTGCCCTGGCCCTGAAACCCAAGTCTAGCTTGTCTTCTCAGACTTCCGTCCTCACACTCCTGGCCCCGAAGTCCTCATGTTTGGCAATTCCGGACCCACAATGCAGCACTCTGCCTGCCCTCTAGAGAAAAATTATTGCCTCATGAGCTGCCCAGGCACCTTCAATGAGGATAAATCTCCACAGTACTCGACTTCACCCAAATTATATAGTCTAACCTGGGCACTAATGCACTGTCGGACACAACCTGAGCCCGGACCTCCTGACCAACACCCGGAAAGCAGACCGCACACTGAGCACATAAAACCCGCCATGGCCTTAGGTCATCATCTCTTCCCTACCTCAGTTTTCAGGCCTCAGAACCGAGACATTATCTCCAATCACTGCCCAGGGGTGAGTGTGATGCAGAAATCAGAACACCTCCTTACCCATGGTAAGAAACCTTGTGCTTGGCACGTCGTCCAATGTTCAGTGTAGGAGAAACCAGCATTCACCCTGAGGCCCCGCCCATTCTTGAGTGCGACAAGGGCATAAACACGCATTGTGACCGTCAGCATGAGTCCTGTCTTCTAGTAAGTCCGCTCAGGGACTGGACTACTAGATGTCAGAATGGGATTGATATGTCCCTAGGCCCCAATTTTTAACCAGATTTCTGATTGTACAGTCACCCCCCCCCCAGGGCTCTACTCTAGAATCCCTCATTTGGTGGGACACCTGAGGTTAAAAAGAAAACAACATCAAAAAAAAAAAAAAACGAACATCTTCCATCCCACAGAGTGTCCCCAAACGCTTTGGACTGGGCCAAACCACCAGGGAGTAAGACTCGTCCATTTCCCATGAAGTCACCCAGAAATTTCACGACCATGAGTGACACGATATCCAGAGACAAAAACTTGAGCAAGAGCCTCACACTCGCCCTTTTCTCAAATCCCGAAATGTCCTCCTCATGGTCTGTAGATAAGTCCTGCCATACGTATGACCAGAAACATAAGCCAAGTTTGTGTTTTCAGACAACTGTCCAAACAGCCCTGGCCTACACATCCTACAGGATCAGGCCCCTGGAGCCAAACCTGAGGACTGTACTTGCCCTCTCCAAGGGAATTTTGTGTGCCCATTCCAATGGCCACATCCCTTCTAATAGGATAAACCTCCAAAGTCCCTGATCCATCTCATTAGTGGTGGCTTCCCAGGTAAAACAGGGGCAATCTGAGCCCATCTGAGCACCTACCTGTACTCAGACCCATAGACAGATGTCCCCAGAGGTAAAAAGGAAAGAACAGGCCCCTAGGCACTAATCATATCCATTGCTTTGGTTTCCAGGCATCTCTACTCAGAGGCATGGATTTCAAAACCAGCATATGGCTGTTTCTTGACTCACCCATCAGAAAACATCTCATCTACCCAAGGGAAACTTGCACGTTGGAGCTGTGTCAAAGCCTCTGTTTAGGAGAACCCTTCAGGGCCCCAGTGCCACCGCTTCATTCCAAGGTCTCCATAGACACAAAAGCACATTAGGACCCATCCATAGTAGAGTCCATTTCAACTCAGCCTCCTCGGTTGCTCCCCCAGATCCAGCAGATCTAACCTGTCTTGTTTCTAGGAGACAATTGGAATGCGAGGTGGGCTACCAAGCCATGCATCCTTAGAACCCTGCTCAGAATCATTGGCCTGGAGCCAAACAACAGGTCTCAATTGTCCTGCAGAAGACACTTTGCAGTTTGGAGCTTCTCACAAATCCCATCTTGGGAAAAACCCCATGGCCTCGTGATGCCGCCCCTTCGTGAAGGGACTTCTGGGACAGAAACACCAACTTGAGCGATCGACTGTGCCTCGCCCTGACTTCAGATGCACGAGATCTCGATTCATGTCTGTAGATTGTGCCATCGCTGATACAAAATCCAGAGACAAAAACCTGAGCAAGCGCCTCAGACTCGCACTTTCTTCATATCCTGAAGAGTTCTTCTCATGGTTTGTAGATCGGGCCTGCCATACCTACATCCCCACACCTAAGCTGAGTTTGTGTTTTCAGACTTCTGTCCTCAAAGTACAGGGCCACACACCGTCCAGGCTGGGGCCCCTGGAGCCACACATTAGGACTGTGCCTACCAATTCATGGGAATTCTGCCCATTCCATTGTCCAAAATCATACAAATTAGGAGAAAGCTCCAAAGTCCCTGAGGCCATCCAATCGTGTAGGTCGCCCGGAACAAACAAGGGCTGTCTGACACCAGCTGATAATCTACCTCCACTCATACCATAAATGGATGACCCCAGAGGAGAAGATTGAACCAGACAGGACCCTAGGCCATAATAGGATCCATTACCTTGGTTTACAGGCATGTCTCCTCAAAAGCCTGATTCCAATACGAGCATAGGGGTTTTGGTGAGGCACCCAGCAGAACTCATCTCGTCTCCACAAGGAAACCTGTGCATGGGAGCCATGTCCAAAGCATAGGAGAGTACTTCAGGGTCCCGGTGCCACTGCCCCATTCCAAGGCCCTCAGGGACACAAAAACACATAGGGACCCATCCTCAGGAAAGTTCATTTAAACTAAGCCACCCCGGTTGCTCCCGCAGAGCAATCAGATCTAAACTGTCTTGTTGCTAGGAGACAATTGGAATGCGAGGCGGGCTTCCCAGGCATCCATCCTCGAAAGGTGCTCTGGAGTCATTCCATATGGGATGTCCTGGAGCTGTCCAACAGGTCTCAATTGTCCCGCAGAAGGAACCCTTGAAGGGGGCATCCCACAACTCCCAACGTGGGAAAACCTCAATGGCCTCGAGATTCTGCTCACTTCATGAAGCGGCCGTCATGCACGGAAACTCAAACCTGAGCCAACGTCTGATCCTCGCCCTGAATTCAGATGCATGAGTATTGGTTCAGATCTGCAGGGGGTACCTGCCGTGCCCTGGCCCTGAAACCCAAGTCTAGCTTGTCTTCTCAGACTTCCGTCCTCACACTCCTGGCCCGAAATCCTCATGTTTGGCAATTCCGGACCCACAATGCAGCACTCTGCCTGCCCTCTAGAAAAAAATTATTGCCTCATGAGCTGCCCAGGCACCTTCAATGAGGATAAACCTCCACAGCACTCGACTTCACCCAAATTATATAGTCTAACCTGGGCACTAATGCACTGTCGGACACAACCTGAGCCCGGACATCCTGACCAACACCCGGAAAGCAGACCGCACACTGAGCACATAAAACCCGCCATGGCCTTAGGTCATCATGTCTTCCCTACCTCAGTTTTCAGGCCTCAGAACCGAGACATTATCTCCAATCACTGCCCAGGGGTGAGTGTGATGCAGAAATCAGAACACCTCCTTACCCATGGTAAGAAACCTTGTGGTTGGCACATCGTCCAACGTTCAGTGTAGGAGAAACCAGCATTCACCCTGAGGCCCCGCCCATTCTTGAGTGCGACAAGGGCATAAACACGCATTGTGACCCTCAGCATGAGTCCTGTCCTCTAGTAAGTCCGCTCAGGGACTGGACCATTAGATGTCATAATGGGCTTGATATGTCCCTAGGCCCCCATTTTTAACCAGATTTCTGATTTTCCAGTCACCCCCCCCCCAGGGCTCTACTCTGGAATCCTTCATTTGGTGGACACCTGAGGTTAAAAAGAAAACAACATCAAAAAAAAAAAAAAAACCGCACTTCTTCCATCCCACAGAGTGACCCCAAACGCTTTGGACTGGGCCAAACCACCAGGGAGTAAGACTCGTCCATTTCCCATGAAGTCACCCAGAAATTTCACGACCATGAGTGACACGATATCCAGAGACAAAAACTTGAGCAAGAGCCTCACACTCGCCCTTTTCTCAAATCCCGAAATGTCCTCCTCATGGTCTGTAGATAAGTCCTGCCATACGTATGACCAGAAACATAAGCCAAGTTTGTGTTTTCAGACAACTGTGCAAACAGCCCTGGCCTACACAACCTACAGGCTCAGGCCCCTGGAGCCAAACCTGAGGACTGTACTTGCCCTCTCCAAGGGAATTTTGTGTGCCCATTCCAATGGCCACATCCCTTCTAATAGGATAAACCTCCAAAGTCCCTGATCCATCTCATTAGTGGTGGCTTCCCAGGTAAAACAGGGGCAATCTGAGCCCATCTGAGCACCTACCTGTACTCAGACCCATAGACAGATGTCCCCAGAGGTAAAAAGGAAAGAACAGGCCCCTAGGCACTAATCATATCCATTGCTTTGGTTTCCACGCATCTCTCCTCAGAGGCCTGGATTTCAAAAGCAGCATATGGCTGTTTCTTGACTCACCCATCAGAAAACATCTCATCTACCCATGGGAATCTTGCACGTTGGAGCTGTGTCAAAGCCTCTTTTTAGGAGAACCCTTCAGGGCCCCAGTGCCACCGCTTTATTCCAATGTCTCCATAGACACAAAAGCACATTAGGACCCATCCATAGGAGAGTCCATTTCAACTCAGCCTTCTCGGTTGCTCCCCCAGATCCAGCAGATCTAACCTGTCTTGTTTCTAGGAGACAATTGGAATGCGAGGTGGGCTACCAAGCCATGCATCCTTAATACCCTGCTCAGAATCATTGGCCTGGAGCCAAAGAACAGGTCTGAATTGTCCTGCAGAAGACACTTTGCAGTTTGGAGCTTCTCACAAATCCCATCTTGGGAAAACCCTTATGGCCTCGTGATGCTGCCCCTTCGTGAAGGGGCCATCAGGGACAGAAACACCAACTTGAGCGATCGTCTGTGCCTCGCCCTGACTTCAGATGCACGAGATCTCGATTCAGGTCTGTAGATTGTGCCATCGCTGATACAAAATCCAGAGACAAAAACCTGAGCAAGCGCCTCAGACTCGCAGTTTCTTCATAACCTGAAGAGTTCTTCTCATGGTTTGTAGATCGGGCCTGCCATACCTACATCCCCAAACCTAAGCTGAGTTTGTGTTTTCAGGCCACACACCGTCCAGGCTGGGGCCCCTGGAACCACACATTAGGACTGTGCCTACCAATTCATGGGAATTCTGCCCATTCCATTGTCCAAAATCGTACAAATTAGGAGAAACCTCCAAAGTCCCTGAGGCCATCCCAATCGTGTAGGTCGCCCGGAACAAACAAGGGCTGTCTGACACCAGCTGATAATCTACCTCCACTCATACCATAAATGGATGTCCCCAGAGGAGAAGATTGAACCAGACAGGACCCTAGGCCATAATAGGATACATTGCCTTGGTTTACAGGCATGTCTCCTCAAAAGCCTGATTCCAATACGAGCATAAGGGGTTTGGTGAGGCACCCAGCAGAACTCATCTCGTCTCCACAAGGAAACTTGTGAATGGGAGCCATGTCCAAAGCATAGGAGAGTACTTCAGGGTCCCGGTGCCACCGCCCCATTCCAAGGACCTCAGGGACACAAAAACACATTAGGACCCATCCTCAGGAAAGTCCATTTCAACTCAGCCACCCCGGTTGCTCCCGCAGAGCCATCAGATCTAAACTGTCTTGTTGCTAGGAGACAATTGGAATGCGAGGCGGGCTTCCCAGGCATGCATCCTCGAATGGTGCTCTGGAGTCATTCCATATGGGATGTCCTGGAGCTGTCCAACAGGTCTCAATTGTCCCGCAGAAGAAATCCTTGAAGGGGGCATCCCACAACTCCCAACGTGGGAAAACCTCAATGGCCTCGAGATTCCACTCCCTTCATGAAGCGGCCGTCATGCACGGAAACTCCAACCTGAGCCAACGTCTGATCCTCGCCCTGAATTCAGATGCATGAGTATTGGTTCAGATCTGCAGGGGGTACCTGCCGTGCCCTCGCCCTGAAACCCAAGTCTAGCTTGTCTTCTCAGACTTCCGTCCTCACACTCCTGGCCCCGAAGTCCTCATGTTTGGCAATTCCGGACACACAATGCAGCACTTTGCCTGCCCTCTAGAAAAAAATTATTGCCTCATGAGCTGCCCAGGCACCTTCAATGAGGATAAACCTCCACAGCACTCGACTTCACCCAAATTATATAGTCTAACCTGGGCACTAATGCACTGTCGGACACAACCTGAGCCCGGACCTCCTGACCAACACCCGGAAAGCAGACCGCACACTGAGCACATAAAACCCGCCATGGCCTTAGGTCATCATGTCTTCCCTACCTCAGTTTTCAGGCCTCAGAACCGAGACATTATCTCCAATCACTGCCCAGGGGTGAGTGTGATGCAGAAATCAGAACACCTCCTTACCCATGGTAAGAAACCTTGTGGTTGGCACGTCGTCCAACGTTCAGTGTAGGAGAAACCAGCATTCACCCTGAGGCCCCGCCCATTCTTGAGTGCGACAAGGGCATAAACACGCATTGTGACCCTCAGCATGAGTCCTGTCCTCTAGTAAGTCCGCTCAGGGACTGGACCATTAGATGTCATAATGGGCTTGATATGTCCCTAGGCCCCCATTTTTAACCAGATTTCTGATTTTCCAGTCACCTCCCCCCCCAGGGCTCTACTCTGGAATCCCTCATTTGGTGGGACACCTGAGGTTAAAAAGAAAACAACATCAAAAAAAAAAACCGGACTTCTTCCATCCCACAGAGTGACCCCAAACGCTTTGGACTGGGCCAAACCACCAGGGAGTAAGACTCGTCCATTTCCCATGAAGTCACCCAGAAATTTCACGACCATGAGTGACACGATATCCAGAGACAAAAACTTGAGCAAGAGCCTCACACTCGCCCTTTTCTCAAATCCCGAAATGTCCTCCTCATGGTCTGTAGATAAGTCCTGCCATACGTATGACCAGAAACATAAGCCAAGTTTGTGTTTTCAGACAACTGTGCAAACAGCCCTGGCCTACACAACCTACAGGCTCAGGCCCCTGGAGCCAAACCTGAGGACTGTACTTGCCCTCTCCAAGGGAATTTTGTGTGCCCATTCCAATGGCCACATCCCTTCTAATAGGATAAACCTCCAAAGTCCCTGATCCATCTCATTAGTGGTGGCTTCCCAGGTAAAACAGGGGCAATCTGAGCCCATCTGAGCACCTACCTGTACTCAGACCCATAGACAGATGTCCCCAGAGGTAAAAAGGAAGGAACAGGCCCCTAGGCACTAATCATATCCATTGCTTTGGTTTCCACGCATCTCTCCTCAGAGGCCTGGATTTCAAAAGCAGCATATGGCTGTTTCTTGACTCACCCATCAGAAAACATCTCATCTACCCATGGGAATCTTGCACGTTGGAGCTGTGTCAAAGCCTCTTTTTAGGAGAACCCTTCAGGGCCCCAGTGCCACCGCTTTATTCCAAGGTCTCCATAGACACAAAAGCACATTAGGACCCATCCATAGGAGAGTCCATTTCAACTCAGCCTTCTCGGTTGCTCCCCCAGATCCAGCAGATCTAACCTGTCTTGTTTCTAGGAGACAATTGGAATGCGAGGTGGGCTACCAAGCCATGCATCCTTAATACCCTGCTCAGAATCATTGGCCTGGAGCCAAAGAACAGGTCTGAATTGTCCTGCAGAAGACACTTTGCAGTTTGGAGCTTCTCACAAATCCCATCTTGGGAAAACCCTTATGGCCTCGTGATGCTGCCCCTTCGTGAAGGGGCCATCAGGGACAGAAACACCAACTTGAGCGATCGTCTGTGCCTCGCCCTGACTTCAGATGCACGAGATCTCGATTCAGGTCTGTAGATTGTGCCATCGCTGATACAAAATCCAGAGACAAAAACCTGAGCAAGCGCCTCAGACTCGCAGTTTCTTCATAACCTGAAGAGTTCTTCTCATGGTTTGTAGATCGGGCCTGCCATACCTACATCCCCAAACCTAAGCTGAGTTTGTGTTTTCAGGCCACACACCGTCCAGGCTGGGGCCCCTGGAACCACACATTAGGACTGTGCCTACCAATTCATGGGAATTCTGCCCATTCCATTGTCCAAAATCGTACAAATTAGGAGAAACCTCCAAAGTCCCTGAGGCCATCCCAATCGTGTAGGTCGCCCGGAACAAACAAGGGCTGTCTGACACCAGCTGATAATCTACCTCCACTCATACCATAAATGGATGTCCCCAGAGGAGAAGATTGAACCAGACAGGACCCTAGGCCATAATAGGATACATTGCCTTGGTTTACAGGCATGTCTCCTCAAAAGCCTGATTCCAATACGAGCATAAGGGGTTTGGTGAGGCACCCAGCAGAACTCATCTCGTCTCCACAAGGAAACTTGTGAATGGGAGCCATGTCCAAAGCATAGGAGAGTACTTCAGGGTCCCGGTGCCACCGCCCCATTCCAAGGACCTCAGGGACACAAAAACACATTAGGACCCATCCTCAGGAAAGTCCATTTCAACTCAGCCACCCCGGTTGCTCCCGCAGAGCCATCAGATCTAAACTGTCTTGTTGCTAGGAGACAATTGGAATGCGAGGCGGGCTTCCCAGGCATGCATCCTCGAATGGTGCTCTGGAGTCATTCCATATGGGATGTCCTGGAGCTGTCCAACAGGTCTCAATTGTCCCGCAGAAGAAATCCTTGAAGGGGGCATCCCACAACTCCCAACGTGGGAAAACCTCAATGGCCTCGAGATTCCACTCCCTTCATGAAGCGGCCGTCATGCACGGAAACTCCAACCTGAGCCAACGTCTGATCCTCGCCCTGAATTCAGATGCATGAGTATTGGTTCAGATCTGCAGGGGGTACCTGCCGTGCCCTCGCCCTGAAACCCAAGTCTAGCTTGTCTTCTCAGACTTCCGTCCTCACACTCCTGGCCCCGAAGTCCTCATGTTTGGCAATTCCGGACACACAATGCAGCACTCTGCCTGCCCTCTAGAAAAAAATTATTGCCTCATGAGCTGCCCAGGCACCTTCAATGAGGATAAACCTCCACAGCACTCGACTTCACCCAAATTATATAGTCTAACCTGGGCACTAATGCACTGTTGGACACAACCTGAGCCCGGACCTCCTGACCAACACCCGGAAAGCAGACCACACACTGAGCACATAAGACCCGCCATGGCCTTAGGTCATCATGTCTTCCCTACCTCAGTTTTCAGGCCTCAGAACCGAGACATTATCTCCAATCACTGCCCAGGGGTGAGTGTGATGCAGAAATCAGAACACCTTCTTATCCAAGGTAAGAAACCTTGTGGTTGGCACGTCGTCCAACGTTCAGTGTAGGAGAAACCAGTATTCACCCTGAGGCCCCGCCCATTCTTGAGTGCGACAAGGGCATAAACACCCATTGTGACCCTCAGCATGAGTCCTGTCCTCTAGTAAGTCCACTCAGGGACTGGACCATTAGATGTCATAATGGGCTTGATATGTCCCTAGGCCCCCATTTTTAACCAGATTTCTGATTGTCCAGTCACCCCCCCCACAGGGCACTACTCTGGAATCCCTCATTTAGTGGGACACCTGAGGTTAAAAAGAAAACAACATCAAAAAAAAAAAAAAACGGACTTCTTCCATCCCAAAGAGTGACCCCAAACGCTTTGGACTGGGCCAAACCACCAGGGAGTAAGACTCGTCCATTTCCCATGAAGTCACCCAGAAATTTCACGTCCATGAGTGACACGATATCCAGAGACAAAAACTTGAGCAAGAGCCTCACACTCGCCCTTTTCTCAAATCCCGAAATGTCCTCCTCATGGTCTGTAGATAATTCCTGCCATACGTATGACCAGAAACATAAGCCAAGTTTGTGTTTTCAGACAACTGTGCAAACAGCCCTGGCCTACACAACCTACAGGCTCAGGCCCCTGGAGCCAAACCTGAGGACTGTACTTGCCCTCTCCAAGGGAATTTTGTGTGCCCATTCCAATGGCCACATCCCTTCTAATAGGATAAACCTCCAAAGTCCCTGATCCATCTCATTAGTGGTGGCTTCCCAGGTACACCAGGGGCAATCTGAGCCCATCTGAGCACCTACCTGTACTCAGACCCATAGACAGATGTCCCCAGAGGTAAAAAGGAAAGAAGAGGCCCCTAGGCACTAATCATATCCATTGCTTTGGTTTCCAGGCATCTCTCCTCAGAGGCCTGGATTTCAAAACCAGCATATGGCTGTTTCTTGACTCACCCATCAGAAAACATCTCATCTTCCCAAGGTAAACTTGCACGTTGGAACTGTGTCAAAGCCTCTGTTTAGGAGAACCCTTCAGGGCCCCAGTGCCACCGCTTCATTCCAAGGTCTCCATAGACCCAAAAGCACATTAGGACCCATCCATAAAAGAGTCCATTTCAACTCAGCCAACTCGGTTGCTCCCCCAGATCCAGCAGATCTAACCTGTCTTGTTTCTAGGAGACAATTGGAATGCAAGGTGGGCTACCAAGCCATGCATCCTTAGAACCCTGCTCAGAATCATTGGCCTGTAGCCAAACAACAGGTCTGAATTGTCCTGCAGAAGACACTTTGCAGTTTGGAGCTTCTCACAAATCCCATCTTGGGAAAACCTCCATGGCCTCGTGATGCTGCCCCTTCGTGAAGGGGCCATCAGGGACAGAAACACCAAATTGAGCGATCGTCTGTGCCTCGCCCTGATTTCAGATGCACGAGATCTCGATTCAGGTCTGTAGATTGTGCCATCGCTGATACAAAATCCAGAGACAAAAACCTGAGCAAGCGCCTCAGACTCGCACTTTCTTCATATCCTGAAGAGTTCTTCTCATGGTTTGTAGATCGGGCCTGCCATACCTACATCCCCAAACCTAAGCTGAGTTTGTGTTTTCAGACTTCTGTCCTCAAAGTCCAGGGCCACACACCGTCCAGGCTGGGGCCCCTGGAACCACACATTAGGACTGTGCCTACCAATTCATGGGAATTCTGCCCATTCCATTGTCCAAAATCGTACAAATTAGGAGAAAGCTCCAAACTCCCTGAGGCCATCCCAATTGTGTAGGTCGCCCGGAACAAACAAGGGCTGTCTGACACCAGCTGATAATCTACCTCCACTCATACCATAAATGGATGTCCCCAGAGGAGAAGATTGAACCAGACAGGACCCTAGGCCATAATAGGATCCATTGCCTTGGTTTACAGGCATGTCTCCTCAAAAGCCTGATTCCAATACGAGCATAGGGGTTTTGGTGAGGCACCCAGCAGAACTCATCTCGTCTCCACAAGGAAACCTGTGAATGGGAGCCATGTCCAAAGCATAGGAGAGTACTTCAGGGTCCCGGTGCCACCGCCCCATTCCAAGGCCCTCAGGGACACAAAAACACATTAGGACCCATCCTCAGGAAAGTTCATTTCAACTCAGCCACCCTGGTTGCTCCCGCAGAGCAATCAGATCTAAACTGTCTTGTTGCTAGGAGACAATTGGAATGCAAGGCGGGCTTCCCAGGCATCCATCCTCGAAAGTTGCTCTGGAGTCATTCCATATGGGATGTCCTGGAGCTGTCCAACAGTTCTCAATTGTCCCACAGAAGGAATCCTTGAAGGGGGCATCCCACAACTCCCAACGTGGGAAAACCTCAATGGCCTCGAGATTCCACTCCCTTCATGAAGCGGCCGACATGCACGGAAACTCCAACCTGAGCCAACGTCTGATCCTCGCCCTGAATTCAGATGCATGAGAGTTGGTTCAGATCTGCGGGGGTACCTGCCGTGCCCTGGCCCTGAAACCCAAGTCTAGCTTGTCTTCTCAGACTTCCGTCCTCACACTCCTGGCCCCGAAGTCCTCATGTTTGGCAATTCCGGACCCACAATGCAGCACTCTGCCTGCCCTCTAGAAAAAAATTATTGCCTCATGAGCTGCCCAGGCACCTTCAATGAGGATAAACCTCCACAGCACTCGACTTCACCCAAATTATATAGTCTAACCTGGGCACTAATGCACTGTCGGACACAACCTGAGCCCGGACCTCCTGACCAACACCCGGAAAGCAGACCGCACACTGAGCACATAAAACCCGCCATGGCCTTAGGTCATCATGTCTTCCCTACCTCAGTTTTCAGGCCTCAGAACCGAGACATTATCTCCAATCACTGCCCAGGGGTGAGTGTGATGCAGAAATCAGAACACCTCCTTACCCATGGTAAGAAACCTTGTGGTTGGCACGTCGTCCAACGTTCAGTGTAGGAGAAACCAGCATTCACCCTGAGGCCCCGCCCATTCTTGAGTGCGACAAGGGCATAAACACGCATTGTGACCCTCAGCATGAGTCCTGTCCTCTAGTAAGTCCGCTCAGGGACTGGATCATTAGATGTCATAATGGGCTTGATATGTCCCTAGGCCCCCATATTTAACCAGATTTCTGATTGTCCAGTCACTCCCCCCCCCCCAGGGCTCTACTCTGGAATCCCTCATTTGGTGGGACACCTGAGGTTAAAAAGAAAACAACATCAAAAAAAAAAAAAAAAAACGGACTTCTTCCATCCCACAGAGTGATCCCAAACGCTTTGGACTGGGCCAAACCACCAGGGAGTAAGACTCGTCCATTTCCCATGAAGTCACCCAGAAATTTCACGACCATGAGTGACACGATATCCAGAGACAAAAACTTGAGCAAGAGCCTCACACTCGCCCTTTTCTCAAATCCCGAAATGTCCTCCTCATGGTCTGTAGATAAGTCCTGCCATACGTATGACCAGAAACATAAGCCAAGTTTGTGTTTTCAGACAACTGTGCAAACAGCCCTGGCCTACACAACCTACAGGCTCAGGCCCCTGGAGCCAAACCTGAGGACTGTACTTGCCCTCTCCAAGGGAATTTTGTGTGCCCATTCCAATGGCCACATCCCTTCTAATAGGATAAACCTCCAAAGTCCCTGATCCATCTCATTAGTGGTGGCTTCCCAGGTAAAACAGGGTCAATCTGAGCCCATCTGAGCACCTACCTGTACTCAGACCCATAGACAGATGTCCCCAGAGGTAAAAAGGAAAGAACAGGCCCCTAGGCACTAATCATATCCATTGCTTTGGTTTCCAGGCATCTCTCCTCAGAGGCCTGGATTTCAAATCCAGCATATGGCTCTTTCTAGACTCACCCATCAGAAAACATATCATCTACCCATGGGAAACTTGCACGTTGGAGCTGTGTCAAAGCCATGTTTAGGAGAACCCTTCAGGGCCCCAGTGCCACCGCCTCATTCCAAGGTCTCCATCGACACAAAAGCACATTAGGACCCATCCATAGGAGAGTCCATTTCAACTCAGCCTCCTCGGTTGCTCCCCGAGATCCAGCAGATCTACTTGTCTTGTGTCTAGAAGACAATTGGAATGCGAGGTGGGCTACCCAGCCATTCATCCTTAGAACCCTGCTCAGAATCATTGGCCTGGAGCCAAACAAAAGGTCTCAATTGTCCTACAGAAGACACTTTGCAATTTGGAGCTTCTCACAAATCCCATCGTGGGAAAACCCCCATGGCCTCGTGATGCCGCCCCTTCGTGAAGGGGCCATCAGGGAAAGAAACACCAACTTGAGCGATCGTCTGATCCTCGCCCTGACTTCAGATGCACGAGATCTCGATTCAGGTCTGTAGATTGTGCCATCGCTGATACAAAATCCAGAGACAACAACCTGAGCAAGGGCGTCAGTCTCGCACTGTCTTCATATCCTGAAGAGTTCTTCTCATGGTTTGTAGATCGGGACTGCCATACCTACATCCCCAAACCTAAGCTGAGTTTGTGTTTTCAGACTTCTGTCCTCAAAGTCCTGGGCCACACACCCTGGAGCCACACATTAGGACTGTGCCTACCAATCCATGGGAATTCTGCCCATTCCATTGTCCAAAATCGTACAAATTAGGAGAAACCTCCAAAGTCCCTGAGGCCATCCCAATCGTGTAGGTCGCCCGGAACAAACAAGGGCTGTCTGACACCAGCTGATAATCTACCTCCACTCATACCATAAATGGATGTCCCCAGAGGATAAGATTGAACCAGACAGGACCCTAGGCCATAATAGGATACATTGCCTTGGTTTACAGGCATGTCTCCTCAAAAGCCTGATTCCAATACGAGCATAAGGGGTTTGGTGAGGCACCCAGCAGAACTCATCTCGTCTCCACAAGGAAACTTGTGAATGGGAGCCATGTCCAAAGCATAGGAGAGTACTTCAGGGTCCCGGTGCCACCGCCCCATTCCAAGGACCTCAGGGACACAAAAACACATTAGGACCCATCCTCAGGAAAGTCCATTTCAACTCAGCCACCCCGGTTGCTCCCGCAGAGCCATCAGATCTAAACTGTCTTGTTGCTAGGAGACAATTGGAATGCGAGGCGGGCTTCCCAGGCATCCATCCTCGAATGGTGCTCTGGAGTCATTCCATATGGGATGTCCTGGAGCTGTCCAACAGGTCTCAATTGTCCCGCAGAAGGAATCCTTGAAGGGGGCATCCCACAACTCCCAACGTGGGAAAACCTCAATGGCCTCGAGATTCCACTCCCTTCATGAAGCGGCCGTCATGCACGGAAACTCCAACCTGAGCCAACGTCTGATCCTCGCCCTGAATTCAGATGCATGAGTATTGGTTCAGATCTGCAGGGGGTACCTGCCGTGCCCTGGCCCTGAAACCCAAGTCTAGCTTGTCTTCTCAGACTTCCGTCCTCACACTCCTGGCCCCGAAGTCCTCATGTTTGGCAATTCCGGACACACAATGCAGCACTCTGCCTGCCCTCTAGAAAAAAAATTATTGCCTCATGAGCTGCCCAGGCACCTTCAATGAGGATAAACGTCCACAGCACTCGACTTCACCCAAATTATATAGTCTAACCTGGGCACTAATGCACTGTCGGACACAACCTGAGCCCGGACCTCCTGACCAACACCCGGAAAGCAGACCGCACACTGAGCACATAAAACCCGCCATGGCCTTAGGTCATCATGTCTTCCCTACCTCAGTTTTCAGGCCTCAGAACCGAGACATTATCTCCAATCACTGCCCAGGGGTGAGTGTGATGCAGAAATCAGAACACCTCCTTACCCATGGTAAGAAACCTTGTGGTTGGCACGTCGTCCAACGTTCAGTGTAGAATAAACCAGCATTCACCCTGAGGCCCCGCCCATTCTTGAGTGCGACAAGGGCATAAACACGCATTGTGACCCTCAGATGAGTCCTGTCCTCTAGTAAGTCCGCTCAGGGACTGGACCATTAGATGTCATAATGGGCTTGATATGTCCCTAGGCCCCCATTTTTAACCAGATTTCTGATTGTCCAGTCACTCCCCCCCCCAGGGCTCTACTCTGGAATCCCTCATTTGGTGGGACACCTGAGGTTAAAAAGAAAACAACATCAAAAAAAAAAAAAAACCGGACTTCTTCCATCCCACAGAGTGATCCCAAACGCTTTGGACTGGGCCAAACCACCAGGGAGTAAGACTCGTCCATTTCCCATGAAGTCACCCAGAAATTTCACGACCATGAGTGACACGATATCCAGAGACAAAAACTTGAGCAAGAGCCTCACACTCGCCCTTTTCTCAAATCCCGAAATGTCCTCCTCATGGTCTGTAGATAAGTCCTGCCATACGTATGACCAGAAACATAAGCCAAGTTTGTGTTTTCAGACAACTGTCCAAACAAACCTGGCCTACACAACCTACAGGCTCAGGCCCCTGGAGCCAAACCTGAGGACTGTACTTGCCCTCTCCAAGGGAATTTTGTGTGCCCATTCCAATGGCCACATCCCTTCTAATAGGATAAACCTCCAAAGTCCCTGATCCATCTCATTAGTGGTGGCTTCCCAGGTAAAACAGGGTCAATCTGAGCCCATCTGAGCACCTACCTGTACTCAGACCCATAGACAGATGTCCCCAGAGGTAAAAAGGAAAGAACAGGCCCCTAGGCACTAATCATATCCATTGCTTTGGTTTCCAGGCATCTCTACTCAGAGGCCTGGATTTCAAATCCAGCATATGGCTCTTTCTAGACTCACCCATCAGAAAACATATCATCTACCCATGGGAAACTTGCACGTTGGAGCTGTGTCAAAGCCATGTTTAGGAGAACCCTTCAGGGCCCCAGTGCCACCGCTTCATTCCAAGGTCTCCATCGACACAAAAGCACATTAGGACCCATCCATAGGAGAGTCCATTTCAACTCAGCCTCCTCGGTTGCTCCCCGAGATCCAGCAGATCTACTTGTCTTGTGTCTAGAAGACAATTGGAATGCGAGGTGGGCTACCCAGCCATTCATCCTTAGAACCCTGCTCAGAATCATTGGCCTGGAGCCAAACAACAGGTCTCAATTGTCCTGCAGAAGACACTTTGCAATTTGGAGCTTCTCACAAATCCCATCGTGGGAAAACCCCCATGGCCTCGTGATGCCGCCCCTTCGTGAAGGGGCCATCAGGGACAGAAACACCAACTTGAGCGATCGTCTGATCCTCGCCCTGACTTCAGATGCACGAGATCTCGATTCAGGTCTGTAGATTGTGCCATCGCTGATACAAAATCCAGAGACAACAACCTGAGCAAGGGCGTCAGACTCGCACTGTCTTCATATCCTGAAGAGTTCTTCTCATGGTTTGTAGATCGGGCCTGCCATACCTACATCCCCAAACCTAAGCTGAGTTTGTGTTTTCAGACTTCTGTCCTCAAAGTCCTGGGCCACACACCCTGGAGCCACACATTAGGACTGTGCCTACCAATTCATGGGAATTCTGCCCATTCCATTGTCCAAAATCGTACAAATTAGGAGAAACCTCCAAAGTCCCTGAGGCCATCCCAATCGTGTAGGTCGCCCGGAACAAACAAGGGCTGTCTGACACCAGCTGATAATCTACCTCCACTCATACCATAAATGGATGTCCCCAGAGGAGAAGATTGAACCAGACAAGACCCTAGGCCATAATAGGATCCATTGCCTTGGTTTACAGGCATGTCTCCTCAAAAGCCTGATTCCAATACGAGCATAGGGGTTTTGGTGAGGCACCCAGCAGAACTCATCTCGTCTCCACAAGGAAACCTGTGCATGGGAGCCATGTCCAAAGCATAGGAGAGTACTTCAGGGTCCCGGTGCCACCGCCCCATTACAAGGCCCTCAGGGACACAAAAACACATTAGGACCCATCCTCAGGAAAGTCCATTTCAACTCAGCCACCCCGGTTGCTCCCGCAGAGCTAACATATATAAACTGTCTTGTTGCTAGGAGACAATTGGAATGCGAGGCGGGCTTCCCAGGCATCCATCCTCGAAAGGTGCTCTGGAGTCATTCCATATGGGATGTCCTGGAGCTGTCCAACAGATCTCAATTGTCCCGCAGAAGGTTTCCTTGAAGTGGGCATCCCACAACTCCCAACGTGGGAAAACCTCAATGGCCTCGAGAGTCCGCTCCCTTCATGAAGCGGCCGTCATGCACGGAAACTCCAACCTGAGCCAACGTCTGATCCTCGCCCTGAATTCAGATGCATGAGTATTGGTTCTGATCTGCAGGGGTACCTGCCATGCCCTCGCCCTGAAACCCAAGTCTAGCTTGTCTTCTCAGACTTCCGTCCTCACACTCCTGGCCCCGAAGTCCTCATGTTTGGCAATTCCGGACCCACAATGCAGCACTCTGCCTGCCCTCTAGAAAAAAATTATTGCCTCATGAGCTGCCCAGGCACCTTCAATGAGGATAAACCTCCACAGCACTCGACTTCACCCAAATTATATAGTCTAACCTGGGCACTAATGCACTGTTGGACACAACCTGAGCCCGGACCTCCTGACCAACACCCGGAAAGCAGACCACACACTGAGCACATAAGACCCGCCATGGCCTTAGGTCATCATCTCTTCCCTACCTCAGTTTTCAGGCCTCAGAACCGAGACATTATCTCCAATCACTGCCCAGGGGTGAGTGTGATGCAGAAATCAGAACACCTTCTTATCCAAGGTAAGAAACCTTGTGGTTGGCACGTCGTCCAACGTTCAGTGTAGGAGAAACCAGTATTCACCCTGAGGCCCCGCCCATTCTTGAGTGCGACAAGGGCATAAACACGCATTGTGACCCTCAGCATGAGTCCTGTCCTCTAGTAAGTCCACTCAGGGACTGGACCATTCGATGTCATAATGGGCTTGATATGTCCCTAGGCCCCCATTTTTAACCAGATTTCTGATTGTCCAGTCACCCCCCCCACAGGGCACTACTCTGGAATCCCTCATTTGGTGGGACACCTGAGGTTAAAAAGAAAACAACAACAACAACAAAAAAAAAAACGGACTTCTTCCATCCCAAAGAGTGACCCCAAACGCTTTGGACTGGGCCAAACCACCAGGGAGTAAGACTCGTCCATTTCCCATGAAGTCACCCAGAAATTTTACGATCATGAGTGACACGATATCCAGAGACAAAAACTTGAGCAAGAGCCTCACACTCGCCCTTTTCTCAAATCCCGAAATGTCCTCCTCATGGTCTGTAGATAAGTCCTGCCATACGTATGACCAGAAACATAAGACAAGTTTGTGTTTTCAGACAACTGTCCAAACAGCCCTGGCCTACACAACCTACAGGCTCAGGCCCCTGGAGCCAAACCTGAGGACTGTACTTGCCCTCTCCAAGGGAATTTTGTGTGCCCATTCCAATGGCCACATCCCTTCTAATAGGATAAACCTCCAAAGTCCCTGATCCATCTCATTAGTGGTGGCTTCCCAGGTAAACAAGGGGCAATCTGAGCCCATCTGAGCACCTACCTGTACTCAGACCCATAGACAGATGTCCCCAGAGGTAAAAAGGAAAGAACAGGCCCCTAGGCACTAATCATATCCATTGCTTTGGTTTCCAGGCATCTCTCCTCAGAGGCCTGGATTTCAAAACCAGCATATGGCTCTTTCTTGACTCACCCATCAGAAAACATCTCATCTACCCATGGGAATCTTGCACGTTGGAGCTGTGTCAAAGCCTCTTTTTAGGAGAACCCTTCAGGGCCCCAGTGCCACCGCTTCATTCCAAGGTCTCCATAGACCCAAAAACACATTAGGACCCATCCATAAAAGAGTCCATTTCAACTCAGCCTCCTCGGTTGCTCCCCCAGATCCAGCAGATCTAACCTGTCTTGTTTCTAGGAGACAATTGGAATGCAAGGTGGGCTACCAAGCCATGCATCCTTAGAACCCTGCTCAGAATCATTGGCCTGTAGCCAAACAACAGGTCTGAATTGTCCTGCAGAAGACACTTTGCAGTTTGGAGCTTCTCACAAATCCCATCTTGGGAAAACCTCCATGGCCTCGTGATGCTGCCCCTTCGTGAAGGGGCCATCAGGGACAGAAACACCAAATTGAGCGATCGTCTGTGCCTCGCCCTGATTTCAGATGCACGAGATCTCGATTCAGGTCTGTAGATTGTGCCATCGCTGATACAAAATCCAGAGACAAAAACCTGAGCAAGCGCCTCAGACTCGCACTTTCTTCATATCCTGAAGAGTTCTTCTCATGGTTTGTAGATCGGGCCTGCCATACCTACATCCCCAAACCTAAGCTGAGTTTGTGTTTTCAGACTTCTGTCCTCAAAGTCCAGGGCCACACACCGTCCAGGCTGGGGCCCCTGGAACCACACATTAGGACTGTGCCTACCAATTCATGGGAATTCTGCCCATTCCATTGTCCAAAATCGTACAAATTAGGAGAAAGCTCCAAAGTCCCTGAGGCCATCCCAATTGTGTAGGTCGCCTGGAACAAACAAGGGCTGTCTGACACCAGCTGATAATCTACCTCCACTCATACCATAAATGGATGTCCCCAGAGGAGAAGATTGAACCAGACAGGACCCTAGGCCATAATAGGATCCATTGCCTTGGTTTACAGGCATGTCTCCTCAAAAGCCTGATTCCAATACGAGCATAGGGGTTTTGCTGAGGCACCCATCAGAACTCATCTCGTCTCCACAAGGAAACCTGTGCATGGGAGCCATGTCCAAAGCATAGGAGAGTACTTCAGGGTCCCGGTGCCACCGCCCCATTCCAAGGCCCTCAGGGACACAAAAACACATTAGGACCCATCCTCAGGAAAGTTCATTTCAACTCAGCCACCCCGGTTGCTCCCGCAGAGCAATCAGATCTAAACTGTCTTGTTGCTAGGAGACAATTGGAATGCGAGGCGGGCTTCCCAGGCATCCATCCTCGAAAGGTGCTCTGGAGTCATTCCATATGGGATGTCCTGGAGCTGTCCAACAGTTCTCAATTGTCCCGCAGAAGGAATCCTTGAAGGGGGCATCCCACAAATCCCAACGTGGGAAAACCTCAATGGCCTCGAGATTCCACTCCCTTCATGAAGCGGCCGTCATGCACGGAAACACCAACCTGAGCCAACGTCTGATCCTCGCCCTGAATTCAGATGCATGAGTATTGGTTCAGATCTGCGGGGGTACCTGCCGTGCCCTGGCCCTGAAACCCAAGTCTAGCTTGTCTTCTCAGACTTCCGTCCTCACACTCCTGGCCCCGAAGTCCTCATGTTTGGCAATTCCGGACCCACAATGCAGCACTCTGCCTGCCCTCTAGAAAAAAATTATTGCCTCATGAGCTGCCCAGGCACCTTCAATGAGGATAAACCTCCACAGCACTCGACTTCACCCAAATTATATAGTCTAACCTGGGCACTAATGCACTGTCGGACACAACCTGAGCCCGGATCTCCTGACCAACACCCGGAGAGCAGACGGCACACTGAGCACATAAAACCCGCCATGGCCTTAGGTCATCATGTCTTCCCTACCTCAGTTTTCAGGCCTCAGAACCGAGACATTATCTCCAATCACTGCCCAGGGGTGAGTGTGATGCAGAAATCAGAACACCTCCTTACCCATGGTAAGAAACCTTGTGGTTGGCACGTCGTCCAATGTTCAGTGTAGGAGAAACCAGCATTCACTCTGAGGCCCCGCCCATTCCTGAGTGCGACACGGGCATAAACACGCATTGTGACCCTCAGCATGAGTCCTGTCCTCTAGTAAGTCCGCTCAGGGACTGGACCATTAGATGTCATAATGGGCTTGATATGTCCCTAGGCCCCCATTTTTAACCAGATTTCTGATTGTCCAGTCACCCCCCCCCACAGGGCACTACTCTGGAATCCCTCATTTGGTGGGACACCTGAGGTTAAAAAGAAAACAACATCAAAAAAAAAAAAAAACGGACTTCTTCCATCCCAAAGAGTGACCCCAAACGCTTTGGACGGGGCCAAACCACCAGGGAGTAAGACTCGTCCATTTCCCATGAAGTCACCCAGAAATTTTACGACCATGAGTGACACGATATCCAGAGACAAAAACTTGAGCAAGAGCCTCACACTCGCCCTTTTCTCAAATCCCGAAATGTCCTCCTCATGGTCTGTAGATAAGTCCTGCCATACGTATGACCAGAAACATAAGACAAGTTTGTGTTTTCAGACAACTGTGCAAACAGCCCTGGCCTACACAACCTACAGGCTCAGGCCCCTGGAGCCAAACCTGAGGACTGTACTTGCCCTCTCCAAGGGAATTTTGTGTGCCCATTCCAATGGCCACATCCCTTCTAAGAGGATAAACCTCCAAAGTCCCTGATCCATCTCATTAGTGGTGGCTTCCCAGGTACACCAGGGGCAATCTGAGCCCATCTGAGCACCTACCTGTACTCAGACCCATAGACAGATGTCCCCAGAGGTAAAAAGGAAAGAACAGGCCCCTAGGCACTAATCATATCCATTGCTTTGGTTTCCAGGCATCTCTCCTCAGAGGCCTGGATTTCAAAACCAGCATATGGCTCTTTCTTGACTCACCCATCAGAAAACATCTCATCTACCCATGGGAATCTTGCACGTTGGAGCTGTGTCAAAGCGTCTGTTTAGGAGAACCCTTCAGGGCCCCAGTGCCACCGCTTCATTCCAAGGTCTCCATAGACCCAAAAGCACATTAGGACCCATCCATAAAAGAGTCCATTTCAACTCAGCCTCCTCGGTTGCTCCCCCAGATCCAGCAGATCTAACCTGTCTTGTTTCTAGGAGACAATTGGAATGCAAGGTGGGCTACCAAGCCATGCATCCTTAGAACCCTGCTCAGAATCATTGGCCTGTAGCCAAACAACAGGTCTGAATTGTCCTGCAGAAGACACTTTGCAGTTTGGAGCTTCTCACAAATCCCATCTTGGGAAAACCTCCATGGCCTCGTGATGCTGCCCCTTCGTGAAGGGGCCATCAGGGACAGAAACACCAAATTGAGCGATCGTCTGTGCCTCGCCCTGATTTCAGATGCACGAGATCTCGATTCAGGTCTGTAGATTGTGCCATCGCTGATACAAAATCCAGAGACAAAAACCTGAGCAAGCGCCTCAGACTCGCACTTTCTTCATATCCTGAAGAGTTCTTCTCATGGTTTGTAGATCGGGCCTGCCATACCTACATCCCCAAACCTAAGCTGAGTTTGTGTTTTCAGACTTCTGTCCTCAAAGTCCAGGGCCACACACCGTCCAGGCTGGGGCCCCTGGAACCACACATTAGGACTGTGCCTACCAATTCATGGGAATTCTGCCCATTCCATTGTCCAAAATAGTACAAATTAGGAGAAAGCTCCAAAGTCCCTGAGGCCATCCCAATTGTGTAGGTCGCCCGGAACAAACAAGGGCTGTCTGACACCAGCTGATAATCTACCTCCACTCATACCATAAATGGATGTCCCCAGAGGAGAAGATTGAACCAGACAGGACCCTAGGCCATAATAGGATCCATTGCCTTGGTTTACAGGCATGTCTCCTCAAAAGCCTGATTCCAATACGAGCATAGGGGTTTTGGTGAGGCACCCAGCAGAACTCATCTCGTCTCCACAAGGAAACCTGTGAATGGGAGCCATGTCCAAAGCATAGGAGAGTACTTCAGGGTCCCGGTGCCACCGCCCCATTCCAAGGCCCTCAGGGACACAAAAACACATTAGGACCCATCCTCAGGAAAGTTCATTTCAACTCAGCCACCCCGGTTGCTCCCGCAGAGCAATCAGATCTAAACTGTCTGGTTGCTAGGAGACAATTGGAATGCGAGGCGGGCTTCCCAGGCATCCATCCTCGAAAGTTGCTCTGGAGTCATTCCATATGGGATGTCCTGGAGCTGTCCAACAGTTCTCAATTGTCCCGCAGAAGGAATCCTTGAAGGGGGCATCCCACAACTCCCAACGTGGGAAAACCTCAATGGCCTCGAGATTCCACTCCCTTCATGAAGCGGCCGTCATGCACGGAAACTCCAACCTGAGCCAACGTCTGATCCTCGCCCTGAATTCAGATGCATGAGTATTGGTTCAGATCTGCGGGGGTACCTGCCGTGCCCTGGCCCTGAAACCCAAGTCTAGCTTGTCTTCTCAGACTTCCGTCCTCACACTCCTGGCCCCGAAGTCCTCATGTTTGGCAATTCCGGACCCACAATGCAGCACTCTGCCTGCCCTCTAGAAAAAAATTATTGCCTCATGAGCTGCCCAGGCACCTTCAATGAGGATAAACCTCCACAGCACTCGACTTCACCCAAATTATATAGTCTAACCTGGGCACTAATGCACTGTCGGACACAACCTGAGCCCGGATCTCCTGACCAACACCCGGAGAGCAGACGGCACACTGAGCACATAAAACCCGCCATGGCCTTAGGTCATCATGTCTTCCCTACCTCAGTTTTCAGGCCTCAGAACCGAGACATTATCTCCAATCACTGCCCAGGGGTGAGTGTGATGCAGAAATCAGAACACCTCCTTACCCATGGTAAGAAACCTTGTGGTTAGCACGTCGTCCAATGTTCAGTGTAGGAGAATCCAGCATTCACTCTGAGGCCCCGCCCATTCCTGAGTGCGACAAGGGCATAAACACGCATTGTGACCCTCAGCATCAGTCCTGTCCTCTAGTAAGTCCGCTCAGGGACTGGACCATTAGATGTCATAATGGGCTTGATATGTCCCTAGGCCCCAATTTTTAACCAGATTTCTGATTGTCCAGTCACCCCCCCCAAGGGCTCTACTCTGGAATCCCTCATTTGGTGGGACACCTGAGGTTAAAAGGAAAACAACATCAAAAAAAAAAAAACGGACTTCTTCCATCCCACAGAGTGACCTCAAACGCTTTGGACTGGGCCAAACCACCAGGGAGTAAGACTCGTCCATTTCCCATGATGTCACCCAGAAATTTCACGACCATGAGTGACACGATATCCAGAGACATAAACTTGAGCAAGAGCCTCACACTCGCCCTTTTCTTAAATCCCGAAATGTCCTCCTCATGGTCTGTAGATAAGTCCTGCCATACGTATGACCAGAAACATAAGCCAAGTTTGTGTTTTCAGACAACTGTCCAAACAGCCCTGGCCTACACAACCTACAGGCTCAGGCCCCTGGAGCCTAACCTGAGGACTGTACCTGCCCTCTCCAAGGGAATTTTGTGTGCCCATTCCAATGGCCACATCCCTTCTAATAGGATAAACCTCCAAAGTCCCTGATCCATCTCATTAGTGGTGGCTTCCCAGGTAAACCAGGGGCAATCTGAGCCCATCTGAGCACCTACCTGTACTCAGACCCATAGACAAATGTCCCCAGAGGTAAAAGGAAAGAACAGGCCCCTAGGCACTAATCATATCCATTGCTTTGGTTTCCAGGCATCTCTCCTCAGAGGCCTGGATTTCAAAACCAGCATATGGCTGTTTCTTGACTAACCCATCAGAAAACATCTCATCTACCCAAGGGAAACTTGCACGTTGGAGCTGTGTCAAAGCCTCTGTTTAGGAGAACCCTTCAGGGCCCCAGTGCCACCGCTTCATTCCAAGGTCTCCATAGACCCAAAAGCACATTAGGACCCATCCATAGGAGAGTCCATTTCAATTCAAACTCCTCGGTTGCTCCCCCAGATCCACCAGATCTAACCTGTCTTGTTTCTAGGAGACAATTGGAATGCGAGGTGGTCTACCAAGCCATGCATCCTTAGAACCCTGCTCAGAATCATTGGCCTGGAGCCAAAGAACAGGTCTGAATTGTCCTGCAGAAGACACTTTGCAGTTTGGAGATTGTCACAAATCCCATCTTGAAAAACCCCCATGGCCTCGTGATGCCGCCCCTTCGTGAAGGGACTTCAGGGACAGAAACACCAACTTGAGCGATCGTCTGTGCCTCGCCCTGACTTCAGATGCACGAGACCTCGATTCAGGTCTGTAGATTGTGCCATCGCTGATACAAAATCCAGAGACAAAAACCTGAGCAAGCGCCTCAGACTCGCACTTTCTTCACATCCTGAAGAGTTCTTCTCATGGTTTGTAGATCGGGCCTGCCATACCTACATCCCCAAACCTAAGCTGAGTTTTTGTTTTCAGACATCTGTCCTCAAAGTCCAGGGCCACACACCGTCCAGGCTGGGGCCCCTGGAACCACACATTAGGACTGTGCCTACCAATTCATGGGAATTCTGCCCATTCCATTGTCCAAAATCGTACAAATTAGGAGAAACCTCCAAAGTCCCTGAGGCCATCCCAATCGTGTAGGTCGCCCGGAACAAACAAGGGCTGTCTGACACCAGCTGATAATCTACCTCCACTCATACCATAAATGGATGTCCCCAGAGGAGAAGATTGAACCAGACAGGACCCTAGGCCATAATAGGATCCATTGCCTTGGTTTACAGGCATGTCTCCTCAAAAGCCTGATTCCAATACGAGCATAGGGGGTTTGGTGAGGCACCCAGCAGAACTCATCTCGTCTCCACAAGGAAACTTGTGAATGGGAGCCATGTCCAAAGCATAGGAGAGTACTTCAGGGTCCCGGTGCCACCGCACCATTCCAAGGCCCTCAGGGACACAAAAACACATTAGGACCCATCCTCAGGAAAGTCCATTTCAACTCAGCCACCCCGGTTGCTCCCGCAGAGCCATCTGATCTAAACTGTCTTGTTGCTAGGAGACAATTGGAATGCGAGGCGGGCTTCCCAGGCATCCATCCTCGAATGGTGCTCTGGAGTCATTCCATATGGGATGTCCTGGAGCTGTCCAACAGGTCTCAATTGTCCCACAGAAGGAATCCTTGAAGGGGGCATCCCACAACTCCCAACGTGGGAAAACCTCAATGGCCTCGAGATTCCACTCCCTTCATGAAGCGGCCGTCATGCACGGAAACTCCAACCTGAGCCAACGTCTGATCCTCGCCCTGAATTCAGATGCATGAGTATTGGTTCAGATCTGCAGGGGGTACCTGCCGTGCCCTGGCCCTGAAACCCAAGTCTAGCTTGTCTTCTCAGACTTCCGTCCTCACACTCCTGGCCCCGAAGTCCTCATGTTTGGCAATTCCGGACCCACAATGCAGCACTCTGCCTGCCCTCTAGAAAAAAATTATTGCCTCATGAGCTGCCCAGGCACCTTCAATGAGGATAAACCTCCACAGCACTCGACTTCACCCAAATTATATAGTCTAACCTGGGCACTAATGCACTGTCGGACACAACCTGAGCCCGGACCTCCTGACCAACACCCGGAAAGCAGACCGCACACTGAGCACATAAAACCCGCCATGGCCTTAGGTCATCATGTCTTCCCTACCTCAGTTTTCAGGCCTCAGAACCGAGACATTATCTCCAATCACTGCCCAGGGGTGAGTGTGATGCAGAAATCAGAACACCTCCTTACCCATGGTAAGAAACCTTGTGGTTGGCACGTCGTCCAACGTTCAGTGTAGAATAAACCAGCATTCACCCTGAGGCCCCGTCCATTCTTGAGTGCGACAAGGGCATAAACACGCATTGTGAGCCTCAGCATGAGTCCTGTCCTCTAGTAAGTCCGCTCAGGGACTGGACCATTAGATGTCATAATGGGCTTGATATGTCCCTAGGCCCCAATTTTTAACCAGATTTCTGATTTTCCAGTCACCCCCCCCCAGGGCTCTACTCTGGAATCCCTCATTTGTTGGGACACCTGAGGTTAAAAAGAAAACAACATCAAAAAAAAAAAAACCGGACTTCTTCCATCCCACAGAGTGACCCCAAATGCTTTGGACTGGGCCAAACCACCAGGGAGTAAGACTCGTCCATTTCCCATGAAGTCACCCAGAAATTTCACGACCATGAGTGACACGATATCCAGAGACAAAAACTTGAGCAAGAGCCTCACACTCGCCCTTTTCTCAAATCCCGAAATGTCCTCCTCATGGTCTGTAGATAAGTCCTGCCATACGTATGACCAGAAACATAAGCCAAGTTTGTGTTTTCAGACAACTGTCCAAACAGCCCTGGCCTACACAACCTACTGGCTCAGGCCCCTGGAGCCAAACCTGAGGACTGTACTTGCCCTCTCCAAGGGAATTTTGTGTGCCCATTCCAATGGCCACATCCCTTCTAATAGGATAAACCTCCAAAGTCCCTGATCCATCTCATTAGTGGTGGCTTCCCAGGTAAACCAGGGGCAATCTGAGCCCATCTGAGCACCTACCTGTACTCAGACCCATAGACAGATGTCCCCAGAGGTAAAAAGGAAAGAACAGGCCCCTAGGCACTAATCATATCCATTGCTTTGGTTTCCAGGCATCTCTCCTCAGAGGCCTGGATTTCAAAACCAGCATATGGCTGTTTCTTGACTCACCCATCAGAAAACATCTCATCTACCCAAGGGAAACTTGCACGTTGGAGCTGTGTCAAAGCCTCTGTTTAGGAGAACCCTACAGGGCCCCAGTGCCACCGCTTCATTCCAAGGTCTCCATAGACCCAAAAGCACATTAGGACCCATCCATAGGAGAGTCCATTTCAACTCAGCCTCCTCGGTAGCTCCCCCAGATCCAGCAGATCTAAACTGTCTTGTTTCTAGGAGACAATTGGAATGCAAGGTGGGCTACCAAGCCATGCATCCTTAGAACCCTGCTCAGAATCATTGGCCTGTAGCCAAACAACAGGTCTGAATTGTCCTGCAGAAGACACTTTGCAGTTTGGAGCTTCTCACAAATCCCATCTTGGGAAAACCTCCATGGCCTCGTGATGCTGCCCCTTCGTGAAGGGGCCATCAGGGACAGAAACACCAAATTGAGCGATCGTCTGTGCCTCGCCCTGACTTCAGATGCACGAGATCTCGATTCAGGTCTGTAGATTGTGCCATCGCTGATACAAAATCCAGAGACAAAAACCTGAGCAAGCGCCTCAGACTCGCAGTTTCTTCATATCCTGAAGAGTTCTTCTCATGGTTTGTAGATCGGGCCTGCCATACCTACATCCCCAAACCTAAGCTGAGTTTTTGTTTTCAGACATCTGTCCTCAAAGTCCAGAGCCACACACCGTCCTGGCTGGGGCCCCTGGAACCACACATTAGGACTGTGCCTACCAATTCATGGGAATTCTGCCCATTCCATTGTCCAAAATCGTACAAATTAGGAGAAAGCTCCAAAGTCCCTGAGGCCATCCCAATTGTGTAGGTCCCCGGAACAAACAAGGGCTGTCTGACACCAGCTGATAATCTACCTCCACTCATACCATAAATGGATGTCCCCAGAGGAGAAGATTGAACCAGACAGGACCCTAGGCCATAATAGGATCCATTGCCTTGGTTTACAGGCATGTCTCCTCAAAAGCCTGATTCCAATACGAGCATAGGGGTTTTGGTGAGGCACCCAGCAGAACTCATCTCGTCTCCACAAGGAAACCTGTGAATGGGAGCCATGTCCAAAGCATAGGAGAGTACTTCAGAGTCCCGGTGCCACCGCCCCATTCCAAGGCCCTCAGGGACACAAAAACACATTAGGACCCATCCTCAGGAAAGTTCATTTCAACTCAGCCACCCCGGTTGCTCCCGCAGAGCAATCAGATCTAAACTGTCTTGTTGCTAGGAGACAATTGGAATGCGAGGCGGGCTTCCCAGGCATCCATCCTCGAAAGGTGCTCTGGAGTCATTCCATATGGGATGTCCTGGAGCTGTCCAACAGGTCTCAATTGTCCCGCAGAAGGAATCCTTGAAGGGGGCATCCCACAACTCCCAACGTGGAAAAACCTCAATGGCCTCGAGATTCCACTCCCTTCATGAAGCGGCCGTCATGCACGGAAACTCCAACCTGAGCCAACGTCTGATCCTCGCCCTGAATTCAGATGCATGAGTATTGGTTCAGATCTGCGGGGGTACCTGCCGTTCCCTGGCCCTGAAACCAAAGTCTATCTTGTCTTCTCAGACTTCCGTCCTCACACTCCTGGCCCCGAAGTCCTCAAGTTTGGCAATTCCGGACCCACAATGCAGCACTCTGCCTGCCATCTAGAAAAAAATTATTGCCTCATGAGCTGCCCAGGCACCTTCAATGAGGATAAACCTCCACAGCACTCGACTTCACCCAAATTATATAGTCTAACCTGGGCACTAATGCACTGTCGGACACAACCTGAGCCCGGATCTCCTGACAACACCCGGAGAGCAGACGGCACACTGAGCACATAAAACCCGCCATGGCCTTAGGTCATCATGTCTTCCCTACCTCAGTTTTCAGGCCTCAGAACCGAGACATTATCTCCAATCACTGCCCAGGGGTGAGTGTGATGCAGAAATCAGAACACCTCCTTACCCATGGTAAGAAACCTTGTGGTTGGCACGTCGTCCAATGTTCAGTGTAGGAGAAACCAGCATTCACTCTGAGGCCCCGCCCATTCCTGAGTGCGACAAGGGCATAAACACGCATTGTGACCCTCAGCATGAGTCCTGTCCTCTAGTAAGTCCGCTCAGGGACTGGACCATTAGATGTCATAATGGGCTTGATATGTCCCTAGGCCCCAATTTTTAACCAGATTTCTGATTGTCCAGTCACCCCCCCCAAGGGCTCTACTCTGGAATCCCTCATTTGGTGAGACACCTGAGGTTAAAAGGAAAACAACATCAAAAAAAAAAAAACGGACATCTTCCATCCCACAGAGTGACCTCAAACGCTTTGGACTGGGTCAAACCACCAGGGAGTAAGACTCGTCCATTTCCCATGATGTCACCCAGAAATTTCACGACCATGAGTGACACGATATCCAGAGACATAAACTTGAGCAAGAGCCTCACACTCGCCCTTTTCTTAAATCCCCAAATGTCCTCCTCATGGTCTGTAGATAAGTCCTGCCATACGTATGACCAGAAACATAAGCCAAGTTTGTGTTTTCAGACAACTGTCCAAACAGCCCTGGCATACACAACCTACAGGCTCAGGCCCCTGGAGCCTAACCTGAGGACTGTACCTGCCCTCTCCATGGGAATTTTGTGTGCCCATTCCAATGGCCACATCCCTTCTAATAGGATAAACCTCCAAAGTCCCTGATCCATCTCATTAGTGGTGGCTTCCCAGGTAAACCAGGGGCAATCTGAGCCCATCTGAGCACCTACCTGTACTCAGACCCATAGACAGATGTCCCCAGAGGTAAAAAGGAAAGAACAGGCCCCTAGGCACTAATCATATCCATTGCTTTGTTTTCCAGGCATCTCTCCTCAGAGGCCTGGATTTCAAAACCAGCATATGGCTGTTTCTTGACTCACGCATCAGAAAACATCTCATCTACCCAAGGGAAACTTGCACGTTGGAGCTGTGTCAAAGCCTCTGTTTAGGAGAACCCTTCAGGGCCCCAGTGCCACCGCTTCATTCCAAGGTCTCCATAGACCCAAAAGCACATTAGGACCCATCCATAGGAGAGTCCATTTCAATTCAAACTCCTCGGTTGCTCCCCCAGATCCACCAGATCTAACCTGTCTTGTTTCTAGGAGACAATTGGAATGCGAGGTGGTCTACCAAGCCATGCATCCTTAGAACCCTGCTCAGAATCATTGGCCTGGAGCCAAAGAACAGGTCTGAATTGTCCTGCAGAAGACACTTTGCAGTTTGGAGATTCTCACAAATCCCATCTTGAGAAAACCCCCATGGCCTCGTGATGCCGCCCCTTCGTGAAGGGACTTCAGGGACAGAAACACCAACTTCAGCGATCGTCTGTGCCTCGCCCTGACTTCAGATGCACGAGATCAAGATTCAGGTCTGTAGATTGTGCCATCGCTGATACAAAATCCAGAGACAAAAACCTGAGCAAGCGCCTCAGACTCGCACTTTCTTCACATCCTGAAGAGTTCTTCTCATGGTTTGTAGATCGGGCCTGCCATACCTACATCCCCAAACCTAAGCTGAGTTTTTGTTTTCAGACATCTGTCCTCAAAGTCCAGGGCCACACACCGTCCAGGCTGGGGCCCCTGGAACCACACATTAGGACTGTGCCTACCAATTCATGGGAATTCTGCCCTTTCCATTGTCCAAAATCGTACAAATTAGGAGAAAGCTCCAAAGTCCCTGAGGCCATCCCAATCGTGTAGGTCGCCCGGAAGAAACAAGGGCTGTCTGACACCAGCTGATAATCTACCTCCACTCATACCATAAATGGATGACCCCAGAGGAGAAGATTGAACCAGACAGGACCCTAGGCCATAATAGGATCCATTGCCTTGGTTTACAGGCATGTCTCCTCAAAAGCCTGATTCCAATACGAGCATAGGGGTTTTGGTGAGGCACCCAGCAGAACTCATCTCGTCTCCACAAGGAAAGCTGTGAATGGGAGCCATGTCCAAAGCATAGGAGAGTACTTCAGGGTCCCGGTGCCACCGCCCCATTCCAAGGCCCTCAGGGACACAAAAACACATTAGGACCCATCCTCAGGAAAGTCCATTTCAACTCAGCCACCCCGGTTGCTCCCACAGAGCCATCAGATCTAAACTGTCTTGTTGCTAGGAGACAATTGGAATGCGAGGCGGGCTTCCCAGGCATCCATCCTCGAATGGTGCTCTGGAGTCATTCCAAAGGGGATGTCCTGGAGCTGTCCAACAGGTCTCAATTGTCCCGCAGAAGAAATCTTTGAAGGGGGCATCCCACAACTCCCAACGTGGGAAAACCTCAATGGCCTCGAGATTCCACTCCCTTCATGAAGCGGCCGTCATGCACGGAAACTCCAACCTGAGCCAACGTCTGATCCTCGCCCTGAATTCAGATGCATGAGTATTGGTTCAGATCTGCAGGGGGTACCTGCCGTGCCCTGGCCCTGAAACCAAAGTCTAGCTTGTCTTCTCAGACTTCCGTCCTCACACTCCTGGCCCCGAAGTCCTCATGTTTGGCAATTCCGGACCCACAATGCAGCACTCTGCCTGCCCTCTAGAAAAAAATTATTGCCTCATGAGCTGCCCAGGCACCTTCAATGAGGATAAACCTCCACAGCACTCGACTTCACCCAAATTATATAGTCTAACCTGGGCACTAATGCACTGTCGGACACAACCTGAGCCCGGACCTCCTGACCAACACCCGGAAAGCAGACCGCACACTGAGCACATAAAACCCGCCATGGCCTTAGGTCATCATGTCTTCCCTACCTCAATTTTCAGGCCTCAGAACCGAGACATTATCTCCAATCACTGCCCAGGGGTGAGTGTGATGCAGAAATCAGAACACCTCCTTACCCATGGTAAGAAACCTTGTGGTTGGCACGTCGTCCAACGTTCAGTGTAGGAGAAACCAGCATTCACCCTGAGGCCCCGCCCATTCTTGAGTGCGACAAGGGCATAAACACGCATTGTGACCCTCAGCATGAGTCCTGTCCTCTAGTAAGTCCGCTCAGGGACTGGACCATTAGATGTCATAATGGGCTTGATATGTCCCTAGGCCCCCATTTTTAACCAGATTTCTGATTTTCCAGTCACCCCCCCCCCCAGGGCTCTACTCTGGAATCCCTCATTTGGTGGGACACCTGAGGTTAAAAAGAAAACAACATCAAAAAAAAAAAACCGGACTTCTTCTATCCCACAGAGTGACCCCAAATGCTTTGGACTGGGCCAAACCACCAGGGAGTAAGACTCGTCCATTTCCCATGACGTCACCCAGAAATTTCACGACCATGAGTGACACGATATCCAGAGACAAAAACTTGAGCAAGAGCCTCACACTCGCCCTTTTCTCAAATCCTGAAATGTCCTCCTCATGGTCTGTAGATAAGTCCTGCCATACGTATGACCAGAAACATAAGCCAAGTTTGTGTTTTCAGACAACTGTCCAAACAGTCCTGGCCTACACCCTACAGGCTCAGGCCACTGGAGCCAAACCTGAGGACTGTACTTGCCCTCTCCAAGGGAATTTTGTGTGCCCATTCCAATGGCCACATCCCTTCTAATAGGATAAACCTCCAGTCCCTGATCCATCTCATTAGTGGTGGCTTCCCAGTTAAACCAGGGGCAATCTGAGCCCATCTGAGCACCTACCTGTACTCAGACCCATAGACAAATGACCCCAGAGGTAAAAAGGAAAGAACAGGCCCCTAGGCACTAATCATATCCATTGCTTTGGTTTCCAGGCATCTCTCCTCAGAGGCCTGGATTTCAAAACCAGCATATGGCTGTTTCTTGACTCACCCATCAGAAAACATCTCATCTACCCAAGGGAAACTTGCACGTTGGAGCTGTGTCAAAGCCTCTGTTTAGGAGAACCCTTCAGGGCCCCAGTGCCACCGCTTCATTCCAAGGTCTCCATAGACCCAAAAGCACATTAGGACCCATCCATAGGAGAGTCCATTTCAACTCAAACTCCTCGGTTGCTCCCCCAGATCCAGCAGATCTAACCTGTCTTGTTTCTAGGAGACAATTGGAATGTGAGGTGGGCTACCAAGCAATGCATCCTTAGAACCCTGCTCAGAATCATTGGCCTGGAGCCAAACAACAGGTCTGAATTGTCCTGCAGAAGACACTTTGCAGTTTGGAGCTTCTCACAAATCCCATCTTGAGAAAACCCCCATGGCCTCGTGATGCCGCCCCTTCGAGAAGGGACTTCTGGGAAAGAAACACCAACTTCAGCGATCGTCTGTGCCTCGCCCTGACTTCAGATGCACGAGATCTCGATTCAGGTCTGTAGATTGTGCCATCGCTGATACAAAATCCAGAGACAAAAACCTGAGCAAGCGCCTCAGACTCGCACTTTCTTCATATCCTGAAGAGTTCTTCTCATGGTTTGTAGATCGGGCCTGCCATACCTACATCCCCAAACCTAAGCTGAGTTTTTGTTTTCAGACATCTGTCCTCAAAGTCCAGGGCCACACACCGTCCAGGCTGGGGCCCCTGGAACCACACATTAGGACTGTGCCTACCAATTCATGGGAATTCTGCCCATTCCATTGTCCAAAATCGTACAAATTAGGAGAAAGCTCCAAAGTCCCTGAGGCCATCCCAATCGTGTAGGTCGCCCGGAACAAACAAGGGCTGTCTGACACCAGCTGATAATCTACCTCCACTCATACCATAAATGGATGACCCCAGAGGAGAAGATTGAACCAGACAGGACCCTAGGCCATAATAGGATCCATTGCCTTGGTTTACAGGCATGTCTCCTCAAAAGCCTGATTCCAATACGAGCATAGGGGTTTTGGTGAGGCACCCAGCAGAACTCATCTCGTCTCCACAAGGAAACCTGTGAATGGGAGCCATGTCCAAAGCATAGGAGAGTACTTCAGGGTCCCGGTGCCACCGCCCCATTCCAAGGCCCTCAGGGACACAAAAACACATTAGGACCCATCCTCAGGAAAGTCCATTTCAACTCAGCCACCCCAGTTGACCCGCAGAGCCATCAGATCTAAACTGTCTTGTTGCTAGGAGACAATTGGAATGCGAGGCGGGCTTCCCAGGCATCCATCCTCGAAAGGTGCTCTGGAGTCATTCCATAGGGGATGTCCTGGAGCTGTCCAACAGGTCTCAATTGTCCCGCAGAAGGAATCTTTGAAGGGGGCATCCCACAACTCCCAACGTGGGAAAACCTCAATGGACTCGAGATTCTGCTCACTTCATGAAGCGGCCGTCATGCACGGAAACTCCAACCTGAGCCAACGTCTGATCCTCGCCCTGAATTCAGATGCATGAGTATTCGTTCAGATCTGCAGGGGGTACCTGCCGTGCCCTGGCCCTGAAACCCAAGTCTAGCTTGTCTTCTCAGACTTCCGTCCTCACACTCCTGGCCCGAAATCCTCATGTTTGGCAATTCCGGACCCACAATGCAGCACTCTGCCTGCCCTCTAGAAAAAAATTATTGCCTCATGAGCTGCCCAGGCACCTTCAATGAGGGTAAACCTCCACAGCACTCGACTTCACCCAAATTATATAGTCTAACCTGGGCACTAATGCACTGTCGGACACAACCTGAGCCCGGACCTCCTGACCAACACCCGGAAAGCAGACCGCACACTGAGCACATAAAACCCGCCATGGCCTTAGGTCATCATTTCTTCCCTACCTCAATTTTCAGGCCTCAGAACCGAGACATTATCTCCAATCACTGCCCAGGGGTGAGTGTGATGCAGAAATCAGAACACCTCCTTACCCATGGTAAGAAACCTTGTGGTTGGCACGTCGTCCAACGTTCAGTGTAGGAGAAACCAGCATTCACCCTGAGGCCCCGCCCATTCTTGAGTGCGACAAGGGCATAAACACGCATTGTGACCCTCAGCATGAGTCCTGTCCTCTAGTAAGTCCGCTCAGGGACTGGACCATTAGATGTCATAATGGGCTTGATATGTCCCTAGGCCCCCATTTTTAACCAGATTTCTGATTTTCCAGTCACCCCCCCCCCAGGGCTCTACTCTGGAATCCCTCATTTGGTGGGACACCTGAGGTTAATAAGAAAACAACATCAAAAAAAAAAAAAACGGACTTCTTCCATCCCACAGAGTGACCCCAAACGCTTTGGACTGGGCCAAACCACCAGGGTGTAAGACTCGTCCATTTCCCATGAAGTCACCCAGAAATTTCACGACCATGAGTGACACGATATCCAGAGACAAAAACTTGAGCAAGAGCCTCACACTCGCCCTTTTCTCAAATCCCGAAATGTCCTCCTCATGGTCTGTAGATAAGTCCTGCCATACGTATGACCAGAAACATAAGCCAAGTTTGTGTTTTCAGACAACTGTCCAAACAGCCCTGGCCTACACATCCTACAGGATCAGGCCCCTGGAGCCAAACCTGAGGACTGTACTTGCCCTCTCCAAGGGAATTTTGTGTGCCCATTCCATTGGCCACATCCCTTCTAATAGGATAAACCTCCAAAGTCCCTGATCCATCTCATTAGTGGTGGCTTCCCAGGTAAAACAGGGGCAATCTGAGCCCATCTGAGCACCTACCTGTACTCAGACCCATAGACAGATGTCCCCAGAGGTAAAAAGGAAAGAACAGGCCCCTAGGCACTAATCATATCCATTGCTTTGGTTTCCAGGCATCTCTCCTCAGAGGCCTGGATTTCAAAAGCAGCATATGGCTGTTTCTTGACTCACCCATCAGAAAACATCTCATCTACCCATGGGAATCTTGCACGTTGGAGCTGTGTCAAAGCCTCTTTTTAGGAGAACCCTTCAGGGCCCCAGTGCCACCGCTTTATTCCAAGGTCTCCATAGACACAAAAGCACATTAGGACCCATCCATAGGAGAGTCCATTTCAACTCAGCCTTCTCGGTTGCTCCCCCAGATCCAGCAGATCTAACCTGTCTTGTTTCTAGGAGACAATAGGAATGTGAGGTGGGCTACCAAGCCATGCATCCTTAGAACCCTGCTCAGAATCATTGGCCTGGAGCCAAAGAACAGGTCTGAATTGTCCTGCAGAAGACACTTTGCAGTTTGGAGCTTCTCACAAATCCCATCTTGGGAAAACCCTTATGGCCTCGTGATGCTGCCCCTTCGTGAAGGGGCCATCAGGGACAGAAACACCAACTTGAGCGATCGTCTGTGCCTCGCCCTGACTTCAGATGCACGAGATCTCGATTCAGGTCTGTAGATTGTGCCATCGCTGATACAAAATCCAGAGACAAAAACCTGAGCAAGCGCCTCAGACTCGCACTTTCTTCATATCCTGAAGAGTTCTTCTCATGGTTTGTAGATCGGGCCTGCCATACCTACATCCCCAAACCTAAGCTGAGTTTGTGTTTTCAGGCCACACACCGTCCAGGCTGGGGCCCCTGGAACCACACATTAGGACTGTGCCTACCAATTCATGGGAATTCTGCCCATTCCATTGTCCAAAATCGTACAAATTAGGAGAAACCTCCAAAGTCCCTGAGGCCATCCCAATCGTGTAGGTCGCCCGGAACAAACAAGGGCTGTCTGACACCAGCTGATAATCTACCTCCACTCATACCATAAATGGATGTCCCCAGAGGAGAAGATTGAACCAGACAAGACCCTAGGCCATAATAGGATCCATTGCCTTGGTTTACAGGCATGTCTCCTCAAAAGCCTGATTCCAATACGAGCATACGGGGTTTGGTGAGGCACCCAGCAGAACTCATCTCGTCTCCACAAGGAAACTTGTGAATGGGAGCCATGTCCAATGCATAGGAGAGTACTTCAGGGTCCCGGTGCCACCGCCCCATTCCAAGGCCCTCAGGGACACAAAAACACATTAGGACCCATCCTCAGGAAAGTCCATTTCAACTCAGCCACCCCGGTTGCTCCCGCAGAGCCATCAGATCTAAACTGTCTTGTTGCTAGGAGACAATTGGAATGCGAGGCGGGCTTCCCAGGCATCCATCCTCGAATGGTGCTCTGGAGTCATTCCATATGGGATGTCCTGGAGCTGTCCAACAGGTCTCAATTGTCCCGCAGAAGGAATCCTTGAAGGGGGCATCCCACAACTCCCAACGTGGGAAAACCTCAATGGCCTCGAGATTCCACTCCCTTCATGAAGCGGCCGTCATGCACGGAAACTCCAACCTGAGCCAACGTCTGATCCTCGCCCTGAATTCAGATGCATGAGTATTGGTTCAGATCTGCAGGGGGTACCTGCCGTGCCCTGGCCCTGAAACCCAAGTCTAGCTTGTCTTCTCAGACTTCCGTCCTCACACTCCTGGCCCCGAAGTCCTCATGTTTGGCAATTCCGGACCCACAATGCAGCACTCTGCCTGCCCTCTAGAAAAAAATTATTGCCTCATGAGCTGCCCAGGCACCTTCAATGAGGATAAACGTCCACAGCACTCGACTTCACCCAAATTATATAGTCTAACCTGGGCACTAATGCACTGTCGGACACAACCTAAGCCCGGACCTCCTGACCAACACCCGGAAAGCAGACCGCACACTGAGCACATAAAACCCGCCATGGCCTTAGGTCATCATGTCTTCCCTACCTCAGTTTTCAGGCCTCAGAACCGAGACATTATCTCCAATCACTGCCCAGGGGTGAGTGTGATGCAGAAATCAGAACACCTCCTTACCCATGGTAAGAAACCTTGTGGTTGGCACGTCGTCCAACGTTCAGTGTAGAATAAACCAGCATTCACCCTGAGGCCCCGCCCATTCTTGAGTGCGACAAGGGCATAAACACGCATTGTGACCCTCAGCATGAGTCCTGTCCTCTAGTAAGTCCGCTCAGGGACTGGACCATTAGATGTCATAATGGGCTTGATATGTCCCTAGGCCCCCATTTTTAACCAGATTTCTGATTTTCCAGTCACCCCCCCCCAGGGCTCTACTCTGGAATCCCTCATTTGTTGGGACACCTGAGGTTAAAAAGAAAACAACATCAAAAAAAAAAAAACCGGACTTCTTCCATCCCACAGAGTGACCCCAAATGCTTTGGACTGGGCCAAACCACCAGGGAGTAAGACTCGTCCATTTCCCATGAAGTAACCCAGAAATTTCACGACCATGAGTGACACGATATCCAGAGACAAAAACTTGAGCAAGAGCCTTACACTCGCCCTTTTCTCAAATCCCGAAATGTCCTCCTCATGGTCTGTAGATAAGTCCTGCCATACGTATGACCAGAAACATAAGCCAAGTTTGTGTTTTCAGACAACTGTCCAAACAGCCCTGGCCTACACAACCTACTGGCTCAGGCCCCTGGAGCCAAACCTGAGGACTGTACTTGCCCTCTCCAAGGGAATTTTGTGTGCCCATTCCAATGGCCACATCCCTTCTAATAGGATAAACCTCCAAAGTCCCTGATCCATCTCATTAGTGGTGGCTTCCCAGGTAAACCAGGGGCAATCTGAGCCCATCTGAGCACCTACCTGTACTCAGACCCATAGACAGATGTCCCCAGAGGTAAAAAGGAAAGAACAGGCCCCTAGGCACTAATCATATCCATTGCTTTGGTTTCCAGGCATCTCTCCTCAGAGGCCTGGATTTCAAAACCAGCATATGGCTGTTTCTTGACTCACCCATCAGAAAACATCTCATCTACCCAAGGGAAACTTGCACGTTGGAGCTGTGTCAAAGCCTCTGTTTAGGAGAACCCTTCAGGGCCCCAGTGCCACCGCTTCATTCCAAGGTCTCCATAGACCCAAAAGCACATTAGGACCCATCCATAGGAGAGTCCATTTCAACTCAAACTCCTCGGTTGCTCCCCCAGATCCAGCAGATCTAACCTGTCTTGTTTCTAGGAGACAATTGGAATGTGAGGTGGGCTACCAAGCCATGCATCCTTAGAACCCTGCTCAGAATCATTGGCCTGGAGCCAAACAACAGGTCTGAATTGTCCTGCAGAAGACACTTTGCAGTTTGGAGCTTCTCACAAATCCCATCTTGAGAAAACCCCCATGGCCTCGTGATGCCGCCCCTTCGTGAAGGGACTTCTGGGACAGAAACACCAACTTCAGCGATCGTCTGTGCCTCGCCCTGACTTCAGATGCACGAGATCTCGATTCAGGTCTGTAGATTGTGCCATCGCTGATACAAAATCCAGAGACAAAAACCTGAGCAAGCGCCTCAGACTCGCAGTTTCTTCATATCCTGAAGAGTTCTTCTCATGGTTTGTAGATCGGGCCTGCCATACCTACATCCCCAAACCTAAGCTGAGTTTTTGTTTTCAGACATCTGTCCTCAAAGTCCAGGGCCACACACCGTCCAGGCTGGGGCCCCTGGAACCACACATTAGGACTGTGCCTACCAATTCATGGGAATTCTGCCCATTGCATTGTCCAAAATCGTACAAATTAGGAGAAAGCTCCAAAGTCCCTGAGGCCATCCCAATCGTGTAGGTCGCCCGGAACAAACAAGGGCTGTCTGACACCAGCTGATAATCTACCTCCACTCATACCATAAATGGATGTCCCCAGAGGAGAAGATTGAACCAGACAGGACCCTAGGCCATAATAGGATCCATTGCCTTGGTTTACAGGCATGTCTCCTCAAAAGCCTGATTCCAATACGAGCATAGGGGGTTTGGTGAGGCACCCAGCAGAACTCATCTCGTCTCCACAAGGAAACTTGTGAATGGAAGCCATGTCCAAAGCATAGGAGAGTACTTCAGGGTCCCGGTGCCACCGCCCCATTCCAAGGCCCTCAGGGACACAAAAACACATTAGGACCCATCCTCAGGAAAGTCCATTTCAACTCAGCCACCCCAGTTGACCCGCAGAGCCATCAGATCTAAACTGTCTTGTTGCTAGGAGACAATTGGAATGCGAGGCGGGCTTCCCAGGCATCCATCCTCGAACGGTGCTCTGGAGTCATTCCATATGGGATGTCCTGGAGCTGTCCAACAGGTCTCAATTGGCGCGCAGAAGGAATCCTTGAAGGGGGCATCCCACAACTCCCAACGTGGGAAAACCTCAATGGCCTCGAGATTCCACTCCCTTCATGAAGCGGCCGTCATGCACGGAAACTCCAACCTGAGCCAACGTCTGAGCCTCGCCGTGACTTCAGATGCATGAGTATTGGTTCAGATCTGCAGGGGGTACCTGCCGTGCCCTGGCCCTGAAACCAAAGTCTAGCTTGTCTTCTCAGACTTCCGTCCTCACACTCCTGGCCCCGAAGTCCTCATGTTTGGCAATTCCGGACCCACAATGCAGCACTCTGCCTGCCCTCTAGAAAAAAATTATTGCCTCATGAGCTGCCCAGGCACCTTCAATGAGGATAAACCTCCACAGCACTCGACTTCACCCAAATTATATAGTCTAACCTGGGCACTAATGCACTGTCGGACACAACCTAAGCCCGGACCTCCTGACCAACACCCGGAAAGCAGACCGCACACTGAGCACATAAAACCCGCCATGGCCTTAGGTCATCATGTCTTCCCTACCTCAGTTTTCAGGCCTCAGAACCGAGACATTATCTCCAATCACTGCCCAGGGGTGAGTGTGATGCAGAAATCAGAACACCTCCTTACCCATGGTAAGAAACCTTGTGGTTGGCACGTCGTCCAACGTTCAGTGTAGAATAAACCAGCATTCACCCTGAGGCCCCGCCCATTCTTGAGTGCGACAAGGGCATAAACACGCATTGTGACCCTCAGCATGAGTCCTGTCCTCTAGTAAGTCCGCTCAGGGACTGGACCATTAGATGTCATAATGGGCTTGATATGTCCCTAGGCCCCCATTTTTAACCAGATATCTGATTGTCCAGTCACCCCCCCCCCAGGGCTCTACTCTGGAATCCCTCATTTGGTGGGACACCTGAGGTTAAAAAGAAAACAACATCAAAAAAAAAAAAAAACGGACTTCTTCCATCCCACAGAGTGATCCAAAACGCTTTGGACTGGGCCAAACCACAGGGAGTAAGACTCGTCCATTTCCCATGAAGTCACCCAGAAATTTCACGACCATGAGTGACACGATATCCAGAGACAAAAACTTGAGCAAGAGCCTCACACTCGCCCTTTTCTCAAATCCTGAAATGTCCTCCTCATGGTCTGTAGATAAGTCCTGCCATACGTATGACCAGAAACATAAGCCAAGTTTGTGTTTTCAGACAACTGTCCAAACAGCCCTGGCCTACACAACCTACAGGCTCAGGCCCCTGGAGCCAAACCTGAGGACTGTACTTGCCCTCTCCAAGGGAATTTTGTGTGCCCATTCCAATGGCCACATCCGTTCTAATAGGATAAACCTCCAAAGTCCCTGATCCATCTCATTAGTGGTGGCTTCCCAGGTAAAACAGGGGCAATCTGAGCCCATCTGAGCACCTACCTGTACTCAGACCCATAGACAGATGTCCGCAGAGGTAAAAAGGAAAGAACAGGCCCCTAGGCACTAATCATATCCATTGCTTTGGTTTCCAGGCATCTCTCCTCAGAGGCCTGGATTTCAAAAGCAGCGTATAGCTGTTTCTTGACTCACCCATCAGAAAACATCTCATCTACACAAGGGAAACTTGCACATTGGAGCTGTGTCAAAGCCTCTGTTTAGGAGAACCCTTCAGGGCCCCAGTGCCACCGCTTCATTCCAAGGTCTCCATAGACACAAAAGCACATTAGGACCCATCCATAGGAGAGTCCATTTCAACTCAGCCTCCTCGGTAGCTCCCCCAGATCCAGCAGATCTAACCTGTCTTGTTTCTAGGAAACAATTGGAACGCGAGGTGGGCTACCCAGCCATGCATCCTTAGAACCCTGCTCAGAATCATTGGCCTGGAGCCAAACAACAGGTCTGAATTGTCCTGCAGAAGACACGTTGCAGTTTGGAGCTTCTCACAAATCCCATCTTGGGAAAACCCCCATGGCCTCGTGATGCCCCCCTTCGTGATGTGGCCATCAGGGACAGAAACACCAAATTGAGCGATCGTCTGATCCTCGCCCTGACTTCAGATGCATGAGATCTCGATTCAGGTCTGTAGAATGTGCCATCGCAGATACAAAATCCAGAGACAAAAACCTGAGCAAGCGCCTCAGACACGCACTTTCTTCATATCCTGAAGAGTTCTTCTCATGGTTTATAGATCGGGCCTGCCATACCTACGTCCCCAAACCTAAGCTGAGTTTGTTTTTTCAGACTTCTGTCCTCAAAGGTCTGGGCTACACACCCTCCAGGCTGGGGCCCCGGGAGCCACACATTAGGACTGTGCCTACCAATCCATGGGAATTCTGCCCATTCCATTGTCCAAAATCGTACAAATTAGGAGAAACCTCCAAAGTCCCTGAGGCCATCCCAATAGTGTAGGTCGCCCGGAACAAACAAGGGCTGTCTGACACCAGCTGATAATCTAGCTCCACTCATACCATAAATCATGTCCCCAGAGGAGAAGATTGAACCAGTCAGGACCCTAGGCCATAATAGGATCCATTACCTTGGTTTACAGGCATGTCTCCTCATAAACCTGATTCCAATACGAGCATAGGGGTTTTGCTGAGGCATCCAGCAGAACTCATTCCGTCTCCACAAGAAGGCCTGTTCATGGGAGCCATGTCCAAAGCATAGGAGAGTACTTCAGGGTCCCGGTGCCACCGCCCCATTCCAAGGCCCTCATGGACACAAAAACACATTAGGACCCATCCTCAGGAAAGTCCATTTCAACTCAGCCACCCCGGTTGCTCCGGCAGAGCCATCAGATCAAAACTGTCTTGTTGCTAGGAGCCAATTGGAATGCGAGGCGGGCTTCCCAGGCATCCATTCTCGATCGGTGCTCTGGAGTCATTCCATATGGGATGTCCTGGAGCTGTCCATGAGGTCTCAATTGTCGCGCAGAAGGAATCCTTGAAGGGGGCATCCCACAACTCCCAACGTGGGAAAACCTCAATGGCCTCGAGATTCCGCTCCCTTCATGTAGCGGCCGTCATGCACGGAAACTCCAACCTGAGCCAACGTCTGATCCTCACCCTGACTTCAGTTGCATGAGTATTGGTTCAGATATGCAGAGGGTACCTGCCGTGCCCTCGCCCTGAAACCCAAGTCTAGCTTGTCTTCTCAGACTTCCGTCCTCACACTCCTGGCCCCGAAGCTTTCAAGTTTGGCAATTCTGGACCCACAATGCAGCACTCTGCTTGCCCTCTAGAAAAAAATTATTACCTCATGAGCTGCCCAGGCACCTTCAATGAGGATAAACCTCCACAGCACTCGACTTCACCCAAATTATATAGTCTAACCTGGGCACTAATGCACTGTCGGACACAACCTGAGCCCGGACTTCCTGACCAACACCCGGAAAGCAGACCGCACACTGAGCACATAAGACCCGCCAAGGCCTTAGGTCATCATCTCTTCCCTACCTCAGTTTTCAGGCCTCTGAACCGAGACATTATCTCCAATCACTGCCCAGGGGTGAGTGTGATGCAGAAATCAGAACAACTCCTTACCCATGGTAAGAAACCTTGTGGTTGGCACGTCGTCCAACGTTCAGTGTAGGAGAAACCAGCATTCACCCTGAGGCCCCGCCCATTCTTGAGTGCGACAAGGGTATAAACACGCATTGTGACCCTCAGCATGAGTCCTGTCCTCTTGTAAGTCCTCTCAGTGGCTGGAACATTAGATGTCATAATGAGCTTGACATGTCCCTAGGCCCCCATTTTTAACCAGATTTCTGATTGTCCAGCCACCTCCCCCCCAGGCCTCTACTCTGGAATCCCTCATTTGGTGGGACATCTGAGGTTAAAAAGAAAACAACATCAAAAAAAAAAAACCGACTTCTTCCATCCCACAGAGTGAGGCCCCTAGGCACTAATCATATCCATTGCTTTGGGTCCAGGCATCTCTCCTCAGAGGCCTGGATTTCAAAACCAGCAATGGCTGTTTCTTGACTCACCCATCAGAAAACATCTCATCTACACATGGGAAACTTGCACGTTGGAGCTGTGTCAAAGCCTCTGTTTAGGAGAACCCTTCAGGGCCCCAGTTTCACCGCTTCATTCCAAGGTCTCAATAGACACAAAAGCACATTAGGACCCATCCATAGGAGAGTCCATTTCAACTCAGCCTCCTCGGTTGCTCCCCCAGATCCAGCAGATCTAACCTGTCTTGTTTCTAGGAGACAATTGGAATGCGAGGTGGGCTACCCAGTCTTGCATCCATAGAACCCTGCTCAGAAACATTGGCCTGGAGCCAAACAACAGGTCTCAATTGTCCTGCAGAAGACACTTTGCAGTTTGGAGCTTCTCACAAATCCCATCGTGGGAAAACCCCCATGGCCTATGATGCCGCCCCTTCGTGAAGGGGCCATCAGGGACAGAAACACCAACTTGAGCGATCGTCTGATCCTCGCCCTGATTTCAGATGCACGAGATCTCGATTCAGGTCTGTAGATTGTGCCATCGCTAATACAAAATCCAGAGACAAAAACCTGAGCAAGCGCCTCAGACTCGCACTTTCTTCATATCCTGAAGAGTTCTTCTCATGGCATCCATCCTCGAACGGTGCACTGGAGTCATTCCATATGGGATGTCCTGGAGCTGTCCAACAGGTCTCAATTGTCCCACAACTCCAAACGTGGGAAAACATCAATTGCCTCTAGATTCAGCTCCCTTCATGAAGCGGCCGTCATGCACAGAAACTCCAACCTGTGCCAACGTCTGATCTCTCCCTGACTTCAGATGCATGAGATATTGGTTCAGATCTGCAGGGGGTACCTCCCGTGCCCTGGCCCTGAAACCCAAGTCTAGCTTGTCTACTCAGACTTCTGTCCTCACCCTCCTGGCCCCGAAGCCCTCAAGTTTGGCAATTCCGCACCCACAATGCAGCACTCTGTCTGCCCTCTAGAAAAAAAATTATTACCTCATGAGCTGCCCAGGCACCTTAAATGAGGATAAACCTACACAGCACTCGACTTTAACCAAATTATATAGTCTAAACTGGGCACTAATGCACTGTCGAACACAACCTGAGCCCGGACCTCCTGACCAACACCCAGAAAGCTGACCGCACACTGAGCACATAAAACCCGGAATGGCCTTAGGTCATCATCTCTTCCCTACTTCAGTTTTCAGACTTCAGAACCGAGTCCTTATCTCCAATCACTGCCCATGGTTCAGTGTGATTCAGAAAACAGAACTGCTCCTTACCCATGGCAAGAACCCTTGCGGTTGGCACATTGTCCAACGTTCACTGTAGGAGAAACCCGCATTCACCTTGAGGCCCCGCCATTCTTGAGTGCGACGAGGGCATACACACGCATTGTGACCCTCAGCATGAGTCCTGCCCTCTAGTAATTCCCTCAGTAGCAAGACCATTAGATGTCACAATGGGCTTGACATGTCCCTACGCCCCAATTTTTAACCAGATTTCTGAATGTCCAGTCGCCCCTCCCCAGCGCTCTACTCTGGAATCCCTCATTTGGTGGGACACCTGAGGTTAAAAAAGAAACCACAACAACAAGAACAAAAGAACGGACTTCTTCCAGCCCACAAATGACCCCAAACTCTTTGGACGGGGCCAAACCACCAGAGAGTAAGACTCGACCATTTCCCATGAAGTCAACCAGAAATTCCACGACCATGAGTGACACGATATCCAGAGACAAAAACTTAAGCAGCAGCCTCACACTCGCCCTTCTTTGAAATCCCGAAGAGTTCACCTCATGGTCTGTAGATCAGTCCTGCCATACCTATGACCCGAAACATAAGCCGAGTTGGTGTTTTCAGACAACTGTCCAAACAGCCCTGGCCTACACAACCTACAGGCTCATGCCCCTGGAGCCAAACCTTAGGACTGTACTTGCTCTCCAAGGGAATTGTATGTGCACAGTCCATTGGCCACAACCCTACTAATAGGATAAATCTCCAAAGTCCCTGTGGCCATCCCAATAGTTGTGGCTTCCCAGGACAAACAGGGGCAATCTGAGCCCATATGAGCACCTACCTGCACTCAGACCCGTAGACTGATGTCCCCAGAGGTAAAAAGGAATGAACAGGTCCCTAGGCACTAATAGGATCCATTGCTTTGGTTTCCAGGCATCTCTCCTCAGAGGCCTGGATTTCAATACCAGCATATGGCTGTTTCTTGACTCACCCATCAGAACAAATCTCATCTACACATGGGAAACATGCACGGTGGAGCTGTGTCAAAGCCTCTGTTTAGGAGAACCCTTCAGGGCCCCAGTGCCACCGCTTCATTCCAAGGTCTCCATAGACACAAAAACATATTAGGACACATACACAGGAGAGTCCATTTCAACTCAGCCTCCTCGGTTGCTCCCCCCTCATCCAGCAGGTCTAACCTTTCTTGTTGCTTGGAGACAATTGGAATGCGAGGTGGGCTACCCATCCATCCATCCTTTGAACCCTGCTCGGAATCGTTGGCCTGGAGCCAACCAACAGGTCTCAATTGTCCTGCAGAAGAATCTTTGCAGTTTGGAGCTTCTCACAACTCCCATCGTGGGAAAACGCCCATGGCGTCGTGATCCAACCCCGCTTCAAGAAGGGGCCATCAGGGACAGAAAGTCCAACCTGAGCGATCGTCTGATCCTTGCCCTGACTTCAGGTGCACGAGATCTCGATTGAGGTCTGTAGATTGTGCCTGCCATATCCTCACCCAGAAACCTTGGCCTAGTTTGGGTTCTCAGACTTCCGTCCTCAGACTACTGGCCCACAAGCCCTCCTGTTTGGCAATCCAGAACTACAATGCCGCACTCTGCCTGCCCTTCAGAAGAAAAACATTGCCCTCTGGGGCTACCCAGAAACCCCAAATGAGGATCAACCTGCACGCCATTCGGCTGTACCCCAAATATATAGACTGACCTGGGCCCTATTGCACTTTCTGACCCGGCCTGAGCCTGGACCTCCTGGCCCCACCCAGACAGCTGGCCGCACACTTAGCACATCGGACCCGCCATGGCCTTAGGTCGTCATCTCTTCTCAACCTCGGTTTCCAGGCTTCAGAACCTACACCTGATCTCCAATCACTGCCCTGGTTTGAAAATGATGCAGTAATCAGAGCTCTTTCCCCATGGCAAGAAACCTTGTGTTTGGAAGGTTGTCCAACGTTCAGTGTAGTTGGAACCAGTGTGGCCCATGAAGCCCAGCCCATGCTTGCGGGCCACATTGGACACAAACACACATTGTGACCCTCAGCCTGAGCCCAGTCCTCAGGTAAGGCCTCTCAGTGGCTGGATGAAGAGACAGCATATTGGGCTTGCCATGCCCCTAGGCCCCAATTTTTAACCATAGTTCGGGTTGTCCCTTCACTCTTCCCCAGGGCTCTGCTTTGGAATTCCTCTCTTGGTAGGATACCTGAGTTTACAAAGCTGAAAGGAGTCCTCCCATCCCACAGATTGACGAAAAACAATTGGGATCGTGCCAAATCCACAAGGAGGAAGATTCGTCCATGGCCCATGATGCCTCCCCAACATTCCACGGCCATCGCTGATACAAAATCCAGAGACAAAAGCCTGAGCAAGCGCCTCAGACTCGCTCATTCTTCATATCCTGAAAGTTCTTCTCATGGTTTGTAGATCGGGCGTGCCATACCTACGGCCCCAAACCTAAGCTGAGTTTGTGTTTTCAGACTTCTGTCCTCAAAGTCCTGGGCCACAATCCCTCCAGGCTGGGGCCCCTGGAGTCACACATTAGGACTGCGCCTACCCATTCCATGGGAATTCTGCCCATTCCATTGTCAAAAATCGCACAAATTAGGAGAACCATCCAAAGTCCCTGAGGCCATCCCAATCGTGCAGGTCGCCCGGGACAAAAAAGGGCGGTTGATACCAGCTGAGCATCTGCCTCCACTCATACCATAGATGGATGTCCCCAGAGAAGAAGATCGAACCAGACAGGACCCGAGGCCATTATCGGATCCATTGCTTTGGTTTACAGGCATGTCTCCTCAAAAGCCTGGATTCCAATACCAGCAGAGGGGATTTCCTGAGGCAAGCATCAGAACAAATCTCGTCTCCACAAGGAAACATGTGCATTGGAGCTATGTCAAAAGCTTAGGAGAATACTTCAGGGTCCCGGTGCCACCGCCCCATTCCAAGGCTCCCATGGACACAAACACACATTGCGACCCATCCTCAGGAAAGTCCATTTCAACTCAGCCACCCCGGTTGCTCCCGCAGATCCATTGGATCTAAACTGTCTCGTTGCTAGGAGGCAATTGGAATCCGAGGCGGACTTCCCAGGCATCCATCCTCGAACGGTGCTCTGGTTTCATTCCATATGGGATGTCCTGGAGCTGTCCAACAGGTCTCAATTGTCCCGCAGAAGGAATCCTTGAAGGGGGCATCCCACATCTCCAAACGTGGAAAACCTCCATGGCCTCGAGATTCCGCTCCCTTCATGAAGGGGCCGTCATGCACAGAAACTCCAAACTGAGCCAACGTCTGATCCTCGCCCTGACTTTAGATGCATGAGATATTGGTTCAAATCTGCAGGGGGTACCTGCCGTGCCCTCACCCTGAATCCGAAGTCTAGCTTGTGTTCTCAGACTTCCGTCCTCACTCTCCTGGCCCCGAAGCCCTCAAGTTTGGCAATTCCGGACCGACAATGAAGCACTCACCTGCCCTCCAGAAAAAATATATTGCCTAATGAGCTGCCCAGGCAGCTTAAATGAGGATAAACCTACACAGCACTCGCCTCTACCCAAATTATATAGTCTAACCTGGGCACTAATGCACTGTCTGACACAACCGGAGCCCAGACCTTTTGACCAACTCCCAGACAGCTGACCGCACACTGAGCACATCAGACCCGCCATGGCCTTATGTCATCATCTCTTCCCTACCTCAGTTTTCAGTCTTCAGAACCTAGACCTTATCTCCAATCACTGCCCACGGGTGACTGTGATGCAGAAATCATAACTCTTCCTGACCCATGGCAAGAAACCTTGTGGTTGGCATGTTGTCCAACGTTCAGTGTAGGAGAAAAAAGTATTCACAATGAGGCCCCGCCCATTCTTGAGTGCGACGAGAGCATAAACACACATTGTGACCTCAGCGTGGGTCCTGTCCTCTAGGAATTCCTCTCAGTGGCTGGATCATTAGATGTCATAATGGGCTTGACATGTCCCTAGGCCCCAATTTTTACCAGATTTCTGGTTGCCCAGTCGCCCTTCCCCAGGGCTCTTCTGGAATCCCTCATTAGATGGTACATCTGAGGTTGAAACACAAAAGGAAACAAATCAACAACAACAAAAAAACGGACTTCTTCCATCCCCAGAATGACCCCAAACTCTTTGGACGGGGCCGGAACCCCAGAGAGTAAGACTCGTCCATTTCCCATGAAGTCATCCGGCAATTTCACGACCATGAGTGACACAATATCCAGAGACAAATACTTGAGCAAGAGACTCACACTCGCCCTTTTTTCATATCCCGAAGAGTTCTCCTCATGGTCTGTAGATCAGTCCTGCCATACCTATGACCTGAAACATAAGCCGAGTTTGTGTTTTCAGACAACTGTCCAAACAGGTCTGGCGTACACACGCTACAGGCTCAAGCCCCTGTAGCCAAACCTGAGGACTGTACTTGCCCTTTCCAAGGGAATTGTATGTGCCCAGTCCAATGGCCACAACCCTACTAATAGGATAAATCTCCAAAGTCCCTGAGGCCATCCCAATAGTTGTGGCTTCCCAGGACAAACAGGGGCAATCTGAGCCCATCTGAGCACCTACCTGCACTCAGAACCGTAGACTGATGTCCCCAGAGGTAAAAAGGAATGAACAGGCCCCTAGGCACTAATAGGATCCATTGCTTTGGTTTCCAGGCATCTCTCCTCAGAGGCCTGGATTTCAATACCAGCATATGGCTGTTTCTTGACTCACCCATCAGAACAAATCTCATCTACACATGGGAAACATGCACGGTGGAGCTGTGTCAAAGCCTCTGTTTAGGAGAACCCTTCAGGGCCCCAGTGCCACCGCTTCATTCCAAGGTCTCCATAGACACAAAAACACATTAGGACACATCCACAGGAGAGTCCATTTCAACTCAGCCTCCTCGGTTGCTCCCCCCTCATCCAGCAGGTCTAACCTTTCTTGATGCTTGGAGACAATTGGAATGCGAGGTGGGCTACCCATCCATCCATCCTTTGAACCCTGCTCGGAATCGTTGGCCTGGAGCCAACCAACAGGTCTCAATTGTCCTGCAGAAGAATCTTTGCAGTTTGGAGCTTCTCACAACTCCCATCGTGGGAAAACGCCCATGGCGTCGTGATCCACCCCCGCTTCAAGAAGGGGCCATCAGGGACAGAAAGTCCAACCTGAGCGATCGTCTGAACCTTGCCCTGACTTCAGGTGCACGAGATCTCGATTGAGGTCTGTAGAGTGTGCCTGCCATATCCTCACCCAGAAACCTTGGCCTAGTTTGGGTTCTCAGACTTCCGTCCTCAGACTACTGGCCCACAAGCCCTCCTGTTTGGCAATCCAGAACTACAATGCCGCACTCTGCCTGCCCTTCAGAAGAAAAACATTGCCCTCTGGGGCTACCCAGAAACCCCAAATGAGGATCAACCTGCACGCCATTCGGCTGTACCCCAAATATATAGACTGACCTGGGCCCTATTGCACTTTCTGACCCGGCCTGAGCCTGGACCTCCTGGCCCCACCCAGACAGCTGGCCGCGCACTTAGCACATCGGACCCGCCATGGCCTTAGGTCGTCATCTCTTCTCAACCTCGGTTTCCAGGCTTCAGAACCTACACCTGATCTCCAATCACTGCCCTCGTTTGAAAATGATGCAGAAATCAGAGCTCTTTCCCCATGGCAAGAAACCTTGTGTTTGGAAGGTTGTCCAACGTTCAGTGTAGTTGGAACCAGTGTGGCCCATGAAGCCCAGCCCATGCTTGCGGGCCACATTGGTCACAAACACACACTGTGACCCTCAGCCTGAGCCCAGTCCTCAGGTAAGGCCTCTCAGTGGCTGGATGAAGAGACAGCATATTGGGCTTGCCATGCCCCTAGGCCCCAATTTTTAACCATAGTTCGGGTTGTCCCTTCACTCTTCCCCAGGGCTCTGCTTTGGAATTCCTCTTTTGGTGGGATACCTGAGTTTACAAACCTGAAAGGAGTCCTCCCATCCCACAGATTGACGAAAAACAATTGGGATCGCGCCAAATCCACAGAGAGGAAGATTCGTCCATGGCCCATGATGCCTCCCCAACATTCCACGGCCATCGCTGATACAAAATCCAGAGACAAAAGCCTGAGCAAGCGCCTCAGACTCGCTCATTCTTCATATCCTGAAGAGTTCTTCTCATGGATTGTAGATCGGGCGTGCCATACCTACGGCCCCAAACCTAAGCTGAGTTTGTGTTTTCAGACCTCTGTCCTCAAAGTCCTGGGCCACACTCCCTCCAGGCTGGGGCCCCTGGAGTCACACATTAGGACTGCGCCTACCCATTCCATGGGAATTCTGCCCATTCCATTGTCAAAAACCGCACAAATTAGGAGAACCATCCAAAGTCCCTGAGGCCATCCCAATCGTGCAGGTCGCCCGGGACAAAAAAGGGCGGTTGATACCAGCTGAGCATCTGCCTCCACTCATACCATAGATGGATGTCCCCAGAGAAGAAGATTGAACCAGACAGGACCCGAGGCCATTATCGGATCCATTGCTTTGGTTTACAGGCATGTCTCCTCAAAAGCCTGGATTCCAATACCAGCAGAGGGGATTTCCTGAGGCACGCATCAGAACAAATCTCGTCTCCACAAGGAAACATGTGCATTGGAGCTATGTCAAAAGCTTAGGAGAATACTTCAGGGTCCCGGTGCCACCGCCCCATTCCAAGGCTCTCATGGACACATACACACATTGCGACCCATCCTCAGGAAAGTCCATTTCAACTCAGCCACCCCGGTTGCTCCCGCAGATCCATTGGATCTAAACTGTCTCGTTGCTAGGAGGCAATTGGAATCCGAGGCGGACTTCCCAGGCATCCATCCTGGAACGGTGCTCTGGTTTCATTCCATATGGGATGTCCTGGAGCTGTCCAACAGGTCTCAATTGTCCCGCAGAAGGAATCCTTGAAGGGGGCATCCCACATCTCCCAACGTGGAAAACCTCCATGGCCTCGAGATTCCGCTCCCTTCATGAAGGGGCCGTCATGCACAGAAACTCCAAACTAAGCCAACGTCTGATCCTCGCCCTGACTTTAGATGCATGAGATATTGGTTCAAATCTGCAGGGGGTACCTGCCGTGCCCTCACCCTGAATCCGAAGTCTAGCTTGTGTTCTCAGACTTCCGTCCTCACTCTCCTGGCCCCGAAGCCCTCAAGTTTGGCAATTCCGGACCGACAATGAAGCACTCTGCCTGCCCTCCAGAAAAAATATATTGCCTAATGAGCTGCCCAGGCAGCTTAAATGAGGATAAACCTACACAGCACTCGCCTCTACCCAAATTATATAGTCTAACCTGGGCACTAATGCACTGTCTGACACAACCGGAGCCCAGACCTTTTGACCAACTCCCAGACAGCTGACCGCACACTGAGCACATCAGACCCGCCATGGCCTTATGTCATCATCTCTTCCCTACCTCAGTTTTCAGTCTTCAGAACCTAGACCTTATCTCCAATCACTGCCCACGGGTGACTGTGATGCAGAAATCATAACTCTTCCTGACCCATGGCAAGAAACCTTGTGGTAGGCATGTTGTCCAACGTTCAGTGTAGGAGAAAAAAGTATTCACAATGAGGCCCCGCCCATTCTTGAGTGCGACGAGAGCATAAACACACATTGTGACCTCAGCGTGGGTCCTGTCCTCTAGGAATTCCTCTCAGTGGCTGGATCATTAGATGTCATAATGGGCTTGACATGTCCCTAGGCCCCAATTTTTACCAGATTTCTGGTTGCCCAGTCGCCCTTCCCCAGGGCTCTACTCTGGAATCCCTCATTAGATGGTACATCTGAGGTTGAAACACAAAAGGAAACAAATCAACAACAACAAAAAAACGGACTTCTTCCATCCCCAGAATGACCCCAAACTCTTTGGACGGGGCCGGAACCCCAGAGAGTAAGACTCGTCCATTTCCCATGAAGTCATCCGGCAATTTCACGACCATGAGTGACACAATATCCAGAGACAAATACTTGAGCAAGAGACTCACACTCGCCCTTTTTTCATATCCCGAAGAGTTCTCCTCATGGTCTGTAGATCAGTCCTGCCATACCTATGACCTGAAACATAAGCCGAGTTTGTGTTTTCAGACAACTGTCGAAACAGGTCTGGCGTACACACGCTACAGGCTCAAGCCCCTGTAGCCAAACCTGAGGACTGTACTTGCCCTTTCCAAGGGAATTGTATGTGCCCAGTCCAATGGCCACAACCCTACTAATAGGATAAATCTCCAAAGTCCCTGAGGCCATCCCAATAGTTGTGGCTTCCCAGGACAAACAGGGGCAATCTGAGCCCATCTGAGCACCTACCTGCACTCAGAACTGTAGACTGATGTCCCCAGAGGTAAAAAGGAATGAACAGGCCCCTAGGCACTAATAGGATCCATTGCTTTGGTTTCCAGGCATCTCTCCTCAGAGGCCTGGATTTCAATACCAGCATATGGCTGTTTCTTGACTCACCCATCAGAACAAATCTCATCTACACATGGGAAACATGCACGGTGGAGCTGTGTCAAAGCCTCTGTTTAGGAGAACCCTTCAGGGCCCCAGTGCCACCGCTTCATTCCAAGGTCTCCATAGACACAAAAACATATTAGGACACATCCACAGGAGAGACCATTTCAACTCAGCCTCCTCGGTTGCTCCCCCCTCATCCAGCAGGTCTAACCTTTCTTGTTGCTTGGAGACAATTGGAATGCGAGGTGGGCTACCCATCCATCCATCCTTTGAACCCTGCTCGGAATCGTTGGCCTGGAGCCAACCAACAGGTCTCAATTGTCCTGCAGAAGAATCTTTGCAGTTTGGAGCTTCTCACAACTCCCATCGTGGGATAACGCCCATGGCGTCGTGATCCAACCCCGCTTCAAGAAGGGGCCATCAGGGACAGAAAGTCCAACCTGAGCGATCGTCTGATCCTTGCCCTGACTTCAGGTGCACGAGATCTCGATTGAGGTCTGTAGATTGTGCCTGCCATATCCTCACCCAGAAACCTTGGCCTAGTTTGGGTTCTCAGACTTCCGTCCTCAGACTACTGGCCCACAAGCCCTCCTGTTTGGCAATCCAGAACTACAATGCCGCACTCTGCCTGCCCTTCAGAAGAAAAACATTGCCCTCTGGGGCTACCCAGAAACCCCAAATGAGGATCAACCTGCACGCCATTCGGCTGTACCCCAAATATATAGACTGACCTGGGCCCTATTGCACTTTCTGACCCGGCCTGAGCCTGGACCTCCTGGCCCCACCCAGACAGCTGGCCGCACACTTAGCACATCGGACCCGCCATGGCCTTAGGTCGTCATCTCTTCTCAACCTCGGTTTCCAGGCTTCAGAACCTACACCTGATCTCCAATCACTGCCCTGGTTTGAAAATGATGCAGAAATCAGAGCTCTTTCCCCATGGCAAGAAACCTTGTGTTTGGAAGGTTGTCCAACGTTCAGTGTAGTTGGAACCAGTGTGGCCCATGAAGCCCAGCCCATGCTTGCGGGCCACATTGGTCACAAACACACATTGTGACCCTCAGCCTGAGCCCAGTCCTCAGGTAAGGCCTCTCAGTGGCTGGATGAAGAGACAGCATATTGGGCTTGCCATGCCCCTAGGCCCCAATTTTTAACCATAGTTCGGGTTGTCCCTTCACTCTTCCCCAGGGCTCTGCTTTGGAATTCCTCTTTTGGTGGGATACCTGAGTTTACAAACCTGAAAGGAGTCCTCCCATCCCACAGATTGACGAAAAACAATTGGGATCGCGCCAAATCCACAGAGAGGAAGATTCGTCCATGGCCCATGATGCCTCCCCAACATTCCACGGCCATCGCTGATACAAAATCCAGAGACAAAAGCCTGAGCAAGCGCCTCAGACTCGCTCATTCTTCATATCCTGAAGAGTTCTTCTCATGGATTGTAGATCGGGCGTGCCATACCTACGGCCCCAAACCTAAGCTGAGTTTGTGTTTTCAGACTTCTGTCCTCAAAGTCCTGGGCCACACTCCCTCCAGGCTGGGGCCCCTGGAGTCACACATTAGGACTGCGCCTACCCATTCCATGGGAATTCTGCCCATTCCATTGTCAAAAACCGCACAAATTAGGAGAACCATCCAAAGTCCCTGAGGCCATCCCAATCGTGCAGGTCGCCCGGGACAAAAAAGGGCGGTTGATACCAGCTGAGCATCTGCCTCCACTCATACCATAGATGGATGTCCCCAGAGAAGAAGATTGAACCAGACAGGACCCGAGGCCATTATCGGATCCATTGCTTTGGTTTACAGGCATGTCTCCTCAAAAGCCTGGATTCCAATACCAGCAGAGGGGATTTCCTGAGGCACGCATCAGAACAAATCTCGTCTCCACAAGGAAACATGTGCATTGGAGCTATGTCAAAAGCTTAGGAGAATACTTCAGGGTCCCGGTGCCACCGCCCCATTCCAAGGCTCTCATGGACACAAACACACATTGCGACCCATCCTCAGGAAAGTCCATTTCAACTCAGCCACCCCGGTTGCTCCCGCAGATCCATTGGATCTAAACTGTCTCCTTGCTAGGAGGCAATTGGAATCTGAGGCGGACTTCCCAGGCATCCATCCTCGACGGTGCTCTGGTTTCATTCCATATGGGATGTCCTGGAGCTGTCCAACAGGTCTCAATTGTCCCGCAGAAGGAATCCTTGAAGGGGGCATCCCACAACTCCCAACCTGGAAAACCTCCATGGCCTCGAGATTCCGCTCCCTTCATGAAGGGGCCGTCATGCACAGAAACTCCAAACTGAGCCAACGTCTGATCCTCGCCCTGACTTTAGATGCATGAGATATTGGTTCAAATCTGCAGGGGGTACCTGCCGTGCCCTCACCCTGAATCCGAAGTCTAGCTTGTGTTCTCAGACTTCCGTCCTCACTCTCCTGGCCCCGAAGCCCTCAAGTTTGGCAATTCCGGACCGACAATGAAGCACTCTGCCTGCCCTCCAGAAAAAATATATTGCCTAATGAGCTGCCCAGGCAGCTTAAATGAGGATAAACCTACACAGCACTCGCCTCTACCCAAATTATATAGTCTAACCTGGGCACTAATGCACTGTCTGACACAACCGGAGCCCAGACCTTTTGACCAACTCCCAGACAGCTGACCGCACACTGAGCACATCAGAACCGCCATGGCCTTATGTCATCATCTCTTCCCTACCTTAGTTTTCAGTCTTCAGAACCTAGACCTTATCTCCAATCACTGCCCACGGGTGACTGTGATGCAGAAATCATAACTCTTCCTGACCCATGGCAAGAAACCTTGTGGTTGGCATGTTGTCCAACGTTCAGTGTAGGAGAAAAAAGTATTCACAATGAGGCCCCGCCCATTCTTGAGTGCGACGAGAGCATAAACACACATTGTGACCTCAGCGTGGGTCCTGTCCTCTAGGAATTCCTCTCAGTGGCTGGATCATTAGATGTCATAATGGGCTTGACATGTCCCTAGGCCCCAATTTTTACCAGATTTCTGGTTGCCCAGTCGCCCTTCCCCAGGGCTCTACTCTGGAATCCCTCATTAGATGGTACATCTGAGGTTGAAACACAAAAGGAAACAAATCAACAACAACAAAAAAACGGACTTCTTCCATCCCCAGAATGACCCCAAACTCTTTGGACGGGGCCGGAACCCCAGAGAGTAAGACTCGTCCATTTCCCATGAAGTCATCCGGCAATTTCACGACCATGAGTGACACGATATGCAGAGACAAATACTTGAGCAAGAGACTCACACTCGCCCTTTTTTCATATCCCGAAGAGTTCTCCTCATGGTCTGTAGATCAGTCCTGCCATACCTATGACCTGAAACATAAGCCGAGTTTGTGTTTTCAGACAACTGTCCAAACAGGTCTGGCGTACACACGCTACAGGCTCAAGCCCCTGTAGCCAAACCTGAGGACTGTACTTGCCCTTTCCAAGGGAATTGTATGTGCCCAGTCCAATGGCCACAACCCTACTAATAGGATAAATCTCCAAAGTCCCTGAGGCCATCCCAATAGTTGTGGCTTCCCAGGACAAACAGGGGCAATCTGAGCCCATCTGAGCACCTACCTGCATTCAGAACTTTAGACTGATGTCCCCAGAGGTAAAAAGGAATGAACAGGCCCCTAGGCACTAATAGGATCCATTGCTTTGGTTTCCAGGCATCTCTCCTCAGAGGCCTGGATTTCAATACCAGCATATGGCTGTTTCTTGACTCACCCATCAGAACAAATCTCATCTACACATGGGAAACATGCACGGTGGAGCTGTGTCAAAGCCTCTGTTTAGGAGAACCCTTCAGGGCCCCAGTGCCACCGCTTCATTCCAAGGTCTCCATAGACACAAAAACATATTAGGACACATCCACAGGAGAGTCCATTTCAACTCAGCCTCCTCGGTTGCTCCCCCCTCATCCAGCAGGTCTAACCTTTCTTGTTGCTTGGAGACAATTGGAATGCGAGGTGGGCTACCCATCCAACCATCCTTTGAACCCTGCTCGGAATCGTTGGCCTGGAGCCAACCAACAGGTCTCAATTGTCCTGCAGAAGAATCTTTGCAGTTTGGAGCTTCTCACAACTCCCATCGTGGGAAAACGCCCATGGCGTCGTGATCCAACCCCGCTTCAAGAAGGGGCCATCAGGGACAGAAAGTCCAACCTGAGCGATCGTCTGATCCTTGCCCTGACTTCAGGTGCACGAGATCTCGATTGAAGTCTGTAGATTGTGCCTGCCATATCCTCACCCAGAAACCTTGGCCTAGTTTGGGTTCTCAGACTTCCGTCCTCAGACTACTGGCCCACAAGCCCTCCTGTTTGGCAATCCAGAACTACAATGCCGCACTCTGCCTGCCCTTCAGAAGAAAAACATTGCCCTCTGGGGCTACCCAGAAACCCCAAATGAGGATCAACCTGCACGCCATTCGGCTGTACCCCAAATATATAGACTGACCTGGGCCCTATTGCACTTTCTGACCCGGCCTGAGCCTGGACCTCCTGGCCCCACCCAGACAGCTGGCCGCACACTTAGCACATCGGACCCGCCATGGCCTTAGGTCGTCATCTCTTCTCAACCTCGGTTTCCAGGCTTCAGAACCTACACCTGATCTCCAATCACTGCCCTGGTTTGAAAATGATGCAGAAATCAGAGCTCTTTCCCCATGGCAAGAAACCTTGTGTTTGGAAGGTTGTCCAACGTTCAGTGTAGTTGGAACCAGTGTGGCCCATGAAGCCCAGCCCATGCTTGCGGGCCACATTGGTCACAAACACACATTGTGACCCTCAGCCTGAGCCCAGTCCTCAGGTAAGGCCTCTCAGTGGCTGGATGAAGAGACAGCATATTGGGCTTGCCATGCCCCTAGGCCCCAATTTTTAACCATAGTTCGGGTTGTCCCTTCACTCTTCCCCAGGGCTCTGCTTTGGAATTCCTCTTTTGGTGGGATACCTGAGTTTACAAACCTGAAAGGAGTCCTCCCATCCCACAGATTGACGAAAAACAATTGGGATCGCGCCAAATCCACAGAGAGGAAGATTCGTCCATGGCCCATGATGCCTCCCCAACATTCCACGGCCATCGCTGATACAAAATCCAGAGACAAAAGCCTGAGCAAGCGCCTCAGACTCGCTGATTCTTCAGATCCTGAAGAGTTCTTCTCATGGTTTGAAGATCGGGCGTGCCATACCTACGGCCCCAAACCTAAGCTGAGTTTGTGTTTTCAGACTTCTGTCCTCAAAGTCCTGGGCCACACTCCCTCCAGGCTGGGGCCCCTGGAGTCACACATTAGGACTGCGCCTACCCATTCCATGGGAATTCTGCCCATTCCATTGTCAAAAATCGCACAAATTAGGAGAATCATCCAAAGTCCCTGAGGCCATCCCAATCGTGCAGGTCGCCCGGGACAAAAAAGGGCGGTTGATACCAGCTGAGCATCTGCCTCCAATCATACCATAGATGGATGTCCCCAGAGAAGAAGATTGAACCAGACAGGACCCGAGGCCATTATCGGATCCATTGCTTTGGTTTACAGGCATGTCTCCTCAAAAGCCTGGATTCCAATACCAGCAGAGGGGATTTCCTGAGGCACGCATCAGAACAAATCTCGTCTCCACAAGGAAACATGTGCATTGGAGCTATGTCAAAAGCTTAGGAGAATACTTCAGGGTCCCGGTGCCACCGCCCCATTCCAAGGCTCTCATGGACACAAACACACATTGCGACCCATCCTCAGGAAAGTCCATTTCAACTCAGCCACCCCGGTTGCTCCCGCAGATCCATTGGATCTAAACTGTCTCCTTGCTAGGAGGCAATTGGAATCTGAGGCGGACTTCCCAGGCATCCATCCTCGACGGTGCTCTGGTTTCATTCCATATGGGATGTCCTGGAGCTGTCCAACAGGTCTCAATTGTCCCGCAGAAGGAATCCTTGAAGGGGGCATCCCACAACTCCCAACCTGGAAAACCTCCATGGCCTCGAGATTCCGCTCCCTTCATGAAGGGGCCGTCATGCACAGAAACTCCAAACTGAGCCAACGTCTGATCCTCGCCCTGACTTTAGATGCATGAGATATTGGTTCAAATCTGCAGGGGGTACCTGCCGTGCCCTCACCCTGAATCCGAAGTCTAGCTTGTGTTCTCAGACTTCCGTCCTCACTCTCCTGGCCCCGAAGCCCTCAAGTTTGGCAATTCCGGACCGACAATGAAGCACTCTGCCTGCCCTCTAGAAAAAATATATTGCCTAATGAGCTGCCCAGGCAGCTTAAATGAGGATAAACCTACACAGCACTCGCCTCTACCCAAATTATATAGTCTAACCTGGGCACTAATGCACTGTCTGACACAACCGGAGCCCAGACCTTTTGACCAACTCCCAGACAGCTGACCGCACACTGAGCACATCAGACCCGCCATGGCCTTATGTCATCATCTCTTCCCTATCTCAGTTTTCAGTCTTCAGAACCTAGACCTTATCTCCAATCACTGCCCATGGGTGACTGTGATGCAGAAATCATAACTCTTCCTGACCCATGGCAAGAAACCTTGTGGTTGGCATGTTGTCCAACGTTCAGTGTAGGAGAAAAAAGTATTCACAATGAGGCCCCGCCCATTCTTGAGTGCGACGAGAGCATAAACACACATTGTGACCTCAGCGTGGGTCCTGTCCTCTAGGAATTCCTCTCAGTGGCTGGATCATTAGATGTCATAATGGGCTTGACATGTCCCTAGGCCCCAATTTTTACCAGATTTCTGGTTGCCCAGTCGCCCTTCCCCAGGGCTCTACTCTGGAATCCCTCATTAGATGGTACATCTGAGGTTGAAACACAAAAGGAAACAAATCAACAACAACAAAAAAACGGACTTCTTCCATCCCCAGAATGACCCCAAACTCTTTGGACGGGGCCGGAACCCCAGAGAGTAAGACTCGTCCATTTCCCATGAAGTCATCCGGCAATTTCACGACCATGAGTGACACGATATGCAGAGACAAATACTTGAGCAAGAGACTCACACTCGCCCTTTTTTCATATCCCGAAGAGTTCTCCTCATGGTCTGTAGATCAGTCATGCCATACCTATGACCTGAAACATAAGCCGAGTTTGTGTTTTCAGACAACTGTCCAAACAGGTCTGGCGTACACACGCTACAGGCTCAAGCCCCTGTAGCCAAACCTGAGGACTGTACTTGCCCTTTCCAAGGGAATTGTATGTGCCCAGTCCAATGGCCACAACCCTACTAATAGGATAAATCTCCAAAGTCCCTGAGGCCATCCCAATAGTTGTGGCTTCCCAGGACAAACAGGGGCAATCTGAGCCCATCTGAGCACCTACCTGCATTCAGAACTTTAGACTGATGTCCCCAGAGGTAAAAAGGAATGAACAGGCCCCTAGGCACTAATAGGATCCATTGCTTTGGTTTCCAGGCATCTCTCCTCAGAGGCCTGGATTTCAATACCAGCATATGGCTGTTTCTTGACTCACCCATCAGAACAAATCTCATCTACACATGGGAAACATGCACAGTGGAGCTGTGTCAAAGCCTCTGTTTAGGAGAACCCTTCAGGGCCCCAGTGCCACCGCTTCATTCCAAGGTCTCCATAGACACAAAAACATATTAGGACACATCCACAGGAGAGTCCATTTCAACTCAGCCTCCTCGGTTGCTCCCCCCTCATCCAGCAGGTCTAACCTTTCTTGTTGCTTGGAGACAATTGGAATGCGAGGTGGGCTACCCATCCATCCATCCTTTGAACCCTGCTCGGAATCGTTGGCCTGGAGCCAACCAACAGGTCTCAATTGTCCTGCAGAAGAATCTTTGCAGTTTGGAGCTTCTCACAACTCCCATCGTGGGAAAACGCCCATGGCGTCGTGATCCAACCCCGCTTCAAGAAGGGGCCATCAGGGACAGAAAGTCCAACCTGAGCGATCGTCTGATCCTTGCCCTGACTTCAGGTGCACGAGATCTCGATTGAGGTCTGTAGATTGTGCCTGCCATATCCTCACCCAGAAACCTTGGCCTAGTTTGGGTTCTCAGACTTCCGTCCTCAGACTACTGGCCCACAAGCCCTCCTGTTTGGCAATCCAGAACTACAATGCCGCACTCTGCCTGCCCTTCAGAAGAAAAACATTGCCCTCTGGGGCTACCCAGAAACCCCAAATGAGGATCAACCTGCACGCCATTCGGCTGTACCCCAAATATATAGACTGACCTGGGCCCTATTGCACTTTCTGACCCGGCCTGAGCCTGGACCTCCTGGCCCCACCCAGACAGCTGGCCGCACACTTAGCACATCGGACCCGCCATGGCCTTAGGTCGTCATCTCTTCTCAACCTCGGTTTCCAGGCTTCAGAACCTACACCTGATCTCCAATCACTGCCCTGGTTTGAAAATGATGCAGAAATCAGAGCTCTTTCCCCATGGCAAGAAACCTTGTGTTTGGAAGGTTGTCCAACGTTCAGTGTAGTTGGAACCAGTGTGGCCCATGAAGCCCAGCCCATGCTTGCGGGCCACATTGGTCACAAACACACATTGTGACCCTCAGCCTGAGCCCAGTCCTCAGGTAAGGCCTCTCAGTGGCTGGATGAAGAGACAGCATATTGGGCTTGCCATGCCCCTAGGCCCCAATTTTTAACCATAGTTCGGGTTGTCCCTTCACTCTTCCCCAGGGCTCTGCTTTGGAATTCCTCTTTTGGTGGGATACCTGAGTTTACAAACCTGAAAGGAGTCCTCCCATCCCACAGATTGACGAAAAACAATTGGGATCGCGCCAAATCCACAGAGAGGAAGATTCGTCCATGGCCCATGATGCCTCCCCAACATTCCACGGCCATCGCTGATACAAAATCCAGAGACAAAAGCCTGAGCAAGCGCCTCAGACTCGCTGATTCTTCAGATCCTGAAGAGTTCTTCTCATGGTTTGAAGATCGGGCGTGCCATACCTACGGCCCCAAACCTAAGCTGAGTTTGTGTTTTCAGACTTCTGTCCTCAAAGTCCTGGGCCACACTCCCTCCAGGCTGGGGCCCCTGGAGTCACACATTAGGACTGCGCCTACCCATTCCATGGGAATTCTGCCCATTCCATTGTCAAAAATCGCACAAATTAGGAGAATCATCCAAAGTCCCTGAGGCCATCCCAATCGTGCAGGTCGCCCGGGGACAAAAAAGGGCGGTTGATACCAGCTGAGCATCTGCCTCCAATCATACCATAGATGGATGTCCCCAGAGAAGAAGATTGAACCAGACAGGACCCGAGGCCATTATCGGATCCATTGCTTTGGTTTACAGGCATGTCTCCTCAAAAGCCTGGATTCCAATACCAGCAGAGGGGATTTCCTGAGGCACGCATCAGAACAAATCTCGTCTCCACAAGGAAACATGTGCATTGGAGCTATGTCAAAAGCTTAGGAGAATACTTCAGGGTCCCGGTGCCACCGCCCCATTCCAAGGCTCTCATGGACACAAACACACATTGCGACCCATCCTCAGGAAAGTCCATTTCAACTCAGCCACCCCGGTTGCTCCCGCAGATCCATTGGATCTAAACTGTCTCCTTGCTAGGAGGCAATTGGAATCTGAGGCGGACTTCCCAGGCATCCATCCTCGACGGTGCTCTGGTTTCATTCCATATGGGATGTCCTGGAGCTGTCCAACAGGTCTCAATTGTCCCGCAGAAGGAATCCTTGAAGGGGGCATCCCACAACTCCCAACCTGGAAAACCTCCATGGCCTCGAGATTCCGCTCCCTTCATGAAGGGGCCGTCATGCACAGAAACTCCAAACTGAGCCAACGTCTGATCCTCGCCCTGACTTTAGATGCATGAGATATTGGTTCAAATCTGCAGGGGGTACCTGCCGTGCCCTCACCCTGAATCCGAAGTCTAGCTTGTGTTCTCAGACTTCCGTCCTCACTCTCCTGGCCCCGAAGCCCTCAAATTTGGCAATTCCGGACCGACAATGAAGCACTCTGCCTGCCCTCTAGAAAAAATATATTGCCTAATGAGCTGCCCAGGCAGCTTAAATGAGGATAAACCTACACAGCACTCGCCTCTACCCAAATTATATAGTCTAACCTGGGCACTAATGCACTGTCTGACACAACCGGAGCCCAGACCTTTTGACCAACTCCCAGACAGCTGACCGCACACTGAGCACATCAGACCCGCCATGGCCTTATGTCATCATCTCTTCCCTACCTCAGTTTTCAGTCTTCAGAACCTAGACCTTATCTCCAATCACTGCCCACGGGTGACTGTGATGCAGAAATCATAACTCTTCCTGACCCATGGCAAGAAACCTTGTGGTTGGCATGTTGTCCAACGTTCAGTGTAGGAGAAAAAAGTATTCACAATGAGGCCCCGCCCATTCTTGAGTGCGACGAGAGCATAAACACACATTGTGACCTCAGCGTGGGTCCTGTCCTCTAGGAATTCCTCTCAGTGGCTGGATCATTAGATGTCATAATGGGCTTGACATGTCCCTAGGCCCCAATTTTTACCAGATTTCTGGTTGCCCAGTCGCCCTTCCCCAGGGCTCTACTCTGGAATCCCTCATTAGATGGTACATCTGAGGTTGAAACACAAAAGGAAACAAATCAACAACAACAAAAAAACGGACTTCTTCCATCCCCAGAATGACCCCAAACTCTTTGGACGGGGCCGGAACCCCAGAGAGTAAGACTCGTCCATTTCCCATGAAGTCATCCGGCAATTTCACGACCATGAGTGACACGATATGCAGAGACAAATACTTGAGCAAGAGACTCACACTCGCCCTTTTTTCATATCCCGAAGAGTTCTCCTCATGGTCTGTAGATCAGTCCTGCCATACCTATGACCTGAAACATAAGCCGAGTTTGTGTTTTCAGACAACTGTCCAAACAGGTCTGGCGTACACACGCTACAGGCTCAAGCCCCTGTAGCCAAACCTGAGGACTGTACTTGCCCTTTCCAAGGGAATTGTATGTGCCCAGTCCAATGGCCACAACCCTACTAATAGGATAAATCTCCAAAGTCCCTGAGGCCATCCCAATAGTTGTGGCTTCCCAGGACAAACAGGGGCAATCTGAGCCCATCTGAGCACCTACCTGCATTCAGAACTTTAGACTGATGTCCCCAGAGGTAAAAAGGAATGAACAGGCCCCTAGGCACTAATAGGATCCATTGCTTTGGTTTCCAGGCATCTCTCCTCAGAGGCCTGGATTTCAATACCAGCATATGGCTGTTTCTTGACTCACCCATCAGAACAAATCTCATCTACACATGGGAAACATGCACAGTGGAGCTGTGTCAAAGCCTCTGTTTAGGAGAACCCTTCAGGGCCCCAGTGCCACCGCTTCATTCCAAGGTCTCCATAGACACAAAAACATATTAGGACACATCCACAGGAGAGTCCATTTCAACTCAGCCTCCTCGGTTGCTCCCCCCTCATCCAGCAGGTCTAACCTTTCTTGTTGCTTGGAGACAATTGGAATGCGAGGTGGGCTACCCATCCATCCATCCTTTGAACCCTGCTCGGAATCGTTGGCCTGGAGCCAACCAACAGGTCTCAATTGTCCTGCAGAAGAATCTTTGCAGTTTGGAGCTTCTCACAACTCCCATCGTGGGAAAACGCCCATGGCGTCGTGATCCAACCCCGCTTCAAGAAGGGGCCATCAGGGACAGAAAGTCCAACCTGAGCGATCGTCTGATCCTTGCCCTGACTTCAGGTGGACGAGATCTCGATTGAGGTCTGTAGATTGTGCCTGCCATATCCTCACCCAGAAACCTTGGCCTAGTTTGGGTTCTCAGACTTCCGTCCTCAGACTACTGGCCCACAAGCCCTCCTGTTTGGCAATCCAGAACTACAATGCCGCACTCTGCCTGCCCTTCAGAAGAAAAACATTGCCCTCTGGGGCTACCCAGAAACCCCAAATGAGGATCAACCTGCACGCCATTCGGCTGTACCCCAAATATATAGACTGACCTGGGCCCTATTGCACTTTCTGACCCGGCCTGAGCCTGGACCTCCTGGCCCCACCCAGACAGCTGGCCGCACACTTAGCACATCGGACCCGCCATGGCCTTAGGTCGTCATCTCTTCTCAACCTCGGTTTCCAGGCTTCAGAACCTACACCTGATCTCCAATCACTGCCCTGGTTTGAAAATGATGCAGAAATCAGAGCTCTTTCCCCATGGCAAGAAACCTTGTGTTTGGAAGGTTGTCCAACGTTCAGTGTAGTTGGAACCAGTGTGGCCCATGAAGCCCAGCCCATGCTTGCGGGCCACATTGGTCACAAACACACATTGTGACCCTCAGCCTGAGCCCAGTCCTCAGGTAAGGCCTCTCAGTGGCTGGATGAAGAGACAGCATATTGGGCATGCCATGCCCCTAGGCCCCAATTTTTAACCATAGTTCGGGTTGTCCCTTCACTCTTCCCCAGGGCTCTGCTTTGGAATTCCTCTTTTGGTGGGATACCTGAGTTTACAAACCTGAAAGGAGTCCTCCCATCCCACAGATTGACGAAAAACAATTGGGATCGCGCCAAATCCACAGAGAGGAAGATTCGTCCATGGCCCATGATGCCTCCCCAACATTCCACGGCCATCGCTGATACAAAATCCAGAGACAAAAGCCTGAGCAAGCGCCTCAGACTCGCTGATTCTTCAGATCCTGAAGAGTTCTTCTCATGGTTTGAAGATCGGGCGTGCCATACCTACGGCCCCAAACCTAAGCTGAGTTTGTGTTTTCAGACTTCTGTCCTCAAAGTCCTGGGCCACACTCCCTCCAGGCTGGGGCCCCTGGAGTCACACATTAGGACTGCGCCTACCCATTCCATGGGAATTCTGCCCATTCCATTGTCAAAAATCGCACAAATTAGGAGAATCATCCAAAGTCCCTGAGGCCATCCCAATCGTGCAGGTCGCCCGGGACAAAAAAGGGCGGTTGATACCAGCTGAGCATCTGCCTCCAATCATACCATAGATGGATGTCCCCAGAGAAGAAGATTGAACCAGACAGGACCCGAGGCCATTATCGGATCCATTGCTTTGGTTTACAGGCATGTCTCCTCAAAAGCCTGGATTCCAATACCAGCAGAGGGGATTTCCTGAGGCACGCATCAGAACAAATCTCGTCTCCACAAGGAAACATGTGCATTGGAGCTATGTCAAAAGCTTAGGAGAATACTTCAGGGTCCCGGTGCCACCGCCCCATTCCAAGGCTCTCATGGACACAAACACACATTGCGACCCATCCTCAGGAAAGTCCATTTCAACTCAGCCACCCCGGTTGCTCCCGCAGATCCATTGGATCTAAACTGTCTCCTTGCTAGGAGGCAATTGGAATCTGAGGCGGACTTCCCAGGCATCCATCCTCGACGGTGCTCTGGTTTCATTCCATATGGGATGTCCTGGAGCTGTCCAACAGGTCTCAATTGTCCCGCAGAAGGAATCCTTGAAGGGGGCATCCCACAACTCCCAACCTGGAAAACCTCCATGGCCTCGAGATTCCGCTCCCTTCATGAAGGGGCCGTCATGCACAGAAACTCCAAACTGAGCCAACGTCTGATCCTCGCCCTGACTTTAGATGCATGAGATATTGGTTCAAATCTGCAGGGGGTACCTGCCGTGCCCTCACCCTGAATCCGAAGTCTAGCTTGTGTTCTCAGACTTCCGTCCTCACTCTCCTGGCCCCGAAGCCCTCAAGTTTGGCAATTCCGGACCGACAATGAAGCACTCTGCCTGCCCTCTAGAAAAAATATATTGCCTAATGAGCTGCCCAGGCAGCTTAAATGAGGATAAACCTACACAGCACTCGCCTCTACCCAAATTATATAGTCTAACCTGGGCACTAATGCACTGTCTGACACAACCGGAGCCCAGACCTTTTGACCAACTCCCAGACAGCTGACCGCACACTGAGCACATCAGACCCGCCATGGCCTTATGTCATCATCTCTTCCCTACCTCAGTTTTCAGTCTTCAGAACCTAGACCTTATCTCCAATCACTGCCCACGGGTGACTGTGATGCAGAAATCATAACTCTTCCTGACCCATGGCAAGAAACCTTGTGGTTGGCATGTTGTCCAACATTCAGTGTAGGAGAAAAAAGTATTCACAATGAGGCCCCGCCCATTCTTGAGTGCGACGAGAGCATAAACACACATTGTGACCTCAGCGTGGGTCCTGTCCTCTAGGAATTCCTCTCAGTGGCTGGATCATTAGATGTCATAATGGGCTTGACATGTCCCTAGGCCCCAATTTTTACCAGATTTCTGGTTGCCCAGTCGCCCTTCCCCAGGGCTCTACTCTGGAATCCCTCATTAGATGGTACATCTGAGGTTGAAACACAAAAGGAAACAAATCAACAACAACAAAAAAACGGACTTCTTCCATCCCCAGAATGACCCCAAACTCTTTGGACGGGGCCGGAACCCCAGAGAGTAAGACTCGTCCATTTCCCATGAAGTCATCCGGCAATTTCACGACCATGAGTGACACGATATGCAGAGACAAATACTTGAGCAAGAGACTCACACTCGCCCTTTTTTCATATCCCGAAGAGTTCTCCTCATGGTCTGTAGATCAGTCCTGCCATACCTATGACCTGAAACATAAGCCGAGTTTGTGTTTTCAGAAAACTGTCCAAACAGGTCTGGCGTACACACGCTACAGGCTCAAGCCCCTGTAGCCAAACCTGAGGACTGTACTTGCCCTTTCCAAGGGAATTGTATGTGCCCAGTCCAATGGCCACAACCCTACTAATAGGATAAATCTCCAAAGTCCCTGAGGCCATCCCAATAGTTGTGGCTTCCCAGGACAAACAGGGGCAATCTGAGCCCATCTGAGCACCTACCTGCATTCAGAACTTTAGACTGATGTCCCCAGAGGTAAAAAGGAATGAACAGGCCCCTAGGCACTAATAGGATCCATTGCTTTGATTTCCAGGCATCTCTCCGCAGAGGCCTGGATTTCAATACCAGCATATGGCTGTTTCTTGACTCACCCATCAGAACAAATCTCATCTACACATGGGAAACATGCACAGTGGAGCTGTGTCAAAGCCTCTGTTTAGGAGAACCCTTCAGGGCCCCAGTGCCACCGCTTCATTCAAAGGTCTCCATAGACACAAAAACATATTAGGACACATCCACAGGAGAGTCCATTTCAACTCAGCCTCCTCGGTTGCTCCCCCCTCATCCAGCAGGTCTAACCTTTCTTGTTGCTTGGAGACAATTGGAATGCGAGGTGGGCTACCCATCCATCCATCCTTTGAACCCTGCTCGGAATCGTTGGCCTGGAGCCAACCAACAGGTCTCAATTGTCCTGCAGAAGAATCTTTGCAGTTTGGAGCTTCTCACAACTCCCATCGTGGGAAAACGCCCATGGCGTCGTGATCCAACCCCGCTTCAAGAAGGGGCCATCAGGGACAGAAAGTCCAACCTGAGCGATCGTCTGATCCTTGCCCTGACTTCAGGTGGACGAGATCTCGATTGAGGTCTGTAGATTGTGCCTGCCATATCCTCACCCAGAAACCTTGGCCTAGTTTGGGTTCTCAGACTTCCGTCCTCAGACTACTGGCCCACAAGCCCTCCTGTTTGGCAATCCAGAACTACAATGCCGCACTCTGCCTGCCCTTCAGAAGAAAAACATTGCCCTCTGGGGCTACCCAGAAACCCCAAATGAGGATCAACCTGCACGCCATTCGGCTGTACCCCAAATATATAGACTGACCTGGGCCCTATTGCACTTTCTGACCCGGCCTGAGCCTGGACCTCCTGGCCCCACCCAGACAGCTGGCCGCACACTTAGCACATCGGACCCGCCATGGCCTTAGGTCGTCATCTCTTCTCAACCTCGGTTTCCAGGCTTCAGAACCTACACCTGATCTCCAATCACTGCCCTGGTTTGAAAATGATGCAGAAATCAGAGCTCTTTCCCCATGGCAAGAAACCTTGTGTTTGGAAGGTTGTCCAACGTTCAGTGTAGTTGGAACCAGTGTGGCCCATGAAGCCCAGCCCATGCTTGCGGGCCACATTGGTCACAAACACACATTGTGACCCTCAGCCTGAGCCCAGTCCTCAGGTAAGGCCTCTCAGTGGCTGGATGAAGAGACAGCATATTGGGCTTGCCATGCCCCTAGGCCCCAATTTTTAACCATAGTTCGGGTTGTCCCTTCACTCTTCCCCAGGGCTCTGCTTTGGAATTCCTCTTTTGGTGGGATACCTGAGTTTACAAACCTGAAAGGAGTCCTCCCATCCCACAGATTGACGAAAAACAATTGGGATCGCGCCAAATCCACAGAGAGGAAGATTCGTCCATGGCCCATGATGCCTCCCCAACATTCCACGGCCATCGCTGATACAAAATCCAGAGACAAAAGCCTGAGCAAGCGCCTCAGACTCGCTGATTCTTCAGATCCTGAAGAGTTCTTCTCATGGTTTGAAGATCGGGCGTGCCATACCTACGGCCCCAAACCTAAGCTGAGTTTGTGTTTTCAGACTTCTGTCCTCAAAGTCCTGGGCCACACTCCCTCCAGGCTGGGGCCCCTGGAGTCACACATTAGGACTGCGCCTACCCATTCCATGGGAATTCTGCCCATTCCATTGTCAAAAATCGCACAAATTAGGAGAATCATCCAAAGTCCCTGAGGCCATCCCAATCGTGCAGGTCGCCCGGGACAAAAAAGGGCGGTTGATACCAGCTGAGCATCTGCCTCCAATCATACCATAGATGGATGTCCCCAGAGAAGAAGATTGAACCAGACAGGACCCGAGGCCATTATCGGATCCATTGCTTTGGTTTACAGGCATGTCTCCTCAAAAGCCTGGATTCCAATACCAGCAGAGGGGATTTCCTGAGGCACGCATCAGAACAAATCTCGTCTCCACAAGGAAACATGTGCATTGGAGCTATGTCAAAAGCTTAGGAGAATACTTCAGGGTCCCGGTGCCACCGCCCCATTCCAAGGCTCTCATGGACACAAACACACATTGCGACCCATCCTCAGGAAAGTCCATTTCAACTCAGCCACCCCGGTTGCTCCCGCAGATCCATTGGATCTAAACTGTCTCCTTGCTAGGAGGCAATTGGAATCTGAGGCGGACTTCCCAGGCATCCATCCTCGACGGTGCTCTGGTTTCATTCCATATGGGATGTCCTGGAGCTGTCCAACAGGTCTCAATTGTCCCGCAGAAGGAATCCTTGAAGGGGGCATCCCACAACTCCCAACCTGGAAAACCTCCATGGCCTCGAGATTCCGCTCCCTTCATGAAGGGGCCGTCATGCACAGAAACTCCAAACTGAGCCAACGTCTGATCCTCGCCCTGACTTTAGATGCATGAGATATTGGTTCAAATCTGCAGGGGGTACCTGCCGTGCCCTCACCCTGAATCCGAAGTCTAGCTTGTGTTCTCAGACTTCCGTCCTCACTCTCCTGGCCCCGAAGCCCTCAAGTTTGGCAATTCCGGACCGACAATGAAGCACTCTGCCTGCCCTCTAGAAAAAATATATTGCCTAATGAGCTGCCCAGGCAGCTTAAATGAGGATAAACCTACACAGCACTCGCCTCTACCCAAATTATATAGTCTAACCTGGGCACTAATGCACTGTCTGACACAACCGGAGCCCAGACCTTTTGACCAACTCCCAGACAGCTGACCGCACACTGAGCACATCAGATCCGCCATGGCCTTATGTCATCATCTCTTCCCTACCTCAGTTTTCAGTCTTCAGAACCTAGACCTTATCTCCAATCACTGCCCACGGGTGACTGTGATGCAGAAATCATAACTCTTCCTGACCCATGGCAAGAAACCTTGTGGTTGGCATGTTGTCCAACGTTCAGTGTAGGAGAAAAAAGTATTCACAATGAGGCCCCGCCCATTCTTGAGTGCGACGAGAGCATAAACACACATTGTGACCTCAGCGTGGGTCCTGTCCTCTAGGAATTCCTCTCAGTGGCTGGATCATTAGTTGTCATAATGGGCTTGACATGTCCCTAGGCCCCAATTTTTACCAGATTTCTGGTTGCCCAGTCGCCCTTCCCCAGGGCTCTACTCTGGAATCCCTCATTAGATGGTACATCTGAGGTTGAAACACAAAAGGAAACAAATCAACAACAACAAAAAAACGGACTTCTTCCATCCCCAGAATGACCCCAAACTCTTTGGACGGGGCCGGAACCCCAGAGAGTAAGACTCGTCCATTTCCCATGAAGTCATCCGGCAATTTCACGACCATGAGTGACACGATATGCAGAGACAAATACTTGAGCAAGAGACTCACACTCGCCCTTTTTTCATATCCCGAAGAGTTCTCCTCATGGTCTGTAGATCAGTCCTGCCATACCTATGACCTGAAACATAAGCCGAGTTTGTGTTTTCAGACAACTGTCCAAACAGGTCTGGCGTACACACGCTACAGGCTCAAGCCCCTGTAGCCAAACCTGAGGACTGTACTTGCCCTTTCCAAGGGAATTGTATGTGCCCAGTCCAATGGCCACAACCCTACTAATAGGATAAATCTCCAAAGTCCCTGAGGCCATCCCAATAGTTGTGGCTTCCCAGGACAAACAGGGGCAATCTGAGCCCATCTGAGCACCTACCTGCATTCAGAACTTTAGACTGATGTCCCCAGAGGTAAAAAGGAATGAACAGGCCCCTAGGCACTAATAGGATCCATTGCTTTGGTTTCCAGGCATCTCTCCTCAGAGGCCTGGATTTCAATACCAGCATATGGCTGTTTCTTGACTCACCCATCAGAACAAATCTCATCTACACATGGGAAACATGCACTTTGGAGCTGTGTCAAAGCCTCTGTTTAGGAGAACCCTTCAGGGCCCCAGTGCCACCGCTTCATTCCAAGGTCTCCATAGACACAAAAACATATTAGGACACATCCACAGGAGAGTCCATTTCAACTCAGCCTCCTCGGTTGCTCCCCCCTCATCCAGCAGGTCTAACCTTTCTTGTTGCTTGGAGACAATTGGAATGCGAGGTGGGCTACCCATCCATCCATCCTTTGAACCCTGCTCGGAATCGTTGGCCTGGAGCCAACCAACAGGTCTCAATTGTCCTGCAGAAGAATCTTTGCAGTTTGGAGCTTCTCACAACTCCCATCGTGGGAAAACGCCCATGGCGTCGTGATCCAACCCCGCTTCAAGAAGGGGCCATCAGGGACAGAAAGTCCAACCTGAGCGATCGTCTGATCCTTGCCCTGACTTCAGGTGGACGAGATCTCGATTGAGGTCTGTAGATTGTGCCTGCCATATCCTCACCCAGAAACCTTGGCCTAGTTTGGGTTCTCAGACTTCCGTCCTCAGACTACTGGCCCACAAGCCCTCCTGTTTGGCAATCCAGAACTACAATGCCGCACTCTGCCTGCCCTTCAGAAGAAAAACATTGCCCTCTGGGGCTACCCAGAAACCCCAAATGAGGATCAACCTGCACGCCATTCGGCTGTACCCCAAATATATAGACTGACCTGGGCCCTATTGCACTTTCTGACCCGGCCTGAGCCTGGACCTCCTGGCCCCACCCAGACAGCTGGCCGCACACTTAGCACATCGGACCCGCCATGGCCTTAGGTCGTCATCTCTTCTCAACCTCGGTTTCCAGGCTTCAGAACCTACACCTGATCTCCAATCACTGCCCTGGTTTGAAAATGATGCAGAAATCAGAGCTCTTTCCCCATGGCAAGAAACCTTGTGTTTGGAAGGTTGTCCAACGTTCAGTGTAGTTGGAACCAGTGTGGCCCATGAAGCCCAGCCCATGCTTGCGGGCCACATTGGTCACAAACACACATTGTGACCCTCAGCCTGAGCCCAGTCCTCAGGTAAGGCCTCTCAGTGGCTGGATGAAGAGACAGCATATTGGGCTTGCCATGCCCCTAGGCCCCAATTTTTAACCATAGTTCGGGTTGTCCCTTCACTCTTCCCCAGGGCTCTGCTTTGGAATTCCTCTTTTGGTGGGATACCTGAGTTTACAAACCTGAAAGGAGTCCTCCCATCCCACAGATTGACGAAAAACAATTGGGATCGCGCCAAATCCACAGAGAGGAAGATTCGTCCATGGCCCATGATGCCTCCCCAACATTCCACGGCCATCGCTGATACAAAATCCAGAGACAAAAGCCTGAGCAAGCGCCTCAGACTCGCTCATTCTTCAGATCCTGAAGAGTTCTTCTCATGGTTTGAAGATCGGGCGTGCCATACCTACGGCCCCAAACCTAAGCTGAGTTTGTGTTTTCAGACTTCTGTCCTCAAAGTCCTGGGCCACACTCCCTCCAGGCTGGGGCCCCTGGAGTCACACATTAGGACTGCGCCTACCCATTCCATGGGAATTCTGCCCATTCCATTGTCAAAAATCGCACAAATTAGGAGAATCATCCAAAGTCCCTGAGGCCATCCCAATCGTGCAGGTCGCCCGGGACAAAAAAGGGCGGTTGATACCAGCTGAGCATCTGCCTCCAATCATACCATAGATGGATGTCCCCAGAGAAGAAGATTGAACCAGACAGGACCCGAGGCCATTATCGGATCCATTGCTTTGGTTTACAGGCATGTCTCCTCAAAAGCCTGGATTCCAATACCAGCAGAGGGGATTTCCTGAGGCACGCATCAGAACAAATCTCGTCTCCACAAGGAAACATGTGCATTGGAGCTATGTCAAAAGCTTAGGAGAATACTTCAGGGTCCCGGTGCCACCGCCCCATTCCAAGGCTCTCATGGACACAAACACACATTGCGACCCATCCTCAGGAAAGTCCATTTCAACTCAGCCACCCCGGTTGCTCCCGCAGATCCATTGGATCTAAACTGTCTCCTTGCTAGGAGGCAATTGGAATCTGAGGCGGACTTCCCAGGCATCCATCCTCGACGGTGCTCTGGTTTCATTCCATATGGGATGTCCTGGAGCTGTCCAACAGGTCTCAATTGTCCCGCAGAAGGAATCCTTGAAGGGGGCATCCCACAACTCCCAACCTGGAAAACCTCCATGGCCTCGAGATTCCGCTCCCTTCATGAAGGGGCCGTCATGCACAGAAACTCCAAACTGAGCCAACGTCTGATCCTCGCCCTGACTTTAGATGCATGAGATATTGGTTCAAATCTGCAGGGGGTACCTGCCGTGCCCTCACCCTGAATCCGAAGTCTAGCTTGTGTTCTCAGACTTCCGTCCTCACTCTCCTGGCCCCGAAGCCCTCAAGTTTGGCAATTCCGGACCGACAATGAAGCACTCTGCCTGCCCTCTAGAAAAAATATATTGCCTAATGAGCTGCCCAGGCAGCTTAAATGAGGATAAACCTACACAGCACTCGCCTCTACCCAAATTATATAGTCTAACCTGGGCACTAATGCACTGTCTGACACAACCGGAGCCCAGACCTTTTGACCAACTCCCAGACAGCTGACCGCACACTGAGCACATCAGACCCGCCATGGCCTTATGTCATCATCTCTTCCCTACCTCAGTTTTCAGTCTTCAGAACCTAGACCTTATCTCCAATCACTGCCCACGGGTGACTGTGATGCAGAAATCATAACTCTTCCTGACCCATGGCAAGAAACCTTGTGGTTGGCATGTTGTCCAACGTTCAGTGTAGGAGAAAAAAGTATTCACAATGAGGCCCCGCCCATTCTTGAGTGCGACGAGAGCATAAACACACATTGTGACCTCAGCGTGGGTCCTGTCCTCTAGGAATTCCTCTCAGTGGCTGGATCATTAGATGTCATAATGGGCTTGACATGTCCCTAGGCCCCAATTTTTACCAGATTTCTGGTTGCCCAGTCGCCCTTCCCCAGGGCTCTACTCTGGAATCCCTCATTAGATGGTACATCTGAGGTTGAAACACAAAAGGAAACAAATCAACAACAACAAAAAAACGGACTTCTTCCATCCCCAGAATGACCCCAAACTCTTTGGACGGGGCCGGAACCCCAGAGAGTAAGACTCGTCCATTTCCCATGAAGTCATCCGGCAATTTCACGACCATGAGTGACACGATATGCAGAGACAAATACTTGAGCAAGAGACTCACACTCGCCCTTTTTTCATATCCCGAAGAGTTCTCCTCATGGTCTGTAGATCAGTCCTGCCATACCTATGACCTGAAACATAAGCCGAGTTTGTGTTTTCAGACAACTGTCCAAACAGGTCTGGCGTACACACGCTACAGGCTCAAGCCCCTGTAGCCAAACCTGAGGACTGTACTTGCCCTTTCCAAGGGAATTGTATGTGCCCAGTCCAATGGCCACAACCCTACTAATAGGATAAATCTCCAAAGTCCCTGAGGCCATCCCAATAGTTGTGGCTTCCCAGGACAAACAGGGGCAATCTGAGCCCATCTGAGCACCTACCTGCATTCAGAACTTTAGACTGATGTCCCCAGAGGTAAAAAGGAATGAACAGGCCCCTAGGCACTAATAGGATCCATTGCTTTGGTTTCCAGGCATCTCTCCTCAGAGGCCTGGATTTCAATACCAGCATATGGCTGTTTCTTGACTCACCCATCAGAACAAATCTCATCTACACATGGGAAACATGCACAGTGGAGCTGTGTCAAAGCCTCTGTTTAGGAGAACCCTTCAGGGCCCCAGTGCCACCGCTTCATTCCAAGGTCTCCATAGACACAAAAACATATTAGGACACATCCACAGGAGAGTCCATTTCAACTCAGCCTCCTCGGTTGCTCCCCCCTCATCCAGCAGGTCTAACCTTTCTTGTTGCTTGGAGACAATTGGAATGCGAGGTGGGCTACCCATCCATCCATCCTTTGAACCCTGCTCGGAATCGTTGGCCTGGAGCCAACCAACAGGTCTCAATTGTCCTGCAGAAGAATCTTTGCAGTTTGGAGCTTCTCACAAGTCCCATCGTGGGAAAACGCCCATGGCGTCGTGATCCAACCCCGCTTCAAGAAGGGGCCATCAGGGACAGAAAGTCCAACCTGAGCGATCGTCTGATCCTTGCCCTGACTTCAGGTGGACGAGATCTCGATTGAGGTCTGTAGATTGTGCCTGCCATATCCTCACCCAGAAACCTTGGCCTAGTTTGGGTTCTCAGACTTCCGTCCTCAGACTACTGGCCCACAAGCCCTCCTGTTTGGCAATCCAGAACTACAATGCCGCACTCTGCCTGCCCTTCAGAAGAAAAACATTGCCCTCTGGGGCTACCCAGAAACCCCAAATGAGGATCAACCTGCACGCCATTCGGCTGTACCCCAAATATATAGACTGACCTGGGCCCTATTGCACTTTCTGACCCGGCCTGAGCCTGGACCTCCTGGCCCCACCCAGACAGCTGGCCGCACACTTAGCACATCGGACCCGCCATGGCCTTAGGTCGTCATCTCTTCTCAACCTCGGTTTCCAGGCTTCAGAACCTACACCTGATCTCCAATCACTGCCCTGGTTTGAAAATGATGCAGAAATCAGAGCTCTTTCCCCATGGCAAGAAACCTTGTGTTTGGAAGGTTGTCCAACGTTCAGTGTAGTTGGAACCAGTGTGGCCCATGAAGCCCAGCCCATGCTTGCGGGCCACATTGGTCACAAACACACATTGTGACCCTCAGCCTGAGCCCAGTCCTCAGGTAAGGCCTCTCAGTGGCTGGATGAAGAGACAGCATATTGGGCATGCCATGCCCCTAGGCCCCAATTTTTAACCATAGTTCGGGTTGTCCCTTCACTCTTCCCCAGGGCTCTGCTTTGGAATTCCTCTTTTGGTGGGATACCTGAGTTTACAAACCTGAAAGGAGTCCTCCCATCCCACAGATTGACGAAAAACAATTGGGATCGCGCCAAATCCACAGAGAGGAAGATTCGTCCATGGCCCATGATGCCTCCCCAACATTCCACGGCCATCGCTGATACAAAATCCAGAGACAAAAGCCTGAGCAAGCGCCTCAGACTCGCTGATTCTTCAGATCCTGAAGAGTTCTTCTCATGGTTTGAAGATCGGGCGTGCCATACCTACGGCCCCAAACCTAAGCTGAGTTTGTGTTTTCAGACTTCTGTCCTCAAAGTCCTGGGCCACACTCCCTCCAGGCTGGGGCCCCTGGAGTCACACATTAGGACTGCGCCTACCCATTCCATGGGAATTCTGCCCATTCCATTGTCAAAAATCGCACAAATTAGGAGAATCATCCAAAGTCCCTGAGGCCATCCCAATCGTGCAGGTCGCCCGGGACAAAAAAGGGCGGTTGATACCAGCTGAGCATCTGCCTCCAATCATACCATAGATGGATGTCCCCAGAGAAGAAGATTGAACCAGACAGGACCCGAGGCCATTATCGGATCCATTGCTTTGGTTTACAGGCATGTCTCCTCAAAAGCCTGGATTCCAATACCAGCAGAGGGGATTTCCTGAGGCACGCATCAGAACAAATCTCGTCTCCACAAGGAAACATGTGCATTGGAGCTATGTCAAAAGCTTAGGAGAATACTTCAGGGTCCCGGTGCCACCGCCCCATTCCAAGGCTCTCATGGACACAAACACACATTGCGACCCATCCTCAGGAAAGTCCATTTCAACTCAGCCACCCCGGTTGCTCCCGCAGATCCATTGGATCTAAACTGTCTCCTTGCTAGGAGGCAATTGGAATCTGAGGCGGACTTCCCAGGCATCCATCCTCGACGGTGCTCTGGTTTCATTCCATATGGGATGTCCTGGAGCTGTCCAACAGGTCTCAATTGTCCCGCAGAAGGAATCCTTGAAGGGGGCATCCCACAACTCCCAACCTGGAAAACCTCCATGGCCTCGAGATTCCGCTCCCTTCATGAAGGGGCCGTCATGCACAGAAACTCCAAACTGAGCCAACGTCTGATCCTCGCCCTGACTTTAGATGCATGAGATATTGGTTCAAATCTGCAGGGGGTACCTGCCGTGCCCTCACCCTGAATCCGAAGTCTAGCTTGTGTTCTCAGACTTCCGTCCTCACTCTCCTGGCCCCGAAGCCCTCAAGTTTGGCAATTCCGGACCGACAATGAAGCACTCTGCCTGCCCTCTAGAAAAAATATATTGCCTAATGAGCTGCCCAGGCAGCTTAAATGAGGATAAACCTACACAGCACTCGCCTCTACCCAAATTATATAGTCTAACCTGGGCACTAATGCACTGTCTGACACAACCGGAGCCCAGACCTTTTGACCAACTCCCAGACAGCTGACCGCACACTGAGCACATCAGACCCGCCATGGCCTTATGTCATCATCTCTTCCCTACCTCAGTTTTCAGTCTTCAGAACCTAGACCTTATCTCCAATCACTGCCCACGGGTGACTGTGATGCAGAAATCATAACTCTTCCTGACCCATGGCAAGAAACCTTGTGGTTGGCATGTTGTCCAACATTCAGTGTAGGAGAAAAAAGTATTCACAATGAGGCCCCGCCCATTCTTGAGTGCGACGAGAGCATAAACACACATTGTGACCTCAGCGTGGGTCCTGTCCTCTAGGAATTCCTCTCAGTGGCTGGATCATTAGATGTCATAATGGGCTTGACATGTCCCTAGGCCCCAATTTTTACCAGATTTCTGGTTGCCCAGTCGCCCTTCCCCAGGGCTCTACTCTGGAATCCCTCATTAGATGGTACATCTGAGGTTGAAACACAAAAGGAAACAAATCAACAACAACAAAAAAACGGACTTCTTCCATCCCCAGAATGACCCCAAACTCTTTGGACGGGGCCGGAACCCCAGAGAGTAAGACTCGTCCATTTCCCATGAAGTCATCCGGCAATTTCACGACCATGAGTGACACGATATGCAGAGACAAATACTTGAGCAAGAGACTCACACTCGCCCTTTTTTCATATCCCGAAGAGTTCTCCTCATGGTCTGTAGATCAGTCCTGCCATACCTATGACCTGAAACATAAGCCGAGTTTGTGTTTTCAGAAAACTGTCCAAACAGGTCTGGCGTACACACGCTACAGGCTCAAGCCCCTGTAGCCAAACCTGAGGACTGTACTTGCCCTTTCCAAGGGAATTGTATGTGCCCAGTCCAATGGCCACAACCCTACTAATAGGATAAATCTCCAAAGTCCCTGAGGCCATCCCAATAGTTGTGGCTTCCCAGGACAAACAGGGGCAATCTGAGCCCATCTGAGCACCTACCTGCATTCAGAACTTTAGACTGATGTCCCCAGAGGTAAAAAGGAATGAACAGGCCCCTAGGCACTAATAGGATCCATTGCTTTGATTTCCAGGCATCTCTCCGCAGAGGCCTGGATTTCAATACCAGCATATGGCTGTTTCTTGACTCACCCATCAGAACAAATCTCATCTACACATGGGAAACATGCACAGTGGAGCTGTGTCAAAGCCTCTGTTTAGGAGAACCCTTCAGGGCCCCAGTGCCACCGCTTCATTCAAAGGTCTCCATAGACACAAAAACATATTAGGACACATCCACAGGAGAGTCCATTTCAACTCAGCCTCCTCGGTTGCTCCCCCCTCATCCAGCAGGTCTAACCTTTCTTGTTGCTTGGAGACAATTGGAATGCGAGGTGGGCTACCCATCCATCCATCCTTTGAACCCTGCTCGGAATCGTTGGCCTGGAGCCAACCAACAGGTCTCAATTGTCCTGCAGAAGAATCTTTGCAGTTTGGAGCTTCTCACAACTCCCATCGTGGGAAAACGCCCATGGCGTCGTGATCCAACCCCGCTTCAAGAAGGGGCCATCAGGGACAGAAAGTCCAACCTGAGCGATCGTCTGATCCTTGCCCTGACTTCAGGTGGACGAGATCTCGATTGAGGTCTGTAGATTGTGCCTGCCATATCCTCACCCAGAAACCTTGGCCTAGTTTGGGTTCTCAGACTTCCGTCCTCAGACTACTGGCCCACAAGCCCTCCTGTTTGGCAATCCAGAACTACAATGCCGCACTCTGCCTGCCCTTCAGAAGAAAAACATTGCCCTCTGGGGCTACCCAGAAACCCCAAATGAGGATCAACCTGCACGCCATTCGGCTGTACCCCAAATATATAGACTGACCTGGGCCCTATTGCACTTTCTGACCCGGCCTGAGCCTGGACCTCCTGGCCCCACCCAGACAGCTGGCCGCACACTTAGCACATCGGACCCGCCATGGCCTTAGGTCGTCATCTCTTCTCAACCTCGGTTTCCAGGCTTCAGAACCTACACCTGATCTCCAATCACTGCCCTGGTTTGAAAATGATGCAGAAATCAGAGCTCTTTCCCCATGGCAAGAAACCTTGTGTTTGGAAGGTTGTCCAACGTTCAGTGTAGTTGGAACCAGTGTGGCCCATGAAGCCCAGCCCATGCTTGCGGGCCACATTGGTCACAAACACACATTGTGACCCTCAGCCTGAGCCCAGTCCTCAGGTAAGGCCTCTCAGTGGCTGGATGAAGAGACAGCATATTGGGCTTGCCATGCCCCTAGGCCCCAATTTTTAACCATAGTTCGGGTTGTCCCTTCACTCTTCCCCAGGGCTCTGCTTTGGAATTCCTCTTTTGGTGGGATACCTGAGTTTACAAACCTGAAAGGAGTCCTCCCATCCCACAGATTGACGAAAAACAATTGGGATCGCGCCAAATCCACAGAGAGGAAGATTCGTCCATGGCCCATGATGCCTCCCCAACATTCCACGGCCATCGCTGATACAAAATCCAGAGACAAAAGCCTGAGCAAGCGCCTCAGACTCGCTCATTCTTCAGATCCTGAAGAGTTCTTCTCATGGTTTGAAGATCGGGCGTGCCATACCTACGGCCCCAAACCTAAGCTGAGTTTGTGTTTTCAGACTTCTGTCCTCAAAGTCCTGGGCCACACTCCCTCCAGGCTGGGGCCCCTGGAGTCACACATTAGGACTGCGCCTACCCATTCCATGGGAATTCTGCCCATTCCATTGTCAAAAATCGCACAAATTAGGAGAATCATCCAAAGTCCCTGAGGCCATCCCAATCGTGCAGGTCGCCCGGGACAAAAAAGGGCGGTTGATACCAGCTGAGCATCTGCCTCCAATCATACCATAGATGGATGTCCCCAGAGAAGAAGATTGAACCAGACAGGACCCGAGGCCATTATCGGATCCATTGCTTTGGTTTACAGGCATGTCTCCTCAAAAGCCTGGATTCCAATACCAGCAGAGGGGATTTCCTGAGGCACGCATCAGAACAAATCTCGTCTCCACAAGGAAACATGTGCATTGGAGCTATGTCAAAAGCTTAGGAGAATACTTCAGGGTCCCGGTGCCACCGCCCCATTCCAAGGCTCTCATGGACACAAACACACATTGCGACCCATCCTCAGGAAAGTCCATTTCAACTCAGCCACCCCGGTTGCTCCCGCAGATCCATTGGATCTAAACTGTCTCCTTGCTAGGAGGCAATTGGAATCTGAGGCGGACTTCCCAGGCATCCATCCTCGACGGTGCTCTGGTTTCATTCCATATGGGATGTCCTGGAGCTGTCCAACAGGTCTCAATTGTCCCGCAGAAGGAATCCTTGAAGGGGGCATCCCACAACTCCCAACCTGGAAAACCTCCATGGCCTCGAGATTCCGCTCCCTTCATGAAGGGGCCGTCATGCACAGAAACTCCAAACTGAGCCAACGTCTGATCCTCGCCCTGACTTTAGATGCATGAGATATTGGTTCAAATCTGCAGGGGGTACCTGCCGTGCCCTCACCCTGAATCCGAAGTCTAGCTTGTGTTCTCAGACTTCCGTCCTCACTCTCCTGGCCCCGAAGCCCTCAAGTTTGGCAATTCCGGACCGACAATGAAGCACTCTGCCTGCCCTCTAGAAAAAATATATTGCCTAATGAGCTGCCCAGGCAGCTTAAATGAGGATAAACCTACACAGCACTCGCCTCTACCCAAATTATATAGTCTAACCTGGGCACTAATGCACTGTCTGACACAACCGGAGCCCAGACCTTTTGACCAACTCCCAGACAGCTGACCGCACACTGAGCACATCAGACCCGCCATGGCCTTATGTCATCATCTCTTCCCTACCTCAGTTTTCAGTCTTCAGAACCTAGACCTTATCTCCAATCACTGCCCACGGGTGACTGTGATGCAGAAATCATAACTCTTCCTGACCCATGGCAAGAAACCTTGTGGTTGGCATGTTGTCCAACGTTCAGTGTAGGAGAAAAAAGTATTCACAATGAGGCCCCGCCCATTCTTGAGTGCGACGAGAGCATAAACACACATTGTGACCTCAGCGTGGGTCCTGTCCTCTAGGAATTCCTCTCAGTGGCTGGATCATTAGTTGTCATAATGGGCTTGACATGTCCCTAGGCCCCAATTTTTACCAGATTTCTGGTTGCCCAGTCGCCCTTCCCCAGGGCTCTACTCTGGAATCCCTCATTAGATGGTACATCTGAGGTTGAAACACAAAAGGAAACAAATCAACAACAACAAAAAAACGGACTTCTTCCATCCCCAGAATGACCCCAAACTCTTTGGACGGGGCCGGAACCCCAGAGAGTAAGACTCGTCCATTTCCCATGAAGTCATCCGGCAATTTCACGACCATGAGTGACACGATATGCAGAGACAAATACTTGAGCAAGAGACTCACACTCGCCCTTTTTTCATATCCCGAAGAGTTCTCCTCATGGTCTGTAGATCAGTCCTGCCATACCTATGACCTGAAACATAAGCCGAGTTTGTGTTTTCAGACAACTGTCCAAACAGGTCTGGCGTACACACGCTACAGGCTCAAGCCCCTGTAGCCAAACCTGAGGACTGTACTTGCCCTTTCCAAGGGAATTGTATGTGCCCAGTCCAATGGCCACAACCCTACTAATAGGATAAATCTCCAAAGTCCCTGAGGCCATCCCAATAGTTGTGGCTTCCCAGGACAAACAGGGGCAATCTGAGCCCATCTGAGCACCTACCTGCATTCAGAACTTTAGACTGATGTCCCCAGAGGTAAAAAGGAATGAACAGGCCCCTAGGCACTAATAGGATCCATTGCTTTGGTTTCCAGGCATCTCTCCTCAGAGGCCTGGATTTCAATACCAGCATATGGCTGTTTCTTGACTCACCCATCAGAACAAATCTCATCTACACATGGGAAACATGCACAGTGGAGCTGTGTCAAAGCCTCTGTTTAGGAGAACCCTTCAGGGCCCCAGTGCCACCGCTTCATTCCAAGGTCTCCATAGACACAAAAACATATTAGGACACATCCACAGGAGAGTCCATTTCAACTCAGCCTCCTCGGTTGCTCCCCCCTCATCCAGCAGGTCTAACCTTTCTTGTTGCTTGGAGACAATTGGAATGCGAGGTGGGCTACCCATCCATCCATCCTTTGAACCCTGCTCGGAATCGTTGGCCTGGAGCCAACCAACAGGTCTCAATTGTCCTGCAGAAGAATCTTTGCAGTTTGGAGCTTCTCACAACTCCCATCGTGGGAAAACGCCCATGGCGTCGTGATCCAACCCCGCTTCAAGAAGGGGCCATCAGGGACAGAAAGTCCAACCTGAGCGATCGTCTGATCCTTGCCCTGACTTCAGGTGGACGAGATCTCGATTGAGGTCTGTAGATTGTGCCTGCCATATCCTCACCCAGAAACCTTGGCCTAGTTTGGGTTCTCAGACTTCCGTCCTCAGACTACTGGCCCACAAGCCCTCCTGTTTGGCAATCCAGAACTACAATGCCGCACTCTGCCTGCCCTTCAGAAGAAAAACATTGCCCTCTGGGGCTACCCAGAAACCCCAAATGAGGATCAACCTGCACGCCATTCGGCTGTACCCCAAATATATAGACTGACCTGGGCCCTATTGCACTTTCTGACCCGGCCTGAGCCTGGACCTCCTGGCCCCACCCAGACAGCTGGCCGCACACTTAGCACATCGGACCCGCCATGGCCTTAGGTCGTCATCTCTTCTCAACCTCGGTTTCCAGGCTTCAGAACCTACACCTGATCTCCAATCACTGCCCTGGTTTGAAAATGATGCAGAAATCAGAGCTCTTTCCCCATGGCAAGAAACCTTGTGTTTGGAAGGTTGTCCAACGTTCAGTGTAGTTGGAACCAGTGTGGCCCATGAAGCCCAGCCCATGCTTGCGGGCCACATTGGTCACAAACACACATTGTGACCCTCAGCCTGAGCCCAGTCCTCAGGTAAGGCCTCTCAGTGGCTGGATGAAGAGACAGCATATTGGGCTTGCCATGCCCCTAGGCCCCAATTTTTAACCATAGTTCGGGTTGTCCCTTCACTCTTCCCCAGGGCTCTGCTTTGGAATTCCTCTTTTGGTGGGATACCTGAGTTTACAAACCTGAAAGGAGTCCTCCCATCCCACAGATTGACGAAAAACAATTGGGATCGCGCCAAATCCACAGAGAGGAAGATTCGTCCATGGCCCATGATGCCTCCCCAACATTCCACGGCCATCGCTGATACAAAATCCAGAGACAAAAGCCTGAGCAAGCGCCTCAGACTCGCTCATTCTTCAGATCCTGAAGAGTTCTTCTCATGGATTGTAGATCGGGCGTGCCATACCTACGGCCCCAAACCTAAGCTGAGTTTGTGTTTTCAGACTTCTGTCCTCAAAGTCCTGGGCCACACTCCCTCCAGGCTGGGGCCCCTGGAGTCACACATTAGGACTGCGCCTACCCATTCCATGGGAATTCTGCCCATTCCATTGTCAAAAACCGCACAAATTAGGAGAACCATCCAAAGTCCCTGAGGCCATCCCAATCGTGCAGGTCGCCCGGGACAAAAAAGGGCGGTTGATACCAGCTGAGCATCTGCCTCCACTCATACCATAGATGGATGTCCCCAGAGAAGAAGATTGAACCAGACAGGACCCGAGGCCATTATCGGATCCATTGCTTTGGTTTACAGGCATGTCTCCTCAAAAGCCTGGATTCCAATACCAGCAGAGGGGATTTCCTGAGGCACGCATCAGAACAAATCTCGTCTCCACAAGGAAACATGTGCATTGGAGCTATGTCAAAAGCTTAGGAGAATACTTCAGGGTCCCGGTGCCACCGCCCCATTCCAAGGCTCTCATGGACACAAACACACATTGCGACCCATCCTCAGGAAAGTCCATTTCAACTCAGCCACCCCGGTTGCTCCCGCAGATCCATTGGATCTAAACTGTCTCCTTGCTAGGAGGCAATTGGAATCTGAGGCGGACTTCCCAGGCATCCATCCTCGACGGTGCTCTGGTTTCATTCCATATGGGATGTCCTGGAGCTGTCCAACAGGTCTCAATTGTCCCGCAGAAGGAATCCTTGAAGGGGGCATCCCACAACTCCCAACCTGGAAAACCTCCATGGCCTCGAGATTCCGCTCCCTTCATGAAGGGGCCGTCATGCACAGAAACTCCAAACTGAGCCAACGTCTGATCCTCGCCCTGACTTTAGATGCATGAGATATTGGTTCAAATCTGCAGGGGGTACCTGCCGTGCCCTCACCCTGAATCCGAAGTCTAGCTTGTGTTCTCAGACTTCCGTCCTCACTCTCCTGGCCCCGAAGCCCTCAAGTTTGGCAATTCCGGACCGACAATGAAGCACTCTGCCTGCCCTCCAGAAAAAATATATTGCCTAATGAGCTGCCCAGGCAGCTTAAATGAGGATAAACCTACACAGCACTCGCCTCTACCCAAATTATATAGTCTAACCTGGGCACTAATGCACTGTCTGACACAACCGGAGCCCAGACCTTTTGACCAACTCCCAGACAGCTGACCGCACACTGAGCACATCAGACCCGCCATGGCCTTATGTCATCATCTCTTCCCTACCTTAGTTTTCAGTCTTCAGAACCGAGACCTTATCTCCAATCACTGCCCACGGGTGACTGTGATGCAGAAATCATAACTCTTCCTGACCCATGGCAAGAAACCTTGTGGTTGGCATGTTGTCCAACGTTCAGTGTAGGAGAAAAAAGTATTCACAATGAGGCCCCGCCCATTCTTGAGTGCGACGAGAGCATAAACACACATTGTGACCTCAGCGTGGGTCCTGTCCTCTAGGAATTCCTCTCAGTGGCTGGATCATTAGATGTCATAATGGGCTTGACATGTCCCTAGGCCCCAATTTTTACCAGATTTCTGGTTGCCCAGTCGCCCTTCCCCAGGGCTCTACTCTGGAATCCCTCATTAGATGGTACATCTGAGGTTGAAACACAAAAGGAAACAAATCAACAACAACAAAAAAACGGACTTCTTCCATCCCCAGAATGACCCCAAACTCTTTGGACGGGGCCGGAACCCCAGAGAGTAAGACTCGTCCATTTCCCATGAAGTCATCCGGCAATTTCACGACCATGAGTGACACGATATGCAGAGACAAATACTTGAGCAAGAGACTCACACTCGCCCTTTTTTCATATCCCGAAGAGTTCTCCTCATGGTCTGTAGATCAGTCCTGCCATACCTATGACCTGAAACATAAGCCGAGTTTGTGTTTTCAGACAACTGTCCAAACAGGTCTGGCGTACACACGCTACAGGCTCAAGCCCCTGTAGCCAAACCTGAGGACTGTACTTGCCCTTTCCAAGGGAATTGTATGTGCCCAGTCCAATGGCCACAACCCTACTAATAGGATAAATCTCCAAAGTCCCTGAGGCCATCCCAATAGTTGTGGCTTCCCAGGACAAACAGGGGCAATCTGAGCCCATCTGAGCACCTACCTGCATTCAGAACTTTAGACTGATGTCCCCAGAGGTAAAAAGGAATGAACAGGCCCCTAGGCACTAATAGGATCCATTGCTTTGGTTTCCAGGCATCTCTCCTCAGAGGCCTGGATTTCAATACCAGCATATGGCTGTTTCTTGACTCACCCATCAGAACAAATCTCATCTACACATGGGAAACATGCACGGTGGAGCTGTGTCAAAGCCTCTGTTTAGGAGAACCCTTCAGGGCCCCAGTGCCACCGCTTCATTCCAAGGTCTCCATAGACACAAAAACATATTAGGACACATCCACAGGAGAGTCCATTTCAACTCAGCCTCCTCGGTTGCTCCCCCCTCATCCAGCAGGTCTAACCTTTCTTGTTGCTTGGAGACAATTGGAATGCGAGGTGGGCTACCCATCCAACCATCCTTTGAACCCTGCTCGGAATCGTTGGCCTGGAGCCAACCAACAGGTCTCAATTGTCCTGCAGAAGAATCTTTGCAGTTTGGAGCTTCTCACAACTCCCATCGTGGGAAAACGCCCATGGCGTCGTGATCCAACCCCGCTTCAAGAAGGGGCCATCAGGGACAGAAAGTCCAACCTGAGCGATCGTCTGATCCTTGCCCTGACTTCAGGTGCACGAGATCTCGATTGAAGTCTGTAGATTGTGCCTGCCATATCCTCACCCAGAAACCTTGGCCTAGTTTGGGTTCTCAGACTTCCGTCCTCAGACTACTGGCCCACAAGCCCTCCTGTTTGGCAATCCAGAACTACAATGCCGCACTCTGCCTGCCCTTCAGAAGAAAAACATTGCCCTCTGGGGCTACCCAGAAACCCCAAATGAGGATCAACCTGCACGCCATTCGGCTGTACCCCAAATATATAGACTGACCTGGGCCCTATTGCACTTTCTGACCCGGCCTGAGCCTGGACCTCCTGGCCCCACCCAGACAGCTGGCCGCACACTTAGCACATCGGACCCGCCATGGCCTTAGGTCGTCATCTCTTCTCAACCTCGGTTTCCAGGCTTCAGAACCTACACCTGATCTCCAATCACTGCCCTGGTTTGAAAATGATGCAGAAATCAGAGCTCTTTCCCCATGGCAAGAAACCTTGTGTTTGGAAGGTTGTCCAACGTTCAGTGTAGTTGGAACCAGTGTGGCCCATGAAGCCCAGCCCATGCTTGCGGGCCACATTGGTCACAAACACACATTGTGACCCTCAGCCTGAGCCCAGTCCTCAGGTAAGGCCTCTCAGTGGCTGGATGAAGAGACAGCATATTGGGCTTGCCATGCCCCTAGGCCCCAATTTTTAACCATAGTTCGGGTTGTCCCTTCACTCTTCCCCAGGGCTCTGCTTTGGAATTCCTCTTTTGGTGGGATACCTGAGTTTACAAACCTGAAAGGAGTCCTCCCATCCCACAGATTGACGAAAAACAATTGGGATCGCGCCAAATCCACAGAGAGGAAGATTCGTCCATGGCCCATGATGCCTCCCCAACATTCCACGGCCATCGCTGATACAAAATCCAGAGACAAAAGCCTGAGCAAGCGCCTCAGACTCGCTGATTCTTCAGATCCTGAAGAGTTCTTCTCATGGTTTGAAGATCGGGCGTGCCATACCTACGGCCCCAAACCTAAGCTGAGTTTGTGTTTTCAGACTTCTGTCCTCAAAGTCCTGGGCCACACTCCCTCCAGGCTGGGGCCCCTGGAGTCACACATTAGGACTGCGCCTACCCATTCCATGGGAATTCTGCCCATTCCATTGTCAAAAATCGCACAAATTAGGAGAATCATCCAAAGTCCCTGAGGCCATCCCAATCGTGCAGGTCGCCCGGGACAAAAAAGGGCGGTTGATACCAGCTGAGCATCTGCCTCCAATCATACCATAGATGGATGTCCCCAGAGAAGAAGATTGAACCAGACAGGACCCGAGGCCATTATCGGATCCATTGCTTTGGTTTACAGGCATGTCTCCTCAAAAGCCTGGATTCCAATACCAGCAGAGGGGATTTCCTGAGGCACGCATCAGAACAAATCTCGTCTCCACAAGGAAACATGTGCATTGGAGCTATGTCAAAAGCTTAGGAGAATACTTCAGGGTCCCGGTGCCACCGCCCCATTCCAAGGCTCTCATGGACACAAACACACATTGCGACCCATCCTCAGGAAAGTCCATTTCAACTCAGCCACCCCGGTTGCTCCCGCAGATCCATTGGATCTAAACTGTCTCCTTGCTAGGAGGCAATTGGAATCTGAGGCGGACTTCCCAGGCATCCATCCTCGACGGTGCTCTGGTTTCATTCCATATGGGATGTCCTGGAGCTGTCCAACAGGTCTCAATTGTCCCGCAGAAGGAATCCTTGAAGGGGGCATCCCACAACTCCCAACCTGGAAAACCTCCATGGCCTCGAGATTCCGCTCCCTTCATGAAGGGGCCGTCATGCACAGAAACTCCAAACTGAGCCAACGTCTGATCCTCGCCCTGACTTTAGATGCATGAGATATTGGTTCAAATCTGCAGGGGGTACCTGCCGTGCCCTCACCCTGAATCCGAAGTCTAGCTTGTGTTCTCAGACTTCCGTCCTCACTCTCCTGGCCCCGAAGCCCTCAAGTTTGGCAATTCCGGACCGACAATGAAGCACTCACCTGCCCTCCAGAAAAAATATATTGCCTAATGAGCTGCCCAGGCAGCTTAAATGAGGATAAACCTACACAGCACTCGCCTCTACCCAAATTATATAGTCTAACCTGGGCACTAATGCACTGTCTGACACAACCGGAGCCCAGACCTTTTGACCAACTCCCAGACAGCTGACCGCACACTGAGCACATCAGACCCGCCATGGCCTTATGTCATCATCTCTTCCCTACCTCAGTTTTCAGTCTTCAGAACCTAGACCTTATCTCCAATCACTGCCCACAGGTGACTGTGATGCAGAAATCATAACTCTTCCTGACCCATGGCAAGAAACCTTGTGGTTGGCATGTTGTCCAACGTTCAGTGTAGGAGAAAAAAGTATTCACAATGAGGCCCCGCCCATTCTTGAGTGCGACGAGAGCATAAACACACATTGTGACCTCAGCGTGGGTCCTGTCCTCTAGGAATTCCTCTCAGTGGCTGGATCATTAGATGTCATAATGGGCTTGACATGTCCCTAGGCCCCAATTTTTACCAGATTTCTGGTTGCCCAGTCGCCCTTCCCCAGGGCTCTACTCTGGAATCCCTCATTAGATGGTACATCTGAGGTTGAAACACAAAAGGAAACAAATCAACAACAACAAAAAAACGGACTTCTTCCATCCCCAGAATGACCCCAAACTCTTTGGACGGGGCCGGAACCCCAGAGAGTAAGACTCGTCCATTTCCCATGAAGTCATCCGGCAATTTCACGACCATGAGTGACACGATATGCAGAGACAAATACTTGAGAAAGAGACTCACACTCGCCCTTTTTTCATATCCCGAAGAGTTCTCCTCATGGTCTGTAGATCAGTCCTGCCATACCTATGACCTGAAACATAAGCCGAGTTTGTGTTTTCAGACAACTGTCCAAACAGGTCTGGCGTACACACGCTACAGGCTCAAGCCCCTGTAGCCAAACCTGAGGACTGTACTTGCCCTTTCCAAGGGAATTGTATGTGCCCAGTCCAATGGCCACAACCCTACTAATAGGATAAATCTCCAAAGTCCCTGAGGCCATCCCAATAGTTGTGGCTTCCCAGGACAAACAGGGGCAATCTGAGCCCATCTGAGCACCTACCTGCATTCAGAACTTTAGACTGATGTCCCCAGAGGTAAAAAGGAATGAACAGGCCCCTAGGCACTAATAGGATCCATTGCTTTGGTTTCCAGGCATCTCTCCTCAGAGGCCTGGATTTCAATACCAGCATATGGCTGTTTCTTGACTCACCCATCAGAACAAATCTCATCTACACATGGGAAACATGCACGGTGGAGCTGTGTCAAAGCCTCTGTTTAGGAGAACCCTTCAGGGCCCCAGTGCCACCGCTTCATTCCAAGGTCTCCATAGACACAAAAACATATTAGGACACATCCACAGGAGGGTCCATTTCAACTCAGCCTCCTCGGTTGCTCCCCCCTCATCCAGCAGGTCTAACCTTTCTTGTTGCTTGGAGACAATTGGAATGCGAGGTGGGCTACCCATCCATCCATCCTTTGAACCCTGCTCGGAATCGTTGGCCTGGAGCCAACCAACAGGTCTCAATTGTCCTGCAGAAGAATCTTTGCAGTTTGGAGCTTCTCACAACTCCCATCGTGGGAAAACGCCCATGGCGTCGTGATCCAACCCCGCTTCAAGAAGGGGCCATCAGGGACAGAAAGTCCAACCTGAGCGATCGTCTGATCCTTGCCCTGACTTCAGGTGGACGAGATCTCGATTGAGGTCTGTAGATTGTGCCTGCCATATCCTCACCCAGAAACCTTGGCCTAGTTTGGGTTCTCAGACTTCCGTCCTCAGACTACTGGCCCACAAGCCCTCCTGTTTGGCAATCCAGAACTACAATGCCGCACTCTGCCTGCCCTTCAGAAGAAAAACATTGCCCTCTGGGGCTACCCAGAAACCCCAAATGAGGATCAACCTGCACGCCATTCGGCTGTACCCCAAATATATAGACTGACCTGGGCCCTATTGCACTTTCTGACCCGGCCTGAGCCTGGACCTCCTGGCCCCACCCAGACAGCTGGCCGCACACTTAGCACATCGGACCCGCCATGGCCTTAGGTCGTCATCTCTTCTCAACCTCGGTTTCCAGGCTTCAGAACCTACACCTGATCTCCAATCACTGCCCTGGTTTGAAAATGATGCAGAAATCAGAGCTCTTTCCCCATGGCAAGAAACCTTGTGTTTGGAAGGTTGTCCAACGTTCAGTGTAGTTGGAACCAGTGTGGCCCATGAAGCCCAGCCCATGCTTGCGGGCCACATTGGTCACAAACACACATTGTGACCCTCAGCCTGAGCCCAGTCCTCAGGTAAGGCCTCTCAGTGGCTGGATGAAGAGACAGCATATTGGGCTTGCCATGCCCCTAGGCCCCAATTTTTAACCATAGTTCGGGTTGTCCCTTCACTCTTCCCCAGGGCTCTGCTTTGGAATTCCTCTTTTGGTGGGATACCTGAGTTTACAAACCTGAAAGGAGTCCTCCCATCCTACAGATTGACGAAAAACAATTGGGATCGCGCCAAATCCACAGAGAGGAAGATTCGTCCATGGCCCATGATGCCTCCCCAACATTCCACGGCCATCGCTGATACAAAATCCAGAGACAAAAGCCTGAGCAAGCGCCTCAGACTCGCTGATTCTTCAGATCCTGAAGAGTTCTTCTCATGGTTTGAAGATCGGGCGTGCCATACCTACGGCCCCAAACCTAAGCTGAGTTTGTGTTTTCAGACTTCTGTCCTCAAAGTCCTGGGCCACACTCCCTCCAGGCTGGGGCCCCTGGAGTCACACATTAGGACTGCGCCTACCCATTCCATGGGAATTCTGCCCATTCCATTGTCAAAAATCTCACAAATTAGGAGAATCATCCAAAGTCCCTGAGGCCATCCCAATCGTGCAGGTCGCCCGGGACAAAAAAGGGCGGTTGATACCAGCTGAGCATCTGCCTCCAATCATACCATAGATGGATGTCCCCAGAGAAGAAGATTGAACCAGACAGGACCCGAGGCCATTATCGGATCCATTGCTTTGGTTTACAGGCATGTCTCCTCAAAAGCCTGGATTCCAATACCAGCAGAGGGGATTTCCTGAGGCACGCATCAGAACAAATCTCGTCTCCACAAGGAAACATGTGCATTGGAGCTATGTCAAAAGCTTAGGAGAATACTTCAGGGTCCCGGTGCCACCGCCCCATTCCAAGGCTCTCATGGACACAAACACACATTGCGACCCATCCTCAGGAAAGTCCATTTCAACTCAGCCACCCCGGTTGCTCCCGCAGATCCATTGGATCTAAACTGTCTCCTTGCTAGGAGGCAATTGGAATCTGAGGCGGACTTCCCAGGCATCCATCCTCGACGGTGCTCTGGTTTCATTCCATATGGGATGTCCTGGAGCTGTCCAACAGGTCTCAATTGTCCCGCAGAAGGAATCCTTGAAGGGGGCATCCCACAACTCCCAACCTGGAAAACCTCCATGGCCTCGAGATTCCGCTCCCTTCATGAAGGGGCCGTCATGCACAGAAACTCCAAACTGAGCCAACGTCTGATCCTCGCCCTGACTTTAGATGCATGAGATATTGGTTCAAATCTGCAGGGGGTACCTGCCGTGCCCTCACCCTGAATCCGAAGTCTAGCTTGTGTTCTCAGACTTCCGTCCTCACTCTCCTGGCCCCGAAGCCCTCAAGTTTGGCAATTCCGGACCGACAATGAAGCACTCTGCCTGCCCTCTAGAAAAAATATATTGCCTAATGAGCTGCCCAGGCAGCTTAAATGAGGATAAACCTACACAGCACTCGCCTCTACCCAAATTATATAGTCTAACCTGGGCACTAATGCACTGTCTGACACAACCGGAGCCCAGACCTTTTGACCAACTCCCAGACAGCTGACCGCACACTGAGCACATCAGACCCGCCATGGCCTTATGTCATCATCTCTTCCCTACCTCAGTTTTCAGTCTTCAGAACCTAGACCTTATCTCCAATCACTGCCCACGGGTGACTGTGATGCAGAAATCATAACTCTTCCTGACCCATGGCAAGAAACCTTGTGGTTGGCATGTTGTCCAACGTTCAGTGTAGGAGAAAAAAGTATTCACAATGAGGCCCCGCCCATTCTTGAGTGCGACGAGAGCATAAACACACATTGTGACCTCAGCGTGGGTCCTGTCCTCTAGGAATTCCTCTCAGTGGCTGGATCATTAGATGTCATAATGGGCTTGACATGTCCCTAGGCCCCAATTTTTACCAGATTTCTGGTTGCCCAGTCGCCCTTCCCCAGGGCTCTACTCTGGAATCCCTCATTAGATGGTACATCTGAGGTTGAAACACAAAAGGAAACAAATCAACAACAACAAAAAAACGGACTTCTTCCATCCCCAGAATGACCCCAAACTCTTTGGACGGGGCCGGAACCCCAGAGAGTAAGACTCGTCCATTTCCCATGAAGTCATCCGGCAATTTCACGACCATGAGTGACACGATATGCAGAGACAAATACTTGAGCAAGAGACTCACACTCGCCCTTTTTTCATATCCCGAAGAGTTCTCCTCATGGTCTGTAGATCAGTCCTGCCATACCTATGACCTGAAACATAAGCCGAGTTTGTGTTTTCAGACAACTGTCCAAACAGGTCTGGCGTACACACGCTACAGGCTCAAGCCCCTGTAGCCAAACCTGAGGACTGTACTTGCCCTTTCCAAGGGAATTGTATGTGCCCAGTCCAATGGCCACAACCCTACTAATAGGATAAATCTCCAAAGTCCCTGAGGCCATCCCAATAGTTGTGGCTTCCCAGGACAAACAGGGGCAATCTGAGCCCATCTGAGCACCTACCTGCATTCAGAACTTTAGACTGATGTCCCCAGAGGTAAAAAGGAATGAACAGGCCCCTAGGCACTAATAGGATCCATTGCTTTGGTTTCCAGGCATCTCTCCTCAGAGGCCTGGATTTCAATACCAGCATATGGCTGTTTCTTGACTCACCCATCAGAACAAATCTCATCTACACATGGGAAACATGCACAGTGGAGCTGTGTCAAAGCCTCTGTTTAGGAGAACCCTTCAGGGCCCCAGTGCCACCGCTTCATTCCAAGGTCTCCATAGACACAAAAACATATTAGGACACATCCACAGGAGAGTCCATTTCAACTCAGCCTCCTCGGTTGCTCCCCCCTCATCCAGCAGGTCTAACCTTTCTTGTTGCTTGGAGACAATTGGAATGCGAGGTGGGCTACCCATCCATCCATCCTTTGAACCCTGCTCGGAATCGTTGGCCTGGAGCCAACCAACAGGTCTCAATTGTCCTGCAGAAGAATCTTTGCAGTTTGGAGCTTCTCACAACTCCCATCGTGGGAAAACGCCCATGGCGTCGTGATCCAACCCCGCTTCAAGAAGGGGCCATCAGGGACAGAAAGTCCAACCTGAGCGATCGTCTGATCCTTGCCCTGACTTCAGGTGGACGAGATCTCGATTGAGGTCTGTAGATTGTGCCTGCCATATCCTCACCCAGAAACCTTGGCCTAGTTTGGGTTCTCAGACTTCCGTCCTCAGACTACTGGCCCACAAGCCCTCCTGTTTGGCAATCCAGAACTACAATGCCGCACTCTGCCTGCCCTTCAGAAGAAAAACATTGCCCTCTGGGGCTACCCAGAAACCCCAAATGAGGATCAACCTGCACGCCATTCGGCTGTACCCCAAATATATAGACTGACCTGGGCCCTATTGCACTTTCTGACCCGGCCTGAGCCTGGACCTCCTGGCCCCACCCAGACAGCTGGCCGCACACTTAGCACATCGGACCCGCCATGGCCTTAGGTCGTCATCTCTTCTCAACCTCGGTTTCCAGGCTTCAGAACCTACACCTGATCTCCAATCACTGCCCTGGTTTGAAAATGATGCAGAAATCAGAGCTCTTTCCCCATGGCAAGAAACCTTGTGTTTGGAAGGTTGTCCAACGTTCAGTGTAGTTGGAACCAGTGTGGCCCATGAAGCCCAGCCCATGCTTGCGGGCCACATTGGTCACAAACACACATTGTGACCCTCAGCCTGAGCCCAGTCCTCAGGTAAGGCCTCTCAGTGGCTGGATGAAGAGACAGCATATTGGGCATGCCATGCCCCTAGGCCCCAATTTTTAACCATAGTTCGGGTTGTCCCTTCACTCTTCCCCAGGGCTCTGCTTTGGAATTCCTCTTTTGGTGGGATACCTGAGTTTACAAACCTGAAAGGAGTCCTCCCATCCTACAGATTGACGAAAAACAATTGGGATCGCGCCAAATCCACAGAGAGGAAGATTCGTCCATGGCCCATGATGCCTCCCCAACATTCCACGGCCATCGCTGATACAAAATCCAGAGACAAAAGCCTGAGCAAGCGCCTCAGACTCGCTGATTCTTCAGATCCTGAAGAGTTCTTCTCATGGTTTGAAGATCGGGCGTGCCATACCTACGGCCCCAAACCTAAGCTGAGTTTGTGTTTTCAGACTTCTGTCCTCAAAGTCCTGGGCCACACTCCCTCCAGGCTGGGGCCCCTGGAGTCACACATTAGGACTGCGCCTACCCATTCCATGGGAATTCTGCCCATTCCATTGTCAAAAATCGCACAAATTAGGAGAATCATCCAAAGTCCCTGAGGCCATCCCAATCGTGCAGGTCGCCCGGGACAAAAAAGGGCGGTTGATACCAGCTGAGCATCTGCCTCCAATCATACCATAGATGGATGTCCCCAGAGAAGAAGATTGAACCAGACAGGACCCGAGGCCATTATCGGATCCATTGCTTTGGTTTACAGGCATGTCTCCTCAAAAGCCTGGATTCCAATACCAGCAGAGGGGATTTCCTGAGGCACGCATCAGAACAAATCTCGTCTCCACAAGGAAACATGTGCATTGGAGCTATGTCAAAAGCTTAGGAGAATACTTCAGGGTCCCGGTGCCACCGCCCCATTCCAAGGCTCTCATGGACACAAACACACATTGCGACCCATCCTCAGGAAAGTCCATTTCAACTCAGCCACCCCGGTTGCTCCCGCAGATCCATTGGATCTAAACTGTCTCCTTGCTAGGAGGCAATTGGAATCTGAGGCGGACTTCCCAGGCATCCATCCTCGACGGTGCTCTGGTTTCATTCCATATGGGATGTCCTGGAGCTGTCCAACAGGTCTCAATTGTCCCGCAGAAGGAATCCTTGAAGGGGGCATCCCACAACTCCCAACCTGGAAAACCTCCATGGCCTCGAGATTCCGCTCCCTTCATGAAGGGGCCGTCATGCACAGAAACTCCAAACTGAGCCAACGTCTGATCCTCGCCCTGACTTTAGATGCATGAGATATTGGTTCAAATCTGCAGGGGGTACCTGCCGTGCCCTCACCCTGAATCCGAAGTCTAGCTTGTGTTCTCAGACTTCCGTCCTCACTCTCCTGGCCCCGAAGCCCTCAAGTTTGGCAATTCCGGACCGACAATGAAGCACTCTGCCTGCCCTCTAGAAAAAATATATTGCCTAATGAGCTGCCCAGGCAGCTTAAATGAGGATAAACCTACACAGCACTCGCCTCTACCCAAATTATATAGTCTAACCTGGGCACTAATGCACTGTCTGACACAACCGGAGCCCAGACCTTTTGACCAACTCCCAGACAGCTGACCGCACACTGAGCACATCAGACCCGCCATGGCCTTATGTCATCATCTCTTCCCTACCTCAGTTTTCAGTCTTCAGAACCTAGACCTTATCTCCAATCACTGCCCACGGGTGACTGTGATGCAGAAATCATAACTCTTCCTGACCCATGGCAAGAAACCTTGTGGTTGGCATGTTGTCCAACATTCAGTGTAGGAGAAAAAAGTATTCACAATGAGGCCCCGCCCATTCTTGAGTGCGACGAGAGCATAAACACACATTGTGACCTCAGCGTGGGTCCTGTCCTCTAGGAATTCCTCTCAGTGGCTGGATCATTAGATGTCATAATGGGCTTGACATGTCCCTAGGCCCCAATTTTTACCAGATTTCTGGTTGCCCAGTCGCCCTTCCCCAGGGCTCTACTCTGGAATCCCTCATTAGATGGTACATCTGAGGTTGAAACACAAAAGGAAACAAATCAACAGCAACAAAAAAACGGACTTCTTCCATCCCCAGAATGACCCCAAACTCTTTGGACGGGGCCGGAACCCCAGAGAGTAAGACTCGTCCATTTCCCATGAAGTCATCCGGCAATTTCACGACCATGAGTGACACGATATGCAGAGACAAATACTTGAGCAAGAGACTCACACTCGCCCTTTTTTCATATCCCGAAGAGTTCTCCTCATGGTCTGTAGATCAGTCCTGCCATACCTATGACCTGAAACATAAGCCGAGTTTGTGTTTTCAGAAAACTGTCCAAACAGGTCTGGCGTACACACGCTACAGGCTCAAGCCCCTGTAGCCAAACCTGAGGACTGTACTTGCCCTTTCCAAGGGAATTGTATGTGCCCAGTCCAATGGCCACAACCCTACTAATAGGATAAATCTCCAAAGTCCCTGAGGCCATCCCAATAGTTGTGGCTTCCCAGGACAAACAGGGGCAATCTGAGCCCATCTGAGCACCTACCTGCATTCAGAACTTTAGACTGATGTCCCCAGAGGTAAAAAGGAATGAACAGGCCCCTAGGCACTAATAGGATCCATTGCTTTGATTTCCAGGCATCTCTCCGCAGAGGCCTGGATTTCAATACCAGCATATGGCTGTTTCTTGACTCACCCATCAGAACAAATCTCATCTACACATGGGAAACATGCACAGTGGAGCTGTGTCAAAGCCTCTGTTTAGGAGAACCCTTCAGGGCCCCAGTGCCACCGCTTCATTCCAAGGTCTCCATAGACACAAAAACATATTAGGACACATCCACAGGAGAGTCCATTTCAACTCAGCCTCCTCGGTTGCTCCCCCCTCATCCAGCAGGTCTAACCTTTCTTGTTGCTTGGAGACAATTGGAATGCGAGGTGGGCTACCCATCCATCCATCCTTTGAACCCTGCTCGGAATCGTTGGCCTGGAGCCAACCAACAGGTCTCAATTGTCCTGCAGAAGAATCTTTGCAGTTTGGAGCTTCTCACAACTCCCATCGTGGGAAAACGCCCATGGCGTCGTGATCCAACCCCGCTTCAAGAAGGGGCCATCAGGGACAGAAAGTCCAACCTGAGCGATCGTCTGATCCTTGCCCTGACTTCAGGTGGACGAGATCTCGATTGAGGTCTGTAGATTGTGCCTGCCATATCCTCACCCAGAAACCTTGGCCTAGTTTGGGTTCTCAGACTTCCGTCCTCAGACTACTGGCCCACAAGCCCTCCTGTTTGGCAATCCAGAACTACAATGCCGCACTCTGCCTGCCCTTCAGAAGAAAAACATTGCCCTCTGGGGCTACCCAGAAACCCCAAATGAGGATCAACCTGCACGCCATTCGGCTGTACCCCAAATATATAGACTGACCTGGGCCCTATTGCACTTTCTGACCCGGCCTGAGCCTGGACCTCCTGGCCCCACCCAGACAGCTGGCCGCACACTTAGCACATCGGACCCGCCATGGCCTTAGGTCGTCATCTCTTCTCAACCTCGGTTTCCAGGCTTCAGAACCTACACCTGATCTCCAATCACTGCCCTGGTTTGAAAATGATGCAGAAATCAGAGCTCTTTCCCCATGGCAAGAAACCTTGTGTTTGGAAGGTTGTCCAACGTTCAGTGTAGTTGGAACCAGTGTGGCCCATGAAGCCCAGCCCATGCTTGCGGGCCACATTGGTCACAAACACACATTGTGACCCTCAGCCTGAGCCCAGTCCTCAGGTAAGGCCTCTCAGTGGCTGGATGAAGAGACAGCATATTGGGCTTGCCATGCCCCTAGGCCCCAATTTTTAACCATAGTTCGGGTTGTCCCTTCACTCTTCCCCAGGGCTCTGCTTTGGAATTCCTCTTTTGGTGGGATACCTGAGTTTACAAACCTGAAAGGAGTCCTCCCATCCTACAGATTGACGAAAAACAATTGGGATCGCGCCAAATCCACAGAGAGGAAGATTCGTCCATGGCCCATGATGCCTCCCCAACATTCCACGGCCATCGCTGATACAAAATCCAGAGACAAAAGCCTGAGCAAGCGCCTCAGACTCGCTCATTCTTCAGATCCTGAAGAGTTCTTCTCATGGTTTGAAGATCGGGCGTGCCATACCTACGGCCCCAAACCTAAGCTGAGTTTGTGTTTTCAGACTTCTGTCCTCAAAGTCCTGGGCCACACTCCCTCCAGGCTGGGGCCCCTGGAGTCACACATTAGGACTGCGCCTACCCATTCCATGGGAATTCTGCCCATTCCATTGTCAAAAATCGCACAAATTAGGAGAATCATCCAAAGTCCCTGAGGCCATCCCAATCGTGCAGGTCGCCCGGGACAAAAAAGGGCGGTTGATACCAGCTGAGCATCTGCCTCCAATCATACCATAGATGGATGTCCCCAGAGAAGAAGATTGAACCAGACAGGACCCGAGGCCATTATCGGATCCATTGCTTTGGTTTACAGGCATGTCTCCTCAAAAGCCTGGATTCCAATACCAGCAGAGGGGATTTCCTGAGGCACGCATCAGAACAAATCTCGTCTCCACAAGGAAACATGTGCATTGGAGCTATGTCAAAAGCTTAGGAGAATACTTCAGGGTCCCGGTGCCACCGCCCCATTCCAAGGCTCTCATGGACACAAACACACATTGCGACCCATCCTCAGGAAAGTCCATTTCAACTCAGCCACCCCGGTTGCTCCCGCAGATCCATTGGATCTAAACTGTCTCCTTGCTAGGAGGCAATTGGAATCTGAGGCGGACTTCCCAGGCATCCATCCTCGACGGTGCTCTGGTTTCATTCCATATGGGATGTCCTGGAGCTGTCCAACAGGTCTCAATTGTCCCGCAGAAGGAATCCTTGAAGGGGGCATCCCACAACTCCCAACCTGGAAAACCTCCATGGCCTCGAGATTCCGCTCCCTTCATGAAGGGGCCGTCATGCACAGAAACTCCAAACTGAGCCAACGTCTGATCCTCGCCCTGACTTTAGATGCATGAGATATTGGTTCAAATCTGCAGGGGGTACCTGCCGTGCCCTCACCCTGAATCCGAAGTCTAGCTTGTGTTCTCAGACTTCCGTCCTCACTCTCCTGGCCCCGAAGCCCTCAAGTTTGGCAATTCCGGACCGACAATGAAGCACTCTGCCTGCCCTCTAGAAAAAATATATTGCCTAATGAGCTGCCCAGGCAGCTTAAATGAGGATAAACCTACACAGCACTCGCCTCTACCCAAATTATATAGTCTAACCTGGGCACTAATGCACTGTCTGACACAACCGGAGCCCAGACCTTTTGACCAACTCCCAGACAGCTGACCGCACACTGAGCACATCAGACCCGCCATGGCCTTATGTCATCATCTCTTCCCTACCTCAGTTTTCAGTCTTCAGAACCTAGACCTTATCTCCAATCACTGCCCACGGGTGACTGTGATGCAGAAATCATAACTCTTCCTGACCCATGGCAAGAAACCTTGTGGTTGGCATGTTGTCCAACGTTCAGTGTAGGAGAAAAAAGTATTCACAATGAGGCCCCGCCCATTCTTGAGTGCGACGAGAGCATAAACACACATTGTGACCTCAGCGTGGGTCCTGTCCTCTAGGAATTCCTCTCAGTGGCTGGATCATTAGTTGTCATAATGGGCTTGACATGTCCCTAGGCCCCAATTTTTACCAGATTTCTGGTTGCCCAGTCGCCCTTCCCCAGGGCTCTACTCTGGAATCCCTCATTAGATGGTACATCTGAGGTTGAAACACAAAAGGAAACAAATCAACAACAACAAAAAAACGGACTTCTTCCATCCCCAGAATGACCCCAAACTCTTTGGACGGGGCCGGAACCCCAGAGAGTAAGACTCGTCCATTTCCCATGAAGTCATCCGGCAATTTCACGACCATGAGTGACACGATATGCAGAGACAAATACTTGAGCAAGAGACTCACACTCGCCCTTTTTTCATATCCCGAAGAGTTCTCCTCATGGTCTGTAGATCAGTCCTGCCATACCTATGACCTGAAACATAAGCCGAGTTTGTGTTTTCAGACAACTGTCCAAACAGGTCTGGCGTACACACGCTACAGGCTCAAGCCCCTGTAGCCAAACCTGAGGACTGTACTTGCCCTTTCCAAGGGAATTGTATGTGCCCAGTCCAATGGCCACAACCCTACTAATAGGATAAATCTCCAAAGTCCCTGAGGCCATCCCAATAGTTGTGGCTTCCCAGGACAAACAGGGGCAATCTGAGCCCATCTGAGCACCTACCTGCATTCAGAACTTTAGACTGATGTCCCCAGAGGTAAAAAGGAATGAACAGGCCCCTAGGCACTAATAGGATCCATTGCTTTGGTTTCCAGGCATCTCTCCTCAGAGGCCTGGATTTCAATACCAGCATATGGCTGTTTCTTGACTCACCCATCAGAACAAATCTCATCTACACATGGGAAACATGCACTTTGGAGCTGTGTCAAAGCCTCTGTTTAGGAGAACCCTTCAGGGCCCCAGTGCCACCGCTTCATTCCAAGGTCTCCATAGACACAAAAACATATTAGGACACATCCACAGGAGAGTCCATTTCAACTCAGCCTCCTCGGTTGCTCCCCCCTCATCCAGCAGGTCTAACCTTTCTTGTTGCTTGGAGACAATTGGAATGCGAGGTGGGCTACCCATCCATCCATCCTTTGAACCCTGCTCGGAATCGTTGGCCTGGAGCCAACCAACAGGTCTCAATTGTCCTGCAGAAGAATCTTTGCAGTTTGGAGCTTCTCACAACTCCCATCGTGGGAAAACGCCCATGGCGTCGTGATCCAACCCCGCTTCAAGAAGGGGCCATCAGGGACAGAAAGTCCAACCTGAGCGATCGTCTGATCCTTGCCCTGACTTCAGGTGCACGAGATCTCGATTGAGGTCTGTAGATTGTGCCTGCCATATCCTCACCCAGAAACCTTGGCCTAGTTTGGGTTCTCAGACTTCCGTCCTCAGACTACTGGCCCACAAGCCCTCCTGTTTGGCAATCCAGAACTACAATGCCGCACTCTGCCTGCCCTTCAGAAGAAAAACATTGCCCTCTGGGGCTACCCAGAAACCCCAAATGAGGATCAACCTGCACGCCATTCGGCTGTACCCCAAATATATAGACTGACCTGGGCCCTATTGCACTTTCTGACCCGGCCTGAGCCTGGACCTCCTGGCCCCACCCAGACAGCTGGCCGCACACTTAGCACATCGGACCCGCCATGGCCTTAGGTCGTCATCTCTTCTCAACCTCGGTTTCCAGGCTTCAGAACCTACACCTGATCTCCAATCACTGCCCTGGTTTGAAAATGATGCAGAAATCAGAGCTCTTTCCCCATGGCAAGAAACCTTGTGTTTGGAAGGTTGTCCAACGTTCAGTGTAGTTGGAACCAGTGTGGCCCATGAAGCCCAGCCCATGCTTGCGGGCCACATTGGTCACAAACACACATTGTGACCCTCAGCCTGAGCCCAGTCCTCAGGTAAGGCCTCTCAGTGGCTGGATGAAGAGACAGCATATTGGGCATGCCATGCCCCTAGGCCCCAATTTTTAACCATAGTTCGGGTTGTCCCTTCACTCTTCCCCAGGGCTCTGCTTTGGAATTCCTCTTTTGGTGGGATACCTGAGTTTACAAACCTGAAAGGAGTCCTCCCATCCTACAGATTGACGAAAAACAATTGGGATCGCGCCAAATCCACAGAGAGGAAGATTCGTCCATGGCCCATGATGCCTCCCCAACATTCCACGGCCATCGCTGATACAAAATCCAGAGACAAAAGCCTGAGCAAGCGCCTCAGACTCGCTGATTCTTCAGATCCTGAAGAGTTCTTCTCATGGTTTGAAGATCGGGCGTGCCATACGTACGGCCCCAAACCTAAGCTGAGTTTGTGTTTTCAGACTTCTGTCCTCAAAGTCCTGGGCCACACTCCCTCCAGGCTGGGGCCCCTGGAGTCACACATTAGGACTGCGCCTACCCATTCCATGGGAATTCTGCCCATTCCATTGTCAAAAATCGCACAAATTAGGAGAATCATCCAAAGTCCCTGAGGCCATCCCAATCGTGCAGGTCGCCCGGGACAAAAAAGGGCGGTTGATACCAGCTGAGCATCTGCCTCCTATCATACCATAGATGGATGTCCCCAGAGAAGAAGATTGAACCAGACAGGACCCGAGGCCATTATCGGATCCATTGCTTTGGTTTACAGGCATGTCTCCTCAAAAGCCTGGATTCCAATACCAGCAGAGGGGATTTCCTGAGGCACGCATCAGAACAAATCTCGTCTCCACAAGGAAACATGTGCATTGGAGCTATGTCAAAAGCTTAGGAGAATACTTCAGGGTCCCGGTGCCACCGCCCCATTCCAAGGCTCTCATGGACACAAACACACATTGCGACCCATCCTCAGGAAAGTCCATTTCAACTCAGCCACCCCGGTTGCTCCCGCAGATCCATTGGATCTAAACTGTCTCCTTGCTAGGAGGCAATTGGAATCTGAGGCGGACTTCCCAGGCATCCATCCTCGACGGTGCTCTGGTTTCATTCCATATGGGATGTCCTGGAGCTGTCCAACAGGTCTCAATTGTCCCGCAGAAGGAATCCTTGAAGGGGGCATCCCACAACTCCCAACCTGGAAAACCTCCATGGCCTCGAGATTCCGCTCCCTTCATGAAGGGGCCGTCATGCACAGAAACTCCAAACTGAGCCAACGTCTGATCCTCGCCCTGACTTTAGATGCATGAGATATTGGTTCAAATCTGCAGGGGGTACCTGCCGTGCCCTCACCCTGAATCCGAAGTCTAGCTTGTGTTCTCAGACTTCCGTCCTCACTCTCCTGGCCCCGAAGCCCTCAAGTTTGGCAATTCCGGACCGACAATGAAGCACTCTGCCTGCCCTCTAGAAAAAATAAATTGCCTAATGAGCTGCCCAGGCAGCTTAAATGAGGATAAACCTACACAGCACTCGCCTCTACCCAAATTATATAGTCTAACCTGGGCACTAATGCACTGTCTGACACAACCGGAGCCCAGACCTTTTGACCAACTCCCAGACAGCTGACCGCACACTGAGCACATCAGACCCGCCATGGCCTTATGTCATCATCTCTTCCCTACCTCAGTTTTCAGTCTTCAGAACCTAGACCTTATCTCCAATCACTGCCCACGGGTGACTGTGATGCAGAAATCATAACTCTTCCTGACCCATGGCAAGAAACCTTGTGGTTGGCATGTTGTCCAACGTTCAGTGTAGGAGAAAAAAGTATTCACAATGAGGCCCCGCCCATTCTTGAGTGCGACGAGAGCATAAACACACATTGTGACCTCAGCGTGGGTCCTGTCCTCTAGGAATTCCTCTCAGTGGCTGGATCATTAGATGTCATAATGGGCTTGACATGTCCCTAGGCCCCAATTTTTACCAGATTTCTGGTTGCCCAGTCGCCCTTCCCCAGGGCTCTACTCTGGAATCCCTCATTAGATGGTACATCTGAGGTTGAAACACAAAAGGAAACAAATCAACAACAACAAAAAAACGGACTTCTTCCATCCCCAGAATGACCCCTAACTCTTTGGACGGGGCCGGAACCCCAGAGAGTAAGACTCGTCCATTTCCCATGAAGTCATCCGGCAATTTCACGACCATGAGTGACACGATATGCAGAGACAAATACTTGAGCAAGAGACTCACACTCGCCCTTTTTTCATATCCCGAAGAGTTCTCCTCATGGTCTGTAGATCAGTCCTGCCATACCTATGACCTGAAACATAAGCCGAGTTTGTGTTTTCAGAAAACTGTCCAAACAGGTCTGGCGTACACACGCTACAGGCTCAAGCCCCTGTAGCCAAACCTGAGGACTGTACTTGCCCTTTCCAAGGGAATTGTATGTGCCCAGTCCAATGGCCACAACCCTACTAATAGGATAAATCTCCAAAGTCCCTGAGGCCATCCCAATAGTTGTGGCTTCCCAGGACAAACAGGGACAATCTGAGCCCATCTGAGCACCTACCTGCATTCAGAACTTTAGACTGATGTCCCCAGAGGTAAAAAGGAATGAACAGGCCCCTAGGCACTAATAGGATCCATTGCTTTGGTTTCCAGGCATCTCTCCTCAGAGGCCTGGATTTCAATACCAGCATATGGCTGTTTCTTGACTCACCCATCAGAACAAATCTCATCTACACATGGGAAACATGCACTTTGGAGCTGTGTCAAAGCCTCTGTTTAGGAGAACCATTCAGGGCCCCAGTGCCACCGCTTCATTCCAAGGTCTCCATAGACACAAAAACATATTAGGACACATCCACAGGAGAGTCCATTTCAACTCAGCCTCCTCGGTTGCTCCCCCCTCATCCAGCAGGTCTAACCTTTCTTGTTGCTTGGAGACAATTGGAATGCGAGGTGGGCTACCCATCCATCCATCCTTTGAACCCTGCTCGGAATCGTTGGCCTGGAGCCAACCAACAGGTCTCAATTGTCCTGCAGAAGAATCTTTGCAGTTTGGAGCTTCTCACAACTCCCATCGTGGGAAAACGCCCATGGCGTCGTGATCCAACCCCGCTTCAAGAAGGGGCCATCAGGGACAGAAAGTCCAACCTGAGCGATCGTCTGATCCTTGCCCTGACTTCAGGTGCACGAGATCTCGATTGAGGTCTGTAGATTGTGCCTGCCATATCCTCACCCAGAAACCTTGGCCTAGTTTGGGTTCTCAGACTTCCGTCCTCAGACTACTGGCCCACAAGCCCTCCTGTTTGGCAATCCAGAACTACAATGCCGCACTCTGCCTGCCCTTCAGAAGAAAAACATTGCCCTCTGGGGCTACCCAGAAACCCCAAATGAGGATCAACCTGCACGCCATTCGGCTGTACCCCAAATATATAGACTGACCTGGGCCCTATTGCACTTTCTGACCCGGCCTGAGCCTGGACCTCCTGGCCCCACCCAGACAGCTGGCCGCACACTTAGCACATCGGACCCGCCATGGCCTTAGGTCGTCATCTCTTCTCAACCTCGGTTTCCAGGCTTCAGAACCTACACCTGATCTCCAATCACTGCCCTGGTTTGAAAATGATGCAGAAATCAGAGCTCTTTCCCCATGGCAAGAAACCTTGTGTTTGGAAGGTTGTCCAACGTTCAGTGTAGTTGGAACCAGTGTGGCCCATGAAGCCCAGCCCATGCTTGCGGGCCACATTGGTCACAAACACACATTGTGACCCTCAGCCTGAGCCCAGTCCTCAGGTAAGGCCTCTCAGTGGCTGGATGAAGAGACAGCATATTGGGCATGCCATGCCCCTAGGCCCCAATTTTTAACCATAGTTCGGGTTGTCCCTTCACTCTTCCCCAGGGCTCTGCTTTGGAATTCCTCTTTTGGTGGGATACCTGAGTTTACAAACCTGAAAGGAGTCCTCCCATCCTACAGATTGACGAAAAACAATTGGGATCGCGCCAAATCCACAGAGAGGAAGATTCGTCCATGGCCCATGATGCCTCCCCAACATTCCACGGCCATCGCTGATACAAAATCCAGAGACAAAAGCCTGAGCAAGCGCCTCAGACTCGCTGATTCTTCAGATCCTGAAGAGTTCTTCTCATGGTTTGAAGATCGGGCGTGCCATACCTACGGCCCCAAACCTAAGCTGAGTTTGTGTTTTCAGACTTCTGTCCTCAAAGTCCTGGGCCACACTCCCTCCAGGCTGGGGCCCCTGGAGTCACACATTAGGACTGCGCCTACCCATTCCATGGGAATTCTGCCCATTCCATTGTCAAAAATCGCACAAATTAGGAGAATCATCCAAAGTCCCTGAGGCCATCCCAATCGTGCAGGTCGCCCGGGACAAAAAAGGGCGGTTGATACCAGCTGAGCATCTGCCTCCAATCATACCATAGATGGATGTCCCCAGAGAAGAAGATTGAACCAGACAGGACCCGAGGCCATTATCGGATCCATTGCTTTGGTTTACAGGCATGTCTCCTCAAAAGCCTGGATTCCTATACCAGCAGAGGGGATTTCCTGAGGCACGCATCAGAACAAATCTCGTCTCCACAAGGAAACATGTGCATTGGAGCTATGTCAAAAGCTTAGGAGAATACTTCAGGGTCCCGGTGCCACCGCCCCATTCCAAGGCTCTCATGGACACAAACACACATTGCGACCCATCCTCAGGAAAGTCCATTTCAACTCAGCCACCCCGGTTGCTCCCGCAGATCCATTGGATCTAAACTGTCTCCTTGCTAGGAGGCAATTGGAATCTGAGGCGGACTTCCCAGGCATCCATCCTCGACGGTGCTCTGGTTTCATTCCATATGGGATGTCCTGGAGCTGTCCAACAGGTCTCAATTGTCCCGCAGAAGGAATCCTTGAAGGGGGCATCCCACAACTCCCAACCTGGAAAACCTCCATGGCCTCGAGATTCCGCTCCCTTCATGAAGGGGCCGTCATGCACAGAAACTCCAAATTGAGCCAACGTCTGATCCTCGCCCTGACTTTAGATGCATGAGATATTGGTTCACATCTGCAGGGGGTACCTGCCGTGCCCTCACCCTGAATCCGAAGTCTAGCTTGTGTTCTCAGACTTCCGTCCTCACTCTCCTGGCCCCGAAGCCCTCAAGTTTGGCAATTCCGGACCGACAATGAAGCTCTCTGCCTGCCCTCTAGAAAAAATATATTGCCTAATGAGCTGCCCAGGCAGCTTAAATGAGGATAAACCTACACAGCACTCGCCTCTACCCAAATTATATAGTCTAACCTGGGCACTAATGCACTGTCTGACACAACCGGAGCCCAGACCTTTTGACCAACTCCCAGACAGCTGACCGCACACTGAGCACATCAGACCCGCCATGGCCTTATGTCATCATCTCTTCCCTACCTCAGTTTTCAGTCTTCAGAACCTAGACCTTATCTCCAATCACTGCCCACGGGTGACTGTGATGCAGAAATCATAACTCTTCCTGACCCATGGCAAGAAACCTTGTGGTTGGCATGTTGTCCAACGTTCAGTGTAGGAGAAAAAAGTATTCACAATGAGGCCCCGCCCATTCTTGAGTGCGACGAGAGCATAAACACACATTGTGACCTCAGCGTGGGTCCTGTCCTCTAGGAATTCCTCTCAGTGGCTGGATCATTAGATGTCATAATGGGCTTGACATGTCCCTAGGCCCCAATTTTTACCAAATTTCTGGTTGCCCTGTCGCCCCTCCCCAGGGCTCTACTCCGGAATCCCTCATTAGGTGGGACATCTGAGGTTGAAACACAAAAGGAAACAAATCAACAACAACAAAAAAACGGACTTCTTCCATCCCCAGAATGACCCCAAACTCTTTGGACGGGGCCGGAACCCCAGAGAGTAAGACTCGTCCATTTCCCATGAAGTCATCCTGGCAATTTCACGACCATGACCGACACGATATCCAGAGACAAATACTTGAGCAAGAGACTCACACTCGCCCTTTTTTCATATCCCGAAGAGTTCTCCTCATGGTCTGTAGATCAGTCCTGCCATACCTATGACCTGAAACATAAGCCGAGTTTGTGTTTTCAGACAACTGTCGAAACAGGTCTGGCGTACACACGCTACAGGCTCAAGCCCCTGTAGCCAAACCTGAGGACTGTACTTGCACTTTCTAATGGAATTGTATGTGTCCAGTCCAATGGCCACAACCCTACTAATAGGATAAATCTCCAAAGTCCCTGAGGCCATCCCAATAGTTGTGGCTTCCCAGGACAAACAGGGGCAATCTGAGCCCATCTGAGCACCTACCTGCACTCAGACCCGTAGACTGATGTCCCCAGAGGTAAAAAGAAACGAACAGGCCCCTAGGAACTAATAGGATCCATGCCTTTGGTTTCAAGGCATCTCTCCTCAGAGGCCTGGATTTCAATACCAGCATATGGCTGTTTCTTGACTCACCCATCAGAACAAATCTCATCTACACATGGGAAACATGCACTTTGGAGCTGTGTCAAAGCCTCTGTTTAGGAGAACCATTCAGGGCCCCAGTGCCACCGCTTCATTCCAAGGTCTCCATAGACACAAAAACATATTAGGACACATCGACAGGAGAGTCCATTTCAACTCAGCCTCCTCGGTTGCTCCCCCCTCATCCAGCAGATCTAACCTTTCTTGTTGCTTGGAGACAATTGGAATGCGAGGTGGGCTACCCAGCCATCCATCCTTTGAACCCTGCTCGGAATCGTTGGCCTGGAGCCAACCAACAGGTCTCAATTGTCCTGCAGAAGAATCTTTGCAGTTTGGAGCTTCTCACAACTCCCAACGTGGGAAAACCCCCATGGCCTCGTGATCCACCCCCCCTTCAAGACGGGGCCATCAGGGACAGAAAGTCCAACCTGAGCGATCGTCTGATCCTTGCCCTGACTTCAGGTGCACGAGATCTCGATTGAGGTCTGTAGATTGTGCCTGCCATATCCTCACCCAGAAACCTTGGCCTAGTTTGGGTTCTCAGACTTCCGTCCTCAGACTACTGGCCCACAAGCCCTCCTGTTTGGCAATCCAGAACTACAATGCCGCACTCTGCCTGCCCTTCAGAAGAAAAACATTGCCCTCTGGGGCTACCCAGAAACCCCAAATGAGGATCAACCTGCACGCCATTCGGCTGTACCCCAAATATATAGACTGACCTGGGCCCTATTGCACTTTCTGACCCGGCCTGAGCCTGGACCTCCTGGCCCCACCCAGACAGCTGGCCGCACACTTAGCACATCGGACCCGCCATGGCCTTAGGTCGTCATCTCTTCTCAACCTCGGTTTCCAGGCTTCAGAACCTACACCTGATCTCCAATCACTGCCCTGGTTTGAAAATGATGCAGAAATCAGAGCTCTTTCCCCATGGCAAGAAACCTTGTGTTTGGAAGGTTGTCCAACGTTCAGTGTAGTTGGAACCAGTGTGGCCCATGAAGCCCAGCCCATGCTTGCGGGCCACATTGGTCACAAACACACATTGTGACCCTCAGCCTGAGCCCAGTCCTCAGGTAAGGCCTCTCAGTGGCTGGATGAAGAGACAGCATATTGGGCATGCCATGCCCCTAGGCCCCAATTTTTAACCATAGTTCGGGTTGTCCCTTCACTCTTCCCCAGGGCTCTGCTTTGGAATTCCTCTTTTGGTGGGATACCTGAGTTTACAAACCTGAAAGGAGTCCTCCCATCCCACAGATTGACGAAAAACAATTGGGATCGCGCCAAATCCACAGAGAGGAAGATTCGTCCATGGCCCATGATGCCTCCCCAACATTCCACGGCCATCGCTGATACAAAATCCAGAGACAAAAGCCTGAGCAAGCGCCTCAGACTCGCTCATTCTTCATATCCTGAAGAGTTCTTCTCATGGTTTGTAGATCGGGCGTGCCATACATATGGCCCCAAACCTAAGCTGAGTTTGTGTTTTCAGACTTCTGTCCTCAAAGTCCTAAGCCACAATCCCTCCAGGCTGGGGCCCCTGGAGTCACACATTAGGACTGCGCCTACCCATTCCATGGGAATTCTGCCCATTCCATTGTCAAAAATCGCAATAAATTAGGAGAACCATCCAAAGTCCCTGAGGCCATCCCAATCGTGCAGGTCCCCCGGGACAAAAAAGGGCGGTTGATACCAGCTGAGCATCTACCTCCACTCATACCATAGATGGATGTCCCCAGAGAAGAAGTTTGAACCAGACAGGACCCGAGGCCATTATCGGATCCATTGCTTTGGTTTACAGGCATGTCTCCTCAAAAGCCTGGATTCCAATACCAGCAGAGGGGATTTCCTGAGGCACGCATCAGAACAAATCTCGTCTCTACAAAGAAACATGTGCATTGGAGCTGTGTCAAAAGCTTAGGAGAATACTTCAGGGTCCCGGTGCCACCTCCCCATTCCAAGGCTCTCATGGACTCAAACACACATTGCGACCCATCCTCAGGAAAGTCCATTTCAACTCAGCCACCCCGGTTGCTCCCGCAGATCCATTGGATCTAAACTGTCTCGTTGCTAGGAGGCAATTGGAATCCGAGGCGGACTTCCCAGGCATCCATCCTCGAACGGTGCTCTGGTTTCATTCCATATGGAATTTCCTGGAACTGTCCAACAGGTCTCAATTGTCCCGCAGAAGGAATCCTTGAAGGGGGCATCCCACATCTCCCAACGTGGGTAAACTCCATGGCCTCGAGATTCCGCTCCCTTCATGAAGGGGCCGTCATGCACAGAAACTCCAAACTGAGCCAACGTCTGATCCTCGCCCTGACTTTAGATGCATGAGATATTGGTTCACATCTGCAGGGGGTACCTGCCGTGCCCTCACCCTAAATCCGAAGTCTAGCTTGTGTTCTCAGACTTCCGTCCTCACTCTCCTGGCCCCGAAGCCCTCAAGTTTGGCAATTCCGGACCGACAATGAAGCTCTCTGCCTGCCCTCTAGAAAAAATATATTGCCTAATGAGCTGCCCAGGCAGCTTAAATGAGGATAAACCTACACAGCACTCGCCTCTACCCAAATTATATAGTCTAACCTGGGCACTAATGCACTGTCTGACACAACCGGAGCCCAGACCTTTTGACCAACTCCCAGACAGCTGACCGCACACTGAGCACATCAGACCCGCCTTGGCCTTATGTCATCATCTCTTCCCTACCTCAGTTTTCAGTCTTCAGAACCTAGATCTTATCTCCAATCACTGCCCACGGGTGACTGTGATGCAGAAATCATAACTCTTCCTGACCCATGGCAAGAAACCTTGTGGTTGGCATGTTGTCCAACATTCAGTGTAGGAGAAAAAAGTATTCACAATGAGGCCCCGCCCATTCTTGAGTGCGACGGAGAGCATAAACACACATTGTGACCTCAGCGTGGGTCCTGTCCTCTAGGAATTCCTCTCAGTGGCTGGATCATTAGATGTCATAATGGGCTTGACATGTCCCTAGGCCCCAATTTTTACCAGATTTCTGGTTGCCCAGTCGCCCCTCCCCAGGGCTCTACTCCGGAATCCCTCATTAGGTGGGACATCTGAGGTTGAAACACAAAAGGAAACAAATCAACAACAACAAAAAAACGGACTTCTTCCATCCCCAGAATGACCCCAAACTCTTTGGACGGGGCCGGAACCCCAGAGAGTAAGAATCGTCCATTTCCCATGAAGTCATCCTGGCAATTTCACGACCATGACCGACACGATATCCAGAGACAAATACTTGAGCAAGAGACTCACACTCGCCCTTTTTTCATATCCCGAAGAGTTCTCCTCATGGTCTGTAGATCAGTCCTGCCATACCTATGACCTGAAACATAAGCCGAGTTTGTGTTTTCAGACAACTGTCGAAACAGGTCTGGCGTACACACGCTACAGGCTCAAGCCCCTGTAGCCAAACCTGAGGACTGTACTTGCACTTTCTAATGGAATTGTATGTGTCCAGTCCAATGGCCACAACCCTACTAATAGGATAAATCTCCAAAGTCCCTGAGGCCATCCCAATAGTTGTGGCTTCCCAGGACAAACAGGGGCAATCTGAGCCCATCTGAGCACCTACCTGCACTCAGACCCGTAGACTGATGTCCCCAGAGGTAAAAAGAAACGAACAGGCCCCTAGGAACTAATAGGATCCATGCCTTTGGTTTCAAGGCATCTCTCCTCAGAGGCCTGGATTTCAATACCAGCATATGGCTGTTTCTTGACTCACCCATCAGAACAAATCTCATCTACACATGGGAAACATGCACTTTGGAGCTGTGTCAAAGCCTCTGTTTAGGAGAACCCTTCAGGGCCCCAGTGCCACCGCTTCATTCCAAGGTCTCCATAGACACAAAAACATATTAGGACACATCGACAGGAGAGTCCATTTCAACTCAGCCTCCTCGGTTGCTCCCCCCTCATCCAGCAGATCTAACCTTTCTTGTTGCTTGGAGACAATTGGAATGCGAGGTGGGCTACCCAGCCATCCATCCTTTGAACCCTGCTCGGAATCGTTGGCCTGGAGCCAACCAACAGGTCTCAATTGTCCTGCAGAAGAATCTTTGCAGTTTGGAGCTTCTCACAACTCCCAACGTGGGAAAACCCCCATGGCCTCGTGATCCACCCCCCCTTCAAGACGGGGCCATCAGGGACAGAAAGTCCAACCTGAGCGATCGTCTGATCCTTGCCCTGACTTCAGGTGCACGAGATCTCGATTGAGGTCTGTAGATTGTGCCTGCCATATCCTCACCCAGAAACCTTGGCCTAGTTTGGGTTCTCAGACTTCCGTCCTCAGACTACTGGCCCACAAGCCCTCCTGTTTGGCAATCCAGAACTACAATGCCGCACTCTGCCTGCCCTTCAGAAGAAAAACATTGCCCTCTGGGGCTACCCAGAAACCCCAAATGAGGATCAACCTGCACGCCATTCGGCTGTACCCCAAATATATAGACTGACCTGGGCCCTATTGCACTTTCTGACCCGGCCTGAGCCTGGACCTCCTGGCCCCACCCAGACAGCTGGCCGCACACTTAGCACATCGGACCCGCCATGGCCTTAGGTCGTCCTCTCTTCTCAACCTCGGTTTCCAGGCTTCAGAACCTACACCTGATCTCCAATCACTGCCCTGGTTTGAAAATGATGCAGAAATCAGAGCTCTTTCCCCATGGCAAGAAACCTTGTGTTTGGAAGGTTGTCCAACGTTCAGTGTAGTTGGAACCAGTGTGGCCCATGAAGCCCAGCCCATGCTTGCGGGCCACATTGGTCACAAACACACATTGTGACCCTCAGCCTGAGCCCAGTCCTCAGGTAAGGCCTCTCAGTGGCTGGATGAAGAGACAGCATATTGGGCTTGCCATGCCCCTAGGCCCCAATTTTTAACCATAGTTCGGGTTGTCCCTTCACTCTTCCCCAGGGCTCTGCTTTGGAATTCCTCTTTTGGTGGGATACCTGAGTTTACAAACCTGAAAGGAGTCCTCCCATCCCACAGATTGACGAAAAACAATTGGGATCGCGCCAAATCCACAGAGAGGAAGATTGGTCCATGGCCCATGATGCCTCCCCAACATTCCACGGCCATCGCTGATACAAAATCCAGAGACAAAAGCCTGAGCAAGCGCCTCAGACTCGCTCATTCTTCATATCCTGAAGAGTTCTTCTCATGGTTTGTAGATCGGGCGTGCCATACCTATGGCCCCAAACCTAAGCTGAGTTTGTGTTTTCAGACTTCTGTCCTCAAAGTCCTAAGCCACAATCCCTCCAGGCTGGGGCCCCTGGAGTCACACATTAGGACTGCGCCTACCCATTCCATGGGAATTCTGCCCATTCCATTGTCAAAAATCGCAATAAATTAGGAGAACCATCCAAAGTCCCTGAGGCCATCCCAATCGTGCAGGTCCCCCGGGACAAAAAAGGGCGGTTGATACCAGCTGAGCATCTACCTCCACTCATACCATAGATGGATGTCCCCAGAGAAGAAGTTTGAACCAGACAGGACCCGAGGCCATTATCGGATCCATTGCTTTGGTTTACAGGCATGTCTCCTCAAAAGCCTGGATTCCAATACCAGCAGAGGGGATTTCCTGAGGCACGCATCAGAACAAATCTCGTCTCCACAAGGAAACGTGTGCATTGGAGCTGTGTCAAAAGCTTAGGAGAATACTTCAGGGTCCCGGTGCCACCGCCCCATTCCAAGGCTCTCATGGACACAAACACACATTGCGACCCATCCTCAGGAAAGTCCATTTCAACTCAGCCACCCCGGTTGCTCCCGCAGATCCATTGGATCTAAACTGTCTCGTTGCTAGGAGGCAATTGGAATCCGAGGCGGACTTCCCAGGCATCCATCCTCGAACGGTGCTCTGGTTTCATTCCATATGGAATTTCCTGGAACTGTCCAACAGGTCTCAATTGTCCCGCAGAAGGAATCCTTGAAGGGGGCATCCCACATCTCCCAACGTGGGTAAACTCCATGGCCTCGAGATTCCGCTCCCTTCATGAAGGGGCCGTCATGCACAGAAACTCCAAACTGAGCCAACATCTGATCCTCGCCCTGACTTTAGATGCATGAGATATTGGTTCACATCTGCAGGGGGTACCTGCCGTGCCCTCACCCTGAATCCGAAGTCTAGCTTGTGTTCTCAGACTTCCGTCCTCACTCTCCTGGCCCCGAAGCCCTCAAGTTTGGCAATTCCGGACCGACAATGAAGCTCTCTGCCTGCCATCTAGCAAAAATATATTGCCTAATGAGCTGCCCAGGCAGCTTAAATGAGGATAAACCTACACAGCACTCGCCTCTACCCAAATTATATAGTCTAACCTGGGCACTAATGCACTGTCTGACACAACCGGAGCCCAGACCTTTTGACCAACTCCCAGACAGCTGACCGCACACTGAGCACATCAGACCCGCCATGGCCTTATGTCATCATCTCTTCCCTACCTCAGTTTTCAGTCTTCAGAACCTAGACCTTATCTCCAATCACTGCCCACGGGTGACTGTGATGCAGAAATCATAACTCTTCCTGACCCATGGCAAGAAACCTTGTGGTTGGCATGTTGTCCAACATTCAGTGTAGGAGAAAAAAGTATTCACAATGCGACGGAGAGCATAAACACACATTGTGACCTCAGCGTGGGTCCTGTCCTCTAGGAATTCCTCTCAGTGGCTGGATCATTAGATGTCATAATGGGCTTGACATGTCCCTAGGCCCCAATTTTTACCAGATTTCTGGTTGCCCAGTCGCCCCTCCCCAGGGCTCTACTCCGGAATCCCTCATTAGGTGGGACATCTGAGGTTGAAACACAAAAGGAAACAAATCAACAACAACAAAAAAACGGACTTCTTCCATCCCCAGAATGACCCCAAACTCTTTGGACGGGGCCGGAACCCCAGAGAGTAAGACTCGTCCATTTCCCATGAAGTCATCCTGGCAATTTCACGACCATGACCGACACGATATCCAGAGACAAATACTTGAGCAAGAGACTCACACTCGCCCTTTTTTCATATCCCGAAGAGTTCTCCTCATGGTCTGTAGATCAGTCCTGCCATACCTATGACCTGAAACATAAGCCGAGTTTGTGTTTTCAGACAACTGTCGAAACAGGTCTGGCGTACACACGCTACAGGCTCAAGCCCCTGTAGCCAAACCTGAGGACTGTACTTGCACTTTCTAATGGAATTGTATGTGTCCAGTCCAATGGCCACAACCCTACTAATAGGATAAATCTCCAAAGTCCCTGAGGCCATCCCAATAGTTGTGGCTTCCCAGGACAAACAGGGGCAATCTGAGCCCATCTGAGCACCTACCTGCACTCAGACCCGTAGACTGATGTCCCCAGAGGTAAAAAGAAACGAACAGGCCCCTAGGAACTAATAGGATCCATGCCTTTGGTTTCAAGGCATCTCTCCTCAGAGGCCTGGATTTCAATACCAGCATATGGCTGTTTCTTGACTCACCCATCAGAACAAATCTCATCTACACATGGGAAACATGCACGTTGGAGCTGTGTCAAAGCCTCTTTTTAGGAGAACCCTTCAGGGCCCCAGTGCCACCGCTTCATTCCAAGGTCTCCATAGACACAAAAACATATTAGGACACATCCACAGGAGAGTCCATTTCAACTCAGCCTCCTCGGTTGCTCCCCCCTCATCCAGCAGATCTAACCTTTCTTGTTGCTTGGAGACAATTGGAATGCGAGGTGGGCTACCCAGCCATCCATCCTTTGAACCCTGCTCGGAATCGTTGGCCTGGAGCCAACCAACAGGTCTCAATTGTCCTGCAGAAGAATCTTCGCAGTTTGGAGCTTCTCACAACTCCCAACGTGGGAAAACCCCCATGGCCTCGTGATCCACCCCCCCTTCAAGAAGGGGCCATCAGGGACAGAAAGTCCAACCTGAGCGATCGTCTGATCCTTGCCCTGACTTCAGGTGCACGAGATCTCGATTGAGGTCTGTAGATTGTGCCTGCCATATCCTCACCCAGAAACCTTGGCCTTTTTGGGTTCTCAGACTTCCGTCCTCAGACTACTGGCCCCAAGCCCTCCTGTTTGGCAATCCAGAACTACAATGCCGCACTCTGCCTGCCCTTCAGAAGAAAAACATTGCCCTCTGGGGCTACCCAGAAACCCCAAATGAGGATCAACCTGCACGCCATTCGGCTGTACCCCAAATATATAGACTGACCTGGGCCCTATTGCACTTTCTGACCCGGCCTGAGCCTGGACCTCCTGGCCCCACCCAGACAGCTGGCCGCACACTTAGCACATCGGACCCGCCATGGCCTTAGGTCGTCATCTCTTCTCAACCTCGGTTTCCAGGCTTCAGAACCTAGACCTGATCTCCAATCACTGCCCTGGTTTGAAAATGATGCAGAAATCAGAACTCTTTCCCCATGGCAAGAAACCTTGTGATTGGAAGGTTGTCCAACGTTCAGTGTAGTTGGAACCAGTGTGGCCCATGAAGCCCAGCCCATGCTTGCGGGCCACATTGGTCACAAACACACATTGTGACCCTCAGCCTGAGCCCAGTCCTCAGGTAAGGCCTCTCAGTGGCTGGATGAAGAGACAGCATATTGGGCTTGCCATGCCCCTAGGCCCCAATTTTTAACCATAGTTCGGGTTGTCCCTTCACTCTTCCCCAGGGCTCTGCTTTGGAATTCCTCTTTTGGTGGGATACCTGAGTTTACAAACCTGAAAGGAGTCCTCCCATCCCACAGATTGACGAAAAACAATTGGGATCGCGCCAAATCCACAGAGAGGAAGATTCGTCCATGGCCCATGATGCCTCCCCAACATTCCACGGCCATCGCTGATACAAAATCCAGAGACAAAAGCCTGAGCAAGCGCCTCAGACTCGCTCATTCTTCAGATCCTGAAGAGTTCTTCTCATGGTTTGTAGATCGGGCGTGCCATACATATGGCCCCAAACCTAAGCTGAGTTTGTGTTTTCAGACTTCTGTCCTCAAAGTCCTAAGCCACAATCCCTCCAGGCTGGGGCCCCTGGAGTCACACATTAGGACTGCGCCTACCCATTCCATGGGAATTCTGCCCATTCCATTGTCAAAAATCGCAATAAATTAGGAGAACCATCCAAAGTCCCTGAGGCCATCCCAATCGTGCAGGTCCCCCGGGACAAAAAAGGGCGGTTGATACCAGCTGAGCATCTACCTCCACTCATACCATAGATGGATGTCCCCAGAGAAGAAGTTTGAACCAGACAGGACCCGAGGCCATTATCGGATCCATTGCTTTGGTTTACAGGCATGTCTCCTCAAAAGCCTGGATTCCAATACCAGCAGAGGGGATTTCCTGAGGCACGCATCAGAACAAATCTCGTCTCCACAAGGAAACGTGTGCATTGGAGCTGTGTCAAAAGCTTAGGAGAATACTTCAGGGTCCCGGTGCCACCGCCCCATTCCAAGGCTCTCATGGACACAAACACACATTGCGACCCATCCTCAGGAAAGTCCATTTCAACGCAGATCCATTGGATCTAAACTGTCTCGTTGCTAGGAGGCAATTGGAATCCGAGGCGGACTTCCCAGGCATCCATCCTCGAACGGTGCTCTGGTTTCATTCCATATGGAATTTCCTGGAACTGTCCAACAGGTCTCAATTGTCCCGCAGAAGGAATCCTTGAAGGGGGCATCCCACATCTCCCAACGTGGGTAAACTCCATGGCCTCGAGATTCCGCTCCCTTCATGAAGGGGCCGTCATGCACAGAAACTCCAAACTGAGCCAACGTCTGATCCTCGCCCTGACTTTAGATGCATGAGATATTGGTTCACATCTGCAGGGGGTACCTGCCGTGCCCTCACCCTGAATCCGAAGTCTAGCTTGTGTTCTCAGACTTCCGTCCTCACTCTCCTGGCCCCGAAGCCCTCAAGTTTGGCAATTCCGGACCGACAATGAAGCTCTCTGCCTGCCCTCTAGCAAAAATATATTGCCTAATGAGCTGCCCAGGCAGCTTAAATGAGGATAAACCTACACAGCACTCGCCTCTACCCAAATTATATAGTCTAACCTGGGCACTAATGCACTGTCTGACACAACCGGAGCCCAGACCTTTTGACCAACTCCCAGACAGCTGACCGCACACTGAGCACATCAGACCCGCCATGGCCTTATGTCATCATCTCTTCCCTACCTCAGTTTTCAGTCTTCAGAACCTAGACCTTATCTCCAATCACTGCCCACGGGTGACTGTGATGCAGAAATCATAACTCTTCCTGACCCATGGCAAGAAACCTTGTGGTTGGCATGTTGTCCAACATTCAGTGTAGGAGAAAAAAGTATTCACAATGAGGCCCCGCCCATTCTTGAGTGCGACGGAGAGCATAAACACACATTGTGACCTCAGCGTGGGTCCTGTCCTCTAGGAATTCCTCTCAGTGGCTGGATCATTAGATGTCATAATGGGCTTGACATGTCCCTAGGCCCCAATTTTTACCAGATTTCTGGTTGCCCAGTCGCCCCTCCCCAGGGCTCTACTCCGGAATCCCTCATTAGGTGGGACATCTGAGGTTGAAACACAAAAGGAAACAAATCAACAACAACAAAAAAACGGACTTCTTCCATCCCCAGAATGACCCCAAACTCTTTGGACGGGGCCGGAACCCCAGAGAGTAAGACTCGTCCATTTCCCATGAAGTCATCCTGGCAATTTCACGACCATGACCGACACGATATCCAGAGACAAATACTTGAGCAAGAGACTCACACTCGCCCTTTTTTCATATCCCGAAGAGTTCTCCTCATGGTCTGTAGATCAGTCCTGCCATACCTATGACCTGAAACATAAGCCGAGTTTGTGTTTTCAGACAACTGTCGAAACAGGTCTGGCGTACACACGCTACAGGCTCAAGCCCCTGTAGCCAAACCTGAGGACTGTACTTGCACTTTCTAATGGAATTGTATGTGTCCAGTCCAATGGCCACAACCCTACTAATAGGATAAATCTCCAAAGTCCCTGAGGCCATCCCAATAGTTGTGGCTTCCCAGGACAAACAGGGGCAATCTGAGCAGATCTGAGCACCTACCTGCACTCAGACCCGTAGACTGATGTCCCCAGAGGTAAAAAGAAACGAACAGGCCCCTAGGAACTAATAGGATCCATGCCTTTGGTTTCAAGGCATCTCTCTTCAGAGGCCTGGATTTCAATACCAGCATATGGCTGTTTCTTGACTCACCCATCAGAACAAATCTCATCTACACATGGGAAACATGCACGTTGGAGCTGTGTCAAAGCCTCTTTTTAGGAGAACCCTTCAGGGCCCCAGTGCCACCGCTTCATTCCAAGGTCTCCATAGACACAAAAACATATTAGGACACATCCACAGGAGAGTCCATTTCAACTCAGCCTCCTCGGTTGCTCCCCCCTCATCCAGCAGATCTAACCTTTCTTGTTGCTTGGAGACAATTGGAATGCGAGGTGGGCTACCCAGCCATCCATCCTTTGAACCCTGCTCGGAATCGTTGGCCTGGAGCCAACCAACAGGTCTCAATTGTCCTGCAGAAGAATCTTCGCAGTTTGGAGCTTCTCACAACTCCCAACGTGGGAAAACCCCCATGGCCTCGTGATCCACCCCCCCTTCAAGAAGGGGCCATCAGGGACAGAAAGTCCAACCTGAGCGATCGTCTGATCCTTGCCCTGACTTCAGGTGCACGATATCTCGATTGAGGTCTGTAGATTGTGCCTGCCATATCCTCACCCAGAAACCTTGGCCTAGTTTGGGTTCTCAGACTTCCGTCCTCAGACTACTGGCCCCAAGCCCTCCTGTTTGGCAATCCAGAACTACAATGCCGCACTCTGCCTGCCCTTCAGAAGAAAAACATTGCCCTCTGGGGCTACCCAGAAACCCCAAATGAGGATCAACCTGCACGCCATTCGGCTGTACCCCAAATATATAGACTGACCTGGGCCCTATTGCACTTTCTGACCCGGCCTGAGCCTGGACCTCCTGGCCCCACCCAGACAGCTGGCCGCACACTTAGCACATCGGACCCGCCATGGCCTTAGGTCGTCATCTCTTCTCAACCTCGGTTTCCAGGCTTCAGAACCTAGACCTGATCTCCAATCACTGCCCTGGTTTGAAAATGATGCAGAAATCAGAACTCTTTCCCCATGGCAAGAAACCTTGTGATTGGAAGGTTGTCCAACGTTCAGTGTAGTTGGAACCAGTGTGGCCCATGAAGCCCAGCCCATGCTTGCGGGCCACATTGGTCACAAACACACATTGTGACCCTCAGCCTGAGCCCAGTCCTCAGGTAAGGCCTCTCAGTGGCTGGATGAAGAGACAGCATATTGGGCTTGCCATGCCCCTAGGCCCCAATTTTTAACCATAGTTCGGGTTGTCCCTTCACTCTTCCCCAGGGCTCTGCTTTGGAATTCCTCTTTTGGTGGGATACCTGAGTTTACAAACCTGAAAGGAGTCCTCCCATCCCACAGATTGACGAAAAACAATTGGGATCGCGCCAAATCCACAGAGAGGAAGATTCGTCCATGGCCCATGATGCCTCCCCAACATTCCACGGCCATCGCTGATACAAAATCCAGAGACAAAAGCCTGAGCAAGCGCCTCAGACTCGCTCATTCTTCATATCCTGAAGAGTTCTTCTCATGGTTTGTAGATCGGGCGTGCCATACATATGGCCCCAAACCTAAGCTGAGTTTGTGTTTTCAGACTTCTGTCCTCAAAGTCCTAAGCCACAATCCCTCCAGGCTGGGGCCCCTGGAGTCACACATTAGGACTGCGCCTACCCATTCCATGGGAATTCTGCCCATTCCATTGTCAAAAATCGCAATAAATTAGGAGAACCATCCAAAGTCCCTGAGGCCATCCCAATCGTGCAGGTCCCCCGGGACAAAAAAGGGCGGTTGATACCAGCTGAGCATCTACCTCCACTCATACCATAGATGGATGTCCCCAGAGAAGAAGTTTGAACCAGACAGGACCCGAGGCCATTATCGGATCCATTGCTTTGGTTTACAGGCATGTCTCCTCAAAAGCCTGGATTCCAATACCAGCAGAGGGGATTTCCTGAGGCACGCATCAGAACAAATCTCGTCTCCACAAGGAAACGTGTGCATTGGAGCTGTGTCAAAAGCTTAGGAGAATACTTCAGGGTCCCGGTGCCACCGCCCCATTCCAAGGCTCTCATGGACACAAACACACATTGCGACCCATCCTCAGGAAAGTCCATTTCAACTCAGCCACCCCGGTTGCTCCCGCAGATCCATTGGATCTAAACTGTCTCGTTGCTAGGAGGCAATTGGAATCCGAGGCGGACTTCCCAGGCATCCATCCTCGAACGGTGCTCTGGTTTCATTCCATATGGAATTTCCTGGAACTGTCCAACAGGTCTCAATTGTCCCGCAGAAGGAATCCTTGAAGGGGGCATCCCACATCTCCCAACGTGGGTAAACTCCATGGATCGAGATTCCGCTCCCTTCATGAAGGGGCCGTCATGCACAGAAACTCCAAACTGAGCCAACGTCTGATCCTCGCCCTGACTTTAGATGCATGAGATATTGGTTCACATCTGCAGGGGGTACCTGCCGTGCCCTCACCCTGAATCCGAAGTCTAGCTTGTGTTCTCAGACTTCCGTCCTCACTCTCCTGGCCCCGAAGCCCTCAAGTTTGGCAATTCCGGACCGACAATGAAGCTCTCTGCCTGCCCTCCAGAAAAAATATATTGCCTAATGAGCTGCCCAGGCAGCTTAAATGAGGATAAACCTACACAGCACTCGCCTCTACCCAAATTATATAGTCTAACCTGGGCACTAATGCACTGTCTGACACAACCGGAGCCCAGACCTTTTGACCAACTCCCAGACAGCTGACCGCACACTGAGCACATCAGACCCGCCATGGCCTTATGTCATCATCTCTTCCCTACCTCAGTTTTCAGTCTTCAGAACCTAGACCTTATCTCCAATCACTGCCCACGGGTGACTGTGATGCAGAAATCATAACTCTTCCTGACCCATGGCAAGAAACCTTGTGGTTGGCATGTTGTCCAACATTCAGTGTAGGAGAAAAAAGTATTCACAATGAGGCCCCGCCCATTCTTGAGTGCGACGGAGAGCATAAACACACATTGTGACCTCAGCGTGGGTCCTGTCCTCTAGGAATTCCTCTCAGTGGCTGGATCATTAGATGTCATAATGGGCTTGACATGTCCCTAGGCCCCAATTTTTACCAGATTTCTGGTTGCCCAGTCGCCCCTCCCCAGGGCTCTACTCCGGAAACCCTCATTAGGTGGGACATCTGAGGTTGAAACACAAAAGGAAACAAATCAACAACAACAAAAAAACGGACTTCTTCCATCCCCAGAATGACCCCAAACTCTTTGGACGGGGCCGGAACCCAAGAGAGTAAGACTCGTCCATTTCCCATGAAGTCATCCTGGCAATTTCACGACCATGACCGACACGATATCCAGAGACAAATACTTGAGCAAGAGACTCACACTCGCCCTTTTTTCATATCCCGAAGAGTTCGCCTCATGGTCTGTAGATCAGTCCTGCCATACCTATGACCTGAAACATAAGCCGAGTTTGTGTTTTCAGACAACTGTCGAAACAGGTCTGGCGTACACACGCTACAGGCTCAAGCCCCTGTAGCCAAACCTGAGGACTGTACTTGCACTTTCTAATGGAATTGTATGTGTCCAGTCCAATGGCCACAACCCTACTAATAGGATAAATCTCCAAAGTCCCTGAGGCCATCCCAATAGTTGTGGCTTCCCAGGACAAACAGGGGCAATCTGAGCCCATCTGAGCACCTACCTGCACTCAGACCCGTAGACTGATGTCCCCAGAGGTAAAAAGAAACGAACAGGCCCCTAGGAACTAATAGGATCCATGCCTTTGGTTTCAAGGCATCTCTCCTCAGAGGCCTGGATTTCAATACCAGCATATGGCTGTTTCTTGACTCACCCATCAGAACAAATCTCATCTACACATGGGAAACATGCACGTTGGAGCTGTGTCAAAGCCTCTTTTTAGGAGAACCCTTCAGGGCCCCAGTGCCACCGCTTCATTCCAAGGTCTCCATAGACACAAAAACATATTAGGACACATCCACAGGAGAGTCCATTTCAACTCAGCCTCCTCGGTTGCTCCCCCCTCATCCAGCAGATCTAACCTTTCTTGTTGCTTGGAGACAATTGGAATGCGAGGTGGGCTACCCAGCCATCCATCCTTTGAACCCTGCTCGGAATCGTTGGCCTGGAGCCAACCAACAGGTCTCAATTGTCCTGCAGAAGAATCTTCGCAGTTTGGAGCTTCTCACAACTCCCAACGTGGGAAAACCCCCATGGCCTCATGATCCACCCCCCCTTCAAGAAGGGGCCATCAGGGACAGAAAGTCCAACCTGAGCGATCATCTGATCCTTGCCCTGACTTCAGGTGCACGAGATCTCGATTGAGGTCTGTAGATTGTGCCTGCCATATCCTCACCCAGAAACCTTGGCCTAGTTTGGGTTCTCAGACTTCCGTCCTCAGACTACTGGCCCCAAGCCCTCCTGTTTGGCAATCCAGAACTACAATGCCGCACTCTGCCTGCCCTTCAGAAGAAAAACATTGCCCTCTGGGGCTACCCAGAAACCCCAAATGAGGATCAACCTGCACGCCATTCGGCTGTACCCCAAATATATAGACTGACCTGGGCCCTATTGCACTTTCTGACCCGGCCTGAGCCTGGACCTCCTGGCCCCACCCAGACAGCTGGCCGCACACTTAGCACATCGGACCCGCCATGGCCTTAGGTCGTCATCTCTTCTCAACCTCGGTTTCCAGGCTTCAGAACCTAGACCTGATCTCCAATCACTGCCCTGGTTTGAAAATGATGCAGAAATCAGAACTCTTTCCCCATGGCAAGAAACCTTGTGATTGGAAGGTTGTCCAACGTTCAGTGTAGTTGGAACCAGTGTGGCCCATGAAGCCCAGCCCATGCTTGCGGGCCACATTGGTCACAAACACACATTGTGACCCTCAGCCTGAGCCCAGTCCTCAGGTAAGGCCTCTCAGTGGCTGGATGAAGAGACAGCATATTGGGCTTTCCATGCCCCTAGGCCCCAATTTTTAACCATAGTTCGGGTTGTCCCTTCACTCTTCCCCAGGGCTCTGCTTTGGAATTCCTCTTTTGGTGGGATACCTGAGTTTACAAACCTGAAAGGAGTCCTCCCATCCCACAGATTGACGAAAAACAATTGGGATCGCGCCAAATCCACAGAGAGGAAGATTCGTCCATGGCCCATGATGCCTCCCCAACATTGCACGGCCATCGCTGATACAAAATCCAGAGACAAAAGCCTGAGCAAGCGCCTCAGACTCGCTCATTCTTCATATCCTGAAGAGTTCTTCTCATGGTTTGTAGATCGGGCGTGCCATACATATATCCCCAAACCTAAGCTGAGTTTGTGTTTTCAGACTTCTGTCCTCAAAGTCCTAAGCCACAATCCCTCCAGGCTGGGGCCCCTGGAGTCACACATTAGGACTGCGCCTACCCATTCCATGGGAATTCTGCCCATTCCATTGTCAAAAATCGCAATAAATTAGGAGAACCATCCAAAGTCCCTGAGGCCATCCCAATCGTGCAGGTCCCCCGGGACAAAAAAGGGTGGTTGATACCAGCTGAGCATCTACCTCCACTCATACCATAGATGGATGTCCCCAGAGAAGAAGTTTGAACCAGACAGGACCCGAGGCCATTATCGGATCCATTGCTTTGGTTTACAGGCATGTCTCCTCAAAAGCCTGGATTCCAATACCAGCAGAGGGGATTTCCTGAGGCACGCATCAGAACAAATCTCGTCTCTACAAGGAAACGTGTGCATTGGAGCTGTGTCAAAAGCTTAGGAGAATACTTCAGGGTCCCGGTGCCACCGCCCCATTCCAAGGCTCTCATGGACTCAAACACACATTGCGACCCATCCTCAGGAAAGTCCATTTCAACTCAGCCACGCCGGTTGCTCCCGCAGATCCATTGGATCTAAACTGTCTCGTTGCTAGGAGGCAATTGGAATCCGAGGCGGACTTCCCAGGCATCCATCCTCGAACGGTGCTCTGGTTTCATTCCATATGGAATTTCCTGGAACTGTCCAACAGGTCTCAATTGTCCCGCAGAAGGAATCCTTGAAGGGGGCATCCCACATCTCCCAACGTGGGTAAACTCCATGGCCTCGAGATTCCGCTCCCTTCATGAAGGGGCCGTCATGCACAGAAACTCCAAACTGAGCCAACGTCTGATCCTCGCCCTGACTTTAGATGCATGAGATATTGGTTCACATCTGCAGGGGGTACCTGCCGTGCCCTCACCCTGAATCCGAAGTCTAGCTTGTGTTCTCAGACTTCCGTCCTCACTCTCCTGGCCCCGAAGCCCTCAAGTTTGGCAATTCCGGACCGACAATGAAGCTCTCTGCCTGCCCTCTAGCAAAAATATATTGCCTAATGAGCTGCCCAGGCAGCTTAAATGAGGATAAACCTACACAGCACTCGCCTCTACCCAAATTATATAGTCTAACCTGGGCACTAATGCACTGTCTGACACAACCGGAGCCCAGACCTTTTGACCAACTCCCAGACAGCTGACCGCACACTGAGCACATCAGACCCGCCATGGCCTTATGTCATCATCTCTTCCCTACCTCAGTTTTCAGTCTTCAGAACCTAGACCTTATCTCCAATCACTGCCCACGGGTGACTGTGATGCAGAAATCATAACTCTTCCTGACCCATGGCAAGAAACCTTTTGGTTGGCATGTTGTCCAACATTCAGTGTAGGAGAAAAAAGTATTCACAATGAGGCCCCGCCCATTCTTGAGTGCGACGGAGAGCATAAACACACATTGTGACCTCAGCGTGGGTCCTGTCCTCTAGGAATTCCTCTCAGTGGCTGGATCATTAGATGTCATAATGGGCTTGACATGTCCCTAGGCCCCAATTTTTACCAGATTTCTGGTTGCCCAGTCGCCCCTCCCCAGGGCTCTACTCCGGAATCCCTCATTAGGTGGGATATCTGAGGTTGAAACACAAAAGGAAACAAATCAACAACAACAAAAAAACGGACTTCTTCCATCCCCAGAATGACCCCAAACTCTTTGGACGGGGCCGGAACCCCAGAGAGTAAGACTCGTCCATTTCCCATGAAGTCATCCTGGCAATTTCACGACCATGACCGACACGATATCCAGAGACAAATACTTGAGCAAGAGACTCACACTCGCCCTTTTTTCATATCCCGAAGAGTTCTCCTCATGGTCTGTAGATCAGTCCTGCCATACCTATGACCTGAAACATAAGCCGAGTTTGTGTTTTCAGACAACTGTCGAAACAGGTCTGGCGTACACACGCTACAGGCTCAAGCCCCTGTAGCCAAACCTGAGGACTGTACTTGCACTTTCTAATGGAATTGTATGTGTCCAGTCCAATGGCCACAACCCTACTAATAGGATAAATCTCCAAAGTCCCTGAGGCCATCCCAATAGTTGTGGCTTCCCAGGACAAACAGGGGCAATCTGAGCCCATCTGAGCACCTACCTGCACTCAGACCCGTAGACTGATGTCCCCAGAGGTAAAAAGAAACGAACAGGCCCCTAGGAACTAATAGGATCCATGCCTTTGGTTTCAAGGCATCTCTCCTCAGAGGCCTGGATTTCAATACCAGCATATGGCTGTTTCTTGACTCACCCATCAGAACAAATCTCATCTACACATGGGAAACATGCACGTTGGGGCTGTGTCAAAGCCTCTTTTTAGGAGAACCCTTCATGGCCCCAGTGCCACCGCTTCATTCCAAGGTCTCCATAGACACAAAAACATATTAGGACACATCCACAGGAGAGTCCATTTCAACTCAGCCTCCTCGGTTGCTCCCCCCTCATCCAGCAGATCTAACCTTTCTTGTTGCTTGGAGACAATTGGAATGCGAGGTGGGCTACCCAGCCATCCATCCTTTGAACCCTGCTCGGAATCGTTGGCCTAGAGCCAAACAACAGGTCTCAATTGTCCTGCAGAAGAATCTTTGCAGTTTGGAGCTTCTCACAACTCCCAACGTGGGAAAACGCCCATGGCGTCGTGATCCAACCCCGCTTCAAGAAGGGGCCATCAGGGACAGAAAGTCCAACCTGAGCGATCGTCTGATCCTTGCCCTGACTTCAGGTGCACGAGATCTCGATTGAGGTCTGTAGATTGTGCCTGCCATATCCTCACCCAGAAACCTTGGCCTAGTTTGGGTTCTCAGACTTCCGTCCTCAGACTACTGGCCCACAAGCCCTCCTGTTTGGCAATCCAGAACTACAATGCCGCACTCTGCCTGCCCTTCAGAAGAAAAACATTGCCCTCTGGGGCTACCCAGAAACCCCAAATGAGGATCAACCTGTACGCCATTCGGCTGTACCCCAAATATATAGACTGACCTGGGCCCTATTGCACTTTCTGACCCGGCCTGAGCCTGGACCTCCTGGCCCCACCCAGACAGCTGGCCGCACACTTAGCACATCGGACCCGCCATGGCCTTAGGTCGTCATCTCTTCTCAACCTCGGTTTCCAGGCTTCAGAACCTACACCTGATCTCCAATCACTGCCCTGGTTTGAAAATGATGCAGAAATCAGAACTCTTTCCCCATGGCAAGAAACCTTGTGATTGGAAGGTTGTCCAACGTTCAGTGTAGTTGGAACCAGTGTGGCCCATGAAGCCCAGCCCATGCTTGCGGGCCACATTGGTCACAAACACACATTGTGACCCTCAGCCTGAGCCCAGTCCTCAGGTAAGGCCTCTCAGTGGCTGGATGAAGAGACAGCATATTGGGCTTGCCATGCCCCTAGGCCCCAATTTTTAACCATAGTTCGGGTTGTCCCTTCACTCTTCCCCAGGGCTCTGCTTTGGAATTCCTCTTTTGGTGGGATACCTGAGTTTACAAACCTGAAAGGAGTCCTCCCATCCCACAGATTGACGAAAAACAATTGGGATCGCGCCAAATCCACAGAGAGGAAGATTCGTCCATGGCCCATGATGCCTCCCCAACATTGCACGGCCATCGCTGATACAAAATCCAGAGACAAAAGCCTGAGCAAGCGCCTCAGACTCGCTCATTCTTCAGATCCTGAAGAGTTCTTCTCATGGTTTGTAGATCGGGCGTGCCATACATATGGCCCCAAACCTAAGCTGAGTTTGTGTTTTCAGACTTCTGTCCTCAAAGTCCTAAGCCACAATCCCTCCAGGCTGGGGCCCCTGGAGTCACACATTAGGACTGCGCCTACCCATTCCATGGGAATTCTGCCCATTCCATTGTCAAAAATCGCAATAAATTAGGAGAACCATCCAAAGTCCCTGAGGCCATCCCAATCGTGCAGGTCCCCCGGGACAAAAAAGGGCGGTTGATACCAGCTGAGCATCTACCTCCACTCATACCATAGATGGATGTCCCCAGAGAAGAAGTTTGAACCAGACAGGACCCGAGGCCATTATCGGATCCATTGCTTTGGTTTACAGGCATGTCTCCTCAAAAGCCTGGATTCCAATACCAGCAGAGGGGATTTCCTGAGGCACGCATCAGAACAAATCTCGTCTCTACAAGGAAACGTGTGCATTGGAGCTGTGTCAAAAGCTTAGGAGAATACTTCAGGGTCCCGGTGCCACCGCCCCATTCCAAGGCTCTCATGGACTCAAACACACATTGCGACCCATCCTCAGGAAAGTCCATTTCAACTCAGCCACGCCGGTTGCTCCCGCAGATCCATTGGATCTAAACTGTCTCGTTGCTAGGAGGCAATTGGAATCCGAGGCGGACTTCCCAGGCATCCATCCTCGAACGGTGCTCTGGTTTCATTCCATATGGAATTTCCTGGAACTGTCCAACAGGTCTCAATTGTCCCGCAGAAGGAATCCTTGAAGGGGGCATCCCACATCTCCCAACGTGGGTAAACTCCATGGCCTCGAGATTCCGCTCCCTTCATGAAGGGGCCGTCATGCACAGAAACTCCAAACTGAGCCAACGTCTGATCCTCGCCCTGACTTTAGATGCATGAGATATTGGTTCACATCTGCAGGGGGTACCTGCCGTGCCCTCACCCTGAATCCGAAGTCTAGCTTGTGTTCTCAGACTTCCGTCCTCACTCTCCTGGCCCCGAAGCCCTCAAGTTTGGCAATTCCGGACCGACAATGAAGCTCTCTGCCTGCCCTCTAGCAAAAATATATTGCCTAATGAGCTGCCCAGGCAGCTTAAATGAGGATAAACCTACACAGCACTCGCCTCTACCCAAATTATATAGTCTAACCTGGGCACTAATGCACTGTCTGACACAACCGGAGCCCAGACCTTTTGACCAACTCCCAGACAGCTGACCGCACACTGAGCACATCAGACCCGCCATGGCCTTATGTCATCATCTCTTCCCTACCTCAGTTTTCAGTCTTCAGAACCTAGACCTTATCTCCAATCACTGCCCACGGGTGACTGTGATGCAGAAATCATAACTCTTCCTGACCCATGGCAAGAAACCTTTTGGTTGGCATGTTGTCCAACATTCAGTGTAGGAGAAAAAAGTATTCACAATGAGGCCCCGCCCATTCTTGAGTGCGACGGAGAGCATAAACACACATTGTGACCTCAGCGTGGGTCCTGTCCTCTAGGAATTCCTCTCAGTGGCTGGATCATTAGATGTCATAATGGGCTTGACATGTCCCTAGGCCCCAATTTTTACCAGATTTCTGGTTGCCCAGTCGCCCCTCCCCAGGGCTCTACTCCGGAATCCCTCATTAGGTGGGATATCTGAGGTTGAAACACAAAAGGAAACAAATCAACAACAACAAAAAAACGGACTTCTTCCATCCCCAGAATGACCCCAAACTCTTTGGACGGGGCCGGAACCCCAGAGAGTAAGACTCGTCCATTTCCCATGAAGTCATCCTGGCAATTTCACGACCATGACCGACACGATATCCAGAGACAAATACTTGAGCAAGAGACTCACACTCGCCCTTTTTTCATATCCCGAAGAGTTCTCCTCATGGTCTGTAGATCAGTCCTGCCATACCTATGACCTGAAACATAAGCCGAGTTTGTGTTTTCAGACAACTGTCGAAACAGGTCTGGCGTACACACGCTACAGGCTCAAGCCCCTGTAGCCAAACCTGAGGACTGTACTTGCACTTTCTAATGGAATTGTATGTGTCCAGTCCAATGGCCACAACCCTACTAATAGGATAAATCTCCAAAGTCCCTGAGGCCATCCCAATAGTTGTGGCTTCCCAGGACAAACAGGGGCAATCTGAGCCCATCTGAGCACCTACCTGCACTCAGACCCGTAGACTGATGTCCCCAGAGGTAAAAAGAAACGAACAGGCCCCTAGGAACTAATAGGATCCATGCCTTTGGTTTCAAGGCATCTCTCCTCAGAGGCCTGGATTTCAATACCAGCATATGGCTGTTTCTTGACTCACCCATCAGAACAAATCTCATCTACACATGGGAAACATGCACGTTGGAGCTGTGTCAAAGCCTCTTTTTAGGAGAACCCTTCATGGCCCCAGTGCCACCGCTTCATTCCAAGGTCTCCATAGACACAAAAACATATTAGGACACATCCACAGGAGAGTCCATTTCAACTCAGCCTCCTCGGTTGCTCCCCCCTCATCCAGCAGATCTAACCTTTCTTGTTGCTTGGAGACAATTGGAATGCGAGGTGGGCTACCCAGCCATCCATCCTTTGAACCCTGCTCGGAATCGTTGGCCTAGAGCCAAACAACAGGTCTCAATTGTCCTGCAGAAGAATCTTTGCAGTTTGGAGCTTCTCACAACTCCCAACGTGGGAAAACGCCCATGGCGTCGTGATCCAACCCCGCTTCAAGAAGGGGCCATCAGGGACAGAAAGTCCAACCTGAGCGATCGTCTGATCCTTGCCCTGACTTCAGGTGCACGAGATCTCGATTGAGGTCTGTAGATTGTGCCTGCCATATCCTCACCCAGAAACCTTGGCCTAGTTTGGGTTCTCAGACTTCCGTCCTCAGACTACTGGCCCACAAGCCCTCCTGTTTGGCAATCCAGAACTACAATGCCGCACTCTGCCTGCCCTTCAGAAGAAAAACATTGCCCTCTGGGGCTACCCAGAAACCCCAAATGAGGATCAACCTGTACGCCATTCGGCTGTACCCCAAATATATAGACTGACCTGGGCCCTATTGCACTTTCTGACCCGGCCTGAGCCTGGACCTCCTGGCCCCACCCAGACAGCTGGCCGCACACTTAGCACATCGGACCCGCCATGGCCTTAGGTCGTCATCTCTTCTCAACCTCGGTTTCCAGGCTTCAGAACCTACACCTGATCTCCAATCACTGCCCTGGTTTGAAAATGATGCAGAAATCAGAACTCTTTCCCCATGGCAAGAAACCTTGTGATTGGAAGGTTGTCCAACGTTCAGTGTAGTTGGAACCAGTGTGGCCCATGAAGCCCAGCCCATGCTTGCGGGCCACATTGGTCACAAACACACATTGTGACCCTCAGCCTGAGCCCAGTCCTCAGGTAAGGCCTCTCAGTGGCTGGATGAAGAGACAGCATATTGGGCTTGCCATGCCCCTAGGCCCCAATTTTTAACCATAGTTCGGGTTGTCCCTTCACTCTTCCCCAGGGCTCTGCTTTGGAATTCCTCTTTTGGTGGGATACCTGAGTTTACAAACCTGAAAGGAGTCCTCCCATCCCACAGATTGACGAAAAACAATTGGGATCGCGCCAAATCCACAGAGAGGAAGATTCGTCCATGGCCCATGATGCCTCCCCAACATTCCACGGCCATCGCTGATACAAAATCCAGAGACAAAAGCCTGAGCAAGCGCCTCAGACTCGCTCATTCTTCATATCCTGAAGAGTTCTTCTCATGGTTTGTAGATCGGGCGTGCCATACATATGGCCCCAAACCTAAGCTGAGTTTGTGTTTTCAGACTTCTGTCCTCAAAGTCCTAAGCCACAATCCCTCCAGGCTGGGGCCCCTGGAGTCACACATTAGGACTGCGCCTACCCATTCCATGGGAATTCTGCCCATTCCATTGTCAAAAATCGCAATAAATTAGGAGAACCATCCAAAGTCCCTGAGGCCATCCCAATCGTGCAGGTCCCCCGGGACAAAAAAGGGCGGTTGATACCAGCTGAGCATCTACCTCCACTCATACCATAGATGGATGTCCCCAGAGAAGAAGTTTGAACCAGACAGGACCCGAGGCCATTATCGGATCCATTGCTTTGGTTTACAGGCATGTCTCCTCAAAAGCCTGGATTCCAATACCAGCAGAGGGGATTTCCTGAGGCACGCATCAGAACAAATCTCGTCTCCACAAGGAAACGTGTGCATTGGAGCTGTGTCAAAAGCTTAGGAGAATACTTCAGGGTCCCGGTGCCACCGCCCCATTCCAAGGCTCTCATGGACACAAACACACATTGCGACCCATCCTCAGGAAAGTCCATTTCAACTCAGCCACCCCGGTTGCTCCCGCAGATCCATTGGATCTAAACTGTCTCGTTGCTAGGAGGCAATTGGAATCCGAGGCGGACTTCCCAGGCATCCATCCTCGAACGGTGCTCTGGTTTCATTCCATATGGAATTTCCTGGAACTGTCCAACAGGTCTCAATTGTCCCGCAGAAGGAATCCTTGAAGGGGGCATCCCACATCTCCCAACGTGGGTAAACTCCATGGCCTCGAGATTCCGCTCCCTTCATGAAGGGGCCGTCATGCACAGAAACTCCAAACTGAGCCAACGTCTGATCCTCGCCCTGACTTTAGATGCATGAGATATTGGTTCACATCTGCAGGGGGTACCTGCCGTGCCCTCACCCTGAATCCGAAGTCTAGCTTGTGTTCTCAGACTTCCGTCCTCACTCTCCTGGCCCCGAAGCCCTCAAGTTTGGCAATTCCGGACCGACAATGAAGCTCTCTGCCTGCCCTCCAGAAAAAATATATTGCCTAATGAGCTGCCCAGGCAGCTTAAATGAGGATAAACCTACACAGCACTCGCCTCTACCCAAATTATATAGTCTAACCTGGGCACTAATGCACTGTCTGACACAACCGGAGCCCAGACCTTTTGACCAACTCCCAGACAGCTGACCGCACACTGAGCACATCAGACCCGCCATGGCCTTATGTCATCATCTCTTCCCTACCTCAGTTTTCAGTCTTCAGAACCTAGACCTTATCTCCAATCACTGCCCACGGGTGACTGTGATGCAGAAATCATAACTCTTCCTGACCCATGGCAAGAAACCTTGTGGTTGGCATGTTGTCCAACATTCAGTGTAGGAGAAAAAAGTATTCACAATGAGGCCCCGCCCATTCTTGAGTGCGACGGAGAGCATAAACACACATTGTGACCTCAGCGTGGGTCCTGTCCTCTAGGAATTCCTCTCAGTGGCTGGATCATTAGATGTCATAATGGGCTTGACATGTCCCTAGGCCCCAATTTTTACCAGATTTCTGGTTGCCCAGTCGCCCCTCCCCAGGGCTCTACTCCGGAATCCCTCATTAGGTGGGACATCTGAGGTTGAAACACAAAAGGAAACAAATCAACAACAACAAAAAAACGGACTTCTTCCATCCCCAGAATGACCCCAAACTCTTTGGACGGGGCCGGAACCCCAGAGAGTAAGACTCGTCCATTTCCCATGAAGTCATCCTGGCAATTTCACGACCATGACCGACACGATATCCAGAGACAAATACTTGAGCAAGAGACTCACACTCGCCCTTTTTTCATATCCCGAAGAGTTCTCCTCATGGTCTGTAGATCAGTCCTGCCATACCTATGACCTGAAACATAAGCCGAGTTTGTGTTTTCAGACAACTGTCGAAACAGGTCTGGCGTACACACGCTACAGGCTCAAGCCCCTGTAGCCAAACCTGAGGACTGTACTTGCACTTTCTAATGGAATTGTATGTGTCCAGTCCAATGGCCACAACCCTACTAATAGGATAAATCTCCAAAGTCCCTGAGGCCATCCCAATAGTTGTGGCTTCCCAGGACAAACAGGGGCAATCTGAGCCCATCTGAGCACCTACCTGCACTCAGACCCGTAGACTGATGTCCCCAGAGGTAAAAAGAAACGAACAGGCCCCTAGGAACTAATAGGATCCATGCCTTTGGTTTCAAGGCATCTCTCCTCAGAGGCCTGGATTTCAATACCAGCATATGGCTGTTTCTTGACTCACCCATCAGAACAAATCTCATCTACACATGGGAAACATGCACTTTGGAGCTGTGTCAAAGCCTCTGTTTAGGAGAACCCTTCAGGGCCCCAGTGCCACCGCTTCATTCCAAGGTCTCCATAGACACAAAAACATATTAGGACACATCCACAGGAGAGTCCATTTCAACTCAGCCTCCTCGGTTGCTCCCCCCTCATCCAGCAGATCTAACCTTTCTTGTTGCTTGGAGACAATTGGAATGCGAGGTGGGCTACCCAGCCATCCATCCTTTGAACCCTGCTCGGAATCGTTGGCCTGGAGCCAACCAACAGGTCTCAATTGTCCTGCAGAAGAATCTTTGCAGTTTGGAGCTTCTCACAACTCCCAACGTGGGAAAACCCCCATGGCCTCGTGATCCAACCCCGCTTCAAGAAGGGGCCATCAGGGACAGAAAGTCCAACCTGAGCGATCGTCTGATCCTTGCCCTGACTTCAGGTGCACGAGATCTCGATTGAGGTCTGTAGATTGTGCCTGCCATATCCTCACCCAGAAACCTTGGCCTAGTTTGGGTTCTCAGACTTCCGTCCTCAGACTACTGGCCCACAAGCCCTCCTGTTTGGCAATCCAGAACTACAATGCCGCACTCTGCCTGCCCTTCAGAAGAAAAACATTGCCCTCTGGGGCTACCCAGAAACCCCAAATGAGGATCAACCTGTACGCCATTCGGCTGTACCCCAAATATATAGACTGACCTGGGCCCTATTGCACTTTCTGACCCGGCCTGAGCCTGGACCTCCTGGCCCCACCCAGACAGCTGGCCGCACACTTAGCACATCGGACCCGCCATGGCCTTAGGTCGTCATCTCTTCTCAACCTCGGTTTCCAGGCTTCAGAACCTACACCTGATCTCCAATCACTGCCCTGGTTTGAAAATGATGCAGAAATCAGAGCTCTTTCCCCATGGCAAGAAACCTTGTGTTTGGAAGGTTGTCCAACGTTCAGTGTAGTTGGAACCAGTGTGGCCCATGAAGCCCAGCCCATGCTTGCGGGCCACATTGGTCACAAACACACATTGTGACCCTCAGCCTGAGCCCAGTCCTCAGGTAAGGCCTCTCAGTGGCTGGATGAAGAGACAGCATATTGGGCTTGCCATGCCCCTAGGCCCCAATTTTTAACCATAGTTCGGGTTGTCCCTTCACTCTTCCCCAGGGCTCTGCTTTGGAATTCCTCTTTTGGTGGGATACCTGAGTTTACAAACCTGAAAGGAGTCCTCCCATCCCACAGATTGACGAAAAACAATTGGGATCGCGCCAAATCCACAGAGAGGAAGATTCGTCCATGGCCCATGATGCCTCCCCAACATTGCACGGCCATCGCTGATACAAAATCCAGAGACAAAAGCCTGAGCAAGCGCCTCAGACTCGCTCATTCTTCATATCCTGAAGAGTTCTTCTCATGGTTTGTAGATCGGGCGTGCCATACATATGGCCCCAAACCTAAGCTGAGTTTGTGTTTTCAGACTTCTGTCCTCAAAGTCCTAAGCCACAATCCCTCCAGGCTGGGGCCCCTGGAGTCACACATTAGGACTGCGCCTACCCATTCCATGGGAATTCTGCCCATTCCATTGTCAAAAATCGCAATAAATTAGGAGAACCATCCAAAGTCCCTGAGGCCATCCCAATCGTGCAGGTCCCCCGGGACAAAAAAGGGCGGTTGATACCAGCTGAGCATCTACCTCCACTCATACCATAGATGGATGTCCCCAGAGAAGAAGTTTGAACCAGACAGGACCCGAGGCCATTATCGGATCCATTGCTTTGGTTTACAGGCATGTCTCCTCAAAAGCCTGGATTCCAATACCAGCAGAGGGGATTTCCTGAGGCACGCATCAGAACAAATCTCGTCTCCACAAGGAAACGTGTGCATTGGAGCTGTGTCAAAAGCTTAGGAGAATACTTCAGGGTCCCGGTGCCACCGCCCCATTCCAAGGCTCTCATGGACACAAACACACATTGCGACCCATCCTCAGGAAAGTCCATTTCAACTCAGCCACGCCGGTTGCTCCCGCAGATCCATTGGATCTAAACTGTCTCGTTGCTAGGAGGCAATTGGAATCCGAGGCGGACTTCCCAGGCATCCATCCTCGAACGGTGCTCTGGTTTCATTCCATATGGAATTTCCTGGAACTGTCCAACAGGTCTCAATTGTCCCGCAGAAGGAATCCTTGAAGGGGGCATCCCACATCTCCCAACGTGGGTAAACTCCATGGCCTCGAGATTCCGCTCCCTTCATGAAGGGGCCGTCATGCACAGAAACTCCAAACTGAGCCAACGTCTGATCCTCGCCCTGACTTTAGATGCATGAGATATTGGTTCACATCTGCAGGGGGTACCTGCCGTGCCCTCACCCTGAATCCGAAGTCTAGCTTGTGTTCTCAGACTTCCGTCCTCACTCTCCTGGCCCCGAAGCCCTCAAGTTTGGCAATTCCGGACCGACAATGAAGCTCTCTGCCTGCCCTCTAGCAAAAATATATTGCCTAATGAGCTGCCCAGGCAGCTTAAATGAGGATAAACCTACACAGCACTCGCCTCTACCCAAATTATATAGTCTAACCTGGGCACTAATGCACTGTCTGACTCAACCGGAGCCCAGACCTTTTGACCAACTCCCAGACAGCTGACCGCACACTGAGCACATCAGACCCGCCATGGCCTTATGTCATCATCTCTTCCCTACCTCAGTTTTCAGTCTTCAGAACCTAGACCTTATCTCCAATCACTGCCCACGGGTGACTGTGATGCAGAAATCATAACTCTTCCTGACCCATGGCAAGAAACCTTGTGGTTGGCATGTTGTCCAACATTCAGTGTAGGAGAAAAAAGTATTCACAATGAGGCCCCGCCCATTCTTGAGTGCGACGGAGAGCATAAACACACATTGTGACCTCAGCGTGGGTCCTGTCCTCTAGGAATTCCTCTCAGTGGCTGGATCATTAGATGTCATAATGGGCTTGACATGTCCCTAGGCCCCAATTTTTACCAGATTTCTGGTTGCCCAGTCGCCCCTCCCCAGGGCTCTACTCCGGAATCCCTCATTAGGTGGGACATCTGAGGTTGAAACACAAAAGGAAACAAATCAACAACAACAAAAAAACGGACTTCTTCCATCCCCAGAATGACCCCAAACTCTTTGGACGGGGCCGGAACCCCAGAGAGTAAGACTCGTCCATTTCCCATGAAGTCATCCTGGCAATTTCACGACCATGACCGACACGATATCCAGAGACAAATACTTGAGCAAGAGACTCACACTCGCCCTTTTTTCATATCCCGAAGAGTTCTCCTCATGGTCTGTAGATCAGTCCTGCCATACCTATGACCTGAAACATAAGCCGAGTTTGTGTTTTCAGACAACTGTCGAAACAGGTCTGGCGTACACACGCTACAGGCTCAAGCCCCTGTAGCCAAACCTGAGGACTGTACTTGCACTTTCTAATGGAATTGTATGTGTCCAGTCCAATGGCCACAACCCTACTAATAGGATAAATCTCCAAAGTCCCTGAGGCCATCCCAATAGTTGTGGCTTCCCAGGACAAACAGGGGCAATCTGAGCCCATCTGAGCACCTACCTGCACTCAGACCCGTAGACTGATGTCCCCAGAGGTAAAAAGAAACGAACAGGCCCCTAGGAACTAATAGGATCCATGCCTTTGGTTTCAAGGCATCTCTCCTCAGAGGCCTGGATTTCAATACCAGCATATGGCTGTTTCTTGACTCACCCATCAGAACAAATCTCATCTACACATGGGAAACATGCACTTTGGAGCTGTGTCAAAGCCTCTGTTTAGGAGAACCCTTCAGGGCCCCAGTGCCACCGCTTCATTCCAAGGTCTCCATAGACACAAAAACATATTAGGACACATCCACAGGAGAGTCCATTTCAACTCAGCCTCCTCGGTTGCTCCCCCCTCATCCAGCAGATCTAACCTTTCTTGTTGCTTGGAGACAATTGGAATGCGAGGTGGGCTACCCAGCCATCCATCCTTTGAACCCTGCTCGGAATCGTTGGCCTGGAGCCAAACAACAGGTCTCAATTGTCCTGCAGAAGAATCTTTGCAGTTTGGAGCTTCTCACAACTCCCAACGTGGGAAAACGCCCATGGCGTCGTGATCCAACCCCGCTTCAAGAAGGGGCCATCAGGGACAGAAAGTCCAACCTGAGCGATCGTCTGATCCTTGCCCTGACTTCAGGTGCACGAGATCTCGATTGAGGTCTGTAGATTGTGCCTGCCATATCCTCACCCAGAAACCTTGGCCTAGTTTGGGTTCTCAGACTTCCGTCCTCAGACTACTGGCCCACAAGCCCTCCTGTTTGGCAATCCAGAACTACAATGCCGCACTCTGCCTGCCCTTCAGAAGAAAAACATTGCCCTCTGGGGCTACCCAGAAACCCCAAATGAGGATCAACCTGTACGCCATTCGGCTGTACCCCAAATATATAGACTGACCTGGGCCCTATTGCACTTTCTGACCCGGCCTGAGCCTGGACCTCCTGGCCCCACCCAGACAGCTGGCCGCACACTTAGCACATCGGACCCGCCATGGCCTTAGGTCGTCATCTCTTCTCAACCTCGGTTTCCAGGCTTCAGAACCTACACCTGATCTCCAATCACTGCCCTGGTTTGAAAATGATGCAGAAATCAGAGCTCTTTCCCCATGGCAAGAAACCTTGTGTTTGGAAGGTTGTCCAACGTTCAGTGTAGTTGGAACCAGTGTGGCCCATGAAGCCCAGCCCATGCTTGCGGGCCACATTGGTCACAAACACACATTGTGACCCTCAGCCTGAGCCCAGTCCTCAGGTAAGGCCTCTCAGTGGCTGGATGAAGAGACAGCATATTGGGCTTGCCATGCCCCTAGGCCCCAATTTTTAACCATAGTTCGGGTTGTCCCTTCACTCTTCCCCAGGGCTCTGCTTTGGAATTCCTCTTTTGGTGGGATACCTGAGTTTACAAACCTGAAAGGAGTCCTCCCATCCCACAGATTGACGAAAAACAATTGGGATCGCGCCAAATCCACAGAGAGGAAGATTCGTCCATGGCCCATGATGCCTCCCCAACATTGCACGGCCATCGCTGATACAAAATCCAGAGACAAAAGCCTGAGCAAGCGCCTCAGACTCGCTCATTCTTCATATCCTGAAGAGTTCTTCTCATGGTTTGTAGATCGGGCGTGCCATACATATGGCCCCAAACCTAAGCTGAGTTTGTGTTTTCAGACTTCTGTCCTCAAAGTCCTAAGCCACAATCCCTCCAGGCTGGGGCCCCTGGAGTCACACATTAGGACTGCGCCTACCCATTCCATGGGAATTCTGCCCATTCCATTGTCAAAAATCGCAATAAATTAGGAGAACCATCCAAAGTCCCTGAGGCCATCCCAATCGTGCAGGTCCCCCGGGACAAAAAAGGGCGGTTGATACCAGCTGAGCATCTACCTCCACTCATACCATAGATGGATGTCCCCAGAGAAGAAGTTTGAACCAGACAGGACCCGAGGCCATTATCGGATCCATTGCTTTGGTTTACAGGCATGTCTCCTCAAAAGCCTGGATTCCAATACCAGCAGAGGGGATTTCCTGAGGCACGCATCAGAACAAATCTCGTCTCCACAAGGAAACGTGTGCATTGGAGCTGTGTCAAAAGCTTAGGAGAATACTTCAGGGTCCCGGTGCCACCGCCCCATTCCAAGGCTCTCATGGACACAAACACACATTGCGACCCATCCTCAGGAAAGTCCATTTCAACTCAGCCACCCCGGTTGCTCCCGCAGATCCATTGGATCTAAACTGTCTCGTTGCTAGGAGGCAATTGGAATCCGAGGCGGACTTCCCAGGCATCCATCCTCGAACGGTGCTCTGGTTTCATTCCATATGGAATTTCCTGGAACTGTCCAACAGGTCTCAATTGTCCCGCAGAAGGAATCCTTGAAGGGGGCATCCCACATCTCCCAACGTGGGTAAACTCCATGGCCTCGAGATTCCGCTCCCTTCATGAAGGGGCCGTCATGCACAGAAACTCCAAACTGAGCCAACGTCTGATCCTCGCCCTGACTTTAGATGCATGAGATATTGGTTCACATCTGCAGGGGGTACCTGCCGTGCCCTCACCCTGAATCCGAAGTCTAGCTTGTGTTCTCAGACTTCCGTCCTCACTCTCCTGGCCCCGAAGCCCTCAAGTTTGGCAATTCCGGACCGACAATGAAGCTCTCTGCCTGCCCTCTAGCAAAAATATATTGCCTAATGAGCTGCCCAGGCAGCTTAAATGAGGATAAACCTACACAGCACTCGCCTCTACCCAAATTATATAGTCTAACCTGGGCACTAATGCACTGTCTGACTCAACCGGAGCCCAGACCTTTTGACCAACTCCCAGACAGCTGACCGCACACTGAGCACATCAGACCCGCCATGGCCTTATGTCATCATCTCTTCCCTACCTCAGTTTTCAGTCTTCAGAACCTAGACCTTATCTCCAATCACTGCCCACGGGTGACTGTGATGCAGAAATCATAACTCTTCCTGACCCATGGCAAGAAACCTTGTGGTTGGCATGTTGTCCAACATTCAGTGTAGGAGAAAAAAGTATTCACAATGAGGCCCCGCCCATTCTTGAGTGCGACGGAGAGCATAAACACACATTGTGACCTCAGCGTGGGTCCTGTCCTCTAGGAATTCCTCTCAGTGGCTGGATCATTAGATGTCATAATGGGCTTGACATGTCCCTAGGCCCCAATTTTTACCAGATTTCTGGTTGCCCAGTCGCCCCTCCCCAGGGCTCTACTCCGGAATCCCTCATTAGGTGGGACATCTGAGGTTGAAACACAAAAGGAAACAAATCAACAACAACAAAAAAACGGACTTCTTCCATCCCCAGAATGACCCCAAACTCTTTGGACGGGGCTGGAACCCCAGAGAGTAAGACTCGTCCATTTCCCATGAAGTCATCCTGGCAATTTCACGACCATGACCGACACGATATCCAGAGACAAATACTTGAGCAAGAGACTCACACTCGCCCTTTTTTCATATCCCGAAAAGTTCTCCTCATGGTCTGTAGATCAGTCCTGCCATACCTATGACCTGAAACATAAGCCGAGTTTGTGTTTTCAGACAACTGTCGAAACAGGTCTGGCGTACACACGCTACAGGCTCAAGCCCCTGTAGCCAAACCTGAGGACTGTACTTGCACTTTCTAATGGAATTGTATGTGTCCAGTCCAATGGCCACAACCCTACTAATAGGATAAATCTCCAAAGTCCCTGAGGCCATCCCAATAGTTGTGGCTTCCCAGGACAAACAGGGGCAATCTGAGCCCATCTGAGCACCTACCTGCACTCAGACCCGTAGACTGATGTCCCCAGAGGTAAAAAGAAACGAACAGGCCCCTAGGAACTAATAGGATCCATGCCTTTGGTTTCAAGGCATCTCTCCTCAGAGGCCTGGATTTCAATACCAGCATATGGCTGTTTCTTGACTCACCCATCAGAACAAATCTCATCTACACATGGGAAACATGCACTTTGGAGCTGTGTCAAAGCCTCTGTTTAGGAGAACCCTTCAGGGCCCCAGTGCCACCGCTTCATTCCAAGGTCTCCATAGACACAAAAACATATTAGGACACATCCACAGGAGAGTCCATTTCAACTCAGCCTCCTCGGTTGCTCCCCCCTCATCCAGCAGATCTAACCTTTCTTGTTGCTTGGAGACAATTGGAATGCGAGGTGGGCTACCCAGCCATCCATCCTTTGAACCCTGCTCGGAATCGTTGGCCTGGAGCCAACCAACAGGTCTCAATTGTCCTGCAGAAGAATCTTTGCAGTTTGGAGCTTCTCACAACTCCCATCGTGGGAAAACGCCCATGGCGTCGTGATCCACCCCCCCTTCAAGAAGGGGCCATCAGGGACAGAAAGTCCAACCTGAGCGATCGTCTGATCCTTGCCCTGACTTCAGGTGCACGAGATCTCGATTGAGGTCTGTAGATTGTGCCTGCCATATCCTCACCCAGAAACCTTGGCCTAGTTTGGGTTCTCAGACTTCCGTCCTCAGACTACTGGCCCCAAGCCCTCCTGTTTGGCAATCCAGAACTACAATGCCGCACTCTGCCTGCCCTTCAGAAGAAAAACATTGCCCTCTGGGGCTACCCAGAAACCCCAAATGAGGATCAACCTGCACGCCATTCGGCTGTACCCCAAATATATAGACTGACCTGGGCCCTATTGCACTTTCTGACCCGGCCTGAGCCTGGACCTCCTGGCCCCACCCAGACAGCTGGCCGCACACTTAGCACATCGGACCCGCCATGGCCTTAGGTCGTCATCTCTTCTCAACCTCGGTTTCCAGGCTTCAGAACCTACACCTGATCTCCAATCACTGCCCTGGTTTGAAAATGATGCAGAAATCAGAGCTCTTTCCCCATGGCAAGAAACCTTGTGTTTGGAAGGTTGTCCAACGTTCAGTGTAGTTGGAACCAGTGTGGCCCATGAAGCCCAGCCCATGCTTGCGGGCCACATTGGTCACAAACACACATTGTGACCCTCAGCCTGAGCCCAGTCCTCAGGTAAGGCCTCTCAGTGGCTGGATGAAGAGACAGCATATTGGGCTTGCCATGCCCCTAGGCCCCAATTTTTAACCATAGTTCGGGTTGTCCCTTCACTCTTCCCCAGGGCTCTGCTTTGGAATTCCTCTTTTGGTGGGATACCTGAGTTTACAAACCTGAAAGGAGTCCTCCCATCCCACAGATTGACGAAAAACAATTGGGATCGCGCCAAATCCACAGAGAGGAAGATTCGTCCATGGCCCATGATGCCTCCCCAACATTCCACGGCCATCGCTGATACAAAATCCAGAGACAAAAGCCTGAGCAAGCGCCTCAGACTCGCTCATTCTTCAGATCCTGAAGAGTTCTTCTCATGGTTTGTAGATCGGGCGTGCCATACATATGGCCCCAAACCTAAGCTGAGTTTGTGTTTTCAGACTTCTGTCCTCAAAGTCCTAAGCCACAATCCCTCCAGGCTGGGGCCCCTGGAGTCACACATTAGGACTGCGCCTACCCATTCCATGGGAATTCTGCCCATTCCATTGTCAAAAATCGCAATAAATTAGGAGAACCATCCAAAGTCCCTGAGGCCATCCCAATCGTGCAGGTCCCCCGGGACAAAAAAGGGCGGTTGATACCAGCTGAGCATCTACCTCCACTCATACCATAGATGGATGTCCCCAGAGAAGAAGTTTGAACCAGACAGGACCCGAGGCCATTATCGGATCCATTGCTTTGGTTTACAGGCATGTCTCCTCAAAAGCCTGGATTCCAATACCAGCAGAGGGGATTTCCTGAGGCACGCATCAGAACAAATCTCGTCTCCACAAGGAAACGTGTGCATTGGAGCTGTGTCAAAAGCTTAGGAGAATACTTCAGGGTCCCGGTGCCACCGCCCCATTCCAAGGCTCTCATGGACACAAACACACATTGCGACCCATCCTCAGGAAAGTCCATTTCAACTCAGCCACCCCGGTTGCTCCCGCAGATCCATTGGATCTAAACTGTCTCGTTGCTAGGAGGCAATTGGAATCCGAGGCGGACTTCCCAGGCATCCATCCTCGAACGGTGCTCTGGTTTCATTCCATATGGAATTTCCTGGAACTGTCCAACAGGTCTCAATTGTCCCGCAGAAGGAATCCTTGAAGGGGGCATCCCACATCTCCCAACGTGGGTAAACTCCATGGCCTCGAGATTCCGCTCCCTTCATGAAGGGGCCGTCATGCACAGAAACTCCAAACTGAGCCAACGTCTGATCCTCGCCCTGACTTTAGATGCATGAGATATTGGTTCACATCTGCAGGGGGTACCTGCCGTGCCCTCACCCTGAATCCGAAGTCTAGCTTGTGTTCTCAGACTTCCGTCCTCACTCTCCTGGCCCCGAAGCCCTCAAGTTTGGCAATTCCGGACCGACAATGAAGCTCTCTGCCTGCCCTCTAGCAAAAATATATTGCCTAATGAGCTGCCCAGGCAGCTTAAATGAGGATAAACCTACACAGCACTCGCCTCTACCCAAATTATATAGTCTAACCTGGGCACTAATGCACTGTCTGACACAACCGGAGCCCAGACCTTTTGACCAACTCCCAGACAGCTGACCGCACACTGAGCACATCAGACCCGCCATGGCCTTATGTCATCATCTCTTCCCTACCTCAGTTTTCAGTCTTCAGAACCTAGACCTTATCTCCAATCACTGCCCACGGGTGACTGTGATGCAGAAATCATAACTCTTCCTGACCCATAGCAAGAAACCTTTTGGTTGGCATGTTGTCCAACATTCAGTGTAGGAGAAAAAAGTATTCACAATGAGGCCCCGCCCATTCTTGAGTGCGACGGAGAGCATAAACACACATTGTGACCTCAGCGTGGGTCCTGTCCTCTAGGAATTCCTCTCAGTGGCTGGATCATTAGATGTCATAATGGGCTTGACATGTCCCTAGGCCCCAATTTTTACCAGATTTCTGGTTGCCCAGTCGCCCCTCCCCAGGGCTCTACTCCGGAATCCCTCATTAGGTGGGACATCTGAGGTTGAAACACAAAAGGAAACAAATCAACAACAACAAAAAAACGGACTTCTTCCATCCCCAGAATGACCCCAAACTCTTTGGACGGGGCCGGAACCCCAGAGAGTAAGACTCGTCCATTTCCCATGAAGTCATCCTGGCAATTTCACGACCATGACCGACACGATATCCAGAGACAAATACTTGAGCAAGAGACTCACACTCGCCCTTTTTTCATATCCCGAAGAGTTCTCCTCATGGTCTGTAGATCAGTCCTGCCATACCTATGACCTGAAACATAAGCCGAGTTTGTGTTTTCAGACAACTGTCGAAACAGGTCTGGCGTACACACGCTACAGGCTCAAGCCCCTGTAGCCAAACCTGAGGACTGTACTTGCACTTTCTAATGGAATTGTATGTGTCCAGTCCAATGGCCACAACCCTACTAATAGGATAAATCTCCAAAGTCCCTGAGGCCATCCCAATAGTTGTGGCTTCCCAGGACAAACAGGGGCAATCTGAGCCCATCTGAGCACCTACCTGCACTCAGACCCGTAGACTGATGTCCCCAGAGGTAAAAAGAAACGAACAGGCCCCTAGGAACTAATAGGATCCATGCCTTTGGTTTCAAGGCATCTCTCCTCAGAGGCCTGGATTTCAATACCAGCATATGGCTGTTTCTTGACTCACCCATCAGAACAAATCTCATCTACACATGGGAAACATGCACGTTGGAGCTGTGTCAAAGCCTCTTTTTAGGAGAACCCTTCAGGGCCCCAGTGCCACCGCTTCATTCCAAGGTCTCCATAGACACAAAAACATATTAGGACACATCCACAGGAGAGTCCATTTCAACTCAGCCTCCTCGGTTGCTCCCCCCTCATCCAGCAGATCTAACCTTTCTTGTTGCTTGGAGACAATTGGAATGCGAGGTGGGCTACCCAGCCATCCATCCTTTGAACCCTGCTCGGAATCGTTGGCCTGGAGCCAAACAACAGGTCTCAATTGTCCTGCAGAAGAATCTTTGCAGTTTGGAGCTTCTCACAACTCCCATCGTGGGAAAACGCCCATGGCGTCGTGATCTACCCCCCCTTCAAGAAGGGGCCATCAGGGACAGAAAGTCCAACCTGAGCGATCGTCTGATCCTTGCCCTGACTTCAGGTGCACGAGATCTCGATTGAGGTCTGTAGATTGTGCCTGCCATATCCTCACCCAGAAACCTTGGCCTAGTTTGGGTTCTCAGACTTCCGTCCTCAGACTACTGGCCCCAAGCCCTCCTGTTTGGCAATCCAGAACTACAATGCCGCACTCTGCCTGCCCTTCAGAAGAAAAACATTGCCCTCTGGGGCTACCCAGAAACCCCAAATGAGGATCAACCTGCACGCCATTCGGCTGTACCCCAAATATATAGACTGACCTGGGCCCTATTGCACTTTCTGACCCGGCCTGAGCCTGGACCTCCTGGCCCCACCCAGACAGCTGGCCGCACACTTAGCACATCGGACCCGCCATGGCCTTAGGTCGTCATCTCTTCTCAACCTCGGTTTCCAGGCTTCAGAACCTAGACCTGATCTCCAATCACTGCCCTGGTTTGAAAATGATGCAGAAATCAGAACTCTTTCCCCATGGCAAGAAACCTTGTGATTGGAAGGTTGTCCAACGTTCAGTGTAGTTGGAACCAGTGTGGCCCATGAAGCCCAGCCCATGCTTGCGGGCCACATTGGTCACAAACACACATTGTGACCCTCAGCCTGAGCCCAGTCCTCAGGTAAAGCCTCTCAGTGGCTGGATGAAGAGACAGCATATTGGGCTTGCCATGCCCCTAGGCCCCAATTTTTAACCATAGTTCGGGTTGTCCCTTCACTCTTCCCCAGGGCTCTGCTTTGGAATTCCTCTTTTGGTGGGATACCTGAGTTTACAAACCTGAAAGGAGTCCTCCCATCCCACAGATTGACGAAAAACAATTGGGATCGCGCCAAATCCACAGAGAGGAAGATTCGTCCATGGCCCATGATGCCTCCCCAACATTCCACGGCCATCGCTGATACAAAATCCAGAGACAAAAGCCTGAGCAAGCGCCTCAGACTCGCTCATTCTTCAGATCCTGAAGAGTTCTTCTCATGGTTTGTAGATCGGGCGTGCCATACATATGGCCCCAAACCTAAGCTGAGTTTGTGTTTTCAGACTTCTGTCCTCAAAGTCCTAAGCCACAATCCCTCCAGGCTGGGGCCCCTGGAGTCACACATTAGGACTGCGCCTACCCATTCCATGGGAATTCTGCCCATTCCATTGTCAAAAATCGCAATAAATTAGGAGAACCATCCAAAGTCCCTGAGGCCATCCCAATCGTGCAGGTCCCCCGGGACAAAAAAGGGCGGTTGATACCAGCTGAGCATCTACCTCCACTCATACCATAGATGGATGTCCCCAGAGAAGAAGTTTGAACCAGACAGGACCCGAGGCCATTATCGGATCCATTGCTTTGGTTTACAGGCATGTCTCCTCAAAAGCCTGGATTCCAATACCAGCAGAGGGGATTTCCTGAGGCACGCATCAGAACAAATCTCGTCTCCACAAGGAAACGTGTGCATTGGAGCTGTGTCAAAAGCTTAGGAGAATACTTCAGGGTCCCGGTGCCACCGCCCCATTCCAAGGCTCTCATGGACACAAACACACATTGCGACCCATCCTCAGGAAAGTCCATTTCAACTCAGCCACCCCGGTTGCTCCCGCAGATCCATTGGATCTAAACTGTCTCGTTGCTAGGAGGCAATTGGAATCCGAGGCGGACTTCCCAGGCATCCATCCTCGAACGGTGCTCTGGTTTCATTCCATATGGAATTTCCTGGAACTGTCCAACAGGTCTCAATTGTCCCGCAGAAGGAATCCTTGAAGGGGGCATCCCACATCTCCCAACGTGGGTAAACTCCATGGCCTCGAGATTCCGCTCCCTTCATGAAGGGGCCGTCATGCACAGAAACTCCAAACTGAGCCAACGTCTGATCCTCGCCCTGACTTTAGATGCATGAGATATTGGTTCACATCTGCAGGGGGTACCTGCCGTGCCCTCACCCTGAATCCGAAGTCTAGCTTGTGTTCTCAGACTTCCGTCCTCACTCTCCTGGCCCCGAAGCCCTCAAGTTTGGCAATTCCGGACCGACAATGAAGCTCTCTGCCTGCCCTCTAGCAAAAATATATTGCCTAATGAGCTGCCCAGGCAGCTTAAATGAGGATAAACCTACACAGCACTCGCCTCTACCCAAATTATATAGTCTAACCTGGGCACTAATGCACTGTCTGACACAACCGGAGCCCAGACCTTTTGACCAACTCCCAGACAGCTGACCGCACACTGAGCACATCAGACCCGCCATGGCCTTATGTCATCATCTCTTCCCTACCTCAGTTTTCAGTCTTCAGAACCTAGACCTTATCTCCAATCACTGCCCACGGGTGACTGTGATGCAGAAATCATAACTCTTCCTGACCCATAGCAAGAAACCTTTTGGTTGGCATGTTGTCCAACATTCAGTGTAGGAGAAAAAAGTATTCACAATGAGGCCCCGCCCATTCTTGAGTGCGACGGAGAGCATAAACACACATTGTGACCTCAGCGTGGGTCCTGTCCTCTAGGAATTCCTCTCAGTGGCTGGATCATTAGATGTCATAATGGGCTTGACATGTCCCTAGGCCCCAATTTTTACCAGATTTCTGGTTGCCCAGTCGCCCCTCCCCAGGGCTCTACTCCGGAATCCCTCATTAGGTGGGACATCTGAGGTTGAAACACAAAAGGAAACAAATCAACAACAACAAAAAAACGGACTTCTTCCATCCCCAGAATGACCCCAAACTCTTTGGACGGGGCCGGAACCCCAGAGAGTAAGACTCGTCCATTTCCCATGAAGTCATCCTGGCAATTTCACGACCATGACCGACACGATATCCAGAGACAAATACTTGAGCAAGAGACTCACACTCGCCCTTTTTTCATATCCCGAAGAGTTCTCCTCATGGTCTGTAGATCAGTCCTGCCATACCTATGACCTGAAACATAAGCCGAGTTTGTGTTTTCAGACAACTGTCGAAACAGGTCTGGCGTACACACGCTACAGGCTCAAGCCCCTGTAGCCAAACCTGAGGACTGTACTTGCACTTTCTAATGGAATTGTATGTGTCCAGTCCAATGGCCACAACCCTACTAATAGGATAAATCTCCAAAGTCCCTGAGGCCATCCCAATAGTTGTGGCTTCCCAGGACAAACAGGGGCAATCTGAGCCCATCTGAGCACCTACCTGCACTCAGACCCGTAGACTGATGTCCCCAGAGGTAAAAAGAAACGAACAGGCCCCTAGGAACTAATAGGATCCATGCCTTTGGTTTCAAGGCATCTCTCCTCAGAGGCCTGGATTTCAATACCAGCATATGGCTGTTTCTTGACTCACCCATCAGAACAAATCTCATCTACACATGGGAAACATGCACGTTGGAGCTGTGTCAAAGCCTCTTTTTAGGAGAACCCTTCAGGGCCCCAGTGCCACCGCTTCATTCCAAGGTCTCCATAGACACAAAAACATATTAGGACACATCCACAGGAGAGTCCATTTCAACTCAGCCTCCTCGGTTGCTCCCCCCTCATCCAGCAGATCTAACCTTTCTTGTTGCTTGGAGACAATTGGAATGCGAGGTGGGCTACCCAGCCATCCATCCTTTGAACCCTGCTCGGAATCGTTGGCCTGGAGCCAAACAACAGGTCTCAATTGTCCTGCAGAAGAATCTTTGCAGTTTGGAGCTTCTCACAACTCCCATCGTGGGAAAACGCCCATGGCGTCGTGATCTACCCCCCCTTCAAGAAGGGGCCATCAGGGACAGAAAGTCCAACCTGAGCGATCGTCTGATCCTTGCCCTGACTTCAGGTGCACGAGATCTCGATTGAGGTCTGTAGATTGTGCCTGCCATATCCTCACCCAGAAACCTTGGCCTAGTTTGGGTTCTCAGACTTCCGTCCTCAGACTACTGGCCCCAAGCCCTCCTGTTTGGCAATCCAGAACTACAATGCCGCACTCTGCCTGCCCTTCAGAAGAAAAACATTGCCCTCTGGGGCTACCCAGAAACCCCAAATGAGGATCAACCTGCACGCCATTCGGCTGTACCCCAAATATATAGACTGACCTGGGCCCTATTGCACTTTCTGACCCGGCCTGAGCCTGGACCTCCTGGCCCCACCCAGACAGCTGGCCGCACACTTAGCACATCGGACCCGCCATGGCCTTAGGTCGTCATCTCTTCTCAACCTCGGTTTCCAGGCTTCAGAACCTAGACCTGATCTCCAATCACTGCCCTGGTTTGAAAATGATGCAGAAATCAGAACTCTTTCCCCATGGCAAGAAACCTTGTGATTGGAAGGTTGTCCAACGTTCAGTGTAGTTGGAACCAGTGTGGCCCATGAAGCCCAGCCCATGCTTGCGGGCCACATTGGTCACAAACACACATTGTGACCCTCAGCCTGAGCCCAGTCCTCAGGTAAAGCCTCTCAGTGGCTGGATGAAGAGACAGCATATTGGGCTTGCCATGCCCCTAGGCCCCAATTTTTAACCATAGTTCGGGTTGTCCCTTCACTCTTCCCCAGGGCTCTGCTTTGGAATTCCTCTTTTGGTGGGATACCTGAGTTTACAAACCTGAAAGGAGTCCTCCCATCCCACAGATTGACGAAAAACAATTGGGATCGCGCCAAATCCACAGAGAGGAAGATTCGTCCATGGCCCATGATGCCTCCCCAACATTCCACGGCCATCGCTGATACAAAATCCAGAGACAAAAGCCTGAGCAAGCGCCTCAGACTCGCTCATTCTTCAGATCCTGAAGAGTTCTTCTCATGGTTTGTAGATCGGGCGTGCCATACATATGGCCCCAAACCTAAGCTGAGTTTGTGTTTTCAGACTTCTGTCCTCAAAGTCCTAAGCCACAATCCCTCCAGGCTGGGGCCCCTGGAGTCACACATTAGGACTGCGCCTACCCATTCCATGGGAATTCTGCCCATTCCATTGTCAAAAATCGCAATAAATTAGGAGAACCATCCAAAGTCCCTGAGGCCATCCCAATCGTGCAGGTCCCCCGGGACAAAAAAGGGCGGTTGATACCAGCTGAGCATCTACCTCCACTCATACCATAGATGGATGTCCCCAGAGAAGAAGTTTGAACCAGACAGGACCCGAGGCCATTATCGGATCCATTGCTTTGGTTTACAGGCATGTCTCCTCAAAAGCCTGGATTCCAATACCAGCAGAGGGGATTTCCTGAGGCACGCATCAGAACAAATCTCGTCTCCACAAGGAAACGTGTGCATTGGAGCTGTGTCAAAAGCTTAGGAGAATACTTCAGGGTCCCGGTGCCACCGCCCCATTCCAAGGCTCTCATGGACACAAACACACATTGCGACCCATCCTCAGGAAAGTCCATTTCAACTCAGCCACCCCGGTTGCTCCCGCAGATCCATTGGATCTAAACTGTCTCGTTGCTAGGAGGCAATTGGAATCCGAGGCGGACTTCCCAGGCATCCATCCTCGAACGGTGCTCTGGTTTCATTCCATATGGAATTTCCTGGAACTGTCCAACAGGTCTCAATTGTCCCGCAGAAGGAATCCTTGAAGGGGGCATCCCACATCTCCCAACGTGGGTAAACTCCATGGCCTCGAGATTCCGCTCCCTTCATGAAGGGGCCGTCATGCACAGAAACTCCAAACTGAGCCAACGTCTGATCCTCGCCCTGACTTTAGATGCATGAGATATTGGTTCACATCTGCAGGGGGTACCTGCCGTGCCCTCACCCTGAATCCGAAGTCTAGCTTGTGTTCTCAGACTTCCGTCCTCACTCTCCTGGCCCCGAAGCCCTCAAGTTTGGCAATTCCGGACCGACAATGAAGCTCTCTGCCTGCCCTCTAGCAAAAATATATTGCCTAATGAGCTGCCCAGGCAGCTTAAATGAGGATAAACCTACACAGCACTCGCCTCTACCCAAATTATATAGTCTAACCTGGGCACTAATGCACTGTCTGACACAACCGGAGCCCAGACCTTTTGACCAACTCCCAGACAGCTGACCGCACACTGAGCACATCAGACCCGCCATGGCCTTATGTCATCATCTCTTCCCTACCTCAGTTTTCAGTCTTCAGAACCTAGACCTTATCTCCAATCACTGCCCACGGGTGACTGTGATGCAGAAATCATAACTCTTCCTGACCCATAGCAAGAAACCTTTTGGTTGGCATGTTGTCCAACATTCAGTGTAGGAGAAAAAAGTATTCACAATGAGGCCCCGCCCATTCTTGAGTGCGACGGAGAGCATAAACACACATTGTGACCTCAGCGTGGGTCCTGTCCTCTAGGAATTCCTCTCAGTGGCTGGATCATTAGATGTCATAATGGGCTTGACATGTCCCTAGGCCCCAATTTTTACCAGATTTCTGGTTGCCCAGTCGCCCCTCCCCAGGGCTCTACTCCGGAATCCCTCATTAGGTGGGACATCTGAGGTTGAAACACAAAAGGAAACAAATCAACAACAACAAAAAAACGGACTTCTTCCATCCCCAGAATGACCCCAAACTCTTTGGACGGGGCCGGAACCCCAGAGAGTAAGACTCGTCCATTTCCCATGAAGTCATCCTGGCAATTTCACGACCATGACCGACACGATATCCAGAGACAAATACTTGAGCAAGAGACTCACACTCGCCCTTTTTTCATATCCCGAAGAGTTCTCCTCATGGTCTGTAGATCAGTCCTGCCATACCTATGACCTGAAACATAAGCCGAGTTTGTGTTTTCAGACAACTGTCGAAACAGGTCTGGCGTACACACGCTACAGGCTCAAGCCCCTGTAGCCAAACCTGAGGACTGTACTTGCACTTTCTAATGGAATTGTATGTGTCCAGTCCAATGGCCACAACCCTACTAATAGGATAAATCTCCAAAGTCCCTGAGGCCATCCCAATAGTTGTGGCTTCCCAGGACAAACAGGGGCAATCTGAGCCCATCTGAGCACCTACCTGCACTCAGACCCGTAGACTGATGTCCCCAGAGGTAAAAAGAAACGAACAGGCCCCTAGGAACTAATAGGATCCATGCCTTTGGTTTCAAGGCATCTCTCCTCAGAGGCCTGGATTTCAATACCAGCATATGGCTGTTTCTTGACTCACCCATCAGAACAAATCTCATCTACACATGGGAAACATGCACGTTGGAGCTGTGTCAAAGCCTCTTTTTAGGAGAACCCTTCAGGGCCCCAGTGCCACCGCTTCATTCCAAGGTCTCCATAGACACAAAAACATATTAGGACACATCCACAGGAGAGTCCATTTCAACTCAGCCTCCTCGGTTGCTCCCCCCTCATCCAGCAGATCTAACCTTTCTTGTTGCTTGGAGACAATTGGAATGCGAGGTGGGCTACCCAGCCATCCATCCTTTGAACCCTGCTCGGAATCATTGGCCTGGAGCCAAACAACAGGTCTCAATTGTCCTGCAGAAGAATCTTTGCAGTTTGGAGCTTCTCACAACTCCCATCGTGGGAAAACGCCCATGGCGTCGTGATCTATTCCCCCTTCAAGAAGGGGCCATCAGGGACAGAAAGTCCAACCTGAGCGATCGTCTGATCCTTGCCCTGACTTCAGGTGCACGAGATCTCGATTGAGGTCTGTAGATTGTGCCTGCCATATCCTCACCCAGAAACCTTGGCCTAGTTTGGGTTCTCAGACTTCCGTCCTCAGACTACTGGCCCCAAGCCCTCCTGTTTGGCAATCCAGAACTACAATGCCGCACTCTGCCTGCCCTTCAGAAGAAAAACATTGCCCTCTGGGGCTACCCAGAAACCCCAAATGAGGATCAACCTGCACGCCATTCGGCTGTACCCCAAATATATAGACTGACCTGGGCCCTATTGCACTTTCTGACCCGGCCTGAGCCTGGACCTCCTGGCCCCACCCAGACAGCTGGCCGCACACTTAGCACATCGGACCCGCCATGGCCTTAGGTCGTCATCTCTTCTCAACCTCGGTTTCCAGGCTTCAGAACCTAGACCTGATCTCCAATCACTGCCCTGGTTTGAAAATGATGCAGAAATCAGAACTCTTTCCCCATGGCAAGAAACCTTGTGATTGGAAGGTTGTCCAACGTTCAGTGTAGTTGGAACCAGTGTGGCCCATGAAGCCCAGCCCATGCTTGCGGGCCACATTGGTCACAAACACACATTGTGACCCTCAGCCTGAGCCCAGTCCTCAGGTAAGGCCTCTCAGTGGCTGGATGAAGAGACAGCATATTGGGCTTGCCATGCCCCTAGGCCCCAATTTTTAACCATAGTTCGGGTTGTCCCTTCACTCTTCCCCAGGGCTCTGCTTTGGAATTCCTCTTTTGGTGGGATACCTGAGTTTACAAACCTGAAAGGAGTCCTCCCATCCCACAGATTGACGAAAAACAATTGGGATCGCGCCAAATCCACAGAGAGGAAGATTCGTCCATGGCCCATGATGCCTCCCCAACATTCCACGGCCATCGCTGATACAAAATCCAGAGACAAAAGCCTGAGCAAGCGCCTCAGACTCGCTCATTCTTCAGATCCTGAAGAGTTCTTCTCATGGTTTGTAGATCGGGCGTGCCATACATATGGCCCCAAACCTAAGCTGAGTTTGTGTTTTCAGACTTCTGTCCTCAAAGTCCTAAGCCACAATCCCTCCAGGCTGGGGCCCCTGGAGTCACACATTAGGACTGCGCCTACCCATTCCATGGGAATTCTGATCATTCCATTGTCAAAAATCGCAATAAATTAGGAGAACCATCCAAAGTCCCTGAGGCCATCCCAATCGTGCAGGTCCCCCGGGACAAAAAAGGGTGGTTGATACCAGCTGAGCATCTACCTCCACTCATACTATAGATGGATGTCCCCAGAGAAGAAGTTTGAACCAGACAGGACCCGAGGCCATTATCGGATCCATTGCTTTGGTTTAAAGGCATGTCTCCTCAAAAGCCTGGATTCCAATACCAGCAGAGGGGATTTCCTGAGGCACGCATCAGAACAAATCTCGTCTCTACAAGGAAACATGTGCATTGGAGCTGTGTCAAAAGCTTAGGAGAATACTTCAGGGTCCCGGTGCCACCGCCCCATTCCAAGGCTCTCATGGACACAAACACACATTGCGACCCATCCTCAGGAAAGTCCATTTCAACTCAGCCACCCCGGTTGCTCCCGCAGATCCATTGGATCTAAACTGTCTCGTTGCTAGGAGGCAATTGGAATCCGAGGCGGACTTCCCAGGCATCCATCCTCGAACGGTGCTCTGGTTTCATTCCATATGGAATTTCCTGGAACTGTCCAACAGGTCTCAATTGTCCCGCAGAAGGAATCCTTGAAGGGGGCATCCCACATCTCCCAACGTGGGTAAACTCCATGGCCTCGAGATTCCGCTCCCTTCATGAAGGGGCCGTCATGCACAGAAACTCCAAACTGAGCCAACGTCTGATCCTCGCCCTGACTTTAGATGCATGAGATATTGGTTCACATCTGCAGGGGGTACCTGCCGTGCCCTCACCCTGAATCCGAAGTCTAGCTTGTGTTCTCAGACTTCCGTCCTCACTCTCCTGGCCCCGAAGCCCTCAAGTTTGGCAATTCCGGACCGACAATGAAGCTCTCTGCCTGCCCTCTAGCAAAAATATATTGCCTAATGAGCTGCCCAGGCAGCTTAAATGAGGATAAACCTACACAGCACTCGCCTCTACCCAAATTATATAGTCTAACCTGGGCACTAATGCACTGTCTGACACAACCGGAGCCCAGACCTTTTGACCAACTCCCAGACAGCTGACCGCACACTGAGCACATCAGACCCGCCATGGCCTTATGTCATCATCTCTTCCCTACCTCAGTTTTCAGTCTTCAGAACCTAGACCTTATCTCCAATCACTGCCCACGGGTGACTGTGATGCAGAAATCATAACTCTTCCTGACCCATGGCAAGAAACCTTGTGGTTGGCATGTTGTCCAACATTCAGTGTAGGAGAAAAAAGTATTCACAATGAGGCCCCGCCCATTCTTGAGTGCGACGGAGAGCATAAACACACATTGTGACCTCAGCGTGGGTCCTGTCCTCTAGGAATTCCTCTCAGTGGCTGGATCATTAGATGTCATAATGGGCTTGACATGTCCCTAGGCCCCAATTTTTACCAGATTTCTGGTTGCCCAGTCGCCCCTCCCCAGGGCTCTACTCCGGAATCCCTCATTAGGTGGGACATCTGAGGTTGAAACACAAAAGGAAACAAATCAACAACAACAAAAAAACGGACTTCTTCCATCCCCAGAATGACCCCAAACTCTTTGGACGGGGCCGGAACCCCAGAGAGTAAGACTCGTCCATTTCCCATGAAGTCATCCTGGCAATTTCACGACCATGACCGACACGATATCCAGAGACAAATACTTGAGCAAGAGACTCACACTCGCCCTTTTTTCATATCCTGAAGAGTTCTCCTCATGGTCTGTAGATCAGTCCTGCCATACCTATGACCTGAAACATAAGCCGAGTTTGTGTTTTCAGACAACTGTCGAAACAGGTCTGGCGTACACACGCTACAGGCTCAAGCCCCTGTAGCCAAACCTGAGGACTGTACTTGCACTTTCTAATGGAATTGTATGTGTCCAGTCCAATGGCCACAACCCTACTAATAGGATAAATCTCCAAAGTCCCTGAGGCCATCCCAATAGTTGTGGCTTCCCAGGACAAACAGGGGCAATCTGAGCCCATCTGAGCACCTACCTGCACTCAGACCCGTAGACTGATGTCCCCAGAGGTAAAAAGAAACGAACAGGCCCCTAGGAACTAATAGGATCCATGCCTTTGGTTTCAAGGCATCTCTCCTCAGAGGCCTGGATTTCAATACCAGCATATGGCTGTTTCTTGACTCACCCATCAGAACAAATCTCATCTACACATGGGAAACATGCACTTTGGAGCTGTGTCAAAGCCTCTGTTTAGGAGAACCCTTCAGGGCCCCAGTGCCACCGCTTCATTCCAAGGTCTCCATAGACACAAAAACATATTAGGACACATCCACAGGAGAGTCCATTTCAACTCAGCCTCCTCGGTTGCTCCCCCCTCATCCAGCAGATCTAACCTTTCTTGTTGCTTGGAGACAATTGGAATGCGAGGTGGGCTACCCAGCCATCCATCCTTTGAACCCTGCTTGGAATCGTTGGCCTGGAGCCAACGAACAGGTCTCAATTGTCCTGCAGAAGAATCTTTGCAGTTTGGAGCTTCTCACAACTCCCAACGTGGGAAAACCCCCATGGCCTCGTGATCCACCCCCCCTTCAAGATGGGGCCATCAGGGACAGAAAGTCCAACCTGAGCGATCGTCTGATCTTTGCCCTGACTTCAGGTGCACGAGATCTCGATTGAGGTCTGTAGATTGTGCCTGCCATATCCTCACCCAGAAACCTTGGCCTAGTTTGGGTTCTCAGACTTCCGTCCTCAGACTACTGGCCCATAAGCCCTGGGTTTGGCAATCCAGAACTACAATGCCGCACTCTGCCTGCCCTTCAGAAGAAAAACATTGCCCTCTGGGGCTACCCAGAAACCCCAAATGAGGATCAACCTGCACGCCATTCGGCTGTACCCCAAATATATAGACTGACCTGGGCCCTATTGCACTTTCTGACCCGGCCTGAGCCTGGACCTCCTGGCCCCACCCAGACAGCTGGCCGCACACTTAGCACATCGGACCCGCCATGGCCTTAGGTCGTCATCTCTTCTCAACCTCGGTTTCCAGGCTTCAGAACCTAGACCTGATCTCCAATCACTGCCCTGGTTTGAAAATGATGCAGAAATCAGAACTCTTTCCCCATGGCAAGAAACCTTGTGATTGGAAGGTTGTCCAACGTTCAGTGTAGTTGGAACCAGTGTGGCCCATGAAGCCCAGCCCATGCTTGCGGGCCACATTGGTCACAAACACACATTGTGACCCTCAGCCTGAGCCCAGTCCTCAGGTAAGGCCTCTCAGTGGCTGGATGAAGAGACAGCATATTGGGCTTGCCATGCCCCTAGGCCCCAATTTTTAACCATAGTTCGGGTTGTCCCTTCACTCTTCCCCAGGGCTCTGCTTTGGAATTCCTCTTTTGGTGGGATACCTGAGTTTACAAACCTGAAAGGAGTCCTCCCATCCCACAGATTGACGAAAAACAATTGGGATCGCGCCAAATCCACAGAGAGGAAGATTCGTCCATGGCCCATGATGCCTCCCCAACATTCCACGGCCATCGCTGATACAAAATCCAGAGACAAAAGCCTGAGCAAGCGCCTCAGACTCGCTCATTCTTCAGATCCTGAAGAGTTCTTCTCATGGTTTGTAGATCGGGCGTGCCATACATATGGCCCCAAACCTAAGCTGAGTTTGTGTTTTCAGACTTCTGTCCTCAAAGTCCTAAGCCACAATCCCTCCAGGCTGGGGCCCCTGGAGTCACACATTAGGACTGCGCCTACCCATTCCATGGGAATTCTGCCCATTCCATTGTCAAAAATCGCAATAAATTAGGAGAACCATCCAAAGTCCCTGAGGCCATCCCAATCGTGCAGGTCCCCCGGGACAAAAAAGGGCGGTTGATACCAGCTGAGCATCTACCTCCACTCATACCATAGATGGATGTCCCCAGAGAAGAAGTTTGAACCAGACAGGACCCGAGGCCATTATCGGATCCATTGCTTTGGTTTACAGGCATGTCTCCTCAAAAGCCTGGATTCCAATACCAGCAGAGGGGATTTCCTGAGGCACGCATCAGAACAAATCTCGTCTCCACAAGGAAACGTGTGCATTGGAGCTGTGTCAAAAGCTTAGGAGAATACTTCAGGGTCCCGGTGCCACCGCCCCATTCCAAGGCTCTCATGGACACAAACACACATTGCGACCCATCCTCAGGAAAGTCCATTTCAACTCAGCCACCCCGGTTGCTCCCGCAGATCCATTGGATCTAAACTGTCTCGTTGCTAGGAGGCAATTGGAATCCGAGGCGGACTTCCCAGGCATCCATCCTCGAACGGTGCTCTGGTTTCATTCCATATGGAATTTCCTGGAACTGTCCAACAGGTCTCAATTGTCCTGCAGAAGGAATCCTTGAAGGGGGCATCCCACATCTCCCAACGTGGGTAAACTCCATGGCCTCGAGATTCCGCTCCCTTCATGAAGGGGCCGTCATGCACAGAAACTCCAAACTGAGCCAACGTCTGATCCTCGCCCTGACTTTAGATGCATGAGATATTGGTTCACATCTGCAGGGGGTACCTGCCGTGCCCTCACCCTGAATCCGAAGTCTAGCTTGTGTTCTCAGACTTCCGTCCTCACTCTCCTGGCCCCGAAGCCCTCAAGTTTGGCAATTCCGGACCGACAATGAAGCTCTCTGCCTGCCCTCTAGAAAAAATATATTGCCTAATGAGCTGCCCAGGCAGCTTAAATGAGGATAAACCTACACAGCACTCGCCTCTACCCAAATTATATAGTCTAACCTGGGCACTAATGCACTGTCTGACACAACCGGAGCCCAGACCTTTTGACCAACTCCCAGACAGCTGACCGCACACTGAGCACATCAGACCCGCCATGGCCTTATGTCATCATCTCTTTCCTACCTCAGTTTTCAGTCTTCAGAACCTAGACCTTATCTCCAATCACTGCCCACGGGTGACTGTGATGCAGAAATCATAACTCTTCCTGACCCATGGCAAGAAACCTTGTGGTTGGCATGTTGTCCAACATTCAGTGTAGGAGAAAAAAGTATTCACAATGAGGCCCCGCCCATTCTTGAGTGCGACGGAGAGCATAAACACACATTGTGACCTCAGCGTGGGTCCTGTCCTCTAGGAATTCCTCTCAGTGGCTGGATCATTAGATGTCATAATGGGCTTGACATGTCCCTAGGCCCCAATTTTTACCAGATTTCTGGTTGCCCAGTCGCCCCTCCCCAGGGCTCTACTCCGGAATCCCTCATTAGGTGGGACATCTGAGGTTGAAACACAAAAGGAAACAAATCAACAACAACAAAAAAACGGACTTCTTCCATCCCCAGAATGACCCCAAACTCTTTGGACGGGGCCGGAACCCCAGAGAGTAAGACTCGTCCATTTCCCATGAAGTCATCCTGGCAATTTCACGACCATGACCGACACGATATCCAGAGACAAATACTTGAGCAAGAGACTCACACTCGCCCTTTTTTCATATCCCGAAGAGTTCTCCTCATGGTCTGTAGATCAGTCCTGCCATACCTATGACCTGAAACATAAGCCGAGTTTGTGTTTTCAGACAACTGTCGAAACAGGTCTGGCGTACACACGCTACAGGCTCAAGCCCCTGTAGCCAAACCTGAGGACTGTACTTGCACTTTCTAATGGAATTGTATGTGTCCAGTCCAATGGCCACAACCCTACTAATAGGATAAATCTCCAAAGTCCCTGAGGCCATCCCAATAGTTGTGGCTTCCCAGGACAAACAGGGGCAATCTGAGCCCATCTGAGCACCTACCTGCACTCAGACCCGTAGACTGATGTCCCCAGAGGTAAAAAGAAACGAACAGGCCCCTAGGAACTAATAGGATCCATGCCTTTGGTTTCAAGGCATCTCTCCTCAGAGGCCTGGATTTCAATACCAGCATATGGCTGTTTCTTGACTCACCCATCAGAACAAATCTCATCTACACATGGGAAACATGCACTTTGGAGCTGTGTCAAAGCCTCTGTTTAGGAGAACCCTTCAGGGCCCCAGTGCCACCGCTTCATTCCAAGGTCTCCATAGACACAAAAACATATTAGGACACATCCACAGGAGAGTCCATTTCAACTCAGCCTCCTCGGTTGCTCCCCCCTCATCCAGCAGATCTAACCTTTCTTGTTGCTTGGAGACAATTGGAATGCGAGGTGGGCTACCCAGCCATCCATCCTTTGAACCCTGCTCGGAATCGTTGGCCTGGAGCCAAACAACAGGTCTCAATTGTCCTGCAGAAGAATCTTTGCAGTTTGGAGCTTCTCACAACTCCCATCGTGGGAAAACCCCCATGGCCTCGTGATCCACCCCCCCTTCAAGACGGGGCCATCAGGGACAGAAAGTCCAACCTGAGCGATCGTCTGATCCTTGCCCTGACTTCAGGTGCACGAGATCTCGATTGAGGTCTGTAGATTGTGCCTGCCATATCCTCACCCAGAAAACTTGGCCTAGTTTGGGTTCTCAGACTTCCGTCCTCAGACTACTGGCCCACAAGCCCTGTGTTTGGCAATCCAGAACTACAATGCCGCACTCTGCCTGCCCTTCAGAAGAAAAACATTGCCCTCTGGGGCTACCCAGAAACCCCAAATGAGGATCAACCTGCACGCCATTCGGCTGTACCCCAAATATATAGACTGACCTGGGCCCTATTGCACTTTCTGACCCGGCCTGAGCCTGGACCTCCTGGCCCCACCCAGACAGCTGGCCGCACACTTAGCACATCGGACCCGCCATGGCCTTAGGTCGTCATCTCTTCTCAACCTCGGTTTCCAGGCTTCAGAACCTACACCTGATCTCCAATCACTGCCCTGGTTTGAAAATGATGCAGAAATCAGAGCTCTTTCCCCATGGCAAGAAACCTTGTGTTTGGAAGGTTGTCCAACGTTCAGTGTAGTTGGAACCAGTGTGGCCCATGAAGCCCAGCCCATGCTTGCGGGCCACATTGGTCACAAACACACATTGTGACCCTCAGCCTGAGCCCAGTCCTCAGGTAAGGCCTCTCAGTGGCTGGATGAAGAGACAGCATATTGGGCTTGCCATGCCCCTAGGCCCCAATTTTTAACCATAGTTCGGGTTGTCCCTTCACTCTTCCCCAGGGCTCTGCTTTGGAATTCCTCTTTTGGTGGGATACCTGAGTTTACAAACCTGAAAGGAGTCCTCCCATCCCACAGATTGACGAAAAACAATTGGGATCGCGCCAAATCCACAGAGAGGAAGATTGGTCCATGGCCCATGATGCCTCCCCAACATTCCACGGCCATCGCTGATACAAAATCCAGAGACAAAAGCCTGAGCAAGCGCCTCAGACTCGCTCATTCTTCAGATCCTGAAGAGTTCTTCTCATGGTTTGTAGATCGGGCGTGCCATACCTATGGCCCCAAACCTAAGCTGAGTTTGTGTTTTCAGACTTCTGTCCTCAAAGTCCTAAGCCACAATCCCTCCAGGCTGGGGCCCCTGGAGTCACACATTAGGACTGCGCCTACCCATTCCATGGGAATTCTGCCCATTCCATTGTCAAAAATCGCAATAAATTAGGAGAACCATCCAAAGTCCCTGAGGCCATCCCAATCGTGCAGGTCCCCCGGGACAAAAAAGGGCGGTTGATACCAGCTGAGCATCTACCTCCACTCATACCATAGATGGATGTCCCCAGAGAAGAAGTTTGAACCAGACAGGACCCGAGGCCATTATCGGATCCATTGCTTTGGTTTACAGGCATGTCTCCTCAAAAGCCTGGATTCCAATACCAGCAGAGGGGATTTCCTGAGGCACGCATCAGAACAAATCTCGTCTCCACAAGGAAACGTGTGCATTGGAGCTGTGTCAAAAGCTTAGGAGAATACTTCAGGGTCCCGGTGCCACCGCCCCATTCCAAGGCTCTCATGGACACAAACACACATTGCGACCCATCCTCAGGAAAGTCCATTTCAACTCAGCCACCCCGGTTGCTCCCGCAGATCCATTGGATCTAAACTGTCTCGTTGCTAGGAGGCAATTGGAATCCGAGGCGGACTTCCCAGGCATCCATCCTCGAACGGTGCTCTGGTTTCATTCCATATGGAATTTCCTGGAACTGTCCAACAGGTCTCAATTGTCCTGCAGAAGGAATCCTTGAAGGGGGCATCCCACATCTCCCAACGTGGGTAAACTCCATGGCCTCGAAATTCCGCTCCCTTCATGAAGGGGCCGTCATGCACAGAAACTCCAAACTGAGCCAACGTCTGATCCTCGCCCTGACTTTAGATGCATGAGATATTGGTTCACATCTGCAGGGGGTACCTGCCGTGCCCTCACCCTGAATCCGAAGTCTAGCTTGTGTTCTCAGACTTCCGTCCTCACTCTCCTGGCCCCGAAGCCCTCAAGTTTGGCAATTCCGGACCGACAATGAAGCTCTCTGCCTGCCCTCTAGAAAAAATATATTGCCTAATGAGCTGCCCAGGCAGCTTAAATGAGGATAAACCTACACAGCACTCGCCTCTACCCAAATTATATAGTCTAACCTGGGCACTAATGCACTGTCTGACACAACCGGAGCCCAGACCTTTTGACCAACTCCCAGACAGCTGACCGCACACTGAGCACATCAGACCCGCCATGGCCTTATGTCATCATCTCTTCCCTACCTCAGTTTTCAGTCTTCAGAACCTAGACCTTATCTCCAATCACTGCCCACGGGTGACTGTGATGCAGAAATCATAACTCTTCCTGACCCATGGCAAGAAACCTTGTGGTTGGCATGCTGTCCAACATTCAGTGTAGGAGAAAAAAGTATTCACAATGAGGCCCCGCCCATTCTTGAGTGCGACGGAGAGCATAAACACACATTGTGACCTCAGCGTGGGTCCTGTCCTCTAGGAATTCCTCTCAGTGGCTGGATCATTAGATGTCATAATGGGCTTGACATGTCCCTAGGCCCCAATTTTTACCAGATTTCTGGTTGCCCAGTCGCCCCTCCCCAGGGCTCTACTCCGGAATCCCTCATTAGGTGGGACATCTGAGGTTGAAACACAAAAGGAAACAAATCAACAACAACAAAAAAACGGACTTCTTCCATCCCCAGAATGACCCCAAACTCTTTGGACGGGGCCGGAACCCCAGAGAGTAAGACTCGTCCATTTCCCATGAAGTCATCCTGGCAATTTCACGACCATGACCGACACGATATCCAGAGACAAATACTTGAGCAAGAGACTCACACTCGCCCTTTTTTCATATCCCGAAGAGTTCTCCTCATGGTCTGTAGATCAGTCCTGCCATACCTATGACCTGAAACATAAGCCGAGTTTGTGTTTTCAGACAACTGTCGAAACAGGTCTGGCGTACACACGCTACAGGCTCAAGCCCCTGTAGCCAAACCTGAGGACTGTACTTGCACTTTCTAATGGAATTGTATGTGTCCAGTCCAATGGCCACAACCCTACTAATAGGATAAATCTCCAAAGTCCCTGAGGCCATCCCAATAGTTGTGGCTTCCCAGGACAAACAGGGGCAATCTGAGCCCATCTGAGCACCTACCTGCACTCAGACCCGTAGACTGATGTCCCCAGAGGTAAAAAGAAACGAACAGGCCCCTAGGAACTAATAGGATCCATGCCTTTGGTTTCAAGGCATCTCTCCTCAGAGGCCTGGATTTCAATACCAGCATATGGCTGTTTCTTGACTCACCCATCAGAACAAATCTCATCTACACATGGGAAACATGCACTTTGGAGCTGTGTCAAAGCCTCTGTTTAGGAGAACCCTTCAGGGCCCCAGTGCCACCGCTTCATTCCAAGGTCTCCATAGACACAAAAACATATTAGGACACATCCACAGGAGAGTCCATTTCAACTCAGCCTCCTCGGTTGCTCCCCCCTCATCCAGCAGATCTAACCTTTCTTGTTGCTTGGAGACAATTGGAATGCGAGGTGGGCTACCCAGCCATCCATCCTTTGAACCCTGCTCGGAATCGTTGGCCTGGAGCCAAACAACAGGTCTCAATTGTCCTGCAGAAGAATCTTTGCAGTTTGGAGCTTCTCACAACTCCCATCGTGGGAAAACCCCCATGGCCTCGTGATCCACCCCCCCTTCAAGACGGGGCCATCAGGGACAGAAAGTCCAACCTGAGCGATCGTCTGATCCTTGCCCTGACTTCAGGTGCACGAGATCTCGATTGAGGTCTGTAGATTGTGCCTGCCATATCCTCACCCAGAAAACTTGGCCTAGTTTGGGTTCTCAGACTTCCGTCCTCAGACTACTGGCCCACAAGCCCTGTGTTTGGCAATCCAGAACTACAATGCCGCACTCTGCCTGCCCTTCAGAAGAAAAACATTGCCCTCTGGGGCTACCCAGAAACCCCAAATGAGGATCAACCTGCACGCCATTCGGCTGTACCCCAAATATATAGACTGACCTGGGCCCTATTGCACTTTCTGACCCGGCCTGAGCCTGGACCTCCTGGCCCCACCCAGACAGCTGGCCGCACACTTAGCACATCGGACCCGCCATGGCCTTAGGTCGTCATCTCTTCTCAACCTCGGTTTCCAGGCTTCAGAACCTACACCTGATCTCCAATCACTGCCCTGGTTTGAAAATGATGCAGAAATCAGAGCTCTTTCCCCATGGCAAGAAACCTTGTGTTTGGAAGGTTGTCCAACGTTCAGTGTAGTTGGAACCAGTGTGGCCCATGAAGCCCAGCCCATGCTTGCGGGCCACATTGGTCACAAACACACATTGTGACCCTCAGCCTGAGCCCAGTCCTCAGGTAAGGCCTCTCAGTGGCTGGATGAAGAGACAGCATATTGGGCTTGCCATGCCCCTAGGCCCCAATTTTTAACCATAGTTCGGGTTGTCCCTTCACTCTTCCCCAGGGCTCTGCTTTGGAATTCCTCTTTTGGTGGGATACCTGAGTTTACAAACCTGAAAGGAGTCCTCCCATCCCACAGATTGACGAAAAACAATTGGGATCGCGCCAAATCCACAGAGAGGAAGATTGGTCCATGGCCCATGATGCCTCCCCAACATTCCACGGCCATCGCTGATACAAAATCCAGAGACAAAAGCCTGAGCAAGCGCCTCAGACTCGCTCATTCTTCATATCCTGAAGAGTTCTTCTCATGGTTTGTAGATCGGGCGTGCCATACCTATGGCCCCAAACCTAAGCTGAGTTTGTGTTTTCAGACTTCTGTCCTCAAAGTCCTAAGCCACAATCCCTCCAGGCTGGGGCCCCTGGAGTCACACATTAGGACTGCGCCTACCCATTCCATGGGAATTCTGCCCATTCCATTGTCAAAAATCGCAATAAATTAGGAGAACCATCCAAAGTCCCTGAGGCCATCCCAATCGTGCAGGTCCCCCGGGACAAAAAAGGGCGGTTGATACCAGCTGAGCATCTACCTCCACTCATACCATAGATGGATGTCCCCAGAGAAGAAGTTTGAACCAGACAGGACCCGAGGCCATTATCGGATCCATTGCTTTGGTTTACAGGCATGTCTCCTCAAAAGCCTGGATTCCAATACCAGCAGAGGGGATTTCCTGAGGCACGCATCAGAACAAATCTCGTCTCCACAAGGAAACGTGTGCATTGGAGCTGTGTCAAAAGCTTAGGAGAATACTTCAGGGTCCCGGTGCCACCGCCCCATTCCAAGGCTCTCATGGACACAAACACACATTGCGACCCATCCTCAGGAAAGTCCATTTCAACTCAGCCACCCCGGTTGCTCCCGCAGATCCATTGGATCTAAACTGTCTCATTGCTAGGAGGCAATTGGAATCCGAGGCGGACTTCCCAGGCATCCATCCTCGAACGGTGCTCTGGTTTCATTCCATATGGAATTTCCTGGAACTGTCCAACAGGTCTCAATTGTCCTGCAGAAGGAATCCTTGAAGGGGGCATCCCACATCTCCCAACGTGGGTAAACTCCATGGCCTCGAGATTCCGCTCCCTTCATGAAGGGGCCGTCATGCACAGAAACTCCAAACTGAGCCAACGTCTGATCCTCGCCCTGACTTTAGATGCATGAGATATTGGTTCACATCTGCAGGGGGTACCTGCCGTGCCCTCACCCTGAATCCGAAGTCTAGCTTGTGTTCTCAGACTTCCGTCCTCACTCTCCTGGCCCCGAAGCCCTCACGTTTGGCAATTCCGGACCGACAATGAAGCTCTCTGCCTGCCCTCTAGCAAAAATATATTGCCTAATGAGCTGCCCAGGCAGCTTAAATGAGGATAAACCTACACAGCACTCGCCTCTACCCAAATTATATAGTCTAACCTGGGCACTAATGCACTGTCTGACACAACCGGAGCCCAGACCTTTTGACCAACTCCCAGACAGCTGACCGCACACTGAGCACATCAGACCCGCCATGGCCTTATGTCATCATCTCTTCCCTACCTCAGTTTTCAGTCTTCAGAACCTAGACCTTATCTCCAATCACTGCCCACGGGTGACTGTGATGCAGAAATCATAACTCTTCCTGACCCATGGCAAGAAACCTTGTGGTTGGCATGCTGTCCAACATTCAGTGTAGGAGAAAAAAGTATTCACAATGAGGCCCCGCCCATTCTTGAGTGCGACGGAGAGCATAAACACACATTGTGACCTCAGCGTGGGTCCTGTCCTCTAGGAATTCCTCTCAGTGGCTGGATCATTAGATGTCATAATGGGCTTGACATGTCCCTAGGCCCCAATTTTTACCAGATTTCTGGTTGCCCAGTCGCCCCTCCCCAGGGCTCTACTCCGGAATCCCTCATTAGGTGGGACATCTGAGGTTGAAACACAAAAGGAAACAAATCAACAACAACAAAAAAACGGACTTCTTCCATCCCCAGAATGACCCCAAACTCTTTGGACGGGGCCGGAACCCCAGAGAGTAAGACTCGTCCATTTCCCATGAAGTCATCCTGGCAATTTCACGACCATGACCGACACGATATCCAGAGACAAATACTTGAGCAAGAGACTCACACTCGCCCTTTTTTCATATCCCGAAAAGTTCTCCTCATGGTCTGTAGATCAGTCCTGCCATACCTATGACCTGAAACATAAGCCGAGTTTGTGTTTTCAGACAACTGTCGAAACAGGTCTGGCGTACACACGCTACAGGCTCAAGCCCCTGTAGCCAAACCTGAGGACTGTACTTGCACTTTCTAATGGAATTGTATGTGTCCAGTCCAATGGCCACAACCCTACTAATAGGATAAATCTCCAAAGTCCCTGAGGCCATCCCAATAGTTGTGGCTTCCCAGGACAAACAGGGGCAATCTGAGCCCATCTGAGCACCTACCTGCACTCAGACCCGTAGACTGATGTCCCCAGAGGTAAAAAGAAACGAACAGGCCCCTAGGAACTAATAGGATCCATGCATTTGGTTTCAAGGCATCTCTCCTCAGAGGCCTGGATTTCAATACCAGCATATGGCTGTTTCTTGACTCACCCATCAGAACAAATCTCATCTACACATGGGAAACATGCACTTTGGAGCTGTGTCAAAGCCTCTGTTTAGGAGAACCCTTCAGGGCCCCAGTGCCACCGCTTCATTCCAAGGTCTCCATAGACACAAAAACATATTAGGACACATCCACAGGAGAGTCCATTTCAACTCAGCCTCCTCGGTTGCTCCCCCCTCATCCAGCAGATCTAACCTTTCTTGTTGCTTGGAGACAATTGGAATGCGAGGTGGGCTACCCAGCCATCCATCCTTTGAACCCTGCTCGGAATCGTTGGCCTGGAGCCAAACAACAGGTCTCAATTGTCCTGCAGAAGAATCTTTGCAGTTTGGAGCTTCTCACAACTCCCATCGTGGGAAAACGCCCATGGCGTCGTGATCTACCCCCCCTTCAAGAAGGGGCCATCAGGGACAGAAAGTCCAACCTGAGCGATCGTCTGATCCTTGCCCTGACTTCAGGTGCACGAGATCTCGATTGAGGTCTGAAGATTGTGCCTGCCATATCCTCACCCAGAAACCTTGGCCTAGTTTGGGTTCTCAGACTTCCGTCCTCAGACTACTGGCCCCAAGCCCTCCTGTTTGGCAATCCAGAACTACAATGCCGCACTCTGCCTGCCCTTCAGAAGAAAAACATTGCCCTCTGGGGCTACCCAGAAACCCCAAATGAGGATCAACCTGCACGCCATTCGGCTGTACCCCAAATATATAGACTGACCTGGGCCCTATTGCACTTTCTGACCCGGCCTGAGCCTGGACCTCCTGGCCCCACCCAGACAGCTGGCCGCACACTTAGCACATCGGACCCGCCATGGCCTTAGGTCGTCATCTCTTCTCAACCTCGGTTTCCAGGCTTCAGAACCTACACCTGATCTCCAATCACTGCCCTGGTTTGAAAATGATGCAGAAATCAGAACTCTTTCCCCATGGCAAGAAACCTTGTGTTTGGAAGGTTGTCCAACGTTCAGTGTAGTTGGAACCAGTGTGGCCCATGAAGCCCAGCCCATGCTTGCGGGCCACATTGGTCACAAACACACATTGTGACCCTCAGCCTGAGCCCAGTCCTCAGGTAAGGCCTCTCAGTGGCTGGATGAAGAGACAGCATATTGGGCTTGCCATGCCCCTAGGCCCCAATTTTTAACCATAGTTCGGGTTGTCCCTTCACTCTTCCCCAGGGCTCTGCTTTGGAATTCCTCTTTTGGTGGGATACCTGAGTTTACAAACCTGAAAGGAGTCCTCCCGTCCCACAGATTGACGAAAAACAATTGGGATCGCGCCAAATCCACAGAGAGGAAGATTCGTCCATGGCCCATGATGCCTCCCCAACATTCCACGGCCATCGCTGATACAAAATCCAGAGACAAAAGCCTGAGCAAGCGCCTCAGACTCGCTCATTCTTCATATCCTGAAGAGTTCTTCTCATGGTTTGTAGATCGGGCGTGCCATACATATGGCCCCAAACCTAAGCTGAGTTTGTGTTTTCAGACTTCTGTCCTCAAAGTCCTAAGCCACAATCCCTCCAGGCTGGGGCCCCTGGAGTCACACATTAGGACTGCGCCTACCCATTCCATGGGAATTCTGCCCATTCCATTGTCAAAAATCGCAATAAATTAGGAGAACCATCCAAAGTCCCTGAGGCCATCCCAATCGTGCAGGTCCCCCGGGACAAAAAAGGGCGGTTGATACCAGCTGAGCATCTACCTCCACTCATACCATAGATGGATGTCCCCAGAGAAGAAGTTTGAACCAGACAGGACCCGAGGCCATTATCGGATCCATTGCTTTGGTTTACAGGCATGTCTCCTCAAAAGCCTGGATTCCAATACCAGCAGAGGGGATTTCCTGAGGCACGCATCAGAACAAATCTCGTCTCCACAAGGAAACGTGTGCATTGGAGCTGTGTCAAAAGCTTAGGAGAATACTTCAGGGTCCCGGTGCCACCGCCCCATTCCAAGGCTCTCATGGACACAAACACACATTGCGACCCATCCTCAGGAAAGTCCATTTCAACTCAGCCACCCCGGTTGCTCCCGCAGATCCATTGGATCTAAACTGTCTCGTTGCTAGGAGGCAATTGGAATCCGAGGCGGACTTCCCAGGCATCCATCCTCGAACGGTGCTCTGGTTTCATTCCATATGGAATTTCCTGGAACTGTCCAACAGGTCTCAATTGTCCCGCAGAAGGAATCCTTGAAGGGGGCATCCCACATCTCCCAACGTGGGTAAACTCCATGGCCTCGAGATTCCGTTCCCTTCATGAAGGGGCCGTCATGCACAGAAACTCCAAACTGAGCCAACGTCTGATCCTCGCCCTGACTTTAGATGCATGAGATATTGGTTCACATCTGCAGGGGGTACCTGCCGTGCCCTCACCCTGAATCCGAAGTCTAGCTTGTGTTCTCAGACTTCCGTCCTCACTCTCCTGGCCCCGAAGCCCTCAAGTTTGGCAATTCCGGACCGACAATGAAGCTCTCTGCCTGCCCTCTAGCAAAAATATATTGCCTAATGAGCTGCCCAGGCAGCTTAAATGAGGATAAACCTACACAGCACTCGCCTCTACCCAAATTATATAGTCTAACCTGGGCACTAATGCACTGTCTGACACAACCGGAGCCCAGACCTTTTGACCAACTCCCAGACAGCTGACCGCACACTGAGCACATCAGACCCGCCATGGCCTTATGTCATCATCTCTTCCCTACCTCAGTTTTCAGTCTTCAGAACCTAGACCTTATCTCCAATCACTGCCCACGGGTGACTGTGATGCAGAAATCATAACTCTTCCTGACCCATGGCAAGAAACCTTTTGGTTGGCATGTTGTCCAACATTCAGTGTAGGAGAAAAAACTATTCACAATGAGGCCCCGCCCATTCTTGAGTGCGACGGAGAGCATAAACACACATTGTGACCTCAGCGTGGGTCCTGTCCTCTAGGAATTCCTCTCAGTGGCTGGATCATTAGATGTCATAATGGGCTTGACATGTCCCTAGGCCCCAATTTTTACCAGATTTCTGGTTGCCCAGTCGCCCCTCCCCAGGGCTCTACTCCGGAATCCCTCATTAGGTGGGACATCTGAGGTTGAAACACAAAAGGAAACAAATCAACAACAACAAAAAAACGGACTTCTTCCATCCCCAGAATGACCCCAAACTCTTTGGACGGGGCCGGAACCCCAGAGAGTAAGACTCGTCCATTTCCCATGAAGTCATCCTGGCAATTTCACGACCATGACCGACACGATATCCAGAGACAAATACTTGAGCAAGAGACTCACACTCGCCCTTTTTTCATATCCCGAAGAGTTCTCCTCATGGTCTGTAGATCAGTCCTGCCATACCTATGACCTGAAACATAAGCCGAGTTTGTGTTTTCAGACAACTGTCGAAACAGGTCTGGCGTACACACGCTACAGGCTCAAGCCCCTGTAGCCAAACCTGAGGACTGTACTTGCACTTTCTAATGGAATTGTATGTGTCCAGTCCAATGGCCACAACCCTACTAATAGGATAAATCTCCAAAGTCCCTGAGGCCATCCCAATAGTTGTGGCTTCCCAGGACAAACAGGGGCAATCTGAGCCCATCTGAGCACCTACCTGCACTCAGACCCGTAGACTGATGTCCCCAGAGGTAAAAAGAAACGAACAGGCCCCTAGGAACTAATAGGATCCATGCCTTTGGTTTCAAGGCATCTCTCCTCAGAGGCCTGGATTTCAATACCAGCATATGGCTGTTTCTTGACTCACCCATCAGAACAAATCTCATCTACACATGGGAAACATGCACGTTGGAGCTGTGTCAAAGCCTCTTTTTAGGAGAACCCTTCAGGGCCCCAGTGCCACCGCTTCATTCCAAGGTCTCCATAGACACAAAAACATATTAGGACACATCCACAGGAGAGTCCATTTCAACTCAGCCTCCTCGGTTGCTCCCCCCTCATCCAGCAGATCTAACCTTTCTTGTTGCTTGGAGACAATTGGAATGCGAGGTGGGCTACCCAGCCATCCATCCTTTGAACCCTGCTCGGAATCGTTGGCCTGGAGCCAACCAACAGGTCTCAATTGTCCTGCAGAAGAATCTTCGCAGTTTGGAGCTTCTCACAACTCCCAACGTGGGAAAACCCCCATGGCCTCGTGATCTACCCCCCCTTCAAGAAGGGGCCATCAGGGACAGAAAGTCCAACCTGAGCGATCGTCTGATCCTTGCCCTGACTTCAGGTGCACGAGATCTCGATTGAGGTCTGTAGATTGTGCCTGCCATATCCTCACCCAGAAACCTTGGCCTAGTTTGGGTTCTCAGACTTCCGTCCTCAGACTACTGGCCCCAAGCCCTCCTGTTTGGCAATCCAGAACTACAATGCCGCACTCTGCCTGCCCTTCAGAAGAAAAACATTGCCCTCTGGGGCTACCCAGAAACCCCAAATGAGGATCAACCTGCACGCCATTCGGCTGTACCCCAAATATATAGACTGACCTGGGCCCTATTGCACTTTCTGACCCGGCCTGAGCCTGGACCTCCTGGCCCCACCCAGACAGCTGGCCGCACACTTAGCACATCGGACCCGCCATGGCCTTAGGTCGTCATCTCTTCTCAACCTCGGTTTCCAGGCTTCAGAACCTAGACCTGATCTCCAATCACTGCCCTGGTTTGAAAATGATGCAGAAATCAGAACTCTTTCCCCATGGCAAGAAACCTTGTGATTGGAAGGTTGTCCAACGTTCAGTGTAGTTGGAACCAGTGTGGCCCATGAAGCCCAGCCCATGCTTGCGGGCCACATTGGTCACAAACACACATTGTGACCCTCAGCCTGAGCCCAGTCCTCAGGTAAGGCCTCTCAGTGGCTGGATGAAGAGACAGCATATTGGGCTTGCCATGCCCCTAGGCCCCAATTTTTAACCATAGTTCGGGTTGTCCCTTCACTCTTCCCCAGGGCTCTGCTTTGGAATTCCTCTTTTGGTGGGATACCTGAGTTTACAAACCTGAAAGGAGTCCTCCCATCCCACAGATTGACGAAAAACAATTGGGATCGCGCCAAATCCACAGAGAGGAAGATTCGTCCATGGCCCATGATGCCTCCCCAACATTCCACGGCCATCGCTGATACAAAATCCAGAGACAAAAGCCTGAGCAAGCGCCTCAGACTCGCTCATTCTTCAGATCCTGAAGAGTTCTTCTCATGGTTTGTAGATCGGGCGTGCCATACATATGGCCCCAAACCTAAGCTGAGTTTGTGTTTTCAGACTTCTGTCCTCAAAGTCCTAAGCCACAATCCCTCCAGGCTGGGGCCCCTGGAGTCACACATTAGGACTGCGCCTACCCATTCCATGGGAATTCTGCCCATTCCATTGTCAAAAATCGCAATAAATTAGGAGAACCATCCAAAGTCCCTGAGGCCATCCCAATCGTGCAGGTCCCCCGGGACAAAAAAGGGCGGTTGATACCAGCTGAGCATCTACCTCCACTCATACCATAGATGGATGTCCCCAGAGAAGAAGTTTGAACCAGACAGGACCCGAGGCCATTATCGGATCCATTGCTTTGGTTTACAGGCATGTCTCCTCAAAAGCCTGGATTCCAATACCAGCAGAGGGGATTTCCTGAGGCACACATCAGAACAAATCTCGTCTCCACAAGGAAACGTGTGCATTGGAGCTGTGTCAAAATCTTAGGAGAATACTTCAGGGTCCCGGTGCCACCGCCCCATTCCAAGGCTCTCATGGACACAAACACACATTGCGACCCATCCTCAGGAAAGTCCATTTCAACTCAGCCACCCCGGTTGCTCCCGCAGATCCATTGGATCTAAACTGTCTCGTTGCTAGGAGGCAATTGGAATCCGAGGCGGACTTCCCAGGCATCCATCCTCGAACGGTGCTCTGGTTTCATTCCATATGGAATTTCCTGGAACTGTCCAACAGGTCTCAATTGTCCCGCAGAAGGAATCCTTGAAGGGGGCATCCCACATCTCCCAACGTGGGTAAACTCCATGGCCTCGAGATTCCGCTCCCTTCATGAAGGGGCCGTCATGCACAGAAACTCCAAACTGAGCCAACGTCTGATCCTCGCCCTGACGTTAGATGCATGAGATATTGGTTCACATCTGCAGGGGGTACCTGCCGTGCCCTCACCCTGAATCCGAAGTCTAGCTTGTGTTCTCAGACTTCCGTCCTCACTCTCCTGGCCCAGAAGCCCTCAAGTTTGGCAATTCCGGACCGACAATGAAGCTCTCTGCCTGCCCTCTAGCAAAAATATATTGCCTAATGAGCTGCCCAGGCAGCTTAAATGAGGATAAACCTACACAGCACTCGCCTCTACCCAAATTATATAGTCTAACCTGGGCACTAATGCACTGTCTGACACAACCGGAGCCCAGACCTTTTGACCAACTCCCAGACAGCTGACCGCACACTGAGCACATCAGACCCGCCATGGCCTTATGTCATCATCTCTTCCCTACCTCAGTTTTCAGTCTTCAGAACCTAGACCTTATCTCCAATCACTGCCCACGGGTGACTGTGATGCAGAAATCATAACTCTTCCTGACCCATGGCAAGAAACCTTGTGGTTGGCATGCTGTCCAACATTCAGTGTAGGAGAAAAAAGTATTCACAATGAGGCCCCGCCCATTCTTGAGTGCGACGGAGAGCATAAACACACATTGTGACCTCAGCGTGGGTCCTGTCCTCTAGGAATTCCTCTCAGTGGCTGGATCATTAGATGTCATAATGGGCTTGACATGTCCCTAGGCCCCAATTTTTACCAGATTTCTGGTTGCCCAGTCGCCCCTCCCCAGGGCTCTACTCCGGAATCCCTCATTAGGTGGGACATCTGAGGTTGAAACACAAAAGGAAACAAATCAACAACAACAAAAAAACGGACTTCTTCCATCCCCAGAATGACCCCAAACTCTTTGGACGGGGCCGGAACCCCAGAGAGTAAGACTCGTCCATTTCCCATGAAGTCATCCTGGCAATTTCACGACCATGACCGACACGATATCCAGAGACAAATACTTGAGCAAGAGACTCACACTCGCCCTTTTTTCATATCCCGAAGAGTTCTCCTCATGGTCTGTAGATCAGTCCTGCCATACCTATGACCTGAAACATAAGCCGAGTTTGTGTTTTCAGACAACTGTCGAAACAGGTCTGGCGTACACACGCTACAGGCTCAAGCCCCTGTAGCCAAACCTGAGGACTGTACTTGCACTTTCTAATGGAATTGTATGTGTCCAGTCCAATGGCCACAACCCTACTAATAGGATAAATCTCCAAAGTCCCTGAGGCCATCCCAATAGTTGTGGCTTCCCAGGACAAACAGGGGCAATCTGAGCCCATCTGAGCACCTACCTGCACTCAGACCCGTAGACTGATGTCCCCAGAGGTAAAAAGAAACGAACAGGCCCCTAGGAACTAATAGGATCCATGCCTTTGGTTTCAAGGCATCTCTCCTCAGAGGCCTGGATTTCAATACCAGCATATGGCTGTTTCTTGACTCACCCATCAGAACAAATCTCATCTACACATGGGAAACATGCACGTTGGAGCTGTGTCAAAGCCTCTTTTTAGGAGAACCCTTCAGGGCCCCAGTGCCACCGCTTCATTCCAAGGTCTCCATAGACACAAAAACATATTAGGACACATCCACAGGAGAGTCCATTTCAACTCAGCCTCCTCGGTTGCTCCCCCCTCATCCAGCAGATCTAACCTTTCTTGTTGCTTGGAGACAATTGGAATGCGAGGTGGGCTACCCAGCCATCCATCCTTTGAACCCTGCTCGGAATCGTTGGCCTGGAGCCAACCAACAGGTCTCAATTGTCCTGCAGAAGAATCATCGCAGTTTGGAGCTTCTCACAACTCCCAACGTGGGAAAACCCCCATGGCCTCGTGATCTACCCCCCCTTCAAGAAGGGGCCATCAGGGACAGAAAGTCCAACCTGAGCGATCGTCTGATCCTTGCCCTGACTTCAGGTGCACGAGATCTCGATTGAGGTCTGTAGATTGTGCCTGCCATATCCTCACCCAGAAACCTTGGCCTAGTTTGGGTTCTCAGACTTCCGTCCTCAGACTACTGGCCCCAAGCCCTCCTGTTTGGCAATCCAGAACTACAATGCCGCACTCTGCCTGCCCTTCAGAAGAAAAACATTGCCCTCTGGGGCTACCCAGAAACCCCAAATGAGGATCAACCTGCACGCCATTCGGCTGTACCCCAAATATATAGACTGACCTGGGCCCTATTGCACTTTCTGACCCGGCCTGAGCCTGGACCTCCTGGCCCCACCCAGACAGCTGGCCGCACACTTAGCACATCGGACCCGCCATGGCCTTAGGTCGTCATCTCTTCTCAACCTCGGTTTCCAGGCTTCAGAACCTACACCTGATCTCCAATCACTGCCCTGGTTTGAAAATGATGCAGAAATCAGAACTCTTTCCCCATGGCAAGAAACCTTGTGATTGGAAGGTTGTCCAACATTCAGTGTAGTTGGAACCAGTGTGGCCCATGAAGCCCAGCCCATGCTTGCGGGCCACATTGGTCACAAACACACATTGTGACCCTCAGCCTGAGCCCAGTCCTCAGGTAAGGCCTCTCAGTGGCTGGATGAAGAGACAGCATATTGGGCTTGCCATGCCCCTAGGCCCCAATTTTTAACCATAGTTCGGGTTGTCCCTTCACTCTTCCCCAGGGCTCTGCTTTGGAATTCCTCTTTTGGTGGGATACCTGAGTTTACAAACCTGAAAGGAGTCCTCCCGTCCCACAGATTGACGAAAAACAATTGGGATCGCGCCAAATCCACAGAGAGGAAGATTCGTCCATGGCCCATGATGCCTCCCCAACATTCCACGGCCATCGCTGATACAAAATCCAGAGACAAAAGCCTGAGCAAGCGCCTCAGACTCGCTCATTCTTCATATCCTGAAGAGTTCTTCTCATGGTTTGTAGATCGGGCGTGCCATACATATGGCCCCAAACCTAAGCTGAGTTTGTGTTTTCAGACTTCTGTCCTCAAAGTCCTAAGCCACAATCCCTCCAGGCTGGGGCCCCTGGAGTCACACATTAGGACTGCGCCTACCCATTCCATGGGAATTCTGCCCATTCCATTGTCAAAAATCGCAATAAATTAGGAGAACCATCCAAAGTCCCTGAGGCCATCCCAATCGTGCAGGTCCCCCGGGACAAAAAAGGGCGGTTGATACCAGCTGAGCATCTACCTCCACTCATACCATAGATGGATGTCCCCAGAGAAGAAGTTTGAACCAGACAGGACCCGAGGCCATTATCGGATCCATTGCTTTGGTTTACAGGCATGTCTCCTCAAAAGCCTGGATTCCAATACCAGCAGAGGGGATTTCCTGAGGCACGCATCAGAACAAATCTCGTCTCCACAAGGAAACGTGTGCATTGGAGCTGTGTCAAAAGCTTAGGAGAATACTTCAGGGTCCCGGTGCCACCGCCCCATTCCAAGGCTCTCATGGACACAAACACACATTGCGACCCATCCTCAGGAAAGTCCATTTCAACTCAGCCACCCCGGTTGCTCCCGCAGATCCATTGGATCTAAACTGTCTCGTTGCTAGGAGGCAATTGGAATCCGAGGCGGACTTCCCAGGCATCCATCCTCGAACGGTGCTCTGGTTTCATTCCATATGGAATTTCCTGGAACTGTCCAACAGGTCTCAATTGTCCCGCAGAAGGAATCCTTGAAGGGGGCATCCCACATCTCCCAACGTGGGTAAACTCCATGGCCTCGAGATTCCGTTCCCTTCATGAAGGGGCCGTCATGCACAGAAACTCCAAACTGAGCCAACGTCTGATCCTCGCCCTGACTTTAGATGCATGAGATATTGGTTCACATCTGCAGGGGGTACCTGCCGTGCCCTCACCCTGAATCCGAAGTCTAGCTTGTGTTCTCAGACTTCCGTCCTCACTCTCCTGGCCCCGAAGCCCTCAAGTTTGGCAATTCCGGACCGACAATGAAGCTCTCTGCCTGCCCTCTAGCAAAAATATATTGCCTAATGAGCTGCCCAGGCAGCTTAAATGAGGATAAACCTACACAGCACTCGCCTCTACCCAAATTATATAGTCTAACCTGGGCACTAATGCACTGTCTGACACAACCGGAGCCCAGACCTTTTGACCAACTCCCAGACAGCTGACCGCACACTGAGCACATCAGACCCGCCATGGCCTTATGTCATCATCTCTTCCCTACCTCAGTTTTCAGTCTTCAGAACCTAGACCTTATCTCCAATCACTGCCCACGGGTGACTGTGATGCAGAAATCATAACTCTTCCTGACCCATGGCAAGAAACCTTTTGGTTGGCATGTTGTCCAACATTCAGTGTAGGAGAAAAAACTATTCACAATGAGGCCCCGCCCATTCTTGAGTGCGACGGAGAGCATAAACACACATTGTGACCTCAGCGTGGGTCCTGTCCTCTAGGAATTCCTCTCAGTGGCTGGATCATTAGATGTCATAATGGGCTTGACATGTCCCTAGGCCCCAATTTTTACCAGATTTCTGGTTGCCCAGTCGCCCCTCCCCAGGGCTCTACTCCGGAATCCCTCATTAGGTGGGACATCTGAGGTTGAAACACAAAAGGAAACAAATCAACAACAACAAAAAAACGGACTTCTTCCATCCCCAGAATGACCCCAAACTCTTTGGACGGGGCCGGAACCCCAGAGAGTAAGACTCGTCCATTTCCCATGAAGTCATCCTGGCAATTTCACGACCATGACCGACACGATATCCAGAGACAAATACTTGAGCAAGAGACTCACACTCGCCCTTTTTTCATATCCCGAAGAGTTCTCCTCATGGTCTGTAGATCAGTCCTGCCATACCTATGACCTGAAACATAAGCCGAGTTTGTGTTTTCAGACAACTGTCGAAACAGGTCTGGCGTACACACGCTACAGGCTCAAGCCCCTGTAGCCAAACCTGAGGACTGTACTTGCACTTTCTAATGGAATTGTATGTGTCCAGTCCAATGGCCACAACCCTACTAATAGGATAAATCTCCAAAGTCCCTGAGGCCATCCCAATAGTTGTGGCTTCCCAGGACAAACAGGGGCAATCTGAGCCCATCTGAGCACCTACCTGCACTCAGACCCGTAGACTGATGTCCCCAGAGGTAAAAAGAAACGAACAGGCCCCTAGGAACTAATAGGATCCATGCCTTTGGTTTCAAGGCATCTCTCCTCAGAGGCCTGGATTTCAATACCAGCATATGGCTGTTTCTTGACTCACCCATCAGAACAAATCTCATCTACACATGGGAAACATGCACGTTGGAGCTGTGTCAAAGCCTCTTTTTAGGAGAACCCTTCAGGGCCCCAGTGCCACCGCTTCATTCCAAGGTCTCCATAGACACAAAAACATATTAGGACACATCCACAGGAGAGTCCATTTCAACTCAGCCTCCTCGGTTGCTCCCCCCTCATCCAGCAGATCTAACCTTTCTTGTTGCTTGGAGACAATTGGAATGCGAGGTGGGCTACCCAGCCATCCATCCTTTGAACCCTGCTCGGAATCGTTGGCCTGGAGCCAACCAACAGGTCTCAATTGTCCTGCAGAAGAATCTTCGCAGTTTGGAGCTTCTCACAACTCCCAACGTGGGAAAACCCCCATGGCCTCGTGATCTACCCCCCCTTCAAGAAGGGGCCATCAGGGACAGAAAGTCCAACCTGAGCGATCGTCTGATCCTTGCCCTGACTTCAGGTGCACGAGATCTCGATTGAGGTCTGTAGATTGTGCCTGCCATATCCTCACCCAGAAACCTTGGCCTAGTTTGGGTTCTCAGACTTCCGTCCTCAGACTACTGGCCCCAAGCCCTCCTGTTTGGCAATCCAGAACTACAATGCCGCACTCTGCCTGCCCTTCAGAAGAAAAACATTGCCCTCTGGGGCTACCCAGAAACCCCAAATGAGGATCAACCTGCACGCCATTCGGCTGTACCCCAAATATATAGACTGACCTGGGCCCTATTGCACTTTCTGACCCGGCCTGAGCCTGGACCTCCTGGCCCCACCCAGACAGCTGGCCGCACACTTAGCACATCGGACCCGCCATGGCCTTAGGTCGTCATCTCTTCTCAACCTCGGTTTCCAGGCTTCAGAACCTACACCTGATCTCCAATCACTGCCCTGGTTTGAAAATGATGCAGAAATCAGAACTCTTTCCCCATGGCAAGAAACCTTGTGATTGGAAGGTTGTCCAACATTCAGTGTAGTTGGAACCAGTGTGGCCCATGAAGCCCAGCCCATGCTTGCGGGCCACATTGGTCACAAACACACATTGTGACCCTCAGCCTGAGCCCAGTCCTCAGGTAAGGCCTCTCAGTGGCTGGATGAAGAGACAGCATATTGGGCTTGCCATGCCCCTAGGCCCCAATTTTTAACCATAGTTCGGGTTGTCCCTTCACTCTTCCCCAGGGCTCTGCTTTGGAATTCCTCTTTTGGTGGGATACCTGAGTTTACAAACCTGAAAGGAGTCCTCCCATCCCACAGATTGACGAAAAACAATTGGGATCGCGCCAAATCCACAGAGAGGAAGATTCGTCCATGGCCCATGATGCCTCCCCAACATTCCACGGCCATCGCTGATACAAAATCCAGAGACAAAAGCCTGAGCAAGCGCCTCAGACTCGCTCATTCTTCAGATCCTGAAGAGTTCTTCTCATGGTTTGTAGATCGGGCGTGCCATACATATGGCCCCAAACCTAAGCTGAGTTTGTGTTTTCAGACTTCTGTCCTCAAAGTCCTAAGCCACAATCCCTCCAGGCTGGGGCCCCTGGAGTCACACATTAGGACTGCGCCTACCCATTCCATGGGAATTCTGCCCATTCCATTGTCAAAAATCGCAATAAATTAGGAGAACCATCCAAAGTCCCTGAGGCCATCCCAATCGTGCAGGTCCCCCGGGACAAAAAAGGGCGGTTGATACCAGCTGAGCATCTACCTCCACTCATACCATAGATGGATGTCCCCAGAGAAGAAGTTTGAACCAGACAGGACCCGAGGCCATTATCGGATCCATTGCTTTGGTTTACAGGCATGTCTCCTCAAAAGCCTGGATTCCAATACCAGCAGAGGGGATTTCCTGAGGCACGCATCAGAACAAATCTCGTCTCCACAAGGAAACGTGTGCATTGGAGCTGTGTCAAAATCTTAGGAGAATACTTCAGGGTCCCGGTGCCACCGCCCCATTCCAAGGCTCTCATGGACACAAACACACATTGCGACCCATCCTCAGGAAAGTCCATTTCAACTCAGCCACCCCGGTTGCTCCCGCAGATCCATTGGATCTAAACTGTCTCGTTGCTAGGAGGCAATTGGAATCCGAGGCGGACTTCCCAGGCATCCATCCTCGAACGGTGCTCTGGTTTCATTCCATATGGAATTTCCTGGAACTGTCCAACAGGTCTCAATTGTCCCGCAGAAGGAATCCTTGAAGGGGGCATCCCACATCTCCCAACGTGGGTAAACTCCATGGCCTCGAGATTCCGCTCCCTTCATGAAGGGGCCGTCATGCACAGAAACTCCAAACTGAGCCAACGTCTGATCCTCGCCCTGACGTTAGATGCATGAGATATTGGTTCACATCTGCAGGGGGTACCTGCCGTGCCCTCACCCTGAATCCGAAGTCTAGCTTGTGTTCTCAGACTTCCGTCCTCACTCTCCTGGCCCCGAAGCCCTCAAGTTTGGCAATTCCGGACCGACAATGAAGCTCTCTGCCTGCCCTCTAGCAAAAATATATTGCCTAATGAGCTGCCCAGGCAGCTTAAATGAGGATAAACCTACACAGCACTCGCCTCTACCCAAATTATATAGTCTAACCTGGGCACTAATGCACTGTCTGACACAACCGGAGCCCAGACCTTTTGACCAACTCCCAGACAGCTGACCGCACACTGAGCACATCAGACCCGCCATGGCCTTATGTCATCATCTCTTCCCTACCTCAGTTTTCAGTCTTCAGAACCTAGACCTTATCTCCAATCACTGCCCACGGGTGACTGTGATGCAGAAATCATAACTCTTCCTGACCCATGGCAAGAAACCTTGTGGTTGGCATGCTGTCCAACATTCAGTGTAGGAGAAAAAAGTATTCACAATGAGGCCCCGCCCATTCTTGAGTGCGACGGAGAGCATAAACACACATTGTGACCTCAGCGTGGGTCCTGTCCTCTAGGAATTCCTCTCAGTGGCTGGATCATTAGATGTCATAATGGGCTTGACATGTCCCTAGGCCCCAATTTTTACCAGATTTCTGGTTGCCCAGTCGCCCCTCCCCAGGGCTCTACTCCGGAATCCCTCATTAGGTGGGACATCTGAGGTTGAAACACAAAAGGAAACAAATCAACAACAACAAAAAAACGGACTTCTTCCATCCCCAGAATGACCCCAAACTCTTTGGACGGGGCCGGAACCCCAGAGAGTAAGACTCGTCCATTTCCCATGAAGTCATCCTGGCAATTTCACGACCATGACCGACACGATATCCAGAGACAAATACTTGAGCAAGAGACTCACACTCGCCCTTTTTTCATATCCCGAAGAGTTCTCCTCATGGTCTGTAGATCAGTCCTGCCATACCTATGACCTGAAACATAAGCCGAGTTTGTGTTTTCAGACAACTGTCGAAACAGGTCTGGCGTACACACGCTACAGGCTCAAGCCCCTGTAGCCAAACCTGAGGACTGTACTTGCACTTTCTAATGGAATTGTATGTGTCCAGTCCAATGGCCACAACCCTACTAATAGGATAAATCTCCAAAGTCCCTGAGGCCATCCCAATAGTTGTGGCTTCCCAGGACAAACAGGGGCAATCTGAGCCCATCTGAGCACCTACCTGCACTCAGACCCGTAGACTGATGTCCCCAGAGGTAAAAAGAAACGAACAGGCCCCTAGGAACTAATAGGATCCATGCCTTTGGTTTCAAGGCATCTCTCCTCAGAGGCCTGGATTTCAATACCAGCATATGGCTGTTTCTTGACTCACCCATCAGAACAAATCTCATCTACACATGGGAAACATGCACGTTGGAGCTGTGTCAAAGCCTCTTTTTAGGAGAACCCTTCAGGGCCCCAGTGCCACCGCTTCATTCCAAGGTCTCCATAGACACAAAAACATATTAGGACACATCCACAGGAGAGTCCATTTCAACTCAGCCTCCTCGGTTGCTCCCCCCTCATCCAGCAGATCTAACCTTTCTTGTTGCTTGGAGACAATTGGAATGCGAGGTGGGCTACCCAGCCATCCATCCTTTGAACCCTGCTCGGAATCGTTGGCCTGGAGCCAACCAACAGGTCTCAATTGTCCTGCAGAAGAATCATCGCAGTTTGGAGCTTCTCACAACTCCCAACGTGGGAAAACCCCCATGGCCTCGTGATCTACCCCCCCTTCAAGAAGGGGCCATCAGGGACAGAAAGTCCAACCTGAGCGATCGTCTGATCCTTGCCCTGACTTCAGGTGGACGAGATCTCGATTGAGGTCTGTAGATTGTGCCTGCCATATCCTCACCCAGAAACCTTGGCCTAGTTTGGGTTCTCAGACTTCCGTCCTCAGACTACTGGCCCCAAGCCCTCCTGTTTGGCAATCCAGAACTACAATGCCGCACTCTGCCTGCCCTTCAGAAGAAAAACATTGCCCTCTGGGGCTACCCAGAAACCCCAAATGAGGATCAACCTGCACGCCATTCGGCTGTACCCCAAATATATAGACTGACCTGGGCCCTATTGCACTTTCTGACCCGGCCTGAGCCTGGACCTCCTGGCCCCACCCAGACAGCTGGCCGCACACTTAGCACATCGGACCCGCCATGGCCTTAGGTCGTCATCTCTTCTCAACCTCGGTTTCCAGGCTTCAGAACCTACACCTGATCTCCAATCACTGCCCTGGTTTGAAAATGATGCAGAAATCAGAACTCTTTCCCCATGGCAAGAAACCTTGTGATTGGAAGGTTGTCCAACATTCAGTGTAGTTGGAACCAGTGTGGCCCATGAAGCCCAGCCCATGCTTGCGGGCCACATTGGTCACAAACACACATTGTGACCCTCAGCCTGAGCCCAGTCCTCAGGTAAGGCCTCTCAGTGGCTGGATGAAGAGACAGCATATTGGGCTTGCCATGCCCCTAGGCCCCAATTTTTAACCATAGTTCGGGTTGTCCCTTCACTCTTCCCCAGGGCTCTGCTTTGGAATTCCTCTTTTGGTGGGATACCTGAGTTTACAAACCTGAAAGGAGTCCTCCCATCCCACAGATTGACGAAAAACAATTGGGATCGCGCCAAATCCACAGAGAGGAAGATTCGTCCATGGCCCATGATGCCTCCCCAACATTCCACGGCCATCGCTGATACAAAATCCAGAGACAAAAGCCTGAGCAAGCGCCTCAGACTCGCTCATTCTTCATATCCTGAAGAGTTCTTCTCATGGTTTGTAGATCGGGCGTGCCATACATATGGCCCCAAACCTAAGCTGAGTTTGTGTTTTCAGACTTCTGTCCTCAAAGTCCTAAGCCACAATCCCTCCAGGCTGGGGCCCCTGGAGTCACACATTAGGACTGCGCCTACCCATTCCATGGGAATTCTGCCCATTCCATTGTCAAAAATCGCAATAAATTAGGAGAACCATCCAAAGTCCCTGAGGCCATCCCAATCGTGCAGGTCCCCCGGGACAAAAAAGGGCGGTTGATACCAGCTGAGCATCTACCTCCACTCATACCATAGATGGATGTCCCCAGAGAAGAAGTTTGAACCAGACAGGACCCGAGGCCATTATCGGATCCATTGCTTTGGTTTACAGGCATGTCTCCTCAAAAGCCTGGATTCCAATACCAGCAGAGGGGATTTCCTGAGGCACGCATCAGAACAAATCTCGTCTCCACAAGGAAACGTGTGCATTGGAGCTGTGTCAAAAGCTTAGGAGAATACTTCAGGGTCCCGGTGCCACCGCCCCATTCCAAGGCTCTCATGGACACAAACACACATTGCGACCCATCCTCAGGAAAGTCCATTTCAACTCAGCCACCCCGGTTGCTCCCGCAGATCCATTGGATCTAAACTGTCTCGTTGCTAGGAGGCAATTGGAATCCGAGGCGGACTTCCCAGGCATCCATCCTCGAACGGTGCTCTGGTTTCATTCCATATGGAATTTCCTGGAACTGTCCAACAGGTCTCAATTGTCCCGCAGAAGGAATCCTTGAAGGGGGCATCCCACATCTCCCAACGTGGGTAAACTCCATGGCCTCGAGATTCCGCTCCCTTCATGAAGGGGCCGTCATGCACAGAAACTCCAAACTGAGCCAACGTCTGATCCTCGCCCTGACTTTAGATGCATGAGATATTGGTTCACATCTGCAGGGGGTACCTGCCGTGCCCTCACCCTGAATCCGAAGTCTAGCTTGTGTTCTCAGACTTCCGTCCTCACTCTCCTGGCCCCGAAGCCCTCAAGTTTGGCAATTCCGGACCGACAATGAAGCTCTCTGCCTGCCCTCTAGCAAAAATATATTGCCTAATGAGCTGCCCAGGCAGCTTAAATGAGGATAAACCTACACAGCACTCGCCTCTACCCAAATTATATAGTCTAACCTGGGCACTAATGCACTGTCTGACACAACCGGAGCCCAGACCTTTTGACCAACTCCCAGACAGCTGACCGCACACTGAGCACATCAGACCCGCCATGGCCTTATGTCATCATCTCTTCCCTACCTCAGTTTTCAGTCTTCAGAACCTAGACCTTATCTCCAATCACTGCCCACGGGTGACTGTGATGCAGAAATCATAACTCTTCCTGACCCATGGCAAGAAACCTTGTGGTTGGCATGCTGTCCAACATTCAGTGTAGGAGAAAAAAGTATTCACAATGAGGCCCCGCCCATTCTTGAGTGCGACGGAGAGCATAAACACACATTGTGACCTCAGCGTGGGTCCTGTCCTCTAGGAATTCCTCTCAGTGGCTGGATCATTAGATGTCATAATGGGCTTGACATGTCCCTAGGCCCCAATTTTTACCAGATTTCTGGTTGCCCAGTCGCCCCTCCCCAGGGCTCTACTCCGGAATCCCTCATTAGGTGGGACATCTGAGGTTGAAACACAAAAGGAAACAAATCAACAACAACAAAAAAACGGACTTCTTCCATCCCCAGAATGACCCCAAACTCTTTGGACGGGGCCGGAACCCCAGAGAGTAAGACTCGTCCATTTCCCATGAAGTCATCCTGGCAATTTCACGACCATGACCGACACGATATCCAGAGACAAATACTTGAGCAAGAGACTCACACTCGCCCTTTTTTCATATCCCGAAGAGTTCTCCTCATGGTCTGTAGATCAGTCCTGCCATACCTATGACCTGAAACATAAGCCGAGTTTGTGTTTTCAGACAACTGTCGAAACAGGTCTGGCGTACACACGCTACAGGCTCAAGCCCCTGTAGCCAAACCTGAGGACTGTACTTGCACTTTCTAATGGAATTGTATGTGTCCAGTCCAATGGCCACAACCCTACTAATAGGATAAATCTCCAAAGTCCCTGAGGCCATCCCAATAGTTGTGGCTTCCCAGGACAAACAGGGGCAATCTGAGCCCATCTGAGCACCTACCTGCACTCAGACCCGTAGACTGATGTCCCCAGAGGTAAAAAGAAACGAACAGGCCCCTAGGAACTAATAGGATCCATGCCTTTGGTTTCAAGGCATCTCTCCTCAGAGGCCTGGATTTCAATACCAGCATATGGCTGTTTCTTGACTCACCCATCAGAACAAATCTCATCTACACATGGGAAACATGCACGTTGGAGCTGTGTCAAAGCCTCTTTTTAGGAGAACCCTTCAGGGCCCCAGTGCCACCGCTTCATTCCAAGGTCTCCATAGACACAAAAACATATTAGGACACATCCACAGGAGAGTCCATTTCAACTCAGCCTCCTCGGTTGCTCCCCCCTCATCCAGCAGATCTAACCTTTCTTGTTGCTTGGAGACAATTGGAATGCGAGGTGGGCTACCCAGCCATCCATCCTTTGAACCCTGCTCGGAATCGTTGGCCTGGAGCCAACCAACAGGTCTCAATTGTCCTGCAGAAGAATCATCGCAGTTTGGAGCTTCTCACAACTCCCAACGTGGGAAAACCCCCATGGCCTCGTGATCTACCCCCCCTTCAAGAAGGGGCCATCAGGGACAGAAAGTCCAACCTGAGCGATCGTCTGATCCTTGCCCTGACTTCAGGTGCACGAGATCTTGATTGAGGTCTGTAGATTGTGCCTGCCATATCCTCACCCAGAAACCTTGGCCTAGTTTGGGTTCTCAGACTTCCGTCCTCAGACTACTGGCCCCAAGCCCTCCTGTTTGGCAATCCAGAACTACAATGCCGCACTCTGCCTGCCCTTCAGAAGAAAAACATTGCCCTCTGGGGCTACCCAGAAACCCCAAATGAGGATCAACCTGCACGCCATTCGGCTGTACCCCAAATATATAGACTGACCTGGGCCCTATTGCACTTTCTGACCCGGCCTGAGCCTGGACCTCCTGGCCCCACCCAGACAGCTGGCCGCACACTTAGCACATCGGACCCGCCATGGCCTTAGGTCGTCATCTCTTCTCAACCTCGGTTTCCAGGCTTCAGAACCTACACCTGATCTCCAATCACTGCCCTGGTTTGAAAATGATGCAGAAATCAGAACTCTTTCCCCATGGCAAGAAACCTTGTGATTGGAAGGTTGTCCAACGTTCAGTGTAGTTGGAACCAGTGTGGCCCATGAAGCCCAGCCCATGCTTGCGGGCCACATTGGTCACAAACACACATTGTGACCCTCAGCCTGAGCCCAGTCCTCAGGTAAGGCCTCTCAGTGGCTGGATGAAGAGACAGCATATTGGGCTTGCCATGCCCCTAGGCCCCAATTTTTAACCATAGTTCGGGTTGTCCCTTCACTCTTCCCCAGGGCTCTGCTTTGGAATTCCTCTTTTGGTGGGATACCTGAGTTTACAAACCTGAAAGGAGTCCTCCCATCCCACAGATTGACGAAAAACAATTGGGATCGCGCCAAATCCACAGAGAGGAATATTCGTCCATGGCCCATGATGCCTCCCCAACATTCCACGGCCATCGCTGATACAAAATCCAGAGACAAAAGCCTGAGCAAGCGCCTCAGACTCGCTCATTCTTCAGATCCTGAAGAGTTCTTCTCATGGTTTGTAGATCGGGCGTGCCATACATATGGCCCCAAACCTAAGCTGAGTTTGTGTTTTCAGACTTCTGTCCTCAAAGTCCTAAGCCACAATCCCTCCAGGCTGGGGCCCCTGGAGTCACACATTAGGACTGCGCCTACCCATTCCATGGGAATTCTGCCCATTCCATTGTCAAAAATCGCAATAAATTAGGAGAACCATCCAAAGTCCCTGAGGCCATCCCAATCGTGCAGGTCCCCCGGGACAAAAAAGGGCGGTTGATACCAGCTGAGCATCTACCTCCACTCATACCATAGATGGATGTCCCCAGAGAAGAAGTTTGAACCAGACAGGACCCGAGGCCATTATCGGATCCATTGCTTTGGTTTACAGGCATGTCTCCTCAAAAGCCTGGATTCCAATACCAGCAGAGGGGATTTCCTGAGGCACGCATCAGAACAAATCTCGTCTCCACAAGGAAACGTGTGCATTGGAGCTGTGTCAAAAGCTTAGGAGAATACTTCAGGGTCCCGGTGCCACCGCCCCATTCCAAGGCTCTCATGGACACAAACACACATTGCGACCCATCCTCAGGAAAGTCCATTTCAACTCAGCCACCCCGGTTGCTCCCGCAGATCCATTGGATCTAAACTGTCTCGTTGCTAGGAGGCAATTGGAATCCGAGGCGGACTTCCCAGGCATCCATCCTCGAACGGTGCTCTGGTTTCATTCCATATGGAATTTCCTGGAACTGTCCAACAGGTCTCAATTGTCCCGCAGAAGGAATCCTTGAAGGGGGCATCCCACATCTCCCAACGTGGGTAAACTCCATGGCCTCGAGATTCCGCTCCCTTCATGAAGGGGCCGTCATGCACAGAAACTCCAAACTGAGCCAACGTCTGATCCTCGCCCTGACTTTAGATGCATGAGATATTGGTTCACATCTGCAGGGGGTACCTGCCGTGCCCTCACCCTGAATCCGAAGTCTAGCTTGTGTTCTCAGACTTCCGTCCTCACTCTCCTGGCCCCGAAGCCCTCAAGTTTGGCAATTCCGGACCGACAATGAAGCTCTCTGCCTGCCCTCTAGCAAAAATATATTGCCTAATGAGCTGCCCAGGCAGCTTAAATGAGGATAAACCTACACAGCACTCGCCTCTACCCAAATTATATAGTCTAACCTGGGCACTAATGCACTGTCTGACACAACCGGAGCCCAGACCTTTTGACCAACTCCCAGACAGCTGACCGCACACTGAGCACATCAGACCCGCCATGGCCTTATGTCATCATCTCTTCCCTACCTCAGTTTTCAGTCTTCAGAACCTAGACCTTATCTCCAATCACTGCCCACGGGTGACTGTGATGCAGAAATCATAACTCTTCCTGACCCATGGCAAGAAACCTTGTGGTTGGCATGCTGTCCAACATTCAGTGTAGGAGAAAAAAGTATTCACAATGAGGCCCCGCCCATTCTTGAGTGCGACGGAGAGCATAAACACACATTGTGACCTCAGCGTGGGTCCTGTCCTCTAGGAATTCCTCTCAGTGGCTGGATCATTAGATGTCATAATGGGCTTGACATGTCCCTAGGCCCCAATTTTTACCAGATTTCTGGTTGCCCAGTCGCCCCTCCCCAGGGCTCTACTCCGGAATCCCTCATTAGGTGGGACATCTGAGGTTGAAACACAAAAGGAAACAAATCAACAACAACAAAAAAACGGACTTCTTCCATCCCCAGAATGACCCCAAACTCTTTGGACGGGGCCGGAACCCCAGAGAGTAAGACTCGTCCATTTCCCATGAAGTCATCCTGGCAATTTCACGACCATGACCGACACGATATCCAGAGACAAATACTTGAGCAAGAGACTCACACTCGCCCTTTTTTCATATCCCGAAGAGTTCTCCTCATGGTCTGTAGATCAGTCCTGCCATACCTATGACCTGAAACATAAGCCGAGTTTGTGTTTTCAGACAACTGTCGAAACAGGTCTGGCGTACACACGCTACAGGCTCAAGCCCCTGTAGCCAAACCTGAGGACTGTACTTGCACTTTCTAATGGAATTGTATGTGTCCAGTCCAATGGCCACAACCCTACTAATAGGATAAATCTCCAAAGTCCCTGAGGCCATCCCAATAGTTGTGGCTTCCCAGGACAAACAGGGGCAATCTGAGCCCATCTGAGCACCTACCTGCACTCAGACCCGTAGACTGATGTCCCCAGAGGTAAAAAGAAACGAACAGGCCCCTAGGAACTAATAGGATCCATGCCTTTGGTTTCAAGGCATCTCTCCTCAGAGGCCTGGATTTCAATACCAGCATATGGCTGTTTCTTGACTCACCCATCAGAACAAATCTCATCTACACATGGGAAACATGCACGTTGGAGCTGTGTCAAAGCCTCTTTTTAGGAGAACCCTTCAGGGCCCCAGTGCCACCGCTTCATTCCAAGGTCTCCATAGACACAAAAACATATTAGGACACATCCACAGGAGAGTCCATTTCAACTCAGCCTCCTCGGTTGCTCCCCCCTCATCCAGCAGATCTAACCTTTCTTGTTGCTTGGAGACAATTGGAATGCGAGGTGGGCTACCCAGCCATCCATCCTTTGAACCCTGCTCGGAATCGTTGGCCTGGAGCCAAACAACAGGTCTCAATTGTCCTGCAGAAGAATCTTTGCAGTTTGGAGCTTCTCACAACTCCCATCGTGGGAAAACGCCCATGGCGTCGTGATCTACCCCCCCTTCAAGAAGGGGCCATCAGGGACAGAAAGTCCAACCTGAGCGATCGTCTGATCCTTGCCCTGACTTCAGGTGCACGAGATCTCGATTGAGGTCTGTAGATTGTGCCTGCCATATCCTCACCCAGAAACCTTGGCCTAGTTTGGGTTCTCAGACTTCCGTCCTCAGACTACTGGCCCCAAGCCCTCCTGTTTGGCAATCCAGAACTACAATGCCGCACTCTGCCTGCCCTTCAGAAGAAAAACATTGCCCTCTGGGGCTACCCAGAAACCCCAAATGAGGATCAACCTGCACGCCATTCGGCTGTACCCCAAATATATAGACTGACCTGGGCCCTATTGCACTTTCTGACCCGGCCTGAGCCTGGACCTCCTGGCCCCACCCAGACAGCTGGCCGCACACTTAGCACATCGGACCCGCCATGGCCTTAGGTCGTCATCTCTTCTCAACCTCGGTTTCCAGGCTTCAGAACCTACACCTGATCTCCAATCACTGCCCTGGTTTGAAAATGATGCAGAAATCAGAACTCTTTCCCCATGGCAAGAAACCTTGTGATTGGAAGGTTGTCCAACGTTCAGTGTAGTTGGAACCAGTGTGGCCCATGAAGCCCAGCCCATGCTTGCGGGCCACATTGGTCACAAACACACATTGTGACCCTCAGCCTGAGCCCAGTCCTCAGGTAAGGCCTCTCAGTGGCTGGATGAAGAGACAGCATATTGGGCTTGCCATGCCCCTAGGCCCCAATTTTTAACCATAGTTCGGGTTGTCCCTTCACTCTTCCCCAGGGCTCTGCTTTGGAATTCCTCTTTTGGTGGGATACCTGAGTTTACAAACCTGAAAGGAGTCCTCCCATCCCACAGATTGACGAAAAACAATTGGGATCGCGCCAAATCCACAGAGAGGAAGATTCGTCCATGGCCCATGATGCCTCCCCAACATTCCACGGCCATCGCTGATACAAAATCCAGAGACAAAAGCCTGAGCAAGCGCCTCAGACTCGCTCATTCTTCAGATCCTGAAGAGTTCTTCTCATGGTTTGTAGATCGGGCGTGCCATACATATGGCCCCAAACCTAAGCTGAGTTTGTGTTTTCAGACTTCTGTCCTCAAAGTCCTAAGCCACAATCCCTCCAGGCTGGGGCCCCTGGAGTCACACATTAGGACTGCGCCTACCCATTCCATGGGAATTCTGCCCATTCCATTGTCAAAAATCGCAATAAATTAGGAGAACCATCCAAAGTCCCTGAGGCCATCCCAATCGTGCAGGTCCCCCGGGACAAAAAAGGGCGGTTGATACCAGCTGAGCATCTACCTCCACTCATACCATAGATGGATGTCCCCAGAGAAGAAGTTTGAACCAGACAGGACCCGAGGCCATTATCGGATCCATTGCTTTGGTTTACAGGCATGTCTCCTCAAAAGCCTGGATTCCAATACCAGCAGAGGGGATTTCCTGAGGCACGCATCAGAACAAATCTCGTCTCTACAAGGAAACGTGTGCATTGGAGCTGTGTCAAAAGCTTAGGAGAATACTTCAGGGTCCCGGTGCCACCGCCCCATTCCAAGGCTCTCATGGACACAAACACACATTGCGACCCATCCTCAGGAAAGTCCATTTCAACTCAGCCACCCCGGTTGCTCCCGCAGATCCATTGGATCTAAACTGTCTCGTTGCTAGGAGGCAATTGGAATCCGAGGCGGACTTCCCAGGCATCCATCCTCGAACGGTGCTCTGGTTTCATTCCATATGGAATTTCCTGGAACTGTCCAACAGGTCTCAATTGTCCCGCAGAAGGAATCCTTGAAGGGGGCATCCCACATCTCCCAACGTGGGTAAACTCCATGGCCTCGAGATTCCGCTCCCTTCATGAAGGGGCCGTCATGCACAGAAACTCCAAACTGAGCCAACGTCTGATCCTCGCCCTGACTTTAGATGCATGAGATATTGGTTCACATCTGCAGGGGGTACCTGCCGTGCCCTCACCCTGAATCCGAAGTCTAGCTTGTGTTCTCAGACTTCCGTCCTCACTCTCCTGGCCCCGAAGCCCTCACGTTTGGCAATTCCGGACCGACAATGAAGCTCTCTGCCTGCCCTCTAGCAAAAATATATTGCCTAATGAGCTGCCCAGGCAGCTTAAATGAGGATAAACCTACACAGCACTCGCCTCTACCCAAATTATATAGTCTAACCTGGGCACTAATGCACTGTCTGACACAACCGGAGCCCAGACCTTTTGACCAACTCCCAGACAGCTGACCGCACACTGAGCACATCAGACCCGCCATGGCCTTATGTCATCATCTCTTCCCTACCTCAGTTTTCAGTCTTCAGAACCTAGACCTTATCTCCAATCACTGCCCACGGGTGACTGTGATGCAGAAATCATAACTCTTCCTGACCCATGGCAAGAAACCTTGTGGTTGGCATGTTGTCCAACATTCAGTGTAGGAGAAAAAAGTATTCACAATGAGGCCCCGCCCATTCTTGAGTGCGACGGAGAGCATAAACACACATTGTGACCTCAGCGTGGGTCCTGTCCTCTAGGAATTCCTCTCAGTGGCTGGATCATTAGATGTCATAATGGGCTTGACATGTCCCTAGGCCCCAATTTTTACCAGATTTCTGGTTGCCCAGTCGCCCCTCCCCAGGGCTCTACTCCGGAATCCCTCATTAGGTGGGACATCTGAGGTTGAAACACAAAAGGAAACAAATCAACAACAACAAAAAACGGACTTCTTCCATCCCCAGAATGACCCCAAACTCTTTGGACGGGGCCGGAACCCCAGAGAGTAAGACTCGTCCATTTCCCATGAAGTCATCCTGGCAATTTCACGACCATGACCGACACGATATCCAGAGACAAATACTTGAGCAAGAGACTCACACTCGCCCTTTTTTCATATCCCGAAGAGTTCTCCTCATGGTCTGTAGATCAGTCCTGCCATACCTATGACCTGAAACATAAGCCGAGTTTGTGTTTTCAGACAACTGTCGAAACAGGTCTGGCGTACACACGCTACAGGCTCAAGCCCCTGTAGCCAAACCTGAGGACTGTACTTGCACTTTCTAATGGAATTGTATGTGTCCAGTCCAATGGCCACAACCCTACTAATAGGATAAATCTCCAAAGTCCCTGAGGCCATCCCAATAGTTGTGGCTTCCCAGGACAAACAGGGGCAATCTGAGCCCATCTGAGCACCTACCTGCACTCAGACCCGTAGACTGATGTCCCCAGAGGTAAAAAGAAACGAACAGGCCCCTAGGAACTAATAGGATCCATGCCTTTGGTTTCAAGGCATCTCTCCTCAGAGGCCTGGATTTCAATACCAGCATATGGCTGTTTCTTGACTCACCCATCAGAACAAATCTCATCTACACATGGGAAACATGCACGTTGGAGCTGTGTCAAAGCCTCTTTTTAGGAGAACCCTTCAGGGCCCCAGTGCCACCGCTTCATTCCAAGGTCTCCATAGACACAAAAACATATTAGGACACATCCACAGGAGAGTCCATTTCAACTCAGCCTCCTCGGTTGCTCCCCCCTCATCCAGCAGATCTAACCTTTCTTGTTGCTTGGAGACAATTGGAATGCGAGGTGGGCTACCCAGCCATCCATCCTTTGAACCCTGCTCGGAATCGTTGGCCTGGAGCCAACCAACAGGTCTCAATTGTCCTGCAGAAGAATCTTTGCAGTTTGGAGCTTCTCACAACTCCCATCGTGGGAAAACGCCCATGGCGTCGTGATCTACCCCCCCTTCAAGAAGGGGCCATCAGGGACAGAAAGTCCAACCTGAGCGATCGTCTGATCCTTGCCCTGACTTCAGGTGCACGAGATCTCGATTGAGGTCTGTAGATTGTGCCTGCCATATCCTCACCCAGAAACCTTGGCCTAGTTTGGGTTCTCAGACTTCCGTCCTCAGACTACTGGCCCCAAGCCCTCCTGTTTGGCAATCCAGAACTACAATGCCGCACTCTGCCTGCCCTTCAGAAGAAAAACATTGCCCTCTGGGGCTACCCAGAAACCCCAAATGAGGATCAACCTGCACGCCATTCGGCTGTACCCCAAATATATAGACTGACCTGGGCCCTATTGCACTTTCTGACCCGGCCTGAGCCTGGACCTCCTGGCCCCACCCAGACAGCTGGCCGCACACTTAGCACATCGGACCCGCCATGGCCTTAGGTCGTCATCTCTTCTCAACCTCGGTTTCCAGGCTTCAGAACCTACACCTGATCTCCAATCACTGCCCTGGTTTGAAAATGATGCAGAAATCAGAACTCTTTCCCCATGGCAAGAAACCTTGTGATTGGAAGGTTGTCCAACGTTCAGTGTAGTTGGAACCAGTGTGGCCCATGAAGCCCAGCCCATGCTTGCGGGCCACATTGGTCACAAACACACATTGTGACCCTCAGCCTGAGCCCAGTCCTCAGGTAAGGCCTCTCAGTGGCTGGATGAAGAGACAGCATATTGGGCTTGCCATGCCCCTAGGCCCCAATTTTTAACCATAGTTCGGGTTGTCCCTTCACTCTTCCCCAGGGCTCTGCTTTGGAATTCCTCTTTTGGTGGGATACCTGAGTTTACAAACCTGAAAGGAGTCCTCCCATCCCACAGATTGACGAAAAACAATTGGGATCGCGCCAAATCCACAGAGAGGAAGATTCGTCCATGGCCCATGATGCCTCCCCAACATTCCACGGCCATCGCTGATACAAAATCCAGAGACAAAAGCCTGAGCAAGCGCCTCAGACTCGCTCATTCTTCAGATCCTGAAGAGTTCTTCTCATGGTTTGTAGATCGGGCGTGCCATACATATGGCCCCAAACCTAAGCTGAGTTTGTGTTTTCAGACTTCTGTCCTCAAAGTCCTAAGCCACAATCCCTCCAGGCTGGGGCCCCTGGAGTCACACATTAGGACTGCGCCTACCCATTCCATGGGAATTCTGCCCATTCCATTGTCAAAAATCGCAATAAATTAGGAGAACCATCCAAAGTCCCTGAGGCCATCCCAATCGTGCAGGTCCCCCGGGACAAAAAAGGGCGGTTGATACCAGCTGAGCATCTACCTCCACTCATACCATAGATGGATGTCCCCAGAGAAGAAGTTTGAACCAGACAGGACCCGAGGCCATTATCGGATCCATTGCTTTGGTTTACAGGCATGTCTCCTCAAAAGCCTGGATTCCAATACCAGCAGAGGGGATTTCCTGAGGCACGCATCAGAACAAATCTCGTCTCTACAAGGAAACGTGTGCATTGGAGCTGTGTCAAAAGCTTAGGAGAATACTTCAGGGTCCCGGTGCCACCGCCCCATTCCAAGGCTCTCATGGACACAAACACACATTGCGACCCATCCTCAGGAAAGTCCATTTCAACTCAGCCACCCCGGTTGCTCCCGCAGATCCATTGGATCTAAACTGTCTCGTTGCTAGGAGGCAATTGGAATCCGAGGCGGACTTCCCAGGCATCCATCCTCGAACGGTGCTCTGGTTTCATTCCATATGGAATTTCCTGGAACTGTCCAACAGGTCTCAATTGTCCCGCAGAAGGAATCCTTGAAGGGGGCATCCCACATCTCCCAACGTGGGTAAACTCCATGGCCTCGAGATTCCGCTCCCTTCATGAAGGGGCCGTCATGCACAGAAACTCCAAACTGAGCCAACGTCTGATCCTCGCCCTGACTTTAGATGCATGAGATATTGGTTCACATCTGCAGGGGGTACCTGCCGTGCCCTCACCCTGAATCCGAAGTCTAGCTTGTGTTCTCAGACTTCCGTCCTCACTCTCCTGGCCCCGAAGCCCTCACGTTTGGCAATTCCGGACCGACAATGAAGCTCTCTGCCTGCCCTCTAGCAAAAATATATTGCCTAATGAGCTGCCCAGGCAGCTTAAATGAGGATAAACCTACACAGCACTCGCCTCTACCCAAATTATATAGTCTAACCTGGGCACTAATGCACTGTCTGACACAACCGGAGCCCAGACCTTTTGACCAACTCCCAGACAGCTGACCGCACACTGAGCACATCAGACCCGCCATGGCCTTATGTCATCATCTCTTCCCTACCTCAGTTTTCAGTCTTCAGAACCTAGACCTTATCTCCAATCACTGCCCACGGGTGACTGTGATGCAGAAATCATAACTCTTCCTGACCCATGGCAAGAAACCTTGTGGTTGGCATGCTGTCCAACATTCAGTGTAGGAGAAAAAAGTATTCACAATGAGGCCCCGCCCATTCTTGAGTGCGACGGAGAGCATAAACACACATTGTGACCTCAGCGTGGGTCCTGTCCTCTAGGAATTCCTCTCAGTGGCTGGATCATTAGATGTCATAATGGGCTTGACATGTCCCTAGGCCCCAATTTTTACCAGATTTCTGGTTGCCCAGTCGCCCCTCCCCAGGGCTCTACTCCGGAATCCCTCATTAGGTGGGACATCTGAGGTTGAAACACAAAAGGAAACAAATCAACAACAACAAAAAAACGGACTTCTTCCATCCCCAGAATGACCCCAAACTCTTTGGACGGGGCCGGAACCCCAGAGAGTAAGACTCGTCCATTTCCCATGAAGTCATCCTGGCAATTTCACGACCATGACCGACACGATATCCAGAGACAAATACTTGAGCAAGAGACTCACACTCGCCCTTTTTTCATATCCCGAAGAGTTCTCCTCATGGTCTGTAGATCAGTCCTGCCATACCTATGACCTGAAACATAAGCCGAGTTTGTGTTTTCAGACAACTGTCGAAACAGGTCTGGCGTACACACGCTACAGGCTCAAGCCCCTGTAGCCAAACCTGAGGACTGTACTTGCACTTTCTAATGGAATTGTATGTGTCCAGTCCAATGGCCACAACCCTACTAATAGGATAAATCTCCAAAGTCCCTGAGGCCATCCCAATAGTTGTGGCTTCCCAGGACAAACAGGGGCAATCTGAGCCCATCTGAGCACCTACCTGCACTCAGACCCGTAGACTGATGTCCCCAGAGGTAAAAAGAAACGAACAGGCCCCTAGGAACTAATAGGATCCATGCCTTTGGTTTCAAGGCATCTCTCCTCAGAGGCCTGGATTTCAATACCAGCATATGGCTGTTTCTTGACTCACCCATCAGAACAAATCTCATCTACACATGGGAAACATGCACGTTGGAGCTGTGTCAAAGCCTCTTTTTAGGAGAACCCTTCAGGGCCCCAGTGCCACCGCTTCATTCCAAGGTCTCCATAGACACAAAAACATATTAGGACACATCCACAGGAGAGTCCATTTCAACTCAGCCTCCTCGGTTGCTCCCCCCTCATCCAGCAGATCTAACCTTTCTTGTTGCTTGGAGACAATTGGAATGCGAGGTGGGCTACCCAGCCATCCATCCTTTGAACCCTGCTCGGAATCGTTGGCCTGGAGCCAACCAACAGGTCTCAATTGTCCTGCAGAAGAATCTTTGCAGTTTGGAGCTTCTCACAACTCCCATCGTGGGAAAACGCCCATGGCGTCGTGATCTACCCCCCCTTCAAGAAGGGGCCATCAGGGACAGAAAGTCCAACCTGAGCGATCGTCTGATCCTTGCCCTGACTTCAGGTGCACGAGATCTCGATTGAGGTCTGTAGATTGTGCCTGCCATATCCTCACCCAGAAACCTTGGCCTAGTTTGGGTTCTCAGACTTCCGTCCTCAGACTACTGGCCCCAAGCCCTCCTGTTTGGCAATCCAGAACTACAATGCCGCACTCTGCCTGCCCTTCAGAAGAAAAACATTGCCCTCTGGGGCTACCCAGAAACCCCAAATGAGGATCAACCTGCACGCCATTCGGCTGTACCCCAAATATATAGACTGACCTGGGCCCTATTGCACTTTCTGACCCGGCCTGAGCCTGGACCTCCTGGCCCCACCCAGACAGCTGGCCGCACACTTAGCACATCGGACCCGCCATGGCCTTAGGTCGTCATCTCTTCTCAACCTCGGTTTCCAGGCTTCAGAACCTAGACCTGATCTCCAATCACTGCCCTGGTTTGAAAATGATGCAGAAATCAGAACTCTTTCCCCATGGCAAGAAACCTTGTGATTGGAAGGTTGTCCAACGTTCAGTGTAGTTGGAACCAGTGTGGCCCATGAAGCCCAGCCCATGCTTGCGGGCCACATTGGTCACAAACACACATTGTGACCCTCAGCCTGAGCCCAGTCCTCAGGTAAGGCCTCTCAGTGGCTGGATGAAGAGACAGCATATTGGGCTTGCCATGCCCCTAGGCCCCAATTTTTAACCATAGTTCGGGTTGTCCCTTCACTCTTCCCCAGGGCTCTGCTTTGGAATTCCTCTTTTGGTGGGATACCTGAGTTTACAAACCTGAAAGGAGTCCTCCCATCCCACAGATTGACGAAAAACAATTGGGATCGCGCCAAATCCACAGAGAGGAAGATTCGTCCATGGCCCATGATGCCTCCCCAACATTCCACGGCCATTGCTGATACAAAATCCAGAGACAAAAGCCTGAGCAAGCGCCTCAGACTCGCTCATTCTTCATATCCTGAAGAGTTCTTCTCATGGTTTGTAGATCGGGCGTGCCATACATATGGCCCCAAACCTAAGCTGAGTTTGTGTTTTCAGACTTCTGTCCTCAAAGTCCTAAGCCACAATCCCTCCAGGCTGGGGCCCCTGGAGTCACACATTAGGACTGCGCCTAACCATTCCATGGGAATTCTGCCCATTCCATTGTCAAAAATCGCAATAAATTAGGAGAACCATCCAAAGTCCCTGAGGCCATCCCAATCGTGCAGGTCCCCCGGGACAAAAAAGGGCGGTTGATACCAGCTGAGCATCTACCTCCACTCATACCATAGATGGATGTCCCCAGAGAAGAAGTTTGAACCAGACAGGACCCGAGGCCATTATCGGATCCATTGCTTTGGTTTACAGGCATGTCTCCTCAAAAGCCTGGATTCCAATACCAGCAGAGGGGATTTCCTGAGGCACGCATCAGAACAAATCTCGTCTCCACAAGGAAACGTGTGCATTGGAGCTGTGTCAAAAGCTTAGGAGAATACTTCAGGGTCCCGGTGCCACCGCCCCATTCCAAGGCTCTCATGGACACAAACACACATTGCGACCCATCCTCAGGAAAGTCCATTTCAACTCAGCCACCCCGGTTGCTCCCACAGATCCATTGGATCTAAACTGTCTCGTTGCTAGGAGGCAATTGGAATCCGAGGCGGACTTCCCAGGCATCCATCCTCGAACGGTGCTCTGGTTTCATTCCATATGGAATTTCCTGGAACTGTCCAACAGGTCTCAATTGTCCCGCAGAAGGAATCCTTGAAGGGGGCATCCCACATCTCCCAACGTGGGTAAACTCCATGGCCTCGAGATTCCGCTCCCTTCATGAAGGGGCCGTCATGCACAGAAACTCCAAACTGAGCCAACGTCTGATCCTCGCCCTGACTTTAGATGCATGAGATATTGGTTCACATCTGCAGGGGGTACCTGCCGTGCCCTCACCCTGAATCCGAAGTCTAGCTTGTGTTCTCAGACTTCCGTCCTCACTCTCCTGGCCCCGAAGCCCTCAAGTTTGGCAATTCCGGACCGACAATGAAGCTCTCTGCCTGCCCTCTAGCAAAAATATATTGCCTAATGAGCTGCCCAGGCAGCTTAAATGAGGATAAACCTACACAGCACTCGCCTCTACCCAAATTATATAGTCTAACCTGGGCACTAATGCACTGTCTGACACAACCGGAGCCCAGACCTTTTGACCAACTCCCAGACAGCTGACCGCACACTGAGCACATCAGACCCGCCATGGCCTTATGTCATCATCTCTTCCCTACCTCAGTTTTCAGTCTTCAGAACCTAGACCTTATCTCCAATCACTGCCCACGGGTGACTGTGATGCAGAAATCATAACTCTTCCTGACCCATGGCAAGAAACCTTGTGGTTGGCATGTTGTCCAACATTCAGTGTAGGAGAAAAAAGTATTCACAATGAGGCCCCGCCCATTCTTGAGTGCGACGGAGAGCATAAACACACATTGTGACCTCAGCGTGGGTCCTGTCCTCTAGGAATTCCTCTCAGTGGCTGGATCATTAGATGTCATAATGGGCTTGACATGTCCCTAGGCCCCAATTTTTACCAGATTTCTGGTTGCCCAGTCGCCCCTCCCCAGGGCTCTACTCCGGAATCCCTCATTAGGTGGGACATCTGAGGTTGAAACACAAAAGGAAACAAATCAACAACAACAAAAAAACGGACTTCTTCCATCCCCAGAATGACCCCAAACTCTTTGGACGGGGCCGGAACCCCAGAGAGTAAGACTCGTCCATTTCCCATGAAGTCATCCTGGCAATTTCACGACCATGACCGACACGATATCCAGAGACAAATACTTGAGCAAGAGACTCACACTCGCCCTTTTTTCATATCCCGAAGAGTTCTCCTCATGGTCTGTAGATCAGTCCTGCCATACCTATGACCTGAAACATAAGCCGAGTTTGTGTTTTCAGACAACTGTCGAAACAGGTCTGGCGTACACACGCTACAGGCTCAAGCCCCTGTAGCCAAACCTGAGGACTGTACTTGCACTTTCTAATGGAATTGTATGTGTCCAGTCCAATGGCCACAACCCTACTAATAGGATAAATCTCCAAAGTCCCTGAGGCCATCCCAATAGTTGTGGCTTCCCAGGACAAACAGGGGCAATCTGAGCCCATCTGAGCACCTACCTGCACTCAGACCCGTAGACTGAAGTCCCCAGAGGTAAAAAGAAATGAACAGGCCCCTAGGAACTAATAGGATCCATGCCTTTGGTTTCAAGGCATCTCTCCTCAGAGGCCTGGATTTCAATACCAGCATATGGCTATTTCTTGACTCACCCATCAGAACAAATCTCATCTACACATGGGAAACATGCACGTTGGAGCTGTGTCAAAGCCTCTTTTTAGGAGAACCCTTCAGGGCCCCAGTGCCACCGCTTCATTCCAAGGTCTCCATAGACACAAAAACATATTAGGACACATCCACAGGAGAGTCCATTTCAACTCAGCCTCCTCGGTTGCTCCCCCCTCATCCAGCAGATCTAACCTTTCTTGTTGCTTGGAGACAATTGGAATGCGAGGTGGGCTACCCAGCCATCCATCCTTTGAACCCTGCTCGGAATCGTTGGCCTGGAGCCAACCAACAGGTCTCAATTGTCCTGCAGAAGAATCTTTGCAGTTTGGAGCTTCTCACAACTCCCAACGTGGGAAAACCCCCATGGCCTCGTGATCCACCCCCCCTTCAAGACGGGGCCATCAGGGACAGAAAGTCCAACCTGAGCGATCGTCTGATCCTTGCTCTGACTTCAGGTGCACGAGATCTCGATTGAGGTCTGTAGATTGTGCCTGCCATATCCTCACCCAGAAACCTTGGCCTAGTTTGGGTTCTCAGACTTCCGTCCTCAGACTACTGGCCCACAAGCCCTGTGTTTGGCAATCCAGAACTACAATGCCGCACTCTGCCTGCCCTTCAGAAGAAAAACATTGCCCTCTGGGGCTACCCAGAAACCCCAAATGAGGATCAACCTGCACGCCATTCGGCTGTACCCCAAATATATAGACTGACCTGGGCCCTATTGCACTTTCTGACCCGGCCTGAGCCTGGACCTCCTGGCCCCACCCAGACAGCTGGCCGCACACTTAGCACATCGGACCCGCCATGGCCTTAGGTCGTCATCTCTTCTCAACCTCGGTTTCCAGGCTTCAGAACCTACACCTGATCTCCAATCACTGCCCTGGTTTGAAAATGATGCAGAAATCAGAGCTCTTTCCCCATGGCAAGAAACCTTGTGTTTGGAAGGTTGTCCAACGTTCAGTGTAGTTGGAACCAGTGTGGCCCATGAAGCCCAGCCCATGCTTGCGGGCCACATTGGTCACAAACACACATTGTGACCCTCAGCCTGAGCCCAGTCCTCAGGTAAGGCCTCTCAGTGGCTGGATGAAGAGACAGCATATTGGGCTTGCCATGCCGCTAGGCCCCAATTTTTAACCATAGTTCGGGTTGTCCCTTCACTCTTCCCCAGGGCTCTGCTTTGGAATTCCTCTTTTGGTGGGATACCTGAGTTTACAAACCTGAAAGGAGTCCTCCCATCCCACAGATTGACGAAAAACAATTGGGATTGCGCCAAATCCACAGAGAGGAAGATTCGTCCATGGCCCATGATGCCTCCCCAACATTCCACGGCCATCGCTGATACAAAATCCAGAGACAAAAGCCTGAGCAAGCGCCTCAGACTCGCTCATTCTTCATATCCTGAAGAGTTCTTCTCATGGTTTGTAGATCGGGCGTGCCATACATATGGCCCCAAACCTAAGCTGAGTTTGTGTTTTCAGACTTCTGTCCTCAAAGTCCTAAGCCACAATCCCTCCAGGCTGGGGCCCCTGGAGTCACACATTAGGACTGCGCCTACCCATTCCATGGGAATTCTGCCCATTCCATTGTCAAAAATCGCAATAAATTAGGAGAACCATCCAAAGTCCCTGAGGCCATCCCAATCGTGCAGGTCCCCCGGGACAAAAAAGGGCGGTTGATACCAGCTGAGCATCTACCTCCACTCATACCATAGATGGATGTCCCCAGAGAAGAAGTTTGAACCAGACAGGACCCGAGGCCATTATCGGATCCATTGCTTTGGTTTACAGGCATGTCTCCTCAAAAGCCTGGATTCCAATACCAGCAGAGGGGATTTCCTGAGGCACGCATCAGAACAAATCTCGTCTCCACAAGGAAACGTGTGCATTGGAGCTGTGTCAAAAGCTTAGGAGAATACTTCAGGGTCCCGGTGCCACCGCCCCATTCCAAGGCTCTCATGGACACAAACACACATTGCGACCCATCCTCAGGAAAGTCCTTTTCAACTCAGCCACCCCGGTTGCTCCCGCAGATCCATTGGATCTAAACTGTCTCGTTGCTAGGAGGCAATTGGAATCCGACGCGGACTTCCCAGGCATCCATCCTCGAACGGTGCTCTGGTTTCATTCCATATGGAATTTCCTGGAACTGTCCAACAGGTCTCAATTGTCCCGCAGAAGGAATCTTTGAAGGGGGCATCCCACATCTCCCAACGTGGGTAAACTCCATGGCCTCGAGATTCCGCTCCCTTCATGAAGGGGCCGTCATGCACAGAAACTCCAAACTGAGCCAACGTCTGATCCTCGCCCTGACTTTAGATGCATGAGATATTGATTCACATCTGCAGGGGGTACCTGCCGTGCCCTCACCCTGAATCCGAAGTCTAGCTTGTGTTCTCAGACTTCCGTCCTCACTCTCCTGGCCCAGAAGCCCTCAAGTTTGGCAATTCCGGACCGACAATGAAGCTCTCTGCCTGCCCTCTAGCAAAAATATATTGCCTAATGAGCTGCCCAGGCAGCTTAAATGAGGATAAACCTACACAGCACTCGCCTCTACCCAAATTATATAGTCTAACCTGGGCACTAATGCACTGTCTGACACAACCGGAGCCCAGACCTTTTGACCAACTCCCAGACAGCTGACCGCACACTGAGCACATCAGACCCGCCATGGCCTTATGTCATCATCTCTTCCCTACCTCAGTTTTCAGTCTTCAGAACCTAGACCTTATCTCCAATCACTGCCCACGGGTGACTGTGATGCAGAAATCATAACTCTTCCTGACCCATGGCAAGAAACCTTGTGGTTGGCATGTTGTCCAACATTCAGTGTAGGAGAAAAAAGTATTCACAATGAGGCCCCGCCCATTCTTGAGTGCGACGGAGAGCATAAACACACATTGTGACCTCAGCGTGGGTCCTGTCCTCTAGGAATTCCTCTCAGTGGCTGGATCATTAGATGTCATAATGGGCTTGACATGTCCCTAGGCCCCAATTTTTACCAGATTTCTGGTTGCCCAGTCGCCCCTCCCCAGGGCTCTACTCCGGAATCCCTCATTAGGTGGGACATCTGAGGTTGAAACACAAAAGGAAACAAATCAACAACAACAAAAAAACGGACTTCTTCCATCCCCAGAATGACCCCAAACTCTTTGGACGGGGCCGGAACCCCAGAGAGTAAGACTCGTCCATTTCCCATGAAGTCATCCTGGCAATTTCACGACCATGACCGACACGATATCCAGAGACAAATACTTGAGCAAGAGACTCACACTCGCCCTTTTTTCATATCCCGAAGAGTTCTCCTCATGGTCTGTAGATCAGTCCTGCCATACCTATGACCTGAAACATAAGCCGAGTTTGTGTTTTCAGACAACTGTCGAAACAGGTCTGGCGTACACACGCTACAGGCTCAAGCCCCTGTAGCCAAACCTGAGGACTGTACTTGCACTTTCTAATGGAATTGTATGTGTCCAGTCCAATGGCCACAACCCTACTAATAGGATAAATCTCCAAAGTCCCTGAGGCCATCCCAATAGTTGTGGCTTCCCAGGACAAACAGGGGCAATCTGAGCCCATCTGAGCACCTACCTGCACTCAGACCCGTAGACTGATGTCCCCAGAGGTAAAAAGAAACGAACAGGCCCCTAGGAACTAATAGGATCCATGCCTTTGGTTTCAAGGCATCTCTCCTCAGAGGCCTGGATTTCAATACCAGCATATGGCTGTTTCTTGACTCACCCATCAGAACAAATCTCATCTACACATGGGAAACATGCACTTTGGAGCTGTGTCAAAGCCTCTGTTTAGGAGAACCCTTCAGGGCCCCAGTGCCACCGCTTCATTCCAAGGTCTCCATAGACACAAAAACATATTAGGACACATCCACAGGAGAGTCCATTTCAACTCAGCCTCCTCGGTTGCTCCCCCCTCATCCAGCAGATCTAACCTTTCTTGTTGCTTGGAGACAATTGGAATGCGAGGTGGGCTACCCAGCCATCCATCCTTTGAACCCTGCTCGGAATCGTTGGCCTGGAGCCAACCAACAGGTCTCAATTGTCCTGCAGAAGAATCTTTGCAGTTTGGAGCTTCTCACAACTCCCAACGTGGGAAAACCCCCATGGCCTCGTGATCCACCCCCCATTCAAGACGGGGCCATCAGGGACAGAAAGTCCAACCTGAGCGATCGTCTGATCCTTGCCCTGACTTCAGGTGCACGAGATCTCGATTGAGGTCTGTAGATTGTTCCTGCCATATCCTCACCCAGAAACCTTGGCCTAGTTTGGGTTCTCAGACTTCCGTCCTCAGACTACTGGCCCACAAGCCCTGTGTTTGGCAATCCAGAACTACAATGCCGCACTCTGCCTGCCCTTCAGAAGAAAAACATTGCCCTCTGGGGCTACCCAGAAACCCCAAATGAGGATCAACCTGCACGCCATTCGGCTGTACCCCAAATATATAGACTGACCTGGGCCCTATTGCACTTTCTGACCCGGCCTGAGCCTGGACCTCCTGGCCCCACCCAGACAGCTGGCCGCACACTTAGCACATCGGACCCGCCATGGCCTTAGGTCGTCATCTCTTCTCAACCTCGGTTTCCAGGCTTCAGAACCTACACCTGATCTCCAATCACTGCCCTGGTTTGAAAATGATGCAGAAATCAGAGCTCTTTCCCCATGGCAAGAAACCTTGTGTTTGGAAGGTTGTCCAACGTTCAGTGTAGTTGGAACCAGTGTGGCCCATGAAGCCCAGCCCATGCTTGCGGGCCACATTGGTCACAAACACACATTGTGACCCTCAGCCTGAGCCCAGTCCTCAGGTAAGGCCTCTCAGTGGCTGGATGAAGAGACAGCATATTGGGCTTGCCATGCCCCTAGGCCCCAATTTTTAACCATAGTTCGGGTTGTCCCTTCACTCTTCCCCAGGGCTCTGCTTTGGAATTCCTCTTTTGGTGGGATACCTGAGTTTACAAACCTGAAAGGAGTCCTCCCATCCCACAGATTGACGAAAAACAATTGGGATCGCGCCAAATCCACAGAGAGGAAGATTCGTCCATGGCCCATGATGCCTCCCCAACATTCCACGGCCATCGCTGATACAAAATCCAGAGACAAAAGCCTGAGCAAGCGCCTCAGACTCGCTCATTCTTCATATCCTGAAGAGTTCTTCTCATGGTTTGTAGATCGGGCGTGCCATACCTATGGCCCCAAACCTAAGCTGAGTTTGTGTTTTCAGACTTCTGTCCTCAAAGTCCTAAGCCACAATCCCTCCAGGCTGGGGCCCCTGGAGTCACACATTAGGACTGCGCCTACCCATTCCATGGGAATTCTGCCCATTCCATTGTCAAAAATCGCAATAAATTAGGAGAACCATCCAAAGTCCCTGAGGCCATCCCAATCGTGCAGGTCCCCCGGGACAAAAAAGGGCGGTTGATACCAGCTGAGCATCTACCTCCACTCATACCATAGATGGATGTCCCCAGAGAAGAAGTTTGAACCAGACAGGACCCGAGGCCATTATCGGATCCATTGCTTTGGTTTACAGGCATGTCTCCTCAAAAGCCTGGATTCCAATACCAGCAGAGGGGATTTCCTGAGGCACGCATCAGAACAAATCTCGTCTCCACAAGGAAACGTGTGCATTGGAGCTGTGTCAAAAGCTTAGGAGAATACTTCAGGGTCCCGGTGCCACCGCCCCATTCCAAGGCTCTCATGGACACAAACATACATTGCGACCCATCCTCAGGAAAGTCCATTTCAACTCAGCCACCCCGGTTGCTCCCGCAGATCCATTGGATCTAAACTGTCTCATTGCTAGGAGGCAATTGGAATCCGAGGCGGACTTCCCAGGCATCCATCCTTGAACGGTGCTCTGGTTTCATTCCATATGGAATTTCCTGGAACTGTCCAACAGGTCTCAATTGTCCCGCAGAAGGAATCCTTGAAGGGGGCATCCCACATCTCCCAACGTGGGTAAACTCCATGGCCTCGAGATTCCGCTCCCTTCATGAAGGGGCCGTCATGCAAAGAAACTCCAAACTGAGCCAACGTCTGATCCTCGCCCTGACTTTAGATGCATGAGATATTGGTTCACATCTGCAGGGGGTACCTGCCGTGCCCTCACCCTGAATCCGAAGTCTAGCTTGTGTTCTCAGACTTCCGTCCTCACTCTCCTGGCCCCGAAGCCCTCAAGTTTGGCAATTCCAGACCGACAATGAAGCTCTCTGCCTGCCCTCTAGCAAAAATATATTGCCTAATGAGCTGCCTAGGCAGCTTAAATGAGGATAAACCTACACAGCACTCGCCTCTACCCAAATTATATAGTCTAACCTGGGCACTAATGCACTGTCTGACACAACCGGAGCCCAGACCTTTTGACCAACTCCCAGACAGCTGACCGCACACTGAGCACATCAGACCCGCCATGGCCTTATGTCATCATCTCTTCCCTACCTCAGTTTTCAGTCCTCAGAACCTAGACCTTATCTCCAATCACTGCCCACGGGTGACTGTGATGCAGAAATCATAACTCTTCCTGACCCATGGCAAGAAACCTTGTGGTTGGCATGCTGTCCAACATTCAGTGTAGGAGAAAAAAGTATTCACAATGAGGCCCCGCCCATTCTTGAGTGCGACGGAGAGCATAAACACACATTGTGACCTCAGCGTGGGTCCTGTCCTCTAGGAATTCCTCTCAGTGGCTGGATCATTAGATGTCATAATGGGCTTGACATGTCCCTAGGCCCCAATTTTTACCAGATTTCTGGTTGCCCAGTCGCCCCTCCCCAGGGCTCTACTCCGGAATCCCTCATTAGGTGGGACATCTGAGGTTGAAACACAAAAGGAAACAAATCAACAACAACAAAAAACGGACTTCTTCCATCCCCAGAATGACCCCAAACTCTTTGGACGGGGCCGGAACCCCAGAGAGTAAGACTCGTCCATTTCCCATGAAGTCATCCTGGCAATTTCACGACCATGACCGACACGATATCCAGAGACAAATACTTGAGCAAGAGACTCACACTCGCCCTTTTTTCATATCCCGAAGAGTTCTCCTCATGGTCTGTAGATCAGTCCTGCCATACCTATGACCTGAAACATAAGCCGAGTTTGTGTTTTCAGACAACTGTCGAAACAGGTCTGGCGTACACACGCTACAGGCTCAAGCCCCTGTAGCCAAACCTGAGGACTGTACTTGCACTTTCTAATGGAATTGTATGTGTCCAGTCCAATGGCCACAACCCTACTAATAGGATAAATCTCCAAAGTCCCTGAGGCCATCCCAATAGTTGTGGCTTCCCAGGACAAACAGGGGCAATCTGAGCCCATCTGAGCACCTACCTGCACTCAGACCCGTAGACTGATGTCCCCAGAGGTAAAAAGAAACGAACAGGCCCCTAGGAACTAATAGGATCCATGCCTTTGGTTTCAAGGCATCTCTCCTCAGAGGCCTGGATTTCAATACCAGCATATGGCTGTTTCTTGACTCACCCATCAGAACAAATCTCATCTACACATGGGAAACATGCACTTTGGAGCTGTGTCAAAGCCTCTGTTTAGGAGAACCCTTCAGGGCCCCAGTGCCACCGCTTCATTCCAAGGTCTCCATAGACACAAAAACATATTAGGACACATCCACAGGAGAGTCCATTTCAACTCAGCCTCCTCGGTTGCTCCCCCCTCATCCAGCAGATCTAACCTTTCTTGTTGCTTGGAGACAATTGGAATGCGAGGTGGGCTACCCAGCCATCCATCCTTTGAACCCTGCTCGGAATCGTTGGCCTGGAGCCAAACAACAGGTCTCAATTGTCCTGCAGAAGAATCTTTGCAGTTTGGAGCTTCTCACAACTCCCATCGTGGGAAAACGCCCATGGCGTCGTGATCTACCCCCCCTTCAAGAAGGGGCCATCAGGGACAGAAAGTCCAACCTGAGCGATCGTCTGATCCTTGCCCTGACTTCAGGTGCACGAGATCTCGATTGAGGTCTGTAGATTGTGCCTGCCATATCCTCACCCAGAAACCTTGGCCTAGTTTGGGTTCTCAGACTTCCGTCCTCAGACTACTGGCCCCAAGCCCTCCTGTTTGGCAATCCAGAACTACAATGCCGCACTCTGCCTGCCCTTCAGAAGAAAAACATTGCCCTCTGGGGCTACCCAGAAACCCCAAATGAGGATCAACCTGCACGCCATTCGGCTGTACCCCAAATATATAGACTGACCTGGGCCCTATTGCACTTTCTGACCCGGCCTGAGCCTGGACCTCCTGGCCCCACCCAGACAGCTGGCCGCACACTTAGCACATCGGACCCGCCATGGCCTTAGGTCGTCATCTCTTCTCAACCTCGGTTTCCAGGCTTCAGAACCTACACCTGATCTCCAATCACTGCCCTGGTTTGAAAATGATGCAGAAATCAGAACTCTTTCCCCATGGCAAGAAACCTTGTGATTGGAAGGTTGTCCAACGTTCAGTGTAGTTGGAACCAGTGTGGCCCATGAAGCCCAGCCCATGCTTGCGGGCCACATTGGTCACAAACACACATTGTGACCCTCAGCCTGAGCCCAGTCCTCAGGTAAGGCCTCTCAGTGGCTGGATGAAGAGACAGCATATTGGGCTTGCCATGCCCCTAGGCCCCAATTTTTAACCATAGTTCGGGTTGTCCCTTCACTCTTCCCCAGGGCTCTGCTTTGGAATTCCTCTTTTGGTGGGATACCTGAGTTTACAAACCTGAAAGGAGTCCTCCCATCCCACAGATTGACGAAAAACAATTGGGATCGCGCCAAATCCACAGAGAGGAAGATTCGTCCATGGCCCATGATGCCTCCCCAACATTCCACGGCCATCGCTGATACAAAATCCAGAGACAAAAGCCTGAGCAAGCGCCTCAGACTCGCTCATTCTTCATATCCTGAAGAGTTCTTCTCATGGTTTGTAGATCGGGCGTGCCATACATATGGCCCCAAACCTAAGCTGAGTTTGTGTTTTCAGACTTCTGTCCTCAAAGTCCTAAGCCACAATCCCTCCAGGCTGGGGCCCCTGGAGTCACACATTAGGACTGCGCCTACCCATTCCATGGGAATTCTGCCCATTCCATTGTCAAAAATCGCAATAAATTAGGAGAACCATCCAAAGTCCCTGAGGCCATCCCAATCGTGCAGGTCCCCCGGGACAAAAAAGGGCGGTTGATACCAGCTGAGCATCTACCTCCACTCATACCATAGATGGATGTTCCCAGAGAAGAAGTTTGAACCAGACAGGACCCGAGGCCATTATCGGATCCATTGCTTTGGTTTACAGGCATGTCTCCTCAAAAGCCTGGATTCCAATACCAGCAGAGGGGATTTCCTGAGGCACGCATCAGAACAAATCTCGTCTCTACAAGGAAACGTGTGCATTGGAGCTGTGTCAAAAGCTTAGGAGAATACTTCAGGGTCCCGGTGCCACCGCCCCATTCCAAGGCTCTCATGGACACAAACACACATTGCGACCCATCCTCAGGAAAGTCCATTTCAACTCAGCCACCCCGGTTGCTCCCGCAGATCCATTGGATCTAAACTGTCTCGTTGCTAGGAGGCAATTGGAATCCGAGGCGGACTTCCCAGGCATCCATCCTCGAACGGTGCTCTGGTTTCATTCCATATGGAATTTCCTGGAACTGTCCAACAGGTCTCAATTGTCCCGCAGAAGGAATCCTTGAAGGGGGCATCCCACATCTCCCAACGTGGGTAAACTCCATGGCCTCGAGATTCCGCTCCCTTCATGAAGGGGCCGTCATGCACAGAAACTCCAAACTGAGCCAACGTCTGATCCTCGCCCTGACGTTAGATGCATGAGATATTGATTCACATCTGCAGGGGGTACCTGCCGTGCCCTCACCCTGAATCCGAAGTCTAGCTTGTGTTCTCAGACTTCCGTCCTCACTCTCCTGGCCCCGAAGCCCTCAAGTTTGGCAATTCCGGACCGACAATGAAGCTCTCTGCCTGCCCTCTAGCAAAAATATATTGCCTAATGAGCTGCCCAGGCAGCTTAAATGAGGATAAACCTACACAGCACTCGCCTCTACCCAAATTATATAGTCTAACCTGGGCACTAATGCACTGTCTGACACAACCGGAGCCCAGACCTTTTGACCAACTCCCAGACAGCTGACCGCACACTGAGCACATCAGACCCGCCATGGCCTTATGTCATCATCTCTTCCCTACCTCAGTTTTCAGTCTTCAGAACCTAGACCTTATCTCCAATCACTGCCCACGGGTGACTGTGATGCAGAAATCATAACTCTTCCTGACCCATGGCAAGAAACCTTGTGGTTGGCATGCTGTCCAACATTCAGTGTAGGAGAAAAAAGTATTCACAATGAGGCCCCGCCCATTCTTGAGTGCGACGGAGAGCATAAACACACATTGTGACCTCAGCGTGGGTCCTGTCCTCTAGGAATTCCTCTCAGTGGCTGGATCATTAGATGTCATAATGGGCTTGACATGTCCCTAGGCCCCAATTTTTACCAGATTTCTGGTTGCCCAGTCGCCCCTCCCCAGGGCTCTACTCCGGAATCCCTCATTAGGTGGGACATCTGAGGTTGAAACACAAAAGGAAACAAATCAACAACAACAAAAAAACGGACTTCTTCCATCCCCAGAATGACCCCAAACTCTTTGGACGGGGCCGGAACCCCAGAGAGTAAGACTCGTCCATTTCCCATGAAGTCATCCTGGCAATTTCACGACCATGACCGACACGATATCCAGAGACAAATACTTGAGCAAGAGACTCACACTCGCCCTTTTTTCATATCCCGAAGAGTTCTCCTCATGGTCTGTAGATCAGTCCTGCCATACCTATGACCTGAAACATAAGCCGAGTTTGTGTTTTCAGACAACTGTCGAAACAGGTCTGGCGTACACACGCTACAGGCTCAAGCCCCTGTAGCCAAACCTGAGGACTGTACTTGCACTTTCTAATGGAATTGTATGTGTCCAGTCCAATGGCCACAACCCTACTAATAGGATAAATCTCCAAAGTCCCTGAGGCCATCCCAATAGTTGTGGCTTCCCAGGACAAACAGGGGCAATCTGAGCCCATCTGAGCACCTACCTGCACTCAGACCCGTAGACTGATGTCCCCAGAGGTAAAAAGAAACGAACAGGCCCCTAGGAACTAATAGGATCCATGCCTTTGGTTTCAAGGCATCTCTCCTCAGAGGCCTGGATTTCAATACCAGCATATGGCTGTTTCTTGACTCACCCATCAGAACAAATCTCATCTACACATGGGAAACATGCACGTTGGAGCTGTGTCAAAGCCTCTTTTTAGGAGAACCCTTCAGGGCCCCAGTGCCACCGCTTCATTCCAAGGTCTCCATAGACACAAAAACATATTAGGACACATCCACAGGAGAGTCCATTTCAACTCAGCCTCCTCGGTTGCTCCCCCCTCATCCAGCAGATCTAACCTTTCTTGTTGCTTGGAGACAATTGGAATGCGAGGTGGGCTACCCAGCCATCCATCCTTTGAACCCTGCTCGGAATCGTTGGCCTGGAGCCAAACAACAGGTCTCAATTGTCCTGCAGAAGAATCTTTGCAGTTTGGAGCTTCTCACAACTCCCATCGTGGGAAAACGCCCATGGCGTCGTGATCTACCCCCCCTTCAAGAAGGGGCCATCAGGGACAGAAAGTCCAACCTGAGCGATCGTCTGATCCTTGCCCTGACTTCAGGTGCACGAGATCTCGATTGAGGTCTGTAGATTGTGCCTGCCATATCCTCACCCAGAAACCTTGGCCTAGTTTGGGTTCTCAGACTTCCGTCCTCAGACTACTGGCCCCAAGCCCTCCTGTTTGGCAATCCAGAACTACAATGCCGCACTCTGCCTGCCCTTCAGAAGAAAAACATTGCCCTCTGGGGCTACCCAGAAACCCCAAATGAGGATCAACCTGCACGCCATTCGGCTGTACCCCAAATATATAGACTGACCTGGGCCCTATTGCACTTTCTGACCCGGCCTGAGCCTGGACCTCCTGGCCCCACCCAGACAGCTGGCCGCACACTTAGCACATCGGACCCGCCATGGCCTTAGGTCGTCATCTCTTCTCAACCTCGGTTTCCAGGCTTCAGAACCTAGACCTGATCTCCAATCACTGCCCTGGTTTGAAAATGATGCAGAAATCAGAACTCTTTCCCCATGGCAAGAAACCTTGTGATTGGAAGGTTGTCCAACGTTCAGTGTAGTTGGAACCAGTGTGGCCCATGAAGCCCAGCCCATGCTTGCGGGCCACATTGGTCACAAACACACATTGTGACCCTCAGCCTGAGCCCAGTCCTCAGGTAAGGCCTCTCAGTGGCTGGATGAAGAGACAGCATATTGGGCTTGCCATGCCCCTAGGCCCCAATTTTTAACCATAGTTCGGGTTGTCCCTTCACTCTTCACCAGGGCTCTGCTTTGGAATTCCTCTTTTGGTGGGATACCTGAGTTTACAAACCTGAAAGGAGTCCTCCCATCCCACAGATTGACGAAAAACAATTGGGATCGCGCCAAATCCACAGAGAGGAAGATTCGTCCATGGCCCATGATGCCTCCCCAACATTCCACGGCCATCGCTGATACAAAATCCAGAGATAAAAGCCTGAGCAAGCGCCTCAGACTCGCTCATTCTTCAGATCCTGAAGAGTTCTTCTCATGGTTTGTAGATCGGGCGTGCCATACATATGGCCCCAAACCTAAGCTGAGTTTGTGTTTTCAGACTTCTGTCCTCAAAGTCCTAAGCCACAATCCCTCCAGGCTGGGGCCCCTGGAGTCACACATTAGGACTGCGCCTACCCATTCCATGGGAATTCTGCCCATTCCATTGTCAAAAATCGCAATAAATTAGGAGAACCATCCAAAGTCCCTGAGGCCATCCCAATCGTGCAGGTCCCCCGGGACAAAAAAGGGCGGTTGATACCAGCTGAGCATCTACCTCCACTCATACCATAGATGGATGTCCCCAGAGAAGAAGTTTGAACCAGACAGGACCCGAGGCCATTATCGGATCCATTGCTTTGGTTTACAGGCATGTCTCCTCAAAAGCCTGGATTCCAATACCAGCAGAGGGGATTTCCTGAGGCACGCATCAGAACAAATCTCGTCTCTACAAGGAAACATGTGCATTGGAGCTGTGTCAAAAGCTTAGGAGAATACTTCAGGGTCCCGGTGCCACCGCCCCATTCCAAGGCTCTCATGGACACAAACACACATTGCGACCCATCCTCAGGAAAGTCCATTTCAACTCAGCCACCCCGGTTGCTCCCGCAGATCCATTGGATCTAAACTGTCTCGTTGCTAGGAGGCAATTGGAATCCGAGGCGGACTTCCCAGGCATCCATCCTCGAACGGTGCTCTGGTTTCATTCCATATGGAATTTCCTGGAACTGTCCAACAGGTCTCAATTGTCCCGCAGAAGGAATCCTTGAAGGGGGCATCCCACATCTCCCAACGTGGGTAAACTCCATGGCCTCGAGATTCCGCTCCCTTCATGAAGGGGCCGTCATGCACAGAAACTCCAAACTGAGCCAACGTCTGATCCTCGCCCTGACTTTAGATGCATGAGATATTGGTTCACATCTGCAGGGGGTACCTGCCGTGCCCTCACCCTGAATCCGAAGTCTAGCTTGTGTTCTCAGACTTCCGTCCTCACTCTCCTGGCCCCGAAGCCCTCAAGTTTGGCAATTCCGGACCGACAATGAAGCTCTCTGCCTGCCCTCTAGCAAAAATATATTGCCTAATGAGCTGCCCAGGCAGCTTAAATGAGGATAAACCTACACAGCACTCGCCTCTACCCAAATTATATAGTCTAACCTGGGCAGTAATGCACTGTCTGACACAACCGGAGCCCAGACCTTTTGACCAACTCCCAGACAGCTGACCGCACACTGAGCACATCAGACCCGCCATGGCCTTATGTCATCATCTCTTCCCTACCTCAGTTTTCAGTCTTCAGAACCTAGACCTTATCTCCAATCACTGCCCACGGGTGACTGTGATGCAGAAATCATAACTCTTCCTGACCCATGGCAAGAAACCTTGTGGTTGGCATGTTGTCCAACATTCAGTGTAGGAGAAAAAAGTATTCACAATGAGGCCCCGCCCATTCTTGAGTGCGACGGAGAGCATAAACACACATTGTGACCTCAGCGTGGGTCCTGTCCTCTAGGAATTCCTCTCAGTGGCTGGATCATTAGATGTCATAATGGGCTTGACATGTCCCTAGGCCCCAATTTTTACCAGATTTCTGGTTGCCCAGTCGCCCCTCCCCAGGGCTCTACTCCGGAATCCCTCATTAGGTGGGACATCTGAGGTTGAAACACAAAAGGAAACAAATCAACAACAACAAAAAAACGGACTTCTTCCATCCCCAGAATGACCCCAAACTCTTTGGACGGGGCCGGAACCCCAGAGAGTAAGACTCGTCCATTTCCCATGAAGTCATCCTGGCAATTTCACGACCATGACCGACACGATATCCAGAGACAAATACTTGAGCAAGAGACTCACACTCGCCCTTTTTTCATATCCCGAAGAGTTCTCCTCATGGTCTGTAGATCAGTCCTGCCATACCTATGACCTGAAACATAAGCCGAGTTTGTGTTTTCAGACAACTGTCGAAACAGGTCTGGCGTACACACGCTACAGGCTCAAGCCCCTGTAGCCAAACCTGAGGACTGTACTTGCACTTTCTAATGGAATTGTATGTGTCCAGTCCAATGGCCACAACCCTACTAATAGGATAAATCTCCAAAGTCCCTGAGGCCATCCCAATAGTTGTGGCTTCCCAGGACAAACAGGGGCAATCTGAGCCCATCTGAGCACCTACCTGCACTCAGACCCGTAGACTGATGTCCCCAGAGGTAAAAAGAAACGAACAGGCCCCTAGGAACTAATAGGATCCATGCCTTTGGTTTCAAGGCATCTCTCCTCAGAGGCCTGGATTTCAATACCAGCATATGGCTGTTTCTTGACTCACCCATCAGAACAAATCTCATCTACACATGGGAAACATGCACGTTGGAGCTGTGTCAAAGCCTCTTTTTAGGAGAACCCTTCAGGGCCCCAGTGCCACCGCTTCATTCCAAGGTCTCCATAGACACAAAAACATATTAGGACACATCCACAGGAGAGTCCATTTCAACTCAGCCTCCTCGGTTGCTCCCCCCTCATCCAGCAGATCTAACCTTTCTTGTTGCTTGGAGACAATTGGAATGCGAGGTGGGCTACCCAGCCATCCATCCTTTGAACCCTGCTCGGAATCGTTGGCCTGGAGCCAAACAACAGGTCTCAATTGTCCTGCAGAAGAATCTTTGCAGTTTGGAGCTTCTCACAACTCCCATCGTGGGAAAACGCCCATGGCGTCGTGATCTACCCCCCCTTCAAGAAGGGGCCATCAGGGACAGAAAGTCCAACCTGAGCGATCGTCTGATCCTTGCCCTGACTTCAGGTGCACGAGATCTCGATTGAGGTCTGTAGATTGTGCCTGCCATATCCTCACCCAGAAACCTTGGCCTAGTTTGGGTTCTCAGACTTCCGTCCTCAGACTACTGGCCCCAAGCCCTCCTGTTTGGCAATCCAGAACTACAATGCCGCACTCTGCCTGCCCTTCAGAAGAAAAACATTGCCCTCTGGGGCTACCCAGAAACCCCAAATGAGGATCAACCTGCACGCCATTCGGCTGTACCCCAAATATATAGACTGACCTGGGCCCTATTGCACTTTCTGACCCGGCCTGAGCCTGGACCTCCTGGCCCCACCCAGACAGCTGGCCGCACACTTAGCACATCGGACCCGCCATGGCCTTAGGTCGTCATCTCTTCTCAACCTCGGTTTCCAGGCTTCAGAACCTAGACCTGATCTCCAATCACTGCCCTGGTTTGAAAATGATGCAGAAATCAGAACTCTTTCCCCATGGCAAGAAACCTTGTGATTGGAAGGTTGTCCAACGTTCAGTGTAGTTGGAACCAGTGTGGCCCATGAAGCCCAGCCCATGCTTGCGGGCCACATTGGTCACAAACACACATTGTGACCCTCAGCCTGAGCCCAGTCCTCAGGTAAGGCCTCTCAGTGGCTGGATGAAGAGACAGCATATTGGGCTTGCCATGCCCCTAGGCCCCAATTTTTAACCATAGTTCGGGTTGTCCCTTCACTCTTCCCCAGGGCTCTGCTTTGGAATTCCTCTTTTGGTGGGATACCTGAGTTTACAAACCTGAAAGGAGTCCTCCCATCCCACAGATTGACGAAAAACAATTGGGATCGCGCCAAATCCACAGAGAGGAAGATTCGTCCATGGCCCATGATGCCTCCCCAACATTCCACGGCCATCGCTGATACAAAATCCAGAGACAAAAGCCTGAGCAAGCGCCTCAGACTCGCTCATTCTTCAGATCCTGAAGAGTTCTTCTCATGGTTTGTAGATCGGGCGTGCCATACATATGGCCCCAAACCTAAGCTGAGTTTGTGTTTTCAGACTTCTGTCCTCAAAGTCCTAAGCCACAATCCCTCCAGGCTGGGGCCCCTGGAGTCACACATTAGGACTGCGCCTACCCATTCCATGGGAATTCTGCCCATTCCATTGTCAAAAATCGCAATAAATTAGGAGAACCATCCAAAGTCCCTGAGGCCATCCCAATCGTGCAGGTCCCCCGGGACAAAAAAGGGCGGTTGATACCAGCTGAGCATCTACCTCCACTCATACCATAGATGGATGTCCCCAGAGAAGAAGTTTGAACCAGACAGGACCCGAGGCCATTATCGGATCCATTGCTTTGGTTTACAGGCATGTCTCCTCAAAAGCCTGGATTCCAATACCAGCAGAGGGGATTTCCTGAGGCACGCATCAGAACAAATCTCGTCTCTACAAGGAAACGTGTGCATTGGAGCTGTGTCAAAAGCTTAGGAGAATACTTCAGGGTCCCGGTGCCACCGCCCCATTCCAAGGCTCTCATGGACACAAACACACATTGCGACCCATCCTCAGGAAAGTCCATTTCAACTCAGCCACCCCGGTTGCTCCCGCAGATCCATTGGATCTAAACTGTCTCGTTGCTAGGAGGCAATTGGAATCCGAGGCGGACTTCCCAGGCATCCATCCTCGAACGGTGCTCTGGTTTCATTCCATATGGAATTTCCTGGAACTGTCCAACAGGTCTCAATTGTCCCGCAGAAGGAATCCTTGAAGGGGGCATCCCACATCTCCCAACGTGGGTAAACTCCATGGCCTCGAGATTCCGCTCCCTTCATGAAGGGGCCGTCATGCACAGAAACTCCAAACTGAGCCAACGTCTGATCCTCGCCCTGACTTTAGATGCATGAGATATTGGTTCACATCTGCAGGGGGTACCTGCCGTGCCCTCACCCTGAATCCGAAGTCTAGCTTGTGTTCTCAGACTTCCGTCCTCACTCTCCTGGCCCCGAAGCCCTCAAGTTTGGCAATTCCGGACCGACAATGAAGCTCTCTGCCTGCCCTCTAGCAAAAATATATTGCCTAATGAGCTGCCCAGGCAGCTTAAATGAGGATAAACCTACACAGCACTCGCCTCTACCCAAATTATATAGTCTAACCTGGGCACTAATGCACTGTCTGACACAACCGGAGCCCAGACCTTTTGACCAACTCCCAGACAGCTGACCGCACACTGAGCACATCAGACCCGCCATGGCCTTATGTCATCATCTCTTCCCTACCTCAGTTTTCAGTCTTCAGAACCTAGACCTTATCTCCAATCACTGCCCACGGGTGACTGTGATGCAGAAATCATAACTCTTCCTGACCCATGGCAAGAAACCTTGTGGTTGGCATGTTGTCCAACATTCAGTGTAGGAGAAAAAAGTATTCACAATGAGGCCCCGCCCATTCTTGAGTGCGACGGAGAGCATAAACACACATTGTGACCTCAGCGTGGGTCCTGTCCTCTAGGAATTCCTCTCAGTGGCTGGATCATTAGATGTCATAATGGGCTTGACATGTCCCTAGGCCCCAATTTTTACCAGATTTCTGGTTGCCCAGTCGCCCCTCCCCAGGGCTCTACTCCGGAATCCCTCATTAGGTGGGACATCTGAGGTTGAAACACAAAAGGAAACAAATCAACAACAACAAAAAAACGGACTTCTTCCATCCCCAGAATGACCCCAAACTCTTTGGACGGGGCCGGAACCCCAGAGAGTAAGACTCGTCCATTTCCCATGAAGTCATCCTGGCAATTTCACGACCATGACCGACACGATATCCAGAGACAAATACTTGAGCAAGAGACTCACACTCGCCCTTTTTTCATATCCCGAAGAGTTCTCCTCATGGTCTGTAGATCAGTCCTGCCATACCTATGACCTGAAACATAAGCCGAGTTTGTGTTTTCAGACAACTGTCGAAACAGGTCTGGCGTACACACGCTACAGGCTCAAGCCCCTGTAGCCAAACCTGAGGACTGTACTTGCACTTTCTAATGGAATTGTATGTGTCCAGTCCAATGGCCACAACCCTACTAATAGGATAAATCTCCAAAGTCCCTGAGGCCATCCCAATAGTTGTGGCTTCCCAGGACAAACAGGGGCAATCTGAGCCCATCTGAGCACCTACCTGCACTCAGACCCGTAGACTGATGTCCCCAGAGGTAAAAAGAAACGAACAGGCCCCTAGGAACTAATAGGATCCATGCCTTTGGTTTCAAGGCATCTCTCCTCAGAGGCCTGGATTTCAATACCAGCATATGGCTGTTTCTTGACTCACCCATCAGAACAAATCTCATCTACACATGGGAAACATGCACGTTGGAGCTGTGTCAAAGCCTCTTTTTAGGAGAACCCTTCAGGGCCCCAGTGCCACCGCTTCATTCCAAGGTCTCCATAGACACAAAAACATATTAGGACACATCCACAGGAGAGTCCATTTCAACTCAGCCTCCTCGGTTGCTCCCCCCTCATCCAGCAGATCTAACCTTTCTTGTTGCTTGGAGACAATTGGAATGCGAGGTGGGCTACCCAGCCATCCATCCTTTGAACCCTGCTCGGAATCGTTGGCCTGGAGCCAAACAACAGGTCTCAATTGTCCTGCAGAAGAATCTTTGCAGTTTGGAGCTTCTCACAACTCCCATCGTGGGAAAACGCCCATGGCGTCGTGATCTACCCCCCCTTCAAGAAGGGGCCATCAGGGACAGAAAGTCCAACCTGAGCGATCGTCTGATCCTTGCCCTGACTTCAGGTGCACGAGATCTCGATTGAGGTCTGTAGATTGTGCCTGCCATATCCTCACCCAGAAACCTTGGCCTAGTTTGGGTTCTCAGACTTCCGTCCTCAGACTACTGGCCCCAAGCCCTCCTGTTTGGCAATCCAGAACTACAATGCCGCACTCTGCCTGCCCTTCAGAAGAAAAACATTGCCCTCTGGGGCTACCCAGAAACCCCAAATGAGGATCAACCTGCACGCCATTCGGCTGTACCCCAAATATATAGACTGACCTGGGCCCTATTGCACTTTCTGACCCGGCCTGAGCCTGGACCTCCTGGCCCCACCCAGACAGCTGGCCGCACACTTAGCACATCGGACCCGCCATGGCCTTAGGTCATCATCTCTTCTCAACCTCGGTTTCCAGGCTTCAGAACCTAGACCTGATCTCCAATCACTGCCCTGGTTTGAAAATGATGCAGAAATCAGAACTCTTTCCCCATGGCAAGAAACCTTGTGATTGGAAGGTTGTCCAACGTTCAGTGTAGTTGGAACCAGTGTGGCCCATGAAGCCCAGCCCATGCTTGCGGGCCACATTGGTCACAAACACACATTGTTACCCTGAGCCTGAGCCCAGTCCTCAGGTAAGGCCTCTCAGTGGCTGGATGAAGAGACAGCATATTGGGCTTGCCATGCCCCTAGGCCCCAATTTTTAACCATAGTTCGGGTTGTCCCTTCACTCTTCCCCAGGGCTCTGCTTTGGAATTCCTCTTTTGGTGGGATACCTGAGTTTACAAACCTGAAAGGAGTCCTCCCATCCCACAGATTGACGAAAAACAATTGGGATCGCGCCAAATCCACAGAGAGGAAGATTGGTCCATGGCCCATGATGCCTCCCCAACATTCCACGGCCATCGCTGATACAAAATCCAGAGACAAAAGCCTGAGCAAGCGCCTCAGACTCGCTCATTCTTCAGATCCTGAAGAGTTCTTCTCATGGTTTGTAGATCGGGCGTGCCATACATATGGCCCCAAACCTAAGCTGAGTTTGTGTTTTCAGACTTCTGTCCTCAAAGTCCTAAGCCACAATCCCTCCAGGCTGGGGCCCCTGGAGTCACACATTAGGACTGCGCCTAACCATTCCATGGGAATTCTGCCCATTCCATTGTCAAAAATCGCAATAAATTAGGAGAACCATCCAAAGTCCCTGAGGCCATCCCAATCGTGCAGGTCCCCCGGGACAAAAACGGGCGGTTGATACCAGCTGAGCATCTACCTCCACTCATACCATAGATGGATGTCCCCAGAGAAGAAGTTTGAACCAGACAGGACCCGAGGCCATTATCGGATCCATTGCTTTGGTTTACAGGCATGTCTCCTCAAAAGCCTGGATTCCAATACCAGCAGAGGGGATTTCCTGAGGCACGCATCAGAACAAATCTCGTCTCTACAAGGAAACATGTGCATTGGAGCTGTGTCAAAAGCTTAGGAGAATACTTCAGGGTCCCGGTGCCACCGCCCCATTCCAAGGCTCTCATGGACACAAACACACATTGCGACCCATCCTCAGGAAAGTCCATTTCAACTCAGCCACCCCGGTTGCTCCCGCAGATCCATTGGATCTAAACTGTCTCGTTGCTAGGAGGCTATTGGAATCCGAGGCGGACTTCCCAGGCATCCATCCTCGAACGGTGCTCTGGTTTCATTCCATATGGAATTTCCTGGAACTGTCCAACAGGTCTCAATTGTCCCGCAGAAGGAATCCTTGAAGGGGGCATCCCACATCTCCCAACGTGGGTAAACTCCATGGCCTCGAGATTCCGCTCCCTTCATGAAGGGGCCGTCATGCACAGAAACTCCAAACTGAGCCAACGTCTGATCCTCGCCCTGACGTTAGATGCATGAGATATTGGTTCACATCTGCAGGGGGTACCTGCCGTGCCCTCACCCTGAATCCGAAGTCTAGCTTGTGTTCTCAGACTTCCGTCCTCACTCTCCTGGCCCCGAAGCCCTCACGTTTGGCAATTCCGGACCGACAATGAAGCTCTCTGCCTGCCCTCTAGCAAAAATATATTGCCTAATGAGCTGCCCAGGCAGCTTAAATGAGGATAAACCTACACAGCACTCGCCTCTACCCAAATTATATAGTCTAACCTGGGCACTAATGCACTGTCTGACACAACCGGAGCCCAGACCTTTTGACCAACTCCCAGACAGCTGACCGCACACTGAGCACATCAGACCCGCCATGGCCTTATGTCATCATCTCTTCCCTACCTCAGTTTTCAGTCTTCAGAACCTAGACCTTATCTCCAATCACTGCCCACGGGTGACTGTGATGCAGAAATCATAACTCTTCCTGACCCATGGCAAGAAACCTTGTGGTTGGCATGTTGTCCAACATTCAGTGTAGGAGAAAAAAGTATTCACAATGAGGCCCCGCCCATTCTTGAGTGCGACGGAGAGCATAAACACACATTGTGACCTCAGCGTGGGTCCTGTCCTCTAGGAATTCCTCTCAGTGGCTGGATCATTAGATGTCATAATGGGCTTGACATGTCCCTAGGCCCCAATTTTTACCAGATTTCTGGTTGCCCAGTCGCCCCTCCCCAGGGCTCTACTCCGGAATCCCTCATTAGGTGGGACATCTGAGGTTGAAACACAAAAGGAAACAAATCAACAACAACAAAAAAACGGACTTCTTCCATCCCCAGAATGACCCCAAACTCTTTGGACGGGGCCGGAACCCCAGAGAGTAAGACTCGTCCATTTCCCATGAAGTCATCCTGGCAATTTCACGACCATGACCGACACGATATCCAGAGACAAATACTTGAGCAAGAGACTCACACTCGCCCTTTTTTCATATCCCGAAGAGTTCTCCTCATGGTCTGTAGATCAGTCCTGCCATACCTATGACCTGAAACATAAGCCGAGTTTGTGTTTTCAGACAACTGTCGAAACAGGTCTGGCGTACACACGCTACAGGCTCAAGCCCCTGTAGCCAAACCTGAGGACTGTACTTGCACTTTCTAATGGAATTGTATGTGTCCAGTCCAATGGCCACAACCCTACTAATAGGATAAATCTCCAAAGTCCCTGAGGCCATCCCAATAGTTGTGGCTTCCCAGGACAAACAGGGGCAATCTGAGCCCATCTGAGCACCTACCTGCACTCAGACCCGTAGACTGATGTCCCCAGAGGTAAAAAGAAACGAACAGGCCCCTAGGAACTAATAGGATCCATGCCTTTGGTTTCAAGGCATCTCTCCTCAGAGGCCTGGATTTCAATACCAGCATATGGCTGTTTCTTGACTCACCCATCAGAACAAATCTCATCTACACATGGGAAACATGCACTTTGGAGCTGTGTCAAAGCCTCTGTTTAGGAGAACCCTTCAGGGCCCCAGTGCCACCGCTTCATTCCAAGGTCTCCATAGACACAAAAACATATTAGGACACATCCACAGGAGAGTCCATTTCAACTCAGCCTCCTCGGTTGCTCCCCCCTCATCCAGCAGATCTAACCTTTCTTGTTGCTTGGAGACAATTGGAATGCGAGGTGGGCTACCCAGCCATCCTTCCTTTGAACCCTGCTCGGAATCGTTGGCCTGGAGCCAAACAACAGGTCTCAATTGTCCTGCAGAAGAATCTTTGCAGTTTGGAGCTTCTCACAACTCCCATCGTGGGAAAACGCCCATGGCGTCGTGATCTACCCCCCCTTCAAGAAGGGGCCATCAGGGACAGAAAGTCCAACCTGAGCGATCGTCTGATCCTTGCCCTGACTTCAGGTGCACGAGATCTCGATTGAGGTCTGTAGATTGTGCCTGCCATATCCTCACCCAGAAACCTTGGCCTAGTTTGGGTTCTCAGACTTCCGTCCTCAGACTACTGGCCCCAAGCCCTCCTGTTTGGCAATCCAGAACTACAATGCCGCACTCTGCCTGCCCTTCAGAAGAAAAACATTGCCCTCTGGGGCTACCCAGAAACCCCAAATGAGGATCAACCTGCACGCCATTCGGCTGTACCCCAAATATATAGACTGACCTGGGCCCTATTGCACTTTCTGACCCGGCCTGAGCCTGGACCTCCTGGCCCCACCCAGACAGCTGGCCGCACACTTAGCACATCGGACCCGCCATGGCCTTAGGTCGTCATCTCTTCTCAACCTCGGTTTCCAGGCTTCAGAACCTAGACCTGATCTCCAATCACTGCCCTGGTTTGAAAATGATGCAGAAATCAGAACTCTTTCCCCATGGCAAGAAACCTTGTGATTGGAAGGTTGTCCAACGTTCAGTGTAGTTGGAACCAGTGTGGCCCATGAAGCCCAGCCCATGCTTGCGGGCCACATTGGTCACAAACACACATTGTGACCCTCAGCCTGAGCCCAGTCCTCAGGTAAGGCCTCTCAGTGGCTGGATGAAGAGACAGCATATTGGGCTTGCCATGCCCCTAGGCCCCAATTTTTAACCATAGTTCGGGTTGTCCCTTCACTCTTCCCCAGGGCTCTGCTTTGGAATTCCTCTTTTGGTGGGATACCTGAGTTTACAAACCTGAAAGGAGTCCTCCCATCCCACAGATTGACGAAAAACAATTGGGATCGCGCCAAATCCACAGAGAGGAAGATTCGTCCATGGCCCATGATGCCTCCCCAACATTCCACGGCCATCGCTGATACAAAATCCAGAGACAAAAGCCTGAGCAAGCGCCTCAGACTCGCTCATTCTTCAGATCCTGAAGAGTTCTTCTCATGGTTTGTAGATCGGGCGTGCCATACATATGGCCCCAAACCTAAGCTGAGTTTGTGTTTTCAGACTTCTGTCCTCAAAGTCCTAAGCCACAATCCCTCCAGGCTGGGGCCCCTGGAGTCACACATTAGGACTGCGCCTACCCATTCCATGGGAATTCTGCCCATTCCATTGTCAAAAATCGCAATAAATTAGGAGAACCATCCAAAGTCCCTGAGGCCATCCCAATCGTGCAGGTCCCCCGGGACAAAAAAGGGCGGTTGATACCAGCTGAGCATCTACCTCCACTCATACCATAGATGGATGTCCCCAGAGAAGAAGTTTGAACCAGACAGGACCCGAGGCCATTATCGGATCCATTGCTTTGGTTTACAGGCATGTCTCCTCAAAAGCCTGGATTCCAATACCAGCAGAGGGGATTTCCTGAGGCACGCATCAGAACAAATCTCGTCTCTACAAGGAAACGTGTGCATTGGAGCTGTGTCAAAAGCTTAGGAGAATACTTCAGGGTCCCGGTGCCACCGCCCCATTCCAAGGCTCTCATGGACACAAACACACATTGCGACCCATCCTCAGGAAAGTCCATTTCAACTCAGCCACCCCGGTTGCTCCCGCAGATCCATTGGATCTAAACTGTCTCGTTGCTAGGAGGCAATTGGAATCCGAGGCGGACTTCCCAGGCATCCATCCTCGAACGGTGCTCTGGTTTCATTCCATATGGAATTTCCTGGAACTGTCCAACAGGTCTCAATTGTCCCGCAGAAGGAATCCTTGAAGGGGGCATCCCACATCTCCCAACGTGGGTAAACTCCATGGCCTCGAGATTCCGCTCCCTTCATGAAGGGGCCGTCATGCACAGAAACTCCAAACTGAGCCAACGTCTGATCCTCGCCCTGACTTTAGATGCATGAGATATTGGTTCACATCTGCAGGGGGTACCTGCCGTGCCCTCACCCTGAATCCGAAGTCTAGCTTGTGTTCTCAGACTTCCGTCCTCACTCTCCTGGCCCCGAAGCCCTCAAGTTTGGCAATTCCGGACCGACAATGAAGCTCTCTGCCTGCCCTCTAGCAAAAATATATTGCCTAATGAGCTGCCCAGGCAGCTTAAATGAGGATAAACCTACACAGCACTCGCCTCTACCCAAATTATATAGTCTAACCTGGGCACTAATGCACTGTCTGACACAACCGGAGCCCAGACCTTTTGACCAACTCCCAGACAGCTGACCGCACACTGAGCACATCAGACCCGCCATGGCCTTATGTCATCATCTCTTCCCTACCTCAGTTTTCAGTCTTCAGAACCTAGACCTTATCTCCAATCACTGCCCACGGGTGACTGTGATGCAGAAATCATAACTCTTCCTGACCCATGGCAAGAAACCTTGTGGTTGGCATGTTGTCCAACATTCAGTGTAGGAGAAAAAAGTATTCACAATGAGGCCCCGCCCATTCTTGAGTGCGACGGAGAGCATAAACACACATTGTGACCTCAGCGTGGGTCCTGTCCTCTAGGAATTCCTCTCAGTGGCTGGATCATTAGATGTCATAATGGGCTTGACATGTCCCTAGGCCCCAATTTTTACCAGATTTCTGGTTGCCCAGTCGCCCCTCCCCAGGGCTCTACTCCGGAATCCCTCATTAGGTGGGACATCTGAGGTTGAAACACAAAAGGAAACAAATCAACAACAACAAAAAAACGGACTTCTTCCATCCCCAGAATGACCCCAAACTCTTTGGACGGGGCCGGAACCCCAGAGAGTAAGACTCGTCCATTTCCCATGAAGTCATCCTGGCAATTTCACGACCATGACCGACACGATATCCAGAGACAAATACTTGAGCAAGAGACTCACACTCGCCCTTTTTTCATATCCCGAAGAGTTCTCCTCATGGTCTGTAGATCAGTCCTGCCATACCTATGACCTGAAACATAAGCCGAGTTTGTGTTTTCAGACAACTGTCGAAACAGGTCTGGCGTACACACGCTACAGGCTCAAGCCCCTGTAGCCAAACCTGAGGACTGTACTTGCACTTTCTAATGGAATTGTATGTGTCCAGTCCAATGGCCACAACCCTACTAATAGGATAAATCTCCAAAGTCCCTGAGGCCATCCCAATAGTTGTGGCTTCCCAGGACAAACAGGGGCAATCTGAGCCCATCTGAGCACCTACCTGCACTCAGACCCGTAGACTGATGTCCCCAGAGGTAAAAAGAAACGAACAGGCCCCTAGGAACTAATAGGATCCATGCCTTTGGTTTCAAGGCATCTCTCCTCAGAGGCCTGGATTTCAATACCAGCATATGGCTGTTTCTTGACTCACCCATCAGAACAAATCTCATCTACACATGGGAAACATGCACGTTGGAGCTGTGTCAAAGCCTCTTTTTAGGAGAACCCTTCAGGGCCCCAGTGCCACCGCTTCATTCCAAGGTCTCCATAGACACAAAAACATATTAGGACACATCCACAGGAGAGTCCATTTCAACTCAGCCTCCTCGGTTGCTCCCCCCTCATCCAGCAGATCTAACCTTTCTTGTTGCTTGGAGACAATTGGAATGCGAGGTGGGCTACCCAGCCATCCATCCTTTGAACCCTGCTCGGAATCGTTGGCCTGGAGCCAAACAACAGGTCTCAATTGTCCTGCAGAAGAATCTTTGCAGTTTGGAGCTTCTCACAACTCCCATCGTGGGAAAACGCCCATGGCGTCGTGATCTACCCCCCCTTCAAGAAGGGGCCATCAGGGACAGAAAGTCCAACCTGAGCGATCGTCTGATCCTTGCCCTGACTTCAGGTGCACGAGATCTCGATTGAGGTCTGTAGATTGTGCCTGCCATATCCTCACCCAGAAACCTTGGCCTAGTTTGGGTTCTCAGACTTCCGTCCTCAGACTACTGGCCCCAAGCCCTCCTGTTTGGCAATCCAGAACTACAATGCCACACTCTGCCTGCCCTTCAGAAGAAAAACATTGCCCTCTGGGGCTACCCAGAAACCCCAAATGAGGATCAACCTGCACGCCATTCGGCTGTACCCCAAATATATAGACTGACCTGGGCCCTATTGCACTTTCTGACCCGGCCTGAGCCTGGACCTCCTGGCCCCACCCAGACAGCTGGCCGCACACTTAGCACATCGGACCCGCCATGGCCTTAGGTCATCATCTCTTCTCAACCTCGGTTTCCAGGCTTCAGAACCTAGACCTGATCTCCAATCACTGCCCTGGTTTGAAAATGATGCAGAAATCAGAACTCTTTCCCCATGGCAAGAAACCTTGTGATTGGAAGGTTGTCCAACGTTCAGTGTAGTTGGAACCAGTGTGGCCCATGAAGCCCAGCCCATGCTTGCGGGCCACATTGGTCACAAACACACATTGTTACCCTCAGCCTGAGCCCAGTCCTCAGGTAAGGCCTCTCAGTGGCTGGATGAAGAGACAGCATATTGGGCTTGCCATGCCCCTAGGCCCCAATTTTTAACCATAGTTCGGGTTGTCCCTTCACTCTTCCCCAGGGCTCTGCTTTGGAATTCCTCTTTTGGTGGGATACCTGAGTTTACAAACCTGAAAGGAGTCCTCCCATCCCACAGATTGACGAAAAACAATTGGGATCGCGCCAAATCCACAGAGAGGAAGATTGGTCCATGGCCCATGATGCCTCCCCAACATTCCACGGCCATCGCTGATACAAAATCCAGAGACAAAAGCCTGAGCAAGCGCCTCAGACTCGCTCATTCTTCAGATCCTGAAGAGTTCTTCTCATGGTTTGTAGATCGGGCGTGCCATACATATGGCCCCAAACCTAAGCTGAGTTTGTGTTTTCAGACTTCTGTCCTCAAAGTCCTAAGCCACAATCCCTCCAGGCTGGGGCCCCTGGAGTCACACATTAGGACTGCGCCTAACCATTCCATGGGAATTCTGCCCATTCCATTGTCAAAAATCGCAATAAATTAGGAGAACCATCCAAAGTCCCTGAGGCCATCCCAATCGTGCAGGTCCCCCGGGACAAAAACGGGCGGTTGATACCAGCTGAGCATCTACCTCCACTCATACCATAGATGGATGTCCCCAGAGAAGAAGTTTGAACCAGACAGGACCCGAGGCCATTATCGGATCCATTGCTTTGGTTTACAGGCATGTCTCCTCAAAAGCCTGGATTCCAATACCAGCAGAGGGGATTTCCTGAGGCACGCATCAGAACAAATCTCGTCTCTACAAGGAAACATGTGCATTGGAGCTGTGTCAAAAGCTTAGGAGAATACTTCAGGGTCCCGGTGCCACCGCCCCATTCCAAGGCTCTCATGGACACAAACACACATTGCGACCCATCCTCAGGAAAGTCCATTTCAACTCAGCCACCCCGGTTGCTCCCGCAGATCCATTGGATCTAAACTGTCTCGTTGCTAGGAGGCTATTGGAATCCGAGGCGGACTTCCCAGGCATCCATCCTCGAACGGTGCTCTGGTTTCATTCCATATGGAATTTCCTGGAACTGTCCAACAGGTCTCAATTGTCCCGCAGAAGGAATCCTTGAAGGGGGCATCCCACATCTCCCAACGTGGGTAAACTCCATGGCCTCGAGATTCCGCTCCCTTCATGAAGGGGCCGTCATGCACAGAAACTCCAAACTGAGCCAACGTCTGATCCTCGCCCTGACGTTAGATGCATGAGATATTGGTTCACATCTGCAGGGGGTACCTGCCGTGCCCTCACCCTGAATCCGAAGTCTAGCTTGTGTTCTCAGACTTCCGTCCTCACTCTCCTGGCCCCGAAGCCCTCACGTTTGGCAATTCCGGACCGACAATGAAGCTCTCTGCCTGCCCTCTAGCAAAAATATATTGCCTAATGAGCTGCCCAGGCAGCTTAAATGAGGATAAACCTACACAGCACTCGCCTCTACCCAAATTATATAGTCTAACCTGGGCACTAATGCACTGTCTGACACAACCGGAGCCCAGACCTTTTGACCAACTCCCAGACAGCTGACCGCACACTGAGCACATCAGACCCGCCATGGCCTTATGTCATCATCTCTTCCCTACCTCAGTTTTCAGTCTTCAGAACCTAGACCTTATCTCCAATCACTGCCCACGGGTGACTGTGATGCAGAAATCATAACTCTTCCTGACCCATGGCAAGAAACCTTGTGGTTGGCATGTTGTCCAACATTCAGTGTAGGAGAAAAAAGTATTCACAATGAGGCCCCGCCCATTCTTGAGTGCGACGGAGAGCATAAACACACATTGTGACCTCAGCGTGGGTCCTGTCCTCTAGGAATTCCTCTCAGTGGCTGGATCATTAGATGTCATAATGGGCTTGACATGTCCCTAGGCCCCAATTTTTACCAGATTTCTGGTTGCCCAGTCGCCCCTCCCCAGGGCTCTACTCCGGAATCCCTCATTAGGTGGGACATCTGAGGTTGAAACACAAAAGGAAACAAATCAACAACAACAAAAAAACGGACTTCTTCCATCCCCAGAATGACCCCAAACTCTTTGGACGGGGCCGGAACCCCAGAGAGTAAGACTCGTCCATTTCCCATGAAGTCATCCTGGCAATTTCACGACCATGACCGACACGATATCCAGAGACAAATACTTGAGCAAGAGACTCACACTCGCCCTTTTTTCATATCCCGAAGAGTTCTCCTCATGGTCTGTAGATCAGTCCTGCCATACCTATGACCTGAAACATAAGCCGAGTTTGTGTTTTCAGACAACTGTCGAAACAGGTCTGGCGTACACACGCTACAGGCTCAAGCCCCTGTAGCCAAACCTGAGGACTGTACTTGCACTTTCTAATGGAATTGTATGTGTCCAGTCCAATGGCCACAACCCTACTAATAGGATAAATCTCCAAAGTCCCTGAGGCCATCCCAATAGTTGTGGCTTCCCAGGACAAACAGGGGCAATCTGAGCCCATCTGAGCACCTACCTGCACTCAGACCCGTAGACTGATGTCCCCAGAGGTAAAAAGAAACGAACAGGCCCCTAGGAACTAATAGGATCCATGCCTTTGGTTTCAAGGCATCTCTCCTCAGAGGCCTGGATTTCAATACCAGCATATGGCTGTTTCTTGACTCACCCATCAGAACAAATCTCATCTACACATGGGAAACATGCACTTTGGAGCTGTGTCAAAGCCTCTGTTTAGGAGAACCCTTCAGGGCCCCAGTGCCACCGCTTCATTCCAAGGTCTCCATAGACACAAAAACATATTAGGACACATCCACAGGAGAGTCCATTTCAACTCAGCCTCCTCGGTTGCTCCCCCCTCATCCAGCAGATCTAACCTTTCTTGTTGCTTGGAGACAATTGGAATGCGAGGTGGGCTACCCAGCCATCCTTCCTTTGAACCCTGCTCGGAATCGTTGGCCTGGAGCCAACCAACAGGTCTCAATTGTCCTGCAGAAGAATCTTTGCAGTTTGGAGCTTCTCACAACTCCCAACGTGGGAAAACCCCCATGGCCTCGTGATCCACCCCCCCTTCAAGACGGGGCCATCAGGGACAGAAAGTCCAACCTGAGCGATCGTCTGATCCTTGCCCTGACTTCAGGTGCACGAGATCTCGATTGAGGTCTGTAGATTGTGCCTGCCATATCCTCACCCAGAAACCTTGGCCTAGTTTGGGTTCTCAGACTTCCGTCCTCAGACTACTGGCCCACAAGCCCTCCTGTTTGGCAATCCAGAACTACAATGCCGCACTCTGCCTGCCCTTCAGAAGAAAAACATTGCCCTCTGGGGCTACCCAGAAACCCCAAATGAGGATCAACCTGCACGCCATTCGGCTGTACCCCAAATATATAGACTGACCTGGGCCCTATTGCACTTTCTGACCCGGCCTGAGCCTGGACCTCCTGGCCCCACCCAGACAGCTGGCCGCACACTTAGCACATCGGACCCGCCATGGCCTTAGGTCGTCATCTCTTCTCAACCTCGGTTTCCAGGCTTCAGAACCTAGACCTGATCTCCAATCACTGCCCTGGTTTGAAAATGATGCAGAAATCAGAGCTCTTTCCCCATGGCAAGAAACCTTGTGTTTGGAAGGTTGTCCAACGTTCAGTGTAGTTGGAACCAGTGTGGCCCATGAAGCCCAGCCCATGCTTGCGGGCCACATTGGTCACAAACACACATTGTGACCCTCAGCCTGAGCCCAGTCCTCAGGTAAGGCCTCTCAGTGGCTGGATGAAGAGACAGCATATTGGGCTTGCCATGCCCCTAGGCCCCAATTTTTAACCATAGTTCGGGTTGTCCCTTCACTCTTCCCCAGGGCTCTGCTTTGGAATTCCTCTTTTGGTGGGATACCTGAGTTTACAAACCTGAAAGGAGTCCTCCCATCCCACAGATTGACGAAAAACAATTGGGATCGCGCCAAATCCACAGAGAGGAAGATTCGTCCATGGCCCATGATGCCTCCCCAACATTCCACGGCCATCGCTGATACAAAATCCAGAGACAAAAGCCTGAGCAAGCGCCTCAGACTCGCTCATTCTTCAGATCCTGAAGAGTTCTTCTCATGGTTTGTAGATCGGGCGTGCCATACATATGGCCCCAAACCTAAGCTGAGTTTGTGTTTTCAGACTTCTGTCCTCAAAGTCCTAAGCCACAATCCCTCCAGGCTGGGGCCCCTGGAGTCACACATTAGGACTGCGCCTACCCATTCCATGGGAATTCTGCCCATTCCATTGTCAAAAATCGCAATAAATTAGGAGAACCATCCAAAGTCCCTGAGGCCATCCCAATCGTGCAGGTCCCCCGGGACAAAAACGGGCGGTTGATACCAGCTGAGCATCTACCTCCACTCATACCATAGATGGATGTCCCCAGAGAAGAAGTTTGAACCAGACAGGACCCGAGGCCATTATCGGATCCATTGCTTTGGTTTACAGGCATGTCTCCTCAAAAGCCTGGATTCCAATACCAGCAGAGGGGATTTCCTGAGGCACGCATCAGAACAAATCTCGTCTCTACAAGGAAACGTGTGCATTGGAGCTGTGTCAAAAGCTTAGGAGAATACTTCAGGGTCCCGGTGCCACCGCCCCATTCCAAGGCTCTCATGGACACAAACACACATTGCGACCCATCCTCAGGAAAGTCCATTTCAACTCAGCCACCCCGGTTGCTCCCGCAGATCCATTGGATCTAAACTGTCTCGTTGCTAGGAGGCAATTGGAATCCGAGGCGGACTTCCCAGGCATCCATCCTCGAACGGTGCTCTGGTTTCATTCCATATGGAATTTCCTGGAACTGTCCAACAGGTCTCAATTGTCCCGCAGAAGGAATCCTTGAAGGGGGCATCCCACATCTCCCAACGTGGGTAAACTCCATGGCCTCGAGATTCCGCTCCCTTCATGAAGGGGCCGTCATGCACAGAAACTCCAAACTGAGCCAACGTCTGATCCTCGCCCTGACTTTAGATGCATGAGATATTGGCTCACATCTGCAGGGGGTACCTGCCGTGCCCTCACCCTGAATCCGAAGTCTAGCTTGTGTTCTCAGACTTCCGTCCTCACTCTCCTGGCCCCGAAGCCCTCAAGTTTGGCAATTCCGGACCGACAATGAAGCTCTCTGCCTGCCCTCTAGAAAAAATATATTGCCTAATGAGCTGCCCAGGCAGCTTAAATGAGGATAAACCTACACAGCACTCGCCTCTACCCAAATTATATAGTCTAACCTGGGCACTAATGCACTGTCTGACACAACCGGAGCCCAGACCTTTTGACCAACTCCCAGACAGCTGACTGCACACTGAGCACATCAGACCCGCCATGGCCTTATGTCATCATCTCTTCCCTACCTCAGTTTTCAGTCTTCAGAACCTAGACCTTATCTCCAATCACTGCCCACGGGTGACTGTGATGCAGAAATCATAACTCTTCCTGACCCATGGCAAGAAACCTTGTGGTTGGCATGTTGTCCAACGTTCAGTGTAGGAGAAAAAAGTATTCACAATGAGGCCCCGCCCATTCTTGAGTGCGACGAGAGCATAAACACACATTGTGACCTAAGCGTGGGTCCTGTCCTCTAGGAATTCCTCTCAGTGGCTGGATCATTAGATGTCATAATGGGCTTGACATGTCCCTAGGCCCCAATTTTTACCAGATTTCTGGTTGTCCAGTCGCCCCTCCCCAGGGCTCTACTCTGGCATCCCTCATTAGGTGGGACATCTGAGGTTGAAACACAAAAGGAAACAAATCAACAACAACAAAAAAACGGACTTCTTCCATCCCCAGAATGACCCCAAACTTTTTGGATGGGGCCGGAACCCCAGAGAGTAAGACTCGTCCATTTCCCATGAAGTCATCCTGGCAATTTCACGACCATGAGCGACACGATATCCAGAGACAAATACTTGAGCAAGAGACTCACACTCGCCCTTTTTTCATATCGCGAAGAGTTCTCCTCATGGTCTATAGATCAGTCCTTCCATACCTATGACCTGAAACATAAGCCGAGTTTGTGTTTTCAGAAAACTGTCCAAACAGGTCTGGCGTACATACGCTACAGGCTCAAGCCCCTGTAGCGAAACCTGAGGACTGTACTTGCCTTTTCCAAGGGAATAGTATGTGCCCAGCCCAATGGCCACAAACCTAATAATAGGATAAATCTCCAAAGTCCTGAGGCCATCCCAATAGTTGTGACTTCCCAGGACAAACAGGGGCAATCTGAGCCCATCTGAGCACCTACCTGCACTCAGACCCGTAGACTAATGTCCCCAGAAGTAAAAAGGAACGAACAGGCCCCTAGGCACTAATAGGATCCATTGCTTTGGTTTCCAGGCATCTCTCCTCAGAGGCCTGGATTTCAATACCAGCATATGGATGTTTCTTGACTCACCCATCAGAACAAATCTCATCTACACATGGGAAACATGCACGTTGGAGCAGTGTCAAAGCCTCTGTTTCGGAGAACCCTTCTGGGCCCCAGTGCCACCGCTTCATTCCAAGGTCTCCATAGACACAAAAACATATTAGGACACATCCACAGGAGAGTCCATTTCAACTCAGCCTCCTCGGTTGCTCCCCCCTCATCCAGCAGATCTAACCTTTCTTGTTGCTTGGAGACAAATGGAATGCGAGGTGGGCTACCCAGCCATCCATCCTTTGAACCCTGCTCGGAATCGTTGGCCTGGAGCCAAACAACAGGTCTCAATTGTCCTGCAGATGTATCTTTGCAGTTTGGAGCTTCTCACAACTCCCAACGTGGGAAAACCCTCATGGCCTCGTGATCCTCCCCCCCTTCAAGAAGGGGCCATCAGGGACAGAAAGTCCAACCTGAGCGATCGTCTGATCCTTGCTCTGACTTCAGGTGGACGAGATCTCGATTGAGGTCTGTAGATTGTGCCTGCCATATCCTCACCCAGAAACCTTGGCCTAGTTTGGGTTCTCAGACTTCCGTCCTCAGACTACTGGCCCACAAGCCCTCCTGTTTGGCAATCCAGAACTACAATGCCGCACTCTGCCTGCCCTTCAGAAGAAAAACATTGCCCTCTGGGGCTACCCAGAAACCCCAAATGAGGATCAACCTGCACGCCATTCGGCTGTACCCCAAATATATAGACTGACCTGGGCCCTATTGCACTTTCTGACCCGGCCTGAGCCTGGACCTCCTGGCCCCACCCAGACAGCTGGCCGCACACTTAGCACATCGGACCCACCATGGCCTTAGGTCGTCATCTCTTCTCAACCTCGGTTTCCAGGCTTCAGAATCTAGACCTTATCTCCAATCACTGCCCAAGGGTGACTGTGATGCACAAATCAGAACTATTCCTTACCCATGGCAAGAAATCTTGTCGTTGGCAGGTATCCAACGTTCATTGTAGGAGAAACCAGCATTCACCCTGAGGCCCCACTCATTCTTTTTTCCGAAGTGGGCATAAACCTGCATTGTGACCCTCAGTGTGAGTCCTGTCCTCTAGTAAGTCCTCTCAGTCGCTCGACCATTAGATGTCATAATGGGCTTGACATGTCCCTAGGCCCAAATTTGTAACCAGATTTCTGGATGTCCAGTCGGCCCTCCACAGGGCTCTACTCTGGAATACCTCATTTGGTGGGACACCTGAGGTTAAAAAACAAAACAAGGCAAATCACAACAACAACAAAACGGACTTCTTCCATCCCACAGAATGACCCCAAAATCTTGCGATGGGACAAACCCCCAGAGAGTAAGACTCGTCCATTTCCCATGAAGTCAACCGGAAATTTCATGACCATGAGTGACACGATATCCAGAGAAAAAAACTTGAGCAAGAGCCTCACACTCGCCCTTTTTTCATATCCCGAAGAGTTCTCCTCATGGTCTGTAGATCAATCCTGCCATACCTGTTACCCGAAACATAAGCCGTGTTTGTGTTTTCAGACAACTGTCCAAACAGCTCTGCCTACACATCCTACAGGCTCAGGCCACTGGAGCCAAACCTGAGGACTCTACTTGCCCTCTCCAAGGGAATTGTATGTGCCCATTCCAATGGCCACAACCTACTAATAGGATAAACCTCCAAATTCCCTGAGGCCATCCCAATAGTGGTGGCTCTCCCGGACAAACAGGAGCAATCTGAGCCCATCTGACACCTACATGCACTCAATGCATAGACTGATGTCCCCAGAGGTAAAAAGGTACGAACAGGCCCCTAGGCACTATTTGGATTCATTGATGTGCTATCCAGTCATCTCTCCTCAGAGGCCTGGATTTCAATACCAGCATATGGCTATTTCCTGACTCATCCCTCAGAACAAATCTCATCTACATATGGGTAACTTGCACGTTGGAGCTGTGTCAAAGCCTCTCTTTGAAAAACCATTCAGGGCCCCAGTGACACCGCTTCATAACAAGATCTCCAAAGAACAAAAACATATTAGAATCCATCCACAGGAGAGTCCATTTCAACTCAGCCTCCTGGGTTGCTCCCCCAGATCCAGCAGATCTAACCTGTCTTGTTGCTAGGACACAATTGGAATGCGAGGTGGGCTACCCAGCCATCCATCCTTAGAACCCTGCTCGGAATCGTTGCCCTGTGGCCAACCAACAGGTCTCAATTGTCTTGCAGAAGAATCTTTGCAGTTTGGAGCTTCTCACAGCTAACATCGTGGGAAAACCCCCACGGCCTCGTGACCACCCCGCCCCTTCATGAAGGGCCATCAGGGACAGAAAAACCAACCTGAGCGATCTTCTGATCCTCGCCCTGACATCATAAGCACGAGATCTCGATTCAGGTCTGTAGATTGTTCCTGCCTTGTCCTCACCCAGAAACCTAAGCCTAGCTTGTTCTCAGATTTCCTTCCTCAGACTACTGGCCCACAAGCCTCCAGTTTGAAAACCAGAACTATAATGCAGCACTCTTCCTGCCCTCAGGAAGAAAAACATTGCTCTATGGGAATACCCAGAAACTCCAAATGAGGATCAACCTGCACGCCATTCGACTGTACCCCAAATATATAGGCTGACCTGGGCACTATTGCCCTTTTTGACACAGCCTGAGCCTGGATTACCAGGCCCCACACAGAAAGCTGGCCGCTCACTGAGCACATCGGACACGCCATGGTCTTAGGTCGTCATCTCTTCCCAACCACGGTTGTCAAGTTTCAGAACCTAGACCTTATCTCCAATCACTGCCCAGGCTTGAAAGTGATGCAGAAAACACAACTCCTTCCCCGTGGCAAGAAACCATGTGGTTGGCATGTTGTCCAACGTTCAGTGTAGTTGAAACCAGTGTGGCCCATGAGGCCCCGCTCATGTTTGCGGGCCACATTGGTCAAAACCACACATTGTGACCCTCACCCTGATCCCAGTACTCAATAAGGCCTCTCAGTGGCTGGATGAAGAGATAGCATATTGGGCTTGCCATGCCCCTAGGCCCCAAATTTTACACATAGTTTGGGTTCTCTCTTCACTTTTCCCCAGGGCTCTTCTTTGGAATTCCTCTTTTGGCGGGACACCTGAGGTAACAAACCTGAAAGGAGTCCTCCCATTCCACAGATTGACGAAAAACAATTGGGATCGGGCCAAATCCACAGAGAGGAAGATTCGTCCATGGCCCATGAGGCCTCCCCGACATTCCATGGCCAACTCTGATACAAAATCCAGAGACAAAAGCCTGAGCAAGCGCCTCAGACTCGCTCTTTCTTCATATCCGGAAGAGTTCCTCTCATGGTTTATAGATCGGGCCTGCCATACCTACGTCCCCAAACCTAAGCTGAGTTTGTGTTTTCAGACTTCTGTCCTCAAAGTCCTGGGCCACACACCCTCCAGGCTTGTGCCCCTGGAGTCACACATTAGGACTGTGCCTACCCAATCCATGGGAATTCTGCCGATGCCATTGTCCAAAACAGTAAAATTTGGAGAACCCTACAAATCCCTGAGGCCATCCCAATAGTGCAGGTCGCCTGGAACAAACAAGGGCGGTCTGATACCAGCTGAGCATCTACCTCCACTCATACCATAGATGGATGTCCCCTGAGAAGAAGATTGAACCAGACAGGACCCTAGGCCATAATCGGATACATTGCTTTGGATTACAGGCATGTCTCCTCAAAAGCCTGGATTCCAATACCAGCATCGAGGTTTTCCTGAGGCACCCATCAAAACAGATCTCGTCTCCACAAGGAACCTTGTGCATCGAGCTATGTCAAAAGCTTAGGAGAATACTTCAGGGTCCCGGTGCCACCGCCCCATTTTAAGGCCCTCATGGACACAAACACACATTAGGACCCATCCTCAGGAAAGTCCATTTCAAGTCAGCCACCCCGGTTTCTCCCGCAGAGCCATCAGATCTAAACTGTCTTGTTGCTAGGAGACAATTGGAATGCGAGGCGGGCTTCCCAGGCATCCATCCTCGAACGGTGCCCTGGAGTCATTCCATATGGGATGTCCTGGAGCTGCCCAACAAGTCTCAATTGTCCCGTAGAAGGAATCCTTGAAGGGGGCATCCCACAACTCCCAATGTGGGAAAACCTCCATGGCCTCGAGATTCCGCTCCCTTCATGAAGGGGCCGTCATGCACAGAAACTCCAACCTGAGCCAACGTCTGATCCTCGCCCTGACTTCAGATGCATGAGATATAGGTTCAGATCTACAGGGGTACCTGCCGTACCCTGGACCTGAAACCCAAGTCTAGCTTGTGTTCTCAGACTTCCGTCATCACACTCCCGGCCCCGAAGCCCGGAAGTTTCGTAATTCCAGACCCACAATGCAGCACTCTGCCTGCCCTCTAGAAAAAAAATTTGGCCTAATGAGCTGCCCAGGCACCTTATTGAGGATAAATCTACATGGCATTCGACTGTACCCAAAGTATATAGTCTAACCTGGGCACTAATGCACTGTCTGTCACAACCTGAACTCGGACCTCCTGACCAACACCCAGACAGCTGACCGCACAATGAGCACATCAGAACCGCCATGGCCTTAGGTCATCATCTCTTCCCAACTGCGGTTTTTCAGGCTTCAGAACCTAGACCTTATCTCCAACCACTGCCCAGGGGTGCCTGTGATGCAGAAATCAGAACTCGTCCTTACCCATGGCAAGAAACCTTGTGGTTGGCATGTTGTCCAACGTTCAGTGTAGGAGAAACCAGCATTCACCCGGAGGCCCCGCCAATTCTTGAGTGCGAAGAGGGCATAAACACGCATTGTAACCCTCAGCGTGAGTCCTGTGCTCTAGTAAGTCCTCTCAGTGGCTCGACCATTAGATGTCATAATGGGCTTGACATGTCCCTAGGCCCCAATTTTTAACCAGATTTCTGGTTGCCCGGTCGGCCCTCCCCAGGGCTCTACTCTGGAATACCTCATTTGGTGAGACACCTGAGGTTAAAAAACAAAACAAAGCAAATCAACAACAACAACAAAACGGACTTCTTCCACCCCCAGAATGACCCAAAACTCTTGGGACGGGGCAAAACCCCAGAGAGTAAAACTCGTCCATTTCCCATGAAGTCACCCAGAAATTTCACGACCATGAGTGACACGATATCCAGAGACAAAAACTTGAGCACGAGCCTCACACTCGCCCTTTTTTCATATCCTGAAGAGTTCTCCTCATGGTCTGTAGATCAGTCCTGCCATACCTATGACCGGAAACATAAGCCGCGTTTGTGTTTTCAGACAACTGTCCAAACAGCTCTGGCCTACACACCCTACAGGCTCAGGCCCCTGGAGCCAAACCTGAGGACTGTACTTGCCCTCTCCAAGGGAATTGTATGTGCCCATTCCAATGGCCACAACCCTACTAATAGGCTAAACCTCCAAACTGCCAGAGGCCATCCCAATAGTGGTGGCTTCCCAGGACAAACAGGGGCAATCTGAGCTCATCTGAGCACCTACCTGCACTCAGACGCATAGACTGATGTCCCCAGAGGTAAAAAGGAACGAACAGGCCCCTAGGCACTAAACGGATCCATTGCTGTGGTACCAAGTCATCTCTCCTCAGAGGCCTGGATTTCAATACCAGCGTATAGCTGTTTCTTGACTCACCCATCAGAAAACATCTCATCTACATATGGGAAACTTGCACGTTGGAGCTGTGTCAAAGCCTCTGTTTGGAAAAACCCTTCAGGACCCCAGTGCCACCGCTACATTCCAAGGTCTCCATAGACACAAAAAGACATTAGGACCCATCCACAGGAGAGTCCATTTCGACTCAGCCTCCTGGGTTGCTCCCCCAGATCCAGCAGATCTAACCTGTCTTGTTGCTAGGACACAATTGGAATGCGAGGTGGGCTACCCAGCCATCCATCCTTAGAACCCTGCTCGGAATCGTTGCCCTGGAGCCAACCAACAGGTCTCAATTGTCCTGCAGATGAATCGTTGCAGTTTGGAGCTTCTCACAACTAACATCGTGGGAAAACCCCCACGGCCTCGTGGCCCCCCCGCCCCTTCATGAAGGGCCATCAGGGACAGAAACACCAACCTGAGCGATCTTCTGATCCTCGCCCTGACATCATAAGCACGAGATCTCGATTCAGGTCTGTAGATTGTTCCTGCCTTGTCCTCACCCAGAAACCTAAGCCTAGCTTGTTCTCAGATTTCCTTCCTCAGACTACTGGCCCACAAGCCTCCAGTTTGAAAACCAGAACTATAATGCAGCACTCTTCCTGCCCTCAGGAAGAAAAACATTGCCCTCTGGGGCTACCCAGAAACTCCAAAAGAGGATCAACCTGCACGCCATTTGACTGTACCCCAAATATATAGGCTGACCTGGGCACTATTGCCCTTTTTGACACAGCCTGAGGCTGGATTACCTGGCCCCACACAGAACGCTGGCCGCTCACTGAGCACATCGGACCCGCCATGGTCTTAGGTCGTGATCTCTTCCCAACCACGGTTGTCAAGTATCAGAACCTTGACCTTATCTCCAATCACTGCCCAGGCTTGAAAGTTATGCAGAAAACACAACTCCTTCCCCGTGGCAAGAAACCATGTGGTTGGCATGTTGTCCAACGTTCAGTGTAGTTGAAACCAGTGTGGCCCATGAGGCCCCGCTCATGTTTGCGGGCCACATTGGTCAAAACCACACATTGTGACCCTCACCCGGATCCCAGTCCTCAATAAGGCCTCTCAGTGGCTGGATGAACAGATAGCATATTGGGCTTGCCATGCCCCTAGGCCCCAAATTTTACCCATAGTTCGGGTTCTCCCTTCACTTTTCCCCAGGGCTCTTCTTTGGAATTCCTCTTTTGGCGGGACACCTGAGGTAACAAACCTGAAAGGAGTCCTCCCTTTCCACAGATTGACGAAAAACAATTGGGATCGGGCCAAATCCACAGAGAGGAAGATTCGTCCATGGCCCATGAGGCCTCCCCGACATTCCACGGCCATCTCTGATACAAAATCCAGAGACAAAAGCCTGAGCAAGCGCCTCACACTCGCTCTTTCTTCATATCCGGAAGAGTTCTTCTCATGGTTTATACATCGGGCCTGCCATACCTACGTCCCCAAACCTAAGCTGAGTTTGTGTTTTCAGACTTCTGTCCTCAAAGTCCTGGGCCACACACCCTACAGGCTGGGGCCCCTGGAGTCACACATTAGGACCGTGCCTACCAATTCCATGGGAATTCTGCCGATGCCATTGTCCAAAACAGTAAAATTTGGAGAACCCTACAAATCCCTGAGGCCATCCCAATAGTGCAGGTCGCCTGGGACAAACAAGGGCGGTCTGATACCAGCTGAGTATCTACCTCCACTCATACCAGAGATGGATTTCCCCTGAGAAGAAGATTGAACCAGACAGGACCCTAGGCCATAATCAGATACATTGCTTTGGATTACAGGCATGTCTCCTCAAAAGCCTGGATTCCAATACCAGCATCGAGGTTTTCCTGAGGCACCCATCAAAACAAATCTCTTCTCCACAAGGAACCTTGTGCATCGAGCTATGTCTAAAGCTTTGGAGAATACTTCAGGGTCCCAATGCCACCGCCCCATTTTAAGGCCCTCATGGACACAAACACACATTAGGACCCATCCTCAGGAAAGTCCATTTCAAGTCAGCCACCCCGGTTTCTCCCGCAGAGCCATCAGATCTAAACTGTCTTGTTGCTAGGAGACAATTGGAATGCGAGGCGGGCTTCCCAGGCATCCATCCTCGAACGGTGCCCTGGAGTCATTCCATATGGGATGTCCTGGAGCTGCCCAACAAGTCTCAATTGTCCCGCAGAAGGAATCCTTGAAGGGGGCATCCCACAACTCCCAACGTGGGAAAACCTCCATGGCCTCGAGATTCCGCTCCCTTCATGAAGGGGCCGTCATGCACAGAAACTCCAACCTGAGCCAACGTCTGATCCTCGCCCTGACTTCAGATGCATGAGATATAGGTTCAGATCTACAGGGGTACCTGCCGTACCCTGGACCTGAAACCCAAGTCTAGCTTGTGTTCTCAGACTTCCGTCATCACACTCCCGGCCCCGAAGCCCAGAATTTTCGCAATTCCAGACCCACAATGCAGCACTCTGCCTGCCCTCTAGAAAAAAAATTTGGCCTAATGAGCTGCCCAGGCACCTTATTGAGGATAAATCTACATGGCATTCGACTGTACCCAAAGTATATAGTCTAACCTGGGCACTAATGCACTGTCTGTCACAACCTGAACTCGGACCTCCTGACCAACACCCAGACAGCTGACCGCACACTGAGCACATCAGAACCGCCATGGCCTTAGGTCATCATCTCTTCCTAACTGCGGTTTTTCAGGCTTCAGAACCTAGACCTTATCTCCAACCACTGCCCAGGGGTGCCTGTGATGCAGAAATCAGAACTCGTCCTTACCCATGGAAAGAAACCTTGTGGTTGGCATGTTGTCCAACGTTCAGTGTAGGAGAAACCAGCATTCACCCGGAGGCCCCACCAATTCTTGAGTGCGAAGAGGGCATAAACACGCATTGTGACCCTCAGCGTGAGTCCTGTGCTCTAGTAAGTCCTCTCAGTGGCTCGACCATTAGATGTCATAATGGGCTTGACATGTCCCTAGGCCCCAATTTTTAACCAGATTTCTGGTTGCCCGGTCGGCCCTCCCCAGGGCTCTACTCTGGAATACCTCATTTGGTGAGACACCTGAGGTTAAAAAACAAAACAAAGCAAATCAACAACAACAACAAAACGGACTTCTTCCACCCCCAGAATGACCCAAAACTCTTGGGACGGGGCAAAACCCCAGAGAGTAAGACTCGTCCATTTCTCATGAAGTCACCCAGAAATTTCACGACCATGAGTGACACGATATCCAGAGACAAAAACTTGAGCACGAGCCTCACACTCGCCCTTTTTTCATATCCTGAAGAGTTCTCCTCATGGTCTGTAGATCAGTCCTGCCATACCTATGACCGGAAACATAAGCCGAGTTTGTGTTTTCAGACAACTGTCCAAACAGCTCTGGCCTACACACCCTACAGGCTCAGGCCCCTGGAGCCAAACCTGAGGACTGTACTTGCCCTCTCCAAGGGAATTGTATGTGCCCATTCCAATGGCCACAACCCTACTAATAGGCTAAACCTCCAAACTGCCAGAGGCCATCCCAATAGTGGTGGCTTCCCAGGACAAACAGGGGCAATCTGAGCTCATCTGAGCACCTACCTGCACTCAGACGCATAGACTGATGTCCCCAGAGGTAAAAAGGAACGAACAGGCCCCTAGGCACTAAACGGATCCATTGCTGTGGTATCCAGTCATCTCTCCTCAGAGGCCTGGATTTCAATACCAGCGTATAGCTGTTTCTTGACTCACCCATCAGAAAACATCTCATCTACATATGGGAAACTTGCACGTTGGAGCTGTGTCAAAGCCTCTGTTTGGAAAAACCCTTCAGGACCCCAGTGCCACCGCTACATTCCAAGGTCTCCATAGACACAAAAAGACATTAGGACCCATCCACAGGAGAGTCCATTTCGACTCAGCCTCCTGGGTTGCTCCCCCAGATCCAGCAGATCTAACCTGTCTTGTTGCTAGGACACAATTGGAATGTGAGGTGGGCTACCCAGCCATCCATCCTTAGTACCCTGCTCGGAATCTTTGCCCTGGAGCCAACCAACAGGTCTCAATTGTCCTGCAGATGAATCTTTGCAGTTTGGAGCTTCTCACAACTAACATCGTGGGAAAACCCCCACGGCCTCGTGGCCCCCCCGCCCCTTCATGAAGGGCCATCAGGGACAGAAACACCAACCTGAGCGATCTTCTGATCCTCGCCCTGACATCATAAGCACTAGATCTCGATTCAGGTCTGTAGATTGTTCCTGCCTTGTCCTCACCCAGAAACCTAAGCCTAGCTTGTTCTCAGATTTCCTTCCTCAGACTACTGGCCCACAAGCCTCCAGTTTGAAAACCAGAACTATAATGCAGCACTCTTCCTGCGCTCGGGAAGAAAAACATTGCCCTCTGGGGCTACCCAGAAACTCCAAAAGAGGATCAACCTGCACGCCATTTGACTGTACCCCAAATATATAGGCTGACCTGGGCACTATTGCCCTTTTTGACACAGCCTGAGCCTGGATTACCTGGCCCCACACAGAATGCTGGCCACTCACTGAGCACATCGGACCCGCCATGGTCTTAGGTCGTGATCTCTTCCCAACCACGGTTGTCAAGTATCAGAACCTTGACCTTATCTCCAATCACTGCCCAGGCTTGAAAGTTATGCAGAAAACACAACTCCTTCCCCGTGGCAAGAAACCATGTGGTTGGCATGTTGTCCAACGTTCAGTGTAGTTGAAACCAGTGTGGCCCATGAGGCCCCGCTCATGTTTGCGGGCCACATTGGTCAAAACCACACATTGTGACCCTCACCCGGATCCCAGTCCTCAATAAGGCCTCTCAGTGGCTGGATGAACAGATAGCATATTGGGCTTGCCATGCCCCTAGGCCCCAAATTTTACCCATAGTTCGGGTTCTCCCTTCACTTTTCCCCAGGGCTCTTCTTTGGAATTCCTCTTTTGGCGGGACACCTGAGGTAACAAACCTGAAAGGAGTCCTCCCTTTCCACAGATTGACGAAAAACAATTGGGATCGGGCCAAATCCACAGAGAGGAAGATTCGTCCATGGCCCATGAGGCCTCCCCGACATTCCACGGCCATCTCTGATACAAAATCCAGAGACAAAAGCCTGAGCAAGCGCCTCAGACTCGCTCTTTCTTCATATCCGGAAGAGTTCTTCTCATGGTTTATACATCGGGCCTGCCATACCTACGTCCCCAAAACTAAGCTGAGTTTGTGTTTTCAGACTTCTGTCCTCAAAGTCCTGGGCCACACACCCTCCAGGCTGGGGCCCCTGGAGTCACACATTAGGACTGTGCCTACCCAATCCATGGGAATTCTGCCGATGCCATTGTCCAAAACAGTAAAATTTGGAGAACCCTACAAATCCCTGAGGCCATCCCAATAGTGCAGGTCGCCCGGGACAAACAAGGGCGGTCTGATACCAGCTGAGCATCTACCTCCACTCATACCATAGATGGATGTCCCCTGAGAAGAAGATTGAACCAGACTGGACCTTAGGCCATAATCGGATACATTGCTTTGGATTACAGGCATGTCTCCTCAAAAGCCTGGATTCCAATACCAGCATCGAGGGTTTCCTGAGGCACCCATCAAAACAAATCTTGTCTCCACAAGGAACCTTGCGCATCGAGCTATGTCAAAAGCTTAGGAGAATACTTCAGGGTCTCGGTGCCACCGCCCCATTTTAAGGCCCTCATGGACACAAACACACACATTAGTACCCATCCTCAGGAAAGTCCATTTCAAGTCAGCCACCCCGGTTTCTCCCGCAGAGCCATCAGATCTAAACTGTCTTGTTGCTGGGAGACAATTGGAATGCGAGGCCTGCTTCCCAGGCATCCAACCTCGAACAGTGCCCTGGAGTCATTCCATATGGGATGTCCTGAAGCTGCCCAACAAGTCTCAATTGTCCCGCAGAAGGAATCCTTGAAGGGGGCATCCCACAACTCCCAACGTGGGAAAAACTCCATGGCCTTGAGATTCCGCTCCCTTCATGAAGGGTCCGTCATGCACAGAAACTCCAACCTGAGCCAACGTCTGATCCTCGCCCTGACTTCAGATGCATGAGATATAGGTTCAGATCTACAGTCGTACCTGCCGTGTCCTCGCCCTGAAAACCACGTCTAGCTTGTGTTCTCAGACTTCCGTCCTCAAACTCCTGGACACGAATCCCTCAAGTTTAAAATTCCGGACCGACAATTAAACACTCTGCCTGCCCTCTAGAAAACAAATTTTGCCTAATGAGCTGCCCAGACAACTTACATGAGGATAAATCTACATGGCACTCGACTGTACCCAAAGTATATAGTCTAAACTGGGCACTAATGCACTCTCTGACACAACCTGAGGCCGGATCTCCAGACCAACACCCAGACAGCTGACCGCACACTGAGCACATCAGACCCGCCATGGCCTTAGGTCATCATCTCTTCCCTACCTCAGTTTTTAGGCTTCAGAACCTAGACCTTATCTCCAATCACTGCCCAGGGGTGCCTGTGATGCAGAAATCAGAACTCTTCCTTACCCATGGCAAGAAAACTTGTGGTTGGCATGTTGTCCAACGTTCAGTGTAGGAGAAACCAGGATTCACCATGAGGCCCTGCCCATTCTTGTTTGCGAAGTGGGCATAAACACGCATTGTGACCCTCAGCGTAAGTCCTGTGCTCTTGTAAGTCCTCTCAGTGGTTCGACCATTAGATGTCATAATGGGCTTCACATGTCCCTAGGCCACAATTTTTAACCACATTTCTGGTTGTCCGGTCGGCACTCCCCAGGGCTCTACTCTGGAATCCCCGATTTGGTGCCACACCTGAGGTTAAAAAAGAAAAGAAGGCAAATCAACAACAACAACAATACGGACTTCTTCCATCCCCAGAATGACCCAAAACTCTTTGGACGGGGCCAAACCCCCAGAGTGTAAGACTCGTCCATTTCCCATGAAGTCACCAGGAAATTTCACGACCATGACTGACACGATATCCAGAGACAAAAACTTGACCACGAGCCTCACACTCGTTCCTTATTCATATCCCGAAGAGTTCTCCTCATGGTCTGTAGATCAATCCTGCCATACCTATGACCCGAAACATAAGCCGCGTTTGTGTTTTCAGACGACTGTCCAAACAGCTCTGCCTACACACCCTACATGCTCAGGCTCCTGGAGCCAAACCTGAGGACTGTACTTGCCCTCTACAAGGGAATTGTATGTGCCCATTCCAATGGCCACAACCTACTAATAGGATAAACCTGCAAACTCCCTGAGGCCATCCCAATAGTGGTGGCTTCCCAGGACAAACAGGGGCAATCTGAACCCATCTGAGCACCTACATGCACTCAGACGCATAGACTGATGTCCCCAGGGGTAAAAAGGTTCGAACAGACCCCTAGGCACTATTCGGATTCATTGTTGTGGTATCCAGTCATCTCTCCTCAGAGGCCTGGATTTCAATACCAGCATATGGCTGTTTCCTGACTCATCCATCAGAACAAATCTCATCTACATATGGGAAACTTGCACGTTGGAGCTGTGTCAAAGCCTCTGTTTGAAAAAACCCTTCAGGACCCCAGTGCCACCCCTTCATTCCAAGGTCTCCACAGACACAAAAACATATTAGGATCCATCCACAGGAGAGTCCATTTCAACCCAGATCCAGATTGCTCGCCCATATCCAGCAGATATAACCTGTCTTGTTGCTAGGACACAATTGGAATGCAAGGTGGGCTACCCAGGCATCCATCCTTAGAACCCTGCTCGGAATCGTTGGCCTGGAGCCAACCAACATGTCTCAATTGTCCTGCACAAGAATCTTTGCAGTTTGGACCTTCTCACAACTAACATCGTGGGAAAACCCCCACGAACTCGAGACCCCGCCCCTTCATGAAGGGGCCATCAGGGACAGAAACACCAACCTGAACGATATTCTGACCCTCACCCTGACTTCAGAAGCACGAGATCTCGATTCAGGTCTGTAGATTGTTCCTGCCTTGTCCTCACCCAGAAACCTAAGCCTAGCTTGTGTTATCAGATTTCTGTCTTCAGACCACTGGCCCACAAGCCTCCAGTTTGCAAACCAGAACTATAATGCAGCACTCTGCCAGCATTCAGGAAGAAAAACATTGCCCTGTGGGGCTACCCTGAAACTCCAAATGAGGATCAACCTGCATGCCATTCGACTGTACCCCAAATATATAGGCTGACCTAGGCACTATTGCCCTTTCTGACACAGCCTGAGCCTGGACTTCCTGGCCCCACCCAGAAAGCTGGTCGAACACTGAGCACGCCGGACAAGCCATGTCCTTAGGTCGTCATCTCTTCCCAACCTCGGTTGTCAAGTTTCAGAACCTAGACCTTATCTCCAATCACTGCCCAGACTTGTAAGTGATGCAGAAATCACAACTCCTTCCCCGTGGCTAGAAACCATGTGGTTGGCATGTTTTCCAATGTTCAGTGTAGTTGAAACCAGTGTGGCCCATGAGGCCCCGCCCATGTTTATGGGCCACATTGGTCACAAACACACCTTGTGACCCTCAGCCTGATCCCAGTCCTCAGGTAAGGCCTCTCAGTGGCTGGATGAAGAGACAGCATATTGGGCTTGCCATGCCCCTAGGCCCCAAATTTTACCCATAGTTCGGGTTGTCCCTTCGCTTTTCCCCAGGGCCCTTCTTTGGAATTCCTCTTTTGGCGGGACACCTAAGGTAACCAACCTGAAAGGAGACATCCCATTCCACAGATTGACGAAAAAGAATTGGGATCGGGCCAATTCCACAGAGAGGAAGATTCGTCCATGGCCCATGAGGTTTCCCAGACAATCCACGGCCATCGCTGATACCGAATCTAGAGACAAAAGACTGAACAAGCACCTCAGACTCGCTCTTTCTTCATATCCTGAAGAGTTCTTCTCATGGTTTATAGATCGGGCCTGCCATACCTATGTCTCCAAACCTAAGCTGAGTTTGTGTTTTCAGACTTCTGTCCTCAAAGTCCTGGGCCACACACCCTCCAGGCTGCGGTCCCTGGAGCCACACATAAGGACTATGCCTACCCAATCCATGGGAACTCTGCCCATTCCATTGTCCAAAACCGTAAAATTAGGAGAACCCTCCAAATCCCTGAGGCCATCCCAATAGGGCAGGTCGCCCGTGACAAACAAGCGCGGTCTGATAGCAGGTGAGCATCAACCTCCACTCATACCATAGATGGATGTCCCCACAGAAGAAGATTGAACCAGACAGGACCTTGGCCAATCGGATCCATTGCTTTGGTGACAGGCATGTCTCCTCAAAAGCCTGGTTTCCAATATCAGCATAGGGGTTTTCCTGAGGTAGCAATCAGAACAAATCTCGTCTCCACAAGGAAACATGTGCATCGAGCTCTGTCAAAAGCTTAGGAGAATACTTCAGGGTCCCGGTGCCACGGCCCCATTCCAAGGCCCCATGGACACAAACACACATTAGGACCCATCCTCAGGAAAGTCCATTTCAAGTCAGCCACCCCGGTTGCTCCCGCAGAGCCATCAGATCTAAACTGGCTTGTTGCTAGGAGACAATTGGAATGTGAGGCTGGCTTCCCAGGCATCCTCCCTCGAACGGTGCTCTGGAGTCATTCCATATGGGATGTCCTGGAGCTGCCCAAAGGTCTCAATTGTCCCGCAGAAGGAATTTTTGAAGGGGGCAACCCACAACTCCCACGTGGGAAAAACTCCATGGACACGAGATTCCGCTCCCTTCATGAAGGAGCCGTCAGGCTTAGAAACTCCAGCCTAAGCCAAAGTCTAATTCTCTCCCTGACTTGAAGTGGATGAGATATTGGTTCAGATCTGCAGGGGGTACCTGCCGTGCCCTTGCCCTTAGCCCAAGTATAACTTTTGTTCTCAGAATTCCGACCTCACTCTACTGGCCTCAAAGCCCTCATGATTGGTAAATCCGGTCCCACAATTAAGCACATGGCCTGCTTTCTGGAAAAAAAATATTGCCTAAAAAGCTGCCAAGGCTCCTTATATGAAGATAAACCTACACGGTACTCGACTTTGCCCCAATTATATAGTCTAACCTGGGCACTAATGCACTGTCTGACACAACCTGAGCCCGGACTTCCTGACCAACACCCAGACAGCTGACCGCACACTGAGCACATCAGACCCGCCATGGCCTTCGGTCATCATCTCTTCCCTACCTCAGTTTTCAGGCCTCAGAAACTAGACTTTATCTCTGCCTGGGGGTGAGTGTGATGCAGAAATCAGAACTTCTCCTTACACATGGTAAGAAACCTTGTGGTTGGCATGTTGTGCAACGTTCATTGTAGGAGAAACTAGCATTCACCCTGAGGCCCGCCTATTCTTGAGTGCGACGAGGGCATAAATATGCATTGTGACCCTCAGGGTGTGTCCTGTCCTCTAGTAAGTCCTCTCAGAGCCTGGATCACTAGATGTCATAATGGGCTTGACATAGCCCTAGGCCCCAATTTTTAACCAGATTTCTGGTTGTTCAGTCACCCCTCCCCAGAGCTCTATTCTGGAATTCCTCATGTGGTGGGACAACGGAGGTTAAAAAATGAAACAAAACAAAGCAACAACAACAAAAAAAACGACTTCTTCCATCCCACAGAATGACCCCAACCTCTTTGGAAGGGGCCAAATCCCCAGAGAGTAAGACTCGTCCATTTCCCATGAAGTCACCCAGAAATTTCACGACCATGAGTGACATGATATGCAGAGACAAAAACATGAGCAATAGCCTCACACTCGCCCTTTTTTCATATACCGAAATGTTCTCCTCATGGTCTGTAGATCAGTCCTGCCCTACCTATGACCCGAAACAGAAGTCGAGTTTGTGTTTTCAGACAACTGTCCAAACAGCCCTGGCCTACACACCCTATAGGCTCAGGCCCCTGAAGCCAAACCTGAGGACTGTTCTTGCCCTCGCAAGGGAATTGTGTGAGCCCATTCCAATGGCGACAACGCAACTAAAAGTATAAACCTTTAAATTCCCTGAGGCCATCCCATAGTGTTGGCTTCCAAGGACAAACATGGGCAATCTGAGTTCATCTGAGCACCTACCTGCACTCTGATCCATAGATAGATGTCGCCCGAGGTAAAAAGAAACCAACAGGCCCCTAGGCACTAATCGGATCCATTGCTTTGGTTTCCAGGCATCTCTCCTCAGAGGCCTGGATTTCAATACCAGAATATGGCTGTTTCTTGACTCACCCATCAGAACAAATCTCCTCTACACATGGGAAACTTGCATGGTGGACCTGTGTCAAACCTCTGTTTAGGAGAAGCCTTCAGGGCCCTAGTGCCACCGCTTAATGCCACAGTCTCCATAGACACAAAAACATATTAGGACCCATCCACAGGAGAGTCCATTTAAACTCAGCTTCCTCGGTTGCTCCCCGAGATTCAACAGATCTAGCCTGTCTTGTAGCTAGGAGAATATTGGAATGCGAGGTGGGCTACCCAGCCATCCATCCTTAGAACCCTGCTCAGAATCGTTGGCCTGGAGCCAACCAACTGGTCTCAATTGTCCCACAGTAGAATCTTTGCAGTTTGGAGCTTCTCACAACTCCCATGGTGGGAAAACCCCCACGGCCTCGTGATTCCTCCCCTTTATGAAGGGGCCTTCAGGGACAGAAAGTCAAACCTGAGGCATCGTCTGATGCTCAACCTGACTTCAGGTGCAAGAGATCTCGATTCAGGTCTGTAGATTGTGCCTGCCATGTCCTCACACATAAAACCTAAGCCTAGCTTGTGTTCTCGGAGTTCCGTCCTCAGACTACCGGCCCATAAGCCCTCCAGTTTGGCAATCCAGAAGTACAATGCGGCACTCTGCCTGCTCCCTGGAAGAAGAACATTGCCCTCTGGGGCTACCCAGAAACCCCAAATGAGGATCAACCTGCATGCCATTTGGCTGTACACCAAATATATAGGCTGAATTGGGCACAATTGCCCATTCTGACACAGCCTGAGCCTGGAACTCCTGGCCCCACCCAGACAGCTGGCCACACACTGAGCACATCGGACCCGCCATGACCATAGGTCGTCATCTCTACCCAACCTCGGTTTTCAGGCTTCAGAACCTTGACCTTATCTCCAATCACTGCCCAGGTTTGAAAATGTTGCAGAAATCCAAACTCGTTCCCTTGTTAAGAAACCTCGTGGTTGGCATGTTGTCCAACTTTCAGTGTAGTTGAAACCAGTGTGGCACATGAGACCCAGCCCATGCTTGAGGGCCACATTGGTCTCAAACACACATTGTGACCCTCAGCCTGAGCCCGGTCCTCAGGCAAGGCCTCTCAGTGGCTGCATGAAGAAAGAGCATATTGGGCTTGCCATGCCCCTAGACCCCAATTTTTAACCATAGTTCGGGTTGTCCCTTCACTCTTGCCCAGGGCTCTGCTTTGGAATTCCTCTTTTGGTGGGACACCTCAGGTAACAAACCTTAAAGGAGTCCTCCCATTCCACAGATTCACGAAAAAAGAATTGGGATAGGGCCAAATCCACAGAGAGGAAGATTCGTCCATGGCTCATGAGGCCTCCCCGACATTCCACGGCCATCGCTGATACAAAATCCAGAGACAAAAGCCTAAGCAAGCGCCTCAGACTCGCTCTTTCTTCATATCCTGAAGAGTTCTTCTCATGATTTGTAGTTCGGCCGTGCCATACCTACGTCCCCAAACCTAAGCTGAGTTTGTGTTTTTTGAGTTCTGTCCTCAAAGTCCTGGGCCACACACCCTCCAGGCTGGGCCCCTGGAACCACACATTAGGACTGTGCCTTACCAATCCATGGGAATTCTGCCCATTCCATTATCCAAAACCATACAAATTAGGAGAAACCTCCAAATTCCCTGAGGCCATACCAATGGTGTAGGTTGTCCGGGACAAAAAAGGGCCGTCTGACACCAGCTGAGCATCTACCTCCACTCATACCATAGATGGATGTCCCCAGAGAAGAAGATTGACCAGACAGGACCCCAGGCCATAATGGGATCCATAGCTTTGGTTTACAGGCATGTCTCCTCAAAAGCCTGGTTTCCAATACTAGCTGAGGGCTTCTCCTGAGGCACCCATCAGAACAAATCTCGTCTACACATGGGAAACTTGCATGTTGGAGCTCTCTCAAAGCCTCTGGTTAGAAGGACATTTCAGGTTCCCGGTGCCAGTGCCTCATTCCAAGGTCTCCATGGAGACACACCCACATTAGGACCCATCCACAGGAGAGTCCATTTCAACTCAGCCCCCTCAGTTGCTCCCCCTGATCCAGCAGATCTAACCCGTCTTGTCGCTAGGAGATGATTGGAATGAGAGGCAGGCTTCCCAGCCATCCATACTTAGAACCATTCTCAGAATGATGCTGTATGGGAAGTCCTGGAGCCAACCAACAGGTCTCAATAGTCCCGCAGAAGAATCTTTACTGTTTGGAGCATCTCACAACTCCCATCATGGGAAAACCTCCATGGCCTCTTGATCCCGCCCCCTGTGCTTCATGAAGGGGCCATCAGGGACAGAAGCTCCAACCTGAGCGATCGTCTGATCCTTGCCCTGACTTCAGATGCAGGACATCTTGATTCAGCTCTGCAGAGTGTGCCTGCTGTGCCCTTGCCCAGAAACGTAAGTCTAGTTTGTGTTCTCAACTTCCATTCTCACATTCCTGGCCCACAAGCCCTCCAGTTTGGCAATTCCAGAACTACAAGGCAGCACTCTGCCTGCTTTCTGGAAGAAAAACTTTGCCCTCTGGGGCTACCCAGATTCCCCAAATGAGGATCAACCTGCATGCCACTTGACTGGACCCCAATTATACAGGCTGCCCTGGGCACTACTGCCCTTTCTGGCACAGCCTGAGACTGAACCTCCTGGCTCGCACCCACCCAGCTAGTCACACACTGAGCACATCGGACCCGCCATGGCCTTAGGTCATCATCTCTTTCCAACCTCGGTTTTCAGGCTTCAGAACCTAAACCTTATCTCCAGTCACCACCCAGGGTTGAACATGATGCAGGAATCAGAACTCCTTCCCCATGGAAAGAAACCTTGTGGTTGGCATGTTGTCCAACGTAAAGTGTAGTTGAAACCAGTGTGGCCCATGAGGCCCTGCAGATGCTTGAGGACCAAGTCGGTCACAAACATGCATTGTGACCCTCAACGTGAGCCCAGTTCTCAAGTAAGGCCTCTCAGCGGCTGGACCAAAAGACAGCATATTGGGCTTGCCATGCCCCTAGGCCCCAATTTTTAACCAGATTTCTGGTTGTCCAGTCTCCCCTCCCCAGAGCTCGGCTTTGGAATCCCTCTTTTGGTGGGACACCTGAGGTAACAAAACTAAAAGGACTCCTCCCATCCCACAGTTTGACCCAAAACAATTGGAATCGGGCCAAATCCACAGAGCGGAAGACTCGTCCATGGCCCATGAAACCTCCCCGACATTCTACGCCCATCGTTGATACAAAATCCAGAAACAAAAGCCTGAACAAGTGCCTCACAATCTCTCTTTCTTCATATCCGGAAGAATTCTCCTCACGGTCTGTAGATCGGGCCTGCCATACCTACGTCCCTAAACCTAAACTGAGTTTGTGTTTTAGACTTCTGTCTCCACAGTCCTGGTGCACACACCCTGCAGGCTGGGGCCCCTGGAGCCACATCAAAACTGTGCCTTCCCTCTCCATGGGAATTCTGCCCATTCCATTGTCCATAATCATAAAATTAGGAGAAACCTCCAAAGTCCCCAAGGCCTTCACAATAGTGTAGGCCGCCTGGGACAAACAAGGGCCATCTGACACCAGCTGAGCATCTAACTCCACTAATACCTTAGATGGATGTACACAGAGAAGAAGATTCAACCGGACAGGCCCCTAGGCTCTAAACGGAGCCATTGCTTTGGTTTCCAGTTATTTCTCTTCAGAGGCCTATATTCCAATAACAGTATATGGGGGTTTCCTGAGGCACCAATCAGAACAAATCTCGTCTCCACATGGGAAACTTGTCCTTTGGAGATGTCTCAAAACCTCCGGTTAGGAGAATCCTTCAGGGCCCATGCCCCAACGCCCCATTCCAAGGTCTCCATGGACACAAACCCACATTAGCATCCATCCTCAGGAGAGTCCATTTCAACTTAGCCCCCTTGGTTGCTCTGACAGAGCCAGCATATCAAACCTGTCTATTTGCTAGGAGACAACTGCAATGTGAGGCGGGCTTCCCATGCATCCATCCTTAGATCCCTGCTCTGGTGTCATTCTGTATGGTATGTACTGGAGTGATTCAAAAGGTCTCAATTGTTGATCAGAAGGAATCTTTGTTGTTTGGAGCATCTCACAACTTCCATTGTGGGTAAACCTCCATGGACTTGAGAAGCTGTCCCCTTCATAAAGTGGCCAGAATGGACAGAAATTCAAACCTAAGCCTAGGTTTGAACCTTGCCCTGACTTCAGATTCATGATATCCCGATTCAGATCTGCAGAGGGTGCCTGCCGTGCCCTCGCCCAGAACCTACGCCTAACATGTGTTCTCAGACGTCCGTCCTCACACTCCCCGTCTACAAGGCATCCACTTTGGAAATTCCGGAGCCACAATGCAGCACTCTGCCTGTTCTCCAGAAGAAAAACATTGCTCTTGGGGTTACCCAGAAATGCCAAATAAAGATCAACCTGCACGGCACTCAGTTGTACCCCAATTATACAATCTACCCTGGGCACTAATGCCCTGTCTGACACAGCCCAAGCTTGGACCTCCCGACCAACACCCAGACAGCTGGCTCCACGCTGAGCATATCGGACCCAACATGGTTTAGGTCGTCATTTATTCCCAACCTCGGTTTTCAGACTTCACAACCTAGACCTTATCTCCAATCACTGCCCAGGGGTGAATGACATGCAGAAATAAGAATTAATACTTCCCCATGGCAAGAACTCATGTGGTTGACATGCTGACTATCATTCAGTGTAGGAGAAACAAGGATGCACCATGAGTCCCCACCCATGCTTGAGTACCACGAGGGTATAAACACGCATTGTGACCCTCAGCATGAGTTCTGTCCTCAATGAAGGCCTCTCAGTGGCTGGACCATTAGAAGGCATATTGGGCTTGCCATGCCCCTAGGCCCGTATTTTTAGTTAGATTTCTTGTTGTCCAGGGCTCTGCTCTGGAATCCCTCTTTTGGTGGGACACCTTAGTTAACAAAACTGAATCCCACAGATTAACCCAAAACAATTGGGATCTGGCCAAATCCACAGAGAGAAAGACTCTTCCATGGCCCATGAGGACTCCTCGACATTCCACAGCCATCATTGACACAAAATCCAGGGGCAAAAGCCTGACAAGTGTCACACTTTCACCCTTTATTCATATCCCAAAAAGTTCTCCTCATAGTCTGTAAATCGGACCTGCCATACCTACGTCCCCAAAGCTAAGCTGAGTTTGTGTTTTCAGACATCTGTCCCCACAGTCCTTGCCCACACACCCTCAAGGCTGGGCCCTTGGAGCCACACATCAGGTCTGTGCCTGCCCACTCCACAGGAATTCTGCCCATGCCATTGTCCATAATCATACAATTTAGGAGAAACCTCCAAAGTCCCCGAGGCCATCCCTATAGTGTAGGCCGCCCGGACAAACAGGAGCGGTCTGACACCAGCTGAGCAACTACCTCCATTTCATAAAAGAGACAGATGTCGACAGAGAAGAAGATTGAACCAGAGAGGCTCCTAGGACCTAATTGGATGCATTGCTGTGGTTTCTATGTATCTCTCCTCAGAGGCCTGGTTCTAATACCAGCATATGTGGGTTTCCTGAGGCACCAATTAGAACAAATCTTGTCTCCACATGGAAAACTTGCTCTTTCGAGTTGTTTCAAAATCTCCGGTTAGAATCCTTTAGAGCCCTGGGGCCACCACCCCATTCCAACGTCCTCATGGACACAAACACACATTAAGACCCATCTTTAGGAGAGTCCATTTCAACTCAGCTCCCACGATTGCTCCTGCATAGCCATCAGATCGTACCTGTCTTGTGGCAGGGAGATAATTGGTGTAAGAGGCAGTCTCCTCAGGCATCCATCCTTAGAACCCGGCTCTGGAGTCATTCCATATGGGATGTCCTGGAGCCATCCAACAGTTCTCAATTTTCCCGCAGAAGGAATTCTTGCAGTTTGGAGCATCCCACAACTCCCAACGTGGGAAAAGCTCCATGACCTCGAGATTCCACCCCTTTGATGAAGGGGCCATCATGGACAGAAACTCCAACCTGCGCCTAAGTCTGATCCTCGTCCTGACTTCAGATGAATGAGATTTTGATTCGGATCTGCAGAGGGTGCCTGCCGTGCCCTCGCCCTGAAACTTAAGTTTAGCTTATGATCTCAGACTTACGTCCTCACACTCCTGGTCCCGACTCCCTCAAGTTTGGCAATTCTGGACCCACAATGCTGCACTCTGCCTGCCCACCAGAAGAAAAATGTTGCCCCAGTGAGCTTCCCTGACACAATAAATGAGGATGAGCCTACATGGAACTCAACTGTACCCAAATGATACATTCTAACCTGGGCACTAATGCACTGTCTGACACAGCCTGAATCCATACCTCCTGAACAACACCCAGAAAGCTGACCGCACACTGAGCACATCGGACCCTCCATGACCTTAGGTTATCATCTCATCCCAACCTCGATTTTCTGGATTCAGAACTTAGATCTTATCTCCAGTCACTGCCCAGGGGTGAACATGATGCAGAAATCAGAATTCCTCCTTCCCCATGGAAAGAAACCTTGTGGTTCGTATGTTGTCCAAAGTTCAGTGTAGGAGAATCAAGCATGGCCCATGAGTCCCCGCCCATGCTTGATGCCTACATTGGGCACAAACATGCATTGTGACCCTCAGTGTGAGCACTGTACTCAAGTAAGACCTCTCAGTGGCTGGACCAAGGTACCCCATATGGGGATTGCCATGCCCTTAGGCCCCCAATCTTATACAGAGTTCGGGTTGTCCAGTCGCCCCTACCCAGGGTTCTGCTCTGGAATCCCTCTTTAGTGGCACACCTGAGGTAAAAAAAAAAAAACAGAATGGACTCCTCCCATCCCACGGAATGACCCCAAAATATTGGGATCATCCAAATCCCCATAGAGGAAGTCTCACCCATGGTCCATGAGGACGCCCCTACATTCCACGGCCATCAGTGACACAAAATCCAGAGTCAAAAGCCTGAGCAAGTGCCTCACACTCACTCTTTGTTCATATCCTGAAGAGTTCTCCTCAAGGTCTGTAGATCAGGCCTCCCATACCTATATCCCCAAACCTAAGACGAGTTTCTGTTTTCAGACTTCTGTCCCCACAGCTCTGACCCACACACCCTCCATGCTTGAGCCCCTAGAGCCACACCTCAGGATTGTGCCTTCCCTCCCCAAAGGAATTCTGCCCATTTCATTGGCCACAAACTTGCAAATTAGGAAAAACCTCCAAAGTCAAAGTGGCCATCCCAATAGTGTAGACTTCCCAGGACAAATAGGGGCAATCTGACACCAGCTGAGGAACTACCTCCACTCAATCCCATAGACAGATGAACCGAGAGAAGAAGATTAAACCAGACAGGCCCCAGGCCCTAATCAGATCCATTGCCTTGGTTTCCAGGCATCTCTCCTCAGAGTTCTGGTTTCCAATACCAGCATATTGGGGGTTACTGAAGCACCAATGAGAACAAATCTTGTTTCCCCATGGGAAAATTGCTTCTTGGAGCTGTGTCAAAACCTATGGTTAGGAGCATCCTTCAGAGCCCTGGTGCCACTGCCCCATTCCAAGGTCTCCATGGACACAATCCCACATTATGACCGATCCTCAGGAGAATGCATTTCAACTCAGCCCCCTCGGCTGCTACATCATAGGCAGCAATCAAACGTGCCGTTTCGCTAGGAGACAATTGGAATGCAAGGCCGGATGCCCAGGCATCCATCCTTAGAACCCTGCTCTGCAATTGTTCCATATGGGATGTCCTGGAGCCATCCAACAGGTTTCAACTAACCCGCAGAAAATCCTTGTGGTTTGGAGCATCTCACTACTGCCATCATGGGAAAACACCAATGGCGGTGTGATGACCCCCCTTCATGAAGGGGCCATCATGGACAGAAACTCCAACCTGAGCCAACATATGAACCTCGCCCTGACCTAAGATGCATGAAATCTAAATTCAGCTCTGCAGAGTGTGCCTGCCATTTCCTCGCCCTGAAACCAAAGCAAAGCTTCAGTTCTCAGACTTACATCCTTGCATTCCTGGCCCCAAGGCCTCCAGTTTGGCAGTTCCGGACCCAGAATGCAGCACTCTGCCTGCCCTCCAGAAGAAAGACTTTGCCTTATGGGGCTACGGAGAAACCCCAAATAATTATCTTCTGCATGTCACACAACTGTACCCCAATTATACAGCGTATCTGGGCACGAATGCCCTGTCTGGCACAGCCTGAGTGCAGACCTCCTGAATGACACCTAGAAAGCTGGCCCCAAACTGAACACATCGGACCCGCCATGGCCTTAGGTCGTCATCTCTTCCAAACCTCGGTTTTCAGGCTTCAGAACCTAGACCTTATCTCCAATTAGTGCCCAGAGGTAAATGTGATGCAGAAATCAAAACTCCTCCTTTCCCATGGCAAGAAACCCTGAGGTTGGCATGTCCAAGGTTCAGTGTAGGAGAAACCTGCAAGCTCAATGAGGTCCCGCCCAATATTGAGGACCACCTTGGGCACAAACATACATTGTGACCCTCAGCATGAGTCCACTATTCAAGTAACGTCTCTCAGTGGCTGGACCAAGAATCTGCATATGGGCTTGCCATGCCCATAGGACCCCAGGCCTAACCAGAGGGTGGGTATTCCAGTTGTATGTACCCAGTGCTCTGCTCTAGAATCCCTCTATTGTGGGGACACATGAGGCAGAAAACAGGACTCCTCCCTTCCCACAAAATGACCCCAATCTCTTGGGAGCCCGACAAATCACCAGAGAGGGAGACTTCCATGGCCCATGAGACCATGCTTACATTAAATGACCATCATGAATACAACATCCAGAGACATAAGCCTGAACGACCGCCTCTCACTCGCCTTACTTTCTAATCACAATGAGCTCCCCTCACGGACTGTAGATCACTCCTGCCATAACCTCAGCCCCAAACCTCAGCCGAGTTTGTGTTTTTGGATGTCTGTCCCCACAGCCCTGGCCCACACAGCAGCCAGGCTGGGGCCTCTGGAGCCACACCACAGGACTGTCCTGCTCTCTCCAAGGAGACTATGCCCATTCCATTGCCCATAACCCCACAGAATAGGAGAAACCTCAAGGCCCCCGAGGACATCCCACTACTATAAGCCTCTCTGGACAAAGGCATCCTGACACAAGCTGAGCAACTACCTCCATGCAGAAACACAGACAGATGTCGGCAGAGACAGTAGATTGAACCAGACAGGCCCCTGGGCCCTAATCTGAACTCTTGCTTTGGTTTCCAGGTGTCACTCCTCAGAGGCCTGGGTTTGAAGACCAGCATCTGGGGCTTTCCTGAGACACCAAACAGAACAACTATCGTCTCCACATGGGAAGCTTCATTGTTGGAGCTGTGTCAAACCCTTCGGTTTGGAGAAACCTGCAGAGTCCCTGAGCCACCGCCACATTCCAAGGTCTCCATGGCCACCAACCCACACTATGACTCATCCTCAGGAGAGTCCATTTCAACTCAGACCTCTGAGAAACCCGCCCAAGAGCCTGCAGATTGAGCCTGCCTTGCCCCAAGCAGCCAGTGGGAATGTGAGGTGGCATTTGCAGACATTCATGCTTAGACCCCTTCTCTCGAGTCTTTCTGTAGGGGTCATCCTAGAACCATCTCATAGTACTCGACTGTCCTACAGAGGAAACCTTGATGTTTGGGGCAGCTCATAACTCCCAGCGTTGGGAAACCTCCCTGGCCTCATGACGCCCCCACCCCCTTCAGGAAGGGGCCATAATGGACACAAACTCCAACCTGAGGCAACGTCTGATACTCGCCCTGACCTCAGATGCAGGAGATCTTGATTCAGTCTCTGCAGAGTGGGCCTGCCATGCCCTCGGCCCCAAACCTAACGCTAGCTTGTGTTTTCAGACTTCCCTCCTCACACTCCTGGCAAACAAGCCCTCCAGACTGGGAATTCCAGAACCACAACACAGTTTTCTGCCTGCCCACCAGAAGAAAAACGTTGCCCTATGGGGCTCTCCAGAAACCACAAATGAGAACCAACCTGCTGTGGCCTCGACCGCACCCTAACTGGAAAGGCTACCCTGGTCAGTAATGCTCTGTCTGACACAGCCTGACGTCCCGACAGACAAGGAAACAGCTGGCTGCACACTAAGCACATCAGACAGGCCATGGCCTTATGCCGTCATCTCTTCCCAACCTGGGTTTTCAGACATCTGACCCTAGATATTATATCAAATCCTGGCAAACGTGGGTAACTGAAGCACAAATCAGATCTTCTCCTTCCCCATGGCTGGAAAGCTTGCTGTTGGCATGGAGTCATACCTTCAGTGTAGGAGAAACCTTCATGGCCCCTGAGGCCAAGCCTAAACTTGAGTGCCTCCTTGGGTACAAACTCGCATTGGGACCATCAGCATGGGCCCCATGTTGAAGTAAGGTCTCTCAGGGCCTGGACCAAGAGCCCGCATATGGGGCTTGCCAAGCCCCTATGATCCCAATCTTCACAAGAGCTCGAGTATTCCATTTGCTCGAACCCAGGACTCTGATCTGGAGTCCCTCTCCTGGAAGAACACCTGAGCCAGACAGCAGGACTCCACCCTTCCCACAAAATGTCCCCAAAATCTTAAGAGCTGGACCAACTCCTGAGAGAGGGAGACTCTTCCATAGCCCCTGAGGTCACCCCTACATTCCACGGCTATGGGAGACAAAACATCCAAAGACAAAAGCTTGCGTGACTGCCTCCCATTTGCCCTTCTTTCATAAGCTGAGGATCTCCTCTCACGGTCTGTGGGTCCATCCTGCCATGCTCTCGGCTCCACACCCAAGCCGAGTTTGTGTTTTCAGACTTCTGTGCCCACAGCCCGGACCCACACACCCTCCAGGCTAGGGCCTATGGAGACACACTGAAGGACTGTGCCAGTCCTCTCCAAGAAAACTGTACCCAATCCATTGGCCACAACCCTAGAGATTAGGAGAATCCAATAAGGTCTCCAAGGCCATGCCTCGGCCATGGACTAAGAGGGGCACTCTGACACCAGCTGAGCAACTATCTCCACTTAGATACTCAGACAGTGTCCCCAGAGACAGAAGATTGAAACGGACAGGCATCTAGGCTCTAATCTGAACCCTAGCTTTGGTTTCCAGGTGTCTCTACTCAGAGAACTGGTTTGAAGACCAGTATCTGGGGCTTTTCTGAGGCACCAAAGAGAACCTGTCTCATCTCCACATAGGGATCTCCTTTTAATTGGAGCAATATTACACACTTCAGTTAGGCGAATACTTCATGGCCCCTGAGCTGCCAACATATTCCAAGGTCTCCATGCACACAAACCCACATTATGACCCATCCGCAGGAGAGTCCATTTCAATTCAGCCCCCTAGTTAGCTCGCCCCAGAGCCAGTAGTTCAAACATGTCTTGTCACAAAGAGCCAATGGGAATGTGAGGTATGCTGTACAGGCATCCATCCTTCGAATCCTGCTCTCCAGTCTTTCCGTATGGGACATCCTGGAGCCATTCAACAGGACTCGACTGTCCAGCAGATGGAAAGCTTGTGGTATGGGTCAACGCACAAACTAGAGTTTATGCTGGTGTCTAAGGTGCTGTGCAGGATTCTCCAATCTTGAGGGTTTGGCACAGGTCGAAGGGCATGGTTTCCTACTGGGGACAGGAGATATTCTATTGTGTGGCTCAGGGACCACATGTTGTATCCTAAGTTGGTATTTCAGAACAGGACCCTGAGGACAGATGCCTGAAAACCTAATCTAGTGTTCCAATGACGTCCTAGGAGCATGTCAGGTACAATCTTCTGACCCAGGAACATTGAAATGGCTGTCTGCTTGGATGTAGGTGATCAGGGCGTTTCAGACTAGCATTTGTGTCCAGTGCTGCCGACAATATTGGGTCGGGCTCAGGGCTCTTGCGTGTTTCTCCTAAACTGGAAGGTTTGGGCAGGTTTGACGGGCACAGTTTCCTTGGGGATGGCAGGCCCAGTCATGTGTTGTGGATCCAGAGACCCTGTCCTGGAGGGCATATGAGCCATGGTTTTGGGAGTGAAGTCTGCAAACACAAATGTGGGTTATGGTTAGTGGAAAGGTGATCACAGGCCCAATGAGTAGACCTGGAGTGCAGCTTGTCAGGAGTAATTAGGGTGACTGGAAGGCAGTAGCACAGGCTTTTCTCTCTATATTGTGTGTCCAGGATGGCCTTGGAATGCAGGTATAGTCTCATGGGTCCATGGGAAACTTTTCCTCTCTATGGATCTGTGCAGCTCATAGTTTGGTGGCTTTTTTTGGGAAGGGAAGAGTGTTGTTTTCCATCTTATGGGTGCCCCAAAACAGGGATTCCAGATACAGGCTCTTTTTCTGGGCATCTGGGACTTCCCACCAAGGGTTAGGATTTGCACCTTGGGGTGTATGAGGCCTGCAATGCGTGATCATGATGGTGCAACTGAGAGGGATTGTTTGAAAGCTTGCTCAGGCTGAGTCTCACAATGCCTGTTTGCTCCCATGGCGGCCCTCAGGAGTGGGAGTGGTCTCATTGGTCATATATCTGGCTCCCTCTTAGAGAGTTGGACACCCAACCCAACAGCCAAATGTCCTGCCATGAGGAAGGATGAGTTCTCTTCCGTCAGGTTCCTCTGTGCTTCAGGTTGCCCCATTGGCAGGGTTTCCAGCAAGGTCTTGAGATAGGTGCCTGAATACCAAGGATGGGTGGAGATGACGTACTTGGGCCATAGCAATCCCAAATGCTAGATATGAGGCCTAAAACTCGGTCGGGGCTCAGGCTCTGTCAGACACAGCGCTAGTGGCCATGGCAGCCTTTATATCAGAGTAGATTCGAGGGCGGAGCAGATTGATCCTCATGTGGAGTTTCTTGGGAAGATTCCCAGGCATTTGTTCATTCAATAGGGAAGGCAGAATGCTGTGTTGTGGCTCCAGGTTTCCCAATCACGAGAGCTTGGGAACCAGTCAGTTTTGGGTGGAATTGTAAACAAAAGCTATGGTTCAATTCAGTGCCAAGCAGAAGGCAGTTCCAATTTGTAGCAGTTTACTCGAGACATCCAGCACTGGAATAAGGGTGGATGTCAGATGCTTGCTCACACTAGAGTTTTTGTCTATGATGACCGACAAGTGGAGGGGTGGTATAAAGAGGCCATGGAGGAGTTCACATGCTGAGGCCTGTGAACTGCTGCAAAAAGTAACATTTCTTTGTACAGTGTAGGTGAAGTCTGGTTTGTTTACTCTAGGTTTCCCCATGTGGAAAGTTTGTGAAGAAGAGCTCTCCGGCATGGATGCCAGGAAAGCACACCTCCATTGACAACTGCAGCTGAGGAACATGGCAGATTCGTTCTGGTGGCTCTGGGACAAAGTGCCAAGGCCTTGAGTTGACATGGGATCTCTTGCAGATGGGTCACAATGCTTGTTTGTTACCAGGGAGAACTTAGAATGTGCTGGTTGCTAAGGTGCCATGCAGGATTCTCCTACCCTGAGGGTTTGGCACAGGTCGAAGAGCATGGTATTCTTCTGGGGACAGGGGATGTTCTGTCGTGTGGCTCAGAGACCACATGATGTGTCATAGATTGGTATTTCAGAACAGGCCCCTGAGGACAGATGCCTAAAAACCTAATGGGGTTCCATTGAGAGCCTTGGGGCATTTTAGGTTCAATCGTCTATCTCACGATCATTGACTTGGCTATTTCCCTGGATGTAGGTGATAAGGGTGTTTCAGACTGCGCATTTCCATCCCGAGTGGCTGGCAATATTGGTGTGGGCTCAGGGGCCACACAGGTTTCTCCTAATCTGGAAGGTTTGGGCAAATCTGATATGCACAGTGTCCTTGGGGTTGGCAGCCAGAGTTCTGTGGTGTGGCTCCAGAGATAACATTCTGGTGGGCATGTGAGCCATGGTTTTGGGAGAGAAGTCTGCAAACACAAATACAAATTAGGGTGAGTGGCGAGGTGATCACAGGCCCAATGCGTAGACCTGGAGGGAAGCTCCTCATGAACTATAATTAGGGAGACTGGAAGGCAGTAGTACAGGATTTTCTCTTTGGATTGTGTGTCCAGCATGGCCTTGAAATGCAGGTGTGGTCTCATGGGTCCATGGGAGTCTTTTCCTCTCTATGGATCCTGGTGGCTCTCCATAGTTTGGTGGCTTTTTCGGGGAAGGGGAGAGTGATGTTTTCCACCTTATGGGTTCCCCAAAACAGGGATTCCAGAGACGGGCTCTGGTTCATGGCATCTGGGACATCACAACATGTGCTAGGATTTGGGCTTAGGGGCATATTAGGCCTGCAATGCGGGTTCATGGTGGTGCAACAGAGAAGGATTGTTTGAAAGCATGCTCAGGCTGAGGGTCACAAGGCCTGTTTGCCTCCAGGGCATCCCTGAGGAGTTTGTGTGGTCTCACTGGACTTGTAAATGACTCCCCCTTTCAGGGTTGAACACCCATCCTAACAGCCAAGTTTCCTGATATGAAGAAGGAGGAGTTCTCTATTGTGCTTCAGGATGCCCCATTGTCAGGTATTCCAGCAAAGGTCTGGGGACAGGTGCCTGAATACCAAGGATGGGTAGAGATGAAATACTTGAGCCATGGCAATCCCAAATGCTAGATGTGGGGCTCAAACTCTGGTGACTGACACTAGGTCTGGGCTCAGGCTCTGTCAGACACAGCACTAGTGGCCAGGGAAACCTATAAATCAGGGTCCCTCCGATATAGGGCCGAGAAGATTGATCCTCATTTGGGGTTTCTGGCCAGACTCACCAGGCACTTGTTTCTATCGGGAAGGCAGAATGCTGTGTTGTGTCTCCATAATTCGCTATCAAGAAGGCTTGGGGACCAGTCGGGTGAGGAAGGAATTGTAAACACAAGCTACAGTTCAATTCACTGCCAAGCGGAAGGCAGTTCCTGTGTCCAGCAGCTTTTTCGAGATATCCAGCACCTTAGTAAGGGAGGACGTCGTATATTTGCTCACACTGGAGTTTGTGTCTATGATGACTGACAAATGGAGGGGTGGCTTCAAGAAGCCATGGAGGGATTTTCACGTTGAGACTCATGAGCTGCTCCAAATAGCAAGGTTTCGTTCTACTGGACAGGTGGAGTGTGGTTTATTTGCTCCAGGGTCCCCCATGTGGAAAGTTTGGGTAGCAGAGCTCTACCGCATGGATGCCTGGAATGTTCAACTTCATTGACCATTGCAACTGAAGAACATGGCAGCTTTATTCTGGTGTCTCTGTAGCAAAGTACCAAGTCCTTGATTTGACATGGAATCTCTTGCAGATGGGCCACACCGCTGGTTTGTTACCAGGTAGATCTTAGAATGTGCTGGTGGCTTAGTAGTTGTGCAGGAATCTACTACTCTGGGATTTTGCACAGATTGTAGGGCACGGTTTCCTTCTGGGGACAGGAGATGTTCTGTTGTGTGGCCCAGGCACCACATGTTGTATCATAAGTTCGCATTCTAGAACAGGCCTCTGAGGACACATGTCTGAAAACCGAATCAATGGTTCCAATGACGTCCTAGGGGCATGTTAGGTTCATTATTCTGACTCAGGACCATTGACTTGGCTGTGTTCCTGGATGTAGGGGATCAGGGTATTTCAGACTGTGCATTTGTGTTCAGAGCGGCCGCCGAAATTGGGGTAGGCCCAGAGGCCTTGTAGGTTTCTCCTAATCTAGACAGTTTGGGCAACTGTGATGGGAACAGTTTCCTTGTGGATGGCAGGGACAGTCCTGCAGTGTGGATCCAGAGACCCCATCCTGGAGGGCATGTGTGCCATGGTTTTGGTAGATAAGTCTGCAAACACAAATTCGAATTAGGGTGAGTGGCGAGGTGATCACAGGCCCAATGCATATACCTTGAGAGCAGCTCAACTGGAAATGTAATTAGGGTGAATGGAAGGCAGTAGCACAGGCTTTTCTCTCCGGATTGTGTGTCCAGGATGGCCTCGGAATGCAGGTGTGTTCTCATGGGTCCATGGGAGACATTGCCTCTCTATGGATCCTGGTGGCTCCTCATAATTTGGTGACATTTTTGGGGAAGGGATGAGTGCTGTTTTCCATCTGAAGGGTGCACCAAAACAAAAATTCCAGAGATGGTCTCTGGGTCTGGGCACCTCGAAAATCCCACCAAGTTTTATGATTTGAACCTACAGGCATACCAGGCCTGAAATGAGGGATCATTGTGGTGAATCTGAGAGGGATTTTTTGAAAGCATGCTCAGGGTGAGGGTCACAATGCCTGTTTGTGCCAAGGGTAGTCCTCAGGAGTGTGTGTGGTGTCATTGATGTTGTAACTGGCTCCCCCTTTGAGGGTAGAACACCCATCCCAAAAGCCAGGTTTATTGCCATGGGGAAAGAAGAGTTCTCTATTGTGCTTCAAGTTCCCTAATTGGCAGGGATCCCTGCCAAGGTCTGGGGACAGGTGCTTGAATATCAAGGATGGGTAGAGATGACATACTTGGGACATGGCAATCCAAAATGCTAGATATGGGGCCTGCTCTCTAGTGGCTGAAACTCAGTCGAGCTCAGGCTCTGTCAGACACGGCACTAGTGGCCATGGCAGCCTATAAATCGGTGTTGACTCGAAGGCCGACCTGATTGATCCTCATGTGGGTTTTCAGGGCAGACTCACCAGGCATTTCTTCATTCGATGGGGAAGGCAGAATGCTGCGTTGTGGCCCCAGATTTCCCTATCAAGAGGGCTTAGGGACCAGTCAGGTGAGGATGGAATTGTAAACACAAGCTATGGTTCAATTCAGTGCCAAGTGGAAGGCAGTTCCAATGTGCAGTGGTTTATTCAAGACATCCAGCACCGGGATAAGGGTGCATGTCAGATGTTTGCTTAGACTGGAGTTTGTGTCTATGATGACCGACCAATGGAGTGGTGGCATCAAGAGGCCATGGAGCAGTTTACACGCTGAGGCCTGTGAGTTGATCCAAACATAAGGTTTCCTTCTACTGGACAGGGGAGGTCTGGTTTGTTTACACCAGGTTTCCCCATGTGCAAAGTTTGGGTAGCATAGTACTCGCACGTGGATACTGGAAAGCACACCTACATTGACCATTGCACCTAAGGAACATGGCAGGTTCTTTCTGGTTGCTCTAGGGCAAAGTACCAAGGCCTGGTTTCTAATGAAGTTGGGTCACAATGCAGTTTTGTTACCAAGGAAATCTTACTATGTGCTGGTGGCTAAGGGGCCATGTATGATTAGTCTATCCTGATGGTTTGACACCGGTCGAAGAACACGGTTTCTTTCTGGGTATCGGAGATGTTCTGTTGTGGGGCTCACGGACCAAATGTTGTATCATAAGTTGGTATTCCAGAACAGGCCTCTGAGGACAGATGCCTAAAAACTTCATCTAGGGTTCCAATGAAGTCCAAGGGGAATTTCAGGTTCAATCATCAGACTCAGGACCATTGACTTCGGTGTCTGCCTATATGTAGGCAATCAGGGTGTTTCTGACTGTGCCTTTGTGTACAGAGTGGCCTCCAATATTGGGGTGGGCTCTGGGGCCTTGCAGGTTTCTCCTAATCTTGAAGGTTTAGGCAAATTTGTGGGCACGGTTTCCTTGGGGGTGGCAGGCACAGTCCTGTGGTGTGGCTCCAGAGACTCCATCGTGGAGGGCATGTAAGCCATGGTTTTGGGAGAGAAGTCTGCAATCACAAACTCGGATTAGGTTGAGTTGCGAGGTGATCGTAGGCCCAATGCATAGACCTGGAGGGCAGATCGTCAGGAACTGTAATTCACGTACCTCGAAGGCACTAGCACTGGCTTTTGTATCTGGATTGTGTGTCCATGATAGCCTTGGAATGCAGGTGTGTTCTAATGTTTCCATGAGAGTATTTTCCTCTCTACGGATCCTGGAAGCTCCCAATAGTATGGTGGCTTTCTCGTTTGAATGGAAGAGTGCTGTTTTCAATCTTAGATGTTCCCCAAAAAGGGATTCCAGAGAAGGGCTGTGAGTCTGGGTGCTTGGAAAATCCCACCAGGATTAGGATTTGGGCCTAGGGGAGTACCAGGCCTACAATGTGTGACTTGGAGGTACAACTGAGAGCGTTTGTTTGAAAGCATGCTAGTCTGAGTGTCACAATGCCTGATGTGATTAGGGCAGCCCTTATGAGTGGGAGTTGTCTCCTTGGCCAAGCAGCTGGCTACCACTTTAATGTAGGACACCCATCCCAACTACCAGGATTCCTGCCATGGAAAAGGAAGAATTCTCTATTGTGCCTCAGGTTCCCCCATTAGCAGGTATTCTAGCAAATGTCTGGGGACAGATGCCTGAATACCAAGGATGGGTAGAGATGAGGGACCTGAGACATGGCCAGTCTCACATGCCTGACTCTCTGAGTAGCTGACATGAATTGAGCACTCAGGCTCTGTCAGAAACAGAACTAGTGGTCAGGGCTGAGTATGAACCAGTGATCCCTCAAGGGCTGAGCAGATTGATCCTCATGCAGAGTTTCTGGGCAGAATCACCATGCCCTTCTTCTTTCTAAGGGGAAGGCAAAAAGCTGCGTTGTGGCCCCAGAATTCCCTATCAAGCGGGCTTGGGGACCAGTAGGGTGAGGATGGAATTGTAAACTCAAGCTAAGGTTCAATTCAGTGCCAAGCAAAAGGCAGTTCCATTGTGCAGTGTCTGATTGCAGATATCCAGCACCTGAGTAAAGGTGAAAGTCAGACATTTCCTCATGCTGGAGTTTATGTCTATGATGACCGATGAATGGAGGGGTGGCGTCAAGAGGCCATGGAGGATTTCACATGCTGGGGCTTGTGAGATGCTTCAAACAGCAAAGTTTCCTTCTACCAGACAGGGGGAGTCTGGTTTATTTGCTCCAGGGTCCCCCATGTGGAAAGTTTGGGTAGCAGAGCACTCCCACGTGGATGCCTGAAAAGCACACCTCCATTAAAATTGCAGCTGAGAAACATGGCCAATTCGTTCTGGTGGCTCTTGGGCGAATTACCAAGGCCTGGAGTTGACATAAAGTCTCATGAAGATGGGTCATAATGCAGGTTTGTTACCATGGAGACCTTACAGTGTGCTGGTGGCTAAGGGACCATGTAGGATTCATCTACCCTGAGGGTTTGACACTGGTCAAAGGGCACGGTTTCCTTCTCGGACCAGAGATGTTCTGATGTGGGGCTAACGGACCAAATGTATCATAATTTGGTATTGCAGAACAGGCCTCTGAGTATAGATGCCTGAAAATTTAATCTAGGGTTCCAATAAAATCCTAACGGAATGTCAGGTTCAATCCTCTGACTCAGTATCATTGACTTCAAAGTCTGCCTAGATGTAGGTGATCAGGGTGTTCTAGACTGTGCATTTGTGTACAGAGTGGCAACCAGTATTGGTGTGGGCTCAGGGGCCTTGCAGGTTTCTCCTAATATGGAAAGATAGGGCAATTTGATGGGCACAGTTTCCTTGGCAATGGTGGGCACAGTCCTGTGGTGTGGCTCCAGAGACCCCATGCTGGAGGGCATGAGAGCCATGGTTTTGGGAGGGAAGTCTGCAAACACAAATGCGGGTTAGGTTTAGTGGCGAAGTGATTGTAGGCCCAATGCATACTCCTGGAGGGAAGCTCCGTGTGAAATGTAAATCGCATGCCTCAAAGGAGGTAGCACAGGCTTTTTTATCTGGATTGTGTATCCACGATGGACTAAGAATGCAGGTGTGGTCTCAGGTGTCCATGGGTGATATTTCCTCTCAAGTATCCTGGCGGCTCCTTATAATGTGGTGGCTTTCTCAGAGAGGAAAGAGTTCTGTTTTCCATATTAAGGGTGTCCCATAACAGGGATTGCAGAGAAGTGCTCTGGCTCTGGGCACCTGGAAATACCCACCAAGGGTTATGATTTGGGCATAGGGGCTTACCAGGACTCCAATGCAAGTCCTGGAGATACAAATGAGAGCGTTTGTTTGAAAGCATGCTCAGGCTGAGGGTCACTATGCAAGCTTTTGCATAGGGTGGCCCTCAGGAATGGGGGTGGTCTCAATGGCCATTCAGTAGGCTAACACTCTGAGTGTTGGACACCCTTCCGAACTTACAGGAATCCTGCCATGGGGAATGAGGATTTCTCTATTGTGATTTAGGTTCCCTCATTGGTAGGGATTCCAGGAAAGGTCTGGGGACACATGCCTGAATACCAAGGATGGGTAAAGATGACGGCTCTGTTCCGTGGCCAGTCTAACATGCGGGATATGGGCCCCGCCTTCTAGGTGGCTGACACGAGGTCGGGGCTTAGGCTCTGTCAGACACAACACTAGGGGCCAGGACTGTCTATAATTCAGGGTTCCCTCAAGGGACAAGTAGATTGATCATAATGTGGAGTTTCTGGGCAGACTCACCAGGCCCTTCTTCTTTCTATTGGGAAGGCAGAATGCTGTGTTGTGGCTGCAGAATTCCCTATCATGAGGGCTTGTGGACCAGTAGGGTGAGGATGGAATTGTAAACCCAAGCTATGAATAAATTCAGTGACAAGCGAATGGCATTTCCAGTGTGCAGCGGCTGATTCGAATATCCAGCACCTGAGTAAGCGCAGACGTCAGATGTTTGCTCAAGCTGGAGTTTGTGTCTATAATGACCGACAAATGGAGAGGAGTTGAAAAGAGGTCATAGAGGATTTCCCACACTTGAGCTTGTGAGATGCTCCAAACAGCCAGGTTTCCTTCTACAGGACAGGGCAGTCAGATTTGTTTGCTCGAGAGTCCCCCATGTGGAAAGTTTGGGTAGCAGAGCACTCCCACATGGATGCCTGGAAAGCACACTTCCACTGAACATTGCAGCTGAGGAACATGGCAGGTTCTTTCTGAAGGCTCTGGGGTGAAGTACCAAGGCCTGTAGTTGACATGGAATCTCATGAAGATGGCTCACAATGCTGGCTTGTTACCAGTGAGATCTTAGAATCTGCTGGTGGCTACGGGCCAAGTAGGATTCATCTACCCTGAGGGTTTGACACAGTTCCAAGAGCACGGCTTCCATCTAGAGAAAGGAGATGTTCTGTTGTGGGGATCAGGGACCATATGTTGTATCTTAAGTTGGTACTCCAGAACAGGTCTCTGATTACAGATGCCTGAAAACCTAATCAGGGGTTACAATGAGGTCATAGGAGCATGTCAGGTTCAATCTTCTGACTGAGAAACACTGACTTGGGTATCTGCCTGGATTCAGGTGATCAGCGTATTTCAGACTGCACATTTGTGTCCAGAGGGGCCTCCAGTATTGGGGTGGGCTCAGGGGCCTTGCAGGTTTCTCCTTATCTCGAAGTTTTAGGCAAATGTGACGGTCACATTTTCCTTGGGGATGGCAGGCACAGTCCTTTGGTGTGGCTCCAGAGACCCCATCCTGGAGGAAATATGAGCCATGGTTTCAGGATAGAAGTCTGTAAGCACAAACTCGGGTTAAGGTTAGCGGTGAGGTGATCGCAGGCCCAATGCATAGACCTGGAGGGCAGCTCGTCTGGAACTATAAATTAGTTGCCTTGAAGGTGGTAGCACAGGCTTGTGTATCTGGCTTTTGTGTCCAGGATGGCCTCGGAATGCAGGTGTGGTCTCATGGATCCATGGGAGATTTTTCCTCTCAAGGATCCTAGCGGCTCCCTATACTATGATGGCTTTCTTGGCGAAGGGGAGAGTGCTAGTTTACATCTTAGGGGTGTCCCAAAACAGGGATTCCAGAGACAGGCTGTGTTTCTGGTCCCCTGAAAAATCCCACCAGGTGTTAGGATTTGTGCTTAGGGGCATATCAGGCCTTCAAATTTGGATTCTGGAATGCAACTGAGAGTGTTTGTTTGAAAGCATGCTCATGTTGGGGGTCACAATGCCTGCTTGTGTCCAGGGCGGCCCTCATGAGTGGGCGGGTTATCATTGGCCATTCAGCTGGCTACCACTCTGAGGTCTGGAAACCCATTCCAAGAGCCATCATTCCTGCCATGGGGAAGGAGGATTTCCCTATTGTGCTTCTGGTTCCCCCATTGGCAGGGATTTCAGCAAATGTCTGGGGACAGATGCCTGAATCAAGAATGGGTAGAGATGACAGCCCTGGGACATGGCTGGTCTCACATTCTGGAGTTGGAGCCCAGTCTCTGGGTCCTGACACGAGGTCAGAGACAAGGTTATGTCAGATTCAGCGGTAGTGGCCAGGTAAACCTATAAATGGGGTTCACTCGAGGGTCGAGTAGATTTATCCTCATGTAGGGTTTCTGGGCAGTCTCTCCAGGCTGTTTTTTCTTGCTATGGGGAAGGCAGAATGCTGTGTTGTGGCTTCAGAATTCCGTATCAAGAGAGCTTACTGAACACCAAGGTGAGGATGGAATTGCAAACCCAAGCTACTTTTTTTTTTTTCAAGATTTTATTTATTTGTCAGAGAGCGAGCGAGAGCAAGCACAGGCAGACAGAGTGGAAGGCAGAGTCAGACGGAGAAGCAGGCTCCCTGCGGAGCAAGGAGCCTGATGTGGGACTCGATCCCAGGACGCTGGGATCATGACCTGAGCCGAAGGCAGCTGTTTAACCAACTGAGCCACCCAGGAGTCCCGCCAAGCTACTTTTAAATTCAGTGCCAAGCATAAGGCAATTCCAGTGTGTAGCAGCTGATTCAAATATCCAGCACTTGAGTAAGTGCAGATGTCATTTGATTGCTCATGCTGGAGTTAGTGTCTATGATGACCAACAAATGGATGGGTGGCCTCAAGAGGCCATGGAGGATTACCCACCCTCAGGCTTGAGATACTCCATACAGAAAAGATTCCTTTTACCGTACAGGGGAGTCTGGTTTGTTTCCTCCAGGGTTCCCCATGTGGAAAGTTGGTATCAGAGCACTCCCGCTGGATGCCTGGAAAGTACACCTACATTGACCATGGCAGCAGAGGAACATGGCAGTTTCATTCTGGTGGCTCTGGGCCGAAGTACCAAGGGCTGGAGTTGTCATGGAGTCTCATGAAGATGGGTCACAATGCTGGTATGTTGTCAGGGAGATCATAGAATGTGCTGGTTGCCAGGGGGCCTTGAAGGATTCATCTACCCAGAGTGTTTGACACAGGTCCAGAGCACAGCTTTCTTCTAAGGACAGATGTTCTTTTGTGTGGCTCAGTGACCATATTGTATCATACATTGATATTCAGAACAGCCTTCTGAGCACAGATACCTGAAAACCTATTCTAGTGATCCAGTGAATCCTAGGAGCATGTCAGGTTCAATCTTCTGTCTGAGGACCATTGACTGGGATATCAGCCTGGTAGTAGGTGATATGGTGTGTCAGACTGTGCATTTGCGTCCAGAGTGGCCTCCAATATTGGGCTGGGCTTAGGGGCCTTGCAGGTTTCTCCTAATCTAGAGGGTTTGTTTAATAGTGACAATCACAGTTTCCTTTGGGAAGACAGGTACAATCCCGTGGTGTGGCTCCAGTTATCACAAACTGGAGGGCATGTGAGCCACGGTTTTGGGAGGGAAGTCTGAAAACACAAACTTGGGTTAGGGTTAGTGGCAAGGTTATCACAGGCCCAATGCATAGACATGGATGGCACCTCTTCAGGAACTGTTAATCGGGTGACTCAAAGGCAGAATCACAGGCTTTTTTCTCTGTATTGTGTGCAGGATGGCCTCAGAATGCAGTTGTGGCCTCATGGGTCCATGGGAGATTTTTCCTCTCTAAGGATCCTGGTGGCTCCCAATAGTTGGTGGCTTTTTCGGGGAAGGGAAGAGTGCTGTTTTTCATGTTAGGGGTGACCCAAAATATGGATTCCAGAGACGGACTCTGGGTTTGGTCCCCTGGAAAATCCCACCAAGTGTTAGGATTTGGGCCTAGTGGCTTACCAGGCCTGCATGCAGGATCCTGGAGGTGCAACTGAGAGGTCTTGTTTGAAATCATTCTCAGGCTGAGGGTCACAATACTTGCTTATGCCCAGGTGGCCCTCATGAGTGGGCGTGGTCACATTGGCCATGCAGCTGGCTCCCACTTTGAGGGTTGGACAACCATCCCAACAGCCAGAATCCTGCCATGGGGAAAGAGGAGTTCTCTATAGTGCTTCAGGTTCCCCCATTAGCGGGGATTCCAGCAAAGGTCTGGGGACAGAGGCCTGAATACCAAGGATGGGTAAAGATGATGGACATGGGCCATGGCCAGTATCAAATCGTGGATATGGGCCCCGATCACTGGGTGGCTGACACTAGGTCTTGGCTCAGGCTCTGTCAGACACAGCACTAGTGCCCAGGGCAGCCTATAAATTGGGGTTCCCTCGAGTGCCGAGCAGATTGATCCTCATGTATGGTTTCTGGGCAGACTCACCAGGCCCTTCTTGTTTGTAAGGGGAAGGCAGAATGCTGTTTTGTGGCTCTAGAATTCACTATCAAGAGGGCTTGTGGACCAGGAGGCTGAGGATGGAATTGTAAACCTAAGCTATGGTTACATTCTGTATCAAGCGAAAGGAATTTCCAGTGTGCAATGTTTGAATCCAATATTCAGCACTTGAGTGAGGGTGGATGTCAGATATTTGCTCATGCTGGAGTTTGTGTCTATGATGACACAAAAATAGAGGGGTGGCGTCAAGAGGCCATGGAGGATTTCCCAATCTGGTGTTTTTGAGATGCTCCAAACAGCAAGGTTTCCTTCTACCAGACAGGGGCAGTCTGATTTGTTTCCTCCATGGTTCCCCATGTCGAAAGATCGGATAACATAGATCTCCCACATGGGTGACTGGAAAGCACACCTTCATTGACCATGACAGCGAAGGAACATGGCATCTGGTGGCTTTGAGGCGAAGAAATAAAGACTCGATTGGACATGGAACCTCATGAAGATGGGTCAAAATGTTGGTTTGTTACCAGGGAGATCTTAGAATGTGCTGGTGGTTAATGGGCCATGCAGGATTCATCTAGCCTGAGGATTTGACACAGGCCCAAGAGCCCGGATTGCTTCTGGGGGCAGGAGATATTCTGTTGTGGGGCTCAGCGGCCATATGTTGTATCATAAATTGGTAATCCAGAACAGGTCTCTGAGGACAGAAGCCTGAAAACCTAATAAAGGGTTTGAATGAGGCCCTAGGGGAATGTCATTCAATCTTCTGACTCAGGATCATTGACTCTGGTGTCTGACTGGATGCAGGTGATGAGCATGTTTCAGACTGTGCATTTGTGTCCAGAGTGGCATCCAATACTAGGGTTGGCTCAGGTTCCTTGCAGGTTTCTCCTTATATGGGGTTTTTGGACAACTGTGATGGGCAGTTTCCTTGGGGATTGCAGGAACTGTCCTGTGGTGTGACTCCAGAGACCCCATCCTGGAGGTCATGTGCGCCATGATTTTGAGAGTGAAGTCTGCAAACACAAACTTAGGTTAGGGTTAGTGGCAAGGTGATCATAGTCCCAATCCATAGACCAGGAGGGCAGCAAGTCTGGAACTGTAAATCACGTAACTCAAAGGTGGTAGCACAGGTAATTGTATCTGGATTTAATTTCCAGAATGGCCTTTATTGCAGGTGTTGTCTCAAGGGTCCATGGGAGATTTCTCCTCTCAAGGATCCTGGCGGTTCTCAATAGTTTGTTGGATTTCTCCAGGAAGGGATGAGTACTGTTTTCCAGCTTAGGCGTGCCCCAAAACAGGCATTCCAGAGATGAGCTCTGGGTCTAAGTGCTTGGAAAATCCCACCAAGGGTTAATATTTAGGCCTAGGGCCATACCAGGCCTGCAATGCGGGATCCTGGAGGTGCAACTGAGAGCGTTTGTTTGAAAGTATGGTCAAGCTGAGGGTCCCAATGCCTGCTTGTGCCCCGGAGGCCATCAGGATTGGGCGATGTCTACTCAGCCATGCAGCCAGTTCCCATTCCTAGGGTTGGAACACCCATCCAAAAGCCAGGATTCCTGCCATGGCGAAGGATGAATTCTCTATTGTGCTTCAGGTCCCCCCATTGGTAGGGATTCCAGCTAAGATCTAGGGGACAGATGCCTGAATACCAAGGATGGGTAGTAATGACGCCCTGGCGTTGGCCGGTCTCACATGGTTAATGTGGGCCCCACCCTCTGGGTTGCTGACACGAGGTAGGGGCTCAGGCTCTGTCAGACACAGCACTAGTGGCTAGGGCAAACTATAAATAGGGGTTCCCTCCTGGGCTGAGTATATTGATCTTCATGTGCAGTTTATGGGCAGACTCACCAGGTCCTTCTATCTATGATGAAGGCAGAATGTTGTGTTGTGGCTCCAGAATTCCCTATCAAGTGATATGGCAGACCAGTAGGGTGAGGATGAAATTGTCATCTGAAGCTAGGCTTAAATTCATTGCAAAGCGAAAGGCAGTTCCAGTGTGCAGCAGCTGATTCCAATATCAGCACCTGAATATGGGCGGATGTCAGATGTTTGCTCAGGCTGGAGTTTGTGTCTATGATGACCAACAAATGGAGAGGTGGCGTCAAGAGGCCATGGAGGATTTCCCACCCTGGGGCTCAGGAGCCATAATTTGTATCATAAGTTGGTATTCCAGAAGAGGCCTCTGAGGACAGGTGCCTGAAAAGTTAATCCCTCTTCCAATGAGGTCCTAGGGCCTTGTCAGGTTCAATTATCTGACTCAGGACCATTGATTTGGGTGTCTGCCTGGATGGAGGTGATCAGGGTGTTTCAGACTGTGCATTTGCATCCAGAGCAGCCTCCAATATTGGGATGTGCTCAGGAGCCTTCCGGGTTTCTCCTAATCAGGAGGGTTTGGGCAACTGTGATGGGCCCAGTTTCCTTGCGGATGGCAAGCACAGTCTTGTGGTGTGACTCTTGGGGCCCCATCCTGGAGGACATGTGAGCTATGGTTTTTAGAGAGAGATCTGCAAACACAAACTCGGGATAAGGTTAATGGAGAGGTGTTCACAGTCCCAATCCAAAGATCTGGAGGGCAGCACGTCAGGAACTGTAAATCAGGTGACTCGAAGCCAGTAGCACAGTCTCTTGTATCTGGATAGCATATCCACGCTGGCCTCGGAATACAGGTGTGGACTCATGGGACCATGGGAGATTCTTCTTCTCAAGGATCCTGGAGGTTCCCATTAGATTGGTGGCTTTCTCAGGGAAGTGAAGAGTGCTGTTTTCCATCTTAGGGGTGCCTCAAAACAGGGATTCCAGTGACGGGCTCTGGGTATGTGCACATGGAACATCCCACGATGTGTTAGGATTTGGGGTTAAGGGCATATCAGGCCTGCAATGCAGGATCCTGGAGATGCAACTAAGAGCATTTTTTTGAAGGCTTGATCAAGCTGAGGGTTACAATGGCCACTTGTGCCCAGGGCAGCCCTCATGAGTGGGCATTGTCTCCTTGGCCATGCAGCTGGCTCCCACTTTGAGGTTTGGACACTCATATCAACAGCCAGGATTCCTACCATGGGGAAGGAGGAGTTCTCTATTGTGCTTTAGGTTACCACATTGGTAGGGATTACATAAAAGGTCTGGGGACAGGTGCCTGAATACCAAGGATGGGTAGAGATGATGGACTTGGGCCCTGGCCAATCGCACATGCTGGATATGGGCTCATATCTCTGGGTGCCTGAAACTAGGTCTTGGCTCAGGCTCTGTCAGACACAGTACTAGTACTAGTACTAGTACTAGTGCCCAGGACAGCCTATAAATCAAGGTTCCATCGAGTGCCAAGTAGATTGATCCTCATGTGGAGTTTCTGGGAAGATTCACCAGGCCCTATTTCTTTCTAGTGGGAATGCAGAATGTTGCCTTGTGGCTCCAAATTCCCTCTCTAGAGGGCTTGCATACCAGGAGGCTGAGGATGGAATTCTAAACCCAAGCTATGGATAAATTCAGTGTCAAGTGAAAGGCAGTTCTAGTGTGCAGTGGTGGAAAAGAAAATGCAGAATCTAAATAACGGCAGATTTCAGATGTTTTCTCATGCTGGAGTTTTTGTCTATGATGACTGACAAATGGAGGGGTTGTGTCAAGGGCCATGGAGGATTTCTCCTGCTGGTGCTTCTGAGATGCTCCAAACAGAGGGTTCCCTTCTACTGGTCAGTGGCAGTCTGGTTTGTTTGCTCCAGGGTCCCACATGTGGAAAGAATAAGTAGAAGAGCACTCCCACATGGATGCCTGGAAAGCACACCTCCACTGACCATATCAGGTGAGGAACATGCAGGTTCATTCTGGTGGCTCTGGGGCGAATTACCAAGGACTTGAAGTGACATGGAATCTCATGAAGATGGATCACAATGCTGTTTGTTTGTTACCAGAGAGATCTTAGAATGTGCTGGGGGCTAAGGGGCTGTGCATAATTCATATACCCCGACCCTTGACACAAGTTGAAGAGCACGAATTCCATCTGGGGAAAGGAGATATTCTATTGTGGGTTTCAGGGACCAATCTTCTGACTCAGGACCATTGACTTGGGTGTCTTCCTGGATGGAGGTGATCAGGGTGTTGCACACTGTGCATTTGTGTCCAGAGTGGCCTCCAATATTGGACTGGGCTCAGGGGAATTGCAGGTCTCTCCTAATCTGGAGGGTTTGGGCAACTGTGATTGACACAGTTTCATTGGGGATAGCAGGATCTTTCCTGTGGTGTGGCTACAGAGACCCATCATAGAGGGCATGTGAGCCATGGTTTTGGGAAAGAAGTCTGCAAACACAAACTTGGGGTAGGGTTAATGGCGAGGTGATCACAGGCCCAATGCATAGGTCTGTAGGGCAGCTCGTCTGGAACTGTAAACCAGGTGATTCGAAGGTGGTAGCACAGTCTCTTGTATCTGGATTGTGTGTCCAGGATGGCCTCGGAATGAAGGTGTGGTCTTATGGAGCCCTGGGAGATTTTTCCTCTCTACGCATCCTGGCAGCTCCTAATAGTTTTCTCAGGGGAGGGAAGATTGCTGTTTTCCATCATAGGGGTGCTTCAAAACAGAGATTCCAGAGACGGGCTCTGGTTATGTTGGCATGGAAAATCCCACGAAGTGTTAGGATTTGGTCCTAAGGGCATACCAGGCCTGCGATGCGGGACCCTGCAGAAACAACTGAGAGCATTTGTTTGAATGCATGCTAAGGTTGAGGGACATAATGCCTGCTTTGGCCCAGGCGGCCCTTATGATTGGGCGTTGTCTCATTGGCCATGCACCTGGTTCTAATTCTGAGGGTTGGGCACCCATAGCAACAGCCAGGCTTCCTGCCATGGGGAAGGAGGAGTTCTCAATTGTGCTTCAGGTTCCCCCACTGGTAGGGATTCCAGCAAAGGTCTGGGATAGTTACCGGAATACCAAGGATGGGTAGAGATGACTGGGCCATGGCCAGTCCCACATGCTGGATAAGGGCTGGCTGACACGAGGTTGGGGCTCAGGCTCTCTCAGACACAGCGCTAGTGGCCAGCGCAAAGTATAAATCGGGGTTCCCTCGAGGGCCAAGTAGATTGATCTTCATGGGGAGTTTCTGGGCAGACTCACCAGGCCCTTCTTTCTATGGGGAAGGCAGAATGTTGCGTTTTGTCTCCCTAATTCCCTCTCAAGAGGACTTGCAGTCCAGTAGGGTGAGGATGGAATTGTAAACCCAAACTATGCAAGAATACAGTGTCAAGTGAAAGGTATTTCCAGTGTGCGTGACTGATTCGAATATCCAGCACCTGAGTAAGAGCAGATGTCAGATGTTTGCTCATGCTGGAATTTGTGTCAATGATGACTAACAAATGGAGGGTTGGCATCAAGAGAATGTGGAGGACTTCCCAGGCTGGGGCTTGTGAGATGCTCCAAACAACCAAGGTTTCCTTCAACCTGACAGGAGCAGTCTTATTTGTTTGCTCTAGGGTTCCCTATGTGGAATTTTTGTGTAGCAGAGAACTACCTCTTGGATGCCTAGAAAGCACACGTCCATTGACCTTTGTACCTGAGGAACATGGCAGATTCGTTTCATGGCTCTTGGGCAAAGTACCAACACCTTGAGTTGGCATCAAGTCTCAGGAAGTTGGGTCACAATGCTGGTTTGTTACCAGGGAGATCATAGAAGGTGCTGGGGCTAGTGGGTCATGCAGGATCCATCTACCCTGAAAGTTGGACATAGATCCAAGAGCACATTTTCCTTCTGGAGACAGGAGATGTTCTGTTGTGGGAATCAGGGACCACATGTTGTATCATAACTTGGTATTCCAGAACAGGACTCTGAGAACAGATGTCTGAAGACCCAATCTAGGGTTCCAGTGAAGTCCTAGGGGCATGTCAGGTTCAATCATCTGACTCAGAACCATTGACTTGGCTTTCTGCCTCGATGGAGGTGCTCAGGGTGTTTCAGACTGCACGTTTGCATCCAGAGCAACCGCCAATATTGGGGTGGGTTCAGGGGCGTGGCAGGTTTCTCCTAATCTGGAGGGTTTGGACAACCTGATGGGCACAGTTTTCTTGGGGATGGCAGGAACTTTCCTGTGATGTGGCTTGAGGGACCACATCTTGGTGGGCATGTAAGCCATGGTTTTGGGAGAGAAGTCGGCAAACACAAACTGGGGTTAGGGTTAGTGTCGAGATGATCACAGGCCCAATGCATAGACATGGAGGGCAGCTCGTCAGGAAATGTAAATAGGATGACTCGAAGGCGGTAGCAAAGACTTTTCTCTCTGGATTGTGTGGACAGGATGGCCTCGGAATGCAGGTTTGTTTTCATGGGTCCATGGGAGATTTTTTCTCTCTAAGGATCCTGGCGGCTCCCAATAGTTTGGTGCCTTTCTCAGGGAAGGGAAGAGTGCTGTTTTCCATCTTAAGGGTGCCCCAAACAGGGATTCTGAGACGGACTCTGGGTCTGGGCACCTGGAAAATCCCACCAAGGGTTAGGATTTGGGCCTAGGGGCATACCAGGCCTGCAATGCTGGTACTGGAGGAGCAACTGAGAGTGTATGTTTGAAAACATGCTCAGGCTGAGGATCACCATGCCTGCCTGTGCCCATGTCGGCCCTCAGGAGTGGGCATGGTCTCCTTGGCCATGCAGCTGGCTCCCACGCTGAGGGTTGGACAACCAATATTCCTGCCATGGGGAAGGAGGTGTTCTCTATTGTGTTTCAGGTTCGCCATTGGCAGGAATTCCAGCAAAGTTTGGGGGACAGATGACTGGATACCAAGGATGGGTACAGATGATGGCCCAGGGCCATGGCCGATCTCTCATGCTAAATATGGGCCCTCACCTCTGGGTGGCTGACACGAGGTCGGGGCTTAGACTCTGTCAGACACAGCACTAGTGGTCAGGGAAATCTATTAATCAGGGTTGCCTCGTAGTCTGAGTAGATTGATCCTCATGTGCAGTTTCTGGGCAGACTCAACAGGTCCTTCTTTCTATGTGGAAGGCAGAATACTGCGTTGTGGCTCCAGAAATCCCTATCAAGAGATATTGTGGACCAGTGTGGTGAGGATAGAATAGTAATACATAGCTATGGTTAAGTTCAGTGAAAAGCAAAAGGCAGTTCCAGTGTGCAGCTGCCGTTTCGAATATCCAGCACCTGAGTAAGGGTGGATGTCAGATGTTTGCTCACACTGGAGTTTGTGTCTGTGATTACCCACAAATGGAAGGGTGGCGTCAAGAGGCCATGGAGGATTTCCCATGCTGGGGCTTGTGAGATGCTCCAAATAGCAAAGTTTCTTTCTACCGGACAGGAGAAGTCTGGTTTGTTTTCTCTGGTTTCTCCATGTGGAAAGTTTTGTAGCAGAGAACCCCACAGGGATGCCTGGAAATCACCCCTCCATTGACCATTGCAGCTGAGGAACATGGCAGGTGCATTCTGGTGGCTCTGGGGCAATATATTGAGACCTTGAGTTGACATGGAATCTCATGAAGATGGGGCACAATGATGGTTTGTTACCAGGAATATAGAATGTGCTGGTTGCTAAGGGGCCATTCAGGATCCAAATACCCTTAGGGTATGACACAATTCCAGGAGCATGGCTTCCTTTTTGGGGAGGACATATTCTGTTCTGTGGCTCAGGGACTATATATTTTATCATAAGTTGATATTCCAGAGCAGGCCTCTGACGACAGATACCTGTAAACCTAATCTAGTGTGCCAATGAAGTCCTCGGGGCATGTCAGGTTCAATCTTCTGACTCAGGAGCATTGACTTGGGTGTCTGCCTGTATGGAGGTGATCAGGGTGTCTCAGACTGTGCATTTGTGCCCAGAGCGGCCTCCATTATTTGGCTGCGCTCAGGGGCCTTGCAGGTTTCTCCTAATCTAAAGGTATCGGGCAAAAGTGATGGGCACAGTTTCCTTGAGGATCTCAGGCACAGTCTTGTGGTGTGGCTTCAGATGCCAGAACCTGGAGGTCATGTGAGCCATGGTTTTAGGAAGGAAGTCTGCAAACACAAACTCAGTTTAGGTTAATGGCAAGGTGATTGCAGGCCCAATGCATAGACCTGGAAGGCAGCTCGTCAGGAACTGTAAATCCGATGACTCAAAGGTGATAGCACATGATATGTATCTGGATTGTATGTCCAGGATGGCCTCGGAATGCAGGTGTGTTCTCATGGGTCTATGGCAGATTTTTCCACTCAAGGATCCTGGTGGCTACCAAGAGTTTGGTGACTATCTCGGGGAAGGGAAGAGTGCTGTTTTCCATCTTAAGGGTCCCCCAAAATAGGGATTCCAGAGATGGGCTCTGTGTCTGGGCCCCTGTAAAATCCCACCAGGGTTAGGATTTGGGCCTAGGTGTGTACTAGGCCTGCAATTCGGGGTCCCAGAGATGCAATTGAGAGCGTTTGGTTGAAAGCATGCTCAGGCTGAGGTCACAATGCCTGCTTGTGCCCGGGGAAGCCATCATGATTGCACATGGTCTCCTTGGCCATGGAGCTGCCTTCCACTTTGAGGGTTGAGCAACTATCCCAACTGTCAGAATACCTTCCATGGGGAAGGAGGAGTTCTCTATTGTGCTTCAGGTTCCCCCAATGGCAAGGATTTCAGCAAAGGTGTGGGTACAGATGCCTGAATACCAAGAATAGAAGAGAAGACAGACTTGGGCCATAGCTGGTCTCACATGCTGGATATGGGCCCTGATCTCTCCGTGGCTGACACTAGGTCCTGGCTCCGGCTATGTCAGACACAGCACTAGTTCCCAGGGCAGCCTATGAATCAGGGTTCCGTCTAGCACCAAGAAGATTGACCATCATATGGAGTTTCTGGGCAGACTCTCCAGGCCCTTTTTCTTTCTATGGGGAAGGCAGAATATTGTGTTGTAGCTCCAGAATTCCCTCACAATAGGGCTTGTGGACCAGTAGACTGAGGATGGAATTGTAAACCCAAGCTATGGCTTAATTCAGTCAAACTAAAGGCAGTTCCAGTGTGCAGCGATCGAATTGAAATCCAGCACCTGAGTAAGGGCGGATGTCAGATGTTTGCTCATGCTGGAGTTTGTGTCTATGATGACTGACAAATGGAGTGGTGGCTTCAAGAGGAAATGGAGGATTTCCCACGCTGGGGCTTGTGAGATGCTCCAAACAGAAGGTTTCCTTCTACCGGACAGGGGCATTCTGTTTTTTTGTCTCAAGGGTCCCCGCCAATTGCAAAGTTTGTGTAGCAGAGCACCCCCGTATGGTTGCCTGGAAACCACACCTCCACTGACCATTGCAGCTTAGGAACATGGCAAGTTCATTCTGGTGGCTCTGGGGCGAAGTACTAAGGGCTTATTTTTACATGGAATGTCATGAACATGGGTAACAATGCTGTTTTGTTACCTGGGAATTCTTAGCCTGACATCTGTACACATCCTTGGTATTAAGGCAACTTTCCACAGACCTTTCCTGTAACCCTGCCAATGGGGGAACCTGAAGCACAATAGAGAACTCCTCTTTCCATTGCAGGAAGCCTGGCTGTTGCAATGGGTGTCCAACCCTCAAAGTGGGATCCAGCTATATGGCCAATGAGACTACGCCCTCTCCTGAGGGCCCCCCTGGGCACAAAGAGGCATGATGACCCTCAGCCTGAGCATGCTTTCAAACAAGCCCTCTCTGTTACACCATTAAGATCCTGCATTGCAGGCCTGGAATGCCCCTAGGCCCAAATCCTAACACTTGGTGGGATATCCGGGCACCCAGACCCAGAGCCCGTCTCTGGAATCCCTGTTTTGGCATAAGCCTAAGTTGGAAAACAGCATTCTTCCCTGTTTTGGAGCACCCCTAAGATGGAAAAAAGCACTCTTTTCTTCTCTGAAAAACCACCAATCTATGGAGATCCACCAGGATCCTTAGAGAGGAAACGTCTCCCATTGAACCATGAGACCACGTCTACATTCAGAGCCCATCCTGGACACACAATCCAGATAGAAAAGCCTGTGCTACCAGCTTTCAGTTACCCTAATTACAGTTCCTGACGTGATGCCTTCTAGGTCTATGCATTGGACCTGCGATCTCCTTGCCACTATCCCTGACCCAAATTTGTGTTTGCAGACTTCCCTCCCAAAACCATGGCTCTCATATCCTCAAGGAGGTGGTCTCTGAAGCCTTACCACAGGACTGGGCCTGCCATCCCCAAGGAAACTGTGCCCATCACAGTTCCCCAAAGCCTCCAAGTTAGGAGAAACCTGCAAGGCCCCTGAGCCCACCCCAATAGTGGAAGTGGCTCTGGATGCAAATGCACAGTCTGAAACACCCTGATCACCTACATCCAGTCAGACAACCATATCAATGGTCCTTAGTAAGAAAATTGAACCTGATGGGCACCAAGGACATCATTGGATCTCTAGATTAGGTTGCCAGCATCAATCCTCAGAGGCCTGTTCTTGAATACCAAGTCAGGATACAACATATGTACCCTGAGCCACAAAACAGAACATCTCCTCTCCCAAGATGGAAACTGTGCACATCGACCTGTGTCAAACCCTCAGCGTGGCCCATAGCCACCAATACATTCTAAGAACTCCCTTGTAACAAACCAGTTTTGGGACACATCTGTAAGAGATTCCAAGTCAACTCAAGGCCTTGGTACTTGGCACCAGAACCACCAAAACGAACCTGTCATGTTCCTCAGCTGCAATGGTCATTGGACGTGTGCTTTCCAGTCATCCATGCGGGAGGGCTCTGCTACGCAAACTTCCACTTGAGGGACCCTGGAGGAAAAAAAAAACAGACTCCTCCTTTCCATTAGAAGGAAACCTTGTTGTTTGGAGCATCTCACAATCTTAAGCGTGGGTAATCCTCCATTGCCTCCTGAAGCCACCCCTCCATTAGTCGTCATCCTAGACACAAACTCAAGTGTGAGCAAATATCTGACATCTGCCCTTACTCAGGTGCTGGATATCTCGTATAAGCTGCTGCACATTGAAACTGACTTCCGCTTGGCACTCAATTTAAGCATAGCTGGTGTTTACAATTGCATTCTCACCCTATTTGTCCCCAAACCCTCTTGATAGGGAATTCTGGATCCATAAGGCAGCATTCTGCCTGCCCCACAGAAAGAAGTGCTTCGTGAGTCTGGCCAGAAACCCTACATGAGGATCAATTTACTCGGCCCTGGAGAGAACCCCAATATATAGACTTCTCTGGCCACTAGTGCTGTGTCTGACACAGCCTGAGCCCAGACCTCGTGTCAGCCACCCAGAGAGCGGGGCCCATATCCAGCATGTGAGAACGGCCATGGCCCAAATCTGTCATCTCTATGCATCCTTGGTATTCAGGCATCTGTCCCCAGACCTTTGCTGTAATCCCTGCCTATGGGGGAACATGAAGCACAATAGATATTTCCTCCTTCCCCATGGCTGGAAACCTGGCCATTGGAATGTGTGTCCATCCCTCAGTGTGGGAGCCAGAAAATGGACAATGGGACCACGCCCACTCCTGAGGGCCACCCTGGGCACAAACAGGCATTGTAATGCTCAGCCTGAGCATGCTTCCAAACAAGCCCTCTCAGTTGCACCACCAAGATCCTGCATTGCAGGCCTGGTCTGCCCATAAGCCCAAATCCCAACCCTTGGTGGGATTTTCCAGGCGCCTAGACCCAGAGCCCATCTCTGGAATCCCTGTTTTGGGGCACACCTAAGATCGAAAATAGCAGTCTTCCCATCTCAAAAAGTCATCAAAATATTGGGAGCCGCCAGTATCCTTAGAGGAAAAATCTCCCATGGACCCATGAGGCCACAGCTACATTCTGAGGTCACCCTAGACACACAATCCAGATATAAAAGCCTGTGCTTCCACCTTCGGGTCATTCCAGTTACTGTTCCTGACGAGTAGCCTTCCAGGTCTACACATTGCCCTGCGATAACCTAGCCACTAAACCTAACCCGAGTTTGTGTTTGCAGACTTCCCTCCCAGAACCATGGCTCACATGCCCTCCAGGGTGGAGTCTCTGGAGCCACACCACAGGACTGTGCTTGCCATCCCCATGGAAATTGTGCATGTCAGTTAACCAAACCCTCCAGAGTTGGTTGAAACATTCAAGGCCCCTGTGGCCACCCCAATATTGGAGGTTACTCTGGACATAAGTGCGCAGTCTGAAACTCCCTGATCACCTACATCCTGGCACACACCCAAGTCAACTTTCCTAAGTCTGAAGATTGAACCTCTCATGCCCCTGGGACTCATTGGAACCCTAGATTAGGTTGTCGGGCATCTGTCTTCAGAGGCCTGTTTTTGAATAGGAACTTATAATATGGCATGTGGTCCCTGAGCCACAAAAAACTACATCTCCTGTCCCCAGAAGGTAACCGTGCTCTTCGACCTGTGTTAAACCCTCAGGGTAGGAGAATCTTGCAGGCACCTTAGCCACCAACACATTCTAAGATCTACCTGGTAAAAAAAACCAGCATTGTAACCCATCTTCAAGTGATTCCATGTCAACTCAAGACCTTGGTGCTTCGCCCCAGAAGCACCGTAATGAACCTGCATGTTCCTCAGCTGCATTGGTCAATGGAGGTGTGCTTTCCAGGCATCCATGTGGAAGAGCTCTGCTACCCATACTTTTCACATGGGGGGCCCAGCAGAAAACATACCAGACTCTAACTGTCCAGTAGAAAAAACAACCTTGCTGTTTGGAGCATCTCACATGCATCAGCCTCTTGATGCCACTCCTCCATTCGGTCATCAGAGACACAAACTCCACTGTGCGTAAACATCTGAAATCCACCTTTACTCAGGTGCTGGATATTTCATTTGTTGGCCACGATAGATACAAACTCTATCATGAGCAGACATCTGACCCTCGCCTGTACTCAGATGCTGGAGATCTCGAAAAAACCACTGCGCATTGGAACGGCCATGTTCTCGGCACTGAGATTAAGCATAGATTGTGTTTTCTGCCTTCTGTTCTCACACTCCTCGCCTTCAAGTCCCCCATATTGGGAATTTGGGAGCCACAATGCCTTCTGCCTGCCCACCAGAAAAAAGAGGTGCTCTATGGGTCTGTGTGAAACTCCATATAAGGTTCCACCAGCACAGCCCTCTATAGCACCACAATATCATAGGCCACCTTGTGAACTAATGCTTTGTCTGACACAGCTCGAGCCCCGACCTCCTGGTAGCCACCTAGATAGCGGGACTCATATCTGGCAGGTGTGACCTGCCTTGACCTGAGTCCTTCATCTCAAACCAACCTGGTTATTCACGTACCAGTCCCAGAACATAGCTCAAATTACTGTGCATGGGGGAATCTGAAGCACAAAAGAGTACTCCCCCTTCCTCATAGAAGGAAAATTAAATGTTGATATGGTGGTCCAACCCTCATATTGGGATCCAGGTGCATGGAACAAGAGCCAATGCCCACTCAGGATGGGCATCTGGGCAAAAACAGGCATTGTGACCCTTACCCTGAGACCCATTTCCAACAAGTCTCCATGGGAGCTGAACCAAAGCCCCACAGAGCCAGGCAGTCAAGCCTCTAGGCCCAAATACTAAGCCTTTGTAGGGTTATCCAGGCACAGGGACCTATAACCCATCTCTGGAATCCCTGTGTTGACGGAAACCCCGAAACAGTAAACCACGCTCTCTCCTTCCCAGTGAGACACCAAACTCTTGAGTGCTGGGCAGAATCCCCAGAGAGGTAGAATATTCCATGGACACATGAGGACACCCCACCATTCCAAGGCCATCCTAGACACAATCCAGACAGAAAAGCCTTTGCTCCTGCCTCCCAGCCACACGAATTTCAAATCCTGAGGAGCTGCCCTCAGCGTCTGCAGATCGGGGCTGCCATCACCTCCCTCCTAATTGATACACAATTTTGTGTCTGAAGACTTTGGTCCCAGAGCCCTTAACCACATTCCCTGCAGGATGGGGCTGACAGAACCACACTACATCACTGGGCCTGATCTCTGGATGAAATTCTGCCGTCTCAGTTGCACAAACCCTCCAGATTAGGAAAAGCCTGCAAGGCCCCTGAGCCCACCCCAATTTCATAGGCCACTCTGGAAAAAATGCACAGTCTGACACAGCCTGAGCATCTACCTCCAGGAAGACTCACAGGTCAAAGTCCCTAAGTCCGAAGGTTGAGGATGACATGCCCCTACAACCTCATAAGAACCCTAGCCTAGATATTCAGGCCTCTGTGCCCAGAGGCCTGGTCTTGAAATCCAACATATGATCCGACATGTGGTCCCTGAGCCATACAAGAGAACCCCTCCTGTCCCGAGAAGGGAACCTGGCTCCTGGGAACTGGGTCTAACCCTCAGGTAGGAAAATCCGGCATGGCCACAGACCCACAACCACATTCTTTTTTTTTATATAGATTTTATTTATTTATTTGACAGACAGAGATCACAAGTAGGCATAGAGGAAGGCAGAGAGAGAGAGAGAGGAAGAAGCAGGCTCCCTGCTGAGCAGAGAGCCCGATGCGGGACTCAATCGCAGGACCCTGAGATCATGACCTGAGCCGAAGGCAGCGGCTTAGCCCATTGAGCCACCCAGGCACCCTCACCACCACATTCTAAGGTCTCCCTGGACACCAAGCAGCATTGTGACTCATTAGACTGAGAACATCCGTCAACTTAGATCACTTGGAAATTTGAACAAAAACCAGCAGATCAAGCCTGCAATGTTCCTCAGCTGCAATGGTCATGCAAGGAAGACTTCCCAGGCCCCCATTCAGAGACCTCTGCTGTCGAATCTTTCTATATGGGGGACCCTGGAGCCTTGTAAGCGGACTTCCCCTGTCCCACAGTAGGACACCTTGCTGTTTGGAGCAGCTCACAAGGTCCTGCTTGGGAAAATCTCCAAGAATTCTTGAGGCCACCCCACAATTCGTTGACCATCATGGATGCAAACCCAGCGTGAGCAGACATCTGACCCTCGCCCATACTCAGGTGCTGGAAATCTCGAAACAACCACTGCACAATGGAATGGTCCTGTGGTCGGCACTGAGCTTATCCGTGGCTTGTGTTTTCAGACTTCTGTCTTCACACTCCTCGCCTACAAGCCCTTCATATTGGGAATTCTGAAGCCACAGTGCAGCTTTCTGCCTGCCCACCAGAAAGAAGTGCCCTATGGGTCTTCGCAGAAACCCACATGAGGATCCTCCTGCACGGCCCTCAATGGCACCCCAATATAATAGACCGACCTCTGCATAAATTGTCTATCTGACACCGCCTGATCCCCGACCTCCTGTCAGCCACCCAGATAGTGGGCCCCATATCCTCCAGGTGGGTCCAACCTTGGCCCGAGGCCATCATCTTGAAGCAATCTGGATATTCAGGTACCTGTCCCAGACTTAGCTCAAATTCCTGCCCATAGGGGACTCGGAAGCACAAAAGAGTGCTCCTCTTTCCCCATGGCCAGAAAACTGAATGTTGAGATGGCTGTACAACCCTGAGTGGGAACCAGGTGCATGGTCCATGAGACCATGCCTACACAGGATGGGCAGCTGGGCACAAACAGGCATTGTGACCCTCAGAATGAGACCCCTTTCCAAAGATCCCCCTTGGGATCTGGACCAGGATCCCAAATCGAAGCTTTGGTTAAGTTTTCCCAGTGTCTGGACCCAGAACCCATCTCTGGAATCCCTGTTTGGACAGGATCCCAGAGATGGAATACAGTCTTTTCCTCTTCCCCAGAAAGAAATCAAACTCTTGGGTGCCAAGCAGAATCACCAGAGTGGAAGAATATCCCATGGACACATGAGGTCACCCCTCCATTTAGTGGCCATCCTAGACAAAAAATCCAGACAGAAAAGCCTGTGCTCCTCCCTCCCAGCCACCTGAATTTCAAATCCCGAGGAGCTTCCCTCAGGGTCTTCAGATTCGGACTGCCATCACCTCACTCCTATCTCTTATCCGAGGTTGTGTCTAAAGTCTTTGGTCCCAAAGTCCTGACACACATGACCTCCAGGATGGGGCCTCGAGAAACACATGACATCACTGGCCCTGCTCTCCTGAGGAAACCCTGCCCATCTCAGTTTCCCAAAATGTCCAGATTAGGAGAAAACTGCAAGGCCCCTGACTGCACCCCAGTATCATAGGCCACTCTGGAAAAAGTGCACAGCCTGACACAGCCTCAGCACCTACCTCCAGGATGACATGCAGGCCAATGGCACTTAGTCCGAAGATTGAACTTCCATGGCCCTAAAACCTCATCAGAACCCTAGCTTATGTTTTGAGGTCTCTCTCCCTAGAGGTCTGTTCTGGAAATTCAAGCATATGGTCCAACCTGTGGTCCGTGAGCCATACAAGAGCACACCTCCTGTCCCAAGAAGGAAACCTGGCTCCTGGGTACTGGGTCTAATCCTAAGGATAGGGAATCCTCAATGGCCAGAGAGCCGCCACCACATTCTAAGGTCTCCCTGGACACCAAGCAGCATTGGGACCTTTTAGACTGAGAACTTCCATCAACGCAAATCACTTGGAACTTGGAATCAGTGTCATTGGTTCAAGCTTACCCTGTTCCTCAGCTGCAATGGTAACACGAGATTGGCTTCCCAGGCCTCCATTCAGAGAGCATTGCTATCGAATCTTCCATACGGGGGACCCTGGAGCCCTGTAAGAAGACTTCTGCTGCCCCTTAGTAGGACACCTTGATGTTTGGAGCAGCTCACAAGCTCCAGCTTGGAAAAACCTCCAAGAATTCTTGAGGCCTCCCCACCATTTGTTGGCCATCATGGATACAAACTCCAGCGTGAGCAGACATCTTCCCCTCGCCCAGGTGCTGAAGATCTCGAAACAACTGCTGTACATTGGAATAGACATGTGCTTGGCACTGAGCGTAACCGTAGCTTATGTTTTCCTACTTCTGTCCTCACACTCCTCGCCTGCAAACCATCCAACTTGGATATTCTGGAGCCGTAATGCAGCCATCTGCCTGCTCACCAGATAGAAGAAGTGAAGAAAGGGTCTGTGCAAAAATCCCCCATGAGGATCCAGTTGCACAGCTCTCAAAAGCACCCCAATATCATAGGCCGTACTCTCCACGAATGTTCTGTCTGACACAGCTCGAGCCCGAGCTCCTGACAGCCACCCAGAAAGCAGGCCTCATTTTCTGCAGGTGGGTCCTGCCTTGGCCCGAGGACCTCATCTCAAAGTGAACTGGGTATTCAGGCACCTGTCCCAGAACTTAGCTCAAATTCCTGCCCATGGGGGAACCTGAAGCATAAAAAAGTACACCTCCTTCCCCATGGCAGGAAAACTGAATGTTGAGATGGCAGTCCAACCCTCAGAGTGGGAGCCAAGTGCATAGCCCATGAGGTCACACCCACTCAGCATGGGCATCTGGGCAAAAACAGGCATTGTGACCCTCAGAATGATATCCATTTCCAACAAGAACACTCGGGAGCTGTACCAGGAAAACATAGAGCAGGACCCTAGGCCCAAATCCTAAGCCTTGTTGCGGTGATCCAGGCTCCAGAACCCAGGACCCATCTCTGGAATGGCTGTTTGGACGGGATCCCTGACTCAGAAAACTGCGCTCCTCCCATCCCCCTGAAATACACCAAACTCTTGGGTGCCGAGCAGAATTCCCAGAGAGGTAGAATCTCACATGGACCCATGAGGCCACCCCTCCATTTCGTGGCCATCATAGACAAACAAGTCAGACAGAAAAGACTGTGCTCCTGCCTCACAGCCGTCCGAATTTCATATCTCGAGATGCTTCGCTCAGGGTCTGCAGATTGGGTCTGCCATCACCTCGAGCTTAACTCTTACCCGAGTTTGTGTCTGAAGACTTTGGACCCAGAGTCCTGACCCATATGCCCTCCAGGATGGGGCCTCCAGGAACACACAACAGCACTGGGCCAGCTCTCCCAAGGAATGTCAGCCTGTCTCAGTTTCCCAACCCACCAGATTAAGAGAAAATTGCAAGGCCCCTAATACCACCCCAATTCCATAGGAAGCTGCAGAAAAAATGCATAGTCTGACACAGCCTCAGAATATACCTCCAGGAAGACACCCAGGTCAATGGGAAGGGATGAAATGGCCTAACCCATGGCAGGTTCGATGTGCTGGGTGTGAAGCCAACTGTCTCAATGTCTCTCACAAGGTCTGGGCTCAGGCTATGTAAGACAGAGCATAGTGTTTAGGGTAGCCTATGCAATTGGGGTATTGCCGAGGGCTGAGCAGGTTGATTTTCATTTGGGGTTTCTGAGCAATGCCATAGACAATGTTTTTCTTTGGGGGGCAGGCAGAGTGCTTCGTTCTGGAACCAGAATTTCCAATCATGAGGGCTTTTGGGCCAGGAGTGCTAGGGTAGAGTCTGAAAACAAAAGATAGGGTGAGGTTGGGAGCAGGCACACTCTGCAAAGGCTGAAAGGATATCTCATGCATCTGAAGTCAGGCTGAGGATCAGACGTTGGCTAAGGTTGGATTGCGCCCTTTATGGCACCTTCATGAAGCAGGTGCCTCATGAGGCCAATGAAATTTTCCCACGCTGAGTTTGGAGGTTGCCACAAACCACAAGGTTTCCTTCTTCGAGACAGTCGAGTCCTGTTGAATGGCTCCAGTACATACCATACGGAAGGACTGAAGAGGAGGGTTCAAAGGATGGATCCCTGTACAGCATGCCTCGCATTCCCCTTGGCCATAAGAAACAAAATATGTTTGATCTGCTGCCTCTGGGACACGCTAACCAGGGAGCCGAGTTGAAATGGCCTCTCCTGAGGATGCGTCATAATGTGCGTTTGGGTCCATGGAGACCTTGGAATGTGCTGGTTGTTCAGTGGCCCTGTGGAACTCTCCTACCTGAAGGGTTTGATACATGCCCAGTAAGAAATCTCCCCATGTAGAGACGAGAGAGGTTTGGTTTGGTGTCTCAGAAAAGCCCCGTGTGCCGGTCTACGAAAACAGACCTCTGAGGACGGACACATGGAAACCAAAGCTAAGGTTCAAATTAGGGCCTGGGGGCCTGTCCATTTCATCCTTCTGTCTCTGGGGACACTGTCGGAGAGTCTAAGTGGAGATAGTTGCTCCGCTGGTGTCAGAGAGCCTCTCTTAGTCCAGGGTGGCCTCCACTATTGATGGCCTCAGGGGCTTGGAGCTTTTCCCTAACCTGTAGGGTTGTGTTCAATGGATTGGGCACACTTTCCTTAGACAGGGCAGGCAGAATCTTTCGCTGTGGCTCCAGAGGTCCTCGCCTGGAGGTTGTGTGGGTCCATGCTGTGGGCACAGAAGTCTGAAAACACAAACTCAGCTTATGAGTCTCGCCTAGGGTATGGCAGGCCGGATGTACAGCCCGAGAGGGAGCTCCTGGGCCTCTGAAACAAGGGCGAGTGGGAGGCATTCCTTCAGGCTTTTGTCTCCGGATGTTGTGTCCGGGATAGCAGTGGATAAGAGGGGTGGCCTTAGGGACTGTGGACGGGTATCCCTCTCTTGGGATTTGTCCAGGCTCCCAAGAATTTGGGGTCAATTTGAGGGAAGGGTGGAGTCGTGTTGTCTGGCTCATGGGTCTCTCCAAGAAAGGGATTCCAGAGCAGAGCCCAGGTACAGGTGGGGCGACTGGAAAACTCAAACACTGGTGAGGATTGGGTGCATAGGGGCTTGGCAAGCCCCATATGCGGGCTCTTGGTCCAGGTCCTGACAGGACTTTCTTTGACATGGGGCTCATGCTGAGGGTCACAGTGTGAATTTGTGCCCAAGCAGCACTCAAGTTTGGGCGTGGCATCAGGGGCCATGAAGGTTTCTCCCACCCTGAAGGTGTGACTCCATGCCAAGAGCAAGCTTGACAGCCATGGGGAAGGAGGAGTTCTGTTTTGTGCTTGTGATACCCTGCTGTGTGGAGAATTGATATAATGTCTAGGTTCAGATATCTGAAAACCAAGGTTAGGAAGAGGTGACGGCATAAGACCATGGCGTATCCAAAGTGCTGGGTGTGCGGCCAGCTGTCTCTTTGTCTGTCTAGACGTCTGGCTTCAGGCTGTGTCAGACAGAGCATGAGTGCCCAGAGCAGCATATCCAGTTCGGGGACCGTCGAGGCCCGAGCAGGTTGATCCTCATCTGGGTTTTCTGGAGAGCCCCACAGGGAAACGTTTTTCTTCCGTTGGGCAGACACTGGGCTGGGTTTTGGTTCTGGAGTTCCTGGTCCGGAGGGCTTGTTTGCCAGGAGTGTGAGGAAGGAAGTCTGAAAACACAAGCTAGCGTGAGGTTTGGGACCGAGGGCACGGCAGGGCCACTCTGCAGAGGCTGAATCGAGATCTCCTGCACTGAGGTCATGTCAACTATGAGACGTGCCTCAGGCTAGAGTTTTTGTCCAGCATAGCCTCTTCCTGAAGGGTGTGGGGGCTTCATGAAGCCAGGGAGGTTTGCCTACGATGGGATTTGTGAACTACTCCAAACCTCAAGCTTTCCTTCTGCACGACAGTCGAGTCCTATTGGATGGTTCCAGAGGCCCCATATGGAAAGACTCGAGAGCAGGTGTCTAAGCATGGATGCCTGGGAACGTCACCTCATATTCCCACTCTTTAGGCAGGACAAGGCAGGCTCAATCTGCAGGCTCCTGGGTGAGCTACCCAGTGAAGAGAGTTGAAATGGACTCTCCTGAAGATGAGTCCTACTGGGGCTTGGTGGCCTGGGAGACCTTGGAATGTGGAGGTGGCTCAGGGACTCTGCAGGGTTTTCCAAACTGAGGTGTTTGACACAGCTCCAACAGGGAAGCTTCCCATGTGGAGACGAGAGGAGTTCTATTCAGTGCCTCAGGAAAGCCCCATATCCTGTTCTTTGAAACAAAGCCTCTGAGGAGTAACACCTGGAACCCAAAGCAAGAGTTGAGATTACGGCCTAAGGGCCTGTCCGGCTCAACCTTCTATCTCTGTTGACATCTGTGTGCATGCCTTCGTGGAGGTAGCTGCTCAGCATGTGTCCGAATGCCCCTGTGTGTCCAGGGAGCCTCCCAGTAGTGGGATATCCTCGGGGGCCTTGAGGTTTCTCATATTCTGGAGGTGTGTGTCCAAAGGAATGGACACAGTTTCCCAGGAGAGAGCAGGCACGGTCCTGTGGTATGGCTCCAGAGGACCCAGCCTAGAGGCTGTGTTTGCCAGGGCTGTGGGGACAGATGTATGAAAAAGCAAACTTGGCTCAGCTAGTGGCCAAGGTAATGGCAGGACTGATCTCCAGTCCGTGAGGGGAGATCCTCTGGATATCAAAGGAGGGCAAGTGGGAGGCAGTCACTCAGGATTTTGTCTCTGGGTGTTGCGTTCACAGTGTCCGGTCAGGGTAGGGGTTGTCTCAGAGGCCGAGGAAGAGCCTTCCTCTCGGGGGATTGTCCAAGCTCCCAAGTGTTTGGGTTCATTCTGTGGGAAGGGAAGTGTACTGTTTTCTGCCACAGGGGACCCCCCAGGAGAGGGACTCTAGACCACAGCAGTGGGTTCCCTCAACTGGAATACACACCATCTAGTTAGTCCTGGGTGCCTATGGGCATGGCAAGCCACATATGCGGGCTCTTGGTCCAGTCACTGAGAGGCGTTACTTGAATAAGGTACTCACGCTGAGGGTCACAATGTGTGTTTGTGCCCAAGGCGGCCCTAACGCTTGGGCGTTGCCTCATGGGCCATGTCGTTTTTCCTACACTGAAGGTTTGACTCACTGCCAGCAGCAAGTTTTCTTGCCATGGGGAAGGAGGGGTTCTGATTTGTGCATCAGGTTCCCCCCTGTGCAGGGATTGGAGATAAGGTCTAGGATCCGATGACTGAAAACCCAGGTTGGGAATGGATGGTGGCCTAAGGCAGTGGCGGGTCCAATGTCCTAGGAGTGCAGCCAGCTGTGTCGGTGTCTGTTGGAAGGTCTGGGCTCAGGCTATTTGCGACAGAGCATCAGTGTTTAAGGTAGCCTATGCAATTGGGGTGTTGCCGAGGGCCAAGCAGTTTGATCCTCATTTGGGGTTTCTGGGCAGCACCATAGACAATGTTTTTCTCCTGGGAGGCAGGCAGAGTGCTTCAGTGTGGCCCCAGAATTCCCAGTAGGGAGGGTTTGTGGGCAAGGAGTGTGAGGACGGAAGTCTGAAAACACAAGCTAGGGTGAGGATTGGAGCCAAGGGCAGAGCAGGCCCACTCTGCAGAGGCTGAATCAAAATCTCCTGCATCTGAAGTCAGGCTGAGGATCAGACGTTGGCTGAGGCTGGAGTATGTGTCCATGATGGCACCTTCATGAAGCGGGGGCCTCATGAGGCCAAGGAAGTTTTCCCACGTTGAGTTTGGAGGTTGCCCCAAACCACAAGGTTTCCTTCTGCGGGACATTCGAGTCCTGTTGCTTGGCTCCAGGACATACCATATGGAAGGACTGGAGAGCAGGGTTCGAAGGATGGATCCCTGTACAGCATTCCTCGCATTCCAATTGGCCATTAGCGACAAGATATGTTTGATCTGCTGCCTCTGGGGCACGCTACCCAGGGGGCTGAGTTGAAATGGCCTCTCCTGAGGATGCGTCATAATGTGCGTTTGGGTCCATGGAGACCTTGGAATGTGCTGGTTGTTCGGTGGCCCTTCGGAACTCTCCTACCTGAAGGGTTTGATACATCCCCAGTAAGAAAGCTGCCCATGTGGAGACGAGAGATGCTTGGTTTGGTGCCTCAGAAAAGCCCCATGTGCTGGTCTACGAAAACAGTCCTCTGAGAACGGACACATGGAAACAAAGCTAAGGTTCAGATTAGGGCCTGGGTGCCTGTCCATTTCAACCTTCTGTCTCTGGGGACACTGTCTGAGAATCTAAGTGGAGATAGTTGCTCTGCTGGTGTCAGAGAGCCCCTCTTAGTCCAGGGTGGCCTACCTATTGATGGCCTCAGGGGCCCTGGAGCTTTTCCCTAAACTGTAGGGTTGTGGTCAATGGATTGGACACACTTTCCTTAGAGAGGGCCGGCACAATCTTTCGCTGTGGCTTCAGAGGCCCTAGCCTGGAGAATGTGTGGGTCCATGCTGTGGGCACAGAAGTCTTAAAACACAAAGTCAGCTTATGAGTGGCGCCTAGGGTATGACAGGCCGGATGTACAGCCCGAGAGGGAGCTCCTGGGCCTCTGAAACAAGGGCGAGTGGAAGGCGTTCCTACAGGCATTTGTCTCTGGATGTTGTGTCCGGGATAGCCGTGGATTGGAGCGGTGGCCTCAGGGACTGTGGACGAGTATCCCTCTCTGGGGATTTGTCCCAGCTCCCAAGAGTTTGGGGTCATTTTGTGGGAAGGGTGGAGTCGTGTTGTCTGGCTCATGGGTCTCTCCAAAAAAGGGATTCAAGAGCAAAGCCCCAGGTACGGGCGGGGCGACTGGAAAACTCAAACACTGGTGAGGATTGGGTGCATAGGGGCTTGGCAAGCCCCATATGCGGGCTCTTGGTCCAGGCCCTGACAGGCCTTTCTTTGACATGGGGCTCATGCTGAGGGTCACAGTGTGAATTTGTGCCCAAGCAGCACTCAAGTTTGGGCGTGGCATCAGTGGTCATGAAGGTTTCTCCCACCCTGAAGGTGTGACTCCATGCCAAGAGCAAGCTTGACAGCCATGGGGAAGGATGAGTTCTGTTTTGTGCTTGCTATACCCAGCTGTGTGGAGAATTGATATAATGTCTAGGTTCAGATATCTGAGAACCAAGGTTAGGAAGAGGTGACGGCATAAGACCATGGCGTGTCCAAAGTGCTGGGTGTGCGGCCAGCTGTCTCCTTGTGTCTCTGGACGTCTGGCTTCAGGCTGTGTCAGACAGAGCATGAGTGCCCAGAGCAGCATATCCAGTTCGGGGACCGTCGAGGCCCGAGCAGGTTGATCCTCATCTGGGTTTTCTGGAGAGCCCCACAGGGAAACGTTTTTCTTCCGTTGGGCAGACACTGGGCTGGGTTTTGGTTCTGGAGTTCCTGGTCCGGAGGGCTTGTTTGCCAGGAGTGTGAGGAAGGAAGTCTGAAAACACAAGCTAGCGTGAGGTTTGGGACCGAGGGCACGGCAGGGCCACTCTGCAGAGGCTGAATCGAGATCTCCTGCACTGAGGTCATGTCAACTATGAGACGTGCCTCAGGCTAGAGTTTTTGTCCAGCATGGCCTCTTCCTGAAGGGTGTGGGGGCTTCATGAAGCCAGGGAGGTTTGCCTACGATGGGATTTGTGAACTACTCCAAACCTCAAGCTTTCCTTTTGCACGACAGTCGAGTCCTATTGGATGGTTCCAGGAGGCCCCATACGGAAGACTCGAGAGCAGGTGTCTAAGCATGGATGCCTGGGAACGCCACCTCATATTCCCACTCTTTAGGCAGGACAAGGCAGGCTCAATCTGCAGGCTCCTGGGTGAGCTACCCAGTGAAGAGAGTTGAAATGGACTCTCCTGAAGATGAGTCCTACTGGGGCTTGGTGGCCTGGGAGACCTTGGAATGTGGAGGTGGCTCAGGGACTCTGCAGGGTTTTCCAAACTGAGGTGTTTGACACAGCTCCAACAGGGAAGCTTCCCATGTGGAGACGAGAGGAGTTCTGTTCAGTGCCTCAGGAAAGCCCCATATCCTGTTCTTTGAAACAAAGCCTCTGAGGAGTAACACCTGGAACCCAAAGCAAGAGTTGAGATTACGGCCTAAGGGCCTGTCCGGCTCAACCTTCTATCTCTGTTGACATCTGTGTGCATGCCTTCGTGGAGGTAGCTGCTCAGCATGTGTCCGAATGCCCCTGTGTGTCCAGGGAGCCTCCCAGTAGTGGGATATCCTCGGGGGCCTTGAGGTTTCTCATATTCTGGAGGTGTGTGTCCAAAGGAATGGACACAGTTTCCCAGGAGAGAGCAGGCACGGTCCTGTGGTATGGCTCCAGAGGACCCAGCCTAGAGGCTGTGTTTGCCAGGGCTGTGGGGACAGATGTATGAAAAAGCAAACTTGGCTCAGCTAGTGGCCAAGGTAATGGCAGGACTGATCTCCAGTCCGTGAGGGGAGATCCTCTGGATATCAAAGGAGGGCAAGTGGGAGGCAGTCACTCAGGATTTTGTCTCTGGGTGTTGCGTTCACAGTGTCCGGTCAGGGTAGGGGTTGTCTCAGAGGCCGAGGAAGAGCCTTCCTCTCGGGGGATTGTCCAAGCTCCCAAGTGTTTGGGTTCATTCTGTGGGAAGGGAAGTGTACTGTTTTCTGCCACAGGGGACCCCCCAGGAGAGGGACTCTAGACCACAGCAGTGGGTTCCCTCAACTGGAATACACACCATCTAGTTAGTCCTGGGTGCCTATGGGCATGGCAAGCCACATATGCGGGCTCTTGGTCCAGTCACTGAGAGGCGTTACTTGAATAAGGTACTCACGCTGAGGGTCACAATGTGTGTTTGTGCCCAAGGCGGCCCTAACGCTTGGGCGTTGCCTCATGGGCCATGTCGTTTTTCCTACACTGAAGGTTTGACTCACTGCCAGCAGCAAGTTTTCTTGCCATGGGGAAGGAGGGGTTCTGATTTGTGCATCAGGTTCCCCCCTGTTCAGGGATTGGAAATAAGGTCTAGGATCCAATGACTGAAAACCCAGGTTGGGAATGGATGGTGGCCTAAAGCAGTGGCGGGTCCAATGTCGTAGTAGTGCAGCCAGCTGTGTCGGTGTCTATTGGAAGGTCTGGGCTCAGGCTATTTGCGACAGAGCATCAGTGTTTAAGGTAGCCTATGCAATTGGGGTGTTGCCGAGGGCCAAGCAGTTTGATCCTCATTTGGGGTTTCTGGGCAGCACCATAGACAATGTTTTTCTCCTGGGAGGCAGGCAGAGTGCTTCAGTGTGGCCCCAGAATTCCCAGTAGGGAGGGTTTGTGGGCAAGGAGTGTGAAGACAGAAGTCTGAAAACACAAGCTAGGGTGAGGATTGGAGCCAAGGGCAGAGCAGGTCCACACTTGACACTGAATTTATCCATAGCTTGGGTTTAGAATTCCATCCTCAGCCTCCTGGTCTGCAAGCCCTCTAGAGAGGGAATTTGGAGCCACAAGGCAACATTCTCCATTCCCACTAGAAAGAAATAGGGCCTGGTGAATCTTCCCAGAAACTCCACATGAGGTTCAATCTACTTGGCACTCGATGGAACCTTGATTTATAGGCTGTCCTGGGCACTAGTACTAGTACTAGTACTAGTACTGTGTCTGACAGAGCCTGAGCCAAGACCTAGTTTCAGGCACCCAGAGATATGAGCCCATATCCAGCATGTGAGATTGGCCAGGGCCCAAGTCCATCATCTCTACCCATCCTTGGTATTCAGGCACCTGTCCCCAGACCTTTTATGTAATCCCTACCAATGGGGTAACCTAAAGCACAATAGAGAACTCCTCCTTCCCCATGGTAGGAATCCTGGCTGTTGATATGAGTGTCCAAACCTCAAAGTGGGAGCCAGCTGCATGGCCAAGGAGACAATGCCCACTCATGAGGGCTGCCCTGGGCACAAGTAGCCATTGTAACCCTCAGCTTGATCAAGACTTCAAAAAAATGCTCTTAGTTGCACCTCCAGGATCCTGCATTGCAGGCCTGATATGCCCTTAAGCCCAAATCCTAACACATCGTGGGATGTTCCATGTGCACATACCCAGAGCCCGTCACTGGAATCCCTGTTTTGAGGCACCCCTAAGATGGAAAACAGCACTCTTCACTTCCCTGAGAAAGCCACCAAATTAATGGGATCCCCCAGGATCCTTGAGAAGAAGAATCTCCCATGGTCCCATGAGTCCACACCTGTATTCCGAGGCCAGCGTGGATATGCTATCCAGATACAAGAGACTGTGCTACTGGCTTCGAGTCACCTGATTTACAGTTCCTGACGTGCTGCCCTCCAGATCTTTGGATTGGGACTGTGAACACCTCTCCATTAACCTTATCCCGAGTTTGTGTTTGCAGATCTCTCTCTAAAAACCATAGCTCACATGTCCTCCAGGATGGGGCCCCTAGAGTCACACCACAAGACTGTGCTTGCCATCCCCAAGGAAACTGGGCCCATCACAGTTGCCCAAACCCTCCTGATTAGGAGAAACCCGGAAGGCTCCTGAGCACATCCCAATATTGGAGGCTGCTCTGGATGCAAATGCACAGTCTGAAACACCCTGATCACCTCCATCCAGGCAGACACCCAAATCAATGGTCCTGAGTCAGATAATTGAACCTGACATGGCCCTAGGACCTCATTGGAAGAGGGATTAACTTTTCAGCACCTATCCTCAGAGGCCTCTTCTGGAATACCAACTTATGATACAAATTATGGCCCCTGAGCCCCAGGGTGGGAAATCCTCCATGGCCTCTTGACGCCACCTCTCCATTTGTTGGTCATCATAGACACAAACTCCAGCCTGAGCAAACATCTGACATCCGCCCATATTCAAGCACTGATATTGGAATCAGCTGCTGCACACTGGAACTGCCTTTCGCTTTGCAATGAATTTAAGCCTAGCTTCAGATTACAATTTCATCCTCACCCTACTGGTCTGCCATATCTCTTGATAGGGAATTCTGGAGCCACAACGCAACATTCTGCCTTCTTCATAGATAGAAGGACCTGGTGAGTCTGCCCATAAACTGCACATGAAGATCAATATACTCAGCCCAGGAGGGAACCCCTATTTATAGTTTGCCCTAGCCACTAGTGCTGTGTCTGACAGAGCCTGAGCCCCTACCTCGTGTCAGCAACCCAGAGGGTGGGGCCCACATTAACTATGTGAGACCGGCCATGGCTCAGGACTGTCATTACTACCCATCCTTGGTATTCAGGCATCTGTCCCCTAGATCTTAGCTGGAATCCCTACCAATGGGGGGACCTGAAGCACAATAGAGAATTCATCCTTCGCCATGGCAGGAATCCTGGCTTTTGGATGGGTGTCCAACCCTAGGAATGGGAACTGGCTGCATGGCTGAGTAGACATCGCCCAATCCTGATGGCCTCCGGGGCACAAGCAGGCATTGGGACCCTCAGCTTGACCATACTTTCAAACAAACGCTCTCAGTTGCACCTCCAGGATCCCGCATTGCAGGCCTGGTATGGCCCTAGGCCTAAATATTAACCCTTGGTGGGATTTTCCAAGCACTTAGACCCAGAGCTCATCTCTGGAATGCCTGTTTTGGGGCACGCCTAAGCTGGAAAACAGTACTCATCCCTTCCCGGAGAAATCCAACAAACTATTGAGAACCGCCAGGATCCTTGAGAGGAGAAATCTCCCATGGACCCTTGAGACAACACCTGCAATAAAGGCCATTCTGGAAATTAAATCCAGATACAATTACCTGTGCTACCACCTTTGAGTTACGTGATTTACAGTTCCAGACTTGCTGCCCTCCTGGTCTATGGATTGGGACTATGATCACCTTGCCACTAACCCTAACCTAAGTTTGTGTTTGCAGACTTCTCTCTCAAAATCATGGCGCACATGTCCTCCAGGATGGGGTCTCTGGAGTCACACCACAGGACAGTTCCTGCAATCCCCAAGGAAACTGCCCATCACAGTTGTCCAAAAACCCCATATAAGGAGAAACCTGCAAGGAACCTGAGCCAACCGTAGTATTGGATGCCACTCTGGACACAAATGCACAGTCTGAAACACCCTCATCACCTGCATCCAGTCAGACACCAGAGTAAATGATCCTGAGTCAGAAGATTGAATGACATTCCCCTAGGGCCTCATTCAAACCCTTTATTAGGTTTTCAGGCTTCTGTCCTCAGAGACATGTTCTGGATTACCAATTTATGATACAACATATGGCCGCTGAGCCCCACAACAGAATATCTCCTGCCCCCAGAAGCAATCCGGGCTCTTGGGCCTGTGTCAAATCCTCAGGCTAGATGAATCCTGCATGGCCCATTAACCACCAGCACATTCTAAGATCTCCCTGGTAACAAACCAACATTTTGACCCATCTTCATGAGGTTCCATGTCCAATCCAGTCTTTATTTCTTCGCCTCAAAGCCACCAGATGCCATGTTCCTTCGCTGTCATGGTCAATGAAGGTGTGCTTTCCAGTCACCCATGTGGGAGATCTATGTTATCCGATCTTTCGACATGGGGAACCATGGAGGAAACAAATCAGACTGCCCCTGTCTGGTAGAAGGAAACCTTGCTGTTTGGAGCATCTCAAAAACACCAGATTGGGAAATCCTCCATAACCTCTTGACGCCACCCCTCCATTTTTGTGTCATCATAGACACAAACTCCAGCATGAGCAAATATCTGACATCCACCCTCACTCAAGTGCTGAATATTGGATTCAAACATTGCACACTGGAAATTCCTTTCGCTTGATACAGAATGTAACCATAGCTTAGGTTTACAATTCCATCCTCAGCCTCCTGGTCCACAAGCCCTCTTGATAGTGAATTCTAGAGCCACAAAACAGCATTCTGCCTTCCCCTTACAAACAAGAAGGGCCTGGTGAGTCTGCCCAGAAACCATACATGAGGATCAATCTGCTCGGCACTCGAGGGAACCCCAATTTATAGGCTGCCCTGGGCACTAGTGCTGTGTCTGACAGAGCCTGAGCCAAGACCTAGTGTCAGCCACCCAGGTATCGGGGCCCATATCCACGATTTGATACTGGCCATGGCCCATGTCCATCATCTTTACCCATCCTTGGTATTCAGGCCTCTGTCCCCAGACCTTTGCTGAAATCCCCGCTAATGGGGGAACCTGAAGCACTATAGAGAACTCCTCTTTCCCCATGGCAGGATTCTGGCTGTTGGGATGGTTGTCCAACCCTCAAAGTGGGAGCCAGCTGCATGGCCAATGTGACCACGCCCACTCATGAGGGCCACCTGGGCATAAGCAAGTATTGTGACCCTCAGCCTGAGAATGATTTCAAACAAGACCTCTCAGTTGCACCTCCAGGATCCTGCATGCAGGCCTGGTAAGCCACTAGGCCCAAATCCTAACACTTGGTGGGATTTTCCAGGGGACCAAACCCAGAGTCCGTCTCTGGAATCCATATTTTGGGTCACCCCTAACATGAAAAACAGCACTCTTCCCTTCCCCGAAAAAGCCACCAACTATTGGGAGCCACCAGGATCCTTAGAGAGGAAAAATCTCCCATGGACCCATGAGGCCACAACTGCATTCTGAGGCCATCCTGCACACAATACAGAGAAAAAAGCCTGTGATTCTGCCTTTGAGTCACCCGATTAACAGTTCCTGAAGAGCTGCCATCCATGTCTATACATTGGGCCTGTGATAACCTTGCCACTAACCCTAACCCAAGTTTGTGTTTTCAGACTTCCCTCCCAAAACCATGGCTCACATGCCCTCCAGTTTGTGATAACTGGAGCCACACCACGGGATTGTACCTGTCTTCCCAAAGGAAACTGTGATTGTCACTATTAAACAAACCCTCTAGATTAGGAGAAACCTGCAAGTCCCCTAAGCCCAGCCCAATATTGGAGGCCACTCTGGACGCAAATGCACAGTCTGACACACCATATCACCTACATCCAGGCTGATATCCAAGTCAATGGTCCTCAGACAGAAGATTGAACCTGACATGCTCCTAGGATTCACTGGAACACTAGAATAGGTTTTCAGGTATCTGTACTCAGAAGGCTGTTCTGAATATCAATGTATGATACAATATGGTCACTGAGCCACACAAAAGAACATCTCCTGTCCTTAGAAGAAAGCTGTGCTCTGGACCTGTGTCAAACACTCTGGGTAGATGAATCCTTCAAGGCCCCCTGGCAACCAGCACATTCTATGATCTCCCTGACAACATACCAGCATTGTGACCCATCTTCATGAGACTCCATGACAACTCCAGCCCTTGGTACTTCGGCCCAGAGCCACCAGAATGAAACTGCCATATTCCTCTGCTGCCATGGTCAATGTAGGTGTACTTTCCAGGCATCCAGCGGGAGTGCTCTGATACCAACTTTCCACATGGGGAACCCTGGAGGAAACAAACCAGACTCCCCTGTACGGTAAAAGGAATCTTTGCTGTATGGAGTATCTCAAGCCTGAGGGTGGGTAATCCTCCATGGCCTCTTGAGGCCACCCATCCATTTGTTGGTCATCATAGACACTAACTCCAGCGTGAGCAATCAACTGACATCTGCACTTACTCAAGTGCTGGATATTTGAATCAGCTGCTACACACTGGAATTGCCTTATGCTTGGCACTGAATTTAAAAGTAGCTTGGCGGGACTCCTGGGTGGCTCAGTTGGTTAAACAGCTGCCTTCGGCTCAGGTCATGATCCCAGCGTCCTGGGATCGAGTCCCACATCAGGCTCCTTGCTCCGCAGGGAGCCTGCTTCTCCGTCTGACTCTGCCTTCCACTCTGTCTGCCTGTGCTTGCTCTCGCTCGCTCTCTGACAAATAAATAAAATCTTAAAAAAAAAAAGTAGCTTGGGTTTGCAATTCCATCCTCACCCTGGTGTTCAGTAAGCTCTCTTAATAGGGAATTCTGAAGCCACAACACAGCATTCTGCCTTCCCCATAGCAAGAAAAAACAGCCTGGAGAGACTGCCCAGAAACCCTACATGAGGATAAATCTACTCGACCCTCGAGTGAACCCCATTTATAGGTTTACCTGGCCACTAGCGCTGAGTCTGACAGAACCTCGTCTCTGACCTCGTGTCAGGACCCAGAGACTGGGCTCCAACTCCAGAATGTGAGACCAGCCATGTCCCAGGGCTGTCATCTCTACCCATTCTTGATTCAGGCATCTGTCCCCAGACATTTGCTGAAATCCCTGCCAATGGGGGAACCAGAAGCACCATAGGGAAATCCTCCTTCCCCATGGCAGGAATGATGGCTCTTGGGATGGGTTTCCAGACCTCAGAGTGGTAGCCAGCTGAATGGCCAATGATAACCCGCCCACTCATGAGGGCCGCCCTGGACACAAGCAGGCATTGTGACCCCCAACATGAGCATGCTTTCAAACAAACACTCTCAGTTGCATTCCAGAATCCAAATTTGAAGGCCTGATATGCCCCTAAGCACAAATCCTAACACCTGGTGGGATTTTTCAGGGGACCAGAAACACAGCCTGTCTCTGGAATCCCTGTTTTGGGACACCCCTAAGATGTAAACTAGCACTCTCCCCTTCGCCAAGAAAGCCATCATAGTATAGGGAGCCGCTAGGATCCTTGAGAGGAAAAATCTCCCATGGATCCATGAGACCACACCTGCATTCCGAGGCCATCCTGGACACAAAAGCCAGATACACAAGCCTGTGCTACCACCTTCAAGGCAACTAATTTATAGTTCCAGACGAGCTGCCCTCCAGGTCTATGCATTGGGCCTGCGATCACCTCACCGCTAACCTTAACCCGAGTTTGTGCTTACAGACTTCTATCCTGAAACCATGGCTCATATTTCCTCCAGGATGGGGTCTCTGGAGCCACACCAAAGGACTGTGCCTGCCATCCCCAAGGAAAATGTGACCGTCACATTTGCCTAAAACTTCGAGATAAGGAGAAACCTGCAAGGCCCCTGAGCCCACCCCAATACTGGAGGCCCCTCTGGACACAAATGTGCAGTCTGAAATACGCTGATCACCTGAATCCAGGCAGATACCCAAGTCAGTGTTTCTCAGTCAGAAGATTGAACCTGACATGCTCCTATGACCTCATTGTAACCCCTGATTAGGTTTTCAGGCATCTGTAATCAGAGACCTGTTCTGGAGTACCAACTTAAGATACAACATATGGTCCCTGATCCCCACAACAGAACATCTCCTTTCTCTAGATGGAAGCCGTGCTCTTGGAACTGTGTCAAACCCTCAGGGTAGATGAATCCTACTTGGCCCGTAGCCACCAGCAGATTCTAAGATCTCACTGGTAACAAGCCAGCATTGTGAGCCATCTTCATGAGATTCCATGTCAACTACAGGCCTTGGTACTTCACCCCAGAGCCTTCAGAAAGAACCTGCCATGTTCCTCAGCTGCAATGTTCAGTGGAAGTGTGCTTTCCAGGCATCCATGTGGGAGTGCTCTGCTACCCAAACTTTCCACATGGGGGACTCTCGAGCAAACAAATCTGACTGCCCTGTCCTGTAGAAGGAAACCTGGCTGTTTGGAGCATCTCACAAGCTCAAGTGTGGGAAATCCTCTATGACCTCTTTTCAACTCCTCTCCATTTGTCGGTCATTATAGACACAAACTCCAGCTTGAGCAAACATCTGACGTCTGCGCTTACTCAGGTGCTGGATATTCGAATCAGCCGCTGCACACTGGAAATGCCATTCGCTTGTCACTGAATTTATTCATAGCTTGGGTTTACAATTCCATCCTCACCCTACTGGTCCACAAGCCCTCATGATAGGGAATTCTGCAGCCACAACACAGCATTCTGCCTTCCCAATAGAAAGAAGAAGGGCCTGGTGAGTCTGCCCAGAAACTCCACATTATGATCAATCTACTTGTCCCTTGAGGGAACCCTGAATTATAGACAGTCCTGGCCCCTAGTGTTGTGTCTGACAGAGCCTAAGCCCCGACCTCGTGTCAGCCACCTAGAAGGCGGGGCCCATATCCCGCATGTTAGACTGGCCACGGAACAGAGCCGTCATCTTTACCCATCCTTGGTATTCAGGCATGTGTCCCCAGACCTTTCCTGGAATCCCTACCAATGAGGGAACCTAAATCACAATAGAGAAATCCTCATTCCCCATGGCAGGATTCCTGTAAGTTCGGAAGGGTGTCCAACACTCAGAGTGTTAGCCTACTGAATGGCCATTGAGACCACCCCCATTCCTGAGGGCCACCCTATGCAAAAGCTTGCATAGTGACCCTCAGCCTGAGCATGCTTTCAAACAAACGCTCTCATTTGTATCTCCAGGACTTGCATTGGAGTCCTGGTAAGCCCCTATGCCCAAATCATAACCCTTGGTGGGTATTTCCAGGTGCCCAGAGCCAGAGCACTTCTCTGCAATCCCTGTTATGGGACACCCTTAATATGGAAAACAGAACTCTTTCCTCTCTGAGAAAGCCACCACATTATAAGGAGCCGCCAGGATACTTGAGAGGAAATATCACCCATGGACACCTGAGACCACACCTGCATTCTTAGTCCATCGTGGATACACAATCCAGATAAAAAAGCCTGTGCTACCTCCTTTGAGGCATGCGATTTACATTTCACACGGAGCTTCCCTCCAGGAGTATGCATTGGGCCTACAATCACTTCGCCACTAAACCTAACCCGCATTTGTGTTTGCAGACTTCCCTCCCAAAACCATGGCTCTCATGCCCTCCAGCATGGGGTCTCTGGAGCCACACCACAGGACTGTGCCCACCATTGCCAAGGAAACTGTGCCCATCAAATTGCCCTATCTTTCCATATTAGGAGAAACCTGCAAGGCCCCTGAGCCCACACCAATACTGGTTGCCACTCTGTACACAAATGCACAGTCTGGAACACCCTGATCACCTACATCTAGGCAGACTTTGAAGTCAATGATACTGAGTCAGAGGATTGAACCTGACATTCCGTTAGGATTTTATTGGAACCCTAGATTAAATTTTCAGGCATCTATACTCAGAGGCCTGTTCTGCAATACCAAATTATGATACATTTGGTCCGTTAGCCCCACATCAGAACATCTCTGGTCCGAGAAGGAAACCGTGCCCTTTGACCAGTGTCAAACCCTCAGGGTAGATGAATCCTACATGGTCCCTTAGCCACCAGCACACTGTAAGGTCTCCATGGTAACAAACCTGCATTATGACCCATCTTCATGAGACTTTATGTCAACTCCAGGCCTTGGTAATTCGCCCAAGAGCCACCAGAACGAATTGGCCATGTTTCTCAGCTGCAATTTTAATGGAGGTGTGCTTTTCAGGCATCCACGTGGGAGTGCTCTGCTACCCAAACTTTCCACATGGGGGACCCTGGAGCAAATAAACCAGACTCCCCCTGTCTGGTAGAAGGAAACTTTGCTGTTTGAAGCATCTCACAAGCCCCAGCATGTGAAATCCTCCATGGCCTCTTGACGCCACCCCTCCATTCATCGGTCATCATAGACATAAACTCCAGCATGAGGAAATGTCTGACTTTCACCTTTACTCAGGTGCTGGATATCTGCAATCAGACACTGCACAATGGAACTGCCTTTTGCTTGGCACTGAATTGAACCTTAGCTTGAGTTTACAATTCCATCCTCACCCTACTGGTCCCCAAGCCCGCTTGATAGGGAATTCTGGGGCCACAACGCAGCTTTTTGCCTTCCCCTTAGAAAGAAGAAGGGCATGGTGATTCTGCCCAGAAACTCTGCATGAGGATCAATCTGCTCAGCCCTTGAGGGATCACTGGTTCATACTCAGCCCTGACTACTAGTTCTGTTTCTGACAGAGCCTGAGTGCTCAATTCATGTCAGCTACTCAGAGAGTCAGGCATGTGAGACTGGCCATGTCTCAGGTCCCTCATCTCTACCCATCCTTGGTATTCAGGCATCTGTCCACAGACATTTGCTAGAATACCTGCTAAAGGGGGAACCTGAGGCACAAGAGAGAATTCTTCCTTTTCCATGGCAGGAATCCTGGTAGTTGGGATGGGTGTCCTACATTAAAGTGGTAGCCAGCTGCATGGCCAAGGAGACAACTCCCACTCATAAGGGCTGCCCTAATCACATCAGGCATTGTGACACTAAGACTAGCATGCTTTCTTTTTTTTTTTTTTTTTTAATTTATTTTTTATTTTCAGCATAACAGTATTCATTATTTTTCACCACACCCAGTGCTCCATGCAATTCGTGCCCTTTATAATACCCACCACCTAGTACCCCAACCTCCCACCCCCCACCCCTTCAAAACCCTCAGATTGTTTTTCAGAGTCCATAGTCTCTCATGGTTCACCTCCCCTTCCAATTTCCCCCAACTCCCTTCTCCTCTCTAACTCCCCATGTCCTCCATGCTATTTGTTATGCTCCACAAATAAGTGAAACCATATGATAATTGACTCTCTCTGCTTGACTTATTTCACTCAGCATAATAATCTCTTCCAGTCCCGTCCATGTTGCTACAAAAGTTGGGTATTCGTCCTTTCTTTTTTTTTTTTTTTTTTATAAACATATATTTTTATCCCCAGGGGTACAGGTCTGTGAATCACCAGGTTTACACACTTCACAGCACTCACCAAAGCACATACCCTCCGCAATGTCCATAATCCCACCCCCTTCTCCCAAACCCCCTCCCCCCAGCAACCCTCAGTTTGTTTTGTGAGATTAAGAGTCACTTATGGTTTGTCTCCCTCCCAATCCCATCTTGTTTCATTTATTCTTCTCCTACCCACTTAAGCCTCCATGTTGCATCACCACTTCCTCATATCAGGGAGATCATATGATAGTTGTCTTTCTCTGCTTGACTTATTTCGCTAAGCATGATACGCTCTAGTTCCATCCATGTTGTCGCAAATGGCAAGATTTCATTTCTTTTGATGGCTGCATAGTATTCCATTGTGTATATATACCACATCTTCTTGATCCATTCATCTGTGGATGGACATCTAGGTTCTTTCCATAGTTTGGCTATTGTGGACATTGCTGCTATAAACATTCGGGTGCATGTGCCCCTTTGGATCACTACATTTGTATCTTTAGGGTAAATACCCAATAGTGCAATTGCTGGGTCATAGGGCAGTTCTATTTTCAACATTCTGAGGAACCTCCATGCTGTTTTCCAGAGTGGCTGCACCAGCTTGCATTCCCACCAACAGTGTAGGAGGGTTCCCCTTTCTCCACATCCTCGCCAGCATCTGTCATTTCCTGACTTGTTGATTTTAGCCATTCTGACTGGTGTGAGGTGATATCTCATTGTGGTTTTGATTTGTATTTCCCTGATGCCGAGTGATATGGAGCACTTTTTCATGTGTCTGTTGGCCATCTGGATGTCTTCTTTGCAGAAATGTCTGTTCATGTCCTCTGCCCATTTCTTGATTGGATTATTTGTTCTTTGGGTGTTGAGTTTGCTAAGTTCTTTATAGATTCTGGACACTAGTCCTTTATCTGATATGTCGTTTGCAAATATCTTCTCCCATTCTGTCAGTTGTCTTTTGATTTTGTTAACTGTTTCCTTTGCTGTGCAAAAGCTTTTGATCTTGATGAAATCCCAATAGTTCATTTTTTCCCTTGCTTCCCTTGCCTTTTGCGTTGTTCCTAGGAAGATGTTGCTGCGGCAGAGGTCGAAGAGGTTGCTGCCTGTGTTCTCCTCAAGGATTTTGATGGATTCCTTTCGCACATTGAGGTCCTTCATCCATTTTGAGTCTATTTTTGTGTGTGGTGTAAGGAAATGGTCCAATTTCTTTTTTCTGCATGTGGCTGTCCAATTTTCCCAGCACCATTTATTGAAGAGGCTGTCTTTTTTCCATTGGACATTCTTTCCTGCTTTGTCGAAGATGAGTTGACCATAGATTTGAGGGTCTATTTCTGGGCTCTCTATTCTGTTCCATTGATCTATGTGTCTGTTTTTGTGCCAGTACCATGCTGTCTTGATGATGACAGCTTTGTAATAGAGCTTGAAGTCCGGAATTGTGATGCCACCAACGTTGGCTTTCTTTTTCAATATCCCTTTGGCTATTCGAGGTCTTTTCTGGTTCCATATAAATTTTAGCATTATTTGTTCCATTTCTTTGAAAAAGATGGATGGTACTTTGATAGGAATTGCATTAAATGTGTAGATTGCTTTAGGTAGCATAGACATTTTCACAATATTTATTCTTCCAATCCAGGAGCATGGAACATTTTTCCATTTCTTTGTGTCTTCCTCAATTTCTTTCATGAGTACTTTATAGTTTTCTGAGTATAGATTCTGTGTCTCTTTGGTTAGGTTTATTCCTAGGTATCTTATGGTTTTGGATGCAATTGTAAATGGGATTGACTCCTTAATATCTCTTTCTTCTGTCTTGCTGTTGGTGTAGAGAAATGCAACTGATTTCTGTGCATTGATTTTATATCCTGACACTTTACTGAATTCCTGTATAAGTTCTAGCAGTTTTGGAGTGGAGTCTTTTGGGTTTTCCACATATAGTATCATATCATCTGCGAAGAGTGATAATTTGACTTCTTCTTTGCCGATTTGGATGCCTTTAATTTCCTTTTGTTGTCTGATTGCTGAGGCTAGGACCTCTAGTACTATGTTGAATAGCAGTGGTGATAATGGACATCCCTGCCGTGTTCCTGACCTTAGTGGAAAAGCTTTCAGTTTTTCTCCATTGAGAATGATATTTGCGGTGGGTTTTTCATAGATGGCTTTGATGATATTGAGGTATGTGCCCTCTATCCCTACACTTTGAAGAGTTTTGATCAGGAAGGGATGCTGTACTTTGTCAAATGCTTTTTCAGCATCTATTGAAAGTATCATATGGTTCTTGTTCTTTCTTTTATTGATGTGTTGTATCACATTGACTGATTTGCGGATGTTGAACCAACCTTGCAGCCCTGGAATAAATCCCACTTGGTCGTGGTGAATAATCTTTTTAATGTACTGTTGAATCCTATTGGCTAGTATTTTGTTGAGTATTTTCGCATCTGTGTTCATCAAGGATATCGGTCTATAGCTCTCTTTTTTGGTGGGATCCTTGTCTGGTTTTGGGATCAAGGTGATGCTGGCCTCATAAAATGAGTTTGGAAGTTTTCCTTCCATTTCTATTTTTTGGAACAGTTTCAGGAGAATAGGAATTAGTTCTTCTTTAAATGTTTGGTAGAATTCCCCCGGGAAGCCATCTGGCCCTGGGCTTTTGTTTGTTTGGAGATTTTTAATGACTGTTTCAATCTCCTTACTGGTTATGGGTCTGTTCAGGCTTTCTATTTCTTCCTGGTTCAGTTGTGGTAGTTTATATGTTTCTAGGAATGCATCCATTTCTTCCAGATTGTCAAATTTATTGCCGTAGAGTTGCTCATAGTATGTTCTTATAATAGTTTGTATTTCTTTGGTGTTAGTTGTGATCTCTCCTCTTTCATTCATGATTTTATTTATTTGGGTCCTTTCTCTTTTCTTTTTGATAAGTCGGGCCAGGGGTTTATCAATTTTATTAATTCTTTCAAAGAACCAGCTCCTACTTTCGTTGATTTTTTCTATTGTTTTTTTGGTTTCTATTTCATTGATTTCTGCTCTGATCTTTATGATTTCTCTTCTCCTGCTGGGCTTAGGGTTTCTTTCTTGTTCTTTCTCCAGCTCCTTTAGGTGTAGGGTTAGGTTGTGTACCTGAGACCTTTCTTGTTTCTTGAGAAAGGCTTGTACCGCTATATATTTTCCTCTCAGGACTGCCTTTATTGTGTCCCACAGATTTTGAACTGTTGTATTTTCATTATCATTTGTTTCCATGATTTTTTTCAATTCTTCTTTAATTTCCCGGTTGACCCATTAATTCTTTAGAAGGATACTGTTTAGTCTCCATGTATTTGGGTTCTTTCCAAACTTCCTTTTGTGGTTGAGTTCTAGCTTTAGAGCATTGTGGTCTGAAAATATGCAGGGAATGATCCCAATCTTTTGATACCGGTTGAGTCCTGATTTAGGACCAAGGATGTGATCTATTCTGGAGAATGTTCCATGTGCACTAGAGAAGAATGTGTATTCTGTTGCTTTGGGATGAAATATTCTGAATATATCTGTGATGTCCATCTGGTCCAGTGTGTCGTTTAAGGCCTTTATTTCCTTGCTGATCTTTTGCTTGGATGACCTGTCCATTTCAGTGAGGGGAGTGTTAAAGTCCCCTACTATTATTGTATTGTTGTTGATGTGTTTCTTTGATTTTGTTATTAATTGGTTTATATAGTTGGCTGCTCCCACGTTGGGGGCATAGATATTTAAAATTGTTAAATCTTCTTGTTGGACAGACCCTTTGAGTATGATATAGTGTCCTTCCTCATCTCTTATTATAGTCTTTGGCTTAAAATCTAATTGATCTGATATAAGGATTGCCACTCCTGCTTTCTTCTGATGTCCATTAGCATGGTAAATTCTTTTCCACCCCCTCACTTTAAATCTGGAGGTGTCTTCGGGCTTAAAATGAGTTTCTTGGAGGCAACATATAGATGGGTTTTGTTTTTTTATCCATTCTGATACCCTGTGTCTTTTGACAGGGGCATTTAGCCCATTCACATTCAGGGTAACTATTGAGAGATATGAATTTAGTGCCATTGTATTGCCTGTAAGGTGACTGTTATTGTATATGGTCTCTGTTCCTTTCTGATCTACCACTTGTAGGCTCTCTCTTTGCTTAGAGGACCCCTTTCAATATTTCCTGTAGAGCTGGTTTGGTATTTGCAAATTCTTTCAGTTGTTGTTTGTCCTGGAAGCTTTTAATCTCTCCTTCTATTTTCAATGATAGCCTAGCTGGATATAGTATTCTGGGCTGCATGTTTTTCTCGTTTAGTGCTCTAAAAATATCATGCCAGCTCTTTCTGTCCTGCCAGGTCTCTGTGGATAAGTCAGCTGCCAATCTAATATTTTTACCATTGTATGTTACAGACTTCTTTTCCCGGGCTGCTTTCAGGATTTTCTCTTTGTCACTGAGACTTGTAAATTTTACTATTAGGTGACGGGGTGTGGGCCTATTCTTATTGATTTTGAGGGGCGTTCTCTGAACCTCCTGAATTTTGATGCTCGTTCCCTTTGCCATATTGGGGAAATTCTCCCCAATAATTCTCTCCAGTATACCTTCTGCTCCCCTCTCTCTTTCTTCTTCTTCTGGAATCCCAATTATTCTAATGTTGTTTCGTCTTATGGTGTCACTTAATTCTCGAATTCTCCCCTCGTGGTCCAGTAGCTGTTTGTCCCTCTTTTGCTCAGCTTCTTTATTCTCTGTCATTTGGTCTTCTATATCACTAATTCTTTCTTCTGCCTCATTTATCCTAGCAGTGAGAGCCTCCATTTTTGATTGCACCTCATTAATAGCTTTTTTGATTTCAACTTGGTTAGATTTTAGTTCTTTTATTTCTCCAGAAAGGGCTTTTATATCTCTCGAGAGGGTTTCTCTAATATCTTCCATGCCTTTTTCGAGCCCGGCTAGAACCTTGAGAATTGTCATTCTGAACTCTAGATCTGACATATTACCGATGTCTGTATTGATTAGGTCCCTAGCCTTTGGTACTGCCTCTTGTTCTTTTTTTTTGCGTTGAATTTTTACGTCTTGTCATTTTGGCCAGATAAGAGTAAATGAAGGGGCAAGTAAAATACTAAAAGGGTGGCAACAACCCCAGGAAAATATGCTTTGACTAAATTAGAAGAGATCCAAAATCGTGAGTGGGGAGAAAGGGGATAAAAAGAGGTTCAAAAAGGAAGAAAGAAAAAAAAAGAAAAGAAAAAAAATTTTTTTTAAAAAAAGAAAACACCTGAGAAAAATGTAAAAAAGAAAAAATATATATATTAGATAAACTAGTAAAAAATCGTTAAAAAAGAAAAAGGTAACAGTTAAAAAAAAAAAATTTACCCGAAGGCGAGAAGAAAAAGAAAAAAAAGAAAAAAAAATGAAAAAGAAAAAATTAAATTAACTGCAAGACTAAAAAAAAATCACAGGAAAAAAGCCATGAGTACCGTGCTTGGCTTTCTCATCCTCTAGAATTCTGCTGCTCTCCTTGGTATTGAAACCGCACTCCTTGGTAGGTGAACTTGGTCTCGGCTGGATTTCTTGTTGATCTTCTGGGGGAGGGGCCTGTTGTAGTGATTCTCAAGTGTCTTTGCCCCAGGCGGAATTACACCGCCCTTACCCGGGGCCGGGGTGAGTAATCCGCTTGGGTTTGCTTTCAGGAGCTTTTGTTCCCTGAGCGCTTTCTGTAGAGTTCCGGAGGACGGGAACACAAATGGCGGCCTCCTGGTCTCCGGCCCGGAGGAGCCGAGAGCCCAGGGCCCCACTCCTCAGTGCGCCCTCAGAGAACAGCGCCCAGTTACTCCCGTCTGCCTGACCTCTGGCCGCGCTCCGAGCTCACCGAGCCTGCGATCCGTTCAAGGTAACACCGAGCTGTGAGCTTACTGTCGGCTCTGTTTCTGTATCCGGCTTTCCCGTTCCAATACCCGCAAGCTCTGCGACACTCAGACACCCCCGATCCTTCTGTGACCCTGCGGGACCTGAGGCCACGCTGACCCCGCGTGGGCTTCGCCCCGGTTTAGCCTCTGGACTGATGTCCCTCAGCGGAACAGACTTTTAAAAGTCCTGATTTTGTGCGCGGTTGCTCCGCCGCTTGCCGGGAGCCGGGCCCCTCCCCCCGGGGTCTATCTTCCCGTCGCTTTGGATTCACTTCTCCGCCGGTCCTACCTTTCAGAAAGTGGTTGTTTTTCTGTTTCCAGAATTGCTCTTCTTCTTCTCTTCGGTCTGCCGATGGATTTTCAGGTGTTTGCAATCTTTAGATAAGCTATCTAGCTGATCTCCGGCTAGCTGAAGCAGTCTCAGCTTGCTACTTCTCCGCCATCTTGACTCCTCCCAGACTAGCATGCTTTCAAACAAACGCTCTCAGTTGTACCTCCAAGTCACACATTGTAGGCCTGGTACTCCCCTAGGCCCAAATCCTAATCCTGGTGGGATTTTCCAAGCACCCAGACTCACAGCCCTTCTCTGGAATCCCTTTTTGGGGAACATCTAAGATTGAAAACAGCACTCTTCCATTCAAACGAGAAAGCCACCATACTATTGGGAGCTTCCAGGATCCGTAGAGAGGAAAATACTCTCATGGAAACATTAGAACACACCTGCATTCCAAGGCTATCATGGACACACAATCCAGATACAAAAGCCAGTGCTAGTGCCTTCGAGGTACGTGAATTACAGTTCCTGACGATCTGCCCTCCAGGTCTATGCATTGGGCCTACGATCACCTCGCAACTCAACCTAATCCGAGTTTGTGATTGCAGACTTCTCTCCCAAAACCATGGCTTACATGCCCTCCACGATGGAGTCTCTGGAGCCACACCACAGGACTGTGCCTGCCACCCCCAAGGAAACCGTGCCCACAAATTTGCCTAAACCTTCAAGATTAGGAGAAACCTGCAAGGCCCCAGAGCCCACCCCAATATTGGAGGCCACTCTGTACACAAAGGCACAGTCAGAAACACCCTGATTGCCTACATATAGGCAGACACCGAAGTCAATGGTCCTGAGTCTGATGATTGAACCTGAAATTCCCCTTGGACTTCATTGGAACCCTAGATGAAGTTTTTAGGCATCTGTCCTCAGAGGCCTGTTCTGGAATACCAACTTATGATACAACATTTGGTCCGTGAGCCCCACAACAGAACATCTCCGATACCCAGAAAAAAACCGTGTTCTTCGACCGGTGTCAAACCATCAGGATAGACTAATCATACATGGCCCCTTAGCCACCAGCACATAGTAAGATTTCCTTGGTAACAAAACTGCATTGTGACCCAACTTCATTAGAAACCAGGCCTTGGTACTTTGCCCTAGAGCAACCAGAAAGAACCTGCCATGTTCCTTAGGTGCAATGGTCAATGTAGGTGTGCTTTCCAGTATCCACGTGCGAGTACTATGCTACCCAAACTTTGCACATGGGGAAACCTGGTGTAAACAAACCAGACCTCCCCTGTCCAGTAGAAGGAAACCTTATGTTTGGATCAACTCACAGGCCTCAGCGTGTAAACTGCTCCATGGCCTCTTGATGCCACCACTCCATTGGTCGGTCATCATAGACACAAACTCCAGTCTAAGCAAACATCTGACATGCACCCTTATCCCGGTGCTGGATGTCTTGAATAAACCACTGCACATTGGAACTGCCTTCCACTTGGCACTGAATTGAACCATAGCTTGTGTTTACAATTCCATCCTCACCTGACTGGTCCCTAAGCCCTCTTGATAGGGAAATCTGGGGCCACAACGCAGCATTCTGCCTTCCCCATCGAATGAAGAAATGCCTGGTGAGTCTGCCCTGAAAACCCACATGAGGATCAATCAGGTCGGCCTTCGAGTCAACACCGATTTATAGGCTGCCATGGCCACTAGTGCCGTGTCTGACAGAGCCTGAGCTCGACTGAGTTTCAGCCACTAGAGAGCAGGCCCCATATCTAGCATTTTGGATTGCCATGTCCCAAGTATGTCATCTCTACCCATCCTTGATATTCAAGCACCTGTCCCCAGACCTTGGCAGGGATCCCTGCCAATTAGGGAACTTGAAGCACAATAGAGAACTCTTCTTTCCCCATGGCAATAAACCTGGCTTTTGGGATGGGTGTTCTACCCTCAAAGGGGGAGCCAGTTACAACATCAATGACACCACACACACTCCTGAGGACTACCCTTGGCACAAACAGGCATTGTGACCCTCACCCTGAGCATGCTTTCAAAAAATCCCTCTCAGATTCACCACAATGATCCCTCATTTCAGGCCTGGTATGCCTGTAGGTTCAAATCATAAAACTTGGTGGGATTTTCGAGGTGCCCAGACCCAGAGACCATCTCTGGAATTTTTGTTTTGGTGCACCCTTCAGATGGAAAACAGCACTCATCCCTTCCCCAAAAATGTCACCAAATTATGAGGAGCCACCAGGATCCATAGAGAGGCAATGTCTCCCATGGACCCATGAGAACACACCTGCATTCCGAGGCCATCCTGGACACACAATCCGGAGAGAAAAGCCTGTGCTACTGCCTTCCATTCACCCTAATTACATTTCCAGTTGAGCTGCTCTCAAGGTATATGCATTGGGCCTGTGATCACCTCGCCACTCACCCTAATTCGAATTTGTGTTTGCAGACTTATCTACCAAAACCATGGCACACATGCCCTCCAGGATGGGGTCTCTGGATCCACACTGCAGGACTGTCCCTGCCATCCACAAGGAAACTGTTCCCATCACAGTTGCCCAAACTGTCTAGATTAGGAGAAACCTACAAGGCCTCTGGGCCTACCCCAATTTCGGCGGCCGCTCTGAACACAAATGCACAGTCTGAAATACCCTGATCCCCTACATCCAGGAACACAGCCAAGTCAATGGTCCTGAGTCAGAATAATGAACCTAACATGCCCCTAGGACGTCATTGGAACCATTGATTCGGTTTTCAGACATGTGTCCTCAGAGGCCTGTTCTAGAATGCGAACTTATGATACAACATGTGGTGCCTGGGCCACACAACAGAACATCTCCTGTCCCCAGAAGGAAACCGTGCCCTACAATCTGTGCAAAATCCCAGAGTAGTAGATTCCTGCACAACTACTAAGCCACCAGCACATTCTAAGATCTACCTGGTAACAAACCAGCGGTGTGGCCCATCTGCAAGAGATTCCATGTCAAATCAAGGACTTGGTACTTTGCTACAGAGACACCAGAATAAAGCTGCCATGTTCTTCAGTTGCAATGGTCAATGAAGTTGAACATTCCAGGCATCCATGCGGTAGAGCTCTGCTACCCAAACTTTCCACATGGGGGACCCTGGAGCAAATAAACCACACTCCACCTGTCCAGTAGAACGAAACCTTGCTATTTGGAGCAGCTCATGAGTCTCAACGTGAAAATCCCTCCATGGCTTCTTGACGCCACCCCTCCATTTGTCAGTCATCATAGACACAAACTCCAGTGTGAGCAAATATACGACGTCCTCCCTTACTAAGGTGCTGGATATCTCGAAAAAGCTGCTGGACACAGGAACTGCCTTCCGCTTGGCAGTGAATTGAACTGTAGCTTGTGTTTACAATTCCTTCCTCACCCGACTGGTCCCCAAGCCTTCTTGATAGCGAATTATGGAGACACAACACAGCATTCTGCCTTCCCGATAGAAACAAGTGCCTGGTGAGTCTGGCCAGAAACCCCAAATGAGGATCAATCTTCTCGGCCCTATATCGGAGGGACCCTGATTTATAGGTTTCCCTGGCCACTAGTGCTGTGTCTGACAGAGCCTGAGCCCAGACCTAGTGTCAGTCACCAGAGTTTGAGCCCCACATCTAGCATTTGGGATTGCCATGGCTCAAGTATTTCATCTCTACCCATCCTTGGTATTCAGGCACCTGTCCCCAGACCTTTGCTGGAATCCCTGACAATGGGGCATCCTGAAGCACAATAGAGAACTCCTCCTTCTTCATATCAGGAAACTTGGCTGTTAGGATGGGTGTTCAACCCTGAAAGGGGGAGTCATTTACAAGTCCAGTGAGACCACACAAACTCCTCAGGGATGCCCTGGAGGCAAACAGGCCTTGTGACCCTCAGCCTGAGCATGCTTTCAAACAATCCTTCTCTGTTGCACCACCATGAACCCGCATTGCAGGCCTAATATGCCCCTAAGCCCAAATCCTAGCACATGTTGTGATGTCCCAGATGCCATGAACCAGAGCCCGTCTCTGGAATCCCTGTTTTGGGGAACCCATAAGGTGGAAAACATCACTCTCCCCTTCCCCGAAAAAGCCACCAAACTATGGAGAGCCACCAGGATCCATAGAGAGGAAAAGACTCCCATGGACCCATGAGACCACACCTGCATTTCAAGGCCATGCTGGACACACAATCCAAAGAGAAAATCCTGTACTACTGCCTTCCAGTCTCCCTAATTATAGTTCATGAGGAGCTTCCCTCCAGGTCTACGCATTGGGCCTGTGATCACCTCGCCACTCACCCTAATTTGTATTTGTGTTTGCAGACTTCTCTCCCAAAACCATGGCTCACATGCCCACCAGAATGTTATCTCTGGAGCCACACCACAGAACTCTGGCTGCCAACCCCAAGGACACTGTGCATATCAGATTTGCCCAAACCTTCCAGATTAGGAGAAACCTGTGTGGCCCCTGAGCCCACACCAATATTGCCGGCCACTCGGGATGGAAATGCGCAGTCTGAAACACCCTTATCACCTACATCCAGGGAAATAGCCAAGTCAATGATCGTGAGATAGACGATTGAACCTAAAATGCCCCAAGGCTCTCAATGGAACCCCATTAGGTTTTTAGGCATCTGTCCTCAGGGGCCTGTTCTGAAATACCAATCTATGACACATCATGTGGTCTCTGAGCCACACGACAGAACATCCCCTGTCCCCAGAAGAATACCATGCTCTTCGACCTGTGCCAAACCCTCAGGGTAGGAGAATCCTGCATGGCACCTTAGCAACCAGCACATTCTAAGTTCTCCCTGGTAACAAACAAGCATTGTGACCCATCTGCAAGAGATCCCATGTCAACTCAAGGCCTTGGCACTTTGTCCCAGAGCCACCAGAACGAATCTGCCATGTTCCTCAGCTGCAGTTGTCAATGGAGGTGTGCTTTCCTGGCATCCATGCCGGAGAGCTCTTCTTCACAAACTTTCCACATGGGGAAACCTAGAGTAAACAAACCAGACTTCACCTACACTGTACAAAGAAATGTTACTTTTTGCAGCAGTTCACAGGCCTCAGCATGTGAACTCCTCCATGGCCTCTTTATACCACCCCTCCACTTGTCGGTCATCATAGACAAAAACTCTAGTGTGAGCAAGCATCTGACATCCACCCTTATTCCAGTGCTGGATGTCTCGAGTAAACTGCTACAAATTGGAACTGCCTTCTGCTTGGCACTGAATTGAACCATAGCTTTTGTTTACAATTCCACCCAAAACTGACTGGTTCCCAAGCTCTCGTGATTGGGAAACCTGGAGCCACAACACAGCATTCTGCCTTCCCTATTGAATGAACAAATGCCTGGGAATCTTCCCAAGAAACTCCACATGAGGATCAATCTGCTCCGCCCTCGAATCTACTCTGATATAAAGGCTGCCATGGCCACTAGCGCTGTGTCTGACAGAGCCTGAGCCCCGACCGAGTTTTAGGCCTCATATCTAGCATTTGGGATTGCTATGGCCCAAGTACGTCATCTCCACCCATCCTTGGTATTCAGGCACCTATCTCAAGACCTTGCTGGAAACCCTGCCAATGGGGCAACCTGAAGCACAGAGGAACCTGACGGAAGAGAACTCATCCTTCCTCATGGCAGGACATTTGGCTGTTGGGTTGGGTGTCCAACTCTCTAAGAGGGAGCCAGATATATGACCAATGAGACCACTCCCACTCCTGAGGGCCGCCATGGGAGCAAACAGGCATTGTGAGACTCAGCCTGAGCAAGCTTTCAAACAATCCCTCTCAGTTGCACCATCATGATCCCGCATTGCAGGCCTCATACACCCCAAGGTGCAAATCCTAACCCTTGGTGGGAAGTCCCAGATGCCCAGAAAAAGAGCCTGTATCTGGAATCCCTGTTTTGGGGCACCCATAAGATGGAAAACAACACTCTTCCCTTCCCCAAAAAAGCCACCAAACTATGAGCTGCACAGATCCATAGAGAGGAAAAGTTTCCCATGGACCCATGAGACTATACCTGCATTCCAAGGCCATCCTGGACACACAATATAGAGAGAAAAGCCTGTGCTACTGCCTTCCAGTCACCCTAATTACTCCTGACAAGCTGCACTCCAGGTCTACTCATTGGGCCTGTGATCACCTTTCCACTAACCATAACCCACATTTGTGTTTGCAGACTTCACTCCCAAAACCATGGCTCATATGCCCTCCAGGACAGGGTCTCTGGATCCACAACACATGACTGGGCCTGCCATCCCCAAGGAAACTGTGCCCGTCAAACCTGCCCAAACCTTCCAGTTTAGGAGAAACACGCAAGAGCCCTGAGCCCGACCCAATATTGTCGGCAGCACTGGACACAAATGCTAGTCTGAAACGCCCTGATCACCTACATCCAAGCAGACAGCCATTTCAATGTTCCTGGGTCAGAAGATTGTACCTGACATGCTCCTAGGACGTCATTGGAACACTAGATTAGGTTTTCAGGCATCTGTCCTCAGGGTCCTGTTCTGAAATACCAACTTAGGATACAACATGTGGTCCCTGAGCCACACAATAGAATATCTCCTGTCCCCAGTAGGAAACCATGCCCTTCGACCTGTGCCAAACCCTCAAGATTGGAGAATCCTGCACAGCACCTTAGACACCAGCACAAACTCTAGTTTGTGCGTTGACCCATACCACAAGCTTTCCATCTGCTGGACAGTCGAGTCCTGTTGAATGGCTCCAGGATGTCCCATACGGAAAGACTGGAGAGCAGGATTCGAAGGATGGATGCCTGTACAGCATACCTCACATTCCCATTGGCTCTTTGTGACAAGACATGTTTGAACTACTGGCTCTAGGGCGAGCTAACTAGGGGGCTGAATTGAAATGGACTCTCCTGCGGATGGGTCATAATGTGGGTTTGTGTGCATGGAGACCTTGGAATATGTTGGCAGCTCAGGGGCCATGAAGTATTCGCCTAACCGAAGGGTGTAATATTGCTCCAATTAAAAAGAGATCTCTATGTGGAGATGAGACAGGTTCTCTTTGGTGCCTCAGAAAAGCCCCAGATACTGGTCTTCAAACCAGTTCTCTGAGTAGAGACACCTGGAAACCAAAGCTAGGGTTCAGATTAGAGCCTAGATGCCTGTCTGTTTCAATCTTCTGTCTCTGGGGACACTGTCTGAGTATCTAAGTGGAGATAGTTGCTCAGCTGGTGTCAGAGTGCCCCTCTTAGTCCATGGCCGAGGCATGGCCTTGGAGACCTTATTGGATTCTCCTAATCTCTAGGGTTGTGGCCAATGGATTGGGTACAGTTTTCTTGGAGAGGACTGGCACAGTCCTTCAGTGTGTCTCCATAGGCCCTAGCCTGGAGGGTGTGTGGGTCCGGGCTGTGGGCACAGAAGTCTGAAAACACAAACTCGGCTTCGGTGTGGAGCCGAGAGCATGGCAGGATGGACCCACAGACCGTGAGAGGAGATCCTCAGCTTATGAAAGAAGGGCAAATGGGAGGCAGTCACGCAAGCTTTTGTCTTTGGATGTTTTGTCTCCCATAGCCGTGGAATATAGGGGTGACCTCAGGGGCTATGGAAGAGTCTCCCTCTCTCAGGAGTTGGTCCAGCTCTTAAGATTTTGGGGACATTTTGTGGGAAGGGTGGAGTCCTGCTGTCTGGCTCAGGTGTTCTTCCAGGAGAGGGACTCCAGATCAGAGTCCTGGGTTCGAGCAAATGGAATACTCGAGCTCTTGTGAAGATTGGGATCATAGGGGCTTGGCAAGCCCCATATGCGGGCTCTTGGTCCAGGCCCTGAGAGACCTTACTTCGACATGGGGCCCATGCTGATGGTCCCAATGCGAGTTTGTACCCAAGGAGGCACTCAAGTTTAGGCTTGGCCTCAGGGGCCATGAAGGTTTCTCCTACACTGAAGGTATGACTCCATGCCAACAGCAAGCTTTCCAGCCATGGGGAAGGAGAAGATCTGATTTGTGCTTCAGTTACCCACGTTTGCCAGGATTTGATATAATATCTAGGGTCAGATGTCTGAAAACCCAGGTTGGGAAGAGATGACGGCATAAGGCCATGGCCTGTCTGATGTGCTTAGTGTGCAGCCAGCTGTTTCCTTGTCTGTCGGGACGTCAGGCTGTGTCAGACAGAGCATTACTGACCAGGGTAGCCTTTCCAGTTAGGGTGCGGTCGAGGCCAGAGCAGGTTGGTTCTCATTTGTGGTTTCTGGAGAGCCCCATAGGGCAACGTTTTTCTTCTGGCAGAACACAGGCAGAACTGTGTTGTGGTTCTGGAATTCCCAGTCTGGAGGGCTTGTTTGCCAGGAGTGTGAAGAGGGAATTCTGAAAACACAAGCTAGCGTTAGGTTTGGGGCCGAGGGCATGGCAGGCCCACTCTGCAGAGACTGAATCAAGATCTCCTGCATCTGAGGTCAGGGCGAGTATCAGACGTTGCCTCAGGTTGGAGTTTGTGTCCATTATGGCCCCTTCCTGAAGGGGGTGGGGGCGTCATGAGGCCAGGGAGGTTTCCCAACGCTGGGAGTTATGAGCTGCCCCAAACATCAAGGTTTCCTCTGTAGGACAGTCGAGTACTATGAGATGGTTCTAGGATGACCCCTACAGAAAGACTCGAGAGAAGGGGTCTAAGCATGAATGTCTGCAAATGCCACCTCACATTCCCACTGGCTGCTTGGGGCAAGGCAGGCTCAATCTGCAGGCTCTTGGGCGGGTTTCTCAGAGGGCTGAGTTGAAATGGACTCTCCTGAGGATGAGTCATAGTGTGGGTTGGTGGCCATGGAGACCTTGGAATGTGGCGGTGGCTCAGGGACTCTGCAGGTTTCTCCAAACCGAAGGGTTTGACACAGCTCCAACAATGAAGCTTCCCATGTGTAGACGATAGTTGTTCTGTTTGGTGTCTCAGGAAAGCCCCAGATGCTGGTCTTCAAACCCAGGCCTCTGAGGAGTGACACCTGGAAACCAAAGCAAGAGTTCAGATTAGGGCCCAGGGGCCTGTCTGGTTCAATCTACTGTCTCTGCCGACATCTGTCTGTGTTTCTGCATGGAGGTAGTTGCTCAGCTTGTGTCAGGATGCCTTTGTCCAGAGAGGCTTATAGTAGTGGGATGTCCTCGGGGGCCTTGAGGTTTCTCCTATTCTGTGGGGTTATGGGCAATGGAATGGGCATAGTCTCCTTGGAGAGAGCAGGACAGTCCTGTGGTGTGGCTCCAGAGGCCCCAGCCTGGCGGCTGTGTGGGCCAGGGCTGTGGGGACAGACATCCAAAAACACAAACTCGGCTGAGGTTTGGGGCTGAGGTTATGGCAGGAGTGATCTACAGTCTGTGAGGGGAGCTCATTGTGATTAGAAAGTAAGGCGAGTGAGAGGCGGTCGTTCAGGCTTATGTCTCTGGATGTTGTATTCATGATGGTCATTTAATGTAAGCATGGTCTCATGGGCCATGGAAGTCTCCCTCTCTGGTGATTTGTCCGGCTCCCAAGAGATTGGGGTCATTTTGTGGGAAGGGAGGAGTCCTGTTTTCTGCCTCATGTGTCCCCACAATAGAGGGATTCTAGAGCAGAGCACTGGGTACATACAACTGGAATACCCACCCTCTGGTTAGGCCTGGGGTCCTATGGGCATGGCAAGCCCATATGCAGATTCTTGGTCCAGCCACTGAGAGACGTTACTTGAATAGTGGACTCATGCTGAGGGTCACAATGTGTGTTTGTGCCCAAGGTGGTCCTCAATATTGGGCGGGACCTCATTGAGCTTGCAGGTTTCTCCTACAGTGAACCTTGGACATGCCAACCTCAGGGTTTCTTGCCATGGGGAAGGAGGAGTTTTGATTTCTGCATCACGTTCACCTCTGGGCACTAATTGGAGATAAGGTCTAGGTTCTGAAGCCTGAAAACCGAGGTTTGGAAGAGATGACGACCTAAGGCCATGGCGGGTCCGATGTGTTCAGTTTGGGGCCAGCTTTCTAGGTGTCGTTCAGGAGGTCTGCACTCAGGCTGTGCCAGACAGGGCATTCGTGCCCAGATACGCTGTATAATTGGGGTACAGTTGAGTGGCATGCAGAAGATAATTATTTGGGGTTTCTCCGTAGCCCCATAAGGCAAAGTCTTTCTGCTGGAGGGCAGGCAGAGTGCTGCATTCTGGCTCCGGAACTGCCAAACTGGAGGCCTTGCGGCCAGGAATGCAAGGATGTAAGTCTGAGAACTGAAGCTTTGCTTTGGTTTCAGGGCGAGAAAATGGCAGGCACACTCTGCATAGCTGAATTGAGATTTCATGCATCTGAGGTCAGGGCGAGGTTCATATATTGGCTCAGGTTGGAGTTTCTGTCCATGATGGCCCCTTCATGAAGGGGGGTCATCACACCGCCATTGGTGTTTTCCCATGATGGCAGTAGTGAGATGCTCCAAACCACAAGGATTTTCTGCGGGTCAGTTGAAACCTGTTGGATGGCTCCAGGACATCCCATATGGAACAATTGCAGAGCAGGGTTCTAAGGATGGATGCCTGGGCATCCGGCCTTGCATTCCAATTGTCTCCTAGCGAAACGGCACGTTTGATTGCTGCCTATGATGTAGCAGCCGAGGGGGCTGAGTTGAAATGCATTCTCCTGAGGATCAGTCATAATGTGGGATTGTGTCCATGGAGACCTTGGAATGGGGCAGTGGCACCAGTACTCTGAAGGATGCTCCTAACCAGAGGTTTTGACACAGCTCCAAGAAGCATTTTTCCCATGGGGAAACAAGATTTGTTCTCATTGGTGCTTCAGTAACCCCCAATATGCTGGTATTGGAAACCAGAACTCTGAGGAGAGATGCCTGGAAACCAAGGCAATGGATCTGATTAGGGCCTGGGGCCTGTCTGGTTTAATCTTCTTCTCTCGGTTCATCTGTCTATGGGATTGAGTGGAGGTAGTTCCTCAGCTGGTGTCAGATTGCCCCTATTTGTCCTGGGAAGTCTACACTATTGGGATGGCCACTTTGACTTTGGAGGTTTTTCCTAATTTGCAAGTTTGTGGCCAATGAAATGGGCAGAATTCCTTTGGGGAGGGAAGGCACAATCCTGAGGTGTGGCTCTAGGGGCTCAAGCATGGAGGGTGTGTGGGTCAGAGCTGTGGGGACAGAAGTCTGAAAACAGAAACTCGTCTTAGGTTTGGGGACATAGGTATGGGAGGCCCGATCTACAGACCTTGAGGAGAACTCTTCAGGATATGAACAAAGAGTGAGTGTGAGGCACTTGCTCAGGCTTTTGACTCTGGATTTTGTGTCACTGATGGCCGTGGAATGTAGGGGCGTCCTCATGGACCATGGGTGAGACTTCCTCTATGGGGATTTGGATGATCCCAATATTTTGGGGTCATTCCGTGGGATGGGAGGAGTCCATTCTGTTTTTTTTTTTTTTTACCTCAGGTGTGCCACTAAAGAGGGATTCCAGAGCAGAACCCTGGGAAGGGGCGACTGGACAACCCGAACTCTGTATAAGATTTGGGGCCTAAGGGCATGGCAATCCCCATATGGGGTACCTTGGTCCAGCCACTGAGAGGTCTTACTTGAGTACAGTGCTCACACTGAGGGTCACAATGCATGTTTGTGCCCAATGTAGGCATCAAGCATGGGCGGGGACTCATGGGCCATGCTTGATTCTCCTACACTGAACTTTGGACAACATACGAACCACAAGGTTTCTTTCCATGGGGAAGGAGGAATTCTGATTTCTGCATCATGTTCACCCCTGGGCAGTGACTGGAGATAAGATCTAAGTTCTGAATCCAGAAAATCGAGGTTGGGATGAGATGATAACCTAAGGTCATGGAGGGTCCGATGTGCTCAGTGTGCGGTCAGCTTTCTGGGTGTTGTTCAGGAGGTATGGATTCAGGCTGTGTCAGACAGTGCATTAGTGCCCAGGTTAGACTGTATAATTTGGGTACAGTTGAGTTCCAATATTCTTCTCTGGGGACATCTGTTGTCTGAGTGGAGGTAGTTGCTCAGCTTGTTTGAGATCACCCCTGTTTGTCCTGGGCGGCCTACACTATTGGGATGGCCTCGGTGACTTTGGAGGTTTTTCCTCATTTGCAAGGTTGTGGCCAATGGAATGGGAAGAATTCCCTTGAAAGGGAAGTACAGTCCTGAGGTGTGGAGTCAAGAACCCAAGTGTGGAGCGAGTGTGGTCCAGGGATATTTGGACAAAAGTCTGAAAACACAAACTCCACTTAGGTTGGGGGATGTAGGTATGGGCGGCCCGATCTATAGACCGTGAGGAGAACTCTTCGGGATATGAACAAAGGGCGAAAGTGAGGTGCTTGCTCATGCTTTTTTTTTTTTTTTTCTGGAAATGTGTCACCGATTGCCATGGAATGTCGGGGTGTCCTCATGGGCCATCGATGAGGCTCCTTTTCTGGGGATTTGACCTGATCCCAAGAGTTTGGGGTCATTCTGTGGGAAGGGAGGAGGCCTTTCTGTTTTTTTGTTTATTTTTTTTTTGTTTTTGTTTTTTTTTGTTTGTTTGTTTGTTTTTTTTTTACCTCAGGTGGACCACCAAAAGAGGGATTCCAGAGCAGAGTCGTGGGTTGGGGCAACTGGACAACCAGACCTCTGGTTAACATGGCAAGCCCGATATGTGGGCTCTTGGTCCAGACACTGAGAGGCTTTCCTTGAGGATAGGTCTCACACTGAGTTTCACAATGTGTTTTGTGCCCAAGGAGCCCCTCAAGTCAGGGCGTGGCCTAATGTACCATGCTGGTTTCTCCTACACTGAACGTTGCACAATATGGCAACCACAAGTTTTCTGGCCATGGGGAAGATGGAGTTCTAATTTCTGCAACACTTTCACTCCTGGACTGTGATTGGATTTAAGGTCTAGGTTCTGAAGCCTGAAAACTGAGGTTGGGAAGAGATGAAGCCCTAAGGCCATGGTGTGTCTGATGTGCTCAGTGTTCGGCCAGCTGTTGAGTGTGGGTTGGGAGGTGCAGGCTCAGGCTGTGGCAGACAGAAAATTAGTGCCCAGGCTAGACTGTATCATTGGGGTGCAGTCGAGTTTCGTGCAGGATGGTACTCATTTGTGGTTACTGGGTAGCCCCAGAGGGCAACGTTTTTCTTCTGGAGGGAAGACACAGTGCCACATAGTGGCTCCAGAATTACCAAACTGGAAGGCTTGTGGGCCAGGAGTGTGAGGAAAAAATTCTGAGAACACAAGCCAGACTTAGATTTCGGGGTGAGGGGACGGCAGGCACCCTCTGCAGAGATGATTCGAGATCCTGTATACCTGAAGACAGAGCTAGGATCAGACGTTGGCTTAGGTCGAAGTTTCTGTCCATGACGGCCCCTTCATGAAGGGGAGGGTGTCACGATGACATGGAGGTTTTCCCACGATGGGAATTGTGAGATGCTCCAAACCGCAATGATTCCTTTTGTGGGACAGTCGAGACCTGTTGGATGGCTCCAGGACATCCCATAAGGAAGTTATCCAGAGCAGGGTTCTAAGGATGTATGCCTGGGCAGCCTGCCTCCCATTCCGGGTGTCTCATAGAGCCAAGGCAAGTTCGATCTGCTGGATCTACGGGAGCATCCGAGGCGGGTGTGTTGAAATGGGTGAGTTGAGGATGGGTCATAATGTGCATTTGTGTCCATGTAGACCTTGGAATGGGGTGCTTAGAGCGGGGCCTTGAGGGATGTTCATAACAGGAGGTTTTGATGGAGCTCTAAAGAGTATGTTTCCTACGTAGAGAGGAGAATTGTTTTGATGAGTGCCTAAGGAATCTCCCATATGCTGGTATTGGAAAGCAGGCCTCTGAGGAGAGATGACTGGAATCAAAAGCAATGGATCTGATTAGGGCCTAAGTGCCTGTCCAGTTCAATCTTATTCTATGGGGATATCTGTCTCTGGGTCTGAGTGGAGGTAGTTTCGTAACTTGTGAAAGATCATCCCAGTGTGTCCTGGGCAGCAAACACTATTCGGAGGGCCTCGGGGAGTTTGGAGGATTCTCCTAATCTATAGGGTTGTGGACAATGGAATTGGCAGAATTCCCCTGGAGAGGGAAGCCACAGTCCTGCGGTGTGGCTCCAGGGGCCCCAGCTTGGATGGTGTGTGGGCCAGGCCTGTGGGGACAGAAGTCTGAAAACACAAACTCAGCTTAGGTTTGGGGATGTATGTATGAAGGCTCGATTTACAGAACGTGAGATTTTTCCGGGCTATGAACAAAGGGCGAGTATGTGGCGATTGCTCAGGCTTTTGTCTCTGGATTTTGTGTCAACGGTGGCCGTGGAATTTCGGGATGTCCTCAAGGGCCATGGACAATTCTTTCTCTGGTGATATGGCCTGATCCCAAGTGGTTGGGATCATTCTTTGATTGGAAGAGTCCTTTCTGTATATATATATATATATATATATATATATATATATATATATATATATATAGATATATAGAAATATAGATATATAGATATATAGATATATATGTATATCTATATATAAATATATATAAGTTTTTTTTTTTTTTTTTTACCTCAGGTGTCCCTCCAAAGAGGGATTCCAGAGTAGAGCCCTGAGTAGGGGTGACTAGTCTACTCGAACTCTGGTTGAGATTGGGGGACTAGGGGCTTGGCAAGCCCCATGTGAGGGCTGTTGTTCCAGTCACTAAGAGGCTTTACATGAGGATAGGGCTCACGCTGAGGGTCACAATGTGTGTTTGTGCAAATTGTGGCCCTCAGGGATAGGTGGGGCCTCATAGTCCATGCTGCTTTCTCCTACAATGAACATTGGACAACATGCCAACCACTAGGTTACTTGCCAAGGCGAAGGAGAAGTTCTGATTCTTGCATCACATTCATTCCTGAGCAGTGAGTGGAGATAAGGTCTAGGTTCTGAAGGTGAAAACTGAGGTTGGGTAGAGATGATGGCCTAAAGCCATTGTGGGTGTGATATGCTCTGTGTACGGCCAGCTCTCTGGGTGTTGGACTGGAGGTCTGCCCTCAGGCTGTGTCAGACAGGGCTTTAGTGCACAGGCTAGACTGTATAATTGGGGTATGGTCGAGTGGCATGCAGGTTGTTACTCTTTTGGCGTTTCCGGTTAGCCCTATAGGGCAACATTTTTCTTCTGGAGGGCAGGCAGAGTGCTGCATTGTGTCTCCAGAATTGCCAAACTGGAGGGGTGTGGCCAGGATTGTGAGGAAGGAAGTCTGAAAACACAAGCTAGCACGAGTTTTGGGGCCAAGAGCATGGCAGGCCCACTCTGCAGAGGCTGAATCGAGATCTCCTGCAGGTGAGGTCAGGGCGAGTATCAGATGTTGCCTCAAGCTGGAGTTTGTGTCCATGACGGCCCCTTCCTGAAGGGGGTGGGGGCGTCATGAGGCCAGGGAGGTTTCCCTACGCTGGGAGTTGTGAGCTGCTCCAAACTTCAAAGTTTCCTTCTTCAGGACAGTCGAGTACTATTGGATGGTTCCAGGATGCCCCATACAGAAAGACTCGAGAGCAGGGGCCTAAGCATGGATGCCGAGAAACGCCAACTCACCTTCCCATTGCCTGGTCGAGACAAGGCACGCTCAATCTGCGGGCTCTTGGGTGAGCTACCCAGAAGGCTGAGTTTAAATGGACTCTCCTGAGGATGAGTCATAATGTGGGTTGGTGGCCATGGAGACCTTGGAATGTGGCAGTAGCTAAGGGACTCTGCAGGATTCTCCAACCCGAAGGGCTTGACACAACTCCAACAAGGAAGCTTCCCATGTGGAGATGAGAGGTCTTCTGTCTGGTGCCTCAGGAAAGCCCCGTATGCTGGTCTTCGAACCCAGGCCTCTGAGGAGTGATACCTGGAAACCAAAGCAAGAGTTCATAATAGGGCCTAGGGGCCTGTCTGGTTCAATCTTCTGTCTCTGCGGATATCTGTCTGTGTGTCTGCATGGAGGTAGTAGTTGCTCAGCTTGTGTCATAATGCCCCTATTTGTCCAGTGCGGCTTGCGGTAGTGGGATGTCCTTGGGGAGCTTGAGGTTTCTACTATTTTGTAGAGTTGTGGCCAATGGAATGGGCAGTTTCTTAGGAGAGAGCAGGCACAGTTCTGTGGTGTGGCTCCAGAGACCCCAGCCTGGAAGCTCTGTGGGCCATGGCTGTGCAGACAGACATCCAAAAACCATAACTCAGCTCAGGTTTGGGGCCGAGGTTACGGCAGGCCTGATCTACAGTCCATGAGGGGAGCTCCTCTGGATATGAAAGAAGGGTGAGAGGGAGGCAGTCGCTCAGGCTTTTGTCTCTGGATGTTTTGTCCACAATGGCCGTTTAATGTAGGAGTTGCCTCATGGGTCGTAGAAGTCTCCCTCTCTGGTAGTTTGTCCAGCCCCCAAGTGTTTGGGGTCATTCTGTGGGAAGGGAAGTGTCCTGTTTTCTGCCTTATGTGTCCCCCCAGTAGAGGGATTCTAGAGCATAGCAGTGGGTACTGACAACTGGAATACTCGCCCTCTGGTTAAGCCTTGGGGCCTATGGATATGACAAGCCCCATATGCAGGGTCTTGGTCCAGCCACTGAGAGGCGTTACTTTAATACGGGACTCACACTGCAGGTCACAATGCATGTCTGTGCCCTAGGCGGCCCTCAAGCACTGGCGTGGCCTTTCGGACAATGTAGGTTTTCCCACATAGAACATTGGACAACATGCCAACCACAAGGTTTCTGGCCATGGGGAAGGAGGAATTCTAATTTCTGCATCACGTTCACCCCTGGGCAGTGATTGGAGATAAGGTCTAGGTTCTGAAGCCTGAAAACCGAGGTTGGGAAGTGATGACGACCTACAGCCATAGCGGGTCCTATGTGTCCAGGTTGGGGCCAGCTGTCTGGGTGTCGTTTGGGATGTCTTGTCTCAGGCTGTGCAAGACAGGACATTAGAATACAGGGTGGGCTGTATAATTGCTTTACAATCGAGTGGCATGCATTAGAAAATCATTTGGGGTTTCTTATTAGCAGCATAGGGCAAAGTTTTTCTTCTGGAGGGCAGGCAGAGTGCTGCATTGTGGCTTCGGAATTCCCAAACTGGAGGGCTTGTGGGCCAGGAGAGTGAGGACGGAAGTCTCAGAACACAAGCTAGGCTTAGGTTTCGGGGCAAGGACATGGCAGGCACACTCTGCAGAGCTGAATTGAGATCTCATGCGTCTGAAGTCAGGTCGAGGTTCAGACTTTGGCTCAGGTTTGAGTTTCTGTCCATGTTGGCCCCTTCAGGAAGGGGGGGCATTATGAGGCCACGGTGGTTTTCCCACTATTGGAGTTGTGAGATGCTCCAAACCGCAAGGATTCCTTCTGTGGGACAATTAAGATTTGTGGATGGCTCCAGGACTTCTTATAAGGTATTTTTCCAGAACAGGGTTATAAGTATGGATGCCTGGGCAGCCAGCCTACATTCCAATTGTCTCCTAGCAACAAGCAACGTTGGATCTGCTGTCTTGGGGTAGCAACAGAGGGGGTGAGTTGAAATGGACTTTCCTGAGAATGGTCTTAACGTTGGTTTGAGTCCATGGAGACCTTGGTATGGGGCAGTGGCACCAGGGCCCTGAAGGATTCTCCTAACCCGAGGTTATGACAAAGCTCCAATGAGCAAGTTTTCCATGGGGAGACGAGATTTGTTCTTAATGGTGCCTCAGGAAACCACCATATGCTGGTATTGGAAACGAGGCCTCTGAGGAGAGATGCCTGGAAACCAAAGCAATGGATCTGATTAGTGCCTAGGGGCCTGTCCGGTTCAATATTCTTCTCTGGGGACATCTGTTGTCTGAGTGGAGGTAGTTGCTCAGCTGGTTTGAGATCACCCCTGTTTGTCCTGGGCGGCCTACACTATTGGAATGGCCTCGGTGACTTTGGAGGTTTTTCCTCATTTGCAAGGTTGTGGCCAATGGAATGGGAAGAATTCCCTTGAAAGGGAAGTACAGTCCTGAGGTGTGGCTCCAAGGACCCAAGTGTGGAGCGTGTGTGGTCCAGGGCTATTTGGACAAAAGTCTGAAAACACAAACTCCACTTAGGTTGGGGGATGTAGGTATGGCCGGCCCGATCTATAGACCGTGAGGAGAACTCTTCGGGATATGAACAAAGGGCGAATGTGAGGTGCTTGCTCATGCTTTTTTTTTTTTTTTTTTCTGGAAATGTGTCACCGATTGCCATGGAATGTCGGGGTGTCCTCATGGGCCATCGATGAGGCTCCCTTTCTGGGGATTTGACCTGATCCCAAGAGTTTGGGGTCATTCTGTGGGAAGGGAGGAGGCCTTTCTGTTTTTTTGTTTATTCTTTTTTGTTTTTGTTTTTGTTTTTGTTTTTTTTTTTACCTCAGGTGGATCACCAAAAGAGGGATTCCAGAGCAGAGTCGTGGGTTGGGGCAACTGGACAACCAGACCTCTGGTTAACATTGGGACCTAAGAACATGGCAAGCCCCATATTGGGCTCTTGGTCCAGACACTGAGAGGCTTTCCTTCAGGATAGGTCTCACACTGAGTTTCACAATGTGTTTTGTGCCCAAGGAGCCCCTCAAGTCAGGGCGTGGCCTAATGTACCATGCTGGTTTCTTTTACACTGAACGTTGCACAATATGGCAACCACAAGTTTTCTGGCCATGGGGAAGATGGAGTTCTAATTTCTGCAACACTTTCACTCCTGGACTGTGATTGGATTTAAGGTCTAGGTTCTGAAGCCTGAAAACTGAGGTTGGGAAGAGATGAAGACCTAAGGCCATGGTGTGGCTGATGTGCTCAGTGTTCGGCCAGCTGTTGAGTGTGGGTTGGGAGGTGCAGGCTCAGGCTGTGGCAGACAGGGAATTAGTGCCCAGGCTAGACTGTATCATTGGGGTGCAGTCGAGTTTCGTGCAGGATGGTACTCATTTGTGGTTACTGGGTAGCCCCAGAGGGCAACGTTTTTCTTCTGGAGGGAAGACACAGTGCCACATAGTGGCTCCAGAATTCCCAAACTAGAAGGCTTGTGGGCCAGGAGTGTGAGGAAAAAATTCTGAGAACACAAGCCAGACTTAGATTTCGGGGTGAGGGGACGGCAGGCACCCTCTGCAGAGATGATTCGAGATCCTGTATACCTGAAGACAGAGCTAGGATCAGACGTTGGCTTAGGTCGAAGTTTCTGTCCATGACGGCCCCTTCATGAAGGGGAGGGTGTCACGAGGACATGGAGGTTTTCCCACGATGGGAATTGTGAGATGCTCCAAACCGCAATGATTCCTTTTGTGGGACAGTCGAGACCTGTTGGATGGCTCCAGGACATCCCATAAGGAAGTTATCCAGAGCAGGGTTCTAAGGATGTATGCCTGGGCAGCCTGCCTCCCATTCCGGGTGTCTCATAGAGCCAAGGCAAGTTCGATCTGCTGGATCTACGGGAGCATCCGAGGCGGGTGTGTTGAAATGGGTGAGTTGAGGATCGGTCATAATGTGCATTTGTGTCCATGTAGACCTTGGAATGGGGTGCTTAGAGCGGGGCCTTGAGGGATGTTCATAACAGGAGGTTTTGATGGAGCTCTAAAGAGTATGTTTCCTATGTAGAGAGGAGAATTGTTTTGATGAGTGCCTAAGGAATCTCCCATATGCTGGTATTGGAAACCAGGCCTCTGAGGATGGATGACTGGAATCAAAAGCAATGGATCTGATTAGGGCCTAAGTGCCTGTCCAGTTCAATCTTATTCTATGGGGATATCTGTCTCTGGGTCTGAGTGGAGGTAGTTTCCTAACTTGTGAAAGATCATCCCAGTGTGTCCTGCGCAGCAAACAGTATTCGGATGGCCTCGGGGAGTTTGGAGGATTCTCCTAATCTATAGGTTTGTGGACAATGGAAATGGCAGAATTCCCCTGGAGAGGGAAGCCACAGTCCTGCGGTGTGGCTCCAGGGGCCCCAGCTTGGATGGTGTGTGGGCCAGGCCTGTGGGGACAGAAGTCTGAAAACACAAACTCAGCTTAGGTTTGGGGATGAATGTATGAAGGCACGATCTACAGAACGTGAGAATTTTCCGGGCTATGAACAAAGGGCGAGTATGTGGCGATTGCTCAGGCTTTTGTCTCTGGATTTTGTGTCAACGGTGGCCGTGGAATGTCGGGATGTCCTTAAGGGCCATGGACAATTCTTTCTCTGGTGATATGGCCTGATCCCAAGTGGTTGGGATCATTCTGTGGATTCGAAGAGTCCTTTCTGTGTGTATATATATATATATATATATATATATATATATATATGTATGTTTTTTTTTTTTTTTTTTTACCTCAGGTGTCCCACCAAAGAGGGATTCCAGAGTAGAGCTCTGAGTAGGGGTGACTAGTCATCTCGAACTCTGGTTGAGATTGGGGGACTAGGGGCTTGGCAAGCCCCATATGTGGGCTGTTGTTCCAGTCACTAAGAGGCTTTACATGAGGATAGGGCTCACGCTGAGGGTCACAATGTGTGTTTGTGCAAATTGTGGCCCTCAGGGATAGGTGGGGCCTCATAGTCCATGCTGCTTTCTCCTACAATGAACATTGGACAACATGCCAACCACTAGGTTACTTGCCAAGGCGAAGGAGAAGTTCTGATTCTTGCATCACATTCATTCCTGAGCAGTGAGTGGAGATAAGGTCTAGGTTCTGAAGGTGAAAACTGAGGTTGGGTAGAGATGATGGCCTAAAGCCATTGTGGGTGTGATATGCTCTGTGTACGGCCAGCTCTCTGGGTGTTGGACTGGAGGTCTGCCCTCAGGCTGTGTCAGACAGGGCTTTAGTGCACAGGCTAGACTGTATAATTGGGGTATGGTCGAGTGGCATGCAGGTTGTTACTCTTTTGGCGTTTCCGGTTAGCCCTATAGGGCAACATTTTTCTTCTGGAGGGCAGGCAGAGTGCTGCATTGTGTCTCCAGAATTGCCAAACTGGAGGGGTGTGGCCAGGATTGTGAGGAAGGAAGTCTGAAAACACAAGCTAGCACGAGTTTTGGGGCCAAGAGCATGGCAGGCCCACTCTGCAGAGGCTGAATCGAGATCTCCTGCAGGTGAGGTCAGGGCGAGTATCAGATGTTGCCTCAAGCTGGAGTTTGTGTCCAGGCTGGTCTTCCTGAAGGTGGTGGGGGCGTCATGAGGCCAGGGATGTTTCCCTACGCTGGGAGTTGTGAGCTGCTCCAAACTTCAAAGTTTCCTTCTTCAGGACAGTCGAGTACTATTGGATGGTTCCAGGATGCCCCATACAGAAAGACTCGAGAGCAGGGGCCTAAGCATGGATGCCGAGAAACGCCAACTCACCTTCCCATTGCCTGGTCGAGACAAGGCACGCTCAATCTGCGGGCTCTTGGGTGAGCTACCCAGAAGGCTGAGTTTAAATGGACTCTCCTGAGGATGAGTCATAATGTGGGTTGGTGGCCATGGAGACCTTGGAATGTGGCAGTAGCTAAGGGACTCTGCAGGATTCTCCAACCCGAAGGGCTTGACACAACTCCAACAAGGAAGCTTCCCATGTGGAGATGAGAGGTCTTCTGTCTGGTGCCTCAGGGAAGCCCCGTATGCTGGTCTTCGAACCCAGGCCTCTGAGGAGTGATATCTGGACACCAAAGCAAGAGTTCATAATAGGGCCTAGGGGCCTGTCTGGTTCAATCTTCTGTCTCTGCGGATATCTGTCTGTGTGTCTGCATGGAGGTAGTAGTTGCTCAGCTTGTGTCATAATGCCCCTATTTGTCCAGTGCGGCTTGCGGTAGTGGGATGTCCTTGGGGACCTTGAGGTTTCTACTATTTTGTAGAGTTGTGGCCAATGGAATGGGCAGTTTCTTAGAAGAGAGCAGGCACAGTTCTTTGGTGTGGCTCCAGAGACCCCAGCCTGGAGGCTCTGTGGGCCATGGCTGTGCAGACAGACATCCAAAAACCCTAACTCAGCTCAGGTTTGGGGCCGAGGTTACGGCAGGCCTGATCTACAGTCCATGAGGGGAGCTCCTCTGGATATGAAAGAAGGGTGAGAGGGAGGCAGTCGCTCAGGCTTTTGTCTCTGGATGTTTTGTCCACAATGGCCGTTTAATGTAGGAGTTGCCTCATGGGTCGTAGAAGTCTCCCTCTCTGGTAGTTTGTCCAGCCCCCAAGTGTTTGGGGTCATTCTGTGGGAAGGGAAGTGTCCTGTTTTCTGCCTTATGTGTCCCCCCAGTAGAGGGATTCTAGAGCATAGCAGTGGGTACTGACAACTGGAATACTCGCCCTCTGGTTAAGCCTTGGGGCCTATGGATATGACAAGCCCCATATGCAGGGTCTTGGTCCAGCCACTGAGAGGCGTTACTTTAATACGGGACTCACGCTGCAGGTCACAATGCATGTCTGTGCCCTAGGCGGCCCTCAAGCACTGGTGTGGCCTTTCAGACAATGCAGGTTTTCCCACATAGAACGTTGGACAACATGCCAACCACAAGGTTTCTGGCCATGGGGAAGGAGGAATTCTAATTTCTGCATCACGTTCACCCCTGGGCAGTGATTGGAGATAAGGTCTAGGTTCTGAAGCCTGAAAATCGAGGTTGGGAAGAGATGACGACCTACAGCCATAGCGGGTCCTATGTGTCCAGGTTGGGGCCAGCTGTCTGGGTGTCGTTTGGGATGTCTTGTCTCAGGCTGTGCCAGACAGGGCATTAGAATACTGGGTGGGCTGTATAATTGCTTTACAATCGAGTGGCATGCATTAGAAAATCATTTGGGGTTTCTTATTAGCAGCATAGGGCAAAGTTTTTCTTCTGGAGGGCAGGCAGAGTGCTGCATTGTGGCTTCGGAATTCCCAAACTGGAGGGCTTGTGGGCCAGGAGAGTGAGGACGGAAGTCTGAGAACACAAGCTAGGCTTAGGTTTCGGGGCAAGGACGTGGCAGGCACACTCTGCAGAGCTGAATTGAGATCTCATGCGTCTGAAGTCAGGTCGAGGTTCAGACTTTGGCTCAGGTTTGAGTTTCTGTCCATGTTGGCCCCTTCAGGAAGGGGGGGCATTATGAGGCCATGGTGGTTTTCCCACTATTGGAGTTGTGAGATGCTCCAAACCGCAAGGATTCCTTCTGTGGGACAATTAAGATTTGTTGGATGGCTCCAGGACGTCTTTTAAGGTATTTTTCCAGAACAGGGTTCTAAGTATGGATGCCTGGGCAGCCAGCCTACATTCCAATTGTCTCCTAGCAACAAGCAACGTTGGATCTGCTGTCTTGGGGTAGCAACAGAGGGGGTTGAGTTGAAATGGACTTTCCTGAGAATGGTCTTAACGTTGGTTTGAGTCCATGGAGACCGTGGTATGGGGCAGTGGCACCAGGGCCCTGAATGATTCTCCTATCCCGAGGTTATGACAAAGCTCCAATGAGCAAGTTTTCCATGGGGAGACGAGATTTGTTCTTAAGGTGCCTCAGGAAACCACCATATGCTGGTATTGGAAACGAGGCCTCTGAGGAGAGATGCCTGGAAACCAAAGCAATGGATCTGATTAGGGCCTAGGGGCCTGTCCGGTTCAATATTCTTTTCTGGGGACATCTGTTGTCTGAGTGGAGGTAGTTGCTCAGCTGGTTTGAGATCACCCCTGTTTGTCCTGGGCGGCCTACACTATTGGGATGGCCTCGGTGACTTTGGAGGTTTTTCCTCATTTGCAAGGTTGTGGCCAATGGAAAGGGAAGAATTCCCTTGAAAGGGAAGTACAGTCCTGAGGTGTGGCTCCAAGGACCCAAGTGTGGAGCGTGTGTGGTCCAGGGCTATTTGGACAAAAGTCTGAAAACACAAACTCCACTTAGGTTGGGGGATGTAGGTATGGCCGGCCCGATCTAGAGACCGTGAGGAGAACTCTTCGGGATATGAACAAAGGGCGAATGTGAGGTGCTTGCTCATGCATTTTTTTTTTTTCTGGAAATGTGTCACCGATTGCCATGGAATGTCGGGGTGTCCTCATGGGCCATCGATGAGGCTCCCTTTCTGGGGATTTGACCTGATCCCAAGAGATTGGGGTCATTCTGTGGGAAGGGAGGAGGCCTTTATGTTTTTTTTGTTTATTTTTTTTTGTTTTTGTTTTTGTTTTGTTTTTTTACCTCAGGCAACCTGAGCCGGGACCTCCTGAACAACACCCAGAAAGCTGACCCCACACTGAGCACATAAAACCCGCCATGGCCTTATGTCATCATCTCTTCGCTACCTCAGTTTTCAGGCTTCAGAACCGAGACCTTTTCTCCAATCACTGCCCAGGGGTGAGTGTGATGCAGAAATCAGAACTCCTCCTTACCCATGGCAAGAACCCTTGTGGTTGGCACGTTGTCCAACGTTCAGTGTAGGAGAAACCAGCATTCACCATGAGGCCCCGCCCATTCTTGAGTGCGACGAGTACATACACACGCATTGTGACCCTCAGCATGAGTCCTGTCCTCTAGTAAGTCCTCTCAGTGACTGGACCATTAGATGTCATAATGGGCTTGACATGTCCCTAGGCCCCAATTTTTAACCAGATTTCTGATTGTCCAGTCGCCCCTCCACAGGGCTCTACTCTGGAATCCCTCATTTGGTGGGACACCTGAGGTTAAAAAAGAAAACAACAACAACAACAACAACAACAAAACGGACTTCTTCCAGCCCACAGAATGACCCCAAACTCTTTGGACGGGGCCAACCCACCAGAGAGTAAGACTCGTCCATTTCCCATGAAGTCACCCAGAAATTCCACGACCATGAGTGACACGATATCCAGAGACAAAAACTTGAGCAGGAGCCTCACTCTCGCCCTTCTTTCAAATCCCGAAGAGTTCTCCTCATGGTCTGTAGATCAGTCCTGCCATACCTATGACCCGAAACATAAGCCGAGTTTGTGTTTTCAGACAACTGTCCAAACAGCCCTGGCCTACACAACCTACAGGCTCAGGCCCCTGGAGCCAAACCTGAGGACTGTACTTGCCCTCTCCAAGGGAATTGTGTGTGCCCATTCCAATGGCCACAACCCTTCTAATAGGATAAACCTCCAAAGTCCCTGATCCATCTCAATAGTGGTGGCTTCCCAGGAAAAACAGGGGCAATCTGAGCCCAACTGAGCACCTACCTGCACTCAGACACATAGACCGAGGTCCCCAGAGGTATGAAGGAAAGAAGAGGCCCCTAAGCACTAATCAGATCCATTGCTTTGGTTTCCAGGCATCTCTCCTAGAGGCCTGGATTTCAAAAGCAGCGTCTAGCTGTTTCTTGACTCACCTATCAGAAACATCTCATCTACTCTTGGGAAACTTGCACGTTGGAGCTGTGTCAAAGCCTCTGTTTAGGAGAACCCTTTAGGGCCCCAGTGCCACCGCTTCATTCCAAGGTCTCCATAGACACAGAAGCACGTTAGGACCCATCCCCAGGGGTGTCCATTTCAACTCAGCGTCCTCGGTTGCTCCCCACAGATCCAGGAGATCTAACCTGTCTTGTTGCTAGGAGACAATTGGAATGAGAGGTGGGCTACCCAGCCATCCATCCTTAGAACCCTGCTCAGAATCATTGGCCTGGAGCCAAACAACCGGTCTCAATTGTCCTGCAAAAGACACTCTGCAGTTTGGAGCTTCTCACAACTCCCATTGGAAAATCCCCATGGCCTTGTGATGCCCCTTCATTCATGAAGGAGCCATCAGGGACAGAAACTCCAACCTGAGCGATCGTCTTGTCCTCGCCCTGACTTCAGATGCACGAGATCTCGATTCAGACTGTAGATTGTGCCTGCCATGGCCTCACCCAGAAACCTAAGCCTAGCTTGTGTTCTCAGACTTTTGCCGTCAGACTACTGGCCCACAAGCCCTCCAGTTTGGCAATCCGGAACTACAATGCAGCACTCTGCCTGCCCTCCAGAAGAAAAACATTGTCCTCTGGGGCTACCCAGTAACCCCAAATGAGGATCAACCTGCACCGACCTTGGCTGTACCCCAAATACATAGGCTGACCAGGGCACTAATGCCCTTTCTGACACAGCCTGAGCCTGGACCCCCTGGCCCCTCCCGGACATCTGTCCGCACACTGAGCACATCGAGCCGCCATGGCCTTAGGTCGTCATTTCTTCCCAACCGCGGTTTTCAGGTTTCAGAACCTAGACCTTATCTCCAATCACTGCCCAGGGTTGAAGGTGATGCAGAAATCAGAACTCCTTCCCCATGGCAAGAAACCTTGTGGTTGGCATGTTGTCCAACGTCGGTGCAGTTGAAACCAGTGTGGCCCATGAGGCCCCGCCCATGCTCGCAGGCCACATTGGTCACAAACACACATTTTGACGCTCAGGCTGAGCCCAGTCCTCAAGTAAGGCCACTCAGTGGCTGGATGAAGAGATAGCATATTGGGCTTGCCATGCCCCTAGGCCCCAATTTTTAACCATAGTTCGGGTTGTCCCTTCAGTCTTCCCCACGGCTTGGCTTTGGAATTCCTCTTTTGGTGGGACACCTGAGGTAACAAAACTGAAATGAGTCCTCCCATCCCACAGATTGACCAAAAGCAATTGGGAATCGGGCCAAATCCTCAGAGAGGAAGATTCGTCCATGGCCCAAGAGGCCTCCCCGACATTCCACGGCCATTGCTGATTCAAAATCCAGAGACAAAAGCCTGAGCAAGCGCCTCAGACTCGCACTTTCTTCATATCCTGAAGAGTTCTTCTCATGGTTTGTAGATCGGGCCTGCCATACCTATGTCCCCAAACCCTGGCTGAGTTTGTGTTTTCAGACTTCTGTCCTCAAAGTCTTGGGCCACACACCCTCCAGGCTGGGCCCCTGGAGCCACACATTAGGACTGTGCCTAACAATCCATGGGAATTCTGCCCATTCCATGGTCCAAAATCGTACAAATTAGGAGAAAGCTCCAAAGTCCCTGAGGCCATCCCAATAGTGTAGGTCGCCTGGAACAAACAAGGGCTGTCTGACACCAGCTGATAATCGACCTCCACTCATACCATAGATGCATGTCCCCAGAGAAGAAGATTGAACCAGACAGGACCCTAGGCCATAATAGGATGCATTGCTTTGGGTTACAGGCATGTTTCCTAAAAAGCCTCATTCAAATACGAGCATAGGGGTTTTCCTGAGGCACCCATCATGACTCATCTCGTCTCCACAATGAAACCTGTGCATGGGAGCCATGTCCAAAGCTTAGGAGAGTACTTCAGGTTCCCGGTGCCACCGCCCCATTCCAAGGCCCTCATGGACACAAAAACACATTAGGACCCATCCTCAGGAAAGTCTATTTCAACTCAGCCACCCCGGTTGCTCCGGCAGAGACATCAGATCTAAACTGTCTTGTTGCTAGGAGACAATTGGAATGCGAGGCGGGCTTCCCAGGCAGCCATCCGTGAACGGTGCTCTGGAGTCATTCCATATGCGATGTCCTGGAGCTGTCCAACAGTTCTCAATTGTCCCGCAGAAGGAATCCTTGAAGGGGGCATCCCACAACTCCCAAAATGGGAAAACCTCAATGGCCTCGAGATTCCTCTCCGTTCATGAAGCGGCCGTCATCCACAGAAACTCCATCCTGAGCCAACATCTAATCCTCGCCCTGACTTCAGATGCATGAGATATTTGTTCAGATCTGCAGGGGGAACCTGCCGTGCCCTCGCCCTGAAACCCAAGTCTAGCTTGTCTTCTCAGACTTCCATCCTCACACTCCTGGCGCCGAAGCCCTCAAGTTTGGCAATTCTGGACCCACAATGCAGCACTCTGCCTGCCCTCTAAAAAAAATTATTGCCTCATGAGCTGCCCAGGCACCTTAAATGAGGGTAAACCTACACAGCACTCGACTTTACCCAAATTATATTGTCTAACCTGGGCACTAATTCACTGTCGAACACAACCGGAGCCCAGACCTCCTGACCAACACCCAGAAAGCTGACCGCACACTGAGCACATAAAACCCGCCATGTCCTTAGGTCATCATCTCTTCCCTACCTCAGTTTTCAGGCTTCAGAACCGAGACCTTATCTCCAATCACTGCCCAGGGGTGAGTGTGATGCAGAAATCAGAACTCCTCCTTACCCATGGCAAGAACCCTTGTGGTTGGCACGTTGTCCAACGTTCAGTGTAGGAGAAAACAGCTTTCACCCTGAGGCCCCGCCCATTCTTGAGTGTGACGAGTACATACACACGCATTGTGACCCTCAGCATGAGTCCTGTCCTCTAGTAAGTCCTCTCAGTGGCTGGACCATTAGATGTCATAATGGGCTTGACATGTCCCTAGGTCCCAATTTTTAACCAGATTTCTGATTGTCCAGTCGCCCCTCCCCAGGGCTCTAATCTGGAATCCCTCATTTGGTGGGACACCTGAGGTTAAAAAAGAAAAAAACAACAACAACAACAAAAACGGACTTCATCCAGCCCACAGAATGACCCAAAACTCTTTGGACGGGGCCAACCCACCAGAGAGTAAGACTCGTACATTTCCCATGAAGTCACCCAGAAATTCCACGACCATGAGTGACACGATATCCAGAGACAAAAACTTGAGCAGGAGCCTCACTCTCGCCCTTCTTTCAAATCCCGAAGAGTTCTCCTCATGGTCTGTAGATCAGTCCTGCCATAACTATGACCCGAAACATAAGGCGAGTTTGTGTTTTCAGACAACTGTCCAAACAGCCCTGGCCTACACAACCTACAGGCTCAGGCCCCTGGAGCCAAACCTGAGGACTGTACTTGCCCTCTCCAAGGGAATTGTGTGTGCCCATTCCAATGGCCACATCCCTTCTAATAGGATAAACCTCCAAAGTCCCTGATCCATCTCAATAGTGGTGGCTTCCCAGGAAAAACAGGGGCAATCTGAGCCCAACTGAGCACCTACCTGCACTCAGACACATAGACAGAGGTCCCCAGAGGTATGAAGGAAAGAAGAGGCCCCTAAGCACTAATCAGATCCATTGCTTTGGTTTCCAGGCATCTCTCCTAGAGGCCTGGATTTCAAAAGCAGCATCTAGCTGTTTCTTGACTCACCCATCAGAAAACATCTCATCTACACATGGGAAACTTGCACGTCGGAGCTGTGTCAAAGCCTCTGTTTAGGAGAACCCTTTAGGGCCCCAGTGCCACCGCTTCATTCCAAGGTCTCCATAGACACAAAAGCACATTTGGACCCATCCCCAGGGGTGTCCATTTCAACTCAGCGTCCTCAGTTGCTCCCCACAGATCCAGGAGATCTAAGCTGTCTTGTTGCTAGGAGACAATTGGAATGAGAGGTGGGCTACCCAGCCATCCATCCTTAGAACCCTGCTCAGAATCATTGGCCTGGAGCCAAACAACCGGTCTCAATTGTCCTGCAGAAGACACTCTGCAGTTTGGAGCTTCTCACAACTCCCATTGGGAAAATCCCCATGGCCTTGTGATGCCCCCCCCCATTCATGAATGGGCCATCAGGGACAGAAACTCCAACCTGAATGATCGTCTGTTCCTTGCCCTGACTTCAGATGCATGAGATCTCGATACAGGTCTGTTGATTGTGCCTACCATGACCTCACCCAGAAACCTAAGCCTAGCTTGTGTTCTCAGACTTTTGTCGTCAGACTACTGGCCCACAAGCCCTCCAGTTTGGCAATCCAGAACTACAATGCAGCACTCTGCCTGCCCTCCAGAAGAAAAACATTGTTCTCTGGGGCTACCCAGTAACCCCAAATGAGGATCAATCTGCACCGACCTTGGCTGTACCCCAAATACATAGGCTGACCAGGGCACTAATGCCCTTTCTGACACAGCCTGAGCCTGGACCCCCTGGCCCCTCCCAGACAGCTGTCCGCACACTGAGCACATCGAGCCGCCATGGCCTTAGGTCGTCATCTCTTCCCAACCTCGGTTTTCAGGTTTCAGAACCTAGATTTTATCTCCAATCACTGCCCAGGGTTGAAGGTGATGCAGAAATCAGGACTCCTTCCCCATGGCAAGAAACCTTGTAGTTGGCATATTGTCCAACGTTCAGTGTAGTTGAAACCAGTGTGGCCCATGAGGCCCCGCCCATGCTCGCGGGCCACATTGGTCACAAACACACATTGTGACCCTCAGGCTGAGCCTAGTCCTCAAGTAAGGCCACTCAGAGGCTGGATGAAGAGATAGCATATTGGGCTTGCCATGCCCCTGGGCCCCAATTTTTAACCATAGTTCGGGTTGTCCCTTCAGTCTTCCCAACGGCTTGGCTTTCGAATTCCTCTTTTGGTGGGACACCTGAAGTAACAAAACTGAAATGAGTCCTCCCATCCCACAGATTGTCGAAAAGCAATTGGGAAGAGGACCAAATCCTCAGAGAGGAAGATTCGTCCATGGCCCAAGAGGCCTCCCCGACATTCCACTGCCATCGCTGATTCAAAATCCAGAGACAAAAGCCTGAGAAAGCGCCTCAGACTCGCACTTTCTTCATATCCTGAAGAGTTCTTCTCATGGTTTGTAGATCGGGCCTGCCATACCTATGTCCCCAAACCCTAGCTGAGTTTGTGTTTTCAGACTTCTGTCCTCAAAGTCTTGGGCCCCACACCCTCCAGGCTGGGCCCCTGGAGCCACACATTAGGACTGTGCCTAACAATCCATGGGAATTCTGCCCATTCCATGGTCCAAAATCGTACAAATTAGGAGAAACCTCCAAAGTCCCTGAGGCCATCCCAATAGTGTAGGTCGCCTGGAACAAACAAGGGCTGTCTGACACCAGCTGATAATCGACCTCCACTCATACCATAGATGCATGTTCCCAGAGAAGAAGATTGAACAAGACAGGACCCTAGGCCATAATAGGATCCATTGCTTTGGGTTACAGGCATGTCTCCTAAAAAGCCTCATTCAAATACGAGCATAGGGGTTTTCCTGAGGCACCCATCAGAACTCATCTCGTCTCCACAAGGAAACCTGTGCATGGGAGCCATGTCCAAAGCTTAGGATAGTACTTCAGGGTCCCGGTGCCACCGCCCCATTCCAAGGCCCTCATGGACACATAAACACATTAGGACCCATCCTCAGGAAAGGCCATTTCAACTCAGCCACCCCGGTTGCTCCAGCAGAGACATCAGATCTAAACTGTCTTGTTGCTAGGAGACAATTGGAATGCGAGGCGGGCTTCCCAGGCATCCATCCGCGAACGGTGCTCTGGAGTCATTCCATATGGGATGTCCTGGAGCTGTCCAACAGTTCTCAATTGTCCCGCAGAAGGAATCCATGAAGGGGTCATCCCACAACTCCCAAAATGGGAAAACCTCAATGGCCTCGAGATTCCGCTCCGTTCATGAAGCGGCCGTCATCCACAGAAACTCCACCCTGAGCCAACATCTGATCCTAGCCCTGACTTCAGATGCATGAGATATTGGTTCAGATCTGCAGGGGGAACCTGCCGTGCCCTCGCCCTGAAACCCAAGTCTAGCTTGTCTTCTCAGACTTCCATCCTCACACTCCTGGCGCCGATGCCCTCAAGTTTGGCAATACCGGACCCACAATGCAGCACTCTGCCTGCCCTCTAAAAAAAAATTATTGCCTCATGAGCTGCCCAGGCACCTTAAATGAGGGTAAACCAACACAGCACTCGACTTTACCCAAATTATATCGTCTAACCTGGGCACTAATGCACTGTCGAACACAACCTGAGCCCAGACCTCCTGACCAACACCCAGAAAGCTGACCGCACACTGAGCACATAAAACCCGCCATGGCCTTAGGTCATCATCTCTTCCCTACCTCAGTTTTCAGGCTTCAGAACCGAGACCTTATCTCCAATCACTGCCCAGGGGTGAGTGTGATGCAGAAATCAGAACTCCTCCTTACCCATGGCAAGGACCCTTGTGGTTGGCACGTTCTCCAACGTTCAGTGTAGGAGAAACCAGCATTCACCCTGAGGCCCCTCCCATTCTTGAGTGCGACGAGTACATACACACGCATTGTGACCCTCAGCATGAGACCTGTCCTCTAGTAAGTCCTCTCAGTGGCTGGACCATTAGATGTCATAATGGGCTTGACATGTCCCTAGGCCCCAATTTTTAACCAGATTTCTGATTGTCCATTCGCCCCTCCCCAGGGCTCTACTCTGGAATCCCTCATTTGGTGGGACACCTGAGGTTAAAAAAGAAAACAACAACAACAACAACAAAAACGGACTTCATCTAGCCCACAGAATGACCCCAAACTCTTTGGACGGGGCCAACCCACCAGAGAGTAAGACTCGTACATTTCCCATGAAGTCACCCAGAAATTCCACGACCATGAGTGACACGATATCCAGAGACAAAAACTTGAGCAGGAGCCTCACTCTCGCCTTTCTTTCAAATCCCGAAGAGTTCTCCTCATGGTCTGTAGATCAGTCCTGCCATACCTATGACCCGAAACATAAGCCGAGTTTGTGTTCTCAGACAACTGTCCAAACAGCCCTGGCCTACACAACCTACAGGCTCAGGCCCCTGGAGCCAAACCTGAGGACTCTACTTGCCCTCTCCAAGGGAATTGTGTGTGCCCATTCCAATGGCCACAACCCTTCTAATAGGATAAACCTCCAAAGTCCCTGATCCATCTCAATAGTGGTGGCTTCCCAGGAAAAACAGGGGCAATCTGAGCCCAACTGAGCACCTACCTGCACTCAGACACATAGACAGAGGTCCCCAGAGGTATGAAGGAAAGAAGAGGCCCCTAAGCACTAATCAGATCCATTGCTTTGTTTTCCAGGCATCTCTCCTCAGAGGCCTGGATTTCAAAAGCAGCATCTAGCTGTTTCTTGACTCACCCATCAGAAAACATCTCATCTACACATGGGAAACTTGCACGTTGGAGCTGTGTCAAAGCCTCTGTTTAGGAGAACCCTTTAGGGCCCCATTGCCACCGCTTCATTCCAAAATCTCCATAGACACAAAAGCACGTTAGGACCCATCCCCAGGGCTGTCCATTTCAACTCAGCGTCCTCAGTTGCTCCCCACAGATCCAGGAGATCTAACCTGTCTTGTTGCTAGGAGACAATTGGAATGAGAGGTGGGCTACCCAGCCATCCATCCTTAGAACCCTGCTCAGAATCATTGGCCTGGAGGCAAACAACCGGTCTCAATTGTCCTGCAGAAGGCACTCTGCAGTTTGGAGCTTCTCACAACTCCCATTGGGAAAATCCCCATGGCCTCGTGATGCCCCCCCCATTCATGAAGGGGCCATCAGGGACAGAAACTCCAACCTGAGCGATCGTCTGATCCTTGCCCTGACTTCAGATGCATGAGATCTCGATTCAGGTCTGTTGATTGTGCCTACCATGGCCTCACCCAGAAACCTAAGCCTAGCTTGTGTTCTCAGACTTTTGTCGTCAGACTACTGGCCCACAAGCCCTCCAGTTTGGAAATCCAGAACTACAATGCAGCACTCTGCCTGCCCTCCAGAAGAAAAACATTGTCCTCTGGGGCTACCCAGTAACCCCAAATGAGGATCAACCTGCACCGACCTTGGCTGTACCCCAAATACATAGGCTGACCAGGGCACTAATGCCCTTTCTGACACAGCCTGAGCCTGGACCCCCTGGCCCCTCCCAGACAGCTGTCCGCACACTGAGCACATTGAGCCGCCATGGCCTTAGGTCGTCATCTCTTCCCAACCTCGGTTTTCAGGTTTCAGAACCTAGATTTTATCTCCAATCACTGCCCAGGGTTGATGGTGATGCAGAAACCAGAACTCCTTCCCCATGGCAAGAAACCTTATATTTGGCATATTGTCCAACGTTCAGTGTAGTTGAAACCAGTGTGGCCCATGAGGCCCCGCCCATGCTCGCGGGCCACATTGGTCACAAACACACATTGTGACCCTCAGGCTGAGCCTAGTCCTCAAGTAAGACCACTCAGTGGCTGGATGAAGAGATAGCATATTGGGCTTGCCATGCCCCTAGGCCCCAATTTTTAACCATAGTTCGGGTTGTCCCTTCAGTCTTCCCCACGGCTTGGCTTTGGAATTCCTCTTTTGGTGGGACACCTGAGGTAACAAAACTGAAATGAGTCCTCCCATCCCACAGATTGTCGAAAAGCAATTGGGAATCGGGCCAAATCCTCAGAGAGGAAGATTCGTCCATGGCCCAAGAGGCCTCCCCGACATTCCACGGCCATCGCTGATTCAAAATCCAGAGACAAAAGCCTGAGCAAGCGCCTCAGACTCACACTTTCTTCATATCCTGAAGAGTTCTTCTCATGGTTTGTAGATCGGGCCTGCCATACCTATGTCCCCAAACCCTAGCTGAGTTTGTGTTTTCAGACTTCTGTCCTCAAAGTCTTGGGCTACACACCCTCCAGGCTGGGCCCCTGGAGCCACACATTAGGACTGTGCCTACCAATCCATTGGAATTCTGCCCATTCCATGGTCCAAAATCGTACAAATTAGGAGAAACCTCCAAAGTCCCTGAGGCCATCCCAATAGTGTAGTTCGCCCGGAACAAACAAGGGCTGTCTGACACCAGCTGATAATCGACCTCCACTCATACCATAGATGCATGTCCCCAGAGAAGAAGATTGAATCAGACAGGACCCTAGGCCATAATAGGATCCATTGCTTTGGGTTACAGGCATGTCTCCTAAAAAGCCTCATTCAAATACGAGCATAGGGGTTTTCCTTAGGCACCCATCAGAACTCATCTCGTCTCCACAAGGAAACCTGTGCATGGGAGCCATGTCCAAAGCTTAGGATAGTACTTCAGGGTCCCGGTGCCACCGCCCCATTCCAAGGCCCTCATGGACACAAAAACACATTAGGACCCATCCTCAGGAAAGTCCATTTCAACTCAGCCACCCCGGTTGCTCCAGCAGAGACATCAGATCTAAACTGTCTTGTTGCTAGGAGACAATTGGAATGCGAGGCGGGCTTCCCAGGCAGCCATCCGTGAACGGTGCTCTGGAGTCATTCCATATGGGATGTCCTGGAGCTGTCCAACAGTTCTCAATTGTCCCGCAGAAGGAATCCATGAAGGGGTCATCCCACAACTCCCAAAATGGATTCGGTTTTCAGACATGTGTCCTCAGAGGCCTGTTCTAGAATGCGAACTTATGATACAACATGTGGTGCCTGGGCCACACAACAGAACATCTCCTGTCCCCAGAAGTAAACCGTGCCCTACAATCTGTGCAAAATCCCAGAGTAGTAGATTCCTGCACAACTACTAAGCCACCAGCACATTCTAAGAGTACCTGGTAACAAACCAGCTGTGTGGCCCATCTGCAATAGATTCCATGTCAAATCAAGGACTTGGTACTTTGCTACAGAGACACGAGAATAAAGCTGCCATGTTCTTCAGTTGCAATGGTCAATGAAGTTGAACATTCCAGGCATCCATGCGGTAGAGCTCTGCTACCCAAACTTTCCACATGGGGGACCCTGGAGCAAATAAACCACACTCCACCTGTCCAGTAGAACGAAACCTTGCTATTTGGAGCAGCTCATGAGTCTCAACGTGAAAATCCCTCCATGGCTTCTTGACGCACCCCTCCATTTGTCAGTCATCATAGACACAAACTCCAGTGTGAGCAAATATCCGACGTCCTCCCTTACTAAGGTGCTGGATATCTCGAAAAAGCTGCTGGACACAGGAACTGCCTTCCGCTTGGCAGTGAATTGAACTGTAGCTTGTGTTTACAATTCCTTCCTCACCCGACTGGTCCCCAAGCCTTCTTGATAGCGAATTATGGAGACACAACACAGCATTCTGCCTTCCCGATAGAAACAAGTGCCTGGTGAGTCTGGCCAGAAACCCCACATGAGGATCAATCTGCTCGGCCCTATATCGGAGGGACCCTGATTTATAGGTTGCCCTGGCCACTAGTGCTGTGTCTGACAGAGCCTGAGCCCAGACCTAGTGTCAGTCACCAGAGTTTGAGCCCCACATCTAGCATTTGGGAATGCCATGGCTCAAGTATTTCATCTCTACCCATCCTTGGTATTCAGGCACCTGTCCCCAAACCTTTGCTGGAATCCCTGATAATGGGGCATCCTGAAGCACAATAGAGAACTCCTTCTTCATATCAGGAAACTTGGCTGTTAGGATGGGTGTTCAACCCTGAAAGGGGGAGTCATTTACAAGTCCAGTGAGACCACACAAACTCCTCAGGGATGCCCTGGAGGCAAACAGGCCTTGTGACCCTCAGCCTGAGCATGCTTTCAAACAATCCTTCTCTGTTGCACCACCATGAACCCGCATTGCAGGCCTAATATGCCCCTAAGCCCAAATCCTAGCACTTGTTGTGATGTCCCAGATGCCATGAACCAGAGCCCGTCTCTGGAATCCCTGTTTTGGGGCACCCATAAGGTGGAAAACATCACTCTCCCCTTCCCCGAAAAAGCCACCAAACTATGGAGAGCCACCAGGATCCATAGAGAGGAAAAGACTCCCATGGACCCGTGAGACCACACCTGCATTCCAAGGCCATCCTGCACACACAATCCAGAGAGAAAAGCCTGTGCTACTGCCTTCCAGTCTCCCTAATTATAGTTCCTGACGAGCTTCCCTCCAGGTCTACGCATTGGGCCTGTGATCACCTCGCCACTCACCCTAATTTGTATTTGTGTTTGCAGACTTCTCTCCCAAAACCATGGCTCACATGCCCACCAGAATGTGATCTCTGGAGCCACACCACAGAACTCTGGCTGCCAACCCCAAGGACACTGTGCATATCAGATTTGCCCAAACCTTCCAGATTAGGAGAAACCTGTGTGGCCCCTGAGCCCACACCAATATTGCCGGCCACTCGGGATGGAAATGCGCAGTCTGAAACACCCTTATCACCTACATCCAGGGAAATAGCCAAGTCAATGATCGTGAGATAGACGATTGAACCTAAAATGCCCCTAGGCTCTCAATGGAACCCCATTAGGTTTTCAGGCATCTGTCCTCAGGGGCCTGTTCTGAAATACCAATCTATGACACATCATGTGGTCTCTGAGCCACACGACAGAACATCCCCTGTCCCCAGAAGAATACCATGCTCTTCGACCTGTGCCAAACCCTCAGGGTAGGAGAATCCTGCATGGCACCTTAGCAACCAGCACATTCTAAGTTCTCCCTGGTAACAAACAAGCATTGTGACCCATCTGCAAGAGATCCCATGTCAACTCAAGGCCTTGGCACTTTGTCCCAGAGCCACCAGAACGAATCTGCCATGTTCCTCAGCTGCAGTTGTCAATGGAGGTGTGCTTTCCTGGCATCCATGCCGGAGAGCTCTTCTTCACAAACTTTCCACATGGGGAAACCTAGAGTAACCAAACCAGACTTCACCTACACTGTACAAAGAAATGTTACTTTTTGCAGCAGTTCACAGGCCTCAGCATGTGAACTCCTCCATGGCCTCTTTATACCACCCCTCCACTTGTCGGTCATCATAGACAAAAACTCTAGTGTGAGCAAGCATCTGACATCCACCCTTATTCCAGTGCTGGATGTCTCGAGTAAACTGCTACAAATTGGAACTGCCTTCTGCTTGGCACTCAATTGAACCATAGCTTTTGTTTACAATTCCACCCAAAACTGACTGGTCCCCAAGCTCTCGTGATTGAGAAATCTGGAGCCACAACACAGCATTCTGCCTTCCCTATTGAATGAACAAATGCCTGGGAATCTTCCCAAGAAACTCCACATGAGGATCAATCTGCTCCGCCCTCGAATCTACTCTGATATAAAGGCTGCCATGGCCACTAGTGCTGTGTCTGACAGAGCCTGAGCCCCGACCGAGTTTTAGGCCTCATATCTAGCATTTGGGATTGCTATGGCCCAAGTACGTCATCTCCACCCATCCTTGGTATTCAGGCACCTATCTCGAGACCTTGCTGGAAACCCTGCCAATGGGGCAACCTGAAGCACAGAGGAACCTGACGGAAGAGAACTCATCCTTCCTCATGGCAGGACATTTGGCTGTTGGGTTGGGTGTCCAACTCTCTAAGAGGGAGCCAGATATATGACCAATGAGACCACTCCCACTCCTGAGGGCCGCCATGGGAGCAAACAGGCATTGTGAGACTCAGCCTGAGCAAGCTTTCAAACAATCCCTCTCAGTTGCACCATCCTGATCCCGCATTGCAGGCCTCATACACCCCTAGGTGCAAATCCTAACCCTTGGTGGGAAGTCCCAGATGCCCAGAAAAAGAGCCTGTATCTGGAATCCCTGTTTTGGGGCACCCATAAGATGGAAAACAACACTCTTCCCTTCCCCAAAAAAGCCACCAAACTATGAGCTGCACAGATCCATAGAGAGGAAAAGTTTCCCATGGACCCATGAGACTATACCTGCATTCCGAGGCCATCCTGGACACACAATATAGAGAGAAAAGCCTGTGCTACTGCCTTCCAGTCACCCTAATTACAACTCCTGACAAGCTGCACTCCAGGTCTACTCATTGGGCCTGTGATCACCTTTCCACTAACCATAACCCACATTTGTGTTTGCAGACTTCTCTCCCAAAACCATGGCTCATATGCCCTCCAGGACAGGGTCTCTGGATCCACAACACATGACTGGGCCTGCCATCCCCAAGGAAACTGTGCCCGTCAAACCTGCCCAAACCTTCCAGTTTAGGAGAAACACGCAAGAGCCCTGAGCCCAACCCAATATTGTCGGCAGCACTGGAAACAAATGCCAGTCTGAAACGCCCTGATCACCTACATCCAAGCAGACAGCCATTTCAATGTTCCTGGGTCAGAAGATTGTACCTGACATGCTCCTAGGACGTCATTGGAACACTAGATTAGGTTTTCAGGCATCTGTCCTCAGGGTCCTGTTCTGAAATACCAACTTAGGATACAACATGTGGTCCCTGAGCCACACAATAGAATATCTCCTGTCCCCAGTAGGAAACCATGCCCTTTGACCTGTGCCAAACCCTCAAGATTGGAGAATCCTGCACAGCACCTTAGACACCAGCACAAACTCTAGTTTGTGCGTTGACCCATACCACAATCTTTCCATCTGATGGACAGTCGAGTCCTGTTGAATGGCTCCAGGATGTCCCATACGGAAAGACTGGAGAGCAGGATTCGAAGGATGGATGCCTGTACAGCATACCTCACATTCCCATTGGCTCTTTGTGACAAGACATGTTTGAACTACTGGCTCTGGGGCTAGCTAACTAGGGGGCTGAATTGAAATGGACTCTCCTGCGGATGGGTCATAATGTGGGTTTGTGTGCATGGAGACCTTGGAATATGTTGGCAGCTCAGGGGCCATGAAGTATTCGCCTAACCGAAGGGTGTAATATTGCTCCAATTAAAAAGAGATCCCTATGTGGAGATGAGACAGGTTCTCTTTGGTGTCTCAGAAAAGCCCCAGATACTGGTCTTCAACCAAGTTCTCTGAGTAGAGACACCTGGAAACCAAAGCTAGGGTTCAGATTAGAGCCTAGATGCCTGTCCGTTTCAATCTTCTGTCTCTGGGGACACTGTCTGAGTATCTAAGTGGAGATAGTTGCTCAGCTGGTGTCAGAGTGCCCCTCTTAGTCCATGGCCGAGGCATGGCCTTGGAGACCTTATTGGATTCTCCTAATCTCTAGGGTTGTGGCCAATGGATTGGGTACAGTTTTCTTGGAGAGGACTGGCACAGTCCTTCAGTGTGTCTCCATAGGCCCTATCCTGGAGGGTGTGTGGGTCCAGGCTGTGGGCACAGAAGTCTGAAAACACAAACTCGGCTTGGGTGCGGAGCCGAGAGCATGGCAGGATGGACCCACAGACCGTGAGAGGAGATCCTCAGCTTATGAAAGAAGGGCAAATGGGAGGCAGTCACGCAAGCTTTTGTCTTTGGATGTTTTGTCTCCCATAGCCGTGGAATGTAGGGGTGTCCTCAGGGGCTATGGAAGAGTCTCCCTCTCTCAGGAGTTGGTCCAGCTCTTAAGATTTTGGGGACATTTTGTGGGAAGGGTGGAGTCCTGCTGTCTGGCTCAGGTGTTCTTCCAGGAGAGGGACTCCAGATCACAGTCCTGGGTTCGAGCAAATGGAATACTCGAGCTCTTGTGAAGATTGGGATCATAGGGGCTTGGCAAGCCCCATATGCGGGCTCTTGGTCCAGGCCCTGAGAGACCTTACTTCGACATGGGGCCCATGCTGATGGTCCCAATGCGAGTTTGTACCCAAGGAGGCACTCAAGTTTAGGCTTGGCCTCAGGGGCCATGAAGGTTTCTCCTACACTGAAGGTATGACTCCATGCCAACAGCAAGCTTTCCAGCCATGGGGAAGGAGAAGATCTGATTTGTGCTTCAGTTACCCACGTTTGCCAGGATTTGATATAATATCTAGGGTCAGATGTCTGAAAACCCAGGTTGGGAAGAGATGACGGCATAAGGCCATGGCCTGTCTGATGTGCTTAGTGTGCAGCCAGCTGTTTCCTTGTCTGTCGGGACGTCAGGCTGTGTCAGACAGAGCATTACTGACCAGGGTAGCCTTTCCAGTTAGGGTGCGGTCGAGGCCAGAGCAGGTTGGTTCTCATTTGTGGTTTCTGGAGAGCCCCATAGGGCAACGTTTTTCTTCTGGTGGGCAGGCAGAAAACTGTTGTTGTTCTGGAATTCCCAGTCTGGAGGGCTTGTTTGCCAGGAGTGTGAGGAAGGAAGTCTGAAAACACAAGCTAGCGTTAGGTTTGGGGCCGAGGGCATGGCAGGCCCACTCTGCAGAGACTGAATCAAGATCTCCTGCATCTGAGGTCAGGGCGAGTATCAGACGTTGCCTCAGGTTGGAGTTTGTGTCCATTATGGCCCCTTCCTGAAGGGGGTGGGGGCGTCATGAGGCCAGGGAGGTTTCCCAACGCTGGGAGTTATGAGCTGCCCCAAACATCAAGGTTTCCTCTGTAGGACAGTCGAGTACTATGAGATGGTTCTAGGATGACCCCTACAGAAAGACTCGAGAGAAGGGGTCTAAGCATGAATGTCTGCAAATGCCACCTCACATTCCCACTGGCTGCTTGGGGCAAGGCAGGCTCAATCTGCAGGCTCTTGGGCGGGTTTCTCAGAGGGCTGAGTTGAAATGGACTCTCCTGAGGATGAGTCATAGTGTGGGTTGGTGGCCATGGAGACCTTGGAATGTGGCGGTGGCTCAGGGACTCTGCAGGTTTCTCCAAACCGAAGGGTTTGACACAGCTCCAACAATGAAGCTTCCCATGTGTAGACGATAGTTGTTCTGTTTGGTGTCTCAGGAAAGCCCCAGATGCTGGTCTTCAAACCCAGGCCTCTGAGGAGTGACACCTGGAAACCAAAGCAAGAGTTCAGATTAGGGCCCAGGGGCCTGTCTGGTTCAATCTACTGTCTCTGCCGACATCTGTCTGTGTTTCTGCATGGAGGTAGTTGCTCAGCTTGTGTCAGGATGCCTTTGTCCAGAGAGGCTTATAGTAGTGGGATGTCCTGGGGGGCCTTGAGGTTTCTCCTATTCTGTGGGGTTATGGGCAATGGAATGGGCATAGTCTCCTTGGAGAGAGCAGGACAGTCCTGTGGTGTGGCTCCAGAGGCCCCAGCCTGGCGGCTGTGTGGGCCAGGGCTGTGGGGACAGACATCCAAAAACACAAACTCGGCTGAGGTTTGGGGCTGAGGTTATGGCAGGAGTGATCTACAGTCTGTGAGGGGAGCTCATTGTGATTAGAAAGTAAGGCGAGTGAGAGGCGGTCGTTCAGGCTTATGTCTCTGGATGTTGTATTCATGATGGTCATTTAATGTAAGCATGGTCTCATGGGCCATGGAAGTCTCCCTCTCTGGTGATTTGTCAGGCTCCCAAGAGATTGGGGTCATTTTGTGGGAAGGGAGGAGTCCTGTTTTCTTCCTCATGTGTCCCCACAATAGAGGGATTCTAGAGCAGAGCACTGGGTACATACAACTGGAATACCCACCCTCTGGTTAGGCCTGGGGTCCTATGGGCATGGCAAGCCCATATGCAGATTCTTGGTCCAGCCACTGAGAGACGTTACTTGAATAGTGGACTCATGCTGAGGGTCACAATGTGTGTTTGTGCCCAAGGTGGTCCTCAATATTGGGCGGGACCTCATTGAGCTTGCAGGTTTCTCCTACACTGAACCTTGGACATGCCAACCTCAGGGTTTCTTGCCATGGGGAAGGAGGAGTTTTGATTTCTGCATCACGTTCACCTCTGGGCACTAATTGGAGATAAGGTCTAGGTTCTGAAGCCTGAAAACCGAGGTTTGGAAGAGATGACGACCTAAGGCCATGGCGGGTCCGATGTGTTCAGTTTGGGGCCAGCTTTCTAGGTGTCGTTCAGGAGGTCTGCACTCAGGCTGTGCCAGACAGGGCATTCGTGCCCAGATACGCTGTATAATTGGGGTACAGTTGAGTGGCATGCAGAAGATAATTATTTGGGGTTTCTCCATAGCCCCATAGGGCAAAGTCTTTCTTCTGGAAGGCAGTCAGAGTGCTGCATTCTGGCTCCGGAACTGCCAAACTGGAGGCCTTGGGGCCAGGAATGCAAGGATGTAAGTATGAGAACTGAAGCTTTGCTTTGGTTTCAGGGCGAGGACATGGCAAGCACACTCTGCAGAGCTGAATTGAGATTTCATGCATCTGAGGTCAGGGCGAGGTTCATATGTTGGCTCAGGTTGGAGTTTCTGTCCACGATGGCCCCTTCATGAAGGGGGGTCATCACACCGCCATTGGTGTTTTCCCATGATGGCAGTAGTGAGATGCTCCAAACCACAAGGATTTTCTGCGGGTCAGTTGAAACCTGTTGGATGGCTCCAGGACATCCCATATGGAACAATTGCAGAGCATGGTTCTAAGGATGGATGCCTGGGCATCCAGCCTTGCATTCCAATTGTCTCCTAGCGAAACGGCACGTTTGATTGCTGCCTATGATGTAGCAGCCGAGGGGGCTGAGTTGAAATGCATTCTCCTGAGGATCAGTCATAATGTGGGATTGTGTCCATGGAGACCTTGGAATGGGGCAGTGGCACCAGGGCTCTGAAGGATGCTCCTAACCAGAGGTTTTGACACAGCTCCAAGAAGCATTTTTCCCATGGGGAAACAAGATTTGTTCTCATTGGTGCTTCAGTAACCCCCAATATGCTGGTATTGGAAACCAGAACTCTGAGGAGAGATGCCTGGAAACCAAGGCAATGGATCTGATTAGGGCCTGGGGCCTGTCTGGTTTAATCTTCTTCTCTCGGTTCATCTGTCTATGGGATTGAGTGGAGGTAGTTCCTCAGCTGGTGTCAGATTGCCCCTATTTGTCCTGGGCAGTCTACACTATTGGGATGGCCACTTTGACTTTGGAGGTTTCTCCTAATTTGCAAGTTTGTGGCCAATGAAATGGGCAGAATTCCTTTGGGGAGGGAAGGCACAATCCTGAGGTGTGGCTCTAGGGGCTCAAGCATGGAGGGTGTGTGGGTCAGAGCTGTGGGGACAGAAGTCTGAAAACAGAAACTCGTCTTAGGTTTGGGGACATAGGTATGGGAGGCCCGATCTACAGACCTTGAGCAGAACTCTTCAGGATATGAACAAAGAGTGAGTGTGAGGCACTTGCTCAGGCTTTTGACTCTGGATTTTGTGTCACTGATGGCCGTGGAATGTAGGGGCGTCCTCATGGACCATGGGTGAGACTTCCTCTATGGGGATTTGGATGATCCCAAAATTTGGGGGTCATTCCGTGGGATGGGAGGAGTCCATTCTGTTTTTTTTTTTTACCTCAGGTGTGCCACTAAAGAGGGATTCCAGAGCAGAACCCTGGGAAGGGGCGACTGGACAACCCGAACTCTGTATAAGATTGGGGGCCTAAGGGCATGGAAATCCCCATATGGGGTACCTTGGTCCAGCCACTGAGAGGTCTTACTTGAGTACAGTGCTCACACTGAGGGTCACAATGCATGTTTGTGCCCAATGTAGGCATCAAGCATGGGCGGGGACTCATGGGCCATGCTTGATTCTCCTACACTGAACTTTGGACAACATACGAACCACAAGGTTTCTTTCCATGGGGAAGGAGGAATTCTGATTTCTGCATCATGTTCACCCCTGGGCAGTGACTGGAGATAAGATCTAAGTTCTGAATCCAGAAAATCGAGGTTGGGATGAGATGATAACCTAAGGTCATGGAGGGTCCGATGTGCTCAGTGTGCGGTCAGCTTTCTGGGTGTTGTTCAGGAGGTATGGATTCAGGCTGTGTCAGACAGTGCATTAGTGCCCAGGTTAGACTGTATAATTTCGGTACAGTTGAGTTCCATGTAGGTTCATCCTCATTTATTGTGTCAGGGAAGCTCACTGGGGCAACATTTTTCTTCTGGAGGGCTTGCAGAGTGCAGCATTGTGGGTCCAGAATTGCCAAACTTGAGGGCGTCGGGACCAGGAGTGTGAGGACGTAAGTCTGAGATCATAAGCTAGACTTAAGTTTCAGGGCGAGGGCACGGCAGGCACCCTCTGCAGATCCGAATCAAAATCTCATTCATCTGAAGTCAGGACGAGGATCAGACTTAGGCGCAGGTTGGAGTTTCTGTCCATGATGGCCCCTTCATCAAAGGGGTGGAATCTCGAGGCCATGGAGGTTTTCCCACGTTGGGAGTTGTGGGATGCTCCAAACTGCAAGGATTCCTTCTTCGGGAAAATTGAGAACTGTTGGATGGCTCCAGGACATCCCATATGGAATGACTCCAGAGCCGGGTTCTAAGGATGGATGCCTGAGCAGACTGCCTCTTACACCAATTGTCTCCCTGCCACAAGACAGGTACGATCTGATGGCTATGCAGGAGCAATCGTGGGAGCTGAGTTGAAATGGACTCTCCTGAAGATGGGTCTTAATGTGTGTTTGTGTCCATGAGGACGTTGGAATGGGGTGGTGGCCCCAGGGCTCTAAAGGATTCTAACCAGAGATTTTGAAACAACTCGAAAGAGCAAGTTTTCCATGTGGAGACAAGATTTGTTCTAATTGGTGACTCAGGAAACCTACATATGCTGGTATTAGAACCAGGCCTCTGAGGAGAGATACATAGAAACCACAGCAATGCATCCAATTAGGTCCTAGGAGCCTCTCTGGTTCAATCTTCTTCTCTGTCGACATCTGTCTCTTTTATGAAATGGAGGTAGTTGCTCAGCTGGTGTCAGACCGCTCCTGTTTGTCCGGGCGGCCTACACTATAGGGATGGCCTTGGGGACTTTGGAGGTTTCTCCTAAATTGTATGATTATGGACAATGGCATGGGCAGAATTCCTGTGGAGTGGGCAGGCACAGACCTGATGTGTGGCTCCAAGGGCCCAGCCTTGAGGGTGTGTGGGCAAGGACTGTGGGGACAGATGTCTGAAAACACAAACTCAGCTTAGGTTTTGGGACGTAGGTATGGCAGGTCCGATTTACAGACTATGAGGAGAACTTTTGGGGATATGAATAAAGGGTGAAAGTGTGACACCTGTCAGGCTTTTGCCCCTGGATTTTGTGTCAATGATGGCTGTGGAATGTCGAGGAGTCCTCATGGGCCATGGAAGAGTCTTTCTCTCTGTGGATTTGGCCAGATCCCAATTGTTTTGGGTTAATCTGTGGGATTCAGTTTTGTTAACTAAGGTGTCCCACCAAAAGAGGGATTCCAGAGCAGAGCCCTGGACAACAAGAAATCTAACTAAAAATACGGGCCCAGGGGCATGGCAAGCCCAATATGCCTTCTAATGGTCCAGCCACTGAGAGGCCTTCATTGAGGACAGAACTCATGCTGAGGGTGACAATGCGTGTTTATGCCCTCGTGGTACTCAAGCATGGGTGGGGACTCATGGTGCATGCTTGTTTCTCCTACACTGAATGATAGTCAACATGTCAACCACATGAGTTCTTGCCATGGGGAAGTATTAATTCTGATTTCTGCATGTCATTCACCCCTGGGCAGTGATTGGAGATAAGGTCTAGGTTGTGAAGTCTGAAAACCGAGGTTGGGAACAGATGACGACCTAAGACCATGTCGGGTCCGATATGCTCAGCGTGGAGCCAGCTGTCTGGGTGTAGGTCGGGAGGTCCAAGCTTGGGCTGTGTCAGACAGGGCATTAGTGCCCAGGGTAGATTGTATAATTGGGGTACAACTGAGTGCCGTGCAGGTTGATCTTTATTTGGCATTTCTGGGTAGCCCCAAGGGCAATGTTTTTCTTCTGGAGAACAGGCAGAGTGCTGCATTGTGGCTCCGGATTTTCCAAAGTGGATGCCTTGTGGACGGGGAGTGTGAGGACGGAAGTCTGAGAACACATGTTAGGCGTAGGTTCTGGGCGAGGGCACGGCAGGCACCCTCTGCAGATCTGAATCGGGATATCATGAATCTGAAGTCAGGGCGAGGTTCAAACCTAGGCTTAGGTTTGAATTTCTGTCCTTTCTGGCCACTTTATGAAGGGGACAGCATCTCCAGTCCATGGAGGTTTACCCACAATGGGAGTTGTGAGATGCTCCAAACAACAAGGATTCCTTCTGATCAACAATTGAGACCTTTTGTATCACTCCAGTACATACCATACAGAATGACACCAGAGCAGGGATCTAAGGATGGATGCATGGGAAGCCCGCCTCACATTGCAGTTGTCTCCTAGCAAATAGACAGGTTTGATATGCTGGCTCTGTCAGAGCAACCAAGGGGGCTGAGTTGAAATGGACTCTCCTGAGGATGGATGGTAATGTGGGTTTGTGTCCATGGAGACCTTGGAATGGGGCGTTGGTGCATGGGCCCTGAAGGATTCTCCTAACCGGAGGTTTTGAGACATCTCCAAAGGACAAGTTTCCCATGAGGAACGAGATTTGTTCTGATTGGGGCCTCAGGAAACCCCCATATACTGTTATTGGAATATAGGCCTCTGAATAGAGATAACTGGAAACCAAAGCAATGGCTCCGTTTAGAGCCTAGGGGCCTGTCCGGTTGAATCTTCTTCTCTGTGTACATCCATCTAAGGTATTAGTGGAGTTAGATGCTCAGCTGGTGTCAGATGGCCCTTGTTTGTCCCAGGCGGCCTACACTATTGTGAAGGCCTTGGGAACTTTAGAAATTTCTCCTAATTTTATGATTATGGACAATGGAATGGGCAGAATTCCCGTGGAGAGGGAAGGCACAGTTTTGATGTGGCTCCAGGGGCCCCAGCCTGCAGGGTGTGTGCACCAGAACTGTGGAGACAGAAGTCTAAAACACAAACTCAGTTTAGGTTTAGGGATGTAGGTATGGCAGGCCCGATCTACAGACCGTGAGGAGAATTCTTCCGGATATGAAGAAAGAGAGATTGTGAGGCACTTGTTCAGGCTTTTGTTTCTGGATTTTGTGTCAACAATGGGCGTGGAATGTCGGGGAGGCCTCATGGGCCATGGACGAGTCTTCCGCTCTGTGGATTTGGCCCGATTCCAATTGTTTTGGGTCAAACTGTGGGATGGGAGGAGTCCTTTCAGTTTTGTTACCTCAGGTGTCCCACCAAAAGAGGGATTCCAAAGCCGAGCCCTGGGGAGGGGAGACTGGACAACCAGAAATCTGGTTAAAAATTGGGGCCTAGGGGCATGGCAAGCCCAATATGCTGTCTTTTGGTCCAGCCACTGAGAGGCCTTACTTGAGAACTGGGCTCACGTTGAGGGTCACAATGCATGTTTGTGACCGACTTGGTCCTCAAGCATCTGCAGGGCCTCATGGGCCACACTGGTTTCAACTACACTTTACGTTGGATAACATGACAACCACAAGGTTTCTTGCCATGGGGAAGGAGTTCTGATTCCTGCATCATGTTCAACCCTGGGTGGTGACTGGAGATAAGGTTTAGGTTCTGAAGCCTGAAAATCGAGGTTGAAAATAGATGATGACCTAAGGCCATGGCGGGTCCGATGTGCTCAGTGTGTGGCTAGCTGGGTGGGTGCGAGCCAGGAGGTTCAGTCTCAGGCTGTGCCAGAAAGGGCAGTAGTGCCCAGGGCAGCCTGTATTATTGGGGTCCAGTCAAGTGGCATGCAGGTTGATCCTCATTTGGGGAATCTGGGTAGCCCCAGAGGACAATGTTTTTCCTCCGGAAAGCAGGCAGAGTGCTGCCTTGTAGTTCTGGAATTGCCAAACTGGAGGGCTTGTGGGCCAGGAATGTGAGGATGGAAGTTGAGAACACAAACTAGACTTACGTTTCTGGGCAAGGGCACGGCAGGCACACTCTGCAGAGCTGAATCAAGATGTCCTGCATCTGAAGTAAGGGCGAGGATCAGACGATCACTCAGGTTGGAGCTTCTGTCCCTGATGGCCCCTTCATGAAGCACAGGGGGCGGGATCACGAGGCAATGGAGGTTTTCCCACGATGGGAGTTGTGAGATGCTCCAAACAGTAAAGATTCCTCTGCGGGACTATTGAGACCTGTTGGTTGGCTCCAGGACTTCCCATACAGCATCATTCTGAGAATGGTTCTAAGTATGGATGGCTGGGAAGCCTGCCACTCATTCCAATCATCTCCTAGCGACAAGACGGTTTAGATCTGCTGGATCAGGGGGAGCAACTGAGGGGGCTGAGTTGAAATGGACTCTCCTGTGGATGGGTCCTAATGTGGGTGTGTCTCCATGGAGACCTTGGAATGAGGCGCTGGCACCGGGAACCTGAAATGTCCTTCTAACCAGAGGCTTTGAGAGAGCTCCAACATGCAAGTTTCCCATGTGTAGACGAGATTTGTTCTGATGGGTGCCTCAGGAGAAGCCCTCAGCTGGTATTGGAAACAAGGCATTTGAGGAGACATGCCTGTAAACCAAAGCTATGGATCCCATTATGGCCTGGGGTCCTGTCTGGTCAATCTTCTTCTCTGGGGACATCCATCTATGGTATGAGTGGAGGTAGATGCTCAGCTGGTGTCAGACGGCCCTTGTTTGTCCCAGACAACCTACACCATTGGTATGGCCTCAGGGAATTTGGAGGTTTCTCCTAATTTGTACGGTTTTGGATAATGGAATGGGCAGAATACCCATGGATTGGTTAGGCACAGTCCTAATGTGTGGTTCCAGGGGCCCAGCCTGGAGGGTGTGTGGCCCAGGACTTTGAGGACAGAACTCAAAAAACACAAACTCAGCTTAGGTTTGGGGACGTAGTTATGGCACGGCCGAACTACAAATCATGAGAAGAACTCTTCAGGATATGAAGAAAGAGCGAGTCTGAGGCGCTTGCTCAGGCTTTTGTCTCTGGATTTTGTATCAGCGATGGCCGTGGAATGTCGGGGAGGCCTCATGGGCCATGGACGAATCTTCCTCTCTGTGGGTTTGGCCCTATCCCAATTATTTTTCGTGAATCTGTGGGATGGGAGGACTCCTTTAAGGTTTGTTACCTGAGGTGTCCCACCAAAAGAGGAATTCCAAAGCAGAGCCCTGGGCAAGAGTGAAGGGACAACCCGAACTATGGTTAAAAATTGGGGTCTAGGGGCATGGCAAGCCCAATATGCTGTTTCTTCATGCAGCCACTGAGAGGCCTTGCCTGAGGACCGGGCTCAGGCTGAGGGTCACAATGTGTGTTTGAGACCAATGTGGCCCTCAAGCATGGGCTGGGTCTCATGTGTCACACTGGTTTCAACTACACTGAAAGTTGGACAACATGCCAACCACGAGGTTTCTTGCCAAGGGAACGAGTGCTGATTTCTGCATCATTTTCAAACCTGGGCAGTGATTGGAGATAAGGTCAAGGTTCTGAAGCCTGAAAACCGAGGTTGGGTAGAGATGACGACCTAAGGCCATGGCGGGTCCGATGTGCTCAGTGTGCGGCCAGCTGTCTGGGTGGGGCCAGGAGTTCCAGGCTCAGGCTGTGTCAGAATGGGCAATTGTGCCCACTTCAGCCTATATATTTGGTGTACAGCCAAATGGCGTGCAGGTTGATCCTCATTTGGGGTTTCTGGGTAGCCCCAGAGGGCAATGTTCTTCTTCCAGGGAGCAGGCAGAGTGCCGCATTGTACTTCTGGATTGCCAAACTGGAGGGCTTGTGGGCCAGTAGTCTGAGGACTGAAGTCTGAGAACACAAGCTAGGCTTAGTTTTTATGGGTGAGGACATGGCAGGAACAATCTTCAGACCTGAATCGAGATCTCGTGCATCTGAAGTCAGGGTGAGGATCAGACGATCATCAGGTTGGACTTTCTGTCCCTGATGGCCCCTTCATGAATGGGGGGGAATCACGAGGCCATGGGGATTTCCGCACGATGGGACTTGTGAGAAGTTCCAAACTGCAAAGATTCTTCTCCAGGACAATTGAGACCTGTTAGTAGGCGCCAGGCCAAGGATTCCAAGCATGGTTCTGAGGATGGATGGCTGGGTACCCCACCTTGCATTCCAATTTTCTCCTAGCTACAAGAAAGGTTAGATCTGCTGGATCTGGGGGAGCAACTGAGGAGGCTGAGTTGAAATTGACTCTCCTGTGGATGTGTCCTAATATGTTTTTGTGTCTATGGAGACCTTGAAATGAAGCGGTGGCACTGGGTCCCTGATGGGTTCTTCTAAACAGAGACTTTGACACAGCTCCACCGTGCAAGTTTCCCATGTGTAAATGAGATTTGTTCTGATGGGTGAGTCAAGAAACAGCCATATGCTGGTATTGAAATCCAGGCCTCTGAGGAGACATGCCTGGAAACCATAGCAATGGATCCGATTAGTGCCTAGTGGTCTGTTCATTCCTTTTTTCCTCTGGGGACATCAGTCTACGGGTCTGAGTGCAGGTAGGTGCTCTGATGTGCTCAGATTGCTCCTGTTTGTCCTGGGAAGCCACCACTATTGGGATGGCCTCAGGAACTTTGGAGGTTTATCCTATTAGTAGGATTGTGGCCATTGGAATGGGTACACACAATTCCCTTGGAGAGGGCAAGTACAGTCTTCAGGTCTGGCTCCAAGGGCCTGAGCCTGTGGGGTGTGTAGGCCAGGGCTGTTTGGACAGTTGTCTGAAAACACAACCTTGGCTTATGTTTCGGGTCATAGGTATGGCAGGACTGATCTACAGAACATGAGAAGAACTCCTCGGGATATGAAAAAAGGGCGAGTGTGAGGTTCTTGCTCAAGTTTATCTCTGGATATCGTGTCACTCATGGTCGTGAAATTTCCGGGTGACTTCATGGGAAATGGACGAGTCTTACTCTTTAGAAGGTTGGCCTCGTCCAAAGAGTTTGGTGTGTTTATGCCCTTGTCGCACTTGAGAATGGGCTGGGCCTCAGGGTGAATGCTGGTTTCTCCTACACTGAACGTTGGACAACATGCCAACCACAAGGTTTCTTGCCATGGGTAAGGAGGAGTTCTGATTTCTACATACCATCACCCCTGGGCAGTGATTGGAGAAAAGGTCTAGGTTCTGAAGCCTGAAAACTGAGGTATGGAAGAGATGATGTCCGAGGGCCATGGCTGGTCTGTTGTGCTCAGTGTGTGGTCAGCTGTCTGTGTGTTGGTCAGGAGGTCCGGGCTCAGGTGTGTCAGACCGTGCATTAGTGCACAGGTTAGAGTATATAATTTAGGTACAGTCAAGTGGCGTGTAGGTTTATCCTCATATAATGTGCCTGGGCAGCTCATGAGGCAATATTTTTTTTCTAGAGGGCAGGAAGAGTGCTGCACAGTGGGTTCGGAATTGCCAAACTTGAGGTCTTCTGGGCCAGGAGTGTGAGGACGGAAGTCTGAGAAGACAAGCTAGACTTGGGTTTCAGGTCGAGGGCACGCAGGTACCTCGGCAGATCTGAACCAATATCTCATGCATCTGAATTCAGGGCGAGGATCAGACATTGGCTCAGGTTGGAGTTTCTGTACATGACGGCCCATTCATGATTGGAGTGGAATCTCTAGGCCATGGAGGTTTTCCCACGTTGGGAGTTGTGAGATGGCCCTTCAAAGATTCCTTCGCGGGACAATTGAGACCTGTTGGACAGCTCCAGGACATCACATATAGAATGACTCGAGAGCACCATTCGAGGATGGATGCCTGGGAAGCCCGCCTCGCATTCCAATTTTAATCTAGCAACAAGACAGTATAGATCTGATGGCTCTGCAGGTGTTACCGGGGTGGCTGAGTTGACATGGACTTTCCGGAGGATGGGTCCTAATGTTTGTTTGTGTCCCTGAGGGCCTTGGAATGGGGCGGTGGTACCGGCACCCTGAAGTATTCTCCTAAGCCTTTGACATAGCTCCCATGCACAAGTTTCCTTGTGGAGACGAGATTTGTTCTGATGGGTGCCTCAGGAGAAGCCCTATGCTGGTATTGGAATCCAGGCTTTTGAGGAGACATGCCTGTAAACCAAAGCTATGGATCCCATTATGTCCTAGGGTCCTGCCTGGTTCAATCTTCTTCTCTGGGGACATCCATCTATGGTATGAGTGGAGGTTGATGCTCAGCTGGTGTCAGACGGCCCTTGTTTGTCAGGGACAACCTACACTATTGGGATGGCCTCAGGGACTATGGAGGGTTCTCCTAATTTGAACGGTTTGGTACAATGGCATGGGCAGAATTCCCATGGATTGGGTAGGCACAGTACTAATGTGTGGCTCCAGGGGCTCAGTCTGGAGGGTATGTGGCCCAGGAATTTGAGGACAGAAACAAAAACACAAACTCATTTTAGGTTTGGGAACGTAGGTATGGCAAGCCCGACCTACAAACCAGGAGAAGAACTCTTCAGGATATGAAGAAAGAGCGAGTCTGAGGCGCTTGCTCAGGCTTTTGTCTCTGGATTTTGTATCAGCGATGGCCGAGGCCATCATCGAAAGTCGGGGAGGCCTCCTGGGCCATGGACGAATCTTCCTCTCTGTGGATTTGGCCCTATCCCAATTCTTTTTCGTGAATCTGTGGGATGGGAGGACTCCTTTAAGGTTTGTTACCTGAGGTGTCCCACCAAAAGAGGAATTCCAAAGCAGAGCCCTGGGCAAGAGTGAAGGGACAACCCGAACTATGGTTAAAAATTGGGGTCTAGGGGCATGGCAAGCCCAATATGCTGTTTCTTCATGCAGCCACTGAGAGACCTTGCCTGAGGACCGGGCTCAGGCTGAGGGTCACAATGTGTGTTTGAGACCAATGTGGCCCTCAAGCATGGGCTGGGTCTCATGGGCCACACTGGTTTCAACTACACTGAACGTTGGACAACATGCCAACCACGAGGTTTCTTGCCAAGGGAACGAGTTCTGATTTCTGCATCATTTTCAAAACTGGGCAGTGATTGGAGATAAGGTCTAGGTACTGAAGCCTGAAAACCGAGGTTGGGAAGAGATGACGAACTAAGGCCATGGCGGATCCAATGTGCCTAGTGTGCGGCCAGCTGTCTGGGTGGGGCCAGGAGGTCCAGGCTTAGGCTGTGTTAGAAAAGGCAATGATGCCCAGATCAGCCTATATATTTGGTGTACAGCCAAATGGTGTGCAGGTTGATCTTCATTTGGGGTTTCTAGGTAGCCCCAGAGGGCAATGTTTCTCTTGGAGGGCCCACAGAGTGCTGCATCGTACTTCCGGATTGCCAAACTGGAGGGCTTGTGGGCCGGTAGTCTGAGGACGGAACTCTGAGAACACAAGCTAGGCTTAGGTTTTATGGGTGAGGACATGGCAGGCACAATCTACAGACCTGAATCGAGATCTCGTGCACCTGAAGTCAGGTTGAGCATCAGACGATGCCTCAGGTTTGACTTTCTGTCCCTGATGGCCCCTTCATAAAGGGGGGGAATCACGAGGCCGTGGGGGTTTTCCCACCATGGGAGTTGTGAGAAGCTCCAAACTGCAAAGATTCTACTGTGGGACAATTGAGACCAGTTGGTTGGCTCCAGGCCAACGATTCTGAGCAGGGTTCTAAGGATGGATGGCTGGGTAGCCCACATCGCATTCCAATATTCTCCTAGCTACAAGACAGGCTAGATCTGTTGAATCTCGGGGAGCAACCGAGGAGGCTGAGTTTAAATGGACTCTCCTGTGGATGGGTCCTAATATGTTTTTGTGTCTATGGAGACTGTGGCATTAAGCGATGGCACTAGGGCCCTGAAGGCTTCTCCTAAACAGAGGTTTGACACAGCTCCACCATGCAAGTTTCCCATGTGTAGAGGAGAATTGTTCTGATGAGTGAGTCAAGAAACAGCCATATTCTGGTATTGAAATCCAGGCCTCTGAGGAGAGATGCCTGGAAACCAAAGCAATGGATCCGATTAGTGCCTAGGGGCCTGTTGGTTTCTTTTTACCTCGGGCGACATCTATCTATGGGTCAGAGTGCAGGTAGGTACTCAGATGAACTCAGATTGCCCGTGTTTGTCCTTGGAAGCGAACACTATGGGATGGCCTCAGGGAATTTAAAGGTTCATACTTTTAGTTGCGTTGTCGCCATTGGAATGGGCTCACACAATTCCCTTGCGAGGGCAAGAACAGTCCTCAGGTTTGGCTTCAGGGGCCTGAGCCTATAGGGTGTGTAGGCCAGGGCTGTTTGGACAGTTGTCTGAAAACACAAACTCGGCTTCTGTTTCGGGTCATAGGGAGGGCAGGACTGATCTACAGACCATGAGGAGAACATTTCGGTATATGAAAAAAGGGCGAGTGTGAGGCTATTGCTCATGTTTTTGTCTCTGCATATCATGTCACTCATGGTCGTGAAATTTCCGGGTGACTTCATGGGAAATGGACAAGTCTTACTCTCTGGGGATTTGGCCCCTTCCAAAGAGGTTGGGGTCATTCTGTGGGATGGAAGAAGTTGTTTTTTTTTGTTGTTGTTGCTTTCTTTTGTTTCATTTTTTAACCTCCGTTGTCCCACCAAATGAGGAATTCCAGAGTAGAGCTCTGGGGAGGGGTGACTGGACAACCAGAAATCTGGTTAAAAATTGGGGCCTAGGGCTATGTCAAGCCCATTATGACATCTAGTGATCTAGGCTCTGAGAGGACTTACTAGAGGACAGCACTCACCCTGAGGGTCACAATGCATATTTATGCCCTCGTCGCACTAAAGAATAGGCGGGCCTCAGGGTGAATGCTAATTTCTCCTACAATGAACGTTGGACAACATGCCAACCACAAGGTTTCTTGCCATGTGTAAGGAGAAGTTCTGATTTCTGCATCACACTCACCCCTGGGCAGTGATTGGAGATAAAGTCTAGTTTCTGAGGCCTGAAAACTGAGGTAGGGAAGAGATGATGACCTAAGACCATGGCGGGTCTGATGTGCTCAGTGTGCGGTCAGCTGTCTGGGTGTTGGTCAGGAGGTCCGGGCTCAGGATGTGTCAGACAGTGCATTAGTGCCCAGGTTAGACTATATAATTCGGGCAAAGTAGAGTACCGTGTAGGTTTATCTTCATATAAGTTGCCTTAGCAGCTCTTTAGGCAATATTTTTTTTCCAGAAAGCAGGCCATGTGCTGCATTGTGGGACCGGATTTACCAATCATGAGGGCTTTGAGGCCAGGAGAGTGAGGTCGGAATTCTGAGAACAAAAGCTATACTTGGGCTCAGGGCAATGGCACGGCAGGTACCCCCTGCAGATCTGAACCAATATCTCATCCATTTCAAGTCAGGGAGAGAATTAGACTTTGGCGTAGGTTGGAGTTTCTGTGCCTGACGGCCCCTTCATGAAGGGAGCGGAATCTCGTGTCCATGGAGTTTTTCCCACGTGGGAGTTGTGGGTTGCCCCCTTCAAGAATTCCTTCTGCGGGACAATTGAGACCTTTGGGCAGCTCCAGGACATCCCATATGGAATGACTCCAGAGCACCGTTCGAGGGAGGATGCCTGGGAAGCCAGCCTCGCATTCCAATTGTCTCCTAGCAACAAGCCAGTTTAGATCTGATGGCTCTGCGGGAGCAACCGGGGTGGTTGACTTGAAATGGACTTTCCTGAGGATGGGTCCTAATGTGTGTTTGTGTCCATGGGGCCTTGGAATGGGGCCGTGGCACCGGGACCATGAAGTATTCTCCTAAGCTTTTGACAGAGCTCGATGCACATGTTTCCTTGTGGAGACGAGATTTGTTCTGTTTGCTGCCTCAGGAAAACCCCTATGCTGGTATTGGAATCCAGGCTTTTGAGGAGACATGCCTGTCACCAAAGCAATGGATCCGATATGGCCAGGGTCCTGTCTGGTTCAATCTTCTTCTCTGGGGACATCCATCTATGGTATGAGTGGAGGTTGATACTCAGCTGCTATCAGACCACGCTTGTTTGTCACGGGCGACCTGCACTATTGGGATGGCCTCAGGGATTTGTAGGGTTCTCCTAATTTTACGGTTTTGGACAATGGAATGGGCAGAGTTCCCATGGATTGGGTAGGCACAGTCCTTATGTGTGGCTCCAGGGACCGAAGCCTGGAGGGTGTGTGGCCCAGGACTTTGAGGACAGAAGTCTGAAAACATACTCAGCTTAGGTTTGGAGACGTAGGTATGGAAGGCCCGATCTATAAACCATGAGAGGAACTCTTCCGGATATGAAGAAAGAGCGAGTCTGAGGCGCTTGCTCAGGCTTTTGTCTCTGGATTTAGTATCAGAGATGGCCGTGGAATGTCGGGGAGGCCTCATGGGCCATGGACGAATCTTCCTCTCTGTGGATTTGGCCCGATCCCAATTCTTTTTCGTCAATCTGTGGAATGGGAGGACTCCTTTCAGGTTTGTTACCTCAGGTGTCCCGCCAAAAGAGGAATTCCAAAGAAGAGCCCTGGGGAAAAGTGAAGGGAGAACCCGAACTATGGGTAAAATTTGAGGCAGAGGGGCATGGCAAGCCCAATATGCTATCTCTTCATCCAGCCACTGAGAGGCCTTATTGAAGACTGGGATCAGGGTGAGGGTCACAATGTGTGGTTTTGACCAATGTGGCCTGCAAACATGAGCGGGGCCTCATGGGCCACACTCGTTTCAACTACACCTAACGTTGGACAACATGCCAACCACATGGTTTCTTGCCACGGGGAAGGAGTTGCGATTTCTGCATCACTTTCAAGCCTGGGCAGTGATTGGAGATAAGGTCTAGGTTCTGAAACTTGACAACCGAGGTTGGGAAGAGATGACGACCTAAGACCATGGCGGGTCCGATGTGCTCAGTGAGCGGCCAGCTTTCTGTGTGGGGCCAGATAATCAGGGTCAGGCTGTGTCAAAAAGGGCAATAGTGCCCAGGTCAGCCTATATATTTGGGGTACAGTCGAATGGCGTGCAGGTTGATCCTCATTTGGAGTTTCTGGGTAGCCCCACAGGGCAATGTTTTTCTTCCTGAGGGCAGGAAGAGTGCTGCATTATAGTTCTGGTTTGCAAACTGGAGGCTTGTGGGCCAGTAGTCTGAGGAAGGAAATCTGAGAACAAGCTAGGCTTAGGTTTCTGGGTGAGGACAAGGCAGGAACAATCTACAGACCTGAATCGAGATCTCGTGTTTCTGAAGTCAGGGCGAGGATCAGAAGATCGCTCAGGTTGGTGTTTCTGTCCATGATGGCCCTTCATGAAGGGGCGGGGGGGTCACGAGGCTGTAGGGGTTTTCCCACGATGTTAGTTGTGAGAAGCTCCAAACTGCAAAGATTCTTCTGCAGGACAATTGAGACCTGTTGGTTGGCTCCAGGGCAACGATTCCAAGCAGGGTTCTAAGGATGGATGGCTGGGTAGCCCACATCGCATCCCAATTGTGTCCTAGCAACAAGACAGTTTAGATCTGCTGGATCTGGGGGAGCAACCCAGGAGGCTGAGTTGAAATGGACTCTCCTGTGGATGGGTCCTAATGTCTTTTTTTGTCTATGGAGACCTTGGAATGTAGCGGTGGCACTGGGGTCCTGAAGGGTTTTTCCAAACAGAGGCTTTGACACAGCTCCAACGTGCAAGTTTCCCATATGTAGATGAGATGTTTTCTGATGGGTGAGTCAAGAAACAGCCATACGCTGGTATTGAAATCCAGGCCTCTGAGGAGAGATGACTGGATACCACAGCAATGGATCCGTTTAGTGCCTAGGGGCCTGTTCGTTCCTTTTTACCTCTGGGGACATCAGTCTATGCATCTGAGTGCAGGTAGGTGCTCAGATGAGCTCAGATTGCCCCTGTTTTTCCTGGGAAGCCACCACTATTGCGATGGCCTCAGGCAGTTTGGAGGTTTATCCTATTAGTAGGGTTGTGGCCATTGGATTGGACACATACAATTCCCTTGGAGAGGGCAAGTACAGTCCTCAGGTTTGGCTCGAGGGGCCTGAGCCTGTAGGGTGTGTAGGCCAGAGCTGTTTGGACAGTTGTCTGAAAATACAAACGCGGCTTATGTTTCGGGTCATAGGTATGGCAGGACTGATCTACAGACCATGAGGAGAACACTTCAGGATATGAAAAAAGGGCGAGTGTGAGGCTCGTGCTCAATATTTTGTCTCTGGATATCGTGTCAATCATGGTCGTGAAATTTCCGGGTGACTTCATGGGAAATGGACGAGTCTTACTCTCTGGGGTTTTGCCCCGTCCCAAGGGTTTTGGGTCATTCTGTGGGATGGAAGAAGTCCGTTTTGTTGTTGTTGTTGATTTGCTTTGTTTTGTTTTTTAACCTCAGGTGTCACACCAAATGAGGTATTCCAGAGTAGAGCCCTGGGGAGGGCCGACCGGACAACCAGAAATCTGGTTTAAAATTGGGGCCTAGGGCCATGTCAAGCCCATTATGACATCTAATGGTCGAGCCACTGAGAGGACTTACTAGAGCACAGGACTCACGCTGAGGGTCACAATGCGTGTTTATGCCCTCTTCGCACTCAAGAATTGGCGGGGCCTCCGGGTGAATGCTTGTTTCTCCTACACTGAACGTTGGACAACATGCCAACCACAAGGTTTCTTGCCATGGGTAAGGACGAGTTGGGATTTCTGCATCACAGGCACCCCTGGGCATTGGTTGGAGTTAAGGTCTAGGTTCTGAAGCCTGAAAAACCGCAGTTGGGAAGAGATGATGACCTAAGGCCATGGCGGTTCTGATGTGCTCAGTGTGCGGTCAATGTCTGGGTGTTGGTCAGGAGGTCAGAGCTCAGTTTGTGTCAGACAGAGCATTAGTGCCCAGGTTAGACTATATACTTTGGGTACAGTCGAATGCCATGTAGATTTATCCTCATATAAGGTGCCTGGGCAGCTCATTAGGCCAAATTTTTTTTCTAGAGGGCAGGCAGAGTGCTGCATTGTGGGTCTGGAATTGCGAAACTTCCGGGCTTCGGGGCCTAGAGTGTGAGGACGGAAGTCTGAGAACACAAGCTAGACTTGGGTTTCAGGGCCAGGGCACGGCAGGTACCCCTGTAGATCTGAACCTATATCTCATGCATCTGAAGTCAGGGCGAGGATCAGACGTTGGCTCAGGTTGGAGTTTCTGTGCATGACAGCCCCTTCATGAAGGGAGCGGAATCTCGAGGCCATGGAGGTTTTCCCACGTTGGGAGTTGTGGAATGCCCCCTTCAAGGATTCCTACTGCGGGACAATTGAGACTTGTTGGGCAGCTCCAGGACATCCCATATGGAATGACTCCAGGGCACCGTTCGAGGATGGATGCCTGGGAAGCCCGCCCCGCATTCCAATTGTCTCCTAGCAACAAGACAGTTTAGATCTGATGGCTCTGCGTGAGCAACAGGAGTGCCTGACTCGAAATGGACTTCCCTGAGGATGGGTCCTAATGTGTGTTTGTGTCCATGAGGGCTTTAAAATTGGGCGGTGGCACCGGGACCCTGAAGTATTCTCCTAAGCTTTTGACATAGCTCTATGCACAAGGTTCCTTCCGGAGATGAGATTTGTTTTGATGGGTGCCTCAGGAAAACCTCTATGCTGGTATTGGAATCCAGGCTTTTGAAGAGACATGCCTGTAATCCAAAGCAATGTATCCGATTATGGCCTAGGGTCCTGTCTGGTTCAATCTTCTTCTCAGGGGACATCCATCTATGGTATGAGTGGAGGTAGATGCTCAGCTGGTATCAGACCGCCCTTGTTTGTCCCGGGCGACCTGCACTATTGGGATGGCCTCAGGGATTTGTAGGGTTCTCCAAATTTTACTGTTTTGGACAATGGCATCGGCCGAATTCCCATGGATTGGATAGGCACAGTCCTAATGTGTGACTCCAGGGGCCCCAGCCTGGAGGGTGTGTGGCCCAGGACTTTGAGGACAGAAGTCTAAAAACACAAACTCAGCTTAGGTTTGGGGACGTAGGTATGGCAGGCCCGATCTATAAAGCATGAGAAGAACTCTTCCGGATATGAAGAAAGAGCGAGTCTGAGGCGCTTGCTCAGGCTTTTGTCTCTGGATTTTGTATCAGAGATGGCCATGGAATGTCGGGGAGGCCTCATCGGCCATGGATGAATCTTCCTCTCTGTGGATTTGGCCCGATCTCAATTGTTTTTCGTCATTCTGTGGAATGGTAGTACTCCTTTCAGGTTTGTTACCTCAGGTGTCCCGCCAAAAGAGGAATTCCAAAGAAGAGCCCTCGGGAAAAGCGAAGGGACAACCCGAACTATGGGTAAAATTTGGGGCCTAGGGGCATGGCAATCCCAATATGCTGTCTCGTCATCCAGCCACTGAGAGGCCTTACCTTAGGACTGGGATCAGGCTGAGGGTCACAATGTGTGTTTGTGACCAATGTGGCCCATAAACATGGGCGGGGCCTCATGGGCCACACTGGTTTCAACTACACTGAACGTTGGACAACATGCCAACTACATGGTTTCTTGCCACGGGGAAGGAGCTGTGATTTCTGCATCACTTTCAAGCCTGGGCAGTGATTGAAGATAATGTCTAGGTTCTGAAACTTGACAACCGAGGTAGGGAAGAGATGACGACCTAAGGACATGGCGCATCTGGTGTGCTCAGTGTTCGACCAGCTTCCTGGGTGGGGCTAGGATTTCCAGTCTCAGGCTGTGTCAGAAAGGGCAATAGTGCCCAGGTCAGCCTATATATTTGGGGTACAGTCGAATGGCGTGCAGGTGATTCTCATTTGGGTTTCTGGGTTGCACCAGAGGGCAATATTTTTCTTCCTGAAGGCTGGCAGAGTGCTGCATTATAGTTCTGGTTTGCAAACTGGAGGCTTGTGGGCCAGTAGCCTGAGAACGGAAATCTGAGAACACAAGCTAGGCTTAGGTTTCTGGGTGAGGACAAGGCAGGAACAATCTACAGACCTGAATCGAGATCTCGTGCTTCTGAAGTCAGGGCGAGGATCAGAAGATCGCTCAACTTGGTGTTTCTGTCCCTGATGGCCACTTCATGAAGGGGCGCGGTCACGATGTTGTGGGGGTTTTCCCACGATGTTAGTTGTGAGAAGCTCCAAACTGCAAAGATTCTTGTGCAGGACAATTGAGACATGTTGGTTGGCTCCAGGCCAACGATTCCAAGCAGGGTTCTAAGGATTGATGCCTAGGTAGCCCACCTTGCATTCCAATTGTGTCCTAGCAACAAGACAGGATATATCTGCTGGATCTGGGGGAGCAATCTGGATCTGAGTTGAAATGGACTCTCCTGTGGATGGATCCTAATATGTTTTTGTGTCCATGGAGATCTTGGAATGAAGCGGTGGCACTGGGGCCCTGAAGGGTTTTTTTAAACAGAGGCTTTGACACAGCTCCAACGTGCAAGTTTCCCATATGTAGATGAGATGTGTTCTGTCGGATGAGTCAGGAAACAGCCATATGCTGGTATTGAAATCCAGGCCGCTGAGGAGAGATGACTGGATACCACAACAATGAATCCAAATAGTGCCTAGGGGCCTGTTCGTACCTTTTTACCTCTGGGGACATCTGTCTATGGGTCTGAGTGCATGTAGGTGCTCAGATGGGCTCAGATTGCTCCTGTTTGTCCTGGAGAGCCACCACTATTGGGATGGCCTCAGGGAGTTTGGAGGTTTATCCTATTAGTAGGTTGTGGCCATTGGAATGGGCACATACAATTCCCTTGGAGAGGGCAAGTACAGTCCTCAGGTTTGGCTCCAGGGGCCTGAGCCTGTAGGGTGTGTAGGCAGAGCTGTTTGGACAGTTGTCTGAATACACAAACGCGGCTTATGTTTCGGGTCATAGGTATGGCAGGATTGTTCTACAGACCATGAGGAGAACTCTTCGGGATATGAAAAAAGGTCGAGTGTGAGGCTCTTGCTCAATTTTTTGTCTCTGGATATCTTGTCACTCATGGTCGTGAAATTTCCGGGTGACTTCATGGGAAATGGACGAGTTTTACTCTCTGGGGGTTTGGCCCCGTCGCAAGATTTTGGGGTCATTTTGTGGGATGGAAGAAGTCCGTTTTGTTGTTGTTGTGATTTGCCTTGTTTTGTTTTTTAACCTCAGGTGTTCCACCAAATGAGGTATTCCAGAGTAGAGCCCTGGGGAGGGCCTACTGGACAACCAGAAATCTGGTTACAAATTTGGGCCTAGGGACATGTCAAGCCCATTATGACATCTAATGGTCGAGCGACTGAGAGGACTTATTAGAGGACAGGACTCACACTGAGGGTCACAATGCGTGTTTATGCCCACTTCGCAAACAAGAATGGGCGGGGCCTCATGGTGAATCCTGGTTTTTCCTACACTGAACGTTGGACAACATGCCAACGTCAAGATTTCTTGCCATGGGTAAGGAAGAGTTCTGATTTCTGCATCACAGGCACCCTTGGGCAGTGATTGGAGATAAGGTCTAGATTCTGAAGCCTGAAAACTGAGGTAGGGAAGAGATGATGACCTAAGGCCATGGCGGGTCGGATGTGCTCAGTGTGCGGTCAGCTGTCTGGGTGTTGGTCAGGAGGTCCGGGCTCAGGTTGTGTCAGACAGTGCATTAGTGCCCAGGTAGACTATATAATTTGGGTACAGTCGAGTGCCATGTAGATTTCTCCTCATATAAGTTGTCTGGGCAGCTCATTAGGCAAAATTTGTTTTCTAGAGGGCAGGCAGAGTGCTTCATTGTCGGTCCGGAATTGCCAAACTTGAGGGCTTCGTTTCCAGGAGTGTGAGGACGGAAGTCTGAGAACTCAAGCTAGACTTGTGTATCAGGGCGAGGACACGGCAGGGACCACTGTAGATCTGAACCAATATCTCATGCATCTGAAGTCAGGGCGAGGATCAGACGTTGGCTCAGGTTGGAGTTTATGTGCATGACGGCCCCTTCATGAAGGGAGCGGAATCTCGAGGCCATGGAGGTTTTCCCACGTTGGGTGTTGTGGGATGCCCCCTTCAAGGATTCCTTCTGCCGGACAATTGAGACCTGTTAGGCAGCTTCAGGACATCCCATTTGGAATGACTCCAGGGTACCATTTGAGGATGAATGACTGGGAAGCCGGCCCTGCATTCCAATTGTCTCCTAGCAACAAGAGAGTTTAGATCTGATGGCTCTGCGTGAGCAACAGGAGTGGCTGACTTGAAATGGACTTTCCTGAGGATGGGTCCTAATGTGTGTTTGTGTCCATGAGGGCCTTAAAATGGGGCGGTGGCAGCGGGACCCTGAAGTATTGTCCTAAGCTTTTGACATAGCTCCATGCACAAGTTTCCCTGTGGAGACGAGATTTGTTCTGATGGGTGCCTCAGAAAAACCCCTATGCTGGTATGGGAATCCAGGCTTTTGAGGAGACATGCCTGTAAACCAAAGCAATGTATCCGATTAAGGCCTAGGGTCCTGTCTGGTTCAATCTTCTTCTCAGGGGACATCCATCTATGGTATGAGTGGAGGTAGATGCTCAGCTGGTATCAGACCGCTCTTGTTTGTCCCGGGCGACCTGCACTATTGGGATGGCCTCAGGGATTTGGAGGGTTCTCCTAATTTTACGGTTTTGGACAATGGAATGGACAGAATTCCCATGGATTGGGTAGACACAGTCCTAATGTGCGACACCTGGGGCCCCAGCCTGGAGGGTGTGTGGCCCAGGACTTTGGGGACAGAAGTCTGAAAACACAAACTCAGCTTAGGTTTGGGTAGGCAGGTATTGAAGGCCCGATCTATAAACCATGAGAAGAACACTTCCGGATATAAAGAAAGAGCGAGTCTGAGGCACTTGCTCAGGATTTTGTCTCTGGATTTTGTATCAGCGATGGCCGTGGAATGTCGGGAAGCCTCATAGGCTATGGACGAATCTTCCTCTCTGGGGATGTGGCCCGATCCCAAATGTTTTTCGTCAATCTTTGGAATGGGAGGACTCCTTTCAGGTTTGTTACCTCAGGTGTCACGCCAAAAGAGAAATTCCAAAGATGAGCCCTGGGGAAAAGTGAAGGGAGAACCCGAACTATGGGTAAAATTTGGGGCCTAGGGGCATGGTAAGCCCAATATGCTGTCTCTTCATCCAGCCACTGAGAGGCCTTACCTGAAACCTGGGATCAGGCTGAGGGACACAATGTGTGTTTGTGACCAATGTGGCCCATAAACATGGGCGGGGCCTCATGGGCCACACTGGTTTCAACTACACTGAACGTTGGAAAACATGCGAACCACTAGGTTTCTTGCCAAGGCGAAGGAGAAGTTCTGATTCTTGCATCACGTTCACTCCTGAGCAGTGAGTGGAGATAAGGTATAGGTTCTGAAGGTGAAAACTGCGGTAGGGTAGAGATAATGGCCTAAAGCCATTGTGGGTGTGATATGCTCAGTGTACGGCCAGCTGTTTGAGTGTTGGACTGGAGGTCTGCCCTCAGGCTGTGTCAGACAGGGCTTTAGTGCACAGGCAAGACTGTATAATTGGGGTATGGTCGAGTGGCATGCAGGTTGTTAATCATTTGGCGTTTCTGGTTAGCCCTATAGGGCAACATTTTTCTTCTGGAGGGCAGGCAGAGTGCTGCATTGTGTCTCCAGAATTGCCAAACTGGAGGGGTGTGGCCAGGATTGTGAGGAAGGAAGTCTGAAAACACAAGCTAGCACGAGTTTTGGGGCCAAGAGCATGGCAGGCCCACTCTGCAGAGGCTGAATCGAGATCTCCTGCAGGTGAGGTCAGGGCGAGTATCAGATGTTGCCTCAAGCTGGAGTTGGTGTCCATGACGGCCCTTACATGAAGGGGGTGGGGGCGTCATGAGGCCAGGGAGGTTTCCCTACGCTGGGAGTTGTGAGCTGCTCCAAACTTCAAAGTTTCCTTCTTCGGGACAGTCGAGTACTATTGGATGGTCCCTTGATGCCCCATACAGAAAGACTCGAGAGCAGGGGACTAAGCATGGATGCCGAGAAACGCCAACTCACCTTCCCATTTCCTGGTCGAGACAAGGCACGCTCAATCTGCGGGCTCTTGGGTGAGCTACCCAGAAGGCTGAGTTTAAATATACTCTCCTGATGATGAGTCATAATGTGGGTTGGTGGCCATGGAGACCTTGGAATGTGGCAGTAGCTAAGGGACTCTGCAGGATTCTCCAACCCGAAGAGCTTGACACAACCCCAACAAGGAAGCTTCCCATGTGGAGATGAGAGGTCTTCTGTCTGGTGCCTCAGGAAAGCCCCGTATGCTGGTCTTCGAACCCAGGCCTCTGAGGAGTGATACCTGGACACCAAAGCAAGAGTTCATAATAGGGCCTAGGGGCTTGTCTGGTTCAATCTTCTGTCTCTGCGGATATCTGTCTGTGTGTCTGCATGGAGGTAGTAGTTGCTCAGCTTGTGTCATAATGCCCCTATTTGTCCAGTGCGGCTTGCGGTAGTGGGATGTCCTTGGGGACCTTGAGGTTTCTACTATTTTGTAGAGTTGTGGCCAATGGAATGGGCAGTTTCTTAGGAGAGAGCAGGCACAGTACTGTGGTGTGGCTCCAGAGACCCCAGCCTGGAGGCTGTGTGGGCCATGGCTGTGCAGACAGACATCCAAAAACCCTAACTCAGCTCAGGTTTGGGGCCGAGGTTACGGCAGGCCTGATCTACAGTCCATGAGGGGAGCTCCTCTGGATATGAAAGAAGGGTGAGAGGGAGGCAGTCGCTCAGGCTTTTGTCTCTGGATGTTATGTCCACAATGGCCGTTTAATGTAGGAGTTGCCTCATGGGTCGTAGAAGTCTCCCTCTCTGGTAGTTTGTCCACCCCCAAGAGTTTGGGGTCATTCTGTGGGAAGGGAAGTGTCCTCTTTTCTGCTTCATGTGTCCCCCCAGTAGAGGGATTCTAGAGCATAGCAGTGGGTACTGACAACTGGAATACTCGCCCTCGGTTAAGCCTGGGGGCCTATGGATATGACAAGCAGGTTTTCCCTCATTGAACGTTGGACAACATGCCAACCACAAGGTTTCTGGCCATGGGGAAGGAGGAATTCTAATTTCTGCATCACGTTCACCCCTGGGCAGTGATTGGAGATAAGGTCTAGGTTCTGAAGCCTGAAAACCGAGGTTGGGAAGAGATGACGACCTACAGCCATAGCGGGTCCTATGTGTCCAGGTTGGGGCCAGCTGTCTGTGTGTCGTTTGGGATGTCTTGTCTCAGGCTGTGCCAGACAGGGCATTAGTATACAGGGTAGGCTGTATAATTGCTTAACAATCGAGTGGCATGCATTAGAAAATCATTTGGGGTTTCTTATTAGCAGCATAGGGCATAGTTTTTCTTCTGGAGGGCAGGCAGAGTGCTGCATTGTGGCTTCGGAATTCCCAAACTGGAGGGCTTGTGGGCCAGGAGAGTGAGGACGGAAGTCTGAGAACACAAGCTAGGCTTAGGTTTCGGGGCAGAGAAGAGAATTGTTTTGATGAGTGCCTAAGGAATCTCCCATATGCTGGTATTGGAAACCAGGCCTCTGAGGAGAGATGACTGGAATCAAAAGCAATGGATCTGATTGGGGCCTAAGTGCCTGTCCAGTTTAAACTTATTCTATGGGGATATCTGTCTCTGGGTCTGAGTGGAGGTAGTTTCCTAACTTGTGAAAGATCATCCCAGTGTGTCCTGGGCAGCCAACACTATTCGGATGGCCTCGGGGAGTTCGGAGGATTCTCCTAATCTATAGGGTTGTGGACAATGGAAATGGTAGAATTCCCCTGGAGAGGAAAGCCACAGTCCTGAGGTGTGGCTCCAGGGGACCCAGCTTGGATGGGGTGTGGGCCAGGCCTGTGGGGACAGAAGTCTGAAAACACAAACTCAGCTTAGGTTTGGGGATGTATGTATGAAGGCTCGATCTACAGACCGTGAGAATTTTCCGGGCTATGAACAAAGGGCGAGTATGTGGCGCTTGCTCAGTCTTTTGTCTCTGGATTTTGTGTCAACGGTGGCCGTGGAATGTCGGGATGTCCTCAAGGGCCATGGTCAATTCTTTCTCTGGTGATATGGCCTGATCCCAAGTGGTTGGGATCATTCTGTGGATTGGAAAATCCTTTCTGTATTTTTTTTTTTACCTCAGGTGTCCCATCAAAGAGGGATTACCGAGTAGAGCCCTGAGTAGGGGTGACTAGACATCTCGAACCCTGTTTGAGATTGGGGGACTAGGGTCTTGGAAGCCCCATATGTGGGCTGTTGTTCCAGTCACTAAGAGGCTTTACATGAGGATAGGGCTCACGCTGAGGGTCACAATGTGTGTTTGTGCAAATTGTGGCCCTCAGGGATAGGTGGGGCCTCATAGTCCTTGCTGCTTTCTCCTACAATGAACATTGGACAACATGCCAACCACTAGGTTTCTTGCCAAGGCGAAGGAGAAGTTCTGATTCTTGCATCACGTTCACTCCTGAGCAGTGAGTGGAGATAAGGTCTAGGTTCTGAAGGTGAAAACTGAGGTTGGGTAGAGATGATGGCCTAAAGCCATTGTGGGTGTGATATGCTCTGTGTACGGCTAGCTTTCTGGGTGTTGGACTGGAGGTCTGCCCTCAGGCTGTGTCAGACAGGGCTTTAGTGCACAGGCTAGACTGTATAATTGGGGTATGGTCGAGTGGCATGCAGGTTGTTACTCATTTGGCGTTTCTGGTTAACTATATAGGGCAACATTTTTCTTCTGGAGGGCAGTCAGAGTGCTGCATTGTGTCTCCAGAATTGCCAAACTGGAGGGGTGTGGCCAGGATTGTGAGGAAGGAAGTCTGAAAACACAAGCTAGCACGAGTTTTGGGGCCAAGAGCATGGCAGGCCCACTCTGCAGAGGCTGAATCGAGATCTCCTGCAGGTGAGGTCAGGGCGAGTATCAGATGTTGCCTCAAGCTGGAGTTTGTGTCCATGAAGGCCCCTTCCTGAAGGGGGTGGGGGCGTCATGAGGCCAGGGAGGTTTCCCTACGCTGGGAGTTGTGAGCTGCTCCAAACTTCAAAGTTTCCTTCTTCAGGACAGTCGAGTACTATTGGATGGTTCCAGGATGCCCCATACAGAAAGACTCGAGAGCAGGGGCCTAAGCATGGATGACGAGAAACGCCAACTCACCTTCCCATTGCCTGGTCGAGACAAGGCACGCTCAATCTGCGGGCTCTTGGGTGAGCTACCCAGAAGGCTGAGTTTAAATGGACTCTCCTGATGATGAGTCATAATGTGGGTTGGTGGCCATGGCGACCTTGGAATGTGGCAGTAGCTAAGGGACTCTGCAGGATTCTCCAACCCGAAGGGCTTGACACAACTCCAACAAGGAAGCTTCCCATGTGGAGATGAGACGTCTTCTGTCTGGTGCCTCAGGAAAGTCCCGTATGCTGGTCTTCGAACCCAGGCCTCTGAGGAGTGATACCTGGACACCAAAGCAAGAGTTCATAATAGGGCCTAGGGGCCTGTCTGGTTCAATCTTCTGTCTCTGCGGATATCTGTCTGTGTGTCTGCATGGAGGTAGTAGTTGCTCAGCTTGTGTCATAATGCCCCTATTTGTCCAGTGCGGCTTGCGGTAGTGGGATGTCCTTGGGGACCTTGAGGTTTCTACTATTTTGTGGAGTTGTGGCCAATGGAATGGCCAGTTTCTTAGGAGAGAGCCGGCACAGTACTGTGGTGTAGCTCCAGAGACCCCATCCTGGAGGCTGTGTGGGCCATGGCTGTGCAGACAGACATCCAAAAACCCTAACTCAGCTCAGGTTTGGGGCCGAGGTTACGGCAGGCCTGATCTACAGTCCATGAGGGGAGTTCCTCTGGATATGAAAGAAGGGTGAGAGGGAGGCAGTCGCTCAGGCTTTTGTCTCTGGATGTTTTGTCCACAATGGCCGTTTAATGTAGGAGTTGCCTCATGGGTCGTAGAAGTCTCCCTCTCTGGTAGTTTGTCCAGCCCCCAAGAGTTTGGGGTCATTCTGTGGGAAGGGAAGTGTCCTGTTTTCTGCTTCATGTGTCCCCCCAGTAGAGGGATTCTAGAGCATAGCAGTGGGTACTGACAACTGGAATACTCGCCCTCTGGTTAAGCCTGGGGGCCTATGGATATGACAAGCCCCATATGCAGGATCTTGGTCCAGCCACTGAAAGGCGTTACTTTAATACGGGACTCACGCTGCAGGTCACAATGCATGTCTGTGCCCTAGGCGGCCCTCAAGCACTGGCGTGGCCTTTCGGACAATGCAGGTTTTCCCACATTGAACGTTGGACAACATGCCAACCACAAGGTTTCTGGCCATGGGGAAGGAGGAATTCTAATTTCTGCATCACGTTCACCCCTGGGCAGTGATTGGAGATAAGGTCTAGGTTCTGAAGCCTGAAAACCGAGGTTGGGAAGAGATGACGACCTACAGCCATAGCGGGTCCTATGTGTCCAGGTTGGGGCCAGCTGTCTGGGTGTCGTTTGGGATGTCTTGTCTCAGGCTGTGCCAGACAGGGCATTAGTATACAGGGTGGGCTGTATAATTGCTTTACAAACGAGTGGCATGCATTAGAAAATCATTTGGGGTTTCTTATTAGCAGCATAGGGCAAAGTTTTTCTTCTGGAGGGCAGGCAGCATGCTGCATTGTGGCTTCGGAATTCCCAAACTGGAGGGCTTATGGGCCAGGAGAGTGAGGACAGAAGTCTGAGAACACAAGCTAGGCTTAGGTTTCGGGGCAAGGACATGGCAGGCACACTCTGCAGAGCTGAATTGAGATCTCATGCGTCTGAAGTCAGGTCGAGGTTCAGACTTTGGCTCAGGTTTGAGTTTCTGTCCATGTTGGCCCCTTCAGGAAGGGGGGGCATTATGAGGCCATGGGGGTTTTCCCACTATTGGAGTTGTTAGATGCTTCACACCGCAAGGATTCCTTCTGTGGGACAATTAAGATTTGTTGGATGGCTCCAGGACGTCTTATAAGGTATTTTTCCAGAACAGTGTTCTAAGTATGGATGCCTGGGCAGCCAGCCTCACATACCAATTGTCTCCTAGCAACAAGAAACGTTTGATCTGCTGGCTTGGGGTAGCAACAGAGGGGGCTGAGTTGAAATGGACTTTCCTGAGGATGGTCTTAATGTTGGTTTGAGTCCATGGAGACCTTGGTATGGGGCAGTGGCACCAGGGCCCTGAAGGATTCTCCTAACCAGAGGTTATGACAAAGCTCCAATGAGCAAGTTTTCCATGGGGAGACGAGATTTGTTCTTATTGGTGCCTCAGGAAACCACCATATGCTGGTATTGGAAACGAGGCCTCTGAGGAGAGATGCCTGGAAACCAAAGCAATGGATCTGATTAGGGCCTAGGGGCCTGTCCGGTTCAATATTCTTCTCTAGGGACATCTGTTGTCTGAGTGGAGGTAGTTGCTCAGCTGGTTTGAGATCACCCCTGTTTGTCCTGGGCGGCCTACACTATTGGGATGGCCTCGGTGACTTTGGAGGTTTTTCCTCATTTGCAAGGTTGTGGCCAATGGAATGGGAAGAATTCCCTTGAAAGGGAAGCACAGTCCTGAGGTGTGGCTCCAGGGTCCCAAGTGTGGAGCATGTGTGGTCAGGGCTATTTGGTCAAAAGTCTGAAAACACAAACTCCACTTAGGTTGGGGAATGTAGGTATGGCCGGCCCGATCTATAGACCGTGAGGAGAACTCTTCGGCATATGAACAAAGGGCGAATGTGAGGTGCTTGCTCATGCTTTTTTTTTTTTTTTCTGGAAATGTGTCACCGATTCCCATGGAATGTCGGGGTGTCCTCATGGGCCATCAATGAGGCTCCCTTTCTGGGGATTTGACCTGATCCCAAGAGTTTGGGGTCATTCTGTGGGAAGGGAGGAGGCCTTTCTGTTTTTTTTTTTGTTTATTTATTTATTTATTTATTTATTTATTTATTTATTTATTTATTTTACCTCAGGTGGACCACCAAAAGAGGGATTCCAGACCAGAGTCGTGGGTGGGGGCAAATGGACAACCAGACCTCTGGTTAACATTGGGACCTAAGAACATGGCAAGCCCCATATGTGTGCTCTTGGTCCAGACACTGAGAGGCCTTCCTTGAGGATATGTCTCACACTGAGTTTCACAATGTGTTTTTGTGCCCAAGGAGCCCCTCAAGTCAGGGCGTGGCCTAATGTACCATGCTGGTTTCTCCTACACTGAACGTTGCACAATATGGCAACCATAAGTTTTCTGGCCATGGGGAAGATGGATTTCTAATTTCTGCAACACTTTCACTCCTGGACTGTGATTGGATTTAAGGTCTAGGTTCTGAAGCCTGAAAACTGAGGTTGGGAAGAGATGAAGACCTAAGGCCATGGTGTGGCTGATGTGCTCAGTGTTCGGCCAGCTGTTGAGTGTTGGTTGAGAGGTGCAGGCTCAGGCTGTGGCAGACAGAAAATTAGTGCCCAGGCTAGACTGTATCATTGGGATGCAGTCGAGTTTCTTGCAGGATGGTACTCATTTGTGGTTACTGGGTAGCCCCAGAGGGCAACGTTTTTCTTCTGAAGGGAAGACACAGTGCCACATAGTGGCTCCAGAATTCCCAAACTGGAAGGCTTGTGGGCCAGGAGTGTGAGGAAGAAATTCTGAGAACACAAGCCAGACTTAGATTTCGGGGTGAGGGGACGGCAGGCACCCTCTGCAGAGATGATTCGAGATCCTGTATACCTGAAGACAGAGCTAGGATCAGACGTTGGCTTAGGTCGGAGTTTCTGTCCATGACAGCCCCTTCATGAAGGGGAGGGTGTCACGAGGACATGGAGGTTTTCCCACGATGGGAATTGTGAGATGCTCCAAACCGCAATGATTCCTTCTGTGGGACTGTCGAGACCTGTTGGATGGCTCCAGGACATCCCATAAGGAAGTTATCCAGAGCAGGGTTCTAAGGATGGATGCCTGGGCAGCCTGCCTCCCACTCCGGGTTTCTCATAGCGCCAAGGCAAGTTCGATCTGCTGGATCTACGGGAGCAACCGAGGCGGGTGTGTTGAAATGGGTGAGTTGAGGATGGGTCATAATGTGCATTTGTGTCCATGTAGACCTTGGAATGGGGTGCTTGAACCGGGGCCTTGAGGGATGTTCATAACCGGAGGTTTTGATGGAGCTCTAAAGAGTATGTTTCCTATGTAGAGAAGAGAATTGTTTTGATGAGTGCCTAAGGAATCTCCCATATGCTGGTATTGGAAACCAGGCCTCTGAGGAGAGATGACTGGAATCAAAAGCAATGGATCTGATTAGGGCCTAAGTGCCTGTCCAGTTCAATCTTATTCTATGGGGATATCTGTCTCTGCGTCTGAGTGGAGGTAGTTTCCTAACTTGTGAAAGATCATCCCAGTGTGTCCTGGGCAGCCAACACTATTCGGATGGCCTCGGGGAGTTCGGAGGATTCTCCTATTCTATAGGGTTGTGGACAATGGAAATGGTAGAATTCCCCTGGAGAGGAAAGCCACAGTCCTGAGGTGTGGCTCCAGGGGACCCAGCTTGGATGGGGTGTGGGCCAGGCCTGTGGGGACAGAAGTCTGAAAACACAAACTCAGCTTAGGTTTGGGGATGTATGTATGAAGGCTCGATCTACAGACCGTGAGAATTTTCCGGGCTATGAACAAAGGGCGAGTATGTGGCGCTTGCTCAGGCTTTTGTCTCTGGATTTTGTGTCAACGGTGGCCGTGGAATGTCGGGATGTCCTCAAGGGCCATGGACAATATTTTCTCTGGTGATTTGGCCTGAACCCAAGGGGTTGGGATCATTCTGTGGATTGATAGAGTCCTTTCTGTATTTTTTTTTTTTTACCTCAGGTGTCCCATCAACGAGGGATTCCCGAGGAGAGCCCTGAGTAGGGGTGACTAGACATCTCGGACTCTGGTTGAGATTGGGGACTAGGGGCTTGGTAAGCCCCATATGTGGGCTGTTGTTCCAGTCACTAAGAGCCTTTACATGAGGATAGGGCTCACGCTGAGGGTCACAATGTGTGTTTGTGCAAATTGTAGCCTCAGAGATAGGTGGGGCCTCATAGTCCATGCTGCTTTCTCCTACAATGAACATTGGACAACATGCCCAACACTAGGTTACTTGCCCAGGCGAAGGAGAAGTTCTGATTCTTGCATCACGTTCACTCCTGAGCAGTGAGTGGAGATAAGGTCTAGGTTCTGAAGGTGAAAACTGAGGTTGGGTAGAGATGATGGCCTAAAGCCATTGTGGGTGTGATATGCTCTGTGTACGGCCAGCTGTCTGGGTGTTGGACTGGAGGTCTGCCCTCAGGCTGTTTCAGACCGGTCTTTAGTGCACAGGCTAGACAGTATAATTGGGGTATGGTCGAGTGGCATGCAGGTTTTAACACATTTGGCGTTTCTGGTTAGCCCTATAGGGCAACATTTTTCTTCTGGAGGGCGGGCAGAGTGCTGCATTGTGTCTCCAGAATTGCCAAACTGGAGGGGTGTGGCAAGGATTGTGAGGAGGTAAGTCTGATAAACCTCCAAAGTCCCTGATCCATCTCAATAGTGGTGGCTTCCCAGGAAAAACAGGGGCAATCTGAGCCCAACTGAGCACCTACCTGCACTCAGACCCATAGACAGATGTCCCCTGAGGAAAAAAGGAAAGAACAGGCCCCTAGGCACTAATCAGATCCATATCTTTGGTTTCCAGGCATCTCTCCTCAGAGGCCTGGATTTCAAAAGCAGCATATAGCTGTTTCTTGACTCACCCATCAGAAAACATCTCATCTACACATGGGAAACTTGCACGTTGGAGCTGTGTCAAAGCCTCTGTTTAGGAGAACCCTTTAGGGCCCCAGTGCCACCGCTTCATTCCAAGGTCTCCATAGACACAAAAGCACGTTAGGACCCATCCCCAGGGGTGTCCATTTCAACTCAGCGTCCTCGGTTGCTCCCCACAGATCCAGGAGATCTAACCTGTCTTGTTGCTAGGAGACAATTGGAATGAGAGGTGGGCTACCTAGCCAACCATCCTTAGAACCCTGCTCAGAATCATTAGCCTGGAGCCAAACAACTGGTCTCAATTGTCCTGCAGAAGACTCTCTGCAGTTTGGAGCTTCTCACAACTCCCATCGTGGGAAAACACCCATGGCCTCGTGATGCCCCCCCCCATTCATGAAGGGGCCATCAGGGTCAGAAACTCCAACCTGAGCGATAATCTGATCCTCGACCTGACTTCAGATGCACGAGATCTCGATTCAGGTCTGTAGATTGTGCCTGCCATGGCCTCACCCAAAACCTAAGCCTAGCTTGGTTCTCAGACTTTTGTCGTCAGAGTACTGGCCCACAAGCCCTCCAGTTTGGCAATCCAGAACTACAATGCAGCACTCTGCCGGCCCTTCAGAAGAAAAACATTGTTCTGGGGCTACCCAGTAATCCCAAATGAGGATCAACCTGCACCGACCTTGGCTGTACCCCAAATACATAGGCTCACCAGGGCTCTAATGCCCTTTCTGACACAGCCTGAGCCTGGACCCCCTGGACTCTCCCAGACAGCTGGCCGCACACTGAGCACATCGAGCCGCCATGGCCTTAGCTCGTCATCTCTTCCCAACCTCGGTTTTCAGGTTTCAGAACCTAGACCTTATCTCCAATCACTGCCCAGGGTTGAAGGTGAGCAGAAATCAGAACTCCTTCCCCATGGCAAGAAAACTTGTGGTTGGCATGTTGTCCAACGTTCAGTGTAGTTGAAAGCAGGGTGGCCCATGAGGCCCGGCCCATGCTCGCGGGCCACATTGGTCAAAAACACACATTGTGACGCTCAGGCTGAGCCCAGTCCTCAAGTAAGGCCACTCAGTGGCTGGATGAAGTGATAGCATGTTGGGCTTGCCATGCCCCTAGGCCCCAATTTTTAACCATAGTTCGGGTTGTCCCTTCAGTCTTCCCCACGGCTTTGCTTTGGAATTCCTCTTGGTGGGACACCTGAGGTAACAAAACTGAAATGAGTCCTCCCATCCCACAGATTGACGAAAAGCAATTGGGAATCGGGCCAAAACCTCAGAGAGGAAGATTCATCCATGGCCCATGAGGCCTCCACGACATTCCACGGCCATCGTTGATACAAAATGCAGAGACAAAAGCCTGAGCAAGCGCCTCAGACTTGCACTTTCTTCATATCCTGAAGAGTTCTTCTCATGGTTTGTAGATCGGGCCTGCCATACCTATGTCCCCAAACCCTAGCTGAGTTTGTCTTTTCAGACTTCTGTCCTCAAAGTCTTGGGCCCCACACCCTCCAGGCTGGGCCCCTGGAGCCACACATTAACTGTGCCTACCAATCCATGGGAATTCTGCCCATTCCATGGTCCAAAATCGTACAAATCAGGAGAAACCTCCAAAGTCCCTGAGGCCATTCCAATAGTGTAGGTCGCCCGGAACAAACAAGGGCTGTCTGACACCAGCTGATAATCGACCTCCACTCATACCATAGATGGATGCCCCAGAGAAGAAGATTGAACCAGACAGGACCCTAGGCCATAATAGGATCCATTGCTTTGGGTTACAGGCATGTGTCCTCAAAAGCCTGATTCCAATACGAGCATAGGGGTTTTCCTGAGACACCCATCAGAACTCATCTCGTCTCCACAAGGAAACCTGTGCATGGGAGCCATGTCCAAAGCTTAGGAGAGTACTTCAGGGTCCCGGTGCCACCGCCCCATTCCAAGGCCCTCATGGACACAAAAACACATTAGGACCCATCCTCAGGAAAGTCCATTTCAACTCAGCCACCCCGGTTGCTCCGGCAGAGCCATCAGATCTAAACTGTCTTGTTGCTAGGAGACATTTGGAATGCGAGGCGGGCTTCCCAGGCATCCATCCGCGAACGGTGCTCTTTAGTCATTCCATATGGGATGTCCTGGAGCTGTCCAACAGGTCTCAATTGTCCCGCAGAAGGAATCCTTGAATAGGGCATCCCACAACTCCCAACGTGGGAAAACCTCAATGGCCTCGAGATTCCTTTCCCTTCATGAAGCGGCCGTCATGCTCAGAAACTCCAACCTGAGCCAACGTCTGATCCTCGCCCTGACTTCAGATGCATGAGATATTGGTTCAGATCTGCAGGGGGTACCTGCCGTGCCCTCGCCCTGAAACCCAAGTCTAGCTTGTCTTCTCAGACTTCCGTCCTCACACTCCTGGCCCCGAAGCCCTCAAGTTTGGCAATTCCGGACCCACAATGCAGCACTCTGCCTGCCCTCTAGAAAAAAAATTATTGCCTCATGAGCTGCCCAGGCACCTTAAATGAGGGTAAACCTACACAGCACTCGACTTTACCCAAATTATATAGTCTATCCTGGGCACTAATGCACTGTCAAACACAACCTGAGCCCGGACCTCCTGACCAACACCCAGAAAGCTGACCGCACACTGAGCACATAAAACCCGCCATGGCCTTAGGTCATCATCTCTTCCCTACCTCAGTTTTCAGGCTTCAGAACCGAGACCTTATCTCCAATCACTGCAAAGGGGTGAGTGTGATGCAGAAATCAGAACTCCTCCTTACCCATGGCAAGAACCCTTGTGGTTGGCACGTTGTCCAACGTTCAGTGTAGGAGAAACCAGCATTCACCCTGAGGCCCCGCCCATTCTTGAGTGCGACGAGGGCATACACACGCATTGTGACCCTCAGCATGAGTCCTGTCGTCTAGTAAGTCCTCTCAGTGGCTGGACCATTAGATGTCATAATGGGCTTGACATGTCCCTAGGCCCAATTTTTAACCAGATTTCTGATTGTCCAGTCGCCCCTCACCAGGGCTCTACTCTGGAATCCCTCATTTGGTGGGACACCTGAGGTTAAAATAGAAAAAAACAACAACAACAACAACAAAAAAAAACGGACATCTTCCAGCCCACAGAATGACCCCAAACTCTTTGAACGGGGCCAAACCACCAGAGAGTAAGACTCGTCCATTTCCCATGAAGTCACCCAGAAATTCCACGACCATGTGTGACACGATATCCAGAGACAAAAACTTGAGCAGAGCCTCAAACTCGCCCTTCTTTCAAATACCGAAGAGTTCTCCTCATGGTCTGTAGATCAGTCCTGCCTTACCTATGACCCGAAACATAAGCCGAGTTTGTGTTTTCAGACAACTGTCCAAACAGCCCTGGCCTACACAACCTACAGGCTCAGGCCCCTGGAGCCAAACCTGAGGACTGTACTTGACCTCTCCAGGGAATTGTGTGTGCCCATTCCAAAGGCCACAACCCTTCCAATAGGATAAACCTCCAAAGTCCCTGATCCATCTCAATAGTGGTGACTTCCCAGGAAAAACAGGGGCAATCTGAGCCCAACTGAGCACCTACCTGCACTCAGACCCATAGACAGTTGTCCCCAGAGGTAAAAAGGAAAGAACAGGCCCCTAGGCACTAAACAGATCCATTGCTTTGGTTTCCAGGCATCTCTCCTCAGAGGCCTGGATTTCAAAAGCAGCATATAGCTGTTTCTTGACTCACCCATCAGAAAACATCTCATCTACACATGGGAAACTTGCACGTTAGAGCTGTGTCAAAGCCTCCGTTTAGGAGAACCCTTTAGGGCCCCAGTGCCACCGCTTCATTCCAAGGTCTCCATAGACACAAAAGCACATTAGGACCCATCCCCAGGGGTGTCCATTTCAACTCAGCGTCCTCGGTTGCTCCCCACAGATCCAGGAGATCTAACCTGTCTTGTTGCTAGGAGACAATTGGAATGCGAGGTGGGCTACCCAGCCATCCATCCTTAGAACCCTGCTCAGAATCATTGGCCTGGAGCCAAACAACAGGTCTCAATTGTCCTGCAGAAGACTCTCTGCAGTTTGGAGCTTCTCACAGCTCCCATCGTGGGAAAACACCCATGGCCTCTTGATGCCCCCCCCCATTGATGAAGGGGCCATCAGGGACAGAAACTCCAACCTGAGAGATCCTCTGATCCTCGCCCTGACTTCAGATGCACGAGATCTCGATTCAGGTCTGTAGATTGTGCCTGCCATGGCCTCACTAAGAAACCTAAGCCTAGCTTGTGTTCTCAGACTTTTGTCGTCAGACTACTGGCCCACAAGCCCTCCAGTTTGGCAATCCAGAACTACAATGCAGCACTCTGCCGGCCCCCCAGAAGAAAAACATTGTCCTCTGGGGCTACCCAGTAACACCAAATGAGGATCAACCTGCACCGACCATGGCTGTACCCCAAATACATAGGCTGTCCAGGGCACTAATGCCCTTTCTGACACAGCCTGAGCCTGGACCCCCTGGACCCTCCCAGACAGCTGGCGGCACACTGAGCACATCGAGCCGCCATGGCCTTAGGTCGTCATCTCTTCCCAACCTCGGTTTTAGGTTTCAGAACCTAGACCTTATCTCCAATCACTGCCCAGGATTGAAGGTGATGCAGAAATCAGAACTCCTTCCCCATGGCAAGAAACCTTGTGGTTGGCATGTTGTACAACGTTCAGTGTAGTTGAAACCAGTGTGGCCCATGAGGCCCCACCCATGCTCGCGGGCCACATTGGTCACAAACACACATTGTGACGCTCAGGCTGAGCCCAGTCCTCAAGTAAGGCCACTCAGTGGCTGGATGAAGAGATAGCATATTGGGCTTGCCATGCCCCTAGGCCCCAATTTTTAACCATAGTTCGGGTTGTCCCTTCAGTCTTCCCCACGGCTTGGCTTTGGAATTCCTCTTGGTGTGACACCTGAGGTAACAAAACTGAAATGAGTCCTCCCATCCCACAGATTGACGAAAAGCAATTGGGAATCGGGCCAAATCCTCAGAGAGGAAGATTCGTCCATGGCCCATGAGGCCTCCCCGACATTCCACGGCCATCGCTGATACAAAATCCAGAGACAAAAGCCAGAGCAAGCGCCTCAGACTTGCACTTTCTTCATATCCTGAAGAGTTCTTCTCATGGTTTTTAGATCGGGCCTGCCATACCTATGTCCCCAAACCTAAGCTGAGTTTGTGTTTTCAGACTTCTGTCCTCAAAGTCTTGGGCCCCACACTATCCAGGCTGGGCCCCTGGAGCCACACATTAGGCCTGTGCCTACCAATCCATGGGAATTCTGCCCATTCCATGGTCCAAAATCGTACAAATTAGGAGAAACCTCCAAAGTCCCTGAGGCCATCCCAATAGAGTAGGTCGCCCGGAACAAACAAGGGCTGTCTGACACCAGCTGATAATCGACCTCCACTCATACCATAGATGGATGCCCCAGAGAAGAAGATTGAACCAGACAGGACCCTAGGCCATAATAGGATCCATTGCTTTGGGTTACAGGCATGTGTCCTCAAAAGCCTGATTCCAATACGAGCATAGGGGTTTTCCTGAGGCACCCATCAGAACTCATCTCGTCTCCACAAGGAAACCTGTGCATGGGAGCCATGTCCAAAGCTTAGGAGAATACTTCAGGGTCCTGGTGCCATCGCCCCTTTCCAAGGCCCTCATGGACACAAAAACACATTAGGACCCATCCTCAGGAAAGTCCATTTCAACTCAGCCACCCCGGGTGCTCCCGCAGAGCCATCAGATCTAAACTGTCCTGTTGCTAGGAGACATTTGTAATGCGAGGCGGGCTTCCCAGGCATCCATCCGCGAACGATGCTGTGGAGTCATTCCATATGGGATGTCCTGGAACTGTCCAACAGGTCTCAATTGTCCCGCAGACGGAATCCTTGAAGGGGGCATCCCACAACCCCTAACGTGGAAAAACCTCCATGGCCTCGAGATTCCGCTCCCTTCATGAAGCGGCCGTCATGCTCAGAAACTCCAACCTGAGCCAACGTCTGATCCTCACCCTGACTTCAGATGCATGAGATATTGTTTCAGATCTGCAGGGGGTACCTGTCGTGCCCTCGCCCTGAAACCCAAGTCTAGCTTGTCTTCTCAGACTTCCGTCCTCACACTCCTGGCCCCGAAGCCCTCAAGTTTGGCAATTCCGGACCCACAATGCAGCACTCTGCCTGCCCTCTAGAAAAAAAATGATTGCCTCATGAGCTGCCCAGGCACCTTAAATGAGGGTAAACCTACACAGCACTCGACTTTACCCAAATTATATAGTCTAACCTGGGCACTAATGCACTGTCGAACACAACCTGAGCCCGGACCTCCTGACTAACACCCAGAAAGCTGACCACACTCTGAGCATATAAAACCCGCCATGGCCTTAGGTCATCATCTCCTCCCTTCCTCAGTTTTAAGTCTTCAGAACCGAGACCTTATCTCCAATCACTGCCCAGGAGTGAGTGTGATGCAGAAATCAGAACTCCTCCTTACCCATGGCAAGAACCCTTGTGGTTGGCACGTTGTCAAACGTTCAGTGTAGGAGAAACCAGCATTCACCCTGAGGCCCCGCCCATTCTTGAGTGCGACGAGGGCATACACACGCATTGTGACCCTCAGCATGAGTCCTGTCCTCTAGTAAGTCCTCTCAGTGGCTGGACCATTAGATGTCATAATGGGTTTGACATGTCCCTAGGCCCCAATTTTTAACCAGATTTCTGATTGTCCAGTCGACCCTCCCCAGGGCTCTACTCTGGAATCCCTCATTTGGTGGGACAACTGTGGTTAAAATAGAAAACAACAACAACAAAAAAAAACGGACATCTTCCAGCCCACAGAATGACCCCTACTCTTTGGACGGGGCCAAACCACCAGAGAGTAAGACTCGTCCATTTCCCATGAAGTTACCCAGAAATTGCACGACCATGAGTGACACGATATCCAGAGACAAAAACTTGAGCAGGAGCCTCACACTCGCCCTTCTTTCAAATCCCGGAGAGTTCTCCTCATGGTCTGTAGATAGTCCTGCCATACCTATGACCCGAAACATAAGCCGAGTTTGTGTTTTCAGACAACTGTCCAAACAGCCCTGGCCAACACAACCTACAGGCTCAGGCCCCTGGAGCCAAACCTGAGGACTCTACTTGCCCTCTCCAAGGGAATTGTGTGTGCCCATTCCAATGGCCACAACCCTTCTAATAGGATAAACCTCCAAAGTCCCTGATCCATCTCAATAGTGGTGGCTTCCCAGGAAAAACAGGGGCAATATGAGCCCAACTGAGCACCTACCTGCACTCAGACCCATACACAGTTGTCCCCAGAGGAAAAAAGGAAAGAAAAGGCCCCTAGGCACTAATCAGATCCATTGCTTTGGTTTCCAGGCATCTCTCCTCAGAGGCCTGGATTTCAAAAGCAGCATATAGCTGTTTCTTGACTCACCCATCAGAAAACATCTCATCTACACATGGGAAACTTGCACGTTGGAGCTGTGTCAAAGCCTCTGTTTAGGAGAACCCTTTAGCGCCCCAGTGCCACCGCTTCATTCTAAGGTCTCCATAGACACAAAAGCACGTTAGGACCCATCACCAGGGGTGTCCATTTCAACTCAGCGTCCTCGGTTGCTCCCCACAGATCCAGGATATCTAACCTGTCTTGTTGCGAGGAGACAATTGGAATGCGAGGTGGGCTACCCAGCCATCTATCCTTAGAACCCTGCTCAGAATAAATGGCCTGGAGCCAAACAACAGGTCTCAATTGTCCTGCAGAAGACTCTCTGCTGTTTGGAGTTTCTCACAACTCCCATCGTGGGAAAACACCCATGGCCTCGTGATGCCCCCCCCCATTCATGAAGGGGCCATCAGGGTCAGAAACTCCAACCTGAGCGATCGTCTGATCCTCGCCCTGAATTCAGATGCACGAGATCTCGATTCAGGTCTGTAGATTGTGCCTGCCATGGCCTCACTAAGAAACCTAAGCCTAGCTTGTGTTCTCAGACTTTTGTCGTCAGACTACTGGCCCACAAGCCCTCCAGTTTGGCAATCCAGAACTACAATGCAGCACTCTGCCGGCCCTCCAGAAGAAAAACATTGTCCTCTGGGGCTACCCAGTAACCCCAAATGAGGATCAACCTGCACCGACCTTGGCTGTACCCCAAATACATAGGCTGACCAGGGCACTAATGCCCTTTCTGACACAGCCTGAGCCTGGAACCCCTGGATCCTCCCAGACAGCTGGCCGCACACGGAGCACATCGAGCCACCATGGCCTTAGGTCGTCATCTCTTCCCAACCTGTTTTCAGGTTTCAGAACCTAGACCTTATCTCCAATCGCTGCCCAGGGTTGAAGGTGATGCAGAAATCAGAACTCCTTCCCCATGGCAAGAAACCTTGTGGTTGGCATGTTTTCCAACGTTCAGTGTCGTTGAAACCAGTGTGGCCCATGAGGCTCCGCCCATGCTCGCGGGCCACATTGGTCACAAACACACATTGTGACGCTCAGACTGAGCCCAGTCCTCAAGTAAGGCCACTCAGTGGCTGGATGAAGAGATAGCATATTGGGCTTGCCATGCCCCTAGGCCCCAATTTTTAACCATAGTTCGGGTTGTCCCTTCAGTCTTCCCCACGGCTTGGCTTTGAAATTCCTCTTTTGGTGGGACACCTGAGGTAACAAAACTGAAATAAGTCCTCCCATCCCACAGATTGACGAAAAGCAATTGGGAATCGGGCCAAATCCTCAGAGAGGAAGATTCGTCCATGGCCCATGAGGCCTCCCCGACATTCCACGGCCATCGCTAATACAAAATCCAGAAACAAAAGCTTGAGCAAGCGCCTCAGACTCGCTCTTTCTTCATATCCTGAAGAGTTCTTCTCATGGTTTGTAGATCGGGCCTGCCATACCTACGTCCCCAAACCTAAGCTGAGTTTGTGTTTTCAGACTTCTGTCCTCAAAGTCTTGGGCCCCACACCCTCCAGGCTGGGCCCCTGGAGCCACACATTAGGACTGTGCCTACCAATCCATGGGAATTCTGCCCATTCCATGGTCCAAAATCGTACAAATTAGGAGAAATCTCCACAGTCCCTGAAGCCATCCCAATAGTGTAGGTCGCCCAGAACAAACATGGGCTGTCTGACACCAGCTGATAATCGACCTCCACTCATACCATAGATGGATGTCCCCAGAGAAGAAGATTGAACCAGACAGGACCCTAGGCCATAATAGGATCCATTGCTTTGGGTTACAGGCATGTGTCCTCAAAAGCTTGATTCCAATACGAGCATAGGGGTTTTCCTGAGGCCCCCATCAGAACTCATCTCGTCTCCACAAGGAAACCTGTGCATGGGAGCCATGTCCAAAGCTTAGGAGAGTACTTCAGGGTCCCGGTGCCACCGCCCCATTCCAAGGCCCTCATGGACACAAAAACACATTAGGACCCATCCTCAGGAAAGTCCATTTCAACTCAGCCACCCCGGGTGCTCCCGCAGAGCCATCAGATCTAAACTGTCTTGTTGCTAGGAGACATTTGGAATGCGAGGCGGGCTTTCCAGGCATCCATCCGCGAACGGTGCTCTGGAGTCATTCCATATGGGATGTCCTGGAGCTGTCCAACAGGTCTCAATTGTCCCGCAGAAGGAAACCTTGAAGGGGGCATCCCACATCTCCCAACGTGGGAAAACCTCCATGGCCTCGAGTTTCCGCTCCCTTCATGAAGCGGCCGTCATGCTCAGAAACTCCAACCTGAGCCAACGTCTGATCCTCGCCCTGACTTCAGATGCATGAGATATTGGTTCAGATCTGCAGGGGGTACCTGCCGTGCCCTCGCCCTGAAACCCAAGTCTAGCTTGTCTTCTCAGACTTCCGTCCTCACACTCCTGGCCCCGAAGCCCTCAAGTTTGGCAATTCCAGACCCACAATGCAGCACTCTGCCTGCCCTCTAGAAAAAAAATGATTGCCTCATGAGCTGCCCAGGCACCTTAAATGAGGGTAAACCTACACAGCACTCGACTTTACCCAAATTATATAGTCTAACCTGGGCACTAATGCACTGTCGAACACAACCTGAGCCCGGACCTCCTGACCAACACCCAGAAAGTTGACCACACTCTGAGCACATAAAACCCGCCATGGCCTTAGGTCATCATCTCCTCCCTACCTCAGTTTTAAGGCTTCAGAAACGAGACCTTATCTCCAATCACTGCCCAGGGGTGAGTGTGATGCAGAAATCAGAACTCCTCCTTACCCATGGCAAGAACCTTTGTGGTTGGCACGTTGTCCAACGTTCAGTGTAGGAGAAACCAGCATTCACCCTGAGGCCCCGCCCTTTCTTGAGAGCGACGAGGGCATACACACGCATTGTGACCCTCAGCATGAGTCCTGTCGTCTAGTAAGTCCTCTCAGTGGCTGGACCATTAGACGTCATAATGGGCTTGACATGTCCCTATGCCCCAATTTTTAACCAGATTTCTGATTGTCTAGTCGCCTCTCCCCAGGGATCTACTCTGAAATCCCTCATTTGGTGGGACACCTGAGGTTAAAATAGAAAACAAAAAAAAAAAAAAAAAAAAAAAAACGGACATCTTTCAGCCCACAGAATGACCCCAAACTCTTTGAACGGGGCCAAACCACCAGAGAGTACGACTCGTCTATTTCCCATGAAGTCACCCAGAAATTGCACGACCATGAGTGACACGATATCCAGAGACAAAAACTTGAGCTGGAGCCTCACACTCGCCCTTCTTTCAAATCCCGAAGAGTTCTCCTCATGGTCTGTAGATCAGTCCTGCCATACCTATAATCCGAAACATAAGCCGAGTTTCTGTTTTCAGACAACTGTCCAAACAGCCCTGTCCTACACAACCTACAGGCTCAGGCCCCTGGAGCCAAACCTGAGGACTGTACTTGCCCTCTCCAAGGGAATTGTGTGTGCCCATTCCAATGGCTACAACCCTTCTAATAGGATAACCTCCAAAGTCCCTGATCCATCTCAATAGTGGTGGCTTCCCAGGAAAAACAGGGGCATTCTGAGCCCAACTAAGCACCTACCTGCACTCAGACCCATAGACAGATGGCCCCATAGGTAATAAGGAAAGAAAAGGCCCCTAGGCACTAATCAGATCCATTGCTTTGGTTTCCAGGCATCTCTCCTCAGAGGCCTGGATTTCAAAAGCAGCATATAGCTGTTTCTTGACTCACCCATCAGAAAACATCTCATCTACACATGGGAAACTTGCACGTTGGAGCTGTGTCAAAGCCTCTGTTTAGGAGAACCCTTTAGGGCCCCAGTGCCACCGCTTCATTCCAAGGTCTCCATAGACACAAAAGCACGTTAGGACCCATCACCAGGGGTGTCCATTTCAACTCAGCGTCCTCGGTTGCTCCCCACAGATCCAGGAAATCTAACCTGTCTTGTTGCGAGGAGACAATTGGAATGCGAGGTGGGTTACCCGGCCATCCATCCTTAGAACCCTGCTCAGAATCATTGGCCTGGAGCCAAACAACAGGTCTCAATTGTCCTGCAGAAGACTCTCTGCAGTTTGGAGCTTCTCACAACTCCGATCGTGGGAAAACACCCATGGCCTCGTGATGCCGCCACCATTCATGAAGGGGCCATCAGGGACAGAAACTCCAACCTGAGCGATCGTCTGATCCTCGCCCTGAATTCAGATGCACGAGATCTCGATTCAGGTCTGTAGATTGTGCATGCCATGGCCTCACCCAGAAACCTAAACCTAGCTTGTGTTCTCAGACTTTTGTCGTCAGACTACTGGCCCACAAGCCCTCCAGTTTGGCAATCCAGAACTACAATGCAGCACTCTGCCGGCCCTCCAGAAGAAAAACATTGTCCTCTGGGGCTACCCAGTAACCCCAAATGAGGATCAACCTGCATCGACCATGGCTGTCACCCAAATACATAGGCTGACCAGGGCACTAATGCCCTTTCTGACACAGCCTGAGCCTGGACCCCGTGGACGCTCCCAGACAGCTGGCCGCACACTGAGCACATCGAGCCGCCATGGCCTTAGGTCGTCATCTCTTCCCAACCTCGGTTTTCAGGTTTCAGAACCTAGACCTTATCTCCAATCACTGCCCAGGGTTGAAGGTGATGCAGAAATCAGAACTCCTTCCCCATGGCAAGAAACCTTGTGGTTGGCATGTTGTCCAACGTTCAGTGTAGTTGAAACCAGTGTGGCCCATGAGGCCCCGCGATGCTCGTGGGCCACATTGGTCACAAACACACATTGTGACGCTCAGGCTGAGCCCAGTCCTCAAGTAAGGCCACTCGGTGGCTGGATGAAGAGATAGCATATTGGGCTTGCCATGCCCCTAGGCCCCAATTTTTAACCATAGTTCGGGTTGTCCCTTCAGTCTTCCCCACGGCTTGGCTTTGGAATTCCTCTTTTGGTGGGACACCTGAGGTAACAAAACTGAAATGAGTCCTCCCATCCCACAGATTGACGAAAAGCAATTGGGAATCGGGCCAAATCCTCAGAGAGGAAGATTCGTCCATGGCCCATGAGGCCTCCCCGACATTCCACGGCCATCGCTGATACAAAATCCAGAGAGAAAAGCCTGAGCAAGCGCCTCAGACTCGCTCTTTCTTCATATCCTGAAGAGTTCTTCTCATGGTTTGTAGATCGGGGCTGCCATACCTACGTCCCCAAACCTAAGCTGAGTTTGTGTTTTCAGACTTCTGTCCTCAAAGTCTTGGGCCCCACACCCTCCAGGCTGGGCCCCTGGAGCCACACATTAGGACTGTGCCTACCAATCCATGGGAATTCTGCCCATTCCATGGTCCAAAATCGTACAAATTAGGAGAAACCTCCAAAGTCCCTGAGGCCATCCCAATAGTGTAGGTCGCCCAGAACAAACATGGGCTGTCTGACACCAGCTGATAATCGACCTCCACTCATACCATAGATGGATGTCCCCAGAGAAGAAGATTGAACCAGACAGGACCCTAGGCCATAATAGGATCCATTGCTTTGGGTTACAGGCATGTGTCCTCAAAAGCCTGATTCCAATATGAGCATAGGGGTTTTCCTGAGGCCCCCATCAGAACTCATCTCGTCTCCACAAGGAAACCTGTGCATGGGAGCCATGTCCAAAGCTTAGGAGAATACTTCAGGGTCCTGGTGCCACCGCCCCATTCCAAGGCCCTCATGGACACAAAAACACATTAGGACCCATCCTCAGGAAAGTCCATTTCAACTCAGCCACCCCGGGTGCTCCCGCAGAGCCATCAGATCTAAACTGTCCTGTTGCTAGGAGACATTTGTAATGCGAGGCGGGCTTCCCAGGCATCCATCCGCGAACGATACTGTGGAGTCATTCCATATGGGATGTCCTGGAACTGTCCAACAGGTCTCAATTGTTCCGCAGACGGAATCCTTGAAGGGGGCATCCCACAACCCCTAACGTGGGAAAACCTCCATGGCCTTGAGATTCCGCTCCCTTCATGAAGCGGCCGTCATGCTCAGAAACTCCAACCTGAGCCAACGTCTGATCCTCGCCCTGACTTCAGATGCATGAGATATTGTTTCAGATCTGCAGGGGGTACCTGTCGTGCCCTCGCCCTGAAACCCAAGTCTAGCTTGTCTTCTCAGACTTCCGTCCTCACACTCCTGGCCCCGAAGCTCTCAAGTTTTGCAATTCCGGACCCACAATGCAGCACTCTGCCTGCCCTCTAGAAAAAAAATTATTGCCTCATGAGCTGCCCAGGCACCTTAAATGAGGGTAAACCTACACAGCACTCGACTTTACCCAAATTATATAGTCTAACCTGGGCACTAATGCACTGTCGAACACAACCTGAGCCCGGACCTCCTGACTAACACCCAGAAAGCTGACCACACTCTGAGCATATAAAACCCGCCATGGCCTTAGGTCATCATCTCCTCCCTTCCTCAGTTTTAAGTCTTCAGAACCGAGACCTTATCTCCAATCACTGCCCAGGAGTGAGTGTGATGCAGAAATCAGAACTCCTCCTTACCCATGGCAAGAACCCTTGTGGTTGGCACGTTGTCAAACGTTCAGTGTAGGAGAAACCAGCATTCACCCTGAGGCCCCGCCCATTCTTGAGTGCGACGAGGGCATACACACGCATTGTGACCCTCACATGAGTCCTGTCCTCTAGTAAGTCCTCTCAGTGGCTGGACCATTAGATGTCATAATGGGTTTGACATGTCCCTAGGCCCCAATTTTTAACCAGATTTCTATTGTCCAGTCGACCCTCCCCAGGGCTCTACTGGAATCCCTCATTTGGTGGGACAACTGAGGTTAAAATAGAAAAAAACAACAACAACAACAACAAAAAACGGACATCTTCCAGCCCACAGAATGACCCCTACTCTTTGGACGGGGCCAAACCACCAGAGAGTAAGACTCGTCCATTTCCCATGAAGTCACCCAGAAATTGCACGACAATGAGTGACACGATATCCAGAGACAAAAACTTGAGCAGGAGCCTCACACTCGCCCTTCTTTCAAATCCCGAAGAGTTCTCCTCATGGTCTGTAGATAGTCCTGCCATACCTATGACCCGAAACATAAGCCGAGTTTGTGTTTTCAGACAACTGTCCAAACAGCCCTGGCCAACACAACCTACAGGCTAGGCCCCTGGAGCCAAACCTGAGGACTCTACTTGCCCTCTCCAAGGGAATTGTGTGTGCCCATTCCAATGGCCACAACCCTTCTAATAGGATAAACCTCCAAAGTCCCTGATCCATCTCAATAGTGGTGGCTTCCCAGGAAAAACAGGGGCAATATGAGCCCAACTGAGCACCTACTTGCACTCAGACCCATACACAGTTGTCCCCAGAGGTAAAAAGGAAAGAAAAGGCCCCTAGGCACTAATCAGATCCATTGCTTTGGTTTCCAGGCATCTCTCCTCAGAGGCCTGGATTTCAAAAGCAGCATATAGCTGTTTCTTGACTCACCCATCAGAAAACATCTCATCTAAACATGGGACACTTGCACGTTGGAGCTGTGTCAAAGCCTCTGTTTAGGAGAACCCTTTAGCGCCCCAGTGCCACCGCTTCATTCTAAGGTCTCCATAGACACAAAAGCACGTTAGGACCCATCCCCAGGGGTGTCCATTTCAACTCAGCGTCCTCGGTTGCTCCCCACAGATCCAGGAGATCTAACCTGTCTTGTTGCTAGGAGACAATTGGAATGCGAGGTGGGCTACCCAGCCATCTATCCTTAGAACCCTGCTCAGAATAAATGGCCTGGAGCCAAACAACAGGTCTCAATTGTCCTGCAGAAGACTCTCTGCTGTTTGGAGCTTCTCACAACTCCCATCGTGGGAAAACACCCATGGCCTCGTGATGCCCCCCCCCCATTCATGAAGGGGCCCTCAGGGATAGAAACTCCAACCTGAGCGATCGTCTGATCCTCGCCCTGAATTCAGATGCACGAGATCTCGATTCAGGTCTGTAGATTGTGCCTGCCATGGCCTCACTAAGAAACCTAAGCCTAGCTTGTGTTCTCAGACTTTTGTCGTCAGACTACTGGCCCACAAGCCCTCCAGTTTGGCAATCCAGAACTACAATGCAGCACTCTGCCTACCCTCCAGAAGAAAAACATTGCCCTCTGGGGCTACCCAGTAACCCCAAATGAGGATCAACCTGCACCGACCTTGGCTGTACCCCAAATACATAGGCTGACCAGGGCACTAATGCCCTTTCTGACACAGCCTGAGCCTGGAACCCCTGGATCCTCAAGACAGCTGGCCGCACACGGAGCACATCGAGCCACCATGGCCTTAGGTCGTCATCTCTTCCCAACCTGTTCTCAGGTTTCAGAACCTAGACCTTATCTCCAATCGCTGCCCAGGGTTGAACGTGATGCAGAAATCAGAACTCCTTCCCCATGGCAAGAAACCTTGTGGTTGGCATGTTTTCCAACGTTCAGTGTCGTTGAAACCAGTGTGGCCCATGAGGCTCCGCCCATGCTCGCGGGCCACATTGGTCACAAACACACATTGTGACGCTCAGACTGAGCCCAGTCCTCAAGTAAGGCCACTCAGTGGCTGGATGAAGAGATAGCATATTGGGCTTGCCATGCCCCTAGGCCCCCATTTTTAACCATAGTTCGGGTTGTCCCTTCAGTCTTCCCCACGGCTTGGCTTTGAAATTCCTCTTTTGGTGGGACACCTGAGGTAACAAAACTGAAATAAGTCCTCCCATCCCACAGATTGACGAAAAGCAATTGGGAATCGGGCCAAATCCTCAGAGAGGAAGATTCGTCCATGGCCCATGAGGCCTCCCCGACATTCCACGGCCATCGCTGATACAAAATCCAGAAACAAAAGCCTGAGCAAGCGCCTCAGACTCGCTCTTTCTTCATATCCTGAAGAGTTCTTCTCATGGTTTGTAGATCGGGCATGCCATACCTACGTCCCCAAACCTAAGCTGAGTTTGTGTTTTCAGACTTCTTTCCTCAAAGTCTTGGGCCCCACACCCTCCAGGCTGGGCCCCTGGAGCCACACATTAGGACTGTGCCTACCAATCCATGGGAATTCTGCCCATTCCATGGTCCAAAATCGTACAAATTAGGAGAAACCTCCAAAATCCCTGAGGCCATCCCAATAGTTTAGGGCGCCCAGAACAAACAAGGGCTGTCTGACACCAGCTGATAATCGACCTCCACTCATACCATAGATGGATGTCCCCAGAGAAGAAGATTGAACCAGACAGGACCCTAGGCCATAATAGGATCCATTGCTTTGGGTTACAGGCATGTGTCCTCAAAAGCTTGATTCCAATACGAGCATAGGGGTTTTCCTGAGGCACCCATCAGAACTCATCTCGTCTCCACAAGGAAACCTGTGCATGGGAGCCATGTCCAAAGCTTAGGAGAGTACTTCAGGGTCCCGGTGCCACCGCCCCATTCCAAGGCCCTCATGGAAATAAAAACACATTAGGACCCATCCTCAGGAAAGTCCATTTCAACTCAGCCACCCCGGGTGCTCCCGCAGAGCCATCAGATCTAAACTGTCTTGTTGCTAGGAGACATTTGGAATGCGAGGCGGGCTTTCCAGGCATCCATCCGCGAACGGTGCTCTGGAGTCATTCCATATGGGATGTCCTGGAGCTGTCCAACAGGTCTCAATTGTCCCGCAGAAGGAATCCTTGAAGGGGGCATCCCACATCTCCCAACGTGGGAAAACCTCCATGGCCTCGAGTTTCCGCTCCCTTCATGAAGCGGCCGTCATGCTCAGAAACTCCAACCTGAGCCAACGTCTGATCCTCGCCCTGACTTCAGATGCATGAGATATTGGTTCAGATCTGCAGGGGGTACCTGCCGTGCCCTCGCCCTGAAACCCAAGTCTAGCTTGTCTTCTCAGACTTCCGTCCTCACACTCCTGGCCCCGAAGCCCTCAAGTTTGGCAATTCCAGACCCACAATGCAGCACTCTGTCTGCCCTCTAGAAAAAAAATGATTGCCTCATGAGCTGCCCAGGCACCTTAAATGAGGGTAAACCTACACAGCACTCGACTTTACCCAAATTATATAGTCTAACCTGGGCACTAATGCACTGTCGAACACAACCTGAGCCCGGACCTCCTGACCAACACCCAGAAAGTTGACCACACTCTGAGCACATAAAACCCGCCATGGCCTTAGGTCATCATGTCCTCCCTACCTCAGTTTTCAGGCTTCAGAAACGAGACCTTATCTCCAATCACTGCCCAGGGGTGAGTGTGATGCAGAAATCAGAACTCCTCCTTACCCATGGCAAGAACCTTTGTGGTTGGCACGTTGTCCAACGTTCAGTGTAGGAGAAACCAGCATTCACACTGAGGCCCCGCCCATTCTTGAGAGCGACGAGGGCATACACACGCATTGTGACCCTCAGCATGAGTCCTGTCGTCTAGTAAGTCCTCTCAGTGGCTGGACCATTAGATGTCATAATGGGCTTGACATGTCCCTATGCCCCAATTTTTAACCAGATTTCTGATTGTCTAGTCGCCTCTCCCCAGGGATCTACTCTGGAATCCCTCATTTGGTGGGACACCTGAGGTTAAAATAGAAAACAACAACAACAAAAAAAAAAAAAAAAAAAAAAAACGGACATCTTTCAGCCCACAGAATGACCCCAAACTCTTTGAACGGGGCCAAACCACCAGAGAGTAAGACTCGTCCATTTCCCATGAAGTCACCCAGAAATTGCACGACCATGAGTGACACGATATCCAGAGACAAAAACTTGAGCAGGAGCCTCACACTCGCCCTTCTTTCAAATCCCGAAGAGTTCTCCTCATGATCTGTAGATCAGTCCTGCCATACCTATAACCCGAAACATAAGCCGAGTTTCTGTTTTCAGACAACTGTCCAAACAGCCCTGTCCTACACAACCTACAGGCTCAGGCCCCTGGAGCCAAACCTGAGGACTGTACTTGCCCTCTCCAAGGGAATTGTGTGTGCCCATTCCAATGGCCACAACCCTTCTAATAGGATAAACCTCCAAAGTCCCTGATCCATCTCAATAGTGGTTGCTTCCCAGGAAAAACAGGGGCATTCTGAGCCCAACTAAGCACCTACCTGCACTCAGACCCATAGACAGATGGCCCCATAGGTAATAAGGAAAGAAAAGGCCCCTAGGCACTAATCAGATCCATTGCTTTGGTTTCCAGGCATCTCTCCTCAGAGGCCTGGATTTCAAAAGCAGCATATAGCTGTTTCTTGAATCACCCATCAGAAAACATCTCATCTACACATGGGAAACTTGCACGTTGGAGCTGTGTCAATGCCTCTGTTTAGGAGAACCCTTTAGGGCCCCAGTGCCACCGCTTCATTCCAAGGTCTCCATAGACACAAGAGCACGTTAGGACCCATCACCAGGGGTGTCCATTTCAACTCAGCGTCCTCGGTTGCTCCCCACAGATCCAGGAGATCTAACCTGTCTTGTTGCTAGGAGACAATTGGAATGCGAGGTGGGTTACCCGGCCATCCATCCTTAGAACCCTGCTCAGAATCATTGGCCTGGAGCCAAACAACAGGTCTCAATTGTCCTGCAGAAGACTCTCTGCAGTTTGGAGCTTCTCACAACTCCCATCGTGGGAAAACACCCATGGCCTCGTGATGCCGCCACCATTCATGAAGGGGCCATCAGGGACAGAAACTCCAACCTGAGCGATCGTCTGATCCTCGCCCTGAATTCAGATGCACGAGATCTCGATTCAGGTCTGTAGATTGTGCATGCCATGGCCTCACCCAGAAACCTAAACCTAGCTTGTGTTCTCAGACTTTTGTCGTCAGACTACTGGCCCACAAGCCCTCCAGTTTGGCAATCCAGAACTACAATGCAGCACTCTGCCGGCCCTCCAGAAGAAAAACATTGTCCTCTGGGGCTACCCAGTAACCCCAAATGAGGATCAACCTGCATCGACCATGGCTGTACCCCAAATACATAGGCTGACCAGGGCACTAATGCCCTTTCTGACACAGCCTGAGCCTGGACCCCGTGGACGCTCCTAGACAGCTGGCCGCACACTGAGCACATCGAGCCGCCATGGCCTTAGGTCGTCATCTCTTCCCAACCTCGGTTTTCAGGTTTCAGAACCTAGACCTTATCTCCAATCACTGCCCAGGGTTGAAGGTGATGCAGAAATCAGAACTCCTTCCCCATGGCAAGAAACCTTGTGGTTGGCATGTTGTCCAACGTTCAGTGTAGTTGAAACCAGTGTGGCCCATGAGGCCCCGCGATGCTCGTGGGCCACATTGGTCACAAACACACATTGTGACGCTCAGGCTGAGCCCAGTCCTCAAGTAAGGCCACTCGGTGGCTGGATGAAGAGATAGCATATTGGGCTTGCCATGCCCCTAGGCCCCAATTTTTAACCATAGTTCGGGTTGTCCCTTCAGTCTTCCCCACGGCTTGGCTTTGGAATTCCTCTTTTGGTGGGACACCTGAGGTAACAAAACTGAAATAAGTCCTACCATCCCACAGATTGACGAAAAGCAATTGGGAATCGGGCTAAATCCTCAGAGAGGAAGATTCGTCCATGGCCCATGAGGCCTCCCCGACATTCCACGGCCATCGCTGATACAAAATCCAGAGAGAAAAGCCTGAGCAAGCGCCTCAGACTCGATCTTTCTTCATATCCTGAAGAGTTCTTCTCATGGTTTGTAGATCGGGGCTGCCATACATACGTCCCCAAACCTAAGCTGAGTTTGTGTTTTCAGACTTCTGTCCTCAAAGTCTTGGGCCCCACACCCTCCAGGCTGGGCCCCTGGAGCCACACATTAGGACTGTGCCTACCAATCCATGGGAATTCTGCCCATTCCATGGTCCAAAATCGTACAAATTAGGAGAAACCTCCAAAATCCCTGAGGCCATCCCAATAGTGTAGGTCGCCCGGAACAAACAAGGGCTGTCTGACACCAGCTGATAATCGACCTCCACTCATACCATAGATGGATGTCCCCAGAGAAGAAGATTGAACCAGACAGGACCCTAGGCCATAATAGGATCCATTGCTTTGGGTTACAGGCATGTGTCCTCAAAAGCCTGATTCCAATACGAGCATAGGGGTTTTCCGGAGGCACCCACCAGGACTCATCTCGTCTCCACATGGAAACCTGTGCATGGGAGCCATGTCCAAAGCTTAGGAGAGTACTTCAGGGTCCCGGTGCCACCGCCCCATTCCAAGGCCCTCATGGACACAAAAACACATTAGGACCCATCCTCAGGAAAGTCCATTTCAACTCAGCCACCGCAGTTGCTCCTGCAGAGCCATCAGATCTAAACTGTCTTGTTGCTAGGAGACATTTGGAATGCGAGGCGGGCTTCCCAGGCATCCATCCAGGAACGGTGCTCTGGAGTCATTCCATATGGGATGTCCTGGAGCTGTCCAACATGTCTCAATTGTCCCGCAGAAGGAATCCTTGAAGGGGGCATCCCACAACTCCCAACGTGGGAAAACCTCAATGGCCTCGAGATTCCGCTCCCTTCATGAAGCGGCCGTCATGCTCAAAAACTCCAACCTGAGCCAACGTCTGATCCTCGCCCTGACTTCAGATGCATGAGATATTGGTTCAGATCTGCAGGGGGTACCTGCCGTGCCCTCGCCCTGAAACCCAAGTCTAGCTTGTCTTCTCAGACTTCCGTCCTCACACTCCTGGCCCCCAAGCCCTCAAGTTTGGCAATTCCGGACCCACAATGCAGCACTCTGCCTGCCCTCTAGAAAAAAAATGATTGCCTCATGAGCTGCCCAGGCATCTTAAATGAGGGTAAACCTACACAGAACTCGACTTTACCCAAATATTATAGTCTAACCTGGGCACTAATGCACTGTCGAACACAACCTGAGCCCGGAACTCCTGACCAACACCCAGAAAGCTGACCGCACACTGAGCACATAAAACCCGCCATGGCCTTAGCTCATCATCTCTTCCGTACCTCAGTTTTCATGCTTCAGAACCGAGACCTTATCTCCAATCACTGCCCAGGGGTGAGTGTGATGCAGAAATCAGAACTCCTCCTTACCCATGGCAAGAACCCTTGTGGTTGGCACGTTGTCAAACGTTCAGTGTAGGAGAAACCAGCATTCACCCTGAGGCCCCGCCCATGCTTGAGTGCGACGAGGGCATACACACGCATTGTGACACTCAGCATGAGTCCTGTCCTCTAGTAAGTCCTCTCAGCGGCTGGACCATTAGATGTCATAATGGGCTTGACATGTCCCTAGGCCCCAATTTTTAACCAGATTTCTGATTGTCAAGTCGCCCCTCCCCAGGGCTCTACTCTGGAAACCCTCATTTGGTGGGACACCAGAGGTTAAAATAGAAAACAACAACAACAACAAAAACAAACAAAAAAAAAAAAACGGACATCTTCCTGCCCACAGAATGACCCCAAACTCTTTGAACGGCTCCAAACCACCAGAGAGTAAGACTCGTCCATTTCCCATGAAGTCACCCAGGAATTGCACGACCATGAGTGACACGATATCCAGAGACAAAAACTTGAGCAGGAGCCTCACACTCGCCCTTCTTTCAAATCCCGAAGAGTTCTCCTCTTGGTCTGTAGATCAGTCCTGCCATACCTATGACCCGAAACATAAGCCGAGTTTGTGTTTTCAGACAAATGTCCAAACAGCCCTGGCATACACAACCTACAGACTCAGGCCCCTAGAGCCAAACCTGAGGACTGTACTTGCCCTCTTCAAGGGAATTGTGTGTGCCCATTCCAATTGCCACAACTCTTCTAATAGGATAAACCTCCAAAGTCCCTGATCCATCTCAATAGTGGTGGCTTCCCAGGAAAAACAGGGGCAATCTGAGCCCAACTGAGCACCTACCTGCACTCAGACCCATAGACAGTTGTCCCCAGAGGTAAAAAGGAAAGAAAAGGCCCCTAGGCACTAATCAGATCCATTGCTTTGGTTTCCAGGCATCTCTCCTCAGAGGCCTGGATTTCAAAAGCAGAATATAGCTGTTTCTTGATTCACCCATCAGAAAACATCTCATCTACACATGGGAAACTTGCACGTTGGAGCTGTGTCAAAGCCTCTGTTTAGGAGAACCCTTTAGGGCCCCAGTGCCACCGCTTCATTCCAAGGTCTCCATAGACACAAAAGCACGTTAGGACCCATCCCCAGGGGTGTCCATTTCAACTCAGCGTCCTCGGTTGCTCCCCACAGATCCAGGAGATCTAACCTGTCTTGTTGCTAGGAGACAATTGGAATGCGAGGTGGGCTACCCAGCCATCCATCCTTAGAACCCTGTTCAGAATCAATGGTCTGGAGCCAAACAACAGATCTCAATTGTCCTGCAGAAGACTCTCTGCTGTTTGGAGCTTCTCACAACTCTAATCGTGGGAAAACACCCATGGCCTCGTGATGCCCCCCCCATTCATGAAGGGGTCCTCAGGGACAGAAACTCCAACCTGAGCGATCGTCTGATCCTCGTCCTGAATTCAGATGCACGAGATCTCGATTCAGGTCTGTAGATTGTGCCTGCCATGGCCTCACACAGAAACCTAAGCCTAGCTTGTGTTCTCAGCCTATTGTCCTCAGACTACTGGCCCACAAGCCCTCCAGTTTGGCAATCCAGAACTACAATGCAGCACTCTGCCGGCCCTCCAGAAGAAAAATATTGTCCTCTGGGGCTACCCAGTAACCCCAAATGAGGATCAACCTGCACCGAACTTGGCTGTACCCCAAATACATAGGCTGACCAGGGCACTAATGCCCTTTCTGACACAGCCTGAGCCTGGACCCCTTGGCCCCTCCCAGACAGCTGGCCGCACACTGAGCACATCGAGCCGCCATGGCCTTAGGTCGTCATCTCTTCCCATCCTCGGTTTTCAGGTTTCAGAACCTAGACCTTATCTCCAATCACTGCCCAGGGTTGACGGTGATGCAGAAATCAGAACTCCTTCCCCATGGCAAGAAACCTTGTGGTTGGCATGTTGTCCAACGTTCAGTGTAGTTGAAACCAGTGTGGCCCATGAGGCCCCGCCCATGCTCGCGGGCCACATTGGTCACAAACACACATTGTGACCCTCAGGCTGAGCCCAGTCCTCAAGTAAGGCCACTCAGTGGCTGGATGAAGAGATAGCATATTGGGCTTGCCATGCCCCTAGGCCCCAATTTTTAACCATAGTTCAGGTTGTCCCTTCAGTCTTCCCCACGGCTTTGCTTTGGAATTCCTCTTTTTTTGGGACAACTGAGGTAACAAACCTGAAATGAGTCCTCCCATCCCACAGATTGACGAAAAGCAATTGGGAATCGGGCCAAATCCTCAGAGAGGAAGATTCGTCCATGGCCCATGTGGCCCCCCCGACATTCCACAGCCATCGCTGATACAAAATCCGGAGACAAAAGCCTGAGCAAGCGCCTCAGACTCGCACTTTCTTCATATCCTCAAGATTTCTGCTCATGGTTTTTAGATCGGGCCTGCCATACCTACGTCCCCAAACCTATGCTGAGTTTGTCTTTTCAGACTTCTGTCCTCAAAGTCTTGGGCCCCACACCCTCCAGGCTGGGCCCCTGGAGCCACACATTAGGACTGTGCCTACCAATCCATGGGAATTCTGCCCATTCCATGGTCCAAAATCGTACAAATTAGGAGAAACCTCCAGAGTCCATGCGGCCATCCCAATAGTGTAGGTCGCCCGGAACAAGCAAGGGCTGTGTGACACCAGCTGATAATCGACCTCCACTCATACCATAGATGGATGTCCCCAGAGAAGAAGATTGAACCAGACAGGACCCTAGGCCATAATAGGATCCATAGCTTTGGGTTACAGGCATGTGTCCTCAAAAGCCTGATTCCAATACAGGCATAGGGGTTTTCCTGAGGCACCCATCAGAACTCATCTCGTCTCCACAAGGAAAACTGTGCATGGGAGCCATGTCCAAAGCTTAGGAGAGTACTTCAGGTTCCCGGTGCCACCGCCCCATTCCTAGGCCCTCATGGACACAAAAACACATTAGGACCCATCCTCAGGAAAGTCCATTTCAACTCAGCCCCCCCGGTTGCTCCCGCAGAGCCATCAGATCTAAACTGTCTTGTTGCTAGGAGACATTTGGAATGCGAGGCGTTGCTTCACAGGCATCCATCCAGGAACGGTGCTCTGGAGTCATTCCATATGGGATGTCCTGGAGCTGTCCAACAGGTCTCAATTGTCCCGCAGAAGGAATCCTTGAAGGGGGCATCCCACAACTCCCAACGTGGGAAAACCTCAATGGCCTCTGGATTCCGCTCGCTTCATGAAGCGGCGGTCATGCTCAGAAACTCCAACCTGAGCAAACGTCTGATCCTCGCCCTCACTTCAGATGAATAAGATATTGGTTCAGATCTGCAGTGGGTACCTGCCGTGCCCTCGCCCTGAAACCCAAGTCTAGCTTGTCTTCTCAGACTTCCGTCCTCACACTCCTGGCCCCGAAGCCCTCAAGTTTGGCAAATCCGGACCCACAATGCAGCACTCTGCCTGCCCTCTAGAAAAAAAATGATTGCCTCATGAGCTGCCCAGGCACCTTAAATGAGGGTAAACCTACACAGCACTCGACTTTACCCGAATTATATGGAATAACCTGGGCACTAATGCACTGTCGAACACAACCTGAGCTCGGACCTCCTGACCAACACCCAGAAAGCTGACCACACTCTGAGCACATAAAACCCGCCATTGCCTTAGGTCATCATCTCCTCCCTACCTCAGTTTTAAGGCTTCAGAACCGAGACCTTATCTCCAATCACTGCCCAGGGGTGAGTGTGATGCAGAAATCAGAACTCCTCCTTACCCATGGCAAGAACCCTTGTGGTTGGCACGTTGTCAAACGTTCAGTGTAGGAGAAACCAGCATTCACCCTGAGGCCCCGCCCATTAATGAGAGCGATGAGGGCATACACACGCATTGTGACCCTCAGCATGAGTCCTGTCCTCTAGTAAGTCCTCTAAGTGGCTGGACCATTAGATGTCATAATGGGCTTGACATGTCCCTAGGCCCCAATTTTTAACCAGATTTCTGATTGTCCAGTCGACCCTCCCCAAGGCTCTACTCTGGAATCCATCATTTGGTGGGACACGTGAGGTTAAAAAAGAAAAAAACAACAAAAAAAAAAAAAAAAAAAAAAAAAAAACGGACATCTTCCAGCCCACAGAATGACCCCAAACTCTTTGGACGGGGCCAAACCAGCAGAGAGTAAGACTCGTCCATTTCCCATGAAGTACCCAGAAATTCCACGACCATGAGTGACACGATATCCAGAGACAAAAACTTGAGCAGAGCCTCACACTCGCCCTTCTTTCAAATCCCGAAGAGTTCTCCTCATGGTCTGTAGATCAGTCCTTCCATACCTATGACTCGAAACATAAGCCGAGTTTGTGTTTTCAGACAACTGTCCAAACAGCCCTGGCCTACACAACCTACAGGCTCAGGCCCCTGGAGCCAAACCTGAGGACTGTACTTGCCCTCTCCAAGGGATTTGTGTGTGCCCATTCCAATGGCCACAACCCTTCTAATAGGATAAACCTCAAAAGTCCCTGATCCATCTCAATAGTGGTGGCTTCCCAGGAAAAACAGGGGCAATCTGAGCCCAACTGGCACCTACCTGCACTCAGACCCATAGACAGATGTCCCCAGAGGTAAAAAGGATAGAACAGGCCCCTAGGCACTAATCAGATCCATTGCTTTGGTTTCCAGGCATCTCTCCTCAGAGGCCTGGATTTCAAAAGCAGCATATAGCTGTTTCTTGTTTCACCCATCAGAAAACATCTCATCTACACATGGGAAACTTGCACGTTGGAGCTGTGTCAAAGCCTCTGTTTAGGAGAACCCTTTAGGGCCCCAGTGCCACCGCTTCAATCCAAGGTCTCCATAGACACAAAAGCACGTTAGGACCCATCCCCAGGGGTGTCCATTTCAACTCAGCGTCCTCGGTTGCTCCCCACAGATCCAGGAGATCTAACCTGTCTTGTTGCTAGGAGACAATTGGAATGAGAGGTGGGCTACCCAGCCACCCATCCCTAGAACCCTGCTCAGAATCATTGGCCTGGATCCAAACAAAGGTCTCAATTGTCCTGCAGAACTCTCTGCAGTTTGGAGCTTCTCACAACTCCCATCGTGGGAAAACACCCATGGCCTCGTGATGCCCCCCCCATTCATGAAGGGGCCATCAGGGACAGAAACTCCAACCTGTGCGATCGTCTGATCCTCGCCCTGACTTCAGATACACGAGATCTCGATTCAGGTCTGTAGAATGTGCATGCCATGGCCTCACCCAGAAACCTAAACCTAGCTTGTGTTCTCAGACTTTTGTCGTCAGACTACTGGCCCACAAGCCCTCCAGTTTGGCAATCCAGAACTACAATGCAGCACTCTGCCGGCCCTCCAGAAGAAAAACATTGTCCTCTGGGGCTACCCAGTAACCCCAAATGAGGATCAACCTGCACCGACCATGGCTGTACCCCAAATACATAGGCTGACCAGGGCACTAATGCCCTTTCTGACACAGCCTGAGCCTGGACACCCTGGACCCTCCCAGACAGCTGGCCGCACACTGAGCACATTGAGCCGCCATGACCTTAGGTCGTCATCTCTTCCCAACCTCGGTTTTCAGGTTTCAGAACCTAGACCTTATCTCCAATCTCTGCCCAGGTTTGAAGGTGATGCAGAAATCAGAACTCCTTCCCCATGGCAAGAAACCTTGTCGTTGGCATGCTGTCCAACGTTCAGTGTCATTGAAACCAGTGTGGCCCATGAGGCCCCGCCCATGCTCGCGGGCCACATTGGTCACAAACACACATTGTGACGCTCAGACTGAGCCCCGTCCTCAAGTAAGGCCACTCAGTGGCTGGATGAAGAGATAGCATATTGGGCTTGCCATGCCCCTAGGCCCCAATTTTTAACCATAGATCGGGTTGTCCCTTCAATTTTCCCCACGGCTTGGCTTTGGAATTACTCTTTTGGTGGGACACCTGAGGTAACAAAACTGAAATAGGTCCTCTCATCCCACAGATTGACGAAAAGCAATTGGGAATCGGGCCAAATCCTCAGAGAGGAAGATTCGTCCATGGCCCATGAGGCTTCCCCGACATTCCACGGCCATCGCTGATACAAAATCCAGAGACAAAAGCCTGAGCAAGCGCCTCAGACTCGCTCTTTCTTCATATCCTGAAGAGTTCTTCTCATGGTTTGTAGATCGGGCCTGCCATACCTACGTCCCCAAACCTAAGCTGAGTTTGTGTTTTCAGACTTCTGTCCTCAAAGTCTTGGGCCCCACACCCTCCAGGCTGGGCCCCTGGAGCCACACATTAGGACTGTGCCTACCAATCCATGGGAATTCTGCCCATTCCATGGTCCAAAATCGTACAAATTAGGAGAAAACTCCAATGTCCCTGAGGCCATCCCAATAGTGTAGTTCGCCCAGAACAAGCCAGGGCTGTCTGACACCAGCTGATAATCAACCTCCACTCATACCATAGATGGATGTCCCCAGAGAAGAAGATTGAACCAGACAGGACCCTAGGCCATAATAGGATCCATTGCTTTGGGTTACAGGCATGTGTCATCAAAAGCTTGATTCCAATACGAGCATAGGGGTTTTCCTGAGCACCCATCAGAACGCATCTCGTCTCTACAAGGAAACCTGTGCATGGGAGCCATGTCCAAAGCTTAGGAGAGTATTTCAGGGTCCCGGTGCCACCGCCCCATTCCAAGGCCCTCATGGAAATAAAAACACATTAGGACCCATCCTCAGGAAAGTCCATTTCAACTCAGCCACCCCGGTTGCTCCGGCAGAGCCATCAGATCTAAACTGTCTTGTTGCTAGGAGACAATTGGATTGCGAGGCGGGCTTCCCAGGCATCCATCCGCGAACGGTGCTCTGGAGTCATTCCATATGGGATGTCCTGGAGCTGTCCAACAGGTCTCAATTGTCCCGCCGAAGGAATCCTTGAAGGGAGCATCCCACAACTCCCAACGTGGGAAATCCTCAATGGCCTCGAGATTCCGCTCCCTTCATGAAGCGGCCATCATGCTCAGAAACTCCAACCTGAGCCAACGTCTGATCATCGCCCTGACTACATATGCATGAAATATTGGTTCAGATCTGCAGGGGGTACCTGCCGTGCCCTCGCACTGAAACCCAAGTCTAGCTTGTCTTCTCAGACTTCCGTCCTCACACTCCTGGCCCCGAAGCCCTCAAGTTTGGCAATTCCAGACCCACAATGCAGCACTCTGCCTGCACTCTAGAAAAAAAATGATTGCCTCATGAGCTGCCCAGGCACCTTAAATGAGGGTAAACCTACACAGCACTCGACGTTACCCAAATTATATAGTCTAACCTGGGCACTAATGCACTGTCGAACACAACCTGAACCGCGACCTCCTGACCAACACCCAGAAAGCAGACCGCACACTGAGCACATTTAACCCGCCATGGCCTTAGGTCATCATCTCTTCCCTACCTCAGTTTTCAGGCTTCAGAACCGAGACCTTATCTCCAATCACTGCCCAGGGGTGAGTGTGATGCAGAAATCAGAACTCCTCCTTACCCATGGCAAGAACCCTTGTGGTTGGCACGTTGTCCAACGTTCAGTGTAGGAGAAACCAGCATTCACCCTGAGGCCCCGCCCATTCTTGAGTGCGACGAGGGCATACACACGCATTGTGACCCTCAGCATGAGTCCTGTCCTCTAGTAAGTCCTCTCAGTGGCTGGACCATTAAATGTCAAAATGGGCTTGACATGTCCCTAGGCCCCAATTTTTAACCAGATTTCTGATTATCCAGTCGGCCCTCTCCAGGGTTCTACTCTGGAATCCCTCATTTGGTGGGACACATGAGGTTAAAAAACAAAACAACAACAACAACAACAACAAAACACTTTTCCAGCCCACAAAATGACCCCAATCTCTTTGGACGGGGCCAAACCACAAGAGAGTAAGACCCGTCAATTTCCCATGAAGTCACCCAGAAATTCCACGACCATGAGTGACACGATATCCAGAGACAAAAACTTGAGCGGGAGCCTCACACTCGCCCTTCTTTCAAATCCCGTAGAGTTCTCCTCATGGTCTGTAGATCACTCCTGCCATACCTATGACCCGAAAGATAAGCCGAGTTTGTGTGTTCAGACAACTGTCCAAACAGCCCTGGCCTAAACAACCTACCTGCTCAGGCCCCTGGAGCCAAACCTGAGGACTATACTTGCCCTCTCCAAGGGAATTGTGTGTGCCCATTCCAATGGCCACAACCCTTCTAATAGGTTAACCTAAAAGTCACTGATCCATCTCAATAGTGGTGGCTTCCCAGGAAAAACAGGGGCAATCTGATCCCAACTGAGACCTACCTGCACTCAGACCCATAAACAGATGTCCCCAGAGGTAAAAAGGAAGAACAGGCCCCTAGGCACTAATCAGATCCATTGCTTTGGTTTCCAGGCATCTCTCCTCAGAGGCCTGGATTTCAAAAGCAGCATATAGCTGTTTCTTGACTCACCCATCAGAAAACATCTCATCCACACATGGGAAACTTGCACGTTGGAGCTGTGTCAAAGCCTCTCTTTAGGAAAACCTTTTAGGGCCCCAGTGCCACCGCTTCATTCCAAGGTCTCCATAGACACAAAAGCACATTAGGACCCATCCCCAGGGGTGTCCATTTCAACTCAGCATCCTCGGTTGCTCCCCGCAGATCCAGGAGATCTAACCTGTCTTGTTGCTAGGAGACAATTGGAATGCTAAGTGGGCTACCCAGCCATCCATCCTTAGAACCCTGCTCAGAATCATTGGCCTGGAGCCAAACAACAGTTCTCAATTGTCCTGCAGAAGACTCTCTGCAGTTTGGAGCTTCTCACAACTCCCATCGTGGGAGAACCCCCATGGCCTCGTGATGCCCCCCCATTCATCAAGGGGCCATCAGGGACAGAAACTCCAACCTGAGCGTTCGTCTGATCCTCGCCCTGACTTCAGATGCACGAGATCTCGATTCAGGTCTGTAGATTGTGCGTGCCCCAGAAACCTAAGCCTAGCTTGTGTTCTCAGACTTTTGTCGTCAGACTACTGGCCCACAAGCCCTCCAGTTTGGCAATCCAGAACTACAATGCAGCACTCTGCCGGCCCTCCAGAAGAAAAACATTGTCCTCTGGGGCTACCCAGTAACCCCAAATGAGGATCAACCTGCACCGACCTTGGCTGTAACCCAAATACATAGGCTGACCAGGGCACTAATGCCCTTTCTGACACAGCGTGAGCCTGGACACCCTGGCCCCTCCCAGACAGTTGGCCGCGCACTGAGCACATCGAGCCGCCATGGCCTTAGGTCGTCATCTCTTCCCAACCTCGGTTTTCAGGTTTCAGAACCTAGACCTTATCTCCAATCACTGCCCAGGGTTGACGGTGATGCAGACATCAGAACTCCTTCCCCATGGCAAGAAACCTTGTGGTTGGCATGTTGTCCAACGTTCAGTGTAGTTGAAACCAGTGTGGCCCATGAGGCTCCGCCCATGCTCGCGGGCCACATTGGTCACAAACACACATTGTGACCCTCAGGCTGAGCCCAGTCCTCAAGTAAGGCCACTCAGTGGCTGGATGAAGAGATAGCATATTGGGCTTGTCATGCCCCTAGGCCCCAAATTTTAACCATAGTTCGGGTTGTCCCTTCAGTCTTCCCCACGGCTTGACTTTGGAATTCCTCTTTTGGTGGGACACCTGAGGTATCAAAACTGAAATGAGTCCTCCCATCCCACAGATTGACGAAAAGCAATTGGGAATCGGGCCAAATCCTCAGAGAGGAAGTTTCGTCCATGTCCCGTGAGGCCTCCCCGACATTCCACAGCCATCGCTGATACAAAATCCAGAGACAAAAGCCTGAGCAAGCGCCTCAGACTCGCACTTTCTTCATATCCTAAGAGTTCTTCTCATGGTTTGTAGATCGGGCCTGCGATAACTACGTCCCCAAACCTAAGCTGAGTTTGTGTTTTCAGACTTCTGTCCTCAAAGTCTTGGGCCCCACACCCTCCAGGCTGGGCCCCTGGAGCCAAACATTAGGACTGTGCCTACCAATCCATGGGAAATCTGCCCATTCCATGGTCCAAAATCGTACAAATTAGGAGAAAACTCCAAAGTCTCTGAGGCCATCCCAATAGTGTAGGTCGCCCGGAACAAGCAAGGGCTGTCTGACACCAGCTGATAATCGACCTCCACTCATACCATAGATGGATGTCCCCAGAGAAGAAAATTGAACCAGACAGGACCCTAGGCCATAATAGGATTCATTGCTTTGGGTTACAGGCATGTGTCCTCAAAAGCTTGATTAAAATACGAGCATAGGGGTTTTCCTGAGCAGCCATCAGAACTCATCTCGTGTTCCCAAGGAAACCTGTGCATGGGAGCCATGTCCAAAGCTTAGGAGAGTACTTCAGGGTCCCGGTGCCACCGCCCCATTCCAAGGCCCTCCTGGACACAAAAACACATTAGGACACATCCTCAGGAAAGTCCACTTCAACTCAGCCACCCCGGTTGCTCCAGCAGAGCCATCAGATCTAAACTGTCTTGTTGCTAGGAGACAATTGGAATGGGAGGCGGGCTTCCCAGGCATCCATCCGCGAACGGTGCACTGGAGTCATTCCATATGGGATGTCCTGGAGCTGTCCAACAGGTCTCAATTGTCCCGCCGAAGGAATCCTTGAAGGGGGCATCCCACAACTCCAAACGTGGGAAAACCTCAATGGCCTCTAGATTCCGCTCCCTTCATGAAGCGGCCGTCATGCTCAGAAACTCCAACCTAAGCCAACGTCTGATCCTCGCCCTGACTTCAGATGCACGAGATATTGGTTCAGATCTGCAGGGGGTACCTGCCGTGCCTTCGCCCTGAAACCCAAGTCTAGCTTGGCTTCTCAGACTTCCGTCCTCACACTCCTGGCCCCGAAGCCCTCAAGTTTGGCAATTCCGGACCCACAATGCAGCACTCTGCCTGCACTCTAAAAAAAAAATGCCCAGGCACCTTAAATGAGCGTAACCTACACAGCACTCGACTTTACCCAAATTATATAGTCTAACATGGGCACTAATACACTGTCGAACACAACCTGAGCCGGGACCTCCTGACCAACACCCAGAAAGCTGACCGCACACTGAGCACATAAAACCCGCCATGGCCTTAGGTCATCATCTCTTCCCTACCTCAGTTTTCAGGCTTCAGAACCGAGACCTTATCTCCAATCACTGCCCAGGGGTGAGTGTGATGCAGAAATCAGAACTCCTCCTTACCCATTGGAAAGAACCCTTGTGGTTGGCACGTTGTCCAACGTTCAGTGTAGGAGAAACCAGCATTCACCCGGAGGCCCCGCCCATTCTTGAGTGTGATGAGGGCATACACACGCATTGTGACCCTCAGCATGAGTCCTGTCCTCTAGTAAGTCCTCTCAGTGGCTGGACCATTAGATGTCATAATGGGCTTGACGTGTCCCTAAGCCCCAATTTTTAACCAGATTTCTGATTGTCCAGTCGCCCCTCCCCAGGGCTCTACTCTGGAATCCCTCATTTGGTGGGACACCTGAGTTTAAAAAACAAAACAACAACAACAACAACAAAAAAAAAACGGACATCTTCCAGCCCACAGAATGACCCCAAACTCTTTGGACGGGGCCAAACCCCAGAGAGTAAGACTCGTCCATTTCCCATGAAGTCACCCAGAAATTCCATGACCATGAGTGACACGATATCCAGAGACAAAAACTTGAGCAGGAACCTCACACTCGCCCTTCTTTCAAATCCCGAAGAGTTCTCCTCATGGTCTGTAGATCAGTCCTGCCATACCTATGACCCGAAACATAAGCCGAGTTTGTGTTTTCAGACAACTGTCCAAACAGCCCTGGCCTACACAACCTACAGGCTCAGGCCCCTGGAGCCAAACATGAGGACTGTACTTGCCCTCTCCAAGGGAATTGTGTGTGCCCATTCCAATGGCCACAACCCTTCTAATAGGATAAACCTCCAAAGTCCCTGAACCATCTCAACAGTGGTGGCTTCCCAGGAAAAACAGGGGCAATCTGAGCCCAACTGAGCACCTACCTGCACTCAGACCCATAGAGAGATGTCCCCAGAGGTAAAAAGGAAAGAACAGGCCCCTAGGCACTAATCAGATCCATTGCTTTGGTTTCCAGGCATCTCTCCTCAGAGGCCTGGATTTCAAAAGCAGCATATAGCTGTTTCTTGACTCACCCATCAGAAAACATCTCATCTACACATGGGAAACTTGCACGTTGGAGCTGTGTCAAAGCCTCTGTTTAGGAGAACCCTTTAGGGCCCCAGTGCCACCGCTTCATTCCAAGGTCTCCATAGACACAAAAGCACATTAGGACCCATCCCCAGGGGTGTCCATTTCAACTCAGCGTCCTCGGTTGCTCCCCACAGATCCAGGAGATCTAACCTGTCTTGTTGCTAGGAGACAATTGGAATGCGAGGTGGGCTACCCAGCCATCCATCCTTAGAACCCTGCTCAGAATCATTGGCCTGGAGCCAAACAACAGGTCTCAATTGTCCTGCAGAAGACTCTCTGCAGTTTGGAGCTTCTCACAACTCCCATCGTGGGAAAACCCCATGGCCTCGTGATGCCCCCCCATTCCTGAAGGGGCCATCAGGGACAGAAACTCCAACCTGAGCGTTTGTCTGATCCTCGCCCTGACTTCAGATGCACGAGATCTCGATTCAGGTCTGTAGATTGTGCCGGCCATGGCCTCACCCAGAAACCTAAGCCTAGCTTGTGTTCTCAGACTTTTGCCGTCAGACTCCTGGCCCACAAGCCCTCCAGTTTGGCAATCCGGAACTACAATGCAGCACTCTGCCGGCCCTCCAGAGAAAAACATTGTCCTCTGGGGCTACCCAGTAACCCCAAATGAGGATCAACCTGCACCGACCTTGGCTGTACCCCAAATACATAGGCTGACCAGGGCACTAATGCCCTTTTGACACAGCCTGAGCCTGGACCCCCTGGCCCCTCCCAGACAGCTGGCCGCACACTGAGCACATCGAGCCGCCATGGCCTTAGGTCGTCATCTCTTCCCAACCTCGGTTTTCAGGTTTCAGAACCTACCCTTATCTCCAATCACTGCCTAGGGTTGAAGGTGATGCAGAAATCAGAACTCCTTCCCGAAGGCAAGAAACCTTGTGGTTGGCATGTTGTTCAAAGTTCAGTGTAGTTGAAACCAGTGTGGCCCATGAGGCTCCTCCCATGCTCGCGGGCCACATTGGTCACAAACACACATTGTGACCCTCAGGCTGAGCCCAGTCCTCAAGTAAGGCCACTCAGTGGCTGGATGAAGAGATAGCATATTGGGCTTGCCATGCCCCTAGGCCCCAATTTTTAACCATAGTTTGGGTTTTCCCTTCAGTCTTCCCCACGGCTTGGCTTTGGACTTCCTCTTTTGGTGGGACACCTGAGGTAACAAAACTGAAATGAGTCCTCCCATCCCACAGATTGACGAAAAGCAATTGGGAATCGGGCCAAATCCTCAGAGACGAAGATTCGTTTATGGCCCATGAGGCCTCCCCGACATTCCACAGCCATCGCTGATACAAAATCCAGAGACATAAGCCTGAGCAAGCGCCTCAGACTCGCACTTTCTTCATATCCTAAGAGTTCTTCTCATGGTTTGTAGATCGGGCCTGCCATACCTACGTCCCCAAACCTAAGCTGAGTTTGTGTTTTCAGACTTCTGTCCTCAAAGTCTTGGGCCACACACCCTCCAGGTTGGGCCCCTGGAGCCACACATTAGGACTGTGCCTACCAATCCATGGGAATTCTGCCCATTCCATGGTCCAAAATCGTACAAATTAGGAGAAATCTCCAAAGTCCCTGAGGCCATCCCAATAGTGTAGGTCGCCCGGAAAAAGCAAGGGCTGTCTGACATCAGCTGATAATCGACCTCCACTTATACCATAGATGGATGTCCCCAGAGAAGAAGATTGAACCAGACAGGACCCTAGGCCATAATAGGATCCATTGCTTTGGGTTACAGGCATGTGTCATCAAAAGCTTGATTCCAATACGAGCATAGGGGTTTTCCTTAGGCACCCTTAAGAACTCATCTCGTCTCCACAAGGAAACCTGCGCATGGGAGCCATGTCCAAAGCTTAGGAGAGTACTTCAGGGTCCCGGTGCCACCGCCCCATTCCAAGGCCCTCCTGGACACAAAAACACATTAGGACACATCCTCAGGAAAGTCCATTTCAACTCAGCCACCCCGGTAGCTCCGGCAGAGCCATCAGATCTAAACTGTCTTGTTGCTAGGAGACATTTGGAATGCGAGGCGGGCTTCCCAGGCATCCATCCACGAACGGTGCTATGGAGTCATTCTATATGGGATGTCCTGGAGCTGTGCAACAGGTCTCAATTGTCCCGCCGAAGGAATCCTTGAAGTGGGCATCCCACAACTCCCAACGTGGGAAAACCTCCATGGCCTCGAGATTCCGCTCCCTTCATGAAGCGGCCGTCATGCTCAGAAACTCCAACCTGAGCCAACGTCTGATCCTCGCCCTGACTTCAGATGCATGAGATATTGGTTCAGATCTGCAGGGGGTACCTGCCGTGCCCTCGCCCTGAAACCCAAGTCTAGCTTGTCTTCTCAGACTTCCGTCCTCACACTCCTGGCCCCGAAGCCCTCAAGTTTGCCAATACCGGAACCACAATGCAGCACTCTGCCTGCCCTCTAGAAAAAAAATGATTGCCTCATGACCTGCCCAGGCACCATAAATGAGGGTAAACCTACACAGCACTCGACTTTACCCAAATTATATAGTCTAACCTGCGCACTAATGCACTGTCGAACACAACCTGAGCCGGGACCTCCTGACCAACACCCAGAAAGCTGACCGCACACTGAGCACATAAAACCCGCCATGGCCTTAGGTCATCATCTCTTCCCTACCTCAGTTTTCAGGCTTCAGAAACGAGACCTTATCTCCAATCACTGCCCAGGAGTGAGTGTGATGCAGAAATCAGAACTCCTCCTTACCCATGGCAAGAACCCTTGTGGTTGGCATGTTGTCCAACGTTCAGTGTAGGAGAAACCAGCATTCACCTGGAGGCCCCGCCCATTCTTGAGTGTGATGAGGGCATACACACGCATTGTGACCCTCAGCATGAGTCCTGTCCTCTAGTAAGTCCTCTCAGTGGCTGGACCATTAGATGTCATAATGGGCTTGACGTGTCCCTAAGCCCCAATTTTTAACCAGATTTCTGATTGTCCAGTCGCCCCTCCCCAGGGCTCTACTCTGGAATCCCTCATTTGGTGGGACACCTGAGTTTAAAAAACAAAACAACAACAACAACAACAAAAAAAAAACGGACATCTTCCAGCCCACAGAATGACCCCAAACTCTTTGGACGGGGCCAAACCCCAGAGAGTAAGACTCGTCCATTTCCCATGAAGTCACCCAGAAATTCCATGACCATGAGTGACACGATATCCAGAGACAAAAACTTGAGCAGGAACCTCACACTCGCCCTTCTTTCAAATCCCGAAGAGTTCTCCTCATGGTCTGTAGATCAGTCCTGCCATACCTATGACCCGAAACATAAGCCGAGTTTGTGTTTTCAGACAACTGTCCAAACAGCCCTGGCCTACACAACCTACAGGCTCAGGCCCCTGGAGCCAAACATGAGGACTGTACTTGCCCTCTCCAAGGGAATTGTGTGTGCCCATTCCAATGGCCACAACCCTTCTAATAGGATAAACCTCCAAAGTCCCTGAACCATCTCAACAGTGGTGGCTTCCCAGGAAAAACAGGGGCAATCTGAGCCCAACTGAGCACCTACCTGCACTCAGACCCATAGAGAGATGTCCCCAGAGGTAAAAAGGAAAGAACAGGCCCCTAGGCACTAATCAGATCCATTGCTTTGGTTTCCAGGCATCTCTCCTCAGAGGCCTGGATTTCAAAAGCAGCATATAGCTGTTTCTTGACTCACCCATCAGAAAACATCTCATCTACACATGGGAAACTTGCACGTTGGAGCTGTGTCAAAGCCTCTGTTTAGGAGAACCCTTTCGGGCCCCAGTGCCACCGCTTCATTCCAAGGTCTCCATAGACACAAAAGCACATTAGGGCCCATCCCCAGGGGTGTCCATTTCAACTCAGCGTCCTCGGTTGCTCCCCACAGATCCAGGAGATCTAACCTGTCTTGTTGCTAGGAGACAATTGGAATGCTAAGTGGGCTAATCAGCCATCCATCCTTAGAACCCTGCTCAGAATCATTGGCCTGGAGCCAATCAACAGTTCTCAATTGTCCTGCAGAAGACTCTCTGCAGTTTGGAGCTTCTCACAAATCCCATCGTGGGAGAACCCCCATGGCCTCGTGATGCCCCCCCATTCATCAAGGGGCCATCAGGGACAGAAACTCCAACCTGAGCGTTCGTCTGATCCTCGCCCTGACTTCAGATGCACGAGATCTCGATTCAGGTCTGTAGATTGTGCCGGCCATGGCCTCACCCAGAAACCTAAGCCTAGCTTGTGTTCTCAGACTTTTGTCGTCAGACTACTGGCCCACAAGCCCTCCAGTTTGGCAATCCAGAACTACAATGCAGCACTCTGCCGGCCCTCCAGAAGAAAAACATTGTCCTCTGGGGCTACCCAGTAACCCCAAATGAGGATCAACCTGCACCGACCTTGGCTGTAACCCAAATACATAGGCTGACCAGGGCACTAATGCCCTTTCTGACACAGCGTGAGCCTGGACACCCTGGCCCCTCCCAGACAGTTGGCCGCGCACTGAGCACATCGAGCCGCCATGGCCTTAGGTCGTCATCTCTTCCCAACCTCGGTTTTCAGGTTTCAGAACCTACCCTTATCTCCAATCACTGCCTAGGGTTGAAGGTGATGCAGAAATCAGAACTCCTTCCCGAAGGCAAGAAACCTTGTGGTTGGCATGTTGTTCAAAGTTCAGTGTAGTTGAAACCAGTGTGGCCCATGAGGCTCCGCCCATGCTCGCGGGCCACATTGGTCACAAACACACATTGTGACCCTCAGGCTGAGCTCAGTCCTCAAGTAAGGCCACTCAGTGGCTGGATGAAGAGATAGCATATTGGGCTTGCCATGCCCCTAGGCCCCAATTTTTAACCATAGTTTGGGTTTTCCCTTCAGTCTTCCCCACGGCTTGGCTTTCGACTTCCTCTTTTGGTGGGACACCTGAGGTAACAAAACTGAAATGAGTCCTCCCATCCCACAGATTGATGAAAAGCAATTGGGAATCGGGCCAAATCCTCAGAGACGAAGATTCGTTTATGGCCCATGAGGCCTCCCCGACATTCCACAGCCATCGCTGATACAAAATCCAGAGACATAAGCCTGAGCAAGCGCCTCAGACTCGCACTTTCTTCATATCCTAAGAGTTCTTCTCATGGTTTGTAGATCGGGCCTACCATACCTACGTCCCCAAACCTAAGCTGAGTTTGTGTTTTCAGACTTCTGTCCTCAAAGTCTTGGGCCACACACCCTCCAGGTTGGGCCCCTGGAGCCACACATTAGGACTGTGCCTACCAATCCATGGGAATTCTGCCCATTCCATGGTCCAAAATCGTACAAATTAGGAGAAATCTCCAAAGTCCCTGAGGCCATCCCAATAGTGTAGGTCGCCCGGAAAAAGCAAGGGCTGTCTGACATCAGCTGATAATCGACCTCCACTCATACCATAGATGGATGTCCCCAGAGAAGAAGATTGAACCAGACAGGACCCTAGGCCATAATAGGATTCATTGCTTTGGGTTACAGGCATGTGTCATCAAAAGCTTGATTCCAATACGAGCATAGGGGTTTTCCTTAGGCACCCTTAAGAACTCATCTCGTCTCCACAAGGAAACCTGCGCATGGGAGCCATGTCCAAAGCTTAGGAGAGTACTTCAGGGTCCCGGTGCCACCGCCCCATTCCAAGGCCCTCCTGGACACAAAAACACATTAGGACACATCCTCAGGAAAGTCCATTTCAACTCAGCCACCCAGGTAGCTCCGGCAGAGCCATCAGATCTAAACCGTCTTGTTGCTAGGAGACATTTGGAATGCGAGGCGGGCTTCCCAGGCATCCATCCACGAACGGTGCTATGGAGTCATTCTATATGGGATGTCCTGGAGCTGTGCAACAGGTCTCAATTGTCCCGCCGAAGGAATCCTTGAAGTGGGCATCCCACAACTCCCAACGTGGGAAAACCTCCATGGCCTCGAGATTCCGCTCCCTTCATGAAGCGGCCGTCATGCTCAGAAACTCCAACCTGAGCCAACGTCTGATCCTCGCCCTGACTTCAGATGCATGAGATATTGGTTCAGATCTGCAGGGGGTACCTGCCGTGCCCTCGCCCTGAAACCCAAGTCTAGCTTGTCTTCTCAGACTTCCGTCCTCACACTCCTGGCCCCGAAGCCCTCAAGTTTGGCAATTCCGGACCCACAATGCAGCACTCTGCCTGCACTCTAAAAAAAAAATGCCCAGGCACCTTAAATGAGCGTAACCTACACAGCACTCGACTTTACCCAAATTATATAGTCTAACATGGGCACTAATACACTGTCGAACACAACCTGAGCCGGGACCTCCTGACCAACACCCAGAAAGCTGACCGCACACTGAGCACATAAAACCCGCCATGGCCTTAGGTCATCATCTCTTCCCTACCTCAGTTTTCAGGCTTCAGAACCGAGACCTTATCTCCAATCACTGCCCAGGGGTGAGTGTGATGCAGAAATCAGAACTCCTCCTTACCCATTGGAAAGAACCCTTGTGGTTGGCACGTTGTCCAACGTTCAGTGTAGGAGAAACCAGCATTCACCCGGAGGCCCCGCCCATTCTTGAGTGTGATGAGGGCATACACACGCATTGTGACCCTCAGCATGAGTCCTGTCCTCTAGTAAGTCCTCTCAGTGGCTGGACCATTAGATGTCATAATGGGCTTGACGTGTCCCTAAGCCCCAATTTTTAACCAGATTTCTGATTGTCCAGTCGCCCCTCCCCAGGGCTCTACTCTGGAATCCCTCATTTGGTGGGACACCTGAGTTTAAAAAACAAAACAACAACAACAACAACAAAAAAAAAACGGACATCTTCCAGCCCACAGAATGACCCCAAACTCTTTGGACGGGGCCAAACCCCAGAGAGTAAGACTCGTCCATTTCCCATGAAGTCACCCAGAAATTCCATGACCATGAGTGACACGATATCCAGAGACAAAAACTTGAGCAGGAACCTCACACTCGCCCTTCTTTCAAATCCCGAAGAGTTCTCCTCATGGTCTGTAGATCAGTCCTGCCATACCTATGACCCGAAACATAAGCCGAGTTTGTGTTTTCAGACAACTGTCCAAACAGCCCTGGCCTACACAACCTACAGGCTCAGGCCCCTGGAGCCAAACATGAGGACTGTACTTGCCCTCTCCAAGGGAATTGTGTGTGCCCATTCCAATGGCCACAACCCTTCTAATAGGATAAACCTCCAAAGTCCCTGAACCATCTCAACAGTGGTGGCTTCCCAGGAAAAACAGGGGCAATCTGAGCCCAACTGAGCACCTACCTGCACTCAGACCCATAGAGAGATGTCCCCAGAGGTAAAAAGGAAAGAACAGGCCCCTAGGCACTAATCAGATCCATTGCTTTGGTTTCCAGGCATCTCTCCTCAGAGGCCTGGATTTCAAAAGCAGCATATAGCTGTTTCTTGACTCACCCATCAGAAAACATCTCATCTACACATGGGAAACTTGCACGTTGGAGCTGTGTCAAAGCCTCTGTTTAGGAGAACCCTTTAGGGCCCCAGTGCCACCGCTTCATTCCAAGGTCTCCATAGACACAAAAGCACATTAGGACCCATCCCCAGGGGTGTCCATTTCAACTCAGCGTCCTCGGTTGCTCCCCACAGATCCAGGAGATCTAACCTGTCTTGTTGCTAGGAGACAATTGGAATGCGAGGTGGGCTACCCAGCCATCCATCCTTAGAACCCTGCTCAGAATCATTGGCCTGGAGCCAAACAACAGGTCTCAATTGTCCTGCAGAAGACTCTCTGCAGTTTGGAGCTTCTCACAACTCCCATCGTGGGAAAACCCCATGGCCTCGTGATGCCCCCCCATTCCTGAAGGGGCCATCAGGGACAGAAACTCCAACCTGAGCGTTTGTCTGATCCTCGCCCTGACTTCAGATGCACGAGATCTCGATTCAGGTCTGTAGATTGTGCCGGCCATGGCCTCACCCAGAAACCTAAGCCTAGCTTGTGTTCTCAGACTTTTGTCGTCAGACTCCTGGCCCACAAGCCCTCCAGTTTGGCAATCCAGAACTACAATGCAGCACTCTGCCGGCCCTCCAGAAGAAAAACATTGTCCTCTGGGGCTACCCAGTAACCCCAAATGAGGATCAACCTGCACCGACCTTGGCTGTACCCCAAATACATAGGCTGACCAGGGCACTAATGCCCTTTCTGACACAGCGTGAGCCTGGACACCCTGGCCCCTCCCAGACAGTTGGCCGCGCACTGAGCACATCGAGCCGCCATGGCCTTAGGTCGTCATCTCTTCCCAACCTCGGTTTTCAGGTTTCAGAACCTAGACCTTATCTCCAATCACTGCCCAGGGTTGACGGTGATGCAGACATCAGAACTCCTTCCCCATGGCAAGAAACCTTGTGGTTGGCATGTTGTCCAACGTTCAGTGTAGTTGAAACCAGTGTGGCCCATGAGGCTCCGCCCATGCTCGCGGGCCACATTGGTCACAAACACACATTGTGACCCTCAGGCTGAGCCCAGTCCTCAAGTAAGGCCACTCAGTGGCTGGATGAAGAGATAGCATATTGGGCTTGTCATGCCCCTAGGCCCCAAATTTTAACCATAGTTCGGGTTGTCCCTTCAGTCTTCCCCACGGCTTGACTTTGGAATTCCTCTTTTGGTGGGACACCTGAGGTATCAAAACTGAAATGAGTCCTCCCATCCCACAGATTGACGAAAAGCAATTGGGAATCGGGCCAAATCCTCAGAGAGGAAGTTTCGTCCATGTCCCGTGAGGCCTCCCCGACATTCCACAGCCATCGCTGATACAAAATCCAGAGACAAAAGCCTGAGCAAGCGCCTCAGACTCGCACTTTCTTCATATCCTAAGAGTTCTTCTCATGGTTTGTAGATCGGGCCTGTGATAACTACGTCCCCAAACCTAAGCTGAGTTTGTGTTTTCAGACTTCTGTCCTCAAAGTCTTGGGCCCCACACCCTCCTGGCTGGGCCCCTGGAGCCAAACATTAGGACTGTGCCTACCAATCCATGGGAATTCTGCCCATTCCATGGTCCAAAATCGTACAAATTAGGAGAAAACTCCAAAGTCTCTGAGGCCATCCCAATAGTGTAGGTCGCCCGGAACAAGCAAGGGCTGTCTGACACCAGCTGATAATCGACCTCCACTCATACCATAGATGGATGTCCCCAGAGAAGAAAATTGAACCAGACAGGACCCTAGGCCATAATAGGATCCATTGCTTTGGGTTACAGGCATGTGTCCTCAAAAGCTTGATTAAAATACGAGCATAGGGGTTTTCCTGAGCAGCCATCAGAACTCATCTCGTGTTCCCAAGGAAACCTGTGCATGGGAGCCATGTCCAAAGCTTAGGAGAGTACTTCAGGGTCCCGGTGCCACCGCCCCATTCCAAGGCCCTCCTGGACACAAAAACACATTAGGACACATCCTCAGGAAAGTCCACTTCAACTCAGCCACCCCGGTTGCTCCAGCAGATCCATCAGATCTAAACTGTCTTGTTGCTAGGAGACAATTGGAATGGGAGGCGGGCTTCCCAGGCATCCATCCGCGAACGGTGCACTGGAGTCATTCCATATGGGATGTCCTGGAGCTGTCCAACAGGTCTCAATTGTCCCGCCGAAGGAATCCTTGAAGGGGGCATCCCACAACTCCCAACGTGGGAAAACCTCCATGGCCTCGAGATTCCGCTCCCTTCATGAAGCGGCCGTCATGCTCAGAAACTCCAACCTAAGCCAACGTCTGATCCTCGCCCTGACTTCAGATGCACGAGATATTGGTTCAGATCTGCAGGGGGTACCTGCCGTGCCTTCGCCCTGAAACCCAAGTCTAGCTTGGCTTCTCAGACTTCCGTCCTCACACTCCTGGCCCCGAAGCCCTCAAGTTTGGCAATTCCGGACCCACAATGCAGCACTCTGCCTGCACCCTCTAAAAAAAAATGATTCCCTCATGAGCTGCCCAGGCACCTTAAATGAGCGTAAACCTACACAGCACTCGACTTTACCCAAATTATATAGTCTAACATGGGCACTAATACACTGTCGAACACAACCTGAGCCGGGACCTCCTGACCAACACCCAGAAAGCTGACCGCACACTGAGCACATAAAACCCGCCATGGCCTTAGGTCATCATCTCTTCCCTACCTCAGTTTTCAGGCTTCAGAACCGAGACCTTATCTCCAATCACTGCCCAGGGGTGAGTGTGATGCAGAAATCAGAACTCCTCCTTACCCATTGGAAAGAACCCTTGTGGTTGGCACGTTGTCCAACGTTCAGTGTAGGAGAAACCAGCATTCACCCTGAGGCCCCGCCCATTCTTGAGTGCGACGAGGGCATACACACGCATTGTGACCCTCAGCATGAGTCCTGTCCTCTAGTAAGTCCTCTCAGTGGCTGGACCATTAAATGTCATAATGGGCTTGACATGTCCCTAGGCCCCAATTTTTAACCAGATTTCTGATTATCCAGTCGGCCCTCTCCAGGGCTCTACTCTGGAATCCCTCATTTGGTGGGACACATGAGGTTAAAAAACAAAACAACAACAACAACAACAACAAAACACTTTTCCAGCCCACAGAATGACCCCAATCTCTTTGGACGGGGCCAAACCACAAGAGAGTAAGACCCGTCAATTTCCCATGAAGTCACCCAGAAATTCCACGACCATGAGTGACACGATATCCAGAGACAAACACTTGAGCGGGAGCCTCACACTCGCCCTTCTTTCAAATCCCGTAGAGTTCTCCTCATGGTCTGTAGATCACTCCTGCCATACCTATGACCCGAAAGATAAGCCGAGTTTGTGTGTTCAGACAACTGTCCAAACAGCCCTGGCCTAAACAACCTACCTGCTCAGGCCCCTGGAGCCAAACCTGAGGACTGTACTTGCCCTCTCCAAGGGAATTGTGTGTGCCCATTCCAATGGCCACAACCCTTCTAATAGGTTAACCTAAAAGTCACTGATCCATCTCAATAGTGGTGGCTTCCCAGGAAAAACAGGGGCAATCTGATCCCAACTGAGACCTACCTGCACTCAGACCCATAAACAGATGTCCCCAGAGGTAAAAAGGAAGAACAGGCCCCTAGGCACTAATCAGATCCATTGCTTTGGTTTCCAGGCATCTCTCCTCAGAGGCCTGGATTTCAAAAGCAGCATATAGCTGTTTCTTGACTCACCCATCAGAAAACATCTCATCCACACATGGGAAACTTGCACGTTGGAGCTGTGTCAAAGCCTCTCTTTAGGAAAACCTTTTAGGGCCCCAGTGCCACCGCTTCATTCCAAGGTCTCCATAGACACAAAAGCACATTAGGGCCCATCCCCAGGGGTGTCCATTTCAACTCAGCGTCCTCGGTTGCTCCCCACAGATCCAGGAGATCTAAGCTGTCTTGTTGCTAGGAGACAATTGGAATGCTAAGTGGGCTACCCAGCCATCCATCCTTAGAACCCTGCTCAGAATCATTGGCCTGGAGCCAAACAACAGTTCTCAATTGTCCTGCAGAAGACTCTCTGCAGTTTGGAGCTTCTCACAACTCCCATCGTGGGAGAACCCCCATGGCCTCGTGATGCCCCCCCATTCATCAAGGGGCCATCAGGGACAGAAACTCCAACCTGAGCGTTCGTCTGATCCTCGCCCTGACTTCAGATGCACGAGATCTCGATTCAGGTCTGTAGATTGTGCGTGCCCCAGAAACCTAAGCCTAGCTTGTGTTCTCAGACTTTTGTCGTCAGACTACTGGCCCACAAGCCCTCCAGTTTGGCAATCCAGAACTACAATGCAGCACTCTGCCGGCCCTCCAGAAGAAAAACATTGTCCTCTGGGGCTACCCAGTAACCCCAAATGAGGATCAACCTGCACCGACCTTGGCTGTACCCCAAATACATAGGCTGACCAGGGCACTAATGCCCTTTCTGACACAGCGTGAGCCTGGACACCCTGGCCCCTCCCAGACAGTTGGCCGCGCACTGAGCACATCGAGCCGCCATGGCCTTAGGTCGTCATCTCTTCCCAACCTCGGTTTTCAGGTTTCAGAACCTAGACCTTATCTCCAATCACTGCCCAGGGTTGACGGTGATGCAGACATCAGAACTCCTTCCCCATGGCAAGAAACCTTGTGGTTGGCATGTTGTCCAACGTTCAGTGTAGTTGAAACCAGTGTGGCCCATGAGGCTCCGCCCATGCTCGCGGGCCACATTGGTCACAAACACACATTGTGACCCTCAGGCTGAGCCCAGTCCTCAAGTAAGGCCACTCAGTGGCTGGATGAAGAGATAGCATATTGGGCTTGTCATGCCCCTAGGCCCCAAATTTTAACCATAGTTCGGGTTGTCCCTTCAGTCTTCCCCACGGCTTGACTTTGGAATTCCTCTTTTGGTGGGACACCTGAGGTATCAAAACTGAAATGAGTCCTCCCATCCCACAGATTGACGAAAAGCAATTGGGAATCGGGCCAAATCCTCAGAGAGAAAGTTTCGTCCATGTCCCGTGAGGCCTCCCCGACATTCCACAGCCATCGCTGATACAAAATCCAGAGACAAAAGCCTGAGCAAGCGCCTCAGACTCGCACTTTCTTCATATCCTAAGAGTTCTTCTCATGGTTTGTAGGTCGGGCCTGCGATAACTACGTCCCCAAACCTAAGCTGAGTTTGTGTTTTCAGACTTCTGTCCTCAAAGTCTTGGGCCCCACACCCTCCAGGCTGTGCCCCTGTAGCCAAACATTAGGACTGTGCCTACCAATCCATGGGAATTCTGCCCATTCCATGGTCCAAAATCGTACAAATTAGGAGAAAACTCCAAAGTCTCTGAGGCCATCCCAATAGTGTAGGTCGCCCAGAACAAGCAAGGGCTGTCTGACACCAGCTGATAATCGACCTCCACTCATACCATAGATGGATGTCCCCAGAGAAGAAAATTGAACCAGACAGGACCCTAGGCCATAATAGGATCCATTGCTTTGGGTTACAGGCATGTGTCCTCAAAAGCTTGATTAAAATACGAGCATAGGGGTTTTCCTGAGCAGCCATCAGAACTCATCTCGTGTTCCCAAGGAAACCTGTGCATGGGAGCCATGTCCAAAGCTTAGGAGAGTACTTCAGGGTCCCGGTGCCACCGCCCCATTCCAAGGCCCTCCTGGACACAAAAACACATTAGGACACATCCTCAGGAAAGTCCACTTCAACTCAGCCACCCCGGTTGCTCCAGCAGAGCCATCAGATCTAAACTGTCTTGTTGCTAGGAGACAATTGGAATGGGAGGCGGGCTTCCCAGGCATCCATCCGCGAACGGTGCACTGGAGTCATTCCATATGGGATGTCCTGGAGCTGTCCAACAGGTCTCAATTGTCCCGCCGAAGGAATCCTTGAAGGGGGCATCCCACAACTCCCAACGTGGGAAAACCTCAATGGCCTCTAGATTCCGCTCCCTTCATGAAGCGGCCGTCATGCTCAGAAACTCCAACCTAAGCCAACGTCTGATCCTCGCCCTGACTTCAGATGCACGAGATATTGGTTCAGATCTGCAGGGGGTACCTGCCGTGCCTTCGCCCTGAAACCCAAGTCTAGCTTGGCTTCTCAGACTTCCGTCCTCACACTCCTGGCCCCGAAGCCCTCAAGTTTGGCAATTCCGGACCCACAATGCAGCACTCTGCCTGCACTCTAGAAAAAAAATGCCCAGGCACCTTAAATGAGGGTAAACCTACACAGCACTCGACTTTACCCAAATTATATAGTCTAACATGGGCACTAATACACTGTCGAACACAACCTGAGCCGGGACCTCCTGACCAACACCCAGAAAGCTGACCGCACACTGAGCACATAAAACCCGCCATGGCCTTAGGTCATCATCTCTTCCCTACCTCAGTTTTCAGGCTTCAGAACCGAGACCTTATCTCCAATCACTGCCCAGGGGTGAGTGTGATGCAGAAATCAGAACTCCTCCTTACCCATTGGAAAGAACCCTTGTGGTTGGCACGTTGTCCAACGTTCAGTGTAGGAGAAACCAGCATTCACCCTGAGGCCCCGCCCATTCTTGAGAGCGATGAGGGCATACACACGCATTGTGTCCCTCAGCATGAGTCCTGTCCTCTAGTAAGTTCTCTCAGTTGCTGGACCATTAAATGTCATAATGGGCTTGACATGTCCCTAGGCCCCAATTTTTAACCAGATTTCTAATTGTCCAGTCGGCCCTCCCCAGGGCTCTACTCTGGAATCCCTCATTTGGTGGGACACCTGAGGTTAAAAAACAAAACAACAACAACAACAAAAAAAAAAAACTTCTTCCAGCCCACAGAATGACCCCAAACTCTTTGGACGGGGCCAAACCACAAGAGAGTATGACTCGTCCATTTCCCATGAAGTCAACCAGAAATTCCACGACCATGAGTGACCCGATATCCAGAGACAAAAACTTGAGCAGTAGCCTCACACTCGCCCTTCTTTCAAATCCCGAAGAATTCTCCTCATGGTCTGTAGATCAGTCCTGCCATACCTATGACCCGAAAGATAACCCGAGTTTGTGTTTTCAGACAACTGTCAAAACAGCCCTGGCCTAAACAACCTACAGGCTCAGGCCCCTGGAGCCAAACATGAGGACTGTACTTGCCCTCTCCAAGGGATTTGTGTGTGCCCATTCCAATGGCCACAACCCTTCTAATAGGTTAACCTCCAAAGTCCCTGATCCATCTCAATAGTGGTGGCTTGCCAGGAAAAACAGGGGCAATCTGATCCAAACTGAGCACCTACCTGCACTCAGACTCATAAACAGATGTCCCCAGAGGTAAAAAGGAAGAACAGGCCCCTAGGCACTAATCAGATCCATTGCTTTGGTTTCCAGGCATCTCTCCTCAGAGGCCTGGATTTCAAAAGCAGCATCTAGCTGTTTCTTGACTCACCCATCAGAAAACATCTCATCTACACATGGGAAACTTGCACGTTGGAGCTGTGTCAAAGCCTCTCTTTAGGAAAACCTTTTAGGGCCCCAGTGCCACCGCTTCATTCCAAGGTCTCCATAGACACAAAAGCACATTAGGGCCCATCCCCAGGGGTGTCCATTTCAACTCAGCGTCCTCGGTTGCTCCCCACAGATCCAGGAGATCTAAGCTGTCTTGTTGCTAGGAGACAATTGGAATGCTAAGTGGGCTACCCAGCCATCCATCCTTAGAACCCTGCTCAGAATCATTGGCCTGGAGCCAAACAACAGTTCTCAATTGTCCTGCAGAAGACTCTCTGCAGTTTGGAGCTTCTCACAACTCCCATCGTGGGAGAACCCCCATGGCCTCGTGATGCCCCCCCATTCATCAAGGGGCCATCAGGGACAGAAACTCCAACCTGAGCGTTCGTCTGATCCTCGCCCTGACTTCAGATGCACGAGATCTCGATTCAGGTCTGTAGATTGTGCGTGCCCCAGAAACCTAAGCCTAGCTTGTGTTCTCAGACTTTTGTCGTCAGACTCCTGGCCCACAAGCCCTCCAGTTTGGCAATCCAGAACTACAATGCAGCACTCTGCCGGCCCTCCAGAAGAAAAACATTGTCCTCTGGGGCTACCCAGTAACCCCAAATGAGGATCAACCTGCACCGACCTTGGCTGTACCCCAAATACATAGGCTGACCAGGGCACTAATGCCCTTTCTGACACAGCGTGAGCCTGGACACCCTGGCCCCTCCCAGACAGTTGGCCGCGCACTGAGCACATCGAGCCGCCATGGCCTTAGGTCGTCATCTCTTCCCAACCTCGGTTTTCAGGTTTCAGAACCTAGACCTTATCTCCAATCACTGCCCAGGGTTGACGGTGATGCAGACATCAGAACTCCTTCCCCATGGCAAGAAACCTTGTGGTTGGCATGTTGTCCAACGTTCAGTGTAGTTGAAACCAGTGTGGCCCATGAGGCTCCGCCCATGCTCGCGGGCCACATTGGTCACAAACACACATTGTGACCCTCAGGCTGAGCCCAGTCCTCAAGTAAGGCCACTCAGTGGCTGGATGAAGAGATAGCATATTGGGCTTGTCATGCCCCTAGGCCCCAAATTTTAACCATAGTTCGGGTTGTCCCTTCAGTCTTCCCCACGGCTTGACTTTGGAATTCCTCTTTTGGTGGGACACCTGAGGTATCAAAACTGAAATGAGTCCTCCCATCCCACAGATTGACGAAAAGCAATTGGGAATCGGGCCAAATCCTCAGAGAGGAAGTTTCGTCCATGTCCCGTGAGGCCTCCCCGACATTCCACAGCCATCGCTGATACAAAATCCAGAGACAAAAGCCTGAGCAAGCGCCTCAGACTCGCACTTTCTTCATATCCTAAGAGTTCTTCTCATGGTTTGTAGATCGGGCCTGTGATAACTACGTCCCCAAACCTAAGCTGAGTTTGTGTTTTCAGACTTCTGTCCTCAAAGTCTTGGGCCCCACACCCTCCTGGCTGGGCCCCTGGAGCCAAACATTAGGACTGTGCCTACCAATCCATGGGAATTCTGCCCATTCCATGGTCCAAAATCGTACAAATTAGGAGAAAACTCCAAAGTCTCTGAGGCCATCCCAATAGTGTAGGTCGCCCGGAACAAGCAAGGGCTGTCTGACACCAGCTGATAATCGACCTCCACTCATACCATAGATGGATGTCCCCAGAGAAGAAAATTGAACCAGACAGGACCCTAGGCCATAATAGGATCCATTGCTTTGGGTTACAGGCATGTGTCCTCAAAAGCTTGATTAAAATACGAGCATAGGGGTTTTCCTGAGCAGCCATCAGAACTCATCTCGTGTTCCCAAGGAAACCTGTGCATGGGAGCCATGTCCAAAGCTTAGGAGAGTACTTCAGGGTCCCGGTGCCACCGCCCCATTCCAAGGCCCTCCTGGACACAAAAACACATTAGGACACATCCTCAGGAAAGTCCACTTCAACTCAGCCACCCCGGTTGCTCCAGCAGATCCATCAGATCTAAACTGTCTTGTTGCTAGGAGACAATTGGAATGGGAGGCGGGCTTCCCAGGCATCCATCCGCGAACGGTGCACTGGAGTCATTCCATATGGGATGTCCTGGAGCTGTCCAACAGGTCTCAATTGTCCCGCCGAAGGAATCCTTGAAGGGGGCATCCCACAACTCCCAACGTGGGAAAACCTCCATGGCCTCGAGATTCCGCTCCCTTCATGAAGCGGCCGTCATGCTCAGAAACTCCAACCTAAGCCAACGTCTGATCCTCGCCCTGACTTCAGATGCACGAGATATTGGTTCAGATCTGCAGGGGGTACCTGCCGTGCCTTCGCCCTGAAACCCAAGTCTAGCTTGGCTTCTCAGACTTCCGTCCTCACACTCCTGGCCCCGAAGCCCTCAAGTTTGGCAATTCCGGACCCACAATGCAGCACTCTGCCTGCACCCTCTAAAAAAAAATGATTCCCTCATGAGCTGCCCAGGCACCTTAAATGAGCGTAAACCTACACAGCACTCGACTTTACCCAAATTATATAGTCTAACATGGGCACTAATACACTGTCGAACACAACCTGAGCCGGGACCTCCTGACCAACACCCAGAAAGCTGACCGCACACTGAGCACATAAAACCCGCCATGGCCTTAGGTCATCATCTCTTCCCTACCTCAGTTTTCAGGCTTCAGAACCGAGACCTTATCTCCAATCACTGCCCAGGGGTGAGTGTGATGCAGAAATCAGAACTCCTCCTTACCCATTGGAAAGAACCCTTGTGGTTGGCACGTTGTCCAACGTTCAGTGTAGGAGAAACCAGCATTCACCCTGAGGCCCCGCCCATTCTTGAGTGCGACGAGGGCATACACACGCATTGTGACCCTCAGCATGAGTCCTGTCCTCTAGTAAGTCCTCTCAGTGGCTGGACCATTAAATGTCATAATGGGCTTGACATGTCCCTAGGCCCCAATTTTTAACCAGATTTCTGATTATCCAGTCGGCCCTCTCCAGGGCTCTACTCTGGAATCCCTCATTTGGTGGGACACATGAGGTTAAAAAACAAAACAACAACAACAACAACAACAAAACACTTTTCCAGCCCACAGAATGACCCCAATCTCTTTGGACGGGGCCAAACCACAAGAGAGTAAGACCCGTCAATTTCCCATGAAGTCACCCAGAAATTCCACGACCATGAGTGACACGATATCCAGAGACAAACACTTGAGCGGGAGCCTCACACTCGCCCTTCTTTCAAATCCCGTAGAGTTCTCCTCATGGTCTGTAGATCACTCCTGCCATACCTATGACCCGAAAGATAAGCCGAGTTTGTGTGTTCAGACAACTGTCCAAACAGCCCTGGCCTAAACAACCTACCTGCTCAGGCCCCTGGAGCCAAACCTGAGGACTGTACTTGCCCTCTCCAAGGGAATTGTGTGTGCCCATTCCAATGGCCACAACCCTTCTAATAGGTTAACCTAAAAGTCACTGATCCATCTCAATAGTGGTGGCTTCCCAGGAAAAACAGGGGCAATCTGATCCCAACTGAGACCTACCTGCACTCAGACCCATAAACAGATGTCCCCAGAGGTAAAAAGGAAGAACAGGCCCCTAGGCACTAATCAGATCCATTGCTTTGGTTTCCAGGCATCTCTCCTCAGAGGCCTGGATTTCAAAAGCAGCATATAGCTGTTTCTTGACTCACCCATCAGAAAACATCTCATCCACACATGGGAAACTTGCACGTTGGAGCTGTGTCAAAGCCTCTCTTTAGGAAAACCTTTTAGGGCCCCAGTGCCACCGCTTCATTCCAAGGTCTCCATAGACACAAAAGCACATTAGGGCCCATCCCCAGGGGTGTCCATTTCAACTCAGCGTCCTCGGTTGCTCCCCACAGATCCAGGAGATCTAAGCTGTCTTGTTGCTAGGAGACAATTGGAATGCTAAGTGGGCTACCCAGCCATCCATCCTTAGAACCCTGCTCAGAATCATTGGCCTGGAGCCAAACAACAGTTCTCAATTGTCCTGCAGAAGACTCTCTGCAGTTTGGAGCTTCTCACAACTCCCATCGTGGGAGAACCCCCATGGCCTCGTGATGCCCCCCCATTCATCAAGGGGCCATCAGGGACAGAAACTCCAACCTGAGCGTTCGTCTGATCCTCGCCCTGACTTCAGATGCACGAGATCTCGATTCAGGTCTGTAGATTGTGCGTGCCCCAGAAACCTAAGCCTAGCTTGTGTTCTCAGACTTTTGTCGTCAGACTACTGGCCCACAAGCCCTCCAGTTTGGCAATCCAGAACTACAATGCAGCACTCTGCCGGCCCTCCAGAAGAAAAACATTGTCCTCTGGGGCTACCCAGTAACCCCAAATGAGGATCAACCTGCACCGACCTTGGCTGTACCCCAAATACATAGGCTGACCAGGGCACTAATGCCCTTTCTGACACAGCGTGAGCCTGGACACCCTGGCCCCTCCCAGACAGTTGGCCGCGCACTGAGCACATCGAGCCGCCATGGCCTTAGGTCGTCATCTCTTCCCAACCTCGGTTTTCAGGTTTCAGAACCTAGACCTTATCTCCAATCACTGCCCAGGGTTGACGGTGATGCAGACATCAGAACTCCTTCCCCATGGCAAGAAACCTTGTGGTTGGCATGTTGTCCAACGTTCAGTGTAGTTGAAACCAGTGTGGCCCATGAGGCTCCGCCCATGCTCGCGGGCCACATTGGTCACAAACACACATTGTGACCCTCAGGCTGAGCCCAGTCCTCAAGTAAGGCCACTCAGTGGCTGGATGAAGAGATAGCATATTGGGCTTGTCATGCCCCTAGGCCCCAAATTTTAACCATAGTTCGGGTTGTCCCTTCAGTCTTCCCCACGGCTTGACTTTGGAATTCCTCTTTTGGTGGGACACCTGAGGTATCAAAACTGAAATGAGTCCTCCCATCCCACAGATTGACGAAAAGCAATTGGGAATCGGGCCAAATCCTCAGAGAGAAAGTTTCGTCCATGTCCCGTGAGGCCTCCCCGACATTCCACAGCCATCGCTGATACAAAATCCAGAGACAAAAGCCTGAGCAAGCGCCTCAGACTCGCACTTTCTTCATATCCTAAGAGTTCTTCTCATGGTTTGTAGGTCGGGCCTGCGATAACTACGTCCCCAAACCTAAGCTGAGTTTGTGTTTTCAGACTTCTGTCCTCAAAGTCTTGGGCCCCACACCCTCCAGGCTGTGCCCCTGTAGCCAAACATTAGGACTGTGCCTACCAATCCATGGGAATTCTGCCCATTCCATGGTCCAAAATCGTACAAATTAGGAGAAAACTCCAAAGTCTCTGAGGCCATCCCAATAGTGTAGGTCGCCCAGAACAAGCAAGGGCTGTCTGACACCAGCTGATAATCGACCTCCACTCATACCATAGATGGATGTCCCCAGAGAAGAAAATTGAACCAGACAGGACCCTAGGCCATAATAGGATCCATTGCTTTGGGTTACAGGCATGTGTCCTCAAAAGCTTGATTAAAATACGAGCATAGGGGTTTTCCTGAGCAGCCATCAGAACTCATCTCGTGTTCCCAAGGAAACCTGTGCATGGGAGCCATGTCCAAAGCTTAGGAGAGTACTTCAGGGTCCCGGTGCCACCGCCCCATTCCAAGGCCCTCCTGGACACAAAAACACATTAGGACACATCCTCAGGAAAGTCCACTTCAACTCAGCCACCCCGGTTGCTCCAGCAGAGCCATCAGATCTAAACTGTCTTGTTGCTAGGAGACAATTGGAATGGGAGGCGGGCTTCCCAGGCATCCATCCGCGAACGGTGCACTGGAGTCATTCCATATGGGATGTCCTGGAGCTGTCCAACAGGTCTCAATTGTCCCGCCGAAGGAATCCTTGAAGGGGGCATCCCACAACTCCCAACGTGGGAAAACCTCAATGGCCTCTAGATTCCGCTCCCTTCATGAAGCGGCCGTCATGCTCAGAAACTCCAACCTAAGCCAACGTCTGATCCTCGCCCTGACTTCAGATGCACGAGATATTGGTTCAGATCTGCAGGGGGTACCTGCCGTGCCTTCGCCCTGAAACCCAAGTCTAGCTTGGCTTCTCAGACTTCCGTCCTCACACTCCTGGCCCCGAAGCCCTCAAGTTTGGCAATTCCGGACCCACAATGCAGCACTCTGCCTGCACTCTAGAAAAAAAATGCCCAGGCACCTTAAATGAGGGTAAACCTACACAGCACTCGACTTTACCCAAATTATATAGTCTAACATGGGCACTAATACACTGTCGAACACAACCTGAGCCGGGACCTCCTGACCAACACCCAGAAAGCTGACCGCACACTGAGCACATAAAACCCGCCATGGCCTTAGGTCATCATCTCTTCCCTACCTCAGTTTTCAGGCTTCAGAACCGAGACCTTATCTCCAATCACTGCCCAGGGGTGAGTGTGATGCAGAAATCAGAACTCCTCCTTACCCATTGGAAAGAACCCTTGTGGTTGGCACGTTGTCCAACGTTCAGTGTAGGAGAAACCAGCATTCACCCTGAGGCCCCGCCCATTCTTGAGAGCGATGAGGGCATACACACGCATTGTGTCCCTCAGCATGAGTCCTGTCCTCTAGTAAGTTCTCTCAGTTGCTGGACCATTAAATGTCATAATGGGCTTGACATGTCCCTAGGCCCCAATTTTTAACCAGATTTCTAATTGTCCAGTCGGCCCTCCCCAGGGCTCTACTCTGGAATCCCTCATTTGGTGGGACACCTGAGGTTAAAAAACAAAACAACAACAACAACAAAAAAAAAAAACTTCTTCCAGCCCACAGAATGACCCCAAACTCTTTGGACGGGGCCAAACCACAAGAGAGTATGACTCGTCCATTTCCCATGAAGTCAACCAGAAATTCCACGACCATGAGTGACCCGATATCCAGAGACAAAAACTTGAGCAGTAGCCTCACACTCGCCCTTCTTTCAAATCCCGAAGAATTCTCCTCATGGTCTGTAGATCAGTCCTGCCATACCTATGACCCGAAAGATAACCCGAGTTTGTGTTTTCAGACAACTGTCAAAACAGCCCTGGCCTAAACAACCTACAGGCTCAGGCCCCTGGAGCCAAACATGAGGACTGTACTTGCCCTCTCCAAGGGATTTGTGTGTGCCCATTCCAATGGCCACAACCCTTCTAATAGGTTAACCTCCAAAGTCCCTGATCCATCTCAATAGTGGTGGCTTGCCAGGAAAAACAGGGGCAATCTGATCCAAACTGAGCACCTACCTGCACTCAGACTCATAAACAGATGTCCCCAGAGGTAAAAAGGAAGAACAGGCCCCTAGGCACTAATCAGATCCATTGCTTTGGTTTCCAGGCATCTCTCCTCAGAGGCCTGGATTTCAAAAGCAGCATCTAGCTGTTTCTTGACTCACCCATCAGAAAACATCTCATCTACACATGGGAAACTTGCACGTTGGAGCTGTGTCAAAGCCTCTCTTTAGGAAAACCTTTTAGGGCCCCAGTGCCACCGCTTCATTCCAAGGTCTCCATAGACACAAAAGCACATTAGGGCCCATCCCCAGGGGTGTCCATTTCAACTCAGCGTCCTCGGTTGCTCCCCACAGATCCAGGAGATCTAAGCTGTCTTGTTGCTAGGAGACAATTGGAATGCTAAGTGGGCTACCCAGCCATCCATCCTTAGAACCCTGCTCAGAATCATTGGCCTGGAGCCAAACAACAGTTCTCAATTGTCCTGCAGAAGACTCTCTGCAGTTTGGAGCTTCTCACAACTCCCATCGTGGGAGAACCCCCATGGCCTCGTGATGCCCCCCCATTCATCAAGGGGCCATCAGGGACAGAAACTCCAACCTGAGCGTTCGTCTGATCCTCGCCCTGACTTCAGATGCACGAGATCTCGATTCAGGTCTGTAGATTGTGCGTGCCCCAGAAACCTAAGCCTAGCTTGTGTTCTCAGACTTTTGTCGTCAGACTACTGGCCCACAAGCCCTCCAGTTTGGCAATCCAGAACTACAATGCAGCACTCTGCCGGCCCTCCAGAAGAAAAACATTGTCCTCTGGGGCTACCCAGTAACCCCAAATGAGGATCAACCTGCACCGACCTTGGCTGTACCCCAAATACATAGGCTGACCAGGGCACTAATGCCCTTTCTGACACAGCGTGAGCCTGGACACCCTGGCCCCTCCCAGACAGTTGGCCGCGCACTGAGCACATCGAGCCGCCATGGCCTTAGGTCGTCATCTCTTCCCAACCTCGGTTTTCAGGTTTCAGAACCTAGACCTTATCTCCAATCACTGCCCAGGGTTGACGGTGATGCAGACATCAGAACTCCTTCCCCATGGCAAGAAACCTTGTGGTTGGCATGTTGTCCAACGTTCAGTGTAGTTGAAACCAGTGTGGCCCATGAGGCTCCGCCCATGCTCGCGGGCCACATTGGTCACAAACACACATTGTGACCCTCAGGCTGAGCCCAGTCCTCAAGTAAGGCCACTCAGTGGCTGGATGAAGAGATAGCATATTGGGCTTGTCATGCCCCTAGGCCCCAAATTTTAACCATAGTTCGGGTTGTCCCTTCAGTCTTCCCCACGGCTTGACTTTGGAATTCCTCTTTTGGTGGGACACCTGAGGTATCAAAACTGAAATGAGTCCTCCCATCCCACAGATTGACGAAAAGCAATTGGGAATCGGGCCAAATCCTCAGAGAGAAAGTTTCGTCCATGTCCCGTGAGGCCTCCCCGACATTCCACAGCCATCGCTGATACAAAATCCAGAGACAAAAGCCTGAGCAAGCGCCTCAGACTCGCACTTTCTTCATATCCTAAGAGTTCTTCTCATGGTTTGTAGGTCGGGCCTGCGATAACTACGTCCCCAAACCTAAGCTGAGTTTGTGTTTTCAGACTTCTGTCCTCAAAGTCTTGGGCCCCACACCCTCCAGGCTGTGCCCCTGTAGCCAAACATTAGGACTGTGCCTACCAATCCATGGGAATTCTGCCCATTCCATGGTCCAAAATCGTACAAATTAGGAGAAAACTCCAAAGTCTCTGAGGCCATCCCAATAGTGTAGGTCGCCCAGAACAAGCAAGGGCTGTCTGACACCAGCTGATAATCGACCTCCACTCATACCATAGATGGATGTCCCCAGAGAAGAAAATTGAACCAGACAGGACCCTAGGCCATAATAGGATCCATTGCTTTGGGTTACAGGCATGTGTCCTCAAAAGCTTGATTAAAATACGAGCATAGGGGTTTTCCTGAGCAGCCATCAGAACTCATCTCGTGTTCCCAAGGAAACCTGTGCATGGGAGCCATGTCCAAAGCTTAGGAGAGTACTTCAGGGTCCCGGTGCCACCGCCCCATTCCAAGGCCCTCCTGGACACAAAAACACATTAGGACACATCCTCAGGAAAGTCCACTTCAACTCAGCCACCCCGGTTGCTCCAGCAGAGCCATCAGATCTAAACTGTCTTGTTGCTAGGAGACAATTGGAATGGGAGGCGGGCTTCCCAGGCATCCATCCGCGAACGGTGCACTGGAGTCATTCCATATGGGATGTCCTGGAGCTGTCCAACAGGTCTCAATTGTCCCGCCGAAGGAATCCTTGAAGGGGGCATCCCACAACTCCCAACGTGGGAAAACCTCAATGGCCTCTAGATTCCGCTCCCTTCATGAAGCGGCCGTCATGCTCAGAAACTCCAACCTAAGCCAACGTCTGATCCTCGCCCTGACTTCAGATGCACGAGATATTGGTTCAGATCTGCAGGGGGTACCTGCCGTGCCTTCGCCCTGAAACCCAAGTCTAGCTTGGCTTCTCAGACTTCCGTCCTCACACTCCTGGCCCCGAAGCCCTCAAGTTTGGCAATTCCGGACCCACAATGCAGCACTCTGCCTGCACTCTAGAAAAAAAATGCCCAGGCACCTTAAATGAGGGTAAACCTACACAGCACTCGACTTTACCCAAATTATATAGTCTAACATGGGCACTAATACACTGTCGAACACAACCTGAGCCGGGACCTCCTGACCAACACCCAGAAAGCTGACCGCACACTGAGCACATAAAACCCGCCATGGCCTTAGGTCATCATCTCTTCCCTACCTCAGTTTTCAGGCTTCAGAACCGAGACCTTATCTCCAATCACTGCCCAGGGGTGAGTGTGATGCAGAAATCAGAACTCCTCCTTACCCATTGGAAAGAACCCTTGTGGTTGGCACGTTGTCCAACGTTCAGTGTAGGAGAAACCAGCATTCACCCTGAGGCCCCGCCCATTCTTGAGAGCGATGAGGGCATACACACGCATTGTGTCCCTCAGCATGAGTCCTGTCCTCTAGTAAGTTCTCTCAGTTGCTGGACCATTAAATGTCATAATGGGCTTGACATGTCCCTAGGCCCCAATTTTTAACCAGATTTCTAATTGTCCAGTCGGCCCTCCCCAGGGCTCTACTCTGGAATCCCTCATTTGGTGGGACACCTGAGGTTAAAAAACAAAACAACAACAACAACAAAAAAAAAAACTTCTTCCAGCCCACAGAATGACCCCAAACTCTTTGGACGGGGCCAAACCACAAGAGAGTATGACTCGTCCATTTCCCATGAAGTCAACCAGAAATTCCACGACCATGAGTGACCCGATATCCAGAGACAAAAACTTGAGCAGTAGCCTCACACTCGCCCTTCTTTCAAATCCCGAAGAATTCTCCTCATGGTCTGTAGATCAGTCCTGCCATACCTATGACCCGAAAGATAACCCGAGTTTGTGTTTTCAGACAACTGTCAAAACAGCCCTGGCCTAAACAACCTACAGGCTCAGGCCCCTGGAGCCAAACATGAGGACTGTACTTGCCCTCTCCAAGGGATTTGTGTGTGCCCATTCCAATGGCCACAACCCTTCTAATAGGTTAACCTCCAAAGTCCCTGATCCATCTCAATAGTGGTGGCTTGCCAGGAAAAACAGGGGCAATCTGATCCAAACTGAGCACCTACCTGCACTCAGACTCATAAACAGATGTCCCCAGAGGTAAAAAGGAAGAACAGGCCCCTAGGCACTAATCAGATCCATTGCTTTGGTTTCCAGGCATCTCTCCTCAGAGGCCTGGATTTCAAAAGCAGCATCTAGCTGTTTCTTGACTCACCCATCAGAAAACATCTCATCTACACATGGGAAACTTGCACGTTGGAGCTGTGTCAAAGCCTCTGTTTAGGAGAACCCTTTAGGGCCCCAGTGCCACCGCTTCATTCCAAGGTCTCCATAGACACAAAAGCACATTAGGGCCCATCCCCAGGGGTGTCCATTTCAACTCAGCGTCCTCGGTTGCTCCCCACAGATCCAGGAGATCTAACCTGTCTTGTTGCTAGGAGACAATTGGAATGCGAGGTGGGCTACCCAGCCATCCATCCTTAGAACCCTGCTCAGAATCATTGGCCTGGAGCCAAACAACAGGTCTCAATTGTCCTGCAGAAGACTCTCTGCAGTTTGGAGCTTCTCACAACTCCCATCGTGGGAAAACCCCCATGGCCTCGTGATGCCCCCCCATTCCTGAAGGGGCCATCAGGGACAGAAACTCCAACCTGAGCGTTCGTCTGATCCTCGCCCTGACTTCAGATGCACGAGATCTCGATTCAGGTCTGTAGATTGTGCCGGCCATGGCCTCACCCAGAAACCTAAGCCTAGCTTGTGTTCTCAGACTTTTGCCGTCAGACTCCTGGCCCACAAGCCCTCCAGTTTGGCAATCCGGAACTACAATGCAGCACTCTGCCGGCCCTCCAGAGAAAAACATTGTCCTCTGGGGCTACCCAGTAACCCCAAATGAGGATCAACCTGCACCGACCTTGGCTGTACCCCAAATACATAGGCTGACCAGGGCACTAATGCCCTTTCTGACACAGCCTGAGCCTGGACCCCCTGGCCCCTCCCAGACAGCTGGCCGCACACTGAGCACATCGAGCCGCCATGGCCTTAGGTCGTCATCTCTTCCCAACCTCGGTTTTCAGGTTTCAGAACCTACCCTTATCTCCAATCACTGCCCAGGGTTGAAGGTGATGCAGAAATCAGAACTCCTTCCCGAAGGCAAGAAACCTTGTGGTTGGCATGTTGTTCAAAGTTCAGTGTAGTTGAAACCAGTGTGGCCCATGAGGCTCCGCCCATGCTCGCGGGCCACATTGGTCACAAACACACATTGTGACCCTCAGGCTGAGCCCAGTCCTCAAGTAAGGCCACTCAGTGGCTGGATGAAGAGATAGCATATTGGGCTTGCCATGCCCCTAGGCCCCAATTTTTAACCATAGTTTGGGTTTTCCCTTCAGTCTTCCCCACGGCTTGGCTTTGGACTTCCTCTTTTGGTGGGACACCTGAGGTAACAAAACTGAAATGAGTCCTCCCATCCCACAGATTGACGAAAAGCAATTGGGAATCGGGCCAAATCCTCAGAGACGAAGATTCGTTTATGGCCCATGAGGCCTCCCCGACATTCCACAGCCATCGCTGATACAAAATCCAGAGACATAAGCCTGAGCAAGCGCCTCAGACTCGCACTTTCTTCATATCCTAAGAGTTCTTCTCATGGTTTGTAGATCGGGCCTGCCATACCTACGTCCCCAAACCTAAGCTGAGTTTGTGTTTTCAGACTTCTGTCCTCAAAGTCTTGGGCCACACACCCTTTAGGTTGGGCCCCTGGAGCCACACATTAGGACTGTGCCTACCAATCCATGGGAATTCTGCCCATTCCATGGTCCAAAATCGTACAAATTAGGAGAAATCTCCAAAGTCCCTGAGGCCATCCCAATAGTGTAGGTCGCCCGGAAAAAGCAAGGGCTGTCTGACATCAGCTGATAATCGACCTCCACTCATACCATAGATGGATGTCCCCAGAGAAGAAGATTGAACCAGACAGGACCCTAGGCCTTAATAGGATCCATTGCTTTGGGTTACAGGCATGTGTCATCAAAAGCTTGATTCCAATACGAGCATAGGGGTTTTCCTTAGGCACCCTTAAGAACTCATCTCGTCTCCAAAAGGAAACCTGCGCATGGGAGCCATGTCCAAAGCTTAAGAGAGTACTTCAGGGTCCCGGTGCCACCGCCCCATTCCAAGGCCCTCCTGGACACAAAAACACATTAGGACACATCCTCAGGAAAGTCCATTTCAACTCAGCCACCCCGGTAGCTCCGGCAGAGCCATCAGATCTAAACTGTCTTGTTGCTTGGAGACATTTGGAATGCGAGGCGGGCTTCCCAGGCATCCATCCACGAACGGTGCTCTGGAGTCATTCTATATGGGATGTCCTGGAGCTGTCCAACAGGTCTCAATTGTCCCGCAGAAGGAATCCTTGAAGGGGGCATCCCACAACTCCCAACGTGGGAAAACCTCCATGGCCTCGAGATTCCGCTCCCTTCATGAAGCGGCCGTCATGCTCAGAAACTCCAACCTGAGCCAACGTCTGATCCTCGCCCTGACTTCAGATGCATGAGATATTGGTTCAGATCTGCAGGGGGTACCTGCCGTGCCCTCGCCCTGAAACCCAAGTCTAGCTTGTCTTCTCAGACTTCCGTCCTCACACTCCTGGCCCCGAAGCCCTCAAGTTTGCCAATTCCGGACCCACAATGCAGCACTCTGCCTGCCCTCTAGAAAAAAAATGATTGCCTCATGACCTGCCCAGGCACCATAAATGAGGGTAAACCTACACAGCACTCGACTTTACCCAAATTATATAGTCTAACCTGCGCACTAATGCACTGTCGAACACAACCTGAGCCGGGACCTCCTGACCAACACCCAGAAAGCTGACCGCACACTGAGCACATAAAACCCGCCATGGCCTTATGTCATCATCTCTTCCCTACCTCAGTTTTCAGGCTTCAGAACCGAGACCTTATCTCCAATCACTGCCCAGGAGTGAGTGTGATGCAGAAATCAGAACTCCTCCTTACCCATGGCAAGAACCCTTGTGGTTGGCACGTTGTCCAACGTTCAGTGTAGGAGAAACCAGCATTCACCCGGAGGCCCCGCCCATTCTTGAGTGTGATGAGGGCATACACACGCATTGTGACCCTCAGCATGAGTCCTGTCCTCTAGTAAGTCCTCTCAGTGGCTGGACCATTAGATGTCATAATGGGCTTGACATGTCCCTAAGCCCCAATTTTTAACCAGATTTCTGATTGTCCAGTCGCCCCTCCCCAGGGCTCTACTCTGGAATCCCTCATTTGGTGGGACACCTGAGTTTAAAAAACAAAACAACAACAACAACAACAAAAAAAAAACGGACATCTTCCAGCCCACAGAATGACCCCAAACTCTTTGGACGGGGCCAAACCCCAGAGAGTAAGACTCGTCCATTTCCCATGAAGTCACCCAGAAATTCCATGACCATGAGTGACACGATATCCAGAGACAAAAACTTGAGCAGGAACCTCACAATCGCCCTTCTTTCAAATCCCGAAGAGTTCTCCTCATGGTCTGTAGATCAGTCCTGCCATACCTATGACCCGAAACATAAGCCGAGTTTGTGTTTTCAGACAACTGTCCAAACAGCCCTGGCCTACACAACCTACAGGCTCAGGCCCCTGGAGCCAAACATGAGGACTGTACTTGCCCTCTCCAAGGGAATTGTGTGTGCCCATTCCAATGGCCACAACCCTTCTAATAGGATAAACCTCCAAAGTCCCTGATCCATCTCAACAGTGGTGGCTTCCCAGGAAAAACAGGGGCAATCTGAGCCCAACTGAGCACCTACCTGCACTCAGACCCATAGAGAGATGTCCCCAGAGGTAAAAAGGAAAGAACAGGCCCCTAGGCACTAATCAGATCCATTGCTTTGGTTTCCAGGCATCTCTCCTCAGAGGCCTGGATTTCAAAAGCAGCATATAGCTGTTTCTTGACTCACCCATCAGAAAACATCTCATCTACACATGGGAAACTTGCACGTTGGAGCTGTGTCAAAGCCTCTGTTTAGGAGAACCCTTTAGGGCCCCAGTGCCACCGCTTCATTCCAAGGTCTCCATAGACACAAAAGCACATTAGGGCCCATCCCCAGGGGTGTCCATTTCAACTCAGCGTCCTCGGTTGCTCCCCACAGATCCAGGAGATCTAACCTGTCTTGTTGCTAGGAGACAATTGGAATGCTAAGTGGGCTACCCAGCCATCCATCCTTAGAACCCTGCTCAGAATCATTGGCCTGGAGCCAATCAACAGTTCTCAATTGTCCTGCAGAAGACTCTCTGCAGTTTGGAGCTTCTCACAACTCCCATCGTGGGAGAACCCCCATGGCCTCGTGATGCCCCCCCATTCATCAAGGGGCCATCAGGGACAGAAACTCCAACCTGAGCGTTCGTCTGATCCTCGCCCTGACTTCAGATGCACGAGATCTCGATTCAGGTCTGTAGATTGTGCGTGCCCCAGAAACCTAAGCCTAGCTTGTGTTCTCAGACTTTTGTCGTCAGACTACTGGCCCACAAGCCCTCCAGTTTGGCAATCCAGAACTACAATGCAGCACTCTGCCGGCCCTCCAGAAGAAAAACATTGTCCTCTGGGGCTACCCAGTAACCCCAAATGAGGATCAACCTGCACCGACCTTGGCTGTACCCCAAATACATAGGCTGACCAGGGCACTAATGCCCTTTCTGACACAGCGTGAGCCTGGACACCCTGGCCCCTCCCAGATAGTTGGCCGCGCACTGAGCACATTGAGCCGCCATGGCCTTAGGTCGTCATCTCTTTCCAACCTCGGTTTTCAGGTTTCAGAACCTAGACCTTATCTCCAATCACTGCCCAGGGTTGACGGTGATGCAGACATCAGAACTCCTTCCCCATGGCAAGAAACCTTGTGGTTGGCATGTTGTCCAACGTTCAGTGTAGTTGAAACCAGTGTGGCCCATGAGGCTCCGCCCATGCTCGCGGGCCACATTGGTCACAAACACACATTGTGACCCTCAGGCTGAGCCCAGTCCTCAAGTAAGGCCACTCAGTGGCTGGATGAAGAGATAGCATATTGGGCTTGTCATGCCCCTAGGCACCAAATTTTAACCATAGTTCGGGTTGTCCCTTCAGTCTTCCCCACGGCTTGACTTTGGAATTCCTCTTTTGGTGGGACACCTGAGGTATCAAAACTGAAATGAGTCCTCCCATCCCACAGATTGACGAAAAGCAATTGGGAATCGGGCCAAATCCTCAGAGAGGAAGTTTCGTCCATGTCCCGTGAGGCCTCCCCGACATTCCACAGCCATCGCTGATACAAAATCCAGAGACAAAAGCCTGAGCAAGCGCCTCAGACTCGCACTTTCTTCATATCCTAAGAGTTCTTCTCATGGTTTGTAGATCGGGCCTGCCATACCTACGTCCCCAAAACTAAGCTGAGTTTGTGTTTTCAGACTTCTGTCCTCAAAGTCTTGGGCCCCACACCCTCCAGGCTGGGCCCCTGGAGCCAAACATTAGGACTGTGCCTACCAATCCATGGGAATTCTGCCCATTCCATGGTCCAAAATCGTACAAATTAGGAGAAAACTCCAAAGTCTCTGAGGCCATCCCAATAGTGTAGGTCGCCCGGAACAAGCAAGGGCTGTCTGACACCAGCTGATAATCGACCTCCACTCATACCATAGATGGATGTCCCCAGAGAAGAAAATTGAACCAGACAGGACCCTAGGCCATAATAGGATCCATTGCTTTGGGTTACAGGCATGTGTCCTCAAAAGCTTGATTAAAATACGAGCATAGGGGTTTTCCTGAGCAGCCATCAGAACTCATCTCGTGTTCCCAAGGAAACCTGTGCATGGGAGCCATGTCCAAAGCTTAGGAGAGTACTTCAGGGTCCCGGTGCCACCGCCCCATTCCAAGGCCCTCCTGGACACAAAAACACATTAGGACACATCCTCAGGAAAGTCCACTTCAACTCAGCCACCCCGGTTGCTCCAGCAGAGCCATCAGATCTAAACTGTCTTGTTGCTAGGAGACAATTGGAATGGGAGGCGGGCTTCCCAGGCATCCATCCGCGAACGGTGCACTGGAGTCATTCCATATGGGATGTCCTGGAGCTGTCCAACAGGTCTCAATTGTCCCGCCGAAGGAATCCTTGAAGGGGGCATCCCACAACTCCCAACGTGGGAAAACCTCAATGGCCTCTAGATTCCGCTCCCTTCATGAAGCGGCCGTCATGCTCAGAAACTCCAACCTAAGCCAACGTCTGATCCTCGCCCTGACTTCAGATGCACGAGATATTGGTTCAGATCTGCAGGGGGTACCTGCCGTGCCTTCGCCCTGAAACCCAAGTCTAGCTTGGCTTCTCAGACTTCCGTCCTCACACTCCTGGCCCCGAAGCCCTCAAGTTTGGCAATTCCGGACCCACAATGCAGCACTCTGCCTGCACTCTAGAAAAAAAATGATTCCCTCATGAGCTGCCCAGGCACCTTAAATGAGCGTAAACCTACACAGCACTCGACTTTACCCAAATTATATAGTCTAACATGGGCACTAATACACTGTCGAACACAACCTGAGCCGGGACCTCCTGACCAACACCCAGAAAGCTGACCGCACACTGAGCACATAAAACCCGCCATGGCCTTAGGTCATCATCTCTTCCCTACCTCAGTTTTCAGGCTTCAGAACCGAGACCTTATCTCCAATCACTGCCCAGGGGTGAGTGTGATGCAGAAATCAGAACTCCTCCTTACCCATTGGAAAGAACCCTTGTGGTTGGCACGTTGTCCAACGTTCAGTGTAGGAGAAACCAGCATTCACCCTGAGGCCCCGCCCATTCTTGAGAGCGATGAGGGCATACACACGCATTGTGTCCCTCAGCATGAGTCCTGTCCTCTAGTAAGTTCTCTCAGTTACTGGACCATTAAATGTCATAATGGGCTTGACATGTCCCTAGGCCCCAATTTTTAACCAGATTTCTAATTGTCCAGTCGGCCCTCCCCAGGGCTCTACTCTGGAATCCCTCATTTGGTGGGACACCTGAGGTTAAAAAACAAAACAACAACAACAACAAAAAAAAAAAACTTCTTCCAGCCCACAGAATGACCCCAAACTCTTTGGACGGGGCCAAACCACAAGAGAGTAAGACTCGTCCATTTCCCATGAAGTCAACCAGAAATTCCACGACCATGAGTGACCCGATATCCAGAGACAAAAACTTGAGCAGGAGCCTCACACTCGCCCTTCTTTCAAATCCCGAAGAATTCTCCTCATGGTCTGTAGATCAGTCCTGCCATACCTATGACCCGAAAGATAACCCGAGTTTGTGTTTTCAGACAACTGTCCAAACAGCCCTGGCCTACACAACCTACAGGCTCAGGCCCCTGGAGCCAAACATGAGGACTGTACTTGCCCTCTCCAAGGGAATTGTGTGTGCCCATTCCAATGGCCACAACCCTTCTAATAGGTTAACCTCCAAAGTCCCTGATCCATCTCAATAGTGGTGGCTTGCCAGGAAAAACAGGGGCAATCTGATCCAAACTGAGCACCTACCTGCACTCAGACTCATAAACAGATGTCTCCAGAGGTAAAAAGGAAGAACAGGCCCCTAGGCACTAATCAGATCCATTGCTTTGGTTTCCAGGCATCTCTCCTCAGAGGCCTGGATTTCAAAAGCAGCATCTAGCTGTTTCTTGACTCACCCATCAGAAAATATCTCATCTACACATGGGAAACTTGCACGTTGGAGCTGTGTCAAAGCCTCTGTTTAGGAGAACCCTTTAGGGCCCCAGTGCCACCGCTTCATTCCAAGGTCTCCATAGACACAAAAGCACATTAGGACCCATCCCCAGGGGTGTCCATTTCAACTCAGCGTCCTCGGTTGCTCCCCACAGATCCAGGAGATCTAACCTGTCTTGTTGCTAGGAGACAATTGGAATGCGAGGTGGGCTACCCAGCCATCCATCCTTAGAACCCTGCTCAGAATCATTGGCCTGGAGCCAAACAACAGGTCTCAATTGTCCTGCAGAAGACTCTCTGCAGTTTGGAGCTTCTCACAACTCCCATCGTGGGAAAACCCCCATGGCCTCGTGATGCCCCCCCATTCCTGAAGGGGCCATCAGGGACAGAAACTCCAACCTGAGCGTTTGTCTGATCCTCGCCCTGACTTCAGATGCACGAGATCTCGATTCAGGTCTGTAGATTGTGCCGGCCATGGCCTCACCCAGAAACCTAAGCCTAGCTTGTGTTCTCAGACTTTTGCCGTCAGACTCCTGGCCCACAAGCCCTCCAGTTTGGCAATCCGGAACTACAATGCAGCACTCTGCCGGCCCTCCAGAGAAAAACATTGTCCTCTGGGGCTACCCAGTAACCCCAAATGAGGATCAACCTGCACCGACCTTGGCTGTACCCCAAATACATAGGCTGACCAGGGCACTAATGCCCTTTCTGACACAGCCTGAGCCTGGACCCCTGGCCCCTCCCAGACAGCTGGCCGCACACTGAGCACATCGAGCCGCCATGGCCTTAGGTCGTCATCTCTTCCCAACCTCGGTTTTCAGGTTTCAGAACCTACCCTTATCTCCAATCACTGCCCAGGGTTGAAGGTGATGCAGAAATCAGAACTCCTTCCCGAAGGCAAGAAACCTTGTGGTTGGCATGTTGTTCAAAGTTCAGTGTAGTTGAAACCAGTGTGGCCCATGAGGCTCCGCCCATGCTCGCGGGCCACATTGGTCACAAACACACATTGTGACCCTCAGGCTGAGCCCAGTCCTCAAGTAAGGCCACTCAGTGGCTGGATGAAGAGATAGCATATTGGGCTTGCCATGCCCCTAGGCCCCAATTTTTAACCATAGTTTGGGTTTTCCCTTCAGTCTTCCCCACGGCTTGGCTTTGGACTTCCTCTTTTGGTGGGACACCTGAGGTAACAAAACTGAAATGAGTCCTCCCATCCCACAGATTGACGAAAAGCAATTGGGAATCGGGCCAAATCCTCAGAGACGAAGATTCGTTTATGGCCCATGAGGCCTCCCCGACATTCCACAGCCATCGCTGATACAAAATCCAGAGACATAAGCCTGAGCAAGCGCCTCAGACTCGCACTTTCTTCATATCCTAAGAGTTCTTCTCATGGTTTGTAGATCGGGCCTGCCATACCTACGTCCCCAAACCTAAGCTGAGTTTGTGTTTTCAGACTTCTGTCCTCAAAGTCTTGGGCCACACACCCTCCAGGTTGGGCCCCTGGAGCCACACATTAGGACTGTGCCTACCAATCCATGGGAATTCTGCCCATTCCATGGTCCAAAATCGTACAAATTAGGAGAAATCTCCAAAGTCCCTGAGGCCATCCCAATAGTGTAGGTCGCCCGGAAAAAGCAAGGGCTGTCTGACATCAGCTGATAATCGACCTCCACTCATACCATAGATGGATGTCCCCAGAGAAGAAGATTGAACCAGACAGGACCCTAGGCCATAATAGGATCCATTGCTTTGGGTTACAGGCATGTGTCATCAAAAGCTTGATTCCAATACGAGCATAGGGGTTTTCCTTAGGCACCCTTAAGAACTCATCTCGTCTCCACAAGGAAACCTGCGCATGGGAGCCATGTCCAAAGCTTAAGAGAGTACTTCAGGGTCCCGGTGCCACCGCCCCGTTCCAAGGCCCTCCTGGACACAAAAACACATTAGGACACATCCTCAGGAAAGTCCATTTCAACTCAGCCACCCCGGTAGCTCCGGCAGAGCCATCAGATCTAAACTGTCTTGTTGCTAGGAGACATTTGGAATGCGAGGCGGGCTTCCCAGGCATCCATCCACGAACGGTGCTCTGGAGTCATTCCATATGGGATGTCCTGGAGCTGTCCAACAGGTCTCAATTGTCCCGCCGAAGGAATCCTTGAAGGGGGCATCCCACAACTCCCAACGTGGGAAAACCTCCATGGCCTCGAGATTCCGCTCCCTTCATGAAGCGGCCATCATGCTCAGAAACTCCAACCTGAGCCAACGTCTGATCCTCGCCCTGACTTCAGATGCATGAGATATTGGTTCAGATCTGCAGGGGGTACCTGCCGTGCCCTCGCCCTGAAACCCAAGTCTAGCTTGTCTTCTCAGACTTCCGTCCTCACACTCCTGGCCCCGAAGCCCTCAAGTTTGCCAATTCCGGACCCACAATGCAGCACTCTGCCTGCCCTCTAGAAAAAAAATGATTGCCTCATGACCTGCCCAGGCACCATAAATGAGGGTAAACCTACACAGCACTCGACTTTACCCAAATTATATAGTCTAACCTGCGCACTAATGCACTGTCGAACAGAACCTGAGCCGGGACCTCCTGACCAACACCCAGAAAGCTGACCGCACACTGAGCACATAAAACCCGCCATGGCCTTAGGTCATCATCTCTTCCCTACCTCAGTTTTCAGGCTTCAGAACCGAGACCTTATCTCCAATCACTGCCCAGGAGTGAGTGTGATGCAGAAATCAGAACTCCTCCTTACCCATGGCAAGAACCCTTGTGGTTGGCACGTTGTCCAACGTTCAGTGTAGGAGAAACCAGCATTCACCCGGAGGCCCCGCCCATTCTTGAGTGTGATGAGGGCATACACACGCATTGTGACCCTCAGCATGAGTCCTGTCCTCTAGTAAGTCCTCTCAGTGGCTGGACCATTAGATGTCATAATGGGCTTGACATGTCCCTAAGCCCCAATTTTTAACCAGATTTCTGATTGTCCAGTCGCCCCTCCCCAGGGCTCTACTCTGGAAGCCCTCATTTGGTGGGACACCTGAGTTTAAAAAACAAAACAACAACAACAACAACAAAAAAAAAACGGACATCTTCCAGCCCACAGAATGACCCCAAACTCTTTGGACGGGGCCAAACCCCAGAGAGTAAGACTCGTCCATTTCCCATGAAGTCACCCAGAAATTCCATGACCATGAGTGACACGATATCCAGAGACAAAAACTTGAGCAGGAACCTCACAATCGCCCTTCTTTCAAATCCCGAAGAGTTCTCCTCATGGTCTGTAGATCAGTCCTGCCATACCTATGACCCGAAACATAAGCCGAGTTTGTGTTTTCAGACAACTGTCCAAACAGCCCTGGCCTACACAACCTACAGGCTCAGGCCCCTGGAGCCAAACATGAGGACTGTACTTGCCCTCTCCAAGGGAATTGTGTGTGCCCATTCCAATGGCCACAACCCTTCTAATAGGATAAACCTCCAAAGTCCCTGATCCATCTCAACAGTGGTGGCTTCCCAGGAAAAACAGGGGCAATCTGAGCCCAACTGAGCACCTACCTGCACTCAGACCCATAGAGAGATGTCCCCAGAGGTAAAAAGGAAAGAACAGGCCCCTAGGCACTAATCAGATCCATTGCTTTGGTTTCCAGGCATCTCTCCTCAGAGGCCTGGATTTCAAAAGCAGCATATAGCTGTTTCTTGACTCACCCATCAGAAAACATCTCATCTACACATGGGAAACTTGCACGTTGGAGCTGTGTCAAAGCCTCTGTTTAGGAGAACCCTTTAGGGCCCCAGTGCCACCGCTTCATTCCAAGGTCTCCATAGACACAAAAGCACATTAGGACCCATCCCCAGGGGTGTCCATTTCAACTCAGCGTCCTCGGTTGCTCCCCACAGATCCAGGAGATCTAACCTGTTTTGTTGCTTGGAGACAATTGGAATGCGAGGTGGGCTACCCAGCCATCCATCCTTAGACCATGCTCAGAATCATTGGCCTGGAGCCAAACAACAGGTCTCAATTGTCCTGCAGAAGACTCTCTGCAGTTTGGAGCTTCTCACAACTCCCTTCGTAGGAAAACCCCCATGGCCTCGTGATGCTTCCCCCCCATTCCTGAAGGGGCCATCAGGGACAGAAACTCCAACCTGAGCGATCGTCTGATCTTCGCCCTGACTTCAGATGCACGAGATCTCGATTCAGGTCTGTAGATTGTGCCTGCCATGGCCTCACCCAGAAACCTAAGCGTAGCTTGTGTTCTCAGACTTTTGTCGTCAGACTACTGGCCCACAAGCCCTCCCGTTTGGCAAACCAGAAATACAATGCAGCACTCTGCCGGCCCTCCAGAGAAAAACATTGTCCTCTGGGGCTACCCAGTAACCCCAAATGAGGATCAACCTGCACCGACCTTGGCTGTACCCCAAATACATAGGCTGACCAGGGCACTAATGCCCTTTCTGACACAGACTGAGCCTGGACCCCTTGGCCCCTCCCAGACAGCTGGCTGCACACTGAGCATATGGAGCCGCCATGGCCTTAGGTCGTCATCTCTTCCCATCCTCGATTTCCAGGTTTCAGAACCTAGACCTTATCTCCAATCACTGCCCAGGGTTGACGGTGATGCAGAAATCAGAACTCCTTCCCCATGGCAAGAACCTTGTGGTTAGCATGTTGTCCAACGTTCAGTGTAGTTGAAACCAGTGTGGCCCATGAGGCCCCGCCCATGCTCGCGGGCCACATTGGTCACAAACACACATTGTGACCCTCAGGCTGAGCCCAGTCCTCAAGTAAGGCCACTCAGTAGCTGGATGAAGAGATAGCATATTGGGCTTTCCATGCCCCTAGGCCCCAATTTTTAACCATAGTTTGGGTTGTCCCTTCAGTCTTCCCCTCGGCTTTGCTTTGGAATTCCTCTTTTTTTGGGACACCTGAGGTAACAAAACTGAAATGAGTCCTCCCATCCCACAGATTGACGAAAAGCAATTGGGAATCGGGCTAAATCCTCAGAGAGGAAGATTCGTCCATAGCCCATGAGGACTCCCCGACATTCCACAGCCATCGCTGATACAAAATCCAGAGACAAAAGCCTGAGAAAGCGCCTCAGACTCGCACTTTCTTCATATCCTGAGGAGTTCTTCTCATGGTTTGTAGATCGGGCCTGCCATAACTACGTCTCCAAACCTAAGCTGAGTTTGTGTTTTCAGACTTCTGTCCTCAAAGTCTTGGGCCACACACCCTCCAGGCTGGGCACCTGGAGCCACACATTAGGACTGTGCCTACCAATCCATGGGAATTCTGCCCATTCCATGGTCCAAAATCGTACAAATTTAGAGAAACCTCCAAAGTCCCTGCGGCCATCCCAATAGTGTAGGTCGCCCGGAACAAACAAGGGCTGTCTGACACCAGCTGATAATCGACCTCCACTCATACCATAGATGGATGTCCCCAGAGAAGAAGATTGAACCAGACAGGACCCTAGGCCATAATAGGATCCATTGCTTTGGGTTACAGGCATGTGTCCTCAAAAGCCTGATTCCAATACGAGCATAGGGGTTTTCCTGAGGCACCCATCAGAACTCATCTCGTCTCCACAAGGAAACCTGTGCATGGGAGCCATGTCCAAAGCTTAGGAGAGTACTTCAGTGTCCCGGTGCCACCGCCCCATTCCAAGGCCCTCATGGACACAAAAACACATAAGGAGCCATCCTCAGGAAAGTCCATTTCAACTCAGCCACCCCGGTTGCTCCGGCAGAGCCATCAGATCTAAACTGTCTTGTTGCTTGGAGACAATTGGAATGCGAGGCGGGCTTCCCAGGCATCCATCCGCGAACGGTGCTCTGGAGTCATTCCATATGGGATGTCCTGGAGCTGTCCAACAGGTCTCAATTGTCCCGCCGAAGGAATCCTTGAAGGGGGCATCCTACAACTCCCAACGTGGGAAAACCTCAATGGCCTCGAGATTCCCTCCCTTCATGAAGCGGCCGTCATGCTCAGAAACTCCAACCTGAGCCAACGTCTGATCCTCGCCCTGACTTCAGATGCATGAGATATTGGTTCAGATCTGCAGGGGGTACCTGCCGTGCCCTCGCCCTGAAACTCAAGTCTAGCTTGTCTTCTCAGACTTCCGTCCTCACACTCCTGGCCCCGAAGCCCTCAAGTTTGGCAATTCCGGACCCACAATGCAGCACTCTGCCTGCACTCTAGAAAAAAAATGATTGCCTCATGAGCTGCCCAGGCACCTTAAATGAGGGTAAACCTACACAGCACTCGACTTTACCCAAATTATATAGTCTAACCTGGGCACTAATGCACTGTCGAACACAACCTGAGCCCGGAACTCCTGACCAACACCCAGAAAGCTGACCGCACACTGAGCACATAAAACCCGCCATGGCCTTAGGTCATCATCTCTTCCCTAACTCAGTTTTCAGGCTTCAGAACCGAGACCTTATCTCCAATCACTGCCCACGGGTGAGTGTGATGCAGAAATCAGAACTCCTCCTTACCCATGGCAAGAACCCTTGTGGTTGGCACGTTGTCCAAAGTTCAGTGTAGGAGAAACCAGCTTTCACCCTGAGGCCCCGCCCATTCTTGAGTGCGACGAGGGCATACACACGCATTGTGACCCTCAGCATGAGTCCTGTCCTCTAGTAAGTCCTCTCAGTTGCTGGACCATTAGATGTCATAATGGGCTTGACATGTCCCTAGGCCCCAATTTTTAACCAGAATTCTGATTGTCCAGTCGGCCCTCCCCAGGGCTCTACTCAGGAATCCCTCATTTGGTGGGACACCTGAGGTTAAAAAACAAAACAACAACAACAAAAAAAAAAAACACATCTTCCAGCCCACAAAATGACCCCAAACTCTTTGGACGGGGCCAAACCACCAGAGAGTAAGACTCGTCCATTTCCCATGAAGTCACCCAGAAATTCCACGACCATGAGTGACACGATATCCAGAGACAAAAACTTGAGCAGGAGCCTCACACTCGCCCTTCTTTCAAATCCCGAAGAGTTCTCCTCATGGTCTGTAGATCAGTCCTGCCATACCTATGACCCGAAAAATAAGCCGAGTTTCTGTTTTCAGACAACTGTCCAAACAGCCCTGGCCTACAAAACCTACAGGCTCAGGCCCCTGGAGCCAAACCAAGGACTGTACTTGCCCTCTCCAAGGGAATTGTGTGTGCCCATTCCAATGGCCACAACACTTCTAATAGGTTAACCTCCAAAGTCCCTGATCCATCTCAATAGTGGTTGCTTCCCAAGAAAAACAGGGGCAATCTGATCCCAACTGAGCACCTACCTGCACTCAGACCCATAAACAGATGTCTCCAGAGTTAAAAAGGAAGAACAGGTCCCTATGCACTAATCAGATCCATTGCTTTGGTTTCCAGGCATCTCTCCTCAGATGCCTGGATTTCAAAAGCAGCATATAGCTGTTTCTTGACTCACCCATCAGAAAACATCTCATCTACACATGGGAAACTTGCACGTTGGAGCTGTGTCAATGCCTCTGTTTAGGAGAACCCTTTAGGGCCCCAGTGCCACCGCTTTATTCCAAGGTCTCCATAGACACAAAAGCACATTAGGACCCATCCCCAGGGGTGTCCATTTCAACTCAGCGTCCTCGGTTGCTCCCCACAGATCCAGGAGATCTAACCTGTCTTGTTGCTAGGAGACAATTGGAATGCGAGGTGGGCTACCCAGCCATCCATCCTTAGAACCCTGCTCAGAATCATTGGCCTGGAGCCAAACAACAGGTCTCAATTGTCCTGCAGAAGACTCTCTGCAGTTTGGAGCATCTCACAACTCCCATCGTGGGAAAACCCCCATGGCCTCTTGATGCCCCCCCTTCATGAAGGGGCCATCAGGGACAGAAACTCCAACCTGAGCGTTCGTCTGATCCTCGCCCTGACTTCAGATGCACGAGATCTCGATTCAGGTCTGTAGATTGTGCCGGCCATGGCCTCACCCAGAAACCTAAGCCTAGCTTGTGTTCTCAAACTGTTGTCGTCAGACTTATGGCCCACAAGCCCTCCAGTTTGGCAATCCAGAACTACAATGCAGCACTCTGCCGGGCCTCCAGAAGAAAAACATTGCCCTCTGGGGCTACCCAGTAACCCCAAATGAGGATCAACCTGCAGTGACCTTGGCTGTACCCCAAATACTTAGGCTGACCAGGGCACTAATGCCCTTTTTGACACAGCCTGAGCCTGGACCCCCTGGCCCCTCACAGACAGCTGGCCGCACACTGAGCACATCGAGCCGCCATGGCCTTAGGTCGTCATCTCTTCCCAACCTCGGTTTTCAGGTTTCAGAACCTAGACCTTATCTCCAATCACTGCCCAGGGTTGAAGGTGATGCAGAAATCAGAACTCCTTCCACATGGCAAGAAACATTGGTGGTTGGCATGTTGTGCAAAGTTCAGTGTAGTTGAAACCAGTGTGGCCCATGAGGCTCCGCCCATGCTCGCGGGCCACATTGGTCACAAACACACATTGTGACCCTCAGGCTGAGCCCAGTCCTCAAGTAAGGCCACTCAGTGGCTGGATGAAGAGATAGCATATTGGGCTTTCCATGCCCCTAGGCCCCAATTTTTAACCATAGTTCGGGTTGTCCCTTCAGTTTTCCCCACGGCTTGGCTTTGGAATTCCTCTTTTGGTGGGACACCTGAGGTAACAAAACTGAAATGAGTCCTCCCATCACACAGATTGACGAAAAGCAATTGCGAATCGGGCCAAATCCTCAGAGAGGAAGATTCGTCCATGGCCCATGAGGCCTCCCTGACATTCCACGGCCATCGCTGATTCAAAATCTAGAGACAAAAGCCAGAGCAAGCTCCTCAGACTCGCACTTTCTTCATATCCTGAAGAGTTCTTCTCATGGTTTGTAGATCGGGCCTGCCATACCTACGTCCCCAAACCTAAGCTGAGTTTGTGTTTTCAGACTTCTGTCCTCAAAGTCTTGGGCCCCACACCCTCCAGGCTGGGCCCCTGGAGCCTCACATTAGGACTGTGCCTACCAATCCATGGAAATTCTGCCCATTGCATGGTCCAAAATCGTACAAGTTAGGAGAAACCTCCAAAGTCCCTGGGGCCATCCCAATAGTGTAGGTGGCCCGGAACAAACAAGGGCTGTCTGACACCAGCTGATAATCGACCTCCACTCATACCATAGATGGATGTCCCCAGAGAAGAAGATTGAACCAGACAGGACCCTAGGCCATAATAGGATCCATTGCTTTGGTTTACAGGCATGTCTCCTCAAAAGCCTGATTCCAATACGAGCATAGGTGTTTTCCTGAGGCACCCATCAGAACTCATCTCGTCTCCACAAGGAAACCTGTGCATGGGAGCCATGTCCAAAGCTTAGGAGAGTACTTCAGGGTCCCGGTGCCACCGCCCCATTCCAAGGCCCTCATGGACACAAAAACACATTAGGACCCATCCTCACGAAAGTCCATTTCAACTCAGCCACCCCGGTTGCTCCGGCAGAGACATCAGATCTAAACTGTCTTGTTGCTAGGAGACAATTGGAATGAGAGGCGGGCTTCCCAGGCATCCATCCGCGAACGGTGCTCTGGAGTCATTCCATATGGGATGTCCTGGAGCTGTCCAACAGGTCTCAATTGTCCCACAGAAGGAATCCTTGAAGGGGGCATCCCACAACACCCAACGTGGGAAAACCTCAATGGCCTCGAGATTCCGCTCCCTTCTAGAATCGGCCATCATGCACAGAAACTCCATCCTGAGCCAACGTCTGATCATCGCCCTTACTTCAGATGCATGAGATATTGGTTCAGATCTGCAGGGGGTAACTGCCGTGCCCTCGCCCTGAAACCCAAGTCTAGCTTGTCTTCTCAGACTTCCGTCCTCACACTCCTGGCCCCGAAGCCGTCAAGTTTGGCAATTCCGGACCCACAATGCAGCACTCTGCCTGCCCTCTAGAAAAAAAATGATTGCCTCATGAGCTGCCCAGGCACCTTAAATGAGGGTAAACCTACACAGCACTCGACTTTACCCAAATTATATAGTCTAACCTGGGCAGTAATGCACTGTCGAACACTACCTGACACGGGACCTCCTGACCAACACCCAGAAAGCTGACCGCACACTGAGCACATGAAAACAGCCATGGTCTTAGGTCATCATCTCTTCCCTACCTCAGTTTTCAGGCTTCAGAACCGAGACCTTATCTCCAATCACTGCCCAGGGGTGAGTGTGATGCAGAAATCAGAACTCCTTCTTACCCATGGCAAGAACCCTTGTGGTTGGCACGTTGTCCAACGTTCAGTGTAGGAGAAACCAGCATTCACCCTGAGGCCCCGCCCATTCTTGAGTGCGAGGAGTACATACACACGCATTGTGACCCTCAGCATTAGTCCTGTCCTCTAGTAAGTCCTCTCAGTGGCTGGACCATTAGATGTCATAATGGGCTTGACATGTCCCTAGGCCCCGTTTTTAACCAGATTTCTGATTGTCCAGTTGCCCCTCCCCAAGGCTCTACTCTGGAATCCCTCATTTGGTGGGACACCTGAGGTTAAAAAAGAAAACAACAACAACAACAACAAAAAAAACGGACTTGTTCCAGCCCACAGGATGACCCCAAACTCTTTGGACCGGGCCAAACCACCAGAGAGTAAGACTCGTCCATTTCCCATGAAGTCACCCAGAAATTCCACGACCATGAGTGACACGATATCCAGAGACAAAACTTGAGCAGGAGCCTCACTCTCGCCCTTCTTTCAAATCCCGAAGAGTTCTCCTCATGGTCTGTAGATCAGTCCTGCCATACCTATGACCCGAAACACAAGCCGAGTTTGTGTTTTCAGACAACTGTCCAAACAGCCCTGGCCTACACAACCTACAGGCTCAGGCCCCTAGAGCCAAACCTGAGGACTGTACTTGCCCTCTCCAATGGAATTGTGTGTGCCCATTCCAATGGCCACAACCCTTCTCATAGGATAAACCTCCAAAGTCCCTGATCCATCTCAATACTGGTGGCTTCCCAGGAAAAATAGGGGCAATCTGAGCCCAACTGAGCACGTACCTGCACTCAGACCCCTAGACAGATGTCCCCAGAGGTATGAAGGAAAGAACAGGCCCCTCGGCACTAATCAGATCCATTGCTTTGGTTTCCAGGCATCTCTCCACAGAGGCCTGGATTTCAAAAGCAGCATCTAGCTGTTTCTTGACTCACCCATCAGAAAACATCTCATCTACACATGGGAAACTTGCACGTTGGAGCTGTGTCAAAGCCTCTGTTTAGGAGAACCCTTTAGGGCCCCAGTGCCACCGCTTCATTCCAAGGTCTCCATAGACACAAAAGCATGTTAGGACCCATCCCCAGGGGTGTCCATTTCAATTCAGCGTCCTCGGTTGCTCCCCACAGATCCAGGAGATCTAACCTGTCTTCTTGCTAGGAGACAATTGGAATGAGAGGTGGGCTACTCAGCCATCCATCCTTAGAACCCTGCTCAGAATCATTGGCCTGGAGCCAAACAACCGGTCTCAATTGTCCTGCAGAAGACACTCTGCAGTTTTGAGCTTCTCACAACTCCCATTGGGAAAATTCCCATGGCCTCGTGAAGCCCCCCCATTCATGAAGGGGCCATCAGGGACAGAAACTCCAACCTGAGCGATCGTTTGATCCTCGCCCTGACTTCAGATGCACGAGATCTCGATTCAGGTCTGTAGATTGTGCCTGCCATGGCCTCACCCAGAAACCTAAGCCTAGCTTGTGTTCTCAGACTTTTGTCGTCAGACTACTGGCCCACAAGCCCTCCAGTTTGGCAATTCAGAACTACAATGCAGCACTCCGCCTGCCCTCCAGAAGAAAACCATTGTCCTCTGGGGCTACCCAGTAACCCCAAATGAGGATCAACCTGCACCGACCTTGGCTGTACCCCAAATACATAGGCTGACCAGGGCACTAATGCCCTTTCTGACACAGCGTGAGCCTGGACCCCCTGGCCCCTCCCAGACAGCTGTCCGCACACTGAGCACATCCAGCCGCCATGGCCTTAGGTCGTCATCTCTTCCCAACCTCGGTTTTCAGGTTTCAGAACCTAGACCTTATCTCCAATCACTGCCCAGGGTTGAAGGTGATGCAGAAATCAGAACTCCTTCCCCATGGCAAGAAACCTTGTAGTTGGCATGTTGTCCAACGTTCAGTGTAGTTGAAACCAGTGTGGCCTATGAGGCCCCGCCTATGCTCGCGGGCCACATTGGTCACAAACACACATTGTGACCCTCAGGCTGAGCCCAGTCCTCAAGTAAGGCCACTCAGTGGCTGGATGAAGAGATAGCATATTGGGCTTGCCATGCCCCTAGGCCCCAATTTTTAACCATAGTTCAGGTTGTCCCTTCAGTCTTCCCCACGGCTTTGCTTTGGAATTCCTCTTTTGGTGGACACCTGAGGTTAAAAAAGAAAACAACAACAACAACAAAAAAAAACGGACTTCTTCTAGCCCACAGAATGACCCCAAACTCTTTGGACGGGGCCAAACCACCAGAGAGTAAGACTCGTCCATTTCCCATGAAGTCACCCAAAATTCCACAACCATGTGTGACACGATATCCAGAGACAAAAACTTGAGCAGGAGCCTCACTCTCGCCCTTCTTTCAAATCCCGAAGAGTTCTCCTCATGGTCTGTAGATCAGTCCTGCCATACCTATGACACGAAACATAAGCCGAGTTTGTGTTTTCAGACAACTGTCCAAACAGTCCTGGCCTACACAACCTACAGGCTCAGGCCCCTGGAGCCAAACCTGAGGACTGTACTTGCGCTCTCCAAGGGAATTGTGTGTGCCCATTCCAATGGCCACAACCCTTCTAATAGGATAAACCTCCAAAGTCCCTGATCCATCTCAATAGTGGTGGCTTCCCATGAAAAACAGGGGCAATCTGAGCACAACTGAGCACCTACCTGCACTCAGACCCCTAGACAGATGTCCCCAGAGGTATGAAGGAAAGAACAGGCCCCTAGGAAATAATCAGATCCATTGCTTTGGTTTCCAGGCATCTCTCCTCAGAGGCCTGGATTTCAAAAGCAGCATCTAGCTGTTTCTTGACTCACCCATCAGAAAACATCTCATCTACACATGGGAAACGTGCACGTTGGAGCTGTGTCAAAGCCTCTGTTTAGGAGAACCCTTTAGGGCCCCAGTGCCACTGCTTCATTCCAAGGTCTCCATAGACACAAAAGCACGTTAGGACCCATCCCCAGGTGTGTCCAATTCAACTCAGCGTCCTCGGTTGCTCCCCACACATCCAGGAGATCTAACCTGTCTTGTTGCTAGTAGACAATTTGAATGAGAGGTGGGCCACCCAGCCATCCATCCTTAGACCCCTGCTCAGAATCATTGGCCTGGGGCCAAACAACCGGTCTCAATTGTCCTGCAGAAGACTCTCTGCAGTTTTGAGCTTCTCACAACTCCCATTGGGAAAACCCCCATGGCCTCGTGATGCCTCCCCATTCATTAAGGGGCCATCAGGGACAGAAACTCCAACCTGAGCGATCGTCTGGTCCTCGCCCTGACTTCAGATGCACGAGATCTCGATTCAGGTCTGTAGATTGTGCTGGCCATGGCCTCACCCAGAAACCTAAGCCTAGCTTGTGTTCTCAGACTTTTGTCGTCAGACTACTGGCCCAAAAGCCCTCCAGTTTGGCAATCCAGAACTACAATGCAGCACTCTGCCGGCCCTCCAGAAGAAAAACATTGTACTCTGGGGCTACCCAGTAACCCCAAATGAGGATCAACCTGCACTGATCTTGGCTGTACCCCAAATACATAGGCTGACCAGGGCACTAATGCCCTTTCTGACACTGCCTGAGCCTGGAACCCCTGGCCCCTCCCAGACAGCTGTCCGCACACTGAGCACATCGAGCCGACATGGCCTTAGGTCGTCATCTCTTCCCAACCTCGGTTTTCAGGTTTCAGAACCTAGACCTTATCTCCAATCACTGCCCAGGGTTGAAGGTGATGCAGAAATCAGAACTCCTTCCCCATGGCAAGAAACCTTGTGGTTGGCATGTTGTCCAACGTTCAGTGTAGTTGAAACCAGTGTGGCCCATGAGGCCCCGCCCATGCTCACGGGCCACATTGGTCACAAACCCACATTGTGATCCTCAGGATGAGCCCAGTCCTCAAGTAAGGCCACTCAGTGGCTGGATGAAGAGATAGCGTATTGGGCTTGCCATGCCCCTAGGCCCCAATTTTTAACCATATTTCGGGTTGTCCCTTCAGTCTTCCCCACGGCTTGGCTTTGGAATGCCTCTTTTGGTGGGACACCTTAGGTAACAAAACTGAAATGAGTCCTCCCATCCCAAGGATTGACCAAAAGATATTGGGCATCGGGCCAAATCCTCAGAGAGGAAGATTCGTCCATGGCCCAAGAGGCCTCCCCGGATTCCACGGCCATCGCTGATTCAAAATCCAGAGAGAAAAGCCTGAGCAAGCGCCTCAGACTCGCAATTTCTTCATATCCTGAAGAGTTCTTCTCATGGTTTGTAGATCGGGCCTGTCATACCTACGTCCCCAAACCCTAGCTGAGTTTGTGTTTTCAGACTTCTGTCCTCAAAGTCTTGGGCCACACACCCTCCAGGCTGGGCACCTGGAGCAACACATTAGGACTGTGCCTACCAATCCATGGGAATTCTGCCCATTTCATGTTCCAAAATCGTACAAATTAGGAGAAACCTCCAAAGTCCCTGAGGCCATCCCAATAGTGTAGGTCGGCTGGAACAAACAAGGGCTGTCTGACACCAGCTGATAATCGACCTCCACTCATACCATAGATGGATGTCCCCAGAGAAGAAGATTGAACCAGACAGGACCCTAGGCCATAATAGGATCCATTGCTTTGGGTTACAGGGATGTCTCCTAAAAAGCCTCATTCAAATACGAGCATAGGGGTTTTCCTGAGGCACCCATCAGAACTCATCTCGTCTCCACAAGGAAACCTGTGCATGGGAGCCATGTCCAAAGCTTAGGAGAGTACTTCAGGGTCCCGGTGCCACCGCCCCATTCCAAGGCCCTCATGGACACAAAAACACATTAGGACCCATCCTCAGGAAAGTCCATTTCAACTCAGCCACCCCGGTTGCTCCGGCAGAGACATCAGATCTAAACTGTCTTGTTGCTAGGAGACAATTGGAATGCGAGGCGGGCTTCCCAGGCAGCCATCCGCGAACGGTGCTCTGGAGTCATTCGATATGGGATGTCCTGGAGCTGTCCAACAGGTCTCAATTGTCCCGCAGAAGGAATCCTTGAAGGGGGCATCCCACAACTCCCAAAATGGGAAAACCTCAATGGCCTCGAGATTCCTCTCCGTTCATGAAGCGGCCGTCATCCACAGAAACTCCACCCTGAGCCAACATCTGATCCTCGCCCTGACTTCAGATGCATGAGATATTGGTTCAGATCTGCAGGGGGAACTTGCCGTGCCCTCGCCCTGAAACCCAAGTCTAGCTTGTCTTCTCAGACTTCCATCCTCACACTCCTGGCGCCGAAGCCCTCAAGTTTGGCAATTCCGGACCCACAATGCAGCACTCTGCCTGCCCTCTAAAAGAAAATTATTGCCTCATGAGCTGCCCAGGCACCTTAAATGAGGGTAAACCTACACAGTACTCGACTTAACCCAAATTATATAGTCTAACCTGGGCACTAATGTACTGTCGAACACAACCTGAGCCGGGACCTCCTGACCAACACCCAGAAAGCTGACCGCACACTGAGCACATAAAACCCGCCATGGCCTTAGGTCATCATCTCTTCCCTACCTCAGTTTTCAGGCTTCAGAACCGAGACCTTATCTCCAATCACTGCCCAGGGGTGAGTGTGATGCAGAAATCAGAACTCCTCCTTACCCATGGCAAGAACCCTTGTGGTGGGCACGTTGTCCAACGTTCAGTGTAGGAGAAACCAGCATTCACCCTGAGGCCCCGCCCATTCTTGAGTGCAACGAGTACATGCACAGGCATTGTGACCCTCAGCATGAGTCCTGTCCTCTAGTAAGTCCTCTCAGTGGCTGGACCATTAGATGTCATAATGGGCTTGACATGTCCCTAGGCCCCAATTTTTAACCAGAATTCTGATTGTCCAGTCGCCACTCCCCAGGGCTCTACTCTGGAAACCCTCATTTGGTGGGACACCTGAGGTTAAAAAAGAAAACAACAATAACAACAACAACAAAAACAGTCTTCTTCCAGCCCACAGAATGACCCCAAACTCTTTGGACGGGGCCAAACCACCAGAGAGTAAGACTCGTCCATTTCCCATGAAGTCACCCAGAAATTGCACGACCATGAGTGACACGATATCCAGAGACAAAAACTTGAGCAGGAGCCTCACTCTCGCCCTTCTTTCAAATCCCGAAGAGTTCTCCTCATGGTCTGTAGATCAGTCCTGCCATACCTATGACCCGAAACATAAGCCGAGTTTGTGTTTTCAGACAACTGTCCAAACAGCCCTGGCCTACACAACCTACAGGCTCAGGCCCCTGGAGCCAAACCTGAGGACTGTACTTGCCCTCTCCAAGGGAATTGTGTGTGCCCATTCCAATGGCCACAACCCTTCTCATAGGATAAACCTCCAAAGTCCCTGATTCATCTCAATAGTGGTGGCTTCCCAGGAAAAACAGGGGCAATCTGGGCCCAACTGAGCACCTACCTGCACTCAGACCCCTAGACAGAGGTCCCCAGAGGTATGAAGGAAAGAACAGGCCCCTAGGAACTAATCAGATCCATTGCTTTGGTTTCCAGGCATCTCTCCTCAGAGGCCTGGATTTCAAAAGCAGCATCTAGCTGTTTCTTGACTCACCCATCAGAAAACATCTCATCTACACATGGGAAACTTGCACGTTGGAGCTGTGTCAAAGCCTCTGTTTAGGAGAACCCTTTAGGGCCCCAGTGCCACCGCTTCATTCCAAGGTCTCCATAGACACAAAAGCACGTTAGGACCCATCCCCAGGGGTGTCCATTTCAACTCAGCGTCCTCGGTTGCTCCCCACAGATCCAGGAGATCTAACCTGTCTTGTTGCTAGGAGACAATTGGAATGCGAAGTGGGCTACCCAGCCATCCATCCTTAGAACCCTGCTCAGAATCATTGGCCTGGAGCCAAACAACAGGTCTCAATTGTCCTGCAGAAGACACTCTGCAGTTTGGAGCATCTCACAACTCCCATTGGGAAAATCCCCATGGCCTCGTGATGCCCCCCCATTCATGAAGGGGCCATCAGGGACAGAAACTCCAACCTGAGCGATCGTCTGATCCTCGCCCTGCACGAGATCTCGATTCAGGTCTGTAGATTGTGCCTGCCATGGCCTCACCCAGAAACCTAAGCCTAGCTTGTGTTCTCAGACTTTTGTCGTCAGACTACTGGCCCACAAGCCCTCCAGTTTGGCAATCCAGAACTACAATGCAGCACTCTGCCTACCCTCCAGAATAAAAACATTGTCCTCTGGGGCTACCAGGTAATCCCAAAAGAAGATCAACCTGCACCGACCTTGGCTGTACCCCAAATACCTAGGCTGACCAGGGCACTAATGCCCTTTCTGACACAGCCTGAGCCTGGACCCCCTGGCCCCTCCCAGACAGCTGTCCGCACACTGAGCACATCGAGCCGCCATGGCCTTAGGTCATCATCTCTTCCCAACCTCGGTTTTCAGGTTTCAGAACCTAGACCTTATCTCCAATCACTGCCCAGGGTTGAAGGTGATGCAGAAATCAGAACTCCTTCCCCATGGCAAGAAACCTTGTGGTTGGCATGTTGTCCAACGTTCAGTGTAGTTGAAACCAGTGTGGCCCATGAGGCCCCGCCCATGCTCGCGGGCCACATTGGTCACAAACACACATTGTGACCCTCAGGCTGAGCCCAGTCCTCAAGTAAGGCCACTCAGTGGCTGGATGAATAGATAGCATATTGGGCTTGCCATGCCCCTAGGCCCCAATTTTTAAACATAGTTCGGGTTGTCCCTTCAGTCTTCCCCACGGCTTGGCTTTGGAATTCCTCTTTTGGTGGGACACCTGAAGTAACAAAACTGAAATGAATCCTCCCATCCCACAGATTGACCAAAAGCAATAGGGAATCGGGCCAAATCCTCAGAGAGGAAGATTCGTCCATGGCCCAAGAGGCCTCCCCGACATTCCAAGGCCATCGCTGATTCAAAATCCAGAGACAAAAGCCTGAGCTAGCGCCTCAGACTCGCACTTTCTTTATATCCTGAAGAGTTCTTCTCATGGTTTGTAGATCGTGCTTGCCATACCTATGTCCCCAAACCCTAGCTGAGTTTGTGTTTTCAGACTTCTGTCCTCAAATCTTGGGCCACACACCCTCCAGCCTGGGCCCCTGGAGCCACACATTAGGACTGTGCCTACCAATCCATGGGAATTCTGCCCATTCCATGGTCCAAAATCGTACAAATTAGGAGAAACCTCCAAAGTCCCTGAGGCCATCCCAATAGTGTAGCTCGCCCTGAACAAACAAGGGCTGTCTGACACCAGCTGATAATCGACCTCCACTCATACCATAGATGGATGTCCCCAGAGAAGAAGATTGAACCAGACAGGAACCTAGGCCATAATAGGATCCATTGCTTTGGGTTACAGGCATGTCTCCTAAAAAGCCTCATTCAAATACGAGCATAGGTGTTTTCCTGAGGCACCCATCAGAACTCATCTCGTCTCCACAAGGAAACCTGTGCATGGGAGCCATGTCCAAAGGTTAGGAGAGTACTTCAGGGTCCCGGTGCCACCGCCCCATTCCAAGGCCCTCATGGACACAAAAACACATTAGGACCCATCCTCAGGAAAGTCCATTTCAACTCAGCCACCCCGGTTGCTCCGGCAGAGACATCAGATCTAAACTGTCTTGTTGCTAGGAGACAATTGGAATGCGAGGCAGGCTTCCCAGGCAGCCATTCGCGAACAGTGCTCTGGAGTCATTCCATATGGGATGTCCTGGAGCTGTCCAAAAGGTCTCAATTGTCCCGCAGAAGGAATCCTTGAAGGGGGCATCCCACAACTCCCAAAATGGGAAAACCTCAATGGCCTCGAGATTCTTCTCCGTTCATGAAGCGACCGTCATCCACAGAAACTCCACCCTGAGCCAACATCTGATCCTCGCCCTGACTTCAGATGCATGAGATATTGGTTCAGAACTACAGGGTGAACCTGCCGTGCCCTCGCCCTGAAACCCAAGTCTAGCTTATCTTCTCAGACTTCCATCCTCACACTCCTGGCGCCGAAGCCCTCAAGTTTGGCAATTCTGGACGCACAATGCAGCACTCTGCATGCCCTCTAAAAGAAAATTATTTCCTCATGAGCTGCCCAGGCACCTTAAATCAGGGTAAACCTACAAAGCACTCGACTTTACCCAAATTATATAGTCTAACCTGGGCACTAATGTACTGTCGAACACAACCTGAGCCGGGACCTCCTGACCAACACCCAGAAAGCTGACCGCACACTGAGCACATAAAACCCGCCATGGCCTTAGGTCATCTCTCTTCCCTACCTCAGTTTTCAGGCTTCAGAACCGAGACCTTATCTCCAATCACTGCCCAGGGGTGAGTGTGATGCAGAAATCAGAACTCCTCCTTACCCATGGCAAGAACCCTTGTGGTTGGCACGTTGTCCAACGTTCAGTGTAGGAGAAACCAGCATTCACCCTGAGGCCCCGCCCATTCTTGAGTGCGACGAGTACATACACACGCATTGTGACCCTCAGCATGAGTCCTGTCCTCTAGTAAGTCCTATCAGTGGCTGGACCATTAGATGTCATAATGGGCTTGACATGTCCCTAGGCCCCAATTTTTAACCAGATTTCTGATTGTCCAGTCGCCCCTCCCCAGGGCTCTACTCTGGAATCCCTCATTTGGTGGGACACCTGAGGTTAAAAAAGAAAACAACAACAACAACAACAACAAAAACGGACTTCTTCCAGATTACAGAATGACCCCAAACTCTTTGGACGGGGCCAAACCACCAGAGAGTAAGACTCGTCCATTTCCCATGAAGTCACCCAGAAATTCTATGACCATGAGTGACACGATATCCAGAGACAAAAACTTGAGCAGGAGCCTCACTCTCGCCCTTCTTTCAAATCCCGAAGAGTTCTCCTCATGGTCTGTAGATCAGTCCTGCCATACCTATGACTCGAAACATAAGCCGAGTTTGTGTTTTCAGACAACTGTCCAAACAGCCCTGGCCTACACAACCTACAGGCTCAGGCCCCTGGAGCCAAACCTGAGGACAGTACTTGCCCTCTCCAAGGGAATTGTGTGTGCCCATTCCAATGGCCACAACCCTTCTAATAGGATAAACCTCCAAAGTCCCTGATCCATCTCAATAGTGGTGGCTTCCCAGGAAAAACAGGGGCAATCTGAGCCCATCTCAGCACCTACCTGCACTCAGACCCATAGACAGATGTCCCCAGAGGTATGAAGGAAAGAACAGGCCCCTAGGCACTAATCAGATCCATTGCTTTGGTTTCCAGGCATCTCTCCTCAGAGGCCTGGATTTCAAAAGCAGCATCTAGCTGTTTCTTGACTCACCCATCAGAAAACATCTCATCTACACATGGGAAACTTGCACGTTGGAGCTGTGTCAAAGCCTCTGTTTAGGAGAACCCTTTAGGGCCCCAGTGCCACCGCTTCATTCCAAGGTCTCCATAGACACAAAAGCACATTAGGACCCATCCCCAGGGGTGTCCATTTCAACTCAGCGTCCTCGGTTGCTCCCCACAGATCCAGGAGATCTAACCTGTCTTGTTGCTAGGAGACAATTGGAATGAGAGGAGGGCTACCCAGCCATCCATCCTTAGAACCCTGCTCAGAATCATTGGCCTGGCGCCAAACAACAGGTCTCAATTGTCCTGCAGAAGACACTCTGCAGTTTGGAGCTTCTCACAACTCCCATTGGGAAAAACCCCAATGCCTCGTGATGCCCCCCTATTCATGAAGGGGCCATCAGGGACAGAAACTCCAACCTGAGCGATCGTCTGATCCTCGCCCTGACTACTGATGCACGAGATCTCGATTCAGGTCTGTAGATTGTGCCTGCCATGGCCTCACCCAGAAACCTAAGCCTAGCTTGTGTTCTCAGACTTTTGTCGTCAGACTACTGGCCCACAAGCCCTCCAGTTTGGCAATCAAGAACTACAATGCAACACTCTGCCTGCCCTCCCGAAGAAAAACATTGTCCTCTGGGCCTACCAGGTAACCCCAAATGAAGATCAACCTGCACCTCTGTCTGACACAGCCTGAAGCCAGACGTCCAGACAGACAAGGAGACAGCTGGCCGCACACCCAGCACTTCGGACAGGCCATGGTCTTATGCCGTCACCTGTTCCTAACCTTGGTTTTCAGATATCTGAACCTAGACATTATATCAATTCTCCACACAGCTGGGTATCGCAAGCACAAAACAGAACTCCTCTTCCCCATGGCTGTCAAGCTTGCTCTTGGCATGGTGTCACACCTTGAGGGTGGGAGAAACCTTCAATGCCCCTGATGCCACGCCCAAACTTGACTGCTGCTTGGGCACAAATTCACACTGTGACCCTCAGCATGAGCCCCATGTCAAAGAAAGGCCTGTCAGGGCCTGGACCAAGAGCCCGCAGATGGGGCTAGCCAAGCCACCATGCACCAGATCCTCACCAGGGTTTGAGTTTTCCAGTCGCCCCGCTCGTACCTGGGGCTCTGCTCTGGAATCCCTTTCTTGAAGAGACACATGTCCCAGAAAACACGACTCCAATCTTCCCAAAAAATGACCCCAAACTCTTGGGAGCTGGGACAAATCCCCAGAGAGGGATAGTCGTCCACAGTCCCTGAGGCCACCCCTCCAATCCACGACTATCCCGGACACAACATCTACAGACAAAAGCCTGAAGGAAGGCCTCCCACTCGCCCTTGTTTCAGAGTCCCAGGAGCTCCGTCTCGGGCTGTACATCCGGCCTGCCATACCCTAGGCGCCATTCATAAGCTGTGTTTGTGTTTTCAGACTTCTGTGCCCACAGCCTAGATCCACACAACCTCCAGGCTAGGGCCTCTGGAGCCACAGCGAAAGATTGTGCCTGCCCTCTCCAAGGAAAGTGTGCCCAATCCATTGACAACAACCCAACAGTTTAGGAAAAAGCTTCAAGGCCCCTGTGGCCATCAATAGTGTAGGCCACCCTGGACTAAGAGGGGCTCTCTGACACCAGCGGAGCAACTATCTTCACTTAGACTCTCAGACAGTGTCCCCAGAGACAGAAGGTTGAAATGGATAGGCCCCCAGGCTCTAATCTGAACCATAGGTTTGGTTTCCATTTGTCCGTCTTCAGAGAACTGTTTTCGAAGACCAGCACACGGGGCTTTTCCGAGGCACCAAACCAAACCTCTCTCGTCTCCACATGGGGAGCTTTCTTACTGGGGATGTATCTAACCCTTCAGGTAGGAGAGTTCCGCAGGGCCACTGAACAACCAGCACATTCCAAGGTCTCCATGTACCCAAACGCACATTATGACGCATCTTCAGGAGAGGCCATTTCAACTCAGCCCCCTGGGTAGCGTGCCCCAGAGGCAGCAGATCAAACATATCTTGTCGCTAATGGCCAATGGGAATGCGAGGCATGCTGTACAGGGATCCATCCTTCAAACCCTGCTCTCCAGTCCTTCCGTATGGTATGTCCTGGAGCCATGCAACAGGACTCGAATGTCCCGCAGAAGGAAACCTTGTGGTTTGGGGCAACCTCCAAACTCAGCGTGGGAAAACTTCCTTGGCCTCATGAGGCCCCCGCTTCATGAAGGTGCCATCATGGACACATACTCCAGCCTCAGCCAACGTCTGATCCTCAGCCTGACACAGATGCAGGAGATTTTGATTCAGCCTCTGCAGAGTGGGCCTGCCTGCCTTGGCTCCAATTCTCACCCTAGCTTGTGTTTTCAGACTTCCGTCTTCACACTCCTGGCCCACAAACCCTCCCTACTGGGAATTCTGGGGCCACAATGAAGCACTCTGTCTGCCTCCAAGGAGAAAAACATTGTCTATGGTGCTGCCCAGAAACCCCAAATGAGGATCAAACTGCTTGGCCCTCGGCAACACCCCAATTGCATAGGCTACCTTAAACACTGATGCTCTGTCGCAAATAGCCTGAGCCCAGACCTTCCAACAGACACCGACACAGCTGGCTGCACTCCCAGCACATTGGACCCGCCACTGCCTTAGGCCACCATCCATTCCCAACCTGGGTTTTCAGTCATCGGAACCTAGACCTTATCTCCAATCCCTGCACAGGGGGGAACCTGATGCAAAAGTCAGAACCCCTTCTTCCCCATGGCAAGAAACCGTTCTGCTGGCAGTGAGTCAAACCTTCAGTGTAGGAGAAAACGGCATGGCCCATGAGGCCACACCCATGCGTGAGGGCCGCCTTGGGCACAAACACACATTGAGACCCTCAGCGTGAGTACCTTATTCAAGTAACGCCTCTCAGTGACTGGACCAAGAGCCCGCATATGTGGCTTGCCTTGCCCATAGGCACCCAGGACTAACTAGATGGTGTGTATTCCAGTTGAGGTAACACACTGCTGTGCTCTAGAGTCCCTTTCCTGGGGGGTCCCCTGTGGCAGAAAACAGTACTCTTCCCTTCCCACAGAATGAACCCAAACACTTGGGAGCTTGGACAATCCCCCGAGAGGAAGGCTCTTCCTCGGCCCCTGAAGCAACCCTTACCCTGAACGGGCACTGTGAACGCCACACCCAGAGAAAAAAGCCTGAGCGACTGCCTCCCACTTGCCCTCCTTTGATATCCAGAGGATCTCCCCTCACGGACTGGAGATCAGGCCTGCCATTACCTTGGCCCCTAGCTGAGACAAGTTTGCTTGTTCAGACATCTGTCCCCACAGCCCTGGCAAACACAGCCTCTAGGCTGGGTCCTCTGGAGCCATACCACAGGACCGTGCCTGCTGTCTCCTGGGAAACTGTGTCCATTCCTTTGGCCACACACCTCCAGAATATGAGAAACCTCAAGGCCCCCGAGGACATCCCACTACTGGGAGCCTCCCTGGACACACAGGGGCATTCGGACACAAGCTGAGCAGCTACCTCCACGAAGGCATGCCCACAGATGTCAACAGAGATAGAAGGTTGAGCCGGACAGGCCCATAGGCCCTAATCTCAAATCTTGTTTTGGTTTCCAGGTGTCACTCCTCAGAGGCTTTGTTTGGTTCGAAGAACAGGATATGGGGCGTTCCTGAGGCACTGAACAGAACTCCTCTCGTCTCCACATGGGAAGCTTCCTTGTTTGATCCGTGTCAAACACCTCAGGTTGGAGAATCCTGCAGAGTCCCTGAGCCACCTCCACATTCCAAGGTCGCCCAGGCCACCAAGCCACAGTAGGACTCATCTTCAGGAGAGTCCATTTCAACTCTCCCCTCTGGGTAGCTCACCCAGGAGCCCACAGATTGAGCCTGTGTTGTCCTGACTAAAGAGTGGGAATATGAGGTGGCGTTCCCAGGCATCCATGCTTAGACACCTGCTCTCGAGTCTTTCTGTATGGGGCCTTCTGGCACCATCCAATAGGACACGACTGTCAAGCAGAAGGAAACCTTGAGGTTGGAGTAGTTCACAAATCCCATCGTAGGCAAACCTCCCTGGCTTCATTAAGCCCCCACACCCTACAGGAAGAGGCCATGCTGGACAAAAACTCTAGCCTGAGGCACGTCTCATAGTTGACATGACCTCAGTGCAGGAGATCTCGATTCAGCCTCTGCAGAGTGGGCCTGCCGTGCCCGCGATGCCAAACCTCACTCTAGCTTGTGTTTTCAGACTTCCTTCCTCACACTCCTGGCAAACAAGCCCTCCGGACTAGGAACTCCAGAACCACAACCCAGCCCAGTGTCTGTCCAACGGAAGAAAAACGTTTCCCTGTGGGGCTCTCCAGAAAACCCAGATGAGGATCAACCTGCTCGGGCCTCGACGGTACCTGAACTGGATAGGCTGCTCTGGGCACTCATGCTCTGTCTGACACAGCCTGAAGCCAGACGTCCAGAAAGACAAGGAGACAGCTGGCCGCACACCCAGCACTTCGGACACGCCATGGTTTTATGCCGTCACCTCTTCCTAACCTTGGTTTTCAGATATCTGAACCTAGACATTATATCAATTCTCCACACAGCTGGGTATCGCAAGCACAAAACAGAAGTCCTGCTTCCCATGGCTGTCAAGCTTGCTCTTGGCATGGAGTCACACCTTCAGGGTGGGAGCAACCTTCATGGCCCCTGATGCCACGCCCAACTTGAGTGCTGCTTGGGCAGAAATTCAAACTGTGACCCTCAGCATGAGCCCCATGTCAAAGAAAGGCCTGTCAGGGCCTGGACCAAGAGCCCGCATATGGGGCTTGCCAAGCCCCTGTGCACCCAATCCTCACCAGGGTTTGAGTTTTCCAGTCGCCCCGCCCGTACCTGGGGCTCTGCTCTGGAATCCCTTTCTTGGAGAGACACATGAGCCAGACACCACTACTCCACCCTTCCCACAAATTGACCCCAAACTCTTGGGAGCTGGGACAAATCCCCAGAGAGGGATACTCGTCCACAGTCCCTGAGGCCACCCCTCCAATCCACGGCTATCCCGGACACAATATCCAGAGACAAAAGCCTGAAGGAACGCCTCCCACTCGCCCTTGTTTCAGAGTCCCAGGAGCTCCGTCTCGGGCTGTACATCCGGCCTGCCATACCTAGGCGCCACTCATAAGCTGAGTTTGTGTTTTCAGACTTCTGTGCCCACAGCCTGGATCCACACAACCTCCAGGCTAGGGCCTCTGGAGCCACAGCGAAAGATTCTGCCTGCCCTCTCCAAGTACAGTGAGCCCAATCCATTGACCACAATCCTACAGGTTATGGAAAAGCTCCAAGGCCCCTGAGGCCATCAATAGTGTCGGCCACCCTGGACTAAGAGGTGCTCTCTGACACCAGCGGAGCAACTATCTCCACTTAGACTATCAGACAGTGTCCCCAGGGACAGAAGGTTGAAATGGACAGGTCCCCAGGCCCTAATCTGAACCTTAGCTTTGGTTTCCATGTGTCCGTCCTCTAAGGACTGTTTTCGTAGACCAGCACACGGGGCTTTTCCGAGGCACCAAATCAAACCTCTCTCGTCTCCACATGGGGAGCTTTCTTACTGGGGATGTATCAAACCCTTCAGGTAGGAGAGTTCCGCAGGGCCACTGAACAACCAGCACATTCCAAGGTCTCCATGGACCCAAACGCACATTATGACGCATCCTCGGGAGAGGCCATTTCAACTCAGCCCCCTGGGTAGCGTGCCCCAGAGGCAGCAGATCAAACATATCTTGTCGCTAATGGCCAATGGGAATGCGAGGCATGCTGTACAGCGATCCATCCTTCGAACCCTGCTCTCCAGTCCTTCCGTATGGTATGTCCTGGAGCCATGCAACAGGACTCGAATGTCCCGCAGAAGGAAACCTTGTGGTTTGGGGCAACCTCCAAACTCAGCGTGGGAAAACTTCCTTGGCCTCATGAGGCCCCCGCTTCATGAAGGTGCCATCATGGACACATACTCCAGCCTCAGCCACCGTCTGATCCTCAGCCTGACTTCTGATGCAGGAGATTTTGATTCAGCCTCTGCAGAGTGGGCCTGCCTGCCTTGGCTCCAATCCTCACCCTAGCTTGTGTTTTCAGACTTCCGTCCTCATACACCTAGTCCACAAACCCTCCCTACTGGGAATTCTGGGGCCACAATGAAGCACTCTGTCTGCCTCCAAGGAGAAAAACATTGTCTATGGTGCTGCCCAGAAACCCCAAATGAGGATCAAACTGCTTGGCCCTCGGCAACACCCCAATTGCATAGGCTACCTTAAACACTGATGCTCTGTCGCAAATAGCCTGAGCCCAGACCTTCCAACAGACACCGACACAGCTGGCTGCACTCCCAGCACATTGGACCCGCCACTGCCTTAGGCCACCATCCATTCCCAACCTGGGTTTTCAGTCATCGGAACCTAGACCTTATCTCCAATCCCTGCACAGGGGGGAACCTGATGCAAAAGTCAGAACCCCTTCTTCCCCATGGCAAGAAACCGTGCTGCTGGCAGTGAGTCAAACCTTCAGTGCAGGAGAAAACGGCATGGCCCATGAGGCCACACCCATGCGTGAGGGCCGCCTTGGGCACAAACACACATTGAGACCCTCAGCGTGAGTACCTTATTCAAGTAACGCCTCTCAGTGACTGGACCAAGAGCCCGCATATGTGGCTTGCCTTGCCCATAGGCACCCAGGACTAACTAGATGGTGTGTATTCCAGTTGAGGTAACACACTGCTGTGCTCTAGAGTCCCTTTCCTGGGGGGTCCCCTGTGGCAGAAAACAGTACTCTTCCCTTCCCACAGAATGAACCCAAACACTTGGGAGCTTGGACAATCCCCCGAGAGGAAGGCTCTTCCTCGGCCCCTGAAGCAACCCTTACCCTGAACGGGCACTGTGAACGCCACACCCAGAGAAAAAAGCCTGAGCGACTGCCTCCCACTTGCCCTCCTTTGATATCCAGAGGATCTCCCCTCACGGACTGGAGATCAGGCCTGCCATTACCTTGGCCCCTAGCTGAGACAAGTTTGCTTGTTCAGACATCTGTCCCCACAGCCCTGGCAAACACAGCCTCTAGGCTGGGTCCTCTGGAGCCATACCACAGGACCGTGCCTGCTGTCTCCTGGGAAACTGTGTCCATTCCTTTGGCCACACACCTCCAGAATATGAGAAACCTCAAGGCCCCCGAGGACATCCCACTACTGGGAGCCTCCCTGGACACACAGGGGCATTCGGACACAAGCTGAGCAGCTACCTCCACGAAGGCATGCCCACAGATGTCAACAGAGATAGAAGGTTGAGCCGGACAGGCCCATAGGCCCTAATCTCAAATCTTGTTTTGGTTTCCAGGTGTCACTCCTCAGAGGCTTTGTTTGGTTCGAAGAACAGGATATGGGGCGTTCCTGAGGCACTGAACAGAACTCCTCTCGTCTCCACATGGGAAGCTTCCTTGTTTGATCCGTGTCAAACACCTCAGGTTGGAGAATCCTGCAGAGTCCCTGAGCCACCTCCACATTCCAAGGTCGCCCAGGCCACCAAGCCACAGTAGGACTCATCTTCAGGAGAGTCCATTTCAACTCTCCCCTCTGGGTAGCTCACCCAGGAGCCCACAGATTGAGCCTGTGTTGTCCTGACTAAAGAGTGGGAATATGAGGTGGCGTTCCCAGGCATCCATGCTTAGACACCTGCTCTCGAGTCTTTCTGTATGGGGCCTCCTGGCACCATCCAATAGGACACGACTGTCAAGCAGAAGGAAACCTTGAGGTTGGAGTAGTTCACAAATCCCATCGTAGGCAAACCTCCCTGGCTTCATTAAGCCCCCACACCCTACAGGAAGAGGCCATGCTGGACAAAAACTCTAGCCTGAGGCACGTCTCATAGTTGACATGACCTCAGTGCAGGAGATCTCGATTCAGCCTCTGCAGAGTGGGCCTGCCGTGCCCGCGATGCCAAACCTCACTCTAGCTTGTGTTTTCAGACTTCCTTCCTCACACTCCTGGCAAACAAGCCCTCCGGACTAGGAACTCCAGAACCACAACCCAGCCCAGTGTCTGTCCAACGGAAGAAAAACGTTTCCCTGTGGGGCTCTCCAGAAAACCCAGATGAGGATCAACCTGCTCGGGCCTCGACGGTACCTGAACTGGATAGGCTGCTCTGGGCACTCATGCTCTGTCTGACACAGCCTGAAGCCAGACGTCCAGACAGACAAGGAGACAGCTGGCCGCACACCCAGCACTTCGGACACGCCATGGTCTTATGCCGTCACCTCTTCCTAACCTTGGTTTTCAGATATCTGAACCTAGACATTATATCAATTCTCCACACAGCTGGGTATCGCAAGCACAAAACAGAAGTCCTGCTTCCCATGGCTGTCAAGCTTGCTCTTGGCATGGAGTCACACCTTCAGGGTGGGAGCAACCTTCATGGCCCCTGATGCCACGCCCAACTTGAGTGCTGCTTGGCAGAAATTCAAACTGTGACCCTCAGCATGAGACCCATGTCAAAGAAAGGCCTGTCAGGGGTGGACCAAGAGCCCGCATATGGGGCTTGCCAAGCCCCTATGCACCCAATCCTCACCAGGGTTTGAGTTTTCCAATCGCCCCGCCCGTACCTGGGGCTCTGCTCTGGAATCCCTTTCTTGGAGAGACACATGAGCCAGACACCACTACTCCACCCTTCCCACAAATTGACCCCAAACTCTTGGGAGCTGGGACAAATCCCCAGAGAGGGATACTCGTCCACAGTCCCTGAGGCCACCCCTCCAATCCACGGCTATCCCGGACACAATATCCAGAGACAAAAGCCTGAAGGAACGCCTCCCACTCGCCCTTGTTTCAGAGTCCCAGGAGCTCCGTCTCGGGCTGTACATCCGGCCTGCCATACCTAGGCGCCACTCATAAGCTGAGTTTGTGTTTTCAGACTTCTGTGCCCACAGCCTGGATCCACACAACCTCCAGGCTAGGGCCTCTGGAGCCACAGCGAAAGATTCTGCCTGCCCTCTCCAAGTACAGTGAGCCCAATCCATTGACCACAATCCTACAGGTTATGGAAAAGCTCCAAGGCCCCTGAGGCCATCAATAGTGTCGGCCACCCTGGACTAAGAGGTGCTCTCTGACACCAGCGGAGCAACTATCTCCACTTAGACTCTCAGACAGTGTCCCCAGGGACAGAAGGTTGAAATGGACAGGTCCCCAGGCCCTAATCTGAACCTTAGCTTTGGTTTCCATGTGTCCGTCCTCTAAGGACTGTTTTCGTAGACCAGCACACGGGGCTTTTCCGAGGCACCAAATCAAACCTCTCTCGTCTCCACATGGGGAGCTTTCTTACTGGGGATGTATCAAACCCTTCAGGTAGGAGAGTTCCGCAGGGCCACTGAACAACCAGCACATTCCAAGGTCTCCATGGACCCAAACGCACATTATGACGCATCCTCAGGAGAGGCCATTTCAACTCAGCCCCCTGGGTAGCGTGCCCCAGAGGCAGCAGATCAAACATATCTTGTCGCTAATGGCCAATGGGAATGCGAGGCATGCTGTACAGGGATCCATCCTTCGAACCCTGCTCTCCAGTCCTTCCGTATGGTATGTACTGGAGACATGCAACAGGACTCGAATGTCCCGCAGAAGGAAACCTTGTGGTTTGGGGCAACCTCCAAACTCAGCGTGGGAAAACTTCCTTGGCCTCATGAGGCCCCCGCTTCATGAAGGTGCCATCATGGACACATACTCCAGCCTCAGCCACCGTCTGATCCTCAGCCTGACTTCTGATGCAGGAGATTTTGATTCAGCCTCTGCAGAGTGGGCCTGCCTGCCTTGGCTCCAATCCTCACCCTAGCTTGTGTTTTCAGACTTCCGTCCTCATACACCTAGTCCACAAACCCTCCCTACTGGGAATTCTGGGGCCACAATGAAGCACTCTGTCTGCCTCCAAGGAGAAAAACATTGTCTATGGTGCTGCCCAGAAACCCCAAATGAGGATCAAACTGCTTGGCCCTCGGCAACACCCCAATTGCATAGGCTACCTTAAACACTGATGCTCTGTCGCAAATAGCCTGAGCCCAGACCTTCCAACAGACACCGACACAGCTGGCTGCACTCCCAGCACATTGGACCCGCCACTGCCTTAGGCCACCATCCATTCCCAACCTGGGTTTTCAGTCATCGGAACCTAGACCTTATCTCCAATCCCTGCACAGGGGGGAACCTGATGCAAAAGTCAGAACCCCTTCTTCCCCATGGCAAGAAACCGTGCTGCTGGCAGTGAGTCAAACCTTCAGTGTAGGAGAAAACGGCATGGCCCATGAGGCCACACCCATGCGTGAGGGCCGCCTTGGGCACAAACACACATTGAGACCCTCAGCGTGAGTACCTTATTCAAGTAACGCCTCTCAGTGACTGGACCAAGAGCCCGCATATGTGGCTTGCCTTGCCCATAGGCACCCAGGACTAACTAGATGGTGTGTATTCCAGTTGAGGTAACACACTGCTGTGCTCTAGAGTCCCTTTCCTGGGGGGTCCCCTGTGGCAGAAAACAGTACTCTTCCCTTCCCACAGAATGAACCCAAACACTTGGGAGCTTGGACAATCCCCCGAGAGGAAGGCTCTTCCTCGGCCCCTGAAGCAACCCTTACCCTGAACGGGCACTGTGAACGCCACACCCAGAGAAAAAAGCCTGAGCGACTGCCTCCCACTTGCCCTCCTTTGATATCCAGAGGATCTCCCCTCACGGACTGGAGATCAGGCCTGCCATTACCTTGGCCCCTAGCTGAGACAAGTTTGCTTGTTCAGACATCTGTCCCCACAGCCCTGGCAAACACAGCCTCTAGGCTGGGTCCTCTGGAGCCATACCACAGGACCGTGCCTGCTGTCTCCTGGGAAACTGTGTCCATTCCTTTGGCCACACACCTCCAGAATATGAGAAACCTCAAGGCCCCCGAGGACATCCCACTACTGGGAGCCTCCCTGGACACACAGGGGCATTCGGACACAAGCTGAGCAGCTACCTCCACGAAGGCATGCCCACAGATGTCAACAGAGATAGAAGGTTGAGCCGGACAGGCCCATAGGCCCTAATCTCAAATCTTGTTTTGGTTTCCAGGTGTCACTCCTCAGAGGCTTTGTTTGGTTCGAAGAACAGGATATGGGGCTTTCCTGAGGCACTGAACAGAACTCCTCTCGTCTCCACATGGGAAGCTTCCTTGTTTGATCCGTGTCAAACACCTCAGGTTGGAGAATCCTGCAGAGTCCCTGAGCCACCTCCACATTCCAAGGTCGCCCAGGCCACCAAGCCACAGTAGGACTCATCTTCAGGAGAGTCCATTTCAACTCTCCCCTCTGGGTAGCTCACCCAGGAGCCCACAGATTGAGCCTGTGTTGTCCTGACTAAAGAGTGGGAATATGAGGTGGCGTTCCCAGGCATCCATGCTTAGACACCTGCTCTCGAGTCTTTCTGTATGGGGCCTCCTGGCACCATCCAATAGGACACGACTGTCAAGCAGAAGGAAACCTTGAGGTTGGAGTAGTTCACAAATCCCATCGTAGGCAAACCTCCCTGGCTTCATTAAGCCCCCACACCCTACAGGAAGAGGCCATGCTGGACAAAAACTCTAGCCTGAGGCACGTCTCATAGTTGACATGACCTCAGTGCAGGAGATCTCGATTCAGCCTCTGCAGAGTGGGCCTGCCGTGCCCGCGATGCCAAACCTCACTCTAGCTTGTGTTTTCAGACTTCCTTCCTCACACTCCTGGCAAACAAGCCCTCCGGACTAGGAACTCCAGAACCACAACCCAGCCCAGTGTCTGTCCAACGGAAGAAAAACGTTTCCCTGTGGGGCTCTCCAGAAAACCCAGATGAGGATCAACCTGCTCGGGCCTCGACGGTACCTGAACTGGATAGGCTGCTCTGGGCACTCATGCTCTGTCTGACACAGCCTGAAGCCAGACGTCCAGACAGACAAGGAGACAGCTGGCCGCACACCCAGCACTTCGGACACGCCATGGTCTTATGCCGTCACCTCTTCCTAACCTTGGTTTTCAGATATCTGAACCTAGACATTATATCAATTCTCCACACAGCTGGGTATCGCAAGCACAAAACAGAAGTCCTGCTTCCCATGGCTGTCAAGCTTGCTCTTGGCATGGAGTCACACCTTCAGGGTGGGAGCAACCTTCATGGCCCCTGATGCCACGCCCAACTTGAGTGCTGCTTGGGCAGAAATTCAAACTGTGACCCTCAGCATGAGCCCCATGTCAAAGAAAGGCCTGTCAGGGCCTGGACCAAGAGCCCGCATATGGGGCTTGCCAAGCCCCTATGCACCCAATCCTCACCAGGGTTTGAGTTTTCCAGTCGCCCCGCCCGTACCTGGGGCTCTGCTCTGGAATCCCTTTCTTGGAGAGACACATGAGCCAGACACCACTACTCCACCCTTCCCACAAATTGACCCCAAACTCTTGGGAGCTGGGACAAATCCCCAGAGAGGGATACTCGTCCACAGTCCCTGAGGCCACCCCTCCAATCCACGGCTATCCCGGACACAATATCCAGAGACAAAAGCCTGAAGGAACGCCTCCCACTCGCCCTTGTTTCAGAGTCCCAGGAGCTCCGTCTCGGGCTGTACATCCGGCCTGCCATACCTAGGCGCCACTCATAAGCTGAGTTTGTGTTTTCAGACTTCTGTGCCCACAGCCTGGATCCACACAACCTCCAGGCTAGGGCCTCTGGAGCCACAGCGAAAGATTCTGCCTGCCCTCTCCAAGTACAGTGAGCCCAATCCATTGACCACAATCCTACAGGTTATGGAAAAGCTCCAAGGCCCCTGAGGCCATCAATAGTGTCGGCCACCCTGGACTAAGAGGTGCTCTCTGACACCAGCGGAGCAACTATCTCCACTTAGACTCTCAGACAGTGTGCCCAGGGACAGAAGGTTGAAATGGACAGGTCCCCAGGCCCTAATCTGAACCTTAGCTTTGGTTTCCATGTGTCCGTCCTCTAAGGACTGTTTTCGTAGACCAGCACACGGGGCTTTTCCGAGGCACCAAATCAAACCTCTCTCGTCTCCACATGGGGAGCTTTCTTACTGGGGATGTATCAAACCCTTCAGGTAGGAGAGTTCCGCAGGGCCACTGAACAACCAGCACATTCCAAGGTCTCCATGGACCCAAATGCACATTATGACGCATCCTCGGGAGAGGCCATTTCAACTCAGCCCCCTGGGTAGCGTGCCCCAGAGGCAGCAGATCAAACATATCTTGTCGCTAATGGCCAATGGGAATGCGAGGCATGCTGTACAGGGATCCATCCTTCGAACCCTGCTCTCCAGTCCTTCCGTATGGTATGTCCTGGAGCCATGCAACAGGACTCGAATGTCCCGCAGAAGGAAACCTTGTGGTTTGGGGCAACCTCCAAACTCAGCGTGGGAAAACTTCCTTGGCCTCATGAGGCCCCCGCTTCATGAAGGTGCCATCATGGACACATACTCCAGCCTCAGCCACCGTCTGATCCTCAGCCTGACTTCTGATGCAGGAGATTTTGATTCAGCCTCTGCAGAGTGGGCCTGCCTGCCTTGGCTCCAATCCTCACCCTAGCTTGTGTTTTCAGACTTCCGTCCTCATACACCTAGTCCACAAACCCTCCCTACTGGGAATTCTGGGGCCACAATGAAGCACTCTGTCTGCCTCCAAGGAGAAAAACATTGTCTATGGTGCTGCCCAGAAACCCCAAATGAGGATCAAACTGCTTGGCCCTCGGCAACACCCCAATTGCATAGGCTACCTTAAACACTGATGCTCTGTCGCAAATAGCCTGAGCCCAGACCTTCCAACAGACACCGACACAGCTGGCTGCACTCCCAGCACATTGGACCCGCCACTGCCTTAGGCCACCATCCATTCCCAACCTGGGTTTTCAGTCATCGGAACCTAGACCTTATCTCCAATCCCTGCACAGGGGGGAACCTGATGCAAAAGTCAGAACCCCTTCTTCTCCATGGCAAGAAACCGTGCTGCTGGCAGTGAGTCAAACCTTCAGTGTAGGAGAAAACGGCATGGCCCATGAGGCCACACCCATGCGTGAGGGCCGCCTTGGGCACAAACACACATTGAGACCCTCAGCGTGAGTACCTTATTCAAGTAACGCCTCTCAGTGACTGGACCAAGAGCCCGCATATGTGGCTTGCCTTGCCCATAGGCACCCAGGACTAACTAGATGGTGTGTATTCCAGTTGAGGTAACACACTGCTGTGCTCTAGAGTCCCTTTCCTGGGGGGTCCCCTGTGGCAGAAAACAGTACTCTTCCCTTCCCACAGAATGAACCCAAACACTTGGGAGCTTGGACAATCCCCCGAGAGGAAGGCTCTTCCTCGGCCCCTGAAGCAACCCTTACCCTGAACGGGCACTGTGAACGCCACACCCAGAGAAAAAAGCCTGAGCGACTGCCTCCCACTTGCCCTCCTTTGATATCCAGAGGATCTCCCCTCACGGACTGGAGATCAGGCCTGCCATTACCTTGGCCCCTAGCTGAGACAAGTTTGCTTGTTCAGACATCTGTCCCCACAGCCCTGGCAAACACAGCCTCTAGGCTGGGTCCTCTGGAGCCATACCACAGGACCGTGCCTGCTGTCTCCTGGGAAACTGTGTCCATTCCTTTGGCCACACACCTCCAGAATATGAGAAACCTCAAGGCCCCCGAGGACATCCCACTACTGGGAGCCTCCCTGGACACACAGGGGCATTCGGACACAAGCTGAGCAGCTACCTCCACGAAGGCATGCCCACAGATGTCAACAGAGATAGAAGGTTGAGCCGGACAGGCCCATAGGCCCTAATCTCAAATCTTGTTTTGGTTTCCAGGTGTCACTCCCCAGAGGCTTTGTTTGGTTCGAAGAACAGGATATGGGGCGTTCCTGAGGCACTGAACAGAACTCCTCTCGTCTCCACATGGGAAGCTTCCTTGTTTGATCCGTGTCAAACACCTCAGGTTGGAGAATCCTGCAGAGTCCCTGAGCCACCTCCACATTCCAAGGTCGCCCAGGCCACCAAGCCACAGTAGGACTCATCTTCAGGAGAGTCCATTTCAACTCTCCCCTCTGGGTAGCTCACCCAGGAGCCCACAGATTGAGCCTGTGTTGTCCTGACTAAAGAGTGGGAATATGAGGTGGCGTTCCCAGGCATCCATGCTTAGACACCTGCTCTCGAGTCTTTCTGTATGGGGCCTCCTGGCACCATCCAATAGGACACGACTGTCAAGCAGAAGGAAACCTTGAGGTTGGAGTAGTTCACAAATCCCATCGTAGGCAAACCTCCCTGGCTTCATTAAGCCCCCACACCCTACAGGAAGAGGCCATGCTGGACAAAAACTCTAGCCTGAGGCACGTCTCATAGTTGACATGACCTCAGTGCAGGAGATCTCGATTCAGCCTCTGCAGAGTGGGCCTGCCGTGCCCGCGATGCCAAACCTCACTCTAGCTTGTGTTTTCAGACTTCCTTCCTCACACTCCTGGCAAACAAGCCCTCCGGACTAGGAACTCCAGAACCACAACCCAGCCCAGTGTCTGTCCAACGGAAGAAAAACGTTTCCCTGTGGGGCTCTCCAGAAAACCCAGATGAGGATCAACCTGCTCGGGCCTCGACGGTACCTGAACTGGATAGGCTGCTCTGGGCACTCATGCTCTGTCTGACACAGCCTGAAGCCAGACGTCCAGACAGACAAGGAGACAGCTGGCCGCACACCCAGCACTTCGGACACGCCATGGTCTTATGCCGTCACCTCTTCCTAACCTTGGTTTTCAGATATCTGAACCTAGACATTATATCAATTCTCCACACAGCTGGGTATCGCAAGCACAAAACAGAAGTCCTGCTTCCCATGGCTGTCAAGCTTGCTCTTGGCATGGAGTCACACCTTCAGGGTGGGAGCAACCTTCATGGCCCCTGATGCCACGCCCAACTTGAGTGCTGCTTGGGCAGAAATTCAAACTGTGACCCTCAGCATGAGCCCCATGTCAAAGAAAGGCCTGTCAGGGCCTGGACCAAGAGCCCGCATATGGGGCTTGCCAAGCCCCTATGCACCCAATCCTCACCAGGGTTTGAGTTTTCCAGTCGCCCCGCCCGTACCTGGGGCTCTGCTCTGGAATCCCTTTCTTGGAGAGACACATGAGCCAGACACCACTACTCCACCCTTCCCACAAATTGACCCCAAACTCTTGGGAGCTGGGACAAATCCCCAGAGAGGGATACTCGTCCACAGTCCCTGAGGCCACCCCTCCAATCCACGGCTATCCCGGACACAATATCCAGAGACAAAAGCCTGAAGGAACGCCTCCCACTCGCCCTTGTTTCAGAGTCCCAGGAGCTCCGTCTCGGGCTGTACATCCGGCCTGCCATACCTAGGCGCCACTCATAAGCTGAGTTTGTGTTTTCAGACTTCTGTGCCCACAGCCTGGATCCACACAACCTCCAGGCTAGGGCCTCTGGAGCCACAGCGAAAGATTCTGCCTGCCCTCTCCAAGTACAGTGAGCCCAATCCATTGACCACAATCCTACAGGTTATGGAAAAGCTCCAAGGCCCCTGAGGCCATCAATAGTGTCGGCCACCCTGGACTAAGAGGTGCTCTCTGACACCAGCGGAGCAACTATCTCCACTTAGACTCTCAGACAGTGTGCCCAGGGACAGAAGGTTGAAATGGACAGGTCCCCAGGCCCTAATCTGAACCTTAGCTTTGGTTTCCATGTGTCCGTCCTCTAAGGACTGTTTTCGTAGACCAGCACACGGGGCTTTTCCGAGGCACCAAATCAAACCTCTCTCGTCTCCACATGGGGAGCTTTCTTACTGGGGATGTATCAAACCCTTCAGGTAGGAGAGTTCCGCAGGGCCACTGAACAACCAGCACATTCCAAGGTCTCCATGGACCCAAATGCACATTATGACGCATCCTCGGGAGAGGCCATTTCAACTCAGCCCCCTGGGTAGCGTGCCCCAGAGGCAGCAGATCAAACATATCTTGTCGCTAATGGCCAATGGGAATGCGAGGCATGCTGTACAGGGATCCATCCTTCGAACCCTGCTCTCCAGTCCTTCCGTATGGTATGTCCTGGAGCCATGCAACAGGACTCGAATGTCCCGCAGAAGGAAACCTTGTGGTTTGGGGCAACCTCCAAACTCAGCGTGGGAAAACTTCCTTGGCCTCATGAGGCCCCCGCTTCATGAAGGTGCCATCATGGACACATACTCCAGCCTCAGCCACCGTCTGATCCTCAGCCTGACTTCTGATGCAGGAGATTTTGATTCAGCCTCTGCAGAGTGGGCCTGCCTGCCTTGGCTCCAATCCTCACCCTAGCTTGTGTTTTCAGACTTCCGTCCTCATACACCTAGTCCACAAACCCTCCCTACTGGGAATTCTGGGGCCACAATGAAGCACTCTGTCTGCCTCCAAGGAGAAAAACATTGTCTATGGTGCTGCCCAGAAACCCCAAATGAGGATCAAACTGCTTGGCCCTCGGCAACACCCCAATTGCATAGGCTACCTTAAACACTGATGCTCTGTCGCAAATAGCCTGAGCCCAGACCTTCCAACAGACACCGACACAGCTGGCTGCACTCCCAGCACATTGGACCCGCCACTGCCTTAGGCCACCATCCATTCCCAACCTGGGTTTTCAGTCATCGGAACCTAGACCTTATCTCCAATCCCTGCACAGGGGGGAACCTGATGCAAAAGTCAGAACCCCTTCTTCTCCATGGCAAGAAACCGTGCTGCTGGCAGTGAGTCAAACCTTCAGTGTAGGAGAAAACGGCATGGCCCATGAGGCCACACCCATGCGTGAGGGCCGCCTTGGGCACAAACACACATTGAGACCCTCAGCGTGAGTACCTTATTCAAGTAACGCCTCTCAGTGACTGGACCAAGAGCCCGCATATGTGGCTTGCCTTGCCCATAGGCACCCAGGACTAACTAGATGGTGTGTATTCCAGTTGAGGTAACACACTGCTGTGCTCTAGAGTCCCTTTCCTGGGGGGTCCCCTGTGGCAGAAAACAGTACTCTTCCCTTCCCACAGAATGAACCCAAACACTTGGGAGCTTGGACAATCCCCCGAGAGGAAGGCTCTTCCTCGGCCCCTGAAGCAACCCTTACCCTGAACGGGCACTGTGAACGCCACACCCAGAGAAAAAAGCCTGAGCGACTGCCTCCCACTTGCCCTCCTTTGATATCCAGAGGATCTCCCCTCACGGACTGGAGATCAGGCCTGCCATTACCTTGGCCCCTAGCTGAGACAAGTTTGCTTGTTCAGACATCTGTCCCCACAGCCCTGGCAAACACAGCCTCTAGGCTGGGTCCTCTGGAGCCATACCACAGGACCGTGCCTGCTGTCTCCTGGGAAACTGTGTCCATTCCTTTGGCCACACACCTCCAGAATATGAGAAACCTCAAGGCCCCCGAGGACATCCCACTACTGGGAGCCTCCCTGGACACACAGGGGCATTCGGACACAAGCTGAGCAGCTACCTCCACGAAGGCATGCCCACAGATGTCAACAGAGATAGAAGGTTGAGCCGGACAGGCCCATAGGCCCTAATCTCAAATCTTGTTTTGGTTTCCAGGTGTCACTCCCCAGAGGCTTTGTTTGGTTCGAAGAACAGGATATGGGGCGTTCCTGAGGCACTGAACAGAACTCCTCTCGTCTCCACATGGGAAGCTTCCTTGTTTGATCCGTGTCAAACACCTCAGGTTGGAGAATCCTGCAGAGTCCCTGAGCCACCTCCACATTCCAAGGTCGCCCAGGCCACCAAGCCACAGTAGGACTCATCTTCAGGAGAGTCCATTTCAACTCTCCCCTCTGGGTAGCTCACCCAGGAGCCCACAGATTGAGCCTGTGTTGTCCTGACTAAAGAGTGGGAATATGAGGTGGCGTTCCCAGGCATCCATGCTTAGACACCTGCTCTCGAGTCTTTCTGTATGGGGCCTCCTGGCACCATCCAATAGGACACGACTGTCAAGCAGAAGGAAACCTTGAGGTTGGAGTAGTTCACAAATCCCATCGTAGGCAAACCTCCCTGGCTTCATTAAGCCCCCACACCCTACAGGAAGAGGCCATGCTGGACAAAAACTCTAGCTTGAGGCACGTCTCATAGTTGACATGACCTCAGTGCAGGAGATCTCGATTCAGCCTCTGCAGAGTGGGCCTGCCGTGCCCGCGATGCCAAACCTCACTCTAGCTTGTGTTTTCAGACTTCCTTCCTCACACTCCTGGCAAACAAGCCCTCCGGACTAGGAACTCCAGAACCACAACCCAGCCCAGTGTCTGTCCAACGGAAGAAAAACGTTTCCCTGTGGGGCTCTCCAGAAAACCCAGATGAGGATCAACCTGCTCGGGCCTCGACGGTACCTGAACTGGATAGGCTGCTCTGGGCACTCATGCTCTGTCTGACACAGCCTGAAGCCAGACGTCCAGACAGACAAGGAGACAGCTGGCCGCACACCCAGCACTTCGGACACGCCATGGTCTTATGCCGTCACCTCTTCCTAACCTTGGTTTTCAGATATCTGAACCTAGACATTATATCAATTCTCCACACAGCTGGGTATCGCAAGCACAAAACAGAAGTCCTGCTTCCCATGGCTGTCAAGCTTGCTCTTGGCATGGAGTCACACCTTCAGGGTGGGAGCAACCTTCATGGCCCCTGATGCCACGCCCAACTTGAGTGCTGCTTGGGCAGAAATTCAAACTGTGACCCTCAGCATGAGCCCCATGTCAAAGAAAGGCCTGTCAGGGCCTGGACCAAGAGCCCGCATATGGGGCTTGCCAAGCCCCTGTGCACCCAATCCTCACCAGGGTTTGAGTTTTCCAGTCGCCCCGCCCGTACCTGGGGCTCTGCTCTGGAATCCCTTTCTTGGAGAGACACATGAGCCAGACACCACTACTCCACCCTTCCCACAAATTGACCCCAAACTCTTGGGAGCTGGGACAAATCCCCAGAGAGGGATACTCGTCCACAGTCCCTGAGGCCACCCCTCCAATCCACGGCTATCCCGGACACAATATCCAGAGACAAAAGCCTGAAGGAACGCCTCCCACTCGCCCTTGTTTCAGAGTCCCAGGAGCTCCGTCTCGGGCTGTACATCCGGCCTGCCATACCTAGGCGCCACTCATAAGCTGAGTTTGTGTTTTCAGACTTCTGTGCCCACAGCCTGGATCCACACAACCTCCAGGCTAGGGCCTCTGGAGCCACAGCGAAAGATTCTGCCTGCCCTCTCCAAGTACAGTGAGCCCAATCCATTGACCACAATCCTACAGGTTATGGAAAAGCTCCAAGGCCCCTGAGGCCATCAATAGTGTCGGCCACCCTGGACTAAGAGGTGCTCTCTGACACCAGCGGAGCAACTATCTCCACTTAGACTCTCAGACAGTGTGCCCAGGGACAGAAGGTTGAAATGGACAGGTCCCCAGGCCCTAATCTGAACCTTAGCTTTGGTTTCCATGTGTCCGTCCTCTAAGGACTGTTTTCGTAGACCAGCACACGGGGCTTTTCCGAGGCACCAAATCAAACCTCTCTCGTCTCCACATGGGGAGCTTTCTTACTGGGGATGTATCAAACCCTTCAGGTAGGAGAGTTCCGCAGGGCCACTGAACAACCAGCACATTCCAAGGTCTCCATGGACCCAAATGCACATTATGACGCATCCTCGGGAGAGGCCATTTCAACTCAGCCCCCTGGGTAGCGTGCCCCAGAGGCAGCAGATCAAACATATCTTGTCGCTAATGGCCAATGGGAATGCGAGGCATGCTGTACAGGGATCCATCCTTCGAACCCTGCTCTCCAGTCCTTCCGTATGGTATGTCCTGGAGCCATGCAACAGGACTCGAATGTCCCGCAGAAGGAAACCTTGTGGTTTGGGGCAACCTCCAAACTCAGCGTGGGAAAACTTCCTTGGCCTCATGAGGCCCCCGCTTCATGAAGGTGCCATCATGGACACATACTCCAGCCTCAGCCACCGTCTGATCCTCAGCCTGACTTCTGATGCAGGAGATTTTGATTCAGCCTCTGCAGAGTGGGCCTGCCTGCCTTGGCTCCAATCCTCACCCTAGCTTGTGTTTTCAGACTTCCGTCCTCATACACCTAGTCCACAAACCCTCCCTACTGGGAATTCTGGGGCCACAATGAAGCACTCTGTCTGCCTCCAAGGAGAAAAACATTGTCTATGGTGCTGCCCAGAAACCCCAAATGAGGATCAAACTGCTTGGCCCTCGGCAACACCCCAATTGCATAGGCTACCTTAAACACTGATGCTCTGTCGCAAATAGCCTGAGCCCAGACCTTCCAACAGACACCGACACAGCTGGCTGCACTCCCAGCACATTGGACCCGCCACTGCCTTAGGCCACCATCCATTCCCAACCTGGGTTTTCAGTCATCGGAACCTAGACCTTATCTCCAATCCCTGCACAGGGGGGAACCTGATGCAAAAGTCAGAACCCCTTCTTCCCCATGGCAAGAAACCGTGCTGCTGGCAGTGAGTCAAACCTTCAGTGTAGGAGAAAACGGCATGGCCCATGAGGCCACACCCATGCGTGAGGGCCGCCTTGGGCACAAACACACATTGAGACCCTCAGCGTGAGTACCTTATTCAAGTAACGCCTCTCAGTGACTGGACCAAGAGCCCGCATATGTGGCTTGCCTTGCCCATAGGCACCCAGGACTAACTAGATGGTGTGTATTCCAGTTGAGGTAACACACTGCTGTGCTCTAGAGTCCCTTTCCTGGGGGGTCCCCTGTGGCAGAAAACAGTACTCTTCCCTTCCCACAGAATGAACCCAAACACTTGGGAGCTTGGACAATCCCCCGAGAGGAAGGCTCTTCCTCGGCCCCTGAAGCAACCCTTACCCTGAACGGGCACTGTGAACGCCACACCCAGAGAAAAAAGCCTGAGCGACTGCCTCCCACTTGCCCTCCTTTGATATCCAGAGGATCTCCCCTCACGGACTGGAGATCAGGCCTGCCATTACCTTGGCCCCTAGCTGAGACAAGTTTGCTTGTTCAGACATCTGTCCCCACAGCCCTGGCAAACACAGCCTCTAGGCTGGGTCCTCTGGAGCCATACCACAGGACCGTGCCTGCTGTCTCCTGGGAAACTGTGTCCATTCCTTTGGCCACACACCTCCAGAATATGAGAAACCTCAAGGCCCCCGAGGACATCCCACTACTGGGAGCCTCCCTGGACACACAGGGGCATTCGGACACAAGCTGAGCAGCTACCTCCACGAAGGCATGCCCACAGATGTCAACAGAGATAGAAGGTTGAGCCGGACAGGCCCATAGGCCCTAATCTCAAATCTTGTTTTGGTTTCCAGGTGTCACTCCCCAGAGGCTTTGTTTGGTTCGAAGAACAGGATATGGGGCGTTCCTGAGGCACTGAACAGAACTCCTCTCGTCTCCACATGGGAAGCTTCCTTGTTTGATCCGTGTCAAACACCTCAGGTTGGAGAATCCTGCAGAGTCCCTGAGCCACCTCCACATTCCAAGGTCGCCCAGGCCACCAAGCCACAGTAGGACTCATCTTCAGGAGAGTCCATTTCAACTCTCCCCTCTGGGTAGCTCACCCAGGAGCCCACAGATTGAGCCTGTGTTGTCCTGACTAAAGAGTGGGAATATGAGGTGGCGTTCCCAGGCATCCATGCTTAGACACCTGCTCTCGAGTCTTTCTGTATGGGGCCTCCTGGCACCATCCAATAGGACACGACTGTCAAGCAGAAGGAAACCTTGAGGTTGGAGTAGTTCACAAATCCCATCGTAGGCAAACCTCCCTGGCTTCATTAAGCCCCCACACCCTACAGGAAGAGGCCATGCTGGACAAAAACTCTAGCCTGAGGCACGTCTCATAGTTGACATGACCTCAGTGCAGGAGATCTCGATTCAGCCTCTGCAGAGTGGGCCTGCCGTGCCCGCGATGCCAAACCTCACTCTAGCTTGTGTTTTCAGACTTCCTTCCTCACACTCCTGGCAAACAAGCCCTCCGGACTAGGAACTCCAGAACCACAACCCAGCCCAGTGTCTGTCCAACGGAAGAAAAACGTTTCCCTGTGGGGCTCTCCAGAAAACCCAGATGAGGATCAACCTGCTCGGGCCTCGACGGTACCTGAACTGGATAGGCTGCTCTGGGCACTCATGCTCTGTCTGACACAGCCTGAAGCCAGACGTCCAGACAGACAAGGAGACAGCTGGCCGCACACCCAGCACTTCGGACACGCCATGGTCTTATGCCGTCACCTCTTCCTAACCTTGGTTTTCAGATATCTGAACCTAGACATTATATCAATTCTCCACACAGCTGGGTATCGCAAGCACAAAACAGAAGTCCTGCTTCCCATGGCTGTCAAGCTTGCTCTTGGCATGGAGTCACACCTTCAGGGTGGGAGCAACCTTCATGGCCCCTGATGCCACGCCCAACTTGAGTGCTGCTTGGGCAGAAATTCAAACTGTGACCCTCAGCATGAGCCCCATGTCAAAGAAAGGCCTGTCAGGGCCTGGACCAAGAGCCCGCATATGGGGCTTGCCAAGCCCCTATGCACCCAATCCTCACCAGGGTTTGAGTTTTCCAGTCGCCCCGCCCGTACCTGGGGCTCTGCTCTGGAATCCCTTTCTTGGAGAGACACATGAGCCAGACACCACTACTCCACCCTTCCCACAAATTGACCCCAAACTCTTGGGAGCTGGGACAAATCCCCAGAGAGGGATACTCGTCCACAGTCCCTGAGGCCACCCCTCCAATCCACGGCTATCCCGGACACAATATCCAGAGACAAAAGCCTGAAGGAACGCCTCCCACTCGCCCTTGTTTCAGAGTCCCAGGAGCTCCGTCTCGGGCTGTACATCCGGCCTGCCATACCTAGGCGCCACTCATAAGCTGAGTTTGTGTTTTCAGACTTCTGTGCCCACAGCCTGGATCCACACAACCTCCAGGCTAGGGCCTCTGGAGCCACAGCGAAAGATTCTGCCTGCCCTCTCCAAGTACAGTGAGCCCAATCCATTGACCACAATCCTACAGGTTATGGAAAAGCTCCAAGGCCCCTGAGGCCATCAATAGTGTCGGCCACCCTGGACTAAGAGGTGCTCTCTGACACCAGCGGAGCAACTATCTCCACTTAGACTCTCAGACAGTGTGCCCAGGGACAGAAGGTTGAAATGGACAGGTCCCCAGGCCCTAATCTGAACCTTAGCTTTGGTTTCCATGTGTCCGTCCTCTAAGGACTGTTTTCGTAGACCAGCACACGGGGCTTTTCCGAGGCACCAAATCAAACCTCTCTCGTCTCCACATGGGGAGCTTTCTTACTGGGGATGTATCAAACCCTTCAGGTAGGAGAGTTCCGCAGGGCCACTGAACAACCAGCACATTCCAAGGTCTCCATGGACCCAAACGCACATTATGACGCATCCTCGGGAGAGGCCATTTCAACTCAGCCCCCTGGGTAGCGTGCCCCAGAGGCAGCAGATCAAACATATCTTGTCGCTAATGGCCAATGGGAATGCGAGGCATGCTGTACAGGGATCCATCCTTCGAACCCTGCTCTCCAGTCCTTCCGTATGGTATGTCCTGGAGCCATGCAACAGGACTCGAATGTCCCGCAGAAGGAAACCTTGTGGTTTGGGGCAACCTCCAAACTCAGCGTGGGAAAACTTCCTTGGCCTCATGAGGCCCCCGCTTCATGAAGGTGCCATCATGGACACATACTCCAGCCTCAGCCACCGTCTGATCCTCAGCCTGACTTCTGATGCAGGAGATTTTGATTCAGCCTCTGCAGAGTGGGCCTGCCTGCCTTGGCTCCAATCCTCACCCTAGCTTGTGTTTTCAGACTTCCGTCCTCATACACCTAGTCCACAAACCCTCCCTACTGGGAATTCTGGGGCCACAATGAAGCACTCTGTCTGCCTCCAAGGAGAAAAACATTGTCTATGGTGCTGCCCAGAAACCCCAAATGAGGATCAAACTGCTTGGCCCTCGGCAACACCCCAATTGCATAGGCTACCTTAAACACTGATGCTCTGTCGCAAATAGCCTGAGCCCAGACCTTCCAACAGACACCGACACAGCTGGCTGCACTCCCAGCACATTGGACCCGCCACTGCCTTAGGCCACCATCCATTCCCAACCTGGGTTTTCAGTCATCGGAACCTAGACCTTATCTCCAATCCCTGCACAGGGGGGAACCTGATGCAAAAGTCAGAACCCCTTCTTCCCCATGGCAAGAAACCGTGCTGCTGGCAGTGAGTCAAACCTTCAGTGTAGGAGAAAACGGCATGGCCCATGAGGCCACACCCATGCGTGAGGGCCGCCTTGGGCACAAACACACATTGAGACCCTCAGCGTGAGTACCTTATTCAAGTAACGCCTCTCAGTGACTGGACCAAGAGCCCGCATATGTGGCTTGCCTTGCCCATAGGCACCCAGGACTAACTAGATGGTGTGTATTCCAGTTGAGGTAACACACTGCTGTGCTCTAGAGTCCCTTTCCTGGGGGGTCCCCTGTGGCAGAAAACAGTACTCTTCCCTTCCCACAGAATGAACCCAAACACTTGGGAGCTTGGACAATCCCCCGAGAGGAAGGCTCTTCCTCGGCCCCTGAAGCAACCCTTACCCTGAACGGGCACTGTGAACGCCACACCCAGAGAAAAAAGCCTGAGCGACTGCCACCCACTTGCCCTCCTTTGATATCCAGAGGATCTCCCCTCACGGACTGGAGATCAGGCCTGCCATTACCTTGGCCCCTAGCTGAGACAAGTTTGCTTGTTCAGACATCTGTCCCCACAGCCCTGGCAAACACAGCCTCTAGGCTGGGTCCTCTGGAGCCATACCACAGGACCGTGCCTGCTGTCTCCTGGGAAACTGTGTCCATTCCTTTGGCCACACACCTCCAGAATATGAGAAACCTCAAGGCCCCCGAGGACATCCCACTACTGGGAGCCTCCCTGGACACACAGGGGCATTCGGACACAAGCTGAGCAGCTACCTCCACGAAGGCATGCCCACAGATGTCAACAGAGATAGAAGGTTGAGCCGGACAGGCCCATAGGCCCTAATCTCAAATCTTGTTTTGGTTTCCAGGTGTCACTCCTCAGAGGCTTTGTTTGGTTCGAAGAACAGGATATGGGGCTTTCCTGAGGCACTGAACAGAACTCCTCTCGTCTCCACATGGGAAGCTTCCTTGTTTGATCCGTGTCAAACACCTCAGGTTGGAGAATCCTGCAGAGTCCCTGAGCCACCTCCACATTCCAAGGTCGCCCAGGCCACCAAGCCACAGTAGGACTCATCTTCAGGAGAGTCCATTTCAACTCTCCCCTCTGGGTAGCTCACCCAGGAGCCCACAGATTGAGCCTGTGTTGTCCTGACTAAAGAGTGGGAATATGAGGTGGCGTTCCCAGGCATCCATGCTTAGACACCTGCTCTCGAGTCTTTCTGTATGGGGCCTCCTGGCACCATCCAATAGGACACGACTGTCAAGCAGAAGGAAACCTTGAGGTTGGAGTAGTTCACAAATCCCATCGTAGGCAAACCTCCCTGGCTTCATTAAGCCCCCACACCCTACAGGAAGAGGCCATGCTGGACAAAAACTCTAGCCTGAGGCACGTCTCATAGTTGACATGACCTCAGTGCAGGAGATCTCGATTCAGCCTCTGCAGAGTGGGCCTGCCGTGCCCGCGATGCCAAACCTCACTCTAGCTTGTGTTTTCAGACTTCCTTCCTCACACTCCTGGCAAACAAGCCCTCCGGACTAGGAACTCCAGAACCACAACCCAGCCCAGTGTCTGTCCAACGGAAGAAAAACGTTTCCCTGTGGGGCTCTCCAGAAAACCCAGATGAGGATCAACCTGCTCGGGCCTCGACGGTACCTGAACTGGATAGGCTGCTCTGGGCACTCATGCTCTGTCTGACACAGCCTGAAGCCAGACGTCCAGACAGACAAGGAGACAGCTGGCCGCACACCCAGCACTTCAGACACGCCATGGTCTTATGCCGTCACCTCTTCCTAACCTTGGTTTTCAGATATCTGAACCTAGACATTATATCAATTCTCCACACAGCTGGGTATCGCAAGCACAAAACAGAAGTCCTGCTTCCCATGGCTGTCAAGCTTGCTCTTGGCATGGAGTCACACCTTCAGGGTGGGAGCAACCTTCATGGCCCCTGATGCCACGCCCAACTTGAGTGCTGCTTGGGCAGAAATTCAAACTGTGACCCTCAGCATGAGCCCCATGTCAAAGAAAGGCCTGTCAGGGCCTGGACCAAGAGCCCGCATATGGGGCTTGCCAAGCCCCTATGCACCCAATCCTCACCAGGGTTTGAGTTTTCCAGTCGCCCCGCCCGTACCTGGGGCTCTGCTCTGGAATCCCTTTCTTGGAGAGACACATGAGCCAGACACCACTACTCCACCCTTCCCACAAATTGACCCCAAACTCTTGGGAGCTGGGACAAATCCCCAGAGAGGGATACTCGTCCACAGTCCCTGAGGCCACCCCTCCAATCCACGGCTATCCCGGACACAATATCCAGAGACAAAAGCCTGAAGGAACGCCTCCCACTCGCCCTTGTTTCAGAGTCCCAGGAGCTCCGTCTCGGGCTGTACATCCGGCCTGCCATACCTAGGGGCCACTCATAAGCTGAGTTTGTGTTTTCAGACTTCTGTGCCCACAGCCTGGATCCACACAACCTCCAGGCTAGGGCCTCTGGAGCCACAGCGAAAGATTCTGCCTGCCCTCTCCAAGTACAGTGAGCCCAATCCATTGACCACAATCCTACAGGTTATGGAAAAGCTCCAAGGCCCCTGAGGCCATCAATAGTGTCGGCCACCCTGGACTAAGAGGTGCTCTCTGACACCAGCGGAGCAACTATCTCCACTTAGACTCTCAGACAGTGTCCCCAGGGACAGAAGGTTGAAATGGACAGGTCCCCAGGCCCTAATCTGAACCTTAGCTTTGGTTTCCATGTGTCCGTCCTCTAAGGACTGTTTTCGTAGACCAGCACACGGGGCTTTTCCGAGGCACCAAATCAAACCTCTCTCGTCTCCACATGGGGAGCTTTCTTACTGGGGATGTATCAAACCCTTCAGGTAGGAGAGTTCCGCAGGGCCACTGAACAACCAGCACATTCCAAGGTCTCCATGGACCCAAACGCACATTATGACGCATCCTCGGGAGAGGCCATTTCAACTCAGCCCCCTGGGTAGCGTGCCCCAGAGGCAGCAGATCAAACATATCTTGTCGCTAATGGCCAATGGGAATGCGAGGCATGCTGTACAGGGATCCATCCTTCGAACCCTGCTCTCCAGTCCTTCCGTATGGTATGTCCTGGAGCCATGCAACAGGACTCGAATGTCCCGCAGAAGGAAACCTTGTGGTTTGGGGCAACCTCCAAACTCAGCGTGGGAAAACTTCCTTGGCCTCATGAGGCCCCCGCTTCATGAAGGTGCCATCATGGACACATACTCCAGCCTCAGCCACCGTCTGATCCTCAGCCTGACTTCTGATGCAGGAGATTTTGATTCAGCCTCTGCAGAGTGGGCCTGCCTGCCTTGGCTCCAATCCTCACCCTAGCTTGTGTTTTCAGACTTCCGTCCTCATACACCTAGTCCACAAACCCTCCCTACTGGGAATTCTGGGGCCACAATGAAGCACTCTGTCTGCCTCCAAGGAGAAAAACATTGTCTATGGTGCTGCCCAGAAACCCCAAATGAGGATCAAACTGCTTGGCCCTCGGCAACACCCCAATTGCATAGGCTACCTTAAACACTGATGCTCTGTCGCAAATAGCCTGAGCCCAGACCTTCCAACAGACACCGACACAGCTGGCTGCACTCCCAGCACATTGGACCCGCCACTGCCTTAGGCCACCATCCATTCCCAACCTGGGTTTTCAGTCATCGGAACCTAGACCTTATCTCCAATCCCTGCACAGGGGGGAACCTGATGCAAAAGTCAGAACCCCTTCTTCCCCATGGCAAGAAACCGTGCTGCTGGCAGTGAGTCAAACCTTCAGTGTAGGAGAAAACGGCATGGCCCATGAGGCCACACCCATGCGTGAGGGCCGCCTTGGGCACAAACACACATTGAGACCCTCAGCGTGAGTACCTTATTCAAGTAACGCCTCTCAGTGACTGGACCAAGAGCCCGCATATGTGGCTTGCCTTGCCCATAGGCACCCAGGACTAACTAGATGGTGTGTATTCCAGTTGAGGTAACACACTGCTGTGCTCTAGAGTCCCTTTCCTGGGGGGTCCCCTGTGGCAGAAAACAGTACTCTTCCCTTCCCACAGAATGAACCCAAACACTTGGGAGCTTGGACAATCCCCCGAGAGGAAGGCTCTTCCTCGGCCCCTGAAGCAACCCTTACCCTGAACGGGCACTGTGAACGCCACACCCAGAGAAAAAAGCCTGAGCGACTGCCTCCCACTTGCCCTCCTTTGATATCCAGAGGATCTCCCCTCACGGACTGGAGATCAGGCCTGCCATTACCTTGGCCCCTAGCTGAGACAAGTTTGCTTGTTCAGACATCTGTCCCCACAGCCCTGGCAAACACAGCCTCTAGGCTGGGTCCTCTGGAGCCATACCACAGGACCGTGCCTGCTGTCTCCTGGGAAACTGTGTCCATTCCTTTGGCCACACACCTCCAGAATATGAGAAACCTCAAGGCCCCCGAGGACATCCCACTACTGGGAGCCTCCCTGGACACACAGGGGCATTCGGACACAAGCTGAGCAGCTACCTCCACGAAGGCATGCCCACAGATGTCAACAGAGATAGAAGGTTGAGCCGGACAGGCCCATAGGCCCTAATCTCAAATCTTGTTTTGGTTTCCAGGTGTCACTCCTCAGAGGCTTTGTTTGGTTCGAAGAACAGGATATGGGGCGTTCCTGAGGCACTGAACAGAACTCCTCTCGTCTCCACATGGGAAGCTTCCTTGTTTGATCCGTGTCAAACACCTCAGGTTGGAGAATCCTGCAGAGTCCCTGAGCCACCTCCACATTCCAAGGTCGCCCAGGCCACCAAGCCACAGTAGGACTCATCTTCAGGAGAGTCCATTTCAACTCTCCCCTCTGGGTAGCTCACCCAGGAGCCCACAGATTGAGCCTGTGTTGTCCTGACTAAAGAGTGGGAATATGAGGTGGCGTTCCCAGGCATCCATGCTTAGACACCTGCTCTCGAGTCTTTCTGTATGGGGCCTCCTGGCACCATCCAATAGGACACGACTGTCAAGCAGAAGGAAACCTTGAGGTTGGAGTAGTTCACAAATCCCATCGTAGGCAAACCTCCCTGGCTTCATTAAGCCCCCACACCCTACAGGAAGAGGCCATGCTGGACAAAAACTCTAGCCTGAGGCACGTCTCATAGTTGACATGACCTCAGTGCAGGAGATCTCGATTCAGCCTCTGCAGAGTGGGCCTGCCGTGCCCGCGATGCCAAACCTCACTCTAGCTTGTGTTTTCAGACTTCCTTCCTCACACTCCTGGCAAACAAGCCCTCCGGACTAGGAACTCCAGAACCACAACCCAGCCCAGTGTCTGTCCAACGGAAGAAAAACGTTTCCCTGTGGGGCTCTCCAGAAAACCCAGATGAGGATCAACCTGCTCGGGCCTCGACGGTACCTGAACTGGATAGGCTGCTCTGGGCACTCATGCTCTGTCTGACACAGCCTGAAGCCAGACGTCCAGACAGACAAGGAGACAGCTGGCCGCACACCCAGCACTTCGGACACGCCATGGTCTTATGCCGTCACCTCTTCCTAACCTTGGTTTTCAGATATCTGAACCTAGACATTATATCAATTCTCCACACAGCTGGGTATCGCAAGCACAAAACAGAAGTCCTGCTTCCCATGGCTGTCAAGCTTGCTCTTGGCATGGAGTCACACCTTCAGGGTGGGAGCAACCTTCATGGCCCCTGATGCCACGCCCAACTTGAGTGCTGCTTGGGCAGAAATTCAAACTGTGACCCTCAGCATGAGCCCCATGTCAAAGAAAGGCCTGTCAGGGCCTGGACCAAGAGCCCGCATATGGGGCTTGCCAAGCCCCTATGCACCCAATCCTCACCAGGGTTTGAGTTTTCCAGTCGCCCCGCCCGTACCTGGGGCTCTGCTCTGGAATCCCTTTCTTGGAGAGACACATGAGCCAGACACCACTACTCCACCCTTCCCACAAATTGACCCCAAACTCTTGGGAGCTGGGACAAATCCCCAGAGAGGGATACTCGTCCACAGTCCCTGAGGCCACCCCTCCAATCCACGGCTATCCCGGACACAATATCCAGAGACAAAAGCCTGAAGGAACGCCTCCCACTCGCCCTTGTTTCAGAGTCCCAGGAGCTCCGTCTCGGGCTGTACATCCGGCCTGCCATACCTAGGGGCCACTCATAAGCTGAGTTTGTGTTTTCAGACTTCTGTGCCCACAGCCTGGATCCACACAACCTCCAGGCTAGGGCCTCTGGAGCCACAGCGAAAGATTCTGCCTGCCCTCTCCAAGTACAGTGAGCCCAATCCATTGACCACAATCCTACAGGTTATGGAAAAGCTCCAAGGCCCCTGAGGCCATCAATAGTGTCGGCCACCCTGGACTAAGAGGTGCTCTCTGACACCAGCGGAGCAACTATCTCCACTTAGACTCTCAGACAGTGTCCCCAGGGACAGAAGGTTGAAATGGACAGGTCCCCAGGCCCTAATCTGAACCTTAGCTTTGGTTTCCATGTGTCCGTCCTCTAAGGACTGTTTTCGTAGACCAGCACACGGGGCTTTTCCGAGGCACCAAATCAAACCTCTCTCGTCTCCACATGGGGAGCTTTCTTACTGGGGATGTATCAAACCCTTCAGGTAGGAGAGTTCCGCAGGGCCACTGAACAACCAGCACATTCCAAGGTCTCCATGGACCCAAACGCACATTATGACGCATCCTCGGGAGAGGCCATTTCAACTCAGCCCCCTGGGTAGCGTGCCCCAGAGGCAGCAGATCAAACATATCTTGTCGCTAATGGCCAATGGGAATGCGAGGCATGCTGTACAGGGATCCATCCTTCGAACCCTGCTCTCCAGTCCTTCCGTATGGTATGTCCTGGAGCCATGCAACAGGACTCGAATGTCCCGCAGAAGGAAACCTTGTGGTTTGGGGCAACCTCCAAACTCAGCGTGGGAAAACTTCCTTGGCCTCATGAGGCCCCCGCTTCATGAAGGTGCCATCATGGACACATACTCCAGCCTCAGCCACCGTCTGATCCTCAGCCTGACTTCTGATGCAGGAGATTTTGATTCAGCCTCTGCAGAGTGGGCCTGCCTGCCTTGGCTCCAATCCTCACCCTAGCTTGTGTTTTCAGACTTCCGTCCTCATACACCTAGTCCACAAACCCTCCCTACTGGGAATTCTGGGGCCACAATGAAGCACTCTGTCTGCCTCCAAGGAGAAAAACATTGTCTATGGTGCTGCCCAGAAACCCCAAATGAGGATCAAACTGCTTGGCCCTCGGCAACACCCCAATTGCATAGGCTACCTTAAACACTGATGCTCTGTTGCAAATAGCCTGAGCCCAGACCTTCCAACAGACACCGACACAGCTGGCTGCACTCCCAGCACATTGGACCCGCCACTGCCTTAGGCCACCATCCATTCCCAACCTGGGTTTTCAGTCATCGGAACCTAGACCTTATCTCCAATCCCTGCACAGGGGGGAACCTGATGCAAAAGTCAGAACCCCTTCTTCCCCATGGCAAGAAACCGTGCTGCTGGCAGTGAGTCAAACCTTCAGTGTAGGAGAAAACGGCATGGCCCATGAGGCCACACCCATGCGTGAGGGCCGCCTTGGGCACAAACACACATTGAGACCCTCAGCGTGAGTACCTTATTCAAGTAACGCCTCTCAGTGACTGGACCAAGAGCCCGCATATGTGGCTTGCCTTGCCCATAGGCACCCAGGACTAACTAGATGGTGTGTATTCCAGTTGAGGTAACACACTGCTGTGCTCTAGAGTCCCTTTCCTGGGGGGTCCCCTGTGGCAGAAAACAGTACTCTTCCCTTCCCACAGAATGAACCCAAACACTTGGGAGCTTGGACAATCCCCCGAGAGGAAGGCTCTTCCTCGGCCCCTGAAGCAACCCTTACCCTGAACGGGCACTGTGAACGCCACACCCAGAGAAAAAAGCCTGAGCGACTGCCTCCCACTTGCCCTCCTTTGATATCCAGAGGATCTCCCCTCACGGACTGGAGATCAGGCCTGCCATTACCTTGGCCCCTAGCTGAGACAAGTTTGCTTGTTCAGACATCTGTCCCCACAGCCCTGGCAAACACAGCCTCTAGGCTGGGTCCTCTGGAGCCATACCACAGGACCGTGCCTGCTGTCTCCTGGGAAACTGTGTCCATTCCTTTGGCCACACACCTCCAGAATATGAGAAACCTCAAGGCCCCCGAGGACATCCCACTACTGGGAGCCTCCCTGGACACACAGGGGCATTCGGACACAAGCTGAGCAGCTACCTCCACGAAGGCATGCCCACAGATGTCAACAGAGATAGAAGGTTGAGCCGGACAGGCCCATAGGCCCTAATCTCAAATCTTGTTTTGGTTTCCAGGTGTCACTCCCCAGAGGCTTTGTTTGGTTCGAAGAACAGGATATGGGGCGTTCCTGAGGCACTGAACAGAACTCCTCTCGTCTCCACATGGGAAGCTTCCTTGTTTGATCCGTGTCAAACACCTCAGGTTGGAGAATCCTGCAGAGTCCCTGAGCCACCTCCACATTCCAAGGTCGCCCAGGCCACCAAGCCACAGTAGGACTCATCTTCAGGAGAGTCCATTTCAACTCTCCCCTCTGGGTAGCTCACCCAGGAGCCCACAGATTGAGCCTGTGTTGTCCTGACTAAAGAGTGGGAATATGAGGTGGCGTTCCCAGGCATCCATGCTTAGACACCTGCTCTCGAGTCTTTCTGTATGGGGCCTCCTGGCACCATCCAATAGGACACGACTGTCAAGCAGAAGGAAACCTTGAGGTTGGAGTAGTTCACAAATCCCATCGTAGGCAAACCTCCCTGGCTTCATTAAGCCCCCACACCCTACAGGAAGAGGCCATGCTGGACAAAAACTCTAGCCTGAGGCACGTCTCATAGTTGACATGACCTCAGTGCAGGAGATCTCGATTCAGCCTCTGCAGAGTGGGCCTGCCGTGCCCGCGATGCCAAACCTCACTCTAGCTTGTGTTTTCAGACTTCCTTCCTCACACTCCTGGCAAACAAGCCCTCCGGACTAGGAACTCCAGAACCACAACCCAGCCCAGTGTCTGTCCAACGGAAGAAAAACGTTTCCCTGTGGGGCTCTCCAGAAAACCCAGATGAGGATCAACCTGCTCGGGCCTCGACGGTACCTGAACTGGATAGGCTGCTCTGGGCACTCATGCTCTGTCTGACACAGCCTGAAGCCAGACGTCCAGACAGACAAGGAGACAGCTGGCCGCACACCCAGCACTTCGGACACGCCATGGTCTTATGCCGTCACCTCTTCCTAACCTTGGTTTTCAGATATCTGAACCTAGACATTATATCAATTCTCCACACAGCTGGGTATCGCAAGCACAAAACAGAAGTCCTGCTTCCCATGGCTGTCAAGCTTGCTCTTGGCATGGAGTCACACCTTCAGGGTGGGAGCAACCTTCATGGCCCCTGATGCCACGCCCAACTTGAGTGCTGCTTGGGCAGAAATTCAAACTGTGACCCTCAGCATGAGCCCCATGTCAAAGAAAGGCCTGTCAGGGCCTGGACCAAGAGCCCGCATATGGGGCTTGCCAAGCCCCTATGCACCCAATCCTCACCAGGGTTTGAGTTTTCCAGTCGCCCCGCCCGTACCTGGGGCTCTGCTCTGGAATCCCTTTCTTGGAGAGACACATGAGCCAGACACCACTACTCCACCCTTCCCACAAATTGACCCCAAACTCTTGGGAGCTGGGACAAATCCCCAGAGAGGGATACTCGTCCACAGTCCCTGAGGCCACCCCTCCAATCCACGGCTATCCCGGACACAATATCCAGAGACAAAAGCCTGAAGGAACGCCTCCCACTCGCCCTTGTTTCAGAGTCCCAGGAGCTCCGTCTCGGGCTGTACATCCGGCCTGCCATACCTAGGCGCCACTCATAAGCTGAGTTTGTGTTTTCAGACTTCTGTGCCCACAGCCTGGATCCACACAACCTCCAGGCTAGGGCCTCTGGAGCCACAGCGAAAGATTCTGCCTGCCCTCTCCAAGTACAGTGAGCCCAATCCATTGACCACAATCCTACAGGTTATGGAAAAGCTCCAAGGCCCCTGAGGCCATCAATAGTGTCGGCCACCCTGGACTAAGAGGTGCTCTCTGACACCAGCGGAGCAACTATCTCCACTTAGACTCTCAGACAGTGTCCCCAGGGACAGAAGGTTGAAATGGACAGGTCCCCAGGCCCTAATCTGAACCTTAGCTTTGGTTTCCATGTGTCCGTCCTCTAAGGACTGTTTTCGTAGACCAGCACACGGGGCTTTTCCGAGGCACCAAATCAAACCTCTCTCGTCTCCACATGGGGAGCTTTCTTACTGGGGATGTATCAAACCCTTCAGGTAGGAGAGTTCCGCAGGGCCACTGAACAACCAGCACATTCCAAGGTCTCCATGGACCCAAACGCACATTATGACGCATCCTCGGGAGAGGCCATTTCAACTCAGCCCCCTGGGTAGCGTGCCCCAGAGGCAGCAGATCAAACATATCTTGTCGCTAATGGCCAATGGGAATGCGAGGCATGCTGTACAGGGATCCATCCTTCGAACCCTGCTCTCCAGTCCTTCCGTATGGTATGTCCTGGAGCCATGCAACAGGACTCGAATGTCCCGCAGAAGGAAACCTTGTGGTTTGGGGCAACCTCCAAACTCAGCGTGGGAAAACTTCCTTGGCCTCATGAGGCCCCCGCTTCATGAAGGTGCCATCATGGACACATACTCCAGCCTCAGCCACCGTCTGATCCTCAGCCTGACTTCTGATGCAGGAGATTTTGATTCAGCCTCTGCAGAGTGGGCCTGCCTGCCTTGGCTCCAATCCTCACCCTAGCTTGTGTTTTCAGACTTCCGTCCTCATACACCTAGTCCACAAACCCTCCCTACTGGGAATTCTGGGGCCACAATGAAGCACTCTGTCTGCCTCCAAGGAGAAAAACATTGTCTATGGTGCTGCCCAGAAACCCCAAATGAGGATCAAACTGCTTGGCCCTCGGCAACACCCCAATTGCATAGGCTACCTTAAACACTGATGCTCTGTCGCAAATAGCCTGAGCCCAGACCTTCCAACAGACACCGACACAGCTGGCTGCACTCCCAGCACATTGGACCCGCCACTGCCTTAGGCCACCATCCATTCCCAACCTGGGTTTTCAGTCATCGGAACCTAGACCTTATCTCCAATCCCTGCACAGGGGGGAACCTGATGCAAAAGTCAGAACCCCTTCTTCCCCATGGCAAGAAACCGTGCTGCTGGCAGTGAGTCAAACCTTCAGTGCAGGAGAAAACGGCATGGCCCATGAGGCCACACCCATGCGTGAGGGCCGCCTTGGGCACAAACACACATTGAGACCCTCAGCGTGAGTACCTTATTCAAGTAACGCCTCTCAGTGACTGGACCAAGAGCCCGCATATGTGGCTTGCCTTGCCCATAGGCACCCAGGACTAACTAGATGGTGTGTATTCCAGTTGAGGTAACACACTGCTGTGCTCTAGAGTCCCTTTCCTGGGGGGTCCCCTGTGGCAGAAAACAGTACTCTTCCCTTCCCACAGAATGAACCCAAACACTTGGGAGCTTGGACAATCCCCCGAGAGGAAGGCTCTTCCTCGGCCCCTGAAGCAACCCTTACCCTGAACGGGCACTGTGAACGCCACACCCAGAGAAAAAAGCCTGAGCGACTGCCTCCCACTTGCCCTCCTTTGATATCCAGAGGATCTCCCCCACGGACTGGAGATCAGGCCTGCCATTACCTTGGCCCCTAGCTGAGACAAGTTTGCTTGTTCAGACATCTGTCCCCACAGCCCTGGCAAACACAGCCTCTAGGCTGGGTCCTCTGGAGCCATACCACAGGACCGTGCCTGCTGTCTCCTGGGAAACTGTGTCCATTCCTTTGGCCACACACCTCCAGAATATGAGAAACCTCAAGGCCCCCGAGGACATCCCACTACTGGGAGCCTCCCTGGACACACAGGGGCATTCGGACACAAGCTGAGCAGCTACCTCCACGAAGGCATGCCCACAGATGTCAACAGAGATAGAAGGTTGAGCCGGACAGGCCCATAGGCCCTAATCTCAAATCTTGTTTTGGTTTCCAGGTGTCACTCCCCAGAGGCTTTGTTTGGTTCGAAGAACAGGATATGGGGCGTTCCTGAGGCACTGAACAGAACTCCTCTCGTCTCCACATGGGAAGCTTCCTTGTTTGATCCGTGTCAAACACCTCAGGTTGGAGAATCCTGCAGAGTCCCTGAGCCACCTCCACATTCCAAGGTCGCCCAGGCCACCAAGCCACAGTAGGACTCATCTTCAGGAGAGTCCATTTCAACTCTCCCCTCTGGGTAGCTCACCCAGGAGCCCACAGATTGAGCCTGTGTTGTCCTGACTAAAGAGTGGGAATATGAGGTGGCGTTCCCAGGCATCCATGCTTAGACACCTGCTCTCGAGTCTTTCTGTATGGGGCCTCCTGGCAGCATCCAATAGGACACGACTGTCAAGCAGAAGGAAACCTTGAGGTTGGAGTAGTTCACAAATCCCATCGTAGGCAAACCTCCCTGGCTTCATTAAGCCCCCACACCCTACAGGAAGAGGCCATGCTGGACAAAAACTCTAGCCTGAGGCACGTCTCATAGTTGACATGACCTCAGTGCAGGAGATCTCGATTCAGCCTCTGCAGAGTGGGCCTGCTGTGCCCGCGATGCCAAACCTCACTCTAGCTTGTGTTTTCAGACTTCCTTCCTCACACTCCTGGCAAACAAGCCCTCCGGACTAGGAACTCCAGAACCACAACCCAGCCCAGTGTCTGTCCAACGGAAGAAAAACGTTTCCCTGTGGGGCTCTCCAGAAAACCCAGATGAGGATCAACCTGCTCGGGCCTCGACGGTACCTGAACTGGATAGGCTGCTCTGGGCACTCATGCTCTGTCTGACACAGCCTGAAGCCAGACGTCCAGACAGACAAGGAGACAGCTGGCCGCACACCCAGCACTTCGGACACGCCATGGTCTTATGCCGTCACCTCTTCCTAACCTTGGTTTTCAGATATCTGAACCTAGACATTATATCAATTCTCCACACAGCTGGGTATCGCAAGCACAAAACAGAAGTCCTGCTTCCCATGGCTGTCAAGCTTGCTCTTGGCATGGAGTCACACCTCAGGGTGGGAGCAACCTTCATGGCCCCTGATGCCACGCCCAACTTGAGTGCTGCTTGGGCAGAAATTCAAACTGTGACCCTCAGCATGAGCCCCATGTCAAAGAAAGGCCTGTCAGGGCCTGGACCAAGAGCCCGCATATGGGGCTTGCCAAGCCCCTGTGCACCCAATCCTCACCAGGGTTTGAGTTTTCCAGTCGCCCCGCCCGTACCTGGGGCTCTGCTCTGGAATCCCTTTCTTGGAGAGACACATGAGCCAGACACCACTACTCCACCCTTCCCACAAATTGACCCCAAACTCTTGGGAGCTGGGACAAATCCCCAGAGAGGGATACTCGTCCACAGTCCCTGAGGCCACCCCTCCAATCCACGGCTATCCCGGACACAATATCCAGAGACAAAAGCCTGAAGGAACGCCTCCCACTCGCCCTTGTTTCAGAGTCCCAGGAGCTCCGTCTCGGGCTGTACATCCGGCCTGCCATACCTAGGCGCCACTCATAAGCTGAGTTTGTGTTTTCAGACTTCTGTGCCCACAGCCTGGATCCACACAACCTCCAGGCTAGGGCCTCTGGAGCCACAGCGAAAGATTCTGCCTGCCCTCTCCAAGTACAGTGAGCCCAATCCATTGACCACAATCCTACAGGTTATGGAAAAGCTCCAAGGCCCCTGAGGCCATCAATAGTGTCGGCCACCCTGGACTAAGAGGTGCTCTCTGACACCAGCGGAGCAACTATCTCCACTTAGACTCTCAGACAGTGTGCCCAGGGACAGAAGGTTGAAATGGACAGGTCCCCAGGCCCTAATCTGAACCTTAGCTTTGGTTTCCATGTGTCCGTCCTCTAAGGACTGTTTTCGTAGACCAGCACACGGGGCTTTTCCGAGGCACCAAATCAAACCTCTCTCGTCTCCACATGGGGAGCTTTCTTACTGGGGATGTATCAAACCCTTCAGGTAGGAGAGTTCCGCAGGGCCACTGAACAACCAGCACATTCCAAGGTCTCCATGGACCCAAATGCACATTATGACGCATCCTCGGGAGAGGCCATTTCAACTCAGCCCCCTGGGTAGCGTGCCCCAGAGGCAGCAGATCAAACATATCTTGTCGCTAATGGCCAATGGGAATGCGAGGCATGCTGTACAGGGATCCATCCTTCGAACCCTGCTCTCCAGTCCTTCCGTATGGTATGTCCTGGAGCCATGCAACAGGACTCGAATGTCCCGCAGAAGGAAACCTTGTGGTTTGGGGCAACCTCCAAACTCAGCGTGGGAAAACTTCCTTGGCCTCATGAGGCCCCCGCTTCATGAAGGTGCCATCATGGACACATACTCCAGCCTCAGCCACCGTCTGATCCTCAGCCTGACTTCTGATGCAGGAGATTTTGATTCAGCCTCTGCAGAGTGGGCCTGCCTGCCTTGGCTCCAATCCTCACCCTAGCTTGTGTTTTCAGACTTCCGTCCTCATACACCTAGTCCACAAACCCTCCCTACTGGGAATTCTGGGGCCACAATGAAGCACTCTGTCTGCCTCCAAGGAGAAAAACATTGTCTATGGTGCTGCCCAGAAACCCCAAATGAGGATCAAACTGCTTGGCCCTCGGCAACACCCCAATTGCATAGGCTACCTTAAACACTGATGCTCTGTCGCAAATAGCCTGAGCCCAGACCTTCCAACAGACACCGACACAGCTGGCTGCACTCCCAGCACATTGGACCCGCCACTGCCTTAGGCCACCATCCATTCCCAACCTGGGTTTTCAGTCATCGGAACCTAGACCTTATCTCCAATCCCTGCACAGGGGGGAACCTGATGCAAAAGTCAGAACCCCTTCTTCCCCATGGCAAGAAACCGTGCTGCTGGCAGTGAGTCAAACCTTCAGTGCAGGAGAAAACGGCATGGCCCATGAGGCCACACCCATGCGTGAGGGCCGCCTTGGGCACAAACACACATTGAGACCCTCAGCGTGAGTACCTTATTCAAGTAACGCCTCTCAGTGACTGGACCAAGAGCCCGCATATGTGGCTTGCCTTGCCCATAGGCACCCAGGACTAACTAGATGGTGTGTATTCCAGTTGAGGTAACACACTGCTGTGCTCTAGAGTCCCTTTCCTGGGGGGTCCCCTGTGGCAGAAAACAGTACTCTTCCCTTCCCACAGAATGAACCCAAACACTTGGGAGCTTGGACAATCCCCCGAGAGGAAGGCTCTTCCTCGGCCCCTGAAGCAACCCTTACCCTGAACGGGCACTGTGAACGCCACACCCAGAGAAAAAAGCCTGAGCGACTGCCTCCCACTTGCCCTCCTTTGATATCCAGAGGATCTCCCCTCACGGACTGGAGATCAGGCCTGCCATTACCTTGGCCCCTAGCTGAGACAAGTTTGCTTGTTCAGACATCTGTCCCCACAGCCCTGGCAAACACAGCCTCTAGGCTGGGTCCTCTGGAGCCATACCACAGGACCGTGCCTGCTGTCTCCTGGGAAACTGTGTCCATTCCTTTGGCCACACACCTCCAGAATATGAGAAACCTCAAGGCCCCCGAGGACATCCCACTACTGGGAGCCTCCCTGGACACACAGGGGCATTCGGACACAAGCTGAGCAGCTACCTCCACGAAGGCATGCCCACAGATGTCAACAGAGATAGAAGGTTGAGCCGGACAGGCCCATAGGCCCTAATCTCAAATCTTGTTTTGGTTTCCAGGTGTCACTCCCCAGAGGCTTTGTTTGGTTCGAAGAACAGGATATGGGGCGTTCCTGAGGCACTGAACAGAACTCCTCTCGTCTCCACATGGGAAGCTTCCTTGTTTGATCCGTGTCAAACACCTCAGGTTGGAGAATCCTGCAGAGTCCCTGAGCCACCTCCACATTCCAAGGTCGCCCAGGCCACCAAGCCACAGTAGGACTCATCTTCAGGAGAGTCCATTTCAACTCTCCCCTCTGGGTAGCTCACCCAGGAGCCCACAGATTGAGCCTGTGTTGTCCTGACTAAAGAGTGGGAATATGAGGTGGCGTTCCCAGGCATCCATGCTTAGACACCTGCTCTCGAGTCTTTCTGTATGGGGCCTCCTGGCACCATCCAATAGGACACGACTGTCAAGCAGAAGGAAACCTTGAGGTTGGAGTAGTTCACAAATCCCATCGTAGGCAAACCTCCCTGGCTTCATTAAGCCCCCACACCCTACAGGAAGAGGCCATGCTGGACAAAAACTCTAGCCTGAGGCACGTCTCATAGTTGACATGACCTCAGTGCAGGAGATCTCGATTCAGCCTCTGCAGAGTGGGCCTGCCGTGCCCGCGATGCCAAACCTCACTCTAGCTTGTGTTTTCAGACTTCCTTCCTCACACTCCTGGCAAACAAGCCCTCCGGACTAGGAACTCCAGAACCACAACCCAGCCCAGTGTCTGTCCAACGGAAGAAAAACGTTTCCCTGTGGGGCTCTCCAGAAAACCCAGATGAGGATCAACCTGCTCGGGCCTCGACGGTACCTGAACTGGATAGGCTGCTCTGGGCACTCATGCTCTGTCTGACACAGCCTGAAGCCAGACGTCCAGACAGACAAGGAGACAGCTGGCCGCACACCCAGCACTTCGGACACGCCATGGTCTTATGCCGTCACCTCTTCCTAACCTTGGTTTTCAGATATCTGAACCTAGACATTATATCAATTCTCCACACAGCTGGGTATCGCAAGCACAAAACAGAAGTCCTGCTTCCCATGGCTGTCAAGCTTGCTCTTGGCATGGAGTCACACCTCAGGGTGGGAGCAACCTTCATGGCCCCTGATGCCACGCCCAACTTGAGTGCTGCTTGGGCAGAAATTCAAACTGTGACCCTCAGCATGAGCCCCATGTCAAAGAAAGGCCTGTCAGGGCCTGGACCAAGAGCCCGCATATGGGGCTTGCCAAGCCCCTATGCACCCAATCCTCACCAGGGTTTGAGTTTTCCAGTCGCCCCGCCCGTACCTGGGGCTCTGCTCTGGAATCCCTTTTTTGGAGAGACACATGAGCCAGACACCACTACTCCACCCTTCCCACAAATTGACCCCAAACTCTTGGGAGCTGGGACAAATCCCCAGAGAGGGATACTCGTCCACAGTCCCTGAGGCCACCCCTCCAATCCACGGCTATCCCGGACACAATATCCAGAGACAAAAGCCTGAAGGAACGCCTCCCACTCGCCCTTGTTTCAGAGTCCCAGGAGCTCCGTCTCGGGCTGTACATCCGGCCTGCCATACCTAGGCGCCACTCATAAGCTGAGTTTGTGTTTTCAGACTTCTGTGCCCACAGCCTGGATCCACACAACCTCCAGGCTAGGGCCTCTGGAGCCACAGCGAAAGATTCTGCCTGCCCTCTCCAAGTACAGTGAGCCCAATCCATTGACCACAATCCTACAGGTTATGGAAAAGCTCCAAGGCCCCTGAGGCCATCAATAGTGTCGGCCACCCTGGACTAAGAGGTGCTCTCTGACACCAGCGGAGCAACTATCTCCACTTAGACTCTCAGACAGTGTGCCCAGGGACAGAAGGTTGAAATGGACAGGTCCCCAGGCCCTAATCTGAACCTTAGCTTTGGTTTCCATGTGTCCGTCCTCTAAGGACTGTTTTCGTAGACCAGCACACGGGGCTTTTCCGAGGCACCAAATCAAACCTCTCTCGCCTCCACATGGGGAGCTTTCTTACTGGGGATGTATCAAACCCTTCAGGTAGGAGAGTTCCGCAGGGCCACTGAACAACCAGCACATTCCAAGGTCTCCATGGACCCAAACGCACATTATGACGCATCCTCGGGAGAGGCCATTTCAACTCAGCCCCCTGGGTAGCGTGCCCCAGAGGCAGCAGATCAAACATATCTTGTCGCTAATGGCCAATGGGAATGCGAGGCATGCTGTACAGGGATCCATCCTTCGAACCCTGCTCTCCAGTCCTTCCGTATGGTATGTCCTGGAGCCATGCAACAGGACTCGAATGTCCCGCAGAAGGAAACCTTGTGGTTTGGGGCAACCTCCAAACTCAGCGTGGGAAAACTTCCTTGGCCTCATGAGGCCCCCGCTTCATGAAGGTGCCATCATGGACACATACTCCAGCCTCAGCCACCGTCTGATCCTCAGCCTGACACAGATGCAGGAGATTTTGATTCAGTCTCTGCAGAGTGGGCCTGCTCTGCCCTTGGCTCCAATCCTCACCCTAGCTTGTGTTTTCAGACTTCCGTCCTCATACACCTAGTCCAGAAACCCTTCCTACTGGGAATTCTGGGACCACAATGAAGCACTCTGTCCGCTTCCCAGGAGAAAATCATTGTCTATGGTGCTGCCCAGAAACCCCAAATGAGGATCAAACTGCTTGGCCCTCGGCAACACCCCAATTGCATAGGCTACCTTAAACACTGATACTCTTTCGCAAATAGCCTGAGCCCAGACCTTCCAACAGACACCGACACAGCTGGCTGCACACCCAGCACATTGGACCCGCCACTGCCTTAGGCCACTATCCAACCCAACCTGGGTTTTCAGTCATCGAAACCTAGACGTTATCTCCAATCCCTGCACAGGGGGGAACCTGATGCACAAGTCAGAACCCCTCCTTCCCCATGGCTTGAAACCGTGCTGCTGGCAGTGAGTCAAACCTACAGTGTAGGAGAAAAAGGCATGGCCCATGAGGCCACACCCATGCGTGAGGGCTGCCTTGGGCACAAAAACACATTGAGACCCTCAGCGTGAGTACCTTATTCAAGTAACGCCTCTCAGTGACTGGACCAAGAGCCCGCATTTGTGGCTTGCCTTGCCCATAGGCACCATGACTAATTAGATGGTGTGTATTCCAGTTGAGGGAACCCACTGCTGTGCTCTAGAGTCCCTCTCCTGGGGGGTCCCCTGTGGCTGAAAACAGTACTCTTCCCTTCCCACAGTATGAACCCAAACATTTGGGAGCTTGAACTATCCCCGAGAGGAAGGCTCTTCCTCGGCCCCTGAAGCAACCCCTACCCTGAACAGCCACTGTGAACGCAACACCCAGAGAAAAAAGCCTGAGCGACTGCCTCCCACTTGCCCTCCTTTGATATCCAGAGGATCTCCCCTCACGGACTGGAGATCAGGCCTGCCATTACCTTGGCCCCTAGCTGAGACAAGTTTGCTTGTTCAGACATCTGTCCCCACAGCCCTGGCAAACACAGCCTCTAGGCTGGGTCCTCTGGAGCCATACCACAGGATCGTGCCTGCTGTCTCCTGGGAAACTGTGTCCATTCCTTTGGCCACACACCTCCAGAATATGAGAAACCTCAAGGCCCCCGAGGATATCCCACTACTGGGAGCCTCCCTGGACACACAGGGGCATTCGGACACAAGCTGAGCTGCTACCTCCACGTAGCCATGCACACAGATGTCAACAGAGATAGAAGGTTGACCCGGACAGGCCCATAGGCCCTAATCTCAACTCTTGCTTTGGTTTTCTGGTGTCACTCCTCAGAGGCTTTGGTTCGAAGAACAGGATATGGGGCTTTCATGAGGCACTGAACAGAACTCCTCTCGTCTCCACATGGGAAGCTTCCTTGTTGGAGCCGTGCCAAACACCTCAGCTTGGAGAATCCTGCAGAGTCCTTGAGCCACCTCCACATTCCAAGGTCTCCCAGGCCACCAAGCCACAGTAGGACTCATCTTCAGGAGAGTCCATTTCAACTCTCCCCTCTGGGTAGCTCACCCAGGAGCCCGTAGATTGAGCCTGCCTTGTCCTACTAAAGAGTTGGATTATGAGGTGGCGTTCCCAGGCATTCATGCTTAAACACCTGCTCTCGAGTCTTTCCGTATGGGGCCTCCTGGAACCATCCAATAGGACTCGACTCTCATGCAGAAGGAAATCTTGATGTTTGGAGTAGTTCACAAATCGCATCGTAGGCAAACCTCCCTGGACTCATGAAGCCCCCACACCCTACAGGAAGAGGCCTTGCTGGACAAAAACTCTAGCCTGAGGCACGTCTCATAGTGGACATGACCTCAGTGCAGGATATCTCGATTCAGCCTCTGCATAGTGGGCCTGCCGTGCCCTCGGTCCCAAACCTCACTCTAGCTTGTGTTTTCAGACTTCCTTCCTCACACTACTGGCAAACAAGCCCTCCGGACTAGGAACTCCAGAACCACAACCCAGCCCAGTGTCTGCCCAACGGAAGAAAAACGTTTCCCTGTGGGGCTCTCCAGAAAACCCAGATGAGTATCAACCTGCTCGGGCCTCGACGGTACCCGAACTGGATAGGCTGCTCTGGGCACTCATGCTCTGTCTGACACAGCCTGAAGCCAGACGTCCAGACAAACATGGAGACAGCTGGCCGCACATCCAGCACTTCGGACACGCCATGGTCTTATGCCGTCACGTCTTCCTAACCTTGGTTTTCAGATATCTGAACCTAGACATTATATCAATTCTCCACTCAGCTAGGTATCGCAGGCACAAAACAGAAGTCCTCCTTCCCCATGGGTGTAAAGCTTGCTCTTGGCATGGAGTCACACCTTCAGGGTGAGAGAAACCTTCATGGCCCCTGATGCCACGCCCAATCATGAGTGCTTCTTGGGCGCAAATTCACAATATCACCCTCAGCATGAACCCCATGTCAAAGAAAGGCCTGTCAGGGCCTTGACCAAGAGCCCGCATATGGGGCTTTCCAAGCCGATATGCACCCAATCCTCACCAGGGTTTGAGTTTTCCAGTCGCCCCGGCGGTACCTGTGGTTCTGCTCTGGAATCCCTTTCTTGGAGTGACACATGAGCAAGACAACAAGACTCCACCCTTCTCACAAAATGACCCCAAACTCTTGGTAGCGGGGACAAATCCCCAGAGAAGGATACTCGTCCACAGCCCCTGATGCCACTCCTCCAATCCACGGCTATCCCGGACACAACATCCAGATACAAAAGCCTGAAGGAACGCCTCCCACTCGCCCTTGTTTCAGATACCAGGAGCTCCGTCTCGGGCTGTACATCCGGCCTGCCATACCTAGGCGCCACTCATAAGCTGAGTTTGTGTTTTCAGACTTCTGTGCCCACAGCCTGGATCCACACAACCTCCAGGCTAGGGCCTCTGGAGCCACAGCGAAAGATTCTGCCTGCCCTCTCCAAGTACAGTGAGCCCAATCCATTGACCACAATCCTACAGGTTATGGAAAAGCTCCAAGGCCCCTGAGGCCATCAATAGTGTAGGCCACCCTGGACTAAGAGGGGCTCTCTGACACCAGCGGAGCACCTATCTCCACTTAGACTTCAGACAGTGTCACCAGAGACAGAAGGTTGAAATGGACAGGCCCCCAGGCCCTAATCTGAACCTTAGCTTTGGTTTCCATGTGTCCATCCTCAGTGGACTGTTTTCGTAGACCAGCACACGGGGCTTTTCTGAGGCACCAAACTAAACCTCTCTCGTCTCCACATGGGCAGCTTTCTTACTGGGGATGTATCAATCCCTTCAGGTAGGAGAGTTCCGCAGGGCCACTGAACAACCAGCACATTCCAAGGTCTCCATGGACCCAAACTCACATTATGACTCATCCTCAGGAGAGGCCATTTCAACTCAGCCCCCTGGGTAGCGTGCCCCAGAGGCAGCAGATCAAACATATCTTGTCGCTATTGGCCAATGGGAATGCGAGGCATGCTGTACAGGGATCCATTCTTCGAACCCTGCTCTCCAGTCGTTCCGTATCCTATGTCCTGGAGCCATGCAACAGGACTCGAATGTCCCGCAGAAGGAAACCTTGTGGTTTGGGGCAACCTCCAAACTCAGCGTGGGAAAACTTCCATGGCCTCATGAGGACCCCGCTTCATGAAGGTGCCATCATGGACACTTACTCCAGCCTCAGCCAACATCTGATCCTCAGCCTGACTTCAGATGCAGGAGATTTTGATTCAGCCTCTGCAGAGTGGGCCTACTCTGCCCTTGGCTACAATCCTCACCCTAGCTTGTTTTTTCCGACTTCCGTCCTCTCACTTCTGGCCCACAAGCCCTCCCTACTGGGAATTCTGGGGCCACAATGAAGCACTATGCCTGCCTCCCAGGAGAAAAACATTGTCTATGGTGCTGCCCAGAAACCCCAAATGAGGATCAAACTGCTTGGCCCTCGGTAACAGCCCAATTGCATAGGCTTCCTTAAACAGTGATGCTCTGTTGCAAATAGCCTGAGCCCAGACCTTCCAACAGACACCGACACAGCTGGCTGCACACCCAGCACATTGGACCCGCCACTGCCTTAGGCCACCATCCATTCCCAACCTGGGTTTTCAGTCATCGGAACCTAGACCTTATCTCCAATCCCTGCACAAGGGGGAACCTGATGCGTAAGTCAGAACCCCTCCTTCCCCATGGCAAGAAACCTTGCTGCTGGCAGTGAGTCACTACCTTCAGTGTAGGAGAAAACAGCATGGCCCATGAGGCCACACCCATGCGTGAGGGCCGCCTTGGGCACAAACACACATTGAGTCCCTCAGCGTGAGTACCTTATTCAAGTAACGCCTCTCAGTGACTGGACCAAGTGCCCGCATATGTGGCTTGCCTTGCCCATAGGCTCCCAGGACTAACTAGATGGTGTGTATTCCAGTTGAGGGAACCCACTGCTGTGCTCTAGAGTCCCTTTCCTGGGGGGTACCCTGTGGCAGAAAACAGTACTCTTCCCTTCCCACACAATGAACCCAAACACTTGGGAGCTTGGACAATTCCCTGAGAGGAAGGCTCTTCCTCGGCCCCTGAAGCAAACCCTACCCTTAACGGCCACTGTGAAAGCAACACCCAGAGACAAAAGCCTGAGCGACTGCCTCCCACTTGCCCTCCTTTGATATCCAGAGGATCTCCCCTCACGGACTGGAGATCAGGCCTGCCATTACCTTGGCCCCTAGCTGAGACAAGTTTGCTTGTTCAGACCTCTGTCCCTGCAGCCCTGGCAAACACAGCCTCTAGGCTGGGTCCTCTGGAGTCATACCACAGTACCCTGCCTGCTGTGTCCTGGGAAACAGTGTCCATTCCTTTGGCCACACACCTCCAGAATATGAGAAACCTCAAGGCCCCCGAGGACATCCCACTACTGGGAGCCTCCATGGACACATAGGGGCATTCAGACACAAGCTGAGCAGCTACCTCCACGAAGGCATGCCCACAGATGTCAACAGAGATAGAAGGTTGAGCCGGACAGGCCCTTAGGCCCTAATCTCAACTCTTGCTTTGTTTTTCTGGTGTCACTCCTCAGAGGCTTTGGTTCGAAGAACAGGATATGGGGCTTTCCTGAGGCACTGAACAGAACTCCTCTCGTCTCCACATGGGAAGCTTCCTTGTTGGAGCCGTGTCAAACACCTCAGCTTGGAGAATCCTCCAGATTCACTGAGCCACCTCCACATTCCAAAGTCTCCCAGGCAACCAAGCCACAGAAGGACTCATATTCAGGAGAGTTTATTTCAACTCTCCCCTCTGGGTAGCTCACCCAGGAGCCTGCAAATTGAGCCTTACTTGTCCTGACTAAAGAGTGGGAATATAAGGCGGCATTCCCAGGCATCCATGCTTAGACATCTGCTCTCGAGTCTTTCCGTATGGGGCCTCCTGGAACCATCTAATAGGACCCGACTGTCGTACAGAAGGAAACCAAGGTTTGGAGTAGTTCACAAATCCCATCATAGGCAAACCTTCCTGGCCTCATGAAGCCCCCACACCCTTCAGGAAGAGGCCATGCTGGACAAAAACTCTAGCCTGAGGCACGTCTCATAGTTGACATGACCTCAGTGCAGGAGATCTCGATTCAGCCTCTGCAGAGTGGGCCTGCCGTTCCCTCGGTCCCAAACCTCACGCTAGCTTGTGTTTTCAGACTTCCTTCCTCATATTCCTGGCAAACAAGCCCTCCGGACTAGGAACTCCGGAACCACAACCCAGCCCATTGTCTGCCCAACAGAAGAAAAACGTTTCCCTGTGGGGCTCTCCAGAAAACCCAGATGAGGATCAACCTGCTCGGGCCTCAACGGTACCCGAACTGGACAGGCTGCTCTAGGCACTCATGCTCTGTCTGACACAGCCTGAAGCCAGACGTCCAGACAGACAAGGAGACAGCTGGCCGCACACCCAGCACTTCGGACACGCCATGGTCTTATGCCGTCACGTCTTCCTAACCTTGGTTTTCAGATATCTGAACCTAGACATTATATCAGTTCTCCACACAGCTGTGTATCGCAAGCACAAAACAGAAATCCTCCTTCCCCATGGCTGTCAAAATTGCTCTTGGCATGGAGTCACACCTTCAGGGTGGGAGAAACCTCCACGCCACCTGATGCCACGCCCAAACTTTAATGCTTCTTGGGCACAAATTCACATTGTGACCCTCAGCATGAGCCCCATGTCAAAGAAAGTCCTGTCAGGGCCTGGAACAAGAGCCCGCATATGGGGCTTGCCAAGCCCCTATGCACCCAATCCTCACCAGGGTTTGAGTTTTCCAGTCGCCCCGCCCGTTCCTGGGGCTCTGCTCCGAAATCCCTTTCTTGGAGAGACACATGAGCCAGACAACACGACTCCACCCTTCCCACAAAATAACCCCAAACTCTTGGGAGCTGGGACAAATTCCCAGAGAGGGATACTCATCCACAGTCCCTGAGGCCACCCCTCCAATCCACGGCTATCCCGGACACAACATCCAGAGACAAAAGCCTGAAGGAACGCCTTCCACTCGCCCTTGTTTCAGAGGCCCAGGAGCTTCTTCTCGGGCTGTACATCTGGCAGCCATACCCTAGGTACCACTCATAAGATGAGTTTGGGTTTTCAGTCTTCTGTACCCACAGCCTGGATCCACACAACCTCCAGGCTAGGGCCTCTGGAGCCACAGTGAAAGATTGTGCCTGCCCTCTCCAAGGAAGGTGTGCCCAATCCATTGACCACAACCCTCCAGGTTAGGGAAAAGCTCCAAGGCCCCTGAGGCCATCAATAGTGTAGGCCACCCTGGACTAAGAAGGGCTCTCTGACACAAGCGGAGTAACTATTTCCACTTAGATTCTCAGACAGTGTCTCCAGAGACAGAAGGTTGAAATGGACAGGCCCCCAGGCCCTAATCTGAACCTTAGCTTTAGTTTCCATGTGTCCGTCCTCAGAGGTCTGTTTTTGTAGACCAGCATACGGGGCTTTTCTGAGGCACCAAACCAAACCTCTCTCGTCTCCACATGGGGAGCTTTCTTGCTGGGGATGTATCAAAGCCTTCAGGTAGGAGAGTTCCGCAAGGCCACTGAACAACCAGCACATTCCAAGGTCTCCATGGACCCAAACGCACATTATGACGCATCCTCAGGAGAGGCCATTTCAACTCAGCCCCCTGGGTAGCGTGCCCCAGAGGCATCAGGTCTAACATATCTTGTCGCTAATGGCCAATGGGAATGCGAGGCATGCAGTACAGGGATCGATCATTCAAACCCTGCTCTCCAGTCCTTCCGTATGGTATGTCCTGGAGCCAGGCAACAGGACTCGAATGTCCCGCAGAAGGAAACCTTTTGGTTTGGGGCAACCTCCAAACTCAGCGTGGGAAAACTTCCTTGGCTTCATGAGGCCCCCGCTTCATGAAGGTGCCATCATGGACACATACTCCAGCCTCAGCCAACGCGTGATCTTCAGCCTGACTTCAGATGCAGGAGATTTTGATTCAGCCTCTGCATAGTGGGCTTGCTCTGTCGTTGGCTCCAATCCTCACCCTAGCTTGTGTTTTCAGACTTCCGTCCTCACACACCTGGTCCACAAACCCTCCCTACTGGGAATTCTGGGGCCACAATGAAGCACTCTTCCTACCTCCCAGACGAAAAACATTGTCTATAATGCTGCCCAGGTACGCCAAATGAGGATCAAACTGCTTGGCCCTCGGCAACTCCCCAATTGCATAGGCTACCTTAAACACTGATGCTCTGTCGCACACTGAGCACGTCAGACCCGCCATGGCCTTAGGTCGTCATCTCTTCCCCACTGCGGTTTTCAGGATTCAGAACATAGACCTTATCTCCAACCACTGCAGGGTTGAAAATGATGCAGAAATCAGAGCTCCTTCCCCATGGCTAGAAACCTTGTGACTGGCATGTTGTTCAAAGTTCAGTGTAGTTGAAACCAGTGTGGCCCATGAGGCCCCGCCCATGCTCGCGGGCCACATTTGTCAAAATCACACATTGTGACCCTCAGGCTGAGCCAGTCCTCAAGTAAGGCCTCTCAGTGGCTAGATAAAGAGACAGCATTTTGGGCCTGCCATGCCCCTAGGCCTCAATTTTTAACCATAATTTGGGTTGTCCCTTCACTCTTCCCCAGGGCTCTGCTTTGGAATTCCTCTTTGGTTGGGACACCTGAGGTAACAAACCTGAAAGGAGACCTCCCATCCCATAGACTGACGAAAATCAATTGGGACCGGCCAAATCCACAGAGAGGAAGATTCGTCCATGGCCCATAAGGCCTCCCCACATTCCTCGTCCATCGTTGATACAAAATATAGAGACAAAAGCCTGAGAAAGCGCCTCAGACTCGCTCTTTCTTCATATCCTGAAGAGTTCTTCTCATGGTGTGTAGATTGGGCCTGCCATACCTACAACCCCACACCAAAGCTGAGTTTGTGTTTTCAGACTTCTGTCCTCAAAGTCCTGGGCCACACTCCCTCCAGGCTGGGGCCCCTGGAGTCACACATTAGGACTGCGCCTACCCATTCCATGGGAATTCTGCCCATTCCATTGTCCAAATTCGTACAAATTAGGAGAACCCTCGAAAGTCCCCGAGGCCATCCCAATAGTGTAGGTCTCCCGGGTCAAACAAGGGCGGACTGATACCAGCTGAGCATCGAACTCCACTCATACCATAGATGGATGTCCCCAGAGAATAGATTGAACCAGACAGGACCCTAGGCCATTATCGAATCCATTGCTTTGGTTTACAGGCATGTCTCCTCAAAAGCCTGGATTCCAATACCAGCATAGGGAAATTCCTGAGGCACCCAACAGAACAAATCTCGTCTCCACAGGATACTTGTGCATGGGAGCTATGTCTAAAGTTTAGGAGAATACTACAGGGTCCCGGTGCCACCGCCCAATTCTAAGGCCCCCATGGACACAAACACACATTAGGCCCCATCCTCAGGAAAGTCCATTTCAACTCAGCCACCCCGGTTGGTTCCGCAGAGCCATCACATCTCAACTGTCTTGTTGCTATGAGACAATTGGAATGCGAGGCAGGCTTCCCTGGCATCCATCCTCGAACGATGCTCTGGAGTCATTCCATAGGGGATGTCCTGGTGCTGCCTAACAGGTGTCAATGGTCCCGCAGAAGGAATCCTTGAAGGGGGCATCCCACAACTCCCAACGTGGGAAAACCTCCATGGCCTTGAGACTTTGCTCCCTTCATGAAGGGGCAGTCATTCACAGACTCCAACCTGAGCCAACAAATCTCGTCTCCGCAAGGAAACTTGTGCATGGGGGCTATGTCAAAAGCTTAGGAGAATACTTTAGGGGCCCGGTGCCACTGTCCCATTCCAAGGCCCCCATGGACACAAACACACATTAGGCCCCATCCTCAGGAAATCCATTTCAACTCAGCCACCCCGGTTGCTCCTGCATAGCCACCAATCTCAAGTGTCTTTTGCTAGGAGACAATTGGAATGCAAGGCGGGCTTCACTTGCATCCATCCTAGAACGGTGCTCTGGAGTCTTTCCATACGGGATGTCCTGGAGCTGCGCAACAGTTCTCAATTGTCCCGCAGAAGGAATTCTTGAAGGGGGCATCCCACAATTCCCAACGTGAAAAAACCTCCATAACCAAGAGACTCCGCTCCGTTCATGAAGGGCAGTCATTCACAGAAACTCCAACCTGAGCCATCGTCTGATCCTCGCCATGACTTCATTTGCTTGAGATATTGGTTCAGATCTGCAGGGAATACCTGCCGTGTCCTCGGCCTGAAGCCCAAGTCTAGCTTGTGTTCTCAGACTTCTGTCCTCACACTCCTGGCCCAGAAGCCCTCAAGTTTGGCAATTCCGGACTCGCAATGCAGCATTCTGCCTGCACTCTAGAAAAAATATATTGCCTAATGAGCTGGACAGGCACCTCGAAGGAGGATAAACGTACACGGCACTCGACTGTACCCTAATTAAATAGTCTAACCTGGGCAATAATGCACTGTCTGACACAACCTGAGCCCGAACCTACTGACCAACACCCAAGCACCTGACAACACACTGAGTATGTCAGTCACGCCATGGCCTTAGGTCCACATCCCTTCCCAACTGCGGTTTTCAGGCTTCAGAACCTAGACCTTATCTCCAACCACCGCCCAGGTTTGAAAATGATGCAGAAATCAGAACTCCTGACCCATGGCTAGAAACCTTGTGATTGGCATGTTGTCCAAAGTTCAGTGTAGTTGAAACCACTGTGTCCCATGTGGCCCCGCCCATGCTCGTGGGCCACATTGGTCAGAAACACACATTGTGACCCTCAGCCTGAGCCCAGTTTTCAAGTAAGGCCTCTCAGTGGCTGGATGAAGAGACAGCATAATGGGCCTGCCAGCCCCTAGGCCCCAATTTTTAAACATAGTTTGGGTTGTCCCTTCACTCTTCCCCAGGGCTCTGCTTTGGAATTCCTCTTTGGTTGGGACACCTGAGGTAACAAAACTGAAAGGAGACCTCCCATACCACAGATTGACGAAAAACTATTGGGACCGTGCCAAATCCACAGAGAGGAAGTTTCGTCCATGGCCCATGAGGCCTCCCCACATTCCACGGCCATCATTGATACAAAATATAAAGAAAAGCCTGAGCAAGCGCCTCAGACTCGCTCTTTCTTCATATCCTGAAGAGTTCTTCTCATGGTTGTAGATAGGGCCTGCCATACCTACGTACCCACACCTAAGCTGAGTTTGTGTTTTCAGACTTCTGTCCTCAAAGTCCTGGGCCACACGCTCCAGACTGGGACCCCTGGAGCCACATATTAGGAATGTGCCTACCCAATCCATGGGAATTCTGCCCATTCCATTGTCCAAAATCTTACAAATTAGGAGAACCCTCCAAAGTCCCCGAGGCCATCTCAATAGTGTAGGTCTCCCGGGTCAAAAAAGGGCAGGCTGACAGCAGCTGAGCATCTACCTCCACTCATACCATAGATGGATGTCCCCAGAGAATAGATTGAACCAGAGAGGACCCTAGGCCATAATCAGATCCATTGCTTTGGTTTACAGGCATGTCTCCTCAAAAGTCTGGATTCCAATTCCAGCATAGGGGGTTTCCTGAGGCACCCATCAGAACAAATCTGGTCTCCACAAGAAAACTTGTTCATGGGAGCTATGTAAATAGCTTAGGAGAATACTTCAGGGTCCCGGTGCCACCGCCCCAATCTAAGGCCCCCATGGACACAAACACACATTACGCCCCATCCTCAGGAAAGTCCATTTCACCTCAGCCACCCCGGTTGCTTCCGCAGAGCCATCACATCTCAACTGTCTTGTTGCTAGGAGAAATTGGAATGCGAGGCGGGCTTCCCTGGCATCCATCCTCTAACGGTACTCTGGAGTCATTCCATATGGGATGTCCTGGAGCTGCCCAACAGGTGTCAATTGTCCCGCATAAGGAATCCTTGAAGGGGGCATCCCTGAACTCCCAACGTTGGAAACCCTCCAGGGCCTTGAGACTCCGCTAGGTTCATGAAGGGCAGTCATTCACAGAAACTCCAACCTGAGCCAACGTCTGATCCTCGCCTTGACTTCAGATGCTTGAGATATTGGTTCAGAACTGAAAGGGTTACCTGCCGTGCCCTCGGCCTGAAGCCAAAGTCTAGCTTGTGTTCTCAGACTTCTGTCCTCTACTCCTGGCCCTGTAGCCGTCAAGACTGGAAATTCCGGACCCACATTGCAGCACTCTGCCTGCACTCTAGAAAGAATATATTGCCTAATGAGCTGCCCAAGCACCTCAAATGAGGATAAACCTACACGACACTCGACTGTAACCAAATTATATAGTCTAACCTGGGTACTAATGCACTGTTGACACAACCTGAGCTAGAACCTCCTGACCAACACCCAGGCAGTTGACCGCACAATGAGCGCATACGACCCGCCAAGGCCTTAGGTCGTCATCTCTGCCCAACTGTGGTTTTCAGGCTTCCGAACCTAGACCTTATCTCCAACCAGTGCCCAGGGTTGAAAATGATGCAGAAATAAGAACTCCTTCCCCATGGCAAGAAACCTTGTGATTGGCCTGTTGTCCAAAGTTTAGTGTAGTTGAAACCAGTGTGGCCCATGTGGCCCTGCCCATGCCCGCGGGCCACATTGGTCACAAACACACATTGTGACCATCAGCCTGAGCCCAGTCCTCAAGTAAGGCCTCTCAGTGGCTGGATGAAGAGACAGCATATTGGGCCTGCCATACCCCTAGGCCCCCACTTTTAAGCATAGTTTGGGTTGTCCTTTCACTCTTTCCCAGGGCTCTGCTTTGGAATTCCTCTTTGGTTGGGACACCTGAGGTAACAAACCTGAAAGGAGACCTCCCATACCACAGATTGACGAAAAACAATTGGGACCATTCCAAATGCACAGAGAGGAAGATTCGTCCATGGCCCATAAGACCTCCCACATTACACGGCCATCATTGATACAAAATCCAGAGACAAAAGCCTGAGCAAGCGCCTCAGACTCGCTCATTCTTTATATCCAGAAGTGTTCTTCTCATGGTATGTAGATTGGGCCTGCCATACCTACGTCACCAAACCTAAGCTGAGTTTGTGTTTTCAGACTTCTGTCCTCAAAGTCCTGGGCCACACACCCTCCAGGCTGGGGCCCCTGGAGCCACACATTAGGACGCTACCTACCCCATGCATGGGAATTCTGCACATTCCATTTTCCAAAATAGTACAAATTATGAGAAACCTCCAAAGTCCCCAAGGTCATCCCAATAGTGTAGGTCTCCCGGGACAAACAAGGGCGGTCTGACACCAGCTGAGCATCCACCTCCACTCATACCATAGATGGATGAACCCAGAGAAGAAGATTGAACCAGACAGGACCCTAGGCCATAATCGGATCCATTGCTTTGGTTTACAGGCATGTCTCCTCAAATGCCTGGATTCCAATACCCGTATAGGGGGTTTCCTGAGGCACCGATCTGAACTAATCTCATCTCCCCAAGGAAACTTGAGCATGGGAGCTATGTCAAAGTTAAGGAGAATTCTTCAGGATCCCGGTGGCTCCGCCCCATTGAAGGCCCCCATGGACACAAACACATATTAGGCCCCATCCTCGGGAAAGTCCATTTCAACTCAGCCATCCCGGTTGCTCCCGCAGAGCCATCAGATCTCAACTGTCTTGTTGCTAGGAGACAATTGGAATGCGAGTCGGTCTTCCCTGGCATCCTTCCCCTAACGGTGCTCTGGAGTCATTCCGTACGGGATAGGATGTCCTGGAGCTGCCCAACAGGTCTCAATTTTCCCGCACAAGGAATCCTTCAAGGGGGCCTCCCACAACTCCCACCGTGGCAAAACCTCCATGGCCTTGAGACTCCTCTCTGTTCATGAAGGGGCAGTCATGCACAGAAACTCCAACCTGAGCCAAAGTCTGATCATCGCCTTGACTTCAGATGCTTGAGATATTGGTTCAGAACTGCAGGGGGTACCTACAATGCCCTCGCCCTGAAACCCAAGTATAGCTTGTCTTCTCAGACTTCCGCCCTCACACCCCTGGCCCAGAAGCCCTGAAGTTTGGCAATTCTGGACCCACAGTGCAGCACTCTGCCTGCCCTCTAGAAAAAAATTATTGCCTCATGAGCTGCCCAGACACCTTAAATGAGGATAAACCTACACAGCACTCGACTTTACCCAAATTATATAGTCTAACCTGGGCACTAATGCAATGTCTGAAACAACCTGAGCCCGGACCTCCAGACCAACACCCAGACAGCAGACCGCACCGAGAGCACATCAGACCCGCCATGGCCTTAGGTCATCATCTCTTCCCTACCTCAGTTTTCAGGCTTCAGAAGCAAGACCTTATATCATATCGCTGCCCAGGGGTGAGTGTGATGCAGAAATCAGAACTCCTCCTTACCCATGGCAAGAACCCTTGTGGTTGGCACGTTGTCCAATGTTCAGTGTAGGAGAAACCAGCATTCTCCCTGAGGCCCCGCCCATTCTTGAGTGCGACGAGGGCATACACACGCATTTTGATCCTCAGCATGAGTCCTGTCCTCTAGTAAGTCCTCTCAGTGGCTGAACCATTGGATGTCATAATGGGCTTGACATGTCCCTAGGCCCCAATTTATAACCAGATTTCTGATTGTCCAGTCGCCCCTCCCGAGGGCTCTACTCTGGAATCCCTCATTTGGAGGGACACCTGAGGTTAAAAAATAAAACAACAACAACAAAGAAACGGACTTCTTCCATCCCACAGAATGACCACAAAATCTTTGGACGGGGCCAAACCACCAGAGAGTAAGACACGTCCATTTCCCATGAAGTCACCCAGAAATTTTACCACCATGAGTGACACGATATCCAGAGACAAAAACTAGAGCAGGAGCCTCACTCTCGCCCTTCTTTAAAATCCCGAAGAGTTCTCCTCATGGTCTGTAGATCAGTCCTGCCATACCTATGACCTGAAACATAAGCCGAGTTTGTGTTTTCAGACAACTGTCCAAACAGCCCTGGCCTACACAACCTACAGGTTAGGCCCCTGGAGCCAAAACTGAGGACTGTACTTGCCCTCTGCAAGGGTTTTGTGTGTGCCCTTCCCAATGGCCAAAACCCTTCTAATAGGAAAAACCTTCAAAGTGCCTGATCCTTCTCCCTAGTGGTGGCTTCCCAGGAAATACAGAGGCAATCTGAGCGCATCTGTGCACCTACCTGCACTCAGACACATAGACAGATGTCCCCAGAGGTAAAAAGGAAAGAACAGGCCCCTAGGCACTAATTAGATCCGTTGCTTTGATTTCCAGGCATCTCTCCTCAGAGGCCTGGATTTCTAAACCAGCATATGGCTGTTTCTTGACTCACCCATCAGAAAACATCTCATCTACACATGGGAAACTTGCACGTTGGATCTGTGTCAAAGCCTCTGTTTCAGAGAACACTTCAAGGCCCCAGTGCCACCGCTTCATTCCAAGGTCTCCATAGACACAAAAGCACATTAGGACCCATACCCAGGAGAGTCCATTTCAACTCAGCCTCCTCGGTTGCTCCCCAAGATCCAGCAGATCTAACCTGTCTTGTTGCTAGGAGACAATTGGAATGAGAGGTGGGCTACCCAGCCATTCATCCTTAGAACCCTGCTCAGAATCATTGGCCTGGAGACCCAAACAACAGGTCTCAATTGTCCTGCAGAAGACTCTTTGCAGTTTGGAGCTGCTCACAACTCCCATAGTGGGAAAACCCCCATGGCCTCGTGATGCCCCCCGTTCATGAAGGGGCTATCAGGGACAGAAACACCAACCTGAGCGATCGTCTGACCCTCGCCCTGACTTCTGATGCACGAGATCTCGATTCAGGTCTGTAGATTGTGCCGGCCATGTCCTCACCCAGAAACCGAAGCCTAGCTTGTGTTATCAGACTTCTGTCCTCAGACTACTGGCCCACAAGTCCTCCAGTTTGGCAATCCAGAACTACAATGCAGCACTCTGCCTGCCCTCCAGAAGAAAAACATTGCCCTCTGGGGCTACAGGTATTCCAGAGTAGAGCCGTGGGGAGGGCCGACCAGACAACCAGAAATCTGGTTTAAAATTGGGGCCTAGGGACATTTCAAGCCCATTATGACATCTAATGGTCGAGCCACTGAGAGGACTTACTAGAGCACAGGACTCACGCTGAGGGTCACAATGCGTGTTTATGCCCTCTTCGCACTCAAGAATTGGCGGGTCCTCCGGGTGAATGCTGGTTTCTCCTACACTGAACGTTGGACAACATGCCAACCACAAGGTTTCTTGCCATGGGTAAGGACGAGTTCTGATTTCTGCATCACTGGCACCCCTGGGCAGTGGTTGGAGATAAGGTCTAGGTTCTGAGGCCTGAAAAACCGCAGTTGGGAAGAGATGATGACCTAAGGCCATGGCGGTTCTGATGTGCTCAGTGTGCGGTCAGCTGTCTGGGTGTTGGTCAGGAGGTCCGAGTTCAGGTTGTGTCAGACAGTGCATTAGTGCCCAGGTTAGACTATATACTTTGGGTACAGTCGAATGCCATGTAGATTTATCCTCATATAAGGTGCCTGGGCAGCTCATTAGGCCAAATTTTTTTCCTAGAGGGCAGGCAGAGTGCTGCATTGTGGGTCTGGAATTGCGAAACTTCCGGGCTTCGGGGCCTGGAGTGTGAGGACGGAAGTCTGAGAACACAAGCTAGACTTGGGTTTCAGGGCCAGGGCACGGCAGGTACCCCTGTAGATCTGAACCTATATCTCATGCATCTGAAGTCAGGGCGAGGATCAGACGTTGGCTCAGGTTGGAGTTTCTGTGCATGACGGCCCTTTCATGAAGGGAGCGGAATCTCGAGGCCATGGAGGTTTTCCCACGTTGGGAGTTGTGGGATGCCCCCTTCAAGGATTCCTTCTGCGGGACAATTGAGACTTGTTGGGCAGCTCCAGGACATTCCATATGGAATGACTCCAGGGCACCGTTCGAGGATGGATGCCTGGGAAGCCCGCCTCGCATTCCAATTGTCTCCTAGCAACAAGACAGTTTAGATCTGATGGCTCTGCGGGAGAAACCGGGGTGGCTGACTTGAAATGGACTTTCCTGAGGATGGGTCCTAATGTGTGTTTGTGTCCATGAGGGCCTTAAAATGGGGCGGTGGCACCGGGACCCTGAAGTATTCTCCTAATCTTTTGACATAGCTCAATGCACAAGGTTCCTTGTGGAGACGAGATTTGTTTTCATGGGTGCCTCAGGAAAACCTCTATGCTGGTATTGGAATCCAGGCTTTTGAGGAGACATGCCTGTAATCCAAAGCAATGTATCCGATTATGGCCTAGGGTCCTGTCTGGTTCAATCTTCTTCTCAGGGGACATCCATCTATGGTATGAGTGGAGGTAGATGCTCAGCTGGTATCAGACCGCCCTTGTTTGTCCCGGGCGACCTGCACTATTGGGATGGCCTCAGGGATTGGTAGGGTTCTCCAAATTTTACTGTTTTGGACAATGGCATCCGCCGAATTCCCATGGATTGGGTAGGCACAGTCCTAATGTGTGACTCCAGGGGCCCCAGCCTGGAGGGTGTGTGGCCCAGGACTTTGAGGACAGAAGTCTGAAAACACAAACTCAGCTTAGGTTTGGGGACGTAGGTATGGCAGGCCCGATCTATAAACCATGAGAAGAACTCTTCCGGATATGAAGAAAGAGCGAGTCTGAGGCGCTTGCTCAGGCTTTTGTCTCTGGATTTTGTATCAGGATGGTCGTGGAATGTCGGGGAGGCCTCATGGGCCATGGACGAATCTTTCTCTCTGTGGATTTGGCCCGATCCCAATTGATTTTCGTCAATCTGTGGAATGGGAGGACTCCTTTCAGGTTTGTTACCTCAGGTGTCCTGCCAAAAGAGGAATTCCAAAGAAGAGCCCTGGGGAAAAGTGAAGGGAGAACCCGAACTATGGGTAAAAATTGGGGCCTAGGGGCATGGCAAGCCCAATATGCTATCACTTCATCCAACCACTGAGAGGCCTTATTGAGGACTGGGATCAGGATGAGGGTCACAATGTGTGGTTTTGACCAATGTGGCCCGCAAACATGAGCGGGGCCTCATGGGCCACACTGGTTTCAACAACACTGAACCTTGGGCAACATGCCAACCACATGGTTTCTTGCCACGGGGAAGGAGTTGTGATTTCTGCATCACTTTCAAGCCTGGGAAGTGATTGGAGATAAGGTCTAGATTCTGAAACTTGACAACCGAGGTTGGGAAGAGATGACGACCTAAGACCATGGCGGGTCCGATGTGCTCAGTGAGCGGCCAGCTTTCTTTGTGGGGCCAGGTAATCCAGGCTCGGGCTGTGTCAAAAAGGGCAATAGTGCCCAGGTCAGCCTATATATTTGGGGTACAGTCGAATGGCGTGCAGGTTGATCCTCATTTGGAGTTTCTGGGTAGCCCCAGAGGGCAATGTTTTTCTTCCTGAGGGCAGGAAGAGTGCTGCATTATAGTTCTGGTTTTCAAACTGGAAGCTTGTGGGCCAGTAGTCTGAGGAAGGAAATCTGACTGTATAATTTGGATGCAGTCGAGTTCAGTGTAGGGTGTTCCGCAATGAGGAGCCTGGGCAGCTCATTAGGCAAGATATTTTTCTAGAGGTCAGGCAGAGTGCTGCATTGTGGGTCCGGAATTGCCAAACGTGAGGGCTTCTGGGCCAGGAGTGTGAGGACAGAAGTCTGAGAACACAAGCTAGACTTGGGCTTCAGGCCGAGGGCACGGCAGGTACCCCCTGCAAATCTGAAACGCTATCTCATGCATCAGAAGTCACAGCGAGGATCAGACGTTGGCTCTGGTTGGAGTTTCTGTGCATGACTGCCCCTTCATGAACAGAGCGGAATCTCAAGGCCATGGAGGTTTTCCCACGTTGGGAGTTGTGGGATGCCCCCTTCAAGCATTCCTTCTGCGGGACAATTGAGAATTTTTGGGCAGCTGCAAAACAGCCCATATGGAATGACTCCAGAGCACCGTTCGAGGATGGATGCCAGGTAAGCCCGCCTCGCATTCCAATTTTCTCCTAGCAACAAGACAGTTGAGATAGGATGGCTCTGCGGGATCAATCGGAGTGGCTGAGTTGAAATGGACTTTCCAGAGGATGGGGCCTAATGTGTGTTTTTGTCCATGAGGGCCTTCAAATGGGGCGGTGGCACCGGGACCCTGAAGTATTCTCCTAAGCTTTTGACATAGCTCCCATGCACAGTTTCCTTGTGGAGACGAAATTTGTTCTGATGGGTGCCTCAGGAAACCCCCTATGCTGGTCTTCGAATCCAGGCATTTGAGGAGACATGCCTGTAAACCAAAGCAATGGATCCGATTTTGGCCTAGGGTCCTGTCTGTTTCCATCTCCTTCTCTGGGGACATCCATCGATGGTATGAGTGGATGTAGATGCTCACCTGGTGTCAGACGGCCCTTCTTTGTCCAGGGAAACCTACACAATAGGGATAGCCTCGGGGACTTTGGAGGGTTATCCTAATTTGTACGATTTTGGACAATGGAATGGGCAGAATTCCTATTCATTGGGTAGGCACAATCCTAATGGGTGGCTTCAGGGCCCCCAGCCTGGATGGTGTGTGGCCCAGGACTTTGAGGACAGAAGTCAGAAAACACAAACTCAGCTTAGGTTTGGGGACGTAGGTATGGCAGGCCCAATCTCCAAACCATGAGAAGAACTCTTCAGGATATGAAGAAAGAGCGAGTCTGAGGCGCTTGCTCAGGCTTTGGTCTCTGGATTTTGTGTCAAAGATGGCCGTGGATTGTGGGGAGGCCTCATGGGCCATGGACGAATCTTCTTCTCTGTGGATTTGGCCCGGTCCCAATTGTTTTTCGTCAATCTGTGGGATGGGAGGTCTCCTTTCAGGTTTGTTACCTCAGATGTCCCAACCAAAGAGGAATTCCAAAGCAGAACCCTGCGGAAGAGTGAAGGGACAACCCAAAATATGGTTAAAAATTGGGGCCAAGGGGCATGACTGGCCAAATATGCTGTCTCTTCATCGAGACACTGAGAGGCCTGTGTTCAGGCTGAGGGTCACAATGTGTGTTTGTGACCAATGTGGCCCGTGAGCATGGGCGGGGCCTCAAGGGCCACACTTGTTTCAACTACACTGAACTTTGGACAACATGCCAATCATAAGGATTCTTGCCATGGGGAAGGAGTTCTGATTTCTGCATCATTTTCAACCCTGGGCAGTGGTTGGAGATAAGGTCTAGGTTCTGAAGCCTGAAAAGCATTTGGGAAGAGATGACGACCTAAGGCTATGGCAGGTCTGTTGTGCTCAGTGTGCGGTCAGCTGCCTGTGTGCATGTCAGGAGGTTCGGGCTCATGTTGTGTCAGACAGTGCATTAGTGCCCAGTTTAGACTATATAATTTGGGTACAGTCGAGTGCCTGTAGGTTGTTCCGCATTTGAGGAGCTGGGCAGCTCATTAGGCAAGATATTTTTCTAGAGGGCAGGCAGAGTGCTGCATTGTGGGTCTGGAATTGCCAAACGTGAGGGCTTCTGGGCCAGGAGTGTGAGGACAGAAGTCTGAGAACACAAGCTAGACTTGGGCTTCAGGCCGTGGTCAAGGCAGGTTCCGCCTGCAAAACTGAAACGATACCTCATGCATCAGAAGTCACGGCGAGGATCAGGCGTTGGCTCTGGTTGGAGTTTCTGTGCATGACTGCCCCTTCATGAATGGAGCGGAATCTCAAGGCCATGGAGGTTTTCCCACGTTGGGAGTTCTGGGATGCCCCCTTCAAGCATTATTTCTGTGGGACAATTGAGACCTGTTGGGCAGCTCCATGACATCCCATATGGAATGACTCCAGAACACCGTTCGATGATGGATGCCAGGGAAGCCCGCCTCGCATTCCAATTGTCTCCTAGCAACAAGACAGTTGAGATCGGATGGCTCTGCGGGAGCAACCGGGGTGGCTGAGTTAAAATGGACGTTCCTGAGGATGGGGCCTAATGTGTGTTTGTGTCCATGAGGGCCTTGGAATGGGGCGGTGGCACCGGGACCCTGAAGTTTTCTCCTAAGCTTTTGACATAGCTCCCATGCACAGTTTCCTTGTGAGACGAGATTTGTTCTGATGGGTGCCTCAGGAAATCCCCTATGCTGGTCTTGTAATTCAGGCATTTGAGGAGACATGCCTGTAATCCAAAGCAATGGATGCGATTTTGGCCTAGGGTCCTGTCTGTTTCCATCCCCATCTCTGAGGACATCCATCTATGGTCTGAGCGGAGGTAGATGCTCATCTGGTGTCAGACCCCCCCTTGTTTGTCCACAGAAACCTACATATTGGGATGGCCTCGGGGACATTGGAGGATTCTCCTAATTTGTACGATTTTGGACAATGGAATGGGCAGAATTCCCATGCATGGGGTAGGCACAGTCTTAATGTGTGGCTCCAGGGGCCCCAGCCTGGAGGGTGTGTGGCCCAGGACTTTGAGGACAGAAGTCTGAAAACACAAACTCAGCTTAGGTTTGGGGACGTAGGTATGGCAGGCCCAATCTCAAAACTATGAGAAGAACTCTTCAGGATATGAAGAAAGAGCGAGTCTGAGGCGCTTGCTCAGGCTTTGGTCTCTGGATTTTGTGTCAAAGATGGTCGTGGATTGTGGGGAGGCCTCATGGGCCATGGACGAATCTTCTTCTCTGTGGATTTGGCCCGGTCCCAATTGTTTTTCGTCAATCTGTGGGATGGGAGGTCTCCTTTCAGGTTTGTTACCTCAGGTGTCCCAACCAAAGAGGAATTCCAAAGCAGAGCCCTGGGGAAGAGTGAAGGGACAACCCAAACTATGGTTAAAATTTGGGGCCTACGGGCATGGCAGGCCCCATAGGCTGTCTCTTCATCCAGCCACTGAGAGGCCATACTTGAGGACTGGGCTCAGGCTGAGGGTCACAATGTGTGTTTGTGACCAATGTGGACCGCGACCATGGGCAGGGACTCATGGGCCACACTGGTTTCAACTACACTGAACTTTGGACAACATGCCAATCACAAGGTCTGTTGCTATGGGGAAGGAGTGCTGATTTCTGCATCATTTTCAACCCTGGGCAGTGGTTGGAGATAAGGTCTAGGTTCGTAAGCCTGAAAACCACAGTTGGGAAGAGATGATGACCTAAGGCCATGGTGGGTCTGATGTGCTCAGTGTGCGGTCAGCTGCCTGGTTGTTGGTCAGGAGTTTCGGGTCAGGTTGTGTCAGACAGTGCATTAGTGCCCAGGTTAGGCTATATAATTTGGGTACAGTCGAGTGCCGTGTATGTTGATCCTCATTTGAGGTGACTGGGCAGCTCAATAGGCAAGATATTTTTTCTAGAGGTCAGGCAGAGTGCTGCATTGTGGGTCCGGAATTACCAAACTTGAGGGCTTCTGGGCTAGTAGTGTGAGGACAGAAGTCTGAGAACACAAGCTAGACTTGGGCTTCAGGCCGAGGGCAAGGCAGGTACCCCTTGCACATCTGAACCAATATCTCATGCATCTGAAGTCACGGAGAGGATCAGACGTTGGCTCAGGTTGTAGTTTCTGTGCATGACTGCCCCTTCATGAACGGAGAGGAAATTCAAGGCCAAGGAGGTTTTCCCACGTGGGAGTTGTGGGTTGACCCCTTCAAGGATTCCTTCTGCGGGACAATTGAGACCTGTTGTGCAGATTACAATCTATCCATATGGAATGACTCCAGAGCACCGTTCGAGGATGGATGCCAGGGAAGCCCGCCTCACATTCCATTTGTCTCCTAGCAACATGACAGTTGAGATCGGATGGCTCTGTGGGAGCAACCGGGGTGGCTGTGTTGAAATGGACTTTCCTGAGCATGGGGCCTAATGTGTGTTTGTGTCCATGAGGACCTTGGAATGGGGCGGTGGCACCGGGACTCTGAAGTATTCTCCTAAGATTTTGACATAGGTCCCATGCACAAGATTCCTCCTGGTGAAGATTTTTTCTGATGGGTGCCTCAGGAAACCCCCGATGCTGGTATTGGAATCCAGGCTTTTGAGGAGTTATGCCTGTAAACCAAAGCAATGGATCCGATTATGGCCTAAGCTCCTGTCTGGTTCCATCTCCTTCTCTGGGGACATCCATCTATGGTCTGAGTGGAGGTAGATGTTCAGCTGGTTTCAGACCGCCCTTGTTTGTCCACAGACACCTACATATTGGGATGGCCTCAGGGACTTTGGAGGATTCTCCTAATTTGTACGATTTTGTACAATGGAATGGGCAGAATTCCCATGCATGGGGTAGGCACAATCCTAATGTGTGACTCCAGGGGCGCCAGCCTGGAGTGTGTGTGGCCCAGGAATTTGAGGACAGAAGTCTGAAAACACAAACTCAGCTTAGGTTTGGGGACGTAGGTATGGCAGGCCCTATCTACAAACCATGAGAAGAACCTTTCAGGATATTAAGAAAGAGCGAGTCTGATGCTCTTGCTCAGGCTTTGGTCTCTGGATTTTGTGTCAACAATGGCCGTGGAATGTGGGGAGGCCTCATGGGCCATGGACGAATCTTCCTTCTGTGGATTTGACCTGGTCCCAATTGTTTTTCGTCCATCTTTGGGATGGGAGGTCTCCTTTCAGGTTTGTTACCTCAGGTGTCCCAACCAAAGAGGAATTCCAAAGCGGAGACCTGGGGAAGAGTGAAGGGACAACCCAAACTATGGTTAAAATTTGGGGCCTAGGGGCATGGCAGGCCCCATATGCTGTCTCTTCATCCAGCCACTGAGAGGCCTTACTTGAGGACTGGGCTCAGGCTGAGGGTCACAATGTGTGTTTGTGACCAATGTGGCTTGCGAGCATGGGCGGGGCCTCATGGGCCACACTGGTTTCAACTACACTGAAGTTTGGACTATATGCCAATCACAAGGTCTCTTGACATGGGGAAGGAGTTCTGATTTCGGCGTCATTTTCAACCCAGGGCAGTGGTTGGAGATAAGGTCTAGGTTCGGAAGCCTGAAAACCGCAGTTGGGAAGAGATGATGACCTAAGGCCATGGTGGGTCAGATGTGCTCAATGTGCGGTCAGCTGCCTGGTTGTTGGTCAGGAGGTTCGGGCTCAGGTTGTGTCACACAGTGCATTTGTGCCCAGGTTAGACTATATAATTTGGGTACAGTCGAGTGCCGTGTAGGTTTGTCCTCATTTGAGGTGCCTGGGCAGCTCATTAGGCAAGATATTTTTGTTAGAGGGCAGGCAGAGTGCTGCATTGTGGGTCCGGAATTGCCAAACTTGAGGGCTTCTGGGCCAGTAGTGTGAGGACAGAAGTCTGAGAACACAAGCTAGACTTGGGCTTCAGGCCGAGGGTAAGGCAGGTACCCCCTGCACATCTGAACCAATATCTCATGCATCTGAAGTCAAGGCAAGGCTCAGACGTTGGCTCAGGTAGTAGTTTCTATGCATGACTGTCCCTTCTTGAACGGAGGAATCTCAAGGCCATGGAGGTTTTGCCACGTTGGGAGTTGTGGGATGCCCCCTTCAAGCATTACTTCTGCGGGACAATTGAGACCTGTTGGGCAGCTCCATGACATCCCATATGGAATGACTCCAGAACACCGTTCGATGATGGATGCCAGGGAAGCCCGCCTCGCATTCCAATTTTCTCCTAGCAACAAGACAGTTGAGATCAGATGGCTCTGCGGGAGCAACCGGGGTGGCTGAGTTAAAATGGACGTTCCTGAGGATGGGGCCTAATGTGTGTTTGTGTCCATGAGGGCCTTGGAATGGGGCGGTGGCACCGGGACCCTGAAGTATTCTCCTAAGCTTTTGACCTAGCTCCCATGCACAGTTTCCTTGTGGAGACGAGATTTGTTCTGATGGGTGCCTCAGGAAACCCCCTATGCTGGTCTTGTAATTCAGGCATTTGAGGAGACATGCCTGTAATCCAAAGCAATGGATCCGATTTTGGCCTAGGGTCCTGTCTGTTTCCATCTCCTTCTCTGGGGACATCCATCTATGGTATGAGTGGAGGTAGATGCTCAGCTGGTGTCAGACCGCCCTCGTTTGTCCCAGGAGACCTACACTATAGGGATGGCCTCGGGACTTTGGAGGGTTCTCCTAATTTGTACGATTTTGGACAATGGAATAGGCAGAATTCCTATTCATTGGGTAGGCACAATCCTAATGGGTGGCTTCAGGGTTCCCAGCCTGGATGGTGTATGGCCCAGGACTTTGAGGACAGAAGTCTGAAAACACAAACTCAGCTTAGGTTTTGGGGACGTAGGTATGGCAGGCCCAATCTACAAACCATGAGAAGAACTCTTCAGGATATGAAGAAAGTGCGAGTCTGAGGCGCTTGCTCAGGCTTTTGTGTCTGGATTTTGTATCAACGATGGCCGTGGAATGTGGGGAGGCCTCATGGGCCATGGACGAAACTTCCTCTCTGTGGATTTGGCCCAGTCCCAATTGTTTTTCGTCAATCTGTGGGATGGGAGGTCTCCTTTCAGGTTTGTTACCTCAGGTGTCCCAACCAAAGAGGAATTCCAAAGCAGAGCCCTGCGGAAGAGTGAAGGGACAACCCAAATATGGTTAAAAATTGGGGCCTAGGGGCATGACAGGACAAATATGCTGTCTCTTAATCGAGCCACTGAGAGGCCTGGGTTCAGGCTGAGGGTCACAATGTGTGTTTGTGACCAATGTGGCCCGCGAGCATGGGCGGGGCCTCATGGACCACAATGGTTTCAACTACACTGAACTTTGGACAACATGCCAATCATAAGGATTCTTGCCATGGGGAAGGAGTTCTGATTTCTGCATCATTTTCAACCCTGGGCCGTAGTTGGAGATAAGGTCTAGGTTCTGAAGCCTGAAAAGCAATTGGGAAGAGATGACGACCTAAGGCCATGGCAGGTCTGTTGTGCTCAAGGTGCAGTCAGCTGCCTGGGTGTTGGTCAGGAAGTTCGGGCTCATGTTGTGTTATACAGTGCATTAGTGCCCAGTTTAGACTGTAAAATTTGGGTACAGTCGAGTGCCTGTAGGTTGTTCCGCATTTGAGGAGCCTGGGCAGCTCATTAGGCAATATATTTTTCTAGAGGTCAGGCAGAGTGCTGCATTGGGGGTCCGGAATTGCCAAACTTGAGGGCTTCTGGGCCAGGAGTGTGATGACAGAAGTCTGAGACCACAAGCTAGACTTGGGCTTCAGGCCGAGGGCACGGCAGGTACCCCCTGCACATCTGAAACGATATCTCATGCATCAGAAGTCACGGCGAGGATCAGGCGTTGGCTCTGGTTGGAGTTTCTGTGCATGACTCCCCCTTCATGAATGGAGCGGAATCTCAAGGCCATGGAGGTTTTCCCAAGGTGGGAGTTGTGGGATGCCCCCTTCAAGGATTCCTTCTGCGGGACAATTGAGACCTGTTGGGCAGCTCCAAAACATCCCATATGGAATGACTCTAGAGCACCGTTCGAGGATGGATGCCAGGGAAGCCGCCTCGCATTCCAATTGTCTCCTAGCAACAAGAGAGTTGAGATCGGATGGCTCTGCAGGAGCAACCGGGGTGGCTGAGTTAAAATGGACGTTCCTGAGGATGGGGCCTAATGTGTGTTTGTGTCCATGAGGGCCTTGGAATGGGGCGGTGGCACTGGGACCATGAAGTATTCTCCTAAGATTTTGACATAGGTCCCATGCACAAGTTTCCTCATGGAGACGAGATATTTTCTGATGGGTGCCTCAGGAAACCCCCTAAGCTGGTATTGGTATCCAGGATTTTGAGGAGACAGGCCTGTAAACCAAAGCAATGGATCCGATTATGGCCTAGGGTCCTGTCTGGTTCCATCTCCTTCTCTGGGGACATCCATCTATGGTCTGAGTGGAGGTAGATGATCAGCTGGTGTCAGACCCCCCCTTGTTTGTCCACAGAAACCTACATATTGGGATGGCCTCGGGGACTTTGGAGGATTCTCCTAATTTGTACGATTTTGGACAATGGAATGGGCAGAATTCCCATGCATGGGGTAGGCACAGTCCTAATGTGTGGCTCCAGGGGCCCCAGCCTGGAGGGTGTGTGGCCCAGGACTTTGAGGACAGAAGTCTGAAAACACAAACTCAGCTTAGGTTTGCGGACGTAGGTATGGCAGGCCCAATCTCAAAACCATGAGAAGAACTCTTCAGGATATGAAGAAAGAGCGAGTCTGAGGCGCTTGCTCAGGCTTTGGTCTCTGGATTTTGTGTCAAAGATGGTCGTGGATTGTGGGGAGGCCTCATGGGCCATGGACGAATCTTCTTCTCTGTGGATTTGGCCCGGTCCCAATTGTTTTTCGTCAATCTGTGGGATGGGAGGTCTCCTTTCAGGTTTGTTACCTCAGGTGTCCCAACCAAAGAGGAATTCCAAAGCAGAGCCCTGGGGAAGAGTGAAGGGACAACCCAAACTATGGTTAAAATTTGGGGCCTACGGGCATGGCAGGCCCCATAGGCTGTCTCTTCATCCAGCCACTGAGAGGCCGTACTTGAGGACTGGGCTCAGGCTGAGGGTCACAATGTGTGTTTGAGACCAATGTGGACCGCGACCATGGGCAGGGACTCATGGGCCACACTGGTTTCAACTACACTGAACTTTGGACAACATGCCATCACAAGGTCTGTTGCCATGGGGAAGGAGTGCTGATTTCTGCATCATTTTCAACCCTGGGCAGTGGTTGGAGATAAGGTCTAGGTTTGTAAGCCTGAAAACCACAGTTGGGAAGAGATGATGACCTAAGGCCATGGTGGGTCTGATGTGCTCAGTGTGCGGTCAGCTGCCTGGTTGTTGGTCAGGAGTTTCAGGTCAGGTTGTGTCAGACAGTGCATTAGTGCCCAGGTTAGGCTGTATAATTTGGGTACAGTCGAGTGCCGTGTATGTTGATCTTCATTTGAGGTGACTGGGCAGCTCAATAGGCAAGATATTTTTTCTAGAGGTCAGGCAGAGTGCTGCATTGTGGGTCCGGAATTACCAAACTTGAGGGCTTCTGGGCTAGTAGTGTGAGGACAGAAGTCTGAGAACACAAGCTAGACTTGGGCTTCAGGCCGAGGGCAAGGCAGGTACCCCTTGCACATCTGAACCAATATCTCATGCATCTGAAGTCACGGAGAGGATCAGACGTTGGCTCAGATTGTAGTTTCTGTGCATGACTGCCCCTTCATGAACGGAGAGGAAATTCAAGGCCAAGGAGGTTTTCCCACGTGGGAGTTGTGGGTTGACCCCTTCAAGGATTCCTTCTGCGGGACAATTGAGACCTTTTGTGCAGATTAAAAACTATCTATATGGAATGACTCCAGAGCACCGTTCGAGGATGGATGCCAGGGAAGCCCGCCTCGCATTCCATTTGTCTCCTAGCAACATGACAGTTGAGATCGGATGGCTCTGTGGGAGCAACCGGGGTGGCTGTGTTGAAATGGACTTTCCTGAGCATGGGGCCTAATGTGTGTTTGTGTCCATGAGGACCTTGGAATTGGGCAGTGGCACCGGGACTCTGAAGTATTCTCCTAAGATTTTGACATAGGTCCCATGCACAAGTTTCCTCCTGGTGAAGATTTTTTCTGATGGGTCTCTCAGGAAACCCCCTATGCTGGAATTGGAATCCAGGCTTTTGAGGAGTTATGCCTGTAAACCAAAGCAATGGATCCGATTATGGCCTAGGCTCCTGTCTGTTTCCATCTCCTTCTCTGGGGACATCCATCTATGGTCTGAGTGGAGGTAGATGTTCAGCTGGTGTCAGACCGCCCTTGTTTGTCCACAGACACCTACATATTGGGATGGCCTCGGGGACTTTGGAGGGTTCTCTAATTTGTACAATATTGGACAATGGAATGGGCAGAATTCCCATGCATGGGGTAGGCACAATCCTAATGTGTGGCTCCAGGGGCGCCAGCCTGGAGTGTGTGTGGCCTAGGAATTTGAGGACAGAAGTCTGAAAACACAAACTCAGCTTAGGTTTGGGGACGTAGGTATGGCAGGCCCTATCTACAAACCAGGAGAAGAACCTTTCAGGATATTTAGAAAGAGCGAGTCTGATGCTCTTGCTCAGGCTTTGGTCTCTGGATTTTGTGTCAACAATGGCCGTGGAATGTGGGGAGGCCTCATGGGCCATGGACGAATCTTCCTTCTGTGGATTTGGCCTGGTCCCAATTGTTTTTCGTCCATCTTTGGGATGGGAGGTCTCCTTTCAGGTTTGTTACCTCAGGTGTCCCAACCAAAGAGGAATTCCAAAGCAGAGACCTGGGGAAGAGTGAAGGGACAACCCAAACTATAGTTAAAATTTGGGGCCTAGGGGCATGGCAGGCCCCATATGCTGTCTCTTCATCCAGCCACTGAGAGGCCTTACCTGAGGACTGGGCTCAGGCTGAGGGTCACAATGTGTGTTTGTGACCAATGTGGCTTGCGAGCATGGGCGGGGCCTCATGGGCCACACTGGTTTCAACTACACTGAAGTTTGGTCTATATGCCAATCACAAGGTCTCTTGACATGGGGAAGGTGTTCTGATTTCGGCGTCATTTTCAACCCAGGGCAGTGGTTGGAGATAAGGTCTAGGTTCGGAAGCCTGAAAACCGCAGTTGGGAAGAGATGATGACCTAAGGCCATGGTGGGTCAGATGTGCTCAATGTGTGGTCAGCTGCCTGGTTGTTGGTCAGGAGGTTCGGGCTAAGGTTGTGTCACACAGTGCATTTGTGCCCAGGTTAGACTATATAATTTGGGTACAGTCGAGTGCCGTGTATGTTTGTCCTCATTTGAGGTGCCTGGGCAGCTCATTAGGCAAGATATTTTTGTTAGAGGGCAGGCAGAGTGCTGCATTGTGGGTCCGGAATTGCCAAACTTGAGGGCTTCTGGGCCAGTAGTGTGAGGACAGAAGTCTGAGAACACAAGCTAGACTTGGGCTTCAGGCCGAGGGTAAGGCAGGTACCCCCTGCACATCTGAACCAATATCTCATGCATCTGAAGTCAAGGCAAGGCTCTGACGTTGGCTCAGGTAGTAGTTTCTATGCATGACTGTCCCTTCTTGAACGGAGGAATCTCAAGGCCATGGAGGTTTTGCCACGTTGGGAGTTGTGGGATGCCCCCTTCAAGCATTACTTCTGCGGGACAATTGAGACCTGTTGGGCAGCTCCATGACATCCCATATGGAATGACTCCAGAACACCGTTCGATGATGGATGCCAGGGAAGCCCGCCTCGCATTCCAATTTTCTCCTAGCAACAAGACAGTTGAGATCAGATGGCTCTGCGGGAGCAACCGGGGTGGCTGAGTTAAAATGGACGTTCCTGAGGATGGGGCCTAATGTGTGTTTGTGTCCATGAGGGCCTTGGAATGGGGCGGTGGCACCGGGACCCTGAAGTATTCTCCTAAGCTTTTGACATAGCTCCCATGCACAGTTTCCTTGTGGAGACGAGATTTGTTTTGATGGGTGCCTCAGGAAACCCCCTATGCTGGTCTTGTAATTCAGGCATTTGAGGAGACATGCCTGTAATCCAAAGCAATGGATCCGATTTTGGCCTAGGGTCCTGTCTGTTTCCATCTCCTTCTCTGGGGACATCCATCTATGGTATGAGTGGAGGTAGATGCTCCGCTGGTGTCAGACCGCCCTCGTTTGTCCCGGGAGACCTACACTATAGGGATGGCCTCGGGGACTTTGGAGGGTTCTCCTAATTTGTACGATTTTGGACAATGGAATAGGCAGAATTCCTATTCATGGGTAGGCACAATCCTAATGGGTGGCTTCAGGGTTCCCAGCCTGGATGGTGTATGGCCCAGGACTTTGAGGACAGAAGTCTGAAAACACAAACTCAGCTTAGGTTTTGGGGACGTAGGTATGGCAGGCCCAATCTACAAACCATGAGAAGAACTCTTCAGGATATGAAGAAAGTGCGAGTCTGAGGCGCTTGCTCAGGCTTTTGTGTCTGGATTTTGTATCAACGATGGCCGTGGAATGTGGGGAGGCCTCATGGGCCATGGACGAAACTTCCTCTCTGTGGATTTGGCCCAGTCCCAATTGTTTTTCGTCAATCTGTGGGATGGGAGGTCTCCTTTCAGGTTTGTTACCTCAGGTGTCCCAACCAAAGAGGAATTCCAAAGCAGAGCCCTGCGGAAGAGTGAAGGGACAACCCAAATATGGTTAAAAATTGAGGCCTAGGGGCATGACAGGACAAATATGCTGTCTCTTAATCGAGCCACTGAGAGGCCTGGGTTCAGGCTGAGGGTCACAATGTGTGTTTGTGACCAATGTGGCCCGCGAGCATGGGCGGGGCCTCATGGACCACAATGGTTTCAACTACACTGAACTTTGGACAACATGCCAATCATAAGGATTCTTGCCATGGGGAAGGAGTTCTGATTTCTGCATCATTTTCAACCCTGGGCCGTAGTTGGAGATAAGGTCTAGGTTCTGAAGCCTGAAAAGCAATTGGGAAGAGATGACGACCTAAGGCCATGGCAGGTCTGTTGTGCTCAAGGTGCGGTCAGCTGCCTGGGTGTTGGTCAGGAAGTTCGGGCTCATGTTGTGTTATACAGTGCATTAGTGCCCAGTTTAGACTGTAAAATTTGGTTACAGTCGAGTGCCTGTAGGTTGTTCCGCATTTGAGGAGCCTGGGCAGCTCATTAGGCAAGATATTTTTCTAGAGGTCAGGCAGAGTGCTGCATTGGGGGTCCGGAATTGCCAAACTTGAGGGCTTCTGGGCCAGGAGTGTGAGGACAGAAGTCTGAGACCACAAGCTAGACTTGGGCTTCAGGCCGAGGGCACGGCAGGTACCCCCTGCACATCTGAAACGATATCTCATGCATCAGAAGTCACGGCGAGGATCAGGCGTTGGCTCTGATTGGAGTTTCTGTGCATGACTCCCCCTTCATGAATGGAGCGGAATCTCAAGGCCATGGAGGTTTTCCCAAGTTGGGAGTTGTGGGATGCCCCCTTCAAGGATTCCTTCTCCGGGACAATTGAGACCTGTTGGGCTGCTCCAAAACATCCCATATGGAATGACTCTAGAGCACCGTTCGAGGATGGATGCCAGGGAAGCCCGCCTCGCATTCCAATTGTCTCCTAGCAACAAGACAGTTGAGATCGGATGGCTCTGCAGGAGCAACCGGGGTGGCTGAGCTGAAATGGACTTTCCTGAGCATGGGGCCTAATGTGTGTTTGTGTCCATGAGGGCCTTGGAATGGGGCGGTGGCACCAGGACCCTGAAGTATTCTCCTAAGATTTTGACATAGGTCCCATGCACAAGTTTCCTCATGGAGACGAGATATTTTCTGATGGGTGCCTCAGGAAACCCCCTAAGCTGGTATTGGTATCCAGGATTTTGAGGAGACAGGCCTGTAAACCAAAGCAATGGATCCGATTATGGCCTAGGGTCCTGTCTGGTTCCATCTCCTTCTCTGGGGACATCCATCTATGGTCTGAGTGGAGGTAGATGATCAGCTGGTGTCAGACCCCCCCTTGTTTGTCCACAGAAACCTACATATTGGGATGGCCTCGGGGACTTTGGAGGATTCTCCTAATTTGTACGATTTTGGACAATGGAATGGGCAGAATTCCCATGCATGGGGTAGGCACAGTCCTAATGTGTGGCTCCAGGGGCCCCAGCCTGGAGGGTGTGTGGCCCAGGACTTTGAGGACAGAAGTCTGAAAACACAAACTCAGCTTAGGTTGGGGACGTAGGTATGGCAGGCCCAATCTCAAAACCATGAGAAGAACTCTTCAGGATATGAAGAAAGAGCAAGTCTGAGGCGCTTGCTCAGGCTTTGGTCTCTGGATTTTTTGTCAAAGATGGCCGTGGATTGTGGGGAGGCCTCATGGGCCATGGACGAATCTTCTTCTCTGTGGATTTGGCCCGGTCCCAATTTTTTTCGTCAATCTGTGGGATGGAAGGTCTCCTTTCAGGTTTGTTACCTCAGGTGTCCCAACCAAAGAGGAATTCCAAAGCAGAGCCCTGGGGAAGAGTGAAGGGACAACCCAAACTATGGTTAAAATTTGGGGCCTACGGGCATGGCAGGCCCCATAGGCTGTCTCTTCATCCAGCCACTGAGAGGCCATACTAGAGGACTGGGCTCAGGCTGAGGGTCACAATGTGTGTTTGTGACCAATGTGGACCGCGACCATGGGCAGGGACTCATGGGCCACACTGGTTTCAACTACACTGAACTTTGGACAACATGCCAATCACAAGGTCTGTTGCCATGGGGAAGGAGTGCTGATTTCTGCATCATTTTCAACCCTGGGCAGTGGTTGGAGATAAGGTCTAGGTTCGTAAGCCTGAAAACCACAGTTGGGAAGAGATGATGACCTAAGGCCATGGTGGGTCTGATGTGCTCAGTGTGCGGTCAGCTGCCTGGTTGTTGGTCAGGAGTTTCAGGTCAGGTTGTGTCAGACAGTGCATTAGTGCCCAGGTTAGGCTGTATAATTTGGGTACAGTCGAGTGCCGTGTATGTTGATCCTCATTTGAGGTGACTGGGCAGCTCAATAGGCAAGATATTTTTTCTAGAGGTCAGGCAGAGTGCTGCATTGTGGGTCCGGAATTACCAAACTTGAGGGCTTCTGGGCTAGTAGTGTGAGGACAGAAGTCTGAGAACACAAGCTAGACTTGGGCTTCAGGCCGAGGGCAAGGCAGGTACCCCTTGCACATCTGAACCAATATCTCATGCATCTGAAGTCACGGAGAGGATCAGACGTTGGCTCAGGTTGTAGTTTCTATGCATGACTGCCCCTTCATGAACGGAGAGGAAATTCAAGGCCAAGGAGGTTTTCCCACGTGGGAGTTGTGGGTTGACCCCTTCAAGGATTCATTCTGCGGGACAATTGAGACCTGTTGTGCAGATTAAAATCTATCCATATGGAATGACTCCAGAGCACCGTTCGAGGATGGATGCCAGGGAAGCCCGCCTCGCATTCCATTTGTCTCCTAGCAACATGACAGTTGAGATCGGATGGCTCTGTGGGAGCAACCGGGGTGGCTGTTATGAAATGGACTTTCCTGAGCATGGGGCCTAATGTGTGTTTGTGTCCATGAGGACCTTGGAATGGGGCGGTGGCACCGGGACTCTGAAGTATTCTCCTAAGATTTTGACATAGGTCCCATGCACAAGTTTCCTCCTGGTGAAGATTTTTTCTGATGGGTGCCTCAGGAAACCCCCGATGCTGGTATTGGAATCCAGGCTTTTGAGGAGTTATGCCTGTAAACCAAAGCAATGGATCCGATTATGGCCTAGGCTCCTGTCTGGTTCCATCTCCTTCTCTGGGGACATCCATCTATGGTCTGAGTGGAGGTAGATGTTCAGCTGGTGTCAGACCTCCCTTGTTTGTCCACAGACACCTACATATTGGGATGGCCTCGGGGACTTTGGAGGATTCTCCTAATTTGTACGATTTTGGACAATGGAATAGGCAGAATTCCCATGCATGGGGTAGGCACAATCCTAATGTGTGGCTCCAGGGGCGCCAGCCTGGAGTGTGTGTGGCCCAGGAATTTGAGGACAGAAGTCTGAAAACACAAACTCAGCTTAGGTTTGGGGACGTAGGTATGGCAGGCCCTATCTACAAACCATGAGAAGAACCTTTCAGGATATTAAGAAAGAGCGAGTCTGATGCTCTTGCTCAGGCTTTGGTCTCTGGATTTTGTGTCAACAATGGCCGTGGAATGTGGGGAGGCCTCATGGGCCATGGACGAATCTTCCTTCTGTGGATTTGACCTGGTCCCAATTGTTTTTCGTCCATCTTTGGGATGGGAGGTCTCCTTTCAGGTTTGTTACCTCAGGTGTCCCAACCAAAGAGGAATTCCAAAGCAGAGACCTGGGGAAGAGTGATGGGACAACCCAAACTATGGTTAAAATTTGGGGCCTAGGGGCATGGCAGGCCCCATATGCTGTCTCTTCATCCAGCCACTGAGAGGCCTTACTTGAGGACTGGGCTCAGGCTGAGGGTCACAATGTGTGTTTGTGACCAATGTGGCTTGCGAGCATGGGCGGGGCCTCATGGGCCACACTGGTTTCAACTACACTGAAGTTTGGACTATATGCCAATCACAAGGTCTCTTGACATGGGGAAGGAGTTCTGATTTCGGCGTCATTTTCAACCCAGGGCAGTGGTTGGAGATAAGGTCTAGGTTCGGAAGCCTGAAAACCGCAGTTGGGAAGAGATGATGACCTAAGGCCATGGTGGGTCAGATGTGCTCAATGTGCGGTCAGCTGCCTGGTTGTTGGTCAGGAGGTTCGGGCTCAGGTTGTGTCACACAGTGCATTTGTGCCCAGGTTAGACTATATAATTTGGGTACAGTCGAGTGCCGTGTAGGTTTGTCCTCATTTGAGGTGCCTGGGCAGCTCATTAGGCAAGATATTTTTGTTAGAGGGCAGGCAGAGTGCTGCATTGTGGGTCCGGAATTGCCAAACTTGAGGGCTTCTGGGCCAGTAGTGTGAGGACAGAAGTCTGAGAACACAAGCTAGACTTGGGCTTCAGGCCGAGGGTAAGGCAGGTACCCCCTGCACATCTGAACCAATATCTCATGCATCTGAAGTCAAGGCAAGGCTCAGACGTTGGCTCAGGTAGTAGTTTCTATGCATGACTGTCCCTTCTTGAACGGAGGAATCTCAAGGCCATGGAGGTTTTGCCACGTTGGGAGTTGTGGGATGCCCCCTTCAAGCATTACTTCTGCGGGACAATTGAGACCTGTTGGGCAGCTCCATGACATCCCATATGGAATGACTCCAGAACACCGTTCGATGATGGATGCCAGGGAAGCCCGCCTCGCATTCCAATTGTCTCCTAGCAAAAAGACAGTTGAGATCGGATGGCTCTGCGGGAGCAACCGGGGTGGCTGAGTTAAAATGGACGTTCCTGAGGATGGGGCCTAATGTGTGTTTGTGTCCATGAGGGCCTTGGAATGGGGCGGTGGCACCGGGACCCTGAAGTATTCTCCTAAGCTTTTGACCTAGCTCCCATGCACAGTTTCCTTGTGGAGACGAGATTTGTTCTGATGGGTGCCTCAGGAAACCCCCTATGCTGGTCTTGTAATTCAGGCATTTGAGGAGACATGCCTGTAATCCAAAGCAATGGATCCGATTTTGGCCTAGGGTCCTGTCTGTTTCCATCTGCTTCTCTGGGGACATCCATCTATGGTATGAGTGGAGGTAGATGCTCAGCTGGTGTCAGACCGCCCTCGTTTGTCCCGGGAGACCTACACTATAGGGATTGCCTCGGGGACTTTGGAGGGTTCTCCTAATTTGTACGATTTTGGACAATGGAATGGGCAGAATTCCTATTCATTGGGTAGGCACAATCCTAATGGGTGGCTTCAGGGTTCCCAGCCTGGATGGTGTATGGCCCAGGACTTTGAGGACAGAAGTCTGAAAACACAAACTCAGCTTAGGTTTTGGGGACGTAGGTATGGCAGGCCCAATCTACAAACCATGAGAAGAACTCTTCAGGATATGAAGAAGGTGCGATTCTTAGGCGCTTGCTCAGGCTTTTGTGTCTGGATTTTGTATCAACGATGGCCATGGAATGTGGGGAGGCCTCATGGGCCATGGACGAAACTTCCTCTCTGTGGATTTGGCCCAGTCCCAATTGTTTTTCGTCAATCTGTGGGATGGGAGGTCTCCTTTCAGGTTTGTTACCTCAGGTGTCCCAACCAAAGAGGAATTCCAAAGCAGAGCCCTGCGGAAGAGTGAAGGGACAACCCAAATATGGTTAAAAATTGGGGCCTAGGGGCATGACAGGCCAAATATGCTGTCTCTTAATCGAGCCACTGAGAGGCCTGGGTTCAGGCTGAGACTCACAATGTATGTTTGTGACCAATGTGGCCCGCGAGCATGGGCGGGGCCTCATGGACCACAATGGTTTCAACTACACTGAACTTTGGACAACATGCCAATCATAAGGATTCTTGCCATGGGGAAGGAGTTCTGATTTCTGCATCATTTTCAACCTTGGGCCGTAGTTGGAGATAAGGTCTAGGTTCTGAAGCCTGAAAAGCAATTGGGAAGAGATGACGACCTAAGGCCATGGCAGGTCTGTTGTGCTAAAGGTGCGGTCAGCTGCCTGGGTGTTGGTCAGGAAGTTCGGGCTCATGTTGTGTTATACAGTGCATTAGTGCCCAGTTTAGACTGTAAAATTTGGGTACAGTCGAGTGCCTGTAGGTTTTCCGCATTTGAGGAGCCTGGGCAGCTCATTAGGCAAGATATTTTTCTAGAGGTCAGGCAGAGTGCTGCATTGTGGGTCCGGAATTGCCAAACTTGAGGGCTTCTGGGCCAGGAGTGTGAGGACAGAAGTCTGAGACCACAAGCAAGACTTGGGCTTCAGGCCGAGGGCACGGTAGGTACCCCCTGCACATCTGAAACGATATCTCATGCATCAGAAGTCACGGCGAGGATCAGGCGTTGGCTCTGGTTGGAGTTTCTGTGCATGACTCCCCCTTCATGAATGGAGCGGAATCTCAAGGCCATGGAGGTTTTCCCAAGTTGGGAGTTGTGGGATGCCCCCTTCAAGGATTCCTTCTGCGGGACAATTGAGACCTGTTGGGCAGCTCCAAAACATCCCATATGGAATGACTCTAGAGCACCGTTCGAGATGGATGCCAGGGAAGCCGCCTCGCATTCCAATTGTCTCCTAGCAACAAGAGAGTTGAGATCGGATGGCTCTGCAGGAGCAACCGGGGTGGCTGAGTTAAAATGGACGTTCCTGAGGATGGGGCCTAATGTGTGTTTGTGTCCATGAGGGCCTTGGAATGGGGCGGTGGCACCGGGACCCTGAAGTATTCTCCTAAGATTTTGACATAGGTCCCATGCACAAGTTTCCTCATGGAGACGAGATATTTTCTGATGGGTGCCTCAGGAAACCCCCTAAGCTGGTATTGGTATCCAGGATTTTGAGGAGACTGGCCTGTAAACCAAAGCAATGGATCCGATTATGGCCTAGGGTCCTGTCTGGTTCCATCTCCTTCTCTGGGGACATCCATCTATGGTCTGAGTGGAGGTAGATGCTGAGCTGGTGTCAGACCCCCCCTTGTTTGTCCACAGAAACCTACATATTGGGATGGCCTCGGGGACTTTGGAGGATTCTCCTAATTTGTACGATTTTGGACAATGGAATGGGCAGAATTCCCATGCATGGGGTAGGCACAGTCCTAATGTGTGGCTCCAGGGGCCCCAGCCTGGAGGGTGTGTGGCCCAGGACTTTGAGGACAGAAGTCTGAAAACACAAACTCAGCTTAGGTTTGCGGACGTAGGTATGGCAGGCCCAATCTCAAAACCATGAGAAGAACTCTTCAGGATATGAAGAAAGAGCGAGTCTGAGGCGCTTGCTCAGGCTTTGGTCTCTGGATTTTGTGTCAAAGATGGCCGTGGATTGTGGGGAGGCCTCATGGGCCATGGACGAATCTTCTTCTCTGTGGATTTGGCCCGGTCCCAATTGTTTTTCGTCAATCTGTGGGATGGGAGGTCTCCTTTCAGGTTTGTTACCTCAGGTGTCCCAACCAAAGAGGAATTCCAAAGCAGAGCCCTGGGGAAGAGTGAAGGGACAACCCAAACTATGGTTAAAATTTGGGGCCTACGGGCATGGCAGGCCCCATAGGCTGTCTCTTCATCCAGCCACTGAGAGGCCATACTTGAGGACTGGGCTCAGGCTGAGGGTCACAATGTGTGTTTGTGACCAATGTGGACCGCGACCATGGGCAGGGACTCATGGGCCACACTGGTTTCAACTACACTGAACTTTGGACAACATGCCAATCACAAGGTCTGTTGCCATGGGGAAGGAGTGCTGATTTCTGCATCATTTTCAACCCTGGGCAGTGGTTGGAGATAAGGTCTAGGTTCGTAAGCCTGAAAACCACAGTTGGGAAGAGATGATGACCTAAGGCCATGGTGGGTCTGATGTGCTCAGTGTGCGGTCAGCTGCCTGGTTGTTGGTCAGGAGTTTCGGGTCAGGTTGTGTCAGACAGTGCATTAGTGCCCAGGTTAGGCTGTATAATTTGGGTACAGTCGAGTGCCGTGTATGTTGATCCTCATTTGAGGTGACTGGGCAGCTCAATAGGCAAGATATTTTTTCTAGAGGTCAGGGAGAGTGCTGCATTGTGGGTCCGGAATTACCAAACTTGAGGGCTTCTGGGCTAGTAGTGTGAGGACAGAAGTCTGAGAACACAAGCTAGACTTGGGCTTCTGGCCGAGGGCAAGGCAGGTACCCCTTGCACATCTGAACCAATATCTCATGCATCTGAAGTCACGGAGAGGATCAGACGTTGGCTCAGGTTGTAGTTTCTGTGCATGACTGCCCCTTCATGAACGGAGAGAAAATTCAAGGCCAAGGAGGTTTTCCCACGTGGGAGTTGTGGGTTGACCCCTTCAAGGATTCCTTCTGCGGGACAATTGAGACCTTTTGTGCAGATTAAAAACTATCTATATGGAATGACTCCAGAGCACCGTTCGAGGATGGATGCCAGGGAAGTCCGCCTCGCATTCCATTTGTCTCCTAGCAACATGACAGTTGAGATCGGATGGCTCTGTGGGAGCAACCGGGGTGGCTGTGTTGAAATGGACTTTCCTGAGCATGGGGCCTAATGTGTGTTTGTGTCCATGAGGACCTTGGAATGGGGCGGTGGCACCGGGACTCTGAAGTATTCTCCTAAGATTTTGACATAGGTCCCATGCACAAGTTTCCTCCTGGTGAAGATTTTTTCTGATGGGTGCCTCAGGAAACCCCCTATGCTGGTATTGGAATCCAGGCTTTTGAGGAGTTATGCCTGTAAACCAAAGCAATGGATCCGATTATGGCCTAGGCTCCTGTCTGGTTCCATCTCCTTCTCTGGGGACATCCATCTATGGTCTGAGTGGAGGTAGATGTTCAGCTGGTGTCAGACCGCCCTTGTTTGTCCACAGACACCTACATATTGGGATGGCCTCAGGGACTTTGGAGGATTCTCCTAATTTGTACGATTTTGGACAATGGAATGGGCAGAATTCCCATGCATGGGGTAGGCACAATCCTAATGTGTGGCTCCAGGGGCGCCAGCCTGGAGTGTGTGTGGCCCAGGAATTTGAGGACAGAAGTCTGAAAACACAAACTCAGCTTAGGTTTGGGGACGTAGGTATGGCAGGCCCTATCTACAAACCAGGAGAAGAACCTTTCAGGATATTTAGAAAGAGCGAGTCTGATGCTCTTGCTCAGGCTTTGGTCTCTGGATTTTGTGTCAACAATGGCCGTGGAATGTGGGGAGGCCTCATGGGCCATGGACGAATCTTCCTTCTGTGGATTTGGCCTGGTCCCAATTGTTTTTCGTCCATCTTTGGGATGGGAGGTCTCCTTTCAGGTTTGTTACCTCAGGTGTCCCAACCAAAGAGGAATACCAAAGCAGAGACCAATGTGGCTTGCGAGCATGGGCGGGGCCTCATGGGCCACACTGGTTTCAACTACACTGAAGTTTGGACTATATGCCAATCACAAGGTCTCTTGACATGGGGAAGGAGTTCTGATTTCGGCGTCATTTTCAACCCAGGGCAGTGGTTGGAGATAATGTCTAGGTTCGGAAGCCTGAAAACCGCAGTTGGGAAGAGATGATGACCTAAGGCCATGGTGGGTCAGATGTGCTCAATGTGCGGTCAGCTGCCTGGTTGTTGGTCAGGAGGTTCGGGCTCAGGTTGTGTCACACAGTGCATTTGTGCCCAGGTTAGACTATATAATTTGGGTACAGTCGAGTGCCGTGTAGGTTTGTCCTCATTTGAGGTGCCTGGGCAGCTCACTAGGCAAGATATTTTTGTTAGAGGGCAGGCAGAGTGCTGCATTGTGGGTCCGGAATTGCCAAACTTGAGGGCTTCTGGGCCAGTAGTGTGAGGACAGAAGTCTGAGAACACAAGCTAGACTTGGGCTTCAGGCCGAGGGTAAGGCAGGTACCCCCTGCACATCTGAACCAATATCTCATGCATCTGAAGTCAAGGCAAGGCTCAGACGTTGGCTCAGGTAGTAGTTTCTATGCATGACTGTCCCTTCTTGAACGGAGGAATCTCAAGGCCATGGAGGTTTTGCCACGTTGGGAGTTGTGGGATGCCCCCTTCAAGCATTACTTCTGCGGGACAATTGAGACCTGTTGGGCAGCTCCATGACATCCCATATGGAATGACTCCAGAACACCGTTCGATGATGGATGCCAGGGAAGCCCGCCTCGCATTCCAATTGTCTCCTAGCAAAAAGACAGTTGAGATCGGATGGCTCTGCGGGAGCAACCGGGGTGGCTGAGTTAAAATGGACGTTCCTGAGGATGGGGCCTAATGTGTGTTTGTGTCCATGAGGGCCTTGGAATGGGGCGGTGGCACCGGGACCCGAAAGTATTCTCCTAAGCTTTTGACCTAGCTCCCATGCACAGTTTCCTTGTGGAGACGAGATTTGTTCTGATGGGTGCCTCAGGAAACCCCCTATGCTGGTCTTGTAATTCAGGCATTTGAGGAGACATGCCTGTAATCCAATGGATCCGATTTTGGCCTAGGGTCCTGTCTGTTTCCATCTCCTTCTCTGGGGACATCCATCTATGGTATGAGTGGAGGTAGATGCTCAGCTGGTGTCAGACCGCCCTCGTTTGTCCCGGGAGACCTACACTATAGGGATGGCCTCGGGGACTTTGGAGGGTTCTCCTAATTTGTACGATTTTGGACAATGGAATGGGCAGAATTCCTATTCATTGGGTAGGCACAATCCTAATGGGTGGCTTCAGGGTTCCCAGCCTGGTTGGTGTATGGCCCAGGACTTTGAGGACAGAAGTCTGAAAACACAAACTCAGCTTAGGTTTTGGGACGTAGGTATGGCAGGCCCAATCTACAAACCATGAGAAGAACTCTTCAGGATATGAAGAAAGTGCGAGTCTGAGGCGCTTGCTCAGGCTTTTGTGTCTGGATTTTGTATCAACGATGGCCGTGGAATGTGGGGAGGCCTCATGGGCCATGGACGAAACTTCCTCTCTGTGGATTTGGCCCAGTCCCAATTGTTTTTCGTCAATCTGTGGGATGGGAGGTTAAAAATTGGGGCCTAGGGGCATGACAGGACAAATATGCTGTCTCTTAATCGAGCCACTGAGAGGCCTGGGTTCAGGCTGAGGGTCACAATGTGTGTTTGTGACCAATGTGGCCCGCGAGCATGGGCGGGGCCTCATGGACCACAATGGTTTCAACTACACTGAACTTTGGACAACATGCCAATCATAAGGATTCTTGCCATGGTGGGTCTGATGTGCTCAGTGTGCGGTCAGCTGCCTGGTTGTTGGTCAGGAGTTTCGGGTCAGGTTGTGTCAGACAGTGCATTAGTGCCCAGGTTAGGCTATATAATTTGGGTACAGTCGAGTGCCGTGTATGTTGATCCTCATTTGAGGTGACTGGGCAGCTCAATAGGCAAGATATTTTTTCTAGAGGGCAGGCAGAGTGCTGCATTGTGGGTTCGGAATTACCAAACTTGAGGGATTCTGGGCTAGTAGTGTGAGGACAGAAGTCTGGGAACACAAGCTAGACTTGGGCTTCAGGCCGAGGGCAAGGCAGGTACCCCTTGCACATCTGAACCAATATCTCATGCATCTGAAGTCACGGAGAGGATCAGACGTTGGCTCAGGTGTAGTTTCTGTGCATGACTTCCCTTCATGAACGGAGAGGAATTTCAAGGCCAAGGAGGTTTTCCCACGTGGGAGTTGTGGGATGCCCCCTTCAAGGATTCCTTCTGTGGGACAATTGAGACCTGTTGGACAGCTTAAAAACTATCCATATGGAATGACTCCAGAGCACCGTTCGAGGATGGATGCCCGCCTCGCATTCCATTTGTCTCCTAGCAACATGACAGTTGAGATCGGATGGCTCTGTGGGGACGTAGGTATGGCAGGACCAATCTACAAACCATGTGGAGGATTCTCCTAATTTGTACGATTTTGGACAATGGAATGGGCAGAATTCCCATGCATGGGGTAGGCACAGTCCTAATGTGTGGCTCCAGGGGCCCCAGCCTGGAGGGTGTGTGGCCCAGGACTTTGAGGACAGAAGTCTGAAAACACAAACTCAGCTTAGGTTGGGGACGTAGGTATGGCAGGCCCAATCTCAAAACCATGAGAAGAACTCTTCAGGATATGAAGAAAGAGCAAGTCTGAGGCGCTTGCTCAGGCTTTGGTCTCTGGATTTTTTGTCAAAGATGGCCGTGGATTGTGGGGAGGCCTCATGGGCCATGGACGAATCTTCTTCTCTGTGGATTTGGCCCGGTCCCAATTTTTTTCGTCAATCTGTGGGATGGAAGGTCTCCTTTCAGGTTTGTTACCTCAGGTGTCCCAACCAAAGAGGAATTCCAAAGCAGAGCCCTGGGGAAGAGTGAAGGGACAACCCAAACTATGGTTAAAATTTGGGGCCTACGGGCATGGCAGGCCCCATAGGCTGTCTCTTCATCCAGCCACTGAGAGGCCATACTAGAGGACTGGGCTCAGGCTGAGGGTCACAATGTGTGTTTGTGACCAATGTGGACCGCGACCATGGGCAGGGACTCATGGGTCACACTGGTTTCAACTACACTGAACTTTGGACAACATGCCAATCATAAGGATTCTTGCCATGGGGGAGGAGTTCCGATTTCTGCATCATTTTCAACCCTGGGCCGTAGTTGGAGATAAGGTCTAGGTTCTGAAGCCTGAAAAGCAATTGGGAAGAGATGACGACCTAAGGCCATGGCAGGTCTGTTGGGCTCAAGGTGCGGTCAGCTGCCTGGGTGTTGGTCAGGAAGTTCGGGCTCATGTTGTGTTATACAGTGCATTAGTGCCCAGTTTAGACTGTAAAATTTGGGTACAGTCGAGTGCCTGTAGGTTGTTCCGCATTTGAGGAGCCTGGGCAGCTCATTAGGCAAGATATTTTTCTAGAGGTCAGGCAGAGTGCTGCATTGTGGGTTCGGAATTACCAAACTTGAGGGATTCTGGGCTAGTAGTGTGAGGACAGAAGTCTGGGAACACAAGCTAGACTTGGGCTTCAGGCCGAGGGCAAGGCAGGTACCCCTTGCACATCTGAACCAATATCTCATGCATCTGAAGTCACGGAGAGGATCAGACGTTGGCTCAGGTGTAGTTTCTGTGCATGACTTCCCTTCATGAACGGAGAGGAATTTCAAGGCCAAGGAGGTTTTCCCACGTGGGAGTTGTGGGATGCCCCCTTCAAGGACTCCTTCTGTGGGACAATTGAGACCTGTTGGACAGCTTAAAAACTATCCATATGGAATGACTCCAGAGCACCGTTCGAGGATGGATGCCCGCCTCGCATTCCATTTGTCTCCTAGCAACATGACAGTTGAGATCGGATGGCTCTGTGGGGACGTAGGTATGGCAGGACCAATCTACAAACCATGTGGAGGATTCTCCTAATTTGTACGATTTTGGACAATGGAATGGGCAGAATTCCCATGCATGGGGTAGGCACAGTCCTAATGTGTGGCTCCAGGGGCCCCAGCCTGGAGGGTGTGTGGCCCAGGACTTTGAGGACAGAAGTCTGAAAACACAAACTCAGCTTAGGTTGGGGACGTAGGTATGGCAGGCCCAATCTCAAAACCATGAGAAGAACTCTTCAGGATATGAAGAAAGAGCAAGTCTGAGGCGCTTGCTCAGGCTTTGGTCTCTGGATTTTTTGTCAAAGATGGCCGTGGATTGTGGGGAGGCCTCATGGGCCATGGACGAATCTTCTTCTCTGTGGATTTGGCCCGGTCCCAATTTTTTTCGTCAATCTGTGGGATGGAAGGTCTCCTTTCAGGTTTGTTACCTCAGGTGTCCCAACCAAAGAGGAATTCCAAAGCAGAGCCCTGGGGAAGAGTGAAGGGACAACCCAAACTATGGTTAAAATTTGGGGCCTACGGGCATGGCAGGCCCCATAGGCTGTCTCTTCATCCAGCCACTGAGAGGCCATACTAGAGGACTGGGCTCAGGCTGAGGGTCACAATGTGTGTTTGTGACCAATGTGGACCGCGACCATGGGCAGGGACTCATGGGTCACACTGGTTTCAACTACACTGAACTTTGGACAACATGCCAATCATAAGGATTCTTGCCATGGGGGAGGAGTTCCGATTTCTGCATCATTTTCAACCCTGGGCCGTAGTTGGAGATAAGGTCTAGGTTCTGAAGCCTGAAAAGCAATTGGGAAGAGATGACGACCTAAGGCCATGGCAGGTCTGTTGGGCTCAAGGTGCGGTCAGCTGCCTGGGTGTTGGTCAGGAAGTTCGGGCTCATGTTGTGTTATACAGTGCATTAGTGCCCAGTTTAGACTGTAAAATTTGGGTACAGTCGAGTGCCTGTAGGTTGTTCCGCATTTGAGGAGCCTGGGCAGCTCATTAGGCAAGATATTTTTCTAGAGGTCAGGCAGAGTGCTGCATTGTGGGTCCAGAATTGCCAAACTTGAGTGCTTCTGGGCCAGGAGTGTGAGGACAGAAGTCTGAGACCACAAGCTAGACTTGGGCTTCAGGCCGAGGGCACGGCAGGTACCCCTTGCACATCTGAACCAATATCTCATGCATCTGAAGTCACGGAGAGGATCAGACGTTGGCTCAGGTGTAGTTTCTGTGCATGACTTCCCTTCATGAACGGAGAGGAATTTCAAGGCCAAGGAGGTTTTCCCACGTGGGAGTTGTGGGATGCCCCCTTCAAGGACTCCTTCTGTGGGACAATTGAGACCTGTTGGACAGCTTAAAAACTATCCATATGGAATGACTCCAGAGCACCGTTCGAGGATGGATGCCCGCCTCGCATTCCATTTGTCTCCTAGCAACATGACAGTTGAGATCGGATGGCTCTGTGGGGACGTAGGTATGGCAGGACCAATCTACAAACCATGTGGAGGATTCTCCTAATTTGTACGATTTTGGACAATGGAATGGGCAGAATTCCCATGCATGGGGTAGGCACAGTCCTAATGTGTGGCTCCAGGGGCCCCAGCCTGGAGGGTGTGTGGCCCAGGACTTTGAGGACAGAAGTCTGAAAACACAAACTCAGCTTAGGTTGGGGACGTAGGTATGGCAGGCCCAATCTCAAAACCATGAGAAGAACTCTTCAGGATATGAAGAAAGAGCAAGTCTGAGGCGCTTGCTCAGGCTTTGGTCTCTGGATTTTTTGTCAAAGATGGCCGTGGATTGTGGGGAGGCCTCATGGGCCATGGACGAATCTTCTTCTCTGTGGATTTGGCCCGGTCCCAATTTTTTTCGTCAATCTGTGGGATGGAAGGTCTCCTTTCAGGTTTGTTACCTCAGGTGTCCCAACCAAAGAGGAATTCCAAAGCAGAGCCCTGGGGAAGAGTGAAGGGACAACCCAAACTATGGTTAAAATTTGGGGCCTACGGGCATGGCAGGCCCCATAGGCTGTCTCTTCATCCAGCCACTGAGAGGCCATACTACAGGACTGGGCTCAGGCTGAGGGTCACAATGTGTGTTTGTGACCAATGTGGACCGCGACCATGGGCAGGGACTCATGGGCCACACTGGTTTCAACTACACTGAACTTTGGACAACATGCCAATCATAAGGATTCTTGCCATGGGGAAGGAGTTCCGATTTCTGCATCATTTTCAACCCTGGGCCGTAGTTGGAGATAAGGTCTAGGTTCTGAAGCCTGAAAAGCAATTGGGAAGAGATGACGACCTAAGGCCATGGCAGGTCTGTTGGGCTCAAGGTGCGGTCAGCTGCCTGGGTGTTGGTCAGGAAGTTCGGGCTCATGTTGTGTTATACAGTGCATTAGTGCCCAGTTTAGACTGTAAAATTTGGGTACAGTCGAGTGCCTGTAGGTTGTTCCGCATTTGAGGAGCCTGGGCAGCTCATTAGGCAAGATATTTTTCTAGAGGTCAGGCAGAGTGCTGCATTGTGGGTCCGGAATTGCCAAACTTGAGTGCTTCTGGGCCAGGAGTGTGAGGACAGAAGTCTGAGACCACAAGCTAGACTTGGGCTTCAGGCCGAGGGCACGGCAGGTACCCCCTGCACATCTGAAACGATATCTCATGCATCAGAAGTCACGGCGAGGATCAGGCATTGGCTCTGATTGGAGTTTCTGTGCATGACTCCCCCTTCATGAATGTAGCAGAATCTCAAGGCCATGGTGGTTTTCCCACGTTGGGAGTTGTGGGATGCCCCCTTCAAGGATTCCTTCTGCGGGACAATTGAGACCTGTTGGGCAGCTCCAAAACATCCCATATGGAATGACTCTAGAGCACCGTTCGAGGATGGATGCCAGGGAAGCCCGCCTCGCATTCCGATTGTCTCCTAGCAACAAGACAGTTGAGATCGGATGGCTCTGCAGGAGCAACCGGGGTGGCTGAGTTGAAATGGACTTTCCTGAGCATGGGGCCTAATGTGTGTTTGTGTCCATGAGGACCTTGGAATGGGGCGGTGGCACTGGGACTCTGAAGTATTCTCCTAAGATTTTGACATAGGTCCCATGCACAAGTTTCCTCATGGAGACGAGATATTTTCTGATGGGTGCCTCAGGAAACCCCCTAAGCTGGTATTGGTATCCAGGATTTTGAGGAGACAGGCCTGTAAACCAAAGCAATGGATCCGATTATGGCCTAGGGTCCTGTCTGGTTCCATCTCCTTCTCTGGGGACATCCATTTATGGTCTGAGAGGAGGTAGATGCTCAGCTGGTGTCAGACCCCCCCTTGTTTGTCCACAGAAACCTACATATTGGGATGGCCTCGGGGACTTTGGAGGATTCTCCTAATTTGTACGATTTTGGACAATGGAATGTGCAGAATTCCCATGCATGGTGTAGGCACAGTCCTAATGTGTGGTTCCAGGGGCCCCAGCCTAGAGGGTGTGTGGCCCAGGACTTTGAGGACAGAAGTCTGAAAACACAAACTCAGCTTAGGTTTGGGGACGTAGGTATGGCAGGCCCAATCTCACAACCATGAGAAGAACTCTTCAGGATATGAAGAAAGAGCGAGTCTGAGGCGCTTGCTCAGGCTTTGGTCTCTGGATTTTTTGTCAAAGATGGCCGTGGATTGTGGGGAGGCCTCATGGGCCATGGACGAATCTTCTTCTCTGTGGATTTGGCCCGGTCCCAATTGTTTTTCGTCAATCTGTGTGATGGGAGGTCTCCTTTCAGGTTTGTTACCTCAGGTGTCCCAACCAAAGAGGAATTCCAAAGCAGAGCCCTGGGGAAGAGTGAAGGGACAACCCAAACTATGGTTAAAATTTGGGGCCTACGGGCATGGCAGGCCCCATAGGCTGTCTCTTCATCCAGCCACTGAGAGGCCATACTTGAGGACTGGGCTCAGGCTGAGGGTCACAATGTGTGTTTGTGACCAATGTGGATCGCGACCATGGGCAGGGACTCATGGGCCACACTGGTTTCAACTATACTGAACTTTGGACCACATGCCAATCACAAGGTCTGTTGCCATGGTGAAGGAGTGCTGATTTCTGCATCATTTTCAACCTTGGGCAGTGGTTGGAGATAAGGTCTAGGTTCGTAAGCCTGAAACCACAGTTGGGAAGAGATGATGACCTAAGGCCATGGTGGGTCTGATGTGGTCAGTGTGCGGTCAGCTGCCTGGTTGTTGGTCAGGAGGTTCGGGCTCAGGTTGTGTCAGACAGTGCATTAGCGCCCAGGTTAGGCTATATAATTTGGGTACAGTCGAGTGCCGTGTATGTTGATCCTCATTTGAGGTGACTGGGCAGCTCAATAGGCAAGATATTTTTTCTAGAGGTCAGGCAGAGTGCTGCATTGTGGGTTCGGAATTACCAAACTTGAGGGATTCTGGGCTAGTAGTGTGAGGACAGAAGTGTGAGAACACAAGCTAGACTTGGGCTTCAGGCCGAGGGCAAGACAGGTACCCCTTGCACATCTGAACCAATATCTCATGCATCTGAAGTCACGGAGAGGATCAGACGTTGGCTCAGGTGTAGTTTCTGTGCATGACTTCCCCTCATGAACGGAGAGAAATTTCAAGGCCAAGGAGGTTTTCCCACGTGGGAGTTGTGGGATGCCCCCTTCAAGGATTCCTTCTGCGGGACAATTGAGACCTGTTGGACAGCTTAAAAACTATCCATATGGAATGACTCCAGAGCACCGTTCGAGGATGGATGCCAGGGAAGCCCGCCTCGCATTCCATTTGTCTCCTAGCAACATGACAGTTGAGATCGGATGGCTCTGTGGGAGCGACCGGGGTGGCTGTGTTGAAATGGACTTTCCTGAGCATGGGGCCTAATGTGTGTTTGTGTCCTTGAGGACCTTGGAATGGGGCGGTGGCACCGGGACTCTGAAGTATTCTCCTAAGATTTTGACATAGGTCCCATGCACAAATTTCCTCGTGGTGACGATTTTTTCTGATGGGTGCCTCAGGAAACCCCCTATGCTGGTATTGGAATCCAGGCTTTTGAGGAGTTATGCCTGTAAACCAAAGCAATGGATCCGATTATGGCCTAGGGTCCTGTCTGGTTCCATCTCCTTCTCTGGGGACATCCATATATGGTCTGAGTGGAGGTAGATGTTCAGCTGGTGTCAGACCGCCCTTGTTTGTCCATTGAGACCTAAATATTGGTATGGCCTCAGGGACTTTGGAGGGTTCTCCTAATTTGTACGATTTTGGACAATGGAATGGGCAAAATTTCCATGCATGGTGTAGGCACAGTCCTAATGTGTGGCTCCAGGGGCCCCAGCCTGGAGGGTGTGTGGCCCAGGACTTGAGGACAGAAGTCTGAAAACACAGACTCAGCTTAGGTTTGGGGACGTAGGTATGGCAGGCCCAATCTACAAACCATGAGAAGAACTCTTCAGGATATGAAGAAAGAGCGAGTCTGAGGCGTTGCTCAGGCTTTTGTTTCTGGATTTTGTATCAACAATGGCCGTGGAATGTGGGGAGGCCTCATGGGCCATGGACGAATCTTCCTCTCTGTGGATTTGGCCCAGTCCCAATTGTTTTTCGTCAATCTGTGGGATGGGAGGTCTCCTTTCAGGTTTGTTACCTCAGGTGTCCCAACCAAAGAGGAATTCCAAAGCAGAGCCCTGCGGAAGAGTGAAGGGACAACCCAAATATGGTTAAAAATTGGGGCCTAGGGGCATGACAGGCCAAATATGCTGTCTCTTAATCGAGCCACTGAGAAGCCTGGGTTCAGGCTGAGGGTCACAGTGTGTGTTTGTGACCAATGTGGCCCGCGAGCATGGGCGGGGCCTAATGGGGAACACTGGTTTCAACTACACTGAACTTTGGACAACATGCCAATCATAAGGATTCTTGCCATGGGGAAGGAGTTCTGATTTCTGCATCATTTTCAACCCTGGGCAGTGGTTGGAGATAAGGTCTAGGTTCTGAAGCCTGAAAAGCAATTGGGAAGAGATGACGACCTAAGGCCATGGCAGGTCTGTTGTGCTCAGTGTGCGGTCAGCTGCATGGGTGTTGGTCAGGAAGTTCGGGCTCATGTTGTGTTAGACAGTGCATTAGTGCCCAGTTTAGACTGTATAATTTGGGTACAGTCGAGTGCCTGTAGGTTGTTCCGCATTTGAGGAGCCTGGGCAGCTCATTAGGCATGATATTTTTCTAGAGGTCAGGCAGAGTGCTGCATTGTGGTTCCCGAATTGCCAAACTTGAGGGCTTCTGGGCCAGGAGTGTGAGGACAGAAGTCTGAGAACACAAGCTAGACTTGGGCTTCAGGCCGAGGGCACGGCAGGTACCCACTGCACATCTGAAACGATATCTCATGCATCAGAAGTCACGGCGAGGATCAGGCGTTGGCTCTGGTTGGAGTTTCTGTGCATGACTCCCCCTTCATGAATGGAGCGGAATCTCAAGGCGATGGAGGTTTTCCCAAATTGGGAGTTGTGGGATGCCCCCTTCAAGGATTCCTTCTGCGGGACAATTGAGACCTGTTGGGCAGCTCCAAAACATCCCATATGGAATGACTCTAGAGCACCGTTCGAGGATGGTGCCAGGGAAGCCCGCCTCGCATTCGAATTGTCTCCTAGCAACAAGACAGTTGAGATCGGATGGCTCTGCGGGAGCAACCGGGGTGGTTGCGTTGAAATGGACTTTCCTGAGCATGGGCCTAATGTGTGTTTGTGCCAAGAGGACCTTGGAATGGGGCGGTGGCACTGGGACTCTGAAGTATTCTCCTAAGATTTTGACATAGGTCCCATGCACAAGTTTCCTCGTGGAGACGAGATTTTTTCTGATGGGTGCCTCAGGAAACCCCCTAAGCTGGTATTGGTATCCAGGATTTTGAGGAGACAGGCCTGAAACCAAAGCAATGGATCCGATTATGGCCTAGGGTCCTGTCTGGTTCCATCTCCTTCTCTGGGGACATCCATCTATGGTCTGAGTGGAGGTAGATGCTCAGCTGGTGTCAGACCCCCCCTTGTTTGTCCACAGAAACCTACATATTGGGATGGCCTCGGGGACTTTGGAGGGTTCTCCTAATTTGTACGATTTTGGACAATGGAATGGGCAGAATTCCCATGCATGGGGTAGGCACAGTCCTAATGTGTGGCTCCAGGGGCCCCAGCCTGGAGGGTGTGTGGCCCAGGACTTTGAGGACAGAAGTCTGAAAACAAAAACTCAGCTTAGGTTTGTTGACGTAGGTATGGCAGGTCCAATCTACAAACCATGAGAAGAACAATTCAGGATATGAAGAAAGAGTGAGTGTGAGGGGCTTGCTCAGGATTTGTTCTCTGGATTTTGTGTCAAAGATGGCCGTGGATTGTGGGGAGGCCTCATGGGCCATGGACGAATCTTCTTCTCTGTTGATTTGGCCCGGTCCCAATTGTTTTTCGTCAATCTGTGGGATGGGAGGTCTCCTTTCAGGTTTGTTACCTCAGGTGTCCTAACCAAAGAGGAATTCCAAAGCAGCGCCCTGGGGAAGAGTGAAGGTACAACCCAAACTATGGTTAAAATTTGGGGCCTACGGGCATGGCAGGCCCCATAGGCTGTCTCTTCATCCAGCCACTGAGAGGCCATACTTGAGGACTGGGCTCAGGCTGAGGGTCACAATGTGTGTTTGTGACCAATGTGGACCGCGATCATGGGCAGGGACTCATGGGCAACAGGGTTTCAACTACACTGAACTTTGGACAACATGCTAATCATAAGGTTTCTTGCCATGGGGAAGGAGTGCTGATTTCTGCATCATTTTCAACCCTGGGCAGTGGTTGGAGATAAGGTCTAGGTTCGTAAACCTGAAAACCACAGTTGGGAAGGGATGATGACCTAAGGCCATGGTGCGTCTGAAGTGCTCAGTGTGCGGTCAGCTGCCTGGTTGTTGGTCAGGAGTTTCGGGCTCAGGTTGTGTCAGACAGTGCATTAGTGCCCAGGTTAGGCTATATAATTTGGGTACAGTCGAGTGCCGTGTATGTTGATTCTCATTTGAGGTGACTGGGCAGCTCAATAGGCAAGATATTTTTTCTAGAGGCTAGGCAGAGTGCTGCATTGTGGGTCCGGAATTACCAAACTTGATGGCTCAGGGCTAGTAGTGTGAGGACAGAAGTCTGAGAACACAAGCTAGACTTGGGCTTCAGGCCGAGGGCAAGGCAGGTACCCCTTGCATATCTGAACCAATATCTCATGCATCTGAAGTCACGGAGAGGATCAGACGTTGGCTCAGGTTGTAGTTTCTGTGCATGACTGCCCCTTCATGAACGGAGAGGAATTTCAAGGCCAAGGAGGTTTTCCCACGTGGGAGTTGTGGGTTGCCCCCTTCAAGGATTCCTTCTGCGGGACAATTGAGACCTGTTGGGCAGCTCCAACACATCCCATATGGAATTACTCCAGAGCACCGTTCGAGGATGGATGCCAGGGAAGCCCGCCTCGCATTCCAATTGTCTCCTAGCAACAAGACAGTTGAGATCGGATGGCTCTGCGGGAGCAACCGGGGTGGCTGAGTTGAAATGGACTTTCCTGAGCAGGGGCCTAATGTGTGTTTGTGTCCATAAGGACCTTGGAATGGGGCGGTGGAACTGGGAATCTGAAGTATTATGCTAAGGTTTTGACATAGGTCCCATGCACAAGTTTCCTCGTGGAGACGAGATATTTTCTAATGGGTGCCTCAGGAAACCCCCTATGCTGGTATTGGAATCCAGGATTTTGAGGAGACATGCCTGTAAACTAAAGCAATGGATCCGATTATGGCCTAGGGTCCTGTCTCGTTCCATCTCATTCTCTTGGGACATCCATCTATGGTATGAGTGGAGGTAGATCTCAGCTGGTGTCAGACCGCTTTTGTTTGTCCCGGGAGACCTACACTATAGGGATGGCCTCGGGGACATTGGAGGGTTCTCCTAATTTGTACGATTTTGGACAATGGAATGGGCAAAATTCCCATGCATGGGGTAGGCACAGTCCTAATGTGTGGCTCCAGGGGCCCCAACCTGGAGGGTGTGTGGCACAGGACTTGAGGACAGAAGTCTGAAAACACAGACTCAGCTTAGGTTTGGGGACGTAGGTATGGCAGGCCCAATCTACAAACCATGAGAAGAACTCTTCAGGATATGAAGAAAGAGCGAGTCTGAGGCGTTGCTCAGGCTTTTGTGTCTGGATTTTGTATCAACGATGGCCGTGGAATGTGGGGAGGCCTCATGGGCCATGGACAAATCTTCCTCTCTGTGGATTTGGCCCAGTCCCAATTGTTTTTCGTCAATCTGTGTGATGGGAGGTCTCCTTTCAGGTTTGTTACCTCAGGTGTCCCAACCAAAGAGGAATTCCAAAGCAGAGCCCTGCGGAAGAGTGAAGGGACAACCCAAATATGGTTAAAAATTGGGGCCTAGGGCATGACAGGCCAAATATGCTGTCTCTTAATCGAGCCACTGAGAGGCCTGGGTTCAGGCTGAGGGTCACAATGTGTGTTTGTGACCAATGTGGCCCGCGGGCATGGGCGGGGCCTCATGGGCCACACTGGTTTCAACTACACTGAACTTTGGACAACATGCCAATCATAAGGATTCTTGCCATGGGGAAGGAGTTCTGATTTCTGCATCATTTTCAACCCTGGGCAGTGGTTGGAGATAAGGTCTAGGTTCTGAAGCCTGAAAAGCAATTGGGAAGAGATGACGACTTAAGGCCATGGCAGGTCTGTTGTGCTCAGTGTGCGGTCAGCTGCCTGGGTGTTGGTCAGGAAGTTCGGGCTCATGTTGTTTTAGACAGTGCATTAGTGCCCAGTTTAGACTGTATAATTTGGGTACAGTCGAGTGCCTGTAGTTTGTTCCGCATTTGAGGAGCCTGGGCAGCTCATTAGGCAAGATATTTTTCTAGAGGTCAGGCAGAGTGCTGCATTGTGGGTCCGGAATTGCCAAACTTGAGTGCTTCTGGGCCAGGAGTGTGAGGACAGAAGTCTGAGAACACAAGCTAGACTTGGGCTTCAGGCCGAGGGCACGGCAGGTACCCCCTGCACATCTGAAACGATATCTCATGCATCAGAAGTCACGGCGAGGATCAGGCGTTGGCTCTGGTTGGAGTTTCTGTGCATGACTGCCCCTTCATGAATGGAGCGGAATCTCAAGGCCATGGAGGTTTTCCCAAGTTGGGAGTTGTGGGATGCCCCCTTCAAGGATTCCTTCTGCGGGACCATTGAGACCTGTTGGGCAGCTCCAAAACATCCCATATGGAATGACGCTAGAGCACCGTTCGAGGATGGTGCCAGGGAAGCCCGCCTCGCATTCCAATTGTCTCCTAGCAACAAGACAGTTGAGATCGGATGGCTCTGCGGGAGCAACCAGGGTGGCTGAGTTGAAATGGACTTTCCTGAGCATGCGGCCTAATGTGTGTTTGTGTCCATGAGGACCTTGGAATGGGGCAGTGGCACCGGCACTTTAAGTATTCCCCTAAGATTTTGACATAGGTCCCATGCACAAGTTTCCTCGTGGAGACGAGATGTTTTCTGATGGGTGCCTCAGGAAACCCCCTATGCTGGTATTGGAATCCAGGATTTTGAGGAGACATGCCTGTAAACCAAAGCAATGAATCCGATTATGGTCTGGAGTCCTGTCTGGTTCCATCTCCTTCTCTGGGGACATCCATCTATGGTTTGAGTGGAGCTAGTTGCTCAGCTGGTGTCAGACCGCCCTTGTTTGTCAAAGAGACCTACATATTGGGATGGCCTCGGGGACTTTGGATGGATCACCTAATTTGTACAATTTTGGACAATGGAATGGGCCGAATTTCCATGAATGAAGTAGGCACAGTCCTAATGTGTGGCTCCAGGGGCCCCAGCTTGGAGGGTGTGTGGCCCAGGACTTTGAGGACAGAAGTAGGAAAACACAAACTCAGCTTAGGTTTGCGGACGTAGGTATGGCAGGCCCCATCTACAAACCATGAGAAGAACTCTTCAGGATATGAAGAAAGAGCGAGTCTGAAGCGCTTGCTCTGGCTTTGTTCTCTGGATTTTGTGTCAACGATGGCTGTGGAATGTGGGGAGGCCTCATGGGCCATGGACGAATCTTCCTCTCTGTGGATTTGGATCGGTCCCAATTGTTTTTCGTCAATCGGTGGGATGGCAGGTCTCCTTTCCTGTTTATTACCTCAGGTGTACGAACAAAAGAGGAATTCCAAAGCAGAGCCCTGGGGAAGAGTGATGGGACAACCCAAACTATGGTTAATTTGGGGGCTAGGGGCATGGCAGGCCCCATATGCTGTCTCTTCATCCAGCCACTGAGAGGCCTTACTTGAGGACTGGACTCAGGCTGAGGGTCACAATGTGTGTTTGTGACCAATGTGGCCCGCGTGCATGGTCGGGGCCTCATGGGCCACACTGGTTTCAGCTACACTGAACTTTTAACAACATGCCAATCACAAGGTCTCTTGCCATGGGGACGGAGTTCTGATTTCTGCATCATTTTCAACCATGGGCAGTGGTTGGAGATAAGGTCTAGGTTCTGAATCCTGAAAACCGCAGTTGGGAAGAGATGATGACCTAAGGCCATGGTGGGTCTGATGTGCTCAGTGTGCGGTCAGCTGCCTGGTTGTTGGTCAGGAGTTTCGGGCTCAGGTTGTGTCAGACAGTGCATTGATGCCCAGGTTAGACTATATAATTTGGGTACAGTCGAGTGCCGGGAAGGTTGATCCTCTTGGGCTGCCTGGGCAGCTCATTAGGCAAGATATTTTTTCTAGAGCGCAGGCAAAGTACTGCTATGTGGGTCCGGATTTGCCAAACGTGAGGGCTTCTGGGCCAGTAGTGTGAGGACAGAAGTCTGAGAACACAAGCTAGACTTGGGCGTCAGGCCGAGGGCAAGGCAGGTACCCCCTGCACATCTGAACCCATATCTCATGCATCTGAAGTCACGGCAGGATCAGACGTTGACTCAGGTTGTAGTTTCTGTGCATGACTGCCCTTCATGAACGGAGAGGAATCTCAAGGCCATGGAGGTTTTCCCAGTTGGGAATTGTGGGATGCCCCCTTCAAGGATTCCTTCTGCGGGACAATTGAGACCTGTTGGGCAGCTTCAAAACATCCCATATGGAATGACTCCAGAGCACCGTTCGAGGATGGATGCTAGGGAATCCCGCCTCGCATTCCAATTGTCTCCCAGCAACAACACAGTGGAGATCGGATGGCTCTGCGGGAGCAACCGGGGTGGCTGATTTGAAACGGACTTTCCTGAGCATGGGGCCTAATGTGTGTTTGTGTCCATGAGGACCTTGGAATGGGGCGGTGTCACTGGGACTCTGAAGTATTCTCCTAAGATTTTGACATAGGTCCCATGCACAAGTTTTCTCGTGGAGACGAGATTTTTTCTGATGGGTGCCTCAGGAAAACCCCTATGCTGGTATTGGAATCCAGGATTTTGAGGAGACATGCCTGTAAACCAAAGCAATGGATCCGCTTATGGCCTAGGGTCCTGTCTGGTTCCATCTCCTTCTCTGGGGACATCCATCTATGGTATGAGTGGAGGTAGATGCTCAGCTGGTGTCAGACCGCCCTTGTTTGTCCAAGGAGACCTACATATTGGGATGGCCTCGGGGACTTTGAGGGTTCTCCTAATTTGTACAATTTTGGACAATGGAATGGGCAGAATTCCCATGCATGAAGTAGGCACAGTCCTAATGTGTGGCTACAGGGGCCGCAGCCAGGAGGGTGTGTTGCCCAGGACTTTGAAAACAGAAGTCGGAAAACACAAACTCAGCTAGGTTCTGAATCCTGAAAATCGCATTTGGGAAGAGATGATGACCTAAGGCCTTGGGGGGTCTGATGTGCTCAGTGTGCGGTCAGCTGCCTGGTTGTTGTTCAGAAGGTTCGGGCTCAGGTTGTAGATTCTGTGCATGACTACCCCTTCATGACCTACATAGGTCCCATGCTGAAGATTCTTCGTGGAGACGAGATTATTTCTGATGGGTGCCTCAGGAAACCCCCTATGCTGGTATTGGAATCCAGGATTTTGAGGAGACATGCCTATAAACCAAAGCAATGGATCCAATTATGGTGTCAGACCGCACTTGTTTGTCCACAGAGACCTACACTATTGGGATGGCCTTGGGATTTTGGAGGGTTCTCCTAATTTGTACGAAATTGTACAATGGAATGGGCATGGGGTAGGCACAGTCCTAATGTGTGGCTCCATTGTCCCCAGCCTGGAGTGTGTGTGGCCCAGTACTTTGAGGACAGATGTCTGAAAACACAAACTCAGCTTGGTTTGGGGATGTAGGTATATCAGGCCCCATCTACAAACCATGAGAAGAACTCTTCAGGATAAGAAGAAAAAGCGAGTCTGAGGCGCTTGCTCAGGCTATGGTCTCTGTATTTTGTATCAACAAAGGCCGTCGAATGTGGGGAGGCCTCATGGGCCATGGACGAATCTTCCTCGATGTGAATTTTGCCCGGTCCCAATTGTTTTTCGTAAATCTGTGGGCTGGGAGGTCTCCTTTCAGGTATGTTACCTCAGGTGTCCCAACCAAAGAGGAATTCCAAAGCAGAGACCTGGGGAAGAGTGAAGGGACAACCCAAACTATGGTTAAAAATTGGGGCCTAGTGGCAATGCAGGCCCCATATGCTGTCTCTTCATCCAGCCACTGAGAGGCCTTACTTGAGGACTGGGCTCAGGCTGAGCGTCACACTGTGTGTTTGTGACCAATGTGGCCCGCGAGCATGGGCGGGGCTTCATGTGCCACACTGGTTTCAACTACACTGAACTTTGGACAACATGCCAATCACAAGGTTTCTTGCCATGGGGAAGGAGTTCTGCTTTCTGCATCATTTTCAAACCTGGGCAGTGGTTGGAGATAAGGTCTAGGTTCTTGATCCTGAAAACCGCAGTTGGGAAGAGATGACGACCTAAGTCCATGGCGGGTCAGATGTGCTCAGTGTGCGGTCAGCTACCTGGGTGTTGGTCAGGAGGTTCGGGCTCAGGTTGTGTCAGACAGTGCATTAGTGCCCAGGTTAGACTATATAATTTGGGTACAGTCGAGTGCCTTGTAGTTTTATCCTCCTTTAAGATGCCTGGGCACCTCATTAGGCAATATATTTTTTTCTATAGGGTAGGCAGAGTGCTGCATTGTGGGTCCAGAATTGCCAAACTTGAGGGCTTCTGGGCCAGGAGTGTGAGGACAGAAGTCTGAGAACACAAGCTAGACTTGAGCTTCAGGCCGAGGGCAGGGCAGGTACCCCCTGAAGTTCTGAACCAATGTCTCATGCATCTGAAGTCACAGCGAGGATCAGACGTTGGCTCAGTTTGGAGTTTCTGTGCATGACTGCACCTTCATGAACATGGCTGAATCTCAAGACCATGGAGGTTTTCCCACGTTGGGAGTTGTGGGATGCCCCCTTCCAGGATTTCTTCTGCGGGACAATTGAGACCTTTTGGGCAACTCCAGGACGTCCCATATGGAATGACTCCAGAGCACAGTTCGAATATGGATGCCACGGAAGCCCGCCTCATATTCCAATTGTCTCCTCGCAACAAGACATTTGAAATCGGATGGCTCTGCGGGAGCAACCGGGGTGGCTGAGTTGAAATGGACTTTCCTGAGGATGGGGCCTAATGTGTGTTTGTGTCCATGAGGACCTTGGAATGGGCGGTGGCACTGGGACCCTGAAGTATTCTCCTAAGCTTTTGACATAGCTTCCATGCACAAGTTTCCTCATGGAGACGAGAATTGTTCTCATGGGTGCCTCAGGAAATCCCCTATCTTCGTATTGGAATCCAGGCTTTTGAGGAGACATGCCTGTAAACCAAAGCAATGGATCCGATTATGGCCTAGTGTCCTGTCTGGTTCAATCTTCTTCTCTGGGGACATATATCTATGGTATGAGTGGAGGTAGATGCTCAGCTGGTGTCAGACCGCCCTTGTTTGTCCCGGGAGACCACACAATTGTGATGTCCTCGGGGACTTTGGAGGGTTCTCCTAATTTGTACTATTTTGCACAATGGAATGGGCAGAATTCCCATGTATTGTGTAGGCACAGTCCTAATATGTGGCTCCAGGTGCCCAACCTGGAGGGTGTGTGGCCCAGGACTTCTCAGACAGAAGTCTGAAAACACAAACTCAGCCAAGGTTTGGGACGTAGGTATGGCAGGCCCAATCTACAAACCATGAGAAGAACTCTTCAGGATATGAAGAAAGTGCGAGTCTGAGGCGCCTGCTCAGGCTATTTCTTGATTTTGTATCAACGATGGCCGTGGAATGTGGAGAGGCGTCATGGGCCATGGATGAATCTTCCTCTCTGTGGATTTGCCGCGGTCCCCATTGTTATTCGTCAATCTGTGGGATGGGAAGTTACCTTTCAGGTTTGTTTCCTCAGGTGTCCCAACCAAAGAGGAATTCCAAAGCAGAGCCCTGGGGAAGAGTGAAGGGACAACCCTAACTGAACCAATATCTCATGCATCTGAAGTCACGGTGATGATTAGACGTTGGCTCATGTTGGAGTTTCTGTGCATGACTGTCCCTTCAAGAACGGAGCGGAAACTCAAGGCCATGGTGGTTTTCCCACGTTGGAAGTTGTGGGATGCCCCCTTCAAGGATTTTTTCTGCGGGACAATTCAGACCTGTTGGGCAGCTCCAGGACATCCCATATGGAATGACTCCAGAGCACCGTTCGAGGATGGATGCCAGGAAAGCCCGCCTCGCATTCCAATAGTCTGCTAGGACCAAGACAGTTTAGAGTGGATGGTTCTGCGGGAGCTACCGGTGTGACTGAGTTTAATGGGACGTTCGTGGGGCTCCTGGGTGGCTCAGTGTGTTAAGGCACTTCTTTCGACTCAGGTCATGATCTCAGAGTCCTAGGATTGAGCCTCACATCAGGCACTCTGCTCAGCAGGGAGCCTGCTTCCTACTCTCTCTCTGCCTGCTTGTGATATACGACTGTCAAATAAATAAATAAAATCTTAAAAAAAAAAGTAATGGACTTCCTGAGGTTGGGGTCTAAGGTGTGTTTGTGTCCATGAGGGCCTTGGAATGGGGCGGGGGCACCGGGACCCTGAAGTATTCTCCTAATATTTGGACATAGCTCCCATGCACAAGTTTCCTTGTGGAGATGAGATTTGTTCTAATGGGTGCCTCAGGAATCCCCCTACGCTGGTATTGGAATCCAAGCTTTTGAGGAGACATGCCTGTAAATCAAAGCAATGGATACGATTATGGCCTAGCGTCCTGTCTGGTTCAATTTTCTTCTCTGGGGACATCCATCTGTGGTATGAGTGGAGGTAGATGCTCAGCTGGTGTGAGACCGCCCTTGTTTGTCCTGGGAGACCTACACAATTGGGATGGCCTCGGGGACTATAGAGGGTTCTCCTAATTTGTACGATTTTCGACAATGGAATGGGCAGAATTCCCATAGATTGGGTAGACACATTGCTAATGTGTGGCTCCAGTGGCCCTAGCCTAGAGGGTGTGTGGCCCAGGACTTTGAGGACAGAATTCTGAAAACACAAACTTAGCTTAGGTTTGGGGACGTAGGTATGGCAGGCCCAATCTACAAACCGTAGGAAGAACTCTTCAGGATATGAAGAAAGAGCGAGTCTGAGGCGCTTGCTCAGGCTTTTGTCTCTGGATTTTGTATCAACGATGGCCGTGGAATGTGGGGAGGCCACATGGGCCATGGATGAATTTTCCTCTCTGTGGATTAGGCCCGATCCCAATTGTTTTTCGTCAATCTGTGGGATGGGAGGTCTCCTTTCAGATTTGTTACCTCAGGTGTCCCAACCAAAGAGGAATCCTAAGCAGAGGCCTGGGAAAGAGTGAAGGGACAACCCAAACTATGGTTAAAAATTGGGGCCTATGGGCAGGGCAGGCCCAATATGCTATCTCATCATCCAGCCGCTGAGAAGCCTTACTTGAGGACTCTGCTCAGGCTGATGGTCACAATATATATATTTTTTTCTAGAGGGCAGGCTGAGTCCTACATTGTGGGTCCGGATTTGCCAAACTTGAGGGCTTCTGGGCCAGGAGTGTGAGGAGAGAAGTCTGAGCGGGACAATTGAGACCTGTTTGGCAGCTCCAGACATCCCATATGGAATGACTCCAGAGCACCGTTCAAGATGGATGCCAGGGAAGCCCGCCTCGCATTCCAATTGTCTCCTAGCACCAAGACAGTTTAGATTGGATGGCTCTGTGGGAGGAACCGGGGTGGCTGAGTTGAAATGGATTTTCCTGAGGATGGGTCCTAATGTGTTTTTGTGTCCATGAGGGCCTTGGATTGGGGCGGTGGCACAGGGCCCCTGAAGTATTCTCCTAAGCTTTTGACATAACTCCCATGCACAAGTTTCCTTGTGGAGACAGATTTGTTCTGATCGGTGCCTGAGGAAACCACCTATGCTGGTATTAGAATCCAGTCTTTTGAGGAGACATGCCTGTAAACCAAATCAATGCATCCGATTATGGGCTAGGGTCCTGTCTGGTTCCATATCCTTCTCTGGGGACATCCATCTATGGTATGAGTGGAGGTAGATGCTCAGCCGGTAGTTTTATCCTCATTTGTGGTGTCTGGGCAACTAAGTACGCAAGATATTTTTCTAAATATTTTTTCTAGAGGGCAGGCAGAGTGCTGCATTGTGAGTCCGGAATTGCCAAACGTGAGGGCATCGGGGCCAGTAGTTGAGGCCAGAAGTCTGAGAACACAAGCTAGACTCGGATGTCAGGCCGAGGGCAGGGCAGGTACCCCCTGCAGATATGAACCAATATCTCATGCATCTGAAGTCACGGCGTGGATCAGACGTTGGCTCAGGTTGGAGTTACTGTGCATGACTGCCCCTTCATGAACGAAGCGGAGTCTCAAGAATGTTAACGTTTTCCCACGTTGGGAGTAGTGGGATGCCCCCTTCAAGGATTCCTTATTCGGGACATTTGAGACCTGTTGGGCAGCTCCAGGACATTTTCTATGGAATGACTCAAGAGCATCGTTCGAGGATGGATGCCAGGGAAGATCGCCTCGCATTCCAATTGTCTCCTAACAACAAGACAGTTGAGATCTGATAGCTCTGCGGGAGACACCGGGGATGCTGAGTTGAAATGGACTTTCCCGAGGTAAGGTCCTAAAGTGTGTTTGTGTCCATGGGGGCCTTGGAATGGGGCGGTGGCACCGGGACCCTGAAGTATTCTCCTAAACTTTGACATAGCTCCCATGCTCAAGTTTCCTTGTGCAGATGAGGTTTGTTCTGATGGGTGCCACAGGAAACCCCCTATGCTTGTATTGGAATTCAGGCTTTTGAGGAGACATGCCTGAAAACCAAAGCTTGGATCCAATTATGGCCTAGGGTCATGTCTGGTTCCATCTTCTTCTCTGGTGACATCCATCTATGTCATGTGTGGAGATAGATGCTCAGCTGGTGTCAGACCGCCCTTGTTTGTCCTGGGAGACCTACACTCTTGGGATGGCCTCGGGGAATTTGCAGGGTTCTCCTAATATGTACGATATTGAACAATGGAATGGGCAGAATTTCCATGCATGGGGTAAGCACAGTCCTAATGTGTGGCTCCAGGGGCCCCATCCTGGAGGGTGTGTGGCCCTGGAATTTGAGGACAGAAGTCTGAAAACACAAACTCAGCTTAGGTTTGGGGACATAGGTATGGAAGGCCCAATCTACAAACCGTGAGAAGAAAACTTCAGGATATGAAGAAAGAGCGAGTCTGAGGCGCTTGCTCAGGCTTTGTTCTCTGGATTTTGTATCAACGATGACCGTGGAATGTGGGGAGGCCTCATGGGTCATGGACGAATCTTCCTCTCTGTGGATATGGCCCGGTCCCAATGGTTTTTTGTCAATCTCTGGGATGGGAGGTCTCCTTTAAGGTTTGATACCTCAGGTGCCATAAACAAAGAGGAATTCCAAAGCAGAGCCCTGGGGAAGAGTGAAGGGACTAGACAGTTGAGTTCTGATGTCTCTGCGGGAGAAACCGGGGTGGTTGAGTTTAAATGGACTTTCTTGAGGATGGGGCCTAATGTGTGTTTGTGTCCATGAGCGCCTTGGAAAGGAGGCTAGCCTGGAGGTTGTGTGGGTCCAGGCTGTGGGCACAGATGTCTGGAAACACAAACTCAGCTTATGAGTGGCGCCTAGGGTATGGCAGGCCGGATGTACAGCCCAAGAGGGAGCTCCTGGGCCTCTGAAACAAGGGCGAGTGGGAGGCGTTCCTTCAGGCTTTTGTCTCTGGATGTTGTGTCCTGGATAGCCGTGGATTGGATGGGTGGCCTCAGGGACTATGGATGAGTATCCCTCTCTGGGTATTTGTCCCAGCTCCCAAGATTTGGGGTCATTTTGTGGGAAGGGTGGAGTCGTGATTTCTGGCTCATGTGTCTCTCCAAGAAAGGGATTCGAGAGCAGAGCTCCCGGTACGGGCGGGGCGACTGGAAAACTCAAACACTGGTGAGGATTGGGTGCATAGCGGTTGGCAAGTCCCATATGTGGGCTCTTGGTCCAGGCCCTGACAGGCCTTTCTTTGACATGGGGCTCACGCTGAGGGTCACAGTGTGAATTTGTTCTGCTGCACTCACGGTTGGGCGTGGAATCAGGGGCCATGAAGGTTTCTCTCACCCTGAAGGTGTGACTCCATGCCAAGAGCAAGCTTTACAGCCATGGGGAAGGCGGAGTTCTGTTTTGTGCTTGCGATCCCCAGCTGTTTGGAGAATTGATATACAGTCTAGGTTCAGATATTTGAAAACCAAGGTTAGGAAGAGGTGACGGCATAAGACCATGGCGTGTCCGAAGTGCTGGGTGTGTGGCCAGCTGTCTCCTTGTCTGTCTGGACGTGTGGCTTCAGGCTGTGTCAGATGGAGCATAAGTGCCCAGAGCAGCCTATCCAGTTCGGGTACCGTCGAGGCCGGAGCAGGTTGATCCTCATCTGTGTTTTCTGGAGAACCCCACAGGGAAACGTTGTTCTTACATTGGGCATACACTGGGCTGGGTTGTGGTTCTGGAGTTCCTAGTCCGGAGGGCTTGTTTGCCAGGAGTGTGAGGAAGGAAGTCTGAAAACACAAGCTAGCCTGAGGTTTGGGACCGAGGGCACGGCAGGCCCACTCTGCAGAGGCTATATCGAGATCTCCTGCACTGAGGTCATGTCAACTATGAGACGTGCCTCAGGCTAGAGTTTTTGTCCTACAAGGCCTCTTCCTTAAGGGTGTGGGGGCTTCATGACGCCAGGGAGGTTTGCCTACAATGGGATTTGTGAACTACTCCAAACCTCAAGGTTTCCTTCTGCACGACAGTCGAGTCCTATTGGATGGTTCCAGGAGGTCCCATATGGAAAGACTCGAGAGCAGGTGTCTAAGCATGGATGCCTGGGAACGCCACCTCATATTCCCACTCTTTAGTCAGGACAAGACAGGCTCAATCTGCGGGCTCCTGGGTGAGCTACCCAGAGGGGAGAGTTGAAATGGACTCTCCTGAAGATGAGTCCTACTGTGGCTTTGTGGCCTGGGAGACCTTGGAATGTGGAGGTGGCTCAGGGACTCTGCAGGATTCTCCAACATGAGGTGTTTGACAGGGCTCCAACAAGGAAACTTCCCATGTGGAGACGAGAGGAGTTATGTTCCGTGCCTCAGGAAAGCCCCATACCCTGTTCTTCGAACCAAAGCCTCTGAAAAGTGACACCTGGACACCAAAGAAAGAGTTGAGATTAGGGCCTAAGGGCCTGGCCGGCTCAACCTTCTATCTCTGTTGACATCTGTGTGCATGCCTTCGTGGAGGTAGCTGCTCAGCTTGTGTCTGAATGCCCCTGTGTGTCCTGGGAGGCTCCCAGTAGTGGGATGTCCTCGGGGGCCTTGAGATTTCTCATAATCTGGAGGTATGTGGCCAAAGGAATGGACACAGTTTCCCAGGAGAGAGCAGGCACGGTCCTGTGGTATGGCTCCAGAGGACCCAGCCTAGAGGCTGTGTTTGCCCGGACTGTGGGGACAGATGTCTGAAAAAGCAAACTTGGCTCAGCTAGGGGCCAAGGTAATGGCAGGCCAGATCTCCAGTCCGTGAGGGGAGATCCTCTGGATATCAAAGTAGGGCAAGTGGGAGGCAGTCGCTCAGGCTTTTGTTTCTGGGTGCTGCCATCACAGTGGCCATTCAGGGTAGGGGTTGCTTCAGGGGCCGAGGAAGAGCCTTCCTCTCGGGGTATTGTCCAAGCTCCCAAGTGTTTGGGTTCATTCTGTGGGAAAGGAAGAGTACTGTTTTCTGCCACAGGGGACCCCCCAGGAGAGGGACTCTAGAGCACAGCAGTGGCCTCCCTCAACTGGAATACACACCATCTAGTTAGTCCTGGGTGCCTAGGGGCATGGCAAGCCACATATGCGGGATCTTGGTCCAGTCACTGAGTGGCGTTACTTGAATAAGGAACTCACGCCGAGGGTCACCATGTGTGTTTGTGCCCAAGGCGGCCCTCACACATGGGCGTGGCCTCATGGGTCATGCCGTTTTCTCCTACACTTAAGGTTTGACTCACTGCCAGCAGCAAGGTTTCTTGCCATGGGGAAGGAGGGGTTCTGTCTTGTGCATCAGGTTCCCCCCTGTGCAGGGATTGGAGATAAGGTCCAGGTTCCGATGACTGAAAACCCAGGTTGGGAATGGATGGTGGCCTAAGGCAGTGGCGGCTCCAATGTGCTTGTGTGTAGCCAGTTGTGTCATGAGGCCAAGGAAGTTTTCCCACGCTGAGTTTGGAGACCTTGGAATGTGCTGGTTGTTCAGTGGCCCTGCGGACCTCTCCTACTTGAAGGGTTTGATTCATCCCCTATAAGAAAGCTCCCCATGTGGAGATAAGAGAGGTTTCGTTTGGTGCCTCAGAAAAGCCCCTAGTGCTGGTCTACGAGAACAGTCCTCTGAGGACAGACTCATGGAAACCAAAGCTAAGGTTCATATTAGGGCCTGGGGGCCTGTCCATTTCAACCTTCTGTCTCTGGGGACAATGTCTGAGAGTCTAAGTGGAGATAGTTGCACCGCTGGTGTCAGAGAGCCCCTCTTAGTCCAGGGTGGCCTACACTATTGATGGCCTCAGGGGCCTTGGGGCTTTTCCCTAACCTGTAGGGTTGTTGTCAATGGATTGGGCACACTTTCCTTGGAGAGGGCAGGCACAATCTTTCGCTGTGGCTCCAGAGGCCCTAGCCTGGAGGTTGTGTGGGTCCAGGCTGTGGACACAGAAGTCTGAAAACACAAACACAGCTCATGAGTGGCGCCTAGGGTATAGCAGGCCGGATGTACATCCTGAGAGGGAGCTCCTGGGCTTCTGAAACGAGGGCGAGTGGGAGGCGTTCCTTCAGGCTTTTGTCTCTGGATGTTGTGTCCGGGATAGCTGTGGATAGGAGGGGTGGCCTCAGGGACTGTGGACGAGTATCTCTCTCTGGGGATTTGTCCCAGGTCCCAAGAGTTTGGGATCATTTTGTTGAAAGGGTGGAGTCGTGTTGTCTGGCTCATGTGTCTCTTCAAGAAAGGGATTCCAGACCAGAGCCCCAGGTACGGGCTGGGCGACTGGTAAAATCAATCACTGGTGAGGATTTGGTGCATAGTTGCTTGGCAAGTCAATATGCGGGCTCTTGGTCCAGGCCCTGACAGGCCTTTCTTTGACATGGGGCTCATGCTGAAGGTCACTGTTTGAATTTGTGCCCAAGAGCACTCACGTTTGGGCGTGGCATCAGGGGCCATGAAGGTTTCTCCCACCCTGAAGGTGTGACTCCATGCCAAGAGCAAGCTTTACAGCCATGGGGAAGGAAGAGTTCTGTTTTTTGCTTGCGATACCCAGCTGTATGGAGAATTGATATAATGTCTAGGTTCAGATATCTGAGAACCAAGGTTAGGAAGAAGTGACGGGATAAGACCATGGCGTGTCCGAAGTGCGGGGTGTGCGGACAGCTGTCTCCTTGTCTGTCTGGACGTCTGGCTTCAGGCTGTGTCAGACAGAGCATGAGTGCCCAGTGCAGCCTATCCAGTTCGGGTACCGTCGAGGCCCGAGCAGGTTGATCCTCATCTGGGTTTTATGGGGAGCCAAACAGGGAAACGTTTTTCTTCCATTGGGCAGACACTGGGCTGGGTTGTGGTTCTGGAGTTCCTAGTCCGGAGGGCTTGTTTGCCAGGAGTGTGAGGAAGGAAGTCTGAAAACACAAGCTAGCGTGAGGTTTGTGACCGAAGGCATGGCAGGCCCACTCTGCAGAGGCTGAATTGAGATCTCCTGCTCTGAGGTCATGTCAACTATGACACGAGCCTAAGGCTAGAATTTTTGTCCAGCATGGCCTCTTCCTGAAGGTTGTGGGGGCTTCATGAGGCCATGGAGGTTTGCCTACGATGAGATTTGTGAACTACTCCAAACCTCAATGTTTCCTTCTGCACGACTGTCGAGTCCTATTGGATGGTTCCAGGAGGCCCCATACGGAAAGACTCGAGAGCAGGTGTCTAAGCATGGATGCCTGGGAACGCCACCTCATATTCCCACTCTTTAGTCAGGATAAGGCAGGCTCAATCTGCGGGCTCCTGGGTGAGCTACCCAGAGGGGAGAGTTGAAATGGACTCTCCTGAAGATGAGTCCTACTGTGGCTTGGTGGCCTGGGAGACCTTGGAATGTGGAGGTGGCTCAGGGACTCTGCAGAATTCTCCAACGTGAGGTGTCTGACACGGCTCCAACAAGGAAGCTTCCCATGTGGAGACGAGAGGAGTTCTGTTCAGTGCCTCAGGAAAGCCCCATATCCTGTTCTTCGAACCAAAGCCTCTGAGGAGTGACACCTGGAAACCAAAGCAATAGTTGAGATTACAGCCTAAGGGCCTGTCCGGCTCTACCTTCTATCTCTGTTGACATCTGTGTGCATGCCTTCGTGGAGGTAGTTGCTCAGCTTGTGTCCGAATGCCCCGGTGTGTCCAGGGAGGCTCCCAGTAGTGGGATGTCCTTGAGGTTTCTCATATTCTGGAGGTGTGTGGCGAAAGGAATGGACACAGTTTTCCAGGCGAGAGCAGGCACGGTCCTGTGGTATGGCTACAGAGGACACAGCCTAGAGGCTGTGTTTGCCAGGGCTGTGGGGACAGATGTCTGAAAAAGCAAACTTGGCTCAGTTAGGGGCCAAGGTAATGGCAGGCCTGATCTCCAGTCCGTGAGGGGAGATCCTCTGGATATCAAAGGAGGGCAAGTGGGACGCAGTCGCTCAGGATTTGTCTCTGGGTATTGCGTTCACAGTGGCCGTTTAGGGTAGGGGTTGCTTCAGGGGCCGAGGACGAGCCTTCCTCTCGGGGGATTGTCCAAGCTCCCAAATGTTTGGGTTCATTCTGTGGGAAGGGAAGAGTACTGTATTCTGCCACAGGGGACCCCCCAGGAGAGGGACTCTGGATCACAGCATTGGCTTCCCTTAACTGGAATACACACCATCTAATTAGTTTGGGTGCCTATGGGCATGGCAGGCCACATATGCGGGCTCTTGGTCCAGTCCCTGAGTGGCGTTACTTGAATAAGGTACTCAGGCTGAGGGTTACAACGTGTTTTTGTGCCCAAGGCGGCCCTCACACATGGGCGTGGCCTCATGGGCCATGCCGTTTTCTCCTACACTGAAGGTTTGACTCACTTCCAGCAGCAAGGTTTCTTGCCATGGGAAAGGAGGGGTTCTGACTTGCGCATCCGGTTACCCCTGTGCAGTGATTGGAGATAAGGTCTAGGTTCCGATGACTGAAAACCCAGGTTGGGAATGGATGGTGGCCTAAGGCAGTGGCGGGTCCAATGTGCTGGGGGTGCAGCCAGATGTGTCGGTGTCTATAGGAAGTTCTGGGCTCAGGCTATTTGCGACAGACCATCAGAGTTTAAGGTAGCCTATGCAATTGGGGTGTTGCCGAAGGCCAAGCTGTTTGGTCCTCAATTGGGGTTCTGGGCAGCACCATAGACAATGTTTTTCTCCTGGGAGGCAGTCAGAGTACTTCATTGTGGCCCCAGAATTCCCAGGAGGGTGGGTTTTCGGGCCCGGAATGTGAGGACAGAAGTCTGAAAACACAAGCTTGGGTGAGGATTGGAGCCAAGGGCAGAGCAGGCCCACTCTGCAGAGGCTGAATCCAAATCTCCTGCATCTGAAGTCAGGCTGAGGATCAGACGTTGGCTGAGGCTGGCGTATGTGTCCATGATGGCACCTTCATGAAGCGGGGGCCTCATGAGGCCAAGGAACTTTTCCCACGCTGAGTTTGGAGGTTACCCCAACCACAAGGTTTCCTTCTGCGGGACATTCGAGTCCTGTTGCATGGCTCCAGGACATAGGATACGGAAGACTGGAGAGTAGGGTTCGAAGGATGGATCCCTGTACAGCATGCCACGCATTCCCATTAGCCATTAGCCACAAGATTTGTTTGATCTGCTGCCTCTGGGGCACGCTACCCATGGGGCTGAGTTGAAATGGCCTCTCCTGAGAATGCGTCGTAATGTGCGTTTGAGTCCATGGAGACCTTGGAATGTGCTGGTTGTTCAGGGGCCCTGCGGAACACTCCTACCTGAAGGGTTTGATACGTCCCCAGTAAGAATGCTCCCCATGTGGAGATGAGAGAGTTTTGGTTTGGTGCCTCAGAAATGCCCCATGTGCTGGTGTACGAAAACAGTCCTCTGAGGACGGACACATGGAAACCAAAGCTAAGGTTCAGATTAGGGCCTGGGGGCCTGTCCATTTCAACCTTCTGTCTCTGGGGACACTGGCTGAGAGTCTAAGTGGAGATAAATGCTCTGATGGTGTCAGAGAGCCCTTCTTAGTCCAGGGTGGCCTACACTATTGATGGCCTCAGGGGCCTTGGAGCTTTTCCCTAACCTGTAGGGTTGTGGTCAATGGATTGGGCACAATTTCCTTGGAGAGGGCAGGCACAATCTTTCGCTGTGGCTCCAGAGGCCCTAGCCTGGAGGTTGTGTGGGTCCCGGCTGTGGGCACTGAAGTCTGAAAACACAAACTCAGCTTATGCGTGGCGCCAAGCATATGGCAGGCCGGATGTACAGCCCGAGAGGGAGCTCCTGGGCCTCTGAAACAAGGGCGAGTGGGAGGCGTTCCTTCAGGCTTTTGTCTCTGGATGTTGTGTCCGGGATAGCCGTGGATAGGAGGGGTGGCCTCAGGGACTGTGGACGAGTATCTCTCTCTGGGGATTTGTCCCAGTCCCAAGAGTTTGGGGTCATTTTGTGGTAAGGGTGGAGTCGTGTTTTCTGGCTCATGTGTCTCTCCAAGAAAGGGATTCCAGAGCAGAGCCCCAGGTACGGGCTGGGCGACAGGTAAACTCAAACTCTGGTGAGGATTGGGTGCATAGGGGCTTGGCAAGCCCCATATGTGGGCTCTTGGTCCAGGCCCTGACAGGCCTTTCTTTGACATGGGGCTCATGCTGAGGGTCACAGTGTGAATTTGTGTCCAAGCAGCACTCAAGTTTGGGCGTGGCATCAGGGGCCATAAAGGTTTCTCCCACCTTGAAGTTGTGACTCCATGCCAAGAGCAAGCTTTACAGCCATGGAGAAGGAGGAGTTCTGTTTTGTGCCTGCGATACCCAGTTGTGTGGAGAATTGATATAATGTCTAGGTTCAGATATTGAAAACCAAGGTTAGGAAGAATTGACGGCATAAGACCATGGTGTGTCCGAAGTGCTGGGTATGTGGACAGCTGTCTCCTTGTCTGTCTGGACGTCTGGCTTCAGGCTGTGTCAGACAGAGCATGAGTGCCCAGAGCAGCCGATCCAGTTAAGGGACCGTCGAGGCCCGAGCAGGTTGATCCTCATCTGGGTGTTCTGGAGATCCTCACAGGGAAACGTTTTTCTTCCGTTGGGCAGACACTGGGCTGGGTTGTGGTTCTGGAGTTCCTAGTCCGGAGGGCTTGTTTGCCAGGAGTGTGAGGAAGGAAGTCTGAAAACACAAGCTAGCCTGAGGTTTGGGACCGAGGGCATGGCAGGCCCACACTGCAGAGGCTGAATCGATATCTCCTGCTCTGAGGTCATGTCAAGTATGATACGTGCCTCAGGCTAGAGTTTTTGTCCAGCATGGCCAATTTCTGAAGGGTGTGGGGGCTTCATGAGGCCAGGGAGGTTTGCCTACGATGGGATTTGTGAACTACTCCAAACTTCAAGGTTTCCTTCTGCTTGACAGTCGTGTCCTATTGGATGGTTCCAGGAGGCCCCATACGAAAAGACTCGAGAGGAGGTGTCTAAGCATGGATGCCTGGGAACGCTACCTCATATTCCCACTCTTTAGTCAGGACAAGGCTGGCTCAATCTGTGGGCTCCTTGGTGAGCTACCCAGAGGGCAGAGTTGAAATGGACTCTCCTGAAGATGAGTCCTACTGTGGCTTGGTGGCCTGGGAGACCTTGGAATGTGGAGGTGGCTCAGGGACTCTGCAGGATTCTCCAACCTGATGTGTTTGACACGGCTCCAACAAGGAAGCTTCCCATGTGGAGACTAGAGGAGTTCTGTTCAGCGCCTCAGGAAAGCCGCATATCCTGTTCTTCGAACCAAAGCCTCTGAGGAGTGACACCTGGAAACCAAAGCAAGAGTTGAGATTAGGGCCTAAGGGCCTGTCCGGCTCAACCTTCTATCTCTGTTGACATCTGTATGCATGCCTTCGTGGAGGTAGCTGCTCAGCTTGTGTCCGAATGCCCCTGTGTGTCCAGGGAGGCTCCCAGTAGTGGGATGTCCTCGGGGGCCTTGAGCTTTCTCATATTCTGAAGGTGTGTGGCCAAAGGAATGGACACAGTTTCCCAGGAGACAACAGGCACGGTCCTGTGGTATGGCTCCAGAGGACCCAGTCTAGAGGCTGTGTTTGCCCAGACTGTGGGGACAGATGTCTGAAAAAGCAAACTTGGCTCAGCTAGGGGCCAAGGTAATGGCAGGCCTGATCTCCAGTCCGTGAGGGGAGATCCTCTGGATATCAAAGGAGGGCAAGTGGGAGGCAGTTGCTCAGGCTTTTGTCTCTGGGTGTTACGTTCACAGTGGCCGTTCAGGGTAGGGGTTGCTTCAGGGGCCGAGGAAAGCCTTCCTCTCGGGGGATTGTCCAAGCTCCCAAGTGTTTTGGTTCATTTGTGGGAAGGGAAGAGTACTGTTTTCTGCCACAGGGGACCCCCCAGGAGAGGGACTCTAGAGCAAAGCAATGGGATCCCTCCACTGGAATACACACCATCTAGTTAGTCCTGGGTCCCTATGGGCATGGCAAGCCACATATGCGGGCTCTTGGTCCAGTCACTGAGTGGCGTTACTTGAATAAAGAACTCACGCTGAGGGTTACAATGTGTGTTGGTGCCCAAGGCGGCGCTCACGCATGGGTGTGGCCTCATGGGCCATGCCGTTTTCTCCTACACTGAAGGTTTGACTCACTGCCAGCAGCAAGGTTTCTTGCCATGGGGAAGGAGGGGTTCTGACTTGTGCATCAGGTTCCCCCCTGTGCAGGGATTGGAGATAAGGTCTAGGTTCCGATGACTGAAAACCCAGGTTGGGAATGGATGGTGGCCTAAGGCAGTGGCGGGTCCAATGTGCTGGGTGTGCAGCCAGCTGTGTCGGTGTCTGTTGGAAGGTCTGGGCTCAGGCTATTTTCGAAAGAGCATCAGTGTTTAAGGTAGCCTATGCAATTGGGGTGTTGCCGAGGGCCAAACTGTTTGATCCTCATTTGGGGATTCTGGGCAGCACCATAGACAATGTTTTTCTCCTGGGTGGCAGGCAGAGTGCTTCATTGTGGCCCCAGAATTCCCAGTAGGGAGGGTTTGTGGGACAGGAGTGTGAGGACAGATGTCTGAAAACACAAGCTAGGGTGAGGATTGGAGCCAAGAGTAGAGCAGGCCCACTCTGCAGAGGCTGAATCAAAATCTCCTGCATCTGGAGTCAGGCTGAGGATCAGATGTTGGCTGAGGCTGGCGTATGTGTCTATGATGGCACCTTCATGAAGCGGGGGCCTCATGAGGCCAAGGAAGTTTTCCCACGCTGAGTTTGGAGGTTGCCCCTAACCACAAGTTTTCCTTCTGCAGGACATTCGAGTCCTGCTGCATGGCTCCAGGACATACCATACGGAAGGACTGGAGAGCAGGGTTCGAAGGATGGATCCCTGTACAGCATGCCTCGCATTCCCATTGGCCATTAGCGACAAGATATGTTTGATCTGCTGCCTCTGGGGCACGCTACCCAGGGGGCTGAGTTGAAATGGCCTCTCCCGAGGATGCGTCATAATGTGCGTTTGGGTCCATGGAGACCTTGGAATGTGCTGGTTGTTCAGGGGCCCTGCGGAACTCTCCTACCTGAAGGGTTTGATACATCCCCAGTAAGAAAGCTCCCCATGTGGAGACGAGAGAGTTTTGGTTTGGTGCCTCAGAAAAGCCCTGTGTGCTGGTCTACGAAAACAGTCCTTGAGGACGGACACATGCAAACCAAAGCCAAGGTTCAGATTAGGGCCTTGGGGCCTGTCCATTTCAACCTTCTGTCTCTGGGGACACTGGCTGAGAGTCTAAGTGGAGATAGTTGCTCCGCTGGTGTCAGAGAGCCCCTCTTAGTCCAGGGTGGCCTACACTATTGATGGCCTGAGGGGCCTGGGAGCTTTTCCCTAACCTGTAGGGATGTGGTCAATGGATTGGGCACACATTCCTTGGAGAGGGCAGGCACAATCTTTCGCTGTGGCTCCAGAGGCCCTAGCCTGGAGGTTGTGTCGGTCCAGGCTGTGGGCACAGAAGTCTGAAAACACAAACTCAGCTTATGAGTGGTGCCTAGGGTATGGCAGGCCGGATGTACTGCCCGAGAGGGAGCTCCTGGGCCTCTGAAACAAGGGCGAGTGGGAGGCGTTCCTTCAGGCTTTTGTCTCTGGATGTTGTGTCCAGGATAGCCGTGGATTGGAAAGGTGGCCTCAGGGACTATGGACGACTATCCCTCTCTGGGTATTTGTCCCAGCTCCCAAGAGTTTGGGGTCATTTTGTGGGAAGGGTGGAGTCGTGTTTTCTGGCTCATGTGTCTCTCCAAAAAAGGGATTCCATAGGAGAGCCCCAGGTACAAGCGGGGTGACCGGAAAACTCAAACACTGGTGAGAATTGGTTGTATGGGGGCTTGGAAAGCAAGCATGAGCGGGGCCTCATGGGCCACACTTGTTTCAACTACACTGAACGTTGGACAACATTCCAACCACAAGGTTTCTCGCACTGGGGAAGGAATTCTGATTTCTGCATTAAGTTCAGGCCTGGGCAGTGAATAGAGATAAGGTCTAGGTTCTGAAGCCTGAAAACGGAGGTGGAAAGAGATGACGTCCTAAGGCCATCGCGGCTCGATGTGCTCAGTGTGCGGCTAGCTGTCTTGGTGGGGCCAGGAGGTCTAGGCTCAGGCTGTTTCAGAAAGGGCATTAGTGCCCTGGTCAGCCTATGTATTTGGGGTACAGCCAAGGTAGGTGCAGGTTGATCCTCATTTGGGGTTACTTGGTAGACCCAGAGGGCAATGTTTTTCTTCTGGAGGGCAGGCAGAGTGCTGCTTTGTAGTTCTGGATTGCCAAATTGGAGGGCTTCTGGGTCAGTAGTCTGAGGAAAGAAGTCTGAGAACACAAGCTAGGCTTAGGTTTCTGGGTGAGGACATGGCAGGCACAATCTACAGAACTGAATAGAGATCTCGTGCATCTGAAGTAAGGGCGAGGATCAGACGATTGCTCAGGTTGGAGTTTCTGACACTGATAGGCCCTTCATGAAGGGGGGCATCAAGAGGCCATGGCGGTTTTCCCACAATGGGAATTGTGAGAAGATCCAAACTGCAAAGTGTCTTCTGCAGGACAATTGAGACCTGAGTTGGCTCCAGGCTAATGATTCTGAGCAGGGTTCTAAGGATGGATGGCTGGGTAGCCCACCTCGCATTCCAATTGTCACCTAGCAACAAGACAGTTTAGTTCTGCTGGATCTAGGGGAGAAACCGAGGAGGCTGAGTTGAAATTGACTCTCCTGTGGATGGGTCCTAATGTGCTTTTGTGTCTATGGAGACCTTGGAAGGAAGCGGTGGCACTGGGGCCCTGAAGGGTTCTCCTAAACAGAGCCTTAGAAAACAGCTCCAACGTGCAAGATTCACATGTGTAGATGAGAGGTTTTCTGATGGGTGAGTCAAGAAACAGCCATTGCTGGTTTTGAAATCCAGGCCTCTGAGGAGAGATGCCTGGAAAACAAAGCAATGGATATGATTAGTGATTAGGGGCCTGTTCTTTCCTTTTTACCTCTGGGGACATCTGTCTATGGGTCTCAGTACAGGTAGGTGCTCAGATGGGCTCAGATTCCCCCGGTTTTACCTGGGAAGCCACCACTAATGAGATGGATCAGGGACATTGGAGGTTTATCCTATTAGAAGGGATGATGCCATTGGAATGGGCACACACAATTCCCTTGGAGAGAGCAGGTACAGTCCTCAGGTTTGGCTCCAGGGGCCTGAGCCTGTAGGTTGTGTAGGCCAGGGCTGTTTGGACAGTTGTCTGAAAACACAAACTTGGCTTATGTTTCAGGTCATAGGTATGGCAGGACTTATCTACACCATGAGGAGAACTTTTCGGGTTTTAAGAAAATGGCGAGTGTGAGGCGTTTGCTCAAGTATTTGTCTCTGGATATCGTGTCACTCATGGTCGTGAAATTTCTGGGTGACTTCATGGGAAATGGACGAGTCTTACTCCCTGGTGGTTTGGCCCAGTCCAAAGCGTTTGGGGTCACTCTGTGGGATGGAAGAAGTCCGTTTTTTTTTTTTTTTGAAGTTTTTTTCTTTTTAACCTCAGGTGTCCCACCAAATGAGGGATTCCAGAGTAGAGCCCTGGGGGGGGGGTGACCGGACAATCAGGAATCTGGTTAAAAATTGGGGCCTAGGGACATATCAAGCCCATTATGACATCTAATGGTCCAGTCAATGAGAGGACTTAGTAGAGGACAGGACACATGCTGAGGGTCACAATGCATGTTTATACCCTTGTCGCACTCAAGAATGGGCGGGGCCTCAGGGTGAATGCTGGTTTCTCCTACGCTGAACGTTGGACGACGTGCCAACCACAAGGTTTCTTACCATGGGTAAGGAGGTGTTCTAATTTCTGCATCACACTCACCCCTGGACAGTGATTGGAGATAATGTCTCAGTTCTGATGCCTGAAAACTGAGGTAGGGAAGAGTTGATGACCTAAGGCCATGGCGGGTCTTATGTGCTCAGTGTGCGGTCTGCTTTCCGGGTGTTGGTCAGGAGGTCCGGGCTCAGGTTGTGTCCGACAGTGCATTAGTGCCCAGGTTAGACTATATAATTTGGGTGAAGTCGAGTGCTGTGGAGGTTTATCCTCATTGAAGGTGCCTGGGCAGCTCATGAGGCAATAATTTTTTTCTGGAGGGCAGGCAGAGTGCTGCATTGAGGGTCCGGAATTGCCAAACTTGAGGGCTTCGGGGCCAGGAGTGTGAGGACGGAAGTCTGAGAAGACTAGCTAGACTTGGTTTCAGGGCTAGGTCACGGCAGGTACCCCCTGCAGATCTGAACCAATACTCATGCATCTGAAGTCAGGGCGAGGATCAGACGTTGGCTCAGGTTGGAGTTTCCATGCAAGATGGCCGCTTCATGAAGGGAGCGGAATCTCGAGGCCATTGAGGTTTTCCCACGTTGGGAGTTGTGGGATGCCCCCTTCAAAGATTCCTTCTGAGGGACAATTGAGACCTGTGGGACAGCTCCAGTACATCCCATATGGAATGACTCCAGAGCACCATTCGAGGATGGATGCCTGGGAAGCCCGCCTCGCATTCCAATTGTCTCCTAGCAACAAGACAGTTTAGATCTGATGGCTCTGCGGGAGCAACCGGGGTGGCTGAGTTGAAATGGACTTTCCTGAGGATGGGTCCTAATGTGTTTTTGTGTCCATGAGGGCCTTGGAATGGGGCGGTGGCACCGGGACCCTGAAGTACTCCTATGCTTTGGACATGGCTCCCATGCATAGGTTTCCTTGTGGAGACGAGATGAGTTCTGCTGGGTGCCTCAGCAAAACCCCTATGCTCGTATTCGAATCAGGCTTTTGAGGAGACATGCCTGTAAACCAAGGCAATGGATCCTATTATGGCCTAGGGTCCTGTCTGGTTCAATCTTCTCCTATGGGGACATCCATTTATAGTATGAGTGGAGGTAGATTATCAGCTGTTGTCAGACAGCCCTTGTTTGTTCAGGGCGACCTACACGATTGGGATGGCCTCAGGGACTTTGGAGGTTTCTCCTAATTTGTACGATTTTGGACCATGGAATGGGCAGAATTCCCATGGATTGGTAGGCACAGTCCTAATGTGTGGCTCCAGGGGCCCCAGCCTGGAGGGTGTGTGGCCCAGGACTTTGAGGACAGAAGTCTGAAAACACAAACTAAGCTTAGGTTTGGGGACGTAGGTATGGCAGGCCCGATCTACAGATCATGAGAAGAACTCTTCAGGATATGAAGAAAGTGCGAGTCTGAGGCGCTTGCTCAGGTTTTTGTCTCTGGATTTTGTATCAGCGATGGCACAATCTACAGACCTGAATCGAGATCTCTTGCATCTGAAGTCAGGGCGAGGTTCAGACGATCGCTCAAGTTGGTGTTTCTGTCCCTGATGGCCCCTTCACGAAGGGGCGGCATCACGAGGCCATGGGGGTTTTCCCACGATGGGATTTGTGAGAAGCTCCAAACTGCAAAGTGTCCTCTGCAGGACAATTGAGACCTTTTTTTTCCCTCCAGGCCAATGATTCTGAGCAGGGTTCTAAGGATGCATGGCTGGGTAGCCCACCTCGCTTTCCAATTGTCTCCTAGAAAGAAGACAGGTTAGATCTGCTGGATCTGGGGGAGCAACCGAGGAGGCTGAGTTGAAATTGACTCCCCTATGGATGGGTCCTAATGTGCTTTTGTGTCTATGGAGACCTTGGAATGAAGCGGTGGCACTGGGGCCCTGAAGGGTTCTCCTAAACAGAGGCTTTGAAACAGCTCCAACGTGCAAGTTTCCCAAGGTAGATGAGATGTTTTCTGATGGGTGAGTCAAGAAACAGCCATATGCTGGTTTTGAAATCCAGGCCTCTGAGGAGAGATGCCGGGAAACCAAAGCAATGGATACGAATAGTGCCTAGGGGCCTGTTCTTTCCTTTTTACCTCTGGGGACACCTGTCTATGGGTCTGAGTACAGGAAGGTGCTCAGATGGGCTCAGATTGCCCCTGTTTTACCTGGGAAGCCACCACTAATGAGATGGATCAGGGACTTTGGAGGTTTATCCTTTTAAAATGGATGTGGCCATTGGAATGGGCCCCCCAAATTTCCTTGGAGAGGGCAAGTACAGTCCTCAGGTTTGGCTCCAGGGGCCTGAGCCTGTAGGTTGTGTAGGCCAGGGCTGTTTGGACAGTTGTCTGAAAACACAAACTTGGCTTATATTTCAGGTCATAGGTATGACAGGACTTATCTACAGACCATGAGGAGAATTTTCGGGATTTGAGAAAAGGGCGAGTGTGAATCTCTTGCTCAACTTTTTGTCTCTGGATATCGTGTCACTCATGGTCGTGAAATTTCTGGGTGACTTCATGGGAAATGGACTCCCTGGTGTTTTGGCCCAGTCCAAAGGGTTTGGGGTCACTCTGTGGGATGAATGATGTTGTTTTCTTTTTAACCTCAGGTGTCCCACCAAATGAGGGATTCCAGAGTAGAGCCCTGGGGGGGTGGTGATTGGACAATCAGAAATCTGGTTAAAAATTGAGGCCTAGGGACATATCAAGCCCATTATGACATCTAATGGTCCAGGCACTGAGAGGACTTACTAGAGGACAGGACTCATGTTGAGAGTCACAATGCGTGTTTATGCCCTTGTCGCACTCAAGAATGGGTGGGGCCTCAGGGTGAATGCTGGTTTCTCCTACACTGAACGTTGGACAACGTGCCAACCACAAGGTTTCTTACCATGGGTAAGGGGGTGTTCTGATTTCTGCATCACACTCTCCCCTGGGCAGTGATTGGAGATAAGGTCTCGGTTCTGAGGCCTGAAAACTGAGGTAGGGAAGAGATGATGACCTAAGGCCATGGCGGGTCTTATGTGCTCAGTGTGCGGTCTGCTTTCCGGGTGTTGGTCAGGAGGTCCGGCTCAGGTTGTGTCCGACAGTGCATTAGTGCCCAGGTTAGACTATATAATTTGGGTGAAGTCGAGTGCTGTGGAGGTTTATCCTCATTGAAGGTGCCTGGGCAGCTCATGAGGCAATGATTTTTTTCTAGAGGGCAGGCAGAGTGCTGCATTGTGGGTCCGGAATTGCCAAACTTGAGGGCTTCGGGGCCTGGAGTGTGAGGACGGAACTCTGAGAAGACAAGCTAGACTTGGGTTTCAGGGCGAGGGCACGGCAGGTACACCCTGCAGATCTGAACCAATACTCATACATCTGAAGTCACGGCGAGGCTCAGACGTTGGCTCAGGTTGGAGTTTCCGTGCATGACGGCCACTTCATGAAGGGAGTGGAATCTCGAGGCCATTGAGGTTTTCCCACGTTGGGAGTTGTGGGATGCCCCCTTCAAGTATTCCTTCTGCTGGACATTTGAGACCTGTTGGACAGCTCCAGGACATCCCATATGGAATGACTCCAGAGCACCGTTCGAGGATGGATGCCTGGGAAGCCCGCCTCGCATTCCAATTGTCTCCTAGCAACAAGACAGTTTAGATCTGATGGCTCTGCGGGAGCAACCGGGGTGGCTGAGTTGAAATGGACTTTCCTGAGGATGGGTCCTAAAGTGTTTTTGTGTCCATGAGGGCCTTGGAATGGGGCGGTGGCACCGGGATCCTGAAGTACTCTACTATGCTTTGGACATGGCTCCCATGCACAGGTTTCCTTGTGGAGACGAGATGAGTTCTGCTGGGTGCCTCAGCAAAACACCTATGCTCGTATTGGAATCAGGCTTTTGAGGAGACATGCCTGTAAACCAAGGCAATGGATCCTATTATGGCCTAGGGTCCTGTCTGGTTCAATCTTCTGCTCTGGGGACATCCATTTATGGTATGAGTGGAGGTAGATTATCAGATGGTGTCAGACAGCCCTTGTTTGGTCCGGGCGACTTACACTATTGGGATGGCCTCAGGGACTTTGGAGGTTTCTCCTAATTTGTAGGATTTTGGACAATGGAATGGGCAGAATTCCCATGGATTGGTAGGCACAGTCCTAATGTGTGGCTCCAGGGGCCCCAGCCTGGAGGGTGTGTGGCCCAGGACTTTGAGGACAGAAGTCTGAAAACACAAACTCAGCTTAGGTTTGGGGACGTAGTTATGGCAGGCCCGATCTACAGACCATGAGAAGAACTCTTCAGGATATGAAGAAAGTGCGAGTCTGAGGCGCTTGCTCGGGTTTTTGTCTCTGGATTTTGTATCAGCGATGGCACAATCTACAGACCTGAATCGAGATCTCGTGCATCTGAAGTCAGGGCGAAGATCAGACGATCGCTCAAGTTGGTGTTTCTGTCCCTGATGGCCCCTACACGAAGGGGGGGGTGGCATCACGAGGCCATGGGGGTTTTCCCACGATGGGATTTGTGAGAAGCTTCAAACTGCAAAGTGTCTTCTGCAGGACAATTGAGACCTGTTGTTTGGCTCCAGGCCAATGGTTCTGAGCAGGGTTCTAAGGATGCATGGCTGGGTAGCCCACCTCGCATTCCAATTGTCTGTTGACACAAGACAGGTTAGATCTGCTGGATCTGGGGGAGCAACCGAGGAGGCTGAGTTGAAATGGACTCTCCTATGGATGGGTCCTAATGTGCTTTTGTGTCTATGGAGACCTTGGAATGAAGCGGTGGCACTGGGGCCCTGAAGGGTTTCTCCGAAAGAGAGGCTTTGACACAGCTCCAACGTGCAAGTTCCCCATGGGTAGATGAGATGTTTTCTGATGGGTGAGTCAAGAAACAGCCATATGCTGGTTTTGAAATCCAGGCCTCTGAGGAGAGATGCCTGGAAACCAAAGCAATGGATATGATTAGTGCCTAGGGGCCTGTTGTTTCCTTTTTAACTCTGGGGACATCTGTCTATGGGTCTGAGTACAGGTAGGTGCTCAGATGGGCTCAGATTGCCCCTAGTTTACCTGGGAAGCCACCACTAATGAGATGGATCAGGGACTTTGGAGGTTTATCCTATTAGAAGGGATGTGGCCATTGGAATGGGCACACAAAATTCCCTTGGAGAGGGCAAGTACAGTCCTCAGGTTTGGCTCCAGGGGCCTGAGCCTGTAGGTTGTGTAGGCCAGGGCTGTTTGGACAGTTGTCTGAAAACACAAACTTGGCTTATGTTTCAGGTCATAGGTATGGCAGGACTTATCTACAGAACATGAGGAGAATTTTCGGGATTTGAGAAAAGGTCGAGTGTGAGGCTCTTGCTCAAGTTGTTGTCTCTGGATATCGTGTCACTCATGGTCATGAAATTTCTGGGTGACTTCATGGGAAATGGACTCCCTGGTGGTTTGACCCAGTCCAAAGCGTCGGGGTCACTCTGTGGGATGGAAGAAGTCGGTTTTTTTTTTTTTTGAAGTTTTTTTCTTTTTAACCTCAGGTGTCCCACCAAATGAGGGATTCCAGAGTAGAGCCCTGGGGGGGTGGTGATTGGACAATCAGAAATCTGGTTAAAAATTGAGGCCTAGGGACATATCCAGCCCATTATGACATCTAATGGTCCAGTAACTGAGAGTACTTACTAGAGGACAGGACTCATGTTGAGAGTCACAATGCGTGTTTATGCCCTTGTCGCACTCAAGAATGGGCAGGGCCTCAGGGTGAATGCTGGTTTCTCCTACACTGAACGTTGGACAACGTGCCAACCACAAGGTTTCTTACCATGGGTAAGGGGGTGTTCTGATTTCTGCATCACACTCTCCCCTGGGCCGTGATTGGGGATAATGTCTCGGTTCTGAGGCCTGAAAACTGAGGTAGGGAAGAGATGATGACCTAAGGCCATGGCGGGTCTTATGTGCTCAGTGTGCGGTCTGCTTCCGGGTGTAGGTCAGGAGGTCCGGGCTCAGGTTGTGTCCGACAGTGCATTAGTGCCCAGGTTAGACTATATAATTTGGGTGAAGTCGAGTGCTGTGGAGGTTTATCCTCATTGAAGGTGCCTGGGCAGCTCATGAGGCAATAATTTTTTTCTAGAGGGCAGGAAGAGTGCTGCATTGTGGGTCCGGAATTGCCAAACTTGAGGGCTTCGGGGCCAGGAGTGTGAGGACGGAAGTCTGAGAAGACAAGCTAGACTTGGGTTTCAGGGCGAGGGCACGGCAGGTACCCCCTGCAGATCTGAACCAATACTCATGCATCTGAAGTCACGGCGAGGCTCAGACGTTGGCTCAGGTTGGAGTTTCCGTGCATGACGGCCGCTTCATGAAGGGAGTGGAATCTCGAGGCCATTGAGGTTTTCCCACGTTGGGAGTTGTGGGATGCCCCCTTCAAGGATTCCTTCTGCGCGCCAATTGAGACCTGTTGGACAGCTCCAGGACATCCCATATGGAATGACTCCAGAGCACCATTCGAGGATGGATGCCTGGGAAGCCCGCCTCGCATTCCAATTGTCTCCTAGCAACAAGACAGTTTAGATCTGATGGCTCTGCGGGAGCAACCGGGGTGGCTGAGTTGAAATGGACTTTCCTGAGGATGGGTCCTAAAGTGTTTTTGTGTCCATGAGGGCCTTGGAATGGGGCGGTGGCACCGGGACCCTGAAGTACTCTCCTATGTTTTGGACATGGCTCCCATGCACAGGTTTCCTCGTGGAGACTAGATGAGTTCTGCTGGGTGCCTCAGCAAAACACCTATGCTCGTATTGGAATCAGGCTTTTGAGGAGACATGCCAGTAAACGAAGGCAATGGATCCTATTATGGCCTAGGGTCCTGTCTGGTTCAATCTTCTGCACTGGGGACATCCATTTATGGTATGAGTGGAGGTAGATTATCAGCTGGTGTCAGACAGCCCTTGTTTGTTCCGGGCGACTTACACTATTGGGATGGCCTCAGGGACTTTGGAGGTTTCTCCTAATTGGTACGATTTTGGACAATGGAATGGGCAGAATTCCCATGGATTGGTAGGCACAGTCCTAATGTGTGGCTCCAGGGGCCCCAGCCTGGAGGGTGTGTGGCCCTGGACTTTGAGGACAGAAGTCTGAATACACAAACTCAGCTTAGGTTTGGGGACGTAGGTATGGCAGGCCCGATCTACAGACCATGAGAAGAACTCTTCAGGATATGAAGAACGTGCGAGTCTGAGGCGCTTGCTCAGGTTTTTGTCTCTGGATTTTGTATCAGCGATGGCACAATCTACAGACCTGAATCGAGATCTCGTGCATCTGAAGTCAGGGCGAGGATCAGACGATCGCTCAAGTTGGTGTTTCTGTCCATGATGGCCCCTTCACGAAGGGGGGGTGGCATCACGAGGCCATGGGGGTTTTCCCACGATGGGATTTGTGAGAAGCTTCAAACTGCAAAGTGTCTTCTGCAGGACAATTGAGACCTGTTGTTTGGCTCCAGGCCAATGATTCTGAGCAGGGTTCTAAGGATGCATGGCTAGGTAGCCCACCTCGCATTCCAATTGTCTGTTGACACAAGACAGGTTAGATCTGCTGTATCTGGGGGAGCAACCGAGGAGGCTGAGTTGAAATGGACTCTCCTATGGATGGGTCCTAATGTGCTTTTGTGTCTATGGAGACCTTGGAATGAAGCGGTGGCACTGGGGACCTGAAGGGTTCTCCTAAACAGAGGCTTTGACACAGCTCCAACGTGCAATTTTCCCATGGGTAGATGAGATGTTTTCTGATGGGTGAGTCAAGAAACAGCCATATGCTGGTTTTGAAATCCAGGCCTCTGAGGAGAGATGCCTGGAAACCAAAGCAATGGATATGATTAGTGCCTAGGGGCCTGTCTTTCCTTTTTACCTCTGGGGACATCTGTCTATGGGTCTGAGTACAGGTAGGTGCTCAGATGGGCTCAGATTGCCCTTGTTTTACCTGGGAAGCCACCACTAATGAGATGGATCAGGGACTTTGGCGGTTTATCCTTTTATAAGGGATGTGGCCATTGGAATGGGCACACACAATTCCCTTGGAGAGGGCAAGTACAGTCCTCAGGTTTGGCTCCAGGGGCCTGAGCCTGTAGGTTGTGTAGGCCAGGGCTGTTTGGACAGTTGTCTGAAAACACAAACTTGGCTTATGTTTCAGGTCATAGGTATGGCAGGACTTATCTACAGACCATGAGGAGAATTTTCGGGATTTGAGAAAAGGGCGGGTGTGAGGCTCTTGCTCAAGTTTTTGTCTCTCGATATCGTGTCACTCATGGTCGTGAAATTTCTGGATGACATCATGGGAAATGGACTCCCTGGTGGTTTGGCCCAGTCCAAAGCGTTTGGGGTCACTCTGTGGGATGGAAGAAGTCCGTTTTTTTTTTTTTTTTGATGTTGTTTTCTTTTTAACCTCAGGTGTCCCACCAAATGAGGGATTCCAGAGTAGAGCCCTGGGGGTGTGGTGATTGGACAATCAGAAATCTGGTTAAAAATTGAGGCCTAGGGACATATCAAGCCCATTATGACATCTAATGGTCCAGTCACTGAGAGGACTTACTAGAGGACAGGACTCATGTTGAGAGTCACAATGCGTGTTTATGCCCTTGTCGCACTCAAGAATGGGCGGGGCCTCAGGGTGAATGCTGGTTTCTCCTACACTGAACGTTGGACAACGTGCCAACCACAAGGTTTCTTACCATGGGTAAGGGGGTGTTCTGATTTCTGCATCACACTCTCCCCTGGGCCGTGATTGGAGATAATGTCTCGGTTCTGAGGCCTGAAAACTGAGGTAGGGAAGAGATGATGACCTAAGGCCATGGCGGGTCTTATGTGCTCAGTGTGCGGTCTGCTTTCCGGGTGTTGGTCAGGAGGTCCGGGCTCAGGTTGTGTCCGACAGTGCATTAGTGCCCAGGTTAGACTATATAATTTGGGTGAAGTCGAGTGCTGTGGAGGTTTATCCTCATTGAAGGTGCCTGGGCAGCTCATGAGGCAATTATTTTTTTCTAGAGGGCAGGCAGAGTGCTGCATTGTGGGTCCGGAATTGCCAAAATTGAGGGCTTCGGGGCCAGGAGTGTGAGGACGGAAGTCTGAGAAGACAAGCTAGACTTGGGTTTCAGGGCGAGGGCACGGCAGGTACACCCTGCAGATCTGAACCAATACTCATGCATCTGAAGTCACGGCGAGGCTCAGACGTTGGCTCAGGTTGGAGTTTCCGTGGATGACGGCCACTTCATGAAGGGAGTGGAATCTCGAGGCCATTGAGGTTTTCCCACCTTGGGAGTTGTGGGATGCCCCCTTCAAGGATTCCTTCTGCACGACAATTGAGACCTGTTGGACAGCTCCAGGACATCCCATATGGAATGACTCCAGAGCACCGTTCGAGGATGGATGCCTGGGAAGCCCGCCTCGCATTCCAATTGTCTCCTAGCAACAAGACAGTTTAGATCTGATGGCTCTGCGGGAGCAACCGGGGTGGCTGAGTTGAAATGGACTTTCCTGAGGATGGGTCCTAAGGTGTTTTTGTGTCCATGAGGGCCTTGGAATGGGGCGGTGGCACCGGGACCCTGAAGTACTCTCCTATGCTTTGGACATGGCTCCCATGCACAGGTTTCCTTGTGGAGACGAGATGAGTTCTGCTGGGTGCCTCAGCAAAACCCCTATGCTCGTATTGGAATCAGGCTTTTGAGGAGACATGCCTGTAAACCAAGGCAATGGATCCTATTATGGCCTAGGGTCCTGTCTGGTTCAATCTTCTCCTCTGGGGACATCCATTTATGGTATGAGTGGAGGTAGATTATCAGCTGGTGTCAGACAGCCCTGTTTGTTCTGGGCGACCTACACGATTGGGATGGCCTCAGGGACTTTGGAGGTTTCTCCTAATTTGTACGATTTTGGACAATAGAATGGGCAGAATTCCCATGGATTTGTAGGCACAGTCCTAATGTGTGGCTCCAGGGGCCCCAGCCTGGAGGGTGTGTGGCCCTGGACTTTGAGGACAGAAGTCTGAAAACACAAACTCAGCTTAGGTTTGGGGACGTAGGTATGGCAGGCCCGATCTACAGACCATGAGAAGAACTCTTCAGGATATGAAGAAAGTGCGAGTCTGAGGCGCTTGCTCAGGTTTTTGTCTCTGGATTTTGTATCAGCGATGGCACAATCTACAGACCTGAATCGAGATCTCTTGCATCTGAAGTCAGGGCGAGGTTCAGACGATCGCTCAAGTTGGTGTTTCTGTCCCTGATGGCCCCTTCACGAAGGGGCGGCATCACGAGGCCATGGGGGTTTTCCCACGATGGGATTTGTGAGAAGCTCCAAACTGCAAAGTGTCCTCTGCAGGACAATTGAGACCTTTTTTTTCCCTCCAGGCCAATGATTCTGAGCAGGGTTCTAAGGATGCATGGCTGGGTAGCCCACCTCGCATTCCAATTGTCTCCTAGAAACAATACAGGTTATCTGCTGGATCTGGGGGAGCAACCGAGGAGGCTGAGTTGAAATGGACTCTCCTATGGATGGGTCCTAATGTGCTTTTGTGTCTATGGAGACCTTGGAGTGAAGCGGTGGCACTGGGACCCTGAAGGGTTCTCCTAAACAGAGGCTTTGACACAGCTCCAACGTGCAAGGTTCCCATGGGTAGATGAGATGTTTTCTGATAGGTGAGTCATGAAAGAGCCATAGGCTGGTTTTGAAACCCAGGCCTCGGAGGAGAGATGCCTGGAAACCAAAGCAATGGATATGATTAGTGCCTAGGTGCCTGTTCTTTCCTTTTTACCTCTGGGGACATCTGTCTATGGGTCTGAGTACAGGTAGGTGCTCAGATGGGCTCAGATGGCCCCTGTTTAACCTGGGAAGCCACCACTAATGAGATGGATCAGGGACTTTGGAGGTTTATCCTATTAGAAGGGATGTGGCCATTGGAATGGGCAAACACAATTCCCTTGGATAGGGCAAGTACAGTCCTCAGGTTTGGCTCCAGGGGCCTGAGCCTGTAGGTTGTGTAGGCCAGGGCTGTTTGGACAGTTGGCTGAAACAACAAACTTGGCTTATGTTTCAGGTCATAGGTATGGCAGGACATATCTACAGACCATGAGGAGAACTTTTCGGGATTTGAGAAAAGGGTGAGTGTGAGGCTCTTGCTCAAGTTTTTGTCTCTGGATATCGTGTCACTCATGGTCGTGAAATTTCTGGGTGATTTCATGGGAAATGGACAAGTCTTACTCCCTGGTGGTTTGGCCCAGTCCAAAGCGTTTGGGGTCACTCTGTGGGATGGAAGAAGTCTGGTTTTTTTTTTTTTGATGTTGTTTTCTTTTTAACCTCAGGTGTCCCACCAAATGAGGGATTCCAGAGTAGAGCCCTGGGGGGGTGGTGATTGGACAATCAGAAATCTGGTTAAAAATTGAGGCCTAGGGACATATCAAGCCCATTATGACATCTAATGGTCCAGTCACTGAGAGGACTTACTAGAGGACAGGACTCATGCTGAGGGTCACAATGCGTGTTTATGCCCTTGTCGCACTCAAGAATGGGCGGGGCCTCATGGTGAATGCTGGTTTCTCCTACACAGAATGTTGGACGACGTGCCAACCACAAGGTTTCTTACCATGAGTAAGGAGGTGTTCTGATTTCTGCATCACACACACCCCTGGGCAGTGATTGGAGATTATGTCTCGGTTCTGAGGCCTGAAAACTGAGGTAGGGAAGAGATGATGACCTAAGGCCATGGCGGGTCTTATGTGCTCAGTGTGCGGCCTGCTTTCCGGGTGTTGTTCAGGTGGTCCGGTCTCAGGTTGTGTCCGACAGTGCATTAGTGCCCAGGTTAGACTATATAATTTGGGTGAAGTCGAGTGCTGTGGAGGTTTATCCTCATTGAAGGTGCCTGGGAAGCTCATGAGGCAATAATTTTTTTCTAGAGGGCAGGCAGAGTGCTGCATTGTGGGTCCGGAATTGCCAAACTTGAGGGCTTCGGGGCCAGGAGTGTGAGGACGGAGTCTGAGAAGACAAGCTAGACTTGGGTTTCAGGGCGAGGGCACGGCAGGTACACCCTGCAGATCTGAACCAATACTCATGCATCTGAAGTCACGGCGAGGCTCAGACGTTGGCTCAGGTTGGAGTTTCCGTGCATGACGGCCACTTCATGAAGGGAGTGGAATCTCGAGGCCATTGAGGTTTTCCCACCTTGGGAGTTGTGGGATACCCCCTTCAAGGATTCCTTCTGCGCGACAATTGAGACCTGTTGGACAGCTCCAGGACATCCCATATGGAATGACTCCAGAGCACCGTTCGAGGATGGATGCCTGGGAAGCCCGCCTCGCATTCCAATTGTCTCCTAGCAACAAGACAGTTTAGATCTGATGGCTCTGCGGGAGCAACCGGGGTGGCTGAGTTGAAATGGACTTTCCTGAGGATGGGTCCTAAGGTGTTTTTGTGTCCATGAGGGCCTTGGAATGGGGCGGTGGCACCGGGACCCTGAAGTACTCTCCTATGCTTTGGACATGGCTCCCATGCACAGGTTTCCTTGTGGAGACGAGATGAGTTCTGCTGGGTGCCTCAGCAAAACCCCTATGCTCGTATTGGAATCAGGCTTTTGAGGAGACATGCCTGTAAACCAAGGCAATGGATCCTATTATGGCCTAGGGTCCTGTCTGGTTCAATCTTCTGCACTGGGGACATCCATTTATGGTATGAGTGGAGGTAGATTATCAGCTGGTGTCAGACAGCCCTTGTTTGTTCAGGGCGACCTACACGATTTGGATGGCCTCAGGGACTTTGGAGGTTTCTCCTAATTTGTACGATTTTGGACAATGGAATGGGCAGAATTCCCATGGATTTGTAGGCACAGTCCTAATGTGTGGCTCCAGGGGCCCAGCCTGGAGGGTGTTTGGCCCAAGACTTTGAGGACAGAAGTCTGAAAACACCAACTCAGCTTAGGTTTGGGGACGTAGGTATGGCAGCCCCGATCTACAGACCATGAGAAGAACTCTTCAGGATATGAAGAAAGTGCGAGTCTGAGGCGCTTGCTCAGGTTTTTGTCTCTGGATTTTGTATCAGCGATGGCACAATCTACAGACCTGAATCGAGATCTCGTGCATCTGAAGTCAGGGCGAAGATCAGACGATCGCTCAAGTTGGTGTTTCTGTCCCTGATGGCCCCTACACGAAGGGGGGGGTGGCATCACGAGGCCATGGGGGTTTTCCCACGATGGGATTTGTGAGAAGCTTCAAACTGCAAAGTGTCTTCTGCAGGACAATTGAGACCTGTTGTTTGGCTCCAGGCCAATGGTTCTGAGCAGGGTTCTAAGGATGCATGGCTGGGTAGCCCACCTCGCATTCCAATTGTCTGTTGACACAAGACAGGTTAGATCTGCTGGATCTGGGGGAGCAACCGAGGAGGCTGAGTTGAAATGGACTCTCCTATGGATGGGTCCTAATGTGCTTTTGTGTCTATGGAGACCTTGGAATGAAGCGGTGGCACTGGGGCCCTGAAGGGTTTCTCCGAAAGAGAGGCTTTGACACAGCTCCAACGTGCAAGTTCCCCATGGGTAGATGAGATGTTTTCTGATGGGTGAGTCAAGAAACAGCCATATGCTGGTTTTGAAATCCAGGCCTCTGAGGAGAGATGCCTGGAAACCAAAGCAATGGATATGATTAGTGCCTAGGGGCCTGTTGTTTCCTTTTTAACTCTGGGGACATCTGTCTATGGGTCTGAGTACAGGTAGGTGCTCAGATGGGCTCAGATTGCCCCTAGTTTACCTGGGAAGCCACCACTAATGAGATGGATCAGGGACTTTGGAGGTTTATCCTATTAGAAGGGATGTGGCCATTGGAATGGGCACACAAAATTCCCTTGGAGAGGGCAAGTACAGTCCTCAGGTTTGGCTCCAGGGGCCTGAGCCTGTAGGTTGTGTAGGCCAGGGCTGTTTGGACAGTTGTCTGAAAACACAAACTTGGCTTATGTTTCAGGTCATAGGTATGGCAGGACTTATCTACAGAACATGAGGAGAATTTTCGGGATTTGAGAAAAGGTCGAGTGTGAGGCTCTTGCTCAAGTTTTTGTCTCTGGATATCGTGTCACTCATGGTCATGAAATTTCTGGGTGACTTCATGGGAAATGGACTCCCTGGTGGTTTGACCCAGTCCAAAGCGTCGGGGTCACTCTGTGGGATGGAAGAAGTCGGTTTTTTTTTTTTTTTGAAGTTTTTTTCTTTTTAACCTCAGGTGTCCCACCAAATGAGGGATTCCAGAGTAGAGCCCTGGGGGGGTGGTGATTGGACAATCAGAAATCTGGTTAAAAATTGAGGCCTAGGGACATATCCAGCCCATTATGACATCTAATGGTCCAGTAACTGAGAGTACTTACTAGAGGACAGGACTCATGTTGAGAGTCACAATGCGTGTTTATGCCCTTGTCGCACTCAAGAATGGGCAGGGCCTCAGGGTGAATGCTGGTTTCTCCTACACTGAACGTTGGACAACGTGCCAACCACAAGGTTTCTTACCATGGGTAAGGGGGTGTTCTGATTTCTGCAACACACTCTCCCCTGGGCCGTGATTGGGGATAATGTCTCGGTTCTGAGGCCTGAAAACTGAGGTAGGGAAGAGATGATGACCTAAGGCCATGGCGGGTCTTATGTGCTCAGTGTGCGGTCTGCTTCCGGGTGTAGGTCAGGAGGTCCGGGCTCAGGTTGTGTCCGACAGTGCATTAGTGCCCAGGTTAGACTATATAATTTGGGTGAAGTCGAGTGCTGTGGAGGTTTATCCTCATTGAAGGTGCCTGGGCAGCTCATGAGGCAATAATTTTTTTCTAGAGGGCAGGAAGAGTGCTGCATTGTGGGTCCGGAATTGCCAAACTTGAGGGCTTCGGGGCCAGGAGTGTGAGGACGGAAGTCTGAGAAGACAAGCTAGACTTGGGTTTCAGGGCGAGGGCACGGCAGGTACCCCCTGCAGATCTGAACCAATACTCATGCATCTGAAGTCACGGCGAGGCTCAGACGTTGGCTCAGGTTGGAGTTTCCGTGCATGACGGCCGCTTCATGAAGGGAGTGGAATCTCGAGGCCATTGAGGTTTTCCCACGTTGGGAGTTGTGGGATGCCCCCTTCAAGGATTCCTTCTGCGCGCCAATTGAGACCTGTTGGACAGCTCCAGGACATCCCATATGGAATGACTCCAGAGCACCGTTCGAGGATGGATGCCTGGGAAGCCCGCCTCGCATTCCAATTGTCTCCTAGCAACAAGACAGTTTAGATCTGATGGCTCTGCGGGAGCAACCGGGGTGGCTGAGTTGAAATGGACTTTCCTGAGGATGGGTCCTAAAGTGTTTTTGTGTCCATGAGGGCCTTGGAATGGGGCGGTGGCACCGGGACCCTGAAGTACTCTCCTATGTTTTGGACATGGCTCCCATGCACAGGTTTCCTCGTGGAGACTAGATGAGTTCTGCTGGGTGCCTCAGCAAAACACCTATGCTCGTATTGGAATCAGGCTTTTGAGGAGACATGCCAGTAAACGAAGGCAATGGATCCTATTATGGCCTAGGGTCCTGTCTGGTTCAATCTTCTGCACTGGGGACATCCATTTATGGTATGAGTGGAGGTAGATTATCAGCTGGTGTCAGACAGCCCTTGTTTGTTCCGGGCGACTTACACTATTGGGATGGCCTCAGGGACTTTGGAGGTTTCTCCTAATTGGTACGATTTTGGACAATGGAATGGGCAGAATTCCCATGGATTGGTAGGCACAGTCCTAATGTGTGGCTCCAGGGGCCCCAGCCTGGAGGGTGTGTGGCCCAGGACTTTGAGGACAGAAGTCTGAATACACAAACTCAGCTTAGGTTTGGGGACGTAGGTATGGCAGGCCCGATCTACAGACCATGAGAAGAACTCTTCAGGATATGAAGAACGTGCGAGTCTGTGGCGCTTGCTCAGGTTTTTGTCTCTGGATTTTGTATCAGCGATGGCACAATCTACAGACCTGAATCGAGATCTCGTGCATCTGAAGTCAGGGCGAGGATCAGACGATCGCTCAAGTTGGTGTTTCTGTCCATGATGGCCCCTTCACGAAGGGGGGGTGGCATCACGAGGCCATGGGGGTTTTCCCACGATGGGATTTGTGAGAAGCTTCAAACTGCAAAGTGTCTTCTGCAGGACAATTGAGACCTGTTGTTTGGCTCCAGGCCAATGATTCTGAGCAGGGTTCTAAGGATGCATGGCTAGGTAGCCCACCTCGCATTCCAATTGTCTGTTGACACAAGACAGGTTAGATCTGCTGTATCTGGGGGAGCAACCGAGGAGGCTGAGTTGAAATGGACTCTCCTATGGATGGGTCCTAATGTGCTTTTGTGTCTATGGAGACCTTGGAATGAAGCGGTGGCACTGGGGACCTGAAGGGTTCTCCTAAACAGAGGCTTTGACACAGCTCCAACGTGCAATTTTCCCATGGGTAGATGAGATGTTTTCTGATGGGTGAGTCAAGAAACAGCCATATGCTGGTTTTGAAATCCAGGCCTCTGAGGAGAGATGCCTGGAAACCAAAGCAATGGATATGATTAGTGCCTAGGGGCCTGTCTTTCCTTTTTACCTCTGGGGACATCTGTCTATGGGTCTGAGTACAGGGAGGTGCTCAGATGGGCTCAGATTGCCCTTGTTTTACCTGGGAAGCCACCACTAATGAGATGGATCAGGGACTTTGGCGGTTTATCCTTTTATAAGGGATGTGGCCATTGGAATGGGCACACACAATTCCCTTGGAGAGGGCAAGTACAGTCCTCAGGTTTGGCTCCAGGGGCCTGAGCCTGTAGGTTGTGTAGGCCAGGGCTGTTTGGACAGTTGTCTGAAAACACAAACTTGGCTTATGTTTCAGGTCATAGGTATGGCAGGACTTATCTACAGACCATGAGGAGAATTTTCGGGATTTGAGAAAAGGGCGGGTGTGAGGCTCTTGCTCAAGTTTTTGTCTCTCGATATCGTGTCACTCATGGTCGTGAAATTTCTGGATGACATCATGGGAAATGGACTCCCTGGTGGTTTGGCCCAGTCCAAAGCGTTTGGGGTCACTCTGTGGGATGGAAGAAGTCCGTTTTTTTTTTTTTTTGATGTTGTTTTCTTTTTAACCTCAGGTGTCCCACCAAATGAGGGATTCCAGAGTAGAGCCCTGGGGGTGTGGTGATTGGACAATCAGAAATCTGGTTAAAAATTGAGGCCTAGGGACATATCAAGCCCATTATGACATCTAATGGTCCAGTCACTGAGAGGACTTACTAGAGGACAGGACTCATGTTGAGAGTCACAATGCGTGTTTATGCCCTTGTCGCACTCAAGAATGGGCGGGGCCTCAGGGTGAATGCTGGTTTCTCCTACACTGAACGTTGGACAACGTGCCAACCACAAGGTTTCTTACCATGGGTAAGGGGGTGTTCTGATTTCTGCATCACACTCTCCCCTGGGCCGTGATTGGAGATAATGTCTCGGTTCTGAGGCCTGAAAACTGAGGTAGGGAAGAGATGATGACCTAAGGCCATGGCGGGTCTTATGTGCTCAGTGTGCGGTCTGCTTTCCGGGTGTTGGTCAGGAGGTCCGGGCTCAGGTTGTGTCCGACAGTGCATTAGTGCCCAGGTTAGACTATATAATTTGGGTGAAGTCGAGTGCTGTGGAGGTTTATCCTCATTGAAGGTGCCTGGGCAGCTCATGAGGCAATTATTTTTTTCTAGAGGGCAGGCAGAGTGCTGCATTGTGGGTCCGGAATTGCCAAACTTGAGGGCTTCGGGGCCAGGAGTGTGAGGACGGAAGTCTGAGAAGACAAGCTAGACTTGGGTTTCAGGGCGAGGGCACGGCAGGTACACCCTGCAGATCTGAACCAATACTCATGCATCTGAAGTCACGGCGAGGCTCAGACGTTGGCTCAGGTTGGAGTTTCCGTGGATGACGGCCACTTCATGAAGGGAGTGGAATCTCGAGGCCATTGAGGTTTTCCCACGTTGGGAGTTGTGGGATGCCCCCTTCAAGGATTCCTTCTGCGTGACAATTGAGACCTGTTGGACAGCTCCAGGACATCCCATATGGAATGACTCCAGAGCACCGTTCGAGGATGGATGCCTGGGAAGCCCGCCTCGCATTCCAATTGTCTCCTAGCAACAAGACAGTTTAGATCTGATGGCTCTGCGGGAGCAACCGGGGTGGCTGAGTTGAAATGGACTTTCCTGAGGATGGGTCCTAAGGTGTTTTTGTGTCCATGAGGGCCTTGGAATGGGGCGGTGGCACCGGGACCCTGAAGTACTCTCCTATGCTTTGGACATGGCTCCCATGCACAGGTTTCCTTGTGGAGACGAGATGAGTTCTGCTGGGTGCCTCAGCAAAACCCCTATGCTCGTATTGGAATCAGGCTTTTGAGGAGACATGCCTGTAAACCAAGGCAATGGATCCTATTATGGCCTAGGGTCCTGTCTGGTTCAATCTTCTCCTCTGGGGACATCCATTTATGGTATGAGTGGAGGTAGATTATCAGCTGGTGTCAGACAGCCCTGTTTGTTCTGGGCGACCTACACGATTGGGATGGCCTCAGGGACTTTGGAGGTTTCTCCTAATTTGTACGATTTTGGACAATAGAATGGGCAGAATTCCCATGGATTTGTAGGCACAGTCCTAATGTGTGGCTCCAGGGGCCCCAGCCTGGAGGGTGTGTGGCCCTGGACTTTGAGGACAGAAGTCTGAAAACACAAACTCAGCTTAGGTTTGGGGACGTAGGTATGGCAGGCCCGATCTACAGACCATGAGAAGAACTCTTCAGGATATGAAGAAAGTGCGAGTCTGAGGCGCTTGCTCAGGTTTTTGTCTCTGGATTTTGTATCAGCGATGGCACAATCTACAGACCTGAATCGAGATCTCTTGCATCTGAAGTCAGGGCGAGGTTCAGACGATCGCTCAAGTTGGTGTTTCTGTCCCTGATGGCCCCTTCACGAAGGGGCGGCATCACGAGGCCATGGGGGTTTTCCCACGATGGGATTTGTGAGAAGCTCCAAACTGCAAAGTGTCCTCTGCAGGACAATTGAGACCTTTTTTTTCCCTCCAGGCCAATGATTCTGAGCAGGGTTCTAAGGATGCATGGCTGGGTAGCCCACCTCGCATTCCAATTGTCTCCTAGAAACAATACAGGTTATCTGCTGGATCTGGGGGAGCAACCGAGGAGGCTGAGTTGAAATGGACTCTCCTATGGATGGGTCCTAATGTGCTTTTGTGTCTATGGAGACCTTGGAGTGAAGCGGTGGCACTGGGACCCTGAAGGGTTCTCCTAAACAGAGGCTTTGACACAGCTCCAACGTGCAAGGTTCCCATGGGTAGATGAGATGTTTTCTGATAGGTGAGTCAAGAAAGAGCCATAGGCTGGTTTTGAAACCCAGGCCTCGGAGGAGAGATGCCTGGAAACCAAAGCAATGGATATGATTAGTGCCTAGGTGCCTGTTCTTTCCTTTTTACCTCTGGGGACATCTGTCTATGGGTCTGAGTACAGGTAGGTGCTCAGATGGGCTCAGATGGCCCCTGTTTTACCTGGGAAGCCACCACTAATGAGATGGATCAGGGACTTTGGAGGTTTATCCTATTAGAAGGGATGTGGCCATTGGAATGGGCAAACACAATTCCCTTGGATAGGGCAAGTACAGTCCTCAGGTTTGGCTCCAGGGGCCTGAGCCTGTAGGTTGTGTAGGCCAGGGCTGTTTGGACAGTTGGCTGAAACAACAAACTTGGCTTATGTTTCAGGTCATAGGTATGGCAGGACATATCTACAGACCATGAGGAGAACTTTTCGGGATTTGAGAAAAGGGTGAGTGTGAGGCTCTTGCTCAAGTTTTTGTCTCTGGATATCGTGTCACTCATGGTCGTGAAATTTCTGGGTGATTTCATGGGAAATGGACAAGTCTTACTCCCTGGTGGTTTGGCCCAGTCCAAAGCGTTTGGGGTCACTCTGTGGGATGGAAGAAGTCTGGTTTTTTTTTTTTTTGATGTTGTTTTCTTTTTAACCTCAGGTGTCCCACCAAATGAGGGATTCCAGAGTAGAGCCCTGGGGGGTGGTGATTGGACAATCAGAAATCTGGTTAAAAATTGAGGCCTAGGGACATATCAAGCCCATTATGACATCTAATGGTCCAGTCACTGAGAGGACTTACTAGAGGACAGGACTCATGCTGAGGGTCACAATGCGTGTTTATGCCCTTGTCGCACTCAAGAATGGGCGGGGCCTCATGGTGAATGCTGGTTTCTCCTACACAGAATGTTGGACGACGTGCCAACCACAAGGTTTCTTACCATGAGTAAGGAGGTGTTCTGATTTCTGCATCACACACACCCCTGGGCAGTGATTGGAGATTATGTCTCGGTTCTGAGGCCTGAAAACTGAGGTAGGGAAGAGATGATGACCTAAGGCCATGGCGGGTCTTATGTGCTCAGTGTGCGGCCTGCTTTCCGGGTGTTGTTCAGGTGGTCCGGTCTCAGGTTGTGTCCGACAGTGCATTAGTGCCCAGGTTAGACTATATAATTTGGGTGAAGTCGAGTGCTGTGGAGGTTTATCCTCATTGAAGGTGCCTGGGCAGCTCATGAGGCAATAATTTTTTTCTAGAGGGCAGGCAGAGTGCTGCATTGTGGGTCCGGAATTGCCAAACTTGAGGGCTTCGGGGCCAGGAGTGTGAAGACGGAAGTCTGAGAAGACAAGCTAGACTTGGGTTTCAGGGCGAGGGCACGGCAGGTACACCCTGCAGATCTGAACCAATACTCATGCATCTGAAGTCACGGCGAGGCTCAGACGTTGGCTCAGGTTGGAGTTTCCGTGCATGACGGCCACTTCATGAAGGGAGTGGAATCTCGAGGCCATTGAGGTTTTCCCACCTTGGGAGTTGTGGGATGCCCCCTTCAAGGATTCCTTCTGCGCGACAATTGAGACCTGTTGGACAGCTCCAGGACATCCCATATGGAATGACTCCAGAGCACCGTTCGAGGATGGATGCCTGGGAAGCCCGCCTCGCATTCCAATTGTCTCCTAGCAACAAGACAGTTTAGATCTGATGGCTCTGCGGGAGCAACCGGGGTGGCTGAGTTGAAATGGACTTTCCTGAGGATGGGTCCTAAGGTGTTTTTGTGTCCATGAGGGCCTTGGAATGGGGCGGTGGCACCGGGACCCTGAAGTACTCTCCTATGCTTTGGACATGGCTCCCATGCACAGGTTTCCTTGTGGAGACGAGATGAGTTCTGCTGGGTGCCTCAGCAAAACCCCTATGCTCGTATTGGAATCAGGCTTTTGAGGAGACATGCCTGTAAACCAAGGCAATGGATCCTATTATGGCCTAGGGTCCTGTCTGGTTCAATCTTCTGCACTGGGGACATCCATTTATGGTATGAGTGGAGGTAGATTATCAGCTGGTGTCAGACAGCCCTTGTTTGTTCAGGGCGACCTACACGATTTGGATGGCCTCAGGGACTTTGGAGGTTTCTCCTAATTTGTACGATTTTGGACAATGGAATGGGCAGAATTCCCATGGATTTGTAGGCACAGTCCTAATGTGTGGCTCCAGGGGCCCAGCCTGGAGGGTGTTTGGCCCAAGACTTTGAGGACAGAAGTCTGAAAACACCAACTCAGCTTAGGTTTGGGGACGTAGGTATGGCAGCCCCGATCTACAGACCATGAGAAGAACTCTTCAGGATATGAAGAAAGTGCGAGTCTGAGGCGCTTGCTCGGGTTTTTGTCTCTGGATTTTGTATCAGCGATGGCACAATCTACAGACCTGAATCGAGATCTCTTGCATCTGAAGTCAGGGCGCGGTTCAGACGATCGCTCAAGTTGGTGTTTCTGTCCCTGATGGCCCCTTCACGAAGGGGCGGCATCACGAGGCCATGGGGGTTTTCCCACGATGGGATTTGTGAGAAGCTCCAAACTGCAAAGTGTCCTCTGCAGGACAATTGAGACCTTTTTTTTCCCTCCAGGCCAATGATTCTGAGTAGGGTTCTAAGGATGCATGGCTGGGTAGCCCACCTCGCATTCCAATTGTCTCCTAGAAACAATACAGGTTATCTGCTGGATCTGGGGGAGCAACCGAGGAGGCTGAGTTGAAATGGACTCTCCTATGGATGGGTCCTAATGTGCTTTTGTGTCTATGGAGACCTTGGAGTGAAGCGGTGGCACTGGGACCCTGAAGGGTTCTCCTAAACAGAGGCTTTGACACAGCTCCAACGTGCAAGGTTCCCATGGGTAGATGAGATGTTTTCTGATAGGTGAGTCAAGAAAGAGCCATAGGCTGGTTTTGAAACCCAGGCCTCGGAGGAGAGATGCCTGGAAACCAAAGCAATGGATATGATTAGTGCCTAGGTGCCTGTTCTTTCCTTTTTACCTCTGGGGACATCTGTCTATGGGTCTGAGTACAGGTAGTTGCTCAGATGGGCTCAGATGGCCCCTGTTTTACCTGGGAAGCCACCACTAATGAGATGGATCAGGGACTTTGGAGGTTTATCCTATTAGAAGGGATGTGGCCATTGGAATGGGCAAACACAATTCCCTTGGATAGGGCAAGTACAGTCCTCAGGTTTGGCTCCAGGGGCCTGAGCCTGTAGGTTGTGTAGGCCAGGGCTGTTTGGACAGTTGGCTGAAACAACAAACTTGGCTTATGTTTCAGGTCATAGGTATGGCAGGACATATCTACAGACCATTAGGAGAACTTTTCGGGATTTGAGAAAAGGGTGAGTGTGAGGCTCTTGCTCAAGTTTTTGTTTCTGGATATCGTGTCACTCATGGTCGTGAAATTTCTGGGTGATTTCATGGGAAATGGACAAGTCTTACTCCCTGGTGGTTTGGCCCAGTCCAAAGCGTTTGGGGTCACTCTGTGGGATGGAAGAAGTCTGGTTTTTTTTTTTTTTTTTTGATGTTGTTTTCTTTTTAACCTCAGGTGTCCCACCAAATGAGGGATTCCAGAGTAGAGCCCTGGGGGGGTGGTGATTGGACAATCAGAAATCTGGTTAAAAATTGAGGCCTAGGGACATATCAAGCCCATTATGACATCTAATGGTCCAGTCACTGAGAGGACTTACTAGAGGACAGGACTCATGCTGAGGGTCACAATGCGTGTTTATGCCCTTGTCGCACTCAAGAATGGGCGGGGCCTCATGGTGAATGCTTGTTTCTCCTACACAGAATGTTGGACGACGTGCCAACCACAAGGTTTCTTACCATGAGTAAGGAGGTGTTCTGATTTCTGCATCACACACACCCCTGGGCAGTGATTGGAGATTATGTCTCGGTTCTGAGGCCTGAAAACTGAGGTAGGGAAGAGATGAGGACCTAAGGCCATGGCGGGTCTTATGTGCTCAGTGTGCGGCCTGCTTTCCGGGTGTTGTTCAGGTGGTCCGGGCTCAGGTTGTGTCCGTCAGTGCATTAGTGCCCAGGTTAGACTATATAATTTGGGTGAAGTCGAGTGCTGTGGAGGTTTATCCTCATTGAAGGTGCCTGGGCAGCTCATGAGGCAATAATTTTTTTCTAGAGGGCAGGCAGAGTGCTGCATTGTGGGTCCGGAATTGCCAAACTTGAGGGCTTCGGGGCCAGGAGTGTGAGGACGGAAGTCTGAGAAGACAAGCTAGACTTGGGTTTCAGGGCGAGGGCACGGCAGGTACACCCTGCAGATCTGAACCAATACTCATGCATCTGAAGTCACGGCGAGGCTCAGACGTTGGCTCAGGTTGGAGTTTCCGTGCATGACGGCCACTTCATGAAGGGAGTGGAATCTCGAGGCCATTGAGGTTTTCCCACCTTGGGAGTTGTGGGATGCCCCCTTCAAGGATTCCTTCTGCGCGACAATTGAGACCTGTTGGACAGCTCCAGGACATCCCATATGGAATGACTCCAGAGCACCGTTCGAGGATGGATGCCTGGGAAGCCCGCCTCGCATTCCAATTGTCTCCTAGCAACAAGACAGTTTAGATCTGATGGCTCTGCGGGAGCAACCGGGGTGGCTGAGTTGAAATGGACTTTCCTGAGGATGGGTCCTAAGGTGTTTTTGTGTCCATGAGGGCCTTGGAATGGGGCGGTGGCACCGGGACCCTGAAGTACTCTCCTATGCTTTGGACATGGCTCCCATGCACAGGTTTCCTTGTGGAGACGAGATGAGTTCTGCTGGGTGCCTCAGCAAAACCCCTATGCTCGTATTGGAATCAGGCTTTTGAGGAGACATGCCTGTAAACCAAGGCAATGGATCCTATTATGGCCTAGGGTCCTGTCTGGTTCAATCTTCTGCACTGGGGACATCCATTTATGGTATGAGTGGAGGTAGATTATCAGCTGGTGTCAGACAGCCCTTGTTTGTTCAGGGCGACCTACACGATTTGGATGGCCTCAGGGACTTTGGAGGTTTCTCCTAATTTGTACGATTTTGGACAATGGAATGGGCAGAATTCCCATGGATTTGTAGGCACAGTCCTAATGTGTGGCTCCAGGGGCCCAGCCTGGAGGGTGTTTGGCCCAAGACTTTGAGGACAGAAGTCTGAAAACACCAACTCAGCTTAGGTTTGGGGACGTAGGTATGGCAGCCCCGATCTACAGACCATGAGAAGAACTCTTCAGGATATGAAGAAAGTGCGAGTCTGAGGCGCTTGCTCAGGTTTTTGTCTCTGGATTTTGTATCAGCGATGGCACAATCTACAGACCTGAATCGAGATCTCTTGCATCTGAAGTCAGGGCGAGGTTCAGACGATCGCTCAAGTTGGTGTTTCTGTCCCTGATGGCCCTTCACGAAGGGGCGGCATCACGAGGCCATGGGGGTTTTCCCACGATGGGATTTGTGAGAAGCTCCAAACTGCAAAGTGTCCTCTGCAGGACAATTGAGACCTTTTTTTTCCCTCCAGGCCAATGATTCTGAGTAGGGTTCTAAGGATGCATGGCTGGGTAGCCCACCTCGCATTCCAATTGTCTCCTAGAAACAATACAGGTTATCTGCTGGATCTGGGGGAGCAACCGAGGAGGCTGAGTTGAAATGGACTCTCCTATGGATGGGTCCTAATGTGCTTTTGTGTCTATGGAGACCTTGGAGTGAAGCGGTGGCACTGGGACCCTGAAGGGTTCTCCTAAACAGAGGCTTTGACACAGCTCCAACGTGCAAGGTTCCCATGGGTAGATGAGATGTTTTCTGATAGGTGAGTCAAGAAAGAGCCATAGGCTGGTTTTGAAACCCAGGCCTCGGAGGAGAGATGCCTGGAAACCAAAGCAATGGATATGATTAGTGCCTAGGTGCCTGTTCTTTCCTTTTTACCTCTGGGGACATCTGTCTATGGGTCTGAGTACAGGTAGGTGCTCAGATGGGCTCAGATGGCCCCTGTTTTACCTGGGAAGCCACCACTAATGAGATGGATCAGGGACTTTGGAGGTTTATCCTATTAGAAGGGATGTGGCCATTGGAATGGGCAAACACAATTCCCTTGGATAGGGCAAGTACAGTCCTCAGGTTTGGCTCCAGGGGCCTGAGCCTGTAGGTTGTGTAGGCCAGGGCTGTTTGGACAGTTGGCTGAAACAACAAACTTGGCTTATGTTTCAGGTCATAGGTATGGCAGGACATATCTACAGACCATGAGGAGAACTTTTCGGGATTTGAGAAAAGGGTGAGTGTGAGGCTCTTGCTCAAGTTTTTGTTTCTGGATATCGTGTCACTCATGGTCGTGAAATTTCTGGGTGATTTCATGGGAAATGGACAAGTCTTACTCCCTGGTGGTTTGGCCCAGTCCAAAGCGTTTGGGGTCACTCTGTGGGATGGAAGAAGTCTGGTTTTTTTTTTTTTTTTTTTTTGATGTTGTTTTCTTTTTAACCTCAGGTGTCCCACCAAATGAGGGATTCCAGAGTAGAGCCCTGGGGGGGTGGTGATTGGACAATCAGAAATCTGGTTAAAAATTGAGGCCTAGGGACATATCAAGCCCATTATGACATCTAATGGTCCAGTCACTGAGAGGACTTACTAGAGGACAGGACTCATGCTGAGGGTCACAATGCGTGTTTATGCCCTTGTCGCACTCAAGAATGGGCGGGGCCTCATGGTGAATGCTGGTTTCTCCTACACAGAATGTTGGACGACGTGCCAACCACAAGGTTTCTTACCATGAGTAAGGAGGTGTTCTGATTTCTGCATCACACACACCCCTGGGCAGTGATTGGAGATTATGTCTCGGTTCTGAGGCCTGAAAACTGAGGTAGGGAAGAGATGATGACCTAAGGCCATGGCGGGTCTTATGTGCTCAGTGTGCGGCCTGCTTTCCGGGTGTTGTTCAGGTGGTCCGGTCTCAGGTTGTGTCCGACAGTGCATTAGTGCCCAGGTTTGACTATATAATTTGGGTGAAGTCGAGTGCTGTGGAGGTTTATCCTCATTGAAGGTGCCTGGGCAGCTCATGAGGCAATAATTTTTTTCTAGAGGGCAGGCAGAGTGCTGCATTGTGGGTCCGGAATTGCCAAACTTGAGGGCTTCGGGGCCAGGAGTGTGAGGACGGAAGTCTGAGAAGACAAGCTAGACTTGGGTTTCAGGGCGAGGGCACGGCAGGTACACCCTGCAGATCTGAAACAATACTCATGCATCTGAAGTCACGGCGAGGCTCAGACGTTGGCTCAGGTTGGAGTTTCCGTGCATGACGGCCACTTCATGAAGGGAGTGGAATCTCGAGGCCATTGAGGTTTTCCCACCTTGGGAGTTGTGGGATGCCCCCTTCAAGGATTCCTTCTGCGCGACAATTGAGACCTGTTGGACAGCTCCAGGACATCCCATATGGAATGACTCCAGAGCACCGTTCGAGGATGGATGCCTGGGAAGCCCGCCTCGCATTCCAATTGTCTCCTAGCAACAAGACAGTTTAGATCTGATGGCTCTGCGGGAGCAACCGGGGTGGCTGAGTTGAAATGGACTTTCCTGAGGATGGGTCCTAAGGTGTTTTTGTGTCCATGAGGGCCTTGGAATGGGGCGGTGGCACCGGGACCCTGAAGTACTCTCCTATGCTTTGGACATGGCTCCCATGCACAGGTTTCCTTGTGGAGACGAGATGAGTTCTGCTGGGTGCCTCAGCAAAACCCCTATGCTCGTATTGGAATCAGGCTTTTGAGGAGACATGCCTGTAAACCAAGGCAATGGATCCTATTATGGCCTAGGGTCCTGTCTGGTTCAATCTTCTGCACTGGGGACATCCATTTATGGTATGAGTGGAGGTAGATTATCAGCTGGTGTCAGACAGCCCTTGTTTGTTCAGGGCGACCTACACGATTTGGATGGCCTCAGGGACTTTGGAGGTTTCTCCTAATTTGTACGATTTTGGACAATGGAATGGGCAGAATTCCCATGGATTTGTAGGCACAGTCCTAATGTGTGGCTCCAGGGGCCCAGCCTGGAGGGTGTTTGGCCCAAGACTTTGAGGACAGAAGTCTGAAAACACCAACTCAGCTTAGGTTTGGGGACGTAGGTATGGCAGCCCCGATCTACAGACCATGAGAAGAACTCTTCAGGATATGAAGAAAGTGCGAGTCTGAGGCGCTTGCTCGGGTTTTTGTCTCTGGATTTTGTATCAGCGATGGCACAATCTACAGACCTGAATTGAGATCTCTTGCATCTGAAGTCAGGGCGAGGTTCAGACGATCGCTCAAGTTGGTGTTTCTGTCCCTGATGGCCCTTCACGAAGGGGCGGCATCACGAGGCCATGGGGGTTTTCCCACAATGGGATTTGTGAGAAGCTCCAAACTGCAAAGTGTCCTCTGCAGGACAATTGAGACCTTTTTTTTCCCTCCAGGCCAATGATTCTGAGTAGGGTTCTAAGGATGCATGGCTGGGTAGCCCACCTCGCATTCCAATTGTCTCCTAGAAACAATACATGTTATCTGCTGGATCTGGGGGAGCAACCGAGGAGGCTGAGTTGAAATGGACTCTCCTATGGATGGGTCCTAATGTGCTTTTGTGTCTATGGAGACCTTGGAGTGAAGCGGTGGCACTGGGACCCTGAAGGGTTCTCCTAAACAGAGGCTTTGACACAGCTCCAACGTGCAAGGTTCCCATGGGTAGATGAGATGTTTTCTGATAGGTGAGTCAAGAAAGAGCCATAGGCTGGTTTTGAAACCCAGGCCTCGGAGGAGAGATGCCTGGAAACCAAAGCAATGGATATGATTAGTGCCTAGGTGCCTGTTCTTTCCTTTTTACCTCTGGGGACATCTGTCTATGGGTCTGAGTACAGGTAGGTGCTCAGATGGGCTCAGATGGCCCCTGTTTTACCTGGGAAGCCACCACTAATGAGATGGATCAGGGACTTTGGAGGTTTATCCTATTAGAAGGGATGTGGCCATTGGAATGGGCAAACACAATTCCCTTGGATAGGGCAAGTACAGTCCTCAGGTTTGGCTCCAGGGGCCTGAGCCTGTAGGTTGTGTAGGCCAGGGCTGTTTGGACAGTTGGCTGAAACAACAAACTTGGCTTATGTTTCAGGTCATAGGTATGGCAGGACATATCTACAGACCATGAGGAGAACTTTTCGGGATTTGAGAAAAGGGTGAGTGTGAGGCTCTTGCTCAAGTTTTTGTCTCTGGATATCGTGTCACTCATGGTCGTGAAATTTCTGGGTGATTTCATGGGAAATGGACAAGTCTTACTCCCTGGTGGTTTGGCCCAGTCCAAAGCGTTTGGGGTCACTCTGTGGGATGGAAGAAGTCTGGTTTTTTTTTTTTTTGATGTTGTTTTCTTTTTAACCTCAGGTGTCCCACCAAATGAGGGATTCCAGAGTAGAGCCCTGGGGGGTGGTGATTGGACAATCAGAAATCTGGTTAAAAATTGAGGCCTAGGGACATATCAAGCCCATTATGACATCTAATGGTCCAGTCACTGAGAGGACTTACTAGAGGACAGGACTCATGCTGAGGGTCACAATGCGTGTTTATGCCCTTGTCGCACTCAAGAATGGGCGGGGCCTCATGGTGAATGCTTGTTTCTCCTACACAGAATGTTGGACGACGTGCCAACCACAAGGTTTCTTACCATGAGTAAGGAGGTGTTCTGATTTCTGCATCACACACACCCCTGGGCAGTGATTGGAGATTATGTCTCGGTTCTGAGGCCTGAAAACTGAGGTAGGGAAGAGATGATGACCTAAGGCCATGGCGGGTCTTATGTGCTCAGTGTGCGGCCTGCTTTCCGGGTGTTGTTCAGGTGGTCCGGGCTCAGGTTGTGTCCGACAGTGCATTAGTGCCCAGGTTAGACTATATAATTTGGGTGAAGTCGAGTGCTGTGGAGGTTTATCCTCATTGAAGGTGCCTGGGCAGCTCATGAGGCAATAATTTTTTTCTAGAGGGCAGGCAGAGTGCTGCATTGTGGGTCCGGAATTGCCAAACTTGAGGGCTTCGGGGCCAGGAGTGTGAGGACGGAAGTCTGAGAAGACAAGCTAGACTTGGGTTTCAGGGCGAGGGCACGGCAGGTACACCCTGCAGATCTGAACCAATACTCATGCAACTGAAGTCACGGCGAGGCTCAGACGTTGGCTCAGGTTGGAGTTTCCGTGCATGACGGCCACTTCATGAAGGGAGTGGAATCTCGAGGCCATTGAGGTTTTCCCACCTTGGGAGTTGTGGGATGCCCCCTTCAAGGATTCCTTCTGCGCGACAATTGAGACCTGTTGGACAGCTCCAGGACATCCCATATGGAATGACTCCAGAGCACCGTTCGAGGATGGATGCCTGGGAAGCCCGCCTCGCATTCCAATTGTCTCCTAGCAACAAGACAGTTTAGATCTGATGGCTCTGCGGGAGCAACCGGGGTGGCTGAGTTGAAATGGACTTTCCTGAGGATGGGTCCTAAGGTGTTTTTGTGTCCATGAGGGCCTTGGAATGGGGCGGTGGCACCGGGACCCTGAAGTACTCTCCTATGCTTTGGACATGGCTCCCATGCACAGGTTTCCTTGTGGAGACGAGATGAGTTCTGCTGGGTGCCTCAGCAAAACCCCTATGCTCGTATTGGAATCAGGCTTTTGAGGAGACATGCCTGTAAACCAAGGCAATGGATCCTATTATGGCCTATGGTCCTGTCTGGTTCAATCTTCTCCTCTGGGGACATCCATTTATGGTATGAGTGGAGGTAGATTATCAGCTGGTGTCAGACAGCCCTTGTTTGTTCAGGGCGACCTACACGATTTGGATGGCCTCAGGGACTTTGGAGGTTTCTCCTAATTTGTACGATTTTGGACAATGGAATGGGCAGAATTCCCATGGATTTGTAGGCACAGTCCTAATGTGTGGCTCCAGGGGCCCAGCCTGGAGGGTGTTTGGCCCAAGACTTTGAGGACAGAAATCTGAAAACACCAACTCAGCTTAGGTTTGGGGACGTAGGTATGGCAGCCCCGATCTACAGACCATGAGAAGAACTCTTCAGGATATGAAGAAAGTGCGAGTCTGAGGCGCTTGCTCAGGTTTTTGTCTCTGGATTTTGTATCAGCGATGGCACAATCTACAGACCTGAATCGAGATCTCTTGCATCTGAAGTCAGGGCGAGGTTCAGACGATCGCTCAAGTTGGTGTTTCTGTCCCTGATGGCCCCTTCACGAAGGGGCGGCATCACGAGGCCATGGGGGTGTTCCCACGATGGGATTTGTGAGAAGCTCCAAACTGCAAAGTGTCCTCTGCAGGACAATTGAGACCTTTTTTTTCTCTCCAGGCCAATGATTCTGAGCAGGTTTCTAAGGATGCATGGCTGGGTAGCCCACCTCGCATTCCAATTGTCTGTTGACACAAGACAGGTTAGATCTGCTGGATCTGGGGGAGCAACCGAGGAGGCTGAGTTGAAATGGACTCTCCTATGGATGGGTCCTAATGTGCTTTTGTGTCTATGGAGACCTTGGAGTGAAGCGGTGGCACTGGGACCCTGAAGGGTTCTCCTAAACAGAGGCTTTGACACAGCTCCAACGTGCAAGGTTCCCATGGGTAGATGAGATGTTTTCTGATAGGTGAGTCAAGAAAGAGCCATAGGCTGGTTTTGAAATCCAGGCCTCTGAGGAGAGATGCCTGGAAACCAAAGCAATGGATGTGATTAGTGCCTAGGGGCCTGTCTTTCCTTTTTACCTCTGGGGACATCTGTCTATGGGTCTGAGTACAGGTAGGTGCTCAGATGGGCTCAGATCGCCCCTGTTTAACCTGGGAAGCCACCACTAATGAGATGGATCAGGGACATTGGAGGTTTATCCTATTAGAAGGGATGTGGCCATTGGAATGGGCACACACAATTCCCTTGGATAGGGCAAGTACAGTCCTCAGGTTTGGCTCCAGGGGCCTGAGCCTGTAGGTTGTGTAGGCCAGGGCTGTTTGGACAGTTGTCTGAAAACACAACTTGGCTTATGTTTCAGGTCATAGGTATGGCAGGACATATCTACAGACCATGAGGAGAACTTTTCGGGATTTGAGAAAAGGGCGAGTGTGAGGCTCTTGCTCAAGTTTTTGTCTTTGGATATCGTGTCACACATGGTCGTGAAATTTCTGGGTGATTTCATGGGAATTGGACAAGTCTTACTCCCTGGTGGTTTGGCCCAGTCCAAAGCGTTTGGGGTCACTCTGTGGGATGGAAGAAGTCCGTTTTTTTTTTTTTTTGATGTTGTTTTCTTTTTAACCTCAGGTGTCCCACCAAATGAGGGATTCCAGAGTAGAGCCCTGGGGGGGTGGTGATTGGACAATCAGAAATCTGGTTAAAAATTGAGGCCTAGGGACATATCAAGCCCATTATGACATCTAATGGTCCAGTCACTGAGAGGACTTACTAGAGGACAGGACTCATGCTGAGGGTCACAATGTGTGTTTATGCCCTTGTCGCACTCAAGAATGGGCGGGGCCTCAGGGTGAATGCTAGTTTCTCCTACACTGAATGTTGGACGACGTGCCAACCACAAGGTTTCTTACCATGAGTAAGGAGGTGTTCTGATTTCTGCATCACACTCACCCCTGGGCAGTGATTGGAGATTATGTCTCGGTTCTGAGGCCTGAAAACTGAGGTAGGGAAGAGATGATGACCTAAGGCCATGGCGGGTCTTATGTGCTCAGTGTGCGGCCTGCTTTCCGGGTGTTGGTCAGGAGGTCCGGGCTCAGGTTGTGTCCGACAGTGCATTTTTGCCCAGGTTAGACTATATAATTTGGGTATAGTCGAGTGCTGTGGAGGTTTATCCTCATTGAAGGTGCCTGGGCAGTTCATGAGGCAATAATTTTTTTCTAGAGGGCAGGCAGAGTGCTGCATTGTGGGTCCGGAATTGCCAAACTTGAGGGCTTCGGGGCAGGAGTGTGAGGACGGAAGTCTGAGAAGACAAGGAGACTTGGGTTTCAGGGCGAGGGCACGGCAGGTACACCCTGCAGATCTGAACCAATACTCATGCAACTGAAGTCACGGCGAGGCTCAGACGTTGGCTCAGGTTGGAGTTTCCGTGCATGACGGCCACTTCATGAAGGGAGTGGAATCTCGAGGCCATTGAGGTTTTCCCACGTTGGGAGTTGTGGGATGCCCCCTTCAAGGATTCCTTCTGCGCGACAATTGAGACCTGTTGGACAGCTCCAGGACATCCCATATGGAATGACTCCAGAGCACCGTTCGAGGATGGATGCCTGGGAAGCCCGCCTCGCATTCCAATTGTCTCCTAGCAACAAGACAGTTTAGATCTGATGGCTCTGCGGGAGCAACCGGGGTGGCTGAGTTGAAATGGACTTTCCTGAGGATGGGTCCTAATGTGTTTTTGTGTCCATGAGGGCCTTGGAATGGGGCGGTGGCACCGGGATCCTGAAGTACTCTCCTATGATTTGGACATGGCTCCCATGCACAGGTTTCCTTGTGGAGACGAGATGAGTTCTGCTGGATGCCTCAGCAAAACACCTATGCTCGTATTGGAATCAAGCTTTTGAGGAGACATGCCTGTAAACCAAGGCAATGGATCCTATTATGGCCTAGGGTCCTGTCTGGTTTAATCTTCTCCTCTGGGGACATCCATTTATGGTATGAGTGGAGGTAGATTATCAGCTGGTGTCAGACAGCCCTTGTTTGTTCCGGGCGACTTACACTATTGGGATGGCCTCAGGGACTTTGGAGGTTTCTCCTAATTTGTACGATTTTGGACAATGGAATGGTCAGAATTCCCATGGATTGGTAGGCACAGTCCTAATGTGTGGCTCCAGGGGCCCAGCCTGGAGGGTGTTTGGCCCAAGACTTTGAGGACAGAAGTCTGAAAACACCAACTCAGCTTAGGTTTGGGGACGTAGGTATGGCAGGCCCGATCTACAGACCATGAGAAGAACTCTTCAGGATATGAAGAAAGTGCGAGTCTGAGGCGCTTGCTCAGGTTTTTGTCTCTGGATTTTGTATCAGCGATGGCACAATCTACAGACCTGAATCGAGATCTCGTGCATCTGAAGTCAGGGCGAGGATCAGACGATCGCTCAAGTTGGTGTTTCTGTCCATGATGGCCCCTTCACGAAGGGGGGGGGCATCACGAGGCCATGGGGGTTTTCCCACGATGGGATTTGTGAGAAGCTTCAAACTGCAAAGTGTCTTCTGCAGGACAATTGAGACCTGTTGTTTGGCTCCAGGTCAATGATTCTGAGCAGGGTTCTAAGGATGCATGGCTGGGTAGCCCACCTCGCATTCCAATTGTCTGTTGACACAAGACAGGTTAGATCTGCTGGATCTGGGGGAGCAACCGAGGAGGCTGAGTTGAAATGGACTCTCCTATGGATGGGTCCTAATGTGCTTTTGTGTCTATGGAGACCTTGGAATGAAGCGGTGGCACTGGGGCCCTGAAGGGTTCTCCTAAACAGAGGCTTTGACACAGCTCCAACGTGCAAGTTTCCCATGGGTAGATGAGATGTTTTCTGATGGGTGAGTCAAGAAACAGCCATATGCTGGTTTTGAAATCCAGGCCTCTGAGGAGAGATGCCTGGAAACAAAAGCAATGGATATGATTAGTGCCTAGGGGCCTGTTTTTTCTTTTTACCTCTGGGGACATCTGTCTATGGGTCTGAGTACAGGTAGGTGCTCAGATGGGCTCAGATTGCCCCTGTTTTACCTGGGAAGCCACCACTAATGAGATGGTTCAGGGACTTTGGAGGTTTATCCTATTAGAAGGGATGTTGCCATTGGAATGGGCACACACAATTCCCTTGGATAGGGCAAGTACAGTCCTCAGGTTTGGCTCCAGGGGCCTGAGCCTGTAGGTTGTGTAGGCCAGGGCTTTTTGGACAGTTGTCTGAAAACACAAACTTGGCTTATGTTTCAGGTCATAGGTATGGCAGGACTTATCTACAGACCATGAGGAGAACATTTCGGAATTTGAGAAAATGACGAGTGTGAGGCTCTTGCTCAAGTTTTTGTCTCTGGATATCGTGTCACTCATGGTCGTGAAATTTCTGGGTGACTTCATGGGAAATGGACGAGTCTTACTCCCTGGAGGTTTGTCCCAGTTCAAAGCGTTTGGGGTCACTCTGTGGGATGGAAGAAGTCCGTTTTTTTTTTTTTTTGATGTTTTTTTGTTTTAACCTCAGGTGTCCCACCAAATGAGGGATTCCAGAGTAGAGCCCTGGGGGGGGGGCGTGACTGGACAATCAGAAATCTGGTTAAAAATTGGGGCCTAGGGACATATCAAGCCCATTAAGACATCTAATGGTCCAGTCACTGAGAGGACTTACTAGAGGACAGGACTCATGCTGAGGGTCACAATGCGTGTTTATGCCCTTGTCTCACTCAAGAATGGGCGGGGCCTCAGGGTGAATGCTAGTTTCTCCTACACTGAACGTTGGACAACGTGCCAACCAGAAGGTTTCTTAACATGGGTAAGGAGGTGTTCTGATTTCTGCATCACACTCACCCCTGGGCAGTGATTGGAGATAATGTCTCGGTTCTGAGGCCTGAAAACTGAGGTAGGGAAGAGATGATGACCTAAGGCCATGGCGGGTCTTATGTGCTCAGTGTGCGGTCTGATTTCCGGGTGTTGGTCAGGAGGTCCAGGCTCAGGTTGAGTCCGTCAGTGCATTAGTGCCCAGGTTAGACTATATAATTTGGGTGAAGTCGAGTGCTGTGGAGGTTTATCCTCATTGAAGGTGCCTGGGCAGCTCATGAGGCAATAATTTTTTTCTAGAGGGCAGGCAGAGTGCTGCATTGTGGGTCCGGAATTGCCAAACTTGAGGGCTTCGGGGCCAGGAGTGTGAGGTCGGAAGTCTGAGAAGACAAGCTAGACTTGGGTTTCAGGGCGAGGGCACGGCAGGTACCCCCTGCAGATCTGAACCAATACTCATGCATCTGAAGTCAGGGCGAGGATTAGACGTTGGCTCAGGTTGGAGTTTCCGTGCATGACGGCTGCTTCATGAAGGGAGCGGAATCTCGAGGCCATTGAGGTTTTCCCACGTTGGGAGTTGTGGGATGCCCCCTTCAAGGATTCCTTCTGCGGGACAATTGAGACTTGTTGGACAGGTCCAGGACATCCCATATGGAATGACTCCAGAGCACCGTTCGCGGATGGATGCATGGGAAGCCCGCCTCGCATTCCAATTGTCTCCTAGCAACAAGACAGTTTAGATCTGATGGCTCTGCGGGAGCAACCGGGGTGGCTGATTTGAAATGGACTTTCCTGAGGATGGGTCCTAATGTGTTTTTGTGTCCATGAGGGCCTTGGAATGGGGCGGTGGCACCGGGACCCTGAAGTACTCTCCTATGCTTTGGACATGGCTCCCATGCACAGGTTTCCTTGTGGAGACGAGATGAGTTCTGCTGGGTGCCTCATCAAAACACCTATGCTCGTATTGGAATCAGGCTTTTGAGGAGACATGCCTGTAAACCAAGGCAATGGATCCTATTATGGCCATTATGGCCTATGGTCCTGTCTGGTTCAATCTTCTCCTCTGGGGACATCCATTTATGGTATGAGTGGAGGTAGATTATCAGCTGGTGTCAGACAGCCCTTGTTTGTTCCAGGCGACTTACACTATTGGGATGGCCTCAGGGACTTTGGAGGTTTCTCCTAATTTGTATGATTTTGGACAATGGAATGGGCAGAATTCCCATGGATTGGTAGGTACAGTCCTAATGTGTGGCTCCAGGGGCCCCAGCCTGGAGGGTGTGTGGCCCTGGACTTTGAGGACAGAAGTCTGAAAACACAAACTCAGCTTAGGTTTGGGGACGTAGGTATGGCAGGCCCGATCTACAGACCATGAGAAGAACTCTTCAGGATATGAAGAAAGTGCGAGTCTGAGGCGCTTGCTCAGGTTTTTGTCTCTGGATTTTGTATCAGCGATGGCACAATCTACAGACCTGAATCGAGATCTCTTGCATCTGAAGTCAGGGCGAGGTTCAGACGATCGCTCAAGTTGGTGTTTCTGTCCCTGATGGCCCCTTCACGAAGGGGCGGCATCACGAGGCCATGGGGGTTTTCCCACGATGGGATTTGTGAGAAGCTCCAAACTGCAAAGTGTCCTCTGCAGGACAATTGAGACCTTTTTTTTCCCTCCAGGCCAATGATTCTGAGCAGGGTTCTAAGGATGCATGGCTGGGTAGCCCACCTCGCATTCCAATTGTCTGTTGACACAAGTCAGGTTAGATCTGCTGGATCTGGGGGAGCAACCGAGGAGGCTGAGTTGAAATGGACTCTCCTATGGATGGGTCCTAATGTGCTTTTGTGTCTATGGAGACCTTGGAGTGAAGCGGTGGCACTGGGACCCTGAAGGGTTCTCCTAAACAGAGGATTTGACACAGCTCCAACGTGCAAATTTCCCATGGGTAGATGAGATGTTTTCTGATAGGTGAGTCAAGAAAGAGCCATAGGCTGGTTTTGAAATCCAGGCCTCTGAGGAGAGATGCCTGGAAACCAAAGCAATGGATATGATTAGTGCCTAGGGGCCTGTCTTTCCTTTTTACTTCTGGGGACATCTGTCTATGGGTCTGAGTACAGGTAGGTGCTCAGATGAGCTCAGATTGCCCCTGTTTAACCTGGGAAGCCACCACTAATGAGATGGATCAGGGACTTTGGAGGTTTATCCTATTAGAAGGGATGTGGCCATTGGAATGGGCACACACAATTCCCTTGGAGAGGGCAAGTACAGTCCTCAGGTTTGGCTCCAGGGGCCTGAGCCTGTAGGTTGTGTAGGCCAGGGCTGTTTGGACAGTTGTCTGAAAACACAAACTTGGCTTATGTTTCAGGTCATGGGTATGGCAGGACATATCTACAGACCATGAGGAGAACTTTTCGGGATTTGAGAAAAGGGCGAGTGTGAGGCTCTTGCTCAAGTTTTTGTCTCTGGATATCGTGTCACTCATGGTCGTGAAATTTCTGGGTGACTTCATGGGAAATGGACGAGTCTTACTCCCTGGAGGTTTGTCCCAGTTCAAAGCGTTTGGGGTCACACTGTGGGATGGAAGAAGTCCGTTTTTTTTTTTTTGATGTTTTTTTCTTTTTAACCTCAGGTGTCCCACCAAATGAGGGATTCCAGAGTAGAGCCCTGGGGGGGGGGCGTGACTGGACAATCAGAAATCTGGTTAAAAATTGGGGCCTAGGGACATATCAAGCCCATTAAGACATCTAATGGTCCAGTCACTGAAAGGACTTACTAGAGGACAGGACTCATGCTGAGGGTCACAATGTGTGTTTATGCCCTTGTCTCACTCAAGAATGGGCGGGGCCTCAGGGTGAATGCTAGTTTCTCCTACACTGAACGTTGGACAACGTGCCAACCAGAAGGTTTCTTAACATGGGTAAGGAGGTGTTCTGATTTCTGCATCACACTCACCCCTGGGCAGTGATTGGAGATAAAGTCTCGGTTCTGAGGCCTGAAAACTGAGGTAGGGAAGAGATGATGACCTAAGGCCATGGCGGGTCTTATGTGCTCAGTGTGCGGTCTGATTTACAGGTGTTGGTCAGGAGGTCCAGGCTCAGGTTGTGTCCGACAGTGCATTAGTGGCCAGGTTAGACTATATAATTTGGGTGAAGTCGAGTGCTGTGGAGGTTTATCCTCATTGAAGGTGCCTGGGCAGCTCATGAGGCAATAATTTTTTTCTAGAGGGCAGGCAGAGTGCTGCATTGTGGGTCCGGAATTGCCAAACTTGAGGGCTTCGGGGCCAGGAGTGTGAGGACGGATGTCTGAGAAGACAAGCTAGACTTGGGTTTCAGGGCGAGGGCACGGCAGGTAAACCCTGCAGATCTGTACCAATACTCATGCATCTGAAGTCACGGCGAGGCTCAGACGTTGGCTCAGGTTGGAGTTTCCGTGCATGACGGCCGCTTCATGAAGGGAGCGGAATCTCGAGGCCATTGAGTTTTTCCCACGTTGGGAGTTGTGGGATGCCCCCTTCAAGGATTCCTTCTGCGCGACAATTGAGACCTGTTGGACAGCTCCAGGACATCCCATATGGAATGACTCCAGAGCACCGTTCGAGGATGGATGCCTGGGAAGCCCGCCTCGCATTCCAATTGTCTCCTAGCAACAAGACAGTTTTGATCTGATGGCTCTGCGGGAGCAACGGGGTGCCTGAGTTGAAATGGACTTTCCTGAGATGGGTCCTAAGGTGTTTTTGTGTCCATGAGGGCCTTGGAATGGGGCGGTGGCACCGGGACCCTGAAGTACTCTCCTATGCTTTGGACATGGCTCCCATGCACAGGTTTCCTTGTGGAGACGAGATGAGTTCTGCTGGGTGCCTCAGCAAAACCCCTATGCTCGTATTGGAATCAGGCTTTTGAGGAGACATGCCTGTAAACAAAGGCAATGGATCCTATTATGGCCATTATGGCCTATGGTCCTGTCTGGTTCAATCTTCTCCTCTGGGGACATCCATTTATGGTATGAGTGGAGGTAGATTATCAGCTGGTGTCAGACAGCCCTTGTTTGTTCCGGGCGACCTACACGATTTGGATGGCCTCAGGGACTTTGGAGGTTTCTCCTAATTTGTACGATTTTGGACAATGGAATGGGCAGAATTCCCATGGATTTGTAGGCACAGTCCTAATGTGTGGCTCCAGGGGCCCAGCCTGGAGGGTGTTTGGCCCAAGACTTTGAGGACAGAAGTCTGAAAACACCAACTCAGCTTAGGTTTGGGGACGTAGGTATGGCAGCCCCGATCTACAGACCATGAGAAGAACTCTTCAGGATATGAAGAAAGTGCGAGTCTGAGGCGCTTGCTCAGGTTTTTGTCTATGGATTTTGTATCAGCGATGGCACAATCTACAGACCTGAATCGAGATCTCTTGCATCTGAAGTCAGGGCGAGGTTCAGACGATCGCTCAAGTTGGTGTTTCTGTCCCTGATGGCCCCTTCACGAAGGGGCGGCATCACGAGGCCATGGGGGTTTTCCCACGATGGGATTTGTGAGAAGCTCCAAACTGCAAAGTGTCCTCTGCAGGACAATTGAGACCTTTTTTTTCCCTCCAGGCCAATGATTCTGAGCAGGGTTCTAAGGATGCATGACTGGGTAGCCCACCTCGCATTCCAATTGTCTGTTGACACAAGACAGGTTAGATCTGCTGGATCTGGGGGAGCAACCGAGGAGGCTGAGTTGAAATGGACTCTCCTATGGATGGGTCCTAATGTGCTTTTGTGTCTATGGAGACCTTGGAGTGAAGCGGTGGCACTTGGACCCTGAAGGGTTCTCCTAAACAGAGGCTTTGACACAGCTCCAACGTGCAAGTTTCCCATGGGTAGATGAGATGTTTTCTGATAGGTGAGTCAAGAAAGAGCCATAGGCTGGTTTTGAAATCCAGGCCTCTGAGGAGAGATGCCTGGAAACCAAAGCAATGGATATGATTAGTGCCTAGGGGCCTGTCTTTCCTTTTTACCTCTGGGGACATCTGTCTATGGGTCTGAGTACAGGTAGGTGCTCAGATGGGCTCAGATTGCCCCTGTTTAACCTGGGAAGCCACCACTAATGAGATGGATCAGGGACTTTGGAGGTTTATCCTATTAGAAGAGATGTGGCCATTGGAATGGGCACACACAATTCCCTCGGATAGGGCAAGTACAGTCCTCAGGTTTGGCTCCAGGGGCCTGAGCCTGTAGGTTGTGTAGGCCAGGGCTGTTTGGACAGTTGTCTGAAAACACAAACTTGGCTTATGTTTCAGGTCATAGATATGGCAGGACATATCTACAGACCATGAAGAGAACTTTTCGGGATTTGAGAAAAGGGCGAGTGTGAGGCTCTTGCTCAAGTTTTTGTCTCTGGATATCGTGTCACTCATGGTCGTGAAATTTCTGGGTGATTTCATGGGAATTGGACAAGTCTTACTCCCTGGTGGTTTGGCCCAGTCCAAAGCGTTTGGGCTCACTCTGTGGGATGGAAGAAGTCCGTTTTTTTTTTTTTTGATGTTGTTTTCTTTTTAACCTCAGGTGTCCCACCCCCCTCAGAGCCCTGGGGGGGGGTGACTGGACAATCAGAAATCTGGTTAAAAATTGGGGCCTAGGGACATATCAAGCCCATTAAGACATCTAATGGTCCAGTCACTGAAAGGACTTACTAGAGGACAGGACTCATGCTGAGGGTCACAATGCGTGTTTATGCCCTTGTCTCACTCAAGAATGGGCAGGGCCTCAGGGTGAATGCTAGTTTCTCCTACACTGAACGTTGGACAACGTGCCAACCAGAAGGTTTCTTAACATGGGTAAGGAGGTGTTCTGATTTCTGCATCACACTCACCCCTGGGCAGTGATTGGAGATAATGTCTCGGTTCTGAGGCCTGAAAACTGAGGTAGGGAAGAGATGATGACCTAAGGCCATGGCGGGTCTTATGTGCTCAGTGTGCGGTCTGATTTCCGGGTGTTGGTCAGGAGGTCCAGGCTCACGTTGAGTCCGTCAGTGCATTAGTGCCCAGGTTAGACTATATAATTTGGGTGAAGTCGAGTGCTGTGGAGGTTTATCCTCATTGAAGGTGCCTGGGCAGCTCATGAGGCAATAATTTTTTTCTAGAGGGCAGGCAGAGTGCTGCATTGTGGGTCCGGAATTGCCAAACTTGAGGGCTTCGGGGCCAGGAGTGTGAGGTCGGAAGTCTGAGAAGACAAGCTAGACTTGGGTTTCAGGGCGAGGGCACGGCAGGTACCCCCTGCAGATCTGAACCAATACTCATGCATCTGAAGTCAGGGCGAGGATTAGACGTTGGCTCAGGTTGGAGTTTCCGTGCATGACGGCTGCTTCATGAAGGGAGCGGAATCTCGAGGCCATTGAGGTTTTCCCACGTTGGGAGTTGTGGGATGCCCCCTTCAAGGATTCCTTCTGCGGGACAATTGAGACCTGTTGGACAGCTCCAGGACATACCATATGGAATGAATCCAGAGCACCGTTCGCGGATGGATGCATGGGAAGCCCGCCTCGCATTCCAATTGTCTCCTAGCAACAAGACAGTTTAGATCTGATGGCTCTGCGGGAGCAACCGGGGTTGCTGATTTGAAATGGACTTTCCTGAGGATGGGTCCTAATGTGTTTTTGTGTCCATGAGGGCCTTGGAATGGGGCGGTGGCACCGGGACCCTGAAGTACTCTCCTATGCTTTGGACATGGCTCCCATGCACAGGTTTCCTTGTGGAGACGAGATGAGTTCTGCTGGGTGCCTCATCAAAACACCTATGCTCGTATTGGAATCAGGCTTTTGAGGAGACATGCCTGTAAACCAAGGCAATGGATCCTATTATGGCCATTATGGCCTATGGTCCTGTCTGGTTCAATCTTCTCCTCTGGGGACATCCATTTATGGTATGAGTGGAGGTAGATTATCAGCTGGTGTCAGACAGCCCTTGTTTGTTCCAGGCGACTTACACTATTGGGATGGCCTCAGGGACTTTGGAGGTTTCTCCTAATTTGTACGATTTTGGACAATGGAATGGGCAGAATTCCCATGGATTGGTAGGTACAGTCCTAATGTGTGGCTCCAGGGGCCCCAGCCTGGAGGGTGTGTGGCCCTGGACTTTGAGGACAGAAGTCTGAAAACACAAACTCAGCTTAGGTTTGGGGACGTAGGTATGGCAGGCCCGATCTACAGACCATGAGAAGAACTCTTCAGGATATGAAGAAAGTGCGAGTCTGAGGCGCTTGCTCAGGTTTTTGTCTCTGGATTTTGTATCAGCGATGGCACAATCTACAGACCTGAATCGAGATCTCTTGCATGTGAAGTCAGGGCGAGGTTCAGACGATCGCTCAAGTTGGTGTTTCTGTCCCTGATGACCCCTTCACGAAGGGGGGGGCATCACGAGACCATGGGGTTTTCCCACGATGGGATTTGTGAGAAACTTCAAACTGCAAAGTGTCTTCTGCAGGACAATTGAGACCTGTTGTTTGGCTCCAGGCCAATGATTCTGAGCAGGGTTCTAAGGATGCATGGCTGGGTAGCCCACATCGCATTCCAATTGTCTGTTGACACAAGACAGGTTAGATCTGCTGGATCTGGGGGAGCAACCGAGGAGCCTGAGTTGAAATGGACTTTCCTAAGGAGGGGTCCTAATGTGCTTTTGTGTCTATGGAGACCTTGGAATGAAGCGGTGGCACTGGGGCCCTGAAGGGTTCTCCTAAACAGAGGCTTTGACACAGCTCCAACGTGCAAGTTTCCCATGGGTAGATGAGATGTTTTCTGATGGGTGAGTCAAGAAACAGCCATATGCTGGTTTTGAAATCCAGGCCTCTGAGGAGAGATGCCTGGAAACAAAAGCAATGGATATGATTAGTGCCTAGGGGCCTGTTTTTTCTTTTTACCTCTGGGGACATCTGTCTATGGGTCTGAGTACAGGTAGGTGCTCAGATGGGCTCAGATTGCCCCTGTTTTACCTGGGAAGCCACCACTAATGAGATGGTTCAGGGACTTTGGAGGTTTATCCTATTAGAAGGGATGTTGCCATTGGAATGGGCACACACAATTCCCTTGGATAGGGCAAGTACAGTCCTCAGGTTTGGCTCCAGGGGCCTGAGCCTGTAGGTTGTGTAGGCCAGGGCTTTTTGGACAGTTGTCTGAAAACACAAACTTGGCTTATGTTTCAGGTCATAGGTATGGCAGGACTTATCTACAGACCATGAGGAGAACATTTCGGAATTTGAGAAAATGACGAGTGTGAGGCTCTTGCTCAAGTTTTTGTCTCTGGATATCGTGTCACTCATGGTCGTGAAATTTCTGGGTGACTTCATGGGAAATGGACGAGTCTTACTCCCTGGAGGTTTGTCCCAGTTCAAAGCGTTTGGGGTCACTCTGTGGGATGGAAGAAGTCCGTTTTTTTTTTTTTTTGATGTTTTTTTGTTTTAACCTCAGGTGTCCCACCAAATGAGGGATTCCAGAGTAGAGCCCTGGGGGGGGGGCGTGACTGGACAATCAGAAATCTGGTTAAAAATTGGGGCCTAGGGACATATCAAGCCCATTAAGACATCTAATGGTCCAGTCACTGAAAGGACTTACTAGAGGACAGGACTCATGCTGAGGGTCACAATGTGTGTTTATGCCCTTGTCTCACTCAAGAATGGGCGGGGCCTCAGGGTGAATGCTAGTTTCTCCTACACTGAACGTTGGACAACGTGCCAACCAGAAGGTTTCTTAACATGGGTAAGGAGGTGTTCTGATTTCTGCATCACACTCACCCCTGGGCAGTGATTGGAGATAATGTCTCGGTTCTGAGGCCTGAAAACTGAGGTAGGGAAGAGATGATGACCTAAGGCCATGGCGGGTCTTATGTGCTCAGTGTGCGGTCTGATTTACAGGTGTTGGTCAGGAGGTCCAGGCTCAGGTTGTGTCCGACAGTGCATTAGTGGCCAGGTTAGACTATATAATTTGGGTGAAGTCGAGTGCTGTGGAGGTTTATCCTCATTGAAGGTGCCTGGGCAGCTCATGAGGCAATAATTTTTTTCTAGAGGGCAGGCAGAGTGCTGCATTGTGGGTCCGGAATTGCCAAACTTGAGGGCTTCGGGGCCAGGAGTGTGAGGACGGAAGTCTGAGAAGACAAGCTAGACTTGGGTTTCAGGGCGAGGGCACGGCAGGTACCCCCTGAGATCTGTACCAATACTCATGCATCTGAAGTCAGGGCGAGGATCAAACGTTGGCTCAGGTTGGAGTTTCCGTGCATGACGGCCGCTTCATGAAGGGAGCGGAATCTCGAGGCCATTGAGGTTTTCCCACGTTGGGAGTTGTGGGATGCCCCCTTCAAGGATTCCTTCTGCGGGACAATTGATACCTGTGGGACAGGTCCAGGTCATCCCATATGGAATGACTCCAGAGCACCGTTCGCGGATGGATGCCTGGGAAGCCCGCCTCGCATTCCAATTGTCTCCTAGCAACAAGACAGTTTAGATCTGATGGCTCTGCGGGAGCAACCGGGGTTGCTGAGTTGAAATGGACTTTCCTGAGGATGGGTCCTAATGTGTTTTTGTGTCCATGAGGGCCTTGGAATGGGGCGGTGATACCGGGACCCTGAAGTACTCTCCTATGCTTTGGACATGGCTCCCATGCACAGGTTTCCTTGTGGAGACGAGATGAGTTCTGCTGGGTGCCTCAGCAAAACACCTATGCTCGTATTGGAATCAAGCTTTTGAGGAGACATGCCTGTAAACCAAGGCAATGGATCCTATTATGGCCTAGGGTCCTGTCTGGTTCAATCTTCTCCTCTGGGGACATCCATTTATGGTATGAGATGAGGTAGATTATCAGCTGGTGTCAGACAGCCCTTGTTTGTTCCGGGCTACCTACACGATTGGGATGGCCTCAGGGACTTTGGAGGTTTCTCCTAATTTGTACGATTTTGGACAATAGAATGGGCAGAATTCCCATGGATTGGTAGGCACAGTCCTAATGTGTGGCTCCAGGGGCCCCAGCCTGGAGGGTGTGTGGCCCTGGACTTTGAGGACAGAAGTCTGAAAACACAAACTCAGCTTAGGTTTGGGGACGTAGGTATGGCAGGCCCGATCTACAGACCATGAGAAGAACTCTTCAGGATATGAAGAAAGTGCGAGTCTGAGGCGCTTGCTCAGGTTTTTGTCTCTGGATTTTGTATCAGCGATGGCACAATCTACAGACCTGCATCGAGATCTCTTGCATGTGAAGTCAGGGCGAGGTTCAGACGATCGCTCAAGTTGGTGTTTCTGTCCCTGATGACCCCTTCACGAAGGGGCGGCATCACGAGGCCATGGGGGTTTTCCCACGATGGGATTTGTGAGAAGCTCCAAACTGCAAAGTGTCCTCTGCAGGACAATTGAGACCTTTTTTTTCCCTCCAGGCCAATGGTTCTGAGCAGGGTTCTAAGGATGCATGGCTGGGTAGCCCACCTCGCATCCAATTGTCTCCTAGAAACAATACAGGTTTTCTGCTGGATCTGGGGGAGCAACCGAGGAGGCTGAGTTGAAATGGACTCTCCTATGGATGGGTCCTAATGTGCTTTTGTGTCTATGGAGACCTTAGAGTGAAGCAGTGGCACTGGGACCCTGAAGGGTTCTCCTAAACAGAGGCTTTGACACAGCTCCAACGTGCAAGTTTCCCATGGGTAGATGAAATGTTTTCTGATAGGTGAGTCAAGAAAGAGCCATAGGCTGGTTTTGAAATCCAAGCCTCTGAGGAGAGATGCTTGGAAACCAAAGCAATGGATATGATTAGTGCCTAGGGGCCTGTTCTTTCCTTTTTACCTCTGGGGACATCTGTCTATGGGTCTGAGTACAGGTAGGTGCTCAGATGGGCTCAGATTGCCCATGTTCTACCTGGGAAGCCACCACTAATGAGATGGATCAGGGACTTTGGAGGTTTATCCTATTAGAAGAGATGTGGCCATTGGAATGGGCACACACAATTCCCTTGGATAGGGCAAGTACAGTCCTCAGGTTTGGCTCCAGGGGCCTGAGCCTGTAGGTTGTGTAGGCCAGTGCTGTTTGGACAGTTGGCTGAAACAACAAACTTGGCTTATGTTTCAGGTCATAGGTATGGCAGGACATATCTACAGACCATGAGGAGAACTTTTCGGGATTTGAGAAAAGGGCGAGTGTGAGGCTCTTGCTCAAGTTTTTGTCTCTGGATATCGTGTCACTCATGGTCGTGAATTTCTTGGTGACTTCATGGGAAATGGACAAGTCTTACTCCCTGGTGGTTTGGCCCAGTCCAAAGCGTTTGGGGTCACTCTGTGGGATGGAAGAAGTCCGTTTTTTTTTTTTTTTTTGATGTTGTTTTCTTTTTAACCTCAGGTGTCCCACCAAATGAGGGATTCCAGAGTAGAGCCCTGGGTGGGGGGTGACTGGACAATCAGAAATCTGGTTAAAAATTGAGGCCTAAGGACATATCAAGCCCATTAAGACATCTAATGGTCCAGTCACTAAAAGGACTTACTAGAGGACAGGACTCATGCTGAGGGTCACAATGCATGTTTATGCCCTTGTCTCACTCAAGAATGGGCGGGGCCTCAGGGTGAATGCTAGTTTCTCCTACACTGAACGTTGGACAACGTGCCAATCAGAAGGTTTCTTAACATGGGTAAGGAGGTGTTCTGATTTCTGCATCACACTCACCCCTGGGCAGTGATTGGAGATAATGTCTCGGTTCTGAGGCCTGAAAACTGAGGTAGGGAAGAGATGATGACCTAAGGCCATGGCGGGTCTTATGTGCTCAGTGTGCGGTCTGATTTCCGTGTGTTGGTCAGGAGGTCCAGGCTCAGGTTGTGTCCGACAGTGCATTAGTGCCCAGGTTAGACTATATAATTTGGGTGAAGTCGAGTGCTGTGGAGGTTTATCCTCATTGAAGGTGCCTGGGCAGCTCATGAGGCAATAATTTTTTTCTAGAGGGCAGGCAGAGTGCTGCATTGTGGGTCCGGAATTGCCAAACTTGAGGGCTTCGGGGCCAGGAGTGTGAGGACGGAAGTCTGAGAAGACAAGGAGACTTGGGTTTTGGGCGAGGGCACGGCAGGTACACCCTGCAGATCTGAACCAATACTCATGCATCTGAAGTCAGGGCGAAGATCAGACGTTGGCTCAGGTTGGAGTTTCCGTGCAAAACGGCCGCTTCATGAAGGGAGCGGAATCTCGAGGCCATTGAGATTTTCCCACGTTGGGAGTTGTGGGATGCCCCCTACAAAAATTCCTTCTGCGGGACAATTGAGACCTGTTGGACAGCTTCAGGACATCCCATATGGAATGACTCCAGAGCACCGTTCGAGGATGGATGCCTGTGAAGCCCGCCTCGCATTCCAATTGTCTCCTAGCAACAAGACAGTTTAGATCTGATGGCTCTGCGGGAGCAACCGGGGTGGCTGAGTTGAAATGGACTTTCCTGAGGATGGGTCCTAATGTGCTTTTGTGTCCATGAGGGCCTTGGAATGGGGCGGTGGCACCGGGACCCTGAAATACTCTCCAAGCTTTGGACATGGCTCCCATGCATAGGTTTCCTTGTGGAGACGAGATGAGTTCTGCTGGGTGCCTCAGCAAAACCCCTATGCTCGTATTGGAATCAGGCTTTTGAGGAGACATGCCTGTAAACCAAGGCAATGGATCCTATTATGGCCTAGGGTCCTGTCTGGTTCAATCTTCTCCTCTGGGGACATCCATTTATGGTTTGAGTGGAGGTAGATTATCAGCTGTTGTCAGACAGACCTTGTTTGTTCCTGGGTACCTACACTATTGGGATGGCCTCAGGGACTTTGGAGGTTTCTCCTAATTTGTACGATTTTGGACAATGGAATGGGCAGAATTCCCATGGATTGGTAGGCACAGTCCTAATGTTTGGCTCCAGGGGCCCCAGCCTGGAGGGTGTGTGGCCCTGGACTTTGAGGACAGAAGTCTGAAAACACAAACTCAGCTTAGGTTTGGGGACGTAGGTATGGCAGGCCCGATCTACAGACCATGAGAAGAACTCTTCAGGTTATGAAGAAAGTGCAAGTCTCAGGCGCTTGCTCAGGTTTTTGTCTCTGGATTTTGTATCAGCGATGGCACAATCTACAGATTGAATCGAGATCTCGTGCATCTGAAGTCAGGGCGAGGATCAGACGATCGCTCAAGTTGGTGTTTCTGTCCATGATGGCCCCTTCACGAATGGGAGGCATCCCGATGCCATGGGGGTTTTCCCACGATGGGATTTGTGAGAAGATCCAAACTCCAAAGTGTCTTCTGCAGGACAATTGAGACCTGTTGTTTGGCTCCAGGCCAATGATTCTGAGCAGGGTTCTAAGGATGCATGGCTGGGTAGCCCACCTCGTATTCTAATTGTCTCCTAGCAGCAAGACAGGTTAGATCTGCTGCATCTGGGGGAGCAACCGAAGAGGCTGAGTTCAAATGGACTCTCCTATGGATGGGTCCTAATGTGCTTTTGTGTTGATGGAGACCTTGGATTGAAGCGGTGGCACTGGGGCCCTGAAGGGTTCTCCTAAACAGAGGCTTTGACACAGCTCCAACATGCAAGTTTCCCATGGGTAGATGAAATGTTTTCTGATAGGTGAGTCAAGACAGAGCCATATGCTGGTTTTGAAATCCAGGCCTCTGAGGAGAGATGCCTGGAAACCAAAGAAATGGATCTGATTAGTGCCTAGGGGCCTGTTCTTTCCTTTTTACCTCTGGGGACATCTGTCTATGGGTCTGAGTACATGTAGGTGCTCAGATGGGCTCAGATTGCCCCTGTTTTACTTGGGAAGCAACCACTAATGAGATGGATCAGGGACTTTGGAGGTTTATCCTATTAGAAGGGATGTGTCCATTGGAATGGGCACACACAATTCCCTTGGAGAGGGCAAGTACAGTCCTCAGTTTGGCTCCAGGGGCCTGAGCCTGTAGGTTGTGTAGGCCAGGGCTGTTTGGACAGTTGTCTGAAAACACAAACTTGGCTTATGTTTCAGGTAATAGGTATGGCAGGACTAGTCTACAGAACATGAGGAAAACTTTTCGGGAATTGAGAAAAGGGCGAGTGTGAGGCTCTTGCTCACGTTTTTGTCTCTGGATATCGTGTCACTCATGGTCGTGAAATTTCTGGGTGACTCCATGGGAAATGGACGAGTCTTACTCCCTGGTGGTTTGGCCCAGTCCATAGCGTTTGGGGTCACTCTGTGGGATGGAAGAAGTCCGCTTTTTTTTTTTTTTGATGTTGTTTTCTTTTTAACCTTAGGTGTCCCACCAAATGAGGGATTCCAGAGTAGAGCCCTGGGGGGGGGGTGACTGGACAATCAGAATTCTGGTTAAATATTGGGGCTTAGGGAAATATCAAGCCCATTATTACATCTAATTGTCCAGTCACTGAGAGGACTTACTAGAGGACAGGACTCATGCTGAGGGTCACAATGCGTGTTTATGCCCTTGTCGCACTCAAGAATGGGTGGGGCCTCAGGGTGAATGCTAGTTTCTCCTACACTGAACGATGGACAACGTGCCAACCAGAAGGTTTCTTAACATGGGTAAGGAGGTGTTCTGATTTCTGCATCACACTCACCCCTGGGCAGTGATTGGAGATAATGTCTCGGTTCTGAGGCCTGAAAACTGAGGTAGGGAAGAGATGATGACCTAAGGCCATGGCGGGTCTTATGTGCTCAGTGTGCGGTCTGCTTTCCGGGTGTTGGTCAGGAGGTCCGGGCTCAGGTTGTGTCCGTCAGTGCATTAGTGCCCAGGTTAGACTATATAATTTGGGTGAAGTCGAGTGCTGTGGAGGTTTATCCTCATTGAAGGTGCCTGGGCAGCTCATGAGGCAATAATTTTTTTCTAGAGGGCAGGCAGAGTGCTGCATTGTGGGTCTGGAATTGCCAAACTTGAGGGCTTCGGGGCCAGGAGTGTGAGGATGGAAGTCTGAGAAGACAAGCTAGACTTGGGTTTCAGGGCGAGGGCACGGCAGGTACACCCTGCAGATCTGAACCAATACTCATGCATCTGAAGTCACGGCGAGGATCAGACGTTGGCTCAGGTTTGGAGTTTCCGTGCATGACGGCCACTTCATGAAGGGAGTGGAATCTCGAGGCCATTGAGGTTTTCCCACGTTGGGAGTTGTGGGATGCCCCCTTCAAGGATTCCTTCTGCGGGACATTTGAGACCTGTTGGACAGCTCCAGGACATACCATATGGAATGACTCCAGAGCACCGTTCGAGGATGGATGCCTGGGAAGCCCGCCTCGCATTCCAATTGTCTCCTAGCAACAAGACAGTTTAGATCTGATGGCTCTGCGGGAGCAACCGGGGTGGCTGAGTTGAAATGGACTTTCCTGAGGATGGGTCCTAAAGTGTTTTTGTGTCCATGAGGGCCTTGGAATGGGGCGGTGGCACCGGGACCCTGAAGTACTCTCCTATGCTTTGGACATGGCTCCCATGCACAGGTGTCCTTTTGGAGACGAGATGAGATCTGCTGGGTGCCTCATCAAAACACCTATGCTCGTATTGGAATCAGGCTTTTGAGGAGACATGCCTGTAAACCAAGGCAATGGATCCTATTATGGCCTAGGGTCCTGTCTGGTTCAATCTTCTCCTCTGGGGACATCCATTTATGGTATGAGTGGAGGTAGATTATCAGCTGGTGTCAGACAGCCCTTGTTTGTTCCGGGCGACCTACACGATTGGGATGGCCTCAGGGACTTTGGAGGTTTCTCCTAATTTGTACGATTTTGGACAATAGAATGGGCAGAATTCCCATGGATTGGTAGGCACAGTCCTAATGTGTGGCTCCAGGGGCCCCAGCCTGGTGGGTGTGTGGCCCTGGACTTTGAGGACAGAAGTCTGAAAACACCAACTCAGCTTAGGTTTGGGGACGTATGTATGGCAGGCCCGATCTATAGACCATGAGAAGAACTCTTCAGGATATGAAGAAAGTGCGAGTCTGAGGCGCTTGCTCAGGTTTTTGTCTCTGGATTTTGTATCAGCGATGGCACAATCTACAGACCTGAATTGAGATCTCGTGCATCTGAAGTCACGGCGAGGATCAGACGATCGCTCAACTTGGTGTTTCTGTCCCTGATGGACCGTTCACGAAGGGGGGGCATCACGAGGCCATAGGGGTTTTCCACAATGGGATTTGTGAGAAGATCCAAACTGCAAAGTGTCTTCTGCAGGACAATTGAGACCTGTTGTTTGGCTCCAGGCCAATGATTCTGAGCAGGGTTCTAAGGATGCATGGCTGGGTAGCCCACCTCACATTCCAATTGTCTCCTAGCAGCAAGACAGGTTAGATCTGCTGCATCTGGGGGAGCAACCGAGGAGGCTGAGTTCAAATGGACTCTCCTATGGATGGGTCCTAATGTGCTTTTGTGTTGATGGAGACCTTGGAATGAAGCGGTGGCACTGGGGCCCTGAAGGGTTCTCCTAAACAGAGGCTTTGACACAGTTCCAACGTGCAAGTTTCCCATGTGTAGATGAGATGTTTTCTGATGGGTGAATCAAGAAACAGCCATATGCTGGTTTTGAAATCCAGGCCTCTGAGGAGAGATGCCTGGAAACCAAAGCAATAGATATGATTTGTGCCTAGGGGCCTGTTCTTTCCTTTTTACCTCTGGGGACATCTGTCTATGGGTCTGAGTACAGGTAGGTGCTCAGATGGGCTCAGATTGCCCCTGTTTTACCTGGGAAGCCACCACTAATGAGATGGATCAGGGACCTTGGAGGTTTATCCTATTAGAAGGGATGTGTCCATTGGAATGGGCACACAAAATTCCCTTGGAGAGGGCAAGTACAGTCCTCAGGTTTGGCTCCAGGGGCCTGAGCCTGTAGGTTGTGTAGGCCAGGGCTGTTTGGACAGTTGTCTGAAAACACAAACTTGGCTTATGTTTCAGGTCATAGGTATGGCAGGACTTATCTACAGACCATGAGGAGAACTTTTCGGGATTTGAGAAAAGGGCGAGTGTGAGGCTCTTGCTCAAGTTTTTGTCTCTGGATATCGTGTCACTCATGGTCATTAAATTTCTGGGTGACTTCATGGGAAATGGACGAGTCTTACTCCCTGGTGGTTTGGCCCAGTCCAAAGGGTTTGGGGTCACTCTGTGGGATGGAAGAAGTCCGTTTTTTTTTTTTTTTTTGATGTTGTTTTCTTTATAACCTCAGGTGTACCACCAATGAGGGATTCCAGAGTAGAGCCCTGGGGGGGGGTGACTGGACAATCAGAAATCTGGTTAAAAATTGGGGCTTAGGGACTTATCAAGCCCATTATGACATCTAATTGTCCAGTCACTGAGAGGAATTACTAGAGGACAGGACTCATGCTGAGGGTCACAATGCGTGTTTATGCCCTTATTGCACTCAAGAATGGGCGGGGCCTCAGGGTGAATGCAGGTTTCACATACACTGAATGTTGGACAACGTGCCAACCACAAGTTTCTTACCATGTGTAAGGAGGTGTTCTGATTTCTGCATCACACTCACCCCTGGGCAGGGGAAGAGATGATGACCTAAGGCCATGGCGGGTCTTTTGTGCTCAGTGTGCGGTCTGCTTTCCGGGAGTTGGTCCGGAGGTCTGGGCTCAGGTGTGTCCGACAGTGCATTAGTGCCCAGTTTAGACTATATAATATGGGTGAAGTCGAGTGCTGTGGAGGTTTATCCTCATTGAAGGTGCCTGGGCACCTCATTAGGCCAAACTGGTTTCAACTACACTGGACCTTGGACAACATGCCAATCACAAGGTCTCTTGCCATGGGTAAGGTGTTCTGATTTCTGCATGATTTTCAATCGTGAGCAGTGATTGGACATAAGGTATAGGTTCTGAAGCCTGAAAAATCGCAGTTGGGAAGAGATGAAGATCTAAGGCGATGGCGCGTCTGATATGCTCAGTGTGCGGTCTGCTGCCTGGGTGTTGGTCAGGAGGTTCTGGCTCAGGTTTGTCAGACAGTGCATTAGTGCCCAGGTTAGACTATATAATTTGGGTACAGTCTAGTGCCATGTAGGTTTATCCTCATTTGAGGTTCCTGGGCACCTCATTAGGCAAGATATTTTTTCTAGAGGGCAGGCAGAGTGCTGCATTGTGGGTCCAGAATTGCCAAACTTTTGGGCTTCTGGGCCAGGAGTGTGAGGAAAGAAGTCTGAGAACACAAGCTAGACTTGAGTTTCAGGCCGAAGGCACGGCTGGTACCCCCTGCAGTCGCAACCAAAATCTCAAGCATCTGAAGTCACGGCGAGGATCAGACGTTGGCTCAGGTTGGAGTTTCTGTGCATGACTGCCCCTTCATGAACGGAGCGGAATCTCAAGGCCATGGAGGTTTTCCGATGTGGTAGTGGTGGGATGCCCCCTTCAATGATTCCTTCTGTGTGACAATTGAGACCTGTTGGGCAGCTCCAGGACATCACATATGGAATGACTCCAGAGCACCCTTGGAGGATGGATGCTAGGGAAGCCTGCTTCGCAATCCAATTGTCTACTAGCCACAATACAGTTGAGATCGGATCCCTCTACGGAGCAACCGGTGTGGCTGAGTTGAAATGGACTTTCCTGAGGATGGGTCCTAAAGTGTGTTTGTGTCCATGAGGGCCTTGAAATGGGGCGGTGGCACTGGGAACCTGAAGTATTCTCCTAAGCTTTTGACATAGCTCCCATGCACAAGTTTCCTTGTGGAGAGGAGATTTGTTCTGATGGGTGCCTCAGGAAACCATTTATGCTGGTATTGGAATCCAGACTTTTGAAGAGACATGCCTGTAAACCAAAGCAATGTATTCGATTATGGCCTAGGGTCCTGTCTTGTTCATTCTTCTTCTCTGGGGATATTCATCTATGGAATGAGTGGAGGTAGATGCTCACCTGGAGTCAGACCGCCATTGTTTGTCCCCGGAGACCTACACTATTGGGATGGCCTCGGGAATTTTGGAGGTTTCTCCTAATTTGTACCATTTTGGACAATGGAATGGGCAGAATTCCCATGGATTGGGTAGGCACAGTCCTAATGTGTGGCTCCAGGGGCCCCAGCCTGAGGGTGTGTGGCCCAGGACTTTGAGGACAGAAGTTTGAAAACACAAACTCAGCTTAGGTTTGGGGATGTAGGTATGGCAGGGCCAATCTACAAATCATGAGAAGAAATCTTCAGGATATGAAGAAAGAGCGAGTCTGAGGCACTTTCTCAGGCTTTTGCATTTGGATTTTATATCAACAATGGCCGTGGAATGTGGGGAGGACTCATGGGCATTGGACGAATATTCCTCTCTGTGGATTTGGCCCAATCCCAATTGTTTTTCGTCAATCTGTGGGATGGGAGGACTCCTTTCAGGTTTATTACCTCAGGTGTCTGAACAAAAGAGGAATTCCAAAGCAGAGCCCTGGGGAAGAGTGAAGGGAAAACCCAAACTATGGTTAAAAATTGGGGCCTAGGTGCATGGCAGGCACAATAAGCTGTCTCTTCATACAGCCACTGAGAGGCCTTACTTGAGGGCTGGGCTCAGGCTGAGGGTCACAGTGTGTGTTTGTGACCAAGGTGGCACGCGAGCATGGGCGGGGCCTCATGGGCCACACTTGTTTCAACTACACTGGAACTTGGAAAAATGCCAATCACAAGGTCCCTTGCCATGGGGAAGGTGTTTTGATTTCTGCATCATTTTCAACCCTGGGCAGTGGTTGGAGATAAGGTCTAGGTTCTGAAGCCTGAAAAATCGCAGTTGGGAAGAGATGATGATCTAAGGCAATGGCGCGTCTGATATGCTCAGTGTGCGGTCAACTGCCTGGGTGTTGGTCAGGAGGTTCTGGCTCAGGTTGTGTCAGACAGTGCACTAGTGCCCAAGTTAGACTATATAACTTGGGTACAGTCGAGATCCCTGTAGGTTTATCCTCATTTGAGGTGCCTGGGCACCTCATTAGGCAAGATATTTTTTCTAGATGGCAGGCAGAGTGCTGCATTGTGGGTCCGGAATTGCAAAAATGGAGGACTTCTGGGCCAAGAGTTTGAGGACAGAAGTCTGAGAACACAAGCTAGACCTGAGCTTCAGGCCGAGGGCACGGTAGGTACCCCCTGCAGATCGGAAACAATATGTCAAGCATCTGAAGTCACGGCGAGGATCAGACGTTGGCTCAGGTTGTAGTTTCTGTGCATGACTGCCCCTTCATGAAAGGAGCGGAATCTCAAGGCCATGGAGCTTTTCCCACGTTGGGAGTTGTGTGATGCCCCCATCAAGGATTCCTTCTGCGGGACAATTGAGACCTGTTGGGCAGGTCCAGGACATCCCATATGGAATGACTCCAGAGCACTGTTGTAGGATGGATGCCAGGGAAGCCCGCCTCTCATTCCATTTGTCTCCTAGCAACAATACAGTTGAGATCGGATGGCTCTGCGGGAGCAACCGGGGTGGCTGATTTGAAATGGACTTTCCTGAGGATGGGGCCTAAAGTGTGTTTGTCTCCATGAGGGCCTTGGAATGGGGCGGTGGCACCGGGACCCTGAAGTATTCTCCTAAGCTTTTGACATAGCTCCCATGCACAAGTTTCCTTGTGGAGAGGAGATTTGTTATGATGGATGCCTCAGGAAACCCCTTATGCTGATCTTGGAATCCAGGCCCTTGAGGAGACATGCCTGTAAACCAAATCAATAGATCCGAATATGGCCTAGGATCCTGTCTGGTTCAATATTCTTTACAGGGGATATCCGTCTATGGAATGAGTGGAGTTAGATGCTCACCTGGTGTCAGACCGCCCTTGTTTGTCCCCGGAGACCTGCACTATTGGGATGGCCTCGGGGACTTTGGAGAATTCTCCTAATTTGTACGATTTTGGACAATGGAATGGGCAGAATTCCCATGGATTGGGTAGGCACAGTCCTAATGTGTGGCTCAAGGGGCCCAAGCGTGGAGAGAGTGTGGCCCAAAACTTTGTGGACAGAAGTATGAAAACACAAACTCAGCTTAGGTTTGGGGACGTAGGTATGGCAGGCCGATTCTACAAACCATGAGAAGAACTCTTCAGGATATGAAGAAAGAGCGAGTCTCAGACACTTGCTCAGGCTTTTGTCTCTGGATTTTGTATCAGCAATGGCCGTGGAATGTGGGGAGGCCTTATGGACCATGGACGAATCTTCCTCTCTGTGGATTTGGGCCTGTCCCAATTGTTTTTCGTCAATATGTGGATGGGAGGTCTCCATTCAGGTTTATTACCATAGGTGTCCGCACAAAAGAGGAATTCCAAAGCAGAGACCTGGGGAAGAGTGAAGGGACAACCCAAACTATGGTTAAAAATTGGGGCCTAGGGGCATGGTAGGCCCAATATGCTGTCTCTTCATCCAGCCACTGAGAGGCCTTACTTGAGGACTGGGCTCAGGCTGAGGGTCACAATGTGTGTTTGTGACCAATGTGGCCCACGAGCATGGGAAGGGCCTCATGGGCCACACTCGTTTCAACTACACTGGACCTTGGACAACATGCAAATCACAAGATCTCTGCCATGGGGAAGGTGTTCTGATCTGCATCATTTTCAACCCGGGGCAGGGGTTGGAGATAAGGTCTAGGTACTGAAGCCTGAAAAACCGCAGTTGGGAAGAGAAGAGGACCTAAGTCCATGGCGGGTGTGATATGCTCAGTGTGCGGTCAGCTGCCTGGGTGTTGGTAAGGAGGTTCTGGCTCAGGTTGTGTCAGACAGTGCATTAGTGCCCAGGTTACACTATATATTTGGGTACAGTCGAGTGCCGTGTAGGTTGATCCTCATTTGAGGTGCCTGGGCAGCTCATTAGGCAAGATATTTTTTCTAGAGGGCAGGCAGAGTGCTGCATTGTGGGTCCGGAATTGCCAAACTTGAGGTATTCTGGGCCAGGAGTGTGAGGACAGAAGTCTGAGAACACAAGCTAGACTTGGGCTTCAAGCCGTGGGCATGGCAGGTACCCCCTGCGGAACTGAACCAATATCTCTAGCATCTGATCACATGGCTAGGATCAGACGTTGGCTCAGGTTGGAGTTTCTGTGCATGACTGCCCCTTCATGAACGGAACGGAATCTCAAGGCCATGGAGGTTTTCCCACGTTGGGAGTCAGACAGTGCATTAGTGCCCAGGGTAGACTATATAATTTGGGTACAGTCGAGTGCCTTGTAGGTTGATCCTCATTTGAGGTGCCTGGGCAGCTCATTAGGCAAGATATTTTTTCTAGAGGGCAGGCAGAGTGCTGCATTGTGGGTCCGGAATTGCCAAACTTGAGGGCTTCTGGGCCAGGAGTGTGAGGACAGAAGTCTGAGAACACAAGCTAGACTTGGATTTCAGGCCGAGGGCAAGGCAGGTACCCCCTGCAGATCTGAACCAATATCTCAAGAATCTGAAGTCACGGCGAGGATCAGACTTTGGCCTAGGTTGGAGTTTTTGTGCATGAATGCCCCTTCATGAATGGAGTTGAAACTCAGGGCAATGGAGTTTTTTTCACGTTGGGAGTTGTGGGATGCCCCCTTCAAGAATTCCTTCTGCGGGACAATTGAGACCTGTGGGGCAGCTCCAGGACATCGATATGGAATGACTCCTGAGCACCGTTGGAGGATGGATGCCAGCGAAGCGAGCATCGCATTCCAATTGTCTCCTAGCAACAAGACAGTTGAGATCGGATGGCTCTGCGGGAGCAACAAGGGTGGCTGATTTGAAATGGACTTTCCTGAGGATGGGGCCTAATGTGTGTTTGTGTCCATGAGGAACTTGGAATGGGGCGGTGGCACCGGGACCCTGAAGTATTCTCCTAAGCTTTTGACATAGCTCCCATGCACAAGTTTCCTTGTGGAGTCGAGAGTTGTTCTGATGGGTGCCTCAGGAAACGCCTTATCCTGGTATTGGAATGCAGGCTTTTGAGGAGACATGCCTGTAAACCAAAGCAATGGATCCGATTATGGCCTAGGGTCCTGTCTGGTTCAATCTTCTTCTCGGGGGATATCCATCTATGGAATGAGTGGAGGTAGATGCTCACCTGGTGTCAGACCGCCCTTGTTTGTCCCTGGAGACCTACACTATTGGGATGGCCTCGGGGACGTTGGAGATTTCTCCTAATTTGTACGATTTTGGACAATGGAATGAGCAGAATTCCCATGGATTGGGTAGGCACAGTCCTAATGTGTGGCTCCAGGGGCCCAAGGCTGGAGGGTGTGTGGCCCACGACTTTGAGGACAAAAGTGAAAACACAAACTCAGCTTAGGTTTGGGGACGTAGGTATGGCAGGCCCAATCTACAAATCATGAGAAGAAATCTTCAGGATATGAAGAAAGAGCGAGTCTGTGGCACTTGCTCAGGCTTTTGCATTTGGATTTTATATCAACGATGGCGGTGGAATGTGGGGAGGACTCATGGGCCATGGACGAATCTTCCTCTCTGTGGATTTGGCTGATCCCAATTGTTTTTCGTCAATCTGTGGGATGGGAGGTCTCCTTTCAGGGTTATTAACTCAGGTGTTTGAACAAAAGAGGAATTCCAAAGCAGAGCCTTGGGGAAGAGTGAAGGGACAACCGAAACTATGGTTAAAAATTGGGGCCTAGGGGCATGGCAGGCACAATAAGCTGTCTCTTCATCCAGCCACTGAGAGGCCTTACTTGAGGGCTGGGCTCAGGCTGAGGGTCACAGTGTGTGTTTGTGACCAACGTGGCATGCGAGCATGGGCGGGGCCTAATGGCCACACTGGTTTCAACTACACTGGACCTTGGACAACATACCAATCACAAGGTCTCTTGCCATGGGGAAGGTGTTCTGATTTCTGCATCATTTTCAAACCTGGGCAGTGGTTGGAGATAAGGTCTACGTTCTGAAGCCTGAAAAATCGCAGTTGGGAAGAGATGACAACCTAAGGCCATGGCGGGCCTCATATGCTCAGTGTGCGGTCAGCTGCCTGGTTGTTGGTCAGGAGGTTCTGGCTCAGGTTGTGTCAGACAGAGCATTAGTGCCCAGGTTAGACTATATAATTTGGGTACAGTCGAGTGCCCTGTAGGTTTATCCTCATTTGAGGTGCCTGGGCACCTCATTACGCAAGATATTTTTTCTAGAGGACAGGCAGAGTGCTGCATTTGGGTCCGGAATTGCCAAACTGGAGGGATTCTGGGCTAGGAGTGTGAGGACAGAAGTCTGAGAACAAAAGCTAGACTTGGGCTTCAGGCCGAGGGCACGGCAGGTACCCCCTGGAGATTGGAAACAATATCTCAAGCATCTGAATTCACGGCGAGGATCAGACGTTGGCTCAGGTTGGAGTTTCTGTGCATGACTGCCCCTTCATGAACGGAGCGGAATCTAAAGGCCATGGAGATTTTCCCACGTTGGGAGTTGTGGGATGCCGCCTTCAAGGATTCCTTCTGCAGGACAATTGAGACCTGATGGGCAGCTCCAGGACATCCCATATTGAATGACTCCAGAGCACCATTGAAGGATGGATGCCAGGGAAGCCCGTCTCGCATTCCAATTGTCTCCTAGCAACAATACAGTTGAGATCAGATGGCTCTGCGGGAGCAACCGGGGTGGCTGAGTTGAAATGGACTTTCCTGAGGATGGGGCCTAATGTGTGTTTGAGTCCATGAAGGCCTCGGAATGGGGCGGTGGCACCGGGACCCTGAAGTATTCTCCTAAGCTTTTGACATAGCTCCCATGCTCAATTTCCTTGTGGAGGCGAGATTTGTTCTGATGGGTGCCTCAGGAAACCCCTTATGCTGTGTTTGGAAACCAGGCTTTTGAGGAGACATGCCTATAAACCAAAGCAATGGATCCGAATATGGCCTAGGGTCCTGTTTGGTTCAATCTTCTTATCTGGAGATATCTATCTATGGAATGAGTGGAGGTAGATGCTCACCTGGTGTCAGACTGCCCTTGTTTGTCCCCAGAGACCTACACTATTGGGACGGCCTCGGGGACTTTGGAGAATTCTCCTAATTTGTACGATTTTGGACAATGGATGGGCAGAATTCCCATGGATTGGGTAGGCACAGTCCTAATGTGTGGCTCAAGGGGCCCAATCGTAGAAGGAGTGTGGCCCCAAACTTTGAGGACAGAAGTATGAAAACACAAACTCAGCTTAGGTTTGGGGATGAAGGTATGGCAGGCCCATTCTACAAACCATGAGAAGAAATCTTCAGAATATGAAGAAAGAGCGAATCTCAGACACTTGCTCAGGCTTTTGTCTCTGGATTATGTATCAACGATGGTCGTGGAATGTGGGGAGGCCTCATGGACCATGGACGAATCTTCCTCTCTGTGGATTTGGCCCTGTCCTAATTGTTTTTCGTCAATATATGGATGGGAGGTCTCCTTTCAGGTTTATTACCACAGGTGTCCGCACAAAAGAGGAATTCCAAAGCAGAGCCCTGGGGAAGAGTGAAGGGACAACCCAAACTATGGTTAAAAATTGGGGCCTAGGTTCATGGCAGGCCCAATATGCTGTCTCTTCATCCAGCCACTGAGAGGCCTTACTTGAGGACTGGGCTCAGGCTGAGGGTCACAATGTGTGTTTGTGACCAATGTGGCCCACGAGCATGGGCGGGGCCTCATGGGCCACACTGGTTTCAACTACACTGGACTTTGGAAACATGCCAAACACAAGGTCTCTGCCATGGGGAAGGTGTTCTGATCTGCATCATTTTCAACCCAGGGCAAGGGTTGGAGATAAGGTTTCGGTACTGAAGCCTGAAAAACCGCAGTTGGGAAGAGAAGAGGACCTAAGTCCATGGCGGGTGTGATATTGTCATTGTGCGGTCAGCTGCCTGGGTGTTGGTAAGGAGGTTCTGGCTCAGGTTGTGTCAGACAGTGCATTAGTGCCCGGGTTACACTATATAATTTGGGTACAGTCGTGTGCCGTGTAGGTTGATCCTCATTTGAGGTGCCTGGGCAGCTCATTAGGCAAGATATTTTTTCTAGAGTACAGGCAGAGTGCTGCGTTGTGGGTCCGGAATTGCCAAACTTGAGGGCTTCTGGGCCAGGAGTGTGAGGACAGAAGTCTGAGAACAAAAGCTAGACTTGGGCTTCAAGCAGTGGGCATGGCAGGTACCCCCTGCGGAACTGAACCAATATCTCAAGCATCTGAACACATGGCTAGGATCTGACGTTGGCTCAGGTTGGAGTTTCTGTGCATGACTGCCCCTTCATGAACGGAGCAGAATCTCAAGGCCATGGAGGTTTTCCCACGTTGGGAGTTTTGGGATGACCCCTTCAAGGATTCCTTCTGCGGGACATTTGAGACCTTTTGGGCAGCTCCAGGACATTCCATATGGAATGACTCCAGAGCACCGTTGGAGTATGGATGCCAGGGAAGACCGCCTCGCATTCCAATTGTCCTCTCACAAAAATTCAGTTGAGATCGGATGGCTCTGCGGGAGCAACAGCGTGGCTGAGTTGAAATGGACTTTCCTGCGGATGGGGCCTAATGTGTGTTTGAGTCAATGAGGGCCTTGGAATGGGGCAGTGGCACCGGGACACTGAAGTATTCTCCTAAGCTTTTGACATAGCCTCCAGCACAAGTTTCCTTGTGGAGACGAGATTTGTTCTGATGGGTGTCTCAGAGCACTCATTATGCTTGTATTGGAAACCAGGCTTTTGAGGAGACATGCCTGTAAACCAAAGCAATGGATCCTATTATGGCCTAGGGTCCTGTCTGATTCAATCTTCTTCTCTCGGTATATCCATCTATGGAATGAGTGGAGGTAGATGCTCACCTGGTGTCAGACCGCCCTTGTTTGTTCCTGGAGACCTACACGATTGGGATGGCCTCGGGGACGTTGGCGAGTTCTCCTAATTTGTACGATTTTGGACAATGGAATGAGCAGAATTCCCATGGATTGGATAGGCACAGTCCTAATGTGTGGCTCCAGGGGCCCAAGCCTGGAGGGAGTGTGGCCCAGGACTTTGAGGACAGAAGTCTGAAAACACAAACTCAGCTTAGGTTTGGGGACTTAGGTATGGCAGGCCCAATCTACAAACCATGAGAAGAACTCTTCAGGATGTGAAGAAAGAGCGAGTCTCAGGCACTTGCTCAGGCTTTTGTCTCTGGATTTTGTATCAAAGATGGCGGAGAATGTGCGGAGGCCTCATGGGCCATGGACGAATCTTCCGCTCTGTGTGTTTGGCCCGGTCCCAATTGTTTTTCGCCAATCTGTGGGATGGGAGGTCTCCTTTCAGGTTTATTACCTCACGTGTCCGAACAAATAGGAATTCCAAAGCAGAGCCATGGGGAAGAGTGAAGGGACAACCCAAACTATGGTTAAAAATTGGGGCCTAGGTTCATGGCAGGCCCAATATGCTGTCTCTTCATTCAGCCACTGAGAGACCTTACTTGAGCACTGGGCTCAGGCTGAGGGTTACAATGTGTGTTGGTGACCAATGTGTCCGCGAGCATGGGCGGGGCCTCATGGGACACACTGGTTTCAACTACACTGGACTTTGGACAACATGCCAAACACAAGGTCTCTTGCCATGGGTAAGGTGTTCTGATTTATGCATCATTTTCAACCCTGGGCAGTGGTTGAAGATAAGGTCTCGGTTCTGAAGCCTGAAAAATCGCAGTTGGCAAGAGATGACGACCTAAGGCCATGGCGGGTGATATGCTCAGTAGGCGGTCAGCTGCCTTGGTGTTGGTCAGGAGGTTCTGGCTCAGGTTCTGTCAGTGCATTAGTGCCCAGGGTAGACTATATAATTTGGGTACAGTCGAGTGCCGTGTAGGTTGATCCTCATTAGAGGTGCCTGGGAAGCTCATTAGGCAAGATATTTTTCTAGAGGGCAGGCAGAGTGCTCCATTGTGGGTCCGGAATTGCCAAACTTGAGGGCTTCTGGGCCAGGAGTGTGAGGACAGAAGTCTTAGAACACAAGCTAGACTTGGGCTTCAGGCCGAGGGCACGGCAGGTACCCCCTGCAGATCTGAACCAATATCTCAAGAATCTGAAGTCACGGCGAGGATCAGACTTTGGCCTAGGTTGGAGTTTTTGTGCATGAATGCCCCTTCATGAATGGAGTGGAAACTCAGGGCCATTGAGGTTTTTTCACGTTGGAAGTTGTGGGATGCCCCCTTCAAGGATTCCTTCGGCGGGACAATTGAGACCTGTTGGGCAGCTCCAGGACATCCCATATGGAATGACTCCTGAGCACCGTTGGAGGATGGATGCCAGGGAAGCGAGCATCGCATTCCAATTGTCTCCTAGCAACAAGACAGTTGAGATCGGATGGCTCTGCGGGAGCAACCAGGGTGGCTGATTTGAAATGGACTTTCCTGAGGATGGGGCCTAATGTGTGTTTGTGTCCATGGGAACCTTGGAATGGGGCGGTGGCACCGGGACCCTGAAGTATTCTCCTAAGCTTTTGACATAGCTCCCATGCACAAGTTTCCTTGTGGAGAGGAGATTTGTGCTGATGGGTGCCTCAGGAAATGCCTTATCCTGGTATTGGAATGCAGGCTTTTGAGGAGACATGCCTGTCAACCAATGCAATGGATCCGATTATGGCCTAGGGTCCTGTCTGGTTCAATCTTCTTCTCGGGGGTATCCATCTATGGAATGAGTGGAGGTAGATGCTCACCTGTTGTCAGACCGCCCTTGTTTGTCCCCGGAGACCTACACTATTCGGATGGCCTCGGGGACTTTGGAGATTTCTCCTAATTTGTACGATTTTGGACAATGGAATGGGCAGAATTCCCATGGATTGGGTAGGCACATTCCTAATGTGTGGCTCCAGGGGCACAAGCCTGAGGGTGTGTGGCCCAGGACTTTGAGGACAGAAGTCTGAAAACACAAACTCAGCTTAGGTTTGGGGACGTAGGTATGGCAGGCCCAATCTACAAATCATGAGAAGAAATCTTCAGGATATGAAGAAAGAGCGAGTCTGAGGCACTTGCTCAGGCTTTTGCATTTGGATTTTATATCAACGATGGCCGTGGAATGTGAAGAGGACTCATGGGCCATGGACGAATCTTCCTCTCTGTGGATTTGGCTGATCCCAATTGTTTTTCGTCAATCTGTGGGATGGGAGGTCTCCTTTCAGGTTTATTAACTCAGGTGTTTGAACAAAAGAGGAATTCCAAAGCAGAGCCCTGGGGAAGAGTGAAGGGACAACCGAAACTATGGTTAAAAATTGGGGCCTAGGGGCATGGCAGGCACAATAAGCTGTCTCTTCATCCAGCCACAGAGTGGCCTTACTTGAGGGCTGGGCTCAGGCTGAGGGTCACAGTGTGTGTTTGTGACCAAGGTGGCACGCGAGCATGGGCGGGGCCTCATGGGCCAAACTGGTTTCAACTACACTGGACCTTGGACAACATAACAATCACAAGGTCTCTTGCCATGGGGAAGGTGTTCTGATTTCTGCATCATTTTCAACCCTGGGCAGTGGTTGGAGATAAAGTCTAGGTTCTGAAGCCTGAAAATTCGCAGTTGGGAAGAGATGACGATCTAAGGCGATGGCGGGTCTGATGCACTCAGAGTGCGGTCAGCTGCCTGGGTGTTGGTCAGGAGGTTCTGGCTCAGGTTGTGTCAGACAGTGCACTAGTGCCCAAGTTAGACTATATAATTTGGGTACAGTCGAGTGCCCTGTAGGTTTATCCTCATTTGAGGTGCTTGGGCACCTCATTAGGCAAGATATGTTTTCTAGAGGGCAGGCAGAGTGCTGCATTGTGGGTCCAGAATTGCCAAACTGGAGGACTTCTGGGCCAGGAGTTTGAGGACAGAAGTCTGAGAACACAAGCTAGACTTGGGCTTCAGGCCGAGGGCACGGTAGGTACCCCCTGCAGATCAGAAACAATATGTCAAGCATCTGAAGTCACGGCGAGGATCAGACGTTGGCTCAGGTTGTAGTTTCTGTGCATGACTGCCCCTTCATGAAAGGAGCAGAATCTCAAGGCCATGGAGCTTTTCCCACGTTGGGAGTTGTGTGATGCCCCCATCAAGGATTCCTTCTGCGGGACAATTGAGACCTGTTGGGCAGGTCCAGGACATCCCATATGGAATGACTCCAGAGCACTGTTGTAGGATGGATGCCAGGGAAGCCCGCCTCTCATTCCAATTGTCTCCTAGCAACAATACAGTTGAGATCGGATGGCTCTGCGGGAGCAACCGGGGTGGCTGATTTGAAAAGGACTTTCCTGAGGATGGGGCCTAAAGTGTGTTTGTGTCCATGAGGACCTTGGAATGGGGCGGTGGCACCGGGACCCTGAAGTATTCTCCTAAGCTTTTGACATAGCTCCCATGCACAAGTTTCCTTGTGGAGAGGAGATTTGTTCTGATGGGTGCCTAAGGAAACCCCTTATGCTGATCTTGGAATCCAGGCTCTTGAGGAGACATGCCTGTAAACCAAAGCAATAGATCCGATAATGGACCAGGATCCTGTCTGGTTCAATCTTCTTTTCTGGGGATATCCGTTTATGGAATGAGTGGAGTTAGATGCTCACCTGGTGTCAGACCGCCCTTGTTTGTCCCTGGAGAGCTACACTATTGGAATTGCCTCGGGGACTTTGGAGAGTTCTCCTAATTTGTAAGATTTTGGACAATGGAATGGGCAGAATTCCCATGAATTGGGTAGGCACAGTCCGAATTTGTTGCTCCAGTGGCCCCAGTCTGAGGGTGTGTGGCCCAGGACTGTGAGGACAGAAGTCTGAAAACACAAACACAGCTTATGTTTGGGGACGTAGGTATGGCAGGCCCAATCTACAAACCATGAGAAGAACTCTTCAGGATATGAAGAAAGAGCGAGTTTGAGGCACTTGCTCAGGCTTTTGTCTCTGTATTTTATATCAACGATGGCCGTGGAATGTAGGGAGGCCTCATGAGCCATGGACGAATATTCCTCTCATTGGATTTGGCTAGTTCCCAATTGTTTTTCGTCAATCTTTGGGATGGGAGGTCTCCTTTCAGGTTTATTAACTCAGGTGTCAGAACAAATAGGAATTCCAAAGCAGAGCTCAGGGGAAGTGTGAAGAGTCAACCCAAACTATGGTTAAAAATTGGGGCCTAGGGGCATGGCAGGCCCAATATGCTGTCTCATCACCCAGCCACCGAGAGGCCTTACTTGAGGGCTGGGCTTAGGCTGAGGCTCACAGTGTGTGTTTGTGACCAATGTGGCCCGAGAGCATGGGCGGGGCCTCATGGGCCACACTGGTTTCAACTACACTGGACCTTGGACAACATACCAATCACAAGGTCTCTTGCCATGGGGAAGGTGTTCTGATTTCTGCATCATTTTCAAACCTGGGCAGTGGTTGGAGATAAGGTCTACGTTCTGAAGCCTGAAAAATCGCAGTTGGGAAGAGATGACGACCTAAGGACATGGCGGGTCTGATATGCTCAGTGTGCTGTCAGCTGCCTGGGTGTTGGTCAGGAGGTTCTGGCTCAGGTTGTGTCAGACAGAGCATTAGTGCCCAGGTTAGACTATATAATTTGGGTACAGTCCTGTGCCCTGTAGGTTTATCCTCATTTGAGGTGCTTGGGCACCTCATTACGCAAGATATTTTTTCTAGAGGGCAGGCAGAGTGCTGCATTCGGGTCCGGAATTGCCAAACTGGAGGGAATCTGGGCCAGGAGTGTGAGGACAGAAGTCTGAGAACAAAAGCTAGACTTGGGCTTCAGGCCGAGGGCACGGCAGGTACCCCCTGGAGATTGGAAACAATATCTCAAGCATCTGAAGTCACAGCGATGATCAGACGTTGGCTCAGGTTGGAGTTTCTGTGCATGACTGCCCCTTCATGAAAGGAGCGGAATCTAAAGGCCATGGAGATTTTCCCACGTTGGGAGTTCTGGGATGCCGCCTTCAAGGATTCCTTCGGCGGGACAATTGAGACCTGTTGGGCAGCTCCAGGACATCCCATATGGAATGACTCCAGAGCACCATTGAAGGATGGATGCCAGGGAAGCCCGTCTCGTATTCCAATTTTCTCCTAGCAACAATACAGTTGAGATCAGATGGCTCTGCGGGAGCAACCGGGGTGGCTGAGTTGAAATGGACTTTCCTGAGGATGGGGCCTAATGTGTGTTTGAGTCCATGAGGGCCTCGGAATGGGGCGGTGGCACCGGGACCCTGAAGTATTCTCCTAAGCTTTTGACATAGCTCCCATGCTCAAGTTTCCTTGTGGAGGCGAGATTTGTTCTGATGGGTGCCTCAGGAAACCGCTTATGCTGTTTTTGGAATCCAGGCTTTTGAGGAGACATGCCTGTAAACCAAAGCAATGGATTCGATAATGGCCTAGGGTCCTGTCTGGTTCAATCTTCTTCTCGGGGGATATCCATCTATGGAATGAGTGGAGGTAGATGCTCACCTGGTGTCAGACCGCCCTTGTTCGTCCCCGGAGACCTACACTATTGGGATATCCTGGGGACTTTGGAGATTTCTCCTAATTTGTACGATTTTGGACAATGGAATGGGCAGAATTCCCATGGATTGGGTAGGCACATTCCTAATGTGTGGCTCCAGGGGCCCCAGCCTGAGGGTGTGTGGCCCAGGACTTTGAGGACAGAAGTCTGAAAACACAAACTCAGCTACCTGTTGGGCAGCTCCAGGACATCACATATGGAATGACTCCAGAGCAGTGTTGTAGGATGTATGCCAAGTAAGCCCGCCTCTCATTCCAATTGTCTCCTAGCAACAATAGAGTTGAGATCGGATGGCTCTGCGGGAGCAACCGGTGTGGCTGATTTGAAAAGGACTTTCCTGAGGATGGAGCCTAAAGTGTGTTTGTGTCCATGAGGGCCTTGGAATGGGGCGGTGGCACCGGGACCCTGAAGTATTCTCCTAAGCTTTTGACATAGCTCCCATGCACAAGTTTCCTTGTGGAGAGGAGATTTGTTCTGATGGGTGCCTCAGGAAACCCCTTATGCTGTTTTTGGAATCCAGGCTTTTGAGGAGACATGCCTGTAAACCACAGCAATGGATCCAATTATGGCCTAGGGTCCTGTTTGGTTCAATCTTCTTATCTGGGGATATCTATCTATGGAATGAGTGGAGGTAGATGCTCACCTGGTGTCAGACCGCCCTTGTTTGTCCCCGGAGACCTACACTATTGGGATGGCCTCGGGGACTTTGGAGAATTCTCCTAATTTGTACGATTTTGGACAATGGAATGGGCAGAATTCCCATGGATTGGGTAGGCACAGTCCTAATGTGTGGCTCAAGGGGCCCAAGCGTGGAGGGAGTGTGGTCCAAAACTTTGAGGACAGAAGTATGAAAACACAAACTCAGCTTAGGTTTGGGGACGTAGGTATGGCAGGCCCATTCTACAAACCATGAGAAGAACTCATCAGGATATGAAGAAAGAGCGAGTCTCAGATACTTGCTCAGGCTTTTGTCTCTGGATTTTGTATCAACGATGGCCGTGGAATGTGGGGAGGCCCCATGGACCATGGACGAATCTTCCTCTCTGTGGATTTGGCCCTGTCCCAATTGTTTTTCGTCAATATGTGGATGGGAGGTCTCCTTTCAGGTTTATTACCACAGGTGTCCGCACAAAAGAGGAATTCCAAAGCATAGCCCTGGGGAAGAGTGAAGGGACAACCCAAACTATGGTTAAAAATTGGGGCCTAGGGGCATGGCAGGCCCAATATGCTGTCTCTTCATCCAGCCACTGAGAGGCCTTACTTGAGGACTGGGCTCAGGCTGAGGGTCACAATGTGTGTTTGTGACCAATGTGGCCCACGAGCATGGGCGGGGCCTCATGGGCCACACTGGTTTCAACTACACTGGACTTTGGAAACATGCCAAACACAAGGTCTCTGCCATGGGGAAGGTGTTCTGATCTGCATCATTTTCAACCCTGGGCAGGGGTTGGAGATAAGGTCTCGGTTCTGAAGCCTGAAAAACCGCAGTTGGGAAGAGAAGAGCACCTAAGTCCATGGCGGGTGTGATATTGTCATTGTGCGGTCAGCTGCCTGGGTGTTGGTAAGGAGGTTCTGGCTCAGGTTGTGTCAGACAGTGCATTAGTGCCCAGGTTACACTATATAATTTGGGTACAGTCGAGTGCCGTGTAGGTTGATCCTCATTTGAGGTGCCTGGGCAGCTCATTAGGCAAGATATTTTTTCTAGAGTACAGGCAGAGTGCTGCATTGTGGGTCCGGAATTGCCAAACTTGAGGGCTTCTGGGCCACGAGTGTGAGGACAGAAGTCTGAGAACACAAGCTAGACTTGGGCTTCAAGCAGTGGGCATGGCAGGTACCCCCTGCAGAACTGAACCAATATCTCTAGCATCTGAACACATGGCTAGGATCAGACGTTGGCTCAGGTTGGAGTTTCGGTGCATGACTGCCCCTTCATGAACGGAGCGGAATCTCAAGGCCATGGAGGTTTTCCCACGTTGGGAGTTTTGGGATGCCCCCTTCAAGGATTCCTTCTGCGGGACATTTAGGACCTTTTGGGCAGCTCCAGGACATTCCATATGGAATGACTCCAGAGCACCGTTGGAGTATGGATGCCAGGGAAGCCCGCCTCGCATTCCAATTGTCCTCTCACAAAATTTCAGTTGAGATCGGATGGCTCTGCGGGAGCAACGGGGTGGCTGAGTTGAACTGGACTTTCCTGAGGATGGGGCCTAATGTGTGTTTGTGTCAATGAGGTCCTTGGAATGGGGCGGTGGCACCAGGACACTGAAGTATTCTCCTAAGCTTTTGACATAGCCTCCAGCACAAGTTTCCTTGTGGAGACGAGATTTGTTCTGATGGGTGTCTCAGAAAACGCCTTATGCTTGTATTGGAAACCAGGCTTTTGTGGAGACATGCCTGTAAACCAAAGCAATGGATCCGATTATGGCCTAGGGTCCTGTCTGGTTCAATCTTCTTCTCTCGTTATATCCATCTATGGAATGAGTGGAGGTAGATGCTCACCTGGTGTCAGACCGCCCTTGTTTGTCCCCGGAGACCTACACTATTGGGATGGCCTCGGGGACGTTGGAGAGTTCTCCTAATTTGTACGATTTTGGACAATGGAATGAGCAGAATTCCCATGGATTGGGTAGGCACAGTCCTAATGTGTGGCTCCAGGGGCCCAATCCTGGAGGGAGTGTGGCCCAGGACTTTGAGGACAGAAGTCTGAAAACACAAACTCAGCTTAGGTTTGGGGACTTAGGTATGGCAGGCCCAATCTACAAACCATGAGAAGAACTCTTCAGGATGTGAAGAAAGAGCGAGTCTCAGGCACTTGCTCAGGCTTTTGTCTCTGGATTTTGTATCAAAGATGGCGGAGAATGTGCGGAGGCCTCATGGGCCATGGACGAATCTTCCGCTCTGTGTGTTTGGCCCGGTCCCAATTGTTTTTCGCCAATCTGTGGGATGGGAGGTCTCCTTTCAGGTTTATTACCTCACGTGTCCGAACAAATAGGAATTCCAAAGCAGAGCCATGGGGAAGAGTGAAGTGACAACCAAAACTATGGTTAAAATGGGGCCTAGGTTCATGGCAGGCCCAATATGCTGTCTCTTCATTCAGCCACTGAGAGACCTTACTTGAGCACTGGGCTCAGGCTGAGGGTTACAATGTGTGTTGGTGACCAATGTGTCCGCGAGCATGGGCGGGGCCTCATGGGACACACTGGTTTCAACTACACTGGACTTTGGACAACATGCCAAACACAAGGTCTCTTGCCATGGGTAAGGTGTTCTGATTTATGCATCATTTTCAACCCTGGGCAGTGGTTGAAGATAAGGTCTCGGTTCTGAAGCCTGAAAAATCGCAGTTGGCAAGAGATGACGACCTAAGGCCATGGCGGGTGATATGCTCAGTGGGCGGTCAGCTGCCTTGGTGTTGGTCAGGAGGTTCTGGCTCAGGTTGTGTCAGACAGTGCATTAGTGCCCAGGTTACACTATATAATTTGGGTACAGTCGAGTGCCGTGTAGGTTGATCCTCATTTGAGGTGCCTGGGCAGCTCATTAGGCAAGATATTTTTTCTAGAGTACAGGCAGAGTGCTGCATTGTGGGTCCGGAATTGCCAAACTTGAGGGCTTCTGGGCCACGAGTGTGAGGACAGAAGTCTGAGAACACAAGCTAGACTTGGGCTTCAAGCAGTGGGCATGGCAGGTACCCCCTGCAGAACTGAACCAATATCTCTAGCATCTGAACACATGGCTAGGATCAGACGTTGGCTCAGGTTGGAGTTTCGGTGCATGACTGCCCCTTCATGAACGGAGCGGAATCTCAAGGCCATGGAGGTTTTCCCACGTTGGGAGTTTTGGGATGCCCCCTTCAAGGATTCCTTCTGCGGGACATTTAGGACCTTTTGGGCAGCTCCAGGACATTCCATATGGAATGACTCCAGAGCACCGTTGGAGTATGGATGCCAGGGAAGCCCGCCTCGCATTCCAATTGTCCTCTCACAAAATTTCAGTTGAGATCGGATGGCTCTGCGGGAGCAACGGGGTGGCTGAGTTGAACTGGACTTTCCTGAGGATGGGGCCTAATGTGTGTTTGTGTCAATGAGGTCCTTGGAATGGGGCGGTGGCACCAGGACACTGAAGTATTCTCCTAAGCTTTTGACATAGCCTCCAGCACAAGTTTCCTTGTGGAGACGAGATTTGTTCTGATGGGTGTCTCAGAAAACGCCTTATGCTTGTATTGGAAACCAGGCTTTTGTGGAGACATGCCTGTAAACCAAAGCAATGGATCCGATTATGGCCTAGGGTCCTGTCTGGTTCAATCTTCTTCTCTCGTTATATCCATCTATGGAATGAGTGGAGGTAGATGCTCACCTGGTGTCAGACCGCCCTTGTTTGTCCCCGGAGACCTACACTATTGGGATGGCCTCGGGGACGTTGGAGAGTTCTCCTAATTTGTACGATTTTGGACAATGGAATGAGCAGAATTCCCATGGATTGGGTAGGCACAGTCCTAATGTGTGGCTCCAGGGGCCCAATCCTGGAGGGAGTGTGGCCCAGGACTTTGAGGACAGAAGTCTGAAAACACAAACTCAGCTTAGGTTTGGGGACTTAGGTATGGCAGGCCCAATCTACAAACCATGAGAAGAACTCTTCAGGATGTGAAGAAAGAGCGAGTCTCAGGCACTTGCTCAGGCTTTTGTCTCTGGATTTTGTATCAAAGATGGCGGAGAATGTGCGGAGGCCTCATGGGCCATGGACGAATCTTCCGCTCTGTGTGTTTGGCCCGGTCCCAATTGTTTTTCGCCAATCTGTGGGATGGGAGGTCTCCTTTCAGGTTTATTACCTCACGTGTCCGAACAAATAGGAATTCCAAAGCAGAGCCATGGGGAAGAGTGAAGTGACAACCAAAACTATGGTTAAAATGGGGCCTAGGTTCATGGCAGGCCCAATATGCTGTCTCTTCATTCAGCCACTGAGAGACCTTACTTGAGCACTGGGCTCAGGCTGAGGGTTACAATGTGTGTTGGTGACCAATGTGTCCGCGAGCATGGGCGGGGCCTCATGGGACACACTGGTTTCAACTACACTGGACTTTGGACAACATGCCAAACACAAGGTCTCTTGCCATGGGTAAGGTGTTCTGATTTATGCATCATTTTCAACCCTGGGCAGTGGTTGAAGATAAGGTCTCGGTTCTGAAGCCTGAAAAATCGCAGTTGGCAAGAGATGACGACCTAAGGCCATGGCGGGTGATATGCTCAGTGGGCGGTCAGCTGCCTTGGTGTTGGTCAGGAGGTTCTGGCTCAGGTTCTGTCAGACAGTGCATTAGTGCCCAGGTTACACTATATAATTTGGGTACAGTCGAGTGCCGTGTAGGTTGATCCTCATTTGAGGTGCCTGGGCAGCTCATTAGGCAAGATATTTTTTCTAGAGGGCAGGCAGAGTGCTGCATTGTGGGTCCGGAATTGCCAAACTTGAGGGCTTCTGGGCCAGGAGTGTGAGGACAGAAGTCTGAGAACACAAGCTAGACTTGGGCTTCAGGCCGAGGGCACGGCAGGTACCCCCTGCAGATCTGAACCAATATCTCAAGAATCTGAAGTCACGGCGAGGATCAGACTTTGGCCTAGGTTGGAGTTTTTGTGCATGAATGCCCTTCATGAATGGAGTGGAAACTCAGGGCCATGGAGGTTTTTTCACGTTGGGAGTTGTGGGATGCCCCCTTCAAGAATTCCTTCTGCGGGACAATTGAGACCTGTTGGGCAGCTCCAGGACATCCCATATGGAATGACTCCTGAGCTCCGTTGGAGGATGGATGCCAGGGAAGCGAGCATCGCATTCCAATTGTCTCCTAGCAACAAGACAGTTGAGATCGGATGGCTCTGCGGGAGCAACCAGGGTGGCTGATTTGAAATGGACTTTCCTGAGGATGGGGCCTAATGTGTGTTTGTGTCCATGAGGACCTTGGAATGGGGTGGTGGCCGGGAGCCTGAAGTATTCTCCTAAGCTTTTGACATAGCTCCCATGCACAAGTTTCCTTGTGGAGACGAGATTAGTTCTGATGGGTGCCTCAGGAAACGCCTTATCCTGGTATTGGAATGCAGGCTTTTGAGGAGACATGACTGTAAACCAAAGCAATGGATCCGAATATGGCCTAGGGTCCTGTCTGGTTCAATCTTCTTCTCTGTGGATATCCATCTATGGAATGAGTGGAGGTAGATGCTCACCTGGTGTCAGACTGCCCTTGTTTGTTCCAGGAGACTTACACTATTCGGATGGCCTCGGGGACTTTGGAGAGTTCTCCTAATTTGTACGATTTTGGACAATGGAATGGGCATAATTCCCAGGGATTGGGTAGGCACAGTCCTAATGTGTGGCTCCAGGGGTTCCAGCCTGGAGGGTGTGTGGCCCAGGACTTTGAGGACAGAAGTCTGAAAACACAAACTCATCTCATGTTTGGGGACGTAGGTATGGCAGGGCGAATCTACAAACCATGAGAAGAACTCTTCAGGATATGAAGAAAGAGCGAGTCTGAGCCACTTGCTCAGGCTTTGTCTCTGGATTTTGATTCAACGATGGCCTAATTTGGGGAGGCCTCATGGGGCATGGACGAATATTCCACTCTTTGGATTTGGCACGTTCCCAATTGTTCTTTGTTAATCTGTGGGATGGGAGGTCTCCTTTAAGGTTTATTACCTCAGGTGTCCGAACAAAAGAGGAATTCCAATGCAGCGCCCTGGGGAACATTGAAGGGACAACCCAAACTATGGTTAAAAATTGGGGCCTAGGGGCATCGCAGGCCCAGTATGCTGTCTATTCATTCAGCCACTGAGAGACCTTACTTGAGGAGTGGGCTCAGGCTGAGGGTCACAGTGTGTGTTTGTGACCAATGTGGCATGCGATCATGGGCGGGGCCTCATGGGCGACACTGGTTTCAACTACACTGGACTTTGGACAACATGCCAATCACATGGTCGCTTGCCATGGGGAAGGTGTTCTGATTTCTGCATCATTTTCAACCCTGGGCAGTGGTTGGAGATAAGGTCTAGGTTCTGAAGCCTGAAAAACCGCAGTTGGGTAGAGATGACGAACTAAGTCCATAGCGGTTCTGATATGCTCAGTGTGCGGTCAGCTGCCTGGGTGTTGGTTAGGAGGTTCTGGATCAGGTTGTGTCAGAGAGTGCATCAGTGCCCAGTTTAGATGATATAATTTGGGTACAGTCGAGGGCCGTGTAGATCTATCCTCATTTGAGGTGCCTGGGCAGCTCATTAAGCAAGATATTTTTTCTGGAGTGCAGGCAGAGTGCTGCATTGTGGGTCCGGAATTGCCAAACGTGAGGGCTTCTGGGCCAGGAGTGTGAGGACAGAAGTCTGAGAACACAACGTGGACTTGGGCTTTAGGCCGAGGGCACGGCAGGTACCCCTGCAGATCTGAACCAATATCTCAAGCATCTGAAGTCACGGCGAGGATCAGACTTTGGCTCAGGTTGGAGTTATTGTGCATGACTGCCCTTCATGAAAGGAGCGGAATCTCAAGGCCATCGAGATTTTCCCACGTTGGGAGTTGTGCGCTACCCCCTTCAAGGATTTCTTCTGCGGGACAATTGAGACCTGTTGGGCAGCTCCAGGACTTCCCATATGGAATGACTCCAGAGCACCATTGAAGGATGGATGCCAGGGAAGCCCGTCTAGCATTCCAATTGTCTCCTAGCAACAATACAGTTGAGATCAGATGGCTCTGCGGGAGCAACCGGGATGGCTGAGTTGAAATGTACTTTCCTGAGAATGGGGCCTAATGTGTGTTTGAGTCCATGAGGGCCTCGGAATGGGGCGGTGGCACCGGGACCCTGAAGTATTCTCCTAAGCTTTTGACATAGCTCCCATGCTCAAGTTTCCTTGTGGAGGCGAGATTTGTTCTGATGGCTGCCTCAGGAAACCCCTTATGCTGTTTTTGGAATCCAGGCTTTTGAGGAGACATGCCTGTAAACCAAAGCAATGGATCCGATTATGGCCTAGGGTCCTGTTTGGTTCAATCTTATTATCTGGGGATATCTATCTATGGAATGAGTGGAGGTAGATGCTCACCTGGTGTCAGACCGCCCTTGTTTGTCCCCGGAGACCTACACTATTGGGATGGCCTCGGGGACTTTGGAGAATTCTCCTAATTTCTACGATTTTGGACAATGGAATGGGCAGAATTCCCATGGATTGGGTAGGCACAGTCCTAATGTGTGGCTCAAGGGGCCCAAGCGTGGAGGGAGTGTGGCCCAAAACTTTGAGGACAGAAGTATGAGAACACAAGCTCAGCTTAGGTTTGGGGACGTAGGTATGGCAGGCCCATTCTACAAACCATGAGAAGAACTCTTCAGGATATGAAGAAACAGCGAGTCTCAGACACTTGCTCAGGCTTTTGTCTCTGGATTTTGTATCAACGATGGCCGTGGAATGTGGGGAGGCCTCATGGACCATGGACGAATCTTCCTCTCTGTGGATTTGGCCCTGTCCCAATTGTTTTTCGTCAATATGTGGATGGGAGGTCTCCTTTCAGGTTTATTACCACAGGTGTCCGCACAAAAGAGGAATTCCAAAGCAGAGCCCTGGGGAAGAGTGAAGGGACAACCCAAACTATGGTTAAAAATTGGGGCCTAGGGGCATGGCAGGCCCAATATGCTGTCTCTTCATCCAGCCACTGAGAGGCCTTACTTGAGGACTGGGCTCAGGCTGAGGGTCACAATGTGTGTTTGTGACCAATGTGGCCCACGAGCATGGGCGGGGCCTCATGGGCCACACTGGTTTCAACTACACTGGACTTTGGAAACATGCCAAACACAAGGTCTCTGCCATGGGGAAGGTGTTCTGATCTGCATCATTTTCAACCCAGGGCAAGGGTTGGAGATAAGGTCTAGGTTCCGAAGCCTGAAAAACCGCAGTTGGGAAGAGAAGAGGACCTAAGTCCATGGCGGGTGTGATATTGTCATTGTGCGGTCAGCTGCCTGGGTGTTGGTAAGGAGGTTCTGGCTCAGGTTGTGTCAGACAGTGCATTAGTGCCCGGGTTACACTATATAATTTGGGTACAGTCGTGTGCCGTGTAGGTTGATCCTCATTTGAGGTGCCTGGGCAGCTCATTAGGCAAGATATTTTTTCTAGAGGGCAGGCAGAGTGCTGCATTGTGGGTCCAGAATTGCCAAACTTGAGGGCTTCTGGGCCAGGAGTGTGAGGACAGAAGTCTGAGAACACAAGCTAGACTTGGGCTTCAAGCCGTGGGCATGGCAGGTACCCCCTGCGGAACTGAAACAATATCTCTAGTATCTGAACACATGGCTAGGATCAGACGTTGGCTCAGGTTGGAGTTTCTGTGCATGACTGCCCATTCATGAATGGAGTGGAAACTCAGGGCCATGGAGGTTTTTTCACGTTGGGAGTTTTGGGATGCCGCCTTCAAGGATTCCTTCTGCGGGACAATTGAGACCTGTTGGGCAGCTCCAGGACATCGATATGGAATGACTCCTGAGCACCGTTGGAGGATGGATGCCAGGGAAGCGAGCATCGCATTCCAATTGTCTCCTAGCAACAAGACAGTTGAGATCGGATGGCTCTGCGGGAGCAACCAGGGTGGCTGATTTGAAATGGACTTTCCTGAGGATGGGGCCTAATGTGTGTTTGTGTCCATGGGGACCTTGGAATGGGGCGGTGGCACTGGGACCCTGAAGTATTCTCCTAAGCTTTTGACATAGCTCCCATGCACAAGTTTCCTTGTGGAGAGGAGATTTGTTCTGATGGGTGCCTCAGGAAACGCCTTATCCTGGTATTGGAATGCAGGCTTTTGAGGAGACATGCCTGTAAACCAAAGCAATGGATCCGATTATGGCCTAGGGTCCTGTCTGGTTCAATCTTCTTCTCTGGGGATATCCATCTATGGAATGAGTGGAGGTAGATGCTCACCTGGTGTAAGACCGCCCTTGTTTGTCCCCGGAGACCTACACTATTGGGATGGCCTCGGGGACTTTGGAGATTTCTCCTAATTTGTACGAATTTGGACAATGGAATGGGTAGAATTCCCATGGATTGGGTTGGCACAGTCCTAATGTGTGGCTCCAGGGGCCCCAGCCTGAGGGTATGTGGCCCAGGACTTTGAGGACAGAAGTCTGAAAACACAAACTCAGCTTAGGTTTGGGGACGTAGGTATGGCAGCCCGATCTACAAACCATGAGAAGAACTCTTCAGGATATGAAGAAAGTGCGAGTCTGAGGCGCTTGCTCAGGCTTTTGTCTCTGGATTTTGTATCAGCGATGGCCGTGGAATGTCGGGGAGGCGTCATGGGCCATGGACGAATCTTCCTCTCTGAGGATTTGGCCCGATTCCCAATTGCTTTTCGTCAATCTGTGGGATGGGAGGACTCATTTCAGTTTGTTACCTCAGGTGTCCCACCAAAAGAGGAATTCCAAAGCCAAGCCTTGGGGAAGACTGAAGGGACAAACCGAACTATGGTTAAAAATTGGGGCCTAGGGGCATGGCAAGCCCAATATGCTATCTCTTCATCCAGCCACTGAGTGGCCTTACTTGAGGACAGGGCTCAGCCTGAGCGTCACAATGTGTGTTTGTGACCAATGTGGCCCGCGAGCATGGGCGGGGCCTCATGGGCCACACTAGATTCAAATACACTGAACGTTGGACAACATGCCAACCAAGGGTTTCTTGCCATGGGGAAGGAGTTCTGATTTCTGCATCACCTTCAACCCTGGGCAGTGATTGGAGATAAGGTCTAGGTTCTGAAACCTGAAAACCGAGGTTGGGAAGAGATGACGACCTAAGGCCATGGCGGCTCGATGTGCTCAGTGTGCGGGCAGCTGTCTGGGAGGGTCCAAGGGGTCCAGGCTCAGGCTGTGTCAGAAAGGGCATTAGTGCCCTGGTCAGCCTATGTATTTGGGGTACAGCCAAGGTCGGTGCAGGTTGATCCTCATTTGGGGTTACTGGGTAGCCCCAGAGGACAATGTTTTTCTTCTGGAGGGCAGGCAGAGTGCTGCATTGTAGTTCTGGATTGCCAAAGTGGAGGTCTTGTGGGCCAGTAGTCTGACGACAAAAGTCTGAGAACACAAGCTAGGCTTAGGTTTCTGGGTGAGGCCATGGCACGCACAATCTACAAACCTGAATCGAGATCTTGTGCATCTGAAGTCAGGGCGAGGATCAGACGATCGCTCAGGTTGGAGATTCTGTCCCTGATGGCCCCTCCATGAATGTGGGGGGCTTCACAAGGCCATGGGTGTTTTCCCACGATGGGAGTTGTGAGAAGCTCCAAACTGCAGAGAGTCTTCTGCAGGACAATTGAGACCTGTTGTTTGGCTCCAGGCCAATGATTCTAAGCAGGGTTCTAAGGATGGATGGCTGGGTAGCCCACCTCGCATTCCAATTGTCTCCTAGCAACAAGACAGGTTAGATCTCCTGGATCTGTGGGGAGCAACCGAGGACGCTGAGTTGAAATGGACACCCCTGGGGATGGGTCCTAACGTGCTTTTTTGTCTATGGAGACCTTGGAATGAAGCGGTGGCACTGGGGCCCTAAAGGGTTCTCCTAAACAGAGGCTTTGACACAGCTCCAACGTGCAAGTTTCCCATGTGTAGATGAGATGTTTTCTGATGGGTGAGTCAAGAAACAGCGATATGCTGCTTTTGAAATCCAGGCCTCTGAGGAGAGATGCCTGGAAACCAAAGCAATGGATCTGATTAGTGCCTAGGGGCCTGTTCTTTCCTTTTTACCTCTGGGGACATCTGTCTATGGGTCTGAGTGCAGGTAAGTGCTCAGTTGGGCTCAGATTGCCCCTGTTTTTCCTGGGAAGCCACCAATATTGAGATGGATCAGGGACTTTGGAGGTTTATCCTATTAGAAGGGTTGTGGCCATTGGAATGGGCACACACAATTCCCTTGGAGAGGGCAAGTACAGTCCTCAGGTTTGGCTCCAGGGGCCTGAGCCTGTAGGTTGTGTAGGCCAGGGCTGTTTGGACATTTGTCTGAAAACACAAACTTGGCTTATGTTTCGGGTCATAGATATGGCAGGACTGATCTACAGACCATGAGGAGAACTCTTAGGGATTTGAAAGAAGGGCGAGTGTGAGGCTCCTGCTCAAGTTTTTGTCTCTGGATATCGTGTCACTCATCGTCGTGGAATTTCTGTGTGACTTCATGGGAAATGGACGAGTCTTACTCTCTGGTGGTTTGGCCCCGTCCAAAGAGTTTGGGGTCATTCTGTGGGCAGGAAGAAGTCCGTTTTTTTTTTTTTTTTTTTGTTGTTGTTGTTTTTTTCTATTTTAACCTGAGGTGTCCCACCAAATGATGGATTCCAGGGTAGAGCCCTGGAGAGGGGCGACTGGACAATCAGAAATCTGGTTAAAAATTGGGGCCTAAGGACATGTCAAGCCCATTGTGACATCTAATGGTCCAGCCACTGAGAGGACTTACTAGAGGACAGGACTCATGCTGAGGGTCACAATGCATGTGTATGCCCTCGTCTCTCTCAAGAATGTGCGGGGCCTCAGGGTGAATCCTGGTTTCTCCTACACTGAACGTTGGACAACGTGCCAACCACAAGGGTTCTTGCCATGGGTAAGGAGGAGTTCTGATTTCTGCATCACACTCACCCCTGGGCAGTGATTGGAGATAAGGTCTCGGTTCTGAAGCCTGAAAACTGAGGTAGGGAAGAGATGATGACCTAAGGCCATGGCGGGTTTTATGTGCTCAGTGTGCGGTCAGCTTTCTAGGTGTTGATCAGGAGGTCCGGGCTCAGGTTGTGTTCGACAGTGCATTAGTGCCCAGGTTAGACTATATAATTTAGGTAAAGTCGAGTGCTGTGTAGGTTTACCCTCATTTAAGGTGCCTGGGCAGCTCATGAGGCAATAATTTTTTTTCTAGAGGGCAGGCAGAGTGCTGCATTGTGGGTCCGGAATTGCCAAACTTGAGGGCTTCGGGGCCAGGAGTGAGGACAGAAGTCTGAGAAGACAAGCTAGACTTGGGTTTCAGGGCGAGGGCACGGCAGGTACCCCCTGCAGATCTGAACCAATACTCATGCATCTGAAGTCAGGGCGAGGATCAGACGTTGGCTCAGGTTGGAGTTTCTGAGCATGACGGCCGCTTCATGAAGGGAGCGGAATCTCGAGGCCATTGAGGTTTTCCCACGTTGGGAGTTGTGGGATGCCCCCTTCAAGGATTCCTTCTGCAGAACAATTGAGACCTGTTGGACAGCTCCAGGACATCCCATATGGAATGACTCCAGAGCACCGTTCGCGGATGGATGCCTGGGAAGCCCGCCTCGCATTCCAATTGTCTCCTAGCAACAAGACAGTTTAGATCTGATGGCTCTGCCGGAGCAACCGGGGTGGCTGAGTTGAAATGGACTTTCCTGAGGATGGGTCCTAATGTGTTTTTGTGTCCATGAGGGCCTTGGAATGGGGCAGTGGCACCGGGACCCTGAAGTACTCTCCTAAGCTTTGGACATGGCTCCCATGCACAGGTTTCCTTGTGGAGACGAGATGAGTTCTGATGGGTGCCTCAGGAAAATCCTATGCTCTTATTGGAATCAGGTTTTGAGGACACATTCCTGTAACCCAAAGCAATGGATCCTATTATGGCCTAGGGTCCTGTCTGGTTCAAATTCTTCTCTGGGGACATCCATCTATGGTCTGAGTGGAGGTCGATTATCAGCTGGTGTCAGACAGCCCTTGTTTGTTCTGGGCGACCTACACTATTGGGATGGCCTCAGGGACTTTGGAGGTTTCTCCTAATTTGTACGATTTTGGACCATGGAATGGGCAGAATTCCCAAGGATTGGTAGGCACTGTCATAATGTGTGGCTTCAGGGGCCCAGCCTGGAGGGGGTGGGGCCCAAGACTTTGAGGACAGAAGTCTGAAAACACAAACTCAGCTTAGGTTTGGGGACGTAGGTATGGCAGGCCCGATCTACAATCCATGAGAAGAACTCTTCAGGATATGAAGAAAGTGCAAGTCTGAGGCGCTTGCTCAGGCTTTTGTCTCTGGGTTTTGTATCAGCGATGGCCGTGGAATGTCGGGGAGGCCTCATGGGCCATGGACGAATCTTCCTCTCTGAGGATTTGGCCCGATTCCCAATTGCTTTTCGTCAATCTGTGGGATGGGAGGACTCATTTCAGTTTTCTTACCTCAGGTGTCCCACCAAGAGGAATTCCAAAGCCAAGCCGTGGGGAAGACTGAAGGGACAACCCGAACTATGGTTAAAAATTGGGGCCTAGGGCCATGGCAAGCCCAATATTCTATCTCTTCATCCAGCCACTGAGTGGCCTTACTTGAGGACTGGGCTCAGCCTGAGCATCACAATGTTTGTTTGTGACCAATGTGGCCGCGAGCATGGGCGGGGCCTCATGGGCCACACTGGTTTCAACTACACTGAACGTTGGACAACATGCCAACCACAAGGTTTCTTGCCATGGGGAAGGAGTTCTGATTTCTGCATCACCTTCAACCCTGGGCAGTGATTGGAGATAAGGTCTAGGTTCTGAAACCTGAAAACCGAGGTTGGGAAGAGATGACGACCTAAGGCCATGGCGGCTCGATATGCTCAGTGTGCGGCCAGCTGTCTGGGAGGGTCCAGGGGGTCCAGGCTCAGGCTGTGTCAGAAAGGGCATTAGTGCCCTGGTCAGCCTATGTATTTGTGGTACAGCCATGGTTGGTGCAGGTTGATCCTCATTTGGGGTTACTGGGTAGCCCCAGAGGACAATGTTTTTCTTCTGGAGGGCCGGCAGAGTGCTGCATTGTAGTTCTGGATTGCCAAAATGGAGGGCTTGTGGGCCTGTAGTCTAACGACAAAAGTCTGAGAACACAAGCTAGGTTTATCTTTCTGCGTGAGGCCATGGCATGCACAATCTACAGACCTGAATCGAGATCTCGTGTATCTGAAGTCAGGGCGAGGATCAGATGATCGCTCAGCTTGGAGTTTCTGTCCCTGATGGCCCCTTCATGAATGGGGGGGGGCATCACGAGGCCATGGGTGTTTTCCCACGATGGGAGTTGTGAGAAGCTCCAAACTGCAGAGAGTCTTCTGCAGGACAATTGAGACCTGTTGTTTGGCTCCAGGCCAATGATTCTGAGCAGGGTTCTAAGGATGGATGGCTGGGTAGCCCACCTCGCATTCCAATTGTCTCCTAGCAACAAGACAGGTTAGATCTCCTGGATCTGTGGGGAGCAACCGAGGACGCTGAGTTGAAATGGACACCCCTGGGGATGGGTCCTAACGTGCTTTTGTGTCTATGGAGACCTTGGAATGAAGCGGTGGCACTGGGGCCCTAAAGGGTTCTCCTAAACAGAGGCTTTGACACAGCTCCAACGTGCAAGTTTCCCATGTGTAGATGAGATGTTTTCTGATGGGTGAGTCAAGAAACAGCGATATGCTGCTTTTGAAATCCAGGCCTCTGAGGAGAGATGCCTGGAAACCAAAGCAATGGATCTGATTAGTGCCTAGGGGCCTGTTCTTTCCTTTTTACCTCTGGGGACATCTCTCTATGGGTCTGAGTGCAGGTAGGTGCTCAGTTGGGCTCAGATTGCCCCTGTTTTTCCTGGGAAGCCACCACTATTGAGATGGATCAGGGACTTTGGAGGTTTATCCTATTAGAAGGGTTGTGGCCATTGGAATGGGCACACACAATTCCCTTGGAGAGGGCAAGTACAGTCCTCAGGTTTGGCTCCAGGGACCTGAGCCTGTAGGTTGTGTAGGCCAGGGCTGTTTGGACATTTGTCTGAAAACACAAACTCGGCTTATGTTTCGGGTCATAGATATGGCAGGACTGATCTACAGACCATGAGGAGAACTCTTCGGGATTTGAAAGAAGGGCGAGTGTGAGACTCCTGCTCAAGTTTTTGTCTCTGGATATCGTGTAACTCATGGTCGTGGAATTTCTGGGTGACTTCATGGGAAATGGACGAGTCTTACTCTCTGGTGGTTTGGCCCCGTTGAAGAGATTGGGGTCATTCTGTGGGCAGGAAGATGTCCGTTTTTTTTTGTTGTTGTTGTTGTTTTTTTCTATTTTAACCTCAGGTGTCCCACCAAATGAGGGATTCCAGAGTAGAGCCCTGGGGAGGGGCGACAGGACAATCAGAAATCTGGTTAAAAATTGGGGCCTAGGGACATGTCAAGCCCATTATGACATCTAATGGTCCATCCGCTGAGAGGACTTACTAGAGGACAGGACTCATGCTGAGGGTCACAATGCGTCTGTATGCCCTCATCGCACTCAAGAATGGACCGGGCCTCAGGGTGAATGCTGGTTTCTCCTACACTGAACGTTGGACAACGTGCCAACCACAAGGGTTCTTGCCATGGGTAAGGAGGAGTTCTGATTTCTGCATCACACTCACCCCTGGGCAGTGATTGGAGATAAGGTCTCGGTTCTGAAGCCTGAAAACTGAGGTAGGGAAGAGATGATGACCTAAGGCCATGGCGGGTTTTATGTGCTCAGTGTGCAGTTAGCTTTCTGGGTGTTGGTCAGGAGGTCCGGGATCAGGTTGTGTTCGACAGTGCATTAGTGCCCAGGTTAGACTATATAATTTGGGTAAAGTCGAGTTCTGTGTAGGTTTACCCTCATTTAAGGTGCCTGGGCAGCTCATGAGGCTATAATTTTTTTTCTAGAGGGCAGGCAGAGTGCTGCATTGTGGGTCAGGAATTGCCAAACTTGAGGGCTTCGGGGCCAGGAGTGTGAGGACGGAGGTCTGAGAAGACAAGCTAGACTTGGGTTTCAGGGCGAGGGCACGGCAGGTACCCCCTGCAGATCTGAACCAATATCTCATGCATGTGAAGTCAGGGCGAGGATCAGACGTTGGCTCAGGTTGGAGTTTCTGAGCATGACGGCCGCTTCATGAAGGGAGTGGAATCTCGAAGCCATTGAGGTTTTCCCACGTTGGGAGTTGTGGGATGCCCCCTTCAAGGATGCCATCTGCGGGACAATTGAGACCTGTTGGACAGCTCCAGGACATCCCATATGGAATGACTCCAGAGCACCGTTCGCGGATGGATGCCTGGGAAGCCGCCTCGCATTCCAAATGTCTCCTAGCAACAAGACAGGTTCGATCTGATGGCTCTGCGGGAGCACCCGGGGTGGCTGAGTTGAAATGGACGTTCCTGAGGATGGGTCCTAATGTGTTTTTGTGTCCATGAGGGCCTTGGAATGGGGCGGTGGCACCGGGAACCTGAAGTACTCTCCTAAGCTTTGGACATGGCTCCCATACACAGGTTTCCATGTGGAGACGAGATGAGTTCTGATGGGTGCCTCAGGAAAACCCCTATGCTCGTATTGGAATCAGGCTTTTGAGGACACATGCCTGTAACACAAAGCAATGGATCCTATTATGGCCTAGGGTCCTGTCTGGTTCAATCTTCTTCTCTGGGGACATCCATCTATGGTATGAGTGGAGGTCGATTATCAGCTGGTGTCAGACAGCCCTTGTTTGTTCTGGGCGCCCTAAACTATTGGGATGGCCTCAGGGACTTTGGAGGTTTCTCCTAATTTGTACGATTTTGGACCATGGAATGGGCAGAATTCCCATGGATTGGTAGGCACAGTCCTAATGTGTGGATCCAGGGGCCCAGCCTGGAAGGTGTGGGGCCCAAGACTTTGAGGACAGAAGTCTGAAAACACAAACTCAGCTTAGGTTTGGGGACGTAGGTATGGCAGGCCCGATCTACAAACCATGAGAAGAACTCTTCAGGATATGAGGAAAGAGCGAGTCTGAGGCGCTTGCTCAGGCTTTTGTCTCTGGATTTTGTATCAGCGATGGCCGTCGAATGTCGGGGAGGCCTAATGGGCCATGGACGAATCTTCCTCTCTGAGGATTTGGCCCGATTCCCAATTGCTTTTCGTCAATCTGTGGGATGGGAGGACTTTTTTCAGTTTTGTTACCTCAGGTGTCCCACCAAAAGAGGAATTCCAAAGCCAAGCCGTGGGGAAGACTGAAGGGACAACCCGAACTATGGTTAAAAATGGGGGCCTAGGGGCATGGCAAGCCCAATATGCTATCTCTTCATCCAGCCACTGAGTGGCCTTACTTGAGGACTGGGCTCAGCCTGAGCGTCACAATGAGTGTTTATGACCAATGTGGCCCGCGAGCATGGGCGGGGCCTCATGGGCCACACTGGTTTCAACAACACTGAACGTTGGACAACATGCCAACCACAAGGTTTCTTGCCATGGGGAAGGAGTTCTGATTTCTGCATCACCTTCAACCCTGGGCAGCGATTGGAGATAAGGTCTAGATTCTGAAACCTGACAACTGATGTTGGGAAGAGATGACGACCTAAGGCCATGGCGGCTCGATGTGCTCAGTGTGCGGCCAGCTGTCTGGGAGGGGCCAGGGGGTCCAGGCTCAGGCTGTGTCAGAAAGGGCAATAGTGCCCTGGTCAGCCTATGTATTTGGGGTACAGCCAAGGTCGGTGCAGGTTGATCCTCATTTGGGATTACTGGGTAGCCCCAGAGGACAATGTTTTCCTTCTACAGAGCCGGCAGAGTGCTATATTGTAGTTCTGGATTGCCAAACTGGAGTGCTTGTGGGCCAGTAGTCTGACGACAAAAGTCTGAGAACACAAGCTAGGCTTAGGTTTCTGGGTGAGGCCATGGCACGCACAATCTACAGACCTGAATCGAAGTCTCGTGCATCTGAAGTCAGGGCGAGGATCAGACGATCGCTCAGGTTGGAGTTTCTGTCCCTGATGGCTCCTTCATGAATGGGGGGGGACATCACGAGGCCATGGTGTTTTCCCACGATGGGAGTTGTGAGAAACCCCAAACTGCAGAGAGTCTTCTGCAGGACAATTGAGACCTGTTGTTTGGCTCCAGGCCAATGATTCTGAGCAGGGTTCTAAGGATGGATGGCTGGGTAGCCCACCTCGCATTCCAATTGTCCCTAGCAACAAGACAGGTTAGATCTCCTGGATCTGTGGGGAGCAACCGAGGACGCTGAGTTGAAATGGACACCCCCGGGGATGGGTCCTAACGTGCTTTTGTGTCTATGGAGACCTTGGAATGAAGCGGTGGCACTGGGGCCCTAAAGGGTTCTCCTAAACAGAGGCTTTGACACAGCTCCAACCTGCAAGTTTCCCATGTGTAGATGAGATGGTTTCTGATGGGTGAGTCAAGAAACAGCTATATGCTGCTTTTGAAATCCAGGCCTCTGAGGAGAGATGCCTGGAAACCAAAGCAATGGATCTGATTAGTGCCTAGGGGCCTGTTATTTCCTTTTTACCTCTGGGGACATCTGTCTATGGGTCTGAGTGCAGGTAGGTGCTCACTTGGGCTCAGATTGCCCCTGTTTTTCCTGGGAAGCCACCACTATTGAGATGGATCAGGGACTTTTGAGGTTTATCAGACTTCCTTCCTCACAATCCTTGCCACACCCCTCCAGTTTGGCAATTCTGGAGACACAATGCAACACTCTGCCTGCCCTCCAGAAGAAAAATGTTGCCCTATAGGGCTAACCAGAAACGCCAAATGTGTTAAAACCTGCATGCCACTCGACCATACCCCAATTATACAGTCTAGCCTGTGCACTAAAGCCCTGTCTGACACAGCCTGAGGGCAGACCTCCAGTCCAACACCCAGACGGCTGGCCGTACACAGAGCATATCACACTCACAATGGCTTTAGGCCATCATCTCTACCCAACCTCAGTTTTCACCTTCAGAACCTAGACCTTATCTCCACTCACTGCTCAGGAGTGAACGTGATGCAAGAATCAGAACTTCTCCTTCGCCTTGGCAATTAACCTAGTGGTGGGCATGTTGTCCAATGTTCATTGTAGGAGAAAGCAGCATGGACTATGAGGCCCCACCTATCTCTGAGGCCACAATTTGCACAAACACATATTGTGACCCTCAGCGTGAGCCCTATCCTCATGTAAAGCCTCTTAGTGACTGGAACAACAGCCCACATATGGGGCTTACCAAGCCCCTAGTCCCCAATCTCAACCAGAGTTCGAGATGTCTAGTCACCCCTACTCAGGGCTCTACTCTGGAATCCTTTTTGGTGGGACACTTGAGGTAAAAAAAAAAAAATACAGAAAGGACTCTTCCCATCCACGGAATGATCCCAACCCCTTGGGATCAGGCCATATCACCAGAGCAAGAATTGTCCATGGAACTTGAGGACACCCCGACATTCCACGTCCACCATTGACACAAAATCCAGGGACAAAACCCTGAGCAAGCGCCACATACTCGAACTGTGTTCATAGCCTGGAAAATTCTCACGGTCTGTAGATCGAGCCTTCATACATACATCCCCAAACCTAAGCTGAGTTTGTGTTTACAGACTTCTGTCCCCACAGTCCTGGCCGACACACCATCCAAGCTGGGGCCCCTGGAGCCACACCTCAGGACTGTGGCTTCCCTCTCCAGGGGAATTCTGCCATTTCCATTGGCCACAACCCTATAGATTAGGAGAATCCGCCAAACTCCCCTAGGCCATCCGAATTGTGTTGGCTGCCCAGGACACACTGGGATGATCTTTCACAAGTTAGGAAACCACCTCCACTCAGACCCAGAGACAGATATCCCCATAGAATAAGATTGAACTGGAAGGTCACTTAGGCCCTAATCAGATCCATTGCTTTGATTCCAGTCATCTCTCTTCAGAGGCCTGGTTTCCAATACCAGCATATGGGAGATTCCTTAGGCACTCATCAAAACAATTCTCTTCTCTACATAGGAAACATACTCTTTAGAGCTCCATCAAAACCTCGGGTTATGAACATCCCTAAAGGCCCCGGATCAAGCACCCCATTCCAAGGTCTACATGGACACAAATGCACATTATGACCCATCCTCAACTCACCCATTTCAACACACCCGCCTCGGTTGCTCCCCTAGATCCAGCAGATCGAACTTGCATTGGCTCTATGAGACACCTGGAATGGGAGGCAGGCTGCCCAGGCATCCATCCTTAGAACCCTGTTCTGGATAACTTCCTTATGGGATGTCCTGGAGCCATCCAACAGGTCTCGACTGTCCCACAGAAGGAATCATTGCAGTTTGGAGCATCTCACAATTCCCATCGTGGGAAAACCTCCATGTCCTCGTGACACCGTCCCCTTCATGAAGGGGCCGTCATGGACAGAAACTCCGACCTAAGCCAACGTCTGATCCTAGCTCTGTCTTCAGGTATACGGGATCTCAAATCATCTCTGCAGAGGGTGCCTGCCTTCCCCTCACCCTGAAATCTAAGTCTGGCTTGTGTTCTCAGAATTTTTTCCTCACACTCCTGGCCCACAAGCCTTCCAGTTTGGGAATTCTGGAGCCGCTATGTGACACTGTGTCTTATTTCCAGAAGAAAACCGTTGCCCTCTGGGGCTACCCAGTAACCACAAAAGAGTACCATCCTGCACGAATCTCGACTGCACGCCAATGATACAGTCTAGCCTGAGCACTTATTCCCTGTCTGCCACAGCCTGAGCCTGCACCTCCCAACCCACACTCAACAGCTGGCCGAACACTGAGCACATCAGACACACCATGGCCTTAGGTCATCATCTCCTCTCCCAACCTCAGTTTTCAGGCTTCAGAACCTAGACCTTTAATCCAATCACAGTCCAGGAGTAAAAGTGTTGCAGAAATTAGAACTCCATCTTCCCCATGGCCAGAAAACTTGTGGTTCCCATACTGTGCAACGTTCAGTGTAGGAGGCACCAGCATGGTACATTAGGCCACGCCCTGACTTGAGGGGCTCCTTGGGCACAAAAACACATTGTGAAACTCAGTGTGAGACCTATCCTCAAGGAAGGCCTCTCAGTGTCTGGACCAAGAGCCCACATATGGGGCTTGCCATGTTCTTAGGTCCCAATGTTAACCAGAGGTCTGGTTGTCCAGTTGCCCCAACCCACGACTCTACTCTGGAATCCCTCTTTTGGTGGTCCACCTGAGGTAAAAAAAAAAACAAACAAAAAACAAATCCCCAGAAAGGGAGCCCATCGATGGCCCATGAGGACACCCCGACATTCCATGGCAATCGGTGACACATTTCCAGAAAAAAAAAAAAAAACGCATGAGCATGCACATCACATTCGCCCTTTGTTCATATCCAGAAGAGGTCTCCTCACGGTCTATAGATCGGGCCGGCCATACCTACATCCCCCAACCTAAGTGGAGTTTGTGTTTTCAGACTTTTGTCCAAATAGCCCTGGACCACACACGCTCCACACTTGGGTCCCTGGAGCCACACCTCAGGACTGTGCTTCCCTTTCAAGGGAAACCTTCCCATTCAATTGGCCACAACCTTGCAAATGAGGAAAAACCTCCAAAGTCACCGAGGCCATCCCAATAGTGTAGGCCGCCCAGGACAAACAGGGGTGATCTCAAACCAGCTGAGCAACTACCTCCACTCAGACAACAGATGTCCCCAGAGAAGAATATTGAACCGGACAGGCCCCTACGCCCTCATCAGATCCATTGCTTTGGTTTCCAGGCCTCTCTCCTCAGAGGCCTCGTTTCCAATACCAGCATATGGTGGTTTCCTGACGCACCAATAAGAACTAATCTCGTCTCCCCATGGAAAACTTGCTCATTGGAGCTTTGTCATTACCTCTGGTTAGGAGAATCCTTCAGGGCCCTGGTGACACTGCCCCATACAAAGGTCTCCATGGATTCAAACCAACATTAAGACCATCCTCAGGAAAGTCCATTTCAACTCAGCCCCCTCTGTTGCTACCCCTGGCCAGCAGATCAAACGTTTCTTGTTGCTAGGAGACAATTGGAATGTGAGGCTGGCTGCCCAGGCATCCATACTTAGAACCCTGTTCTGGAAAAATACCTTATAAGACGTCCTGGAGCCATCCAACAAATCTTAATTGTCCCACAGAAGGAATCCTTGCGGTTTGGAGCATCTCACAACCCCAATAGTGGGAAAACCCCCATGGCTTCATAATGCCCCCCCTACCTGAAGGGGCCAACATGGACAGAAACTCAAACCTGAGCCAATGTCTGAACCCCGACCTGACTTCAGACGCATGAGGTCTCAATTCAGCTCTGCAGAGTGTGCCTGCCATGTCCTTGCCCCGAAACCTAAGCCTAGCTTGTGTTCTCAGACTTCCGTCCTCACTCTCCTGGCCCACAAGCCCTCCAGTTTGGGAATTCCGAAGCCACAATGCAGCACTCTGCCTGCCCTCCAGAAGAAAAACTTTGCCCTATGCTGTTAATAAGAAACCCCAAATGATTTTCTAATGCATGCCACTCGATGGTAAAGCAATTATACAGCCTACCCTGTACTAATGCCCTGTCTGGCACAGCCTGAGACAAGAAATCCCAAACGACACCCAGACAGCTGGCCCCAACCTGGACACATAGGACCGGCTATGGCTGTAGGTCGTCATCTCTTCCCAACCTCGGTTTTCAGGCTTCAGAACTTAGACCTTATCTCCAATCACTGCCCAGGGGTGAACGTGATGCAGAAATTAGAATTCCTCCTTCCCCATGGCCAGAAACCTTATGGTTGGCATGTTGTCCAACGTTCAATGTGGGAAAACCTGCATTGTCCGAAAGGCCACGCCAGTGCTTGAGGGCCGCCTAGGGCACAGACATGCATTGTGACCTGCAGCGTGAGTCCCGTATTAAAGTAACGCCTCTCAGTGGCTGGACCAAGATCCTGCATATGGGGCTTGTCATATCCATAGGCCCCCAGGCTTAACCAGAGGGCGAGTATTCCAGTTGTCAGTACCCACTGCTATGCTCTAGAATCCCTCTACTGGGGGGACACATGAAGCAGAAAACAGGACACTTCCCTTCCCACAGAATGACCCCAAACTCTTGGGGGCTGGACAAACTACCAGAGAGGGAGACTTCTACGACCCATGAGGCAACTCCTACATTAAACGGCCATTGTGGACAAAACATCCAGAGACAAAAGCCTGAGCGACTGCCTCCCTCTCACCCTTCTTTCATATCCAGAGGAGCTCCCCTCATGGACTGTAGATCAGGCCTGCCGTAACCTCGGCCCCAAACCTGAGCTGAGTTAGGGTTTTTGGATGTCTGTCTGCACAGCCATGGCCCACACAGCCTCCAGGCTGGGGTCTCTGGAGCCACACCACAGAACTGTGCCTGCTCTCTCCTAAGAAACTGCCCATTCCATTGGCCACAACTCTACAAAATAGTAGAAACCTCAAGGTCCCCAAGGACATCCCACTACCGCAAGCTGCACTGGACAAATAGGGGCATTATGACACAAGCTGAGCAACTACTACCTCCATGCAGACACACAGACAGATATCCGCAGAGACAGAAGATTGAACCAGACAGGCCCCTAGGCCCTATTATGAACTCTTGCTTTGGTGTCCAGGTATCACTCCTCAGAGGCCTGGGTTCGAAGACCAGCATACGGGGCTTTCCTGAGGCACCAGACAGAAGACCTCTCATCTCCACATGGGAAGCTTCCTTGTTGGAGTTGTGTCAAGCCCTTCGGGTTGGAGAATCCTGCAGAGTCCCTTAGCTACTGCCACATTCCAAGGTCTCCATGGCCACCAACCCACATTATGACTCATCCTCAGGAGAGTCCATTTAAACTCAGCCTTCTGGGTAGCTCACCCAAGAGCCCGCAGATTGAGCGTGCCTTGTCTCGACCAGGCAATGGGAAGGTGAGTTGGCCTGTCTCGGCATCCATGCTTAGGCCCCTGCTCTCGAGTCTTTCTGTATGGGGCATCCTGGAACCATCCAATAGTACTCGACTGTCCTGAAGAAGGAAACTTTGAAGTTTGGAGCAGCTCACAACTCCCAGCGTAGGGAAACCTCCCTGGCCTCATGACGCCCCCACCCCCTTCAGGAAGGGGCCGTCATGGACACAAACTCCAGCTTGAGGCAACATCTGATACTCGCCCTGACCTCACCTGAGGAGATCTTGATTCAGCCTCTGCAGAGTGGGCCTGCCATGCTCTTGGCCCCAAAACTCGTGCTAGCTTGTGTTTTCAGACTTCCTTCCTCACAATCCTGGCCACACCCCTCCAGTTTGGCAATTCTGGAGACACAATGCAGCACTCTGACTGCCCTCCAGAAGAAAAATGTTGCCCTATAGAGCTAACCAGAAACGCCAAATGAGTAACAACCTGCATGCCACTCGACCATACCCCAATTATACAGTCTAGCCTGTGCACTAAAGCCCTGTCTGACACAGCCTGAGGGCAGACCTCCAGTCCAACACCCAGAAAGCTAGCCATACACAGAGCATATCACACCCACAATGGCTTTAGGCCATCATCTCTACCCAACCTCAGTTTTCACCTTCAGAACCTAGACCTTATCTCCACTCACTGCTCAGGAGTGAACGTGATGCAAGAATCAGAACTTCTCCTTCGCCTTGGCAAGAAACCTAGTGGTTGGCATGTTGTCCAATTTTCATTGTAGGAGAAAGCAGCATGGACTATGAGGCCCCACCTATCCCTGAGGGCCACAATTTGCACAAACACACATTGTGACCCTCAGCGTGAGCCCTATCCTCATGTAAAGCCTCTTAGTGACTGGAACAACAGCCCACATATGGGGCTTCCAAGACCCTAGTCCCCCAATCTCAACCAGAGTTCGAGATGTCTAGTCACCCCTACTCAGGGCTCTACTCGGGAATCCCTCTTTAATGGGACACCTGAGGTAAAAAAAAAAAAATACAGAAAGGACTTTTCCAATCCACAGAATGATCCCAACCACTTGGGATCAGGCCATATCACCAGAGAAAGAATTGACCATGGCCCTTGAGGACATCCCGACATTCCACGGTCACCGTTGACACAAAATCCAGAGACAAAAGCCTGAGCAAGCGCCACATACTCGCCCTTTGTTCATAGCCCGGAAAATTCTCACGGTCTGTAGATCGAGCCTTCATACATACATCCCCAAACCTAAGCTGAGTTTGTGTTTTCAGACTTCTGTCCCCACAGGCCTGGCCCACACACCATCCAAGCTGGGGCCCCTGGAGCCACACCTCAGGACTGTGGCTTTCCTCTCCAGGGGAATTCTACCATTTCCATTGTCCACAACCCTATAGATTAGGAGAATCCTCCGAACTCCCCGAGGCCATCCGAATAGTGTTGGCTGCCCAGGACACACTGGGATGATCTTTCACAAGTTAGGAAACTACCTCCACTCAGACCCAGAGACAGATATCCCCATAGAATAAGATTGAACTGGACAGGCACTTAGGCCCAAATCAGATCCATTGCTTTTGATTCCAGTCATCTCTCCTCAGAGGCCGAGTTTCCAATACCAGCATATGGGAGATTCCTTAGGCACTCATCAAAACAATTCTCTTCTCTACATAGGAAACATACTCTTTAGAGCTCCATCAAAACCTCCGGTTATGAACATCCCTCAAGGCCCCGGTTCAAGCACACCATTCCAAGGTCTACATGGACACAAATGCACATTATGACCCATCCTCAACTCACCCATTTCAACACACCCGCCTCGGTTGACCCCTAGATCCAGCAGATCGAACTTGCCTTGGCGCTATGAGACACCCAGAATGGGAGGCAGGATGCCCAGGCATCCATCCTTAGAACCCTGCTCTGGATAACTTCCTTATGGGATGTCCTGGAGCCATCCAACGGGTCTCGACTGTCCCACAGAAGGAATCATTGCGGTTTGGAGCATCTCACAATTCCCATCGTGGGAAAACCTCCATGTCCTCGTGACACCCTCCCCTTCATGAAGGGGCCGTCATGGACAGAAACTCCGACCTAAGCCAACGTCTGATCCTAGCTCTGTCTTCAGGTATACAGGATCTCGAATCATCTCTGCAGAGGGTGCCTGCCGTCCCCTCACCCCGAAATCTAAGTCTGGCTTGTGTTCTCAGAAGTTTTTCCTCACACTCCTGGCCCACAAGCCTTCCAGTTTGGGAATTCTGGAGCCACTATGTGGCACTGTGTCTTCCCTCCAGAAGAAAAACGTTGCCCTCTGGGGCTACCCAGTAACCACAAATGAGTACCATCCTGCACGAAACTCGACTGCACCCCAATGATACAGTCTAGCCTGGGCACCAATTCCCTGTCTGCCACAGCCTGAGCCTGCACCTCCCAACCCACACTCAACAGCTGGCCGAACACTGAGCACATCAGCCACACCATGGCCTTAGGTCTTCATCTCTTCCCAACCTCAGTTTTCAGGCTTCAGAACCTAGACCTTTAATCCAATCACAGTCCAGGAGTGAAAGTGTTGCAGAAATTAGAAATCCATCTTCCCCATGGCCAGAAAACTTGTGGTTGCCATATTGTGCAACGTTCAGTGTAGGAGAAACCAGCATGGTACATTAGGCCACGCACTGACTTGAGGGGCTCCTTGGGCATAAAAACACATTGTGAAACTCAGTGTGAGACCTATCCTCAAGGAAGGCCTCTCAGTGTCTGGACCAAGAGCCCACATATGGGGCTTGCCATGTTCTTAGGTCCCAATGTTAACCAGAGGTCTGGTTGTCCAGTTGCCCCAACCCACGACTCTCCTCTGGAATCCATCTTTTGGTTGTCCACCTGAGGTAAAAAAATAAAATAAAATAAAATAAAATAAATAAAAAAAACCCAGAAAGGCCTACTCCCTTCCCACAGAATGACCCCAAACTCTTGGGATCAGGTCAAATCCCCAGAAAGGGAGCCTCATCAATGGCCCATGAGGACACCCTGACATTCCATGGCAATCGGTGACACATTTCCAGAAAAAAAAAAAAAAAAAGCATGAGCAAGCACCTCACATTCGCCCTTTGTTCATATCCCGAAGAGTTCTCCTCACGGACTATAGATCGGGCCGGCCATGCCTACATTCCCCAAACTAAGTGGAGTTTGTGTTTTCAGACTTTTGTCCAAATAGCCCTGGACCACACACGCTCCACACTTGGGTCCCTGGAGCCACACCTCAGGACTGTGCTTCCCTTTCAAGGGAATTCTTCCCATTCCATTGGCCACAACCTTGCAAATGAGGAAAAACCTCCAAAGTCACCGAGGCCATCCCAATAGAGTAGGCCGCCCAGGACAAACAGGGGTGATCTCAAACCAGCTGAGCAACTACCTCCACTCAGACAACAGATGTCCCCAGAGAAGAATATTGAACCGGACAAGCCCCAAGGTCCTAATCAAATCCATTGCTTTGGTTTCCAGGCATCTCTCCTCAGAGGCATCGTTTCCAATACCAGCATATGGTGGTTTCCTGAGGCACCAATAAGAACAAATCGCGTCTCCCCATGGAAAACTTGCTCATTGGAGCTTTGTCATTACCTCTGGTTAGGAGAATCCTTCAGGGCCCTGGTGCCACTGCCCCATACCAAGGTCTCCATGGATTCAAACCAACATTAAGACCATCCTCAGGAAAGTCCATTTCAACTCAGCCCCCTCTGTTGCTACCCCAAGCCAGCAGATCAAACGTTTCTTGTTGCTAGGAGACAAATGGAATGTGAGGCTGGCTGCCCAGGCATCCATACTTAGAACCCTGTTCTGGAAAAATACCTTATAAGACGTCCTGGAGCCATCCAACAAATCTTAATTGTCCCACAGAAGGAATCCTTGCGGTTTGGAGCATCTCACAACTCCAATAGTGGGAAAACCCCCATGGCCTCATAATGCCCCCCCTTCCGAAAGGGGCCAACATGGACAGAAACTCAAACCTGAGCTAAAGTCTGAACTTCGACCTGACTTCAGACGCTTGAGATCTCAATTCAGCTCTGCGGAGTGTGCCTGCCATGTCCTTGCCCCGAAACCTAAGCCTAGCTTGTGTTCTCAGACTTCCGTCCTCACTCTCCTGGCCCACAAGCCCTCCAGTTTGGGAATTCCGAAGCCACAATGCAGCACTCTGCCTGCCCTCCAGAAGAAAAACTTTGCCCTATGCTGCTAATAAGAAACCCCAAATGATTTTCTAATGCATGCCACTCGATTGTAAAGCAATTATACAGCCCACCCTGTATTCTAATGCCCTGTCTGGCACAGCCTGAGACAAGACATCCCAAACGACACCCAGACAGCTGGCCCCAACCTGGACACATAGGACCCGCTATGGCTGTAGGCCGTCATCTCTTCCCAACCTCGGTTTTCAGGCTTCAGAACCTAGACCTTATCTCCAATCACTGCCCAGGGGTGAACGTGATGCAGAAATTAGAATTCCTCCTTCCCCATGCCCAGAAACCTTGTGGTTGGCATGTTGTCCAACGTTCAATGTGGGAAAACCTGCATTGTCCGAAAGGCCACGTCAGTGCTTGAGGGCCGCCTAGGGCACAGACATGCATTGTGACCTGCAGCGTGAGTCCCGTATTAAAGTAACGCCTCTCAGTGGCTGGACCAAGATCCTGCATATGGGGCTTGTCATATCCATAGGCACCCAGGCTTAACCAGAGGGCGAGTATTCCAGTTGTCAGTACCCACTGCTATGCTCTAGAATCCCTCTACTGGGGGGACACATGAAGCAGAAAACAGGACACTTCCCTTCCCACAGAATGACCCCAAACTCTTGGGGGCTGGACAAACTACCAGAGAGGGAGACTTCTACGACCCATGAGGCAACTCCTACATTAAACGGCCATTGTGGACAAAACATCCAGAGACAAAAGCCTGAGCGACTGCCTCCCTCTCACCCTTCTTTCATATCCAGAGGAGCTCCCCTCATGGACTGTAGATCAGGCCTGCCGTAACCTCGGCCCCAAACCTGAGCTGAGTTAGGGTTTTTGGATGTCTGTCTGCACAGCCATGGCCCACACAGCCTCCAGGCTGGGGTCTCTGGAGCCACACCACAGAACTGTGCCTGCTCTCTCCTAAGAAACTGCCCATTCCATTGGCCACAACTCTACAAAATAGTAGAAACCTCAAGGTCCCCAAGGACATCCCACTACCGCAAGCCGCACTGGACAAATAGGGGCATTATGACACAAGCTGAGCAACTACTACCTCCATGCAGACACACAGACAGATATCCGCAGAGACAGAAGATTGAACCAGACAGGCCCCTAGGCCCTATTATGAACTCTTGCATTGGTGTCCAGGTATCACTCCTCAAAGGCCTGGGTTTGAAGACCAGCATACGGGGCTTTCCTGAGGCACCAGACAGAAGACCTCTCATCTCCACATGGGAAGCTTCCTTGATGGAGTTGTGTCAAGCCCTTCGGGTTGGAGAATCCTGCAGAGTCCCTTAGCTACTGCCACATTCCAAGGTCTCCATGGCCACCAACCCACATTATGACTCATCCTCAGGAGAGTCCATTTAAACTCAGCCTTCTGGGTAGCTCACCCAAGAGCCCACAGATTGAGCGTGCCTTGTCTCGACCAGGCAATGGGAAGGTGAGTTGGCGTGTCTCGGCATCCATGCTTAGGCCCCTGCTCTCGAGTCTTTCTGTATGGGGCATCCTGGAACCATCCAATAGTACTCGACTGTCCTGAAGAAGGAAACTTTGAAGTTTGGAGCAGCTCACAACTCCCAGCGTAGGGAAACCTCCCTGGCCTCATGACGCCCCCACCCCCTTCAGGAAGGGGCCGTCATGGACACAAACTCCAGCTTGAGGCAACATCTGATACTCGCCCTAACCTCACCTGCAGGAGATCTTGATTCAGCCTCTGCAGAGTTGGCCTGCCATGCTCTTGGCCCCAAAACTCGTGCTAGCTTGTGTTTTCAGACTTCCTTCCTCACAATCCTGGCCACACCCCTCCAGTTTGGCAATTCTGGAGACACAATGCAGCACTCTGACTGCCCTCCAGAAGAAAAATGTTGCCCTATAGAGCTAACCAGAAACGCCAAATGAGTAACAACCTGCATGCCACTCGACCATACCCCAATTATACAGTCTAGCCAGTGCACTAAAGCCCTGTCTGACACAGCCTGAGGGCAGACCTCCAGTCCAACACCCAGAAAGCTAGCCATACACAGAGCATATCACACCCACAATGGCTTTAGGCCATCATCTCTACCCAACCTCAGTTTTCACCTTCAGAACCTAGACCTTATCTCCACTCACTGCTCAGGAGTGAACGTGATGCAAGAATCAGAACTTCTCCTTCGCCTTGGCAAGAAACCTAGTGGTTGGCATGTTGTCCAATGTTCATTGTTCGAGAAAGCAGCATGGACTATGAGGCCCCACTTATCCCTGAGGGCCACAATTTGCACAAACACACATTGTGACCCTCAGCGTGAGCCCTATCCTCATGTAAAGCCTCTTAGTGACTGGAACAACAGCCCACATATGGGGCTTCCAAGACCCTAGTCCCCCAATCTCAACCAGAGTTCGAGATGTCTAGTCACCCCTACTCAGGGCTCTACTCGGGAATCCCTCTTTAATGGGACACCTGAGGTAAAAAAAAAAAAAATACAGAAAGGACTTTTCCAATCCACAGAATGATCTCAACCACTTGGGATCAGGCCATATCACCAGAGAAAGAATTGACCATGGCCCTTGAGGACATCCCGACATTCCACGGTCACCGTTGACACAAAATCCAGAGACAAAAGCCTGAGCAAGCGCCACATACTCGCCCTTTGTTCATAGCCCGGAAAATTCTCACGGTCTGTAGATCGAGCCTTCATACATACATCCCCAAACCTAAGCTGAGTTTGTGTTTTCAGACTTCTGTCCCCACAGGCCTGGCCCACACACCATCCAAGCTGGGGCCCCTGGAGCCACACCTCAGGACTGTGGCTTTCCTCTCCAGGGGAATTCTACCATTTCCATTGTCCACAACCCTATAGATTAGGAGAATCCTCCGAACTCCCCGAGGCCATCCGAATAGTGTTGGCTGCCCAGGACACACTGGGATGATCTTTCACAAGTTAGGAAACTACCTCCACTCAGACCCAGAGACAGATATCCCCATAGAATAAGATTGAACTGGACAGGCACTTAGGCCCTAATCAGATCCATTGCTTTTGATTCCAGGCATCTCTCCTCAGAGGCCTGGTTTCCATTACCAGCATATGGGAGATTCCTTAGGCACTCATCAAAACAATTCTCTTCTCTACATAGGAAACATACTCTTTAGAGCTCCATCAAAACCTCCGGTTATGAACATCCCTCAAGGCCCCGCTCTAAGCACCCCATTCCAAGGTCTACATGGACACAAATGCACATTATGACCCATCCTCAACTCACCCATTTCAACACACCCGCCTCGGTTGCTCCCGTAGATCCAGCAGATCGAACTTGCCTTGGCTCTATGAGACACCCGGAATGGGAGGCAGGCTGCCCAGGCATCCATCCTTAGAACCCTGCTCTGGATAACTTCCTTATGGGATGTCCTGGAGCCATCCAACAGGTCTCGACTGTCCCACAGAAGGAATCATTGCGGTTTGGAGCATCTCACAATTCCCATCGTGGGAAAACCTCCATGTCCTCGTGACACCCTCCCCTTCATGAAGGGGCCGTCATGGACAGAAACTCCGACCTAAGCCAACGTCTGATCCTAGCTCTGTCTTCAGGTATACAGGATCTCGAATCATCTCTGCAGAGGGTGCCTGCCGTCCCCTCACCCCGAAATCTAACTCTGGCTTGTGTTCTCAGAATTTTTTCCTCACACTCCTGGCCCACAAGCCTTCCAGTTTGGGAATTCTGGAGCCACTATGTGGCACTGTGTCTTCCCTCCAGAAGAAAAACTTTGCCCTCTGGGGCTACCCAGTAACCACAAATGAGTACCATCCTGCACGAAACTCGACTGCACCCCAATGATACAGTCTAGCCTGGGCACCAATTCCCTGTCTGCCACAGCCTGTGCCTGCACCTCCCAACCCACACTCAACAGCTGGCCGAACACTGAGCACATCAGCCACACCATGGCCTTAGGTCTTCATCTCTTCCCAACCTCAGTTTTCAGGCTTCAGAACCTAGACCTTTAATCCAATCACAGTCCAGGAGTGAAAGTGTTGCAGAAATTAGAACTCCATCTTCCCCATGGCCAGAAAACTTGTGGTTGCCATATTGTGCAACGTTCAGTGTAGGAGAAACCAGCATGGTACATTAGGCCACGACCTGACTTGAGGGGCTCCTTGGGCATAAAAACACATTGTGAAACTCAGTGTGAGACCTATCCTCAAGGAAGGCCTCTCAGTGTCTGGACCAAGAGCCCACATAAGGGGCTTGCCATGTTCTTAGGTCCCAATGTTAACCAGAGGTCTGGTTGTCCAGTTGCCCCAACCCACGACTCTGCTCTGGAATCCATCTTTTGGTTGTCCACCTGAGGTAAAAAAATAAAATAAAATAAAATAAATAAACAAAAAAAACCAGAAAGGCCTCCTCCCTTCCCACAGAATGACCCCAAACTCTTGGGATCAGGACAAATCCCCAGAAAGGGAGCCTCATCGATGGCCCATGAGGACACCCCGACATTCCATGACAATCGGTGACACATTTCCAGAAAAAAAAAAAAAAAAAGCATGAGCAAGCACCTCACATTCGCCCTTTGTACATATCCCGAAGAGTTCTCCTCATGGTCTATAGTTCGGGCCGGCTATACCTACATCCCCCAACCTAAGTGGAGTTTGTGTTTTCAGACTTTTGTCCAAATAGCCCTGGACCACACACGCTCCACACTTGGGTCCCTGGAGCCACACCTCAGGACTGTGCTTCCCTCTCAAGGGAATTCTTCCCATTCCATTGGCCACAACCTTGCAAATGAGGAAAAACCTCCAAAGTCACCGAGGCCATCCCAATAGAGTAGGCCGCCCAGGACAAACAGGTGTGATCTCAAACCAGCTGAGCAACTACCTCCACTCAGACAACATATGTCCCCAGAGAAGAATATTGAACCGGACAGGCCCCTAGGTCCTAATCAAATCCATTGCTTTGGTTTCCAGGCATCTCTCCTCAGAGGCCTCGTTTCCAATACCAGCATATGGTGGTTTCCTGAGGCACCAATAAGAACAAATCGCGTCTCCCCATGGAAAACTTGCTCATTGGAGCTTTGTCATTACCTCTGGTTAGGAGAATCCTTCAGGGCCCTGGTGCCACTGCCCCATACCAAGGTCTCCATGGACTCAAACCAACATTAAGACCATCCTCAGGAAAGTCCATTTCAACTCAGCCCCCTCTGTTGCTACCCCAAGCCAGCAGATCAAACATTTCTTGTTGCTAGGAGACAATTGGAATGTGAGGCTGGCTGCCCAGGCATCCATACTTAGAACCCTGTTCTGGAAAAATACCTTATAAGACGTCCTGGAGCCATCCAACAAATCTTAATTGTCCCACAGAAGGAATCCTTGCGGTTTGGAGCATCTCACAACTCCAATAGTGGGAAAACCCCAATGGCCTCATAATGCCCCCCCTTCCTGAAGGGGCCAACATGGACAGAAACTCAAACCTGAGCCAAAGTCTGAACCTCGACCTGACTTCAGACGCATGAGATCTCAATTCAGCTCTGCAGAGTGTGCCTGCCATGTCCTTGCCCCGAAACCTAAGCCTAGCTTGTGTTCTCAGACTTCCGTCCTCACTCTCCTGGCCCACAAGCCCTCCAGTTTGGGAATTCCGAAGCCACAATGCAGCACTCTGCCTGCCCTCCAGAAGAAAAACTTTGCCCTATGCTGCTAATAAGAAACCCCAAATGATTTTCTAATGCATGCCACTCGATTGTAAAGCAATTATACAGCCCACCCTGTATTCTAATGCCCTGTCTGGCACAGCCTGAGACAAGACATCCCAAACGACACCCAGACAGCTGGCCCCAACCTGGACACATAGGACCCGCTATGGCTGTAGGCCGTCATCTCTTCCCAACCTCGGTTTTCAGGCTTCAGAACCTAGACCTTATCTCCAATCACTGCCCAGGGGTGAACGTGATGCAGAAATTAGAATTCCTCCTTCCCCATGGCCAGAAACCTTGTGGTTGGCATGTTGTCCAACGTTCAATGTGGGAAAACCTGCATTGTCCGAAAGGCCACGCCAGTGCTTGAGGGCCGCCTAGGGCACAGACATGCATTGTGACCTGCAGCGTGAGTCCCGTATTAAAGTAACGCCTCTCAGTGGCTGGACCAAGATCCTGCATATGGGGCTTGTCATATCCATAGGCACCCAGGCTTAACCAGAGGGCGAGTATTCCAGTTGTCAGTACCCACTGCTATGCTCTAGAATCCCTCTACTGGGGGGACACATGAAGCAGAAAACAGGACACTTCCCTTCCCACAGAATGACCCCAAACTCTTGGGGGCTGGACAAACTACCAGAGAGGGAGACTTCTACGACCCATGAGGCAACTCCTACATTAAACGGCCATTGTGGACAAAACATCCAGAGACAAAAGCCTGAGCGACTGCCTCCCTCTCACCCTTCTTTCATATCCAGAGGAGCTCCCCTCATGGACTGTAGATCAGGCCTGCCGTAACCTCGGCCCCAAACCTGAGCTGAGTTAGGGTTTTTGGATGTCTGTCTGCACAGCCATGGCCCACACAGCCTCCAGGCTGGGGTCTCTGGAGCCACACCACAGAACTGTGCCTGCTCTCTCCTAAGAAACTGCCCATTCCATTGGCCACAACTCTACAAAATAGTAGAAACCTCAAGGTCCCCAAGGACATCCCACTACCGCAAGCCGCACTGGACAAATAGGGGCATTATGACACAAGCTGAGCAACTACTACCTCCATGCAGACACACAGACAGATATCCGCAGAGACAGTAGATTGAACCAGACAGGCCCCTAGGCCCTATTATGAACTCTTGCTTTGGTGTCCAGGTATCACTCCTCAGAGGCCTGGGTTCGAAGACCAGCATACGGGGCTTTCCTGAGGCACCAGACAGAAGACCTCTCATCTCCACATGGGAAGCTTCCTTGTTGGAGTTGTGTCAAGCCCTTCGGGTTGGAGAATCCTGCAGAGTCCCTTAGCTACTGCCACATTCCAAGGTCTCCATGGCCACCAACCCACATTATGACTCATCCTCAGGAGAGTCCATTTAAACTCAGCCTTCTGGGTAGCTCACCCAAGAGCCCGCAGATTGAGCGTGCCTTGTCTCGACCAGGCAATGGGAAGGTGAGTTGGCCTGTCTCGGCATCCATGCTTAGGCCCCTGCTCTCGAGTCTTTCTGTATGGGGCATCCTGGAACCATCCAATAGTACTCGACTGTCCGGAAGAAGGAAACTTTGAAGTTTGGAGCAGCTCACAACTCCCAGCGTAGGGAAACCTCCCTGGCCTCATGACGCCCCACCCCCTTCAGGAAGGGGCCGTCATGGACACAAACTCCAGCTTGAGGCAACATCTGATACTCGCCCTGACCTCACCTGCAGGAGATCTCGATTCAGCCTCTGCAGAGTGGGCCTGCCATGCTCTTGGCCCCAAAACTCGTGCTAGCTTGTGTTTTCAGACTTCCTTCCTCACAATCCTGGCCACACCCCTCCAGTTTGGCAATTCTGGAGACACAATGCAACACTCTGACTGCATTCCAGAAGAAAAATGTTGCCCTATAGAGCTAACCGGAAACCCCAAATGAGTAAAAACCGGCATGCCACTCGACCATACCCCAATTATACAGTCTAGCCTGTGCACTAAAGCCCTGTCTGACACAGCCTGAGGGCAGACCTCCCGTCCAACACCCAGAAAGCTAGCCGTACACAGAGCATATCACACCCACAATGGCTTTAGGCCATCATCTCTACCCAACCTCAGTTTTCACCTTCAGAACCTAGACCTTATCTCCACTCACTGCTCAGGAGTGAACGTGATGCAAGAATCAGAACTTCTCCTTCGCCTTGGCAAGAAACCTAGTGGTTGGCATGTTGTCCAATGTTCATTGTAGGAGAAAGCAGCATGGACTATGAGGCCCCACTTATCCCTGAGGGTCACAATTTGCACAAACACACATTGTGACCCTCAGCGTGAGCCCTATAATCATGTAAAGCCTCTTAGTGACTGGAAGAACAGCCCACATATGGGGCTTGCCAAGCCCCTAGTCACCCAATCTCAACCAGAGTTCGAGATGTCTAGTCACCCTTACTCAGGGCTCTACTCGGGAATCCCTCTTTGATGGGACACCTGAAGTAAAAAAAAAAAAAAAATACAGAAAGGACTCTTCGAATCCACAGAATGATCCCAACCCCTTGGGATCAGGCCATATCACCAGAGAAAGAATTGACCATGGCCCTTGAGGACATCCCGACATTCCACGGCCACCGTTGACACAAAATCCAGATACAAAAGCCTGAGCAAGCGCCACATACTCGCCCTTTGTTCATAGCCCGGAAAATTCTCACGGTCTGTAGATCGAGCCTTCATACATACATCCCCAAACCTAAGCTGAGTTTGTGTTTTCAGACTTCTGTCCCCACAGGCCTGGCCCACACACCATCCAAGCTGGGGCCCCTGGAGCCACACCTCAGGACTGTGGCTTTCCTCTCCAGGGGAATTCTGCCATTTCCATTGTCCACAACCCTATAGATTAGGAGAATCCTCCGAAATCCCCGAGGCCATGCGAATAGTGTTGGCTGCCCAGGACACACTGGGATGATCTTTCACAAGTTAGGAAACTACCTCCACTCAGACCCAGAGACAGATATCCCCATAGAATAAGATTGAACTGGACAGGCACTTAGGCCCTAATCAGATCCATTGCTTTTGATTCCAATCATCTCTCCACAGAGGCCTGGTTTCCAATACCAGCATATGGGAGATTCCTTAGGCACTCATCAAAACAATTCTCTTCTCTACATAGGAAACATACTCTTTAGAGCTCCATCAAAACCTCCGGTTATGAACATCCCTCAAGGCCCCGGTTCAAGCACCCCATTCCAAGGTCTATATGGACACAAATGCACATTATGACCCATCCTCAACTCACCCATTTCAACACACCCGCCTCGGTTGCTCCCGTAGATCCAGCAGATCGAACTTGCCTTGGCTCTATGAGACACCCGGAATGGGAGGCAGGCTGCCCAGGCATCCATCCTTAGAACCCTGCTCTGGATAACTTCCTTATGGGATGTCCTGGAGCCATCCAACAGGTCTCGACTGTCCCACAGAAGGAATCATTGCGGTTTGGAGCATCTCACAATTCCCATCGTGGGAAAACCTCCATGTCCTCGTGACACCCTCCCCTTCATGAAGGGGCCGTCATGGACAGAAACTCCGACCTAAGCCAACGTCTGATCCTAGCTCTGTCTTCAGGTATACAGGATTTCGAATCATCTCTGCAGAGGGTGCCTGCCGTCCCCTCACCCCGAAATCTAACTCTGGCTTGTGTTCTCAGAATTTTTTCCTCACACTCCTGGCCCACAAGCCTTCCAGTTTGGGAATTCTTGAGCCACTATGTGGCACTGTGTCTTCCCTCCAAAGAAAAACGTTGCCCTCTGGGGCTACCCAGTAACCACAAATGAGTACCATCCTGCACGAAACTCGACTGCACCCCAATGATACAGTCTAGCCTGGGCACCAATTCCCTGTCTGCCACAGCCTGAGCCTGCACCTCCCAACCAACACTCAACAGCTGGCCGAACACTGAGCACATCAGCCACACCATGGCCTTAGGTCTTCATCTCTTCCCAACCTCAGTTTTCAGGCTTCAGAACCTAGAACTTTAATCCAATCACAGTCCAGGAGTAAAATTGTTGCAGAAATTAAAACTCCATCTTCCCCATGGTCAGAAAACTTTTGGTTGCCATATTGTGCAACATTCAGTGTAGGAGAAACCAGCATGGTACATTAGGCCACGCCCTGACTCGAGGGGCTCCTTGGGCACAAAAACACATTGTGAAACTCAGTGTGAGACCTATCCTCAAGGAAGTCCTCTCAGTGTCTGGACCAAGAGCACACATATGGGGCTTGCCATGTTCTTAGGTCCCAATGTTAACCAGAGGTCTGGTTGTCCAGTTGCCCCAACCCACGACTCTGCTCTGGAATCCCTCTTTTGGTGGTCCACCTGAGGTAAAAAAAAAAAAAAAAAAAAAAAAAAAAAAACCAGAAAGGCCTCCTCCCTTTCCACAGAATGACCCCAAACTGTTGGGATCAGGTCAAATCCCCAGAAAGGGAGCCTCATCGATGGCCCATGAGGACACCCCGACTTTCCATGGCAATCGGTGACACATTTCCAGAAAAAAAAAAAAAAGCATGAGCAAGTACCTCACATTCGCCCTTTGTTCATATCCCGAAGGGTTCTCCTCACGGTCTATAGATCGGGCCGGCCATACCTACATCCCCCAACCTAAGTGGAGTTTGTTTTTTCAGACTTTTGTCCAAATAGCCCTGGACCACACACGCTCCACACTTGGGTCCCTGGAGCCACACCTCAGGACTGTGCTTCCCTTTCAAGGGAATTCTTCCCATTCCATTGGCCACAACCTTGCAAATGAGGAACAACCTCCAAAGTCACCGAGGCCATCCCAATAGTGTAGGCCGCCCAGGACAAACAGGGGTGATCTCAAACCAGCTGAGCAACTACCTCCACTCAGACAACAGATGTCCCCAGAGAAGAATATTGATCCGGACAGGCCCCTAGGCCCTAATCAGATCCATTGCTTTGGTTTCCAGGCATCTCTCCTCAGAGGCCTCGTTTCAAATACCAGCATATGGTGGTTTCCTGAGGCACCATTAAGAACAAATCTCGTCTCCCCATGGAAAACTTGCTCATTGGAGCTTTATCATAACCTCTGGTTAGGAGAATCCTTCAGGGCCCTGGTGCCACTGCCCCATACCAAGGTCTCCATGGACTCAAACCAACATTAAGACCATCCTCAGGAAAGTCCATTTCAACTCAGCCCCCTCTGTTGCTACCCCAAGCCAGCAGATCAAACATTTCTTGTTGCTAGGAGACAATTGGAATGTGAGGCTGGCTGCCCAGGCATCCATACTTAGAACCCTGTTCTGGAAAAATACCTTATAAGACGTCCTGGAGCCATCCAACAAATCTTAATTGTCCCACAGAAGGAATCCTTGCGGTTTGGAGCATCTCACAACTCCAATAGTGGGAAAACCCCAATGGCCTCATAATGCCCCCCCTTCCTGAAGGGGCCAACATGGACAGAAACTCAAACCTGAGCCAAAGTCTGAACCTCGACCTGACTTCAGACGCATGAGATCTCAATTCAGCTCTGCAGAGTGTGCCTGCCATGTCCTTGCCCCGAAACCTAAGCCTAGCTTGTGTTCTCAGACTTCCGTCCTCACTCTCCTGGCCCACAAGCCCTCCAGTTTGGGAATTCCGAAGCCACAATGCAGCACTCTGCCTGCCCTCCAGAAGAAAACCTTGCCCTATGCTGCTAATAAGAAACCCCAAATGATTTTCTAATGCATGCCACTCGATTGTAAAGCAATTATACAGCCCACCCTGTATTCTAATGCCCTGTCTGGCACAGCCTGAGACAAGACATCCCAAACGACACCCAGACAGCTGGCCCCAACCTGGACACATAGGACCCGCTATGGCTGTAGGTCGTCATCTCTTCCCAACCTCGGTTTTCAGGCTTCAGAACCTAGACCTTATCTCCAATCACTGCCCAGGGGTGAACGTGATGCAGAAATTAGAATTCCTCCTTCCCCATGGCCAGAAACCTTGTGGTTGGCATGTTGTCCAACGTTCAATGTGGGAAAACCTGCATTGTCCGAAAGGCCACGCCAGTGCTTGAGGGCCGCCTAGGGCACAGACATGCATTGTGACCTGCAGCGTGAGTCCTGTATTAAAGTAACGCCTCTCAGTGGCTGGACCAAGATCCTGCATATGGGGCTTGTCATATCCATAGGCCCCCAGGCTTAACCAGAGGGCGAGTATTCCAGTTGTCAGTACCCACTGCTATGCTCTAGAATCCCTCTACTGGGGGGACACATGAAGCAGAAAACAGGACACTTCCCTTCCCACAGAATGACCCCAAACTCTTGGGGGCTGGACAAACTACCAGAGAGGGAGACTTCTACGACCCATGAGGCAACTCCTACATTAAACGTCCATTGTGGACAAAACATCCAGAGACAAAAGCCTGAGCGACTGCCTCCCTCTCACCCTTCTTTCATATCCAGAGGAGCTCCCCTCATGGACTGTAGATCAGGCCTGCCGTAACCTCGGCCCCAAACCTGAGCTGAGTTAGGGTTTTTGGATGTCTGTCTGCACAGCCATGGCCCACACAGCCTCCAGGCTGGGGTCTCTGGAGCCACACCACAGAACTGTGCCTGCTCTCTCCTAAGAAACTGCCCATTCCATTGGCCACAACTCTACAAAATAGTAGAAACCTCAAGGTCCCCAAGGACATCCCACTACCGCAAGCCGCACTGGACAAATAGGGGCATTATGACACAAGCTGAGCAACTACTACCTCCATGCAGACACACAGACAGATATCCGCAGAGACAGAAGATTGAACCAGACAGGCCCCTAGGCCCTATTATGAACTCTTGCTTTGGTGTCCAGGTATCACTCCTCAGAGGCCTGGGTTCGAAGACCAGCATACGGGGCTTTCCTGAGGCACCAGACAGAAGACCTCTCATCTCCACATGGGAAGCTTCCTTGTTGGAGTTGTGTCAAGCCCTTCGGGTTGGAGAATCCTGCAGAGTCCCTTAGCTACTGCCACATTCCAAGGTCTCCATGGCCACCAACCCACATTATGACTCATCCTCAGGAGAGTCCATTTAAACTCAGCCTTCTGGGTAGCTGAAAAGAGCCCGCAGATTGAGCGTGCCTTGTCTCGACCAGGCAATGGGAAGGTGAGTTGGCGTGTCTCGGCATCCATGCTTAGGCCCCTGCTCTCGAGTCTTTCTGTATGGGGCATCCTGGAACCATCCAATAGTACTCGACTGTCCGGAAGAAGGAAACTTTGAAGTTTGGAGCAGCTCACAACTCCCAGCGTAGGGAAACCTCCCTGGCCTCATGACGCCCCCACCCCCTTCAGGAAGAGGCCGTCATGGACACAAACTCCAGCTTGAGGCAACATCTGATACTCGCCCTGACCTCACCTGCAGGAGATCTCGATTCAGCCTCTGCAGAGTGGGCCTGCCATGCTCTTGGCCCCAAAACTCGTGCTAGCTTGTGTTTTCAGACTTCCTTCCTCACAATCCTGGCCACACCCCTCCAGTTTGGCAATTCTGGAGACACAATGCAACACTCTGACTGCCTTCCAGAAGAAAAATGTTGCCCTATAGAGCTAACCGGAAACCCCAAATGAGTAACAACCTGCATGCCACTCGACCATACCCCAATTATACAGTCTAGCCTGTGCACTAAAGCCCTGTCTGACACAGCCTGAGGGCAGACCTCCAGTCCAACACCCAGAAAGCTAGCCGTACACAGAGTATATCACACCCACAATGGCTTTAGGCCATCATCTCTACCCAACCTCAGTTTTCACCTTCAGAACCTAGACCTTATCTCCACTCACTGCTCAGGAGTGAACGTGATGCAAGAATCAGAACTTCTCCTTCGCCTTGGCAAGAAACCTAGTGGTTGGCATGTTGTCCAATGTTCATTGTAGGAGAAAGCAGCATGGACTATGAGGCCCCACTTATCCCTGAGGGTCACAATGTGCACAAACACACATTGTGACCCTCTGCGTGAGCCCTATAATCATGTAAAGCCTCTTAGTGACTGGAAGAACAGCCCACATATGGGGCTTGCCAAGCCCCTAGTCACCCAATCTCAACCAGAGTTCGAGATGTCTAGTCACCCTTACTCAGGGCTCTACTCGGGAATCCCTCTTTGATGGGACACCTGAAGTAAAAAAAAAAAAAATACAGAAAGGACTCTTCGAATCCACAGAATGATCCCAACCCCTTGGGATCAGGCCATATCACCAGAGAAAGAATTGACCATGGCCCTTGAGGACATCCCGACATTCCACGGCCACCGTTGACACAAAATCCAGATACAAAAGCCTGAGCAAGCGCCACATACTCGCCCTTTGTTCATAGCCCGGAAAATTCTCACGGTCTGTAGATCGAGCCTTCATACATACATCCCCAAACCTAAGCTGAGTTTGTGTTTTCAGACTTCTGTCCCCACAGGCCTGGCCCACACACCATCCAAGCTGGGGCCCCTGGAGCCACACCTCAGGACTGTGGCTTTCCTCTCCAGGGGAATTCTGCCATTTCCATTGTCCACAACCCTATAGATTAGGAGAATCCTCCGAAATCCCCGAGGCCATGCGAATAGTGTTGGCTGCCCAGGACACACTGGGATGATCTTTCACAAGTTAGGAAACTACCTCCACTCAGACCCAGAGACAGATATCCCCATAGAATAAGATTGAACTGGACAGGCACTTAGGCCCTAATCAGATCCATTGCTTTTGATTCCAATCATCTCTCCTCAGAGGCCTGGTTTCCATTACCAGCATATGGGAGATTCCTTAGGCACTCATCAAAACAATTCTCTTCTCTACATAGGAAACATACTCTTTAGAGCTCCATCAAAACCTCCGGTTATGAACATCCCTCAAGGCCCCGGTTCAAGCACCCCATTCCAAGGTCTATATGGACACAAATGCACATTATGACCCATCCTCAACTCACCCATTTCAACACACCCGCCTCGGTTGCTCCCGTAGATCCAGCAGATCGAACTTGCCTTGGCTCTATGAGACACCCGGAATGGGAGGCAGGCTGCCCAGGCATCCATCCTTAGAACCCTGCTCTGGATAACTTCCTTATGGGATGTCCTGGAGCCATCCAACAGGTCTCGACTGTCCCACAGAAGGAATCATTGCGGTTTGGAGCATCTCACAATTCCCATCGTGGGAAAACCTCCATGTCCTCGTGACACCCTCCCCTTCATGAAGGGGCCGTCATGGACAGAAACTCCGACCTAAGCCAACGTCTGATCCTAGCTCTGTCTTCAGGTATACAGGATTTCGAATCATCTCTGCAGAGGGTGCCTGCCGTCCCCTCACCCCGAAATCTAACTCTGGCTTGTGTTCTCAGAATTTTTTCCTCACACTCCTGGCCCACAAGCCTTCCAGTTTGGGAATTCTTGAGCCACTATGTGGCACTGTGTCTTCCCTCCAAAGAAAAACGTTGCCCTCTGGGGCTACCCAGTAACCACAAATGAGTACCATCCTGCACGAAACTCGACTGCACCCCAATGATACAGTCTAGCCTGGGCACCAATTCCCTGTCTGCCACAGCCTGAGCCTGCACCTCCCAACCAACACTCAACAGCTGGCCGAACACTGAGCACATCAGCCACACCATGGCCTTAGGTCTTCATCTCTTCCCAACCTCAGTTTTCAGGCTTCAGAACCTAGAACTTTAATCCAATCACAGTCCAGGAGTAAAATTGTTGCAGAAATTAAAACTCCATCTTCCCCATGGTCAGAAAACTTTTGGTTGCCATATTGTGCAACATTCAGTGTAGGAGAAACCAGCATGGTACATTAGGCCACGCCCTGACTCGAGGTGCTCCTTGGGCACAAAAACACATTGTGAAACTCAGTGTGAGACCTATCCTCAATGAAGTCCTCTCAGTGTCTGGACCAAGAGCACACATATGGGGCTTGCCATGTTCTTAGGTCCCAATGTTAACCAGAGGTCTGGTTGTCCAGTTGCCCCAACCCACGACTCTGCTCTGGAATCCCTCTTTTGGTGGTCCACCTGAGGTAAAAAAAAAAAAAAAAACCAGAAAGGCCTCCTCCCTTTCCACAGAATGACCCCAAACTGTTGGGATCAGGTCAAATCCCCAGAAAGGGAGCCTCATCGATGGCCCATGAGGACACCCCGACTTTCCAAGGCAATCGGTGACACATTTCCAGAAAAAAAAAAAAAAGCATGAGCAAGTACCTCACATTCGCCCTTTGTTCATATCCCGAAGGGTTCTCCTCACGGTCTATAGATCGGGCCGGCCATACCTACATCCCCCAACCTAAGTGGAGTTTGTTTTTTCAGACTTTTGTCCAAATAGCCCTGGACCACACACGCTCCACACTTGGGTCCCTGGAGCCACACCTCAGGACTGTGCTTCCCTTTCAAGGGAATTCTTCCCATTCCATTGGCCACAACCTTGCAAATGAGGAACAACCTCCAAAGTCACCGAGGCCATCCCAATAGTGTAGGCCGCCCAGGACAAACAGGGGTGATCTCAAACCAGCTGAGCAACTACCTCCACTCAGACAACAGATGTCCCCAGAGAAGAATATTGATCCGGACAGGCCCCTAGGCCCTAATCAGATCCATTGCTTTGGTTTCCAGGCATCTCTCCTCAGAGGCCTCGTTTCAAATACCAGCATATGGTGGTTTCCTGAGGCACCATTAAGAACAAATCTCGTCTCCCCATGGAAAACTTGCTCATTGGAGCTTTATCATAACCTCTGGTTAGGAGAATCCTTCAGGGCCCTGGTGCCACTGCCCCATACCAAGGTCTCCATGGACTCAAACCAACATTAAGACCATCCTCAGGAAAGTCCATTTCAACTCAGCCCCCTCTGTTGCTACCCCAAGCCAGCAGATCAAACATTTCTTGTTGCTAGGAGACAATTGGAATGTGAGGCTGGCTGCCCAGGCATCCATACTTAGAACCCTGTTCTGGAAAAATACCTTATAAGACGTCCTGGAGCCATCCAACAAATCTTAATTGTCCCACAGAAGGAATCCTTGCGGTTTGGAGCATCTCACAACTCCAATAGTGGGAAAACCCCAATGGCCTCATAATGCCCCCCCTTCCTGAAGGGGCCAACATGGACAGAAACTCAAACCTGAGCCAAAGTCTGAACCTCGACCTGACTTCAGACGCATGAGATCTCAATTCAGCTCTGCAGAGTGTGCCTGCCATGTCCTTGCCCCGAAACCTAAGCCTAGCTTGTGTTCTCAGACTTCCGTCCTCACTCTCCTGGCCCACAAGCCCTCCAGTTTGGGAATTCCGAAGCCACAATGCAGCACTCTGCCTGCCCTCCAGAAGAAAACCTTGCCCTATGCTGCTAATAAGAAACCCCAAATGATTTTCTAATGCATGCCACTCGATTGTAAAGCAATTATACAGCCCACCCTGTATTCTAATGCCCTGTCTGGCACAGCCTGAGACAAGACATCCCAAACGACACCCAGACAGCTGGCCCCAACCTGGACACATAGGACCCGCTATGGCTGTAGGTCGTCATCTCTTCCCAACCTCGGTTTTCAGGCTTCAGAACCTAGACCTTATCTCCAATCACTGCCCAGGGGTGAACGTGATGCAGAAATTAGAATTCCTCCTTCCCCATGGCCAGAAACCTTGTGGTTGGCATGTTGTCCAACGTTCAATGTGGGAAAACCTGCATTGTCCGAAAGGCCACGCCAGTGCTTGAGGGCCGCCTAGGGCACAGACATGCATTGTGACCTGCAGCGTGAGTCCTGTATTAAAGTAACGCCTCTCAGTGGCTGGACCAAGATCCTGCATATGGGGCTTGTCATATCCATAGGCCCCCAGGCTTAACCAGAGGGCGAGTATTCCAGTTGTCAGTACCCACTGCTATGCTCTAGAATCCCTCTACTGGGGGGACACATGAAGCAGAAAACAGGACACTTCCCTTCCCACAGAATGACCCCAAACTCTTGGGGGCTGGACAAACTACCAGAGAGGGAGACTTCTACGACCCAGGAGGCAACTCCTACATTAAACGTCCATTGTGGACAAAACATCCAGAGACAAAAGCCTGAGCGACTGCCTCCCTCTCACCCTTCTTTCATATCCAGAGGAGCTCCCCTCATGGACTGTAGATCAGGCCTGCCGTAACCTCGGCCCCAAACCTGAGCTGAGTTAGGGTTTTTGGATGTCTGTCTGCACAGCCATGGCCCACACAGCCTCCAGGCTGGGGTCTCTGGAGCCACACCACAGAACTGTGCCTGCTCTCTCCTAAGAAACTGCCCATTCCATTGGCCACAACTCTACAAAATAGTAGAAACCTCAAGGTCCCCAAGGACATCCCACTACCGCAAGCCGCACTGGACAAATAGGGGCATTATGACACAAGCTGAGCAACTACTACCTCCATGCAGACACACAGACAGATATCCGCAGAGACAGAAGATTGAACCAGACAGGCCCCTAGGCCCTATTATGAACTCTTGCTTTGGTGTCCAGGTATCACTCCTCAGAGGCCTGGGTTCGAAGACCAGCATACGGGGCTTTCCTGAGGCACCAGACAGAAGACCTCTCATCTCCACATGGGAAGCTTCCTTGTTGGAGTTGTGTCAAGCCCTTCGGGTTGGAGAATCCTGCAGAGTCCCTTAGCTACTGCCACATTCCAAGGTCTCCATGGCCACCAACCCACATTATGACTCATCCTCAGGAGAGTCCATTTAAACTCAGCCTTCTGGGTAGCTGAAAAGAGCCCGCAGATTGAGCGTGCCTTGTCTCGACCAGGCAATGGGAAGGTGAGTTGGCGTGTCTCGGCATCCATGCTTAGGCCCCTGCTCTCGAGTCTTTCTGTATGGGGCATCCTGGAACCATCCAATAGTACTCGACTGTCCGGAAGAAGGAAACTTTGAAGTTTGGAGCAGCTCACAACTCCCAGCGTAGGGAAACCTCCCTGGCCTCATGACGCCCCCACCCCCTTCAGGAAGAGGCCGTCATGGACACAAACTCCAGCTTGAGGCAACATCTGATACTCGCCCTGACCTCACCTGCAGGAGATCTCGATTCAGCCTCTGCAGAGTGGGCCTGCCATGCTCTTGGCCCCAAAACTCGTGCTAGCTTGTGTTTTCAGACTTCCTTCCTCACAATCCTGGCCACACCCCTCCAGTTTGGCAATTCTGGAGACACAATGCAACACTCTGACTGCCTTCCAGAAGAAAAATGTTGCCCTATAGAGCTAACCGGAAACCCCAAATGAGTAACAACCTGCATGCCACTCGACCATACCCCAATTATACAGTCTAGCCTGTGCACTAAAGCCCTGTCTGACACAGCCTGAGGGCAGACCTCCAGTCCAACACCCAGAAAGCTAGCCGTACACAGAGTATATCACACCCACAATGGCTTTAGGCCATCATCTCTACCCAACCTCAGTTTTCACCTTCAGAACCTAGACCTTATCTCCACTCACTGCTCAGGAGTGAACGTGATGCAAGAATCAGAACTTCTCCTTCGCCTTGGCAAGAAACCTAGTGGTTGGCATGTTGTCCAATGTTCATTGTAGGAGAAAGCAGCATGGACTATGAGGCCCCACTTATCCCTGAGGGTCACAATGTGCACAAACACACATTGTGACCCTCTGCGTGAGCCCTATAATCATGTAAAGCCTCTTAGTGACTGGAAGAACAGCCCACATATGGGGCTTGCCAAGCCCCTAGTCACCCAATCTCAACCAGAGTTCGAGATGTCTAGTCACCCTTACTCAGGGCTCTACTCGGGAATCCCTCTTTGATGGGACACCTGAAGTAAAAAAAAAAAAAATACAGAAAGGACTCTTCGAATCCACAGAATGATCCCAACCCCTTGGGATCAGGCCATATCACCAGAGAAAGAATTGACCATGGCCCTTGAGGACATCCCGACATTCCACGGCCACCGTTGACACAAAATCCAGATACAAAAGCCTGAGCAAGCGCCACATACTCGCCCTTTGTTCATAGCCCGGAAAATTCTCACGGTCTGTAGATCGAGCCTTCATACATACATCCCCAAACCTAAGCTGAGTTTGTGTTTTCAGACTTCTGTCCCCACAGGCCTGGCCCACACACCATCCAAGCTGGGGCCCCTGGAGCCACACCTCAGGACTGTGGCTTTCCTCTCCAGGGGAATTCTGCCATTTCCATTGTCCACAACCCTATAGATTAGGAGAATCCTCCGAAATCCCCGAGGCCATGCGAATAGTGTTGGCTGCCCAGGACACACTGGGATGATCTTTCACAAGTTAGGAAACTACCTCCACTCAGACCCAGAGACAGATATCCCCATAGAATAAGATTGAACTGGACAGGCACTTAGGCCCTAATCAGATCCATTGCTTTTGATTCCAATCATCTCTCCTCAGAGGCCTGGTTTCCATTACCAGCATATGGGAGATTCCTTAGGCACTCATCAAAACAATTCTCTTCTCTACATAGGAAACATACTCTTTAGAGCTCCATCAAAACCTCCGGTTATGAACATCCCTCAAGGCCCCGGTTCAAGCACCCCATTCCAAGGTCTATATGGACACAAATGCACATTATGACCCATCCTCAACTCACCCATTTCAACACACCCGCCTCGGTTGCTCCCGTAGATCCAGCAGATCGAACTTGCCTTGGCTCTATGAGACACCCGGAATGGGAGGCAGGCTGCCCAGGCATCCATCCTTAGAACCCTGCTCTGGATAACTTCCTTATGGGATGTCCTGGAGCCATCCAACAGGTCTCGACTGTCCCACAGAAGGAATCATTGCGGTTTGGAGCATCTCACAATTCCCATCGTGGGAAAACCTCCATGTCCTCGTGACACCCTCCCCTTCATGAAGGGGCCGTCATGGACAGAAACTCCGACCTAAGCCAACGTCTGATCCTAGCTCTGTCTTCAGGTATACAGGATTTCGAATCATCTCTGCAGAGGGTGCCTGCCGTCCCCTCACCCCGAAATCTAACTCTGGCTTGTGTTCTCAGAATTTTTTCCTCACACTCCTGGCCCACAAGCCTTCCAGTTTGGGAATTCTTGAGCCACTATGTGGCACTGTGTCTTCCCTCCAAAGAAAAACGTTGCCCTCTGGGGCTACCCAGTAACCACAAATGAGTACCATCCTGCACGAAACTCGACTGCACCCCAATGATACAGTCTAGCCTGGGCACCAATTCCCTGTCTGCCACAGCCTGAGCCTGCACCTCCCAACCAACACTCAACAGCTGGCCGAACACTGAGCACATCAGCCACACCATGGCCTTAGGTCTTCATCTCTTCCCAACCTCAGTTTTCAGGCTTCAGAACCTAGAACTTTAATCCAATCACAGTCCAGGAGTAAAATTGTTGCAGAAATTAAAACTCCATCTTCCCCATGGTCAGAAAACTTTTGGTTGCCATATTGTGCAACATTCAGTGTAGGAGAAACCAGCATGGTACATTAGGCCACGCCCTGACTCGAGGTGCTCCTTGGGCACAAAAACACATTGTGAAACTCAGTGTGAGACCTATCCTCAATGAAGTCCTCTCAGTGTCTGGACCAAGAGCACACATATGGGGCTTGCCATGTTCTTAGGTCCCAATGTTAACCAGAGGTCTGGTTGTCCAGTTGCCCCAACCCACGACTCTGCTCTGGAATCCCTCTTTTGGTGGTCCACCTGAGGTAAAAAAAAAAAAAAAAACCAGAAAGGCCTCCTCCCTTTCCACAGAATGACCCCAAACTGTTGGGATCAGGTCAAATCCCCAGAAAGGGAGCCTCATCGATGGCCCATGAGGACACCCCGACTTTCCAAGGCAATCGGTGACACATTTCCAGAAAAAAAAAAAAAAGCATGAGCAAGTACCTCACATTCGCCCTTTGTTCATATCCCGAAGGGTTCTCCTCACGGTCTATAGATCGGGCCGGCCATACCTACATCCCCCAACCTAAGTGGAGTTTGTTTTTTCAGACTTTTGTCCAAATAGCCCTGGACCACACACGCTCCACACTTGGGTCCCTGGAGCCACACCTCAGGACTGTGCTTCCCTTTCAAGGGAATTCTTCCCATTCCATTGGCCACAACCTTGCAAATGAGGAACAACCTCCAAAGTCACCGAGGCCATCCCAATAGTGTAGGCCGCCCAGGACAAACAGGGGTGATCTCAAACCAGCTGAGCAACTACCTCCACTCAGACAACAGATGTCCCCAGAGAAGAATATTGATCCGGACAGGCCCCTAGGCCCTAATCAGATCCATTGCTTTGGTTTCCAGGCATCTCTCCTCAGAGGCCTCGTTTCAAATACCAGCATATGGTGGTTTCCTGAGGCACCATTAAGAACAAATCTCGTCTCCCCATGGAAAACTTGCTCATTGGAGCTTTATCATAACCTCTGGTTAGGAGAATCCTTCAGGGCCCTGGTGCCACTGCCCCATACCAAGGTCTCCATGGACTCAAACCAACATTAAGACCATCCTCAGGAAAGTCCATTTCAACTCAGCCCCCTCTGTTGCTACCCCAAGCCAGCAGATCAAACATTTCTTGTTGCTAGGAGACAATTGGAATGTGAGGCTGGCTGCCCAGGCATCCATACTTAGAACCCTGTTCTGGAAAAATACCTTATAAGACGTCCTGGAGCCATCCAACAAATCTTAATTGTCCCACAGAAGGAATCCTTGCGGTTTGGAGCATCTCACAACTCCAATAGTGGGAAAACCCCAATGGCCTCATAATGCCCCCCCTTCCTGAAGGGGCCAACATGGACAGAAACTCAAACCTGAGCCAAAGTCTGAACCTCGACCTGACTTCAGACGCATGAGATCTCAATTCAGCTCTGCAGAGTGTGCCTGCCATGTCCTTGCCCCGAAACCTAAGCCTAGCTTGTGTTCTCAGACTTCCGTCCTCACTCTCCTGGCCCACAAGCCCTCCAGTTTGGGAATTCCGAAGCCACAATGCAGCACTCTGCCTGCCCTCCAGAAGAAAACCTTGCCCTATGCTGCTAATAAGAAACCCCAAATGATTTTCTAATGCATGCCACTCGATTGTAAAGCAATTATACAGCCCACCCTGTATTCTAATGCCCTGTCTGGCACAGCCTGAGACAAGACATCCCAAACGACACCCAGACAGCTGGCCCCAACCTGGACACATAGGACCCGCTATGGCTGTAGGTCGTCATCTCTTCCCAACCTCGGTTTTCAGGCTTCAGAACCTAGACCTTATCTCCAATCACTGCCCAGGGGTGAACGTGATGCAGAAATTAGAATTCCTCCTTCCCCATGGCCAGAAACCTTGTGGTTGGCATGTTGTCCAACGTTCAATGTGGGAAAACCTGCATTGTCCGAAAGGCCACGCCAGTGCTTGAGGGCCGCCTAGGGCACAGACATGCATTGTGACCTGCAGCGTGAGTCCTGTATTAAAGTAACGCCTCTCAGTGGCTGGACCAAGATCCTGCATATGGGGCTTGTCATATCCATAGGCCCCCAGGCTTAACCAGAGGGCGAGTATTCCAGTTGTCAGTACCCACTGCTATGCTCTAGAATCCCTCTACTGGGGGGACACATGAAGCAGAAAACAGGACACTTCCCTTCCCACAGAATGACCCCAAACTCTTGGGGGCTGGACAAACTACCAGAGAGGGAGACTTCTACGACCCATGAGGCAACTCCTACATTAAACGTCCATTGTGGACAAAACATCCAGAGACAAAAGCCTGAGCGACTGCCTCCCTCTCACCCTTCTTTCATATCCAGAGGAGCTCCCCTCATGGACTGTAGATCAGGCCTGCCGTAACCTCGGCCCCAAACCTGAGCTGAGTTAGGGTTTTTGGATGTCTGTCTGCACAGCCATGGCCCACACAGCCTCCAGGCTGGGGTCTCTGGAGCCACACCACAGAACTGTGCCTGCTCTCTCCTAAGAAACTGCCCATTCCATTGGCCACAACTCTACAAAATAGTAGAAACCTCAAGGTCCCCAAGGACATCCCACTACCGCAAGCCGCACTGGACAAATAGGGGCATTATGACACAAGCTGAGCAACTACTACCTCCATGCAGACACACAGACAGATATCCGCAGAGACAGAAGATTGAACCAGACAGGCCCCTAGGCCCTATTATGAACTCTTGCTTTGGTGTCCAGGTATCACTCCTCAGAGGCCTGGGTTCGAAGACCAGCATACGGGGCTTTCCTGAGGCACCAGACAGAAGACCTCTCATCTCCACATGGGAAGCTTCCTTGTTGGAGTTGTGTCAAGCCCTTCGGGTTGGAGAATCCTGAAGAGTCCCTTAGCTACTGCCACATTCCAAGGTCTCCATGGCCACCAACCCACATTATGACTCATCCTCAGGAGAGTCCATTTAAACTCAGCCTTCTGGGTAGCTGAAAAGAGCCCGCAGATTGAGCGTGCCTTGTCTCGACCAGGCAATGGGAAGGTGAGTTGGCGTGTCTCGGCATCCATGCTTAGGCCCCTGCTCTCGAGTCTTTCTGTATGGGGCATCCTGGAACCATCCAATAGTACTCGACTGTCCGGAAGAAGGAAACTTTGAAGTTTGGAGCAGCTCACAACTCCCAGCGTAGGGAAACCTCCCTGGCCTCATGACGCCCCCACCCCCTTCAGGAAGAGGCCGTCATGGACACAAACTCCAGCTTGAGGCAACATCTGATACTCGCCCTGACCTCACCTGCAGGAGATCTCGATTCAGCCTCTGCAGAGTGGGCCTGCCATGCTCTTGGCCCCAAAACTCGTGCTAGCTTGTGTTTTCAGACTTCCTTCCTCACAATCCTGGCCACACCCCTCCAGTTTGGCAATTCTGGAGACACAATGCAACACTCTGACTGCCTTCCAGAAGAAAAATGTTGCCCTATAGAGCTAACCGGAAACCCCAAATGAGTAACAACCTGCATGCCACTCGACCATACCCCAATTATACAGTCTAGCCTGTGCACTAAAGCCCTGTCTGACACAGCCTGAGGGCAGACCTCCAGTCCAACACCCAGAAAGCTAGCCATACACAGAGCATATCACACCCACAATGGCTTTAGGCCATCATCTCTACCCAACCTCAGTTTTCACCTTCAGAACCTAGACCTTATCTCCACTCACTGCTCAGGAGTGAACGTGATGCAAGAATCAGAACTTCTCCTTCGCCTTGGCAAGAAACCTAGTGGTTGGCATGTTGTCCAATGTTCATTGTAGGAGAAAGCAGCATGGACTATGAGGCCCCACCTATCCCTGAGGGTCACAATTTGCACAAACACACATTGTGACCCTCAGCGTGAGCCTTATCCTCATGTAAAGCCTCTTAGTGACTGGAACAACAGCCCACATATGGGGCTTGCCAAGCCCCTAGTCACCCAATCTCAACCAGAGTTCGAGATGTCTAGTCACCCTTACTCAGGGCTCTACTCGGGAATCCCTCTTTAATGGGACACCTGAGGTAAAAAAAAAAAAAAAATACAGAAAGGACTCTTCGAATCCACACAATGATCCCAACCACTTGGGATCAGGCCATATCACCAGAGAAAGAATTGTCCATGGCCCTTGAAAACACTCCGACATTCCACGGCCACCATTGACACAAAATCCAGAGACAAAACCCTGAGCAAGCGCCACATACTCGCCCTTTGTTCATAGCCCGGAAAATTCTCACGGTCTGTAGATCGAGCCTTCATACATACATCCCCAAACCTAAGCTGAGTTTGTGTTTTCAGACTTCTGTCCCCACAGGCCTGGCCCACACACCATCCAAGCTGGGGCCCCTGGAGCCACACCGCAGGACTGTGGCTTTCCTCTCCCGGGGAATTCTGCCATTTCCATTGTCCACAACCCTATAGATTAGGAGAATCCTCCGAAATCCCCGAGGCCATGCGAATAGTGTTGGCTGCCCAGGACACACTGGGATGATCTTTCACAAGTTAGGAAACTACCTCCACTCAAACCCAGAGACAGATATCCCCATAGAATAAGATTGAACTGGACAGGCACTTAGGCCCTAATCAGATCCATTGCTTTTGATTCCAATCATCTCTCCTCAGAGGCCTGGTTTCCAATACCAGCATATGGGAGATTCCTTAGGCACTCATCAAAACAATTCTCTTCTCTACATAGGAAACATACTCTTTAAAGCTCCATCAAAACCTCCGGTTATGAACATCTCTCAAGGCCCCGGTTCAAGCACCCCATTCCAAGGTCTATATGGACACAAATGCACATTATGACCCATCCTCAACTCACCCATTTCAACACACCCGCCTCGGTTGCTCCCGTAGATCCAGCAGATCGAACTTGCCTTGGCTCTATGAGACACCCGGAATGGGAGGCAGGCTGCCCAGGCATCCATCCTTAGAACCCTGCTCTGGATAACTTCCTTATGGGATGTACTGGAGCCATCCAACAGGTCTCGACTGTCCCACAGAAGGAATCATTGCGGTTTGGAGCATCTCACAATTCCCATCGTGGGAAAACCTCCATGTCCTCGTGACACCCTCCCCTTCATGAAGGGGCCGTCATGGACAGAAACTCCGACCTAAGCCAACTTCTGATCCTAGCTCTGTCTTCAGGTATACAGGATCTCGAATCATCTCTGCAGAGGGTGCCTGCCGTCCCCTCACCTCGAAATCTAAGTCTGGCTTGTGTTCTCAGAATTTTTTCCTCACACTCCTGGCCCACAAGCCTTCCAGTTTGGGAATTCTGGAGCCACTATGTGGCACTGTGTCTTCCCTCCAAAGAAAAACGTTGCCCTCTGGGGCTACCCAGTAACCACAAATGAGTACCATCCTGCACGAAACTCGACTGCACCCCAATGATACAGTCTAGCCTGGGCACTAATTCCCTGTCTGCCACAGCCTGAGGCTGCACCTCCCAACCAACACTCAACAGCTGGCCGAACATTGAGCACATCAGCCACACCATGGCCTTAGGTCTTCATCTCATCCCAACCTCAGTTTTCAGGCTTCAGAACCTATACCTTTAATCCAATCACAGTCCAGGAGTGAAAGTGTTGCAGAAATTAAAACTCCATCTTCCCCATGGCCAGAAAACTTGTGGTTGCCATATTGTGCAACGTTCAGTGTATGAGAAACCAGCATGGTACATTAGGCCACGCCCTGACTCGAGGGGCTCCTTGGGCACAAAAACACATTGTGAAACTCAGTGTGAGACCTATCCTCAAGGAAGGCCTCTCAGTGTCTGGACCAAGAGCCCACATATGGGGCTAGCCATGTTCTTAGGTCCCAATGTTAACCAGAAGTCTGCTTGTCCAGTTGCCCCAACCCACGACTCTGCTCTGGAATCCCTCTTTTGGTGGTCCACCTGAGGTAAAAAAAAAAAAAAAAAAAAAAAAAAAAAAACCAGAAAGGCCTCCTCCCTTTCCACAGAATGACCCGAAACTGTTGGGATCAGGTCAAATCCACAGAAAGGGAGCCTCATCGATGGCCCATGAGGACACCCCGACATTCCATGGCAATCGGTGACACATTTCCAGAAAAAAAAAAAAAAAGCATGAGCAAGTACCTCACATTCGCCCTTTGTTCATATCCCGAAGGGTTCTCCTCACGGTCTATAGATCGGGCCGGCCATACCTACATCCCCCAACCTAAGTGGAGTTTGTGTTTTCAGACTTTTGTCCAAATAGCCCTGGACCACACACGCTCCACACTTGGGTCCCTGGAGCCACACCTCAGGACTGTTCTTCCCTTTCAAGGGAATTCTTCCCATTCCATTGGCCACAACCTTGCAAATGAGGAACAACCTCCAAAGTCACCGAGGCCATCCCAATAGTGTAGGCCGCCCAGGACAAACAGGGGTGATCTCAAACCAGCTGAGCAACTACCTCCACTCAGACAACAGATGTCCCCAGAGAAGAATATTGATCCGGACAGGCCCCTAGGCCCTAATCAGATCCATTGCTTTGGTTTCCAGGCATCTCTCCTCAGAGGCCTCGTTTCAAATACCAGCATATGGTGGTTTCCTGAGGCACCATTAAGAACAAATCTCGCCTCCCCATGGAAAACTTGCTCATTGGAGCTTTATCATAACCTCTGGTTAGGAGAATCCTTCAGGGCCCTGGTGCCACTGCCCCATACCAAGGTCTCCATGGACTCAAACCAACATTAAGACCATCCTCAGGAAAGTCCATTTCAACTCATCCCCCACTGTTGCTACACCAAGCCAGCAGATCAAACGTTTCTTGTTGCTAGGAGACAATTGGAATGTGAGGCTGGCTGCCTAGGCATCCATACTTAGAACGCTGTTCTGGAAAAATACCTTATAAGACGTCCTTGAGCCATCCAACAAATCTTAATTGTCCCACAGAAGGAATCCTTGCGGTTTGGAGCATCTCACAACTCCAATAGTGGGAAAACCCCCATGGCCTCATAATGCCCCCCCTTCCTGAAGGTGCCAACATGGACAGAAACTCAAACCTGAGCCAAAGTCTGAACCTCGACCTGACTTCAGACGCATGAGATCTCAATTCAGCTCTGCAGAGTGTGCCTGCCATGTCCTTGCCCCGAAACCTAAGCCTAGCTTGTGTTCTCAGACTTCCGTCCTCACTCTCCTGGCCCACAAGCCCTCCAGTTTGGGATTTCCGATGCCACAATGCAGCACTCTGCCTGCCCTCCAGAAGAAAAACTTTGCCCTATGCTGCTAATAAGAAACCCCAAATGATTTTCTAATGCATGACACTCGATTGTAAAGCAATTATACAGCCCACCCTGTATTCTAATGCCCTGTCTGGCACAGCCTGAGACAAGACATCCCAAACGACACCCAGACAGCTGGCCCCAACCTGGACACATAGGACCCGCTATGGCTGTAGGTCGTCATCTCTTCCCAACCTCGGTTTTCAGGCTTCAGAACCTAAACCTTATCTCCAATCACTGCCCAGGGATGAACGTGATGCAGAAATTAGAATTCCTCCTTCCCCATGGCCAGAAACCTTGTGGTTGGCATGTTGTCCAACGTTCAATGTGGGAAAACCTGCATTGTCCGAAAGGCCACGCCAGTGCTTGAGGGCCGCCTAGGGCACAGACATGCATTGTGACCTGCAGCGTGAGTCCCGTATTAAAGTAACGCCTCTCAGTGGCTGGACCAAGATCCTGCATATGGGGCTTGTCATATCCATAGGCACCCAGGCTTAACCAGAGGGCGAGTATTCCAGTTGTCAGTACCCACTGCTATGCTCTAGAATCCCTCTACTGGGGGGACACATGAAGCAGAAAACAGGACACTTCCCTTCCCACAGAATGACCCCAAACTCTTGGGGGCTGGACAAACTACCAGAGAGGGAGACTTCTACGACCCAGGAGGCAACTCCTACATTAAACGTCCATTGTGGACAAAACATCCAGAGACAAAAGCCTGAGCGACTGCCTCCCTCTCACCCTTCTTTCATATCCAGAGGAGCTCCCCTCATGGACTGTAGATCAGGCCTGCCGTAACCTCGGCCCCAAACCTGAGCTGAGTTAGGGTTTTTGGATGTCTGTCTGCACAGCCATGGCCCACACAGCCTCCAGGCTGGGGTCTCTGGAGCCACACCACAGAACTGTGCCTGCTCTCTCCTAAGAAACTGCCCATTCCATTGGCCACAACTCTACAAAATAGTAGAAACCTCAAGGTCCCCAAGGACATCCCACTACCGCAAGCCGCACTGGACAAATAGGGGCATTATGACACAAGCTGAGCAACTACTACCTCCATGCAGACATACAGACAGATATCCGCAGAGACAGAAGATTGAACCAGACAGGCCCCTAGGCCCTATTATGAACTCTTGCTTTGGTGTCCAGGTATCACTCCTCAGAGGCCTGGGTTCGAAGACCAGCATACGGGGCTTTCCTGAGGCACCAGACAGAAGACCTCTCATCTCCACATGGGAAGCTTCCTTGTTGGAGTTGTGTCAAGCCCTGCGGGTTGGAGAATCCTGAAGAGTCCCTTAGCTACTGCCACATTCCAAGGTCTCCATGGCCACCAACCCACATTATGACTCATCCTCAGGAGAGTCCATTTAAACTCAGCCTTCTGGGTAGCTCACCCAAGAGCCCGCAGATTGAGCGTGCCTTGTCTCGACCAGGCAATGGGAAGGTGAGTTGGCGTGTCTCGGCATCCATGCTTAGGCCCCTGCTCTCGAGTCTTTCTGTATGGGGCATCCTGGAACCATCCAATAGTACTCGACTGTCCTGAAGAAGGAAACTTTGAAGTTTGGAGCAGCTCACAACTCCCAGCGTAGGGAAACCTCCCTGGCCTCATGACGCCCCCACCCCCTTCAGGAAGGGGCCGTCATGGACACAAACTCCAGCTTGAGGCAACATCTGATACTCGCCCTGACCTCACCTGCAGGAGATCTCGATTCAGCCTCTGCAGAGTGGGCCTGCCATGCTCTTGGCCCCAAAACTCGTGCTAGCTTGTGTTTTCAGACTTCCTTCCTCACAATCCTGGCCACACCCCTCCAGTTTGGCAATTCTGGAGACACAATGCAGCACTCTGACTGCCCTCCAGAAGAAAAATGTTGCCCTATAGAGCTAACCGGAAACGCCAAATGAGTAACAACCTGCATGCCACTCGACCATACCCCAATTATACAGTCTAGCCTGTGCACTAAAGCCCTGTCTGACACAGCCTGGGGCAGACCTCCAGTCCAACACCCAGAAAGCTAGCCGTACACAGAGCATATCACACCCACAATGGCTTTAGGCCATCATCTCTACCCAACCTCAGTTTTCACCTTCAGAACCTAGACCTTATCTCCACTCACTGCTCAGGAGTGAACGTGATGCAAGAATCAGAACTTCTCCTTCGCCTTGGCAAGAAACCTAGTGGTTGGCATGTTGTCCAATGTTCATTGTAGGAGAAAGCAGCGTGGACTATGAGGCCCCACCTATCCGTGAGGGCCACAATTTGCACAAACACACATTGTGACCCTCAGCGTGAGCCCTATCCTCATGTAAAGCCTCTTAGTGACTGGAACAACAGCCCACATATGGGGCTTGCCAAGCCCCTAGTCACCCAATCTCAACCAGAGTTCGAGATGTCTAGTCTCCTTACTCAGGGCTCTACTCGGGAATCCCTCTTTGATGGGACACCTGAAGTAAAAAAAAAAAAAAATACAGAAAGGACTCTTCGAATCCACAGATTGAACCCAACCCCTTGGGATCAGGCCATATCACCAGAGAAAGAATTGACCATGGCCCTTGAGGACATCCCGACATTCCACGGCCACCGTTGACACAAAATCCAGAGACAAAAGCCTGAGCAAGCGCCACATACTCGCCCTTTGTTCATAGCCCGGAAAATTCTCACGGTCTGTAGATCGAGCTTTCATACATACATCCCCAAACCTAAGCTGAGTTTGTGTTTTCAGACTTCTGTCCCCACAGGCCTGGCCCACACACCATCCAAGCTGGGGCCCCTGGAGCCACACCTCAGGACTGTGGCTTTCCTCTCCAGGGGAATTCTGCCATTTCCATTGTCCACAACCCTATAGATTAGGAGAATCCTCCGAACTCCCCGAGGCCATCCGAATAGTGTTGGCTGCCCAGGACACACTGGGATGATTTTTCACAAGTTAGGAAACTACCTCCACTCAGACCCAGAGACAGATATCCCCATAGAATAAGATAGAACTGGACAGGCACTTAGGCCCTAATCAGATCCATTGCTTTTGATTCCAGTCATCTCTCCTCAGAAGCCTGGTTTCCAATACCAGCATATGGGAGATTCCTTAGGCACTCATTAAAACAATTCTCTTCTCTACATAGGAAACATACTCTTTAGAGCTCCATCAAAACCTCTGGTTATGAACATCCCTCAAGGCCCCGGTTCAAGCACCCCATTCCAAGGTCTATATGGACACAAATGCACATTATGACCCATCCTCAACTCACCCATTTCAACACAACTGCCTAGGTTGCTCCCATAGATCCAGCAGATCGAACTTGCCTTGGCTCTATGAGACACCCGGAATGGGAGGCAGGCTGCCCAGGCATCCATCCTTAGAACCCTGCTCTGGATAACTTCCTTATGGGATGTCCTGGAGCCATTCAACAGGTCTCGACTGTCCCACAGAAGGAATCATTGCGGTTTGGAGCATCTCACAATTCCCATCGTGGGAAAACCTCCATGTCCTCGTGACACCCTCCCCTTCATGAAGGGGCCGTCATGGACAGAAACTCCGACCTAAGCCAACGTCTGATCCTAGCTCTGTCTTCAGGTATACAGGATCTCGAATCATCTCTGCAGAGGGTGCCTGCCGTCCCCTCACCTCGAAATCTAAGTCTGGCTTGTGTTCTCAGAATTTTTTCCTCACACTCCTGGCCCACAAGCCTTCCAGTTTGGGAATTCTGGAGCCACTATGTGGCACTGTGTCTTCCCTCCAAAGAAAAACGTTGCCCTCTGGGGCTACCCAGTAACCAAAAATGAGTACCATCCTGCACGAAACTCGACTGCACCCCAATGATACATTCTAGCCTGGGCACTAATTCCCTGTCTGCCACAGCCTGAGCCTGCACCTCCCAACCAACATTCAACAGTTGGCCGAACACTGAGCACATCAGCCACACCATGGCCTTAGGTCTTCATCTCTTCCCAATCTCAGTTTTCAGGCTTAAGATCCTAGACCTTTAATCCAATCACAGTCCAGGAGTGAAAGTGTTGCAGAAATTAGAACTCCATCTTCCCCATGGCAAGAAAACTTGTGGTTGCCATATTGTGCAACGTTCAGTGTAGGAGAAACCAGCATGGTACATTAGGCCACGCCCTACTCGAGGGGCTCCTTGGGCACAAAAACACATTGTGAAACTCAGTGTGAGACCTATCCTCAAGGAAGGCCTCTCAGTGTCTGGACCAAGAGCCCACATATGGGGCTTGCCATGTTCTAAGGTCCCAATGTTAACCAGAGGTCTGGTTGTCCAGTTGCCCCCAACTACGACTCTGTTCTGGAATCCCTCTTTTGGTGGTCCACCTGAGGTAAAAATAATAAATAAATAAATAAATAAATAAATAAATAAATAAATAAACAAAAAAAAAAAAACAGAAAGGCTTCCTCCTTTCCCACAGAATGACCCCAAACTGTTGGGATCAGGTCAAATCCCCAGAAAGGGAGCCTCAACAATGGCCCATGAGGACCCCCCGACATTCCATGGCAATCGGTGACACATTTCCAGAAAAAAAAAAAAAAAAGCATGAGCAAGCACCTCACATTCGCCCTTTGTTCATATCCCGAAGAGTTCTCCTCATGGTCTATAGATCGGGCCGGCCATACCTACATCCCCCAACCTAAGTGGAGTTTGTGTTTTCAGACTTTTGTCCAAATAGCCCTAGACCACACATGCTCCACACTTGGGTCTCTGGAGCCACACCTCAGGACTGTGCTTCCCTTTCAAGGGAATTCTTCCCATTCCATTGGCCACAACCTTGCAAATGAGGAAAAACCTCCAAAGTCACCGAGGCCATCCCAATAGAGTAGGCCGCCCAGGACAAACAGGGGTGATCTCAAACCAGCTGAGCAACTACCTCCACTCAGACAACAGATGTCCCCAGAGAAGAATATTGAACCGCACAGGCCCTAGGCCCTAATCAGATCCATTGCTTTGGTTTCCAGGCATCTCTCCTCAGAGGCCTCGTTTCAAATACCAGCATATGGTGGTTTCCTGAGGCACCATTAAGAACAAATCTCGTCTCCCCATGGAAAACTTGCTCATTGGAGCTTTGTCATAACCTCTGGTTAGGAGAATCCTTCAGGGCCTTGGTGCCACTGCCCCATATTAAGGTCTCCATGGACTCAAACCAACATTAAGACCATCCTCAGGAAAGTCCATTTCAACTCAGCCCCTCTGTTGCTACCCCAAGCCAGCAGATCAAACGTTTCTTGTTGCTAGGAGACAATTGGTATGTGAGGCTGGCTGCCCAGGCATCCATACTTAGAACCCTGTTCTGGAAAAATACCTTATAAGACGTCCTTGAGCCATCCAACAAATCTTAATTGTCCCACAGAAGGAATCCTTGCGGTTTGGAGCATCTCACAACTCCAATAGTGGGAAAACCCCCATGGCCTCATAATGCCCCCCCTTCCTGAAGGGGCCAACATGGACAGAAACTCAAACCTGAGCCAAAGTCTGAACCTCGACCTGACTTCAGACGCATGAGATCTCAATTCAGCTCTGCAGAGTGTGCCTGCCATGTCCTTGCCCCGAAACCTAAGCCTAGCTTGTGTTCTCAGACTTCCGTCCTCACTCTCCTGGCCCACAAGCCCTCCAGTTTGGGATTTCCGATGCCACAATGCAGCACTCTGCCTGCCCTCCAGAAGAAAAACTTTGCCCTATGCTGCTAATAAGAAACCCCAAATGATTTTCTAATGCATGGCACTCGATTGTAAAGCAATTATACAGCCCACCCTGTATTCTAATGCCCTGTCTGGCACAGCCTGAGACAAGACATCCCAAACGACACCCAGACAGCTGGCCCCAACCTGGACACGTAGGACCCGCTATGGCTGTAGGTCGTCATCTCTTCCCAAACTCGGTTTTCAGGCATCAGAACCTAGACCTTATCTCCAATCACTGCCCTGGGGTGAACGTGATGCAGAAATTAGAATTCCTCCTTCCCCATGGCCAGAAACCTTGTGGTTGGCATGTTGTCCAACGTTCAATGTGGGAAAACCTGCATTGTCCGAAAGGCCACGCCAGTGCTTGAGGGCCGCCTAGGGCACAGACATGCATTGTGACCTGCAGCGTGAGTCCCGTATTAAAGTAACGCCTCTCAGTGGCTGGACCAAGATCCTGCATATGGGGCTTGTTCATATCCAAAGGCCCCCAGGCTTAACCAGAGGGCGAGTATTCCAGTTGTCAGTACCCACTGCTATGCTCTAGAATCCCTCTACTGGGGGGACACATGAAGCAGAAAACAGGACACTTCCCTTCCCACAGAATGACCCCAAACTCTTGGGGGCTGGACAAACTAACAGAGAGGGAGACTTCTACGACCCATGAGGCAACTCCTACATTAAACGGCCATTGTGGACAAAACATCCAGAGACAAAAGCCTGAGCGACTGCCTCCCTCTCACCCTTCTTTCATATCCAGCGGAGCTCCCCTCATGGACTGTAGATCAGGCCTGCCGTAACCTCGGCCCCAAACCTGAGCTGAGTTAGAGTTTTTGGATGTCTGTCTGCACAGCCATGGCCCACACAGCCTCCAGGCTGGGGTCTCTGGAGCCACACCACAGAACTGTGCCTGCTCTCTCCTAAGAAACTGCCCATTCCATTGGCCACAACTCTACAAAATAGTAGAAACCTCAAGATAACCAAGGACATCCCACTACCGCAAGCCTCACTGGACAAATAGGGGCATTATGACACAAGCTGAGCAACTACTACCTCCATGCAGACACACAGACAGATATCCGCAGAGACAGAAGATTGAACCAGACAGGCCCCTAGGCCCTATTATGAACTCTTGCTTTGGTGTCCAGGTATCACTCCTCAGAGGCCTGGGTTCGAAGACCAGCATACGGGGCTTTCCTGAGGCACCAGACAGAAGACCTCTCATCTCCACATGGGAAGCTTCCTTGTTGGAGTTGTGTCAAGCCCTTCGGGTTGGAGAATCCTCCAGAGTCCCTTAGCTACTGCCACATTCCAAGGTCTCCATGGCCACCAACCCACATTATGACTCATCCTCAGGAGAGTCCATTTAAACTCAGCCTTCTGGGTAGCTCACCCAAGAGCCCGCAGATTGAGCGTGCCCTGTCTCGACCAGGCAATGGAAGGTGAGTTGGCGTGTCTCGGCATCCATGCTTAGGCCCCTGCTCTCGAGTCTTTCTGTATGGGGCATCCTGGAACCATCCAATAGTACTCGACTATCCTGAAGAAGGAAACTTTGAAGTTTGGAGCAGCTCACAACTCCCAGCGAAGGGAAACCTCCCTGGCCTCATGACGCCCCCACCCCCTTCAGGAAGGGGCCGTCATGGACACAAACTCCAGCTTGAGGCAACATCTGATACTCGCCCTGAACTCACCTGCAGGAGATCTCGATTCAGCCTCTGCAGAGTGGGCCTGCCATGCTCTTGGCCCCAAAACTCGTGCTAGCTTGTGTTTTCAGACTTCCTTCCTCACAATCCTGGCCACACCCCTCCAGTTTGGCAATTCTGGAGACACAATGCAGCACTCTGACTGCCCTCCAGAAGAAAAATGTTGCCCTATAGAGCTAACCAGAAACGCCAAATGAGTAACAACCTGCATGCCACTCGACCATACCCCAATTATACAGTCTAGCCTGTGCACTAAAGCCCTGTCTGACACAGCCTGAGGGCAGACCTCCAGTCCAACACCCAGAAAGCTAGCCGTACACAGAGCATATCACACCCACAATGGCTTTAGGCCATCATCTCTACCCAACCTCAGTTTTCACCTTCAGAACCTAGACCTTATCTCCACTCACTGCTCAGGAGTGAACGTGATGCAAGAATCAGAACTTCTCCTTAGCCTTGGCAAGAAACCTAGTGGTTGGCATGTTGTCCAATGTTCATTGTAGGAGAAAGCAGCATGGACTATGAGGCCCCACCTATCCCTGAGGGTCACAATTTGCACAAACACACATTGTGACCCTCAGCGTGAGCCCTATCCTCATGTAAAGCCTCTTAGTGACTGGAACAACAGCCCACATATGGGGCTTGCCAAGCCCCTAGTCCCCCAATCTCAACCAGAGTTCGAGATGTCTAGTCACCCCTATTCAGGGCTCTACTCGGGAATCTCTCGTTGATGGGACACCTGAGGTAAAAAAAAAAAAAATACAGAAAGGACTCTTCAATCCACAGAATGATCCCAACCCCTTGGGATCAGGCCATATCACCAGAGAAAGAATTGACCATGGCCCTTGAGGACATCCCGACATTCCACGGCCACCGTTGACACAAAATCCAGAGACAAAAGCCTGAGCAAGCGCCACATACTCGCCCTTTGTTCATAGCCCAGAAAATTCTCATGGTCTGTAGATCGAGCCTTCATACATACATCCCCAAACCTAAGCTGAGTTTGTGTTTTCAGACTTCTGTCCCCACAGTCCTGGCCCACACACCATCCAAGCTCTGGCCCCTGGAGACACACCTCAGGACTGTGGCTTCCCTCTTCAGGGGAATACTGCCATTTCCATTGGCCACAACCCTATAGATTAGGAGAATCCGCCAAACTCCCCGAGGCCATCCGAATAGTGTTGGCTGCCCAGGACACACTGGGATGATCTTTCACAAGTTAGGAAACTACCTCCACTCAGACCCAGAGACAGATATCCTCATAGAATAAGATTGAACTGGACAGGCACTTAGGCCCTAATCAGATCCATTGATTTGATTCCAGTCATCTCACCTCAGAGGCCTGGTTTCCAATACCAGCATATGGGAGATTCCTTAGGCACTCATCAAAACAATTCTCTTCTCTACATAGGAAACATACTCTTTAGAGCTCCATCAAAACCTCCGGTTATGAACATCTCTCAAGGCCCCGGTTCAAGCACCCCATTCCAAGGTCTACATGGACACAAGTACACATTATGACCCATCCTCAACTCACCCATTTCAACACACCCGCCTCGGTTGCTCCCCTAGATCCAGCATATCGAACTTGCCTTGGCTCTATGAGACACCGGGAATGGGAGGCCGGCTGCCCAGGCATCCATCCTTAGAACCCTGCTCTGGATAACTTCCTTATGGGATGTCCTGGAGCCATCCCACAGGTCTCAACTGTCCCACAGAAGGAATCATTGCGGTTTGGAGCATCTCACAATTCCCATCGTGGGAAAACCTCCATGTCCTCGTGACACCCTCCCCTTCATGAAGGGGCCGTCATGGACAGAAACTCCGACCTAAGCCAACGTCTGATCCTAACTCTGTCTTCAGGTATACAGGATCTCGAATCATCTCTGCAGAGGGTGCCTGCCGTCCCCTCACCCCGAAATCTAAGTCTGGCTTGTGTTCTCAGAATTTTTTCCTCACACCCCTGGCCCACAAGCCTTCCAGTTTGGGAATTCTGGAGCCACTATGTGGCACTGTGTCTTCCCTCCAGAAGAAAAACGTTGCCCTCAGGGCTACCCAGTACCCACAAATGAGTACCATCCTGCACGAAACTCGACTGCACCCCAATGATACAGTCTAGCCTGGGCACTAATTCCCTGTTTGCCACAGCCTGAGCCTGCACCTCCCAACCAACACTCAACAGCTGACCGAACACTGAGCACATCAGACACACCATGGCCTTAGGTCTTCATCTCTTCCCAACCTCAGTTTTCAGGCTTAAGAACCTAGACCTTTAATCCAATCACAGTCCAGGAGTGAAAGTGTTGCAGAAATTAGAACTCCATCTTCCCCATGGCCAGAAAACTTATGGTTGCCATATTGTGCAACGTTCAGTGTAGGAGAAACCCGCATGGTACATTAGGCCACGCCCTGACTTGAGGGGCTCCTTGGGCACAAAAACACATTGTGAAACTCAGTGTGAGACCTATCCTCAAGGAAGGCCTCTCAGTGTCTGGACCAAGAGCACACATATGGGGCTTGCCATGTTCTTAGGTCCCAATGTTAACCAGAGGTCTGGTTTTCCAGTTGCCCCCACCCACGACTCTGCTCTGGAATCCCTGTTTTGGTGGTCCATCTGAGGTAAAAAAAATAAAAAAATAAATAAATAAATAAACAAAAAAAAAAAAAACAGAAAGGCCTCCTCCCTTCCCACAGAATGACCCCAAACTCTTGGGATCAGGTCAAATCCCCAGAAAGGGCGCCTCATCGATGGCCCATGAGGACCCCCCAACATTCCATGGCAATCGGTGACACATTTCCAGAAAAAAAAAAAAAGAAAGCATGAGCAAGCACCTCACATTCGCCCTTTGTTCATATCCCGAAGAGTTCTCCTCATGGTCTATAGATCGGGCCGGCCATACCTACATCCCCCAACCTAAGTGGAGTTTGTGTTTTCAGACTTTTGTCCAAATAGCCCTGGACCACACACGCTCCACACTTGGGTCCTTGGAGCCACACCTCAGGACTGTGCTTCCCTTTCAAGGGAATTCTTCCCATTCCATTGGCCACAACCTTGCAAATGAGGAAAATCCTCCAAAGTCACCGAGGCCATCCCAATAGAGTAGGCCGCCCAGGACAAACAGGGGTGATCTCAAACCAGCTGAGCAACTACCTCCACTCAGACAACAGATGTCCCCAGAGAAGAATATTGAACCGCACAGGCCCCTAGGCCCTAATCAGATCCATTGCTTTGGTTTTCAGGCATCTCTCCTCAGAGGCCTCGTTTCCAATACCAGCATATGGTGGTTTCCTGAGGCACCAATAAGAACAAATCTCGTCTCCCCATGGAAAACTTGCTCATTGGAGCTTTGTCATAACCTCTGGTTAGGAGAATCCTTCAGTGCCCTGGTGCCACTGCCCCATACCAAGGTCTCCATGGACTCAAACCAACATTAAGACCATCCTCAGGAAAGTCCATTTCAACTCAGCCCCCTCTGTTGCTACCCCAAGCCAGCAGATCAAACGTTTCTTGTTGCTAGGAGACAATTGGAATGTGAGGCTGGCTGCCCAGGCATCCATACTTAGAACCCTGTTCTGGAAAAATACCTTATAAGACGTCCTGGAGCCATCCAACAAATCTTAATTGTCCCACAGAAGGAATCCTTGCGGTTTGGAGCATCTCACAACTCCAATAGTGGGAAAACCCCCATGGCCTCATAATGCCCCCCCTTCCTGAAGGGGCCAACATGGACAGAAACTCAAACCTGAGCCAAAGTCTGAACCTCGACCTGACTTCAGACACATGAGATCTCAATTCAGCTCTGCAGAGTGTGCCTGCCATGTCCTTGCCCCGAAACCTAAGCCTAGCTTGTGTTCTCAGACTTCTGTCCTCACTCTCCTGGCCCACAAGCCCTCCAGTTTGGGAATTCCGAAGCCACAATGCAGCACTCTGCCTGCCCTCCAGGAGAAAAACTTTGCCCTATGCTGCTAATAAGAAACCCCAAATGATTTTCTAATGCATGACACTCGATTGTAAAGCAATTATACAGCCCACCCTGTATTCTAATGGCCTGTCTGGCACAGCCTGAGACAAGAAATCCCAAACGACACCCAGACAGCTGGCCCCAACCTGGACACATAAGACCCGCTATGGCTGTAGGTCGTCATCTCTTCCCAACCTCGGTTTTCAGGCTTCAGAACCTAGACCTTATCTCCAATCACTGCCCAGGGGTGAACGTGATGCAGAAATTAGAATTCCTCCTTCCCCATGGCCAGAAACCTTGTGGTTGGCATGTTGTCCAACGTTCAATGTGGGAAAACCTGCATTGTCCGAAAGGCCACGCCAGTGCTTGAGGGCCGCCTAGGGCACAGACATGCATTGTGACCTGCAGCGTGAGTCCCGTATTAAAGTAACGCCTCTCAGTGGCTGGACCAAGATCCTGCATATGGGGCTTGTTCATATCCATAGGCCCCCAGGCTTAACCAGAGGGCGAGTATTCCAGTTGTCAGTACCCACTGCTATGCTCTAGAATCCCTCTACTGGGGGGACACATGAAGCAGAAAACAGGACACTTCCCTTCCCACAGAATGACCCCAAACTCTTGGGGGCTGGACAAACTACCAGAGAGGGAGACTTCTACGACCCATGAGGCAACTCCTACATTAAACGGCCATTGTGGACAAAACATCCAGAGACAAAAGCCTGAGCGACTGCCTCCCTCTCACCCTTCTTTCATATCCAGAGGAGCTCCCCTCATGGACTGTAGATCAGGCCTGCCGTAACCTCGGCCCCAAACCTGAGCTGAGTTAGGGTTTTTGGATGTCTGTCTGCACAGCCATGGCCCACACAGCCTCCAGGCTGGGGTCTCTGGAGCCACACCACAGAACTGTGCCTGCTCTCTCCTAAGAAACTGCCCATTCCATTGGCCACAACTCTACAAAATAGTAGAAACATCAAGGTCCCCAAGGACATCCCACCACCGCAAGCCGCACTGGACAAATAGGGGCATTATGACACAAGCTGAGCAACTACTACCTCCATGCAGACACACAGACAGATATCCGCAGAGACAGAAGATTGAACCAGACAGGCCCCTAGGCCCTATTATGAACTCTTGCTTTGGTGTCCATGTATCACTCCTCAGAGGCCTGGGTTCGAAGACCAGCATACGGGGCTTTCCTGAGGCACCAGACAGAAGACCTCTCATCTCCACATGGGAAGCTTCCTTGTTGGAGTTGTGTCAAGCCCTTCGGGTTGGAGAATCCTGCAGAGTCCCTTAGCTACTGCCACATTCCAAGGTCTCCATGGCCACCAACCCACATTATGACTCATCCTCAGGAGAGTCCATTTAAACTCAGCCTTCTGGGTAGCTCACCCAAGAGCCCGCAGATTGAGCGTGCCTTGTCTCGACCAGGCAATGGGAAGGTGAGTTGGCGTGTCTCGGCATCCATGCTTAGGCCCCTGCTCTCGAGTCTTTCTGTATGGGGCATCCTGGAACCATCCAATAGTACTCGACTGTCCTGAAGAAGGAAACTTTGAAGTTTGGAGCAGCTCACAACTCCCAGCGTAGGGAAACCTCCCTGGCCTCATGACGCCCCCACCCCCTTCAGGAAGGTGCCGTCATGGACACAAACTCCAGCTTGAGGCAACATCTGATACTCGCCCTGACCTCACCTGCAGGAGATCTCGATTCAGCCTCTGCAGAGTGGGCCTGCCATGCTCTTGGCCCCAAAACTCGTGCTAGCTTGTGTTTTCAGACTTCCTTCCTCACAATCCTGGCCACACCCCTCCAGTTTGGCAATTCTGGAGACACAATGCAGCACTCTGACTGCCCTCCAGAAGAAAAATGTTGCCCTATAGAGCTAACCAGAAACGCCAAATGAGTAACAACCTGCATGCCACTCGACCATACCCCAATTATACAGTCTAGCCTGTGCACTAAAGCCCTGTCTGACACAGCCTGAGGGCAGACCTCCAGTCCAACACCCAGAAAGCTAGCCGTACACAGAGCATATCACACCCACAATGGCTTTAGGCCATCATCTCTACCCAACCTCAGTTTTCACCTTCAGAACCTAGACCTTATCTCCACTCACTGCTCAGGAGTGAACGTGATGCAAGAATCAGAACTTCTCCTTAGCCTTGGCAAGAAACCTAGTGGTTGGCATGTTTTCCAATGTTCATTGTAGGAGAAAGCAGCATGGACTATGAGGCCCCACCTATCCCTGAGGGTCACAATTTGCACAAACACACATTGTGACCCTCAGCGTGAGCCCTATCCTCATGTAAAGCCTCTTAGTGACTGGAACAACAGCCCACATATGGGGCTTGCCAAGCCCCTAGTCCCCCAATCTCAACCAGAGTTCGAGATGTCTAGTCACCCCTATTCAGGGCTCTACTCGGGAATCTCTCGTTGATGGGACACCTGAGGTAAAAAAAAAAAAATACAGAAAGGACTCTTCCAATCCACATTATGATCCCAACCCCTTGGGATCAGGCCATATCACCAGAGAAAGAATTGACCATGGCCCTTGAGGACATCCCGACATTCCACAGCCACCGTTGACACAAAATCCAGAGACAAAAGCCTGAGCAAGCGCCACATACTCGCCCTTTGTTCATAGCCCGGAAAATTCTCACGGTCTGTAGATCGAGCCTTCATACATACATCCCCAAACCTAAGCTGAGTTTGTGTTTTCAGACTTCTGTCCCCACAGTCCTGGCCCACACACCATCCAAGCTGGGGCCCCTGGAGACACACCTCAGGACTGTGGCTTCCCTCTCCAGGGGAATACTGCCATTTCCATTGGCCACAACCCTATAGATTAGGAGAATCCGCCAAACTCCCCGAGGCCATCCGAATAGTGTTGGCTGCCCAGGACACACTGGGATGATCTTTCACAAGTTAGGAAACTACCTCCACTCAGACCCAGAGACAGATATCCTCATAGAATAAGATTGAACTGGACAGGCACTTAGGCCCTAATCAGATCCATTGCTTTTGATTCCAGTCATCTCACCTCAGAGGCCTGGTTTCCAATACCAGCATATGGGAGATTCCTTAGGCACTCATCAAAACAATTCTCTTCTCTACATAGGAAACATACTCTTTGGAGCTCCATCAAAACCTCCGGTTATGAACATCTCTCAAGGCCCCGGTTCAAGCACCCCATTCCAAGGTCTACATGGACACAAATGCACATTATGACCCATCCTCAACTCACCCATTTCAACACACCCGCCTCGGTTGCTCCCCTAGATCCAGCATATCGAACTTGCCTTGGCTCTATGAGACACCGGGAATGGGAGGCCGGCTGCCCAGGCATCCATCCTTAGAACCCTGCTCTGGATAACTTCCTTATGGGATGTCCTGGAGCCATCCCACAGGTCTCAACTGTCCCACAGAAGGAATCATTGCGGTTTGGAGCATCTCACAATTCCCATCGTGGGAAAACCTCCATGTCCTCGTGACACCCTCCCCTTCATGAAGGGGCCGTCATGGACAGAAACTCCGACCTAAGCCAACGTCTGATCCTAACTCTGTCTTCAGGTATACAGGATCTCGAATCATCTCTGCAGAGGGTGCCTGCCGTCCCCTCACCCCGAAATCTAAGTCTGGCTTGTGTTCTCAGAATTTTTTCCTCACACTCCTGGCCCACAAGCCTTCCAGTTTGGGAATTCTGGAGCCACTATGTGGCACTGTGTCTTCCCTCCAGAAGAAAAACGTTGCCCTCAGGGCTACCCAGTACCCACAAATGAGTACCATCCTGCACGAAACTCGACTGCACCCCAATGATACAGTCTAGCCTGGGCACTAATTCCCTGTTTGCCACAGCCTGAGCCTGCACCTCCCAACCAACACTCAACAGCTGACCGAACACTGAGCACATCAGACACACCATGGCCTTAGGTCTTCATCTCTTCCCAACCTCAGTTTTCAGGCTTAAGAACCTAGACCTTTAATCCAATCACAGTCCAGGAGTGAAAGTGTTGCAGAAATTAGAACTCCATCTTCCCCATGGCCAGAAAACTTATGGTTGCCATATTGTGCAACGTTCAGTGTAGGAGAAACCCGCATGGTACATTAGGCCACGCCCTGACTTGAGGGGCTCCTTGGGCACAAAAACACATTGTGAAACTCAGTGTGAGACCTATCCTCAAGGAAGGCCTCTCAGTGTCTGGACCAAGAGCACACATATGGGGCTTGCCATGTTCTTAGGTCCCAATGTTAACCAGAGGTCTGGTTTTCCAGTTGCCCCCACCCACGACTCTGCTCTGGAATCCCTCTTTTGGTGGTCCATCTGAGGTAATAAAAAATAAAAAAATAAATAAATAAATAAACAAAAAAAAAAAAAAACAGAAAGGCCTCCTCCCTTCCCACAGAATGACCCCAAACTCTTGGGATCAGGTCAAATCCCCAGAAAGGGTGCCTCATCGATGGCCCATGAGGACCCCCCAACATTCCATGGCAATCGGTGACACATTTCCAGAAAAAAAAAAAAAGAAAGCATGAGCAAGCACCTCACATTCGCCCTTTGTTCATATCCCGAAGAGTTCTCCTCATGGTCTATAGATCGGGCCGGCCATACCTACATCCCCCAACCTAAGTGGAGTTTGTGTTTTCAGACTTTTGTCCAAATAGCCCTGGACCACACACGCTCCACACTTGGGTCCTTGGAGCCACACCTCAGGACTGTGCTTCCCTTTCAAGGGAATTCTTCCCATTCCATTGGCCACAACCTTGCAAATGAGGAAAATCCTCCAAAGTCACCGAGGCCATCCCAATAGAGTAGGCCGCCCAGGACAAACAGGGGTGATCTCAAACCAGCTGAGCAACTACCTCCACTCAGACAACAGATGTCCCCAGAGAAGAATATTGAACCGCACAGGCCCCTAGGCCCTAATCAGATCCATTGCTTTGGTTTTCAGGCATCTCTCCTCAGAGGCCTCGTTTCCAATACCAGCATATGGTGGTTTCCTGAGGCACCAATAAGAACAAATCTCGTCTCCCCATGGAAAACTTGCTCATTGGAGCTTTGTCATAACCTCTGGTTAGGAGAATCCTTCAGTGCCCTGGTGCCACTGCCCCATACCAAGGTCTCCATGGACTCAACCCAACATTAAGACCATCCTCAGGAAAGTCCATTTCAACTCAGCCCCCTCTGTTGCTACCCCAAGCCAGCAGATCAAACGTTTCTTGTTGCTAGGAGACAATTGGAATGTGAGGCTGGCTGCCCAGGCATCCATACGTAGAACCCTGTTCTGGAAAAATACCTTATAAGACGTCCTGGAGCCATCCAACAAATCTTAATTGTCCCACAGAAGGAATCCTTGCGGTTTGGAGCATCTCACAACTCCAATAGTGGGAAAAACCCCATGGCCTCATAATGCCCCCCCTTCCTGAAGGGGCCAACATGGACAGAAACTCAAACCTGAGCCAAAGTCTGAACCTCGACCTGACTTCAGACACATGAGATCTCAATTCAGCTCTGCAGAATGTGCCTGCCATGTCCTTGCCCCGAAACCTAAGCCTAGCTTGTGTTCTCAGACTTCTGTCCTCACTCTCCTGGCCCACAAGCCCTCCAGTTTGGGAATTCCGAAGCCACAATGCAGCACTCTGCCTGCCCTCCAGGAGAAAAACTTTGCCCTATGCTGCTAATAAGAAACCCCAAATGATTTTCTAATGCATGACACTCGATTGTAAAGCAATTATACAGCCCACCCTGTATTCTAATGGCCTGTCTGGCACAGCCTGAGACAAGAAATCCCAAACGACACCCAGACAGCTGGCCCCAACCTGGACACATAAGACCCGCTATGGCTGTAGGTCGTCATCTCTTCCCAACCTCGGTTTTCAGGCTTCAGAACCTAGACCTTATCTCCAATCACTGCCCAGGGGTGAACGTGATGCAGAAATTAGAATTCCTCCTTCCCCATAGCCAGAAACCTTGTGGTTGGCATGTTGTCCAACGTTCAATGTGGGAAAACCTGCATTGTCCGAAAGGCCACGCCAGTGCTTGAGGGCCGCCTAGGGCACAGACATGCATTGTGACCTGCAGCGTGAGTCCCGTATTAAAGTAACGCCTCTCAGTGGCTGGACCAAGATCCTGCATATGGGGCTTGTTCATATCCATAGGCCCCCAGGCTTAACCAGAGGGCGAGTATTCCAGTTGTCAGTACCCACTGCTATGCTCTAGAATCCCTCTACTGGGGGGACACATGAAGCAGAAAACAGGACACTTCCCTTCCCACAGAATGACCCCAAACTCTTGGGGGCTGGACAAACTACCAGAGAGGGAGACTTCTACGACCCATGAGGCAACTCCTACATTAAACGGCCATTGTGGACAAAACATCCAGAGACAAAAGCCTGAGCGACTGCCTCCCTCTCACCCTTCTTTCATATCCAGAGGAGCTCCCCTCATGGACTGTAGATCAGGCCTGCCGTAACCTCGGCCCCAAACCTGAGCTGAGTTAGGGTTTTTGGATGTCTGTCTGCACAGCCATGGCCCACACAGCCTCCAGGCTGGGGTCTCTGGAGCCACACCACAGAACTGTGCCTGCTCTCTCCTAAGAAACTGCCCATTCCATTGGCCACAACTCTACAAAATAGTAGAAACCTCAAGGTCCCCAAGGACATCCCACTACCGCAAGCCGCACTGGACAAATAGGGGCATTATGACACAAGCTGAGCAACTACTACCTCCATGCAGACACACAGACAGATATCCGCAGAGACAGAAGATTGAACCAGACAGGCCCCTAGGCCCTATTATGAACTCTTGCTTTGGTGTCCAGGTATCACTCCTCAGAGGCCTGGGTTCGAAGACCAGCATACGGGGCTTTCCTGAGGCACCAGACAGAAGACCTCTCATCTCCACATGGGAAGCTTCCTTGTTGGAGTTGTGTCAAGCCCTTCGGGTTGGAGAATCCTGCAGAGTCCCTTAGCTACTGCCACATTCCAAGGTCTCCATGGCCACCAACCCACATTATGACTCATCCTCAGGAGAGTCCATTTAAACTCAGCCTTCTGGGTAGCTCACCCAAGAGCCCGCAGATTGAGCGTGCCTTGTCTCGACCAGGCAATGGGAAGGTGAGTTGGCGTGTCTCGGCATCCATGCTTAGGCCCCTGCTCTCGAGTCTTTCTGTATGGGGCATCCTGGAACCATCCAATAGTACTCGACTGTCCTGAAGAAGGAAACTTTGAAGTTTGGAGCAGCTCACAACTCCCAGCGTAGGGAAACCTCCCTGGCCTCATGACGCCCCCACCCCCTTCAGGAAGGGGCCGTCATGGACACAAACTCCAGCTTGAGGCAACATCTGATACTCGCCCTGACCTCACCTGCAGGAGATCTCGATTCAGCCTCTGCAGAGTGGGCCTGCCATGCTCTTGGCCCCAAAACTCGTGCTAGCTTGTGTTTTCAGACTTCCTTCCTCACAATCCTGGCCACACCCCTCCAGTTTGGCAATTCTGGAGACACAATGCAGCACTCTGACTGCCCTCCAGAAGAAAAATGTTGCCCTATAGAGCTAACCAGAAACGCCAAATGAGTAACAACCTGCATGCCACTCGACCATACCCCAATTATACAGTCTAGCCTGTGCACTAAAGCCCTGTCTGACACAGCCTGAGGGAAGACCTCCAGTCCAACACCCAGAAAGCTAGCCGTACACAGAGCATATCACACCCACAATGGCTTTAGGCCATCATCTCTACCCAACCTCAGTTTTCACCTTCAGAACCTAGACCTTATCTCCACTCACTGCTCAGGAGTGAACGTGATGCAAGAATCAGAACTTCTCCTTAGCCTTGGCAAGAAACCTAGTGGTTGGCATGTTGTCCAATGTTCATTGTAGGAGAAAGCAGCATGGACTATGAGGCCCCACCTATCCCTGAGGGTCACAATTTGCACAAACACACATTGTGACCCTCAGCGTGAGCCCTATCCTCATGTAAAGCCTCTTAGTGACTGGAACAACAGCCCACATATGGGGCTTGCCAAGCCCCTAGTCCCCCAATCTCAACCAGAGTTCGAGATGTCTAGTCACCCCTATTCAGGGCTCTACTCGGGAATCTCTCGTTGATGGGACACCTGAGGTAAAAAAAAAAAATACAGAAAGGACTCTTCCAATCCACAGAATGATCCCAACCCCTTGGGATCAGGCCATATCACCAGAGAAAGAATTGACCATGGCCCTTGAGGACATCCCGACATTCCACAGCCACCGTTGACACAAAATCCAGAGACAAAAGCCTGAGCAAGCGCCACATACTCGCCCTTTGTTCATAGCCCGGAAAATTCTCACGGTCTGTAGATCGAGCCTTCATACATACATCCCCAAACCTAAGCTGAGTTTGTGTTTTCAGACTTCTGTCCCCACAGTCCTGGCCCACACACCATCCAAGCTGGGGCCCCTGGAGACACACCTCAGGACTGTGGCTTCCCTCTCCAGGGGAATACTGCCATTTCCATTGGCCACAACCCTATAGATTAGGAGAATCCGCCAAACTCCCCGAGGCCATCCGAATAGTGTTGGCTGCCCAGGACACACTGGGATGATCTTTCACAAGTTAGGAAACTACCTCCACTCAGACCCAGAGACAGATATCCTCATAGAATAAGATTGAACTGGACAGGCACTTAGGCCCTAATCAGATCCATTGCTTTTGATTCCAGTCATCTCACCTCAGAGGCCTGGTTTCCAATACCAGCATATGGGAGATTCCTTAGGCACTCATCAAAACAATTCTCTTCTCTACATAGGAAACATACTCTTTAGAGCTCCATCAAAACCTCCGGTTATGAACATCACTCAAGGCCCCGGTTCAAGCACCCCATTCCAAGGTCTACATGGACACAAGTGCACATTATGACCCATCCTCAACTCACCCATTTCAACACACCCGCCTCGGTTGCTCCCCTAGATCCAGCATATCGAACTTGCCTTGGCTCTATGAGACACCGGGAATGGGAGGCCGGCTGCCCAGGCATCCATCCTTAGAACCCTGCTCTGGATAACTTCCTTATGGGATGTCCTGGAGCCATCCCACAGGTCTCAACTGTCCCACAGAAGGAATCATTGCGGTTTGGAGCATCTCACAATTCCCATCGTGGGAAAACCTCCATGTCCTCGTGACACCCTCCCCTTCATGAAGGGGCCGTCATGGACAGAAACTCCGACCTAAGCCAACGTCTGATCCTAACTCTGTCTTCAGGTATACAGGATCTCGAATCATCTCTGCAGAGGGTGCCTGCCGTCCCCTCACCCCGAAATCTAAGTCTGGCTTGTGTTCTCAGAATTTTTTCCTCACACCCCTGGCCCACAAGCCTTCCAGTTTGGGAATTCTGGAGCCACTATGTGGCACTGTGTCTTCCCTCCAGAAGAAAAACGTTGCCCTCAGGGCTACCCAGTACCCACAAATGAGTACCATCCTGCACGAAACTCGACTGCACCCCAATGATACAGTCTAGCCTGGGCACTAATTCCCTGTTTGCCACAGCCTGAGCCTGCACCTCCCAACCAACACTCAACAGCTGACCGAACACTGAGCACATCAGACACACCATGGCCTTAGGTCTTCATCTCTTCCCAACCTCAGTTTTCAGGCTTAAGAACCTAGACCTTTAATCCAATCACAGTCCAGGAGTGAAAGTGTTGCAGAAATTAGAACTCCATCTTCCCCATGGCCAGAAAACTTATGGTTGCCATATTGTGCAACGTTCAGTGTAGGAGAAACCCGCATGGTACATTAGGCCACGCCCTGACTTGAGGGGCTCCTTGGGCACAAAAACACATTGTGAAACTCAGTGTGAGACCTATCCTCAAGGAAGGCCTCTCAGTGTCTGGACCAAGAGCACACATATGGGGCTTGCCATGTTCTTAGGTCCCAATGTTAACCAGAGGTCTGGTTGTCCAGTTGCCCCCACCCACGACTCTGCTCTGGAATCCCTCTTTTGGTGGTCCATCTGAGGTAAAAAAAATAAAAAAATAAATAAATAAATAAACAAAAAAAAAAAAAAACAGAAAGGCCTCCTCCCTTCCCACAGAATGACCCCAAACTCTTGGGATCAGGTCAAATCCCCAGAAAGGGTGCCTCATCGATGGCCCATGAGGACCCCCAAACATTCCATGGCAATCGGTGACACTATTCCAGAAAAAAAAAAAAAAGAAAGCATGAGCAAGCACCTCACATTCGCCCTTTGTTCATATCCCGAAGAGTTCTCCTCATGGTCTATAGATCGGGCCGGCCATACCTACATCCCCCAACCTAAGTGGAGTTTGTGTTTTCAGACTTTTGTCCAAATAGCCCTGGACCACACACGCTCCACACTTGGGTCCTTGGAGCCACACCTCAGGACTGTGCTTCCCTTTCAAGGGAATTCTTCCCATTCCATTGGCCACAACCTTGCAAATGAGGAAAATCCTCCAAAGTCACCGAGGCCATCCCAATAGAGTAGGCCGCCCAGGACAAACAGGGGTGATCTCAAACCAGCTGAGGAACTACCTCCACTCAGACAACAGATGTCCCCAGAGAAGAATATTGATCCGGACAGGCCCCTAGGCCCTAATCAGATCCATTGCTTTGGTTTTCAGGCATCTCTCCTCAGAGGCCTCGTTTCCAATACCAGCATATGGTGGTTTCCTGAGGCACCAATAAGAACAAATCTCGTCTCCCCATGGAAAACTTGCTCATTGGAGCTTTGTCATAACCTCTGGTTAGGAGAATCCTTCAGTGCCCTGGTGCCACTGCCCCATACCAAGGTCTCCGTGGACTCAAACCAACATTAAGACCATCCTAGGGAAGTCCATTTCAACTCAGCCCCCTCTGTTGCTACCCCAAGCCAGCAGATCAAACGTTTCTTGTTGCTAGGAGACAATTGGAATGTGAGGCTGGCTGCCCAGGCATCCATACGTAGAACCCTGTTCTGGAAAAATACCTTATAAGACGTCCTGGAGCCATCCAACAAATCTTAATTGTCCCACAGAAGGAATCCTTGCGGTTTGGAGCATCTCACAACTCCAATAGTGGGAAAACCCCCATGGCCTCATAATGCCCCCCCTTCCTGAAGGGGCCAACATGGACAGAAACTCAAACCTGAGCCAAAGTCTGAACCTCGACCTGACTTCAGACACATGAGATCTCAATTCAGCTCTGCAGAGTGTGCCTGCCATGTCCTTGCCCCGAAACCTAAGCCTAGCTTGTGTTCTCAGACTTCCGTCCTCACTCTCCTGGCCCACAAGCCCTCCAGTTTGGGAATTCCGAAGCCACAATGCAGCACTCTGCCTGCCCTCCAGAAGAAAACCTTGCCCTATGCTGCTAATAAGAAACCCCAAATGATTTTCTAATGCATGACACTCGATTGTAAAGCAATTATACAGCCCACCCTGTATTTTAATGGCCTGTCTGGCACAGCCTGAGACAAGACATCCCAAAGGACACCCAGACAGCTGGCCCCAACCTGGACACATAGGACCCGCTATGGCTGTAGGTCGTCATCTCTTCCCAACCTCGGTTTTCAGGCTTCAGAACCTAGACCTTATCTCCAATCACTGCCCAGGGGTGAACGTGATGCAGAAATTAGAATTCCTCCTTCCCCATGCCCAGAAACCTTGTGGTTGGCATGTTGTCCAACGTTCAATGTGGGAAAACCTGCATTGTCCGAAAGGCCACGCCAGTGCTTGAGGGCCGCCTAGGGCACAGACATGCATTGTGACCTGCAGCGTGAGTCCCGTATTAAAGTAACGCCTCTCAGTGGCTGGACCAAGATCCTGCATATGGGGCTTGTTCATATCGATAGGCCCCCAGGCTTAACCAGAGGGTGAGTATTCCAGTTGTCAGTACCCACTGCTATGCTCTAGAATCCCTCTACTGGGGGGAAACATGAAGCAGAAAACAGGACACTTCCCTTCCCACAGAATGACCCCAAACTCTTGGGGGCTGGACAAACTACCAGAGAGGGAGACTTCTACGACCCATGAGGCAACTCCTACATTAAACGGCCATTGTGGACAAAACATCCAGAGACAAAAGCCTGAGCGACTGCCTCCCTCTCACCCTTCTTTCATATCCAGAGGAGCTCCCCTCATGGACTGTAGATCAGGCCTGCCGTAACCTCGGCCCCAAACCTGAGCTGAGTTAGGGTTTTTGGATGTCTGTCTGCACAGCCATGGCCCACACAGCCTCCAGGCTGGGGTCTCTGGAGCCACACCACAGAACTGTGCCTGCTCTCTCCTAAGAAACTGCCCATTCCATTGGCCACAACTCTACAAAATAGTAGAAACCTCAAGGTCCCCAAGGACATCCCACTACCGCAAGCCGCACTGGACAAATAGGGGCATTATGACACAAGCTGAGCAACTACTACCTCCATGCAGACACACAGACAGATATCCGCAGAGACAGAAGATTGAACCAGACAGGCCCCTAGGCCCTATTATGAACTCTTGCTTTGGTGTCCAGGTATCACTCCTCAGAGGCCTGGGTTCGAAGACCAGCATACGGGTCTTTCCTGAGGCACCAGACAGAAGACCTCTCATCTCCACATGGGAAGCTTCCTTGTTGGAGTTGTGTCAAGCCCTTCGGGTTGGAGAATCCTGCAGAGTCCCTTAGCTACTGCCACATTCCAAGGTCTCCATGGCCACCAACCCACATTATGACTCATCCTCAGGAGAGTCCATTTAAACTCAGCCTTCTGGGTAGCTCACCCAAGAGCCCGCAGATTGAGCGTGCCTTGTCTCGACCAGGCAATGGGAAGGTGAGTTGGCGTGTCTCGGCATCCATGCTTAGGCCCCTGCTCTCGAGTCTTTCTGTATGGGGCATCCTGGAACCATCCAATAGTACTCGACTGTCCTGAAGAAGGAAACTTTGAAGTTTGGAGCAGCTCACAACTCCCAGCGTAGGGAAACCTCCCTGGCCTCATGACGCCCCCACCCCCTTCAGGAAGGGGCCGTCATGGACACAAACTCCAGCTTGAGGCAACATCTGATACTCGCCCTAACCTCACCTGCAGGAGATCTCGATTCAGCCTCTGCAGAGTGGGCCTGCCATGCTCTTGGCCCCAAAACTCGTGCTAGCTTGTGTTTTCAGACTTCTTTCCTCACAATCCTGGCCACACCCCTCCAGTTTGGCAATTCTGGAGACACAATGCAGCACTCTGACTGCCCTCCAGAAGAAAAATGTTGCCCTATAGAGCTAACCAGAAACGCCAAATGAGTAACAACCTGCATGCCACTCGACCATACCCCAATTATACAGTCTAGCCTGTGCACTAAAGCCCTGTCTGACACAGCCTGAGGGCAGACCTCCAGTCCAACAACCAGAAAGCTAGCCGTACACAGAGCATATCACACCCACAATGGCATTAGGCCATCATCTCTACCCAACCTCAGTTTTCACCTTCAGAACCTAGAAATTATCTCCACTCACTGCTCAGGAGTGAACGTGATGCAAGAATCAGAACTTCTCCTTAGCCTTGGCAAGAAACCTAGTGGTTGGCATGTTGTCCAATGTTCATTGTAGGAGAAAGCAGCATGGACTATGAGGCCCCACCTAACCCTGAGGGTCACAATTTGCACAAACACACATTGTGACCCTCAGCGTGAGCCCTATCCTCATGTAAAGCCTCTTAGTGACTGGAACAACAGCCCACATATGGGGCTTGCCAAGCCCCTAGTCACCCAATCTCAACCAGAGTTCTAGATGTCTAGTCACCTTTACTCAGGGCTCTACTCGGGAATCCCTCTTTGATGGGACAACTGAGGTTAAAAAAAAAAAATACAGAAAGGACTCTTCGAATCCACAGAATGATCCCAACCACTTGGGATCAGGCCATATCACCAGAGAAAGAATTGACCATGGCCCTTGAGGACATCCCGACATTCCACGGCCACCGTTGACACAAAATCCAGAGACAAAAGCCTGAGCAAGCGCCACATACTCGCCCTTTGTTCATAGCCCGGAAAATTCTCACTGTCTGTAGATCGAGCCTTCATACATACATCCCCAAACCTAAGCTGAGTTTGTGTTTTCAGACTTCTGTCCCCACAGTCCTGGCCCACACACCATCCAAGCTGGGGCCCCTGGAGCCACACCTCAGGACTGTGGCTTCCCTCTCCAGGGGAATTCTGCCATTTCCATTGGCCACAACCCTATAGATTAGCAGAATCCGCCAAACTCCCCGAGGCCATCCCAATAGTGTTGGCTGCCCAGGACACACAGGGATGATCTTTCACAAGTTAGGAAACTACCTCCACTCAGACCCAGAGACAGATATCCCCATAGAATAAGATTGAACTGGACAGGCACTTAGGCTCTAATCAGATCCATTGCTTTTGTTTCCAGGCATCTCTCCTCAGAGGCCTGGTTTCCAATACCAGCATACGGGGGATTACTGAGGCACTCATCAGAAAAATCTCATCTCCACATAGGAAATGTACTCTTTGGAGCTCTATAAAAACCTCTGTTTTGGAGAATCTTTCAGGGCCCCGGATCAAGCTCCCCATTCCAAGGTCTCCATGGACTTAAACCCACATTATGATCTATTGTCAGGAGAGTCCATGTCAACTCAACCCCCTTGGTTTCTCCCCCAGGGCCTGCAGATCAAACCTGCCTTGTTGCTAGGAGACAACTAGAATGGGAGGCGGGCTGCCCAGGCATCCATCCTTAGAACCCTACTCTGGAGTCGTTCCACATGGGATATCCTAGACCATCCAACAGGTCTCAAGTGTCCCATAGAAGGAATCTTTGCAGTCTGGAGCATCTCACAACTCCCATTGTGGGAAAATCTACATGGCCTCTTGAGATGCTCCACTTTATAAAGGGGCCATCATGGACAGAAACTCCAACCTGAGCAAATGTCTGATATTCGCCCTGACTTCAGTTGCATGAGATCTTGATTCAGCTCTGCAGAGGGTGCGTTCTGTGCACTCACCCCCAAAACTAAGCCTAGCTTGAGTTCTCAAACTACCGTCCTCACACCCGTGCCCCAAAAGCCCTACAGATTGGCAATACTGGGGCCATAATGCAGCACACTGCCTGCCCTCCAGAAGAAAAACGTTGCCTTATGGAGCTACCTGGAAACCCGAATAAGGATCAACTGAACGCCACTCGACTGCACCCCAAATATACAGTCTACCCTGTCTAATGCCTTGTCTGACACAGCATGAGCCCACACCTCCAGACCTACGCTCAACAGCTGGCCGCACACTGAGCTCATTGGACCCATCAGGTCCTTAGGTCTTCATCTCTTCCAACCTCAGTTTTCGGGTTTCAGAACCTAGACCTAAACTCCAAACACTGTCCTGGGGTGAACGTGATGCAGAAATCACAACTCTTCCTTCGCCATGGCTGGAAACCTTGTGGTTGGCATATTCTCCAACGTTCAGTGTAGAAGAATCCAGCGTGGCCCATGAGGCACTTCCCATGCTTGAGGGCCTTGTTGGGCACAAATAGGCATTGTGACCCTCAGCATGAGCCCTGTCCTCAAGGAAGGCCTCTCAGTGTCTGAAACAAGGGCCCGCCTATTGGACTTGCCATGCCCCTAGGCCCCCAAACTTAAACAGAGGTGGGGATATCCAGTTGTCCCTCCCAAGGACTCTGCTCTGGAATCCCTCCTTTATTGGGACACTTGAGGTACATAAAATAAAATATAAAATAAAATAAAATAAAAAACAGAAAAGACTCCTCCCATCCCACAGAATGTACCCAAACTCTTGGGATCGGGTCAAATCCTCAGAGAAGGAAAGCCATCCACAACCCATGAGGCCACGCCAGCATTCCACCCACATTGTTGACACAAATCCAGAGACAATACCTGAGCAAGCACCTCAAACTCACCCTTTTTCATATCCCTAAGTGTTATCGAAGTCTGTAGATTGGGCGTGCCATACCTATGTCCCCAATCCTAAGCGGAGTTTGTGTTTTCAGACTTTTGTCCCCACAGGCCTGGCCCACACAGCCTCAAGCCTGGGACCCTAGAGCCAAACTCATGTGCATGACGGCCGCTTCATGAAGGGAGCAGAGTCTCGAGGCCATTGAGGTTTTCCCACGTTGGGAGTTGTGGGATGCCCCCTTCAAGGATTCCTTCTGCGGGACAATTGAGACCTGTTGGACAGCTCCAGGACATCCCATATGGAATGACTCCAGAGCACCGTTCGCGGACTGATGGCTGGGAAGCCCACCTCGCATTCCAATTGTCTCCTAGCAACAAGACAGCTTAGATCTGATGGCTCTGCAGGAGTCACCGGGGTGGCTGGGTTAAAATGGACTTTCCTGAGGATGGGTCCCAATGTGTTTTTGTGTCCATGAAAGCCTTGGAATGGGGCGGTGGCACCGGGACCCTGAAGTACTCTCCTAAGCTTGGACATGGCTCCCATGCACAGGTTTCCTTTTGGAGACGAGATGAGTTCTGATGGGTGCCTCAGGAAAACCCCTATGCTCGTACTGGAATCAGGGTTTTGAGGAGACATGCCTGTAACCCAAAGCAATGGATCCTAGGGTCCTGTCTGGTTCAATCTTCTTCTCTGGGGACATCCATCTATGGTATGAGTGGAGGTCGATCATCAGCTGGTGTCAGACAGCCCTTGTTTGTTCCGGGCGACCTACACTATTGGGATGGCCTCAGGGACTTTGGAGGTTTCTCTTAATTTGTACGATTTTGGACCATGGAATGGGCAGAATTCCCATGGATTGGTAGGCACAGTCCTAATGTGTGGTTCCAGGGGCCCAGCCTGGAGGGTGTGTGGCCCAAAATTTTGAGGACAGAAGTCTGAAAAGAGAAACTCAGCTTAGGTTTGGGGACGTAGGTATGGCAGGCCCGATCTACAAACCATCAGAAGAACTCTTTAGGATATGAAGAAAGTGCGAGTCTGAGGCGCTTACTCAGGCTTTTGTTTCTGTATTTTGTATCAGCAATGGCCGTGGAATGTCGGGGAGGCCTCATGGGCCATGGACGAATCTTCCTCTCTGAGGATTTGGCCTGATTCGCAATTGCTTTTCGTCAATCTGTGGGATGGGAGGTCTCCTTTCAGGTTTGTTACCTCAGGTGTCCCACCAAAAGAGGAATTCAAAAGCCAAGCCGTGGGGAAGACTGAAGGGACAACCCGAACTATGGTTAAAAATTGGGGCCTAGGGGCATGGCAAGCCCAATATGCTATCTCTTCATCCAGCCACTGAGTGGCCTTACTTGAGGACTGGGCTCAGCCTGAGGGTCACAATGTGTGTTTGTGACCAATGTGGCCCACGAGCATGGGCGGGGACTCATAGGCCACACTGGTTTCAACTACACTGAACGTTGGACAACATGCCAACCACAAGGTTTCTTGCCATGGGGAAGGAGTTCTGATTTCTGCATCACCTTCAACCTGGGCAGTGATTGGAGATAAGGTCTGGGTTCTGAAACCTGAAAACCGAGGTTGGGAAGAGATGGTGGCTCGATGTGCTCAGTGTGCGGCCAGCTGTCTGGGAGGGGCCAGGGCGTCCAGGCTCAGGCTGTGTCAGAAAGGGCATTAGTGCCCTGGTGAGCCTATGTATTTGGGGTACAGCTAAGGTCGGTGCAGGTTGATCCTCATTTGGGGTTACTGGGTAGCCCCAGAGGACAATGTTTTTCTTCTGGAGGGCCGGCAGAGTGCTGCATTGTAGTTCTTGATTGCCAAACTGGAGGGCTTGTGGGCCAGTAGTCTGACGACAAAAGTCTGAGAACACAAGCTAGGCTTAGGTTTCTGGGTGAGGCCATGGCAGGCACAATCTACAGACCTGAATCGAGATCTCGTGAATCTGAAGTCAGGGCGAAGATCAGACGATCGCTCAGGTTGGAGTTTCTGTCCCTGATGGCCCCTTCATGAATGGGGGGGCATCACGAGGCCATGGGGGTTTTCCCACGATGGGAGTTGTGAGAAGCTCCAGACTGCAGAGAGTCTTCTGCAGGACAATTGAGACCTGTTGTTTGGCTCCAGGCCAATGATTCTGAGTAGGGTTCTAAGGATGGATGGCTGGGTAGCCCACCTCGCATTCCAATTGTCTCCTAGCAACAAGACAGGTTAGATCTCCTGGATCTGTGGGGAGCAACCAAGGACGCTGCATTGAAATGGACACCCCTGGGGATGGGTCCTAATGTTCTTTTGTGTCTATGGAGACCTTGGAATGAAGCGGTGGCACTGGGGCCCTCAAGGGTTCTCCTAAACAGAGGCTTTGACACAGCTCCAACGTGCAAGTTTCCCATGTGTAGATGAGATGTTTTCTGATGGGTGAGTCAAGAAACAGCTATATGCTGCTTTTGAAATCCAGGCCTCTGAGGAGAGATGCCTGGAAACCAAAGCAATGGATCTGATTAGTGCCTAGGGGCCTGTTCTTTCCTTTTTACCTCTGGGGACATCTGTCTATGGGTCTGAGTGCAAGTAGGTGCTCAGTTGGGCTCACATTGCCCCTGTTTTTTCCTGGGAAGCCACCACTATTGAGATGGATCAGGGATTTTGGAGGTTTATCCTATGAGAAGGGTTGTGGCCATTGGAATGGGCACACACAATTCCCTTGGAGAGGGCAAGTACAGTCCTCAGGTTTGGCTCCAGGGGCCTGAGCCTGTAGGTTGTGTAGGCCAGGGCTGTTTGGACAGTTGTCTGAAAACACAAACTCGGCTTATGTTTCGGGTCATAGGTATGGCAGGACTGATCTACAGACCATGAGGAGAACTGTTCGGGATTTGAAAGAAGGGCGAGTGTGAGGCTCCTGCTCAAGTTTTTGTCTCTGGATATCGTGTCACTCATGGTCATGGAATATCTGCGTGACTTCATGGGAAATGGACGAGTCTTACTCTCTGGTGGTTTGGCCCCGTCGAAAGAGTTTGGTGTCATTCTGTGGGCTGGATGAAGTCCGTTTTTTTTTTTTTTTGTTGTTGTTGTTGTTGTTTTCTTTTTTAAGCTCAGGTGTCCCACCAAATGAGGGATTCCAGAGTAGAGCCCTGGGGTGGGGCGACTGGACAATCAGAAATCTGGTTAAAAATTGGGGCCTAGGGACATGTCAAGCCCATTATGACATCTAATGGTCCAGCCACTGAGAGGACTTACTAGATGACAGGACTCATGCTGAGGGTCACAGTGCGTGTGTATGCCCTCGTCGCACTCAAGAATGGGCGGGGCCTCAGGGTGAATGCTGGTTTCTCCTACACTGAACTTTGTACAACGTGCCAACCACAAGGATTCTTGCCATGGGTAAGGAGGAGTTCTTATTTCTGCATGACGCGCACCCCTGGGCAGTGATTGGAGATAAGGTCTCGGTTCTGAAGCCTGAAAACTGAGGTAGGGAAGAGATCATGACCTAAGGCCATGGCGGGTTTTATGTGCTCAGTGTGCGGTCAGCTTTCTGGGTGTTGGTCAGGAGGTCCGGGCTCAGGTTGTGTTCGACAGTGCATTAGTGCCCAGATTAGACTATATAATTTGGGTAAAGTCGAGTGCTGTGTAGGTTTACCCTCATTGAAGGTGCCTGGGCAGCTCATGAGGCAATAATTTTTGTTTTTCTAGAGGGCAGGCAGAGTGCTGCATTGTGGGTCCGGAATTGCCAAACTTGAGGGCTTCGGGGCCAGGAGTGTGAGGACGGACTTCTGAGAAGACAAGCTAGACTTGGGTTTCAGGGCGAGGGCACGGCAGGTACCCCCTGCAGATCTTAACCAATATCTCATGCATCTGAAGTCAGGGCGAGGATCAGACGTTGGCTCAGGTGGGAGTTTCTGTGCATTACGGCCGCTTCATGAAGGGAGCAGAGTCTCAAGGCCATTGAGGTTTTCCCACGTTGGGAGTTGTGTGATGCCCCCTTCCAGGATTCCTTCTGCGGCACAATTGAGACCTGTTGGACAGCTCCAGGACATCCCATATGGAATGACTGCAGAGCACCTTTCGCGGATGGATGCCTTGGAAGCCCGCCTCCCATTCCTATGTCTCCTAGCAACAAGACAGTTTAGATCTGATGGCTCTGCCGGAGCAACCGGGGTGGCTGAGTTGAAATGGACTTTCCTGAGGATGGGTCCTAATGTGTTTTTGTGTCCATGAGGGCCTTGGAATGGGGCGGTGGCACCGGGACCCTGAAGTACTCTCCTAAGTTTTGGACATGGCTCCCATGCACAGGTTTCCTTGTGGAGACGAGATGAGTTCTGATGGGTGCCTCAGGAAAACCCTTATGCTCGTATTGGAATCAGGCTTTGGAGGACACATGCCTGTAACCCAAAGCAATGGATCCTATTATGGCCTAGGGTCCTGTCTGGTTCAATCTTCTTCTCTGGGGACATCCATCTATGGTATGAGTGGAGGTCGATTATCAGCTGGTGTCAGACAGCCCTTGTTTGTTCCGGGCGACCTAAACTATTAGGATGGCCTCAGGGACTTTGGAGGTTTCTCCTAATTTGTACGATTTTGGACCATGGAATGTGCAGAATTCCCATGGATTGGTAGGCACAGTCCTAATGTGTGGCTCCAAGGTCCCAGCCTGGAGGGTGTGTGGCCCAAGACTTTGAGGACAGAAGTCTGAAAACACAAACTCAGCTTAGGTTTGGGGACGTAGGTATGGCAGGCCCGATCTACAAACCATGAGTAGTACTCTTCAGGATATGAAGAAAGTGCGAGTCTGAGGCGCTTGCTCAGGCTTTTGTCTCTGGATTTTGTATCAGCGATGGCCGTGAAATGTCGGGGAGGCCTCATGGGCCATGGACGAATCTTCCTCTCTGAGGATTTGGCCCGATTCCCAATTGCTTTTCGTCAATCTTGGGATGGGAGGTCTCCTTTCAGTTTTGTTACCTCAGGTGTCCCACCAAGAGGAATTCCAAAGCCAAGCCGTGGGGAAGACTGAAGGGACAACCCGAGCTATCGTTAAAATTTGGGGCCTAGGGGCATGGCAAGCCCAATATTCTGTCTCTTCATCCAGCAACTGAGTGGTCTTACTCGAGGACTGGGCTCAGCCTGAGGGTCACAATGTGTGTTTGTGACCAATGTGGCCCGCGAGCATGGGCGGGGCCTCATGGGCCACACTGGTTTCAACTACACTGAACGTGGAAAACATGCCAACCACAAGGTTTCTTGCCATGGGGAAGGAGTTTTGATTTCTGCATCACCTTCAACCTGGGCAGTGATTGGAGGTAAGGTCTAGGTTCTGGAACCTGAAAACGGAGGTTGGGAAGAGATGAGGACCTAAGGCCATGGCGGCTCGATGTGCTCAGTGTGCGGCCAGCTGTCTGGGAGGGGCCAGGGCGTCCAGGCTCAGGCTGTGTCAGAAAGGGCATTAGTGCCCTGGTGAGCCTATGTATTTGGGGTACAGCCAAGGTCGGTGCAGGTTGATCCTCATTTGGGGTTACTGGGTAGCCCCAGAGGACAATGTTTTTCTTCTGGAGGGCAGGCAGAGTGCTGCATTGTAGTTCTTGATTGCCAAACTGGAGGGCTTGTGGGCCAGTAGTCTGACGACAAAAGTCTGAGAACACAAGCTAGGCTTAGGTTTCTGGGTGAGGCCATGGCAGGCACAATCTACAGACCTGAATCGAGATCTCGTGAATCTGAAGTCAGGGCGAGGATCAGACGATCGCTCAGGTTGGAGTTTCTGTCCCTGATGGCCCCTTCATGAATGGGGGGGCATCACGAGGCCATGGGGGTTTTCCCACGATAGGAGTTGTGAGAAGCTCCAAACTGCAGAGAGTCTTCTGCAGGACAATTGAGACCTGTTGTTTGGCTCCAGGCCAATGATTCTGAGTAGGGTTCTAAGGATGGATGGCTGGGTAGCCCACCTCGCATTCCAATTGTCTCCTAGCAACAAGACAGGTTAGATCTCCTGGATCTGTGGGGAGCAACCAAGGACGCTGCATTGAAATGGACACCCCTGGGGATGGGTCCTAATGTTCTTTTGTGTCTATGGAGACCTTGGAATGAAGCGGTGGCACTGGGGCCCTCAAGGGTTCTCCTAAACAGAGGCTTTGACACAGCTCCAACGTGCAAGTTTCCCATGTGTAGATGAGAAGTTTTCTGATGGGTGAGTCAAGAAACAGCTATATGCTGCTTTTGAAATCCAGGCCGCTGAGGAGAGATGCCTGGAAACCAAAGCAATGGATCTGATTAGTGCCTAGGGGCCTGTTCTTTCCTTTTTACCTCTGGGGACATCTGTCTATGGGTCTGAGTGCAAGTAGGTGCTCAGTTGGGCTCACATTGCCCCTGTTTTTTCCTGGGAAGCCACCACTATTGAGATGGATCAGGGATTTTGGAGGTTTATCCTATGAGAAGGGTTGTGGCCATTGGAATGGGCACACACAATTCCCTTGGAGAGGGCAAGTACAGTCCTCAGGTTTGGCTCCAGGGGCCTTAGCCTGTAGGTTGTGTAGGCCAGGGCTGTTTGGACAGTTGTCTGAAAACACAAACTCGGCTTATGTTTCGGGTCATAGGTATGGCAGGACTGATCTACAGACCATGAGGAGAACTCTTCGGGATTTGAAAGAAGGGCGAGTGTGAGGCTCCTGCTCAAGTTTTTGTCTCTGGATATCGTGTCACTCATGGTCATGGAATATCTGCGTGACTTCATGGGAAATAGACGAGTCTTACTCTCTGGTGGTTTGGCCTCGTCGAAAGAGTTTGGTGTCATTCTGTGGGCTGGATGAAGTCCGTTTTTTTTTTTTGTTGTTGTTGTTGTTTTCTTTTTTAAGCTCAGGTGTCCCACCAAATGAGGGATTCCAGAGTAGAGCCCTGGGGTGGGGCGACTGGACAATCAGAAATCTGGTTAAAAATTGGGGCCTAGGGACATGTCAAGCCCATTATGACATCTAATGGTCCAGCAACTGAGAGGACTTACTAGATGACAGGACTCATGCTGAGGGTCACAGTGCGTGTGTATGCCCTCGTCGCACTCAAGAATGGGCGGGGCCTCAGGGTGAATGCTGGTTTCTCCAAAACTGAACTTTGTACAACGTGCCAACCACAAGGGTTCTTGCCATGGGTAAGGAGGAGTTCTTATTTCTGCATGACGCTCACCCCTGGGCAGTGATTAGAGATAAGGTCTCGGTTCTGAAGCCTGAAAACTGAGGTAGGGAAGAGATCATGACCTAAGGCCATGGCGGGTTTTATGTGCTCAGTGTGCGGTCAGCTTTCTGGGTGTTGGTCAGGAGGTCCGGGCTCAGGTTGTGTTCGACAGTGCATTAGTGCCCAGATTAGACTATATAATTTGGGTAAAGTCGAGTGCTGTGTAGGTTTACCCTCATTGAAGGTGCCTGGGCCCTCATGAGGCAATAATTTTTGTTTTTCTAGAGGGCAGGCAGAGTGCTGCATTGTGGGTCCGGAATTGCCAAACTTGAGGGCTTCGGGGCCAGGAGTGTGAGGACAGAAGTCTGAGAAGACAAGCTAGACTTGGGTTTCAGGGCGAGGGCACGGCAGGTACCCCCTGCAGATCTGAACCAATATCTCATGCATCTGAAGTCAGGGCGAGGATCAGACGTTGGCTCAGGTGTGAGTTTCTGTGCATTACGGCCGCTTCATGAAGGGAGCAGAGTCTCGAGGCCATTGAGGTTTTCCCTCGTTGGGAGTTGTGTGATGCCCCCTTCCAGGATTCCTTCTGCGGGACAATTGAGACCTGTTGGACAGCTCCAGGACATCCCATATGGAATGACTGCAGAGCACCGTTCGCGGATGGATGCCTGGGAAGCCCGCCTCCCATTCCAATTGTCTCCTAGCAACAAGACAGTTTAGATCTGATGGCTCTGCTGGAGCAACCGGGGTGGCTGAGTTGAAATGGACTTTCCTGAGGATGGGTCCTAATGTGTTTTTGTGTCCATGAGGGCCTTGGAATGGGGCGGTGGCACCGGGACCCTGAAGTACTCTCCTAAGCTTTGGACATGGGTCCCATGCACAGGTTTCCTTGTGGAGACGAAATGAGTTCTGATGGGTGCCTCAGGAAAACCCTTATGCTCTTATTGGAATCAGGCTTTGGAGGACACATGCCTGTAACCCAAAGCAATGGATCCTATTATGGCCTAGGGTCCTGTCTGGTTCAATCTTCTTCTCTGGGGACATCCATCTATGGTATGAGTGGAGGTCGATTATCAGCTGGTGTCAGACAGCCCTTGTTTGTTCCGGGCGACCTAAACTATTAGGATGGCCTCAGGGACTTTGGAGGTTTCTCCTAATTTGTACGATTTTGGACCATGGAATGTGCAGAATTCCCATGGATTGGTAGGCACAGTCCTAATGTGTGGCTCCAAGTTCCCAGCCTGGAGGGTGTGTGGCCCAAGACTTTGAGGACAGAAGTCTGAAAACACAAACTCAGCTTAGGTTTGGGGACGTAGGTATGGCAGGCCCGATCTACAAACCATGAGAAGTACTCTTCAGGATATATAGAAAGTGCGAGTCTGAGGCGCTTGCTCAGGCTTTCGTCTCTTGATTTTGTATCAGCGATGGCCGTGAAATGTCGGGGAGGCCTCATGGGCCATGGACGAATCTTCCTCTCTGAGGATTTGGCCCGATTCCCAATTGATTTTCGTCAATCTGGGGATGGGATGTCTCCTTTCAATTTTGTTACCTCAGGTGTCCCACCAAAAGAGGAATTCCAAAGCCAAGCCGTGGGGAAGACTGAAGGGACAACCCGAAATATGGTTAAAAATTGGGGCCTAGCGGCATGGCAAGCCAAATACGCTGTCTCTTCATCCAGCCACTGAGTGGCCTTACTCGAGGACTGGGCTCAGCCTGAGTGTCACAATGTGTGTTTGTGACCAATGTGGCCCGCGAGCATGGGCGGGGCCTCATGGGCCACACTGGTTTCAACTACACTGAACGTTGGAAAACATGCCAACCACAAGGTTTCTTGCCATGGGGAAGGAGTTTTGATTTCTGCATCACCTTCAACCTGGGCAGTGATTGGAGGTAAGGTCTAGGTTCTGAAACCTGAAAACCGAGGTTGGGAAGAGATGAGGACCTATGGCCATGGCGGCTCGATGTGCTCAGTGTGCGGCCAGCTGTCTGGAGGGTCCAGGGGGTCCAGGCTCAGGCTGTGTCAGAAAGGGCATTAGTGCCCTGGTGAGCCTATGTATTTGGGGTACAGCCAAGGTCGGTGCAGGTTGATCCTCATTTGGGTTTACTGTGTAGCCCCAGAGGACAATGTTTTTCCTCTGGAGGGCCGGCAGAGTGCTGCATTGTAGTTCTGGATTGGAAAACTGGAGGGCTTGTGGGCCAGTAGTCTGACGACCAAAGTCTGAGAACTCAAGCTAGGCTTAGGTTTCTGGGTGAGGCCATGGCAGGCACAATCTACAGACCTGAATCGAGATCTCGTGCGCCTGAAGTCAGGGCGAGGATCAGACGATCGCTCAGGTTGGAGTTTCTGTCCCTGATGGCCCCTTCATGAATGGGGGGGGCAACACGAGGCCATGGGTGTTTTCCCACGATGGGAGTTGTGAGAAGCTCCAAACTGCAGAGAGTCTTCTGCAGGACAATTGAGACCTGTTGTTGGGCTCCAGGCAAATGATTCTGAGCAGGGTTCTAATGGCTGGGTAGCCCACCTGCATTCCAATTGTCTCCGAGCAACCAGACAGGCTAGATCTCCTGGATCTGTGGGGAGCAACCGAGGACGCTGAGTTGAAATGGACACCCCTGGGGATGGGTCCTAACGTGCTTTTGTGTCTATGGAGACCTTGGAATGAAGCGGTGGCACTGGGGCCCTAAAGGGTTCTCCTATACAGAGGATTTGACACAGCTCCAACGTGCAGGTTTCCCATGTGTAGATGAGATGTTTTCTGATGGGTGAGTCAAGAAACAGCTATATGCTGCTTTTGAAATCCAGGCGTCTGAGGAGAGATGACTGGAAACCAAAGCAATGGATCTGATTAGTGCCTAGGGGCCTGTTCTTTCCTTTTTACCTCTGGGGACATCTGAATATGGGTCTGAGTTCAGGTAGGTGCTCAGTTGGGCTCAGATTGCCCCTGTTTTTCCTGGGAAGCCACCACTATTGAGATGGATCAGGGACTTTGGAGGTTTATCCTATTAGAAGGGTTGTGGTCATTGGAATGGGCACACACAATTCCCTTGGAGAGGGCAAGTACAGTCCTCAGGTTTAGCTCCAGGGGCCTGAGCCTGTAGGTTGTGTAGTCCAGGGCTGTTTGGACAGTTGTCTGAAAACACAAACTCGGCTTATGTTTCGGGTCATAGGTATGGCAGGACTGATCTACAGACCATGAGGAGAACACTTCGGGATTTGAAAGAAGGGCGAGTGTGAGGCTCCTGCTCAAGTTTTTGTCTCTGGATATCGTGTCACTCATGGTCGTGGAATTTCTGGGTGACTTCATGGGAAATGGACGAGTCTTACTCTCTGGTGGTTTGGCCCCGTCCAAAGAGTTTGGGGTCATTTTGTGAACTGGAAGAAGTCCGTTTTTTTTTTGTTGTTGTTGTTTTCATTTTTAACCTCAGGTGTCCCACCAAATGATGGATTCCAGAGTAGAGGCCTGGTGAGGTGCGACTGGACAATCACAAATCTGGTTAAAAATTGGGGCCTAGGGACATGTCAAGCCCATTATGACATCTAATGGTCCAGCCACTGAGAGGACTTACTAGAGGACAGGACTCATGCTGAGGGTCACAGTGCGTGTGTATGCCCTCGTCGCACTCAAGAATGGGCGGGGCCTCAGGGTGAATGCTGGTTTCTCCTACACTGAACGTTGGACAACGTGCCAACAACAAGGGTTCTTGCCATGGGTAAGGAGGAGTTCTGACTTCTGCATCACACTCACCCCTGGGCAGTGATTGGAGATAAGGTCTCGGTTCTGAAGCCTGAAAACTGTGGTAGGGAAGAGATCATGACCTAAGGCCATGGCGGGTTTTATGTGCTCAGTGTGCGGTCAGCTTTCTGGGTGTTGGTCAGGAGGTCGGGGCTCAGGTTGTGTTCGACAGTGCAGTAGTGCCCAGGTTAGACTATATAATTTGGGAAAGTCGAGTTCTGTGTAGGTTTACCCTCATTTAAGGGTCCTGGGCAGCTCAGGAGGCAATAATTTTTTTTCTAGAGGGCAGGCACAGTGCTGCATTGTGGGTCCGGAATTGCCAAACTTGAGGGCTTCGGGGCCAGGAGTGTGAGGACAGAAGTCTGAGAAGACAAGCTAGACTTGGGTTTCAGGGCGAGGGCACGGCAGGTACCCCCTGCAGATCTGAACCAATATCTCATGCATCTGAAGTCAGGGCGAGGATCAGCCGTTGGCTCAGAATGGAGTTTCTGAGCATGAGGGCCGCTTCATGAAGGGAGCGGAATTCGAGGCCATTGAGGTTTTTTCACGTTGGGAGTTGTGAGATGCCCACTTCAAGGATTCCTCCTGCGGGACAATTGAGACCTGTTGGACAGCTCCAGGACATCCCATATGGATTGACTCCAGAGCACCGTTCGTGGATGGATGCCTGGGAAGCCCGCCTCGCATTCCAATTGTCTCCTAGCAACAAGACAGTTTAGATCTGATGGCTCTGCCGGAGCAACCGGGGTGGCTGAGTTGAAATGGACTTTCCTGAGGATGGGTCCTAATGTGTTTTTGTGTCCATGAGGGCCTTGGAATGGGGCGGTGGCACCGGGACCCTGAAGGACTCTCCTAAGCTTTGGACATGGCTCCCATGCACAGGTTTCCTTGTGGAGACGAGATGAGTTCTGATGGGTGCCTCAGGAAAACCCCTATGCTCGCATTGGAATCAGGCTTTGGAGGACACATGCCTGTAACCCAAAGCAATGGATCCTATTATGGCCTAGGGTCCTGTCTGGTTCAATCTTCTTCTCTGGGGACATCCACCTATGGTATGAGTGGAGGTCGATTATCAGCTGGTGTCTGACAGCCTTTGTTTGTTCCGGGCGACCTACACTATTGGGATGGCCTCAGGGACTTTGGAGGTTTCTCCTAATTTGTACGATTTTGGACCATGGAATGGGCAGAATTCCCATGGATTGGTAGGCACAGTCCTAATGTGTGGCTCCAGGGGCCCAGCCTGGAGGGTGTGGGGCCTACGACTTTGAGGACAGAAGTCTGAAAAGACAAACTCAGCTTTGGTTTGGGGACGTGGGTATGGCAGGCCCGATCTACAAACCATGAGAAGAACTCTTCAGGATATGAAGAAAGTGCGAGTCTGAGGCGCTTGCTCAGGCTTTCGTCTCTGGATTTTGTATCAGCGATGGCCGTGGAATGTCGGGGAGGCCTCATGGGCCATGGACGAATCTTCCTCTCTGAGGATTTGGCCCGATTCCCAATTGCTTTTAGTCAATCTGTGGGATGGGAGGTCTCCTTTCAGTTTTGTTACCTCAGGTGTCCCACCAAAAGAGGAATTCCAAAGCCAAGCCGTGGGGAAGACTGAAGGGACAACCCGAGCTATGGTTAAAATTTGGGGCCTAGGGGCATGGCAAGCCCAATATTCTGTCTCTTCATCCTGCCACTGAGTGGCCTTACTTGAGGACTGGGCTCAGCCTGAGCGTCACAATGTGTGTTTGTGACCAATGTGGCCCGCGAGCATGTGCGGGGCCTCATGGGCCACAGTGGTTTCAACTACACTGAACGTTGGACAACATGCCAACCACAAGGTTTCTTGCCATTGGGAAGGAGTTCTGATTTCTGCATCACCTTCAACCCTGGGCAGTGATTTGAGATAAGGTCTAGGTTCTGAAACATGAAAACCGAGGTTGGGAAGAGATGACGACCTAAGGCCATGGCGGCTCGATGTGCTCAGTGTGCGGCCAGCTGTCTGGGAGGGTCCAGGGGGTCCAGGCTCAGGCTGTGTCAGAAAGGGCATTAGTGCCCTGGTCAGCCTATGTATTTGGGGTACAGCCAAGGTCGGTGCTGGTTGATCCTTATTTGGGGTTACTGGGTAGCCCCAGAGGACAATGTTTTTCTTCTGGTGGTCAGGCAGAGTGCTGCATTGTAGTTCTGGATTGCCAAACTGGAGGGCTTGTGGGCCAGTAGTCTGACGACAAAAGTCTGAGAACACAAGCTAGGCTTAGGTTTCTGGGTGAGGCCATGGCAGGCACAATCTACAGACCTGAATCGAGATCTCGTGCATCTGAAGTCAGGGCGAGGATAAGACGATCACTCAGGTTGGAGTTTCTGTCCCTGATGGCCCCTTCATGAATGGGGGGGCCTCACGAGGCCATGGGTGTTTTCCCACGATGGGAGTTGTGAGAAGCTCCAAACTGCAGAGAGTCTTCTGCAGGACAATTGAGACCTGTTGTTTGGCTCCAGTCCAATGATTCTGAGCAGGGTTTTAAGGATGGATGGCTGGGTAGCTCACCTCACATTCCAATTGTCTCCTAGCAACCAGACGGGTTAGATCTCCTGGATCTGTGGGGAGCAACCGAGGACACTGAGTTGAAATGGACACCCCTGGAAATGGGTCCTAACTTGCTTTTGTGTCTATGGAGACCTTGGAATGAAGCGGTGGCACTGGGGCCCTAAAGGGTTCTCTTAAACAGAGGCTTTGGCACAGCTCCAACGTGCAAGTTTCCCATGTATAGATGAGATGTTTTCTGATGGGTGAGTCAAGAAACAGCTATATGCTGCTTTTGAAATCCAGGCCTCTGAGGAGAGATGCCTGGAAACCAAAGCAATGGATCTGATGAGTGCCTAGGGGCCTCTTCTTTCCTTTTTACCTCTGGGGACATCGGTCTATGCGTCTGAGTGCAGGTAGGTGCTCAGTTGGGCTCAGATTGCCCCTGTTTTTCCTGGGAAGCCACCACTATTGAGATGGATCAGGGATTTTGGAGGGTTATCCTATTAGAAGGGATGTGGCCATTGGAATGGGCACACACAATTCCCTTAGAGAGGGCAAGTACAGTCCTCAGGTTTGGCTCCAGGGGCCTGAGCCTGTAGGTTGTGTAGGCCAGGGCTGTTTGGACAGTTGTCTGAAAACACAAACTCGGCTTATGTTTCGGGTCATAGGTATGGCAGGACTGATCTAGAGACCATGAGGAGAACTGTTCGGGATTTGAAAGAAGGGCGAGTGTGAGGCTCCTGCTCAAGCTTTTCTCTCTGGATATCGTGTCACTCATGGTCGTGGAATTTCTGGGTGACTTCATGGGGAATGGACGAGTCTCACTCTCTAGTGGTTTGGCCCCGTCCAAAGAGTTTGGGGTCATTTTGTGGACTGGAAGAAGTCCGTTTTTGTTGTTGTTTTTGTTGTTGTTGTTTTCTTTTTTAACCTCAGGTGTCCCACCAAATGATGGATTCCAGAGTAGAGCCCTGGTGAGGGGCGACTGGACAATCAGAAATCTGTTTAAAAATTGGGGCCTAGGGACATGCCAAGCCCATTATGACATCTAATGGTCCAGCCTTTGAGAGGACTTACTAGAGGACAGGACTCATGCTGAGGGTCACAGACCATGAGGAGAACTCTTCGGGATTTGAAAGAAGGGCGAGTGTGAGGCTCCTGCTCAAGTTTTTGTCTCTGGATATCGTGTCACTCATGGTCGTGGAATTTCTGGGTGACTTCATGGGAAATGGACGAGTCTTACTCTCTGGTGGTTTGGCCACGTCCAAAGAGTTTGGGGTCATTCTGTGGGCTGGAAGAAGTCCGTTTTTTTTGTTGTTGTTGTTGTTTTTTTCTTTTTTAACCTCAGGTGTCCCACCAAAAGATGGATTCCAGAGTAGAGCCCTGGGGAGGGGCGACTGGACAATCAGAAATCTGGTTAAAAATTTGGGCCTAGGGACATGTCAAGACCATTATGACATCTAATAGTCTGTGGGATGGGAGGTCTCCTTTCAGGTTTGTTACCTCAGATGTCCCACCAAAAGTGGAATTCCAAAGCAAAGCCGTGGGGAGGACTGAAGGGACAACCCGAACTATGGTTAAAATTTGGGGCCTAGGGGCATGGCAAGCCCAATATGCTATCTCTTCATCCAGCCACTGAGTGGCCTTACTTGAGGACTGGGCTCAACCTGAGGGTCACAATGTATGTTTGTGACCAATGTGGCCCACGAGAATGGGCGGGGCCTCATGGGCCACACTGGTTTCAACTACACTGAACGTTGGACAACATGCCAGAAGGAGTTCTGATTTCTGCATCACCTTCAACCCTGGGCAGTGATTGGAGATAAGGTCTAGGTTCTGAAACCTGAAAACCGATGTTGGGAAGAGATGACGACCTAAGGCCATGGCGGCTCGATGTGCTCAGTGTGCGGCCAGCTGTCTGGGAAGGTGGAGGGGGTCCAGGCTCAGGCTGTGTCAGAAAGGGCATTAGTGCCCTGGTCAGCCTATGTATTTGGGGTACAGCCAAGGTCTGTGCAGGTTGATCCTCATTTGGGGTTACTGGGTAGCCCCAGAGGACAATGTTTTTCTTCTGGAGGGCAGGCAGAGTGCTGCATTGTAGTTCTGGATTGCCAAACTGGAGGGCTTGTGGGCCAGTAGTCTGACGACAAAAGTCTGAGAACACAAGCTAGGCTTAGATTTCTAGGTGAGGCCATGGCAGGCACAATCTACAGACCTGAATCGAGATCTCGTGCATCTGAAGTCAGGGCGAGGTTCAGACGATCGCTCAGGTTGGAGTATCTGTCCCTGATGACCCCTTCATGAATGGGGGGGGGCATCACGAGGCCATGGGTGTTTTCCCACGATGGGAGTTGTGAGAAGCTCCAAACTGCAGAGAGTCTTCTGCAGGACAATTGAGACCTGTTTTTTGGCTCCAGGCCAATGATTCTGAGCAGGGTTCTAAGGATGGATGGCTGGGTAGCTCACCTCGCATTCCAATTGTCTCCTAGCAACCAGACAGGTTAGTTCTCCTGGATCTGTGGGGAGCAACCGAGGACGCTGAGTTGAAATGGACACCCCTGGGGATGGGTCCTAATGTGCTTTTTTGTCTATGGAGACCTTGGAATGAAGCGGTGGCACTGTGGCCCTAAAGGGTTCTCCTAAACAGAGGCTTTGACACAGCTCCAACATGCAAGTTTCCCATGTGTAGATGAGAAGTTTTCTGATGGGTGAGTCAAGAAACAGCTATATGCTGCTTTTGAAATCCAGTCCTCTGAGAAGAGATGCCTGGAAACCAAAGCAATGGATCTGATTAGTGCCTAGGGGCCTTTTCTTTGCTTTTTACCTCTGGGGACATGTCTATGAGTCTGAGTGCAGGTAGGTGCTCAGTTGGGCTCAGATTGCCCCAGTTTTTCCTGGGAGGCCACCACTATTGAGATGGATCAGGGACTTTGGAGGTTTATCCTATTAGAAGGGTTGTGGCTATTGGAATGGGCACACATAATTCCCTTGGAGAGGGCAAGTACAGTCCTCAGGTTTGGCTCCAGGGGCCTGAGCGTGTAGGTTGTGTAGGCCAGGGCTGTTTGGACAGTTGTCTGAAAACACAAACTCGGCTTATGTTTCGAGTCATAGGTATTGCAGGACTGATCTAGAGACCATGAGGAGAACTCTTCTGGATTTGAAAGAAGGGCGAGTGTGAGGCTCCTGCTCAAGTTTTTGTCTCTGGATATCGTGTCACTCATGGTCGTGGAATTTCTGGGTGACTTCATGGGAAATGGACGAGTCTTACTCTCTGGTGGTTTGGCCCCGTCCAAAGAGTTTGGGGTCATTCTGCGGGCTGGAAGAAGTCCGTTTTATTTTGTTGTTGTTGTTGTTGTTTTCTTTTTTAACCTCAGGTGTCCCACCAAATGATGGATTCCAGAGTAGAGCCCTGGGGAGGGGCGACTGGACAATCAGAAATCTGGTTAAAAATTGGGGCCTAGGGACATGCCAAGCCCATTATGACATCTAATGGTCCAGCCACTGAGAGGACTTACTAGAGGACTGGACTCATGCTGAGGTTCACAATGCGTGTTTATGCCCTCGTCGCACTCAAGAATGGGCGGGGCCTCAGGGTGAATGCTGGTTTCTCCTACACTGATCGTTGGACAACGTGCCAACCACAAGGCTTCTTGCCATGGGTAAGGAGGCATTCTGATTTCTGCATCACACTCACCCCTGGGCAGTGATTGGAGATAAGGTCTCGGTTCTGAAGCCTGAAAACTGAGGTAGGGAAGAGATGATGACCTAAGGCCATGGCGGGTTTTATGTGCTCAGTGTGCGGTCAGCTTTCTGGGTGTTGGTCAGGAGGTCCGGGCTCAGGTTGTGTTCGACAGTGCATTAGTGTCCAGGTTAGAATATATAATTTGGGTAATGTCGAGTGCTGTGTAGGTTTACCCTCATTTAAGGTGCCTGGTCAGCTCATGAGGCAATAATTTTTTTTCTAGAGGGCAGGCAGAGTGCTGCATTGTGGGTCCGGATTTGCCCAACTTCAGGGCTTCGGGGCCAGGAGTGTGAGGACGGAAGTCTGAGAAGACAAGCTGGACTTGGGTTTCAGGGCGAGGGCACGGCAGGTACCCCCTGCAGATCTGAACCAATATCTCATGCATCTGAAGTCAGGGCGAGGATCAGACTTTGGCTCAGGTTGGAGTTGCTGTGCATGACGGCCGCTTCATGAAGGGAGTGGAATCTCGAGGCCATTGGGGTTTTCCCACGTTGGGAGTTGTGGGATGCCCCCTTCAAAGATTTCTTCTGCGGGACAATTGAGACCTGTTGGACAGCTCCAGGACATCCCATATGGAATGACTCCAGAGCACCGTTCGCGGATGGAAACTGGGAAGCCCGCCTTGTATTCCAATTGTCTCCTAGCAACAAGACAGTTTAGATCTGATGGCTCTGCGGGAGCAACCGGGGTTGCTGTGTTGAAATGGACTTTCGTGAGGATGGGTCCTAATGTGTTTTTGTGTCCATGAGGGCCTTGGAATGGGGCGGTGGCACCGGGACCCTGAAGTACTCTCCTTAGCTTTGGGCATGGCTCCCATGCACAAATTTCCCTGTGGATACGAGATGAGTTCTGATGGGTGCCTCAGGAAAACCCCTATGCTCGTATTGGAATCAGGTTTTGAGGACACATGCCCGTAACCCAAAGCAATGGATCCTATTATGGCCTAGGGTCCTGTCTGGTTCAAATTCTTCTCTGGGGACATCCATCTATGGTATGAGTGGAGGTCGATTATCAGCTGGTGTCAGACATCCCTTGTTTGTTCTGGGCGACCTACACTATTGGGATGGCCTCAGGGACTTTGGAGGTTTCTCCTAATTTGTACGATCTTGGACCATGGAATGGGCAGAATTCCCATGAATTGGTAGACACAGTCCTACTGTGTGGCTCCAGGGGCTCAGCCTGGAGGGTGTGTGGCCTACGACTTTGAGGACTGAAGTCTGAAAACACAAACTCAGCTTAGGTTTGGGGACGTAGGTATGGCAGGCCCGATCTACAAACCACGAGAAGAACTCTTCAGGATATGAAGAAAGTGCGAGTCTGAGGCGCTTGCTCAGGCTTTTGTCTCTGGATTTTGTATCAGCGACGGCCGTGGAATGTCGGGGAGGCCTCATGGCCATGGACGAATCTTCCTCTCTGAGGATTTGGCCCGATTCCCAATTGCTTTTCGTCAATGTGGGGGAAGGGAGGACTCATTTCAGTTTTGTTACCTCAGGTGTCCCACCAAAAGAGGAATTCCAAAGCCAAGCCGTGGGGAAGACTGAAGGGACAACCCGAACTATGGTTAAAAATTGGGGCTTAGGGGCATGGCAAGCCCAATATGCTATCTCTTCATCCAGCCACTGAGTGGCCTTACTTGAGGACTGGGCTCAGCCTGAGGGTCACAATGTGTGTTTGTGACCAATGTGGCTCACGAGCATGGGCGGGGCCACATGGGCCACACTGGTTTCAACTACACTGAACGTTGGACAACATGCCAACCACAAGGTTTCTTGCCATGGGGAAGGAGTTCTGATTTCTGCATCACCTTCAACCCTGGGCAGTGATTGGAGATAAGGTCTAGGTTCTGAAACCTGAAAACCGAGGTTGGGAAGAGATGACGACCTAAGGCCATGGCGGCTCCATGTGCTCAGTGTGCGGCCAGCTGTCTGGGAGGGGCCGTGGGTCCAGGCTCAGGCTGTGTCAGAAAGGGCATTAGTGCCCTGGTCAGCCTATGTATTGGGGGTACAGCCAAGGTCGGTGCAGGTTGATCCTCATTTGGGTTTACTGGGTAGCCCCAGAGGACAATGTTTTTCTTCTGGAGGGCTGGCAGAGTGCTGCATTGTAGTTCTGGATTGACAAACTGGAGGCCTTGTGGGCCAGTAGTCTGACGACAAAAGTCTGAGAACACAAGCTAGGCTTAGGTTTCTGGGTGAGGCCATGGCAGGCACAATCTACAGACCTGAATCGAGATCTCTTGCATCTGAAGTCAGGGCGAGGATCAGACGATCACTCAGGTTGGAGTTTCTGTCCCTGATGGCCCCTTCATGAATGGGGGGGCATCACGAGGCCATGGGTGTTTTCCCACGATGGGATTTGTGAGAAGCTTCAAACTCAGAGAGTCTTCTGCAGGACAATTGAGACCTGTTGTTTGGCTCCAGGCCAATGATTCTGAGCAGGGTTCTAAGGATGGATGGCTGGGTAGCCCACCTCGCATTCCAATTGTCTCCTAGCAACAAGACAGGTTAGATCTCCTGGATCTGTGGGGAGCAACCGAGGACGCTGAGTTGAAATGGACACCCCTGGGGATGGGTCCTAACGTGCTTTTGTGTCTATGGAGACCTTGGAATGAAGCGGTGGCACTGGGGCCCTAAAGGGTTCTCCTAAACAGAGGCTTTGACACAGCTCCAACGTGCAAGTTTCCCATGTGTACATGAGATTATTTTCTGATGTGTGGGTCAAGAAACAGCTATATGCTGCTTTTGAAATCCAGGCCTCTGAGGAGAGATGCCTGGAAACCAAAGCAATGGATCTGATTAGTGCCTAGGGGCCTTTTCTTTCCTTTTTACCTCTGGGGACATCTGTCTATGGGTCTGAGTGCAGGTATGTGCTCAGTTGGGCTCAGATTGCCCCTGTTTTTTCTGGGAAGCCACCACTATTGAGATGGATCAGGGACTTTGGAGGTTTATTCTATTAGAAGGGTTGTGGCCATTGGAATGGGCACACACAATTCCCTTGGAGAGGCAAGTACAGTCCTCAGGTTTGGCTCCAGGGGCCTGAGCCTGTAGGTTGTGTAGGCCTGGGCTGTTTGGACAGTTGTCTGAAAACACACACCCTCCAGGCTAGGGCCCGTGGAACCACACCTCAGGATTGTTCCTGCCCTCTCAAAGGGAATTCTTCATATTCCATTGGCCACAACCATATAAATCAGAGAAATCTCCAATGTCCCTGGGACCATCCCAATATTGTAGGCCGCTTGGAACAAACAGGGGTGATCTGACACTAGCTGAGCAACTAGCTCCACACAGACTCGGAGACAGATGTCCCCAGAGAAGAACATTGAACTGGACAGGCCTCTAGGCCCTAATCAGATCCATTGCTTTGGTTTCCAGGCATCTCTTCTCAGAGGCCTGGTTTCCAATACCAGCCTATGGGGTTTCCAGAGGCCCCTTCAGAGCAAGTCTTGTCTGCACATTGGAAACTTGCTCGTGGAGCTATGTCAGAACCTCAGAGGCCTGGTTTTCAATACCACCATATGGGGGTTTCCTGAGTCATCAGTCAGAACAAATGTCTTCTCCACATGGGAAACGTGCTCTTTCAAGCTGTGTCAAAACCTCCGGCTAGGAAAATCCTTCAGGGCCCCGGTGCCACCACCTCATTCCAAGGTCTCCATGGACACAATCCCACATTAGGACCCATCTGCAGGAGAGTCTATTTCAACTCAGTGCCCTTGGGTGCTCCCCTAGATCCAGCAGATCGAACCTATCTTGTCACTAGTAGACAATTTGAATGTGAGGCGGGCTGGCTAGGCATCCATCTGTAGAAAACTACTCTGAAGTAATTCCATATGGGACGTCCTGGAGCCATCCAACATGTCACAGCTGTCCTGCAGAAGGAATCCTTGCGCTTTGGAGCACCTCACAACTCCCATCATGGGAAAAGCTCTGTGGCCTCGTGGTGCACCGTCCCCTTCATGAAAGAGCCATCTTGGACAGAAACTCCAACCTGAGCCAACGTCTAATCCTCGCCCTGACTTCAGATGCACGAAATCTTGATTCAACTCTGCAGAGTGTGCCTGCCAAAACCCCGCCCCGAAGCAAAACCTAGCTATTGTTCTCAGACTTCGTCCTCACACTCCGAGCCCACCAGCCCTCCAGTTAGGGAATTCTGGAGAGACACAATGCAGCACTCTGACTGCCCTCCAGAGGAGAAACTTTGTCCTATGGGGCTAACCAGAAACACCAAATGAGGATCAACCTGCATGCCACTTGACTCTACCCCAATTATACAGTTTCGCTTCGGCGTTAATGCCCTGTCTTGCACAGCCTGAGGTCTGAATTCCCAACCGACACCCAGACAACTGGCTGTACACTGAGCACATCAGACCCGCCTTGGCTTTAGGTCATCATCTCTTCCCAACCTTGGTTTTCAGGCTTCAGAACCTAGACCTTATATATACTCACTACCCAGGGGTGAACGTGATGCAGAAATGAAACTCCTTCTTCCTCAAGGTAAGAAACCTTGTGGTTGGCATGTTTTCCAACGTTCAGTGTAGGAGAATCCAGTGTAGCCCATGAGGCCCCGCCCATGCTTGAGAACCGCAATGGGCACAAACACATTGGGACCCTCAGTGTGAGCCCTGTCCTCAAGTAAAGCCTCTCAGGGGCTGGACCAAGAACCCGCATTGCCATCCCTAGTCCCCCAATATTAATGAGAGGTTGAGAGGTCTAGTCACCCCTATTCAGGTCTCTGCTCTGGAACCCCTGAGGAAAAAAATATCGAAGGGTCTCCTCCATCCCCTGAATGAGCCCCAAAACTTGGGATCTGACCAAATCTTAAAAGAGAAAGAATCATCCATGGCCAAAGAGGCCATCCCGTCATTCCATGGCCACCATAGACACAAAATCTAGAGACAAAAGCCTGGAGATATGCCTCACACTTGCCCTTTGTTCATAGCCTGAAAAATTCTCCTCACGGTCTATAGATCAGGCCTGTCATACCTACGTCCCCCAACCTAAGCTGAGTTTGGGTTTTCAGATTTCTGTCCCCACTGTCCTGGCCCACACACCTTCCAGGCTGGGGCCCCTGGAGCCATGCCTCAGGACTGTGCCTGCCTTCTCCAAGCAAATTCTGCCCATTCCATTGGCCAAAACCCTAAAGATTAGGAGAACACTCCAACGTCCCTGAGGCCATCCCAATAGTGTTGGCCACTCAGGGCAAACAGGGTGATCTGTCCCAAGATGAGCAACTACCTCAACTCAGACCCATAGACAGATAACCCCAGAGAAGAAGATTGAACCGGACAGGCACCTAGGCCCTAATCAGATCCATTGCTTTTGATTCCAGGCATCTCTCCTCAGAGGCCTGGTTTCCAATACCAGCATATGTGTTCTTCTGGAGGTACCAGTCTGAACAAATCTCATTTCCACATGGGAAACATGCATTTTGGAGCTGTGTCACAACCTCCAGTTAAGGGAAACCTTCAGGTCCCAGCAGCCAACACCCCATTCCAAGGTCTCCATGGACACAAACCCACATTATGACCCATCCGCAGGCGAGTCCATTTCAACACATCCCCTTTGGTTGCTCCCCAAAAGAAGCAGATCGAACCTGCCTTGTCACTAGGAGACAATAGGAATGTGAGGCGGGCACTCCAGGAATCCATCCTTAGAACCCTGCACTGCCGTGGTTCCGCATGGGACGTCCTGGAGCAATCTGACCGGTCTCGACTGTCCCGTAGAAGGAATCCTTGCCGATTGCAGCAACTTACAATGCCAATCGTGGGAAAGTCTCCATAGCCCCATGATGCGCCCCACCATCGTGAAGGGGCCATCCTGAACAGAAACTTCAACCTGAGCCTACATCTGATCCTCGCCCTGACTTCAGATGCATGAGATTTAGATTTAGCTCTACAGAGTGTGCCTGCCATGATCTTGACCCAAAACCTAAGCCTAGCTTGTGTTCTCACACTTCCTTCCTCACAATTCTGGCCCACAAGCCCTCCAGTGTGAGAATTCCGTCGCCACAATGCAGCACTCTTCCTTCCCTCCAGAAGAAAAACGTTGCCCCTGGGGCTACCCAGAAACGCCAAATGAGGATCAACCTGCATGCCACTCAACTTTACTCCAATTATACAGTCTAAGCTTGGCACTAATGCCCTGTCTGACACAGCCTGAGCCTGGACCTCCTGGATGACACCCAGAAAGGTGGTGTCACACCTAAGGACTGTGCCAGTGCTCTCCAAGGGAACTCTGCCCGTTTCATTTGCCACAACCTTACAGATTAGGAGAAACCTCCAATTCCCAAGACCAGCCCAATAGTGTTGGCCTCCCCCAACAAACATGGGTGATCTGACACAAGCTGAGCAGTGACCTCCATTCTGAATCTTAGACAGAGACACTCAGAGGAGAATATTGAAAAGGACAGGCCCCTAGACCGTAATCAGATCCATTGCTTTGGATTCCAGGCATTGTTCCCCAGATGCTTGGTTTCCAATACCAGGTTGTGGGGGTTTCAGAACAAATCTCGTCTCTACATGGGAAACTTGCTCTTTGGAGCTGCATCAAAACCTCAGGTTAGGAGAATTCTTCAGGGCAACAGAGCCACTGCCCCATTCCAAGGGATCCATGGACACAAATCCACATCATGACTTATCCTCATGAGATTCCATTTCAATTCAGCCCCCTCGGTTGTTCCCCCAGTGACAGCAGATCAAATCCTCCTTTTCACTAGGACACAACTGGAATGCAAGTTGGACTGCCCAGGCATCCATCATTAGAACTGTGCTTTGGAGCATTTCTTATGGGACGTCCTTGATCCATCCAAAAGGTCGTGACTGTCCCGCTGACGGAATCCTTGTGGTTTGGAGCATCACACACTCACAAAGTTGGAAATCTTCCATGGTTTCCTGATGCCCCCCCCACCTTCATGAAGGGGACATCATGTACAGAAACTCCAACCTAAGCCAACATCTGATCCTCGCCCTGACTTCAGATGCACGAGATCTCATTTCAGGTCTGTAGAGTGTGCCTGCCATGTCACCGCTGCGAATTCAAAGCTGAACTTGTGTTCTCAGACTTCTGTCCTAAAACACCTGGCCCACAAGCCCTGAACTTGGCAATTCTGGAGCCAGAATGCAGCACTCTGCCTGCCCTCCAGAAGAAAATCTTTGCCCTATGGGGCCAACCAGAAACCCCAAATGAGGACCAACCTTCACATCACTCGACTGTACCCCAATTATACAGTCTAGCCTGGGGACTAATGCCCTGCCTGACCCAGCCTGAGCCCAGACCTCATGATGCACACAGACATCTGGCCGCACACTAAGTGCATCGGACCCACCATGGCCTTAGGTCGTCATCTCTTACCAACCTCGGTTTTCAGGCTTCAGAATCTAGACCTTATCTCTACTCACTGCCATGCCGTGTACGTGATGCAGAAATCAGAACTCCTCCTTCCCCATGACCAGAAACCCTGTGGTTGGCATGTTGTCCAACGTGCAGTGTAGGAGAAACCAGCATGGCCCATGAGGCCTCAGACATGCTTGAGGGCTGCAATGGGCACAAACACACATTAGGATCTTAAGCATGAACCCTGGCCTCAAGTAAAGCCTCTCCGGGGCTGGACCAAGAGCCCACATATGGAGATTACCATGCCCCTACTCCCCAAGCCTTAACCAGTGCTTGAGAAGTCTAGTCACCCCTACTCAGATCTCTTCTCTAGAATCCCTCCTTGGTGGGACACATGAGGTTAAAAAAAAAATAGAGAAAGGACTCCTACCGTCCAAAGAATGACCGCAAACACTTGGAATTGGGCCAAATTCACAGAGAGAAATACTCGTCCATGGCTGATGAGGCCATCCTGGCATTCCACGGCCACCATTGACACAAAATCCGGAGACAAAAGCCTGAAAAAGCGCCACACACTCGCCCTTTGTTCAAAGCCTGAAAAATTCTCATGGTCTGTAGATCGGGCCTGCCATACCTATGTCCCCAAACCTAAGCCACGTTTGTGTTTTCAGACTTCTGTCTCCATTGTCCTGGCCCACACACCCTCAAGGCTTGGCCCCCTGGAGCCACACCTCAGGTCTGTGCCTGCCCTCTCCATGGGAATTCTGCTCATTCCTTTGGCACAACCTGACACATTAGGAGAAACATCCGAAGTCCCCGAAGTCCCCAATATTGTAGGATGTCCGGGACAAACAGGGACCATCTGCCACAAGCTGAGCCACTACCTCCAATCAGACCTGTAGATAGATATCCATAGAAAAGAAGATTGAACAGGACAGGCACCTAGGCCCTAAACGGATCCATTGCTTTTGTTTTCACGTATCTCTCCTCAGAGGCCTGGATTCCAATACCAGCACATGGGGGTTTCTGGAGCTACCAATCAGAACAAATCGCATGCCACATGGGAATCATGCTATATGGAACTGTGTCAAAACCTCCAGTTAGGAGAAAATTTCACGTCACTGGAGCCACCGCCCCATTCCAATGTCTCAATGGACACAATCCCACATTATGACCCATCCTCAGAAAAGTCCATTTCAACTCAAACCTGGCGGTTGCTCACCCAGTGCCAGCAGATCAAACCTGCTTTGTCACTAGGAGACAATTGGAATGCGAGTTCGTTGCCCAGGTTTCTGTTGTTAGAACTCTGCTCTGGAGAAATTCCTAATGGGGTGTCCTTGATCCATTCAACAGGTCTCAACTGTCCTGCAGAAGGAATCCTTGTGGTTTGCAGCATCACACACTTGCACCGTGGGAAAACCTCCATGGCCTCGTGATGCCTCCACCTTCAGGTAGAGGACATCATGGACAGAAACTCCCGTCTGATCCTCGCCCTGACTTCAGATGCATGAGATCTCAATTCAGCTCTGCAGAGTGTGCCTGCCTTGCCCTCGCCCCAAAACCTAAGCCAGCTCGCGTTCTCAGACTTCCGTCCTCACACTCCTGGCCCACAAGCCTTCCACTTTGGGAATTCTGGAGACAAAATGCAGCACTCTGCCTGCCCTCCAGAAGAGAGACTTTGCCCTAGGGGTCTACCCAGAAACATCAAATGAGGATCAACCTGCAATTCTCTAGACTGTACCCCAATTATACAGTCTAGCCTGGGCACTAATGCCCTGTCTGACACAGCCTGACCCCAGACCTCGTGACCGACACCCAGACACCTGGCCTCACACTGAACACATCGAACATGCCATGGCCTTAGGTCATCATCTCTTCCCAACCTTGGTCTTCAGGCTTCAGAACCTAGACATTATCTCCACTCACAACTAAGTAATGTACGTGATGCAGAAATCAGAACTTCACCTTCCCCATGACCAGAAACCTTGTGGTTGGCATGTTGTCCAACGTTCAGTATATGAGAACCCAGCATGGCCCATGAGGCCTCAGACATGCTTGAGGGCTGCGATGGGCACAAACACACATTAGGACCCTAAGCATGAACCCTGGCCTCAAGTAAAGCCTCTCCGGGGCTGGACCAAGAGCCTGCATATGGGACTTGCCATGCCCCTACTCCCCCAATCCTAGCCAGAGCTTGAGAAGTCTAGTCAACCTTATTCAGAGCTCTTTTCTGGAATCCCTCTTTGGTGGGACACATAAGGTAAAAAAAAAAAAAAAAAAAAACAAGATAAAGAAAAAAAAAAGAAGTAAGGACTCCTACCATCCAAAGAATGACCCCAAACACTTGGAATTTGGCCAAATCCACAGAGAGAAATACTCGTCCATGGTCGATGAGGCCAGCCTGACATTCCACGGCCACCATTGACACAAAATCCGGAGACAAAAACCTGAAAAAGCGCCACACACTTGCCCTTTGTTCAGAGCCCCCAAAATTCTCAAGGTCTGTAGATCGGGCCTGCCATACCTATGTCCCCAAACCTAAGCCGAGTTTGTGTTTTCAGACTTCTGTCTCCATTGTCCTCACCCACACACCCTAAAGGCTGGGCCCCATGGAGCCACACCTCAGGACTGTGCCTGCCCTCTCCAAGGGAATTCTGCTCATTCATTTGGCACAACCTGACAGATTAGGAGAATCATCCAAAATCTCTGAGGCCATCCCAATAGTGTAGAATGTCCTGGACATACAGGGACCCTCTGGCACAAGCTGAGCCACTACCTCCAATCAGAACCTTAGACAGATATCCATAGAAAAGAATATTGAACAAGACAGGCACCTAGGCCCTAATTGGATCCATTGCTTTTGTTTTCAGGCATCTCTCCTCAGAGGCCTGGATTCCAATACCAGCATAAGGGGGTTTCCAGAGCTACCTATCAGAAAAAATCTCGTCTCCACATGGGAATCTTGCTCTATGGAGCTGTGTCATAACCTCCAGTTAGGAGAAAACTTCAGGTCACTGGAGCCACTGCCCCATTTGAATATCTCCATGGACACAATCCCAAATTATGACCCATCCTCAGGAGAGTCCATTTCAACTAAACCCCCTCGGTTGCTACCCCAGAGCCAGCAGATTGAACCTGCCTTGTCGCTAGGAGACAATTGAAATGCGAGTTGGGCTCTTCAGGCATCCATCCTTAGAACCCTGCTCTTGCGTCGTTCCTTATGGGACATCCTTGAGCCATCCAATAGGTCTCGACTGTCCCACAGGAGTCCTTGTGCATGGACAACCTAACAACTCCTATCATGGAAAGCTTCCAAGGTCACATGATGCCCCCAATCTTCATGAAGGCAGATCATGGAAAGAAACTCCAACCTGAGCCAACAGCTGATCTTCGCCTTGACTTCAGATGCACGAGATCTTGATTCAGCTCTTCAGAGTGTACCTGCTGTGCCCTCACCCCAAAACCTAAGCGTAGCTAGTGTTCTCCGACTTCCGTCCTCACTCTCCTGGACCACACGCCCTCTTTTTTGGGATTTCCGATGACACAGTGCTGCACTCTGCCTGCCCTCTAGAAGAAAAATATTGCCCTATGGGTCTACCCAGAAACCTCAAATGAGGATAAACCTGCACGTCACTCAACTGTACACCAATTATATAGTCTAGCCTGTGCACTAATGCCCTGTCTGACAGAACCTGAGGCCTGAATTCCCAACCGACACCCAGACAGCTTGCAGTACACTGAGAACATCTGAACCGCCATGGCCTTAGGTTGCCATCTCTTTCCAACTTCGGTTTTCAGGCTACAGAATCCTAGACCTTATCTCTACTCACTTCCCATGGGTGAACGTGATGCAGAAATCAGAACTCCTCCTTCCCTCTCGCCAGAATCTTGTGGTTGGCATCTTGTCCAACGTTCAGTGTAGGACCCCTGTAGGGCCTACAGGGGTAGTAGTAGGGCCCCTGAGGGTAGTGTAGGGTCCCTGAGGCCCTGCCTATGCTTAAGAGCTGCGGTGGGCTCAAACACACATTGGGACCCTCAGTTTGAGCCCTGTCATCAAGTAAAGAATCTCAGTGGCTGGACCATGAGCCCACATATGGGGCCTGCCATGCCCCAAGTCACCCAATCTTAACCAGAGGTAGAGACATCTAGTCACCCCTACTCAGGGCTCTGGGGATTGGGCCATCCCAAGTGATTGGGGTCCAGAGAGAAAGACTCATCCATGGCCCATGAGGCCAGCCCGACATTCCACGGCCACTATTGACACAAAATCCAGAGACATAAGCTTCAGCAAGCGTTCACACTCACCCTTAGGTCATAGCCCAAAAAATTCTCCTCATAGTCTGTAGATTGGGCCTGCCATACCTACGTCCCCAAACCTAAGCCGAGTTTGTGTTTTCAGACTTCTATCCTGACATCCCTGTCCCACACACCCTCCAGACTGAGGCCCCTGGAGCCACACCTCAGGACTGTGCCTGCCCTCTTCAAGGAAATTCTTCCCATTCCATTGGCCACAACCCTACAGATAAGGAGAAACCTCCAAAGTCCCAGAGGCCATTCCAATAGTGTAGGCCACCCAGGACAAAGAGGGGCGATCTCTCACAAGCTGAGCAACGACGTCAACTCACCCGTAGACAGATAACCCAAGAGAAGAAGATTAAACTGGACTGGCCCCTAGAATGTAATTGGTTCCATTGCTTTTTTTTCTAAGCATCTCTCCTCAGAGGCCTGTTTTCCAATACCAGCATATGGGGGATTCCAGAGATACCAATCAGAACAAATCTTGTCTTCACATGGGAAACTTATCCTTTGGAGCTCTGTAAAAGCCTCCAGTTAGGAGAAACCTTCAGGTAGCCGGAGCAACCGCCCTATTCCAAGGTCTCCATGGACACATACCCGCATTATGACCATTCAGCAGGAGAGTACATTTCAACTCAGCCCCGTCGATTACTCCCCCAGAGGCAGAATATCAAACCTGCCTTGTCGCTAGGAGACAACTGGAATGCAAAGTAGACTCTCTAGGCATCCATCCATGGAATCCTGCTCTGGCGCCGTTCCATATGGGATGTCCTGGAGCCTTCCAACAGGTCTTGACTGTCCCACAGAAGGAATCCTTGCAGATTGGAGCATCTCACAACTCCTATCGTGGGAAAACCTACATGGCCTCATGAGATGCTCCCCTTTATAAAGGGGCCATCATGGACAGAAACTCCAACCTGAGCCAACTTCTGATGCATTGCTTTGGTTTCTAGATATCTCTCCTCAGAGGCCTGGTTTCCAATATCAGAATATGGGGGTTTCCTAAGGAAACAATCAGAACAGATCTCATCTCCACATGGGAAACTTGCTCTTTGGAGCTGTGTCAATACCTCAGGTTAGGAGGATCCTTCAGGGCGCTGGCACCATGGCCCAATCCCAAGGTCTCCAAGGACACAAACTTACATTATGAACCATTCTCAGGAGAGTCCATTTCAAATCAGCCCACTCGGCTGCTCACCCAGAGCCAGCAGATCAAACCTTCCTTGTCACTAGGAGACAGTTAGAATGGGAGGCGGGCTGCCCAGGCATCCATCCTTAGAACCCTGCTCTGGAGAACTTCTTTCTGGGACGTCTTGAATCCAACCAACCTGTCTTGACTGTCTCGCAGAATGAATCCTTGTGGTTTGAAGCATCACACAATAACACTGAGAAAACCTCCATTTCCTCATGATGCCCCACACCTTCATAAATGGGCCATCATGGACAGAAACTCCATCCTAAGCCAAAGTCTGATCCTCGCCCTAAATTCGGAAGCATGAGATCTCGATTCAGCACTTGAGAGTGTGCCTGATGGGCCCTCGTCCCGAAACCTAAGCCTATCTTGTGTTCTCAGACTTCCGTCCTCAGAATCCTGGCCACACCCCTCCAGTTTGGAAATTCTGGAGACACAATGCAGCACTCTGCCTGGCCTCCAGAAGAAAAATGTTGCCCTATAGGGCTAACCAGAAACGCCAAATGAGTAACAACCTGCATGCCGCTCGACCATACCCCAATTATACAGTCTAGCCTGTGCACTAAAGCCCTGTCTGACACAGCCTGAGGGCAGACCTCCAGTCCAACACCAGGACAGCTGGCCGTACACTGAGCATATCATACCCACAATGGCTTTAGGCCATCATCTCTACCCAACATCAATTTTCACCTTCAGAACCTAGACCTTATCTACACTCACTGCTCAGGAGTGAACGTGATGCAAGAATCAGAACTTCTCCTTCGCCATGGCAAGAAACCATGTGGTTGGCATGTTGTCCAACGTTCATTGTAGGAGAAAGCAGCATGGACTATGAGGTCCCACCTATCCCTGAGGGCCACAATTTGCACAAACACATATTGTGACCCTCAGCGTGAGCCCTATCCTCATGTGAAGCCTCTTAGTGACTGGAACAACAGCCCACATATGGGGCTTGCCAAGCCCCTAGTCACCCAATCTCAACCAGAGTTCGAGATGTCTAGTCACCCGAATCAGGGCTCTGCTCTGGAATCCCTCTTTGGTGGGACACCTGAGGTAAAAAAAAAAAAATACAGAAAGGACTTTTCCCATCCACAGAATGATCCCAACCCCTTGGGATCAGGCCAAATCACCAGAGAAAGAATTGTCCATGGCCCTTGAGGACACCCCGACATTCCACGGCCACCGTTGACACAAAATCCAGAGACAAAAGCCTGAGCAAGCGCCACATACTCGCCCTTTGTTCATAGCCCGGAAAATTCTCACGGTCTGTAGATCGAGCCTTCATACATACATCCCCAAACCTAAGCTGAGCTTGTGTTTTCAGACTTCTGTCCCCACAGGCCTGGCCCACACACCATCCAAGCTGGGGCCCCTGGAGCCACACCTCAGACTGTGGCTTCCCTCTCCAGGGGAATTCTGCCATTTCCATTGGCCACAACCTTATAGATTAGGAGAAACCTCCAAACTCCCCGAGGCCATCCGAATAGTTTGGGCTGCCCAGGACAAACAGGGATGATCTTTCACAAGTTAGGAAACTACCTCCACTCAGACCCAGAGACAGATATCCCCATAGAATAAGATTGAACTGGACAGGCACTTAGGCCCTAATCAGATCCATTGCTTTTGTTTCCAGGCATCTCTCCTCAGAGGCCTGGTTTCCAATACCAGCATAGGGGGATTACTGAGGCACTCATCAGAAAAATCTCGTCTCCACATAGGAAATGTACTCTTTGGAGCTCTATAAAAACCTCTGTTTAGGAGAATCTTTCAGGGCCCCGGATCAAGCGCCCCATTCCAAGGTCTCCATGGACTTAAACCCACATTATGATCTATCCTCGGGAGCGTCCATGTCAACTCAACCCCCTTGGTTTCTCCCCCAGGGCCTGCAGATCAAACCTGCCTTGTCGCTAGGAGACAACTAGAATGGGAGGTGGGCTGCCTAGGCATCAATCCTTAGAACCCTACTCTGGAGTCATTCCATATGGGACATCCTAGAGCCATCCAACAGGTCTCAAGTGTCCCACAGAAGGAATCTTTGCAGTCTGGAGCATCTCAGAACTCCCACTGTGGGAAAATCTACATGGCCTCTTGAGACGCTCCACTTTATAAAGTGGCCATCATGGACAGAAACTCCAACCTGAGCAAACGTCTGATATTCGCTCTGACTTCAGGTGCATGAGATCATGATTCAGCTCTGCAGAGTGTGCCTTCTGTGCCCTCACCCCAAAAACTAAGCCTAGCTTGTGTTCTCAGACTACAGTCCTCACACCCCTGGCCCAAAAGCCCTACAGTTTGGCAATACTGGGGCCACAATGCAGCACTCTGCCTGCCCTCCAGGAGAAAAAACGTTGCCTTATGGAACTACCTAGAAACCCGAATGAGGCCAACTGAACGCCACTCGACTGCACCCCAAATATACAGTCTACCCTGTCTAATTCATTGTCTGACACAGCATGAGCCCACACCTCCAGACCTACGCTCAACAGCTGGCCGCACACTGAGCTCATTGGACCCAACAGGTCCTTAGGTCTTCATCTCTTCCCAACCTCGGTTTTCGGGTTTCAGAACCTAGACCTAAACTCCAATCACTGTCCAGGGGTTAACGTGATGCAGAAGTCACAACTCTTCCTTCGCCATGGCCAGAAACCTTGTGGTTGGCATATTCTCCAACGTTCAGTGTCGGAGAATCCAGCGTGGCCCATGAGGCCCTTCCCATGCTTGAGGGCCTTGTTGGGCACAAATAGGCATTGTGACCCTCAGCATGAGCCCTGTCCTCAAGGAAGGCCTCTCAGTGTCTGAATCAAGAGCCCACATATTGGACTTGCCATGCCCCTAGGCCCCCAAACTAAAACAGAGGTGGGGTTGTCCAGTTGTCCCTCCCGAGGACTCTGCTCTGGAATCCCTCCTTTATTGGGACACATGAGGTACAAAAAATAAAATAAAATAAAATAAAAAACAGAAAGGACTCCTCCCATCCCACAGAACATACCCAAACTCTTGGGATTGGGTCAAATCCTCAGAGAAGGAAAGCCGTCCACAACCCATGAGGCCACGCCAGCATTCCACCCACATTGTTGACACAAATCCAGAGACAAAATCTGAGCAAGCACCTCAACCTCACACTTTTTCATATCCTGAAGTGTTATCACGGTCTGTAGATTGGGAGTGCATAACTATGTCCCCAATCCTAAGCGGAGTTTGTGTTTTCAGATTTTTGCTCCACAGGCCTGGCCCACACACCCTCAAGGTTGGGCCCCTAGAGCCAAACTCAGAACTTTGCCTGCCCTCTCCAGGGGATTTCTGCCCATTCCATTGACCACAACCCTATAGATTAGGAGAAACTCCAAAGTCCCGAGGCCATTCCAATATTATAGGCCGCCAGGACAAACAGGGGCGATCTGACACAATCTGAGCAACTACCTCACCTCAGATACTTAGACACGTATCCCCAGCAAAGAGATTGAACCGGACAGGCACCTAGGCTCTAATCATATCCATTGCTTTTGTTTCCAGTCATCTCTCCTCAGAGGCCTGGTTTCCAATACCAGCATATGGGAGATTCCTTAGGCACTCATCAAAACAATTCTCTTCTCTACATAGGAAACATACTCTTTAGAGCTCCATCAAAACCTCCGTTTATGAACATCCCTCAAGGACCCGGATCAAGACCCCATTCCAAGGTCTCCATGGACACAAATGCACATTATGACCCATCCTCAACTCACCCATTTCAACACACCCGATTCGGTTGCTCCCCTAGATCAGGCAGATAGAACTTTCCTTGGCTCTATGAGACACCCGGAATGGGAGGCAGGCTGCCCAGGCATCCATCCTTAGAACCCTGCTCTGGATAACTTCCTTATGGGATGTCCTGGAGTCATCCACCTGTCTCACCTGTCCCACAGAAGGAATCATTGCGGTTTGGAGCATCTCACAATTCCCATCGTGGGAAAACCTCCATGTCCTCGTGACACCCTCCCCTTCATGAAGGGGCCGTCATGGACAGAAACTCCGACCCAAGCCAACGTCTGATCCTAGCTCTGTCTTCTTGTATACGGGATCTCGATTCATCTCTGCGGAGGGTTCCTGCCATCCCTTCACCCTGAAATCTAAGTCTGGCTTGTGTTCTCAGAATTTTTTCCTCACACTCCTGGCCCACAAGCCTTCCAGTTTGGGAATTCTGGAGCCACTATGTGACACTGTGTCTTCCCTCCAGAAGAAAAACGTTGCCCTCTGGGGCTACCCAGTAACCAAAAATGAGTACCATCCTGCACGAAACTCGACTGCACCCCAATGATACAGTCTAGCCTGGGCACTAATTCCCTGTCTGCCACAGCCTGAGCCTGCACCTCCCAACCCACACTCAACAGCTGGCCGAACACTGAGCACATCAGACACACCATGGCCTTAGGTCTTCATCTCTTCCCAACCTCAGTTTTCTGGCTTCAGAACCTAGACCTTAAATCCAATCAAAGTCCAGGAGTGAAAGTGTTGCAGAAATTAGAACTCCTTCTTCCCCATGGCCAGAAAACTTGTGGTTGCCATATTGTGCAACGTTTAGTGTAGGAGAAACCAGCATGGTACATTAGGCCACGACCTGACTTGAGGGGCTCCTTGGGCACAAAAACACATTGTGAAACTCAGTGTGAGACCTATCCTCAAGGAAGGCCTCTCAGTGTCTGGACCAAGAGCCCACATATGGGGCTTGCCATTTTCTTAGGTCCCAATGTTAACCAGAGGTCTGGTTGTCCAGTCGCCCCTCCCCAGGACTCTGCTCCGGAATGCCTCTTTTGGTGGTCCACCTGAGGTAAAAAAAAAAAACAAAAACAGAAAGGCCTCCTCCCTTCCGACAGAATGAACCCAAACTCTTGGGATCGGGTCAAATTCACAGAAAGGGAGCCTCATCGATGGCCCATGAGGACACCCCGACATTCCATGGCAATCGGTGACACATTTCCAGAAAAAAAAAAAAAACACATGAGCAAGCACCTCACATTCGCCCTTTGTTCATATCCCGATGAGTTCTCCTCACAGTCTAAAGATCGGGCCGGCCATACCTACATCCTCCAACCTAAGTGGAGTTTGTGTTTTCAGACTTTTGTCCAAATAGCCCTGGACCACACACGCTCCACACTTGGGTCCCTGGAGCCACACCTCAGGACTGTGCTTCCCTTTCAAGGGAATTCTTCCCATTCCATTGGCCACAACCTTGCAAATTAGGAAAAACCTCCAAAGCCACCGAGGCCATCCCAATAGTGTAGGCCGCCCAGGACAAACAGGGGTGATCTCAAACCAGCTGAGCAACTACCTCCACTCAGACAACAGAGGTCCCCAGAGAAGAATATTGAACCGGATAGGCCCCTAGGCCCTAATCAGAACCATTGCTTTGGTTTTCAGGCATCTCTCTCAGAAGCCTCGTTTCCAATACCAGCATATGGTGGTTTCCTGAGGCACCAATAAGAACAAATCTCGTCTCCCCATGGAAAACTTGCTCATTGGAGCTTTGTCATAACCTAAGGTTAGGAGAATCCTTCAGGGCCCTGGTGCCACTGCCCCATACCAAGGTCTCTATGGACTCAAACCAACACTAAGACAATCCTCAGGAAAGTCCATTTCAACTCAGCCCCCTCTGTTGCTACCCCAAGCCAGCAGATCAAACGTTTCTTGTTGCTAGGAGACAATTGGAATGTGAGGCTGGCTGCCCAGGCATCCATACGTAGAACCCTGTTCTGGAAAAATACCTTATAAGACGTCCTGGAGCCATCCAACAAATCTTAATTGTCCCACAGAAGGAATCCTTGCGGTTAGGAGCATCTCACAACTCCAATAGTGGCAAAATCCCCATGGCCTCATAATCCCCCCTCTTCTTGAAGAGGCCAACATGGACAGAAACTCAACCCTGAGCCAAGTCTGAACCTCGACTGACTTCAGACGCATGAGATCTCAATTCAGCTCTGCAGAGTGTGCCTGCCATGTCCTTGCCCCGAAACCTAAGCCTAGCTTGTGTTCTCAGCTTCCGTCCTCACTCTCCTGGCCCACAAGCCGTCCAGTTTGGGAATTCCGAAGCCACAATGCAGCACTCTGCCTGCCCTCCAGAAGAAAAACTTTGCCCTATGCTGCTAATAAGAAACACCTAATGAGTTTCTAATGCATGTCACTCGATGGTAAAGCAATTATACAGCCTACCCTGTATATTAATGCCCTGTCTGACACAGCCTGAGACAAGACATCCCAAACGACACCCAGACAGCTGACCCCAACCTGGACACATAGGACCCGCTATTGCTGTAGGTCGTCATCTCTTCCCAACCTCGGTTTTCAGGCTTCAGAACCTAGACCTTATCTCCAATCACTGCCCAGGGGTGAACGTGATGCAGAAATTAGAATTCCTCCTTCCCCATGGCCAGAAACCTTGTGGTTGGCATGTTGTCCAAAGTTCAATGTGGGAAAACCTGCATTGTCCGAAAGGCCACGCCAGTGCTTGAGGGCCGGCTACGGCACAGACATGCATTTGATCTGCAGCGTGAGTCCCGTATTAAAGTAACGCCTCACAGTGGCTGGACCAAGATCCTGCATATGGGGCTTGTCATATCCATAGGCCCCCAGGCTTAACCAGAGGGCGAGTATTCCAGTTGTCAGTACCCACTGCTATGCTCTAGATTCCCTCTACTGGGGGGACACATGAAGCAGAAAACAGGACACTTCCCTTCCCACAGAATGACCCCAAACTCTTGGGGGCTGGACAAACTACCAGAGAGGGAGACTTCTACGACCCATGAGGCAACTCCTACATTAAACGGCCATTGTGGACAAAACATCCAGAGACAAAAGCCTGAGCGACTGCCTCCCTCTCACCCTTCTTTCATATCCAGAGGAGCTCCCCTCATGGACTGTAGATCAGGCCTGCCGTAACCTCGGCCCCAAACCTGAGCTGAGTTAGGGTTTTTGGATGTCTGTCTGCACAGCCATGGCCCACACAGCCTCCAGGCTGGGGTCTCTGGAGCCACACCACAGAACTGTGCCTGCTCTCTCCTAAGAAACTGCCCATTCCATTGGCCACAACTCTACAAAATAGTAGAAACCTCAAGGTCCCCAAGGACATCCCACTACCGCAAGCCGCCCTGGACAAATAGGGGCATTATGACACAAGCTGAGCAACTACTACCTCCATGCAGACACACAGACAGATATCCGCAGAGACAGAAGATTGAACCAGACAGGCCCCTAGGCCCTATTATGAACTCTTGCTTTGGTGTCCAGGTATCACTCCTCAGAGGCCTGGGTTCGAAGACCAGCATACGGGGCTTTCCTGAGGCACCAGACAGAAGACCTCTCATCTCCACATGGGAAGCTTCCTTGTTGGAGTTGTGTCAAGCCCTTCGGGTTGGAGAATCCTGCAGAGTCCCTTAGCTACTGCCACATTCCAAGGTCTCCATGGCCACCAACCCACATTATGACTCATCCTCAGGAGAGTCCATTTAAACTCAGCCTTCTGGGTAGCTCACCCAAGAGCCCGCAGATTGAGCGTGCCTTGTCTCGACCAGGCAATGGGAAGGTGAGTTGGCGTGTCTCGGCATCCATGCTTAGGCCCCTGCTCTCGAGTCTTTCTGTATGGGGCATCCTGGAACCATCCAATAGTACTCGACTGTCCTGAAGAAGGAAACTTTGAAGTTTGGAGCAGCTCACAACTCCCAGCGTAGGGAAACCTCCTTGGCCTCATGACGCCCCCACCCCCTTCAGGAAGGTGCCGTCATGGACACATACTCCAGCTTGAGGCAACATCTGATACTCGCCGTGACCTCACCTGCAGGAGATCTCGATTCAGCCTCTGCAGAGTGGGCCTGCCATGCTCTTGGCCCCAGAACTCGTGCTAGCTTGTGTTTTCAGACTTCCTTCCTCACAATCCTGGCCACACCCCTCCAGTTTGGCAATTCTGGAGACACAATGCAGCACTCTGACTGCCCTCCAGAAGAAAAAGGTTGCCCTACAGAGCTAACCAGAAACGCCAAATGAGTAACAATCTGCATGCCACTCGACCATACCCCAATTATACAGTCTAGCCTGTGCACTAAAGCCCTGTCTGACACAGCCTGAGGGCAGACCTCCAGTCCAACAACCAGAAAGCTAGTATACACAGAGCATATCACACCCACAATGGCTTTAGGCCATCATCTCTACCCAACCTCAGTTTTCACCTTCAGAACCTAGACCTTATCTCCACTCACTGCTCAGGGGTGAACGTGATGCAAGAATCAGAACTTCTCTTTCGCCTTGGCAAGAAACCTAGTGGTTGGCATGTTGTCCAATGTTCATTGTAGGAGAAAGCAGCATGGACTATGAGGCCCCACCTATCCCTGAGGGCCACAATTTGCACAAACACACATTGTGACCCTCAGCGTGAGCCCTATCCTCATGTAAAGCCTCTTAGTGACTGGAACAACAGCCCACATATGGGGCTTGCCAAGCCCCTAGTCCCCCAATCTCAACCAGAGTTCGAGATGTCTAGTCACCCCTACTCAGGGCTCTACTCGGGAATCCCTCTTTGATGGGACAGCTGAGGTTAAAAAAAAATACAGAAAGGACTCTTCCAATCCACAGAATGATCCCAACCACTTGGGATCAGGCCATATCACCAGAGAAAGAATTGACCATGGCTTGAGGACATCCCGACATTCCACGGCCACCGTTGACACAAAATCCAGAGACAAAAGCCTGAGCAAGCGCCACATACTCGCCCTTTGTTCCTAACCCGGAAAATTCTCACGGTCTGTAGATCGAGCCTTCATACATACATCCCCAAACCTAAGCTGAGTTTGTGTTTTCAGACTTCTGTCCCCACAGGCCTGGCCCACACACCATCTAAGCTGGGGCCCCTGGAGCCACACCTCAGGACTGTGGCTTCCGTATCCAGGGGAATTCTGCCATTTCCATTGTCCACAACCCTATAGATTAGGAGAATCCTCCGAACACCCCGAGGCCATCCGAATAGTGTTGGCTGCCCAGGACACACTGGGAAGATCTTTCACAAGTTAGGAAACTACCTCCACTCAGACCCAGAGACAGATATCCCCATAGAATAAGATTGAACTGGACAGGCACTTAGGCCCTAATCAGATCCATTGCTTTTGATTCCAGTCATCTCTCCTCAGAGTTCTGGTTTCAAATACAGCATATGGGAGATTCCTTAGGCACTCATCAAAACAATTCTCTTCTCTACATAGGAAACATACTCTTTAGAGCTCCATCAAAACCTCCGGTTATGAACATCCCTCAAGGCCCCGGTTCAAGCACCCCATTCCAAGGTCTACATGGACACAAATGCACATTATGACCCATCCTCAACTCACCCATTTCAACACACCCGCCTCGGTTGCTCCCGTAGATCCAGCAGATCGAACTTGCCTTGGGTCTATGAGACACCCGGAATGGGAGGCAGGCTGCCCAGGCATCCATCCTTAGAACCCTGCTCTGGATAACTTCCTTATGGGATGTCCTGGAGCCATCCAACAGGTCTCGACTGTCCCACAGAAGGAATCATTGCGGTTTGGAGCAACTCACAATTCCCATCGTGGGAAAACCTCCATGTCCTCGTGACACCCTCACCTTCATGAATGGGCCGTCATGGACAGAAACTCCGACCTAAGCCAAAGTCTGATCCTAGCTCTGTCTTCAGGTATACAGGATCTCGAATCATCTCTGCAGAGGGTGCCTGCCGTCCCCTCACCCCGAAATCTAAGTCTGGCTTGTGTTCTCAGAATTTTTTCCTCACACTCCTGGCCCACAAGCCTTCCAGTTTGGGAATTCTGGAGCCACTATGTGGCACTGTGTCTTCCCTCCAAAGAAAAACGTTGCCCTCTGGGGCTACCCAGTAACCACAAATGAGTACCATCCTGCACGAAACTCGACTGCACCCCAATGATACAGTCTAGCCTGGGCACTAATTCCCTGTCTGCCACAGCCTGAGCATGCACCTCCCAACCCACACTCAACAGCTGGCCGAACACTGAACACATCAGACACACCATGGCCTTAGGTCTTCATCTCTTCCCAACCTCAGTTTTCAGGCTTCAGAACTTAGACCTTAAATCCAATCACAGTCCAGGAGTGAAAGTGTTGCAGAAATTAGAACTCCATCTTCCCCATGGCCAGAAAACTTGTGGTTGCCATATTGCGCAACGTTTAGTGTAGGAGAAACCAGAATGGTACATTAGGCCACGCCCTGACTTGAGGGGCTCCTTGGGCACAAAAACACATTGTGAAACTCAGTGTGAGACCTATTCTCAAGGAAGGCCTCTCAGTGTCTGGACCAAGAGCACACATATGGGGCTTGCCATGTTCTTAGGTCCCAATGTTAACCAGAGGTCTGGTTGTCCAGTTACCCCCACCCACGAATCTGCTCTGGAATCCCTCTTTTGGTGGTCCACCTGAGGTAAAAAATAAATAAATAAATAAATAAATAAATAAATAAATAAATAAACAAAAAAAAAAACCCCAGAAAGGCCTCCTCCCTTCCCACAGAATGACCCCAAACTCTTGGGATCGGGTCAAATCCCCAGAAAGTGAGCCTCATCGATGTCCCATGAGGACCCCCCGACATTCCATGGCAATCGGTGACACATTTCCAGAAAAAAAAAAAAAAAAAGCATGAGCAAGCACCTCACATTCGCCCTTTGTTCATATCCCGATGAGTTCTCCTCACAGTCTAAAGATCGGGCCGGCCATACCTACATCCCCCAACCTAAGTGGAGTTTGTGTTTTCAGACTTTTGTCCAAATAGCCCTGGACCACACACGCTCCACACTTGGGTCCCTGGAGCCACACCTCAGGACTGTGCTTCCCTTTCAAGGGAATTCTTCCCATTCCATTGGCCACAACCTTGCAAATTAGGAAAAACCTCCAAAGTCACCGAGGCCATCCCAATAGTGTAGGCCGCCCAGGACAAACAGGGGTGATCTCAAACCAGCTGAGCAACTACCTCCACTCAGACAACAGAGGTCCCCAGAGAAGAATATTGAACCGGATAGGCCCCTAGGCCCTAATCAGAACCATTGCTTTGGTTTTCAGGCATCTCTCTCAGAAGCCTCGTTTCCAATACCAGCATATGGTGGTTTCCTGAGGCACCAATAAGAACAAATCTCGTCTCCCCATGGAAAACTTGCTCATTGGAGCTTTGTCATAACCTAAGGTTAGGAGAATCCTTCAGGGCCCTGGTGCCACTTCCCCATACCAAGGTCTCTATGGACTCAAACCAACACTAAGACAATCCTCAGGAAAGTCCATTTCAACTCAGCCCCCTCTGTTGCTACCCCAAGCCAGCAGATCAAACGTTTCTTGTTGCTAGGAGACAATTGGAATGTGAGGCTGGCTGCCCAGGCATCCATACGTAGAACCCTGTTCTGGAAAAATACCTTATAAGACGTCCTGGAGCCATCCAACAAATCTTAATTGTCCCACAGAAGGAATCCTTGCGGTTAGGAGCATCTCACAACTCCAATAGTGGCAAAATCCCCATGGCCTCATAATCCCCCCTCTTCTTGAAGAGGCCAACATGGACAGAAACTCAACCCTGAGCCAAGTCTGAACCTCGACTGACTTCAGACGCATGAGATCTCAATTCAGCTCTGCAGAGTGTGCCTGCCATGTCCTTGCCCCGAAACCTAAGCCTAGCTTGTGTTCTCAGCTTCCGTCCTCACTCTCCTGGCCCACAAGCCGTCCAGTTTGGGAATTCCGAAGCCACAATGCAGCACTCTGCCTGCCCTCCAGAAGAAAAACTTTGCCCTATGCTGCTAATAAGAAACACCTAATGAGTTTCTAATGCATGTCACTCGATGGTAAAGCAATTATACAGCCTACCCTGTATATTAATGCCCTGTCTGACACAGCCTGAGACAAGACATCCCAAACGACACCCAGACAGCTGACCCCAACCTGGACACATAGGACCCGCTATTGCTGTAGGTCGTCATCTCTTCCCAACCTCGGTTTTCAAGCTTCAGAACCTAGACCTTATCTCCAATCACTGCCCAGGGGTGAACGTGATGCAGAAATTAGAATTCCTCCTTCCCCATGGCCAGAAACCTTGTGGTTGGCATGTTGTCCAAAGTTCAATGTGGGAAAACCTGCATTGTCCAAAAGGCCACGCCAGTGCTTGAGGGCCGGCTACGGCACAGACATGCATTTGATCTGCAGCGTGAGTCCCGTATTAAAGTAACGCCTCACAGTGGCTGGACCAAGATCCTGCATATGGGGCTTGTCATATCCATAGGCCCCCAGGCTTAACCAGAGGGCGAGTATTCCAGTTGTCAGTACCCACTGCTATGCTCTAGATTCCCTCTACTGGGGGGACACATGAAGCAGAAAACAGGACACTTCCCTTCCCACAGAATGACCCCAAACTCTTGGGGGCTGGACAAACTACCAGAGAGGGAGACTTCTACGACCCATGAGGCAACTCCTACATTAAACGGCCATTGTGGACAAAACATCCAGAGACAAAAGCCTGAGCGACTGCCTCCCTCTCACCCTTCTTTCATATCCAGAGGAGCTCCCCTCATGGACTGTAGATCAGGCCTGCCGTAACCTCGGCCCCAAACCTGAGCTGAGTTAGGGTTTTTGGATGTCTGTCTGCACAGCCATGGCCCACACAGCCTCCAGGCTGGGGTCTCTGGAGCCACACCACAGAACTGTGCCTTCTCTCTCCTAAGAAACTGCCCATTCCATTGGCCACAACTCTACAAAATAGTAGAAACCTCAAGGTCCCCAAGGACATCCCACTACCGCAAGCCACACTGGACAAATAGGGGCATTATGACACAAGCTGAGCAACTACTACCTCCATGCAGACACACAGACAGATATCCGCAGAGACAGAAGATTGAACCAGACAGGCCCCTAGGCCCTATTATGAACTCTTGCTTTGGTGTCCAGGTATCACTCCTCAGAGGCCTGGGTTCGAAGACCAGCATACGGGGCTTTCCTGAGGCACCAGACAGAAGACCTCTCATCTCCACATGGGAAGCTTCCTTGTTGGAGTTGTGTCAAGCCCTTCGGGTTGGAGAATCCTGCCGAGTCCCTTAGCTACTGCCACATTCCAAGGTATCCATGGCCACCAACCCACATTATGACTCATCCTCAGGAGAGTCCATTTAAACTCAGCCTTCTGGGTAGCTCACCCAAGAGCCCGCAGATTGAGCGTGCCTTGTCTCGACCAGGCAATGGGAAGGTGAGTTGGCGTGTCTCGGCATCCATGCTTAGGCCCCTGCTCTCGAGTCTTTCTGTATGGGGCATCCTGGAACCATCCAATAGTACTCGACTGTCCTGAAGAAGGAAACTTTGAAGTTTGGAGCAGCTCACAACTCCCAGCGTAGGGAAACCTCCTTGGCCTCATGACGCCCCCACCCCCTTCAGGAAGGTGCCGTCATGGACACATACTCCAGCTTGAGGCAACATCTGATACTCGCCCTGACCTCACCTGCAGGAGATCTCGATTCAGCCTCTGCAGAGTGGGCCTGCCATGCTCTTGGCCCCAGAACTCGTGCTAGCTTGTGTTTTCAGACTTCCTTCCTCACAATCCTGGCCACACCCCTCCAGTTTGGCAATTCTGGAGACACAATGCAGCACTCTGACTGCCCTCCAGAAGAAAAAGGTTGCCCTACAGAGCTAACCAGAAACGCCAAATGAGTAACAATCTGCATGCCACTCGACCATACCCCAATTATACAGTCTAGCCTGTGCACTAAAGCCCTGTCTGACACAGCCTGAGGGCAGACCTCCAGTCCAACAACCAGAAAGCTAGCCATACACAGAGCATATCACACCCACAATGGCTTTAGGCCATCATCTCTACCCAACCTCAGTTTTCACCTTCAGAACCTAGACCTTATCTCCACTCACTGCTCAGGGGTGAACGTGATGCAAGAATCAGAACTTCTCCTTCGCCTTGGCAAGAAACCTAGTGGTTGGCATGTTGTCCAATGTTCATTGTAGGAGAAAGCAGCATGGACTATGAGGCCCCACCTATCCCTGAGGGCCACAATTTGCACAAACACACATTGTGACCCTCAGCGTGAGCCCTATCCTCATGTAAAGCCTCTTAGTGACTGGAACAACAGCCCACATATGGGGCTTGCCAAGCCCCTAGTCCCCCAATCTCAACCAGAGTTCGAGATGTCTAGTCACCCCTACTCAGGGCTCTACTCGGGAATCCCTCTTTGATGGGACAGCTGAGGTTAAAAAAAAAATACAGAAAGGACTCTTCCAATCCACAGAATGATCCCAACCACTTGGGATCAGGCCATATCACCAGAGAAAGAATTGACCATGGCTTGAGGACATCCCGACATTCCACGGCCACCGTTGACACAAAATCCAGAGACAAAAGCCTGAGCAAGCGCCACATACTCGCCCTTTGTTCCTAACCCGGAAAATTCTCACGGTCTGTAGATCGAGCCTTCATACATACATCCCCAAACCTAAGCTGAGTTTGTGTTTTCAGACTTCTGTCCCCACAGGCCTGGCCCACACACCATCTAAGCTGGGGCCCCTGGAGCCACACCTCAGGACTGTGGCTTCCGTATCCAGGGGAATTCTGCCATTTCCATTGTCCACAACCCTATAGATTAGGAGAATCCTCCGAACTCCCCGAGGCCATCCGAATAGTGTTGGCTGCCCAGGACACACTGGGAAGATCTTTCACAAGTTAGGAAACTACCTCCACTCAGACCCAGAGACAGATATCCCCATAGAATAAGATTGAACTGGACAGGCACTTAGGCCCTAATCAGATCCATTGCTTTTGATTCCAGTCATCTCTCCTCAGAGTTCTGGTTTCAAATACAGCATATGGGAGATTCCTTAGGCACTCATCAAAACAATTCTCTTCTCTACATAGGAAACATACTCTTTAGAGCTCCATCAAAACCTCCGGTTATGAACATCCCTCAAGGCCCCGGTTCAAGCACCCCATTCCAAGGTCTACATGGACACAAATGCACATTATGACCCATCCTCAACTCACCCATTTCAACACACCCGCCTCGGTTGCTCCCGTAGATCCAGCAGATCGAACTTGCCTTGGGTCTATGAGACACCCGGAATGGGAGGCAGGCTGCCCAGGCATCCATCCTTAGAACCCTGCTCAGGATAACTTCCTTATGGGATGTCCTGGAGCCATCCAACAGGTCTCGACTGTCCCACAGAAGGAATCATTGCGGTTTGGAGCATCTCACAATTCCCATCGTGGGAAAACCTCCATGTCCTCGTGACACCCTCACCTTCATGAAGGGGCCGTCATGGACAGAAACTCCGACCTAAGCCAACGTCTGATCCTAGCTCTGTCTTCAGGTATACAGGATCTCGAATCATCTCTGCAGAGGGTGCCTGCCGTCCCCTCACCCCGAAATCTAAGTCTGGCTTGTGTTCTCAGAATTTTTTCCTCACACTCCTGGCCCACAAGCCTTCCAGTTTGGGAATTCTGGAGCCACTATGTGGCACTGTGTCTTCCCTCCAAAGAAAAACGTTGCCCTCTGGGGCTACCCAGTAACCACAAATGAGTACCATCCTGCACGAAACTCGACTGCACCCCAATGATACAGTCTAGCCTGGGCACTAATTCCCTGTCTGCCACAGCCTGAGCATGCACCTCCCAACCCACACTAAACAGCTGGCCGAACACTGAACACATCAGACACACCATGGCCTTAGGTCTTCATCTCTTCCCAATCTCAGTTTTCAGGCTTCAGAACCTAGACCTTAAATCCAATCACAGTCCTGGAGTGAAAGTGTTGCAGAAATTAGAACTCCATCTTCCCCATGGCCAGAAAACTTGTGGTTGCCATATTGCGCAACGTTCAGTGTAGGAGAAACCAGAATGGTACATTAGGCCACGCCCTGACTTGAGGGGCTCCTTGGGCACAAAAACACATTGTGAAACTCAGTGTGAGACCTATTCTCAAGGAAGGCCTCTCAGTGTCTGGACCAAGAGCACACATATGGGGCTTGCCATGTTCTTAGGTCCCAATGATAACCAGAGGTCTGGTTGTCCAGTTACCCCCACCCACGAATCTGCTCTGGAATCCCTCTTTTGGTGGTCCACCTGAGGTAAAAAATAAATAAATAAATAAATAAACAAAAAAAAAAACCCCAGAAAGGCCTCCTCCCTTCCCACAGAATGACCCCAAACTCTTGGGATCGGGTCAAATCCCCAGAAAGTGAGCCTCATCGATGTCCCATGAGGACCCCCCGACATTCCATGGCAATCGGTGACACATTTCCAGAAAAAAAAAAAAAAAAGCATGAGCAAGCACCTCACATTCGCCCTTTGTTCATATCCCGAAGAGTTCTCCTCACGTTCTATAGATCGGGCCGGCCATACCTACATCCCCCAACCTAAGTGGAGTTTGTGTTTTCAGACTTTTGTCCAAATAGCCCTGGACCACACACGCTCCACACTTGGGTCCCTGGAGCCACACCTCAGGACTGTGCTTCCCTTTCAAGGGAATTCTTCCCATTCCATTTGCCACAACCTTGCAAATGAGGAAAAACCTCCAAAGTCACCGAGGCCATCCCAATAGTGTAGGCCGCCCAGGACAAACAGGGGTGATCTCAAACCAGCTGAGCAACTACCTCCACTCAGACAACAGATGTCCCCAGAGAAGAATATTGAACCGGACAGGCCCCTAGGCCCTAACCAGATCCATTGCTTTGGTTTTCAGGCATCTCTCCTCAGAGGCCTCGTTTCCAATACCAGCATATGGTGGTTTCCTGAGGCACCAATAAGAACAAATCTCGTCTCCCCATGGAAAACTTGCTCATTGGAGCTTTGTCATAACCTCTGGTTAGGAGAATCCTTCAGGGCCCTGGTGCCACTGCCTCATAACAAGGTCTCCATGGACTCAAACCAACATTAAGACCATCCTCAGGAAAGTCCATTTCATCTCAGCCCCGTCTGTTGCTACCCCAAGCCAGCAGATCAAATGTTTCTTGTTGCTAGGAGACAATTGGAATGTGAGGCTGGCTGCCCAGGCATCCATACTTAGAACCCTGTTCTGGAAAAATACCTTATAAGACGTCCTGGAGCCATCCAACAAATCTTAATTGTCCCACAGAAGGAATCCTTGCGGTTTGGAGCATCTCACAACTCCAATATTGGGAAAACCCCCATGGCCTCATAATGCCCCCCCTTCCTGAAGGGGCCAAATGGACAGAAACTCAAACCTGAGCCAAAGTCTGAACCTCGACCTGACTTCAGACGCATGAGATCTCAATTCAGCTCTGCAGAGTGTGCCTGCCATGTCCTTGCCCCGAAACCTAAGCCTAGCTTGTGTTCTCAGACTTCCGTCCTCACTCTCCTGGCCCACAAGCCCTCCAGTTTGGGAATTCCGAAGCCACAATGCAGCACTCTGCCTGCCCTCCAGAAGAAAAACTTTGCCCTATGCTGCTAATAAGAAACCCCAAATGATTTTCTAATGCATGCCACTCGATTGTAAAGCAATTATACAGCCACCCTGTATTCTAATGCCCTGTCTGGCACAGCCTGAGACAAGACATCCCAAACGACACCCAGACAGCTGGCCCCAACCTGGACACATAGGACCCGCTATGGCTGTAGGTCCTCATCTCTTCCCAACCTCGGTTTTCAGGCTTCAGAACATAGACCTTATCTCCAATCACGGCCCAGGGGTGAACGTGATGCAGAAATTAGAATTCCTCCTTCCCCATGGCCAGAAACCTTGTGGTTGGCATGTTGTCCAACGTTCAATGTGGGAAAACCTGCATTGTCCAAAAGGCCACGCCAGTGCTTGAGGGCCGCCTAGGGCACAGACAAGCATTGTGACCTGCAGCGTGAGTCCCGTATTAAAGTAACGCCTCTCAGTGGCTGGACCAAGATCCAGCATATGGGGCTTGTCATATCCATAGGCCCCCAGGCTTAACGAGAGGGCGAGTATTCCAGTTGTCAGTACCCACTAATATGCTCTAGAATCCCTCTACTGGGGGGACACATGAAGCAGAAAACAGGACACTTCCCTTCCCACAGAATGACCCCAAACTCTTGGGGGCTGGACAAACTACCAGAGAGGGAGACTTCTACGACCCATGAGGCAACTCCTACATTAAACGGCCATTGTGGACAAAACATCCAGAGACAAAAGCCTGAGCGACTGCCTCCCTCTCACCCTTCTTTCATATCCAGAGGAGCTCCCCTCATGGACTGTAGATCAGGCCTGCCGTAACCTCGGCCCCAAACCTGAGCTGAGTTAGGGTTTTTGGATGTCTGTCTGCACAGCCATGGCCCACACAGCCTCCAGACTGGAGTCTCTGGAGCCACACCACAGAACTGTGCCTGCTCTCTCCTAAGAAACTGCCCATTCCATTGGCCACAACTCTACAAAATAGTAGAAACCTCAAGGTCCCCAAGGACATCCCACTACCGCAAGCCGCCCTGGACAAATAGGGGCATTATGACACAAGCTGAGCAACTACTACCTCCATGCAGACACACAGACAGATATCCGCAGAGACAGAAGATTGAACCAGACAGGCCCCTAGGCCCTATTATGAACTCTTGCTTTGGTGTCCAGGTATCACTCCTCAGATGCCTGGGTTCGAAGACCAGCATACGGGGCTTTCCTGAGGCACCAGACAGAAGACCTCTCATCTCCACATGGGAAGCTTCCTTGTTGGAGTTGTGTCAAGCCCTTCGGGTTGGAGAATCCTGCAGAGTCCCTTAGCTACTGCCACATTCCAAGGTCTCCATGGCCACCAACCCACATTATGACTCATCCTCAGGAGAGTCCATTTAAACTCAGCCTTCTGGGTAGCTCACCCAAGAGCCCGCAGATTGAGCGTGCCTTGTCTCGACCAGGCAATGGGAAGGTGAGTTGGCGTGTCTCGGCATCCATGCTTAGGCCCCTGCTCTCGAGTCTTTCTGTATGGGGCATCCTGGAACCATCCAATAGTACTCGACTGTCCTGAAGAAGGAAACTTTGAAGTTTGGAGCAGCTCACAACTCCCAGCGTAGGGAAACCTCCTTGGCCTCATGACGCCCCCACCCCCTTCAGGAAGGTGCCGTCATGGACACATACTCCAGCTTGAGGCAACATCTGATACTCGCCCTGACCTCACCTGCAGGAGATCTTGATTCAGCCTCTGCAGAGTGGGCCTGCCATGCTCTTGGCCCCAGAACTCGTGCTAGCTTGTGTTTTCAGACTTCCTTCCTCACAATCCTGGCCACACCCCTCCAGTTTGGCAATTCTGGAGACACAATGCAGCACTCTGACTGCCCTCCAGAAGAAAAAGGTTGCCCTACAGAGCTAACCAGAAACGCCAAATGAGTAACAATCTGCATGCCACTCGACCATACCCCAATTATACAGTCTAGCCTGTGCACTAAAGCCCTGTCTGACACAGCCTGAGGGCAGACCTCCAGTCCAACAACCAGAAAGCTAGCCATACACAGAGCATATCACACCCACAATGGCTTTAGGCCATCATCTCTACCCAACCTCAGTTTTCACCTTCAGAACCTAGACCTTATCTCCACTCACTGCTCAGGGGTGAACGTGATGCAAGAATCAGAACTTCTCTTTCGCCTTGGCAAGAAACCTAGTGGTTGGCATGTTGTCCAATGTTCATTGTAGGAGAAAGCAGCATGGACTATGAGGCCCCACCTATCCCTGAGGGCCACAATTTGCACAAACACACATTGTGACCCTCAGCGTGAGCCCTATCCTCATGTAAAGCCTCTTAGTGACTGGAACAACAGCCCACATATGGGGCTTGCCAAGCCCCTAGTCCCCCAATCTCAACCAGAGTTCGAGATGTCTAGTCACCCCTACTCAGGGCTCTACTCGGGAATCCCTCTTTGATGGGACAGCTGAGGTTAAAAAAAAAAATACAGAAAGGACTCTTCCAATCCACAGAATGATCCCAACCACTTGGGATCAGGCCATATCACCAGAGAAAGAATTGACCATGGCTTGAGGACATCCCGACATTCCACGGCCACCGTTGACACAAAATCCAGAGACAAAAGCCTGAGCAAGCGCCACATACTCGCCCTTTGTTCCTAACCCGGAAAATTCTCACGGTCTGTAGATCGAGCCTTCATACATACATCCCCAAACCTAAGCTGAGTTTGTGTTTTCAGACTTCTGTCCCCACAGGCCTGGCCCACACACCATCTAAGCTGGGGCCCCTGGAGCCACACCTCAGGACTGTGGCTTCCGTATCCAGGGGAATTCTGCCATTTCCATTGTCCACAACCCTATAGATTAGGAGAATCCTCCGAACTCCCCGAGGCCATCCGAATAGTGTTGGCTGCCCAGGACACACTGGGAAGATCTTTCACAAGTTAGGAAACTACCTCCACTCAGACCCAGAGACAGATATCCCCATAGAATAAGATTGAACTGGACAGGCACTTAGGCCCTAATCAGATCCATTGCTTTTGATTCCAGTCATCTCTCCTCAGAGTTCTGGTTTCAAATACAGCATATGGGAGATTCCTTAGGCACTCATCAAAACAATTCTCTTCTCTACATAGGAAACATACTCTTTAGAGCTCCATCAAAACCTCCGGTTATGAACATCCCTCAAGGCCCCGGTTCAAGCACCCCATTCCAAGGTCTACATGGACACAAATGCACATTATGACCCATCCTCAACTCACCCATTTCAACACACCCGCCTCGGTTGCTCCCGTAGATCCAGCAGATCGAACTTGCCTTGGGTCTATGAGACACCCGGAATGGGAGGCAGGCTGCCCAGGCATCCATCCTTAGAACCCTGCTCTGGATAACTTCCTTATGGGATGTCCTGGAGCCATCCAACAGGTCTCGACTGTCCCACAGAAGGAATCATTGCGGTTTGGAGCAACTCACAATTCCCATCGTGGTAAAACCTCCATGTCCTCGTGACACCCTCACCTTCATGAATGGGCCGTCATGGACAGAAACTCCGACCTAAGCCAACGTCTGATCCTAGCTCTGTCTTCAGGTATACAGGATCTCGAATCATCTCTGCAGAGGGTGCCTGCCGTCCCCTCACCCCGAAATCTAAGTCTGGCTTGTGTTCTCAGAATTTTTTCCTCACACTCCTGGCCCACAAGCCTTCCAGTTTGGGAATTCTGGAGCCACTATGTGGCACTGTGTCTTCCCTCCAAAGAAAAACGTTGCCCTCTGGGGCTACCCAGTAACCACAAATGAGTACCATCCTGCACGAAACTCGACTGCACCCCAATGATACAGTCTAGCCTGGGCACTAATTCCCTGTCTGCCACAGCCTGAGCATGCACCTCCCAACCCACACTCAACAGCTGGCCGAACACTGAACACATCAGACACACCATGGCCTTAGGTCTTCATCTCTTCCCAACCTCAGTTTTCAGGCTTCAGAACCTAGACCTTAAATCCAATCACAGTCCTGGAGTGAAAGTGTTGCAGAAATTAGAACTCCATCTTCCCCATGGCCAGAAAACTTGTGGTTGCCATATTGCGCAACGTTCAGTGTAGGAGAAACCAGAATGGTACATTAGGCCACGCCCTGACTTGAGGGGCTCCTTGGGCACAAAAACACATTGTGAAACTCAGTGTGAGACCTATTCTCAAGGAAGGCCTCTCAGTGTCTGGACCAAGAGCACACATATGGGGCTTGCCATGTTCTTAGGTCCCAATGTTAACCAGAGGTCTGGTTGTCCAGTTACCCCCACCCACGAATCTGCTCTGGAATCCCTCTTTTGGTGGTCCACCTGAGGTAAAAAATAAATGAATAAATAAATAAATAAATAAATAAATAAATAAACAAAAAAAAAAAACCCCAGAAAGGCCTCCTCCCTTCCCACAGAATGACCCCAAACTCTTGGGATCGGGTCAAATCCCCAGAAAGTGAGCCTCATCGATGTCCCATGAGGACCCCCCGACATTCCATAGCAATCGGTGACACATTTCCAGAAAAAAAAAAAAAAAAGCATGAGCAAGCACCTCACATTCGCCCTTTGTTCATATCCCGATGAGTTCTCCTCACAGTCTAAAGATCGGGCCGGCCATACCTACATCCTCCAACCTAAGTGGAGTTTGTGTTTTCAGACTTTTGTCCAAATAGCCCTGGACCACACACGCTCCACACTTGGGTCCCTGGAGCCACACCTCAGGACTGTGCTTCCCTTTCAAGGGAATTCTTCCCATTCCATTGGCCACAACCTTGCAAATTAGGAAAAACCTCCAAAGTCACCGAGGCCATCCCAATAGTGTAGGCCGCCCAGGACAAACAGGGGTGATCTCAAACCAGCTGAGCAACTACCTCCACTCAGACAACAGAGGTCCCCAGAGAAGAATATTGAACCGGATAGGCCCCTAGGCCCTAATCAGAACCATTGCTTTGGTTTTCAGGCATCTCTCTCAGAAGCCTCGTTTCCAATACCAGCATATGGTGGTTTCCTGAGGCACCAATAAGAACAAATCTCGTCTCCCCATGGAAAACTTGCTCATTGGAGCTTTGTCATAACCTAAGGTTAGGAGAATCCTTCAGGGCCCTGGTGCCACTGCCCCATACCAAGGTCTCTATGGACTCAAACCAACACTAAGACAATCCTCAGGAAAGTCCATTTCAACTCAGCCCCCTCTGTTGCTACCCCAAGCCAGCAGATCAAACGTTTCTTGTTGCTAGGAGACAATTGGAATGTGAGGCTGGCTGCCCAGGCATCCATACGTAGAACCCTGTTCTGGAAAAATACCTTATAAGACGTCCTGGAGCCATCCAACAAATCTTAATTGTCCCACAGAAGGAATCCTTGCGGTTAGGAGCATCTCACAACTCCAATAGTGGCAAAATCCCCATGGCCTCATAATCCCCCCTCTTCTTGAAGAGGCCAACATGGACAGAAACTCAACCCTGAGCCAAGTCTGAACCTCGACTGACTTCAGACGCATGAGATCTCAATTCAGCTCTGCAGAGTGTGCCTGCCATGTCCTTGCCCCGAAACCTAAGCCTAGCTTGTGTTCTCAGCTTCCGTCCTCACTCTCCTGGCCCACAAGCCGTCCAGTTTGGGAATTCCGAAGCCACAATGCAGCACTCTGCCTGCCCTCCAGAAGAAAAACTTTGCCCTATGCTGCTAATAAGAAACACCTAATGAGTTTCTAATGCATGTCACTCGATGGTAAAGCAATTATACAGCCTACCCTGTATATTAATGCCCTGTCTGACACAGCCTGAGACAAGACATCCCAAACGACACCCAGACAGCTGACCCCAACCTGGACACATAGGACCCGCTATTGCTGTAGGTCGTCATCTCTTCCCAACCTCGGTTTTCAAGCTTCAGAACCTAGACCTTATCTCCAATCACTGCCCAGGGGTGAACGTGATGCAGAAATTAGAATTCCTCCTTCCCCATGGCCAGAAACCTTGTGGTTGGCATGTTGTCCAAAGTTCAATGTGGGAAAACCTGCATTGTCCGAAAGGCCACGCCAGTGCTTGAGGGCCGTCTACAGCACAGACATGCATTTGATCTGCAGCGTGAGTCCCGTATTAAAGTAACGCCTCACAGTGGCTGGACCAAGATCCTCCATATGGGGCTTGTTATATCCATAGGCCCCCAGGCTTAACCAGAGGGCGAGTATTCCAGTTGTCAGTACCCACTGCTATGCTCTAGATTCCCTCTACTGGGGGGACACATGAAGCAGAAAACAGGACACTTCCCTTCCAACAGAATGACCCCAAACTCTTGGGGGCTGGACAAACTACCAGAGAGGGAGACTTCTACGACCCATGAGGCAACTCCTACATTAAACGGCCATTGTGGACAAAACATCCAGAGACAAAAGCCTGAGCGACTGCCTCCCTCTCACCCTTCTTTCATATCCAGAGGAGCTCCCCTCATGGACTGTAGATCAGGCCTGCCGTAACCTCGGCCCCAAACCTGAGCTGAGTTAGGGTTTTTGGATGTCTGTCTGCACAGCCATGGCCCACACAGCCTCCAGGCTGGGGTCTCTGGAGCCACACCACAGAACTGTGCCTGCTCTCTCCTAAGAAACTGCCCATTCCATTGGCCACAACTCTACAAAATAGTAGAAACCTCAAGGTCCCCAAGGACATCCCACTACCGCAAGCCGCACTGGACAAATAGGGGCATTATGACACAAGCTGAGCAACTACTACCTCCATGCAGACACACAGACAGATATCCGCAGAGACAGAAGATTGAACCAGACAGGCCCCTAGGCCCTATTATGAACTCTTGCTTTGGTGTCCAGGTATCACTCCTCAGAGGCCTGGGTTCGAAGACCAGCATACGGGGCTTTCCTGAGGCACCAGACAGAAGACCTCTCATCTCCACATGGGAAGCTTCCTTGTTGGAGTTGTGTCAAGCCCTTCGGGTTGGAGAATCCTGCAGAGTCCCTTAGCTACTGCCACATTCCAAGGTCTCCATGGCCACCAACCCACATTATGACTCATCCTCAGGAGAGTCCATTTAAACTCAGCCTTCTGGGTAGCTCACCCAAGAGCCCGCAGATTGAGCGTGCCTTGTCTCGACCAGGCAATGGGAAGGTGAGTTGGCGTGTCTCGGCATCCATGCTTAGGCCCCTGCTCTCGAGTCTTTCTGTATGGGGCATCCTGGAACCATCCAATAGTACTCGACTGTCCTGAAGAAGGAAACTTTGATGTTTGGAGCAGCTCACAACTCCCAGCGTAGGGAAACCTCCTTGGCCTCATGACGCCCCCACCCCCTTCAGGAAGGTGCCGTCATGGACACATACTCCAGCTTGAGGCAACATCTGATACTCGCCCTGACCTCACCTGCAGGAGATCTCGATTCAGCCTCTGCAGAGTGGGCCTGCCATGCTCTTGGCCCCAGAACTCGTGCTAGCTTGTGTTTTCAGACTTCCTTCCTCACAATCCTGGCCACACCCCTCCAGTTTGGCAATTCTGGAGACACAATGCAGCACTCTGACTGCCCTCCAGAAGAAAAAGGTTGCCCTACAGAGCTAACCAGAAACGCCAAATGAGTAACAATCTGCATGCCACTCGACCATACCCCAATTATACAGTCTAGCCTGTGCACTAAAGCCCTGTCTGACACAGCCTGAGGGCAGACCTCCAGTCCAACAACCAGAAAGCTAGCCATACACAGAGCATATCACACCCACAATGGCTTTAGGCCATCATCTCTACCCAACCTCAGTTTTCACCTTCAAAACCTAGACCTTATCTCCACTCACTGCTCAGGGGTGAACGTGTGCAAGAATCAGAACTTCTCTTTCGCCTTGGCAAGAAACCTAGTGGTTGGCATGTTGTCCAATGTTCATTGTAGGAGAAAGCAGCATGGACTATGAGGCCCCACCTATCCCTGAGGGCCACAATTTGCACAAACACACATTGTGACCCTCAGCGTGAGCCCTATCCTCATGTAAAGCCTCTTAGTGACTGGAACAACAGCCCACATATGAGGCTTGCCAAGCCCCTAGTCCCCCAATCTCAACCAGAGTTCGAGATGTCTAGTCACCCCTACTCAGGGCTCTACTCGGGAATCCCTCTTTGATGGGACAGCTGAGGTTAAAAAAAAAATACAGAAAGGACTCTTCCAATCCACAGAATGATCCCAACCACTTGGGATCAGGCCATATCACCAGAGAAAGAATTGACCATGGCTTGAGGACATCCCGACATTCCACGGCCACCGTTGACACAAAATCCAGAGACAAAAGCCTGAGCAAGCGCCACATACTCGCCCTTTGTTCCTAACCCGGAAAATTCTCACGGTCTGTAGATCGAGCCTTCATACATACATCCCCAAACCTAAGCTGAGTTTGTGTTTTCAGACTTCTGTCCCCACAGGCCTGGCCCACACACCATCTAAGCTGGGGCCCCTGGAGCCACACCTCAGGACTGTGGCTTCCGTATCCAGGGGAATTCTGCCATTTCCATTGTCCACAACCCTATAGATTAGGAGAATCCTCCGAACTCCCCGAGGCCATCCGAATAGTGTTGGCTGCCCAGGACACACTGGGAAGATCTTTCACAAGTTAGGAAACTACCTCCACTCAGACCCAGAGACAGATATCCCCATAGAATAAGATTGAACTGGACAGGCACTTAGGCCCTAATCAGATCCATTGCTTTTGATTCCAGTCATCTCTCCTCAGAGTTCTGGTTTCAAATACAGCATATGGGAGATTCCTTAGGCACTCATCAAAACAATTCTCTTCTCTACATAGGAAACATACTCTTTAGAGCTCCATCAAAACCTCCGGTTATGAACATCCCTCAAGGCCCCGGTTCAAGCACCCCATTCCAAGGTCTACATGGACACAAATGCACATTATGACCCATCCTCAACTCACCCATTTCAACACACCCGCCTCGGTTGCTCCCGTAGATCCAGCAGATCGAACTTGCCTTGGGTCTATGAGACACCCGGAATGGGAGGCAGGCTGCCCAGGCATCCATCCTTAGAACCCTGCTCAGGATAACTTCCTTATGGGATGTCCTGGAGCCATCCAACAGGTCTCGACTGTCCCACAGAAGGAATCATTGCGGTTTGGAGCATCTCACAATTCCCATCGTGGGAAAACCTCCATGTCCTCGTGACACCCTCACCTTCATGAAGGGGCCGTCATGGACAGAAACTCCGACCTAAGCCAACGTCTGATCCTAGCTCTGTCTTCAGGTATACAGGATCTCGAATCATCTCTGCAGAGGGTGCCTGCCGTCCCCTCACCCCGAAATCTAAGTCTGGCTTGTGTTCTCAGAATTTTTTCCTCACACTCCTGGCCCACAAGCCTTCCAGTTTGGGAATTCTGGAGCCACTATGTGGCACTGTGTCTTCCCTCCAAAGAAAAACGTTGCCCTCTGGGGCTACCCAGTAACCACAAATGAGTACCATCCTGCACGAAACTCGACTGCACCCCAATGATACAGTCTAGCCTGGGCACTAATTCCCTGTCTGCCACAGCCTGAGCATGCACCTCCCAACCCACACTCAACAGCTGGCCGAACACTGAACACATCAGACACACCATGGCCTTAGGTCTTCATCTCTTCCCAACCTCAGTTTTCAGGCTTCAGAACCTAGACCTTAAATCCAATCACAGTCCTGGAGTGAAAGTGTTGCAGAAATTAGAACTCCATCTTCCCCATGGCCAGAAAACTTGTGGTTGCCATATTGCGCAACGTTCAGTGTAGGAGAAACCAGAATGGTACATTAGGCCACGCCCTGACTTGAGGGGCTCCTTGGGCACAAAAACACATTGTGAAACTCAGTGTGAGACCTATTCTCAAGGAAGGCCTCTCAGTGTCTGGACCAAGAGCACACATATGGGGCTTGCCATGTTCTTAGGTCCCAATGATAACCAGAGGTCTGGTTGTCCAGTTACCCCCACCCACGAATCTGCTCTGGAATCCCTCTTTTGGTGGTCCACCTGAGGAAAAAATAAATAAATAAATAAATAAATAAATAAATAAACAAAAAAAAAAAAACCCAGAAAGGCCTCCTCCCTTCCCACAGAATGACCCCAAACTCTTGGGATCGGGTCAAATCCCCAGAAAGTGAGCCTCATCAATGGCCCATGAGGACACCCCGACATTCCATGGCAATCGGTGACACATTTCCAGAAAAAAAAAAAAAAAAGCATGAGCATGCACATCACATTCACCCTTTGTTCATATCCCGAAGAGGTTTCCTCACGGTCTATAGATCGGGCCGGCCATACCTACATCCCACAACCTAAGTGGAGTTTGTGTTTTCAGACTTTTGTCCAAATAGCCCTGGACCACACACGCTCCACACTTGGGTCCCTGGAGCCACACCTCAGGACTGTGCTTCCCTTTCAAGGGAATTCTTCCCATTCCATTGGCCACAACCTTGCAAATTAGGAAAAACCTCCAAAGTCACTGAGGCCATCCCAATAATGTAGGCCGCCCATGACAAACAGGGGTGATCTCAAACCAGCTGAGCAACTACCTCCACTCAGACAACAGATGTCTTCAGAGAAGAATAATGAACCGGACAGGCCCCTAGGCCCTAAACAGATCCATTGCTTTGGTTTCCAGACATCTCTCCTCAGAGGCCTCGTTTCCAATACCAGCATATGGTGGTTTCCTGAGGCAACAATAAGAACAAATCTCGTCTCCCCATGGAAACTTGCTCATTGGAGCTTTGTCATAACCTCTGGTTAGGAGAATCCTTCAGGGCCCTGGTGCCACTGCCCCATACCAAGGTCTCCATGGACTCAAACCAACATTAAGACCATCCTCAGGAAAGTCCATTTCAACTCAGCCCCCCCTGTTGCTACCCCAAGCCAGCAGATCAAACGTTTCTTGTTGCTAAGAGTCAATTGGAATGTGAGGCTGGCTGCCCAGGCATCCATACTTAGAACCCTGTTCTGGAAAAATACCTTATAAGACGTCCTGGAGCCATCCAACAAATCTTAATTGTCCCACAGAAGGAATCCTTGCGGTTTGGAGCATCTCACAACTCCAATAGTGGGAAAACCCCCATGGCCTCATAATGCTCCCCCTTCCTGAAGGGGCCAAATGGACAGAAACTCAAACCTGAGCCAAAGTCTGAACCTCGACCTGACTTCAGATGCATGAGATCTCAATTCAGCTCTGCAGAGTGTGCCTGCCATGTCCTTGCCCCGAAACCTAAGCCTAGCTTGTGTTCTCAGAATTCCGTCCTCACTCTCCTGGCCCACAAGCCCTCCAGTTTGGGAATTCCGAAGCCACAATGCAGCACTCTGCCTGCCCTCCAGAAGAAAAACTTTGCCCTATGCTGCTAATAAGAAACCCCAAATGATTTTTCAAATGCATGCCACTCGATTGTAAAGCAATTATACAGCCCACCCTGTATACTAATGCCCTGTCTGGCACAGCCTGAGATAAGACATCCCAAACGACACCCAGACAGCTGGCCCCAACCTGGACACATAGGACCCGCTATGGCTGTAGGTCGTCATCTCTTCCCAACCTCGGTTTTCAGGCTTCAGAACCTAGACCTTATCTCCAATCACTGCCCAGGGGTGAACGTGATGCAGAAATTAGAATTCCTCCTTCCCCATGGCCAGAAACCTTGTGGTTGGCATGTTGTCCAACGTTCAATGTGGGAAAACCTGCATTGTCTGAAAGGCCACGCCAGTGCTTGAGGGCCGCCTAGGGCACAGACATGCATTGTGACCTGCAGCGTGAGTCCCGTATTAAAGTAACGCCTCTCAGTGGCTGGACCAAGATCCTGCATATGGGGCTTGTCATATCCATAGGCCCCCAGGCTTAACCAGAGGGCGAGTATTCCAGTTGTCAGTACCCACTGCTATCTCTTGAATCCCTCTACTGGGGGGACACATGAAGCAGAAATCAGGACACTTCCCTTCCCACAGAATGACCCCTAACTCTTGGGGGCTGGACTAACTACCAGAGAGGGAGACTTCTACGACCCATGAGGCAACTCCTACATTAAACGGCCATTGTGGACAAAACATCCAGAGACAAAAGCCTGAGCGACTGCCTCCGTCTCACCCTTCTTTCATACCCAGAGGAGCTCCCCTCATGGACTGTAGATCAGGCCTGCCGTAACCTCGGCCCCAAACCTGAGCTGAGTTAGGGTTTTTGGATGTCTGTCTGCACAGCCATGGCCCACACAGCCTCCAGGCTGGGGTCTCTGGAGCCACACCACAGAACTGTGCCTGCTCTCTCCTAAGAAACTGCCCATTCCATTGGCCACAACTCTACAAAATAGTAGAAACCTCAAGGTCCCCAAGGACATCCCACTACCGCAAGCCGCACTGGACAAATAGGGGCATTATGACACAAGCTGAGCAACTACTACCTCCATGCAGACACACAGACAGATATCCGCAGAGACAGAAGATTGAACCAGACAGGCCCCTAGGCCCTATTATGAACTCTTGCTTTGGTGTCCAGGTATCACTCCTCAGAGGCCTGGGTTCGAAGACCAGCATACGGGTCTTTCCTGAGGCACCAGACAGAAGACCTCTCATCTCCACATGGGAAGCTTCCTTGTTGGAGTTGTGTCAAGCCCTTCGGGTTGGAGAATCCTGCAGAGTCCCTTAGCTACTGCCACATTCCAAGGTCTCCATGGCCACCAACCCACATTATGACTCATCATCTGCAGAGTCCATTTAAACTCAGCCTTCTGGGTAGCTCACCGAAGAGCCCGCAGATTGAGCGTGCCTTGTCTCGACCAGGCAATGGGAAGGTGAGTTGGCGTTTCTCGGCATCCATGCTTAGGCCCCTGCTCTCGATTCTTTCTGTATGGGGCTTCAAGGGACCATCCAATAGTACTCGACTGTCCTGAAGAAGGAAACTTTGAAGTTTGGAGCAGCTCACAACTCCCAGCGTAGGGAAACCTCCCTGGCCTCATGATGCCCCCACCCCCTTCATGTAAGGGCTGTATGGACACAAACTGCAGCTTGAGGCAACATCTGATACTCGCCCTGACCTCACCTGCAGGAGATCTCGATTCAGCCTCTGCAGTGTGGGCCTGCCATGCTCTTGGCCCCAGAACTCGTGCTAGCTTGTGTTTTCAGACTTCCTTCCTCACAATCCTGGCCACACCCCTCCAGTTTGGCAATTCTGGAGACACAATGCAGCACTCTGCCTGCCCTCCAGAAGAAAAATGTTGCCCTATAGGGCTAACCAGAAACGCCAAATGAGTAACAACTTGCATGCCACTCGACCATACCCCAATTATACAGTCTAGCCTGTGCACTAAAGCCCAGTCTGACACAGCCTGAGGGCAGACCTCCAGTCCAACACCCAGACAGCTGGCCATACACAGAGCATATCACACCCACAATGGCTTTAGGCCATCATCTCTACCCAACCTCAGTTTTCACCTTCAGAACCTAGACCTTATCTCCACTCACTGCTCAGGGGTGAACGTGATGCAAGAATCAGAACTTCTCCTTCGCCTTGGCAAGAAACCTAGTGGTTGGCATGTTTTCCAACGTTCAGTGTAGTTGAAACCAGTGTGGCCCATGAGGCCCCGCCCATGTTTATGGGCCACATTGGTCACAAACACACATTGTGTCCCTCAGCCTGATCCCAGGCCTCAGGTAAGTCCTCTCAGTGGCTGGATGAAGAGACAGCATATTGGGCTTGCCATGCCTCTAGGCCCCAAATTTTACCCATAGTTCGGGTTCTCCCTTCACTTTTCCCCAGGGCTCTTCTTTGGAATTACTCTTTTGGCGGGACACCTGAGGTAACAAACCTGAAAGGAGTACTCCCATTCCACAGATTGACGAAAAACAATTGGGATCGGGCCAAATCCACAGAGAGGAAAATTCGTCCATGGCCCATGAGGCCTCCCCGACATTCCACGGCCATCTCTGATACAAAATCCAGAGACAAAAGCCTGAGCAAGCGCCTCAGACTCGCTCTCTCTTCATATCCGGAAGAGTTATTCTCATGGTTTATAGATCGGGCCTGCCATACCTACGTCCCCAAACCTAAGCTGATTTTGTGTTTTCAGACTTCTGTCCTCAAAGTCCTGGGCCACACACCCTCCAGGCTGGGGCCCCTGGAGTCACACATTAGGACTGTGCCAACCCAATCCATGGGAATTCTGCCGATGCCATTGTCCAAAACAGTAAAATTTGGAGAACCCTACAAATCCCTGAGGCCATCCCAATAGTGCAGGTTGCCCGGGACAAACAAGGGCGGTCTGATACCTGCTGAGCATCTACTTCCACTCATACCATAGATGGATGTCCCCTGAGAAGAAGATTGAACCAGACAGGACCCTAGGCCATAATCAGATACATTGCTTTGGATTACAGGCATGTCTCCTCAAAAGCCTGGATTCCAATACCAGCATAGAGGTTTTCCTGAGGCACCCATCAAAACAAATCTCGTCTCCACAAGGAACCTTGTGCATCGAGCTATGTCAAAAGCTTAGGAGAATACTTCAGGGTCCCGATGCCACCGCCCCATTTTAAGGCCCTCATGGACACAAACACACATTAGGACCCATCCTCAGGAAAGTCCATTTCAAGTCAGCCACCCCGGTTGCTCCTGCAGAGCCATCAGATCTAAACTGTCTTGTTGCTGGGAGACATTTGGAATGCGAGGTCGGCTTCCCAGGCATCCATCCTCGAACAGTGCCCTGGAGTCATTCCATATGGGATGTCCTGAAGCTGCCCAACAGGTCTCAATTGTCCCGCAGAAGGAATCCTTGATGGGGGCATCCCACAACTCCCAACGTGGGAAAAACTCCATGGCCTTGAGATTCCGCTCCCTTCATGAAGGGTCCGTCATGCACAGAAACTCCAACCTGAGCCAACGTCTGATCCTCGCCCTGACTTCAGATGCATGAGATATTGGTTCAGATCTACAGTGGTACCTGCCGTGTCCTCGCCCTGAAACCCAAGTCTAGCTTGTGTTCTCAGACTTCCGTCCTCACACTCCTCTACACGAAGCCCTCAAGTTTAGCAATTCCGGACTGACAATGAAGCACTCTGCCTGCCCTCTAGAAAACAAATTTTGCCTAATGAGCTGCCCATACAACTTATATGAGGATAAATCTACATGGCACTCGATAGTACCCAAATTATATAGTCTAACCTGGGCACTAATGCACTGTCTGACACAACCTGAGCTCGGACCTCCTGACCAACACCCAGACAGCTGACCGCACACTGAGCACATCACAACCGCCATGGCCTTAGGTCATCATCTCTTCCCTACCTCAGTTTTTAGGCTTCAGTACCTAGACCTTATCTCCAATCACTGCCCAGGGGTGCCTGTGATGCAGAAATCAGAACTCTTCCTTACCCATGGCAAGAAACCTTGTGGTTGGCATGTTGTCCAACGTTCAGTGTAGGCGAAACCAGGATTCACCATGAGGCCCTGCCCATTCTTGTTTGCGAAGTGGGCATAAACACGCATTGTGACCCTCAGCGTGAGTCCTGTCCTCTAGTAAGTCCTCTCAGTGGCTCGACCATTAGATGTCATAATGGGCTTGACATGTCCCTAGGCCACAATTTTTAACCAGATTTCTGGTTGTCCATTCGGCCCTCCCCAGGGCTCTACTCTGGAATCCCTCATTTGGTGGGACACCTGAGGTTAAAAAACAAAACATGGCAAATCAACAACAACAACAAAACGGACTTCTTCCATCTCACACAATGACCCCAAACTCTTTGGACGGGGCCAAACCCCCAGAGTGTAAGACTTGTCCATTTCCCATGAAGTCACCAGGGAATTTCACGACCATGAGTGTCACGATATCCAGAGACAAAAACTTGAGCACGAGCCTCACACTCGCCCTTTTTTCATATCCTGAAGAGTTCTCCTCATGGTCTGTAGATCAGTCCTGCCATACCTATGACCCGAAACATAAGCCGCGTTTGTGTTTTCAGACAACTGTCCAAACAGCTCTGGCCTACACACCCTACAGGCTCTGGCCCCTGGAGCCAAACCTGAGGACTGTACTTGCCCTCTCCAAGGGAATTGTATGTGCCCATTCCAATGGCCACAACCCTACTAATAGGTTAAACCTGCAAACTCCCTGAGGCCATCCCAATAGTGGTGGCTTCCCAGGACAAACTCGGGCAATCTGAGCCCATCTGAGAACCTACATGCACTCAGACGCATAGACTGATGTTCCCAGAGGTAAAAAGGTACGAACAGGCCCCTAGGCACTATTCGGATTCATTGTTGTGGTATCCAGTCATCTCTCCTCAGAGGCCTGGATTTCAATACCAGCATATGGCTGTTTCCTGACTCATCCGTCATAAAAAATCTCATCTACATATGGGAAACTTGCACGTTGGAGCTGTGTCAAAGCCTCTGTTTGAAAAAAACCCTTCAGGACCCCAGTGCCACCGCTTCATTCCAAGGTCTCCATAGACACAAAAACATATTAGGATCCATCCACAGGAGAGTCCATTTCAACTCAGATCCAGATTGCTCGCCCAGATCCAGCAGATATAACCTGTATTGTTGCTAGGACACAATTGGAATGCAAGGTGGGCTACCCAGGCATCCATCCTTAGAACCCTGCTCGGAATCGTTGGCCTGGAGCCAACCAACATGTCTCAATTGTCCTGCACAAGAATCTTTGCAGTTTGGAGCTTCTCACAACTAACATCGTGGGAAAACCCCCACGGCCTCTTGACCCCCCCGCCCCTTCATGAAGGGGCCATCAGGGACAGAAACACCAACCTGAGCGATCTTCTGATCCTCGCCCTGACTTCAGAAGCACGAGATCTCGATTCAGGTCTGTAGATTGTTCCTGCCTTGTCCTCACCCAGAAACCTAAGCCTAGCTTGTGTTCTCAGATTTCCGTCTTCAGACTACTGGCCCACAAGCCTCCAGTTTGCAAACAAGAACTATAATGCAGCACTCTTCCAGCCTTCAGGAAGAAAAACATTGCCCTGTGGGGCTACCCAGAAACTCCAAATGAGGATCAATCTGCACGCCATTCGACTGTACCCCAAATATATAGGCTGACCTGGGCACTATTGCCCTTTCTACACAGCCTGAGCCTGGACTTCCTGGCCCCACCCAGAAAGCTGGTCGAACACTGAGCACGCCGGACGAGCCATGTCCTTAGGTCATCATCTCTTCCCAACCTCGATTCTCAAGTTTCAGAACCTAGACCTTATCTCCAATCACTGCCCAGACTTGTAAGTGATGCAGAAATCACAACTCCTTCCCCGTGGCTAGAAACCATGTGGTTGGCATGTTTTCCAATGTTCAGTGTAGTTGAAACCAGTGTGGCCCATGAGGCCCCGCCCATGTTTATGGGCCACATTGGTCACAAACACACCTTGTGACCCTCAGCCTGAGCCCGGTCCTCAGGCAAGGCCTCTCAGTGGCTGCATGAAGAAACAGCATATTGGGCTTGCCATGCCCCTAGACCCCAATTTTTAACCATAGTTCAGGTTGTCCTTCACTCTTGCCCAGGGCTCTGCTTTGGAATTCCTCTTTTGGTGGGACACCTCAGGTAACAAACCTTAAAGGAGTCCTCCCATCCCACAGATTCACGAAAAAGAATTTGGATCGGACCAGATCCACAGAGAGGAAGATTCGTCCATGGCCCAGGAGGCCTCCCCGACATTCCTCGGCCATTGCTGATACAAAATCCAGAGACAAAAGCCTGAGCAAGCGCCTCAGACTCGCTCTTTCTTCATATCCTGAAGAGTTCTTCTCCTGGTTTGTAGGTCGGGCTTGCCATACCTACGTTCCCAAACCTAAGAAGAGTTTGTGTTTTTTGTTTTCTGTCCTCAAATTCCTGGGCCACATACCCTCCAGACTGAGCCCCTGGAGCCACACATTAGTACTGTGCCTACCCAATCCATGGGAATTCTGCCCATGCCATTGTCTCAAACCGTTCAAATTAGGAGAACCCTCCATAGTCCCTGAGGCCATCCCAATGGTGTAGGTTGTCCCGGACAAACAAGGGCCGTCTGACACCAGCTGAGCATCAACCTCCACTCATTCCATAGATGGATGTCCCCAGAGAAGAAGATTGAACCAGGCAGGACCCTAGGACATAATGGGATCCATAGCTTTGGTTTACAGGCATGTCTCCTCAAAAGCCTGGATTCCAATACCAGCATAGGGCTTCTCCTGAGGCACCCATCAGAACAAATCTCGTCTCCACAAGGAAACTTGTGCATGGGAGCTATGTCAAAGGCTTAGGAGAATACTTCAGGGTGCCGGTGCCACCGCCCCATTCCAAGGCCCTCAGGGACACAAACAAACATTAGGACCCATCCTCCGGAAAGTCCATTTCAGCTCAGCCACCCCGGTAACACCTGCTGAGCCATCAGATCTATACTGTCTTGTTGCTAGAAGAATATTGGAATGCGAGGCGGAATTCCCAGGCATTCATCCTCGAATGGTGCTCTCGAGTCATTCCATATGTGATGTCCTGGAGCTGTCCAACAGGTCTCAATTGTCCCGTAGAAGGAATCTTTGAAGGGCCATCTCACAACTCCCAACGTGGGGAAACCTCCATGGACTAGAGATTCCACTCCCTTCATGAATGGGCTGTCATGTACAGAAACTCCAACCAGAGCCAATGTCTGATCCTCGCCCTGAATTCAGATGCATGAGATATTGGTTCAGATCTGCCGAGGTACCTGCCGTGCCCTCGACCTGAAACCCAAGTCTAGCTTGTGTTCTCAGACTTCCGTCCTCACACTCCTGGCCCAGAAGACCTCAAGTTTGGCAATTCCGAACCCACTGTGCAGCACTCTGCCTGCCCTCTAGAAAAAAAATATTGCCTCATGAGCTGCCCAGGCACATCATATGAGGATAAACCTACACGCCACTTGACTGTACGTAAATTATATACTCTAAGCTGTGCACTAATGCACGGTCTGACACACCTGAGCCCGGACCTCCTGACTAACACACAGACAGCTGACCACACACTGAGCACAACAGACCAGCCATGGCCCTCGGACATCATCTCTTCCATACCTCAGTTTTCAGGCTTCAGAACCTACCTTTTCTCCAATCACTGCCCAGGGGTGATGGTATGTAGAAATCAGAACTCCTCCTTACCCATGGCAAGAAACCTTGTGGTTGGCATGTTGTCCAACGTTCAGTGTAGGAGAAACCAGCATTCACCCTGAGGCCCAGCCCATTCTCAAGTGCGACGAGGGCATAAACACACCAAACTCTTTGGACGAGGCCAACCTTCTAAAGAGTAAGACTCGTCCATTTCCCATGAAGTCACCCGGAAATTTCACGACCATGAGTCACACGATATCCAGAGATAAACTTGAGCAAGTGCCTCACACTCGCCCTTTTTTCATATCCCGAAGAGTTATTCTCATGTTCTGTAGATCAGTCCTGCCATACCTATGACCCGAAACATAAGCCGAGGTTGTGTTTTCAGACAACTGTCCAAACAGCCCTGGCCTACACACCCCAAAGGCTCAGGCCCTTGGAGCCAAACCTGAGGACTGTACTTGCCCTCTCCAAGGGAATTGTGTGTACCCTTTCCAATGGCCACAATCCTACTAATAGGATAAACCTCCAAAGTTCCTGAGGCCATCCCAATAGTGGTGGCTTCCCAGGACAAACAGGAGCAATCTGAGCACATCAGAGCACCTACCTGCACTCAGACCCAAAGACTGATGTCCCCAGAGGAAAAAAGGAATGAACAGACCACTAGGCACTAATCGGATCCATTGCTATGGTTTCCAGGCATGTCTCCTCAGAGGCCTGGATTTCAATACCAGCATATGGCTGTTTCTTGACTCACCCATCAGAACAAATCTCATCTACATATGGGAAACTTGCACGGTGGAGCTGTGTCAAAGTCTCTGTTTAGAAGAACCCATCAGGGACCCAGTGCCACCGCTTCATTCCAAGGTCTCCATAGACACAAAAACATATTAGGACACATCCACAGGAGAGTCAATTTCAACTCAGCCTCCTCAGTTGCTCCCCCAGATCCAGCATATCTAACCTTTCTTGTAGCTAGGAGAAAATTGGAATGCCAGGTGGGGTACCTAGCCATCCATCCTCAGAACCATGCTTGGAATCCTTGGCCTGGCGCCAACTAACAGGTCTCAATTGTCCTGGAGAAGAATCTTTGTAGTTTGGAGCTTTTCACAACTCCCATCGTGCGAAAACCCCCATGGCCTCGTGATTCCCCCCCTTCATGAAGGGGCCATCAGGGACAGAAAGTCTAACCTGAAGATCGTCTGATCCTCACCCTGACTTCAGATGCACGAGATCTCGATTCAGGTCTGTAGATTGTGCCTGCCATGTCCTCACCCATAAAAACTAAGCCTAGCTTGTGTTCTCAGACTTCAGTCCTCAGACTACTGGCCCACAAGCCCTCCAGTTTGGCAATCCAGAAGTACAATGCGGCACTCTGCCTGCTCCCTGGAAGAAGAACATTGCCCTCTGGGGCTACCCAGAAACCCCAAATGAGGATCAACCTCCACGCCATTTGGCTGTACACCAAATATATAGGCTGAAGTGGGCACAATTGCCCATTCTGACACAGCCTGAGCCTGGAACTCCTGGCCCCACCCAGACAGCTGGCCGCACACTGAGCACATCGGACCCGCCATGGCCTTAGGTCGTCATCTCTACCCAACCGCGGTTTTCAGGCTTCAGAACCTTGACCTTATCTCCAATCACTGCCCAGGTTTGAAAATGTTGCAGAAATCCGAACTCGTTCCCTTGGCATGAAACCTCGTGGTTGGCATGTTGTCCAACTTTCAGTGTAGTTGAAACCAGTGTGGCACATGAGACCCAGCCCATGCTTGAGGGCCACATTGGTCTCAAACACACATTGTGACCCTCAGCCTGAGCCCGGTCATCAGGCAAGGCCTCTCAGTGGCTGCATGAAGAAACAGCATATTGGGCTTGCCATGCCCCTAGACCCCAATTTTTAACCATATTTCGGGTTGTCCCTTCACTCTTGCCCAGGGCTCTGCTTTGGAATTCCTCTTTTGGTGGGACACCTCAGGTAACAAACCTTAAAGGAGTCCTCCCATCCCACAGATTCACGAAAAAGAATTGGGATAGGGCCAAATCCACAGAGAGGAAGATTCGTCCATGGCCCATGAGGCCTCCCCGACATTCCACGGCCATCGCTGATACAAAATCCAGAGACAAAAGCCTAACCAAGCGCCTCAGACTCGCTCTTTCTTCATATCCTGAAGAGTTCTTCTCATGATTTGTTGTTCGGCCGTGCCATACCTACGTTCCCAAACCTAAGCTGAGTTTGTGTTTTTTGAGTTCTGTCCTCAAAGTCCTGGGCCACACACCCTCCAGGCTGGGCCCCTGGAACCACACATTAGGACTGTGCCTAACCAATCCATGGGAATTCTGCCCATTCCATTATCCAAAACCGTACAAATTAGGAGAAACCTCCAAATTCCCTGAGGCCATACCAATGGTGTAGGTTGTCCGGGACAAAAAAGGGCCGTCTGACACCAGCTGAGCATCTACCTCCACTCATACCATAGATGGATGTCCCCAGAGAAGAAGATTGACCAGACAGGACCCCAGGCCATAATGGGATCCATAGCTTTGGTTTACAGGCATGTCTCCTCAAAAGCCTGGTTTCCAATACCAGCTGAGGGCTTTTCCTGAGGCACCCATCAGAACAAATCTCGTTTACACATGGGAAACTTGCATGTTGGAGCTCTCTCAAAGCCTCTGGTTAGAAGGACATTTCAGGTTCCCGGTGCCAGCGCCTCATTCCAAGGTCTCCATGGAGACACACCCACATTAGGACCCATCCACAGGAGAGTCCATTTCAACTCAGCCCCCTCAGTTGCTCCCCCTGATCCAGCAGATCTAACCCGTCTTGTCGCTAGGAGATGATTGGAATGAGTGGCAGGCTTCCCAGCCATCCATACTTAGAACCATTCTCAGAATGATGTTGTATGGGAAGTCCTGGAGCCAACCAACAGGTCTCAATAGTCCCGCAGAGGAATCTTTACTGTTTGGAGCATCTCACAACTCCCATCGTGGGAAAACCTCCATGGCCTCGTGATCCCGCCCCCTGCGCTTCATGAAGGGGCCATCAGGGACAGAAGCTCCAACCTGAGTGATCGTCTGATCCTCGCCCTGACTTCAGATGCAGGACATCTTGATTCAGCTCTGCAGAGTGTGCCTGCCGTGCCCTTGCCCAGAAACGTAAGTCTAGTTTGTGTTCTCAACTTCCATCCTCACATTCCTGGCCCACAAGCCCTCCAGTTTGGCAATTCCAGAACTACAAGGCAGCACTCTGCCTGCTTTCCGGAAGAAAAACTTTGCCCTCTGGGGCTACCCAGATTCCCCAAATGAGGATCAACCTGCATGCCACTTGACTGGACCCCAATTATACAGGCTGCCCTGGGCACTACTGCCCTTTCTGGCACAGCCTGAGACTGAACCTCCTGGCTCGCACCCACCCAGCTAGCCACACACTGAGCACATCGGACCCGCCATGGCCTTAGGTCATCATCTCTTTCCAACCTCGGTTTTCAGGCTTCAGAACCTAAACCTTATCTCCAGTCACCACCCAGGGTTGAACATGATGCAGGAATCAGAACTCCTTCCCCATGGCAAGAAACCTTGTGGTTGGCATGTTGTCCAACGTAAAATGTAGTTGAAACCAGTGTGGCCCATGAGGCCCTGCAGATGCTTGAGGACCAAGTCGTTCACAAACATGCATTCTGACCCTCAACGTGAGCCCAGTTCTCAAGTAAGGCCTCTCAGTGGCTGGACCAAAAGACAGCATATTGGGCTTGTCATGCCCCTAGGCCCCAATTTTTAACCAGATTTCTGGTTGTCCAGTCTCCCCTCCCCAGGGCTCGGCTTTGGAATCCCTCTTTTGGTGGGACACCTGAGGTAACAAAACTGAAAGGACTCCTCCCATCCCACAGTTTGACCCAAAACAATTGGAATCGGGCCAAATCCACAGAGCGGAAGACTCGTCCATGGCCCATGAGGCCTCCCGGACATTCCACGCCCATCGTTGACACAAAATCCAGAAACAAAAGCCTGAACAAGTGCCTCACAATCTCTCTTTCTTCATATCTGGAAGAATTCTCCTCACGGTCTGTAGATCGGGCCTGCCATACCTACGTCCCTAAACCTAAACTGAGTTTGTGTTTTAGACTTCTGTCTCCACAGTCCTGGTGCACACACCCTGCAGGCTGGGGCCCCTGGAGCCACATCAAAACTGTGCCTTCCCTCTCCACGGGAATTCTGCCCATTCCCTTGTCCATAATAATAAAATTAGGAGAAACCTCCAAAGTCCCCAAGGCCTTCACAATAGTGTAGGCCGCCTGGGACAAACAAGGGCCATCTGACACCAGCTGAGCATCTAACTCCACTAATACCTTAGATGGATGTACACAGAGAAGAAGATTCAACCGGACAGGCCCCTAGGCTCTAAACGGAGCCATTGCTTTGGTTTCCAGTTATCTCTCTTCAGAGGCCTATATTCCAATAACAGTATATGGGGGTTTCCTGAGGCACCAATCAGAACAAATCTCGTCTCCACATGGGGAACTTGTCCTTTGGAGATGTCTCAAAACCTCCGGTTAGGAGAATCCTTCAGGGCCCATGCACCAACGCCCCTTTCCAAGGTCTCCATGGACAAAAACCCACATTAGCATCCATCCTCAGGAGAGTCCATTTCAACTCAGCCCCCTTGGTTGCTCTGACAGAGCCAGCATATCAAACCTGTCTATTTGCTAGGAGACAACTGCAATGTGAGGCGGGCTTCCCATGCATCCATCCTAAGATCCCTGCTCTGGTGTCATTCTGTATGGTATGTACTGGAGTGATACAAAAGGTCTCAATTGTTGATCAGAAGGAATCCTTGTTGTTTGGAGCATCTCACAACTCCCATCGTGGGTAAACCTCCATGGACTGGAGATGCTGTCCCCTTCATAAAGTGGCCAGAATGGACAGAAATTCAAACCTAAGCCTAGGTTTGAACCTCGCCCTGACATCAGATTCATGATATCCCGATTCAGATCTGCAGAGGGTGCCTGCCGTGCCCTCGCCCAGAACCTACGCCTAACATGTGTTCTCAGACTTTTCTCACACTCCCCGTCCACAAGGCATCCACTTTGGAAATTCCGGAGCCACAATGCAGCACTCTGCCTGTTCTCCAGAAGAAAAACATTGCCCTTGGGGCTACCCAGAAATGCCAAATAAAGATCAACCTGCACGGCACTCAGTTGTACCCCAATTATACAATCTACCCTGGGCACTAATGCCCTGTCTGACACAGCCCAAGCTTGGACCTCCCGACCAACACCCAGACAGCTGGCTCCACGCTGAGCATATCGGACCCGACATGGTCTTAGGTCGTCATCTCTTCCCAACCACGGTTTTCAGACTTCACAACCTAGACCTTATCTGCAATCACTGCCCAGGGGTGAATGACATGCAGAAATCAGAATTAATACTTCCCCATGGCAAGAACTCATGTGGTTGACATGTTGACTATCATTCAGTGTAGGAGAAACAAGCATGCACCATGAGTCCCCACCCATGCTTGAGTACCACGAGGGCATAAACACGCATTGTCACCCTCAGCATGAGTTCTGTCCTCAATGAAGGCCTCTCAGTGGCTGGACCATTAGAAGGCATATTGGGCTTGCCATGCCCCTGGGCCCGTATTTTTAGTTAGATTTCTTGTTGTCCAGGGCTCTGCTCTGGAATCCCTCTTTTGGTGGGACACCTTAGTTAACAAAACTGAATCCCACAGATTAACCCAAAACAATTGGGATCTGGCCAAATCCACAGAGAGAAAGACTCTTCCATGGCCCATGAGGACTCCTCGACATTCCACAGCCATCATTGACACAAAATCCAGGGGCAAAAGCCTGACAAGTGTCACACTTTCACCCTTTATTCATATCCCAAAAAGTTCTCCTCATAGTCTGTAAATCGGACCTGCCATACCTACGTCCCAAAACCTAAGCTGAGTTTGTGTTTTCAGACATCTGTCCCCACAGTCCTTGCCCACACACCCTCAAGGCTGGGCCCTTGGAGCCACACATCAGGTCTGTGCCTGCCCACTCCACAGGAATTCTGCCCATGTCATTGTCCATAATCATACAATTTAGGAGAAACCTCCAAAGTCCCCGAGGCCATCCCTATAGTGTAGGCCGCCCGGACAAACAGGAGCGGTCTGACACCAGCTGAGCAACTACCTCCATTTCATAAAATAGACAGATGTCGACAGAGAAGAAGATTGAACCAGAGAGGCTCCTAGGACCTAATTGGATGCATTGCTGTGGTTTCTATGTATCTCTCCTCAGAGGCCTGGTTCTAATACCAGCATATGTGGGTTTCCTGAGGCACCAATTAGAACAAATCTTGTCTCCACATGGAAAACTTGCTCTTTCGAGTTGTTTCAAAATCTCCGGTTAGAATCCTTTAGAGCCCTGGGGCCACCACCCCATTCCAACGTCCTCATGGACAAAAACACACATTAAGACCCATCTTCAGGAGAGTCCATTTCAACTCAGCTCCCACGATTGCTCCTGCATAGCCATCAGATCGTACCTGTCTTGTGGCAGGGAGACAATTGGTGTAAGAGGCAGTCTGCTCAGGCATCCATCCTTAGAACCCGGCTCTGGAGTCATTCCATATGGGATGTCCTGGAGCCATCCAAAAGTTCTCAATTTTCCCGCAGAAGGAATCCTTGCAGTTTGGAGCATCCCACAACTCCCAACGTGGGAAAACCTCCATGGCCTCGAGATTCCACCCCTTTGATGAAGGGGCCATCATGGACAGAAACTCCAACCTGCGCCTAAGTCTGATCCTCGTCCTGACTTCAGATGAATGAGATTTTGATTCGGATCTGCAGAGGGTGCCTGCCGTGCCCTCGCCCTGAAACTTAAGTCTAGCTTATGATCTCAGACTTACGTCCTCACACTCCTGGTCCCGACGCCCTCAAGTTTGGCAATTCTGGACCCACAATGCTGCACTCTGCCTGCCCACCAGAAGAAAAATGTTGCCCCAGTGAGCTTCCCTGACACAATAAATGAGGATGAACCTACATGGAACTCAACTGTACCCAAATTATACAGTCTAACCTGGGCACTAATGCACTGTCTGACACAGCCTGAATCCATACCTCCTGAACAACACCCAGAAAGCTGACCGCACACTGAGCACATCGGACCCTCCATGACCTTAGGTTATCATCTCATCCCAACCTCGATTTTCTGGATTCAGAACTTAGATCTTATCTCCAGTCACTGCCCAGGGGTGAACATGATGCAGAAATCAGAATTCCTCCTTCCCCATGGAAAGAAACCTTGTGGTTCGTATGTTGTCCAAAGTTCAGTGTAGGAGAATCAAGCATGGCCCATGAGTCCCCGCCCATGCTTGATGCCTACATTGGGCACAAACATGCATTGTGACCCTCAGTGTGAGCACTGTACTCAAGTAAGATCTCTCAGTGGCTGGACCAAGGTACCCCATATGGGGATTGCCATGCCCTTAGGCCCCCAATCTTATACAGAGTTCGGGTTGTCCAGGCGCCCCTTCCCAGGGTTCTGCTCTGGAATCCCTCTTTAGTGGCACACCTGAGGAAAAAAACAAACAAACAAAAAAACAAAAACAAAAAACAAAAAAAACAGAATGGACTCCTCCCATCCCACGGAATGACCCCAAAATATTGGGATCATCCAAATCCCCATAGAGGAACTCTCACCCATGGTCCATGAGGACGCCCCTACATTCCACGGCCATCAGTGACACAAAATCCAGAGTCAAAAGCCTGAGCAAGTGCCTCACACTCACTCTTTGTTCATATCCTGAAGAGTTCTGCTCAAGGTCTGTAGATCGGGCCTCCCATACCTATGTCCCCAAAACTAAGACGAGTTTCTGTTTTCAGACTTCTGTCCCCACAGCTCTGACCCACACACCCTCCATGCTTGAGCCCCTAGAGCCACACCTCAGGATTGTGCCTTCCCTCCCCAAAGGAATTCTGCCCATTTCATTGGCCACAAACTTGCAAATTAGGAGAAACCTCCAAAGTCAAAGTGGCCATCCCAATAGTGTAGACTGCCCAGGACAAATAGGAGCAATCTGACACCAGCTGAGGAACTACCTCCACTCAATCCCATAGACAGATGAACCGAGAGAAGAAGATTAAACCAGACAGGCCCCAGGCCCTAATCAGATCCATTGCCTTGGTTTCCAGGCATCTCTCCTCAGAGTTCTGGTTTCCAATACCAGCATATTGGGGGTTACTGAAGCACCAATGAGAACAAATCTTGTTTCCCCATGGGAAAAATGCTTCTTGGAGCTGTGTCAAAACCTCTGGTTAGGAGCATCCTTCAGAGCCCTGGTGCCACTGCCCCATTCCAAGGTCTCCATGGACACAATCCCACATTATGACCGATCCTCAGGAGAATGCATTTCAACTCAGCCCCCTCGGCTGCTACATCATAGGCAGCAATCAAACGTGCCGTTTCGCTAGGAGACAATTGGAATGCAAGGCCGGATGCCCAGGCATCCATCCTTAGAACCCTGCTCTGCAATTGTTCCATATGGGATGCCCTGGAGCCATCCAACAGGTTTCAACTGACCAGCAGAAAATCCTTGTGGTTTGGAGCATCTCACTACTGCCATCATGGGAAAACACCAATGGCGGTGTGATGACCCCCCTTCATGAAGGGGCCATCATGGACAGAAACTCCAACCTGAGCCAACATATGAACCTCGCCCTGACCTCAGATGCATGAAATCTAAATTCAGCTCTGCAGAGTGTGCCTGCCATGTCCTTGCCCTGAAACCAAAGCAAAGCTTCAGTTCTCAGACTTACATCCTTGCATTCCTGGCCCCAAGGACTCCAGTTTGGCAGTTCCGGAGCCAGAATGCAGCACTCTGCCTGCCCTCCAGAAGAAAGACTTTGCCCTATGGGGCTACGGAGAAACCCCAAATAATTATCTTCTGCATGCCACTCAACTGTACCCCAATTATACAGCGTATCTGGGCACGAATGCCCTGTCTGGCACAGCCTGAGTGCAGACCTCCTGAACGACACCTAGAAAGCTGGCCCCAAACTGAGCACATCGGACCTGCCATGGCCTTAGGTCGTCATCTCTTCCAAACCTCGGTTTTCAGGCTTCAGAACCTAGACCTTATCTCCAATTAGTGCCCAGAGGTGAACGTGATGCAGAAATCAAAACTCCTCCTTCCCCATGGCAAGAAACCCTGAGGTTGGCATGTCCAAGGTTCAGTGTAGGAGAAACCTGCAAGCTCAATGAAGTCCCACCCAATATTGAGGACCACCTTGGGCACAAACACACATTGTGACCCTCAGCATGAGGCCACTATTCAAGTAACGTCTCTCAGTGGCTGGACCAAGAATCTGCATATGGGCTTGCCATGCCCATAGGACCCCAGGCCTAGCCAGAGAGTGGGTATTCCAGTTGTATGTACCCAGTGCTCTGCTCTAGAATCCCTCTATTGTGGGAACACATGAGGCAGAAATCAGGACTCCTCCCTTCCCACAAAATGACCCCAATCTCTTGGGAGCCCGACAAATCACCAGAGAGGGAGACTTCCATGGCCCATGAGACCATGCTTACATTAAATGACCATCATGAATACAACATCCAGAGACATAAGCTTGAACGACCGCCTCTCACTCGCCTTACTTTCTAATCACAATGAGCTCCCCTCACAGACTGTAGATCACTCCTGCCATAACCTCAGCCCCAAACCTCAGCCGAGTTTGTGTTTTTGGATGTCTGTCCCCACAGCCCTGGCCCACACAGCCGCCAGGCTGGGGCCTCTGGAGCCACACCACAGGACTGTCCTGCTCTCTCCAAGGAGACTATGCCCATTCCATTGCCCATAACCCCACAGAATAGGAGAAACCTCAAGGCCCCCGAGGACATCCCACTACTATAAGCCTCTCTGGACAAAGGCATCCTGACACAAGCTGAGCAACTACCTCCATGCAGAAACACAGACAGATGTCGGCAGAGACAGTAGATTGAACCAGACAGGCCCCTGGGCCCTAATCTGAACTCTTGCTTTGGTTTCCAGGTGTCACTCCTCAGAGGCCTGGGTTTGAAGACCAGCATCTGGGGCTTTCCTGAGACACCAAACAGAACAACTATCGTCTCCACATGGGAAGCTTCATTGTTGGAGCTGTGTCAAACCCTTCGGTTTGGAGAAACCTGCAGAGTCCCTGAGCCACCGCCACATTCCAAGGTCTCCATGGCCACCAACCCACAGTATGACTCATCCTCAGGAGTGTCCATTTCAACTCAGCCCTCTGAGAAACCCGCCCAAGAGCCTGCAGATTGAGCCTGCCTTGCCCCAAGCAGCCAGTGGGAATGTGAGGTGGCATTTGCAGACATTCATGCTTAGACCCCTTCTCTCGAGTCTTTCTGTAGGGGTCATCCTAGAACCATCTCATAGTACTCGACTGTCCTACAGAGGAAACCTTGATGTTTGGGGCAGCTCATAACTCCCAGCGTTGGGAAACCTCCCTGGCCTCATGACGCCCCCACCCCCTTCAGGAAGGGGCCATAATGGACACAAACTCCAACCTGAGGCAACGTCTGATACTCGCCTTGACCTCAGATGCAGGAGATCTTGATTCAGTCTCTGCAGAGTGGGCCTGCCATGCCCTCGGCCCCAAACCTAACGCTAGCTTGTGTTTTCAGACTTCCCTCTTCACACTCCTGGCAAACAAGCCCTCCAGACTGGGAATTCCAGAACCACAACACAGTTTTCTGCCTGCCCACCAGAAGAAAAACGTTGCCCTATGGGGCTCTCCAGAAACCACAAATGAGAACCAACCTGCTCTGGCCTCGACCGCACCCTAACTGGAAAAGCTACCCTGGTCAGTAATGCTCTGTCTGACACAGCCTGACGTCCCGACAGACAAGGAAACAGCTGGCTGCACACTAAGCACATCAGACAGGCCATGGTCTTATGCTGTCATCTCTTCCCAACCTGGGTTTTCAGACATCTGACCCTAGATATTATATCAAATCCTGGCAAACGTGGGTAACTGAAGCACAAATCAGATCTTCTCCTTCCCCATGGCTGGAAAGCTTGCTGTTGGCATGGAGTCATACCTTCAGTGTAGGAGAAACCTTCATGGCCCCTGAGGCCAAGCCTAAACTTGAGTGCCTCCTTGGGTACAAACTCGCATTGGGACCATCAGCATGGGCCCCATGTCGAAGTAAGGTCTCTCAGGGCCTGGACTAAGAGCCCGCATATGGGGCTTGCCAAGCCCCTATGATCCCAATCTTCACAAGAGCTCGAGTATTCCATTTGCTCGAACCCAGGACTGTGATCTGGAGTCCCTCTCCTGGAAGAACACCTGAGCCAGACAGCAGGACTCCACCCTTCGCACAAAATGTCCCCAAAACCTTAAGAGCTGGACCAACTCCTCAGAGAGGGAGACTCTTCCATAGCCCCTGAGGTCACCCCTACATTCCACGGCTATGGGAGACAAAACATCCAAAGACAAAAGCTTGCGTGACTGCCTCCCATTTGCCCTTCTTTCATAAGCTGAGGATCTCCTCTCACGGTCTGTGGGTCCATCCTGCCATGCTCTCGGCTCCGCACCCAAGCCGAGTTTGTGTTTTCAGACTTCTGTACCCACAGCCCGGACCCACACACCCTCCAGGCTAGGGCCTATGGAGACACACTGAAGGACTGTGCCAGTCCTCTCCAAGAAAACTGTACCCAATCCATTGGCCACAACCCTAGAGATTAGGAGAATCCAATAAGGTCTCCAAGGCCATGCCTCGGCCGTGGACTAAGAGGGGCACTCTGACACCAGCTGAGCAACTATCTCCACTTAGATACTCAGACAGTGTCCCCAGAGACAGAAGATTGAAACGGACAGGCATCTAGGCTCTAATCTGAACCCTAGCTTTGGTTTCCAGGTGTCTCTACTCAGAGAACTGGTTTGAAGACCAGTATCTGGGGCTTTTCTGAGGCACCAAAGAGAACCTGTCTCATCTCCACATAGGGATCTCTTTTTAATTGGAGCAATATTACACCCTTCGGTTAGGTGAATACTTCATGGCCCCTGAGCTGCCAACATATTCCAAGGTCTCCATGCACACAAACCCACATTATGACCCATCCGCAGGAGAGTCCATTTCAATTCAGCCCCCTAGTTAGCTCGCCCCAGAGCCAGTAGTTCAAACATGTCTTGTCACAAAGAGCCAATGGGAATGTGAGGTATGCTGTACAGGCATCCATCCTTCGAATCTTGCTCTCCAGTCTTTCTGTATGGGACATCCTGGAGCCATTCAACAGGACTTGACTGTCCAGCAGATGGAAAGCGTGTGGTATGGGTCAACGCACAAACTAGAGTTTGTGCTGGTGTCTAAGGTGCTGTGCAGGATTCTCCAATCTTGAGGGTTTGGCACAGGTCAAAGGGCATGGTTTCCTACTGGGGACAGGAGATATTCTATTGTGTGGCTCAGGGACCACATGTTGTATCCTAAGTTGGTATTTCAGAACAGGACCCTGAGGACAGATGCCTGAAAACCTAATCTAGTGTTCCAATGACGTCCTAGGAGCATGTCAGGTACAATCTTCTGACCCAGGAACATTGAAATGGCTGTCTGCTTGGAGGTAGGTGATCAGGGCGTTTCAGACTGGCATTTGTGTCCAGTGCTGCCGACAATATTGGGTTGGGCTCAGGGCTCTTGCGTGTTTCTCCTAAACTGGAAGGTTTGGGCAGGTTTGACGGGCACAGTTTCCTTGGGGATGGCAGGCCTAGTCATGTGTTGTGGATCCAGAGACCCTGTCCTGGAGGGCATATGAGCCATGGTTTTGGGAGAGAAGTCTGCAAACACAAATGTGGGTTATGGTTAGTGGAAAGGTGATCACAGGCCCAATGAGTAGACCTGGAGTGCAGCTTGTCAGGAGTTGTAATTAGGGTGACTGGAAGGCAGTAGCACAGGCTTTTCTCTCTATATTGTGTGTCCAGGATGGCCTTGGAATGCAGGTATAGTCTCATGGGTCCATGGGAAACTTTTCCTCTCTATGGATCTGTGCAGCTCATAGTTTGGTGGCTTTTTTGGGGAAGGGAAGAGTGTTGTTTTCCATCTTATGGGTGCCCCAAAACAGGGATTCCAAATACAGGCTCTTTTTCTGGGGATCTGGGACTTCCCACCAAGGGTTAGGATTTGCACCTAGGGGTGTATGAGGCCTGCAATGCGGGATCATGATGGTGCAACTGAGAGGGATTGTTTGAAAGCTTGCTCAGGCTGAGTCTCACAATGCCTGTTTGCTCCCATGGCGGCCCTCAGGAGTGGGAGTGGTCTCATTGGTCATATATCTGGCTCCCTCTTAGAGAGTTGGACACCCAACCCAACAGCCAAATGTCCTGCCATGAGGAAGGATGAGTTCTCTTCCGTCAGGTTCCTCTGTGCTTCAGGTTGCCCCATTGGCAGGGTTTCCAGCAAGGTCTCGAGATAGGTGCCTGAATACCAAGGATGGGTGGAGATGACGTACTTGGGCCATAGCAATCCCAAATGCTAGATATGAGGCCTAAAACTCGGTAGGGGCTCAGGCTCTGTCAGACACAGCGCTAGTGGCCATGGCAGCCTTTATATCAGAGTAGATTCGAGGGTGGAGCAGATTGATCCTCATGTGGAGTTTCTTGGGAAGATTCCCAGGCATTTGTTCATTCAATAGGGAAGGCAGAATGCTGTGTTGTGGCTCCAGATTTCCCAATCACGAGAGCTTGGGGACCAGGCAGTTTTGGGTGGAATTGTAAACAAAAGCTATGGTTCAATTCAGTGCCAAGCAGAAGGCAGTTCCAATTTGTAGCAGTTTACTCGAGACATCCAGCACTGGAATAAGGGTGGATGTCAGATGCTTACTCACACTAGACAAGTGGAGGGTTGGTATAAAGAGGCCATGGAGGAGTTCACATGCTGAGGCCTGTGAACTGCTGCAAAAAGTAACATTTCTTTGTACAGAGTAGGTGAAGTCTGGTTTGTTTACTCTAGGTTTCCCCATGTGGAAAGTTTGTGAAGAAGAGCTCTCCGGCATGGATGCCAGGAAAGCACACCTCCATTGACAATTGCAGCTGAGGAACATGGCAGATTCGTTCTGGTGGCTCTGGGACAAAGTGCCAAGGCCTTGAGTTGACATGGGATCTCTTGCAGATGGGTCACAATGCTTGTTTGTTACCAGGGAGAACTTAGAATGTGTTGGTTGCTAAGGTGCCATGCAGGATTCTCCTACCCTGAGGGTTTGGCACAGGTTGAAGAGCATGGTATTCTTCTGGGGACAGGGGATGTTCTGTCGTGTGGCTCAGAGACGACATGATGTGTCATAGATTGGTATTTCAGAACAGGCCCCTGAGGACAGATGCCTGAAATCCTAATGGGGTTCCATTGAGAGCATACTGGCATTTTAGGTTCAATCGTCTATCTCACGATCATTGACTTGGCTATTTCCCTGGATGTAGGTGATAAGGGTGTTTCAGACTGCACATTTCCATCCCGAGTGGCCGGCAATATTGGTGTGGGCTCAGGGGCCACACAGGTTTCTCCTAATCTGGAAGGTTTGGGCAAATCTGATATGCACAGTGTCCTTGGGGTTGGCAGCCAGAGTTCTGTGGTGTGGCTCCAGAGATCACATTCTGGTGGGCATGTGAGCCATGGTTTTGGGAGAGAAGTCTGCAAACACAAATACAAATTAGGGTGAGTGGCGAGGTGATCACAGGCCCAATGCGTAGACCTGGAGGGAAGCTCGTCATGAACTATAATTAGGGAGACTGGAAGGCAGTAGCACAGGCTTTTCTCTCTGGATTGTGTGTCCAGGATGGCCTTGGAATGCAGGTGTGGTCTCATGGGTCCATGGGAGTCTTTTCCTCTCTATGGATCCTGGTGGCTCTCCATAGTTTGGTGGCTTTTTCGGGGAAGGGGAGAGTGATGTTTTCCACCTTATGGGTGCCCCAAAACAGGGATTCCAGAGACGGGCTCTGGTTCATGGCATCTGGGACATCACAACAAGTGCTAGGATTTGGGCTTAGGGGCATATTAGGCCTGCAATGCGGGTTCATGGTGGTGCAACAGAGAAGGATTGTTTGAAAGCATGCTCAGGCTGAGGGTCACAAGGCCTGTTTGCCTCCAGGGCATCCCTGAGGAGTTTGTGTGGTCTCACTGGACTTGTAAATGACTCCCCCTTTCAGGGTTGAACAACCATCCTAACAGCCAAGTTTCCTGATATGAAGAAGGAGGAGTTCTCTATTGTGCTTCAGGATGCCCCATTATCAGGGATTCCAGCAAAGGTCTGGGGACAGGTGCCTGAATACCAAGGATGGGTAGAGATGAAATACTTGAGCCATGGCATTCCCAAATACTAGATGTGGGGCTCAAACTCTGGTGACTGACACTAGGTCTGGGCTCAGGCTCTGTCAGACACAGCACTAGTGGCCAGGGCAACCTATAAATCAGGGTCCCTCCGATATAGGGCCGAGCAGATTGATCCTCATGTGGGGTTTCTGGCCAGACTCACCAGGCACTTGTTTCTATCAGGAAGGCAGAATGCTGTGTTGTGTCTCCATAATTCGCTATCAAGAAGGCTTGGGGACCAGTCGGGTGAGGAAGGAATTGTAAACACAAGCTACAGTTCAATTCACTGCCAAGCGGAAGGCAGTTCCTGTGTCCAGCAGCTTTTTCGAGACATCCAGCACCTTAGTAAGGGAGGACGTCGGATATTTGCTCACACTGGAGTTTGTGTCTATGATGACTGACAAATGGAGGGGTGGCGTCAAGAAGCCATGTAGGGATTTTCACGTTGAGACTCATGAGCTGCTCCAAATAGCAAGGTTTCATTCTACTGGACAGGTGGAGTGTGGTTTATTTGCTCCAGGGTCCCCCATGTGGAAAGTTTGGGTAGCAGAGCTCTACCGCATGCATGCCTGGAATGTTCAACTTCATTGACCATTGCAACTGAAGAACATGGCAGCTTTATTCTGGTGTCTCTGTAGCAAAGTACCAAGTCCTTGATTTGACATGGAATCTCTTGCAGATGGGCCACACAGCTGGTTTGTTACCAGGTAGATCTTAGAATGTGCTGGTGGCTTAGTAGTTGTGCAGGAATCTACTACTCTGGGATTTTGCACAGATTGTAGGGCACGGTTTCCTTCTGGGGACAGGAGATGTTCTGTTGTGTGGCCCAGCCACCACATGTTGTATCATAAGTTCGCATTCTAGAACAGGCCTCTGAGGACACATGTCTGAAAACCGAATCAATGGTTCCAATGACGTCCTAGGGGCATGTTAGGTTCATTATTCTGACTCAGGACCATTGACTTGGCTGTGTTCCTGGATGTAGGAGATCAGGGTATTTCAGACTGTGCATTTGTGTTCAGAGCGGCCGCCGAAATTGGGGTAGGCCCAGAGGCCTTGTAGGTTTCTCCTAATCTAGACAGTTTGGGCAACTGTGATGGAAACAATTTCCTTGTGGATGGCAGGGACAGTCCTGCAGTGTGGATCCAGAGACGCCATCCTGGAGGGCATGTGTGCCATGGTTTTGGTAGATAAGTCTGCAAACACAAATTCGAATTAGGGTGAGTGGCGAGGTGATCACAGGCCCAATGCATATACCTTGAGAGCAGCTCATCTGGAACTGTAATTAGGGTGAATGGAAGGCAGTAGCACAGGCTTTTCTCTCCGGATTGTGTGTCCAGGATGGCCTCGGAATGCAGGTGTGTTCTCATGGGTCCATGGGAGACATTGCCTCTCTATGGATCGTGGTGGCTCCTCATAATTTGGTGACATTTTTGGGGAAGGGATGAGTGCTGTTTTCCATCTGAAGGGTGCACCAAAACAAAAATTCCAGAGATGGTCTCTGGGTCTGGGCACCTCGAAAATCCCACCAAGTTTTATGATTTGAACCTACAGGCATACCAGGCCTGAAATGAGGGATCATTGTGGTGAATCTGAGAGGGATTTTTTGAAAGCATGCTCAGGGTGAGGGTCACAATGCCTGTTTGTGCCAAGGGTAGTCCTCAGGAGTGTGTGTGGTGTCATTGATGTTGTAACTGGCTCCCCCTTTGAGGGTAGAACACCCATCCCAAAAGCCAGGTTTATTGCCATGGGGAAAGAAGAGTTCTCTATTGTGCTTCAAGTTCCCTAATTGGCAGGGATCCCTGCCAAGGTCTGGGGACAGGTGCCTGAATATCAAGGATGGGTAGAGATGACATACTTTGGCCATGGCAATCCCAAATGCTAGATATGGGGCCTGCTCTCTAGTGGCTGAAACTCAGTCGAGCTCAGGCTCTGTCAGACACGGCACTAGTGGCCATGGCAGCCTATAAATCGGTGTTGACTCGAGGGCCGACCTGATTGATCCTCATGTGGGTTTTCAGGGCAGACTCACCAGGCATTTCTTCATTCGATGGGGAAGGCAGAATGCTGCGTTGTGGCCCCAGATTTCCCTATCAAGAGGGCTTAGGGACCAGTCAGGTGAGGATGGAATTGTAAACACAAGCTATAGTTCAATTCAGTGCCAAGTGGAAGGCAGTTCCAATGTGCAGTGGTTTATTCAAGACATCCAGCACTGGGATAAGGGTGCATGTCAGATGTTTGCTTAGACTGGAGTTTGTGTCTATGATGACCGACCAATGGAGTGGTGGCATCAAGAGGCCATGGAGCAGTTTACACGCTGAGGCCTGTGAGTTAATCCAAACATAAGGTTTCCTTCTACTGGACAGGGGAGGTCTGGTTTGTTTACACCAGGTTCCCCCACGTGCAAAGTTTGGGTAGCATAGTACTCGCACGTGGATACTGGAAAGCACACCTACATTGACCATTGCACCTAAGGAACATGGCAGGTTCTTTCTGGTTGCTCTAGGGCAAAGTACCAAGGCCTGGATTCTAATGATGTTGGGTCACAATGCAGTTTTGTTACCACGGAAATCTTACTATGTGCTGGTGGCTAAGGGGCCATGTATGATTAGTCTATCCTGATGGTTTGACACCAGTCGAAGAACACGGTTTCTTTCTGGGTGTTTCTGACTGTGCCTTTGTGTACAGAGTGGCCTCCAATATTGGGGTGGGCTCTGGGGCCTTGCAGGTTTCTCCTAATCTTGAAGGTTTAGGCAAATTTGTGAGCACGGTTTCCTTGGGGGTGGCATGCACAGTCCTGTGGTGTGGCTCCAGAGACTCCATCGTGGAGGGCATGTAAGCCATGGTTTTGGGAGAGAAGTCTGCAATCACAAACTCGGATTAGGTTGAGTTGCGAGGTGATCGTAGGCCCAATGCATAGACCTGGAGGGCAGATCGTCAGGAACTGTAAATCACGTTCCTCGAAGGCACTAACACTGGCTTTTGTATCTGGATTGTGTGTCCATGATAGCCTTGGAATGCAGGTGTTTTCTAATGTTTCCATGAGAGTATTTTCCTCTCTACGGATCCTGGAAGCTCCCAATAGTATGGTGGCTTTCTCGTTTGAATGGAAGAGTGCTGTTTTCAATCTTAGATGTTCCCCAAAAAGGGATTCCAGAGAAGGGCTGTGAGTCTGGGTGCTTGGAAAATCCCACCAGGATTAGGATTTGGGCCTAGGGGAGTACCAGGCCTACAATGTGTGACTTGGAGGTACAACTGAGAGCGTTTGTTTGAAAGCATGCTAGTCTGAGTGTCACAATGCCTGATGTGATTAGGGCAGCCCTTATGAGTGGGAGTTGTCTCCTTGGCCATGCAGCTGGCTACCACTTTAATGTAGGACACCCATCCCAACTACCAGGATTCCTGCCATGGAAAAGGAAGAATTCTCTATTGTGCCTCAGGTTCCCCCATTAGCAGGTATTCTAGCAAATGTCTGGGGACAGATGCCTGAATACCAAGGATGGGTAGAGATGAGGGACCTGAGACATGGCCAGTCTCACATGCCTGACTCTCTGAGTAGCTGACATGAATTGAGCACTCAGGCTCTGTCAGAAACAGAACTAGTGGTCAGGGCTGAGTATGAACCAGGGATCCCTCAAGGGCTGAGCAGATTGATCCTCATGCAGAGTTTCTGGGCAGAATCACCATGCCCTTCTTCTTTCTAAGGGGAAGGCAAAAAGCTGCGTTGTGGCCCCAGAATTCCCTATCAAGCGGGCTTGGGGACCAGTAGGGTGAGGATGGAATTGTAAATTCAAGCTAAGGTTCAATTCAGTGCCAAGCAAAAGGCAGTTCCATTGTGCAGTGTCTGATTCCAGATATCCAGCACCTGAGTAAAGGTGAAAGTCAGACATTTCCTCATGCTGGAGTTTATGTCTATGATGACCGATGAATGGAGGGGTGGTGTCAAGAGGCCATGGAGGATTTCACATGCTGGGGCTTGTGAGATGCTTCAAACAGCAAAGTTTCCTTCTACCACACAGGGGGAGTCTGGTTTATTTGCTCCAGGGTCCCCCATGTGGAAAGTTTGGGTAGCAGAGCACTCCCACGTGGATGCCTGAAAAGCACACCTCCATTAAAATTGCAGCTGAGAAACATGGCCAATTCGTTCTGGTGGCTCTTGGGCGAATTACCAAGGCCTGGAGTTGACATGAAGTCTCATGAAGATGGGTCATAATGCAGGTTTGTTACCATGGAGACCTTACAGTGTGCTGGTGGCTAAGGGACCATGTAGGATTCATCTACCCTGAGGGTTTGACACTGGTCAAAGGGCACGGTTTCCTTCTCGGACCAGAGATGTTCTGATGTGGGGCTAACGGACCAAATGTATCATAATTTGGTATTGCAGAACAGGCCTCTGAGGATAGATGCCTGAAAATTTAATCTAGGGTTCCAATAAAATCCTAACGGAATGTCAGGTTCAATCCTCTGACTCAGTATCATTGACTTCAAAGTCTGCCTAGATGTAGGTGATCAGGGTGTTCCAGACTGTGCATTTGTGTACAGAGTGGCAACCAGTATTGGGGTGGGCTCAGGGGCCTTGCAGGTTTCTCCTAATCTGGAAAGATAGGGCAATTTGATGGGCACAGTTTCCTTGGCAATGGTGGGCACAGTCCTGTGGTGTGGCTCCAAAGACCCCATGCTGGAGGGCATGAGAGCCATGGTTTTGGGAGGGAAGTCTGCAAACACAAATGCGGGTTAGGTTTAGTGGCGAAGTGATTGTAGGCCCAATGCATACTCCTGGAGGGAAGCTCCGTGTGAAATGTAAATCGCATGCCTCAAAGGAGGTACCACAGGCTTTTTTATCTGGATTGTGTATCCACGATGGACTAAGAATGCAGGTGTGGTCTCAGGTGTCCATGGGTGATATTTCCTCTCAAGTATCCTGGCGGCTCCTTATAATGTGGTGGCTTTCTCAGAGAGGAAAGAGTTCTGTTTTGCATATTAAGGGTGTCCCATAACAGGGATTGCAGGTATTTCCAGGGCTCTGGGAACCTGGAAATACCCACCAAGGGTTATGATTTGGGCATAGGGGCTTACCAGGCCTCCAATGCAAGTCCTGGAGATACAACTGAGAGCGTTTGTTTGAAAGCATGCTCAGGCTGAGGGTCACTATGCAAGCTTTTGCATAGGGTGGCCCTCAGGAATGGGGGTGGTCTCAATGGCCATTCAGTAGGCTAACACTCTGAGTGTTGGACACCCTTCCGAACTTACAGGAATCCTGCCATGGGGAATGAGGATTTCTCTATTGTGACTCAGGTTCCCTTATTTGTAGGGATTCCAGGAAAGGTCTGGGGACACATGCCTGAATACCAAGGATGGGTAAAGATGACGGCTCTGTTCCGTGGCCAGTCTAACATGCGGGATATGGGCCCCGCCTTCTTGGTGGCTGACACGAGGTCGGGGCTTAGGCTCTGTCAGAAACAACACTAGGGGCCAGGGCTGTCTATAATTCAGGGTTCCCTCAAGGGACAAGTAGATTGATCATAATGTGGAGTTTCTGGGCAGACTCACCAGGCCCTTCTTCTTTCTATTGGGAAGGCAGAATGCTGTGTTGTGGCTGCAGAATTCCCTATCATGAGGGCTTGTGGACCAGTAGGGTGAGGATGGAATTGTAAACCCAAGCTATGAATAAATTCAGTGACAAGCGAATGGCATTTCCAGTGTGCAGCGGCTGATTCGAATATCCAGCACCTGAGTAAGCGCAGACGTCAGATGTTTGCTCAAGGCGGAGTTTGTGTCTATAATGACCGACAAATGGAGAGGAGTTGAAAAGAGGTCATAGAGGATTTCCCACACTTGAGCTTGTGAGATGCTCCAAACAGCCAGGTTTCCTTCTACAGGACAGGGCAGTCAGATTTGTTTGCTCGAGAGTCCCCCATGTGGAAAGTTTGGGTAGCAGAGCACTCCCACATGGATGCCTGGAAAGCACACTTCCACTGAACATTGCAGCTGAGGAACATGACAGGTTCTTTCTGAAGGCTCTGGGGTGAAGTACCAAGGCCTGTAGTTGACATGGAATCTCATGAAGATGGCTCACAATGCTGGCTTGTTACCAGTAAGATCTTAGAATCTGCTGGTGGCTACGGGCCAAGTAGGATTCATCTACCCTGAGGGTTTGACACAGTTCCAAGAGCACGGCTTCCATCTAGAGAAAGGAGATGTTCTGTTGTGGGGATCAGGGACCATATGTTGTATCTTAAGTTGGTACTCCAGAACAGGTCTCTGAATACAGATGCCTGAAAACCTAATCAGGGGTTACAATGAGGTCATAGGAGCATGTCAGGTTCAATCTTCTGACTGAGAAACACTGACTTAGGTATCTGCCTGGATTCAGGTGATCAGCGTATTTCAGACTGCACATTTGTGTCCAGAGGGGCCTCCAGTATTGGGGTGGGCTCAGGGGCCTTGCAGGTTTCTCCTTATCTCGAAGTTTTAGGCAAATGTGACGGACACATTTTCCTTGGGGATGGCAGGCACAGTCCTTTGGTGTGGCTCCAGAGACCCCATCCTGGAGGAAATATGAGCCATGGTTTCGGGATAGAAGTCTGTAAGCACAAACTCGGGTTAAGGTTAGCGGTGAGGTGATCGCAGGCCCAATGCATAGACCTGGAGGGCAGCTCGTCTGGAACTATAAATTAGTTGCCTTGAAGGTGGTAGCACAGGCTTGTGTATCTGGCTTTTGTGTCCAGGATGGCCTCGGAATACAGGTGTGGTCTCATGGATCCATGGGAGATTTTTCCTCTCAAGGATCCTAGCGGCTCCCTATACTATGGTGGCTTTCTTGGCGAAGGGGAGAGTGCTATTTTCCATCTTAGGGGTGTCCCAAAACAGGGATTCCAGAGACAGGCTGTGTTTCTGGGCCCCTGAAAAATCCCACCAGGTGTTAGGATTTGTGCTTAGGGGCATATCAGGCCTGCAAATTTGGATTCTGGAATGCAACTGAGAGTGTTTGTTTGAAAGCATGCTCATGTTGGGGGTCACAATGCCTGCTTGTGTCCAGGGCGGCCCTCATGAGTGGGCGGGTTATCATTGGCCATTCAGCTGGCTACCACTCTGAGGTCTGGAAACCCATCCCAAGAGCCATCATTCCTGCCATGGGGAAGGAGGATTTCCCTATTGTGCTTCTGGTTCCCCCATTGGCAGGGATTTCAGCAAATGTCTGGGGACAGATGCCTGAATCAAGAATGGGTAGAGATGACAGCCCTGGGACATGGCTGGTCTCACATTCTGGAGTTGGAGCCCAGTCTCTGGGTCCTGACACGAGGTCAGAGACGAGGTTCTGTCAGACTCAGCGCTAGTGGCCAGGTAAACCTATAAATGGGGTTCACTCGAGGGTCGAGTAGATTTATCCTCATGTAGGGTTTCTGGGCAGTCTTTCCAGGCTGTTTTTTCTTGCTATGGGGAAGGCAGAATGCTGTGTTGTGGCTTCAGAATTCCCTATCAAGAGAGCTTACTGAACACCAGGGTGAGGATGGAATTGCAAACCCAAGCTACTTTTTTTTTTTTTTCAAGATTTTATTTATTTGTCAGAGAGCGAGCGAGAGCAAGCACAGGCAGACAGAGTGGAAGGCAGAGTCAGACGGAGAAGCAGGCTCCCTGCGGAGCAAGGAGCCTGATGTGGGACTCGATCCCAGGACGCTGGGATCATGACCTGAGCCGAAGGCAGCTGTTTAACCAACTGAGCCACCCAGGCGTCCCGCCAAGCTACTTTTAAATTCAGTGCCAAGCATAAGGCAATTCCAGTGTGTAGCAGCTGATTCAAATATCCAGCACTTGAGTAAGTGCAGATGTCAGTTGATTGCTCACGCTGGAGTTAGTGTCTATGATGACCAACAAATGGATGGTAGGCCTCAAGAGGCCATGGAGGATTACCCACCCTCAGGCTTGAGATACTCCATACAGCAAAGATTCCTTTTACCGTACAGGGGAGTCTGGTTTGTTTCCTCCAGGGTTCCCCATGTGGAAAGTTGGTATCAGAGCACTCCCGCTGGATGCCTGGAAAGTACACCTACATTGACCATGGCAGCAGAGGAACATGGCAGTTTCATTCTGGTGGCTCTGGGCCGAAGTACCAAGGGCTGGAGTTGTCATGGAGTCTCATGAAGATGGGTCACAATGCTGGTATGTTGTCAGGGAGATCATAGAATGTGCTGGTTGCCAGGGGGCCTTGAAGGATTCATCTACCCAGAGTGTTTGACACAGGTCCAGAGCACAGCTTTCTTCTAAGGACAGGAGATGTTCTTTTGTGTGGCTCAGTGACCATATTGTATCATACATTGATATTCAGAACAGCCTTCTGAGTACAGATACCTGAAAACCTATTATAGTGTTCCAGTGAATTCTAGGAGCATGTCAGGTTCAATCTTCTGTCTGAGGACCATTGACTTGGATATCAGCCTGGATGTAGGTGATATGGTGTGTCAGACTGTGCATTTGCGTCCAGAGTGGCCTCCAATATTGGGCTGGGCTTAGGGGCCTTGCAGGTTTCTCCTAATCTAGAGGGTTTGTTTAATAGTGACAATCACAGTTTCCTTTGGGAAGACAGGTACAATCCCGTGGTGTGGCTCCAGTTATCACAAACTGGAGGGCATGTGAGCCATGGTTTTGGGAGGGAAGTCTGAAAACACAAACTTGGGTTAGGGTTAGTGGCAAGGTTATCACAGGCCCAATGCATAGACATGGATGGCAGCTCTTCAGGAACTGTTAATCGGGTGACTCAAAGGCAGAATCACAGGCTTTTTTCTCTGTATTGTGTGCAGGATGGCCTCAGAATGCAGTTGTGGCCTCATGGGTCCATGGGAGATTTTTCCTCTCTAAGGATCCTGGTGGCTCCCAATAGTTGGTGGCTTTTTCGGGGAAGGGAAGAGTGCTTTTTTTCATGTGAGGGGTGACCCAAAATATGGATTCCAGAGACGGACTCTGGGTTTGGTCCCCTGGAAAATCCCACCAAGTGTTAGGATTTGGGCCTAATGGCTTACCAGGCCTGCATGCAGGATCCTGGAGGTGCAACTGAGAGGGCTTGTTTGAAATCATTCTCAGGCTGAGGGTCACAATACTTGCTTATGCCCAGGTGGCCCTCATGAGTGGGCGTGGTCACATTGGCCATGCAGCTGGCTCCCACTTTGAGGGTTGGAAAACCATCCCACAGCCAGAATCCTGCCATGGGGAAAGAGGAGTTCTCTATAGTGCTTCAGGTTCCCCCATTAGCGGAGATTCCAGCAAAGGTCTGGGGACAGAGGCCTGAATACCAAGGATGGGTAAAGATGATGGACATGGGCCATGGCCAGTATCAAATCGTGGATATGGGCCCCGATCACTGGGTGGCTGACACTAGGTCTTGGCTCAGGCTCTGTCAGACACAGCACTAGTGCCCAGGGCAGCCTATAAATTGGGGTTCCCTCAAGTGCCGAGCAGATTGATCCTCATGTATGGTTTCTGGGCAGACTCACCAGGCCCTTCTTGTTTGTAAGGGGAAGGCAGAATGCTGCTTTGTGGCTCTAGAATTCACTATCAAGAGGGCTTGTGGACCAGGAGGCTGAGGATGGAATTGTAAACCTAAGCTATGGTTACATTCTGTATCAAGCAAAAGGAATTTCCAGTGTGCAATGTTTGAATCCAATATTCAGCACTTGAGTGAGGGTGGATGTCAGATATTTGCTCATGCTGGAGTTTGTGTCTATGATGACACAAAAATGGAGGGGTGGCGTCAAGAGGTTATGGAGGATTTCCCAATCTGGTGTTTTTGAGATGCTCCAAACAGCAAGGTTTCCTTCTACCAGACAGGGGCAGTCTGATTTGTTTCCTCCATGGTTCCCCATGTCGAAAGATCGGATAACATAGATCTCCCACATGGGTGACTGGAAAGCACACCTTCATTGACCATGACAGCGAAGGAACATGGCATCTGGTGGCTTTGAGGCGAAGAAATAAAGACTCGATTGGACATGGAACCTCATGAAGATGGGTCAAAATGTTGGTTTGTTACCAGGGAGATCTTAGAATGTGCTGGTGGTTAATGGGCCATGCAGGATTCATCTATCCTGAGGATTTGACACAGGCCCAAGAGCCCGGATTGCTTCTGGGGGCAGGAGATATTCTGTTGTGGGGCTCAGCGGCCATATGTTGTATTATAAATTGGTAATCCAGAACAGGTCTCTGAGGACAGAAGCCTGAAAACCTAATAAAGGGTTTGAATGAGGCCCTAGGGGAATGTCATTCAATCTTCTGACTCAGGATCATTGACTCTGGTGTCTGACTGGATGCAGGTGATGAGGGTGTTTCAGACTGTGCATTTGTGTCCAGAGTGGCATCCAATACTAGGGTTGGCTCAGGTTCCTTGCAGGTTTCTCCTTATATGGGGTTTTTGGACAACTGTGATGGGCAGTTTCCTTGGGGATTGCAGGAACTGTCCTGTGGTGTGACTCCAGAGACCCCATCCTGGAGGACATGTGCGCCATGATTTTGAGAGAGAAGTCTGCAAACACAAACTTAGGTTAGGGTTAGTGGCAAGGTGATCATAGTCCCAATCCATAGACCAGGAGGGCAGCAAGTCTGGAACTGTAAATCACGTAACTCAAAGGTGGTAGCACAGGTAATTGTATCTGGATTTAATTTCCAGAATGGCCTTTATTGCAGGTGTTGTCTCAAGGGTCCATGGGAGATTTCTCCTCTCAAGGATCCTGGCGGTTCTCAATAGTTTGTTGGATTTCTCCGGGAAGGGATGAGTACTGTTTTCCAGCTTAGGCGTGCCCCAAAACAGGCATTCCAGAGATGAGCTCTGGGTCTAAGTGCTTGGAAAATCCCACCAAGGGTTAATATTTAGGCCTAGGGCCATACCAGGCCTGCAATGCGGGATCCTGGAGGTGCAACTGAGAGCGTTTGTTTGAAAGTATGGTCAAGCTGAGGGTCCCAATGCCTGCTTGTGCCCCGGAGGCCATCAGGATTGGGCGATGTCTACTCAGCCATGCAGCCAGTTCCCATTCCTAGGGTTGGACACCCATCCAAAAGCCAGGATTCCTGCCATGGCGAAGGATGAATTCTCTATTGTGCTTCAGGTCCCCCCATTGGTAGGGATTCCAGCTAAGATCTAGGGGACAGATGCCTGAATACCAAGGATGGGTAGTAATGACAGCCCTGGGCCATGGCCGGTCTCACATGGTTAATGTGGGCCCCACCCTCTGGGTTGCTGACACGAGGTAGGGGCTCAGGCTCTGTCAGACACAGCACTAGTGGCTAGGGCAAACTATAAATAGGGGTTCCCTCCTGGGCTGAGTATATTGATCTTCATGTGCAGTTTATGGGCAGACTCACCAGGTCCTTCTATCTATGAAGAAGGCAGAATGTTGCGTTGTGGCTGCAGAATTCCCTATCAAGAGATATGGCAGACCAGTAGGGTGAGGATGAAATTGTAGTCTGAAGCTAGGCTTAAATTCATTGCAAAGCGAAAGGCAGTTCCAGTGTGCAGCAGCTGATTCCAATATCAGCGCCTGAATATGGGCGGATGTCAGATGTTTGCTCAGGCTGGAGTTTGTGTCTATGATGACCAACAAATGGAGAGGTGGCGTCAAGAGGCCATGGAGGATTTCCCACCCTGGGGCTCAGGGGCCATAATTTGTATCATAAGTTGGTATTCCAGAAGAGGCCTCTGAGGACAGGTGCCTGAAAAGTTAATCCCTCTTCCAATGAGGTCCTAGGGCCATGTCAGGTTCAATTATCTGACTCAGGACCATTGATTTGGGTGTCTGCCTGGATGGAGGTGATCAGGGTGTTTCAGACTGTGCATTTGCATCCAGAGCAGCCTCCAATATTGGGATGTGCTCAGGAGCCTTCCGGGTTTCTCCTATTCAGGAGGGTTTGGGCAACTGTGATGGGCCCAGTTTCCTTGGGGATGGCAAGCACAGTCTTGTGGTGTGACTCTAGGGGCCCCATCCTGGAGGACATGTGAGCAATGGTTTTTAGAGAGAGATCTGCAAACACAAACTCGGGATAAGGTTAATGGAGAGGTGTTCACAGCCCCAATTCAAAGATCTGGAGGGCAGCACGTCAGGAACTGTAAATCAGGTGACTCGAAGCCAGTAGCACACTCTCTTGTATCTGGATAGCATATCCACGCTGGCCTCGGAATACAGGTGTGGACTCATGGGACCATGGGAGATTCTTCTTCTCAAGGATCCTGGGGGATCCCATTAGTTTGGTGGCTTTCTCAGGGAAGTGAAGAGTGCTGTTTTCCATCTTAGGGGTGCCTCAAAACAGGGATTCGAGTGACGGGCTCTGGGTATGTGCACATGGAACATCCCACGATGTGTTAGGATTTGGGCTTAAGGGCATATCAGGCCTGCAATGCAGGATCCTGGAGGTGCAACTAAGAGCATTTTTTTGAAGGCTTGATCAAGCTGAGGGTTACAATGGCTACTTGTGCCCAGGGCAGCCCTCATGAGTGGGCATTGTCTCCTTGGCCATGCAGCTGGCTCCCACTTTGAGGTTTGGACACCCATATCAACAGCCAGGATTCCTACCATGGGGAAGGAGGAGTTCTCTATTGTGCTTTAGGTTACCCCATTGGTAGGGATTACATAAAAGGTCTGGGGACAGGTGCCTGAATACCAAGGATGGGTAGAGATGATGGACTTGGGCCCTGGCCAATCTCACATGCTGGATATGGGCTCATATCTCTGGGTGCCTGAAACTTGGTCTTGGCTCAGGCTCTGTCAGACACAGTACTAGTACTAGTACTAATACTAGTGCCCAGGACAGCCTATAAATCAAGGTTCCATCGAGTGCCAAGTAGATTGATCCTCATGTGGAGTTTTTGGGAAGATTCACCAGGCCCTATTTCTTTCTAGTGAGAATGCAGAATGTTGCCTTGTGGCTCCAAATTCCCTCTCTAGAGGGCTTGCAGACCAGGAGGCTGAGGATGGAATTCTAAACCCAATCTATTGTTAAATTCAGTGTCAAGTGAAACGCAGTTCCAGTGTGCAGTGGTGGAAAAGAAAATGCAGAATCTAAATAACGGCAGATTTCAGATGTTTTCTCATGCTGGAGTTTTTGTCTATGATGACTGACAAATGGAGGGGTTGTGTCAAGGGCCATGAAGGATTTCTCCTGCTGGTGCTTCTGAGATGCTCCAAACAGAGGGTTCCCTTCTACTGGTCAGTGGCAGTCTGGTTTGTTTGCTCCAGGGTCCCACATGTGGAAAGAATAAGTAGAAGAGCACTCCCACATGGATGCCTGGAAAGCACACCTCCACTGACCATATCAGGTGAGGAACATGGCAGGTTCATTCTGGTGGCTCTGGGGCGAATTACCAAGGACTTGAAGTGACATGGAATCTCATGAAGATGGATCACAATGCTGTTTGTTTGTTACCAGAGAGATCTTAGAATGTGCTGGGGGCTAAGGGGCTGTGCATAATTCATATACCCCGACCCTTGACACAAGTTGAAGAGCACGAATTCCATCTGGGGACAGGAGATATTCTATTGTGGGGTTCAGGGACCAATCTTCTGACTCAGGACCATTGACTTGGGTGTCTTCCTGGATGGAGGTGATCAGGGTGTTGCACACTGTGCATTTGTGTCCAGAGTGGCCTCCAATATTGGACTGGGCTCAGGGGACTTGCAGGTCTCTCCTAATCTGGAGGGTTTGGGCAACTGTGATGGACACAGTTTCATTGGGGATAGCAGGATCTTTCCTGTGGTGTGGCTACAGAGACCCATCATAGAGGGCATGTGAGCCATGGTTTTGGGAAAGAAGTCTGCAAACACAAACTTGGGGTAGGGTTAATGGCGAGGTGATCACAGGCCCAATGCATAGGTCTGTAGGGCAGCTCGTCTGGAACTGTAAACCAGGTGATTCGAAGGTGGTAGCACAGTCTCTTGTATCTGGATTGTGTGTCCAGGATGGCCTCGGAATGAAGGTTTGGTCTTATGGAGCCCTGGGAGATTTTTCCTCTCTACGCATCCTGGCAGCTCCTAATAGTTTTCTCAGGGGAGGGAAGAGTGCTGTTTTCCATCATAGGGGTGCTTCAAAACAGAGATTCCAGAGACGGGCTCTGGTTATGTTGGCATGGAAAATCCCACGAAGTGTTAGGATTTGGTCCTAAGGGCATACCAGGCCTGCGATGCGGGACCCTGCAGAAACAACTGAGAGCATTTGTTTGAATGCATGCTAAGGTTGAGGGACACAATGCCTGCTTTGGCCCAGGCGGCCCTTATGATTGGGCGTTGTCTCATTGGCCATGCACCTGGTTCTAATTCTGAGGGTTGGGCACCCATAGCAACAGCCAGGCTTCCTGCCATGGGGAAGGAGGAGTTCTCAATTGTGCTTCAGGTTCCCCCACTGGTAGGGATTCCAGCAAAGGTCTGGGATAGTTGCCGGAATACCAAGGATGGGTAGAGATGACTGGGCCATGGCCAGTCCCACATGCTGGATAAGGGCCCCACACTCTGGGTGGCTGGCACGAGTTTGGGGCTCAGGCTCTCTCAGACACAGCGCTAGTGGCCAGCGCAAAGTATAAATCGGGGTTCCCTCGAGGGCCAAGTAGATTGATCTTCATGGGGAGTTTCTGGGCAGACTCACCAGGCCCTTCTTCTTTCTATGGGGAAGGCAGAATGTTGCGTTTTGTCTCCCTAATTCCCTCTCAAGAGGACTTGCAGTCCAGTAGGGTGAGGATGGAATTGTAAACCCAAACTATGCAAGAATACAGTGTCAAGTGAAAGGTATTTCCAGTGTGCGTGACTGATTCGAATATCCAGCACCTGAGTAAGAGCAGATGTCAGATGTTTGCTCATGCTGGAATTTGTGTCTATGATGACTAACAAATGGAGGGTTGGCATCAAGAGAATGTGGAGGACTTCCCAGGCTGGGGCTTGTGAGATGCTCCAAACAACCAAGGTTTCCTTCAACCTGACAGGAGCAGTCTTATTTGTTTGCTCTAGGGTTCCCTATGTGGAATTTTTGTGTAGCAGAGAACTACCTCTTGGATGCCTAGAAAGCACACGTCCATTGATCTTTGTACCTGAGGAACATGGCAGATTCGTTTCATGGCTCTTGGGCAAAGTACCAACACCTTGAGTTGGCATCAAGTCTCAGGAAGTTGGGTCACAATGCTGGTTTGTTACCAGGGAGATCATAGAAGCTGCTGGGGCTAATGGGTCATGCAGGATCCATCTACCCTGAAAGTTGGACGTAGATCCAAGAGCACATTTTCCTTCTGGAGACAGGAGATGTTCTGTTGTGGGAATCAGGGACCACATGTTGTATCATAACTTGGTATTCCAGAACAGGACTCTGAGAACAGATGTCTGAAGACCCAATCTAGGGTTCCAGTGAAGTCCTAGGGGCATGTCAGGTTCAATCATCTGACTCAGAACCATTGACTTGGCTTTCTGCCTCGATGGAGGTGCTCAGGGTGTTTCAGACTGCACGTTTGCATCCAGAGCAACCTCCAATATTGGGGTGGGTTCAGGGGCCTGGCAGGTTTCTCCTAATCTGGAGGGTTTGGACAACCTGATGGGCACAGTTTTCTTGGGGATGGCAGGAACTTTCCTGTGATGTGGCTTGAGGGACCACATCCTGGTGGGCATGTAAGCCATGGTTTTGGGAGAGAAGTCGGCAAACACAAACTGGGGTTAGGGTTAGTGTCGAGATGATCACAGGCCCAATGCATAGACATGGAGGGCAGCTCGTCAGGAAATGTAAATAGGATGACTCAAAGGCGGTAGCAAAGACTTTTCTCTCTGGATTGTGTGGACAGGATGGCCTCGGAATGCAGGTTTGTTTTCATGGGTCCATGGGAGATTTTTTCTCTCTAAGGATCCTGGCGGCTCCCAATAGTTTGGTGCCTTTCTCAGGGAAGGGAAGAGTGCTGTTTTCCATCTTAATGGTGCCCCAAACAGGGATTCTGAGACGGACTCTGGGTCTGGGCACCTGGAAAATCCCACCAAGGGTTAGGATTTGGGCCTAGGGGCATACCAGGCCTGCAATGCTGGTACTGGAGGAGCAACTGAGAGTATTTGTTTGAAAACATGCTCAGGCTGAGGATCACCATGCCTGCCTGTGCCCATGTCGGCCCTCAGGAGTGGGCATGGTCTCCTTGGCCATGCAGCTGGCTCCCACGCTGAGGGTTGGACAACCAATATTCCTGCCATGGGGAAGGAGGTGTTCTCTATTGTGTTTCAGGTTCGCCATTGGCAGGAATTCCAGCAAAGTTTGGGGGACAGATGACTGGATACCAAGGATGGGTACAAATGATGGCTCAGGGCCATGGCCGATCTCTCATGCTAAATATGGGCCCTCAACTCTGGGTGGCTGACAGGAGGTCGGGGCTTAGACTCTGTCAGACACAGCACTAGTGGTCAGGGAAATCTATTAATCAGGGTTGCCTCGTGGTCTGAGTAGATTGATCCTCATGTGCAGTTTCTGGGCAGACTCAACAGGTCCTTCTTCTTTCTATGTGGAAGGCAGAATACTGCGTTGTGGCTCCAGAATTCCCTATCAAGAGATATTGTGGACCAGTGTGGTGAGGATAGAATAGTAATACAAAGCTATGGTTAAGTTCAGTGAAAAGCAAAAGGCAGTTCCAGTGTGCAGCTGCCGTTTCGAATATCCAGCACCTGAGTAAGGGTGGATGTCAGATGTTTGCTCACACTGGAGTTTGTGTCTGTGATTACCCACAAATGGAAGGGTGGCGTCAAGAGGCCATGGAGGATTTCCCATGCTGGGGCTTGTGAGATGCTCCAAATAGCAAGTTTCTTTCTACCGGACAGGAGAAGTCTGGTTTGTTTTCTCTGGTTTCTCCATGTGGAAAGTTTTGTAGCAGAGAACCCCACAGGGATGCCTGGAAATCACCCCTCTATTGACCATTGCACCTGAGGAACATGGCAGGTGCATTCTGGTGGCTCTGGGGCAATATATCGAGACCTTGAGTTGACATGGAGTCTCATGAAGATGGGGCACAATGATGGTTTGTTACCAGGAATATCATAGAATGTGCTGGTTGCTAAGGGGCCATTCAGGATCCAAATACCCTAAGGGTATGACACAATTCCAGGAGCATGGCTTCCTTTTTGGGGAGGACATATTCTGTTCTGTGGCTCAGGGACTATATATTTTATCATAAGTTGATATTCCAGAGCAGGCCTCTGATGACAGATACCTGTAAACCTAATCTAGTGTGCCAATGAAGTCCTCGGGGCATGTCAGGTTCAATCTTCTGACTCAGGAGCATTGACTTGGGTGTCTGCCTGTATGGAGGTGATCAGGGTGTCTCAGACTGTGCATTTGTGCCCAGAGCGGCCTCCATTATTTGGCTGCGCTCAGGGGCCTTGCAGGTTTCTCCTAATCTAAAGGTATCGGGCAAAAGTGATGGGCACAGTTTCCTTGAGGATCTCAGGCACAGTCTTGTGGTGTGGCTTCAGATGCCAGAACCTGGAGGTCATGTGAGCCATGGTTTTAGGAAGGAAGTCTGCAAACACAAACTCAGTTTAGGTTAATGGCAAGGTGATTGCAGGCCCAATGCATAGACCTGGAAGGCAGCTCGTCAGGAACTGTAAATCCCGATGACTCAAAGGTGATAGCACATGATATGTATCTGGATTGTATGTCCAGGATGGCCTCGGAATGCAGGTGTGTTCTCATGGGTCTATGGCAGATTTTTCCACTCAAGGATCCTGGTGGCTACCAAGAGTTTGGTGACTATCTCGGGGAAGGGAAGAGTGCTGTTTTCCATCTTAATGGTCCCCCAAAATAGGGATTCCAGAGATGGGCTCTGTGTCTGGGCCCCTGTAAAATCCCACCAGGGTTAGGATTTGGGCCTAGGTGTGTACTAGGCCTGCAATTCGGGGTCCCAGAGATGCAATTGAGAGCGTTTGGTTGAAAGCATGCTCAGGCTGAGGTCACAATGCCTGCTTGTGCCCGGGGAAGCCATCATGAGTGCACATGGTCTCCTTGGCCATGGAGCTGCCTTCCACTTTGAGGGTTGAGCAACTATCCCAACTGTCAGAATACCTTCCATGGGGAAGGAGGAGTTCTCTATTGTGCTACAGGTTCCCCCAATGGCAAGGATTTCAGCAAAGGTGTGGGTACAGATGCCTGAATACCAAGAATAGAAGAGAAGACAGACTTGGGCCATAGCTGGTCTCACATGCTGGATATGGGCCCTGATCTCTCCGTGGCTGACACTAGGTCCTGGCTCCGGCTATGTCAGACACAGCACTAGTGCCCAGGGCAGCCTATGAATCAGGGTTCCGTCAAGCACCGAGAAGATTGACCATCATATGGAGTTTCTGGGCAGACTCTCCAGGCCCTTTTTCTTTCTATGGGGAAGGCAGAATATTGTGTTGTAGCTCCAGAATTCCCTCACAATAGGGCTTGTGGACCAGTAGGCTGAGGATGGAATTGTAAACCCAAGCTATGGCTTAATTCAGTCAAACTAAAGGCAGTTCCAGTGTGCAGCGATCGAATTGAAATCCAGCACCTGAGTAAGGGCGGATGTCAGATGTTTGCTCATGCTGGAGTTTGTGTCTATGATGACTGACAAATGGAGTGGTGGCTTCAAGAGGAAATGGAGGATTTCCCACGCTGGGGCTTGTGAGATGCTCCAAACAGAAGGTTTCCTTCTACCGGACAGGGGCATTCTGATTTTTTGTCTCAAGGGTCCCCGCCAATTGCAAAGTTTGTGTAGCAGAGCACCCCCGTATGGTTGCCTGGAAACCACACCTCCACTGACCATTGCAGCTTAGGAACATGGCAAGTTCATTCTGGTGGCTCTGGGGCGAAGTACTAAGAGCTTATTTCTACATGGAATGTCATGAATATGGGTAACAATGCTGTTTTGTTACCTGGGAATTCTTAGCCTGTCATCTGTACACATCCTTGGTATTAAGGCAACTTTCCACAGACCTTTCCTGTAACCCTGCCAATGGGGGAACCTGAAGCACAATAGAGAACTCCTCTTTCCATTGCAGGAAGCCTGGCTGTTGCAATGGGTGTCCAACCCTCAAAGTGGGATCCAGCTATATGGCCAATGAGACTACGCCCTCTCCTGAGGGCCCCCCTGGGCACAAAGAGGCATGATGACCCTCAGCCTGAGCATGCTTTCAAACAAGCCCTCTCTGTTACACCATTAGGATCCTGCATTGCAGGCCTGGAATGCCCCTAGGCCCAAATCCTAACACTTGGTTGGATATCCGGGCACCCAGACCCAGAGCCCGTCTCTGGAATCCCTGTTTTGGCATAAGCCTAAGTTGGAAAATAGCATTCTTCCCTGTTTTGGAGCACCCCTAAGATGGAAAAGAGCACTCTTTTCTTCTCTGAAAAACCACCAATCTATGGAGATCCACCAGGATCCTTAGAGAGGAAAAGTCTCCCATTGAACCATGAGACCACGTCTACATTCAGAGCCCATCCTGGACACACAATCCAGATAGAAAAGCCTGTGCTACCAGCTTTCAGTCACCCTAATTACAGTTCCTGACGTGATGCCTTCTAGGTCTATGCATTGGACCTGCGATCACCTTGCCACTATCCCTGACCCAAATTTGTGTTTGCAGACTTCCCTCCCAAAACCATGGCTCTCATATCCTCAAGGAGGTGGTCTCTGAAGCCTTACCACAGGACTGGGCCTGCCATCCCCAAGGAAACTGTGCCCATCACAGTTCCCCAAAGCCTCCAAGTTAGGAGAAACCTGCAAGGCCCCTGAGCCCACCCCAATAGTGGAAGTGGCTCTGGATGCAAATGCACAGTCTGAAACACCCTGATCACCTACATCCAGTCAGACAACCATATCAATGGTCCTTAGTAAGAAAATTGAACCTGATGGGCACCAAGGACATCATTGGATCTCTAGATTAGGTTGCCAGCATCAATCCTCAGAGGCCTGTTCTTGAATACCAAGTCAGGATACAACATATGTACCCTGAGCCACAAAACAGAACATCTCCTCTCCCAAGATGGAAACTGTGCACATCGACCTGTGCCAAACCCTCAGCGTGGCCCATAGCACCAATACATTCTAAGACCTCCCTTGTAACAAACCAGTTTTGGGACACATCTGTAAGAGATTCCAAGTCAACTCAAGGCCTTGGTACTTGGCACCAGAACCACCAAAAAGAACCTGTCATGTTCCTCAGCTGCAATGGTCATTGGACGTGTGCTTTCCAGTCATCCATGCGGGAGGGCTCTGCTACGCAAACTTCCACTTGAGGGACCCTGGAGGAAAAAAAAACAGACTCCTCCTGTCCATTAGAAGGAAACCTTGTTGTTTGGAGCATCTCACAATCTTAAGCGTGGGTAATCCTCCATTGCCTCCTGAAGCCACCCCTCCATTAGTCGTCATCCTAGACACAAACTCCAGTGTGAGCAAATATCTGACATCTGCCCTTACTCAGGTGCTGGATATCTCGTATAAGCTGCTGCACATTGAAACTGACTTCCGCTTGGCACTCAATTTAAGCATAGCTGGTGTTTACAATTGCATTCTCACCCTATTTGTCCCCAAACCCTCTTGATAGGGAATTCAGGATCCATAAGGCAGCATTCTGCCTGCCCCACAGAAAGAAGTGCCTCGTGAGTCTCGCCAGAAACCCTACATGAGGATCAATTTACTCGGCCCTGGAGAGAACCCCAATATATAGACTTCTCTGGCCACTAGTGCTGTGTCTGACACAGCCTGAGCCCAGACCTCGTGTCAGCCACCCAGAGAGCGGGGCCCATACCCAGCATGTGAGAACGGCCATGGCCCAAATCTGTCATCTCTATGCATCCTTGGTATTCAGGCATCTGTCCCCAGACCTTTGCTGTAATCCCTGCCTATGGGGGAACATGAAGCACAATAGATATTTCCTCCTTCCCCATGGCTGGAAACCTGGCCATTGGAATGTGTGTCCATCCCTCAGTGTGGGAGCCAGAAAATGGACAATGGGACCACGCCCACTCCTGAGGGCCACCCTGGGCACAAACAGGCATTGTAATGCTCAGCCTGAGCATGCTTCCAAACAAGCCCTCTCAGTTGCACCACCAAGATCCTGCATTGCAGGCCTGGTCTGCCCATAAGCCCAAATCCCAACCCTTGGTGGGATTTTCCAAGCGCCTAGACCCAGAGCCCATCTCTGGAATCCCTGTTTTGGGGCACACCTAAGATCGAAAATAGCAGTCTTCCCATCTCAAAAAGTCATCAAAATACTGGGAGCCGCCAGTATCCTTAGAGGAAAAATCTCCCATGGACCCATGAGGCCACAGCTACATTCTGAGGTCACCCTAGACACACAATCCAGATATAAAAGCCTGTGCTTCCACCTTCGGGTCATTCCAGTTACTGTTCCTGACGAGTAGCCTTCCAGGTCTACACATTGCCCTGCGATAACCTAGCCACTAAACCTAACCCGAGTTTGTGTTTGCAGACTTCCCTCCCAGAACCATGGCTCACATGCCCTCCAGGGTGGAGTCTCTGGAGCCACACCACAGGACTGTGCTTGCCATCCCCATGGAAATTGTGCATGTCAGTTAACCAAACCCTCCAGAGTTGGTTGAAACATTCAAGGCCCCTGTGGCCACCCCAATATTGGAGGTTACTCTGGACATAAGTGCACAGTCTGAAACTCCCTGATCACCTACATCCTGGCAGACACCCAAGTCAACTGTCCTAAGTCTGAAGATTGAACCTCTCATGCCCCTGGGACTCATTGGAACCCTAGATTAGGTTGTCGGGCATCTGTCTTCAGAGGCCTGTTCTTGAATAGGAACTTATGATACGGCATGTGGTCCCTGAGCCACAAAACACTACATCTCCTGTCCCCAGAAGGTAACCGTGCTCTTCGACCTGTGTTAAACCCTCAGGGTAGGAGAATTCTGCAGGCACCTTAGCCACCAACACATTCTAAGATCTACCTGGTAAAAAAAAAAACAGCATTGTAACCCATCTTCAAGAGATTCCATGTCAACTCAAGACCTTGGTGCTTCGCCCCAGAAGCACCGTAAAGAACCTGCATGTTCCTCAGCTGCATTGGTCAATGGAGGTGTGCTTTCCAGGCATCCATGTGGAAGGGCTCTGCTACCCATACTTTTCACATGGGGGGCCCTGCAGAAAACATACCAGACTCTAACTGTCCAGTAGAAAAAACAACCTTGCTGTTTGGAGCATCTCACATGCATCAGCCTCTTGATGCCACTCCTCCATTCGGTCATCAGAGACACAAACTCCAGTGTGCGTAAACGTCTGAAATCCACCTTTACTCAGGTGCTGGATATTTCATTTGTTGGCCAAAATAGATACAAACTCTATCATGAGCAGACATCTGACCCTCGCCTGTACTCAGATGCTGGAGATCTCAAAAAAAACCACTGCACATTGGAACGGCCATGTTCTCGGCACTGAGATTAAGCATAGATTGTGTTTTCTGCCTTCTGTTCTCACACTCCTCGCCTTCAAGTCCCCCATATTGGGAATTTGGGAGCCACAATGCCGCCTTCTGCCTGCCCACCAGAAAAAAGAGGTGCCCTATGGGTCTGCGTGAAACTCCATATAAGGTTCCACCAGCACAGCCCTCTATAGCACCACAATATCATAGGCCACCTTGTGAACTAATGCTTTGTCTGACACAGCTCGAGCCCCGACCTCCTGGTAGCCACCTAGATAGCGGGACCCATATCTGGCAGGTGTGACCTGCCTTGACCTGAGTCTTTCATCTCAAACCAACCTGGTTATTCACGTACCAGTCCCAGAACATAGCTCAAATTACTGTGCATGGGGGAATCTGAAGCACAAAAGAGTACTCCTCCTTCCTCATAGAAGGAAAATTAAATGTTGATATGGTGGTCCAACCCTCATATTGGGATCCAGGTGCATGGAACAAGAGCCAATGCCCACTCAGGATGGGCATCTGGGCACAAACAGGCATTGTGACCCTTACCCTGAGACCCATTTCCAACAAGTCTCCATGGGAGCTGAACCAAAGCCCCACAGAGCCAGGCAGTCAAGCCTCTAGGCCCAAATACTAAGCCTTTGTAGGGTTATCCAGGCACAGGGACCTATAACCCATCTCTGGAATCCCTGTGTTGACGGGAACCGTGAAACAGTAAACCACGCTCTTTCCTTCGCAGTGAGACACCAAACTCTTGGGTGCTGGGCAGAATCCCCAGAGAGGTAGAATATTCCATGGACACATGAGGACACCCCACCATTCCAAGGCCATCCTAGACACAATCCAGACAGAAAAGCCTTTGCTCCTGCCTCCCAGCCACACGAATTTCAAATCCTGAGGAGCTGCCCTCAGCGTCTGCAGATCGGGGCTGCCATCACCTCCCTCCTAATTGATACACAATTTTGTGTCTGAAGACTTTGGTCCCAGAGCCCTTAACCACATTCCCTGCAGGATGGGGCTGACAGAACCACACTACATCACTGGGCCTGATCTCTGGATGAAATTCTGCCGTCTCAGTTGCACAAACCCTCCAGATTAGGAAAAGCCTGCAAGGCCCCTGAGCCCACCCCAATTTCATAGGCCACTCTGGAAAAAATGCACAGTCTGACACAGCCTGAGCATCTACCTCCAGGAAGACTCACAGGTCAAAGTCCCTAAGTCCGAAGGTTGAGGATGACATGCCCCTACAACCTCATAAGAACCCTAGCCTAGATATTCAGGCCTCTGTGCCCAGAGGCCTGGTCTTGAAATCCAACATATGATCCGACATGTGGTCCCTGAGCCATACAAGAGAACCCCTCCTGTCCCGAGAAGGGAACCTGGCTCCTGGGAACTGGGTCTAACCCTCAGGTAGGAGAATCCTGCATGGCCACAGATCCACAACCACATTCTTTTTTTTAATATAGATTTTATTTATTTATTTGACAGAGAGAGATCACAAGTAGGCATAGATGAAGGCAGAGAGAGAGAGAGGAAGAAGCAGGCTCCCTGCTGAGCAGAGAGCCCGATGCGGGACTCAATCCCAGGACCCTGAGATCATGACCTGAGCCGAAGGCAGCGGCTTAGCCCATTGAGCCACCCAGGCACCCTCACCACCACATTCTAAGGTCTCCCTGGACACCAAGCAGCATTGTGACTCATTAGACTGAGAACATCCGTCAACTTAGATCACTTGGAAATTTGAACAAAAACCAGCAGATCAAGCCTGCAATGTTCCTCAGCTGCAATGGTCATGCAAGGAAGACTTCCCAGGCCCCCATTCAGAGACCTCTGCTGTCGAATCTTTCTATATGGGGGACCCTGGAGCCTTGTAAGTGGACTTCCCCTGTCCCACAGTAGGACACCTTGCTGTTTGGAGCAGCTCACAAGGTCCTGCTTGGGAAAATCTCCAAGAATTCTTGAGGCCACCCCACAATTCGTTGACCATCATGGATGCAAACCCAGCGTGAGCAGACATCTGACCCTCGCCCATACTCAGGTGCTGGAAATCTCAAAACAACCACTGCACAATGGAATGGTCCTGTGGTCGGCACTGAGCTTATCCGTGGCTTGTGTTTTCAGACTTCTGTCTTCACACTCCTCGCCTACAAGCCCTCCATATTGGGAATTCTGAAGCCACAGTGCAGCTTTCTGCCTGCCCACCACAAAGAAGAAGTGCCCTATGGGTCTTCGCAGAAACCCACATGAGGATCCTCCTGCACGGCCCTCAATGGCACCCCAATATAATAGACCGACCTCTGCATAAATTGTCTGTCTGACACCGCCTGATCCCCGACCTCCTGTCAGCCACCCAGATAGTGGGCCCCATATCCTCCAGGTGGGTCCAACCTTGGCCCGAGGCCATCATCTTGAAGCAACCTGGATATTCAGGTACCTGTCCCAGACTTAGCTCAAATTCCTGCCCATAGGGGACTCGGAAGCACAAAAGAGTGCTCCTCCTTCCCCATGGCCAGAAAACTGAATGTTGAGATGGCTGTACAACCCTGAGTGGGAACCAGGTGCATGGTCCATGAGACCACGCCTACACAGGATGGGCAGCTGGGCACAAACAGGCATTGTGACCCTCAGAATGAGACCCCTTTCCAAAGATCCCCCTTGGGATCTGGACCAGGAACCCAAATCGAAGCTTTGGTTAAGTTTTCCCAGTGTCTGGACCCAGAAACCATCTCTGGAATCCCTGTTTGGACAGGATCCCAGAGATGGAATACAGTCTTTTCCTCTTCCCCAGAAAGAAATCAAACTCTTGGGTGCCAAGCAGAATCACCAGAGTGGAAGAATATCCCATGGACACATGAGGTCACCCCTCCATTTAGTGGCCATCCTAGACACAAAATCCAGACAGAAAAGCCTGTGCTCCTCCCTCCCAGCCACCTGAATTTCAAATCCCGAGGAGCTTCCCTCAGGGTCTTCAGATTCGGACTGCCAACACCTCACTCCTATCTCTTATCCGAGGTTGTGTCTAAAGTCTTTGGTCCCAAAGTCCTGACACACATGACCTCCAGGATGGGGCCTCGAGAAACACATGACATCACTGGCCCTGCTCTCCTGAGGAAACCCTGCCCATCTCAGTTTCCCAAAATGTCCAGATTAGGAGAAAACTGCAAGGCCCCTGACTGCACCCCAATATCATAGGCCACTCTGGAAAAAGTGCACAGCCTGACACAGCCTCAGCACCTACCTCCAGGATGACATGCAGGCCAATGGCACTTAGTCCGAAGATTGAAACTTCCATGGCCCTAAAACCTCATCAGAACCCTAGCTTATGTTTTGAGGTCTCTCTCCCTAGAGGGCTGTTCTGGAAATTCAAGCATATGGTCCAACCTGTGGTCCGTGAGCCATACAAGAGCACACCTCCTGTCCCAAGAAGGAAACCTGGCTCCTGGGTACTGGGTCTAATCCTAAGGATAGAGAATCCTCAATGGTCAGAGAGCCGCCACCACATTCTAAGGTCTCCCTGGACATCAAGCAGCATTGGAACCTGTTAGACTGAGAACTTCCATCAACGCAAATCACTTGGAACTTGGAATCAGTGTCATTGGTTCAAGATTACCCTGTTCCTCAGCTGCAATGGTAACAAGAGATTGGCTTCCCAGGCCTCCATTCAGAGAGCATTGCTATCGAATCTTCCATATGGGGGACCCTGGAGCCCTGTAAGAAGACTTCTGCTGTCCCTTAGTAGGACACCTTGATGTTTGGAGCAGCTCACAAGCTCCAGCTTGGAAAAATCTCCAAGAATTCTTGAGGCCTCCCCACCATTTGTTGGCCATCATGGATACAAACTCCAGCGTGAGCAGACATCTTCCCCTCGCCCAGGTGCTGAAGATCTCGAAACAACTGCTGTACATTGGAATAGACATGTGCTCGGCACTGAGCGTAACCGTAGCTTATGTTTTCATACTTCTGTCCTCACACTCCTCGCCTGCAAACCCTCCAACTTGGATATTCTGGAGCCGTAATGCAGCCATCTGCCTGCTCACCAGATAGAAGAAGTGAAGAAAGGGTCTGTGCAAAAATCCCCCATGAGGATCCAGTTGCACAGCTCTCAAAAGCACCCCAATATCATAGGCCGAACTCTCCACGAATGTTCTGTCTGACACAGCTCGAGCCCGAGCTCCTGACAGCCACCCAGAAAGCAGGCCTCATTTTCTGCAGGTGGGTCCTGCCTTGGCCCGAGGACCTCATCTCAATGTGAACTGGGTATTCAGGCACCTGTCCCAGAACTTAGCTCAAATTCCTGCCCATGGGGGAACCTGAAGCATAAAAAAGTACACCTCCTTCCCCATGGCAGGAAAACTGAATGTTGAGATGGCAGTCCAACCCTCAGAGTGGGAGCCAAGTGCATAGCCCATGAGGTCACACCCACTCAGCATGGGCATCTGGGCAAAAACAGGCATTGTGACCCTCAGAATGAGACCCATTTCCAACAAGAACACTCGGGAGCTGTACCAGGAAAACATAGAGCAGGACCCTAGGCCCAAATCCTAAGCCTTGTTGCGGTGATCCAGGCTCCAGAACCCAGGACCCATCTCTGGAATGGCTGTTTGGACGGGATCCCTGACTCATAAAACTGCGCTCCTCCCATCCCCCAGAAATACACCAAACTCTTGGGTGCCGAGCAGAATTCCCAGAGAGGTAGAATCTCACATGGACCCATGAGGCCACCCCTCCATTTCGTGGCCATCATAGACAAACAAGTCAGACAGAAAAGACTGTGCTCCTGCCTCACAGCCGTCCGAATTTCATATCTGGAGATGCTTCGCTCAGGGTCTGCAGATTGGGTCTGCCATCACCTCGAGCTTAACTCTTACCCGAGTTTGTGTCTGAAGACTTTGGACCCAGAGTCCTGACCCATATGCCCTCCAGGATGGGGCCTCCAGGAACACACAACAGCACTGGGCCAGCTCTCCCAAGGAATGTCAGCCTGTCTCAGTTTCCCAACCCACCAGATTAAGAGAAAATTGCAAGGCCCCTAATACCACCCCAATTCCATAGGAAGCTCCAGAAAAAATGCATAGTCTGACACAGCCTCAGAATATACCTCCAGGAAGACACCCAGGTCAATGGGAAGGGATGAAATGGCCTAACCCATGGCAGGTTCGATGTGCTGGGTGTGAAGCCAACTGTCTCAATGTCTCTCACAAGGTCTGGGCTCAGGCTATGTAAGACAGAGCATAGTGTTTAGGGTAGCCTATGCAATTGGGGTGTTGCCGAGGGCTGAGCAGGTTGATTTTCATTTGGGGTTTATGAGCAATGCCATAGACAATGTTTTTCTTTGGGGGGCAGGCAGAGTGCTTCGTTCTGGAACCAGAATTCCCAATCATGAGGGCTTTTGGGCCAGGAGTGCTAGGGTAGAGTCTGAAAACAAAACATAGGGTGAGGTGGGGAGCAGGCCCACTCTGCAAAGGCAGAAAGGATATCTCATGCATCTGAAGTCAGGCTGAGGATCAGACATTGGCTGAGGTTGGATTGTGCCCTTGATGGCACCTTCATGAAGCAGGTGCCTCATGAGGCCAACGAAGTTTTCCCACGGTGAGTTTGGAGGTTGCCACAAACCACAAGGTTTCCTTCTGCGAGACAGTCGAGTCCTGTTGAATGGCTCCAGTACATACCATACGGAAGGACTGAAGAGGAGGGTTCAAAGGATGGATCCCTGAACAACATGCCTCGCATTCCCTTTGGCCATTAACGACAAGATATGTTTGTTCTGCTGGCTCTGGGGCAAGCTAACCAGTGGGCTGAGTTGAAATGGCCTCTCCTGAGGATGCGTCATAATGTGGGTTTCTGTCCATGGAGACCTTGGAATGTGATGGTTGTACTGTGGCCCTGCGGAATTCTCCGACCAGAAGGGTTTGATACAGATCCAGTAAGAAAGCACTCCATGTGGAGACGAGAGAGGTTTGGTTTGGAGCCTCAGAAAAACCTAATATGCTGGTATAAGAAACCAGTCCTCTGAGGACAGACACATGAAAACTAAAGCTAAGGTTCATATTAGGGCCTAAGGGCCTGTCCATTTCAATCTTCTGTCTCTGGGGACACTGTCTGAAAGTCTAAGTGGTGATAATGGCTCAGCTGGTGTCAGAGTGCCCCTTTTAGTCCAGGGCAGCCTACACTATCAGGATGGCCTCAGGGGCCTTGGAACTTTTCCCTAACCTGTAGGGTTGTGGTCAATGGATTGGGCACACTTTCCTTGGAGATGGCAGGCACAATCTTTCACTGTGGCTCCAGATGCCCTAGCCTGGAGGGTGTGTGGGTCCAGGCTGTGGGCACATAAGTCTGAAAACAAAAACTCAGCTTATGAGTGGCGCCGAGGGTATGGCAGGCCGGATGTACAGATAAAGAGTGAGCTCCTTGGCTTGTGAATCAAGGGCGAGATTCCTTCAGGCTTTTGTCTCTGGATGCGTCCAGGATAGCCGTGGATTGTAGGGGGTGGCCTCAGTGACTGTGGAAGAGTAACCTCTCTGGGGATTTGTCCCAGCTAACAGGAGTTTGGGGTCATTTTGTGGGAAGAGTGGAGTCCTGTTGTCTGGCTCATGTGTCTCTCCAAGAAAGTGATTCCAGAGCAGAGCCCCAGGAACAGGGGGGATACTGGAAAACTCAAACACTGGTGAGGATTGGGTGTATAGGGGCTTGGCACACCCTATATGAGGGCTCTTGGTCAAGGCCCTGACAGGCCTTTCTTTGATATTGGGCTCATGCTGAGGGTCACAGAGTGAATTTGTGCCCAAGGCAGCACTCAAGTTTGGGCGTGGTTTCACGGGAAATGAAGGTTTCTCCCACCCTGAAGGTGTGACTCCATGCCAAGAGCAAGCCTTACAGCCATGGGGAAAAAGGAGTTCTGATTTGTGCTTCAGATGTTCAACTGTGTGGGGAATTGATATAATATCTGGGTTTAGATATCGGAAAACCAAGGTTAGGAAGAGATAACGGCATAAGACCATGGCGTGTCAGAAGTGCTAGGTGTGTGGCCAGCTGTCTCCTTGCCTGTCTGGACGTCTGGCATCAGGCTGTGAAAGGCAGAGCATTAGTGCCCAGAGCAGCCTATCAAATCTGAGTGCCGTCGAGGCAAGAGCAGGTTGATCCTCATCTGGGTTTTATGGAAAGCCCCACAAGGAAACGTTTTCTACCGGTGGGCAGTAACTGAGCAGGCTTGTGGTTCTGCAATTCCTACTCTGGAGGGATTGTTTGCCAGGAGTGTGAGGAAGGAAGTCTGAAAACACAAGTTAGCGTGAGGTTTGGGACCGAGGGCACGGCAGGCCACTCTGCAGAGGCTGAATCAAGATCTCCTGCATTGCGGTCATGTCTACTATGAGACGTGCTTCAAGCTAGAGTTTTTGACCATGATGGCCTCTCCCTGAAGGATATTGGGGGCTTCATGAGGCCCGGCAGGTTTGCCGTTTTCTCCTACACTGAAGGTTTGACTCACGGCCAGCAGCAAGGTTTCTTGCCATGGGGAAGGAGGGGTTCTGACTTATGCATCAGGTTCCCCCTTGTGCAGGGATTGGAGATAAGGTCTAGGTTCCGATGACTGAAAACCCAGGTTGGGAATGGATGGTGGCCTAAGGCAGTGGCAGGTCCAATGTGCTGGGTGTGCAGCCAGCTGTGTTGATGTCTGTTGGAAGGTCTGGGCTCAGGCTTTTGCGACAGAGCATCAGTGTTTAAGGTAGCCTATGCAATTGGGGTGTTGCCGAGGGCAAAGCAGTTTGATCCTCATTTGGGGTTTCTATGCAGCACCATAGACAATGTATTTCTCCTGGGAGGCAGGCACAGTGCTTCATTGTGGCCCCAGAATTCCCAGTAGGGAGGGTTTGAGGGCCAGGAGTGTGAGGACGGAAGTCTGAAAACACAAGCTAGTGTGAGGATTGGAGCCAAGGGCAGAGCAGGCCCACTCTGCAGAGGCTGAATCAAAATCTCCTGCATCTGAAGTCAGGCTGAGGATCAGACGTTGGCTGAGGCTGGAGTATGTGTCCATGATGGCACCTTCATGAAGTGGGGGCCTCATGAGGCCAAGGAAGTTTTCCCACGCTGAGTTTGGAGGTTGCCCCAAACCACAAGGTTTCCAGGAGAGGGACTCTAGAGCACAGCAGTGGGTTACCTGAACTGGAATACACACCAACTAGTTAGTCATGGGTGCCTATGGGCATGGCAAGCCACATATGGGGGCTCTTGGTCCAGTCACTGAGAGGCGTTACTTGAATAAAGTACTCACGCTGAGTGTCACAATGTGTGTTTGTGCCCAAGGCGGCCCTCACGCTTGGGCGTGGCCTCATGGGGCATGCCGATTTCTCCTACACTGATGGTTTGACTCACTGCCAGCAGCGAGGATTCTTGCCATAAGGAAGGTGGGCTTCTGACTTGTGCATCAGGTTCCCCCCTGTGTAGGGTTTGGAGATAAGGTCTAGGTTCCGATGAGTGAAAACCCAGGTTGGGAATGGATGGTGGCCTAAGGCAGTGGCGGGTCCAATGTGCTGGGTGTGCAGCCAGCTGTGTCGGTGTCTGTTGGAAGGTCTGGGCTCAGGCTATTTGCGACAGAGCATCACTGTTTAAGGTAGCCTATGCAATTGGGGTGTTGCCGAGGGCCAAGCAGTTTGATCCTCATTTGTGGTTTCTGGGCAGCGCCATAGACAAGGTTTTTCTCCTGGGAGGCAGGCACAGTGCTTCATTTTGGCCCCAGAATTCCCAGTAGGGAGGGTTTGTGGGCCAGGAGTGTGAGGACGGAAGTCTGAAAACACAAGCTAGTGTGAGGATTGGAGCCAAGGGCAGAGCAGGCCCACTCTGCAGAGGCTGAATCAAAATCTCCTGCATCTGAAGTCAGGCTGAGGATCAGCCGTTGGCTGAGACTGGAGTATGTGTCCATGATGGCACCTTCATGAAGCGGGGGCCTCATGAGGCCAAGGAAGTTTTCCCACGCTGAGTTTGGAGGTTGCCCCAAACCACAAGATTTCCTTCTGCGGGACATTCGAGTCCGGTTGCATGGCTCCAGGACATACCATACGGAAGGACTGGAGAGCAGGGTTCGAAGGATGGATCCCTGTACAGCATGCCTCGCATTCCCATTGGCTATTAGCGACAAGATATGTTTGATCTGCTGCCTCTGGAACACGTGACCCAGTGGGCTGAGTTGAAATGGCCTCTCCTGAGGATGCGTCATAATGTGCGTTTGGGTCCATGGAGACCTTGGAATGTCCTGGTTGTTCAGTGGCCCTGCGGAACTCTCCTACCTGAAGTGTTTGATACATCCCAGTAATAAAGCTGCCCATGTGGAGATGAGAGAGGTTTGGTTTTGTGCCTCAGAAGAGCCCCATGTGCTGGTCTACGAAAACAACCTCTGAGAACGGAAACATGGAAACCAAAGCTAAGGTTCAGATTAGGGCCTGGGGGCCTGTCCATTTCAACCTTCTGTCTCTGGGGACACTGTCTGAGTCTAAGTGGAGATAGTTGCTCCGCTGGTGTCAGAGAGCCCCTCTTAGTCCAGGGTGTCCTATACTATTGATGGCCTCAGGGACCTTGGAGCTTTTCCCTAACATGTAGGGTTGTGGTCAATGGATTGGGCACACTTTCCTTGGAGAGGGCAGGCACAATCTTTCGCTGTATGGTCCAGAGGCCCTAGACTGGATGTTGTGTGGGTCCAGGTTGTGGGCACAGAAGTCTGAATACACAAACTCAGCTTATGAGTGGCGCCTAGGGTATGGCCGGCCGGATGTACAGCCCGAGAGGGAGCTCCTGGGCCTCTGAAACAAGGGCGAGGGGGAGGCGTTCCTTCAGGCTTTTGTCTCTGGATGTTGTGTCCGGGATAGCCGTGGATTGGAGCGGTGGCCTCAGGTACTGTGGACGAGTATCCCTCTCTGGGGATTTGTCCCAGCTCCCAAGAGTTTGGGGTCATTTTGTGGGAAGGGTGGAGTCGTGTTGTCTGGCTCATGGGTCTCTCCAAGAAAGGGATTCCAGAGCAGAGCTCCAGGTACGGGCGGGGCGACTGGAGAATTCAAACCGTGGTGAGGATTGGGTGCATAGGGGCTTGGCAAGCCCCATATGTGGGCTCTTGGTCCAGGCCCTGACAGGCCTTTCTTTGACATGGGGCTCATGCTGAGGGTCACAGTGTGAATTTGTGCCGAAGCAGCACTCAAGTTTGGGCGTGGCATCAGGGGCCATGAAGGTTTCTCCCACCCTGAAGGTGTGACTCCATGCCAAGACCAAGCTTGACAGCCATGGGGAAGGAGGAGTTCTGTTTTGTGCTTGCTATACCCAAATGTGTGGAGAATTGATATAATGTCTAGGTTCAGATATCTGAAAACCAAGGTTAGGATGAGGTGACGGCATAAGACCATGGCGTGTCTGAAGTGCTGGGTGTGCGGCCAGCTGTCTCCTTGTCTGTCTGGACGTCTGGCTTCAGGCTGTGTCAGGCAGAGCATGAGTGCCCAGAGCAGCCTATCCAGTTCGGGTACCGTCGAGGCCCGAGCAGGTTGTTCCTCATCTGGGTTTTCTGGAGAGCCCCACAGGGAAACGTTTTTCTTCCGTTGGGCAGACACTGGGCTGGGTTTTGGTTCTGGAGTTCCTAGTCCGGAGGGCTTGTTTGCCAAGAGTGTGAGGCAGGAAGTCTGAAAACACAAGCTTGCGTGAGGTTTGGGACCGAGGTCACGGCATGCCCACTCTGCAGAGGCTGAATCGAGATCTCCTGCACTGAGGTCATGTCAACTATGAGACGTGCCTCAGGCTAGAGTTCTTGTCCAGCATGGCCTCTTCCTGAAGGGTGTGGGGGCTTCATGAGGCCAGAAAGTTTTGCCTACGCTGGGATTTGTGAACTGCTCCAAAACTGAAGGTTACCTTCTGCACGACAGTCGAGTCCTATTGGATGGTTCCAAGAGGCCCCATATGGAAAGACTCGAGAGCAGGTGTCTAAGCATGGATGCCTGGGAACGCCACCTCATATTCCCACTCTTTAGTCAGGACAAGGCAGGCTCAATCTGCGGGCTCCTGGGTGAGCTACCCAGAAGGGAGAGTTGAAATGGACTCTCCTGAAGATGAGTCCTACTGTGGCTTGGTGGCCTGGGAGACCTTGGAATGTGGAGGTGGCTCAGGGATTCTGCAGGATTCTCCAACATGAGGTGTTTGGCACGGATCCAACAAGGAAAATTCCCATGAGGTGTGTGGCCAAAGGAATGGACACAGTTTCCCAGGAGAGAGCAGGCACGGTCCTGTGGTATGGCTCCAGAGGACCCAGCCTAGAGGCTGTGTTTGCCAGGGCTGTGGGGACAGATGTCTGAAAAAGCAAACTTGGCTCAGCTAGGGGCCAATGTAATGGAAGGCCTGATCTCTAGTCCGTGAGGGGAGATCCTCTGGAAATCAAAGTAGGGCAAGTGGGAGGCAGTCACTCAGGATTTTGTCTCTGGGTGTTGCGTTTACAGTGTCCGGTCAGGGTAGGGGTTGTCTCAGAGGCCGAGGAAGAGCCTTCCTCTCGGGGGATTGTCCAAGCTCCCAAGTGTTTGTGTTCATTCTGTGGGAATGAAGAGTACTGTTTTCTGCCACAGGGGACCCCCCAGGAGAGGGACTCTAGAGCACAGCAGTGGGTTCCCTCAACTGGAATACACACCATCTAGTTAGTCCTGGGTGCCTATGGGCATGGCAAGCCACATATGCGGGCTCTTGGTCCAGTCACTGAGAGGCGTTACTTGAATAAGGTACTCACGCTGAGGGTCACAATGTGTGTTTGTGCCCAAGGCGGCCCTCACGCTTGGGCGTGGCCTCATGGGCCATGCCGTTTTCTCCTACACTGAAGGTTTGACTCACTGCCAGGAGCAAGGTTTCTTGCCATGGGGAATTAGGGGTTCTGACTTGTGCATCAGGTTCCCCCCTGTGCAGGGATTGGAGATAAGGTCTAGGTTCCGATGACTGAAAACCCAGGTTGGGAATGGATGGTGGCCTAAGGCAGTGGCGGGTCCAATGTGCTGGGTGTGCAGCCAGCTGTGTCGGTGTCTGTTGGAAGGTCTGGGCTCAGGCTATTTGCGACAGAGCATCACTGTTTAAGGTAGCCTATGCAATTGGGGTGTTGCCGAGGGCCAAGCAGTTTGATCCTCATTTGGGGTTTCTGGGCAGCGCCAAGGACAAGATTTTTCTCCTGGGAGGCAGGCACAGTGCTTCATTGTGGCCCCAGAATTCCCAGTAGGGAGGGTTTGTGCGCCAGGAGTGTGAGGACGGAAGTCTGAAAACACAAGCTAGTGTGAGGATTGGAGCCAAGGGCAGAACAGGCCCACTCTGCAGAGGCTGAATCAAAATCTCCTGCATCTGAAGTCAGGCTGAGGATCAGACGTTGGCTGAGCCTGGAGTATGTGTCCATGATGGCACCTTCATGAAGTGGGGGCCTCATGAGGCCAAGGAAGTTTTCCCACGCTGAGTTTGGAGGTTGCCCCAAACCACAACGTTTCCTTCTGTGGGACATTCGAGTCCTGTTGCATGGCTCCAGGACATACCATATGGAAGGACTGGAGAGCAGTGTTCGAAGGATGGATCCCTGTACAGCATGCCTCGCATTCCCATTGGCTATTAGCGACAAGATATGTTTGATCTGCTGCCTCTGGAACACGCGACCCAGGGGGCTGAGTTGAAATGGCCTCTCCTGAGGATGCGTCATAATGTGCGTTTGGGTTCCTGGAGACCTTGGAATGTGCTGGTTGTTCAGTGGCCCTGCGGAACTCTCCTACCTGAAGTGTTTGATACATCCCAGTAAGAAAGCTGCCCATGTGGAGATGAGAGATATTTGGTTTGGTGCCTCAGAAAAGCCCCATGTGCTGGTCTACGAAAACAGTCCTCTGAGAACGGAAACATGGAAACCAAAGCTAAGGTTCAGATTAGGGCCTGGGGGCCTGTCCATTTCAACCTTCTGTCTCTGGGGACACTGTCTGAGAGTCTAAGTGGAGATAGTTGCTCCGCTGGTGTCAGAGAGCCCCTCTTAGTCCAGGGTGTCCTATACTATTGATGGCCTCAGGGACCTTGGAGCTTTTCCTAACCTGTAGGGTTGTGGTCAATGGATTGGGCACACTTTCCTTGGAGACGGCAGGCACAATCTTTCGCTGTTTGGTCTAGGGGCCCTAGCCTGGATGTTGTGTGGGTCCAGGCTGTGGGCACAGAAGTCTGAATACACAAACTCAGCTTATGAGTGGCGCCTAGGGTATGGCCGGCCGGATGTACAGCCCGAGAGGGAGCTCCTGGGCCTCTGAAACAAGGGCGAGTGGGAGGCGTTCCTTCAGGCTTTTGTCTCTGGATGTTGTGTCCGGGATAGCCGTGGATTGGAGCGGTGGCCTCAGGTACTGTGGACGAGTATCCCTCTCTGGGGATTTGTCCCAGCTCCCAAGAGTTTGGGGTCATTTTGTGGGAAGGGTGGAGTCGTGTTGTCTGGCTCATGGGTCTCTCCAAGAAAGGGATTCCAGAGCAGAGCTCCAGGTACGGGCGGGGCGACTGGAAAATTCAAACCGTGGTGAGGATTGGGTGCATAGGGGCTTGGCAAGCCCCATATGTGGGCTCTTGGTCCAGGCCCTGACAGGCCTTTCTTTGACATGGGGCTCATGCTGAGGGTCACAGTGTGAATTGGTGCCCAAGCAGCACTCAAGTTTGGGCGTGGCATCAGGGGCCATGAAGGTTTCTCCCACCCTGAAGGTGTGACTCCATGCCAAGACCAAGCTTGACAGCCATGGGGAAGGAGGAGTTCTGTTTTGTGCTTGCTATACCCAGCTGTGTGGAGAATTGATATAATGTCTAGGTTCAGATATCTGAAAACCAAGGTTAGGATGAGGTGACGGCATAAGACCATGGCGTGTCCGAAGTGCTGGGTGTGCGGCCAGCTGTCTCCTTGTCTGTCTGGACGTCTGGCTTCAGGCTGTGTCAGGCAGAGCATGAGTGCCCAGAGCAGCCTATCCAGTTCGGGTACCGTCGAGGCCCGAGCAGGTTGATCCTCATCTGGGTTTTCTGGAGAGCCCCACAGGGAAACGTTTTTCTTCCGTTGGGCAGACACTGGGCTGGGTTTTGGTTCTGGAGTTCCTAGTCCGGAGGGCTTGTTTGCCAGGAGTGTGAGGCAGGAAGTCTGAAAACACAAGCTTGCGTGAGGTTTGGGACCGAGGTCACGGCATGCCCACTCTGCAGAGGCTGAATCGAGATCTCCTGCACTGAGGTCATGTCAACTATGAGACGTGCCTCAGGCTAGAGTTCTTGTCCAGCATGGCCTCTTCCTGAAGGGTGTGGGGGCTTCATGAGGCCAGAAAGTTTTGCCTACGCTGGGATTTGTGAACTGCTCCAAAACTGAAGGTTACCTTCTGCACGACAGTCGAGTCCTATTGGATGGTTCCAAGAGGCCCCATATGGAAAGACTCGAGAGCAGGTGTCTAAGCATGGATGCCTGGGAACGCCACCTCATATTCCCACTCTTTAGTCAGGACTAGGCAGGCTCAATCTGCGGGCTCCTGGGTGAGCTACCCTGAAGGGAGGGTTGAAATGGACTCTCCTGAAGATGAGTCCTACTGTGGCTTGGTGGCCTGGGAGAACTTGGAATGTGGAGGTGGCTCAGGGACTCTGCAGGATTCTCCAACATGAGGTGTTTGACACGGCTCCAACAAGGAAACTTCCCATGTGGAGACGAGAGGAGTTCTGTTCCGTGCCTCAGGAAAGCCCCATACCCTGTTCTTCGAACCAAAGCCTCTGAGGAGTGACACCTGGAAACCCAAGCAAGAGTTGAGACTACGGCCTAAAGGCCTGTCCGGCTCAACCTTCTATCTCTGTTGACATCTGTGTGCATGCATTCATGGATGTAGCTGTTCATCTTGTGTCCGAATGCCCCTGTGAGTCCAGTGAGGCTCCCAGTAGTGGGATGTCCTCGGAGGCCTTGAGGTTTCTCATATTCTGGAGGTGTGTGGCCAAAGGAATGGACACAGTTTCCCAGGTGAGAGCAGGCACGGTCCTGTGGTATGGCTCCAGAGGACCCAGCCTAGAGGCTGTGTTTGCCAGGGCTGTGGGGATAGATGTCTGAAAAAGCAAACTTGGCTCAGCTAGGGGCCAATGTAATGGCAGGCCTGATCTCTATTCCGTGAGGGGAGATCCTCTGGAAATCAATGTAGGGCAAGTGGGAGGCAGTCACTCAGGATTTTGTCTCTGGGTGTTGCGTTTACAGTGTCCGGTCAGGGTAGGGGTTGTCTCAGAGGCCGAGGAAGAGCCTTCCTTTCGGGGGATTGTCCAAGCTCCCAAGTGTTTGTGTTCATTCTGTGGGAATGAAGAGTACTGTTTTCTGCCACAGGGGACCCCCCAGGAGAGGGACTCTAGAGCACAGCAGTGGGTTACCTGAACTGGAATACACACCAACTAGTTAGTCATGGGTGCCTATGGGCATGGCATGCCACATATGGGGGCTCTTGGTCCAGTCACTGAGAGGCGTTACTTGAATAAAGTACTCACGCTGAGTGTCACAATGTGTGTTAGTGCCCAAGGCGGCCCTCACGCTTGGGCGTGGCCTCATGGGGCATGCCGATTTCTCCTACACTGATGGTTTGACTCACTGCCAGCAGCGAGGATTCTTGCCATGGGGAAGGTGGGCTTCTGACTTGTGCATCAGGTTCCCCCCTGTGTAGGGTTTGGAGATAAGGTCTAGGTTCCGATGACTGAAAACCCAGGTTGGGAATGGATGGTGGCCTAAGGCAGTGGCGGGTCCAATGTGCTGGGTGTGCAGCCAGCTGTGTCGGTGTCCGTTGGAAGGTCTGAGCTCAGGCTATTTGCGACAGAGCATCACTGTTTAAGGTAGCCTATGCAATTGGGGTGTTGCCGAGGGCCAAGCAGTTTGATCCTCATTTGGGGTTTCTGGGCAGCGCCATAGACAAGGTTTTTCTCCTGGGAGGCAGGCACAGTGCTTCATTGTGGCCCCAGAATTCCCAGTAGGGAGGGTTTGTCGGCCAGGAGTGTGAGGACGGAAGTTTGAAAACACAAGCTAGTGTGAGGATTGGAGCCAAGGGCAGAGCAGGCCCACTCTGCAGAGGCTGAATCAAAATCTCCTGCATCTGAAGTCAGGCTGAGGATCAGACGTTGGCTGAGGCTGGAGTATGTGTCCATGATGGCACCTTCATGAAGTGGGGGCCTCATGAGGCCAAGGAAGTTTTCCCACGCTGAGTTTGGAGGTTGCCCCAAACCACAAGGTTTCCTTCTGCGGGACATTCGAGTCCTGTTACATGGCTCCAGGACATACCATATGGAAGGACTGGAGAGCAGGGTTCGAAGGATGGATCCCTGTACAGCATGCCTCGCATTCCCATTGGCTATTAGCGACAAGATATGTTTGGTCTGCTGCTCTGGAACACGCGACCCAGGGGGCTGAGATGAAATGGCCTCTCCTGAGGATGCGTCATAATGTGCGTTTGGGTCCATGGAGACCTTGGAATGTGCTGGTTGTTCAGTGGCCCTGCGGAACTCTCCTACCTGAAGTGTTTGATACATCCCAGTAAGAAAGCTGCCCATGTGGAGATGAGAGAGGTTTGGTTTGGTGCCTCAGAAAAGCCCCAGGTGCTGGTCTACGAAAACAGTCCTCTGAGAACGGAAACATGGAAACCAAAGCTAAGGTTCAGATTAGGGCCTGGGGGCCTGTCCATTTCAACCTTCTGTCTCTGGGGACACTGTCTGAGATTCTAAGTGGAGATAGTTGCTCCGCTGGTGTCAGAGAGCCCCTCTTAGTCCAGGGTGGCCTATACTATTGATGGCCTCAGGGACCTTGGAGCTTTTCCCTAACCTGTAGGGTTGTGGTCAATGGATTGGGCACACTTTCCTTGGAGACGGCAGGCACAATCTTTCGCTGTTTGGTCCAGAGGCCCTAGCCTGGATGTTGTGTGGGTCCAGGCTGTGGGCACAGAAGTCTGAATACACAAACTCAGCTTATGAGTGGCGCCTAGGATATGGCCGGCCGGATGTACAGCCCGAGAGGGAGCTCCTGGGCCTCTGAAACAAGGGCGAGTGGGAGGCGTTCCTTCAGGCTTTTGTCTCTGGATGTTGTGTCCGGGATAGCCGTGGATTGGAGCGGTGGCCTCAGGTACTGTGGACGAGTATCCCTCTCTGGGGATTTGTCCCAGCTCCCAAGAGTTTGGGGTCATTTTGTGGGAAGGGTGGAGTCGTGTTGTCTGGCTCATGGGTCTCTCCAAGAAAGGGATTCCAGAGCAGAGCTCCAGGTACGGGCGGGGCGACTGGAAAATTCAAACCGTGGTGAGGATTGGGTGCATAGGGGCTTGGCAAGCCCCATACGTGGGCTCTTGGTCCAGGCCCTGACAGGCCTTTCTTTGACATGGGGCTCATGCTGAGGGTCACAGTGTGAATTTGTGCCCAAGAAGCACTCAAGTTTGGGCGTGGCATTAGGGGCCATGAAGGTTTCTCCCACCCTGAAGGTGTGACTCCATGCCAAGAGCAAGCTTGACAGCCATGGGGAAGGAGGAGTTCTGTTTTGTGCTTGCTATACCCAGCTGTGTGGAGAATTGATATAATGTCTAGGTTCAGATATCTGAAAACCAAGGTTAGGATGAGGTGACGGCATAAGACCATGGCGTGTCTGAAGTGCTGGGTGTGCGGCCAGCTGTCTCCTTGTCTGTCTGGACGTCTGGGTTCAGGCTGTGTCAGGCAGAGTATGAGTGCCCAGAGCAGCCTATCCAGTTCGGGTACCGTCGAGGCCTTAGCAGGTTGATCCTCATCTGGGTTTTCTGGAGAGCCCCACAGGGAAACGTTTTTCTTCCGTTGGGCAGACACTGGGCTGGGTTTTGGTTCTGGAGTTCCTAGTCCGGAGGGTTTGTTTGCCAGGAGTGTGAGGAAGGAAGTCTGAAAACACAAGCTAGCGTGAGGTTTGGGACCGAGGGCACGGCAGGCCCACTCTGCAGAGGCTGAATCGAGATCTCCTGCACTGAGGTCATGTCAACTATGAGACGTGCCTCAGGCTAGAGTTCTTGTCCAGCATGGCCTCTTCCTGAAGGGTGTGGGGGCTTCATGAGGCCAGAAATTTTTGCCTACGATGGGATTTGTGAACTGCTCCAAAACTGAAGGTTACCTTCTGCACGACAGTCGAGTCCTATTGGATGGTTCCAAGAGGCCCCATATGGAAAGACTCGAGAGCAGGTGTCTCAGCTTGGATGCCTGGGAACGCCACCTCATATTCCCACTCTTTAGTCAGGACAAGGCAGGCTCAATCTGCGGGCTCCTGGGTGAGCTACCCAGAGGGGAGAGTTGAAATGGTCTCTCCTGAAGATGAGTCCTACTGTGGCTTGGTGGCCTGGGAGAACTTGGAATGTGGAGGTGGCTCAGGGACTCTGCAGGATTCTCCAACATGAGGTGTTTGACACGGCTCCAACAAGGAAACTTCCCATGTGGAGACGAGAGGAGTTCTGTTCCGTGCCTCAGGAAAGCCCCATACCCTGTTCTTCGAACCAAAGCCTCTGAGGAGTGACACCTGGAAACCCAAGCAAGAGTTGAGACTACGGCCTAAAGGCCTGTCCGGCTCAACCTTCTATCTCTGTTGACATCTGTGTGCATGCATTCATGGATGTAGCTGTTCAGCTTGTGTCCGAATGCGCCTGTGAGTCCAGTGAGGCTCCCAGTAGTGGGATGTCCTCAGAGGCCTTGAGGTTTCTCATATTCTGGAGGTGTGTGGCCAAAGGAATGGACACAGTTTCCCAGGAGAGATCAGGCACGGTCCTGTGGTATGGCTCCAGAGGACCCAGCCTAGAGGCTGTGTTTGCCAGGGCTGTGGGGACAGATGTCTGAAAAAGCAAACTTGGCTCAGCTAGGGGCCAATGTAATGGCAGGCCTGATCTCTAGTCCGTGAGGGGAGATCCTCTGGAAATCAAGTAGGGCAAGTGGGAGGCAGTCACTCAGGATTTTGTCTCTGGGTGTTGCGTTTACAGTGTCCGGTCAGGGTAGGGGTTGTCTCAGAGGCCGAGGAAGAGCCTTCCTCTCGGGAGATTGTCCAAGCTCCCAAGTGTTTGTGTTCATTCTGTGGGAATGAAGAGTACTGTTTTCTGCCACAGGGGACCCACCAGGAGAGGGACTCTAGAGCACAGAAGTGGGTTCCCTCAACTGGAATACACACCATCTAGTTAGTCCTGGGTGCCTATGTGCAAGGCAAGCCACATATGCGGGCTCTTGGTCCAGTCACTGAGAGGCGTTACTTGAATAAGGTACTCACGCTGAGGGTCACAATGTGTGTTTGTGCCCAAGGCGGCCCTCACGCATGGGTGTGGCCTCATGGGCCATGCCGTTTTCTCCTACACTGAAGGTTTGACTCACTGCCAGCAGCAAGGTTTCTTGCCATGGGGAATTAGGGGTTCTGACTTGTGCATCAGGTTCCCCCCTGTGCAGGGATTGGAGATAAGGTCTAGGTTCCGATGACTGAAAACCCAGGTTGGGAATGGATGGTGGCCTATGGCAGTGGCGGGTCCAATGTGCTGGGTGTGCAGCCAGCTGTGTCGGTGTCTGTTGGAAGGTCTGGGCTCAGGCTATTTGCGACAGAGCATCACTGTTTAAGGTAGCCTATGCAATTGGGGTGTTGCCGAGGGCCAAGCAGTTTGATCCTCATTTGGGGTTTCTGGGCAGCGCCATAGACAAGGTTTTTCTCCTGGGAGGCAGGCACAGTGCTTCATTGTGGCCCCAGAATTCCCATTAGGGAGGGTTTGTGCGCCAGGAGTGTGAGGACGGAAGTCTGAAAACACAAGCTAGTGTGAGGATTGGAGCCAAGGGCAGAGCAGGCCCACTCTGCAGAGGCTGAATCAAAATCTCCTGCATCTGAAGTCAGGCTGAGGATCAGACGTTGGCTGAGGCTGGAGTATGTGTCCATGATGGTACCTTCATGAAGTGGGGGCCTCATGAGGCCAAGGAAGTTTTCCCACGCTGAGTTTGGAGGTTGCCCCAAACCACAACGTTTCCTTCTGCGGGACATTCGAGTCCTGTTGCATGGCTCCAGGTCATACCATATGGAAGGACTGGAGAGCAGGGTTCGAAGGATGGATCCCTGTACTGCATGCCTCGAATTCCCATTGGCTATTAGCGACAAGATATGTTTGATCTGCTGCCTCTGGAACACGCCACCCAGGGGGCTGAGTTGAAATGGCCTCTCCTGAGGATGCGTCATAATGTGCGTTTGGGTCCATGGAGACCTTGGAATGTGCTGGTTGTTCAGTGGCCCAGCGGAACTCTCCTACCTGAAGTGTTTGATACATCCCAGTAAGAAAGCTGCCCATGTGGAGATGAGAGAGGTTTGGTTTGGTGCCTCAGAAGAGCCCCATGTGCTGGTCTACGAAAACAGTCCTCTGAGAACGGAAACATCGAAACCAAAGCTAAGGTTCAGATTAGGGCCTGCGGGCCTGTCCATTTCAACCTTCTGTCTCTGGGGACACTGTCTGAGAGTCTAAGTGGAGATGGTTGCTCCGCTGGTGTCAGAGAGCCCCTCTTAGTCCAGGGTGTCCTATACTATTGATGGCCTCAGGGACCTTGGAGCTTTTCCCTAACCTGTAGGGTTGTGGTCAATGGATTGGGCACACTTTCCTTGGAGAGGGCAGGCACAATCTTTCGCTGTTTGGTCCAGAGGCCCTAGCCTGGATGTTGTGTGGGTCCAGGCTGTGGGCACAGAAGTCTGAATACACAAACTCAGCTTATGAGTGGCGCCTAGGGTATGCAGGCCGGATGTACAGCCCGAGAGGTAGCTCCTGGGCCTCTGAAACAAGGGCGAGTGGGAGGCGTTCCTTCAGGCTTTTGTCTCTGGATGTTGTGTCCGGGATAGCCGTGGATTGGAGCGGTGGCCTCAGGTACTGTGGACGAGTATCCCTCTCTGGGGATTTGTCCCAGCTCCCAAGAGTTTGGGGTCATTTTGTGGGAAGGGTGGAGTCGTGTTGTCTGGCTCATGGGTCTCTCCAAGAAAGGGATTCCAGAGCAGAGCTCCAGGTACGGGCGGGGCGACTGGAAAATTCAAACCGTGGTGAGGATTGGGTGCATAGGGTCTTGGAAAGCCCCATATGAGGGCTCTTGGTCCAGGCCCTGACAGGCCTTTCTTTGATATGGGGCTCATGCTGAGGGTCACAGTGTGAATTTGTGCCCAAGCAGCACTCAAGTTTGGGTGTGGCATCAGGGGCCATGAAGGTTTCTCCCACCCTGAAGGTGTGACTCCATGCCAAGACCAAGCTTGACAGCCATGGGGAAGGAGGAGTTCTGTTTTGTGCTTGCTATACCCAGCTGTGTGGAGAATTGATATAATGTCTAGGTTCAGATATCTGAAAACCAAGGTTAGGATGAGGTGACGGCATAAGACCATGGCGTGTCCGAAGTGCTGGGTGTGCGGCCAGCTGTCTCCTTTTCTGTCTGGACGTCTGGCTTCAGGCTGTGTCAGGCAGAGCATGAGTGCCCAGAGCAGCCTATCCAATTCGGGTACCGTCGAGGCCCGAGCAGGTTGATCCTCATCTGGGTTTTCTGGAGAGCCCCACAGGGAAACGTTTTTCTTCCGTTGGGCAGACACTGGGCTGGGTTTTGGTTCCGGAGTTCCTACACCGGAGGGCTTGTTTGCCAGGAGTGTGAGGAAGGAAGTCGGAAAACACAAGCTAGCGTGAGGTTTGGGACCGAGGGCACGGCAGGCCCACTCTGCAGAGGCTGAATCGAGATCTCCTGCACTGAGGTCATGTCAACTATGAGACGTGCCTCAGGCTAGAGTTCTTGTCCAGCATGGCCTCTTCCTGAAGGGTGTGGGGGTTTCATGAGGCCAGAAAGTTTTGCCTTCGATGGGATTTGTGAACTGCTCCAAAACTGAAGGTTACCTTCTGCACGACAGTCGAGTCCTATTGGATGGTTCCAAGAGGCCCCATATGGCAAGACTCGAGAGCAGGTGTCTAAGCATGGATGCCTGGGAACGCCACCTCATATTCCCACTCTTTAGTCAGGACAAGGCAGGCTCAATCTGCGGGCTCCTGGGTGAGCTACCCAGAGGGGAGAGTTGAAATGGACTCTCCTGAAGATGAGTCCTACTGTGGCTTGGTGGCCTGGGAGACCTTGGAATGTGGAGGTGGCTCAGGGACTCTGCAGGATTCTCCAACATGAGGTGTTTGACACGGCTCCAACAAGGAAACTTTCCATGTGGAGACGAGAGGAGTTCTGTTCCGTGCATCAGGAAAGCCCCATACCCTGTTCTTCGAACCAAAGCCTCTGAGGAGTGACACCTGGAAACCCAAGCAAGAGTTGAGACTACGGCCTAAAGGCCTGTCCGGCTCAACCTTCTATCTCTGTTGACATCTGTGTGCATGCATTCATGGATGTAGCTGTTCAGCTTGTGTCCGAATGCCCCTGTGAGTCCAGTGAGGCTCCCAGTAGTGGGATGTCCTCGGAGGCCTTGAGGTTTCTCATATTCTGGAGGTGTGTGGCCAAAGGAATGGACACAGTTTCCCAGGAGAGAGCAGGCACGGTCCTGTGGTATGGCTCCAGAGGACCCAGCCTAGAGGCTGTGTTTGGCAGGGCTGTGGGGACAGATGTCTGAAAAAGCAAACTTGGCTCAGCTAGGGGCCAATGTAATGGCAGGCCTGATCTCTAGTCCGTGAGGGGAGATCCTCTGGAAATCAAGTAGGGCAAGTGGGAGGCAGTCACTCAGGATTTTGTCTCTGGGTGTTGCGTTTACAGTGTCCGGTCAGGGTAGGGGTTGTCTCAGAGGCCGAGGAAGAGCCTTCCTCTCGGGAGATTGTCCAAGCTCCCAAGTGTTTGTGTTCATTCTGTGGGAATGAAGAGTACTGTTTTCTGCCACAGGGGACCCCCCAGGAGAGGGACTCTAGAGCACAGCAGTGGGTTCCCTCAACTGGAATACACACCATCTAGTTAGTCCTGGGTGCCTATGGGCAAGGCAAGCCACATATGCGGGCTCTTGGTCCAGTCACTGAGAGGCGTTACTTGAATAAGGTACTCACGCTGAGGGTCACAATGTGTGTTTGTGCCCAAGGCGGCCCTCACGCTTGGGCGTGGCCTCATGGGCCATGCCGTTTTCTCCTACACTGAAGGTTTGACTCACTGCCAGCAGCAAGGTTTCTTGCCATGGGGAATTAGGGGTTCTGACTTGTGCATCAGGTTCCCCCCTGTGCAGGGATTGGAGATAAGGTCTAGGTTCCGATGACTGAAAACCCAGGTTGGGAATGGATGGTGGCCTAAGGCAGTGGTGGGTCCAATGTGCTGGGTGTGCAGCCAGCTGTGTCGGTGTCTGTTGGAAGGTCTGGGCTCAGGCTATTTGCGACAGAGCATCACAGTTTAAGGTAGCCCATGCAATTGGGGTGTTGCCGAGGGCCAAGCAGTTTGATCCTCATTTGGGGTTTCTGGGCAGCGCCATAGACAATGTTTTTCTCCTGGGAGGCAGGCACAGTGCTTCATTGTGGCCCCAGAATTCCCAGAAGGGAGGGTTTGTGGGCCAGGAGTGTGAGGACGGAAGTCTGAAAACACAAGCTAGTGTGAGGATTGGAGCCAAGGGCAGAGCAGGCCCACTCTGCAGAGGCTGAATCAAAATCTCCTGCATCTGAAGTCAGGCTGAAGATCAGACGTTGGCTGAGGCTGTAGTATGTGTCCATGATGGCACCTTCATGAAGTGGGGGCCTCATGAGGCCAAGGAAGTTTTCCCACGCTGAGTTTGGAGGTTGCCCCAAACCACAAGATTTCCTTCTGCGGGACATTCGAGTCCTGTTGCATGGCTCCAGGTCATACCATATGGAAGGACTGGAGAGCAGGGTTCGAAGGATGGATCACTGTACTGCATGCCTCGCATTCCCATTGGCTATTAGCGACAAGATATGTTTGATCTGCTGCCTCTGGAACACGCGACCAAGGGGGCTGAGTTGAAATGGCCTCTCCCGAGGATGCGTCATAATGTGCGTTTGTGTCCATGGAGACCTTGGAATGTGCTGGTTGTTCAGTGGCCCTGCGGAACTCTCCTACCTGAAGTATTTGATACATCCCAGTAAGAAAGCTGCCCATGTGGAGATGAGAGAGGTTTGGTTTGGTGCCTCAGAAAAGCCCCAGGTGCTGGTCTACGAAAACAGTCCTCTGAGAACGGAAACATGGAAACCAAAGCTAAGGTTCAGATTAGGGCCTGGGGGCCTGTCCATTTCAACCTTCTGTCTCCGGGGACACTGTCTGAGAGTCTAAGTGGAGATAGTTGCTCCGCTGGTGTCAGAGAGCCCCTCTTAGTCCAGGGTGTCCTATACTATTGATGGCCTCAGGGACCTTGGAGCTTTTCCCTAACCTGTAGGGTTGTGGTCAATGGATTGGGCACACTTTCCTTGGAGAGGGCAGGCACAATCTTTCGCTGTTTGGACCAGAGGCCCTAGCCTGGATGTTGTGTGGGTCCAGGCTGTGGGCACAGAAGTCTGAATACACAAACTCAGCTTATGAGTGGCGCCTAGGGTATGGCCGGCCGGATGTACAGCCCGAGAGGGAGCTCCTGGGCCTCTGAAACAAGGGCGAGTGGGAGGCGTTCCTTCAGGCTTTTGTCTCTGGATGTTGTGTCCGGATAGGCGTGGATTGGAGCGGTGGCCTCAGGTACTGTGGACGAGTATCCCTCTCTGGGGATTTGTCCCAGCTCCCAAGAGTTTGGGGTCATTTTGTGGGAAGGGTGGAGTCGTGTTGTCTGGCTCATGGGTCTCTCCAAGAAAGGGATTCCAGAGCAGAGCTCCAGTTACGGGCGGGGCGACTGGAAAATTCAAACCGTGGTGAGGATTGGGTGCATAGGGGCTTGGAAAGCCCCATATGAGGGCTCTTGGTCCAGGCCCTGACAGGCCTTTCTTTGACATGGGGCTCATGCTGAGGGTCACAGTGTGAATTTGTGCCCAAGCAGCACTCAAGTTTGGGTGTGGCATCAGGGGCCATGAAGGTTTCTCCCACCCTGAAGGTGTGACTCCATGCCAAGACCAAGCTTGACAGCCATGGGGAAGGAGGAGTTCTGTTTTGTGCTTGCTATACCCAGCTGTGTGAGAATTGATATAATGTCTAGGTTCAGATATCTGAAAACCAAGGTTAGGATGAGGTGACGGCATAAGACCATGGCGTGTCCGAAGTGCTGGGTGTGCGGCCAGCTGTCTCCTTGTCTGTCTGGACGTCTGGCTTCAGGCTGTGTCAGGCAGAGCATGAGTGCCCAGAGCAGCCTATCCAGTTCGGGTACCGTCGAGGCCCGAGCAGGTTGATCCTCATCTGGGTTTTCTGGAGAGCCCCACAGGGAAACGTTTTTCTTCCGTTGGGCAGACACTGGGCTGGGTTTTGGTTCCGGAGTTCCTACTCCGGAGGGCTTGTTTATCAGGAGTGTGAGGAAGGAAGTCTGAAAACACAAGCTAGCGTGAGGTTTGGGACCGAGGGCACGGCAGGCCCACTCTGCAGAGGCTGAATCGAGATCTCCTGCACTGAGGTCATGTCAACTATGAGACGTGCCACAGGCTAGAGTTCTTGTGCAGCATGTCCTCTTCCTGAAGGGTGTGGGGGTTTCATGAGGCCAGAAAGTTTTGCCTATGATGGGATTTGTGAACTGCTCCAAAACTGAAGGTTACCTTCTGCACGACAGTCGAGTCCTATTGGATGGTTCCAAGAGGCCCCATATGGAAAGACTCGAGAGCAGGTGTCTCAGCTTGGATGCCTGGGAACGCCACCTCATATTCCCACTCTTTAGTCAGACAAGGCAGGCTCAATCTGCGGGCTCCTGGGTGAGCTACCCAGAGGGGAGAGTTGAAATGGACTCTCCTGAAGATGAGTCCTACTGTGGCTTGGTGGCCTGGGAGAACTTGGAATGTGGAGGTGGCTCAGGGACTCTGCAGAATTCTCCAACATGAGGTGTTAGACACGGCTCCAACAAGGAAACTTCCCATGTGGAGACGAGAGGAGTTCTGTTCTGTGCCTCAGGAAAGCCCCATACCCTGTTCTTCGAACCAAAGCCTCTGAGGAGTGACACCTGGAAACCAAAGCAAGAGTTGAGACTACGGCCTAAAGGCCTGTCCGGCTCAACCTTCTATCTCTGTTGACATCTGTGTGCATGCATTCATGGATGTAGCTGCTCAGCTTGTGTCCGAATGCCCCTGTGAGTCCAGTGAGGCTCCCAGTAGTGGGAGGTCCTCGGAGGCCTTGAGGTTTCTCATATTCTGGAGGTGTGTGGCCAAAGGAATGGACACAGTTTCCCAGGAGAGAGCAGGCACGGTCCTGTGGTATGGCTCCAGAGGACCCAGCCTAGAGGCTGTGTTTGCCAGGGCTGTGGGGTCAGATGTCTGAAAAAGCAAACTTGGCTCAGCTAGGGGCCAATGTAATGGCAGGCCTGATCTCTAGTCCGTGAGGGGAGATCCTCTGGAAATCAAAGTAGGGCAAGTGGGAGGCAGTCACTCAGGATTTTGTCTCTGGGTGTTGCGTTTACAGTGTCCGGTCAGGGTAGGGGTTGTCTCAGAGGCCGAGGAAGAGCCTTCCTCTCGGGGGATTGTCCAAGCTCCCAAGTGTTTGTGTTCATTCTGTGGGAATGAAGAGTACTGTTTTCTGCCACAGCGGGCCCCCCCAGGAGAGGGACTCTAGAGCACAGCAGTGGGTTCCCTCAACTGGAATACACACCATCTAGTTAGTCCTGGGTGCCTATGGGCATGGCAAGCCACATATGCGGGCTCTTGGTCCAGTCACTGAGAGGCGTTACTTGAATAAGGTACTCACGCTGAGGGTCACAATGTGTGTTTGTGCCCAAGGCGGCCCTCACGCTTGGGCGTGGCCTCATGGGCCATGCCGTTTTCTCCTACACTGAAGGTTTGACTCACTGCCAGCAGCAAGGTTTCTTGCCAGGGGGAAGGAGGGGTTCTGACTTGTGCATCAGGTTCCCCCCTGTGCAGGGATTGGAGATAAGGTCTAGGTTCTGATGACTGAAAACCCAGGTTGGGAATGGATGGTGGCCTAAGGCAGTGGCGGGTCCAATGTGCTGGGTGTGCAGCCAGCTGTGTCGGTGTCTGTTGGAAGGTCTGGGCTCAGGCTATTTGCGACAGAGCATCACTGTTTAATGTAGCCTATGCAATTGGGGTGTTGCCGAGGGCCAAGCAGTTTGATCCTCTTTTGTGGTTTCTGGGCAGCGCCATAGACAATGTTTTTCTCCTGGGAGGCAGGCACAGTGCTTCATTGTGGCCCCAGAATTCCCAGTAGGGAGGGTTTGTGGGCCAGGAGTGTGAGGACGGAAGTCTGAAAACACAAGCTAGTGTGAGGATTGGAGCCAAGGGCAGAGCAGGCCCACTCTGCAGAGGCTGAATCAAAATCTCCTGCATCTGAAGTCAGGCTGAGGATCAGACGTTGGCTGAGGCTGGAGTATGTGTCCATGATGGCACCTTCATGAAGTGGGGGCCTCATGAGGCCAAGGAAGTTTTCCCACGCTGAGTTTGGAGGTTGCCCCAAACCACAAGGTTTCCTTCTGCGGGAAATTCGAGTCCTGTTGCATGGCTCCAGGACATACCATATGGAAGGACTGGAGAGCAGGGTTCGAAGGATGGATCCCTGTACAGCATGCCTCGCATTCCCATTGGGTATTAGCGACAAGATATGTTTGATCTGCTGCCTCTGGAACACGCGACCCAGGGGGCTGAGTTGAAATGGCCTCTCCCAAGGATGCGTCATAATGTGCGTTTGGGTCCATGGAGACCTTGGAATGTGCTGGTTGTTCAGTGGCCCTGCGGAACTCTCCTACCTGAAGTGTTTGATACATCCCAGTAAGAAAGCTGCCCATGTGGAGATGAGAGAGGTTTGGTTTGGTGCCTCAGAAAAGCCCCAGGTGCTGGTCTACGAAAACAGTCCTCTGAGAACGGAAACATGGAAACCAAAGCTAAGGTTCATATTAGGGCCTGGGGGCCTGTCCATTTCAACCTTCTGTCTCCGGGGACACTGTCTTAGAGTCTAAGTGGAGATAGTTGCTCCACTGGTGTCAGAGAGCCCCTCTTAGTCCAGGGTGGCCTATACTATTGATGGCCTCAGGGACCTTGGAGCTTTTCCCTAACCTGTAGGGTTGTGGTCAATGGTTTGGGCACACTTTCCTTGGAGAGGGCAGGCACAATCTTTCGCTGTTTGGTCCAGAGGCCCTAGCCTGGATGTTGTGTGGGTCCAGGCTGTGGGCACAGAAGTCTGAATACACAAACTCAGCTTATGAGTGGCGCCTAGGGTATGGCAGGCCGGATGTACACCCCGAGAGGGAGCTCCTGGGCCTCTGAAACAAGGGCGAGTGGGAGGCGTTCCTTCAGGCTTTTGTCTCTGGATGTTGTGTCCGGGATAGCCGTGGATTGGAGCGGTGGCCTCAGGTACTGTGGACGAGTATCCCTCTCTGGGGATTTGTCCCAGCTCCCAAGAGTTTGGGGTCATTTTGTGGGAAGGGTGGAGTCGTGTTGTCTGGCTCATGGGTCTCTCCAAGAAAGGGATTCCAGAGCAGAGCTCCAGGTATGGGCGGGGCGACTGGAAAATTCAAACCGTGGTGAGGATTGGGTGCATAGGGGCTTGGCAAGCCCCATACGTGGGCTCTTGGTCCAGGCCCTGACAGCCCTTTCTTTGACATGGGGCTCATGCTGAGGGTCACAGTGTGAATTTGTGCCCAAGCAGCACTCAAGTTTGGGCGTGGCATCAGGGCCATGAAGGTTTCTCCCACCCTGAAGGTGTGACTCCATGCCAAGAGCAAGCTTGACAGCCATGGGGAAGGAGGAGTTCTGTTTTGTGCTTGCTATACCCAGCTGTGTGGAGAATTGATATAATGTCTAGGTTCAGATTTCTGAAATCCAAGGTTAGGATGAGGTGACGGCATAAGACCATGGCGTGTCCGAAGTGCTGGGTGTGCGGCCAGCTGTCTCCTTGTCTGTCTGGACGTCTGGCTTCAGGCTGTGTCAGGCAGAGCATGAGTGCCCAGAGCAGCCTATCCAGTTTGGGTACCGTCGAGGCCCGAGCAGGTTGATCCTCATCTGGGTTTTCTGGAGAGCCCCACAGGGAAACGTTTTTCTTCCGTTGGGCAGACACTGGGCTGGGTTTTGGTTCCGGAGTTCCTACTCCGGAGGGCTTGTTTGCCAGGAGTGTGAGGAAGGAAGTCGGAAAACACAAGCTAGCGTGAGGTTTGGGACCGTGGGCACGGCAGGCCCACTCTGCAGAGGCTGAATCGAGATCTCCTGCACTGAGGTCATGTCAACTATGAGACGTGCTACAGGCTAGAGTTCTTGTGCAGCATGGCCTCTTCCTGAAGGGTGTGGGGGTTTCATGAGGCCAGAAAGTTTTGCCTACGATGGGATTTGTGAACTGCTCCAAAACTGAAGGTTACCTTCTGCACGACAGTCGAGTCCTATTGGATGGTTCCAAGAGGCCCCATATGGAAAGACTCGAGAGCAGGTGTCTCAGCTTGGATGCCTGGGAACGCCACCTCATATTCCCACTCTTTAGTCAGGACAAGGCAGGCTCAATCTGCGGGCTCCTGGGTGAGCTACCCAGAGGGGAGAGTTGAAATGGACTCTCCTGAAGATGAGTCCTACTGTGGCTTGGTGGCCTGGGAGACCTTGGAATGTGGAGGTGGCTCAGGGACTCTGCAGGATTCTCCAACATGAGGTGTTTGACACGGCTCCAACAAGGAAACTTCCCATGTGGAGACGAGAGGAGTTCTGTTCCGTGCCTCAGGAAAGCCCCATACCCTGTTCTTCAAACCAAAGCCTCTGAGGAGTGACACCTGGAAACCAAAGCAAGAGTTGAGACTACGGCCTAAAGGCCTGTCCGGCTCAACCTTCTATCTCTGTTGACATCTGTGTGCATGCATTCATGGATGTAGCTGCTCAGCTTGTGTCCGAATGCCCCTGTGAGTCCAGTGAGGCTCCCAGTAGTGGGATGTCCTCGGAGGCCTTGAGGTTTCTCATATTCTGGAGGTGTGTGGCCAAAGGAATGGACACAGTTTCCCAGGAGAGAGCAGGCACGGTCCTGTGGTATGGCTCCAGAGGACCCAGCCTAGAGGCTGTATTTGCCAGGGCTGTGGGGTCAGATGTCTGAAAAAGCAAACTTGGCTCAGCTAGGGGCCAATGTAATGGCAGGCCTGATCTCTAGTCCGTGAGGGGAGATCCTCTGGAAATCAAAGTAGGGCAAGTGGGAGGCAGTCACTCAGGATTTTGTCTCTGGGTGTTGCGTTTACAGTGTCCGGTCAGGGTAGGGGTTGTCTCAGAGGCCGAGGAAGAGCCTTCCTCTCGGGGGATTGTCCAAGCTCCCAAGTGTTTGTGTTCATTCTGTGGGAATGAAGAGTACTGTTTTCTGCCACAGGGGACCCTCCAGGAGAGGGAGTCTAGAGCACAGCAGTGGGTTCCCTCAACTGGAATACACACCATCTAGTTAGTCCTGGGTGCCTATGGGCATGGCAAGCCACATATGCGGGCTCTTGGTCCAGTCACTGAGAGGCGTTACTTGAATAAGGTACTCACGCTGAGGGTCACAATGTGTGTTTGTGCCCAAGGCGGCCCTCACTTTTGGGCGTGGCCTCATGGGCCATGCCGTTTTCTCCTACACTGAAGATTTGACTCACTGCCAGCAGCAAGGTTTCTTGCCATGGGGAAGGAGGGGTTCTGACTTGTGCATCAGGTTCCCCCCTGTGCAGGGATTGGAGATAAGGTCTAGGTTCCGATGACTGAAAACCCAGGTTGGGAATGGATGGTGGCCTAAGGCAGTGGCGGGTCCAATGTGCTGGGTGTGCAGCCAGCTGTGTCGGTGTCTGTTGGAAGGTCTGGGCTCAGGCTATTTGCGACAGAGCATCACTGTTTAATGTAGCCTATGCAATTGGGGTGTTGCCGAGGGCCAAGCAGTTTGATCCTCTTTTGTGGTTTCTGGGCAGAGCCATAGACAATGTTTTTCTCCCGGGAGGCAGGCACAGTGCTTCATTGTGGCCCCAGAATTCCCAGTAGGGAGGGTTTGTGGGCCAGGAGTGTGAGGACGGAAGTCTGAAAACACAAGCTAGTGTGAGGTTTGGAGCCAAGGGCAGAGCAGGCCCACTCTGCAGAGGCTGAATCAAAATCTCCTGCATCTGAAGTCAGGCTGAGGATCAGACGTTGGCTGAGGCTGGAGTATGTGTCCATGATGGCACCTTCATGAAGTGGGGGCCTCATGAGGCCAAGGAAGTTTTCCCACGCTGAGTTGGGAGGTTTCCCCAAACCACAAGGTTTCCTTCTGCGGGACATTCGAGTCCTGTTGCATGGCTCCAGGACATACCATATGGAAGGACTGGAGAGCAGGGTTCGAAGGATGGATCCATGTACAGCATGTCTCGCATTCCCATTGGCTATTAGCGACAAGATATGTTTGATCTGCTGCCTCTGGAACACGCGACCCAGGGGGCTGAGTTGAAATGGCCTCTCCTGAGGATGCGTCATAATGTTCGTTTGGGTCCATGGAGACCTTGGAATGTGCTGGTTGTTCAGTGGCCCTGCGGAACTCTCCTACCTGAAGTGTTTGATACATCCCAGTAAGAAAGCTGCCCATGTGGAGATGAGAGAGGTTTGGTTTGGTGCCTCAGAAAAGCCCCAGGTGCTGGTCTACGAAAACAGTCCTCTGAGAACGGAAACATGGAAACCAAAGCTAAGGTTCAGATTAGGGCCTGGGGGCCTGTCCATTTCAACCTTCTGTCTCCGGGGACACTGTCTTAGAGTCTAAGTGGAGATAGTTGCTCCGCTGGTGTCAGAGAGCCCCTCTTAGTCCAGGGTGGCCTATACTATTGATGGCCTCAGGGACCTTGGAGCTTTTCCCTAACCTGTAGGGTTGTGGTCAATGGTTTGGGCACACTTTCCTTGGAGAGGGCAGGCACAATCTTTCGCTGTTTGGTCCAGAGGCCCTAGCCTGGATGTTGTGTGGGTCCAGGCTGTGGGCACAAAGTCTGAATACACAAACTCAGCTTATGAGTGGCGCCTAGGGTATGGCAGGCCGGATTTACAGCCCGAGAGGGAGCTCCTGGGCCTCTGAAACAAGGGCGAGTGGGAGGCGTTCCTTCAGGCTTTTCTCTCTGGATGTTGTGTCCGGGATAGCCGTGGATTGGAGCGGTGGCCTCAGGTACTGTGGACGAGTATCCCTCTCTGGGGATTTGTCCCAGCTCCCAAGAGTTTGGGGTCATTTTGTGGGAAGGGTGGAGTCGTGTTGTCTGGCTCATGGGTCTCTCCAAGAAAGGGATTCCAGAGCAGAGCTCCAGGTATGGGCGGGGCGACTGGAAAATTCAAACCGTGGTGAGGATTGGGTGCATAGGGGCTTGGCAAGCCCCATATGTGGGCTCTTGGTCCAGGCCCTGACAGCCCTTTCTTTGACATGTGGCTCATGCTGAGGGTCACAGTGTGAATTTGTGCCCAAGCAGCACTCATGTTTGGGCGTGGCATCAGGGCCATGAAGGTTTCTCCCACCCTGAAGGTGTGACTCCATGCCAAGAGCAAGCTTGACAGCCATGGGGAAGGGGGAGTTCTGTTTTGTGCTTGCTATACCCAGCTGTGTGGAGAATTGATATAATGTCTAGGTTCAGATTTCTGAAATCCAAGGTTAGGATGAGGTGAAGGTATAAGACCATGGCGTGTCCGAAGTGCTGAGTGGGCGGCCAGCTGTCTCCTTGTCTGTCTGGACGTCTGGATTCAGGCTGTGTCAGGCAGAGCACGAGTGCCCAGAGCAGCCTATCCAGTTTGGGTATCGTCGAGGCCCGAGCAGGTTGATCCTCATCTGGGTTTTCTGGAGAGCCCCACAGGGAAAGGTTTTTCTTCCGTTGGGCAGACACTGGGCTGGGTTTTGGTTCTGGAGTTCCTAGTCCGGAGGGCTTGTTTGCCAGGAGTGTGAGGAAGGAAGTCTGAAAACACAAGCTAGCGTGAGGTTTGGGACCGAGGGCACGGCAGGCCCACTCTGCAGAGGCTGAATCGAGATCTCCTGCACTGAGGTCATGTCAACTATGAGACGTGCCTCAGGCTAGAGTTCTTGTCCAGCATGGCCTCTTCCTGAAGGGTGCGGGGGCTTCATGAGGCCAGAAAGATTTGCCTACGATGGGATTTGTGAACTGCTCCAAAACTGAAGGTTACCTTCTGCACGACAGTCGAGTCCTATTGGATGGTTCCAAGAGGCCCCATAAGGAAAGACTCGAGAGCAGGTGTCTAAGCATGGATGCCTGGGAACGCCACCTCATATTCCCACTCTTTAGTCAGGACAAGGCAGGCTCAATCTGCGGGCTCCTGGGTGAGCTACCCAGAGGGGAGAGTTGTAATGGTCTCTCCTGAAGATGAGTCCTACTGTGGCTTGGTGGCCGGGGAGACCTTGGAATGTGGAGGTGGCTCAGGGACTCTGCAGGATTCTCCAACATGAGGTGTTTGACACGGCTCCAACAAGGAAACTTCCCATGTGGAGACGAGAGGAGTTCTGTTCCGTGCCTCAGGAAAGCCCCATACCCTGTTCTTCAAACCAAAGCCTCTGAGGAGTGACACAAGGAAACCAAAGCAAGAGTTGAGACTACGGCCTAAAGGCCTGTCCGGCTCAACCTTCTATCTCTGTTGACATCTGTGTGCATGCATTCATGGATGTAGCTGCTCAGCTTGTGTCCGAATGCCCCTGTGAGTCCAGTGAGGCTCCCAGTAGTGGGATGTCCTCGGAGGCCTTGAGGTTTCTCATATTCTGGAGGTGTGTGGCCAAAGGAAGGGACACAATTTCCCAGGAGAGAGCAGGCACGGTCCTGTGGTATGGCTCCAGAGGACCCAGCCTAGAGGCTGTGTTTGCCAGGGCTGTGGGGTCAGATGTCTGAAAAAGCAAACTTGGCTCAGCTAGGGGCCAATGTAATGGCAGGCCTGATCTCTAGTCCGTGAGGGGAGATCCTCTGGAAATCAAAGTAGGGCAAGTGGGAGGCAGTCACTCAGGATTTTGTCTCTGGGTGTTGCGTTTACAGTGTCCGGTCAGGGTAGGGGTTGTCTCAGAGGCCGAGGAAGAGCCTTCCTCTCGGGGGATTGTCCAAGCTCCCAAGTGTTTGTGTTCATTCTGTGGGAATGAAGAGTACTGTTTTCTGCCACAGGGGACCCACCAGGAGAGGGAGTCTAGAGCACAGCAGTGGGTTCCCTCAACTGGAATACACACCATCTAGTTAGTCCTGGGTGCCTATGGGCATGGCAAGCCACATATGCGGGCTCTTGGTCCAGTCACTGAGAGGCGTTACTTGAATAAGGTACTCACGCTGAGGGTCACAATGTGTGTTTGTGCCCAAGGCGGCCCTCACGCTTGGGCGTGGCCTCATGGGCCATGCCGTTTTCTCCTACACTGAAGGTTTGACTCACTGCCAGCAGCAAGGTTTCTTGCCATGGGGAAGGAGGGGTTCTGACTTGTGCATCAGGTTTCCCCCTGTGCAGGGATTGGAGATAAGGTCTAGGTTCCGATGACTGAAAACCCAGGTTGGGAATGGATGGTGGCCTAAAGCAGTGGCGGGTCCAATGTGCTGGGTGTGCAGCCAGCTGTGTCGGTGTCTGTTGGAAGGTCTGGGCTCAGGCTATTTGCGACAGAGCATCACTGTTTAAGGTAGCCTATGCAAATGGGGTGTTGCCGAGGGCCAAGCAGTTTGATCCTCATTTGGGGTTTCTGGGCAGCGCCATAGACAAGGTTTTTCTCCTGGGAGGCAGGCACAGTGCTTCATTGTGGTCCCAGAATTCCCAGTAGGGAGGGTTTGTGGGCCAGGAGTGTGAGGACGGAAGTCTGAAAACACAAGCTAGTGTGAGGATTGGAGCCAAGGGCAGAGCAGGCCCACTCTGCAGAGGCTGAATCAAAATCTACTGCATCTGAAGTCAGGCTGAGGATCAGACGTTGGCTGAGGCTGGAGTATGTGTCCATGATGGCACCTTCATGAAGTGGGGGCCTCATGAGGCCAAGGAAGTTTTCCCACGCTGAGTTTGGAGGTTGCCCCAAACCACAAGGTTTCCTTCTGCGGGACATTCGAGTCCTGTTGCATGGCTCCAGGACATACCATATGGAAGGACTGGAGAGCAGGGTTCGAAGGATGGATCCATGTACAGCATGTCTCGCATTCCCATTGGCTATTAGCGATAAGATATGTTTGATCTGCTGCCTCTGGAACACGCGACCCGGGGGCTGAGATGAAATGGCCTCTCCTTAGGATGCGTCATAATGTGCGTTTGGGTCCATGGAGACCTTGGAATGTGCTGGTTGTTCAGTGGCCCTGCGGAACTCTCCTACCTGAAGTGTTTGATACATCCCAGTAAGAAAGCTGCCCATGTGGAGATGAGAGATGTTTGGTTTGGTGCCTCAGAAAACCCCCATGTGCTGGTCTACGAAAACAGTCCTCTGAGAACGGAAACATGGAAACCAAAGCTAAGGTTCAGATTAGGGCCTGGGGGCCTGTCCATTTCAACCTTCTGTCTCTGGGGACACTGTCTGAGAGTCTAAGTGGAGATAGTTCCTCCGCTGGTGTCAGAGAGCCCCTCTTAGTCCAGGGTGGCCTATACTATTGATGGCCTCAGGGACCTTGGAGCTTTTCCCTAACCTGTAGGGTTGTGGTCAATGGATTGGGCAAACTTTCCTTGGAGAGGGCAGGCACAATCTTTCGCTGTTTGGTCCAGAGGCCCTAGCCTGGATGTTGTGTGGGTCCAGGCTGTGGGCACAGAAGTCTGAATACACAAACTCAGCTTATAAGTGGCGCCTAGGGTATGGCAGGCCGGATGTACAGCCCGAGAGGTAGCTCCTGGGCCTCTGAAACAAGGGCGAGTGGGAGTCGTTCCTTCAGGCTTTTGTCTCTGGATGTTGTGTCCGGGATAGCCGTGGATTGGAGCGGTTGCCTCAGGTACTGTGGACGAGTATCCCTCTCTGGGTATTTGTCCCAGCTCCCAAGAGTTTGGGGTCATTTTGTGGGAAGGGTGGAGTCGTGTTGTCTGGCTCATGGGTCTCTCCAAGAAAGGGATTCCAGAGCAGAGCTCCAGGTACGGGTGGGGCGACTGGAAAATTCAAACCGTGGTGAGGATTGGGTGCATAGGGGCTTGGCAAGCCCCATATGTGGGCTCTTGGTCCAGGCCCTGACAGGCCTTTCTTTGACATGGGGCTCATGCTGAGGGTCACAGTGTGAATTTGTGCCCAAGCAGCACTCAAGTTTGGGCGTGGCATCAGGGGCCATGAAGGTTTCTCCCACCCTGAACGTGTGACTCCATGCCAAGAGCAAGCCTGACAGCCATGGGGAAGGAGGAGTTCTGTTTTGTGCTTGCTATACCCAGCTGTGTGGAGAATTGATATAATGTCTAGGTTCAGATATCTGAAAACCAAGGTTAGGATGAGGTGACGGCATAAGACCATGGCGTGTCCGAAGTGCTGGGTGTGCGGCCAGCTGTCTCCTTGTCTGTCTGGACGTCTGGCTTCAGGCTGTGTCAGGCAGAGCATGAGTGCCCAGAGCAGCCTATCCAGTTCGGGTACCGTCGAGGCCCGAGCAGGTTGATCCTCATCTGGGTTTTCTGGAGAGCCCCACAGGGAAACGTTTTTCTTCCGTTGGGCAGACACTGGGCTGGGTTTTGGTTCTGGAGTTCCTAGTCCGGAGGGCTTGTTTGCCAGGAGTTTGAGGAAGGAAGTCTGAAAAAACAAGCTAGCGTGAGGTTTGGGACCGAGGGCACGGCAGGCCCACTCTGCTTAGGCTGAATCGAGATCTCCTGCACTGAGGTCATGTCAACTATGAGACGTGCCTCAGGCTAGAGTTCTTGTCCAGCATGGTTTCTTCCTGAAGGGTGTGGGGGCTTCATGAGGCCAGAAAGATTTGCCTACGATGGGATTTGTGAACTGCTCCAAAACTGAAGGTTACCTTCTGCACGACAGTCGAGTCCTATTGGATGGTTCCAAGAGGCCCCATATGGAAAGACTCGAGAGCAGGTGTCTAAGCATGGATGCCTGGGAACGCCACCTCATATTCCCATTCTTTAGTCAGGACAAGGCAGGCTCAATGTGCTGGCTCCTGGGTGAGCTACCCAGAGGGGAGAGTTGAAATGGTCTCTCCTGAAGATGAGTCCTACTGTGGCTTGGTGGCCTGGGAGACCTTGGAATGTGGAGGTGGCTCAGGGGCTCTGCAGGATTCTCCAACATGAGGTGTTTGACACGGCTCCAACAAGGAAACTTCCCATGTGGAGATGAGAGGAGTTCTGTTCCGTGCCTCAGGAAAGCCCCATACCCTGTTCTTCGAACCAAAGCCTCTGAGGAGTGACACCTGGAAACCCAAGCATGAGTTGAGACTACGGCCTAAAGGCCTGTCCGGCTCAACCTTCTATCTCTGTTGACATCTGTGTGCATGCATTCATGGATGTAGCTGCTCAGCTTGTGTCCGAATGCCCCTGTGAGTCCAGTGAGGCTCCCAGTAGTGGGATGTCCTCGGAGGCCTTGAGGTTTCTCATATTCTGGAGGTGTGTGGCCAAAGGAATGGACACAGTTTCCCAGGAGAGTGCAGGCACGGTCCTGTGGTATGGCTCCAGAGGACCCAGTCTAGTGGCTGTGTTTGCCAGGGCTGTGGGGACAGATGTCTGAAAAAGCAAACTTGGCTCAGCTAGGGGCCAATGTAATGGCAGGCCTGATCTCTAGTCCGTGAGGGGAGATCCTCTGGAAATCAAAGTAGGGCAAGTGGGAGGCAGTCACTCAGGATTTTGTCTCTGGGTGTTGCGTTTAACAGTGTCCGGTCAGGGTAGGGTTTGTCTCAGAGGCCGAGGAAGAGCCTTCCTCTCGGGGGATTGTCCAAGCTCCCAAGTGTTTGTGTTCATTCTGTGGGAATGAAGAGTCTGTTTTCTGCCACAGGGGACCCCCATGAGAGGGACTCTAGAGCACAGCAGTGGGTTCCCTCAACTGGAATACACACCATCTAGTTAGTCCTGGGTGCCTATGGGCATGGCAAGCCACATATGCGGGCTCTTGGTCCAGTCACTGAGAGGCGTTACTGGAATAAGGTACTCACGCTGAGGGTCACAATGTGTGTTTGTGCCCAAGGCGGCCCTCACGCTTGGGCGTGGCCTCATGGGCCATGCCGTTTTCTCCTACAATGAAGGTTTGACTCACTGCCAGCAGCAAGGTTTCTTGCCATGGGGAAGTAGGGGTTCTGACTTGTGCATCAGGTTCCCCCCTGTTCAGGGATTGGAGATAAGGTCTAGGTTCCGATGACTGAAAACCCAGGTTGGGAATGGATGGTGGCCTAAGGCAGTGGCGGGTCCAATGTGCTGGGTGTGCAGCCAGCTGTGTCGGTGTCTGTTGGAAGGTCTGGGATCAGGCTATTTGCGACAGAGCATCACTGTTTAAGGTAGCCTATGCAATTGGGGTGTTGCCGAGGGCCAAGCAGTTTGATCCTCATTTGGGGTTTCTGGGCAGCGCCATAGACAAGGTTTTTCTCCTGGGAGGCAGGCACAGTGCTTCATTGTGGCCCCAGAATTCCCAGTAGGGAGGGTTTGTGGGCCAGGAGTTTGAGGACGGATGTTTGAAAACACAAGCTAGTGTGAGGATTGGAGCCAAGGGCAGAGCAGGCCCACTCTGCAGAGGCTGAATCAAAATCTCCTTCATCTGAAGTCAGGCTGAGGATCAGACGTTGGCTGAGGCTGGAGTATGTGTCCATGATGGCACCTTAGAGAAGTGGGGGCCTCATGAGGCCAAGGAAGTTTTCCCACGCTGAGTTTGGAGGTTGCCCCAAACCACAAGGTTTCCTTCTGCGGGACATTTGAGTCCTGTTGCATGGCTCCAGGACATACCATATGGAAGGACTGGAGAGCAGTGTTCGAAGGATTGATCCCTGTACTGCATGCCTCGCATTCCCATTTGCTAATAGCGACAAGATATGTTTGATCTGCTGCCTCTGGAACACGCGACCCAGGGGGCTGAGATGAAATGGCCTCTCCTTAGGATGCGTCATAATGTGCGTTTGGGTCCATGGAGACCTTGGAATGTGCTGGTTGTTCAGTGGCCCTGCGGAACTCTCCTACCTGAAGTGTTTGATACATCCCAGTAAGAACGCTGCCCATGTGGAGATGAGAGATGTTTGGTTTGGTGGCTCAGAAAAGCCCCATGTGCTGGTCTACGAAAACAGTCCTCTGAGAACGGAAACATGGAAACCAAAGCTAAGGTTCAGATTAGGGCCTGGGGGCCTGTCCATTTCAACCTTCTGTCTCTGGGGACACTGTCTGAGAGTCTAAGTGGAGATAGTTGCTCCGCTGGTGTCAGAGAGCCCCTCTTAGTCCAGGGTGGCCTATACTATTGATGGCCTCAGGGACCTTGGAGCTTTTCCCTAACCTGTAGGGTTGTGGTCAATGGATTGGGCACACTTTCCTTGGAGAGGGCAGGCACATCTTTCGCTGTTTGGTCCAGAGGCCCTAGCCTGGATGTTGTGTGGGTCCAGGCTGTGGGCACAGAAGTCTGAATACACAAACTCAGCTTATAAGTGGCGCCTAGGGTATGGCCGGCCAGATGTACAGCCCGAGAGGGAGCTCCTGGGCCTCTGAAACAAGGGCGAGTGGGAGGCGTTCCTTCAGGCTTTTGTCTCTGGATGTTGTGTCCGGGATAGCCGTGGATTGGAGCGGTGGCCACAGGTACTGTGGACGAGTATCCCTCTCTGGGGATTTGTCCCAGCTCCCAAGAGTTTGGGGTCATTTTGTGGGAAGGGTGGAGTCGTGTTGTCTGGCTCATGGGTCTCTCCAAGAAAGGGATTCCAGAGCAGAGCTCCAGGTACGGGCGGGGCGACTGGAAAATTCAAACCGTGGTGAGGATTGGGTGCATAGGGGCTTGGCAAGCCCCATACGTGGGCTCTTGGTCCAGGCCCTGACAGGCCTTTCTTTGACATGGGGCTCATGCTGAGGGTCACAGTGTGAATTTGTGCCCAAGAAGCACTCAAGTTTGGGCGTGGCATTAGGGGCCATGAAGGTTTCTCCCACCCTGAAGGTGTGACTCCATGCCAAGAGCAAGCTTGACAGCCATGGGGAAGGAGGAGTTCTGTTTTGTGCTTGCTATACCCAGCTGTGTGGAGAATTGATATAATGTCTAGGTTCAGATATCTGAAAACCAAGGTTAGGATGAGGTGACGGCATAAGACCATGGCGTGACCGAAGTGCTGGGTGTGCGGCCAGCTGTCTCCTTGTCTGTCTGGACGTCTGGGTTCAGGCTGTGTCAGGCAGAGTATGAGTGCCCAGAGCAGCCTATCCAGTTCGGGTACCGTCGAGGCCTTAGCAGGTTGATCCTCATCTGGGTTTTCTGGAGAGCCCCCAGGGAAACGTTTTTCTTCCGTTGGGCAGACACTGGGCTGGGTTTTGGTTCTGGAGTTCCTAGTCCGGAGGGTTTGTTTGCCAGGAGTGTGAGGAAGGAAGTCTGAAAACACAAGCTAGCGTGAGGTTTGGGACCGAGGGCACGGCAGGCCCACTCTGCAGAGGCTGAATCGAGATCTCCTGCACTGAGGTCATGTCAACTATGAGACGTGCCTCAGGCTAGAGTTCTTGTCCAGCATGGCCTCTTCCTGAAGGGTGTGGGGGCTTCATGAGGCCAGAAATTTTTGCCTACGATGGGATTTGTGAACTGCTCCAAAACTGAAGGTTACCTTCTGCACGACAGTCGAGTCCTATTGGATGGTTCCAAGAGGCCCCATATGGAAAGACTCGAGAGCAGGTGTCTCAGCTTGGATGCCTGGGAACGCCACCTCATATTCCCACTCTTTAGTCAGGACAAGGCAGGCTCAATCTGCGGGCTCCTGGGTGAGCTACCCAGAGGGGGAGTTGAAATGGTCTCTCCTGAAGATGAGTCCTACTGTGGCTTGGTGGCCTTGGAGAACTTGGAATGTGGAGGTGGCTCAGGGACTCTGCAGGATTCTCCAACATGAGGTGTTTGACACGGCTCCAACAAGGAAACTTCCCATGTGGAGACGAGAGGAGTTCTGTTCCGTGCCTCAGGAAAGCCCCATACCCTGTTCTTCGAACCAAAGCCTCTGAGGAGTGACACCTGGAAACCCAAGCAAGAGTTGAGACTACGGCCTAAAGGCCTGTCCGGCTCAACCTTCTATCTCTGTTGACATCTGTGTGCATGCATTCATGGATGTAGCTGTTCAGCTTGTGTCCGAATGCGCCTGTGAGTCCAGTGAGGCTCCCAGTAGTGGGATGTCCTCAGAGGCCTTGAGGTTTCTCATATTCTGGAGGTGTGTGGCCAAAGGAATGGACACAGTTTCCCAGGAGAGAGCAGGCACGGTCCTGTGGTATGGCTCCAGAGGACCCAGCCTAGAGGCTGTGTTTGCCAGGGCTGTGGGGACAGATGTCTGAAAAAGCAAACTTGGCTCAGCTAGGGGCCAATGTAATGGCAGGCCTGATCTCTAGTCCGTGAGGGGAGATCCTCTGGAAATCAAAGTAGGGCAAGTGGGAGGCAGTCACTCAGGATTTTGTCTCTGGGTGTTGCGTTTACAGTGTCCGGTCAGGGTAGGGGTTGTCTCAGAGGCCGAGGAAGAGCCTTCCTCTCGGGGGATTGACCAAGCTCCCAAGTGTTTGTGTTCATTCTGTGGGAATGAAGAGTACTGTTTTCTGCCACAGGGGACCCCCCAGGAGAGGGACTCTAGAGCACAGCAGTGGGTTCCCTCAACTGGAATACACACCATCTAGTTAGTCCTGGGTGCCTATGGGCATGGCAAGCCACATATGCGGGCTCTTGGTCCAGTCACTGAGAGGCGTTACTGGAATAAGGTACTCACGCTGAGGGTCACATGTGTGTTTGTGCCCAAGGCGGCCCTCACGCTTGGGCGTGGCCTCATGGGCCATGCCGTTTTCTCCTACAATGAAGGTTTGACTCACTGCCAGCAGCAAGGTTTCTTGCCATGGGGAAGTAGGGGTTCTGACTTGTGCATCAGGTTCCCTCCTGTGCAGGGATTGGAGATAAGGTCTAGGTTCCGATGACTGAAAACCCAGGTTGGGAATGGATGGTGGCCTAAGGCAGTGGAGGGTCCAATGTGCTGGGTGTGCAGCCAGCTGTGTCGGTGTCTGTTGGAAGGTCTGGGCTCAGGCTATTTGCAACAGAGCATCACTGTTTAAGGTAGCCTATGCAATTGGGGTGTTGCCGAGGGCCAAGCAGTTTGATCCTCATTTGGGGTTTCTGGGCAGCGCCATAGACAAGGTTTTTCTCCTGGGAGGCAGGCACAGTGCTTCATTGTGGCCCCAGAATTCCCAGTAGGGAGGGTTTGTGGGCCAGGAGTTTGAGGACGGAAGTTTGAAAACACAAGCTAGTGTGAGGATTGGAGCCAAGGGCAGAGCAGGCCCACTCTGCAGAGGCTGAATCAAAATCTCCTTCATCTGAAGTCAGGCTGAGGATCAGACGTTGGCTGAGGCTGGAGTATGTGTCCATGATGGCACCTTAGAGAAGTGGGGGCCTCATGAGGCCAAGGAAGTTTTCCCACGCTGAGTTTGGAGGTTGCCCCAAACCACAAGGTTTCCTTCTGCGGGACATTTGAGTCCTGTTGCATGGCTCCAGGACATACCATATGGAAGGACTGGAGAGCAGTGTTCGAAGGATTGATCCCTGTACTGCATGCCTCGCATTCCCATTTGCTAATAGCGACAAGATATGTTTGATCTGCTGCCTCTGGAACACGCGACCCAGGGGGCTGAGATGAAATGGCCTCTCCTTAGGATGCGTCATAATGTGCGTTTGGGTCCATGGAGACCTTGGAATGTGCTGGTTGTTCAGTGGCCCTGCGGAACTCTCCTACCTGAAGTGTTTGATACATCCCAGTAAGAACGCTGCCCATGTGGAGATGAGAGATGTTTGGTTTGGTGGCTCAGAAAAGCCCCATGTGCTGGTCTACGAAAACAGTCCTCTGAGAACGGAAACATGGAAACCAAAGCTAAGGTTCAGATTAGGGCCTGGGGGCCTGTCCATTTCAACCTTCTGTCTCTGGGGACACTGTCTGAGAGTCTAAGTGGAGATAGTTGCTCCGCTGGTGTCAGAGAGCCCCTCTTAGTCCAGGGTGGCCTATACTATTGATGGCCTCAGGGACCTTGGAGCTTTTCCCTAACCTGTAGGGTTGTGGTCAATGGATTGGGCACACTTTCCTTGGAGACGGCAGGCACAATCTTTCGCTGTTTGGTCCAGAGGCCCTAGCCTGGATGTTGTGTGGGTCCAGGCTGTGGGCACAGAAGTCTGAATACACAAACTCAGCTTATGAGTGGCGCCTAGGATATGGCCGGCCGGATGTACAGCCCGAGAGGGAGCTCCTGGGCCTCTGAAACAAGGGCGAGTGGGAGGCGTTCCTTCAGGCTTTTGTCTCTGGATGTTGTGTCCGGGATAGCCGTGGATTGGAGCGGTGGCCTCAGGTACTGTGGACGAGTATCCCTCTCTGGGGATTTGTCCCAGCTCCCAAGAGTTTGGGGTCATTTTGTGGGAAGGGTGGAGTCGTGTTGTCTGGCTCATGGGTCTCTCCAAGAAAGGGATTCCAGAGCAGAGCTCCAGGTACGGGCGGGGCGACTGGAAAATTCAAACCGTGGTGAGGATTGGGTGCATAGGGTCTTGGAAAGCCCCATATGAGGGCTCTTGGTCCAGGCCCTGACAGGCCTTTCTTTGATATGGGGCTCATGCTGAGGGTCACAGTGTGAATTTGTGCCCAAGCAGCACTCAAGTTTGGGTGTGGCATCAGGGGCCATGAAGGTTTCTCCCACCCTGAAGGTGTGACTCCATGCCAAGACCAAGCTTGACAGCCATGGGGAAGGAGGAGTTCTGTTTTGTGCTTGCTATACCCAGCTCTGTGGAGAATTGATATAATGTCTAGGTTCAGATATCTGAAAACCAAGGTTAGGATGAGGTGACGGCATAAGACCATGGCGTGTCCGAAGTGCTGGGTGTGCGGCCAGCTGTCTCCTTGTCTGTCTGGACGTCTGGCTTCAGGCTGTGTCAGGCAGAGCATGAGTGCCCAGAGCAGCCTATCCAATTCGGGTACCGTCGAGGCCCGAGCAGGTTGATCCTCATCTGGGTTTTCTGGAGAGCCCCACAGGGAAACGTTTTTCTTCCGTTGGGCAGACACTGGGCTGGGTTTTGGTTCCGGAGTTCCTACACCGGAGGGCTTGTTTGCCAGGAGTGTGAGGAAGGAAGTCGGAAAACACAAGCTAGCGTGAGGTTTGGGACCGAGGGCACGGCAGGCCCACTCTGCAGAGGCTGAATCGAGATCTCCTGCACTGAGGTCATGTCAACTATGAGACGTGCCACAGGCTAGAGTTCTTGTGCAGCATGGCCTCTTCCTGAAGGGTGTGGGGGTTTCATGAGGCCAGAAAGTTTTGCCTACGATGGGATTTGTGAACTGCTCCAAAACTGAAGGTTACCTTCTGCACGACAGTCGAGTCCTATTGGATGGTTCCAAGAGGCCCCATATGGCAAGACTCGAGAGCAGGTGTCTAAGCATGGATGCCTGGGAACGCCACCTCATATTCCCACTCTTTAGTCAGGACACGGCAGGCTCAATCTGCGGGCTCCTGGGTGAGCTACCCAGAGGGGAGAGTTGAAATGGACTCTCCTGAAGATGAGTCCTACTGTGGCTTGGTGGCCTGGGAGAACTTGGAATGTGGAGGTGGCTCAGGGACTCTGCAGGATTCTCCAACATGAGGTGTTTGACACGGCTCCAACAAGGAAACTTCCCATGTGGAGACGAGAGGAGTTCTGTTCCGTGCATCAGGAAAGCCCCATACCCTGTTCTTCGAACCAAAGCCTCTGAGGAGTGACACCTGGAAACCCAAGCAAGAGTTGAGGCTACGGCCTAAAGGCCTGTCCGGCTCAACCTTCTATCTCTGTTGACATCTGTGTGCATGCATTCATGGATGTAGCTGTTCAGCTTGTGTCCGAATGCCCCTGTGAGTCCAGTGAGGCTCCCAGTAGTGGGATGTCCTCGGAGGCCTTGAGGTTTCTCATATTCTGGAGGTGTGTGGCCAAAGGAATGGACACAGTTTCCCAGGAGAGAGCAGGCACGGTCCTGTGGTATGGCTCCAGAGGACCCAGCCTAGAGGCTGTGTTTGGCAGGGCTGTGGGGACAGATGTCTGAAAAAGCAAACTTGGCTCAGCTAGGGGCCAATGTAATGGCAGGCCTGATCTCTAGTCCGTGAGGGGAGATCCTCTGGAAATCAAGTAGGGCAAGTGGGAGGCAGTCACTCAGGATTTTGTCTCTGGGTGTTGCGTTTACAGTGTCCGGTCAGGGTAGGGGTTGTCTCAGAGGCCGAGGAAGAGCCTTCCTCTCGGGAGATTGTCCAAGATCCCAAGTGTTTGTGTTCATTCTGTGGGAATGAAGAGTACTGTTTTCTGCCACAGGGGACCCCCCAGGAGAGGGACTCTAGAGCACAGCAGTGGGTTCCCTCAACTGGAATACACACCATCTAGTTAGTCCTGGGTGCCTATGGGCAAGGCAAGCCACATATGCGGGCTCTTGGTCCAGTCACTGAGAGGCGTTACTTGAATAAGGTACTCACGCTGAGGGTCACAATGTGTGTTTGTGCCCAAGGCGGCCCTCACGCTTGGGCGTGGCCTCATGGGCCATGCCGTTTTCTCCTACACTGAAGGTTTGACTCACTGCCAGCAGCAAGGTTTCTTGCCATGGGGAATTAGGGGTTCTGACTTGTGCATCAGGTTCCCCCCTGTGCAGGGATTGGAGATAAGGTCTAGGTTCCGATGACTGAAAACCCAGGTTGGGAATGGATGGTGGCCTAAGGCAGTGGTGGGTCCAATGTGCTGGGTGTGCAGCCAGCTGTGTCGGTGTCTGTTGGAAGGTCTGGGCTCAGGCTATTTGCGACAGAGCATCACAGTTTAAGGTAGCCTATGCAATTGGGGTGTTGCCGAGGGCCAAGCAGTTTGATCCTCATTTGGGGTTTCTGGGCAGCGCCATAGACAATGTTTTTCTCCTGGGAGGCAGGCACAGTGCTTCATTGTGGCCCCAGAATTCCCAGAAGGGAGGGATTGTGGGCCAGGAGTGTGAGGACGGAAGTCTGAAAACACAAGCTAGTGTGAGGATTGGAGCCAAGGGCAGAGCAGGCCCACTCTGCAGAGGCTGAATCAAAATCTCCTGCATCTGAAGTCAGGCTGAAGATCAGACGTTGGCTGAGGCTGGAGTATGTGTCCATGATGGCACCTTCATGAAGTGGGGGCCTCATGAGGCCAAGGAAGTTTTCCCACGCTGAGTTTGGAGGTTGCCCCAAACCACAAGGTTTCCTTCTGCGGGACATTCGAGTCCTGTTGCATGGCTCCAGGTCATACCATATGGAAGGACTGGAGAGCAGGGTTCGAAGGATGGATCACTGTACTGCAAGCCTCGCATTCCCATTGGCTATTAGCGACAATATATGTTTGATCTGCTGCCTCTGGAACACGCGACCCAGGGGGCTGAGTTAAAATGGCCTCTCCCGAGGATGCGTCATAATGTGCGTTTGGGTCCATGGAGACCTTGGAATGTGCTGGTTGTTCAGTGGCCCTGCGGAACTCTCCTACCTGAAGTATTTGATACATCCCAGTAAGAAAGCTGCCCATGTGGAGATGAGAGAGGTTTGGTTTGGTTCCTCAGAAAAGCCCCAGGTGCTGGTCTACGAAAACAGTCCTCTGAGAACGGAAACATGGAAACCAAAGCTAAGGTTCAGATTAGGGCCTGGGGGCCTGTCCATTTCAACCTTCTGTCTCCGGGGACACTGTCTGAGAGTCTAAGTGGAGATAGTTGCTCCGCTGGTGTCAGAGAGCCCCTCTTAGTCCAGGGTGGCCTATAATATTGATGGCCTCAGGGACCTTGGAGCTTTTCCCTAACCTGTAGGGTTGTGGTCAATGGATTGGGCACACTTTCCTTGGAGAGGGCAGGCACAATCTTTCGCTGTTTGGTCCAGAGGCCCTAGCCTGGATGTTGTGTGGGTCCAGGCTGTGGGCACAGAAGTCTGAATACACAAACTCAGCTTATGAGTGGAGCCTAGGGTATGGCCGGCCGGATGTACAGCCCGAGAGGGAGCTCCTGGGCCTCTGAAACAAGGGCGAGTGGGAGGCGTTCCTTCAGGCTTTTGTCTCTGGATGTTGTGTCCGGATAGGCGTGGATTGGAGCGGTGGCCTCAGGTACTGTGGACGAGTATCCCTCTCTGGGGATTTGTCCCAGCTCCCAAGAGTTTGGGGTCATTTTGTGGGAAGGGTGGAGTCGTGTTGTCTGGCTCATGGGTCTCTCCAAGAAAGGGATTCCAGAGCAGAGCTCCAGTTACGGTTGGGGCGACTGGAAAATTCAAACCGTGGTGAGGATTGGGTGCATAGGGGCTTGGAAAGCCCCATATGAGGGCTCTTGGTCCAGGCCCTGACAGGCCTTTCTTTGACATGGGGCTCATGCTGAGGGTCACAGTGTGAATTTGTGCCCAAGCAGCACTCAAGTTTGGGTGTGCCATCAGGGGCCATGAAGGTTTCTCCCACCCTGAAGGTGTGACTCCATGCCAAGACCAAGCTTGACAGCCATGGGGAAGGAGGAGTTCTGTTTTGTGCTTGCTATACCCAGCTGTGTGAGAATTGATATAATGTCTAGGTTCAGATATCTGAAAACCAAGGTTAGGATGAGGTGACGGCATAAGACCATGGCGTGTCCGAAGTGCTGGGTGTGCGGCCAGCTGTCTCCTTGTCTGTCTGGACGTCTGGCTTCAGGCTGTGTCAGGCAGAGCATGAGTGCCCAGAGCAGCCTATCCAATTCGGGTACCGTCGAGGCCCGAGCAGGTTGATCCTCATCTGGGTTTTCTGGAGAGCCCCACAGGGAAACGTTTTTCTTCCGTTGGGCAGACACTGGGCTGGGTTTTGGTTCCGGAGTTCCTACACCGGAGGGCTTGTTTGCCAGGAGTGTGAGGAAGGAAGTCGGAAAACACAAGCTAGCGTGAGGTTTGGGACCGAGGGCACGGCAGGCCCACTCTGCAGAGGCTGAATCGAGATCTCCTGCACTGAGGTCATGTCAACTATGAGACGTGCCACAGGCTAGAGTTCTTGTGCAGCATGGCCTCTTCCTGAAGGGTGTGGGGGTTTCATGAGGCCAGAAAGTTTTGCCTACGATGGGATTTGTGAACTGCTCCAAAACTGAAGGTTACCTTCTGCACGACAGTCGAGTCCTATTGGATGGTTCCAAGAGGCCCCATATGGCAAGACTCGAGAGCAGGTGTCTAAGCATGGATGCCTGGGAACGCCACCTCATATTCCCACTCTTTAGTCAGGACAAGGCAGGCTCAATCTGCGGGCTCCTGGGTGAGCTACCCAGAGGGGAGAGTTGAAATGGACTCTCCTGAAGATGAGTCCTACTGTGGCTTGGTGGCCTGGGAGAACTTGGAATGTGGAGGTGGCTCAGGGACTCTGCAGGATTCTCCAACATGAGGTGTTTGACACGGCTCCAACAAGGAAACTTCCCATGTGGAGACGAGAGGAGTTCTGTTCCGTGCATCAGGAAAGCCCCATACCCTGTTCTTCGAACCAAAGCCTCTGAGGAGTGACACCTGGAAACCCAAGCAAGAGTTGAGGCTACGGCCTAAAGGCCTGTCCGGCTCAACCTTCTATCTCTGTTGACATCTGTGTGCATGCATTCATGGATGTAGCTGTTCAGCTTGTGTCCGAATGCCCCTGTGAGTCCAGTGAGGCTCCCAGTAGTGGGATGTCCTCGGAGGCCTTGAGGTTTCTCATATTCTGGAGGTGTGTGGCCAAAGGAATGGACACAGTTTCCCAGGAGAGAGCAGGCATGGTCCTGTGGTATGGCTCCAGAGGACCCAGCCTAGAGGCTGTGTTTGGCAGGGCTGTGGGGACAGATGTCTGAAAAAGCAAACTTGGCTCAGCTAGGGGCCAATGTAATGGCAGGCCTGATCTCTAGTCCGTGAGGGGAGATCCTCTGGAAATCAAGTAGGGCAAGTGGGAGGCAGTCACTCAGGATTTTGTCTCTGGGTGTTGCGTTTACAGTGTCCGGTCAGGGTAGGGGTTGTCTCAGAGGCCGAGGAAGAGCCTTCCTCTCGGGAGATTGTCCAAGATCCCAAGTGTTTGTGTTCATTCTGTGGGAATGAAGAGTACTGTTTTCTGCCACAGGGGACCCCCCAGGAGAGGGACTCTAGAGCACAGCAGTGGGTTCCCTCAACTGGAATACACACCATCTAGTTAGTCCTGGGTGCCTATGGGCATGGCAAGGCTCATATGCGAGCTCTTGGTCCAGTCACTGAGAGGCGTTACTTGAATAAGGTACTCACGCTGAGGGTCACAATGTGTGTTTGTGCCCAAGGCGGCCCTCACGCTTGGGCGTGGCCTCATGGGCCATGCCGTTTTCTCCTACACTGAAGGTTTGACTCACTGCCAGCAGCAAGGTTTCTTGCCATGGGGAATTAGGGGTTCTGACTTGTGCATCAGGTTCCCCCCTGTGCAGGGATTGGAGATAAGGTCTAGGTTCCGATGACTGAAAACCCAGGTTGGGAATGGATGGTGGCCTAAGGCAGTGGTGGGTCCAATGTGCTGGGTGTGCAGCCAGCTGTGTCGGTGTCTGTTGGAAGGTCTGGGCTCAGGCTATTTGCGACAGAGCATCACAGTTTAAGGTAGCCTATGCAATTGGGGTGTTGCCGAGGGCCAAGCAGTTTGATCCTCATTTGGGGTTTCTGGGCAGCGCCATAGACAATGTTTTTCTCCTGGGAGGCAGGCACAGTGCTTCATTGTGGCCCCAGAATTCCCAGAAGGGAGGGATTGTGGGCCAGGAGTGTGAGGACGGAAGTCTGAAAACACAAGCTAGTGTGAGGATTGGAGCCAAGGGCAGAGCAGGCCCACTCTGCAGAGGCTGAATCAAAATCTCCTGCATCTGAAGTCAGGCTGAAGATCAGACGTTGGCTGAGGCTGGAGTATGTGTCCATGATGGCACCTTCATGAAGTGGGGGCCTCATGAGGCCAAGGAAGTTTTCCCACGCTGAGTTTGGAGGTTGCCCCAAACCACAAGGTTTCCTTCTGCGGGACATTCGAGTCCTGTTGCATGGCTCCAGGTCATACCATATGGAAGGACTGGAGAGCAGGGTTCGAAGGATGGATCACTGTACTGCAAGCCTCGCATTCCCATTGGCTATTAGCGACAATATATGTTTGATCTGCTGCCTCTGGAACACGCGACCCAGGGGGCTGAGTTGAAATGGCCTCTCCCGAGGATGCGTCATAATGTGCGTTTGGGTCCATGGAGACCTTGGAATGTGCTGGTTGTTCAGTGGCCCTGCGGAACTCTCCTACCTGAAGTGTTTGATACATCCCAGTAAGAAAGCTGCCCATGTGGAGATGAGAGAGGTTTGGTTTGGTTCCTCAGAAAAGCCCCAGGTGCTGGTCTACGAAAACAGTCCTCTGAGAACGGAAACATGGAAACCAAAGCTAAGGTTCAGATTAGGGCCTGGGGGCCTGTCCATTTCAACCTTCTGTCTCCGGGGACACTGTCTGAGAGTCTAAGTGGAGATAGTTGCTCCGCTGGTGTCAGAGAGCCCCTCTTAGTCCAGGGTGGCCTATAATATTGATGGCCTCAGGGACCTTGGAGCTTTTCCCTAACCTGTAGGGTTGTGGTCAATGGATTGGGCACACTTTCCTTGGAGAGGGCAGGCACAATCTTTCGCTGTTTGGTCCAGAGGCCCTAGCCTGGATGTTGTGTGGGTCCAGGCTGTGGGCACAGAAGTCTGAATACACAAACTCAGCTTATGAGTGGAGCCTAGGGTATGGCCGGCCGGATGTACAGCCCGAGAGGGAGCTCCTGGGCCTCTGAAACAAGGGCGAGTGGGAGGCGTTCCTTCAGGCTTTTGTCTCTGGATGTTGTGTCCGGATAGGCGTGGATTGGAGCGGTGGCCTCAGGTACTGTGGACGAGTATCCCTCTCTGGGGATTTGTCCCAGCTCCCAAGAGTTTGGGGTCATTTTGTGGGAAGGGTGGAGTCGTGTTGTCTGGCTCATGGGTCTCTCCAAGAAAGGGATTCCAGAGCAGAGCTCCAGTTACGGGCGGGGCGATTGGAAAATTCAAACCGTGGTGAGGATTGGGTGCATAGGGGCTTGGAAAGCCCCATATGAGGGCTCTTGGTCCAGGCCCTGACAGGCCTTTCTTTGACATGGGGCTCATGCTGAGGGTCACAGTGTGAATTTGTGCCCAAGCAGCACTCAAGTTTGGGTGTGGCATCAGGGGCCATGAAGGTTTCTCCCACCCTGAAGGTGTGACTCCATGCCAAGACCAAGCTTGACAGCCATGGGGAAGGAGGAGTTCTGTTTTGTGCTTGCTATACCCAGCTGTGTGAGAATTGATATAATGTCTAGGTTCAGATATCTGAAAACCAAGGTTAGGATGAGGTGACGGCATAAGACCATGGCGTGTCCGAAGTGCTGGGTGTGCGGCCAGCTGTCTCCTTGTCTGTCTGGACGTCTGGCTTCAGGCTGTGTCAGGCAGAGCATGAGTGCCCAGAGCAGCCTATACAGTTCGGGTACCGTCGAGGCCCGAGCAGGTTGATCCTCATCTGGGTTTTCTGGAGAGCCCCACAGGGAAACGTTTTTCTTCCGTTGGGCAGACACTGGGCTGGGTTTTGGTTATAGAGTTCCTAGTCCGGAGGGCTTGTTTGCCAGGAGTGTGAGGAAGGAAGTCTGAAAACACAAGCTAGCGTGAGGTTTGGGACCGAGGGCACGGCAGGCCCACTCTGCAGAGGCTGAATCGAGATCTCCTGCACTGTGGTCATGTCAACTATGAGACAGGCCACAGGCTAGAGTTCTTGTGCAGCATGGCCTCTTCCTGAAGGGTGTGGGGGTTTCATGAGGCCAGAAATTTTTGCCTACGATGGGATTTGTGAACTGCTCCAAAACTGAAGGTTACCTTCTGCACGACAGTCGAGTCCTATTGGATGGTTCCAAGAGGCCCCATATGGAAAGACTCGAGAGCAGGTGTCTCAGCTTGGATGCCTGGGAACGCCACCTCATATTCCCACTCTTTAGTCAGGACAAGGCAGGCTCAATCTGCGGGCTCCTGGGTGAGCTACCCAGAGGGGAGAGTTGAAATGGACTCTCCTGAAGATGAGTCCTACTGTGGCTTGGTGGCCTGGGAGAACTTGGAATGTGGAGGTGGCTCAGGGACTCTGCAGAATTCTCCAACATGAGGTGTTGGACACGGCTCCAACAAGGAAACTTCCCATGTGGAGACGAGAGGAGTTCTGTTCCGTGCCTCAGGAAAGCCCCATACCCTGTTCTTCGAACCAAAGCCTCTGAGGAGTGACACCTGGAAACCCAAGCAAGAGTTGAGATACGGCCTAAAGGCCTGTCCGGCTCAACCTTCTATCTCTGTTGACATCTGTGTGCATGCATTCATGGATGTAGCTGCTCAGCTTGTGTCCGAATGCCCCTGTGAGTCCAGTGAGGCTCCCAGTAGTGGGAGGTCCTCGGAGGCCTTGAGGTTTCTCATATTCTGGAGGTGTGTGGCCAAAGGAATGGACACAGTTTCCCAGGAGAGAGCAGGCACGGTCCTGTGGTATGGCTCCAGAGGACCCAGCCTAGAGGCTGTGTTTGCCAGGGCTGTGGGGACAGATGTCTGAAAAAGCAAACTTGGCTCAGCTAGGGGCCAATGTAATGGCAGGCCTGATATCTAGTCCGTGAGGGGAGATCCTCTGGAAATCAAAGTAGGGCAAGTGGGAGGCAGTCACTCAGGATTTTGTCTCTGGGTGTTGCGTTTACAGTGTCCGGTCAGGGTAGGGTTTGTCTCAGAGGCCGAGGAAGAGCCTTCCTCTCGGGGGATTGTCCAAGCTCCCAAGTGTTTGTGTTCATTCTGTGGGAATGAAGAGTACTGTTTTCTGCCACAGGGGACCCCCCAGGAGAGGGACTCTAGAGCACAGCAGTGGGTTCCCTCAACTGGAATACACACCATCTAGTTAGTCCTGGGTGCCTATGGGCATGGCAAGCCACATATGCGGGCTCTTGGTCCAGTCACTGAGAGGGGTTACTTGAATAAGGTACTCACGCTGAGGGTCACAATGTGTGTTTGTGCCCAAGGCGGCCCTCACGCTTGGGCGTGGCCTCATAGGCCATGCCGTTTTCTCCTACACTGAAGGTTTGACTCACTGCCAGCAGCAAGGTTTCTTTCCATGGGGAAGGAGGGGTTCTGACTTGTGCATCAGGTTCCCTCCTGTGCAGGGATTGGAGATAAGGTCTAGGTTCCGATGACTGGAAACCCAGGTTGGGAATGGATGGTGGCCTAAAGCAGTGGCGGGTCCAATGTGCTGGGTGTGCAGCCAGCTGTGTCGGTGTCTGTTGGAAGGTCTGGGCTCAGGCTATTTGCGACAGAGCATCACTGTTTAAGGTAGCCTATGCAATTGGGGTGTTGCCGAGGGCCAAGCAGTTTGATCCTCATTTGGGGTTTCTGGGCAGCGCCATAGACAAGGTTTTTCTCCTGGGAGGCAGGCACAGTGCTTCATTGTGGCCCCAGAATTCCCAGTAGGGAGGTTTTGTGGGCCAGGAGTTTAAGGACGGAAGTCTGAAAACACAAGCTAGTGTGAGGATTGGAGCCAAGGGCAGAGCAGGCCCACTCTGCAGAGGCTGAATCAAAATCTCCTGCATCTGAAGTCAGGCTGAGGATCAGCCGTTGGCTGAGGCTGGAGTATGTGTCCATGATGGCACCTTCATGAAGTGGGGGCCTCATGAGGCCAAGGAAGTTTTCCCACGCTGAGTTTGGAGGTTGCCCCAAACCACAAGGTTTCCTTCTGCGGGACATTTGAGTCCTGTTGCATGGCTCCAGGACATACCATATGGAAGGACTGGAGAGCAGGGTTCGAAGGATGGATCCCTGTACTGCATGCCTCGCATTCCCATTTGCTAATAGCGACAAGATATGTTTGATCTGCTGCCTCTGGAACACGCGACCCAGGGGGCTGAGATGAAATGGCCTCTCCTTAGGATGCGTCATAATGTGCGTTTGGGTCCATGGAGACCTTGGAATGTGCTGGTTGTTCAGTGGCCCTGCGGAACTCTCCTACCTGAAGTGTTTGATACATCCCAGTAAGAACGCTGCCCATGTGGAGATGAGAGAGGTTTGGTTTGGTGCCTCAGAAAAGCCCCATGTGCTGGTCTACGAAAACAGTCCTCTGAGAACGGAAACATGGAAACCAAAGCTAAGGTTCAGATTAGGGCCTGGGGGCCTGTCCATTTCAACCTTCTGTCTCTGGGGACACTGTCTGAGAGTCTAAGTGGAGATAGTTGCTCCGCTGGTGTCAGAGAGCCCCTCTTAGTCCAGGGTGGCCTATACTATTGATGGCCTCAGGGACCTTGGAGCTTTTCCCTAACCTGTAGGGTTGTGGTCAATGGATTGGGCACACTTTCCTTGGAGAGGGCAGGCACAATCTTTCGCTGTTTGGTCCAGAGGCCCTAGCCTGGATGTTGTGTGGGTCCAGGCTGTGGGCACAGAAGTCTGAATACACAAACTCAGCTTATGAGTGGCGCCTAGGGTATGGCCGGCCGGATGTACAGCCCGAGAGGGAGCTCCTGGGCCTCTGAAACAAGGGCGAGTGGGAGTCGTTCCTTCAGGCTTTTGTCTCTGGATGTTGTGTCCGGGATAGCCGTGGATTGGAGCGGTGGCCTCAGGTACTGTGGACGAGTATCCCTCTCTGGGGATTTGTCCCAGCTCCCAAGAGTTTGGGGTCATTTTGTGGGAAGGGTGGAGTCGTGTTGTCTGGCTCATGGGTCTCTCCAAGAAAGGGATTCCAGAGCAGAGCTCCAGGTACGGGCGGGGCGACTGGAAAATTCAAACCGTGGTGAGGATTGGGTGCATAGGGGCTTGGCAAGCCCCATATGTGGGCTCTTGGTCCAGGCACTGACAGGCCTTTCTTTGACATGGGGCTCATGCTGAGGGTCACAGTGTGAATTTGTGCCCAAGCAGCACTCAAGTTTGGGCGTGGCATCAGGGGCCATGAAGGTTTCTCCCACCCTGAAGGTGTGACTCCATGCCAAGAGCAAGCCTGACAGCCATGGGGAAGGAGGAGTTCTGTTTTGTGCTTGCTATACCCAGCTGTGTGGAGAATTGATATAATGTCTAGGTTCATATATCTGAAAACCAAGGTTAGGATGAGGTGACGGCATAAGACCATGGCGTGTCCGAAGTGCTGGGTGTGCGGCCAGCTGTCTCCTTGTCTGTCTGGACGTCTGGCTTCAGGCTGTGTAAGGCAGAGCATGAGTGCGCAGAGCAGCCTATTTAGTTCGGGTACCGTCGAGGCCCGAGCAGGTTGATGCTCATCTGGGTTTTCTGGAGAGCCCCACAGGGAAACGTTTTTCTTCCGTTGGGCAGACACTGGGCTGGGTTTTGGTTCTGGAGTTCCTAGTCCGGAGGGCTCGTTTGCCAGGAGTTTGAGGAAGGAAGTCTGAAAAAACAAGCTAGCGTGAGGTTTGGGACCGAGGGCACGGCAGGCCCACTCTGCTTAGGCTGAATCGAGATCTCCTGCACTGAGGTCATGTCAACTATGAGACGTGCCTCAGGCTAGAGTTCTTGTCCAGCATGGCCTCTTCCTGAAGGGTGCGGGGGCTTCATGAGGCCAGAAAGATTTGCCTACGATGGGATTTGTGAACTGCTCCAAAACTGAAGGTTACCTTCTGCACGACAGTCGAGTCCTATTGGATGGTTCCAAGAGGCCCCATAAGGAAAGACTCGAGAGCAGGTGTCTAAGCATGGATGCCTGGGAACGCCACCTCATATTCCCACTCTTTAGTCAGGACAAGGCAGGCTCAATCTGCGGGCTCCTGGGTGAGCTACCCAGAGGGGAGAGTTGTAATGGTCTCTCCTGAAGATGAGTCCTACTGTGGCTTGGTGGCCGGGGAGACCTTGGAATGTGGAGGTGGCTCAGGGACTCTGCAGGATTCTCCAACATGAGGTGTTTGACACGGCTCCAACAAGGAAACTTCCCATGTGGAGATGAGAGGAGTTCTGTTCCGTGCCTCAGGAAAGCCCCATACCCTGTTCTTCGAACCAAAGCCTCTGAGGAGTGACACCTGGAAACCCAAGCAAGAGTTGAGACTACGGCCTAAAGGCCTGTCCGGCTCAACCTTCTATCTCTGTTGACATCTGTGTGCATGCATTCATGGATGTAGCTGCTCAGCTTGTGTCCGAATGCCCCTGTGAGTCCAGTGAGGCTCCCAGTAGTGGGATGTCCTCGGAGGCCTTGAGGTTTCTCATATTCTGGAGGTGTGTGGCCAAAGGAATGGACACAGTTTCCCAGGAGAGAGCAGGCACGGTCCTGTGGTATGGCTCCAGAGGACCCAGCCTAGAGGCTGTGTTTGCCAGGGCTGTGGGGACAGATGTCAGAAAAAGCAAACTTGGCTCAGCTAGGGGCCAATGTAATGGCAGGCCTGATCTCTAGTCCGTGAGGGGAGATCCTCTGGAAATCAAAGTAGGGCAAGTGGGAGGCAGTCACTCAGGATTTTGTCTCTGGGTGTTGCGTTTACAGTGTCCGGTCAGGGTAGGGGTTGTCTCAGAGGCCGAGGAAGAGCCTTCCTCTCGGGGGATTGTCCAAGCTCCCAAGTGTTTGTGTTCATTCTGTGGGAATGAAGAGTACTGTTTTCTGCCACAGGGGACCCCCCAGGAGAGGGACTCTAGAGCACAGCAGTGGGTTCCCTCAACTGGAATACACACCATCTAGTTAGTCCTGGGTGCCTATGGGCATGGCAAGCCACATATGCGGGCTCTTGGTCCAGTCACTGAGAGGCGTTACTTGAATAAGGTACTCACGCTGAGGGTCACAATGTGTGTTTGTGCCCAAGGCGGCCCTCACGCTTGGGCGTGGCCTCATGGGCCATGCCGTTTTCTCCTACAATGAAGGTTTGACTCACTGCCAGCAGCAAGGTTTCTTGCCATGGGGAAGTAGGGGTTCTGACTTGTGCATCAGGTTCCCCCCTGTGCAGGGATTGGAGATAAGGTCTAGGTTCCGATGACTGAAAACCCAGGTTGGGAATGGATGGTGGCCTAAGGCAGTGGCGGGTCCAATGTGCTGGGTGTGCAGCCAGCTGTGTCGGTGTCTGTTGGAAGGTCTGGGCTCAGGCTATTTGCGACAGAGCATCACTGTTTAAGGTAGCCTATGCAATTGGGGTGTTGCCGAGGGCCAAGCAGTTTGATCCTCATTTGGGGTTTCTGGGCAGCGCCATAGACAAGGTTTTTCTCCTGGGAGGCAGGCACAGTGCTTCATTTTGGCCCCAGAATTCCCAGTAGGGAGGGTTTGTGGGCCAGGAGTTTGAGGACGGAAGTCTGAAAACACAAGCTAGTGTGAGGATTGGAGCCAAGGGCAGAGCAGGCCCACTTTGCAGAGGCTGAATCAAAATCTCCTGCATCTGAAGTCAGGCTGAGGATCAGCCGTTGGCTGAGGCTGGAGTATGTGTCCATGATGGCAACTTCATGAAGTGGGCGCCTCATGAGGCCAAGGAAGTATTCCCACGCTGAGTTTGGAGGTTGCCCCAAACCACAAGGTTTCCTTCTGCGGGACATTCGAGTCCTGTTGCATGGCTCCAGGACATACCATATGGAAAGACTGGAGAGCAGGGTTCGAAGGATGGATCCCTGTACTTCATGCCTCGCATTCCCATTGGCTATTAGCGACAAGATATGTTTAATCTGCTGCCTCTGGAACACGCCACCCACGGGGCTGAGTTGAATGGCCTCTCCTGAGGATGCGTCATAATGTGCGTTTGGGTCCATGGAGACCTTGGAATGTGCTGGTTGTTCAGTGGCCCTGCGGAACTCTCCTACCTGAAGTGTTTGATACATCGCAGTAAGAAAGCTGCCCATGTGGAGATGAGAGAGGTTTGGGTTGGTGCCTCAAAAAGCCCCTTGTGCTGCTCTATGAAAACAGTCCTCTGAGAACGGAAACATGGAAACCAAAGCTATGGTTCAGATTAGGGCCTGGGGGCCTGTCCATTTCAACCTTCTGTCTCTGGGGACACTGTCTGAGAGTCTAAGTGGAGATAGTTGCTCCGCTGGTGTCAGAGAGCCCCTCTTAGTCCAGGGTGGCCTATACTATTGATGGCCTCAGGGACCTTGGAGCTTTTCCCTAACCTGTAGGGTTGTGGTCAATGGATTGGGCACGCTTTCCTTGGAGAGGGCAGGCACAATCTTTCGCTGTTTGGTCCAGAGGCCCTAGCCTGGATGTTGTGTGGGTCCAGGCTGTGGGCACAGAAGTCTGAATACACAAACTCAGCTTATGAGTGGCGCCTAGGGTATGGCCGGCAGGATGTACAGCCTGAGAGGGAGCTCCTGGGCCTCTGAACCAAGGGCGAGTGGGAGGCGTTCCTTCAGGCTTTTGACTCTGGATGTTGTGTCCGAGATAGCCGTGGATTGGAGCGGTGGCCTCAGGTACTGTGGACGAGTATCCCTCTCTGTGGATTTGTCCCAGTCCCAAGGGTTTGGGGTCATTTTGTGGGAAGGGTGGAGTCGTGTTGTCTGGCTCATGCGTCTCTCCAAGAAAGGGATTCCAGAGCAGAGCTCCAGGTACGGGCGGGGCGACTGGAAAATTCAAACCGTGGTGAGGATTGGGTGCATAGGGGCTTGGCAAGCCCCATATGTGGGCTCTTGGTCCAGGCCCTGACAGGCCTTTCTTTGACATGGGGCTCATGCAGAGGGTCACAGTGTGAATTTGTGCCCAAGCAGCACTCAAGTTTGGGCGTGGCATCAGGGGCCATGAAGGTTTCTCCCACCCTGAAGGTGTGACTCCATGCCAAGAGCAAGCTTGACAGCCATGGGGAAGGAGGAGTTCTGTTTTGTGCTTGCTATACCCAGCTGTGTGGAGAATTGATATAATGTCTAGGTTCAGATATCTGAAAACCAAGGTTAGGATGAGGTGACGGCATAAGACCATGGCGTGTCCGAAGTGCTGGGTGTGCGGCCAGCTGTCTCCTTGTCTGTCTGGACGTCTGGCTTCAGGCTGTGTCAGGCAGAGCATGAGTGCCCAGAGCAGCCTATCCAGTTCGGGTACCGTCGAGGCCCGAGCAGGTTGATCCTCATCTGGGTTTTCTGGAGAGCCCCACAGGGAAACGTTTTTCTTCCGTTGGGCAGACACTAGGCTGGGTTTTGGTTCTGGAGTTCCTAGTCCGGAGGGCTTGTTTGCCAGGAGTTTGAGGAAGGAAGTCGGAAAACACAAGCTAGCGTGAGGTTTGGGACCGAGGGCACGCCAGGCCCACTCTGCAGAGGCTGATTCGAGATCTCCTGCACTGAGGTCATGTCAACTATGAGACGTGCCTCAGGCTAGAGTTTTTGTCCAGCATGGCCTCTTCCTGAAGGGTGTGGGGGCTTCATGAAGCCAGAATGTTTTGCCTACGATGGGATTTGTGAACTGCTCCAAAACTGAAGGTTACCTTCTGCACGACAGTCGAGTCCTATTGGATGGTTCCAAGAGGCCCCATATGGAAAGACTCGAGAGCAGGTGTCTAAGCATGGATGACTGGGAACACCACCTCATATTCCCACTCTTTAGTCAGGACAAGGCAGGCTCAATCTGCGGGCTCCTGGGTGAGCTACCCAGAGGGGAGAGTTGAAATGGTCTCTCCTGAAGATGAGTCCTACTGTGGCTTGGTGGCCTGGGAGACCTTGGAATGTGGAGGTGGCTCAGGGACTCTGCAGGATTCTCCAACATGAGGTGTTTGACACGGCTCCAACAAGGAAACTTCCCATGTGGAGACGAGAGGAGTTCTGTTCCGTGCCTCATGAAAGCCCCATACCCTGTTCTTCGAACCAAAGCCTCTGAGGAGTGACTCCTGGAAACCAAAGCAAGAGTTGAGACTATGGCCTAAAGGCCTGTCCGGCTCAACCTTCTATCTCTGTTGACATCTGTGTGCATGCATTCATGGATGTAGCTGCTCAGCTTGTGTCCGAATGCCCCTGTGAGTCCAGTGAGGCTCCCAGTAGTGGGAGGTCCTCGGAGGCCTTGAGGTTTCTCATATTCTGGAGGTGTGTGGCCAAAGGAATGGACACAGTTTCCCAGGAGAGAACAGGCACGGTCCTGTGGTATGGCTCCAGAGGACCCAGCCTAGAGGCTGTGTTTGCCAGGGCTGTGGGGACAGATGTCTGAAAAAGCAAACTTGGCTCAGCTAGGGGCCAATGTAATGGCAGGCCTGATCTCTAGTCCGTGAGGGGAGATCCTCTGGAAATCAAAGTAGGGCAAGTGGGAGGCAGTCACTCAGGATTTTGTCTCTGGGTGTTGCGTTTACAGTGTCCGGTCAGGGTAGGGGTTGTCTCAGAGGCCGAGGAAGAGCCTTCCTCTCGGGGGATTGTCCAAGCTCCCAAGTGTTTGTGTTCATTCTGTGGGAATGAAGAGTACTGTTTTCTGCCACAGGGGACCCCCCAGGAGAGGGACTCTAGAGCACAGCAGTGGGTTCCCTCAACTGGAATACACACCATCTAGTTAGTCCTGGGTGCCTATGGGCATGGCAAGCCACATATGCGGGCTCTTGGTCCAGTCACTGAGAGGCGTTACTTGAATAAGGTACTCACGCTGAGGGTCACAATGTGTGTTTGTGCCCAAGGCGGCCCTCACGCTTGGGCGTGGCCTCATAGGCCATGCCGTTTTCTCCTACACTGAAGGTTTGACTCACTGCCAGCAGCAAGGTTTCTTGCCATGGGGAAGGAGGGGTTCTGACTTGTGCATCAGGTTCCCCCCTGTGCAGGGATTGGAGATAAGGTCTAGGTTCCGATGACTGAAAACCCAGGTTGGGAATGGATGGTGGCCTAAGGCAGTGGTGGGTCCAATGTGCTGGGTGTGCAGCCAGCTGTGTCGGTGTCTGTTGGAAGGTCTGGGCTCAGGCTATTTGCGATAGAGCATCACTGTTTAAGGTAGCCTATGCAATTGGGGTGTTGCCGAGGGCCAAGCAGTTTGATCCTCATTTGTGGTTTCTGGGCAGCGCCATAGACAAAGTTTTTCTCCTGGGAGGCAGGCACAGTGCTTCATTGTGGCCCCAGAATTCCCAGTAGGGAGGGTTTGTGGGCCCGGAGTGTGAGGACGGAAGTCTGAAAACACAAGCTAGTGTGAGGATTGGAGCCAAGGGCAGAGCATGCCCACTCTGCAGAGGCTGAATCAAAATCTACTGCATCTGAAGTCAGGCTGAGGATCAGACTTTGGCTGAGGCTGGAGTATGTGTCCATGATGGCAACTTCATGAAGTGGGCGCCTCATGAGGCCAAGGAAGTTTTCCCACGCTGAGTTTGGAGGTTGCCCCAAACCACAAGGTTTCCTTCTGCGGGACATTCGAGCCTGTTGCATGGCTCCAGGACATACCATATGGAAGGACTGGAGAGCAGGGTTCGAAGGATGGATCCCTGTACTGCATGCCTCGCATTCCCATTGGCTATTAGCGACAAGATATGTTTGATCTGCTGCCTCTGGAACACGCGACCCAGGGGGCTGAGTTGAAATGGCCTCTCCTGAGGATGCGTCATAATGTGCGTTTGGGTCCATGGAGACCTTGGAATGTGCTGGTTGTTCAGTGGCCCTGCGGAACTCTCCTACCTGAAGTGTTTGATACATCGCAGTAAGAAAGCTGCCCATGTGGAGATGAGAGAGGTTTGGTTTGGTGCCTCAGAAAAGCCCCATGTGCTGGTCTACGAAAACAGTCCTCTGAGAACGGAAACATGGAAACCAAAGCTAAGGTTCAGATTAGGGCCTGGGGGCCTGTCCATTTCAACCTTCTGTCTCTGGGGACACTGTCTGAGAGTCTAAGTGGAGATAGTTGCTCTGCTGGTGTCAGAGAGCGCCTCTTAGTCCAGGGTGGCCTATACTATTAATGGCCTCAGGGTCCTTGGAGCTTTTTCCTAAACTGTAGGGTTGTGGTCAATGGATTGGGCACGCTTTCCTTGGAGAGGGCAGGCACAATCTTTCGCTGTTTGGTCCAGAGGCCCTAGCCTGGATGTTGTGTGGGTCCAGGCTGTGGGCACAGAAGTCTGAATACACAAACTCAGCTTATGAGTGGCGCCTAGGGTATGGCAGGCAGGATGCACAGCCCGAGAGGGAGCTCCTGGGCCTCTGAACCAAGGGCGAGTGGGAGGCGTTCCTTCAGGCTTTTGTCTCTGGATGTTGTGTCTGGGATAGCCGTGGATTGGAGCGGTGGCCTCAGGTACTGTGGACGAGTATCCCTCTCTTGGGTTTTGTCCCAGCTCCCAAGAGTTTGGGGTCATTTTGTGGGAAGGGTGGAGTCGTGTTGTCTGGCTCATGGGTCTCTCCAAGAAAGGGATTCCAGAGCAGAGCTCCAGGTACGGGCTGGGCGACTGGAAAATTCAAACCGTGGTGAGGATTGGGTGCATAGGGGCTTGGCAAGCCCCATATGTGGGCTCTTGGTCCAGGCCCTGACAGGCCTTTCTTTGACATGGGGCTCATGCTGAGGGTCACAGTGTGAATTTGTGCCCAAGCAGCACTCAAGTTTGGGGCGTGGCGTCAGGGGCCATGGAGGTTTCTCCCACCCTGAAGGTGTGACTCCATGCCAAGAGCAAGCTTGACAGCCATGGGGAAGGAGGAGTTCTGTTTTGTGCTTGCTATACGCAGCTGTGTGGAGAATTGATATAATGTCTAGGTTCAGATATCTGAAAACCAAGGTTAGGATGAGGGGACGGCATAAGACCATGGCGTGTCCGAAGTGCTGGGTGTGCGGCCAGCTGTCTCCTTGTCTGTCTGGACGTCTGGCTTCAGGCTGTGTCAGGCAGAGCATGAGTGCCCAGAGCAGCCTATCCAGTTCGGGTACCGTCGAGGCCCGAGCAGGTTGATCCTCATCTGGGTTTTCTGGAGAGCCCCACAGGGAAATGTTTTTCTTCCGTTGGGCAGACACTGGGCTGGGTTTTGGTTCCGGAGTTCCTAGTCCGGAGGGCTTGTTTGCCAGGAGTGTGAGGAAGGAAGTCGGAAAACACAAGCTATCGTGAGGTTTGGGACCGAAGGCGCGCCAGGCCCACTCTGCAGAGGCTGAATCGAGATCTCCTGCATCAGGTCATGTCAACTATGAGACGTGCCTCAGGCTAGAGTTTTTGTCCAGCATGGCCTCTTCCTGAAGGGTGTCGGGGCTTCATGAGGCCAGAAAGTTTTGCCTACGATGGGATTTGAGAACTGCTCCAAAACTGAAGGTTACCTTCTGCACGACAGTCGAGTCCTATTGGATGGTTCCAAGAGGCCCCATATGGAAAGACTCGAGAGCAGGTGTCTAAGCATGGATGCCTGGGAACACCACTCTTTAGTCAGGACAAGGCAGGCTCAATCTGCGGGCTCCTGGGTGAGCTACCCAGAGGGGAGAGTTGAAATGGTCTCTCCTGAAGATGAGTCCTACTGTGGCTTGGTGGCCTGGGAGACCTTGGAATGTGGAGGTGGCTCAGGGACTCTGCAGGATTCTCCAACATGAGGTGTTTGACATGGCTCCAACAAGGAAACTTCCCATGTGGAGACGAGAGGAGTTCTGTTCCGTGCCTCAGGAAAGCCCCATACCCTGTTCTTCGAACCAAAGCCTCTGAGGAGTGACACCTGGAAACCAAAGTAAGAGTTGAGACTACGGCCTAAAGTCCTGTCCGGCTAACCTTCTATCTCTGTTGACATCTGTGTGCATGCATTCATGGATGTAGCTGCTCAGCTTGTGTCTGAATGCCCCTATGAGTCCAGTGAGGCTCCCAGTAGTGGGATGTCCTCGGAGGCCTTGAGGTTTCTCATATTCTGGAGGTGTGTGGCCAAAGGAATGGACACAGTTTCCCAGGAGAGAGCAGGCACGGTCCTGTGGTATGGCTCCAGAGGACCCAGCCTAGAGGCTGTGTTTGCCAGGGCTGTGGGGACAGATGTCTGAAAAAGCAAACTTGGCTCAGCTAGGGGCCAATGTAATGGCAGGCCTGATCTCTAGTCCGTGAGGGGAGATCCTCTGGAAATCAAAGTAGGGCAAGTGGGAGGCAGTCAGTCAGGATTTTGTCTCTGGGTGTTGCGTTTACAGTGTCCGGTCAGGGTAGGGGTTGTCTCAGAGGCCGAGGAAGAGCCTTCCTCTCGGGGGATTGTCCAAGCTCCCAAGTGTTTGTGTTCATTCTGTGGGAATGAAGAGTACTGTTTTCTGCCACAGAGGACCCCCCAGGAGAGGGACTCTAGAGCACAGCAGTGGGTTCCCTCAACTGGAATACACACCATCTAGTTAGTCCTGGGTGCCTATGGGCATGGCAAGCCACATATGCGGGCTCTTGGTCCAGTCACTGAGAGGCGTTACTTGAATAAGGTACTCACGCTGAGGGTCACAATGTGTGTTTGTGCCCAAGGCGGCCCTCACGCTTGGGCGTGGCCTCATGGGCCATGCCGTTTTCTCCTACACTGAAGGTTTGACTCACTGCCAGCAGCAAGGTTTCTTGCCATGGGGAAGGAGGGGTTCTGACTTGTGCATCAGGTTCCCCCCTGTGCAGGGATTGGAGATAAGGTCTAGGTTCCGATGACTGAAAACCCAGGTTGGGAATGGATGGTGGCTTAAGGCAGTGGCGGGTCCAATGTGCTGGGTGTGCAGCCAGCTGTGTCGGTGTCTGTTGGAAGGTCTGGGCTCAGGCTATTTGCGACAGAGCACCACTGTTTAAGGTAGCCTATGCAATTGGGGTGTTGCCGAGGGCCAAGCAGTTTGATCCTCATTTGTGGTTTCTGGGCAGCGCCATAGACAAGGTTTTTCTCCTGGGAGGCACGCACAGTGTTTCATTGTGGCCCCAGAATTCCCAGTAGGGAGGGTTTGTGGGCCAGGAGTGTGAGGACGGAAGTCTGAAAACACAAGCTAGTGTGAGGATTGGATCCAAAAGCAGAGCAGGCCCACTTTGCAGAGGCTGAATCAAAATCTCCTGCATCTGAAGTCAGGCTGAGGATCAGACGTTGGCTGAGGCTGGAGTATGTGTCCATGATGGCAACTTCATGAAGTGGGGGCCTCATGAGGCCAAGGAAGTTTTCCCACGCTGAGATTGGAGGTTGCCCCAAACCACAAGGTTTCCTTCTGCGGGACATTCGAGTCCTGTTGCATGGCTCCAGGTCATACCATATGGAAGGACTGGAGAGCAGGGTTCGAAGGATGGATCCCTGTACTGCATGCCTCGCATTCCCATTGGCTATTAGCGACAAGATATGTTTGATCTGCTGCCTCTGGAACACACGACCCAGGGGGCTGAGATGAAATGGCCTCTCCTGAGGATGCGTCATAATGTGCGTTTGGGTCCATGGAGACCTTGGAATGTGCTGGTTGTTCAGTGGCCCTGCGGAATTCTCCTACCTGAAGTGTTTGATACATCCCAGTAAGTAAGCTGCCCATGTGGAGATGAGAGAGGTTTGGTTTGGTGCCTCAGAAAAGCCCCAGGTGCTGGTCTACGAAAACAGTCCTCTGAGAACGGAAACATGGAAACCAAAGCTAAGGTTCAGATTAGGGCCTGGGGGCCTGTCCATTTCAACCTTCTGTCTCCGGGGACACTGTCTGAGAGTCTAAGTGGAGATAGTTGCTCCGCTGGTGTCAGAGAGCCCCTCTTAGTACAGGGTGGCCTATACTATTGATGGCCTCAGGGACCTTGGAGCTTTTCCCTAACCTGTAGGGTTGTGGTCAATGGATTGGGCACACTTTCCTTGGAGAGGGCAGGCACAATCTTTCGCTGTTTGGTCCAGAGGCCCTAGCCTGGATGTTGTGTGGGTCCAGGCTGTGGGCACAGAAGTCTGAATACACAAACTCAGCTTATGAGTGGCGCCTAGGGTATGGCAGGCAGGATGTACAGCCCGAGAGGGAGCTCCTGGGCCTCTGAAACAAGGGCGAGTGGGAGGCATTCCTTCAGGCTTTTGTCTCTGGATGTTGTGTCCGGGATAGCCGTGGATTGGAGCGGTGGCCTCAGGTACTGTGGACGAGTATCCCTCTCTGGGGATTTGTCCCAGCTCCCAAGAGTTTGGGGTCATTTTGTGGGAAGGGTGGAGTCGTGTTGTCTGGCTCATGGGTCTCTCCAAGAAAGGGATTCCAGAGCAGAGCTCCAGGTACGGGCGGGGCGACTGGAAAATTCAAACCGTGGTGAGGATTGGGTGCATAGGGGCTTGGCAAGCCCCATATGTGGGCTCTTGGTCCAGGCCCTCACAGGCCTTTCTTTGACATGGGGCTCATGCTGAGGGTCACAGTGTGAATTTATGCCCAAGCAGCACTCAAGTTTGGGCGTGGCATCAGGGGCCATGAAGGTTTCTCCCACCCTGAAGGTGTGACTCCTTGCCAAGAGCAAGCTTGACAGCCATGGGGAAGGAGGAGTTCTGTTTTGTGCTTGCTATACCCAACTGTTTGGAGAATTTATATAATGTCTAGGTTCAGATATCTGAAAACCAAGGTTAGGAAGAGGTGACGGCATAAGACCATGGCGTGTCCGAAGTGCTGGGTGTGCGGACAGCTGTCTCCTTGTCTGTCTGGACGTCTGGCTTCAGGCTGTGTCAGGCAGAGCATGAGTGCCCAGAGGAGCATATCCAGTTCGGGTACCGTCGAGGGCGGAGCAGGTTGATCCTCATCTGGGTTTTCTGGAGAGCCCCACAGGGAAAAGTTTTTCTTCCATTGGGCAGACACTGGGCTGGGTTTTGGTTCCGGAGTTCCTAGTCCGGAGGGCTTGTTTGCCAGGAGTGTGAGGAAGGAAGTCGGAAAACACAAGCTAGCGTGAGGTTTGGGACCGAGGGCACGGCAGGCCCACTCTGCAGAGGCTGAAACGAGATCTCCTGCACTGAGGTCATGTCAACTATGAGACGTGCCTCAGGCTAGAGTTTTTGTCCAGCATGGCTTCTTCCTGAAGGGTGTGGGGGCTTCATGAAGCCAGAAAGTTTTGCCTACGATGGGATTTGTGAACTGCTCCAAAACTAAGGTTACCTTCTGCACGACAGTCGAGTCCTATTGGATGGTTCCAAGAGGCCCCATATGGAAAGACTCGAGAGCAGGTGTCTAAGCATGGATGCCTGGGAACACCACTCTTTAGTCAGGACAAGGCAGGCTCAATCTGCGGGCTCCTGGGTGAGCTACCCAGAGGGGAGAGTTGAAATGGTCTCTCCTGAAGATGAGTCCTACTGTGGCTTGGTGGCCTGGGAGACCTTGGAATGTGGAGGTGGCTCAGGGACTCTGCAGGATTCTCCAACATGAGGTGTTTGACACGGCTCCAACAAGGAAACTTCCCATGTGGAGACGAGAGGAGTTCTGTTCCGTGCCTCAGGAAAGCCCCATACCCTGTTCTTCGAACCAAAGCCTCTGAGGAGTGACACCTGGAAACCAAAGCAAGAGTTGAGACTACGGCCTAAAGTCCTGACCGGCTCAACCTTCTATCTCTGTTGACATCTGTGTGCATGCATTCATGGATGTAGCTGCTCAGCTTGTGTCCGAATGCCCCTGTGAGTCCAGTGAGGCTCCCAGTAGTGGGATGTCCTCGGAGGCCTTGAGGTTTCTCATATTCTGGAGGTGTGTGGCCAAAGGAATGGACACAGTTTCCCAGGAGAGAGCAGGCACGGTCCTGTGGTATGGCTCCAGAGGACCCAGCCTAGAGGCTGTGTTTGCCAGGGCTGTGGGGACAGATGTCTGAAAAAGCAAACTTGGCTCAGCTAGGGGCCAATGTAATGGCAGGCCTGATATCTAGTCCGTGAGGGGAGATCCTCTGGAAATCAAAGTAGGGCAAGTGGGAGGCAGTCAGTCAGGATTTTGTCTCTGGGTGTTGCGTTTACAGTGTCTGGTCAGGGTAGGGGTTGTCTCAGAGGCCGAGGAAGAGCCTTCCTCTCGGGGGATTGTCCAAGCTCCCAAGTGTTTGTGTTCATTCTGTGGGAATGAAGAGTACTGTTTTCTGCCACAGCGGACCCCCCCAGGAGAGGGACTCTAGAGCACAGCAGTGGGTTCCTCAACTGGAATAAACACCATCTAGTTAGTGCTGGGTGCCTATGGGCATGGCAAGCCACATATGCGGGCTCTTGGTCCAGTCACTGAGAGGCGTTACTTGAATAAGGTACTCACGCTGAGGGTCACAATGTGTGTTTGTGCCCAAGGCGGCCCTCACGCTTGGGCGTGGCCTCATGGGCCATGCCGTTTTCTCCTACACTGAAGTTTTGACTCACTGCCAGCAGCAAGGTTTCTTGCCATGGGGAAGGAGGGGTTCTGACTTGTGCATCAGGTTCCCCCCTGTGCAGGGATTGGAGATAAGGTCTAGGTTCCGATGACTGAAAACCCAGGTTGGGAAACGATGGTGGCCTAAGGCAGTGGCGGGTCCAATGTGCTGGGTGTGCAGCCAGCTGTGTCGGTGTCTGTTGGAAGGTCTGGGCTCAGGCTATTTGCGACAGAGCATCTCTGTTTAAGGTAGCCTATGCAATTGGGGTGTTGCCGAGGGCCAAGCAGTTTGATCCTCATTTGGGGTTTCTGGGCAGCGCCATAGACAAGGTTTTTCTCCTGGGAGGCAGGCACAGTGCTTCATTGTGGCCCCAGAATTCCCAGTAGGGAGGGTTTGTGGGCCAGGAGTGTGAGGACGGAAGTCTGAAAACACAAGCTAGTGTGAGGATTGGAGCCAAGGACAGAGCAGGCCCACTCTGCAGAGACTGAATCAAAATCTCCTGCATCTGATCAGGCTGAGGATCAGACGTTGGCTGAGGCTGGAGTATGTGTCCATGATGGCACCTTAATGAAGTGGGGACCTCATGAGGCCAAGGAAGTTTTCCCACGCTGAGTTTGGAGGTTGCCCCAAACCACAAGGTTTCCTTCTGCGGGACATTCGAGTCCTGTTACATGGCTCCAGGACATACCATATGGAAGGACTGGAGAGCAGGGTTCGAAGGATGGATCCCTGTACAGCATGCCTCGCATTCCCATTGGCTATTAGCGACAAGATATGTTTGATCTGCTGCCTCTGGAACACGCGACCCAGGGGGCTGAGATGAAATGGCCTCTCCTGAGGATGCGTCATAATGTGCTTTTGGGTCCATGGAGACCTTGGAATGTGCTGGTTGTTCAGTGGCCCTGCAGAATTCTCCTACCTGAAGTGTTTGATACATCCCAGTAAGAAACCTGCCCTTGTGGAGATGAGAGAGGTTTGGTTTGGTGCCTAAGAAAAGCCCCAGGTGCTGGTCTACGAAAACAGTCCTCTGAGATCGCAAACATGGAAACCAAAGCTAAGGTTCAGATTAGGGCCTGGGGGCCTGTCCATTTCAACCTTCTGTCTCCTGGGACACTGTCTGAGAGTCTAAGTGGAGATAGTTGCTCCGCTGGTGTCAGAGAGCCCCTCTTAGTCCAGGGTGGCCTATACTATTGATGGCCTCAGGGACCTTGGAGCTTTTCCCTAACCTGTAGGGTTGTGGTCAATGGATTGGGCACACTTTCCTTGGAGAGGGCAGGCACAATCTTTCGCTGTTTGGTCCAGAGGCCCTAGCCTGGATGTTGTGTGGGTCCAGGCTGTGGGCACAGAAGTCTGAATACACAAACTCTGCTTATGAGTGGCGCCTAGGGTATGGCCGGCCGGATGTACAGCCCGAGAGGGAGCTCCTGGGCCTCTGAAACAAGGGCGAGTGGGAGTCGTTCCTTCAGGCTTTTGTCTCTGGATGTTGTGTCCGGGATAGCCGTGGATTGGAGCGGTGGCCTCAGGTACTGTGGACGAGTATCCCTCTCTGGGGATTTGTCCCAGCTCCCAAGAGTTTGGGGTCATTTTGTGGGAAGGGTGGAGTCGTGTTGTCTGGCTCATGGGTCTCTCCAAGAAAGGGATTCCAGAGCAGAGCTCCAGGTACGGGCGGGGCGACTGGAAAATTCAAACCGTGGTGAGGATTGGGTGCATAGGGGCTTGGCAAGCCCCATATGTGGGCTCTTGGTCCAGGCCCTGACAGGCCTATCTTTGACATGGGGCTCATGCTGAGGGTCACAGTGTGAATTTGTGCCCAAGCAGCACTCAAGTTTGTGCGTGGCATCAGGGGCCATGAAGGTTTCTCCCACCCTGAAGGTGTGACTCCATGCCAAGAGCAAGCCTGACAGCCATGGGGAAGGAGGAGTTCTGTTTTGTGCTTGCTATACCCAGCTGTGTGGAGCATTGATATAATGTCTAGGTTTAGATATCTGAAAACCAAGGTTAGGATGAGGTGACGGCATAAGACCATGGCGTGTCCGAAGTGCTGGGTGTGCGGACAGCTGTCTCCTTGTCTGTCTGGACGTCTGGCTTCAGGCTGTGTCAGGCAGAGCATGAGTGCCCAGAGCAGCCTATCCAGTTCGGGTACCGTCGAGGCCCGAGCAGGTTGATCCTCATCTGGGTTTTCTGGAGAGCCCCACAGGGAAAAGTTTTTCTTCCATTGGGCAGACACTGGGCTGGGTTTTGGTTCCGGAGTTCCTAGTCCGGAGGGCTTGTTTGCCAGGAGTGTGAGGAAGGAAGTCGGAAAACACAAGCTAGCGTGAGGTTTGGGACCGAGGGCACGGCAGGCCCACTCTGCAGAGGCTGAAACGAGATCTCCTGCACTGAGGTCATGTCAACTATGAGACGTGCCTCAGGCTAGAGTTTTTGTCCAGCATGGCTTCTTCCTGAAGGGTGTGGGGGCTTCATGAAGCCAGAAAGTTTTGCCTACGATGGGATTTGTGAACTGCTCCAAAACTAAGGTTACCTTCTGCACGACAGTCGAGTCCTATTGGATGGTTCCAAGAGGCCCCATATGGAAAGACTCGAGAGCAGGTGTCTAAGCATGGATGCCTGGGAACACCACTCTTTAGTCAGGACAAGGCAGGCTCAATCTGCGGGCTCCTGGGTGAGCTACCCAGAGGGGAGAGTTGAAATGGTCTCTCCTGAAGATGAGTCCTACTGTGGCTTGGTGGCCTGGGAGACCTTGGAATGTGGAGGTGGCTCAGGGACTCTGCAGGATTCTCCAACATGAGGTGTTTGACACGGCTCCAACAAGGAAACTTCCCATGTGGAGACGAGAGGAGTTCTGTTCCGTGCCTCAGGAAAGCCCCATACCCTGTTCTTCGAACCAAAGCCTCTGAGGAGTGACACCTGGAAACCAAAGCAAGAGTTGAGACTAAGGCCTAAAGTCCTGACCGGCTCAACCTTCTATCTCTGTTGACATCTGTGTGCATGCATTCATGGATGTAGCTGCTCAGCTTGTGTCCGAATGCCCCTGTGAGTCCAGTGAGGCTCCCAGTAGTGGGATGTCCTCGGAGGCCTTGAGGTTTCTCATATTCTGGATGTGTGTGGCCAAAGGAATGGACACAGTTTCCCAGGAGAGAGCAGGCACGGTCCTGTGGTATGGCTCCAGAGGACCCAGCCTAGAGGCTGTGTTTGCCAGGGCTGTGGGGACAGATGTCTGAAAAAGCAAACTTGGCTCAGCTAGGGGCCAATGTAATGGCAGGCCTGATCTCTAGTCCGTGAGGGGAGATCCTCTGGAAATCAAAGTAGGGCAAGTGGGAGGCAGTCAGTCAGGATTTTGTCTCTGGGTGTTGCGTTTACAGTGTCCGGTCAGGGTAGGGGTTGTCTCAGAGGCCGAGGAAGAGCCTTCCTCTCGGGGGATTGTCCAAGCTCCCAAGTGTTTGTGTTCATTCTGTGGGAATGAAGAGTACTGTTTTCTGCCACAGCGGACCCCCCCAGGAGAGGGACTCTAGAGCACAGCAGTGGGTTCCTCAACTGGAATAAACACCATCTAGTTAGTCCTGGGTGCCTATGGGCATGGCAAGCCACATATGCGGGCTCTTGGTCCAGTCACTGAGAGGCGTTACTTGAATAAGGTACTCACGCTGAGGGTCACAATGTGTGTTTGTGCCCAAGGCGGCCCTCACGCTTGGGCGTGGCCTCATGGGCCATGCCGTTTTCTCCTACACTGAAGTTTTGACTCACTGCCAGCAGCAAGGTTTCTTGCCATGGGGAAGGAGGGGTTCTGACTTGTGCATCAGGTTCCCCCCTGTGCAGGGATTGGAGATAAGGTCTAGGTTCCGATGACTGAAAACCCAGGTTGGGAATGGATGGTGGCCTAAGGCAGTGGCGGGTCCAATGTGCTGGGTGTGCAGCCAGCTGTGTCGGTGTCTGTTGGAAGGTCTGGGCTCAGGCTATTTGCGACAGAGCACCACTGTTTAAGGTAGCCTATGCAATTGGGGTGTTGCCGAGGGCCAAGCAGTTTGATCCTCATTTGTGGTTTCTGGGCAGCGCCATAGACAAGGTTTTTCTCCTGGGAGGCACGCACAGTGTTTCATTGTGGCCCCAGAATTCCCAGTAGGGAGGGTTTGTGGGCCAGGAGTGTGAGGACGGAAGTCTGAAAACACAAGCTAGTGTGAGGATTGGATCCAAAAGCAGAGCAGGCCCACTTTGCAGAGGCTGAATCAAAATCTCCTGCATCTGAAGTCAGGCTGAGGATCAGACGTTGGCTGAGGCTGGAGTATGTGTCCATGATGGCAACTTCATGAAGTGGGGGCCTCATGAGGCCAAGGAAGTTTTCCCACGCTGAGATTGGAGGTTGCCCCAAACCACAAGGTTTCCTTCTGCGGGACATTCGAGTCCTGTTGCATGGCTCCAGGTCATACCATATGGAAGGACTGGAGAGCAGGGTTCGAAGGATGGATCCCTGTACAGCATGCCTCGCATTCCCATTGGCTATTAGCGACAAGATATGTTTGATCTGCTGCCTCTGGAACACACGACCCAGGGGGCTGAGATGAAATGGCCTCTCCTGAGGATGCGTCATAATGTGCGTTTGGGTCCATGGAGACCTTGGAATGTGCTGGTTGTTCAGTGGCCCTGCGGAATTCTCCTACCTGAAGTGTTTGATACATCCCAGTAAGTAAGCTGCCCATGTGGAGATGAGAGAGGTTTGGTTTGGTGCCTCAGAAAAGCCCCAGGTGCTGGTCTACGAAAACAGTCCTCTGAGAACGGAAACATGGAAACCAAAGCTAAGGTTCAGATTAGGGCCTGGGGGCCTGTCCATTTCAACCTTCTGTCTCCGGGGACACTGTCTGAGAGTCTAAGTGGAGATAGTTGCTCCGCTGGTGTAAGAGAGCCCCTCTTAGTACAGGGTGGCCTATACTATTGATGGCCTCAGGGACCTTGGAGCTTTTCCCTAACCTGTAGGGTTGTGGTCAATGGATTGGGCACACTTTCCTTGGAGAGGGCAGGCACAATCTTTCGCTGTTTGGTCCAGAGGCCCTAGCCTGGATGTTGTGTGGGTCCAGGCTGTGGGCACAGAAGTCTGAATACACAAACTCAGCTTATGAGTGGCGCCTAGGGTATGGCAGGCAGGATGTACAGCCCGAGAGGGAGCTCCTGGGCCTCTGAAACAAGGGCGAGTGGGAGTCGTTCCTTCAGGCTTTTGTATCTGGATGTTGTGTCCGGGATAGCCGTGGATTGGAGCGGTGGCCTCAGGTACTGTGGACGAGTATCCCTCTCTGGGGATTTGTCCCAGCTCCCAAGAGTTTGGGGTCATTTTGTGGGAAGGGTGGAGTCGTGTTGTCTGGCTCATGGGTCTCTCCAAGAAAGGGATTCCAGAGCAGAGCTCCAGGTACGGGCGGGGTGACTGGAAAATTCAAACCGTGGTGAGGATTGGGTGCATAGGGGCTTGGCAAGCCCCATATGTGGGCTCTTGGTCCAGGCCCTCACAGGCCTTTCTTTGACATGGGGCTCATGCTGAGGGTCACAGTGTGAATTTATGCCCAAGCAGCACTCAAGTTTGGGCGTGGCATCAGGGGCCATGAAGGTTTCTCCCACCCTGAAGGTGTGACTCCTTGCCAAGAGCAAGCTTGACAGCCATGGGGAAGGAGGTGTTCTGTTTTGTGCTTGCTATACCCAACTGTTTGGAGAATTTATATAATGTCTAGGTTCAGATATCTGAAAACCAAGGTTAGGAAGAGGTGACGGCATAAGACCATGGCGTGTCCGAAGTGCTGGGTGTGCGGACAGCTGTCTCCTTGTCTGTCTGGACGTCTGGCTTCAGGCTGTGTCAGGCAGAGCATGAGTGCCCAGAGGAGCATATCCAGTTCGGGTACCGTCGAGGGCGGAGCAGGTTGATCCTCATCTGGGTTTTCTGGAGAGCCCCACAGGGAAAAGTTTTTCTTCCATTGGGCAGACACTGGGCTGGGTTTTGGTTCCGGAGTTCCTAGTCCGGAGGGCTTGTTTGCCAGGAGTGTGAGGAAGGAAGTCGGAAAACACAAGCTAGCGTGAGGTTTGGGACCGAGGGCACGGCAGGCCCACTCTGCAGAGGCTGAAACGAGATCTCCTGCACTGAGGTCATGTCAACTATGAGACGTGCCTCAGGCTAGAGTTTTTGTCCAGCATGGCTTCTTCCTGAAGGGTGTGGGGGCTTCATGAAGCCAGAAAGTTTTGCCTACGATGGGATTTGTGAACTGCTCCAAAACTAAGGTTACCTTCTGCACGACAGTCGAGTCCTATTGGATGGTTCCAAGAGGCCCCATATGGAAAGACTCGAGAGCAGGTGTCTAAGCATGGATGCCTGGGAACACCACTCTTTAGTCAGGACAAGGCAGGCTCAATCTGCGGGCTCCTGGGTGAGCTACCCAGAGGGGAGAGTTGAAATGGTCTCTCCTGAAGATGAGTCCTACTGTGGCTTGGTGGCCTGGGAGACCTTGGAATGTGGAGGTGGCTCAGGGACTCTGCAGGATTCTCCAACATGAGGTGTTTGACACGGCTCCAACAAGGAAACTTCCCATGTGGAGACGAGAGGAGTTCTGTTCCGTGCCTCAGGAAAGCCCCATACCCTGTTCTTCGAACCAAAGCCTCTGAGGAGTGACACCTGGAAACCAAAGCAAGAGTTGAGACTACGGCCTAAAGTCCTGACCGGCTCAACCTTCTATCTCTGTTGACATCTGTGTGCATGCATTCATGGATGTAGCTGCTCAGCTTGTGTCCGAATGCCCCTGTGAGTCCAGTGAGGCTCCCAGTAGTGGGATGTCCTCGGAGGCCTTGAGGTTTCTCATATTCTGGAGGTGTGTGGCCAAAGGAATGGACACAGTTTCCCAGGAGAGAGCAGGCACGGTCCTGTGGTATGGCTCCAGAGGACCCAGCCTAGAGGCTGTGTTTGCCAGGGCTGTGGGGACAGATGTCTGAAAAAGCAAACTTGGCTCAGCTAGGGGCCAATGTAATGGCAGGCCTGATATCTAGTCCGTGAGGGGAGATCCTCTGGAAATCAAAGTAGGGCAAGTGGGAGGCAGTCAGTCAGGATTTTGTCTCTGGGTGTTGCGTTTACAGTGTCCGGTCAGGGTAGGGGTTGTCTCAGAGGCCGAGGAAGAGCCTTCCTCTCGGGGGATTGTCCAAGCTCCCAAGTGTTTGTGTTCATTCTGTGGGAATGAAGAGTACTGTTTTCTCCCACAGCGGACCCCCCCAGGAGAGGGACTCTAGAGCACAGCAGTGGGTTCCTCAACTGGAATAAACACCATCTAGTTAGTGCTGGGTGCCTATGGGCATGGCAAGCCACATATGCGGGCTCTTGGTCCAGTCACTGAGAGGCGTTACTTGAATAAGGTACTCACGCTGAGGGTCACAATGTGTGTTTGTGCCCAAGGCGGCCCTCACGCTTGGGCGTGGCCTCATGGGCCATGCCGTTTTCTCCTACACTGAAGTTTTGACTCACTGCCAGCAGCAAGGTTTCTTGCCATGGGGAAGGAGGGGTTCTGACTTGTGCATCAGGTTCCCCCCTGTGCAGGGATTGGAGATAAGGTCTAGGTTCCGATGACTGAAAACCCAGGTTGGGAAACGATGGTGGCCTAAGGCAGTGGCGGGTCCAATGTGCTGGGTGTGCAGCCAGCTGTGTCGGTGTCTGTTGGAAGGTCTGGGCTCAGGCTATTTGCGACAGAGCATCTCTGTTTAAGGTAGCCTATGCAATTGGGGTGTTGCCGAGGGCCAAGCAGTTTGATCCTCATTTGGGGTTTCTGGGCAGCGCCATAGACAAGGTTTTTCTCCTGGGAGGCAGGCACAGTGCTTCATTGTGGCCCCAGAATTCCCAGTAGGGAGGGTTTGTGGGCCAGGAGTGTGAGGACGGAAGTCTGAAAACACAAGCTAGTGTGAGGATTGGAGCCAAGGACAGAGCAGGCCCACTCTGCAGAGACTGAATCAAAATCTCCTGCATCTGAACAGGCTGAGGATCAGACGTTGGCTGAGGCTGGAGTATGTGTCCATGATGGTACCTTCATGAAGTGGGGACCTCATGAGGCCACGGAAGTTTTCCCACGCTGAGTTTGGAGGTTGCCCCAAACCACAAGGTTTCCTTCTGCGGGACATTCGAGTCCTGTTGCATGGCTCCAGGACATACCATATGGAAGGACTGGAGAGCAGGGTTCGAAGGATGGATCCCTGTACAGCATGCCTCGCATTCCCATTGGCTATTAGCGACAAGATATGTTTGATCTGCTGCCTCTGGAACACGCGACCCAGGGGGCTGAGATGAAATGGCCTCTCCTGAGGATGCGTCATAATGTGCGTTTGGGTCCATGGAGACCTTGGAATGTGCTGGTTGTTCAGTGGCCCTGCGGAATTCTCCTACCTGAAGTGTTTGATACATCCCAGTAAGAAAGCTGCCCATGTGGAGATGAGAGAGGTTTGGTTTGGTGCCTAAGAAAAGCCCCATGTGCTGGTCTACGAAAACAGTCCTCTGAGATCGCAAACATGGAAACCAAAGCTAAGGTTCAGATTAGGGCCTGGGGGCCTGTCCATTTCAACCTTCTGTCTCCTGGGACACTGTCTGAGAGTCTAAGTGGAGATAGTTGCTCCGCTGGTGTCAGAGAGCCCCTCTTAGTCCAGGGTGGCCTATACTATTGATGGCCTCAGGGACCTTGGAGCTTTTCCCTAACCTGTAGGGTTGTGGTCAATGGATTGGGCACACTTTCCTTGGAGAGGGCAGGCACAATCTTTCGCTGTTTGGTCCAGAGGCCCTAGCCTGGATGTTGTGTGGGTCCAGGCTGTGGGCACAGAAGTCTGAATACACAAACTCAGCTTATGAGTGGCGCCTAGGGTATGGCAGGCCGGATGTACAGCCCGAGAGGGAGCTCCTGGGCCTCTGAAACAAGGGCGAGTGGGAGTCGTTCCTTCAGGCTTTTGTCTCTGGATGTTGTGTCCGGGATAGCCGTGGATTGGAGCGGTGGCCTCAGGTACTGTGGACGAGTATCCCTCTCTGGGGATTTGTCCCAGCTCCCAAGAGTTTGGGGTCATTTTGTGGGAAGGGTGGAGTCGTGTTGTCTGGCTCATGGGTCTCTCCAAGAAAGGGATTCCAGAGCAGAGCTCCAGGTACGGGCGGGGCGACTGGAAAATTCAAACCGTGGTGAGGATTGGGTGCATAGGGGCTTGGCAAGCCCCATATGTGGGCTCTTGGTCCAGGCCCTCACAGGCCTTTCTTTGACATGGGGCTCATGCTGAGGGTCACAGTGTGAATTTATGCCCAAGCAGCACTCAAGTTTGGGCGTGGCATCAGGGGCCATGAAGGTTTCTCCCACCCTGAAGGTGTGACTCCTTGCCAAGAGCAAGCCTGACAGCCATGGGGAAGGAGGAGTTCTGTTTTGTGCTTGCTATACCCAACTGTTTGGAGAATTTATATAATGTCTAGGTTCAGATATCTGAAAACCAAGGTTAGGAAGAGGTGACGGCATAAGACCATGGCGTGTCCGAAGTGCTGGGTGTGCGGACAGCTGTCTCCTTGTCTGTCTGGACGTCTGGCTTCAGGCTGTGTCAGGCAGAGCATGAGTGCCCAGAGGAGCATATCCAGTTCGGGTACCGTCGAGGGCGGAGCAGGTTGATCCTCATCTGGGTTTTCTGGAGAGCCCCACAGGGAAAAGTTTTTCTTCCATTGGGCAGACACTGGGCTGGGTTTTGGTTCCGGAGTTCCTAGTCCGGAGGGCTTGTTTGCCAGGAGTGTGAGGAAGGAAGTCGGAAAACACAAGCTAGCGTGAGGTTTGGGACCGAGGGCACGGCAGGCCCACTCTGCAGAGGCTGAAACGAGATCTCCTGCACTGAGGTCATGTCAACTATGAGACGTGCCTCAGGCTAGAGTTTTTGTCCAGCATGGCTTCTTCCTGAAGGGTGTGGGGGCTTCATGAAGCCAGAAAGTTTTGCCTACGATGGGATTTGTGAACTGCTCCAAAACTAAGGTTACCTTCTGCACGACAGTCGAGTCCTATTGGATGGTTCCAAGAGGCCCCATATGGAAAGACTCGAGAGCAGGTGTCTAAGCATGGATGCCTGGGAACACCACTCTTTAGTCAGGACAAGGCAGGCTCAATCTGCGGGCTCCTGGGTGAGCTACCCAGAGGGGAGAGTTGAAATGGTCTCTCCTGAAGATGAGTCCTACTGTGGCTTGGTGGCCTGGGAGACCTTGGAATGTGGAGGTGGCTCAGGGACTCTGCAGGATTCTCCAACATGAGGTGTTTGACACGGCTCCAACAAGGAAACTTCCCATGTGGAGACGAGAGGAGTTCTGTTCCGTGCCTCAGGAAAGCCCCATACCCTGTTCTTCGAACCAAAGCCTCTGAGGAGTGACACCTGGAAACCAAAGCAAGAGTTGAGACTACGGCCTAAAGTCCTGACCGGCTCAACCTTCTATCTCTGTTGACATCTGTGTGCATGCATTCATGGATGTAGCTGCTCAGCTTGTGTCCGAATGCCCCTGTGAGTCCAGTGAGGCTCCCAGTAGTGGGATGTCCTCGGAGGCCTTGAGGTTTCTCATATTCTGGAGGTGTGTGGCCAAAGGAATGGACACAGTTTCCCAGGAGAGAGCAGGCACGGTCCTGTGGTATGGCTCCAGAGGACCCAGCCTAGAGGCTGTGTTTGCCAGGGCTGTGGGGACAGATGTCTGAAAAAGCAAACTTGGCTCAGCTAGGGGCCAATGTAATGGCAGGCCTGATATCTAGTCCGTGAGGGGAGATCCTCTGGAAATCAAAGTAGGGCAAGTGGGAGGCAGTCAGTCAGGATTTTGTCTCTGGGTGTTGCGTTTACAGTGTCCGGTCAGGGTAGGGGTTGTCTCAGAGGCCGAGGAAGAGCCTTCCTCTCGGGGGATTGTCCAAGCTCCCAAGTGTTTGTGTTCATTCTGTGGGAATGAAGAGTACTGTTTTCTGCCACAGCGGACCCCCCCAGGAGAGGGACTCTAGAGCACAGCAGTGGGTTCCTCAACTGGAATAAACACCATCTAGTTAGTGCTGGGTGCCTATGGGCATGGCAAGCCACATATGCGGGCTCTTGGTCCAGTCACTGAGAGGCGTTACTTGAATAAGGTACTCACGCTGAGGGTCACAATGTGTGTTTGTGCCCAAGGCGGCCCTCACGCTTGGGCGTGGCCTCATGGGCCATGCCGTTTTCTCCTACACTGAAGTTTTGACTCACTGCCAGCAGCAAGGTTTCTTGCCATGGGGAAGGAGGGGTTCTGACTTGTGCATCAGGTTCCCCCCTGTGCAGGGATTGGAGATAAGGTCTAGGTTCCGATGACTGAAAACCCAGGTTGGGAAACGATGGTGGCCTAAGGCAGTGGCGGGTCCAATGTGCTGGGTGTGCAGCCAGCTGTGTCGGTGTCTGTTGGAAGGTCTGGGCTCAGGCTATTTGCGACAGAGCATCTCTGTTTAAGGTAGCCTATGCAATTGGGGTGTTGCCGAGGGCCAAGCAGTTTGATCCTCATTTGGGGTTTCTGGGCAGCGCCATAGACAAGGTTTTTCTCCTGGGAGGCAGGCACAGTGCTTCATTGTGGCCCCAGAATTCCCAGTAGGGAGGGTTTGTGGGCCAGGAGTGTGAGGACGGAAGTCTGAAAACACAAGCTAGTGTGAGGATTGGAGCCAAGGACAGAGCAGGCCCACTCTGCAGAGACTGAATCAAAATCTCCTGCATCTGAACAGGCTGAGGATCAGACGTTGGCTGAGGCTGGAGTATGTGTCCATGATGGTACCTTCATGAAGTGGGGACCTCATGAGGCCACGGAAGTTTTCCCACGCTGAGTTTGGAGGTTGCCCCAAACCACAAGGTTTCCTTCTGCGGGACATTCGAGTCCTGTTGCATGGCTCCAGGACATACCATATGGAAGGACTGGAGAGCAGGGTTCGAAGGATGGATCCCTGTACAGCATGCCTCGCATTCCCATTGGCTATTAGCGACAAGATATGTTTGATCTGCTGCCTCTGGAACACGCGACCCAGGGGGCTGAGATGAAATGGCCTCTCCTGAGGATGCGTCATAATGTGCGTTTGGGTCCATGGAGACCTTGGAATGTGCTGGTTGTTCAGTGGCCCTGCGGAATTCTCCTACCTGAAGTGTTTGATACATCCCAGTAAGAAAGCTGCCCATGTGGAGATGAGAGAGGTTTGGTTTGGTGCCTAAGAAAAGCCCCATGTGCTGGTCTACGAAAACAGTCCTCTGAGATCGCAAACATGGAAACCAAAGCTAAGGTTCAGATTAGGGCCTGGGGGCCTGTCCATTTCAACCTTCTGTCTCCTGGGACACTGTCTGAGAGTCTAAGTGGAGATAGTTGCTCCGCTGGTGTCAGAGAGCCCCTCTTAGTCCAGGGTGGCCTATACTATTGATGGCCTCAGGGACCTTGGAGCTTTTCCCTAACCTGTAGGGTTGTGGTCAATGGATTGGGCACACTTTCCTTGGAGAGGGCAGGCACAATCTTTCGCTGTTTGGTCCAGAGGCCCTAGCCTGGATGTTGTGTGGGTCCAGGCTGTGGGCACAGAAGTCTGAATATACAAACTCAGCTTATGAGTGGCGCCTAGGGTATGGCCGGCCGGATGTACAGCCCGAGAGGGAGCTCCTGGGCCTCTGAAACATGGGCGAGTGGGAGTCGTTCCTTCAGGCTTTTGTCTCTGGATGTTGTGTCCGGGATAGCCGTGGATTGGAGCGGTGGTCTCAGGTACTGTGGACGAGTATCCCTCTCTGGGGATTTGTCCCAGCTCCCAAGAGTTTGGGGTCATTTTGTGGGAAGGGTGGAGTCGTGTTGTCTGGCTCATGGGTCTCTCCAAGAAAGGGATTCCAGAGCAGAGCTCCAGGTACGGGCGGGGCGACTGGAAAATTCAAACCGTGGTGAGGATTGGGTGCATAGGGGCTTGGCAAGCCCCATATGTGGGCTCTTGGTCCAGGCCCTGACAGGCCTATCTTTGACATGGGGCTCATGCTGAGGGTCACAGTGTGAATTTGTGCCCAAGCAGCACTCAAGTTTGGGCGTGGCATCAGGGGCCATGAAGGTTTCTCCCACCCTGAAGGTGTGACTCCATGCCAAGAGCAAGCCTGACAGCCATGGGGAAGGAGGAGTTCTGTTTTGTGCTTGCTATACCCAGCTGTGTGGAGCATTGATATAATGTCTAGGTTTAGATATCTGAAAACCAAGGTTAGGATGAGGTGACGGCACAAGACCATGGCGTGTCCGAAGTGCAGGGTGTGCGGCCAGCTGTCTCCTTGTCTGTCTGGACGTCTGGCTTCAGGCTGTGTCAGGCAGAGCATGAGTGCCCAGAGCAGCCTATCCAGTTCGGGTACCGTCGAGGCCCGAGCAGGTTGATCCTCATCTGGGTTTTCTGGAGAGCCCCACAGGGAAACGTTTTTCTTCCATTGGGCAGACACTGGGCTGGGTTTTGGTTCCGGAGTTCCTAGTCCAGAGGGCTTGTTTGCCAGGAGTGTGAGGAAGGAAGTCGGAAAACACAAGCTAGCGTGAGGTTTGGGACCGAGGGCACGGCAGGCCCACTCTGCAGAGGCTGAAACGAGATCTCCTGCACTGAGGTCATGTCAACTATGAGACGTGCCTCAGGCTAGAGTTTTTGTCCAGCATGGCTTCTTCCTGAAGGGTGTGGGGGCTTAATACGGCCAGAAAGTTTTGCCTACGATGGGATTTGTGAACTGCTCCAAAAATGAAGGTTACCTTCTGCACGACAGTCGAGTCCTATTGGATGGTTCCAAGAGGCCCCATATGGAAAGACTTGAGAGCAGGTGTCTAAGCATGGATGCCTGTGAACGCCACTCTTTAGTCAGGACAAGGCAGGCTCAATCTGCGGGCTCCTGGGTGAGCTACCCAGAGGGGAGAGTTGAAATGGTCTCTCCTGAAGATGAGTCCTACTGTGGCTTGGTGGCCTGGGAGACCTTGGAATGTGGAGGTGGCTCAGGGACTCTGCAGGATTCTCCAACATGAGGTGTTTGACATGGCTCCAACAAGGAAACTTCCCATGTGGAGACGAGAGGAGTTCTGTTCCGTGCCTCAGGAAAGCCCCATACCCTGTTCTTCGAACCAAAGCCTCTGAGGAGTGACACCTGGAAACCAAAGCAAGAGTTGAGACTACGGCCTAAAGTCCTGACCGGCTCAACCTTCTATCTCTGTTGACATCTGTGTGCATGCATTCATGGATGTAGCTGCTCAGCTTGTGTCCGAATGCCCCTGTGAGTCCAGTGAGGCTCCCAGTAGTGGGATGTCCTCGGAGGCCTTGAGGTTTCTCATATTCTGGAGGTGTGTGGCCAAAGGAATGGACACAGTTTCCCAGGAGAGAGCAGGCACGGTCCTGTGGTATGGCTCCAGAGGACCCAGCCTAGAGGTTGTGTTTGCCAGGGCTGTGGGGACAGATGTCTGAAAAAGCAAACTTGGCTCAGCTAGGGGCCAATGTAATGGCAGGCCTGATCTCTAGTCCGTGAGGGGAGATCCTCTGGAAATCAAAGTAGGGCAAGTGGGAGGCAGTCACTCAGGATTTTGTCTCTGGTTGTTGCGTTTACAGTGTCCGGTCAGGGTAGGGGTTGTCTCAGAGGCCGAGGAAGAGCCTTCCTCTCGGGGGATTGTCCAAGCTCCCAAGTGTTTGTGTTCATTCTGTGGGAATTAAGAGTACTGTTTTCTGCCACAGGGAACCACCCAGGAGAGGGACTCTAGAGCACAGCAGTGGGTTCCCTCAACTGGAATACACACCATCTAGTTAGTCCTGGGTGCCTATGGGCATGGCAAGCCACATATGCGGGCTCTTGGTCCAGTCACTGAGAGGCGTTACTTGAATAAGGTACTCACGCTGAGGGTAACAATGTGTGTTTGTGCCCAAGGCGGCCCTCACGCTTGGGCGTGGCCTCATGGGACATGCCGTTTTCTCCTACACTGTAGGTTTGACTCACTGCCAGCAGCAAGGTTTCTTGCCATGGGGAAGGAGGGGTTCTGACTTGTGCATCAGGTTCCCCCCTGTGCAGGGATTGGAGATAAGGTCTAGGTTCCGATGACTGAAAACCCAGGTTGGTTATGGATGGTGGCCTAAGGCAGTGGCGGGTCCAATGTGCTGGGTGTGCAGCCAGCTGTGTCGGTGTCTGTTGGAAGGTCTGGGCTCAGGCTATTTGCGACAGAGCATCACTGTTTAAGATAGCCTATGCAATTGGGGTGTTGCCTAGGGCCAAGCAGTTTGATCCTCATTTGGGGTTTCTGGGCAGCGCCATAGACAAGGTTTTTCTCCTGGGAGGCAGGCACAGTGCTTCATTGTGGCCCCAGAATTCCCAGTAGGGAGGGTTTGTGGGCCAGGAGTGTGAGGACGGAAGTCTGAAAACACAAGCTAGTGTGAGGATTGGAGCCGAGGGCAGAGCAGGCCCACTCTGCAGAGGCTGAATCAAAATCTCCTGCATCTGAAGTCAGGCTGAGGATCAGACGTTGGCTGAGGCTGGAGTATGTGTCCATGATGGTACCTTCATGAAGTGGGGGCCTCATGAGGCCAAGGAAGTTTTCCCACGCTGAGTTTGGAGGTTGCCCCAAACCACAAGGTTTCCTTCTGCGGGACATTCGAGTCCTGTTGCATGGCTCCAGGACATACCATATGGAAGGACTGGAGAGCAGGGTTCGAAGGATGGATCCCTGTACAGCATGCCTCGCATTCCCATTGGCTATTAGCGACAAGATATGTTTGATCTGCTGCCTCTGGAACACGCGACCCAGGGGGCTGAGATGAAATGGCCTCTCCTGAGGATGCGTCATAATGTGCGTTTGGGTCCATGGAGACCTTGGAATGTGCTGGTTGTTCAGTGGCCCTGCGGAATTCTCCTACCTGAAGTGTTTGATACATCCCAGTAAGAAAGCTGCCCATGTGGAGATGAGAGAGGTTTGGTTTGGTGCCTCAGAAAAGCCCCAGGTGCTGGTCTACGAAAACAGTCCTCTGAGATCGCAAACATGGAAACCAAAGCTAAGGTTCAGATTAGGGCCTGGGGGCCTGTCCATTTCAACCTTCTGTCTCCTGGGACACTGTCTGAGAGTCTAAGTGGAGATAGTTGCTCCGCTGGTGTCAGAGAGCCCCTCTTAGTCCAGGGTGGCCTATATTATTGATGGCCTCAGGGACCTTGGAGCATTTCCCTAACCTGTAGGGTTGTGGTCAATGGATTGGGCACAATTTCCTTGGAGAGGGCAGGCACAATCTTTCGCTGTTTGGACCAGAGGCCCTAGCCTGGATGTTGTGTGGGTCCAGGCTGTGGGCACAGAAGTCTGAATACACAAACTCAGCTTATGAGTGGCGCCTAGGGTATGACCGGCCGGATGTACAGCCCGAGACGGAGCTCCTGGGCCTCTGAAACAAGGGCGAGTGGGAGTCGTTCCTTCAGGCTTTTGTCTCTGGATGTTGTGTCCAGGATAGCCGTGGATTGGAGCGGTGGCCTCAGGTACTGTGGACGAGTATCCCTCTCTGGGGATTTGTCCCAGCTCCCATGAGTTTGGGGTCATTTTGTGGGAAGGGTGGAGTCGTGTTGTCTCGCTCATGGGTCTCTCCAAGAAAGGGATTCCAGAGCAGAGCTCCAGGTACGGGCGGGGCGACTGGAAAATTCAAACCGTGGTGAGGATTGGGTGCATAGGGGCTTGGCAAGCCCCATATGTGGGCTCTTGGTCCAGGCCCTGACAGGCCTTTCTTTGACATGGGGCTCATGCTGAGGGTCACAGTGTGAATTGGTGCCCAAGCAGCACTCAAGTTTGGGCGTGGCATCAGGGGCCATGAAGGTTTCTCCCACCCTGAAGGTGTGACTCCATGCCAAGAGCAAGCTTGACAGCCATGGGGAAGGAGGAGTTCTGTTTTGTGCTTGCTATACCCAGCTGTGTGGAGCATTGATATAATGATTAGGTTTAGATATCTGAAAACCAAGGTTAGGATGAGGTGACGGCATAAGACCATGGCGTGTCCGAAGTGCTGGGTGTGCGGCCAGCTGTCTCCTTGTCTGTCTGGACGTCTGGCTTCAGGCTGTGTCAGGCAGAGCATGAGTGCCCAGAGCAGCCTATCCAGTTTGGGTACCGTCGAGGCCCGAGCAGGTTGATCCTCATCTGGGTTTTCTGGAGAGCCCCACAGGGAAATATTTTTCTTCCATTGGGCAGACACTGGGCTGGGTTTTGGTTCCGGAGTTCCTAGTCCGGAGGGCTTGTTTGCCAGGAGTGTGAGGAAGGAAGTCTGAAAACACAAGCTAGCGTGAGGTTTGGGACCGAGGGCACGGCAGGCCCACTCTGCAGAGGCTGAATCGAGATCTCCTGCACTGAGGTCATGTCAACTATGAGACGTGCCTCAGGCTAGAGTTTTTGTCCAGCTTGGCCTCTTCCTGACGGGTGAGGGGGCTTCATGAGGCCAGAAAGTTTTGCCTACGATGGGATTTGTGAACTGCTCCAAAAATGAAGCTTACCTTCTGCACGACAGTCGAGTTTTATTGGATGGTTCCAAGAGGCCCCATATGGAAAGACTCGAGAGCAGGTGTATAAGCATGGATGCCTGGGAACGCCACCTCATATTCCCACTCTTTAGTCAGGACAAGGCAGGCTCAATCTGCGGGCTCCTGGGTGAGCTACCCAGAGGGGAGAGTTGAAATGGTCTCTCCTGAAGATGAGTCCTACTGTGGCTTGGTGGCCTGGGAGACCTTGGATTGTGGAGGTGGCTCAGGGACTCTGCAGGATTCTCCAACATGAGTTGTTTGACACGGCTCCAACAAGGAAACCTCCCATGTGGAGACGAGAGGAGTTCTGTTCCGTGCCTCAGGAAAGCCACATACCCTGTTCTTCGAACCAAAGCCTCTGAGGAGTGACACCTGGAAACCAAAGCAAGAGTTGAAACTACGGCCTAAAGGCCTGTCCGGCTCAACCTTCTATCTCTGTTGACATCTGTGTGCATGCATTCATGGATGTAGCTGCTCAGCTTGTGTCCGAATGCCCCTGTGAGTCCAGTGAGGCTCCCAGTAGTGGGATGTCCTCGGAGGCCTTGAGGTTTCTCATATTCTGGAGGTGTGTGGCCAAAGGAATGGACACAGTTTCCCAGGAGAGAGCAGGCACGGTCCTGTGGTATGGCTCCAGAGGACCTAGCCTAGAGGCTGTGTTTGCCAGGGCTGTGGGGACAGATGTCTGAAAAAGCAAACTTGGCTCAGCTAGGGGCCAATGTAATGGCAGGCCTGATCTCTAGTCCGTGAGGGGAGATCCTCTGGAAATCAAAGTAGGGCAAGTGGGATGTAGTCACTCAGGATTTTGTCTCTGGGTGTTGCGTTTACAGTGTCCGGTCAGGGTAGGGGTTGTCTCAGAGGCCGAGGTAGGGCCTTCTTCTCGAGAGATTGTCCAAGCTCCCAAGTGTTTGTGTTCATTCTGTGGGAATGAAGAGTACTGTTTTCTGCCACAGCGGACCCCCCCAGGAGAGGGATCTAGAGCACAGCAGTGGGTCCCTCAGCTGGAATAAACACCATCTAGTTAGTCCTGGGTGCCTATGGGCATGGCAAGCCACATATGCGGGCTCTTGGTCCAGTCACTGAGAGGCGTTACTTGAATAAGGTACTCACGCTGAGGGTCACAATGTGTGTTTGTGCCCAAGGCGGCCCTCACGCTTGGGCGTGGCCTCATGGGCCATGCCGTTTTCTCCTACACTGTAGGTTTGACTCACTGCCAGCAGCAAGGTTTCTTGCCATGGGGAAGGATGGGTTCTGACTTGTGCATCAGGTTCCCCCCTGTGCAGGGATTGGAGATAAGGTCTAGGTTCCGATGACTGAAAACCCAGGTTGGGAATGGATGGTGGCCTAAGGCAGTGGCGGGTCCAATGTGCTGGGTGTGCAGCCAGCTGTGTCGGTGTCTGTTGGAAGGTCTGGGCTCAGGCTATTTGCGACAGAGCATCACTGTTTAAGGTAGCCTATGCAATTGGGCTGTTGCCGAGGGCCAAGCAGTTTGATCCTCATTTGGGGTTTCTGGGCAGCGCCATAGACAAGGTTTTTCTCCTGGGATGCAGGCACAGTGCTTCATTGTGGCCCCAGAATTCCCAGTAGGGAGGGTTTGTGGGCCAGGAGTGTGAGGAGGGAAGTCTGAAAACACAAGCTAGTGTGAGGATTGGAGCCAAGGGCAGAGCAGGCCCACTCTGCAGAGGCTGAATCAAAATCTACTGCATCTGAAGTCAGGCTGAGGATCAGACGTTGGCTGAGGCTGGAGTATGTGTCCATGATGGCACCTTCATGAAGTGGGGGCCTCATGAGGCCAAGGAAGTTTTCCCACGCTGAGTTTGGAGGTTGCCCCAAACCACAAGGTTTCCTTCTGCGGGACATTCGAGTCCTGTTGCATGGCTCCAGGACATACCGTATGGAAAGACTGGAGAGCAGGGTTCGAAGGATGGATCCCTGTACAGCATGTCTCGCATTCCCATTGTCTATTAGCGACAAGATATGTTTGATCTGCTGCCTCTGGAACACGCGACCCAGGGGGCTGAGATGAAATGGCCTCTCCTGAGGATGCGTCATAATGTGCGTTTGGGTCCATGGATACCTTGGAATGTGCTGGTTGTTCAGTGGCCCTGCGGAACTCTCCTACCTGAAGTGTTTGATACATCCCAGTAAGAATGCTGCCCATGTGGAGATGAGAGAGGTTTGGTTTGGTGCCTCTGAAAAGCCCCAGGTGCTGGTCTACGAAAACAGTCTTCTGAGAACGGAAACATGGAAACCAAAGCTAAGGTTCAGATTAGGGCCTGGGGGCCTGTCCATTTCAACCTTCTGTCTCTGGGGACACTGTCTGAGAGTCTAAGTGGAGATAGTTGCTCCGCTGGTGTCAGAGAGCCCCTCTTAGTCCAGGGTGGCCTATACTATTGATGGCCTCAGGGACCTTGGAGCTTTTCCCTACCCTGTAGGGTTGTGGTCAATGGATTGGGCACACTTTCCTTGGAGAGGGCAGGCACAATCTTTCGCTGTTTGGTCCAGAGGCCCTAGCCTGGATGTTGTGTGGGTCCAGGCTGTGGGCACAGAAGTGTGAATACACAAACTCAGCTTATGAGTGGCGCCTAGGGTATGGCAGGCCGGATGTACAGCCCGAGTGGGAGCTCCTGGGCCTCTGAAACAAGGGCGAGTGGGAGGCGTTCCTTCAGGCTTTTGTCTCTGGATGTTGTGTCCGGGATAGCCGTGGATTGCAGCGATGGCCTCAGGTACTGTGGACGAGTATCCCTCTCTGGGGATTTGTCCCAGCTCCCAAGAGTTTGGGGTCATTTTGTGGGAAGGGTGGAGTCGTGTTGTCTGGCTCATGGGTCTCTCCAAGAAAGGGATTCCAGAGCAGAGCTCCAGGTACGGGCTGGGCGACTGGAAAATTCAAACTGTGGTGAGGATTGGGTGCATAGGGGCTTGGCAACCCCCATATGTGGGCTCTTGGTCCAGGCCCTTACAGGCCTTTCTTTGACATGGGGCTCATGCTGAGGGTCACAGTGTGAATTTGTGCCCAAGCAGCACTCAAGTTTGGGCGTGGCATCAGGGGCCATGAAGGTTTCTCCCACCCTGAAGGTGTGACTCCATGCCAAGAGCAAGCTTGACAGCCATGGGGAAGGAGGAGTTCTGTTTTGTGCTTGCTATACCCAGCTGTGTGGAGAATTGATATAATGTCTAGGTTCAGATATCTGAAAACCAAGGTTAGGAAGAGGTGACGGCATAAGACCATGGTGTGTCCGAAGTGCTGGGTGTGCGGACAGCTGTCTCCTTGTCTGTCTGGACGTCTGGCTTCAGGCTGTGTCAGGCAAGCATGAGTGCCCAGAGCAGCATATCCAGTTCGCGTACCGTCGAGGCCCGAGCAGGTTAATCCTCATCTGGGTTTTCTGGAGAGCCCCACAGGGAAACGTTTTTCTTCCATTGGGCAGACACTGGGCTGGGTTTTGGTTCCGGAGTTCCTAGTCCGGAGGGCTTGTTTGCCAGGAGTGTGAGGAAGGAAGTCGGAAAACACAAGCTAGCGTGAGGTTTGGGACCGAGGGCACGGCAGGCCCACTCTGCAGAGGCTGAAACGAGATCTCCTGCACTGAGGTCATGTCAACTATGAGACGTGCCTCAGGCTAGAGATTTTGTCCAGCATGGCTTCTTCCTGAAGGGTGTGGGGGCTTCATGAAGCCAGAAAGTTTTGCCTACGATGGGATTTGTGAACTGCTCCAAAACTGAAGCTTACCTTCTGCACGACAGTCGAGTCCTATTGGATGGTTCCAAGAGGCCCCATATGGAAAGACTCGAGAGCAGGTGTCTAAGCATGGATGCCTGGGAACGCCACTCTTTAGTCAGGACAAGGCAGGCTCAATCTGCGGGCTCCTGGGTGAGCTATCCAGAGGGGAGAGTTGAAATGGTCTCTCCTGAAGATGAGTCCTACTGTGGCTTGGTGGCCTGGGAGACCTTGGAATGTGGAGGTGGCTCAGGAACTCTGCAGGATTCTCCAACATGAGGTGTTTGACAAGGCTCCAACAAGGAAACTTCCCATGTGGAGACGAGAGGAGTTCTGTTCCGTGCCTCAGGAAAGCCACATACCGTGTTCTTCGAACCAAAGCCTCTGAGGAGTGACACCTGGAAACCAAAGCAAGAGTTGAGACTACGGCCTAAAGGCCTGTCCGGCTCAACCTTCTATCTCTGTTGACATCTGTGTGCATGCATTCATGGATGTAGCTGCTCAGCTTGTGTCCGAATGCCCCTGTGAGTCCAGTGAGGCTCCCAGTAGTGGGATGTCCTCGGAGGCCTTGAGGTTTCTCATATTCTGGAGGTGTGTGGCCAAAGGAATGGACACAGTTTCCCAGGAGAGAACAGGCACGGTCCTGTGGTATGGCTCCAGAGGACCCAGCCTAGAGGCTGTGTTTGCCAGGGCTGTGGGGACAGATGTCTGAAAAAGCAAACTTGGCTCAGCTAGGGGCCAATGTAATGGCAGGCCTGATCTCTAGTCCGTGAGGGGAGATCCTCTGGAAATCAAAGTAGGGCAAGTGGGAGGCAGTCACTCAGGATTTTGTCTCTGGGTGTTGTGTTTACAGTGTCCGGTCAGGGTAGGGGTTGTCTCAGAGGCCGAGGAAGAGCCTTCATCTCGGGGGATTGTCCAAGCTCCCAAGTGTTTGTGTTCATTCTGTGGGAATGAAGAGTACTGTTTTCTGCCACAGGGGACCCCCCAGGAGAGGGACTCTAGAGCACAGCAGTGGGTTCCCTCAACTGGAATACACACCATCTAGTTAGTCCTGGGTGCCTATGGGCATGGCAAGCCACATATGCGGGCTCTTGGTCCAGTCACTGAGAGGCGTTACTTGAATAAGGTACTCACGCTGAGGGTCACAATGTGTGTTTGTGCCCAAGGCGCCCCTCACGCTTGGGCGTGGCCTCATGGGCCATGCCGTTTTCTCCTACACTGAAGGTTTGACTCACTGCCAGCAGCAAGGTTTCTTGCCATGGGGAAGGAGGGGTTCTGACTTGTGCATCAGGTTCCCCCCTGTGCAGGGATTGGAGATAAGGTCTAGGTTCCGATGACTGAAAACCCAGGTTGGGAATGGATGGTGGCCTAAGGCAGTGGCGGGTCCAATGTGATGGGTGTGCAGCCAGCTGTGTCGGTGTCTATTGGAAGGTCTGGGCTCAGGCTATTTGCGACAGAGCATCTCTGTTTAAGGTAGCCTATGCAATTGGGGTGTTGCTGAGGGCCAAGCAGTTTGATCCTCATTTGGGGTTTCTGGGCAGCGCCATAGACAAGGTTTTTCTCCTGGGAGGCAGGCACAGTGCTTCATTGTGGCCCCAGAATTCCCAGTAGGGAGGGTTTGTGGGCCAGGAGTGTGAGGACGGAAGTCTGAAAACACAAGCTAGTGTGAGGATTGGAGCCGAGGGCAGAGCAGGCCCACTCTGCAGAGGCTGAATCAAAATCTCCTGCATCTGAAGTCAGGCTGAGGATCAGACGTTGGCTGAGGCTGGAGTATGTGTCCATGATGGTACCTTCATGAAGTGGGGGCCTCATGAGGCCAAGGAAGTTTTCCCACGCTGAGTTTGGAGGTTGCCCCAAACCACAAGGTTTCCTTCTGCGGGACATTCGAGTCCTGTTGCATGGCTCCAGGACATACCATATGGAAGGACTGGAGAGCAGGGTTCGAAGGATGGATCCCTGTACAGCATGCCTCGCATTCCCATTGGCTATTAGCGACAAGATATGTTTGATCTGCTGCCTCTGGAACACGCGACCCAGGGGGCTGAGATGAAATGGCCTCTCCTGAGGATGCGTCATAATGTGCGTTTGGGTCCATGGAGACCTTGGAATGTGCTGGTTGTTCAGTGGCCCTGCGGAATTCTCCTACCTGAAGTGTTTGATACATCCCAGTAAGAAAGCTGCCCATGTGGAGATGAGAGAGGTTTGGTTTGGTGCCTCAGAAAAGCCCCAGGTGCTGGTCTACGAAAACAGTCCTCTGAGATCGCAAACATGGAAACCAAAGCTAAGGTTCAGATTAGGGCCTGGGGGCCTGTCCATTTCAACCTTCTGTCTCCTGGGACACTGTCTGAGAGTCTAAGTGGAGATAGTTGCTCCGCTGGTGTCAGAGAGCCCCTCTTAGTCCAGGGTGGCCTATACTATTGATGGCCTCAGGGACCTTGGAGCATTTCCCTAACCTGTAGGGTTGTGGTCAATGGATTGGGCACACTTTCCTTGGAGAGGGCAGGCACAATCTTTCGCTGTTTGGACCAGAGGCCCTAGCCTGGATGTTGTGTGGGTCCAGGCTGTGGTCACAGAAGTCTGAATACACAAACTCAGCTTATGAGTGGCGCCTAGGGTATGACCGGCCGGATGTACAGCACGAGACGGAGCTCCTGGGCCTCTGAAACAAGGGCGAGTGGGAGTCGTTCCTTCAGGCTTTTGTCTCTGGATGTTGTGTCCGGGATAGCCGTGGATTGGAGCGGTGGCCTCAGGTACTGTGGACGAGTATCCCTCTCTGGGGATTTGTCCCAGCTCCCAAGAGTTTGGGGTCATTTTGTGGGAAGGGTGGAGTCGTGTTGTCTCGCTCATGGGTCTCTCCAAGAAAGGGATTCCAGAGCAGAGCTCCAGGTACGGGCGGGGCGACTGGAAAATTCAAACCGTGGTGAGGATTGGGTGCATAGGGGCTTGGCAAGCCCCATATGTGGGCTCTTGGTCCAGGCCCTGACAGGCCTTTCTTTGACATGGGGCTCATGCTGAGGGTCACAGTGTGAATTTGTGCCCAAGCAGCACTCAAGTTTGGGCGTGGCATCAGGGGCCATGAAGGTTTCTCCCACCCTGAAGGTGTGACTCCATGCCAAGAGCAAGCTTGACAGCCATGGGGAAGGAGGAGTTCTGTTTTGTGCTTGCTATACCCAGCTGTGTGGAGCATTGATATAATGATTAGGTTTAGATATCTGAAAACCAAGGTTAGGATGAGGTGACGGCATAAGACCATGGCGTGTCCGAAGTGCTGGGTGTGCGGCCAGCTGTCTCCTTGTCTGTCTGGACGTCTGGCTTCAGGCTGTGTCAGGCAGAGCATGAGTGCCCAGAGCAGCCTATCCAGTTTGGGTACCGTCGAGGCCCGAGCAGGTTGATCCTCATCTGGGTTTTCTGGAGAGCCCCACAGGGAAATATTTTTCTTCCATTGGACAGACACTGGGCTGGGTTTTGGTTCCGGAGTTCCTAGTCCGGAGGGCTTGTTTGCCAGGAGTGTGAGGAAGGAAGTCTGAAAACACAAGCTAGCGTGAGGTTTGGGACCGAGGGCACGGCAGGCCCACTCTGCAGAGGCTGAATCGAGATCTCCTGCACTGAGGTCATGTCAACTATGAGACGTGCCTCAGGCTAGAGTTTTTGTCCAGCTTGGCCTCTTCCTGAAGGGTGAGGGGGCTTCATGAGGCCAGAAAGTTTTGCCTACGATGGGATTTGTGAACTGCTCCAAAACTGAAGCTTACCTTCTGCACGACAGTCGAGTTTTATTGGATGGTTCCAAGAGGCCCCATATGGAAAGACTCGAGAGCAGGTGTATAAGCATGGATGCCTGGGAACGCCACCTCATATTCCCAATCTTTAGTCAGGACAAGGCAGGCTCAATCTGCGGGCTCCTGGGTGAGCTACCCAGAGGGGAGAGTTGAAATGGTCTCTCCTGAAGATGAGTCCTACTGTGGCTTGGTGGCCTGGGAGACCTTGGAATTTGGAGGTGGCTCAGGGACTCTGCAGGATTCTCCAACATGAGTTGTTTGACACGGCTCCAACAAGGAAACCTCCCATGTGGAGACGAGAGGAGTTCTGTTCCGTGCCTCAGGAAAGCCACATACCCTGTTCTTCGAACCAAAGCCTCTGAGGAGTGACACCTGGAAACCAAAGCAAGAGTTGAGACTACGGCCTAAAGGCCTGTCCGGCTCAACCTTCTATCTCTGTTGACATCTGTGTGCATGCATTCATGGATGTAGCTGCTCAGCTTGTGTCCGAATGCCCCTGTGAGTCCAGTGAGGCTCCCAGTAGTGGGATGTCCTCGGAGGCCTTGAGGTTTCTCATATTCTGGAGGTGTGTGGCCAAAGGAATGGACACAGTTTCCCAGGAGAGAGCAGGCACGGTCCTGTGGTATGGCTCCAGAGGACCCAGCCTAGAGGCTGTGTTTGCCAGGGCTGTGGGGACAGATGTCTGAAAAAGCAAACTTGGCTTAGCTAGGGGCCAATGTAATGGCAGGCCTGATCTCTAGTCCGTGAGGGGAGATCCTCTGGAAATCAAAGTAGGGCAGGTGGGATGTAGTCACTCAGGATTTTGTCTCTGGGTGTTGCGTTTACAGTGTCCGGTCAGGGTAGGGGTTGTCTCAGAGGCCGAGGTAGGGCCTTCTTCTCGAGAGATTGTCCAAGCTCCCAAGTGTTTGTGTTCATTCTGTGGGAATGAAGAGTACTGTTTTCTGCCACAGCGGACCCCCCCAGGAGAGGGATCTAGAGCACAGCAGTGGGTCCCTCAGCTGGAATAAACACCATCTAGTTAGTCCTGGGTGCCTATGGGCATGGCAAGCCACATATGCGGGCTCTTGGTCCAGTCACTGAGAGGCGTTACTTGAATAAGGTACTCACGCTGAGGGTCACAATGTGTGTTTGTGCCCAAGGCGGCCCTCACGCTTGGGCGTGGCCTCATGGGCCATGCCGTTTTCTCCTACACTGTAGGTTTGACTCACTGCCAGCAGCAAGGTTTCTTGCCATGGGGAAGGAGGGGTTCTGACTTGTGCATCAGGTTCCCCCCTGTGCAGGGATTGGAGATAAGGTCTAGGTTCCGATGACTGAAAACCCAGGTTGGGAATGGATGGTGGCCTAAGGCAGTGGCGGGTCCAATGTGCTGGGTGTGCAGCCAGCTGTGTCGGTGTCTGTTGGAAGGTCTGGGCTCAGGCTATTTGCGACAGAGCATCACTGTTTAAGGTAGCCTATGCAATTGGGCTGTTGCCGAGGGCCAAGCAGTTTGATCCTCATTTGGGGTTTCTGGGCAGCGCCATAGACAAGGTTTTTCTCCTGGGATGCAGGCACAGTGCTTCATTGTGGCCCCAGAATTCCCAGTAGGGAGGGTTTGTGGGCCAGGAGTGTGAGGACGGAAGTCTGAAAACACAAGCTAGTGTGAGGATTGGAGCCAAGGGCAGAGCAGGCCCACTCTGCAGAGGCTGAATCAAAATCTCCTGCATCTGAAGTCAGGCTGAGGATCAGACGTTGGCTGAGGCTGGAGTATGTGTCCATGATGGCACCTTCATGAAGTGGGGGCCTCATGAGGCCAAGGAAGTTTTCCCACGCTGAGTTTGGAGGTTGCCCCAAACCACAAGGTTTCCTTCTGCGGGACATTCGAGTCCTGTTGCATGGCTCCAGGACATACCGTATGGAAAGACTGGAGAGCAGGGTTCGAAGGATGGATCCCTGTACAGCATGTCTCGCATTCCCATTGTCTATTAGCGACAAGATATGTTTGATCTGCTGCCTCTGGAACACGCGACCCAGGGGGCTGAGATGAAATGGCCTCTCCTGAGGATGCGTCATAATGTGCGTTTGGGTCCATGGATACCTTGGAATGTGCTGGTTGTTCAGTGGCCCTGCGGAACTCTCCTACCTGAAGTGTTTGATACATCCCAGTAAGAATGCTGCCCATGTGGAGATGAGAGAGGTTTGGTTTGGTGCCTCTGAAAAGCCCCAGGTGCTGGTCTACGAAAACAGTCTTCTGAGAACGGAAACATGGAAACCAAAGCTAAGGTTCAGATTAGGGCCTGGGGGCCTGTCCATTTCAACCTTCTGTCTCTGGGGACACTGTCTGAGAGTCTAAGTGGAGATAGTTGCTCCGCTGGTGTCAGAGAGCCCCTCTTAGTCCAGGGTGGCCTATACTATTGATGGCCTCAGGGACCTTGGAGCTTTTCCCTACCCTGTAGGGTTGTGGTCAATGGATTGGGCACACTTTCCTTGGAGAGGGCAGGCACAATCTTTCGCTGTTTGGTCCAGAGGCCCTAGCCTGGATGTTGTGTGGGTCCAGGCTGTGGTCACAGAAGTCTGAATACACAAACTCAGCTTATGAGTGGCGCCTAGGGTATGGCAGGCCGGATGTACAGCCCGAGAGGGAGCTCCTGGGCCTCTGAAACAAGGGCGAGTGGGAGGCGTTCCTTCAGGCTTTTGTCTCTGGATGTTGTGTCCGGGATAGCCGTGGATTGCAGCGATGGCCTCAGGTACTGTGGACGAGTATCCCTCTCTGGGGATTTGTCCCAGCTCCCAAGAGTTTGGGGTCATTTTGTGGGAAGGGTGGAGTCGTGTTGTCTGGCTCATGGGTCTCTCCAAGAAAGGGATTCCAGAGCAGAGCTCCAGGTACGGGCTGGGCGACTGGAAAATTCAAACCGTGGTGAGGATTGGGTGCATAGGGGCTTGGCAAGCCCCATATGTGGGCTCTTGGTCCAGGCCCTTACAGGCCTTTCTTTGACATGGGGCTCATGCTGAGGGTCACAGTGTGAATTTGTGCCCAAGCAGCACTCAAGTTTGGGCGTGGCATCAGGGGCCATGAAGGTTTCTCCCACCCTGAAGGTGTGACTCCATGCCAAGAGCAAGCTTGACAGCCATGGGGAAGGAGGAGTTCTGTTTTGTGCTTGCTATACCCAGCTGTGTGGAGAATTGATATAATGTCTAGGTTCAGATATCTGAAAACCAAGGTTAGGAAGAGGTGACGGCATAAGACCATGGTGTGTCCGAAGTGCTGGGTGTGCGGACAGCTGTCTCCTTGTCTGTCTGGACGTCTGGCTTCAGGCTGTGTCAGGCAAGCATGAGTGCCCAGAGCAGCATATCCAGTTCGCGTACCGTCGAGGCCCGAGCAGGTTAATCCTCATCTGGGTTTTCTGGAGAGCCCCACAGGGAAACGTTTTTCTTCCATTGGGCAGACACTGGGCTGGGTTTTGGTTCCGGAGTTCCTAGTCCGGAGGGCTTGTTTGCCAGGAGTGTGAGGAAGGAAGTCGGAAAACACAAGCTAGCGTGAGGTTTGGGACCGAGGGCACGGCAGGCCCACTCTGCAGAGGCTGAAACGAGATCTCCTGCACTGAGGTCATGTCAACTATGAGACGTGCCTCAGGCTAGAGATTTTGTCCAGCATGGCTTCTTCCTGAAGGGTGTGGGGGCTTCATGAAGCCAGAAAGTTTTGCCTACGATGGGATTTGTGAACTGCTCCAAAACTGAAGCTTACCTTCTGCACGACAGTCGAGTCCTATTGGATGGTTCCAAGAGGCCCCATATGGAAAGACTCGAGAGCAGGTGTCTAAGCATGGATGCCTGGGAACGCCACTCTTTAGTCAGGACAAGGCAGGCTCAATCTGCGGGCTCCTGGGTGAGCTATCCAGAGGGGAGAGTTGAAATGGTCTCTCCTGAAGATGAGTCCTACTGTGGCTTGGTGGCCTGGGAGACCTTGGAATGTGGAGGTGGCTCAGGAACTCTGCAGGATTCTCCAACATGAGGTGTTTGACAAGGCTCCAACAAGGAAACTTCCCATGTGGAGACGAGAGGAGTTCTGTTCCGTGCCTCAGGAAAGCCACATACCGTGTTCTTCGAACCAAAGCCTCTGAGGAGTGACACCTGGAAACCAAAGCAAGAGTTGAGACTACGGCCTAAAGGCCTGTCCGGCTCAACCTTCTATCTCTGTTGACATCTGTGTGCATGCATTCATGGATGTAGCTGCTCAGCTTGTGTCCGAATGCCCCTGTGAGTCCAGTGAGGCTCCCAGTAGTGGGATGTCCTCGGAGGCCTTGAGGTTTCTCATATTCTGGAGGTGTGTGGCCAAAGGAATGGACACAGTTTCCCAGGAGAGAACAGGCACGGTCCTGTGGTATGGCTCCAGAGGACCCAGCCTAGAGGCTGTGTTTGCCAGGGCTGTGGGGACAGATGTCTGAAAAAGCAAACTTGGCTCAGCTAGGGGCCAATGTAATGGCAGGCCTGATCTCTAGTCCGTGAGGGGAGATCCTCTGGAAATCAAAGTAGGGCAAGTGGGAGGCAGTCACTCAGGATTTTGTCTCTGGGTGTTGTGTTTACAGTGTCCGGTCAGGGTAGGGGTTGTCTCAGAGGCCGAGGAAGAGCCTTCATCTCGGGGGATTGTCCAAGCTCCCAAGTGTTTGTGTTCATTCTGTGGGAATGAAGAGTACTGTTTTCTGCCACAGGGGACCCCCCAGGAGAGGGACTCTAGAGCACAGCAGTGGGTTCCCTCAACTGGAATACACACCATCTAGTTAGTCCTGGGTGCCTATGGGCATGGCAAGCCACATATGCGGGCTCTTGGTCCAGTCACTGAGAGGCGTTACTTGAATAAGGTACTCACGCTGAGGGTCACAATGTGTGTTTGTGCCCAAGGCGCCCCTCACGCTTGGGCGTGGCCTCATGGGCCATGCCGTTTTCTCCTACACTGAAGGTTTGACTCACTGCCAGCAGCAAGGTTTCTTGCCATGGGGAAGGAGGGGTTCTGACTTGTGCATCAGGTTCCCCCCTGTGCAGGGATTGGAGATAAGGTCTAGGTTCCGATGACTGAAAACCCAGGTTGGGAATGGATGGTGGCCTAAGGCAGTGGCGGGTCCAATGTGATGGGTGTGCAGCCAGCTGTGTCGGTGTCTATTGGAAGGTCTGGGCTCAGGCTATTTGCGACAGAGCATCTCTGTTTAAGGTAGCCTATGCAATTGGGGTGTTGCTGAGGGCCAAGCAGTTTGATCCTCATTTGGGGTTTCTGGGCAGCGCCATAGACAAGGTTTTTCTCCTGGGAGGCAGGCACAGTGCTTCATTGTGGCCCCAGAATTCCCAGTAGGGAGGGTTTGTGGGCCAGGAGTGTGAGGACGGAAGTCTGAAAACACAAGCTAGTGTGAGGATTGGAGCCGAGGGCAGAGCAGGCCCACTCTGCAGAGGCTGAATCAAAATCTCCTGCATCTGAAGTCAGGCTGAGGATCAGACGTTGGCTGAGGCTGGAGTATGTGTCCATGATGGTACCTTCATGAAGTGGGGGCCTCATGAGGCCAAGGAAGTTTTCCCACGCTGAGTTTGGAGGTTGCCCCAAACCACAAGGTTTCCTTCTGCGGGACATTCGAGTCCTGTTGCATGGCTCCAGGACATACCATATGGAAGGACTGGAGAGCAGGGTTCGAAGGATGGATCCCTGTACAGCATGCCTCGCATTCCCATTGGCTATTAGCGACAAGATATGTTTGATCTGCTGCCTCTGGAACACGCGACCCAGGGGGCTGAGATGAAATGGCCTCTCCTGAGGATGCGTCATAATGTGCGTTTGGGTCCATGGAGACCTTGGAATGTGCTGGTTGTTCAGTGGCCCTGCGGAATTCTCCTACCTGAAGTGTTTGATACATCCCAGTAAGAAAGCTGCCCATGTGGAGATGAGAGAGGTTTGGTTTGGTGCCTCAGAAAAGCCCCAGGTGCTGGTCTACGAAAACAGTCCTCTGAGATCGCAAACATGGAAACCAAAGCTAAGGTTCAGATTAGGGCCTGGGGGCCTGTCCATTTCAACCTTCTGTCTCCTGGGACACTGTCTGAGAGTCTAAGTGGAGATAGTTGCTCCGCTGGTGTCAGAGAGCCCCTCTTAGTCCAGGGTGGCCTATACTATTGATGGCCTCAGGGACCTTGGAGCATTTCCCTAACCTGTAGGGTTGTGGTCAATGGATTGGGCACACTTTCCTTGGAGAGGGCAGGCACAATCTTTCGCTGTTTGGACCAGAGGCCCTAGCCTGGATGTTGTGTGGGTCCAGGCTGTGGTCACAGAAGTCTGAATACACAAACTCAGCTTATGAGTGGCGCCTAGGGTATGACCGGCCGGATGTACAGCACGAGACGGAGCTCCTGGGCCTCTGAAACAAGGGCGAGTGGGAGTCGTTCCTTCAGGCTTTTGTCTCTGGATGTTGTGTCCGGGATAGCCGTGGATTGGAGCGGTGGCCTCAGGTACTGTGGACGAGTATCCCTCTCTGGGGATTTGTCCCAGCTCCCAAGAGTTTGGGGTCATTTTGTGGGAAGGGTGGAGTCGTGTTGTCTCGCTCATGGGTCTCTCCAAGAAAGGGATTCCAGAGCAGAGCTCCAGGTACGGGCGGGGCGACTGGAAAATTCAAACCATGGTGAGGATTGGGTGCATAGGGGCTTGGCAAGCCCCATATGTGGGCTCTTGGTCCAGGCCCTGACAGGCCTTTCTTTGACATGGGGCTCATGCTGAGGGTCACAGTGTGAATTTGTGCCCAAGCAGCACTCAAGTTTGGGCGTGGCATCAGGGGCCATGAAGGTTTCTCCCACCCTGAAGGTGTGACTCCATGCCAAGAGCAAGCTTGACAGCCATGGGGAAGGAGGAGTTCTGTTTTGTGCTTGCTATACCCAGCTGTGTGGAGCATTGATATAATGATTAGGTTTAGATATCTGAAAACCAAGGTTAGGATGAGGTGACGGCATAAGACCATGGCGTGTCCGAAGTGCTGGGTGTGCGGCCAGCTGTCTCCTTGTCTGTCTGGACGTCTGGCTTCAGGCTGTGTCAGGCAGAGCATGAGTGCCCAGAGCAGCCTATCCAGTTTGGGTACCGTCGAGGCCCGAGCAGGTTGATCCTCATCTGGGTTTTCTGGAGAGCCCCACAGGGAAATATTTTTCTTCCATTGGACAGACACTGGGCTGGGTTTTGGTTCCGGAGTTCCTAGTCCGGAGGGCTTGTTTGCCAGGAGTGTGAGGAAGGAAGTCTGAAAACACAAGCTAGCGTGAGGTTTGGACCGAGGGCACGGCAGGCCACTCTGCAGAGGCTGAATCGAGATCTCCTGCACTGAGGTCATGTCAACTATGAGACGTGCCTCAGGCTAGAGTTTTTGTCCAGCTTGGCCTCTTCCTGAAGGGTGAGGGGGCTTCATGAGGCCAGAAAGTTTTGCCTACGATGGGATTTGTGAACTGCTCCAAAACTGAAGCTTACCTTCTGCACGACAGTCGAGTTTTATTGGATGGTTCCAAGAGGCCCCATATGGAAAGACTCGAGAGCAGGTGT